>NC_140586.1:748547641-750995141 GCF_964204655.1 Triturus cristatus
CTGACAACCTGTTAGCTACTTGTTTATTTGAAATGCCTACCACTCGTCCATTTTCCAGAGAGGGATAAGTTAGATACATCCAACCAGTCTAACTGTGGAATGGGTACCATCAACCAAAAATGACACCGAATGGCCATTTACTACTTCTTCTAACAATGAGTCATTCTGGTCTGCCTCTAGGACTGCACAGCCCATGCAATGCCCTCCCCTATCTGGCACCATCATTGTGCTTGACTTGGTCCTTGCAGAACTCCTTAGGTAGCTGCAAAGTGTTGAACTAAATCACTGATTGTCCCACTTGGGGTTGAGCTGCATTTAACAGAAATTTTAATTTCTGTGGAAAACCTACGATACTATTCTGCATCTGTGGCGGGAGAGGCAGATCCATAGGCATAGTTCTGTAGAACTGCCCTGTATTCTGCACAGTTTACAGTTAAGCTGGAGGCGCTGGGACCATTGACTTACTCATCTCATTCTGAGGCATAGGAAATATATTCTGTTGCATAGGGTTCATTTGAGGCACCATTCGCATCTCATTAAAATATGGTTTTACATAAAATCTACAATCCAATCAAGTACCTTCTTTAACACAAATGTGACTAGCTCTCGATTTTACAATACTGTTGTTAGCATTATTAATAAAACCACTGTCACTAGCTCTGCCACTACCTCCACCACTAGGAAGCTGAAACTGCACATCACTACCTTGAGGTACCCCTTTTTGCTCTCTTTGCTGAAAGAATTCAGTCTATGCCAAAATATATTTCTCTGATGATTTCTTTATCGAATCACAATAATCACTGAAATACTACGCATAAACCCATATTTCATGCAGCAATTTTGTTTCCAAACACATCACACCCTGCTGGAGCTGCAAACCCAACTCCTGACACAAGCCCATCACAAAAGCTGAAACAAAACTTGATGCGTCTTCCTTCACTATGTATTTATTTAAAAAATGTTTTTTTCATAGTGCGATCAAGACCTGTGAGGGTATCAGCGTGCATTAAAATAGAGAAAGAAAGAGGAGGCATATAAATCATACAACAAGGTAATCGAAAAGATACAGGAGGAGAAAAACTTTAGGCCAGCAGGACTCGGTTTAGTCATAAACAGTCAAGTAATATACATGGGTGAGGAAAACGTGTCAGAGCAGGCTTGGAGATTTGCAGATCAAGAATAGCCAGAACAATTTACAAATTCTCAGGAGGAGGAAGCAAGATGATCACACAACACAGTAAATATGAAAAAATACAAGATGAAGTAACTTTCTGAACCACCATACCTAAATACAATCATAAAAGTCCTGTAATAAACAAGGGTGAGGAGGGCAAGTCTTCGAGTGCCTGTAAGGCAGGGGGGTTCTAGGACAAGAATGTATTCATCAATAGTGTTGTATCTCTTTTTTTGAAGGATGCCTTTGAAGGGTTCGTCCTGAACTCAGGAGGAAGGGAGTTCCAAATTGTCAGGGCAATACCCGAGAAAGCTCAACTGTAAGTTTTCTTTTTATGGAATTTCTAAGGTTTCAGCAGTAAAGTGCTGGCACTTCTGAAATGTCTAGAACCACAAGATAGCACAATTGTTTGTGCAAGTTAAAGCAGGGTGTTGAAGTGTAAGGCTTTATGGGTCATGCAGGCAATTTTTAGTTGTATCCTTGCTTCATATGGTAGCCAGTTTAGGGATTTCTACTCCTGCGTGATATAGTAGGTTCTTTTGGAACCTGTGATGAGTCTTGCAGCTCAGTTAATAGATGTCCTTAGTGGAGCCATCTTAGATTTTGGAAGGGTCACAGAGGGCTGCGTTTCCATAGTCCAACTGGAAGATAACTCGTGTTTGAACACCAGTTTTGAAGGCATGGGGTGAGGGAGAAAAGTTTTAATTTTTCTTAAGATGTTCATTTTGAAGTTCGCATCTTTGGTGAGAGCACTAATATGCTTCTGCATGTTCAAACTATTGTCTAGCATTATACCAAGGTAATTAGTGGAGTCAATGATGTGCGGTATGCAGTTAAGAGCTGTTAGCGGATTCATCTATTCTTTGATGGCTGGTGACTGTTTAGGTGGAGCAATTAAAAGGAATTTCCTTTTAAGAGAATTTAATTTAAGGTGATTAAGAGTCAGCCAGTTTTGAGCTTTCAGTAGAGTGGTGTTGAGGGACCTGATATCTTCTGGGGATGAGACTTTCAGGTACAGTTAGGTGTCATCTGCATATGTGTGATAGTTTATATTAGTTTCAAAATTTCAGTTAAAGGCTCCATGAACAAGTTGAAGAGAGTTGGTGAGAGCGTGGAACCTTGTGGTACCCCTAGGGTGACCGGTGAAGGGTTAGATAGGGACTGATTAACATTGAACATTTGAGTTCTATTGAGGAGAAAAGAGGCAAATCAGTTTAGGATAGGCCCTGAGAGCCCCATCCTGTGTCCCAATAGGTCGAGTAAGCAGTCATGTTTAACCGCATCGAAAGCTCTCAATAGGTCGAGGAAGATCAGGAGGCAGGAATCATTCTGATCCAGTATTTCGAGCACATCATCCACAATACGAATAAGATTCGGTACTATGACTGTGACAGAAACCAGATTGAAAATGGTCAAGTAGTTGGAATCGTTCTATGTGATCACATAGCTGGACATGAATGCATTTTTCTATGAGCTTTGCCAGAGTCGGAATGTTAGAGATTGGGCGGAAGGTGTGTAGGACAGTGTGATCAGCAGTAGTTTTTTTTTTTTAGATCTGTCCAGCCTTTAGACAGTCTGGGATATAGCCTTGAAGCAGTGAGGCATTAACTATCTTGGCCCATAGTGGGAGTATGGATGGTTTCATTTCATTGAAGAAATTTGATGGCAACGGGTCACTAAAGTGGTTAGATGGTCTCAATGATGTAAGAGTTTTTAGAATGGTGTTATCATCCAAGGTTTCAAATGAGCTCCAGGAGGCATTGTTCTTGGGAGTATTAACTGGAGCGAGTGGAGGCTCCAAAGGATGAGACGGTGCCGGATAACAGGTGGTAAGACCGGCAGGTGCTTCATTGCAGTCTGCAGATCATGTTCCATATTTATTGTCTTTTCAATGAAGAACGTAGAAAAATACTTGCAATTTAGCTGTGGACTGGATCCCAAAGGGGAGCGATTGAGTTGGATGATTGACTGAAGCTTTACAATTGTAAACAATTGTTTGGTCGATTTTTTGCTTGCTCAAATTGGTTTCTGAAGTGGTTAGCTCTAGAGATTTTAATGCATTTGCTATAGATGTTCCTTAATGATCTCAGATGTTTGAGATGTTCAAGGGACGGCGAGGATCTCCATAACTTTTCTGCTAGTCTCAGATTTCGTCTTTCAATCATTTAGACTACCACTGACCAGGGTTTGGAGTCTTTGGAAAACATTTGTTTTAACTGTAAAGGAGCAATCGTGTCTAAAATGCTTGTTATAGAATGGTTGTAGTGTTCATTGAGGTCATGGACTTTGGAAATATCCCCACGGGGAGGCAAAATGTTATTACTGAGAGCTGTCAGATCATCCAGGTTAATGTTTCGCATGCTTCTTTGCCAGTGTTTGTTTTTTTAGCTGCACTTTATTCGTTCTCACTGATTCTGTGATGAGCAAGGTGACACCGTGGTTGTCTGTCCAGTCACAAGGGACAATAGATTCAAGTTGAATGGAGTTGGATTTCCCAATGATTAGGTCTAGGGTTGCTCCTTTGATGTGAATCGAGTTATCGCATATTTGGGTTAGATTGAGGTCCTTAAGGAAGGTTTATAGGCTGTTAACTGAAGGGTCATTGATGTCATTCCAGTGGAGGTTACCATGAAGACCCCCATTAGATAAGATAATTTCCACAATCTGTTCAATGAAGGAAAAGTTGTCTCATGGAGGATGGTAGAGCATGTGGAATATGCATACTTGCCTATTGTTACATGCAACCTCGATGCATAGGTATTCGCATGACCAGAGAGTTGTGGATTGTAGTTGTTTGACTACAAGATTGTTACGGTATAAACAGGCAATACCTCCACATTACCAAGCAAAGAAAGATTTAAAAGAAGGGCCCTAGGGAAAATTTTAAAGACCTGCACAGGATTATATCCCCTATTCTGTATACCAAAATATCAAACACAATCCTTGGGTCTGATAAGAGAACACACAAAAGAAGACACTGACAATATCACACAGACCTAACTGTGGGATAATCCCTTTTAGGACGAAATCTCTCACCCACCAAAGATGGCATGCTTCATCATTTAGGATTCTCCTATCAGAGGAAACCTAGTTCCTCTGAGTGCTCCAACCCCCTCTCTGAGAGGGAGGAGCACAGGGTTGTTTTGATGTCTACTCTACACGGATTTTAAAAATCCACCAAATGAGAGACAGAGTGTGGGTGAGGGCGCAAACTCACACTCTGTTTGTTTAATTATATATGGCTTACAAATTGTTCTGTTGTTCATATCTACACCCATCTCATCAACCAACTCTTTCAAGTCTTTCATGTGCATGAATAGCATATTTTTCTATTTCTAAATGTAAATGTACCAATTAATTAAGTGCAGATTTTGGAAACCTATTTTGATAAGCTTTTGAATCAATACTTTGTTGCTAATTCAATTTACTTGTTGAAGCACAATCCTGAGAAACTGCTGTTCCACTCTTTGGTGAAAATTCTTATACTGAAATTCTAATCCCCAATTGCAATTCAAGAACGTCATTACAAGTTGGCAGAGTAGTCAGAGTCAAAAACCCATTCATCAGTTCATCCTCTTCACCCAAGTCACTCTTTTTCTTATTTTTATTTAAAGTTTCTTTTGATTTGTCCATTACTAGATCATTGGCAATCAAAGGAAATGCTCCCACTGTTTCCAATACTTTAGTACGTCATGCCTTTTTCTGCAAACACAATCTAGTATCTATCCAATTTTGTACAGGCTTATCAAACTGACCCCACAACATTTTATGTTGCACTTTCATATTGGCTACAAAATCCCATTTGTTTAATGCTTTCTTGTACCTTTGTGCCAATCTTTAAGCCATAGCAATATTCATGCCAGAATTTACAAGCATCTCATGAGCTGGACTTCATTTTAGCAGCGAGGAGTTTGCCCTTCTGTCAGTGAGTTCTTTTTAGAGTTACCTAGATTTGCATCTACTGTGGTTTCAAACAGACTTCAAACCGACTATAATGTATGTGTTTTGTACCATTTCACTACCCTCATGATTCATGTTATATGTTCGTATGTCTCGTGAGTGTCCTGTATGTTAATTTAAAAAAGTTTTTAAAAACTTTTTTTTAAACGGATATAATCACTTATGGCAGCACTAGAAGTAATCACTTTTATGCTAAAAAACATATCACGTTTTTCTACACAGGTGCTATGTTTTTTATTGTTGGGGCACAAAGTCAGGTGCTCTTAATGTTCTTTTAAATCATGCCTTTTTAATTATGATTTTTCTTTCCCTTGTAGTTGATAATCTGTATTTGATTGGGTTCTGTATACATTTATTAATTTTTATATTTATTACTAACATAAGAGTGGCACCAGGGAATTTTTTTCATCTTTGGTCCTGAAGAATAACCTTGGGGTAGGGTTAGGAACATGTCGACCAGTGGAACCTAGGCACATTGTTAGATTCAAGTTCCCCGATTCCCCATATTTTAACTATACCGGACAGGGGTAACAATAACGTTTTTTCCTACTGTCTAGGTATTTTTAACCTTTCTTTCCCCACTCAGAACTCCTCACTTCATCTACACATAGTACCAACTATAATTGCTACCACTTCTCCGTAGGATGCAGCACGCCCTGTTCCACAGCGGGGCAGGAAGAAACCGATGAAGAAGCATGCCACCAAGGGGCAACCCTGGTGGGTGACGGTTATTTAAGAAAATAAATGTATTTTTCCTAGAAAAACATAATTAACATCTAGGTGGAAAGAAAAAATACTTTTGAAGTAACAGAGGGACGCTCTATAATTGTTATATGATTATATGTGGGGTGAGGAAATATGAATTTTGTGATCAGTTATGTCCCCTATCGTAGACCCCAACGGCTCCATGTGCATGCTATAAGTACATGTATGTTCCCTCCTGCTCCAGTTCTGAAGACGCAAATATATGTGCGTCCACCGTCAACATGTCCTCTTTCAGATCCGCCATGAATGGGTCAGATATTCCATTCCTAAGTATGAAAGGCCACCGACTTTATGTGGTTCACTTTCCACATTTCACAGATTCAGGCGAGTAGGCCCGAATTCTGTCATCAAGCCTTTTCCTGCCTTCTGCCTCTGAAAGCTCCAGTCTGAGCCTGCATCTGTGACCATGAACTTTGTCTTACTCCTTGCGCGGCTAACGGTGCCTGATCCAGCCTGTCGCCTGCCAAAAACTGTATTTCACCTTCGAGATTATCTCCTTCGCTCCTCATCCGATGCATTCCTGTCTAGCAGTTTAGGTAAACATTCCTCCAGCTACCGTGCAAAGGGCCAGGCCTCGCTGTCCTCATGCAAGTAATTCATAGCCTCGTTACCATGGAATATTCCTACCCCCTCACATCTAGTGTAGACACTTAGACGCTTGTACACGCACTAACAGTCAGTATAGTCAGTATAGAATAAGATTCTATCCTAAGAGACCTTTCCTTTTGGATAACGCAGTTCTTTAAACATAGGATATTAGATATGATTTGGAATTAGGTTGACATAACCCCAGACTTCTGTCTCCACATGTAGAGCTAAATGTCAAGTCCCCTTCACCCTCTAGTTGCACGTCAATCACACGTCATGCGGCTGCGTGCGCATCTCTGCCAAACATTTCTGCTGACATTGCAGGATTCTTTTATGGATTTTTTGTGACATCATGTTTAATGACGTTTCTTGAATTACGCCCTCTATTAGCTACGTATGCACCTGTTATCAGCTGTTACGCCTCTTGCATCTGTTTCACTGTAATGCATTTTCTATAAAACCGCTTAACTGTCAATAATATATGCTCCCTTCCTTCCTGAACTTTCGTGGTGATGGAACAGAAGGCCCACAATTCGAATTGTCTTCCTTTGTATAGGAATAAAGCATTTTTAAACCTCTAATACCACGGATTCTGCCTCTTATATTTACTGAGTTATTCTTGATAGACTTTACCGCATAAAAAATAGTACTGGTAACGAAATATTTACCACATAAATTGGCGCCCGAACAGGGACACTTTCTCATCTCACGCGCCGGCGGTGCGTTGCAGGCCCGGTCTCCTGCCACAGCCGAACGGACAAAAACGCGTACCCGCAGGATTTCCTGTATCTCCTTCCGGCCAAGCGGGGACGACTGAGGCTGCGATCAACACCCAGACGAGGCGGTGAGAAGTGCGAAGTATCCCGACCAGAGCCTAGCTGAGAGAGCAAGATCCGAGGTATACAGAGACCCGCCAGGTTCCGAAGTTCCGAGTCCAGTCGAGTCGAGTCCAGTCCGGTCCAGTTTCAGTTCCGTTCCGAGGCCTTCCGTTCCGAGCTACCCGGTGAGTACCATTACCGGGGAGGCATTTTACGTGCACATAGTCTGTGCCGGTCAAGACGGGTTTGGGTACACAAATCCGGTCTGCACTGTTTCAGCAGTGTATCTGTACTGTTTAGCAGTATATATAGTAATATAGTATGTCTTGAATATGAATAAGTATTATCTAGTGTCAGTATAATGTCAATAACTAGTTTTCTATTAGTTATCATTGGTCGTTAAAACTGTTAAGCGTTAAATGTTTTAATACGTTCTATATATTGTGGTATGAATGACTGTTCATTATTGTGTTTTCTTGTATAAAGTGTGTTCTAGAAACAAGATCTAAAAATGCCGCTCTTTTCGAAACTAAGACAGATCAAAACTAGAAAAGGTGTACTCGAAGAAGCTGTTCCCATTCCACCTAGGGACACTCCAGGATACTTTATGTATCATAAGCATGGCCTAGATGCCGTATTATTTCTTGATTTATGGGTGGACTACACCAAAGAATTACCAGAGAGTCAGAGATGGCCCGCAGCGGGGACCTGGGATGCAGATTGCATCATGAGAGTAGAGGAAGAATTATGGAAAAAGAAAGCCAGACAGTCACAGAAAGATGCTATTGAATTATGGCGTAAAGAATCATACAGACGTACAGAAAAAGCACACAGACAGGAAGAGAAAGGTAGAGAGAATTCAAATAAAACACGAGAAAATCTATTACTTGAGGAAGGTACCCGAGTAAAATCAGAACAAGTAGATAGACAAAGAAACGCCCTTATGAATGGTATGTATCCACTTCTGGCCGAAGGGTTACCTAAGGCTACTCCGGAAATACCAAAAGACTTGCCACCTCCATTGTTTCCGATAAAAGCACATCCCAAATCACATCCCAAAACAGCAAAGGACGTTTTTCTTTCCTCCTATTTAGATGACGCTGCTCCCGAGTATGCTAATGCCATACCACCCACACCGCTTGCCGATGGTGTTCAACACCAAGAGCATCCGTCTGTATCCCCGCAATTACAAACTCCTACACAAGTTCCAACAGACCCGTCCGTTTCTACAGTTTTTCCCGCATCTACAATCTCTATCCTACGCCCAACGAATCCTTTTGTGCCTAGCACCTCAGACGGTGCTACAGGAGGTACGACAGACATGTTTGCCACTCCGCCGCGAAATAAACAGACTCTTAGAGATTTAGCCCTCCAACGTACGCCCAAACTAGCAACTCCCGACATGCTTAAGGAACTTCTAGTAGATTGTAGATATGATCCTGTGCCCGGTAAACGGGACGAAATGCTGCTGTCATCATTACGTATTCGACGAGCTGCAATATATTTAACGAAGCTACCAGGAATGACTACACATTTAGAAAATATGTATCACTTTGTCCAGTCAGGGCGAAGTCCTGAAAGTATTAGCAGAGCCATGGAGTACCAGAAAGCGGAGGTACAGGGACAACTGTTACGTTTCCTCATAAACTGTGTAATCAGAAATCAAGACCGGCCTGGGGTAAATCCGGAAGAAATGCAAAAACTTGTCACTTGGGGTCAGCATATATCAGAAGGGAGACATGATAAACAGTTATGTATAGTCGCTATGTACCGAAAGATCCGCAAAGAAGTAGAACGAATACACGAAGAAAGATTAGAGGTAGACGCCGCTAACCTAAACAGAGAAGAGGAGGAGCAAGAGTCAGAGCAAGTAGAAACGATAGCTTATGTAGGTAGAGGAAGACCCCATAATAATACCAGAGGTTTTAATGATCCGGTACGTCCAATACGTCCAGAATATAATAGACATTTTCCAAACCCTATGTTAAATACAAAATCCCCCGAACACTTATTCCAAGCCGCTGATAAATTACTCCGAGATCGAAGGGGGTACCACATGCTCGATTCCATGGACGAACAAGAATTAGCCAGGTCAGCAGTACAATGGGCTGACAGTCCCAGCGAATACAATGACGATGTACTTGCACACACGTTTCTGAATCTAGATCCATATGAACAACGTTTAGCTAGTATATACATGATTCAACACCTCCTTATATTATATAAAAGCCAACACTCCGATCCAGGACCCTTACCTGACATATTGACAGAACTACTCACGAACATATGGAAAGGGTCAGGTACTGATTTGATTAAAGAAATACTAGAATCCCGAAACCAATATTTAAATTTCGTATGCCCAGAACACGTTCCAGTTCCCATAATGGGAAGAAAAATGTATCACATAGATAGACAGAACCCGTTACGCGAAGTACACCCAATTAGAGGTGCCGGTGATAATTTTACACGCGTATTTGTGTACACACCTATAACTAAATTAGAATTATTAGAAATGAAGAAAGTAGTACCCAGCCATGACAAAGACCCAGCAGGTTTCCACCGTGAGATAAAAGACATGTTACTCATGGGAGAGTATACCTACCCCGACATTATGAAAATATTAAAAGTCCTATTACCCGCCGGTGTTTATGAAAAACTCAAAGAAAAAGAATGGGAGGTGGGAGACCAAAAGATAGATTGGACAGCATTAGAAAACGAAGAAAAGGCCCGAGCTGCAGGAGCAGGGCTTGGGGAAAAGACTACAGCACTAGCAGGATTACTAATACAGGTATTGCCACGTTTATTAACTACGAAAAAGGAAGACTGGGGTGCAATCTCAGCCTGTAAACAAAAGCCAGACGAAGATACTAGTGATTTCTATTCCCGATTTGAAAAATGTTTTGGTATAAATAGTGGCATAAAAGCCAGTAGTGAGTCATACCCACATCTGTTTGTGACAAAATTAGTTGAAAATTCTCTGATACAAGTTAAGAATAGAGTATTGAAATTCGAAAGTACCTGGCAAGGTAATACCCCATCACAGATGCTACAGATGTTACAATATCACCACAATAGAATTAGAGAAGAACAAGAACACGAACAAAGACGTATGAAAGATACAAAAATGAAAATGCTTGTTGCACAGTCAGTTCCAGCCGATAGTCATCAAAAGGGTGATTCCGCAGGCCCTGCGAAAGGGACATGCAACTATTGTAAACAACCAGGTCATTATATACACGATTGTCCAGTCCTGAAACATAATATTGCTACAGGTAGAACACATGAGAGACCACGTCCACCTAGACAGGATCAGAATCAACAACAGATTCCTCTGCATGCACAACCTAGGTTAGCTCCGCAACAATTAGCTCCGCAACAGGCAGCTCCACAACAAATCGTAGCACCACCACAAGCGCAGCCTATTGCTGCAACACAAGCAACGACACAACAGATGTATCAGTATGCACAAGCAGATTATCCCGATTATCAGCGATACTCATGAGATAGCCTAGAGAGGGAAGTTGGCTTACCCCTTATTGAGGTTCCTGTAGACCAAGAGGGACCTTATGTACATAGCAAATTATTAGGGGAAGACAGAAAGTTTTTACTTGATACAGGGGCAAGCAGAACAACTATAAGACGTAGTGAAGTTCCAGGGGCACCCCTCTCAGGCTCACAGAATATTTCCCTTGGATTCTCAGGAAAACCTATAATTAATGACGTAACACAACCTCTTCCACTTACAGTCGGTCCATTGACACGTACTACAGATTTATTGCTTACTAAATCATGTCCAGAAAACTTGTTAGGCATAAAAACATTGAAAGCTCTAGGAGCTATAATATGTTGCTCTCCGGAAGGAGTACGACTATTTTTACGTGACTTTAAAGGTCACTACGTATCCAGAGACATGGATCACCGACTGCAGAATTTACCTACACATTTATGGGCACAAGGCCCCACTGATGTTGGTTGCATGAACATTACACCATATCGAGTTACACTGAAATCAGGAATAGTACTACCACGAATACGACAATACAAGTTACCACCAGATGCTGTAGTGGCTTTACTGCAAATCGTTGACGAGCTCATTGCACAAGGAGTGGTTGTCGAAACCGACTCCAATGTATGTAATTCTCCGATAATTCCGATTCTTAAAAGAACGGATCCAAAAGCTCCACCAGTATATCGATTAGTTATTGATCTGCGCGAATTAAATAAATGTATTGTACCACAATACCCCGTGGTCCCAGATATCTCTTCATTACTCACAGCTATTGACTCAGAAGCAACGTTCTTCACTGTAATTGATCTCAAGAATGCTTTCTTTAGTGTCCCAATCGATCCGGAAAGTCAATATTTATTCGGATTTAGTTTAAATGGACGAAGTTTTAAATTCACACGCGCACCTCAAGGATTTACAGAAAGCCCCAGCATCTATAGCCAAGCACTGAAACGAGAACTTGACAGTATCCACATGCCAGTTAACACTGCCTTGCTTCAATATGTCGATGATCTGCTGATCACCGCCCGAAGCGAACCTGAATGTATAAAAGCGTCACTGACGGTTTTAAAATGTTTGGCTGACAAGGGGCACAAGGTGTCCCCTTCTAAGCTGCAATTCTGTGTCCAGCGAGTTGTTTACCTTGGGCACTCGCTGTCCAAGGAGGGAAGGCAGCTTACACCCGACCGCATCCAGTTAATCGCTAACATGCCACCACCCAAGACACAAAAGGAGGTACGGGCTTTTATAGGCCTCACTTCATACTGTAGGCAGTGGATCCCTCAATATGCATTTCTAGCAAAACCACTCATCCAGTTGACAACACAGGAGGCAGCCACATCGACTGTCCTCCCTTGGACTCAAGAACATACACACGCCTTTGAAAGCTTAAAGAAAGCTTTATGCCAAGCACCTGTCCTAGCAACACCATGTTACAGTAAACAGTTTACACTCTTCGTTACAGAACGCGAAGGTACTGCTTTGTCAGTACTCACTCAGGAACAAGCAGGATCACATAAACCATGTGCTTATTTCTCTAGTACATTAGATCCAGTAGCTCAGGCTCTTCCTGCGTGCCTGAAATCAGTGGCAGCAACAGCTTTAGCAATCAGACAAAGCGATGCCATAGTGTTAGGACATCAATTGACAGTACAAGTACCACACGCAGTAGAGGTTCTCTTGAACCGCACACAGACACAACACTTGACTATAGCGAGACTCACCGGTTACGAATTAACATTGTTTCAGCCACACATAGAAATCAGACGTTGTAATACGTTAAATCCTGCCACACTGTTACCAGTGAGCGGAACAGATCCATTGGCACATGATTGTGTCGAAATTATTACTATCACGACGAAACCCAGACAAGACTTGACAGATATCCCTTTGTCAGATCCAGACTTGACATTGTATGTAGATGGGTCATGTATGAGAACAAGTACAGGAGAGCTAGTGGCCGCTTACGCAGTCACAACAGACACTGAAGTCATTGAAACAAATCGTATTAACACTTTGTCAGCTCAAGCAGCAGAACTCACCGCTCTGACACAAGCCTGTATTCAAGCCAGAAATAAGAAAGTCAATATATACACAGATTCACGTTATGCATTCGGAGTCGTCCATGACTTCGGCGTACTGTGGCGAGAGAGAGGTTATTTAACTTCTCACGGTGCCCACATCCAGCACGGACCCCTTATTCAAGCCCTATTAGATGCGATTCATCTACCTACTACAATATCGATTATGAAATGCAAAGCCCATACAAAAGTTACCGATATCATTTCTCAGGGTAATGACCTAGCTGACAGAACAGCTAAACAGACTGCTCAGAATCAGACTCTCACAATTGACGCGACAAAGACAATAGTCCCGACACTAACACATTGCATGACAGTTAAGGATCCCGCCCTTGATGTAATTGACATACAGACACATGCTACACCAGAAGAAATAAAGAAATGGACTGAATTAGGAGGGATCCAAACAGATCAGGGATGGATGACGAAGGAAAAATCTATATGGTTTCTTCCCGACTCTATGGTCCAAGTCATTATTAACACAATACATAGTCCAGCACACCTAGGAGAGAAAGCTATGCTAGACTGCATTCAACACATTTGGTTTAACAAACACTTGCGAGCCGCAGCTAAACAAAAGGTTCGTACCTGTATGATATGTTGTCAGTTTAATCCAGGTAAAAGCATCCCCGTAGAGCAGGGTGGATTTCAAACTCCCGATCATGCTTTTGAAGTCCTCCAGATGGATTATATCCAGATGGAACGATGTCGAGGATTCAAATATGTTCTCGTAGTTGTCTGTGCTCTTTCCCGTTGGACAGAAGCATACCCGGTTTCAGATTACACTGCCCCGACTACTGCCAAACAGTTAGTTCGAGAATTCTTCCCACGGTACGGTTTACCACGTGTTGTCTACTCAGATAACGGCCAGCCGTTCTCATCCGAACTAATGAAACACGTTTCCCTTCTATTAGGCTATCAATGGAAATTTCACTGTGTCCGACATCCCGAGGCAGCAGGTCTCGTAGAACGCCATAATCAAACTTTGAAAATTAGATTGTCCAAAATATGTAGAGAAAAAGGAGTCGATTGGATAGTAGCCTTACCAGTTGCGCTCTTTTACATGAGAATGGTAGCACATTCTCGAACAGGGCTATCCCCGTATGAGGTGATCTTCGGTAGACCACCAAATATGTGGGGGACGCCTATACCTCGTAAAATCACTGACGTTGACTGTAATATGCTGACAGATTACCTGGCTTCCTTGATGTCTGCACTACAATCTTGTCGTTCACAGGTATCCGCAGCTTTTCCCGACAATACTGAGGTGAAGCCCCATGACGTGGTTCCTGGTGACCTGGTGCTGGTCAGGAACTTTGACCGGAAGACCCAACTGGATCCTAGGTGGAAGTCACCGAAGTTAGTTTTACTCACCACAAGGACAGCCGTGAAAATCGAGGGAAGAAAAGGGTGGTTGCACTCGAGTCATATCAAGAAATTTTATGGACTACCACCCGGTGTAGATACTCAACCCTGTATTCCCTCACAAACAGACTCAAAGCTCCCCTTGGTTGAGCAATCGAACTCAGAAATTTATAAACTAAAATTGAGGTCTATTAAGTCAGACAATTTGATTGTTTAAGTCCTCTCCAAGGTGAATCGGTTGAATTTGTCCCTGACATGTATCCTCTAGACCGGAATAGAGAAAGAAATCAGCGAATGCAGCTGAAAAAGCATGCGTATTGTAAATCACTTCGTAGTCACTGTACAGTAACATTATTAATTTTGTTTTTTCTAAGTCTTCTGATTTTTGTTTTTAGCATACTATTGCACATGTATTACCCTATTCTTAAACGTGCTTATAATATAACTGCAGAACATTCTTTTAGCGAATTTCCTCCGCATGAGTTGTCATATAGATTTGCGCTGCGCAACAACACATTCATTAGTATGTTACATCATTCCCATCAAACCAGCAATGCCACAAATTGTTGGATATGTGGCCGACTCCCTCCCTATCAGAACTATAAGGGAGTTTTGCCCCTCTTTCCATATCCGTTCACACACAATGGCTCCTGTGGAGCATGGTTTAGTTTGATTAATACCCTAGATTCAAATTCCGCAGTTTATCAAGACAACTGGGTATGGGGAAACCTGAACCTAGTTTTGCTTAAAGTCTGCTACCCTAACAAGGAGGGACTTCCCAAAAGAACAGGAACTGATCTAGAAAATAAAGTATATGGATTAGGTAATTTTACACTTAACCTCATGATCCTGAACGTTGAATCTGAAGCTACACCAATCTTGCCCGCCATGTCAGTATTCCCAGTAAAAGGGGAATTATGTATAAGAAAGAATGGTTCCATACACATGGGCCATAGTAAATGCACCACTGTAATAAAATTCAGTGATCAAGGCAAGTCTACATTTAGAGCTTCCCATCATTCCTACTTCATATGTGGCCAGACCGCATATATATGTCTACCTTTAGATTGGGATGGTACCTGTTACATAGCATTCCTTCTGCCACCTGTTTTCCTAGCTCCTCCTGATTATCATAGAAATACCCATTTAGTACACAATAGACAGCAGAGAGATCTCCCAATTGTCGATTACACTGAAACAGCATGGGAGAAATACACAGATTTCAATAAAGGTTTCTTTCCCTATATAGGTACAGTCACTAATAGTAAGCTGATACGTAGATTAACCAGAACCCTTGAAGCAGTAGTGAACGAAACTATTTCCGCCTTAGGCAATTTAACAGAAGAGCAGTCTGCTATGCGGATTGTTGTGCTTCAAAATCGTCTTGTCCTTGACGTCATCCTAGCCGATAGGGGCGGAGCTTGTAGGGTCATCGGATCAAGTTGCTGCATTTTCATCCCAGAAAATTCGCCGTCAGTATATAAAGCCATAACTCGCCTTCATAAAATTGTAAGCCAGATACACCAGAGTCCAGGCACCTGGACTTGGTCCGGTTGGTTCTGGAGCGTGTTATTAGCCTGGGGATGGAGAATCCTATCCTTCCTAGGTATTGGCTTTCTCATACTATTCAGTTGCTGCTTATGTCTACAATGTGGGCCAGCGATTTGTGGTCTGTGTGCCACCTCGTGTATCCCACATCCAAGTTTTCGTTCGAGATCCCGGAAGAAGAAAGAAGAACAAATGATGCTATATGAACAGATCGATGGATTGATGAAGATCGATATCTCCTAAGGGTCCGAAGGGGACAAGGAGGGAATGAGGAAATATGAATTTTGTGATCAGTTATGTCCCCTATCGTAGACCCCAACGGCTCCATGTGCATGCTATAAGTACATGTATGTTCCCTCCTGCTCCAGTTCTGAAGACGCAAATATATGTGCGTCCACCGTCAACATGTCCTCTTTCAGATCCGCCATGAATGGGTCAGATATTCCATTCCTAAGTATGAAAGGCCACCGACTTTATGTGGTTCACTTTCCACATTTCACAGATTCAGGCGAGTAGGCCCGAATTCTGTCATCAAGCCTTTTCCTGCCTTCTGCCTCTGAAAGCTCCAGTCTGAGCCTGCATCTGTGACCATGAACTTTGTCTTACTCCTTGCGCGGCTAACGGTGCCTGATCCAGCCTGTCGCCTGCCAAAAACTGTATTTCACCTTCGAGATTATCTCCTTCGCTCCTCATCCGATGCATTCCTGTCTAGCAGTTTAGGTAAACATTCCTCCAGCTACCGTGCAAAGGGCCAGGCCTCGCTGTCCTCATGCAAGTAATTCATAGCCTCGTTACCATGGAATATTCCTACCCCCTCGCATCTAGTGTAGACACTTAGACGCTTGTACACGCACTAACAGTCAGTATAGTCAGTCTAGAATAAGATTCTATCCTAAGAGACCTTTCCTTTTGGATAACGCAGTTCTTTAAACATAGGATATTAGATATGATTTGGAATTAGGTTGACATAACCCCAGACTTCTGTCTCCACATGTAGAGCTAAATGTCAAGTCCCCTTCACCCTCTAGTTGCACGTCAATCACACGTCATGCGGCTGCGTGCGCATCCCTGCCAAACATTTCTGCTGACATTGCAGGATTCTTTTATGGATTTTTTGTGACATCATGTTTAATGACGTTTCTTGAATTACGCCCTCTATTAGCTACGTATGCACCTGTTATCAGCTGTTACGCCTCTTGCATCTGTTTCACTGTAATGCATTTTCTATAAAACCGCTTAACTGTCAATAATATATGCTCCCTTCCTTCCTGAACTTTCGTGGTGATGGAACAGAAGGCCCACAATTCGAATTGTCTTCCTTTGTATAGGAATAAAGCATTTTTAAACCTCTAATACCACGGATTCTGCCTCTTATATTTACTGAGTTATTCTTGATAGACTTTACCGCATAAAAAATAGTACCGGTAACGAAATATTTACCACAGGGGGACGGATCCCCCTGTTTCTAATTTTCCTCTGCCTCCAATGTAATCACAAAACATTATCTTCAAACGCTCTTAATTAGTGCTCACTCACAACTAGACTATTAAAGATTACGGAGTCTAAACCACTGCTTCACTGTATGCAGGATTCTCCAACTTGAGAGTCTAATTATCCAAGAATTAGCCTCATAATTCGCATTTAATTAGCACTAATAGTTAGACCTGACAGCCTTAAGGTGGTCTTCCCCAACCTTTTTGCCTCCTATCTCCACTTTTTGCTGTATTCTTTTTGTTGGCCTTAGGACTCTGAGCACATTACAACTGCTAACTAGTGCTTAAATGTGTGTGTGTGTTTTGTACTTATATAGCGCATAGCTACCCCATTTCGGGGTTTCCCGGCGCTGTACTCATACCGCTAGGGAACCCTTCCTGGCTTTTCCCTGTGAAATGTCCACTCCTGGGCATCCCCAGGGTGAAGCCAGGCATCCCAGCGCTGTTGGGGTTGTTGTGGAGATTAAGCAAGCTATTGCCCAGAGTTGCAGCGTGGGACCCTTGATTAGAATAGTCACCGAGGCGAGAAATCAGGTCCGAGGAATTATGAGCCCAAGACCCGCCAAGACCCGCCGAGGCGGGAATTAAACCCTGGTCCCGGGCCAGACCTCTGCATCAGGGTCTGCCGCTCTAACCATTGAGCCACACTTAAGTGTATGCTCTTCTCCCCTAAACATGGTTTCTTCACTTATTCACAATTAGTATATTTAATTTATCTGTAAGTTCCTAGTAGAGTGCATTACCTGTGCCTAGGATCTGTAAATGAAATGCTTCTAGTGGGCCTGCATATGCAAAAGAAACAATTGATGGACGGAATATTGGACAATGCAGACATTCACCCCCTGTCACAAGGATCTGGGTTTAATCCATCATTCTTTTGCTCACCACAACAACCCAGTTTTGACCCAGCCATATGCAAAAATCAGTCTTGACCCTGTTCCTTGTGGGAACTGTCCATCCCGAACTGCCAAGCAAAGTCCTACCTGGACCGTAAACAAGCATCCTGGGACCGGTTTTAGGGCATCACCCTTCATCAGCCAGGCTAGCTTAAATCCAGTGGTGTAGTGAGCACGGGACTCACGTCTGGGCATACCCTTCCCACCCTACCCTGAAACCGGCCCTAGGATGCTTGTTTCCAGTCAAGGACGGACCTGGCCTGGCAGTTTGAGCTGGACTGTTCCCACAAGGAACAGGGTCAAGACTGATTTGCATATGGCTGGGTCCAAACAGGGGTGGTGAGCAAAAAAATGATGGATTAAACCCAGATTCTTGTGACTGGGGGTGAATGTCTGCATTGTCCAGCATTCCGTCAATCAATTGTTTCTTTTGCATATGTTGCCCTAAGTGGGAAGGGTATGCCCAAACGTGGTTCCTGTGCTCACTACACCACTGGATTCAAGCTAGCCTGGCTGATGAAGGGTGATGCCCTAAAACCAGTCCCAGGATGCTTGTTTACAGTCAAGGGAGGACATGGCCTGGCAGTTCGGGCTAGGCTGTTCCCATTGAGCGCAGGGTCAAGACTGATTTGCATACCGCTGGGTTCAAACTGGAATGGCATGGTGAGCAAACAAACAATGGATCTAGGCCCAGATCGGTGTACTGGGGTGAATGTATGACATTGTTCTGCATCTGTCCATCAATTGTTCTTTTTGAATTTGTCACCCCGAGTGGGACGGGTATGCCCCAACGTGGGTCCTCTGCTCTCCATGCTACTGGAGTCAAGCTATCCGGGCTGATGAGGGGTGAAACCCCAAACCAGTCCTAGGATGCTTGTTTCCAGTCCAGGCCGGACCTGGCCTGGCAGTTCGGGCTGAACTGTTCCCATTGGGCGCAGAGTCAAGACTGATTTGCATATGGCTAATTTCAAACTGCAATAGCAAGGTGAGCAAAAAATCGATGGATTTAGGCCCAGATCTGTGTACTGGTGTGAATGTATGACATTGTTCTGCATTTTGTCCATCAATTGTTCTTTTTGAATTTGTCACCCTGAGTGGGATGGGTATGCCCAGATGTGGGTCCTGTGCTCTCCATGCCACTGGAGCCAAGGTATCCTGGCTGATGAGGGGTGAAACCCTGAAACCGGTCCTAGTTTGCTTGCTTTAAGTCCAGGGAGGACCTGGCCTGGCAGTTCGGGCTGGACTGTTCCCATTGGATGCAGGGTCAAGACTGATTTGCATATAGCTGGGTTCAAACTGGAATGGCGAGCAAAAAACGATGGATTTAGGACCAGATATGTGCACTGGGGTGAATGTATGACATTGTTCTGCATTCTGTCCCTCAATTGTTCTTTTTGCACTTGTCACCCCGCGTGGGACGGGTATGCCCAGATGTGGGTCCCATGTTCTCCATGCCACTGGAGTTAAGCTATCCTGGCTGATGAGGGGTGAAACCTTGAAACCAGTCCTAGGATGCTTGTTTCCAGTCCAGGGAGGGCCTGGCCTGGTAGTTCGGGCTGGACTGTTACCATTGGGCGCAGGGTCATGATTGATTTGCGTATGGATGGGTTCAAACTGGAATGGCATGGTGAGCAAACAAATAATGGATTTAGGCCCAGATCGGTGTACTGGGGTGAATGTATGACATTGTTATGCATTCTGTCCATCAAGTATTCTTTTTGCATTTATCACCCCGAGTCGGACGGGTATGCCCAGACGTGGATCCCGTGCTCTCCATGCCACTGGAGTCAAGCTATCCTGGCTGATGAGGGGTGAAACCCCAAACCAGTCCTAGGATGCTTGTTTCCAGTCCAGGGAGGACCTATCCTGGCAGTTCGGGCTGGACTGTTCCCATTGGGTGCAGGGTCAAGACTGATTTGCATATGGCTGTGCTCAAAGTGGAAAGGCATGGTGAGCAAAAAATTATGGATTTAGGCCCAGATCTGTGTACTGGGGTGAATGTATGACATTGTTCCATGCTCTCCATGCCACTGGAGTCAAGCTATCCTGGCTGATGAGGGGTGAAACCTCAAAACCGGTCCTAGGATGCTTGTTTCCAGTCCAGGGAGGGCCTGGCCTGGTAGTTCGGGCTGGACTGTTCCCATTGGGCACAGGATCAAGACTGATTTGCATATGGCTGGGTTCAAACTGGAATGACATGGTGAGGAAAAGAACAATGGATTTAGGCCCAGATCTTTGTACTGGTGTGAATGTATGACATTGTTCTGCATTCTGTCCATCAATTGTTCTTTTTGCATTTGTCACTCCGAGTGCGACGGGTATGCCTAGATGTGGGTCCCGTGCTCTCCATGCCACTGGAGTCAAGCTATCTTGGCTGATGAGTTGTGAAACCCTGAAACCGGTCCTAGTGTGCTTGCTTTCAGTCCAGGGAGGACCTGGCCTGGCAGTTCGGGCTGGACTGTTCCCATTGGATGCAGGGTCAAGACTGATTTGCATATAGCTGGGTTCAAACTGGAATGGCGAGCAAAAAACGATGGATTTAGGACCAGATATGTGCACTGGGGTGAATGTATGACATTGTTCTGCATTCTGTCCCTCAATTGTTCTTTTTGCACTTGTCACCCCGCGTGGGACGGGTATGCCCAGATGTGGGTCCCATGTTCTCCATGCCACTGGAGTTAAGCTATCCTGGCTGATGAGGGGTGAAACCTTGAAACCAGTCCTAGGATGCTTGTTTCCAGTCCAGGGAGGGCCTGGCCTGGTAGTTCGGGCTGGACTGTTACCATTGGGCGCAGGGTCATGATTGATTTGCATATGGCTGGGTTCAAACTGGAATGGCATGGTGAGCAAAAAACAATGGATTTAGGACCAGATATGTGCACTGGGGTGAATGTATGACATTGTTCTGCATTCTGTCCCTCAATTGTTCTTTTTGCACTTGTCACCCCGCGTGGGACGGGTATGCCCAGATGTGGGTCCCATGTTCTCCATGCCACTGGAGTTAAGCTATCCTGGCTGATGAGGGGTGAAACCTTGAAACCAGTCCTAGGATGCTTGTTTCCAGTCCAGGGAGGGCCTGGCCTGGTAGTTCGGGCTGGACTGTTACCATTGGGCGCAGGGTCATGATTGATTTGCATATGGCTGGGTTCAAACTGGAATGGCATGGTGAGCAAAAAACAATGGATTTAGGCCCAGATCTGTGTACTTGGGTGAATGTATGACATTGTTCTGCATTCTGTCCATCAATTGTACTTTTTGCATTTGTCACCCCAAGTGGGACGGGTACGCTCAGACGTGGTTCCCTTGCTCTTCATGCCACTGGAGTCAAGCTATCCTGGCTAATGAGGGGTGAAACCTTGAAACCAGTCCTAGGATGCTTGTTTCCAGTCCAGGGAGGGCCTGGCCTGGTAGTTTGGGCTGGACTGTTCCCATTGGGCGCTGGGTAAAGACTGGTTTGCATATGGCTGGGTTCAAACTGGAATGGCATGGTGAGAAAAAAACGATAAATTTAGGCCCAGATCTGCGTACTGGGGTGAATGTATGACATTGCTCCATGCTCTCCATGGCACTGGAGGCAAGCTATCCTGGCTAATGAGGGGTGAAACCCCAAAACCAGTCCTAGGATGCTTGTTTCCAGTCCAGGGAGGACCTGACCTGGCAGTTCGGACTGGACTATTCCCATTGGGCGCAGGGTCAAGACTGATTTGCATATGGCTGGGTTCAAACTGGAATGGCATGGTGAGCAAAAAACGATAAATTTAGGACCAGATATGTGTACTGGGGTGAATGTATGACATTGTTCTGCATTCTGTCCATCAATTGTACTTTTTGCATTTGTCACCCCAAGTGGGACGGGTATGCTCAGACGTGGTTCCCTTGCTCTTCATGCCACTGGAGTCAAGCTATCCTGGCTGATGAGGGGTGAAACCTTGAAACCAGTCCTAGGATGCTTGTTTCCAGTCCAGGGAGGGCCTGGCCTGGTAGTTCGGGCTGGACTGTTCCCATTGGGCGCTGGGTAAAGACTGGTTTGCATATGGCTGGGTTCAAACTGGAATGGCATGGTGAGAAAAAAACGATGAATTTAGGCCCAGATCTGCGTACTGGGGTGAATGTATGACATTGCTTCATGCTCTCCATGGCACTGGAGGCAAGCTATCCTGGCTAATGAGGGGTGAAACCCCAAAACCAGTCCTAGGATGCTTGTTTCCAGTCCAGGGAGGACCTGACCTGGCAGTTCGGGCTGGACTATTCCCATTGGGCGCAGGGTCAAGACTGATTTGCATATGGCTGGGTTCAAACTGGAATGGCATGGTGAGCAAAAAACGATGGATTTAGGACCAGATATGTGTACTGGGGTGAATGTATGACATTGTTCTGCATTCTGTCCATCAATTGTTCTTTTTGCATTTGTCACCCCTAGTGAGACAGGTATGCCCAGACGTGGGTCCCGTGCTCTCCATTCCACTGGAATCAAGCTATTCTGGCTGATGAGGGGTGAAACTCCAAAACCGGTCCTAGGATGCTTGTTTCTAGTCCAGGGAGGACACTGTTCCCATTGGGCGCAGGGTCAAGACTGATTTGCATATAGCTGGGTCCAACCTGGAATGGCATGGTGAGCAAACAAACGATGGATTTAGGCTCAGATATGTGTACTGGGTTGAATGTATGACATTGTGCTGTATTCTGTCCATCAATTGTTCTTTTTGCATCTAGTTGGCCTGCAGCACTGTTTGTGCCACCCACACAAGTATCACTTGCCTCAGGCCTGCCAATGCAGAGTGTGTGTGGCCAGTTTACACTGCCATGTCAACTTGGCATTTAACCCCCTTGCCAAGCCTTAAACTCTCCTTTTATTACTTATAAATCACCCGTAAAGTAGGTCATAGGTAGCCCATAGGACAGGGTGCTGTGCAACTTAAAGTTAGGACTAAGCCTTGGCGGAGTGACCCAAAAACTCCACACGGTACAAAGAGTTCCGCAAGCAGCAGAGTGCGATTGGTAACATTGATCTATGGGAGGAAATGCAAAATCAATGGCCAAACAAGCCGAAAACCCCTTTATAATATAACGTTATTTTCACACTAGAATGTTCTATCCAACCCATAATCATGCAAACATAGAGCACTTTAAAACACACCATGGCCCAGATTTACTAAGGACTTGTGTTGCCAGTGTGATACTTGGCGACGCAAGCCCTTAAGTCTGATTTACTATGCCACACAGAGACGGAGCACTGACATAAAATCGATGCATACAATATCGAAATAAGAAAATATCGGAAATGGAATATCAATAACAAAAATAGCGACTTCCTACACTTAACTAGTAAAACCACAAATATCGTTGTTAAAAATATCAATTTTTACCTATACTGATAACAGAAATATCAGAAACAAAACTATTGTTACCTTTAAATAAACATGTCAAAAATATTGATTCACACAACATCGACTACAGTATTATTGCCAAAATAATCATTAACATAAATAACAAAGTCCCTTTTTACGTAAAGCAATTATTTGAAATAAACCTAAAACAATGTACACACATTTTTAAATAAAATATAAATATTTTACTTTAGCAAAATATTCACCATTCACCCCAATAAATTCTATATGCAAATTCATAACAATACAACCCAAATAAATAAATACAAATACATTATATATGTATATATATATATATATATATTCACTGAGAAAACCATAGGTTTCATGCATGTTATAGTTAGGAATTGGCATTTAAAAAACCTTTGAAATTAACTGAAAAAACCAAAGGTTTCAGGGGCGTTATAGTTAGGAATTGGCATTTTAAAAACCTTAGAAATTCACTGAAAAAACCATAGGTTTCAGGGGCGTTATAGTTAGCTGGACATTTCCCTCGTTATAGTTAGTTCTGCTAACTATAACTCGCGCCCCCGCAATGCACTGCTGATGACGTTACATATTACATCACTCATGACATGGTCAGTGACATCACTGATGACATCACTGATGACATCACTGATGACATCACTGATGCCGTCATTTAGTGAGTGTGTGTTTCTGTAAATTTTAAATATGTGTAATATATATATAGGGAAAAACCTATGGAAGAATGAGTGGGTGTATAAGTGTGTGAATGGATGATTTAGTAGGTGCGTGACTGACTCTATAAGTGAGTCATTAAGCGTATCTTACTGCAGACTAGTGACTAAACTGTGTGAATGTCTGTATCTGTCTGTCTGTTGGTGTATAATCGGCTGCATGGTTTTGTGAATAGCTATATGAGTGTCTCTATGGGTTATTGATTGGTTGTCTGAGTATCTGTATGGATGCCTGAGTGTTTGTGTGGGTACAGTGTGTGTGACTCTGTGCATACATGTGTGAGTGGGTGATTCTATGGGTGCATGGTTTTAAGAGTGCATCTGTGATGGACTGTATGGTTGGGTGAGTGTATGTATGGGTGTGTTAGGGATTGAATGTATATCTCAGTGGTACATATGTGACTAACTACATATGTGAAAGGCAGTATATATGTGTGTAAGAGTATATAAGTGGGTATATGTGAGAGTGTGTGATTGTGAGAGTGGCTGTATGGATGAGTGCGTACTTGTATCAATGATTGTATAAGAGCGTAAGAATGTGGTACTATTTTTATGAGTAAGTGAACTTGTGTGTGTATAACTGCATTGGTGAGTAAATGGGAGTGTGATTAATTATTTGCATGACTGACTAGGTGTGAGAGTACCTCTATGGATGATTGGTGGTGTGTGAATGTCTGTGTAGGTGTATAAATGCATATGATAGTCCTGTGAGTGACTGTAAGTATGAGTGACTGTATAGGTGAGTGAGTGGATGTGTGTGTAGATCTAAGAGTCAATGAGTGGGTACGTAGTTATTGGTATTGGAGTATCTATGGTTTTGAGAATGGATGTCTGATATTTTGATTGACTATATCAAAGGGTGTGAGAAGATGCACTAATTTATCACATGGATGACGTCATCAGTGATGTCAACAGTGATGTAATTTCAGATGTCATCAGTTATGTCATCAGTGATGTCACTGAACATGTCATGAGTGATGTAATATGTGACGTCATCAGCAGTGCATTGCGGGGGCGCGAGTTATAGTTCGCTGAACTAACTATAACGGGGGAATTTCTAGGGTTTTGTACGAGGGAAATGTCCAGCTAACTATAACGCCCCTGAAACCTATGGTTTTTTCAGCGAATTTCTAAGGTTTTTTAAAGGCCGATTCCTAACTATAACGCACGCCCCTAAAACCTTTGGTTTTTTCAGTTAATTTCAAAGGTTTTTTAAATGCCAATTCCTAACTATAACGTGCATGAAACCTATGGTTTTTTCAGTGAATTTCAAAGGTTTTTTAAATGCTAATTCCTATCTATAACTTATCTCTAAAGATATCATGTTTAATGATTTTCATTGGATTTCTATATTTTTCAATTTCAGTGTGTCAATTTCATTAATTATGTTTTTTTGAAATTCTTTTTTAACACTATTTTTTTAACCTATTTTTTCATTTAAATCTTTTCAAAATTAAAAAATAATATTTTTTTTATTGGGTTTTTCAAACATATTTTTTATATTTTTAAAAATATTTTGTTAACTATATGTTCAAAGCTTTATTTTATATATTTTTTTCCCATGGTTTTTGGATCCGCGCACCCAACGCGTTAGGAACCGCTCACCCAACGCGAGAGAATCTGTGCACCCAACGCGATAGGATGCGCGCACCGTGCGCGCATTTCGGCGTTTTTTTTTTTTTACAAAGGGGGCCCCAGGGGGTCCTTCTGGGACCCCAAAGCAGATCTAGAGAGTCAGAGTATTTCCACACTGCCCCCTTTATATGTTTTACACACTTATATCCCTTGCTTCTTCAGCCTCGCTTCTACCGAGGCAGAAAATGGCCACCAACAGTTCCTGGTTTCGAATGTAGACAGACACTCGACAGCCAATTAGCATTCAGCGCGTGATCGTCAGGGTGCGCGCTCGGTTCGGGGAGGGTGCGCGGATCCTCCCCGGACATAGATATCACTGACTTTTTTACCCTAATCTTCTCAGGAACTACGGAACAGATTCACACCATTTATGCAAAAGGCAAGAGTCTGAACTGAAGACTACCTCTTTGCCAAATTTGGTGTAATTCCGTTCAGCGGTTCGGGCTGTAGTTGCGACAACAGATCCTATGGGAAATTGCTTGGGGAAAACGCGTTTTTGGACCCCCCTTTTTTCTCTGCACCCGCTTGACGAATCACCACGAAACTTTCAGGGCAGGAGCGGAGCGGAGCTGGACAAAAGTTTGGGAAATTTCGCGAGGATTCATCAACCGGCGCCAGACTTATTGGGAATAGAATATTGCGGATTTCCTATGGAAAATAGGTCCTAACTATAACTATCTACTGCGACCGCCTGTAGATTATATATATATATATTCAAAACTATCAAACATGTATATTATATATTAAAATAAAACCTAAATTAGCGTTTATACAAGGACATAACTGATAAAACAAATTCAAGCTAAAACTAAATTAACCAATAACATAAAACATTAAACAACTTTAACCAATAAAATCAGACAACAATTAAATCAACACAATAAAAGTCGAACTAATTGAAACAACCAAGGGCCACATTACAATGTCAGGCGGAAAGCGTCGGAGGCTTTCCGCCCGACATTGTGGGTTTCAGTCCTACCACTGTATTAGGGTGATGGTGGTTGGAGTAAAATTGCAGGGGGATTCTGACGCAGTTCCAACGGGCTCAAGGAGGCTGGCGGAGCGTTCAAAGCCACCATAATCCCCTAATGACGATGCAACCAGGTTCGGCTCCGCGGTTGGGATTATGATGGCACTTTCTGACAGCCTTTTCATGCTGGCCTTTCCCAACATGGAAAGGTTGTCAGAGAGTGTCTTTGGGGGCCCCT
Organism: Triturus cristatus; assembly: GCF_964204655.1. Lineage (NCBI taxonomy): Eukaryota > Metazoa > Chordata > Amphibia > Caudata > Salamandridae > Triturus > Triturus cristatus. Next base: position 748,574,763 of record NC_140586.1, read on the forward strand.
AACAGGGCCCCCTTGCCCTCTGCTATGGGCCCTGGGGGGACACCGACATCCCTGCACAGTGTGGCAGGCACCTTAACCCCTTCTGTGCCCATGATGAGCTGGACTCGTCATGGAGCACAGTCGCGCTGTGCCCATGACAGCTCGTCATGAGGCATTCCCTAGTGAATCCCTCTGGTGCGGGCACCAGAGGGATTCCCTTTAAACCAAAATAGCCTCGGGAGCTGGGGAAGAGCTTCCCCAGCTCCCGAGGCCCCCCCCCTTTCACTGTAATGTCGATCGGCACGCACGTCGCGCCAACGTCATTACAGTGACAGTGAAACTGAAATGAGCAAAGAGGCTCATTTCAGTTTCACTTTCTACGTGCTCAGGGGGCTATCTCAGCCCCCTGAGCACATAGAAAGACGGGAGAGGTATCGTTGGAAAGGGGAGAATCTCCCCTTTCCAATGGTACCCCTCGCGGGTACTTGGGCCTCCCACATGAGTGAGGCACCGTTTTTATCGGGAGACCCGGGGGAACGCTGGGTGGTAGGAAATTTGTGTCAGCCCAGTGATGCCACAACTTTCCCACACAAAAATGTGTGAAAAAGGTGATGTTTTCAGCTAAATTTGAGGTTTGCAGGGCATTCAGGTTAAGGAAACGTTGGGGGATCCACGCAAGCCATACCTCCCTGGAATCCCCCGGGTATCTAGTTTTCAGAAATGTGTGTGTTTGGTAGGTTTCCCTAGGTGACCGCCGAGCACCGGGCCAAAAACCCAAGTGACCCCCCTTGCAAAACCAGGTCGTTTGGAGATAGGCAATTTTCATGTCGCCTCACTACGTTTTGGGCCCTTGCCTGTCGCGGGTACTTGGGCCTCCCACATGAGTGAGGCACCGTTTTTATCGGGAGACCCGGGGGAACGCTGGGTGGTAGGAAATTTGTGTCAGCCCGGTGATGCCACAACTTTCCCACACAAAAATGTGTGAAAAAGGTGATTTTTTCAGCTAAATTTGAGGTTTGCAGGGCATTCTGGGTAAGGAAACGTTGGGGGATCCATGCAAGCCATACCTCCCTGGAATCCCCCGGGTGTCATGTTTTCAGAAATGTGTGGGTTTGGTAGGTTTCCCTAGGTGGCCGCCGAGCACCAAGCCAAAAACCCAAGTGACCCCCCTTGCAAAACCAGGTCGTTTGGAGATAGGCAATTTTCATGTCGCCTCACTACGTTTTGGGCCCTTGCCTGTCGCGGGTACTTGGGCCTCCCACACGAGTGAGGCACCATTTTTATCGGGAGACCCGGGGAACGCTGGGTGGTAGGAAATTTGTGTCAGCCCGCTGATGCCACAACCTTCCCACACAAAAATGTGTGAAAAAGGTGATTTTTTCAGCTAAATTTGAGGTTTGCAGGGCATTCTGGGTAAGGAAACGTTGGGGGATCCATGCAAGCCATACCTCCCTGGATTCCCCCGGGTGTCATGTTTTCAGAAATGTGTGGGTTTGGTAGGTTTCCCTAGGTGGCCGCCGAGCACCAAGCCAAAAACCCAAGTGACCCCCCTTGCAAAACCAGGTCGTTTGGAGATAGGCAATTTTCATGTCGCCTCACTACGTTTTGGGCCCTTGCCTGTCGCGGGTACTTGGGCCTCCCACACGAGTGAGGCACCATTTTTATCGGGAGACCCGGGGAACGCTGGGTGGTAGGAAATTTGTGTCAGCCCGCTGATGCCACAACCTTCCCACACAAAAATGTGTGAAAAAGGTGATGTTTTCAGCTAAATTTGAGGTTTGCAGGGCATTCTGGTTAAGGAAACGTTGGGGGATCCACGCAAGCCATACCTCCCTGGAATCCCCGGGGTGTCTAGTTTTCAGAAATGTGTGGGTTTGGTAGGTTTCCTTAGGTGGCCGCCGAGCACCGGGCCAAAAACCCAAGTGACCCCCCTTGCAAAACCAGGTCGTTTGGAGATAGGCAATTTTCATGTCGCCTCACTACGTTTTGGGCCCTTGCCTGTCGCGGGTACTTGGGCCTCCCACACGAGTGCGGCACCATTTTTATCGGGAGACCCGGGGATCGCTGGGTGGTATGAAATTTGTGTCAGCCCGCTGATGCCACAACCTTCCCACACAAAAATGTGTGAAAAAGGTGATGTTTTCAGCTAAATTTGAGGTTTGCAGGGCATTCTGGTTAAGGAAACGTTGGGGGATCCACGCAAGCCATACCTCCCTGGAATCCCCGGGGTGTCTAGTTTTCAGAAATATGTGGGTTTGGTAGGTTTCCCTAGGTGGCCGCCGAGCACCGGGCCAAAAACCCAAGTGACCCCCAATCAAAACCAGGTCGTTTGGAGATAGGCAATTTTCATGTCGCCTCACTACGTTTTGGGCCCTTGCCTGTCGCGGGTACTTGGGCCTCCCACACGAGTGAGGCCCCGTTTTTATTGGGAGACCCGGGGGAACACTGGGTGGTAGGAAATTTGTGTCAGCCCGGTTATGCCACAACTTTCCCACACAAAAATGTGTGAAAAATGTGATTTTTTCAGCTAAATTTGAGGTTTGCAGGGCATTCTGGGAAAGGAAATGTTGGGGGATCCACGCAAGTCATACCTCCCTGGAATCCCCGTGGTGTCTAGTTTTCCGAAATGTGTGGGTTTGGTAGGTTTCCCTAGGTGGCCACCGAGCACCGGGCCAAAAACCCAAGTGACCCCCCTTGCAAAACCAGGTCGTTTGGAGATAGGCAATTTTCATGTCGCCTCACTACATTTTGGGCCCTTGCCTGTCGCGGGTACTTGGGCCTCCCACACGAGTGAGGCCCCGTTTTTATCGGGCAACCCGGGGGAACGCTGGGTGGTAGGAAATTTGTGTCAGCCCGGTGATGCCACAACTTTCCCACACAAAAATGTGTGAAAAAGGTGATTTTTTCAGCTAAATTTGAGGTTTGCAGGGCATTCAGGGTAAGGAAACTTTGGGGGATCCACGCAAGCCATACCTCCCTGGAATCCCCGAAATGTGTGGGTTTAGTAGGTTTCCCTAGGTGCCGGCAGAGCTAGGGTTCAAAAACTACAGCTAGGCACTTTGTCAAAAAAAGTTCATTATTCACAGCGAAATTGAGGTGTGTCCACAATGCATTTTGCGCAGTTACCTGTCGCGTGCACTAGGCCGGCCCACACAAGTGAGGTACCATTTTTCTCGGAAGGCTTTGGGGAACACGGGGTGGGTGGAAATTTGTGGATCCACGCAGATTCCAGAACTTTCCACCACAGAAATGTGGGGAAAATGTGCATGTTTTGGCAATTTTTTAGGTTTGCAAGGGATTCTGGGTAACAGAACCTGGTGGGAGGCAGTCAAGTCACCCCATCTTAGATTCCCCTGGGTGTCTAGTTTTCAAAATAGTATAGATTTGCTAGGTTTCCCTAGGTGCCGGCAGAGCTATGGTTCAAAAACTACAGCTAGGCACTTTGCCAAAAATGGGTCATTTTTCGCTACGAAATTGAGGTGTGTCCATGTTATGTTTTGCGCCGTTTCCTGTCGCGGGCACTATGCCGACCCACACAAGTGAGGTACCATTTTTCTCGGAAGACTTTGGGGAACGCGGGGGGGGTGGAAATTTGTGAATCCACGCAGATTCCAGAACTTTCTACCAGATAAATATGGGGGAAAAGTGTTTTTTTGGCAATTTTTTAGGTTTGCAAGGGATTCTGGGTAACAGACCCTGGTGGGAGGCAGTCAAGTCACCCCATACTGGATTCCTCTGGGTGTCTAGTTTAAAAAAATTTATAGGTTTGTTAGGTTTCCCTAGGTGCCGGCAAAGCTAGGGTTGAAAAACTACAGCTAGGCACTTTGCTAAAAAAGGGTAATTTTGCATTGTGAAAATGTGGCGTGTTCACGTTGGGTTTTGAGCCATTTCCTGTCGTGGGCACTATGCCTACCCCTACAAGTGAGGTACCATTTTTCTCAGGAGACTTAGGGTAATTCAGATTTGTAAAGGAACTGTTATTACCTATTGACTTTCGATGCATTTCTGCCTTCCAAATGAAAGACATTGTGTAAAAAAGAAGTCATTCTAAAAAATGACTGATAATTCTCATGCTAGTATGAGTATTCCCAATTTCGGAAATGTGCAAATATCTACTGTTTCTAAACTCTATATTTTGTTCCCATTTCAGAAATACATAGGTGTCTTTCATACCGATTTTTCCATGTACACATTTTTACAGAATAATTACTATATACCCGGTACATAACAAAAAACCATTGCAAGTTGCTGCTCAGTTTTTGGCTCTGGGTTCGTCGGGTTCTTGGTGAACCTACAAGTCCTATATATCCCCACAACCAGAAATGTCCAGCGGATGTAACGGTATATTGCTTTCAAAGAGCTGTCATAATTAGAAGTTACAGGTGAAAACGTTGACACAAAAGTCTTTTTTATTCAACAAATTTTCCATTTATCCTATATTTACCTGTTAGTTTCTATAAAAAAAACCTTGATGGATCTACACAAATGACCCTTGCTGAATTCAGAATTTTGTCTACTTCTCTAAAATGTATAGCTTTCCAGGATCCATTATTGCTTTTGTACCCATTTCTACCATTAACTGGAAGGAGGTCGAAAGCACAAAAAATAGCAAAAATAGGCTATGTCCCAGAAAAATGCCAAAATTGTGTAAAAAGTTTTGGGTTTCAGACAAAAGTCTGGTATCCCCTAAAAGCTGGGAAAATGGTGATTTCAGCCACACAAACCCTTTTTTGATAACACTTGCAGGGAAAAACCCAGAAGCTTTCATTTGCAGCCCGTTTTTCCCATTTTCCCCCCAAAAAACTAAATTTTGCTGTATTTCTGTGACCCCTCCAGGGGAATCCACAAACCCTGAGAACCTTCATAATCCCCATGATGTTGGAAGAACAGGACGCAAATTTGGCGTGGATACCTTATGTGATCAAAAAGTTACAGGGTCCTCAGCGCGCACTACCCCAAATAGCCAAAAAAGGGCGTGGCACAGGAGGGGAAAAGGCCTGGCAGCGAAGGGGTTAAGGTGTCTTCCACACAGTGCAGGGATGTTTAAAAACATCCATTTCCCAATGGCAGTTTGTGCTGCGGGCCTTTTCCACCGGCCGTGCAAGCTGCCATTGGTAAACAGATTTTTCCTACCGCCCTATGGTCAGTCGGTTCCTGACCGCTCAGATGTCCTCACCCGACATTGTAATGAGGCCCTAAATACTTCAAAAATGAGAAATGCCGCAAGACAAGGTAACTAATACTAGACAATTAAAGAAGAAATATATACATCACAACAACTTCCTAACCAAGTAAGTAAAATTTATATTTAAACTAGGCCTGGGCTAAATTTCCGTTCCACTCGCGGAAATTGCGATAATTTGACATTTTCGCATTCCGCGGAGAGCGCGAAAATGTCAAAATTTCCACATTCCGCAGCTTAGTGATAATTTGTTTCTTGCTCGCGCTGTAAAATAATACATTCTCGCGCGTGCGCGCTCGCCTTACCTGAATCCCCGCGTTCGCCGACAAGTTTTCCCGATCCGGTCGCGTTCTCCACGAGATGTTGGATTGTTGGTAGCCATTTGCGCTGATTCGCGACAGTTCGCGCCCGCAGTAATGTCATTGGTCGCGCGATCACGTCTTTCTTCTCGCGATCATGCACCGCGAGAAGAGTGAAAACAAGATGTCCGTGTCTGCGAGCAACCGCAGGGGTAAGTTGGCGAGCCGCGACCACGCAGAAAATACCGCGAACGGGCGGGAAAAAAACTTCTGCATCTTCGCGATATTTCCGCGTGTTTGCGGAGATTTTTAACATTTTCGCGATAATTTGTGAAAGTCACTTTCGCAAATTCCGCCCACGCCTAATTTAAACTAAAGCTAAAAAATAATTAATAAAAGACTCTCAAACTTCTGTCTCTCTACATAGATTTCCTAAAAGACAAAACTACAACTATACATGTGGAAAAATAGCATTAACCCATTGCCGGAGTCTGGCCCATATGTGGGCATTTCAGACAAACATGATAACTGATAGAAAAAACATAAACTATCACAAACCAGCAAAAAGATATAAGAAAGTAAGAATACATAAATTATTAAAAAACTATAAACTCACCCAAATAGCAGGTAAAACAAAACCTTACCACCTCAACTTCTACAAACTAACAACAAATTAACATTTAAAATTAAACAGACATTTTTTTTCATCCCACAGAAAAGAAAGCACCTACTCCACATTAGAACGCCCCCAAGGAAAAGCTGCAAACCATGTGAAACATATAAACAGAGCATACATGTAAACAAATAAAATAGAAGTAGTTGCATAATTTACATGCAAATAACAATCGTGCAAACTTTAAAATATTGTATATATTTATACTGTAACACTACTTTCAGACACAATGACAGAGGCAGCATAGTACATGACTTTGCAGAAAAGAAACCAGTTACTAAATCACAGAAAATATAAATTGGTAAATGCACCAAATATTATTCTAATGCATGCTATGAGAGGGGCACTTCAAAAGATGATGGTATAATTAATGTAAGAGAGCATAACCACCCTTCAAATGTGACAGAAATAGAAGTAAGGAAGATATTGCAGAATATAAGAGACACAAGCACTAACTCGTAGGAACTCACAACCAAAATCCTTAGAAATATTTTGCTTAAAGCCACCAAACACATAACAAGCCAACTGCCACCTTTACCCACTTTAAAATGATTAATTGCATGAACTAAAAAAGCCACCAGTGATACCCCTCCTGTCCCTAGAAGATGCCAAACCATACAAATACCTGAAAATTGAACAATGACATATAATATAGAACCTTTCCTTTTACATGACAACCTAAATAAGGATAAACAAATCCTGATATTCTCTACAGACTTTTTAAACACTTAGCCAATGTCAAACATGTATGATGGATGGGACCTTCGAAATGTGTCCCAAACCATTCACTCAGATATACATCATACATGGTAAATATCAAAATACAATTATCCCTTTAACCACTAAATGACCAAAACAGCACTTACTCAACCTCTTAAACCACATTAAGCATAAAACAAATTATACTATCCCAAAAAAATGATCATAGACTTTGAGCAAGCCATGATTCAAACCATTTTAAAAATGTGCCCCCACACAGCTATACGAGGCTGTTACTATCATTTCAAACAAAGCATATGGAGCTACCTCCAACAATCTGCACTCAAGACCTGATTACGAGTTTGGCGGTCTGACTGCCCGAATGCCGCAGCTGCCAGTAGCACTTGTGGTCTTCAGAGCACTATATTAAGGGCCTCATTACAATGTCAGTTAGAGTTGCCTCCAGCCAACACCATCGTGGAATCGGGACCGACAGATCTGCGGTCGGACCTTAACCCTGTCTCCAGGTAGGTGGCCCCCCCTAGCCACCACACGGTCCTGCCTGTGTTGTGTGCTCCCCCGCTCTTGCTGCTGCCCCGCTCCGCCGCCGCATGGGCTGTGTGAGTCCCCTGTGCCTCAGGTCTTGTCCCCGTTCTAATACTGCCTAGGTAATTGTTTTTCGCACTGTTTTACTTTTTGTATTGCTGTATTCTCCTGTGTCCACTACCTGCCCTTTGTGCCCCCTGGTTCCCCCTTTTGCCTTCTGTGCCCCCTCTCCCGCGCATTGCCTTGGTGTTTTTTTTAACCGTTTTTCGCCCTCTGCTTCCTTTCCCACCGCTGCTCCCTGCGGCCCCGCCCCCCGCTGTTCCCATTCGCCACCCCGCTCCCGCCTCCCAGCTGCTCCTTCCTCCCACAGCCCCTCATATGGAGGCCGCGCTGTGGTAAAGGGAGCGACCCTTGACCCTGTCTCCAGGTAGGTCGCCCCCCCTAGCCACCACACGGTCCTCCCTGTGTTGTGTGCTCCCCCGCTCTTGCTGCCTCCCCGCTCCGCCGCCGTCTGGGCTGTGTGAGTCCCCTGTGCCTCAGGTCTTGTCCCCGTTTTAATACTGCCTAGGAAATTGTTTTTCACACTGTTTTACTTTTTGTATTGCTGTATTCTCCTGTGTCCACTACCTGCTCTTTGTGCCCCCTGGTTCCCCCTTATGCCTTCTGTGCTCCCTCTCCCGCGCATTGCCTTGGTGTTGTTTTTTACCATTTTTCGCCCTCTGCTTCCTTTCCTGCCGCTGCTCCCTGTGGCCCCGCCCCCCCGCTGTTCCCATTCGCCACCCCGCTCCCGCCTCCCAGCTGCTCCTCCCACCCACAGCCCCTCATATGGAGGCCGCGCAGCGGACACACGCAGGGGGCGCGCCGCTGGCACGCCTAAGGCAAGACCGTCTGCGCCCGTCCACGCCCAGCGCCAGAATCCCTGGCCCACGCCAAAGCCAGGCTACCCGACTGAGATACGACTCCACCACCCTCAACGCACTCAGCACCGGACGAACACACGCCTGCTACCGAGCCACCCCGAAGTAAACCCACGGACCCTTCGCTTGTCAAGTCTGCAAATTCACCTGCCTCCGAACCGGCACCCCGCGCACCAAACCAAGCAACAACAACAACCACCTCAAGTGCATCCTCCTCAACACACGCTCCGTCCACAAACACGCCATCGAACTCTGGGACCTCCTCGACACAACAGCACCAGACGTCGCCTTCCTCAAAGAAACCTGGATGAACGCTTCCTCGGCCCCCGACATCGCCATAGCCATCCCGGACGGCTACAAGATCACCCGGAAGGACCGCATCAACCAAACGGGTGGAGGAATTGTCATCATCCACAGGAACACCATCGAAATCACGACCAACGCCGAAGACACTCTCCCTGCTGCCGAACACCTACACTTCCAGATTCACACCGACCCCAAGACCACCCTCAGAGGAACGCTCATCTACAGACCCTCAGGCCGTGCACATAATTCAGCGAAACCATCGCCGACTTCATCAGCCCGCACGCCCTAGTCTCACCAGAATACATCCTCCTAGGGGCCCTAAACTTCCACCTGGAGAAGCACAACGACAACAGCACCCCCACCCTGCTCGACAACCTCACCAACAACCGGTGAACACCCCCACCCACCTCGCAGGTCACACGCTCGACCCCATCTTCTCCGCCTGCAACCATGTATCCTTCAACCACTCCAGCGAGCTACACTGGACCGACCACAGATGCATCCACTTCACCTTCAAAAAGACTACATCCCACCACCGCACGCAACAAATCCCCCGAAGATGCTGGAGCAAAATCCCCACAGACCAACTCCTCTCATCACTAAACAAGAACCCGCCAACCGACACCACTGACACCAACGACGCAGCCCACAACCTCGCACAGTGGATCACCAACTGCGCCGACGACCTCGCTCCACTGAAGAACCTCCCAGGCAATACCAGCAACAGGAAAACCCAGTGGTTCACAGACACCCTCAAAGACTCAAAGAAATCCTGCCGAACCCTCGAAAAAACCTTGCGCCACGAACGAACTACAGAAAACATGACAGCCCTCAAGAACGCAACCCGCGAACACCACCAGCTGATCCGCACCACCAAAAGGACATCATTCAAAGAACGTCTAGACAACAACACCCACAACAGCAAGGAACTCTTCAACATCGTCAAAGAGTCCTCCACCCCAATGCCAGCAACAACGACATCACACCATCACAAGAACTCTGCGACTCCCTCGCTACGTTCTTCCACCGAAAGATCGCAGATATACACGATAGCTTCGGACCTCAGACACCGCCTCCAGTCACCGAACCAGTGACCCCCAACACCACCCTCAACGCCTGGACCCCCATCAGCACCGAAGCACCACCAACGTCATGAACTCCATCCACTCCGGCTCCCCCTCTGACCCTTGCCCCACCATATCTTCAACAAAGCCGACACCATCATCGCACCCCATCTCCGGAACGTCATAAACATCTCCTTCGCGTCAGCCACCTTCCCCAAGAGCTGGAAACACGCCAAAATCAACGCCCTGCTGAAGAAACCCTCAGTGGACCCCAAAGACCTCAAGAACTTCTGCCCCATCTCTCTTCTTCCCTTCCCGGCTAAAGTCATCGAGAAGACCGTCAATAAACAGCTGACTGCTTTCCTCGAGGCAAACAACTTGCTCGACCCATCTCAGTCCGGATTTCAAACCAACCACAGCACCGAGACCGCCCTCATCGCAGCCACCGACGACATCAGGACCCTGATGGACAACGGAGAAACAACCGCCCTCATCCTCCTGGACCTCTCAGCAGCTTTTGATATAGTATGCCATCGCACTCTAATAACCCACCTCTTCAACATTGAGATCCAAGGAAAGGCCCTGGACTGGATCACCTCGTTCCTCTCCGACAGAACCCAGAGAGTCCACCTCTCTCCCTTCTGCTCAGCGGCCTTTGAGATCATCTGTGGCGTACCCCAAGGCTCCTCGCTCAGCCCTACCCTCTTCAATATCTACATGAGCCCCCTCGCCGCCATCGCACGCAAACACAACATCAACATCATCTCCTACGCCGACGACACGCAGCTGATACTCTCCCTCACCAAAGATCCAGCCACTGCCAAAACCAACCTCCAGGAAGGAATGAAAGACGTTGCAGAATGGATGAAGCTCAGTCGCCTGAAACTGAAATCAGACAAGACGGAGCTCCTTATCCTCGGACAATCCCCATCCGGCTGGGACGACTCCTGGTGGCCCACAGCACTGGGCTCCGCACCGACACCCTCGGACCACGCACGCAACCTGGGATTCATCCTGGACTCCTCCCTCACGATGACCAAGCAAGTCAACGCCGTCTTGTCCTCTTGCTTCAATACCCTGCGCATGCTCCGGAAAATCTTCAGGTGGATCCCCACCGAAACCAGAAAGACCGTCACCCAGGCCCTCGTCACCAGCCGAATGGACTACAGAAACACCCTATACGCAGGAACCACCGCCAAACTTCAGAAACGTCTGCAACGCATACAGAACACCTCCGCATGACTCATCCTCGACATCCCTCGCCACAGCCACATATCCGCCCACCTGAGAAACCTGCACTGGCTCCCCGTCAACAAAAGGATCACGTTCATGCTCCTCACCCACGCACACAAAGCGCTCCACGACATGAGCCCCGAATACCTCAACAACCGGCTCTCGTTCTACACTCCCACCCGCCAGCTCCGCTCCGCCAGCCTCGCCCTCGCCACCATCCCACGAATTCGCAGAACAACCACCGGAGGAAGATCTTTCTCCTACCTGGCAGCCAAAACATGGAACTCCCTCCCCGCACACCTACGACTGACCCAGGACCATCTCACCTTCAGAAAACACCTCAAGACCTGGCTCTACGAGCAGTAGCAGCACCACCCCCCCCCCCCCCCCCCCTTCAGCGCCTTGGAACCCTCACAGGTGAGTAGAGCGCTCTATAAATATGATTGATTGATTGTTTGATTGATTGAGCACATTATGACGAAGGCCTGGGCATTGTTCGCGGAGTTTTGCTACGCGGAACTCCGCGAAGTTACAACAAAACTCTGCGAATTTCCGCGAGTAGCGGAGTGCAGTGCGAACTACAGTTTGTGCTGTTATTTCTGCCACTCGGGTAGAAAATGTACCCAAGCGGCAGTTTTTGCTCGCGAACTTCCTGTTCGCGATCGCGAACTTACCATTCGCGATCGCGAGCGGGGAAAAAACTCTGCTGCACATCGCGAAGCAGAGTTTTCTGCCCTCCGCGAGATCCGCTGAGTGCGGAGTGCAGAAAACTCCGCAAACTCCGTGAACTGAACAAAGCTCACTGCCCAGGCCTATTTACGATGCGATCGCACACTGTGCGGTTGCATACTCCCATTTCTCTATGGGAGCTTGTGCTATGGCTGTAAACCGGCAGTAGCAAAATCTCCAATAGAAAAATGGGAGTTTGTGTAAATCCCTGCACCACAAGGTGCCTGCCACAGGGTGCAGGGATTTACAGTGGGGCACCATAGATGACCCCAGGCCCACAACCGTAGGACACGGAGTCAAGAGGGCCCTGTTAGGGCCCCCCAAAGTCACTTTCTGACAGCCTTTCTATGTTGGAAAGGCCGGTACGTAAAAGGCTGTCAGAAACCAACATCATAGTCCCGATGGCCACCCTTTTGGGATTATGGGCCAGTCTCTGACTGGCCGATGGGCTCCTTGAGCCCGTCGGAAGCCAGCCGGAATGATCGGCCAGTTTCAATTCTGACCGCCTAGATTGTAATTAACCAGTTGCAATTGAAACCGTTGATTTTGGTCAGAAAGCCTCCGACCTGTGGTCAAAGGTTTTCTGACTGACATCGTATTCTGCCCCGTAGAGTTTACCACGGTGTCGGCGGTGTGGCCGTGGAGATCTGCAGCGGTGGTGATTAGTTTTCCATGTGTATCAATGTCTGTGTGAACATTTTGCTTGCATATGTGTCGAATGCACATATATGCATGATACATGTGGAAAAATACCATTAACCCATTGCCAGAGTCTGGCCCATATGTGGGCAGTCCAGGCTGTTGTAGGGATTCTGCGTATGCACAGAACTATGCGCAGGAAACCAGAACCTTAGAGAATTGTGGTGTACCAGAAACTCCCCTCAGAACTAAGAACCCCTTATCCGACTAGCTTAGTGTCACATTCGTTATCCGAGATTTAGCTCGGCGGTCCCAATGTATAGACAACCCAGAACATGCGACTTAGTTATTCTCAGGAATGGTGGGAACCCGAAATACCTGTTTGCACTTATATATCAGTCCACAACAGAATAACTAAGACACAGTAAAGTTTAAAGAATTTATTCATAAACCTCGAGTCCTGTTATACAGTACTTTGGCTAACATAATCAGACAAATGGTTAAGATCATTACCATTAGCATTGTTACAATACCATAGAAAATGAAAGGAGCGATCATATTAATAATGACAGTGGAAATCAACCACCCTCCTTTCTCTAGCAACTAATAAAATATTATTAGACTATTAGAAGGTCTCATAGGCTTGCATAGGGGACCCCATACCGTATAGATCAGCTTAGGTGTATCACATCACAGGATCAGCTGAGTGTTCTCTGCTTCAGCTCTTCTATCGAATGTGTCTAAAAACCTGCTGCGCTGTAATATTAAAGCCTACGACTTTCTGGTATTTGCAGCTGCGTGCATGTTATGACTAAACAGTGGTACGATCACCCTGAACACAATCAGCCGGCACCGTCTAGTGTCCTAGAACAGTTCTTTACTCGATGTACAGACCAAGGGCACTAGCAACTGTTAACGATGTATAAATAACATTTACTTGAGACAAGAGCGAGTCTGCATTTCTCAAATGAATAACATGTAACAACAGTGTCGGGTGCAAAGGCAGCAAAAGCAGCAAGATGGCTGTCTAACAGCTAACGTGATTGAGCTAACTTAGCACTGTAAATAGGGAGTGGCCTAAAACCACGTGACATCCCCCTTTGATCGAACCACGGGACAACCAGGGGCGTATTTTTTAATAGAACGCAGAGTTCAAATTCAACGATGCAGACTAAAGAGCTCGAAATGTGAGTTTTCAGAAAATGAGAGAGAGAAAAAAAAAATTTCGAAGAGAAAAATATATAAAAACACAAGCCATCGTCCATTGAGGCCAACGATCCCTTGTGAAAAAATGTAACTCCACATGACTCGCCACCAGACATTGTGAGCACAATTGTCAATCCAGGAAAGTATAAGCAGCATATGGAGCCGCAGCTTCCAGTAGAAAATCATTGGAGTCATCCGCAAAATTGTCTGTCATCCAATTCAGCAACGAAAAAGAACACACGTGTTCCACAGGGAAATGAGTATCAAGCACTCCACGTGGACAAGAAGCAGGCATCTCGATGTAACTTCGTGCCAGGAAGTCAACTGCTGCCTTCTCGATATCCCATAAACCAAGGACTCCATGCGCCGCACCCAAGGCCATAAACCCGACTCCAGAACAGTCAAACTCATGAACCACTAAGGGATACATCAGTCGATCAAAATCCAGGTCAGGCGACACCAAGTTTGACAAACACATATCAAGAGCCCATTGGAACGGTCATTCGAGACAGTGAAAAACAGGCTGTACACAAGTGGAAAACGGGAACCGGAAGGATAATCCATAAGCGACACTCAAGGTAGCCAGTGGTAAAGTCCCATAGGATTCCCACATCCGGCTACGCAGATGGAACAGGCTGAATCCGTGGTCGAGTAGCGCAAGTCGTGCATCCATAGCGTAGAGCGCAGACCAACAGGAGTATGCCAGCAATTAAAGCGAGAATCAGAGGAAACCCTCCGAAAACACCAGAAAAAATAGAATGAAAAATAGCTGGTATTATACCAAAAATAGACTGGAAAGACGTCACAAGGCCAGAGCCTACAATTTTAAAAAAATGGACCAGACCAGTCGTGGAAGAAGCATTGAAGATAGTGTGTCTTAATGTACCAAAATGCAGGGGGAGGTCAGTATTCAAAAGAGCTTGAACTTCTGTGCGAGTGTTCGCCACTTGAAGGAGAAATGTTTCACGGGACGAAGTCAACGCAACCTCCTTTTGAGACAAAAGAGCCCTTATTCTGCTCATCCTATTGAACTCTGCTTTCAAGGTTGGAATCGTCGGCCAGATGGATATATCAAGCCGGCCTTGCGGGGGTGGGAAAAGCACGTTATTACAGCAAATTACCCTCCGTGAAACTGAAACAATATAGGGAATTCCAGCTAACATCCCACAGCAAGCCTCACTATTTAAAAGCAGATAACTACCATTAGAAAGCAGCGTAAATGATGGCGTTATAACTGGCACTGGAATGCCCTTCAACACGCATGCTAAATTAGGGGCATTCATATTACACGATCCATGTAATTGGATATGTCTACACACTATGGAATGATCAGGAGCAGACGTACACTCCTCACCCTTCAAATAAACTTCTTTGCCGTCTCTCTCACATCGATATGTAAATGGGAGAGACCAGACTTCATGCAAGAATGCAGAACCAAGTTTTTCATATCTGCCCAAGGCGTAATGTTTCATGCACGAACTAAACCTATACATAGAAATCGGGAGAGTGACCATCCCATGGATGAGCCACACTGCATAATCAGACTCAGCCACTGAAAAAGGCAAAGGCTCTAACTTTTCAATATGTAGTAGTGAATACGTAGCATCTTTCATGGACATGAATTGCTGCTTTGCTGTCAAATTAAATGGGCGGAATAAAGAAGAAATATTCATGTAATCCCAAGGTACTTTCCCCGCCTTTAACGTCTGCAAAGTCCAAGCAAATTGCATAATCGATCGTAATTGATTTTGACCATGATATAACACAGACACATCCTCCTGGACAATATCTACAACAGATGAAACAATGTTATCTAATGTATATATTCTTGAAGATAAGGTGTTAATACTATTATCTATCACTGCCAATACTTTTTCCATATTGGCCTGGTCAATAGCACGGAGCCTGGAAGCAGCCTCAATCTGCGACAACTTCCAAACCTCGTTGTAAACAGCATACACCCACCTTTTGGATCTTCCCAATGCGGGACCTTTAACAAAATCATTCAAATCTATTTTGTCATGTAAACGGGACAAGTGAATTTTTTCAGAATCCAATGTGGAATGTTGCAGCCATGTCTGGCACAATTTACCTACCGAGTAGGTAGTGACAGTGTGTGAGGACACAAAACGAGGGTCTACTCTATCCTGTATGTATCCGGGAACCAACCCCAAAAATCTGCGTTGACAGGTATCCGAACTTCTCTGCCATACCAACCAACCTTTAGGGTCAAATGCACTAATATTGAAGGTGGAATTCGAAATAAAAGATTGCAACATAGCAAGGGACAGATCTGTGTGATTCTCCCAATCAGGATAAGCACTCAGATCCGGGATCGAGAGAGAAGTTAATTTTTTAGATATCGCCAATCCAAAACAGGTTGTCTGAAAAATTGTGGAATTTAAAAATAACATGTGGTTTGGGATGAGGCAGGCACGATGTAAAGCTTCTGTTCCTTGTACTTGCCAAGACTTAGTGCCCCAAACCGATTTGAGATCAATAGTATCTCTCCAAACGTCATACCCTCCAATTGCCAAATCGTCCATAAAGGAATTAGAAAACAACAATTTAGTGTGTGTCAAACGCACCTTTGAAATAGGTTCTTCCTTAATTTTAAAATAAAAGGATGCATTATTGGACACACTGAAATCTGAAAAATATGAAAATTTGTTGACCAAAGTCTTTGAACTACCAATCATCGGGGCAGGGCAATGTTCCCACTGAGTAAAGTTGACTAAACTACGAAATGTGTTAGCCCTATGAAGAAAATGAGTACCATAATGTTGATAACAAAATTGCTCTGCATAGTTTTCAGTATTCAAATACAAATCCTCAGCATCAAATGCGGCATAGTATTTCAAATCAGAAAACAGTGTCTCTATAGTTTTTACATCCCAATCAACAGATCGAATGTTCTGTTTCACCACATCACCCATAGAAACACGATATGCAGATGGTACATTAATCACTTCCGTGGGACCATGAATTTGAAATTTAACTGCATCCCATGCTATTCCATCACGGACAGGCCAGGCGGTGATGTTCATAAAAGTCTGGTCCCTCTTCATGATGTGTGACGATGAATGTGGGGCCAAAGTTCCATTAATTAATCTAATTGTAGAACGTTCATTCAGGTAGTGTCCATTTATAAGCCTAAAAAACACCACCACAAAGCCAATGGACATGAACAAAAAAATGCAAATGAGCACCAGCCAAATGTAAATCCAGGGGGGAACCAAAAATTGTCTCTTGAACCAGGCAAAGAATTTTGAAAATTTGGAAGGGGCAGTGGAAGTCAATGATTCAGTTCCAAAGGAAGAATTAGACTGGATAATTTCAGTTGAATGTAAAAGGGACAATGGAACATCAGCAGGATAAGAATACTCAGCATCATCAGGCAAATCACCATCCGCAGGTGACACAGCGGAATCAGAAAGTACTTGCTTTTCAATGGCAACCTCAGGCACGATGTCAGATGGTGGCACCACAACAGAACTGCGCATCATTGAAGGGCAAGAAACTGAAGGTGTCAGACTATGGAGTATCGGCCACCCTGTGTAGCTTGACATTGTCAACCGAAATGTACCTGTTGTCTCTGTGACCAGGAAGTGGAGGCAAAACAATTGTACGGGTACCCTCAACTCCAAGCACCGGCACTGGTGCACGATAAGAGGGGCCAAACTCTTTCTTCTTATCCACCTTCTCATGGACCAGATCACCAACTCTGGGTAGCCAGCTGACTACCGGAATCTGAAGTCCAGCTTCGGACGCAGAGGATATGTGCTCTTTTGCTAGAGTGTCTCTTGCTTCTTGAAGATTCTGTAAGACAGTACAGTGGTCATCTAAGTCAAAAGGCGCGGCGGCCGCCGCCATGTCTAGACCCTCAAGGTCTGGGACAAACATTCGAACCCCGAAGAGCATCATGTACGGGGTTCTCCCACCCAGAGACCTTCTAGGGAGATTATTAAGTGCACGTTGGACGTCATACAAATGAGCCAGCCAGTTTTTGCCAGTACTTAACACCCTGGCTGTCAATGATTGCTTTAGGTCACGGTTCATTCGTTCCACAACACTATTGCCCTCAGGCCGGTATGGAGACGAAAATTTGACTTGGACTCCCAAACTTCTCATAGCTTCTTTGTACGCCTTAGAGGCGAACGCAGGGCCCTGATCAGAGTGGAGGGTTCCACATGCAAAACTCCCTATAAAGACACGCAATGCTTTGATGACAGTCCTGGCGTCAGCACTCCTGTGTGGCCACACCCAAAGAAAACGTGTGCACGAATCTACTGCAACCAAGATATACTTGTACGCAGTGTCAGAGGAAAAAGGACCGCAGTGATCTAAATAAACACACGCTAGTGGTTGATTAGATATATGCAGCTGCGTTTGTGGTGGACGCGCCACAGAAGACGGCTTTATTTGTTGGCAAATACCACAATTGAGGACATAAGTCCGCGTATGTTTGTACAAACCGTACCACCAATAACGCTGTTGCAACAGTGACACAGTTGCGGACACTCCGGCGTGCGCTGACGCAACACCCTCGTGTGCAGCTTGTACCAAAGCAGGCCTGCAGTCCGAATTGGGAATAACTCTATCCCCAACATCATTAATCCTCACTAACGGGACGTTATCAGGACTTAAGTGATAATGGTATCGAGAAGGGAAACCTCTAGGGAAGTTTGTCCCAGTCTCTGAAGCAGCAATGGCTGCCAAGATGTCATCATCGATCTTACTTTTGGATCTTGTAACTGCTGCTACTAAGTATGTTGCCACTGCTGTTTTAGCTGCCTCGTCAGCCAAACTGTTACCGACAGCATGGACGCCAACTCGTTGGTGACCAAGAGTGTGAATAACATTCACAAGGGGTCGACTGCCTTTTAGTTCAGCCACCCTAGCCCAAAGCGTTTTATGCTTCACTGTGCTACCTTTTGAATCACGAAATCCATTCGCGATCCAAAACATCAGATTGTCGTTGTAAGATTGAACACAATAGTAAGAATCACTCACTATAAGAGTTGTGACTCTATAATCAGCAAACTCCAGTGCAAGCACCAGAGCTCTAAGCTCCGCCAATTATGCGGTACAATCACCAAAAGTCTGCATATTCACCGCATCCTGTAAGAATTCTCCATTCACGAAAGTACCAACAACAATTGCGCAAGCCGCTGAATAAGCGTGCCTTGATCCAGTTGCGGGCTGCGCGGACCCTTCAGTGTATATGACACAATGGAACTCCTCCAACGGGCGCAATGTAAGTGGAGCCGGATGAACTAATTCATACTCCAAACTCTCCTGAGTCTGTAGCCCTGCGTCAAAGATGTATTCGACGTCAGGCGAGGCTAAGGAGGTCGCCCATTGTATCCACCTTGGATGCAAAGCTTTAGAATTCGGCACACTTGCTTTAGTGACTGCCTCTAGGGCAGGAAATGGTGTCACCACCATCATGCGTTTCCCCTGTGATAGCGCTCGTTCTTTCAGGATTGCCATCTGAACTGCTGTCAAAACCTTTTCGACAGTGGAGAAACGCATTTCAGCCGAAGTATATAAATGAGATTTGTAAGCAATGGGGACCGTGTCGCCCTCATTGTATGTTAAGTACGTGAACCCCTCCACACCCGGTACAATTCTTATGACCAGGTTTGTGTGGTTATCACGAGTTTGTAAATATTTCGCAGTAAGAAGGTCAGACTGCAAAGAGTGCAATGCAGCCGAATGCTCTGGCAGCCAGCAAGATTTGGTAAAAGTTGGTTGTACCAAGGCATATAGTGTCTTGATACGCTGGGCATATTCAGGAATGTAGGTACGACCGAAATTCAGAAAGCCCAGCAATGATTGTAGTTGTTTCAATGTCGCAGGGATACGAAGGCGCGCGCATTTCTCAAGGAACTGCGGAGCCAAGCCGCGGCCCTCATTGTTGAGTTCGTACCCCAAAAATAATACTGTGTACTCGGCAATGTGGGACTTCTTAAAGTTAAACTTGTAACCAAAGTCCGCAAACATAGTAATTATGTTGTCCACGCGAGCAAGGTGTGGAAGCAACTCGTCGTCTGTTAAGTATATGTCATCAACGTACGAGTAAGCCTCCGGGTCTACCATCTCTAAGAGAGAGACCACACGGGCAGCAAATACCCCAGGACTGTTTTTATAGCCCATTGGTAGCCTTTTGAACACTTTTTGTTTACCACCCGAAGAAAAAGCGGTCCACTCATAACTATGAGGGGATATGTTATGGCAATAAAAGCCATTGGACAAGTCGAGTGTGGTTTTGAACCTCTTCCTCACAAGACTATCGACGAGAGCTGAACTATGGGTATTTTGCACCGCACAATTCCGGCAGTGCGAGTTTAAGTGCCGGTAATCCAAAACTAGGCGGTACGATCCATCAGGCTTCGTCACAGTGAACAAAGGATTATTCATGGGTGACACACACGTTTCAATTACTCCCTGATATTCCAATTGTTCAAGGATTGACGCGACGTGAGACCTAGCTTCCCGACGCATAGGGTATTGAGGTTGTGGCTGGGGGTCGGACCGCAATGGAATTTCGTGGAGGGCAGAACATTTATCCCACCCCACCTGATTACGATACAACGCAGGTGCTAGCACCCGCGCCCACTCCTCGGCTAACTTCCTAGACTCCTCCTTGGGCACTACGTGTCCAAAAGAAGGAAGAATGACTTCTTCCCCCCTTGGAGCGTTTAGAACGAAAGCCGGGGGCCAATCTTTCTCCGCCAAAAGTATATCATAGGTGGTCGTCAGATTATCCCAAAATACCGCGTTAATTTTTCGTTGTATGTCACCCTCAATATTGAGGACTACGTCAAATAATCTCTCAGGGGGGGCTACGCGAGTATCAGCAGTTTCTACTGTTACATAGATTTTAGTTGCTGTCGCCTCCAGAAATGGACGCAGTGCTCCCCGCACTACTGTAACTTCCGCCGCGCTGTCTAGCAGCGTCAGTGCCCATTTCATGTTCAGAAGCTGTGTCCGTACCATCTGAGGCATACTTCGCTGAGATAGCAGCAACTTTCTTTTTCTGAAACGGCGGACGTGGACGTGCAGAATCCTCCTGCTTGCCTTTACCGTCCGCCTGTCGGGGCTGGTCTCGTCCTTGAGCACCCCGGCCTCTCCCACGGTCTCCGCCACCAAAGTGTGAAGCCGCTGATTCCTGTGAAGAACGAGGAGAGCGCTGGTCAGGAACCTGAAACCTATCAGGTGACTTAATACGAGAACGATCACGCAAATCATAAGTGCGTTCAACATATGCCCGAACAGGAGAGGCAGGACGAGTCTCCTGTTTCTGTTGCTGTTTATCTTGTTTTTTAGCTCGCCAATTTTGTTTTGGAAAGTTGGGTCTATCGTCTTTTGTAGACGAACTCACTTTAGTTTGCTGTACTACATCAGGAATTTTGATGACGGGTTTCACGCCTAGGGCACTACGTCCAACCATCCTATAGGCTTTCGCAATAACTTTTGCAAACTCCCTCGGCTTATCGTCATCCGCAATTAGCGCCATCATGTTTCCCACTTGAAACTGCATGGCATCTCCTTTGAGATTTCCCATAATCATGGAACACACTATATCGAAGCTGTCGATAAGCCGCATTCCCAACTCAATAGCCACTTCCGCACCATGGTCCTCCTGGACTTTTTTGATAACGGAAGGTAGTACCGACATAGACGTAATGCCGAAGCACTTCGAATAGGTCGCGGCAAAGACCTTGCCCCAATTGTCACAATCGACAATGTCTGGGACTAGTTCTTTCGGCAAAGTAATAGTGAGTATCCTGTGTTTCTCCACAGGACTAGTGTTAGGAAACACGGCTTCTAGTTGATCGAATTTCTCTGCAAGCCAATAAGGATACTCATCCTTATTCTGGGGGCGCTTGCCAACAACCGCGTTTACCATTACAGGACTGATCACTACCGCATGATGGTGATCAGCCCCGTGTCCCGCAACTGCAGGTGCCCCCACCTGTATAGTGCGCGACACATACTGCACTAACGCCCTATGGACCGTAATCAGGGTTGTGTGTAGTATACGTAAGCTATCCACACCCACCGTCAGGTAGCGTGGATGAGGTGTATGTCCGGCCAGCACCGGCCAAGTAGCTCCTTCAATTGACAAAGGACCCAGTCTCGCCGGGGTGACCGTGTGGGGGAGGGCGCCATTAAACCAAATAGTGTGCTGCCAGGTAGAAATAGGAATTTCTAAAGCCATATATGGGGTATAATGAAGAGGCACCTGCGTAGCAGTGTATTTGTGGAACGTTTTATCGACATCTTCCACAGCCTCAAAGGTAACCCAAGAGTAAAACAACTCATAAGGGTAAGTGGCATTTGCACTTACGACAAACACCACTGCCATCCCGTGATGGGGTGCCTGATGAGGCACCCCATACATCCTCAAATGAGCACGTAGAGACACCCTACTATGAGCGGGAATTTCTACCGCCATTAGGACTAAAAAGAAAAAACAACGAGATCTTTAGTAGCACTTGGGCTTAGATTAGTGTAACCTTTTTTATTATCAAGCTTGAAAGAACCTATAGCCTAAAACCTAGGTAGGTTAAACCGTCACTCCCGTTATCCGGAAACCAGAGTGAGGGCGTTGTGGACTAATAAAAGCACTATTAAGGCATCTCAGATATTAAGACCAAACGTTAGGTGCGCCATGTTGTAGGGATTCTGCGTATGCACAGAACTATGCGCAGGAAACCAGAACCTTAGAGAATTGTGGTGTACCAGAAACTCCCCTCAGAACTAAGAACCCCTTATCCGACTAGCTTAGTGTCACATTCGTTATCCGAGATTTAGCTCGGCGGTCCCAATGTATAGACAACCCGGAACATGCGACTTAGTTATTCTCAGGAATGGTGGGAACCCGAAATACCTGTTTGCACTTATATATCAGTCCACAACAGAATAACTAAGACACAGTAAAGTTTAAAGAATTTATTCATAAACCTCGAGTCCTGTTATACAGTACTTTGGCTAACATAAGCAGACAAATGGTTAAGATCATTACCATTAGCATTGTTACAATACCATAGAAAATGAAAGGAGCGATCATATTAATAATGGCAGTGGAAATCAACCACCCTCCTTTCTCTAGCAACTAATAAAATATTATTAGACTATTAGAAGGTCTCATAGGCTTGCATAGGGGACCCCATACCGTATAGATCAGCTTAGGTGTATCACATCACAGGATCAGCTCAGTGTTCTCTGCTTCAGCTCTTCTATCGAATGTGTCTAAAAACCTGCTGCGCTGAAATATTAAAGCCTACGACTTTCTGGTATTTGCAGCTGCGTGCATGTTATGACTAAACAGTGGTACGATCACCCTGAACACAATCAGCCGGCACCGTCTAGTGTCCTAGAACAGTTCTTTACTCGATGTACAGACCAAGGGCACTAGCAACTGTTAACGATGTATAAATAACATTTACTTGAGACAAGAGCGAGTCTGCATTTCTCAAATGAATAACATGTAACAACAGTGTCGGGTGCAAAGGCAGCAAAAGCAGCAAGATGGCTGTCTAACAGCTAACGTGATTGAGCTAACTTAGCACTGTAAATAGGGAGTGGCCTAAAACCACGTGACAAGGCAATGGGCATATAGAACAAAAAGGACTCACCTGTATGCAGCTGCAAACAGGGTCGTAATCCTCGGTGTGAAAATGCTGCAGTGAAGTGGGTGCATGAAAAAAGGGATCCATGTCGATCTCTGATGGGAAGAACAGGAAAGGGGTACACACCCCAAATCCTTAGTTTCCGCCAACTTGAAGCTGGCGGTTCCACCACCATGGTCGGCTCGTCGGAAAGCCAACTCCCAAACCAGATGGCAGCAAAACTCCTCTGTACCGCTCTATGGCAGCTGCATTTCCACGACCACGACCCCACTGGTCTGCGGTGTGCTGGCAGTGTTGGCAGTTCAGCTGCGGTCTTTGCAATAGCAGTCTGCCCAACTCGTAATACGGTGGTTTGACCGCTGAGCTTGCGACGGCCGGACCGTGACTGCAGGTACGGAGGTTCATGGGCTGCCAATCTTGTAATAAGGCCCAACGTGTAGAGTATTCTATAAACAGCCAATTTGTATTTGAAGTAAAATAAATGATAGCCCTAGATACCATGGTGGCATGTCTATGACAGCACCTTGACACAGGTAGCCAAAACAAACAACGTTGTGGAAGGATGGCATAATGCTTTCCAATCCAAACTAGACAGAAACCAACCTACACTCTATAAATTTATAGAAGCATTAGAAAAAGAGCAAAGCTACCATCAACTATGGATGGAGCAAAATGTTAGCTAAATTGCCAATAAACTAAGCAAACAAACCAAAAGAATGTACAACATGCTACAATTTAAAGTCAAACTCTTCATAAGCAACAAAGGAATACATTACATAGAAATGATAGCCAAAAGCATATTATAAAATAAATGTTAACCTACCAAAGTCCTAAAAGATTATTATTACAAAATCTAAACAAACATAACATATAATTTCTTTAAGAAATAATAATTCTGATATTTTATTACATCAGTCAAAAACAAATCCAATGTTAATGAAGACCGAGATGATAAAATTATACATTAATTATTTTAAATAAAGAATGTAACTATCGCCAACCAAAAAACTAAAAACAAACTCAATGCATCACATAAATTAATTACAGCACATAAACCACATAATTCCAAATAACAATCACATAATAATTACACAAACAATAAAACATCACATTTCCCACTCAAAAGAAGTGAAATAAATAAAACTTACCGTTCTCTAGTTGCAGATCATCCTCGTATCCACATAGTCAAAAATAGCAAACCACCAAAAATGCTAAAAATATTGTCTGTGCCTTCTAGTATTGAGATGAAACAACCAGACCCCCACCTATGCATCCCTGGGAGCTGCCCAATGGAACTTGAGGCTGGCCCTGGCCCCCAACACTCTCAATCGGAAACCTTAGCTCCGACTGCCAACGGGCGCAAGCACCCACTTCTTTCACTAGCTGTTTGCAAGGGTACAGACCAGTGCTGAGAATGAAAAGGCCTCGCGCTCGGCTGTAGTGCAGGAGTCCCAGGGCGTGGACCTACCCCCGGAGCCCCCTGTGACCTGATATGGGACCCCCCTCTGGCCACAGCACTCCTGAGGGGTCCTTATTGAGCACTGATCAGCAGAGATTTGGCATGCGGCTGAGCCCCTTCTCCACTTGCCGCCAGCTGGGATTGAGCCCGCTTATCCTGGGCCCTGCATGGAAAAACCACCTGCATTGAGGGCATACCTCAATGAATCTAGACTCTGGTTTCACAGCCCCGTGGACCCTCTGAATACCTGTGGGTTGCTGGCCCTCTCCTTGGAACCTCTCAACATGATGGCAGCATCCTCTTGCAGCACTGGATCTGTGTCCTGGGCCCCTGCTGAAATCTACTCATATTGACCTCCACCCCACTGCTAGAGGGCCACTGGGATTTGGAGCCTGAAAGGCTTGGTCTAGACAATACACCCTCCTATAAAACGAGGGCTGCAACAACATCATACTGTAAAGACTGGGCTTCATCTTGCTAGTAGGCTCTTGCAACACCACTCTTCTTCTACACAAACTGCATTAAATAAAGAGTATGTCATCTACCACCTTACTTTGCCACACCAACCTCGGCCAGTTCTCTACTTTTGGGCTTGGACCACGATTGCAACAGCCCCCTTAGCAATAACTGGTCCCCTATTGTCACCAGGAGTAATGGCTATAGGAAGGGGGAAAACGTATCTCTCACTGAGAGATATGCTCACTAAACTCAGAGCGGCATGAGCTTGTGACCCCCCATCATCCCCACTGACTAAATCAACACTAAATACTGAGGACACAGATACTCCAGTCCCTCGCTCCTTCTTTGAAGCCCTTTTTGCCTCCCTCAAAGTAACCCCGGGCACAGAACTCCAGTACGCCATCGAAGTATGCAGAGTTTTGCCAACTCCACGCTCTGCTGGGAACGCGGAGTTTAGTAAAAAACTCAGACTCCTTGGCGTACCGGAGTTTGCCCTGCCACCCACCGTGTGGAAACTCACCGCTGTAGGCTTTCTGGCTGCCCTGGTCACACCTGTGTTTCCGTGCACTGCCCGGGCTGTCCTCCTCCTCCTGGATGTCTCCAGTCCTCTCCACTCCAGATTTGTCTGACTCCCCAGACACTCTACGTCAGTCTTGGGAGGACTGCGCAGAGAGTCTGAGGACGTAGAGCATAGCAGTTTCATTTTGCCTGGGGAGCTGGACGAGCCTGAAGTGGAGAGAGGAGACAGCCAGGAGGACAGCCCGAGCAGTGCACAGAAGCACCGGCATGACCAGGTAAGTCTGCAACGGCCTTGAGGTGGGTGGCAGCAGGGGGCGGAGCAGAATGCCACTCAGTTTTTAGCCAACTCCGTGGAATTCCACAAAGTGGCACTTCGCCAACTCCGCCCACCCTTGCCTCAAAGTAGATCTTCAAACCCTCAAGAAATACCTCCTAGTGACATCAGAGAGGTCTGCAGAGACCTGGAGAGCCTAGGAGACAGCGTCTCTGCCTTGGAAGCCCACAAAGCAGGCAGAGATGAAGAGATCAAACAGCTCAACTTGGAAGCTCATGATGAGGTCTTAGAAAATAGGTCCTGACGCAATAATATATGCAATAGAGGAATTCTGACCGGAGCCGAAGGAACCGACGTAGCTCAGTTTGTCACGGACCTCTTCAGATTGACTCTGGCTGCATCACCTGAGCTTGAAATCAAAGTGGATAGAGCACACTGAGTGGGCCCTAAATGGCCCAACTCTGCACCACCAGTGGATATACTAGTTTGTGTCCATGACTTCCCACTGAAGAAGCGTATACTCCGAACAGCCAGAGACCAGCATCTAATACAGTTTAGCGGGCACACTCCAATGCTGTACAAGGACCTGGCGGCTTCCACACTCCATAAACGCAGGGAGGTCCACCCAATAACTACTCACATCTGAAATAAAAACATTCCTTAGTCTTGCGGGCATCCATTATGGATTATCTTCCGCTTAAATGGCTCGCTTCATCACCTCCAGACTCTAGATGAGGCATGTCAAATACTTGCCATTGACGAAACACCCAATGGTGACTCCCAGTCCAGCAGACGATGGTGGGGCCCACAAGCGTCAGTGGGGGCCGAGAACCAGGACTTCTCGAGTGCGACTTTGACCTCACCCAGAGACCATGGCTAAAGAGAAACAGGCAAATGCAGGAGTCTCTCTCTGGGGACACAGCTGATATGGACGAGACATGAGCCTAGCAGTTATGTTGTTTTTCATGCTCTCAGGTGGGTGGGTTGGGCAGGGGGGAGGGGGACGGAGGGTCCAGGCCACCACACACTCCCAGCTACTCCATCTTAACTGATTGCCAACCCAGAGGATTGACTCCATTGGACTATGATTTGCTTACTGTTTGCACCAACAGGTCATGTTCTTTATTATTCAAGCCTTTGGTCTGACACCCCCAGTGCAGTTGTATACGCATGTCTCAAAGGTTCAAAGGTTCAAAAAACACTTTATTCGGATAACATTGTATCCATAAAAACACAGCAACATAGTAAATTTTAAAATACACAGGAAAAAAGTCATAGTAAAATCCATTGGCAATATACATAAAAAGAGCACAATAATAAAATATGTCAGATTAATACAAAAACTCATGTGTACTTAATACAAAGACTCAAGGATTAGACATCATCTGACGTGCTCAATCAGCAATTCTCAAGAAAGTGTCTGTGCAGAAGACCAACTCTTCGTCAGCCAGAGTAAGTAATCTCAGGTCAGCATTTTCCAGACTAATGGGCGGGAACTTTTTAAAAAACTGAGTTAAATGCCACTTAGTATACTTTAAATAGTATTACAAAAGAATAGAAAATGTAAAGTAGATTGACCACTCTGGCCATCACACGGGCAGGGTGCATCATCAAGGTTAGGGTGATGGCCAAGGGGGAAGCATAATACAAATGTAACAGTACCTGCCCTTAGGCGAAATAGGAGACTTCTCTCCCAGTGGCTCATAGACAGGGTGAGATAATTGGCCAGGGGATGCACGGGCTGTTCGATGGTCATATAGCAAGGACGAGGGATTCCTTAGATTCCCTTTTGATCCTTTCCGTTCTGTAAAGCAAGTAAAGTGCACTCCTAATGTCATTTTTGTGCATGGTCTCGGCTGTGCTAGGATTCAAGACAATTCCTTTATTAACCCTACATAAACTTCAATACACCCCTGACACCCATGGAATATCCTTCCCTTTCTCGCACCCAATACAATCGCTTATGATTTCTCTCGTTAGAGATGTGGCCAGGTTCTTCCAAACAGATAGCCAAAAAAGGACCGGGTGGGCACTGATAAAATACTCTATAAAATTTAGATTAAATTCCTTATGGTAAGTATATTTGGGTGTGGAGATCGGTACGCCTAATAACTTCCTACAGAATCTGTTCTCTTCTTGTTGGATATAAAGACTCTAGGCAATACCCCAAACCTCAGGGCATACGTGGCTATTGGTGCGCATTGAGATTAAAAAATTGTTAAAATTGCTAAAATAGCACCTGTTCTCTGTGGGCATGGGGGGCTAAGGATCGAGTTGATGGCCTTTGAGAACTTGCTCCTGGAATGAACAATGTGCTCAGTCCAGGAGCCGTTCGCAGCAAAGACCACCCCAAGATCAGGGAAAGTGCTAGTACTCGTAAGTTTCTGGTTGCCCACAGATATAGAACTAAGTTGGCGTTTCCTAGGACGACACGACATTATGAATGATTTTTTTAAATTGGTCCAAACTATCCATATGGTTAACAAAACCCTGCACTAAAATGTGTAAAGTATTTGGAGTGCGGCCCATAAGGACTGTGTCGTCCGCATAGAGTAGTATGGGAAGTGTTTTACTATTGATTTTAGGGACATCTTGGGACATTGATTTTAATGTTTTATGCAGTCCGTTAATATAAATAATAAAGAGGAGGGGGGCTAGAACACAACCCTGTCTAACCCCCCTGCTTATCTTACTGGCTTTGGTGACCGCACGGCCGCAGCTGATCCTAACCCGAGCCTTAAGATCTTTGTGAAGGTGTGCCAAGAAATGCACCAGGGGCTCATGTGGCAATACAGCTCACTCATTCCCCCGTTTCAGTGCCTTATAATTTACAAGTGCTCACCCTTAATGTTAAGGGTCTTAACAATCCAGTTAAGCACCAAACTATCTTGTCCCACCTAAAGAACTCTAGTGCACATATCTGCCTCCTCCAGGAAACACATCTAGTTGCTTGTGATTGGCTTAGGATGCGTTTGCGTGCTTTCCCACACCAATTCTTCTCCTCTAACCCCTCTGAAAGGCAGGAGTAGCGATTTTAGTGTCCCATTCTTTCCAAGGCAAGATTGGTGCTAAGCCGGCTGAGATCAGGGGACGATTGCTGGCTTACTCTGTGACCTTGGAGGACTACACTTTTACATTAGGGACCATATACCCTTCTAATGAGGGACAAGAACACTTGCTCAGCAGCGCAGTAGCTGAGTTGACATCCATGGGAGACTGCATGGTTTTAGTGGGAGGGCATCCTAACCTAGTGTTTAACAATGATTTGGACAGATCTGTGCAACGCCAGGGTCAAACCGGCACCCTCTCCAGCTGTAGCAGCCGCAAGTTGATGAGACAACTTCAAAAATGGTTTGTTATCGGACTCCTTAACAGGTTCTGATCCACAGGAACAGAGAATTGCAGAGCTAAGCAGACAATGAGTACCCATTCGAAGAAGCACCATAGGCAATGAAGCACAGGTTGTACGCAGGTAAACCAGGTGTGTTGGAATGACAATGACCAATCAGTGTTCAGTTTCTGGAGCAAAGGGATTCCAAAGAATCGTAACATGCGCTCACGGCACAGCTGGACCAGTGGTAGTTCCATTACCAATGGGCTTCGAAATGGACCATCCATTGTGGAATAGCAAAAATAGAACCAAAATGCCGCATATGAGGAATGATAGCAAAGGTATGCCCCGAACACACTAGAAAACAGAGAATGGATAAAGGTCGGTATTACTCCAAAGATTTTCTTAGAAGGTACTGACTAAGCCAGTACTGATTATTGTAAAAAAGTGTGCTATACTGGCAGGTATTGGAAGCATTAAAATCTACATCACAACCTCGCCGAAAGGTAAGAGAAGATTTGTGTTTAACAAGGACTGTATTTCACTGGACCTCCTTGCAAGTTTAAAGATGTCTCTGGCAGATACGGATGTTGATGCCACACCTTTTTGAAACAATGAGGCTTTGAGTCAGCTTAGCATGTCAAAGTCTGCCTTCAAAGTTCAAATTGTAGGCTATTGCGAACTATCAGAAACCATATGCGTTGGTGTGAAAAGTATATTATTGC
Organism: Triturus cristatus; assembly: GCF_964204655.1. NCBI lineage: Eukaryota > Metazoa > Chordata > Amphibia > Caudata > Salamandridae > Triturus > Triturus cristatus. Next base: position 748,604,643 of record NC_140586.1, read on the forward strand.
AGCAGGTCACTATCTGGGAGACCGATAAACTATATGGAATACGGGCTTTCATTCCACAATAGTCCTGGTCACATGACATTAAGTAGCTTACATTTGAAAGAACAGTTTTGAGGGGGAGAATTGAAGGGACTGGAATTCCTTTTAGAAAACCGGCAGAATTTGCTACCGAAGCATTATATGTGCAGTGAATGGTAACGTGTTTACAAACAAGTAAGGAATACCTTTTTGTTGGCCCATTTAGAATGATAAGAGAATGGTAGTAACCATAATATATGAATGAGGAAGCCTCCTAAGGCTTCATATCTACCTACTGGAAAGTGATTCATGCAAGCTGTGAACTGAAATGTTGAAATTGGCCAAGATAATAATGCATGTATTAACCATACTGCAGAGGGTGTCTCTGCTGTCGTGAATAGGAGTTTTTCTAACTCCTTGAAATGTAACATTGTGTAAGTGCTGTCTTTCTTGGCCAAGAATCATTGTTTGCATGTCAGGTTGAAAGGCAAGAATAGGCACGTAGAGTTTAGGTAACGCCATGGCACATGGCCACTTTTGAAGACCTGACGTGTCCAACTAAACTGCATGATAGAACTAACCTGACTTTGCCCATGGTATAATGAAGATATGTCACCTTCCATAATATCGATAACAGACAACACAATGGTGTTCAAGTTGTAAATGTGAGAAAACAACGTATTAATCTTATTATCAACAACAGTGAGTACTTTATCCAAATTATCGTGAACAATGTTTCTCAAACATGCAGTAGCTTCTATTTGTGATAGTTTCCAAATGCTATTATATGTGGTATAAATACATCTTTTTGAGACTTAGGACCCAATAAGAAATTAGGTAGGTCCATGTCTTCAGAAAGGAGGGAAAGATGTTGCTTTACTGCAGACAGTGTGGAATGTTCCAACCATTGTTAGCGCAATTTCCCTACCGAAAATGTGGTCACTATACTTGAGTGTTGAGAATGGGAATAACAACAGTCTGGTCTGCTTGCCTTAAACCAAGGTGTGAATTAAATAAACGAGCATAACAACCATTTGTGTCCTCTGTCCACAATAACCACTCATTTAGACCTGAAAGTGTGGAGTTACATTTACCAAATCGGGCAATGGAAGGAATATTTGGTGAATTCATGGCTTTAATTTTTGCCAGTCCTAGAAAAGTTGTCTGCTGGACTGTATTATTAGGAAAAATCATTTGTGTTGGAATTAATTAAGTGTGAAATAAGGTATATGTTCTCTGAACCTGCCAAGATTTGGTACCCCAAATTGATTTCATATCAATAGCACTCTTTTGATAGTCATGTCCTTTCATGGCTCATTGTGTGACAAACAAATCTGTATATATTAGCTTGGTTTGTGTGAGCATACATTTCTTTGCTGGTGTAGGGACACATGTAAAATAACAAGATTGTGGGTGTAATGTATCCCTTCCAGAAAAATATGTGAAATTATCCCTATGCGTTTTTGATCTCCCTTGTGGGGAAATAGGACAAAGTTCCCATTGTGTATAGTCAAAAAGTGTGGTTGAACACTAGCTCGATGTAAATAATGATTTCCATGATGATGGTAACAGAACATTTCACCATAATTAGCAGAATTTAGATACAAGTCTTCAGCCTCAAAAACTGTAATATTCCAGATCCGAGAGCATGGAGTTTACATTCTCAACATCCCAATCATCAGAATGTAATCGAGGTAGAATAACATCACCCATAGAAACTCTAAAAACATCAAGAATCTGCAGTATTTCTATAGGGCAGAAGCTATCATAGGGTACTTTATCCCATACAATTCCATCAGTTACTAGAACAGCCTAAATGTTCACAAGCGACAGGTCTCTTTTTAGATTATGTGAAGATGAGTGAGGTGTTAACCTCTCATCCACCAGTCTGGCAGAGCATTCTGGAAGGGAATGGCCATTAATCAAAAAGAAGAAAACAGTCACAAATCAACCCCTCAACCCCGGCCGCACGCCCGGCTGCTACCGCGCTACCCCGAAGTGGACCCACGGATCCTTCACCTGCCGCAACTGCCGCTTTACCTGCCTACGAACACACATCACACCCGACAAGAACGACTCCCCCGGAAACAACCTCGACTGCATCCTGATCAACACCCGATCCGTCCACAGGCATGCCATCGAACTATGGAATCTCATCGACTCAACAAACCCGGACATCGCCTTTTTCACCGAGACCTGGATGAACCCCTCCTCGACACCCGACATCGCCATAGCCATCCCCGACGGCTACAAAATCATCCGGAAAGACCGCACCAACCGCACCGGAGGAGGCATCGCCATCGCACACAAAAGCTCCATCCGCATCTCGACCCACGTCGACAACTCACTCCCCGACGCCGAACACCTCCACTTCGCGATCCACAGCGACCCCAAGACCACCCTCAGAGGCACCCTCATGTACAGACCACCAGGACCACGCACTAAGTTCAGCAAAGACATCGCAGACTTCGTCAGCCCACACGCACTCCCGTCCACCGACTACATCCTCCTAGGGGACCTCAACTTCCACCTGGAGAACCACACCGACAACAACACCACCGCCTTACTGGACAACCTCGCCAACCTGGGACTGAAACAGCTAGTCACTCAACACCCCCACCCACTACGCCGGACACACGCTCGACCCCATCTTCTCCTCCAGCAAACACATCTCTTTCAGCCACACCACCGAACTCACCTGGTCAGACCACAGCTGTGTCCACTTCAGCTTCAAGAAGACCACTGTGCACCACCACACCCAGCAACCACCAAGAAGACAGTGGAATCGAATCACCACGGAACAACTCACATCGACCCTCTCTCAGAAGCAACCCACCAGCACCCCAGACCCCAACTAAGCCACCAACAACCTCACGAGCTGCATCTCCGACTGCGCCAACCTCCTGGCCCCCCTGAAGACCCAAGCAAACACCAACAACCACAAGAAAAACTCCTGGTTCACCCCCGACCTCAAGGACTCCAAAAAAGAATGCCGCACCCTCGAAAAGACTTGGCGCCTCAACCAGACCGAGGAGAACATGTCTGCTCTCAAGAACGCCACCCGCCAACACCACCAACGCCTCCGCGCCGCACGAAAATCAGCCTTCCAGAACAGACTAGACAACAACGCCCACAACAGCAAGGAACTATTTGGCATCGTCAAAGAACTCTCCACCCCGACGCAGAAAGCAACTCCATCCCTCCCTCACAGGACCTCTGCGACTCCCTCACAGCCTTCTTCCACCACAAGATCACCGACATCTACAACAGCTTCACCACAACCAACACGAACCCACCACTGGAACCCGCCACCGACAACACCACCATCCTCACCTGGAACCCAACCACCACCGAGGAAACCACCCGCATCATGAACTCCATCCACTCAGGATCACCATCCGACCCCTGCCCGCACCACATCTTCAACAAAGCCGACAACATCATCGCACCCCACCTCCGAGACATCATCAACGCGTCTTTCACCACCGCCACCTTCCCGGAGAAATAGAAACACGCCGAACTCAACGCCCTCCTAAAGAAACCAACAGCAGACCCCACCGAACTCAAAAACTTCCGGCCCATCTCGCTCCTACCGTTCCCCGCCAAAGTGATTGAGAAAATCGTCAACACTCAACTCACCACCGCCCTGGAAATCAACGACTCACTCGACCCCTCACAGTTCGGCTTCAGAGCTAACCACAGCACCGAGACCGCCCTCATCGCAGCCACGGATGACATCAGATCCCTGACCGACAAAGGAGAAACCGTGGCCCTCATACTCCTGGACCTCTCTGCAGCCTTCGACACGGTATGCCACCATACCCTGATACGTCGCCTCAGCAACGCCGGCATCAGAGGCAAGGCCCTGGAATGGATCATCTCCTTCCTCTCCGGAAGAACCCAGAGAGTCCGCCTCCCCCCCTTCAGATCCACAGCCACAGAGATCATCTGCGGCGTCCCCCAAGGATCCTCCCTCAGCCCCACCCTCTTCAACATCTACATGACCCCCCTGGCGAACATCGCACGAAAACACGGACTCGACCTCATATCCTATGCCGACGACACCCAGCTCATCTTATCCCTCACCAACAACCCCACCTCAGCTAGAACCAGACTACACGAAGGCATGAAGGAAGTAGCGAACTGGATGACAGACAGCCGGCTTAAACTGAACACAAAGAAGACGGAGGTCCTCATACTCGGCCCTACACCCTCCGCCTGGGACGACTCCTGGTGGCCTTCCACCCTGGGCAGCACTCCCCAACCCACCGACCACGCACGCAACCTCGGCTTCATCCTGGACTCATCCCTCTCCATGACCAGACAGGTCAACTCGGTGACCTCGGCATGCTTCAACACCCTCCGCATGCTCCGCAAGATCTTCCGCTGGATCCCCACCGACAGCAGGAAGACCGTCACCCACGCCCTCGTCACCAGTCGCTTGGACTATGGGAACACTCTGTACGCCGGCATCACCATCAAGCTGCAGAGGAAACTGCAACGAATCCAGAACGCTGCCGCACGACTCATCCTGAACATACCCCGCCACCACCACATCTCCGGACACCTGAAGAAACTTCACTGGCTCCCAGTCAACAAGAGGATCACCTTCAGACTCCTCACCCACGCACACAAAGCCCTGCACAACCTCGGACCAAAACTCATCAACCACCGCGTCTCCTTCTACACTCCTACGCGCACCCTACGCTCGACCGCACAAGCCCTGGCAGCCGTACCCCGCATCCGCAAAGCCACCGCCGGAGGAAGATATTTCTCTTTTCTGGCAGCGAAGACCTGGAACTCCCTTCCCAGCCACCTTCGCGCCATACAGGACCACCTCTCCTTCAGAAGGCAGCTCAAGACCTGGCTCTACGAGCACTGACCCCCCCCCTCCCCCCCAGCGCCTTGAGACCCTTACGGGTGAGTAGCGCGCTTTATAAATGTAACTGATTGATTGATTGACAAATCCAATTCAAAGTAATAGAAAAACCAAGCAAAGTGTTATCCAAACTTATCTCCAAGGAGGGACTAGATAAGTGTGTTTCATCCATTAAAGGAAAACACAAGCCTGTGTAGGCTGAGAGTCTAGAATGGAAGAACTGTCAAAAGAGTCGGATGAAGAATCATCTGTTCCCACAAAATAACTGGAGGCAGTTTGTTAAAAAGTCAAACCCACTGGTGCAGTTAAAGAACTGGTGGATTTCCACTAGAGGTGGGCGGCAAATTCCGTTACGCTCGTGGAACTTGCGAAATTTCAGCATTTTCGTGTTCCACGCAGAACGCAAAAATGTCGAAACTTCCACGATCCGTGGCGGAACCGAATTCGGGGGGCATGAGGTATTTTTAAACCTCACCAGGAAGCACTTGCAGGAGCCCGAGTGGAAGCTCAAATTCAGTAACACATTAATCAGCCCCAAAAAATCGTGAGCTCTGTCGAGGCTGAGCAGGTGTGCTTTCTCCACATATCTACCGTGATGGAGGTCTTTGTATCCATGAGTTTCTCGAGCGCAATCCCCGTGTAGATCCTGTGACCAGGAAGCTGCTTTCTCCTCATCTGCTGCTCTGATCGGCCTCTGACCCTTTATAAACAAGAGGCATGTGAACTCGCATTGAAGGCAGCACCACCCCACACACACTAGCGGTATGCAACGTCTTCCCGGCATTTCCCCACTATGATTGGCAGCTCAATCAAGGGACCTCGGCGCCATTCGGTGCGGTGACAAAGTTACAGACACATGGTCACTGGAGACAACTCTTACTCTTCTGTCCCTTTACGCAGTTGTAGTGTAGGAAAAGCACTATACATTTACCCAACGAGGTAGCACTTACTGATTAGCCAGTAGAAAGTACTCCAGCTGAGTAGAGGAATTGCACAAAACGGTGGCATCTTCTTGGATAAATTTGCAGGGCAGGATTCATTCTGGCTGGCATGATGGTCGTCTGCCCCTGAGAGTGACCCTGCATAGATTATAACGGGTGCAGCAAAATCTCCACGAGCACTCGAAATTTCGTGTGCTCGCGGAGATTTCTTGCCGGTTCGCGGAATTTTGCGAACGGCAACTTCGCAAAATCCGCCCACCTCATATTTCCACGAAAGGTGGATCAATATAAACGACATCAGCTGCAGAAGATGCATTAATAAGTACAATTCTAACTTCAGTTGTGTGGCTAGAATGTGAAGCAGTATTGGGAAGTAATTGAAGTTCATTCTCCGTCCCCCCCAGCTGGGGAGAAGCAGCTTTGGTGGTGCTCACAAGCTGCAGAGGAATTTCATGTATGGTAGTGAGAGGAGCTAAGGAACTACCAAGGACTTCTCCTGGCCTACTATTTAGATTCAGCCACAAAACAATTGTCTTTAGAAGCAGCAAAAGGTGGCAATATTGCAATTCTTGTACCCTGAAAGCCAAGGACTGGCACCGGTGCATGGTATGATGGGCCAAATTCCTTTTTACACAATCCTTTCATTAACGAGATCCCCAACATGTGGAATCCAGCTCAAAGGTGCTGGCTGCCCCTTGATTCCTACAGAGGCAGACGTCTTCAACTTTTCGTTGAATTGGCCATTGCATAAGATTTGAAAATCCTGTAAGACAGCACAACGATCATTTAAGTCAAAGGGCATGGCTGCTGCCCCAACATCTGGACCGTCAAGGTCTGGAACACACATTTCGATGCTAAAGAGGAGCTGGTATGTGCCCCGGCCACCCAGAGAGCTTTTAGGGAGAATATTTATTGTTCTTTGCCCCCATATAGGTGGTGGATCCAACCACGCCCTGTACCTAATACTCTAGCTCTTGCGGACTGCTTTAAATCCTGGTTTATCCTCTCCACAACAGAATTGCCCCCGGGCCTATACAGAAAAGAGTAATGCACCTCTACTCTCAGGGCTTTAGAGGCAACAGCAGGGCCCTGGCCCGAGTGGAATTCAGTGCATGCATAAGTGTGAGCGTCAACCAAACATTGTGGCCACACCCTGAGAAACCGTGAGCAAGACTCAATTGCAAGTAGGATCAATTTAAATGCTCCATCCGAATTAGGAGGACCAAAATGGTCCAAATAAATGCAGCTGAAAGGTTTGTTGGAATTCAACTGGTGTGTCTGTGGTGGACGAGCCATGGTTGAAGTTTTCATTTGTTGACAAATGTCACAACAACAGACATATGTTTTGGCCTGCTTAAATAAGCCATGCCACCAATAATGTTGCTGTAGCAGCGAAGTTGTGGCCGCCACACCTGTATGTTCAGAAGCAATACCTTCATGTGCAGATATCACTAAGGCTAGCCTGTGGTCTTGGTTGCGAATCATACAATCACCAGCCCCTGAAATTTTAACAAAGGGAACGTTTTGTTTGCTTAAATGATATATACTTAGCTGGAAAGCCATTTGGCACAGACGTGCTGTTGTGTGTAGCATTAATAGCAGCTAGTATATTGTCGTCCCCCTCTTATAAGAATGAGTAATCACAGCAACTGTTGCAGTCGCAACTGCAGAGCTGACCACTTCATCTGCCAAAGAATTGCCTACAACATGTGCTCCCACAGATTGATGACTCAATGTATCAATGACGTGAGTCTGTGGCAACCTGTCCTGTTGCTTTGCCACTTTCACCCAAAACAATTTATGCTTTATTGTGTTGTCTTTAGAATCTTTGAATCCATTTTAAGGCCAATATTGCAAATTGTCATTAAAAGACTGGATATAATAATATGAATCTCACACTATAAGTGTGGGGAATTCAGGATCTGTATGTTCCAATGTGAGTAACAAGGCTCTTAGTTCAGCTACCTGAGTAGTGCAGTCCCCTAAAGATTGTGTGCAAGCTTTTTGTGATTGGAGTTTTCAGTCCAACGTCACACCAAGAACAGCGGTGCATGCTGCTGAATATTAGTGCTTTCTACCTATAGCAGGTTGGGCTGACCCATCAGTATAAATAATAAATTTACAATGATCAAGAGACAAAACATTGCTAGGCATACAACAAACATGCTCATATTGAAGAAAGTCTTGTGTCTGTAAAGAGGGATCAAAGACAAAGTCTACATCCATAGCTGTGAAAGATGTTACCCATTGAATACATCTAGGATGGAGGGCTTTAGCATTAAGGATGCTTTCTTTGGTAACAGCCTCTCAGACTGGATTGGTAGTGATGACAATAATGTGTTTCACTTGCGCAATTGGCAGCTCCTTATGTATATAAAACCCTGTGGGTAGAGTAGGGGAGGTATCACCACAAGTCTATCCTCCAAAAGCTATACAACATAAAAAAGTGGGACTTGAGGATGTTTAGAGCCAAATAAGTCCTATTTGGATTTTTTGACGTCAGTAGGCTGTGGGTCATCAAAAGATTTTTGAGAGGTTGTCTCACCCTCAACTTGTCAAGGCATGCTTCATAATTTTACGACTTCTCACACCGGGGTAGGAACGATACCAACCCAGCAGACTCAAACAAGTGAAGCTCATCTAACCGTGGTAGTTTTTACAAATCTATGCTCAGGAGCAATACACTACGTCCAGCTTTTTTCGGGGCAAAAATGAATATAAAATATACCTAGAGGTATTCTAAAAGTATTATTTATTCTGCGAGCACCTCTGGTAGTTAAAAAAAGACTAAAAACAAATTGGTCATATGGTGAACTGCAATCGATCACCTAACCTAAACCCTGTGTGTTACCAACATGTTTCGACCACTGTTAAACCAGATTGGTCGCTCACTGCTACACCTACCAGGCGTGTTCCCCCAATGAAAATGGTCCCTGAAGGTCAGCGTCGGCGGATACACCTATGCTCGAGTGTGAATGCAAGTATGCGTGGCGTGTGCCATCCCTGGACACGTGTTTCGAGGTAGTTGCCTCTCGTCAGCAGGGAGTAGGAAAATGTGTGGGGTTGCTGTGTAAGCTGCTAAAATCGTTATCAGGTCTAGTACCTCTCATAGCGCGCAGGTGCGTAACCATGAGTCCGTCGACTCCACCGGCTCAAGGGAGCCTGAATATAAAGTTAAACCAGATTGGTCGCACACTGCTACACCTACCAGGCGTGTTCCCCCAATGAAAATGGTCCCTGAAGGTCAGCGTCGGCAGATACACCTATGCTCGAGTGTGAATGCAAGTATGCGTGGCGTGTGCCATCCCTGGACACGTGTTTCGAGGTAGTTGCCTCTCGTCAGCAGGGAGTAGGAAAATGTGTGGGGTTGCTGTGTAAGCTGCTAAAATCGTTATCAGGTCTAGTACCTCTCGTAGCGCGCAGGTGCGTAACCATGAGTCCGTCGACTCCACCGGCTCAAGGGAGCCTGAATATAAAGTTAAACCAGATTGGTCGCACACTGCTACACCTACCAGGCGTGTTCCCCCAATGAAAATGGTCCCTGAAGGTCAGCGTCGGCGGATACACCTATGCTCGAGTGTGAATGCAAGTATGCGTGGCGTGTGCCATCCCTGGACACGTGTTTCGAGGTAGTTGCCTCTCGTCAGCAGGGAGTAGGAAAATGTGTGGGGTTGCTGTGTAAGCTGCTAAAATCGTTATCAGGTCTAGTACCTCTCGTAGAGCGCAGGTGCGTAACCATGAGTCTGTCGACTCCACCGGCTCAAGGGAGCCTGAATATAAAGTTAAACCAGATTGGTCGCACACTGCTACACCTACCAGGCGTGTTCCCCCAATGAAAATGGTCCCTGAAGGTCAGCGTCGGCGGATACACCTATGCTCGAGTGTGAATGCAAGTATGCGTGGCGTGTGCCATCCCTGGACACGTGTTTCGAGGTAGTTGCCTCTCGTCAGCAGGGAGTAGGAAAATGTGTGGGGTTGCTGTGTAAGCTGCTAAAATCGTTATCAGGTCTAGTACCTCTCGTAGCGCGCAGGTGCGTAACCATGAGTCCGTCGACTCCACCGGCTCAAGGGAGCCTGAATATAAAGTTAAACCAGATTGGTCGCACACTGCTACACCTACCAGGCGTGTTCCCCCAATGAAAATGGTCCCTGAAGGTCAGCGTCGGCGGATACACCTATGCTCGAGTGTGAATGCAAGTATGCGTGGCGTGTGCCATCCCTGGACACGTGTATCGAGGTAGTTGCCTCTCGTCAGCAGGGAGTAGGAAAATGTGTGGGGTTGCTGTGTAAGCTGCTAAAATCGTTATCAGGTCTAGTACCTCTCGTAGCGCGCAGGTGCGTAACCATGAGTCCGTCGACTCCACCGGCTCAAGGGAGCCTGAATATAAAGTTAAACCAGATTGGTCGCACACTGCTACACCTACCAGGCGTGTTCCCCCAATGAAAATGGTCCCTGAAGGTCAGCGTCGGCGGATACACCTATGCTCGAGTGTGAATGCAAGTATGCGTGGCGTGTGCCATCCCTGGACACGTGTTTCGAGGTAGTTGCCTCTCGTCAGCAGGGAGTAGGAAAATGTGTGGGGTTGCTGTGTAAGCTGCTAAAATCGTTATCAGGTCTAGTACCTCTCGTAGCGCGCAGGTGCGTAACCATGAGTCCGTCGACTCCACCGGCTCAAGGGAGCCTGAATATAAAGTTAAACCAGATTGGTCGCACACTGCTACACCTACCAGGCGCGTTCCCCCAATGAAAATGGTCCCTGAAGGTCAGCGTCGGCGGATACACCTATGCTCGAGTGTGAATGCAAGTATGCGTGGCGTGTGCCATCCCTGGACACGTGTTTCGAGGTAGTTGCCTCTCGTCAGCAGGGAGTAGGAAAATGTGTGGGGTTGCTGTGTAAGCTGCTAAAATCGTTATCAGGTCTAGTACCTCTCGTAGCACGCAGGTGCGTAACCATGAGTCCGTCGACTCCACCGGCTCAAGGGAGCCTGAATATAAAGTTAAACCAGATTGGTCGCACACTGCTACACCTACCAGGCGTGTTCCCCCAATGAAAATGGTCCCTGAAGGTCAGCGTCGGCGGATACACCTATGCTCGAGTGTGAATGCAAGTATGCGTGGCGTGTGCCATCCCTGGACACGTGTTTCGAGGTAGTTGCCTCTCGTCAGCAGGGAGTAGGAAAATGTGTGGGGTTGCTGTGTAAGCTGCTAAAATCGTTATCAGGTCTAGTACCTCTCGTAGCGTGCAGTTGCGTAACCATGAGTCCGTCGACTCCACCGGCTCAAGGGAGCCTGAATATAAAGTTAAACCAGATTGGTCGCACACTGCTACACCTACCAGGCGTGTTCCCCCAATGAAAATGGTCCCTGAAGGTCAGCGTCGGCGGATACACCTATGCTCGAGTGTGAATGCAAGTATGCGTGGCGTGTGCCATCCCTGGACACGTGTTTCGAGGTAGTTGCCTCTCGTCAGCAGGGAGTAGGAAAATGTGTGGGGTTGCTGTGTAAGCTGCTAAAATCGTTATCAGGTCTAGTACCTCTCGTAGCGCGCAGGTGCGTAACCATGAGTCCGTCGACTCCACCGGCTCAAGGGAGCCTGAATATAAAGTTAAACCAGATTGGTCGCACACTGCTACACCTACCAGGCGTGTTCCCCCAATGAAAATGGTCCCTGAAGGTCAGCGTCGGCGGATACACCTATGCTCGAGTGTGAATGCAAGTATGCGTGGCGTGTGCCATCCCTGGACACGTGTTTCGAGGTAGTTGCCTCTCGTCAGCAGGGAGTAGGAAAATGTGTGGGGTTGCTGTGTAAGCTGCTAAAATCGTTATCAGGTCTAGTACCTCTCGTAGCGTGCAGGTGCGTAACCATGAGTCCGTCGACTCCACCGGCTCAAGGGAGCCTGAATATAAAGTTAAACCAGATTGGTCGCACACTGCTACACCTACCAGGCGTGTTCCCCCAATGAAAATGGTCCCTGAAGGTCAGCGTCGGCGGATACACCTATGCTCGAGTGTGAATGCAAGTATGCGTGGCGTGTGCCATCCCTGGACACGTGTTTCGAGGTAGTTGCCTCTCGTCAGCAGGGAGTAGGAAAATATGTGGGGTTGCTGTGTAAGCTGCTAAAATCGTTATCAGGTCTAGTACCTCTCGTAGCGCGCAGGTGCGTAACCATGAGTCCGTCGACTCCACCGGCTCAAGGGAGCCTGAATATAAAGTTAAACCAGATTGGTCGCACACTGCTACACCTACCAGGCGTGTTCCCCCAATGAAAATGGTCCCTGAAGGTCAGCGTCGGCGGATACACCTATGCTCGAGTGTGAATGCAAGTATGCGTGGCGTGTGCCATCCCTGGACACGTGTTTCGAGGTAGTTGCCTCTCGTCAGCAGGGAGTAGGAAAATGTGTGGGGTTGCTGTGTAAGCTGCTAAAATCGTTATCAGGTCTAGTACCTCTCGTAGCGCGCAGGTGCGTAACCATGAGTCAGTCGACTCCACCGGCTCAAGGGAGCCTGAATATAAAGTTAAACCAGATTGGTCGCACACTGCTACACCTACCAGGCGTGTTCCCCCAATGAAAATGGTCCCTGAAGGTCAGCGTCGGCGGATACACCTATGCTCGAGTGTGAATGCAAGTATGCGTGGCGTGTGCCATCCCTGGACACGTGTTTCGAGGTAGTTGCCTCTCGTCAGCAGGGAGTAGGAAAATGTGTGGGGTTGCTGTGTACGCTGCTAAAATCGTTATCAGGTCTAGTACCTCTCGTAGCGCGCAGGTGCGTAACCATGAGTCCGTCGACTCCACCGGCTCAAGGGAGCCTGAATATAAAGTTAAACCAGATTGGTCGCACACTGCTACACCTACCAGGCGTGTTCCCCCAATGAAAATGGTCCCTGAAGGTCAGCGTCGGCGGATACACCTATGCTCGAGTGTGAATGCAAGTATGCGTGGCGTGTGCCATCCCTGGACACATGTTTCGAGGTAGTTGCCTCTCGTCAGCAGGGAGTAGGAAAATGTGTGGGGTTGCTGTGTAAGCTGCTAAAATCGTTATCAGGTCTAGTACCTCTCGTAGCGCGCAGGTGCGTAACCATGAGTCTGTCGACTCCACCGGCTCAAGGGAGCCTGAATATAAAGTTAAACCAGATTGGTCGCACACTGCTACACCTACCAGGCGTGTTCCCCCAATGAAAATGGTCCCTGAAGGTCAGCGTCGGCGGATACACCTATGCTCGAGTGTGAATGCAAGTATGCGTGGCGTGTGCCATCCCTGGACACGTGTTTCGAGGTAGTTGCCTCTCGTCAGCAGGGAGTAGGAAAATGTGTGGGGTTGCTGTGTAAGCTGCTAAAATCGTTATCAGGTCTAGTACCTCTCGTAGCGCGCAGGTGCGTAACCATGAGTCAGTCGACTCCACCGGCTCAAGGGAGCCTGAATATAAAGTTAAACCAGATTGGTCACACACTGCTACACCTACCAGGCGTGTTCCTCCAATGAAAATGGTCCCTGAAGGTCAGCGTCGGCGGATACACCTATGCTCGAGTGTGAATGCAAGTATGCGTGGCGTGTGCCATCCCTGGACACGTGTTTCGAGGTAGTTGCCTCTCGTCAGCAGGGAGTAGGAAAATGTGTGGGGTTGCTGTGTACGCTGCTAAAATCGTTATCAGGTCTAGTACCTCTCGTAGCGCGCAGGTGCGTAACCATGAGTCCGTCGACTCCACCGGCTCAAGGGAGCCTGAATATAAAGTTAAACCAGATTGGTCGCACACTGCTACACCTACCAGGCGTGTTCCCCCAATGAAAATGGTCCCTGAAGGTCAGCGTCGGCGGATACACCTATGCTCGAGTGTGAATGCAAGTATGCGTGGCGTGAGCCATCCCTGGACACATGTTTCGAGGTAGTTGCCTCTCGTCAGCAGGGAGTAGGAAAATGTGTGGGGTTGCTGTGTAAGCTGCTAAAATCGTTATCAAGTCTAGTACCTCTCGTAGCGCGCAGGTGCGTAACCATGAGTCCGTCGACTCATATTGAAGAAAGTCTTGTGTCTGTAAAGAGGGATCAAAGACAAAGTCTACATCCATAGCTGTGAAAGATGTTACCCATTGAATACGTCTAGGATGGAGGGCTTTAGCATTAAGGATGCTTTCTTTGGTAACAGCCTCTCAGACTGGATTGGTAGTGATGACAATAATGTGTTTCACTTGCGCAATTGGCAGCTCCTTATGTATATAAAACCCTGTGGGTAGAGTAGGGGAGGTATCACCACAAGTCTATCCTCCAAAAGCTATACAACATGGAAAAGTCGGACTTGAGGATGTTTAGAGCCAAATAAGTCCTATTTGGATTTTTTGACGTCAGTAGGCTGTGGGTCATCAAAAGATTTTTGAGAGGTTGTCTCACCCTCAACTTGTCAAGGCATGCTTCATAATTTTACGACTTCTCACACCGGGGTAGGAACGATACCAACCCAGCAGACTCAAACAAGGGAAGCTCATCTAACCGTGGTAGTTTTTACAAATCTATGCTCAGGAGCAATACACTAGGTCCAGCTTTTTTCGGGGCAAGAATGAATATAAAATATACCTAGAGGTATTCTAAAAGTATTATTTATTCTGCGAGCACCTCTGGTAGTTAAAAAAAACTAAAAACAAATTGGTCATATGGTGAATTGCAATCGATCACCTAACCTAAACCCTGTGTGTTACCAACATGTTTCGACCACTGTATTAGCCTAACAGATCTAGGGTCTTCGTCAGAAGTCAAAAAATCCAAATAGGAATTAGTTGGCTCTGAACATCCTCAAGTCCCCATTTTTTCGTGTTGTATAGTTCCTTAAGTATAGCCATCTGCACTGCAGTCAGTATTTTTTCACTGAATGCAAAATGCATTTCCACACTGGAATATAAATCTCATTTGTATGCAATAAGCACTGTTTCACCTTCATTAAAGATGCTATAGATGAAGCCAATGGCAACATCCACCATACGGATGACCAGGTTTGTTGTATTGACACATGTATGTGACGTGTTGTGAGCAAGTCAGATTGTAGTGATCTGAGTATGTCTGTATGTTCTTATGTCCAATGTGACCTGGAATAATCAGGATAAACTAATTCATATGATCATTGAATGCTTTGTGCACAACAGGTGCATAGATTCTGCCAAAATTAATAAATCCTAGCAAGGATTGCAGTTTCCGTAAAGTATTTGGAGGCTGTAGTTGAGCACACTTCCCTAGGAAGTGTGGTGCAAGGCTTTTTTACCTCGGGTAAGTTCATAACCTAAAAATAGGACACTTTGAAATGCTATATTAGATTTCTGGATCATGAACTTGTAGCCAAATTTGGTTAATCCCAATATTATGTGATCCACCCTAGCCAAATGTGTGTTAAACTCATCATACGTCAGGTAGGTGGAAATGTCCAAGGTTGTTTTATATTTTTTATGACTATATTATTTATAAGTGTCATACTGTGTGTACTTTGTGTTGCAAATGTGTGTGAATTACTATTTAAATGTTTGCAGTCTAAGATAATATGATATGAATGATCCGGTTTAAAAATAGGAAACAGGGGATCATTCATTTGAGAGACACAAGGCTCAATTACCCCCTGCTACCCATTCTGCTGCATAGGCTTGTCTGATTTCGTCAGGGACAAGTGCAGAAATGTTTAGAGTATTACAACCTCACCCTTTGGAGATGTTAGGACAAACTGCAGGGCCAATAGACCTCAACTAAGAGAATGCCAGATGATAATGCGACATTTCCCCAGAATATTACTGTTAGATCTGGGGGTCTCTAGTTTGCAGAGGGAAGTACCTTTGTCCAAATAAGAACCCTTACTTCTAGTCAGGGGACACACACTGTTGATAACCCCTGCTCACCCCCTTGGTAGCTTAGCACAAGCAGAAAGGCATATCCCCAAGGCAATGTGTAAAGTATTTGTACCAACACTCACAGTAACCCAGTGAATCACAAAAAATGGACGCCACACAAGTTATTTATAAAGATATAACTCTCTTTATCTGATTAGGGAATATCAAAATGACATAGAACCAACATACATAAGGATTCTTTCTTCAGCAATGTTTCTTTGGAATGTTTTAGCAAAAACGTACTTGTAAAAGTGAAGGCACTTGTAGATTCAGTATGGCTGTAAAACTCTTGTTTCCGGCATGTGGAAAGTCACTTAAAAAATAAGGTGCTCCTCAATAATGCCCCTGCTGCACTTGTAACACAGAATGGTGTGCTTGTAACCAAGGACGCTATTTTCAACGTTGCGTGGCTCAGTAATGCCCCCGCTGCACTCTCAACACAGAATGCTGCTTTCAGGATTGTTTAATCAACGAGAGGCCCCCGCTGTATTCGTAGTGAAATTGAAGCTTTAATCAGCATGTGGGGAAGCGTCCAGCTCCTGAGAGCGGGCCCCGGTACTGCAGCACGTCAGCTGTGCTGGGATAGGCCGTCAGGAAGGACTGGGTGTGGAGGCTCCACACTGCCTCTTTCCCACCCCGCCCAAGTAATTGCACACAATTGCGCTGGACCGGAGTCCAAGCGGTTACCTGGGGGGTTGCCTCGTTGTCTCTGCTCCTCCCGCTGGACGTCTTCCGGCTGGCCTCGTCATGAACAGCTGCTCTCTCGTGGCAGAGTCGGGTTGTTCGGTGGCTCTTCTTCCTTCCTGGTCTCAGCACAGTGATGACCCCCGGCTGGGCGGTTCCTCCTGCTACACCGCTGCCTTGGGCTCGCTTCTTGGTTGCCAGGCAACCCTCCGACTCTGCTCTTGCTGCAACGCGGCTCCCTTCTGATCACGGACCCGGCCTCGAGCAGACAGTTCGACTAGCGGCGGTGATTTAAAAGTGAACACACAGCAATTCTGGAGATCGGGGGATGGTGGTGATAAAATACCGCCCCTCAGTACTTTACTCCGGCCATGGGCCAGTGGCAGTAATGCACGCAGCGCTCACTGTGCTTCTGGAGAGCTTATAGCCAGGCAGGCTTCACAATGGCACCAGCGACGTCCTGGGGGCACAGAATTATCCTCAGAGACAGCAGAAACAGCCGAGCATGGTGTAGGGTGAGTTGTAGGAGTTGTTGGCAAAACTTTTCTATCCCTGAGTTTTCAACAGGAGGCCAGCTCTTCTCAGGCCCTTGGAGACAGGTTCACCTCAGAGGGACAAAGCACACAGCACAGTTACACTTCAAGTAGGGGGGCACAGCACACAGCAGAAAGTGCCTTAGTCCTCTTACTCAGCAATAACAGCAACTGCAGGTCAGCTCCCAGACACACAGCAATGGCATCACTTTTCCTCAGTCTTCCTGGCTGTTGTTCTTTGGCAGGGATTCCTTCTTCATCACAAACTTTTCCTTGTATAAAGTTTAGGGGTTTCAGCTCAGATATTATACCCAAAAAGTATTTGTTCTTCATGTGTGAGGGATCCTAGACCCAGTCCAAACCAGTTATGGGTGCACTCTGCCAGTGCACATCTGCTTCCTTGGTGAGTGTGGGCCAGGGCCATCAGACGCAACGCAGGAGGTGGAGCCAACATTGTGGAAGGCAGGCACAGCCCTATTCAGACCCAGGTGCTACTCCTCCCACCACTCTACATGCAGATAGGTCTATTCAGCCTAGTGCTGACTCACCCAGCCTCCTGGAGCCAACCCAGCCCCTGTCACTCACAAACCAGACAGTCAATCCACAAACAGGCAGAGGCACACAGAAAGGTTGAACAAGAAAATAGCCACTTTCTAAAAGTGCCATTTCCAAACTTAGAATTTAAAAACCATCCTCCCTAAAAGATGTGTTATTAAATTCTGAGTTCAGGGATACCAGGTTCCAACTTATTATCTTGCTGCTATGGGAAGATATGCAGGTAAACATGTTACACAGCAGTCCCCCTTTTACCCTATGGGCAAGATATCCTTTCAATAGTGAAAAATGAAATTGGCAGTATTTCCCTATCAGGACGTTACCCACACTAGTACATGTCCTACCTTTCACATACACTGCACCCTGCCCAGGGGGGTACCGTGGGTCTACCATAGGGGTGTCCAATGTGTAAGAAGAGGGAAAAGCCAGGCCTGGCAAGTGTGTACAATGGCCAGGACAACATGGCAGTTAGCAAACTGAGCACAGGCACTGCGGTGGCAGGCCTGAGACACCATCTTAGGGCTACTCCTGTGGGTGGCTAAATCAGTGCTGCAGGCCCACTAGGAGCATTTGAATCACCAGCCCTGGCACACTCAGTGCCCTTTACTAGGGACCTACTGGTAAAACAAATATGCCAATCATGGATAACCAATCACAATGACAATTTACAGAGAAAGCATATGCACTTTAGCACTGATCAGCAGTGGTAAAGTGCCCAGAGTCATATAGCCGACAACCACAGGTCAGGAAAAACAAAGGAGGAAGAAGCAAAACGTTTTGGAATAACCCTGCAAAAAGGGCCATTTCCAACAATTACCCTAATGGTGCGCTGTACGTCACCCTCAATTTGTAGATCCAAATCTCAGAATCTGTCTGGAGGGGCTACGCGCTGTCTGGGGTTTCAACTGTAACAAAGTTATCAGTTGCTTTCACTGCCAGAAACTCCTGGGGATTCCGGCACACTATAGTGACTTTTGGTGTGCTGTTGACCTGTTTAGGAGGAGAGTTCTCATGTTTGTGGCATATTTTGCTGTTATAGCCGCACCTTTCTTTTTTAAAATTGAGGTTTAAATTGTGGAGGATCTCCTCATTCTTTACACGTCAGGTAAGTGTTGTGAGTCCCTCTTTGGTCTCACATACTCTTCCTGTCTGCGGTCAGAATGCCCTCCTCTCTCGTATTGTTTTTCCGATGAGTCCTGGAAGGAACAAGAAGAATGAGCATCAGAAAACTGATGCTTATCAGGTGCTTTTAAATGTGTGTGATCACGCAAAATATAACATTTGCCAGAGGACTCTGATGGCGGAGATCCTCCTTGAGATTTCGCTTTTTATTTAGGTTTGGGTTTGTCCCATCTTTTTTTTAACAAACAGGATCCTTGTCAGAACTAGGTTTGCCAAGTTGTGTTTTACTGGGTCTGGTTCTAAAATTACTGAGACCTATATAAGTATATACTACAGCAATATTTATAGGTAGCTCCCATTCCTGGTTGAGTGGTTCAACCTGCGCAAGCCGCTGGCATACATCCAGAGAAGTTGCTTTGTCTTTAATGTTAGACAGAATCATTGAGGAGACTACAGCAACGTTTCCCATTAGTTTCATCCCCAAATCCAGGGCAGCAGCTGTCCTGTGTTCGTTCTGTATTTGTTTTTCATACCTCTGACAAGACTGACATAGACGGAGTACCATGTGTGATGGTATAGACTGCAGCAAGGACTATGTCCCAAGTGGCGCAGGTATCTATTACTGGAACCATCCCATGCGGTAAGCACATTTTTAACATTCTATGCTTGTCTTGTGGTCCCATAAGGGGAAAAAAACTGATTTAATCAATCTTTTGGGTGATCCAAAAATAATTTCCTCACAATTTGTGGGAATTGTACCCATAATTGAATGTATAATTACAGGACTTATGGTTGGTGCTTCAGGTAGCTGAGGTTGCCCTGTCAAGTCTGCCCTTGCTGGGACAGCCATCATGGTGCACGGAACATACTGAGGTAAGCGTCTGTATAGTCTAACTCGAACAGTGAATAATTGCTGTAGCTCATTAACATTGAGACCCTGTTGTTTAGGGAATGGTGTGTAACCAGCTAACGTGACCAGGCGACACCTTCATTACTAATTGGGCCCATGCGTACAGGATTAACTATGTGTATTGGGGGGCCTCAGAGCCAATTGGGATGTTCTGAATGTGAAAGTGTAGTTTCTAAGAGCTGATATACTCTATATGTTGCAGTGGATTAACTTTGGTGTATTCATGAAATGTGTGTGTGTTAGCATCCACAGCTGGAAAATTGACCCAAGAATAGATGACTTCTAAACAATAGGCATGGTGGGTTTCAACCATGAAGATTATGTCACCACCTGCATTGCCAAGGCCATGTAAATTCAAATGATTATGGACTGCAGGTCTACAATTATCAGCAATTGGTATTGGCTGTTGCTGTGCCATTAAGAAAACAGTAATGGAAACAAAGCGCATAAACAAATATGGGCAATCCTTTTAAATGTTCAAGCTTGAACAACCAACAGAAAAAAATAGGTAATCCCTAAAATACTGAGGAGGATTAATCCCCAACACCACAGACATCTCCAGTGGTAGGTTTAAGGGTACTATGGTTACGCACAAGCACTAGTCAGGAGCCGCGCTGAATAAGTACCAGACCATCATTGGTGGTTCCATGCTGCAGGGATTCTGCTAGGAAGCAGGACTATGCCTTGGAATAACAGGACATCAGAATGTAGGGACTGAGTCTCTCTACCACGTCAGTACCCGTAGGCCCATATCTGACTAGCTCACAGTGCCTCATCTGTACTCCTAACTTCCCAGGGCAACAATTGATTTTGGCAAACCTAGAACATTATCCTATAGTCACCAAGGGAACTCAGGAAACAGATCATCACCTTTCATTTCTCACTCACACATGTCCATAGTAAACAAAAAAAGATACAAGGGAAGTTTACAATATATTTAATTAAACTATTGTAGTCTATTTTCAAACAGGTGTGCTGCGATAAGTAAACAAATACAGCCAAGCAATGTAATCAGCATTACTAGCAGGTTGTATTCAATGAACAACCAAACCATAGCAACTAATATATTTGTCTATGCCTATTCTGGCTATGTGAGCACAGGCATATATTATTGATCTCTGGGATTAGCAACAGACCGCATACCTGGTGCCTGTAGTTAGGTGGTCCGCGTCATAGGTGTAAACTCTGTTTACACAAGACTGCTGCCTCCATTCCAGGACCAGTATCTTTACTGGAATTCTCCTCTCTGCCCCCCAAAGGGGGTGAGACACAGTGTATATGATAAGAACTAGTGTGTTGGAAAACTACAGTGCTACAGTGTATGTCTAAAAACATTAGGAGATGTTGTTGACCAGGCACAAAAATCAGTACATTGTTTTGTTCAACCTTGTACGAAATATTCAACCTGAATCCTAAGAAATCACTTAATAACCAATAATGTGTACAGCGTATTTCTAAAATAACAGATTTGCCACAACATAATGTGTTATGTGTGGCTGTGCAAAGCAGAGGCAATCTAAATTGTCTATTACACAAAACTAATCGAGAACCAAAGTGGGCCCAAAAGGGAATTCACTACAATCTTGCCTGTAATGCAGGCCCCCTTGCACCATGGCATAAGGGTGCCTGTGTTGGTGCTTGGTAACCAGAAGTATGTCAGCGCAGAGAGATAGCAGTAATGCAGAATATGTAAAAAAATATGGCGCATTACTGTCCTTTACATTTGACGCAGTTCAGCAAGATGTCTTGCTGCCCTTATAAAGAAGCTGTATTTGGTCCATGCCCCAAGGACAGCTGAAACACATGAACAGAATCTGAAGCCAAAGTGAGGCCAGTAGATGCTGACTAAATAGAAGCCAGCAAATGAGACTGACAGTGAAGTCAAAGAATGGTAAGCGATGTGCAGGCTTCAAGCCCCCTGTATGTAAGTAAAATATCTTGCAAGCAACAGTGCAGACACTGTCACAGGTGAGACCTAAAAAAAGGGCAACAGATACCCTAACTGTGGGTGCCCAACTAATCTGTCATGAGCTGGCCAAGAAATATTTGGGAAAATGCATTTTGAAAATTACAAGCTAGTAAGTTTGGGCAGCTTCACTTTAATCTGACACAGATAGGCCTGGCTAAGGTACATAGATGGAGGATGGAATTAGTAATTCAAGACTCATTCCTAGTAGTAGCACTGAGCTCTCTTTCTGTTGCGGGCTTCCATTATCCACTTTCCATTTCTCATGGAAGCAAGTGGTAAGCATACCTCCCGACATGCCTCCTGACAAAAGGCAAGAGTTTTGGAAGGGGAAGAAGAGGCAAGGATGGAAAGGGATGAAAGGGAAATTAATAAAAGGGGACATTAGGAGTAAGATAGCTGAGGGTGGGGACGTGTTGTGAGCAGGGAGGGAAAGGAAGAGTGGGGACAGTAGGGTAGGGTATGAAAGGCTATGGAATGATGAGGCAGAGAAGGGAATAGAATGGAAGACTTCAGAAATAAAGGGTAGGAAATGGGTTGCATCAGAACTGAGAAGAAGAAGGAAATTGAAGGTGTAGCAAGGACAGGAGAGGTAAGAAACTGCAGGATATGGGTCAGAAGATGAGGACAGGAATGGTGAAGGGAACAGATGGGGAGAGAAGTCAATGCATAGGGAAAGGATAAAGGAGGAAGGTAATGAAGGGAATGAAATGGGATTTAGGAGAAGGTTGAAGGAATAGAAGAGAAAAAGGAATTGACTGGAAGGGGTGGCAAGACAAGTGAAGGGAAGGCTTTGAGCAGGTTTTGTGGCTTGGGAGAATAAATATGGAGTAACGTGGGCATTTATAGTTGGGACAATTTGTAGAGATGGGAAGGGTGAAGGGCTGACGGGAAGTTTCAAGTCTGTGAATGCATGAGCTTAATTTTCCTGCCCTTCACCTTTTAATTTTCAGTTCAGTTTTAATTTGCTTTATTCACTCACCTTTGCCTCTGTGCTCCCACCACCTGGCTGCTTCAGTTTTCTGGGGCCATGACTAGCCCAATGTGTTATCTGGTCTAAGAGTATCCCTATCTCTCATCACCAGCCTGTCTGGTGTCCTTGTGTGTAATGCTACAGCTTCCTGGTTACCAGCCTTTTATACGAAGATTCACTATGCCAACCTTAAAGCGCGTCATCATTTATTAATTTATTTCATTTTATTTATTTGTAGTTTTATATAGCGCGAACATGATCCGTTAGGGTATCAGAGCGCTTTACAGGGAAAAATATGTTACGTACAGGATGGCATAGGCAAAATACAAGGATGGGGGTTAGGGAAATGACAACAGTGGGACAAAAGCCATAGATATATACAAGAATCAATATAGTTCCAAAATCAGCGAGCGACTTGATTACAGTAGGACAAAAGAAACAGATATATACTATAAACAGTAAAATTCCATAATCAGTGAGCAACATGTAAGCGCAAAAAGAGAAGATCAGCAATTGTATACGAGTGGACAAAAGAAGGCGAAAGGCAGCGAGAACATTGGAAGGAGTGAGAATTGTTACATGGAGAAGGGCAAGCAATAAAGGAGATTAAGCCAGAAACAAACCACAAAAAAAAGGCAGTATGCACAGTAAAGGAGCGTTATTGGAGGAATTTGTTCATTAGGAAGGTTTTAGCTTCTTTTTTGAAGAGCGCCAGAGAAGGTATTCTTCTGATGGAGGAAGGAAGCGTGTTCCAGATTCCTGGTGCAGCCCCAGAGAAAGCTCAATTGTATGTTTTTACAAATTCAATTCAATTCAAATCAGCTTTATTGCGGTTAGATTTACCATAAAAGCACATACAGAAAAAAGAAAGAAAAAGTAACACAACAATACAAAAGGTCAAGCAATACATTCCAATATATTAATCTCAGGAATTTTTAGTCGATTGTTAGACGTTATATATTTTTTTTTTTGTTAAAAAATTTAAATAGTTCTTAAAAGTTCTAAAATTGATAAAAGACAGATCATTCAAATGGGATAAAATGTTTTTTTTGGTTTTTTTTTTGGTAGTCATGGACTTAGTGTTAAACTGCTACAGCATTGTTTATCAAATTCCTTCGGGTTATCCACATGGAATATAAATATTTGGCTACTGCAGAGACGATCACTGCATCTGTGTCCGTTTTGAGAATCCTAAAAAAAAACCAAATATTGCCTTATGCCCAAGTTCTTGCATAGCTGAATTATCCATTTCTTTCTGATAGAGGAGTAGGCTGAAAAAAAGAGGATGACATGCACAGGGGTTTCATCCTCTTGCGAGCAACCTGGGCAGGGACGCACAGAGTCCCCTTTCCACCTATGAATTTTTTTAAAAAGGGGCAAAGTGCCATATCTAAATTGCAAGTACAGCTTCTTTGCTAATGTAGGTTGGATTGTGTCAATTGCAGGCTCAAAGCTATAGAAGTACTTGGTGTCCAAGAAAATATCGGTCAAGCTAGAACCTTTTGTAGAACTAAAAAGGTTCATTAAGTTGATTTCTTTAACAGTGCTTATCATAGTTGATTTAGATGTGGCTGGGCAGGCAACCTTGGGATTAAACCAGAGTTCCTCAAACCCAGTCGATGTCAGTGACTGTTTTACAAAAGCCAACCAAGGCATCTTGCCAGAACCCAATGAAGCTAACACTACCTTAAGCTCCTTCTTGTAGTGCACCAGCTCAGAGGTGCTCCACAGGCGCTTCCAGTACAGTAAGGGCCGGAGGGCAATCACTTCTGAAATTGGCCAAATGTTTAGGTCTAATCTTAGAGGAACCAAAGGAGTGCTTTGGGGTAAATGTATGTTTTTACATTGCGGAAGCGGGGTGGCTGGAGCACACGGTCTCTGGTGGACGGGGAGTTTCTGGATCTCCTAGGTATCACAATTTTCTGGGCGAGATATGCCGGGGAGTTCGTGTACAAGGCTTTGTGAGTGATGCAGGCCAGCTTGAATTGGATTCAGCTTTCAAGGGGAAGCCAGTTCAAGGCCTTCAGATGTGGTGAGATGTGGTCACATTTTCTTGAGCCAGATAAGAGTTTATCTCCTGCTTTGAGGCAAGCTTTTAAGGGGGCCATCAAAGTCTTAGGTAGGCCAGATAGTGTGGAGCAGCCATATTCGATTCTGGAGATAACTAACACCTGCACTGAGGTTTTTAGGTCTGCAGTTTCAAGGAAGGGTTTCAGTTTTCTCTAGTAGCTCCGATGGAATCTGGCAGTTTTGGCCATCGAGCTGATGTGTTCAAGCATGTTCAGGTTGCGGTCCAAAGTAATCCTGAGTGATTTGGCAGAATCCACTATGGTAGGGGTGCAGTTAAGTGCTATGATCGAGTTATTCCATTCCAGGATGTCATTGGATTTTTTTGGGGGGGAGAGGAGAAGGAACTCCGTTTTTTGGGCATTCAGATTGAGCTGAATCTGTGGGTGATACCATGCGTTTCCAGACTAGAGGGGGGCAAGGCATGTAGAGTATCCAATTTTGTGTTGGGAAGGAACTATTTAGGGCCTCATTATGATGTTGGGCAGAAAAGCCACCCAACAGCTTGTCAGAGGCTTTCCACCCGACATCAGAGGTTTCCATCCAAATGCCAAATTATGATACTGGCGGTAGAAGGGAAACCCACAGGGAAATTCCGCTCGGGGCAGCAGTCAGAAAAGTAATCCCCAAATGGCAGTGGAGCCAGCCTTGGCTTCGCTGTGGAAATTTAGCTTGCGAACTGAACATTATCTGCGCCATCTTGTCTCTCCCCAGCGCGACACACAGGAAAGCGCACGGCAGCCATTTTAGGCACCCCGGTCTCTCCCTGCTCATTGCCGATCGCCAGCGCGTCCCCCTGGCGCTGCAAGCATTCCCCCGCGCGCCGGCCACCCCCGCTCTCTCATACACGGGCCATAAACCCTCTCCTTCTGTGCGACCCTGCCATGGAACCACATCCCACGCCTGACCGACATCCGATACATGGTCATGCATCTCTTTGATAACCCCCTTCCTCTGCGCCCCATTGTCCGAACCGATCCCAGGCCATCACCTAGCCCTGCGGATGCAGTTTATTGCCCCTACTGTAAGGGAAACACCCCACATCAAAGGGATTACAGTAGATCAAGGCCCCCCCACCCCCTGAGACCCGACCGGTCGCACACACCCCCGGGAATTGGCGGAATGTCCAGCTGTGTGATAGCCATCTCCTACTGTGGGTGGGGTGGGGACTTCCACTGTAGATATGTGTGGGAACGAGCTTGAAGTGGGGATTCTGGGGATGTTCTTTCATGTATCAAAGCGATCTCAAAAATGTGACATGTATGATAAACCTGCAATAAAGTCATAAACCTGTGTATAAGAGGCCAGGCCTCAGAGATGCAGTTAGAGCACCTTGTGACGATACCTCGCTGTCTGATCTGATGTGTTCCACTCCGACGGAATAAAACTTTGTTTCCTGCCTTCCAGTCTCCGGCGCCTGCCTCTTTATTGGTTTAGCATCGAATGGTATAAGAGGCGATTACCGCCGGGCAATACTTGAAAGGTTATCGACTACGACTGCCGCTACCATTTAACAATTGGCGTCCCAAGCGTGGGGCCCATCAGCGACACGTGGATCCAGTGGGAGAGGTCCCGACGACAGAGTGAACGACTGCAACGATCGGGAGAGCTCCTGCCCGATAGACCCTCGTCTGGCAGCCGATCATCCGAACTTCACTGGTTCCGAGCAGACCTCTCTCGAGTGATCTACGGTCCTGACTGGGAACCATCAGGAGTGCCGCGGCAAATACGGAGAGTAGAGGACGATCGGGCGCTGGAGGCGGAAGACGAGAAACTGTCCACGCGGTCCGGGTAAGGTCGTGAAACACGAGAAATTGCGAAACGATTGATTGATTGATTGAAAATACTAGTATTGCTTATTGATTGTTCTCTTTGAGATATTCGCTGTCTACAAACGGGGAGGAGTAGAAATACTCTCTCTCTCCCTTTGCAGATAGTGAAGGGTAGGTAACGCAGACTTTTGTCCCCATTGTAACCCGTCGTGCCTATTTTTATCTCCCCACTGATTGATTGTCCGAATATTGATTGTTTTGAAGGATAGTGCTCTTTGAGATATTCTCTGTTTGCAAATAACGTAGAATAGAAATATTCTGTCTAGTCTTTGCAAATAGTGAAGGGTAGGTAACGCAGACTTTTGTCCCCATTGTAACCCGTCGTGCCTATCTCTTTCTCACCATTGATTGATTGATTGTCCGAACACTAGTTGTTCGATATTGGTTCTTTGGAGGTATTCTCTGCTTACAAATAACGAGGAATAGAGATATTCTGTCTAGTCTTTGCAAGCAGTGAAAAGATAGGTAGTGCTGACTTTTGTCCCCGTTGTAACCCGTCATGCCTATCTTCTCCCCACTAATTGGTAGTTGGTTCTGCCCGGACCGCTTATTAGAGGTGGACCACCCGGCTCCACTGGAGGGCACCCCTAATAAGGACATGTTCACTAAATATGGACTAGTCGCCGTAGCTTATAGCAAGCTATTGCATAAATATACAAAGAAGGACCCCGAGAGTCAGTGGCCACTGATGGGATCCTTCGACGACCATAAAATAGAAATGCTAGAAATAGCTCTGCGTAGTAATAAAACGACGCCTACTATGCTTGACAGTATCGGCATGTGGCGCAAAGAAGCAACACAACGGAAAAAGAGGGAAGAAGTAAAAGCAGAAAAGGAATTACGAAAGGCAGCTCACCTTGCCGCTAGAAAGTTAGAAGAAGAAATAAAGGAGAGAAGGGAAGATAAACTAAGACAGGAGCCTGAAACATCAGGCCAGTACCCTGTTAGGACCCCCTCTATGGTCTACCCTGAGTTGTCTTCTAAGCAACAAACGAATGACGAATTGCTATTAGGTCCCCCGATCATTTACATGCCCCCTCCATACGCACCCTCCCAACCGGTAGTGCAACACCCACAACCCCCAAACACAAGCGAAAGTAGTACAGGGGCCTCGGTCCTCACGGCCTCCGCGCCGGCCGAGCCTCTTGTACTGAACACAACGTTGGCAATAACGTTGGATGACCCTGAGATGAGAAAGAAAGATTCCACCAGAATGAATCGACTAACAAAGGATGAACGAGCAGGAATCGACAAGATAGTAAGGACACTGGTGGAGCGAAAGGAAAGTGAGGAGTATATAACAGACGTGTATAACTCGTATGCCGACAACCGCAGACGACACTTTGTCGTATGACTTTGTTATCACGCCCTGAATACATATGAGGATAGGTACCACGATAAAGGTCCCGAAGGCTTAGCGGCCCTATATAGGAAGGTAGACATTGGGGAAGAAGGAGAGGGCGATGTGACGGACCTCTTCACTCGTACACTCGAGGTCTATCGGCACCTTAAAGAGCACAGACAGACAACCAAAGCAGAAACCCCCATAGCGACTAAGCCCCAGGCAGGAAGGGCTGATACCATGATGCCCATCAAAGAGGCCGCCCCCTATTGGGTCCCCCCACGAGGTCAGGGAACACATGACGACATCAACCACCAAGATGCGAAGGGAAGGGTTGTATATAATTGGGTCTACCAGCCATGGGACCGACAAGACATTTTGACCTTTAGAAAAACCCTACCCGACTTAAGAAAGAACCCGACTGCCTTCTACACCGAACTAGGTACAGCCTTAGGTTCAACAATAATGACCTTAGCAGATATCGACTTGTTCTTCGGGTTATGTCTGCCGGCTGATGTGTGGAAGCAAATCCGGAAAGTTGACCACGCTGAGCCGTTCGGATATACTTGGGTACAACTTGATACCATAGACAAACAGCGAGAACCGGGACAGAAACCCCCGAAAGCCATATTGGAGCTCCCAGACAAGATTGTACAGAAGTTGAAGACTCTAATCCCAGAAAGAAAGGTAGACTGGTCGATAGTGACGGCTTGTCGCCAGAAACCCCAGGAGGATGTGTCTGAATACTTCTCTCGATTCGAGACCGTGTTTTCCGATTATAGTGGCCAGGACATGACCACCGCAACCGGACATCACCTCTTTGTCCAGAATTATGTGAAGGGTCTGTCACAAGAAGTCTCCCAGAAGCTACAGACCAGCGAGAGTAGTTGGGCAGCCTCCAAACCCGCAGCAATCCTCCAGATGGCCCAATACTATGAAAACCAAAAGAATGAGAACGATAGGGCGTCAGAGAGGAAGAAAAAGGAACTGAAGGAGAAGGGAATGATAGCACAGTTGCAAGGGGTGACCATAGGAAGGGAACCCCCAAAAGGGAATTACCAACCAACCGCCTCTAGAAAGCTACCCCCTAGAGACCATACACCTGCACCCTACAACGGACGGAGAGACTTAGATGGGAACCAATGTGCGTTCTGTAGAGGGTTCGGACACTGGAAATCCCAGTGCCCGGTCCTTCTGGAAATGAACAAAAATAGGAACCCCAGAGACACAGCATATGACCCCAGAAATAGAGGACAGGGACGAGGGTACACGAACGACGCCATCAACGACAGGCCAGGCAGACCAAACAGCTTTGATCGCCCCCGACAAAACCAGTGTCAGCAGTCCGACTACGAAAGCACCCATGACTTCGCATAGGACCGCCAGGGGCAAGGGAGGGATCCAGTCGAACTCCGTGTTGACCAGCAAGGTCCTTACGTCACTGCTAAGGTCTTGGGCACAAAGTCTCCATTCCTGGTAGATACTGGGGCGACACGTAGTGCGTTATCTAAACGACTGATTCCTAGGGCACCCTTGTCTGGCTCACACGTAACCTCAATAGGCTTCGATGGAACGCCCTCCACTAACCCCTTATCAGCACCAATCTCCTTTGACTTAGAAGATAACGCCACTGACACGACCTTTCTGCTCTCCTCCAACACCCCCGATGCTATTATGGGACTCGATTTGCTAAAACATTTCCGAGCTACCATCAGATGTTCCCCAGACGGAGTTCGAGTCATCCTGCACGATAACCCAGATCTGTTCAGACCTTGTCACACACGACGTATGCTCTCTATAACTGATGCTAACCTGTCCCTACTCGACACGTTACCCTCACATCTATGGGCTAAAACCGACTCAGATGTAGGGCGCATGGTGATCGACCCAGTACACATAACCGTCCGACCGGACGCAGTGCTACCAAAGCTTCCACAGTATCGAATATCGCCCGAAGGTGAGAAGGCATTGGTGGAAATCATCCAGTCCCTAGTCAATGCAGGAGTAGTAGAAGAAGTAGTCAGTAATGTTTGCAACAGCCCTATCCTACCCATTGTAAAGAAGCAAGGCGAGGGAGATGAGAAAGCATACCGCTTCATTGTTGACTTACGAGAAGTTAACAAAGTAGTCATACCTCAGTACCCCGTGGTCTCAGACATCACCACCATCCTCACCCTAATTTCGTCCACTGCCACCACCTTTACTGTTATTGGACTCAAGAACGCATTCTTCTCCATCCCCATCCACCCAGACAGCCGCTACCTGTTCGGCTTCACTTTGAAAGCCCGGTCGTACAGATTCTGTAGGGCACCCCAAGGCTACACTGAGAGTCCCAGCATTTATAGCCAAGCCCTCAAGAGACAACTAGATACAGTCCAATTACCCGATGGAGTGGTGTTAATACAGTACATCGACGACATTCTTTTGGCGGCCGACACCACCCCACTTGCTGTCACGGCCACCCTTCACCTCCTCCACTTCCTCGCGGAGAACGGTCACAAGGTCTCCAGGAAGAAGTTACAGTTCTGCCAACCCCAAGTGACATACCTAGGCCACCTCCTATCCAAGGATGGGAGGAAACTTACCCCTGACCGAATTCAGACCATCCTAGAAACCCCTGTTCCCAAAACTCAGAAGCAAGTGCGGTCTCTAGTAGGCCTCCCCTCCTTTTGTCGACAATGGTTGCCAAACTTCAGTCTTATTGTAAAACCTCTGCTTTCCCTGTTGGCTAAAGATGTCCCCTTCCCCCTCCCCTGGACACCCGAATGCCAATCCTCCTTCAAAGAATTACGAGACGCCCTCTACTCGGCCCCAGTCCTAGGAACCCCAGACTACACTAAACCTTTCTCCCTCGACACCCACGAAAGGGAGGGATGCGCGTTGTCTGTCCTAACCCAGTCCATAGGCCCTAAACAACGCCCTTGTGCCTACTTCTCTGCCACTCTTGACCCTGTAGCCAGAGCATTGCCCGCCTGCCTTCGAGCAGTAGCCGCCGCTGCTGTCTCTATCCGGCAAAGTGAGGGGATCGTGCTCTCGAACCCCCTCACTGTATTGGTACCCCATGCGGTTGACACCCTCCTGAACCAGACCAAGACTCAACACCTGACTAGCGCACGACTGACTGGCTATGAACTGACTCTGCTTGCACCCCACATCACATTGAAACGATGCACCACTCTGAATCCAGCCACTCTACTACCTCTCCCTGACACTGACCCCAATGCGCCCCCCATACATGACTGCGTGACTCTCACCGACGAACAGACCAAGAGTAGGGTTGACCTTCGAGATACTGCCTTCCCGGACCCTGACGGAGAACTATGGGTGGATGGCTCATGCATCAAGCTCCCCGATGGCACCACTTCCGCTGCCTATGCAGTCACCACAGCCCGAACAGTTGTTGAGACAGCCCGCATCACACAGCGATCCGCACAGGCGGCTGAACTGATTGCTCTCACACGAGCATGCATCCTGGCAGCAGGGACAACCGCAAACATTTACACAGACAGCCAATACGCCTTCGGGGTAGTTCACCACTTTGGGCTCCTTTGGAAGGAGAGGGGATTCTTGACTTCCCATGGCACACCCATCCTGCATGGAGATCTAGTCTCTGCCCTGACCGAAGCAGTCCTCCTCCCCACACGGCTGGCTGTGATCAAATGCCAGGCACACAAGAAAGTGACAGACATTATAGGACAGGGAAATGCACTAGCTGACATTACTGCCCGAACCACAGCCGAGAATAGGTCCACGACCCGTATGTACGTAACCAGGTCACAAACTGAGAAATGGAGGGATGCTAGGGAAACGATTAGGGACATCCAATTAGCCAGCTCACCACACGAATTAACTGAATGGGCACGGTTGGGATTGAAGGACGATGACGGTTGCTGGCGAACTAAAGACTCGAACAAATGGTTGCTACCTGACTCATACTTGATCCCCATGCTGACCATGGCACACTCCCCCGCACACATAGGGTCTGCTCCCATGATCGAACTCATCTCCAAAGTCTGGCACAACGACAAAATCTCAGACTCAGCCAAACGTCTGGTCCAACAATGCCTGGTCTGCCTCCAACACAACCCTGGGAAAGGAACTGCTGTACCCCGGGGAGGGTTTGGGGTTCCCAATCACCCCTTTGAAGTCCTACAAATGGACTACGTCCAGTTAGAAAGGTGCCAAGGTTTGAAGTACGTACTTGTCGTTGTGTGCGCCTTCAGCAAGTGGGTGGAAGCCTACCCAACCCGCGACAACACCGCTATGACTACCGCAAAAGTACTACTGAAAGAATTCTTCCCCCGGTACGGCCTTTGTCGATTTTTGTGGAGCGACAACGGCCCCCACTTTGTAGCCGAGGTTATCCAACTCATCTTAAAGGGGCTGGGTGTAAAACAGAAGTTCCATGCGGTCTTCCATCCCCAATCTGCAGGCTTGGTTGAGCGACATAATGCCACATTGAAGCTTAAGATAGCAAAAATAGTTGCCACCACAGGACTGAAATGGCCAGACGCTCTCCCGCTAGCATTGCTATCAATGCGTTCCACCCCACCAAACACCACTTAACCCCCTACGAGGTCGTCTTCGGGCGGCCCATGAACCTTTGGACTGCACCGAAACCAACATCCATCCACGACGTCCCAGACGTCCTCATGTCTGACTATTTGTACAACCTAACTAAAACGTTGTCTGGTATCCATCAGCAGGTGCTGCAAGCCATTCCCGACGTTTCCAGAGGCCCCGGGCACGACATCCAACCGGGTGACTTTGTCTTAGTGCGTAACTTCCAGCGCACCAAGAGTCTGGAGCCCCAGTGGACGGGCCCTCTGCAAGTCCTGATCACCACCCGAACAGCTCTTCGAGTGGAGGGGAAGCGCAATTGGCTGCATGCACACCACTGCAAGAAGGTATCATCGACCCTGACGACCACGGACAACATCACCGCCCAAGAGGAACTACTGGACAAAGACCGACCATCCCTGAGCCACTGCCCGGATACAGAGACACTTGAATTAACGAAATATCCCGATCCCACTGTCCCATCCAAAGAAGGGTATAACCTATGACGAAAGGAGGGAACTTCGGCTAAGCAGACCACAAACTAAGTTGAAATCTCAAGAGCGGTTGCCTAGCCACCTCAAAGGCCACCAGGAGAGAAACTAAACAAAGTCTGTGGTTCTGCCCGCTACCGAGTCCCTTGAAGGTGATGGAAGCATCCGACATGAAGATGATGGAAGCAACCGGACGCCCAAAGATCCACTACAAAATCCCAAAGACTGACAAAATGCACAGCTCAAAGACTATTGCACTTTTCATTACCCTTCTCTTTTGCCTTCTCCTCATGGTCACCTTCTGGATCATGGAGGAGAGCGCACCCGCCCATAAGATATTGCTGACCACCGTTCCACCTACCACCATGAAAGAACACCATCTGATCTCACTTTCACCCCAAATCCGAGAAAGGCGTAAGGAGTTCTGGAATAACTCTTTTGTGCAGTTGCTCCACCAACACAATCTTGCCTCCAATGCCACTAATTGCTGGATCTGTGGATTGCTACCACATGCCACCGGACACTCTATCCCTTTCATCCCTTCACCTTTTTCGGTCCATGGTTCCTGCCTCGCCTGGCTAATCCTCCTGCAGGAAAGCTACAAGGACAATGCCACTTCCGGAAAAACTGTGTCACACTTCTACCATGGGTTCTGGCTGAACAAAACTGGAAAAACTTCTGCACCCTTCTGTCCTCTGAGATCAAACACTTCCTTTCACATGGACATCCCTGTCAAAGAACGAGTTGAAATGCAGGTGTTTAACAACCCAGCCAGACCCACCTTCTCTTACCTCCGGAAACGAACGGCCGCCACCCTAACAGTGGCCCTATCCGTCATCAACATCACTGGACTTGTGTGCCTCGAAGGCCTGGGGGCACAGCTGGTGGGCCACAGCTCCTGCCTCATCACCCGAACATTGGACTCAGTTGATCCACCCTCCTTTGTTGCCTCCCCGAATATGTACTTCGTCTGTGGTACTAAGGCCTACACCTGGCTTCCGAAAGGTTGGGGAGGCACCTGCTACATCGCTTTTGTCCTTCCTCCAACATATGTGGCTCCAGCAAACCATCACTGACAGAAACGTGCCAAAGACATTGCGCAAGCCGACTCCACCGGAGCACAGTTCATGGACGCAGTAAAAGGTCTTGTTCCACTCTGGGGTCCAATGGCAAACAGCCGTGCCATCCGCCACTTAACCCAGGCAGTCGAAACGGCAATGAACATTACGGCTGGCATCCTCGCCAACAACACCGCCGAACTTCAGGCCGTCCGCCTGGTGGCTCTTCAGAACCGCCTCGTTCTAGATGTGGTTCTGGCTGATCGTGGAGGAGCATGCCGCATCATTGGGTCCAGCTGTTGTACCTACGTACCGGATAACTCACCCTCAGTCTACAAAGCAATTGAACACCTCCACAGACTTTCCGCAGAGGTTCATCAGGAGCAAGAAGAATGGTCACTGGGAAGTTGGTTTTGGGACACTATTAGAAGTTGGGGATGGAGGCTGTTTTCATTTATCCTAATACCAATTGTGATACTATGTGGATGTTGCTTGGGGATTCAGTGTCTGCCACCTTTATGTTCGCTTTTTATGAACTGCATCTGCCCTAAGACTTTGAACTTTGAAGCGGAGCGAATGAAAGCTTTGTATGAGGTGGAAGTTCGTAGTATTATGGGGATAGATCCGAACTAAACAAGCTGGCGAGATATGTTAAAAGGGAGGACTGTGGAAATTTAGCTTGCGAACTGAACATTATCTGCGCCATCTTGTCTCTCCCCAGCGCGACACACAGGAAAGCGCACGGCAGCCATTTTAGGCACCCTGGTCTCTCCCTGCTCATTGCCGATCGCCAGCGCGTCCCCCTGGCGCTGCAAGCATTCCCCCGTGCGCCGGCCACCCCCGCTCTCTCATACACGGGCCATAAACCCTCTCCTTCTGCGCGACCCTGCCATGGAACCACATCCCACGCCTGACCAACATCCCATACATGGTCATGCATCTCTTTGATAACCCCCTTCCTCTGCGCCCCATTGTCCGAACCGATCCCAGGCCATCACCTAGCCCTGCGGATGCAGTTTATTGCCCCTACTGTAAGGGAAACACCCCACATCAAAGGGATTACAGTAGATCAAGGCCCCCCCACCCCCTGAGACCCGACCGGTCGCACACACCCCCGGGAATTGGCGGAATGTCCAGCTGTGTGATAGCCATCTCCTACTGTGGGTGGGGTGGGGACTTCCACTGTAGATATGTGTGGGAAGGAGCTTGAAGTGGGGATTCTGAGGATGTTCTTTCATGTATCAAAGCGATCTCAAAAATGTGCCATGTATGATAAACCTGCAATAAAGTCATAAACCTGTGTATAAGAGGCCAGGCCTCAGAGATGCAGTTAGAGCACCTCGTGACGATACCTCGCTGTCTGATCTGATGTGTTCCACTCCGACGGAATAAAACTTTGTTTCCTGCCTTCCAGTCTCCGGCGCCTGCCTCTTTATTGGTTTAGCATCGAATGGTATAAGAGGCGATTACCGCCGGGCAATACTTGAAAGGTTATCGACTACGACTGCTGCTACCATTTAACATCGCTGTGGGGATTACATTTCACTTTCCGCATGCCCTTTCATATTGTCCCACCGCCATGAAAAGGCAGGCAGAAAGTGACTTTGGTGGCCCCTTGCAGGATCCCGGCCCTCCGCTATGGAGCCTGGGGGGCTCCTTTGTGCGCCCCTAAACATCCCTGCATTGTGTGGCAGGCACCACATGGTGCCTGCCACACAGTGCAGGAATGTTTAAAAAATGTATATTTCCTATTTCGGCTTGTGCTGCAGCCCTCAGAAAAAGCCGCAATAGGAAATATGCACTTTCCAACTGCTGTGAAGGCAGTGACATCCTAATTAGAGAAGCTGGACCGCCGACTCCTTGTCAGGTGGTCCCGTTTCTGACACGATGCCGGTCATCGTAATGGTGCCCTTAGTCTCTTAATCAAGCCATGAACTCAACATTACTGCTTTATACACCCTCTATAGAACACTCAATTTTTCTCAGCTTCATTGGAGACGTCCCCGTATTCATGTACCCTAGGTTCCATGATATCACATTACAGTGATTTATGGAATCATTACGATGGCAGTGGGACTGCCACCGTCTGGCTTTCGGACCCTGAATAGTGCAGGAATATGTTCAATGTGTTTTTTTTGGTCTGCGGTGTGTGCTGCAGCCCGCAGCAAATGCCGCAGTACACATACTGCATATACAGATTGCTAATCCTAATGGCGGGACCGCTGACAGCTAGTCGGGTGGTCCCGCTCCCGACAGGATTATCAAGCCCCTAGTTCTTATTCAAAATGATACTGCTTATGATGCTGCTGTAATGGGAGGGATTGTTAGAATTAAAGTATTTCTCAACCTTTGTTTAAAGTTGCAGTTCTATTGGACATTGTGTTCATACTCATAATATCTTTGCGCTCCTACAATTTATTTATAAAGGTATTTCCATAGGGCACAGATCCATATACATATTTGAGGAGCTTCTCTCCTCTAATAATAATGGCCAGTATTCCCCCACACTTGTCAAGATGTGATTTTGTTAATGGTGCCTTGATCCCTGGAAAGAAAATATAAAAGTCCCTAAACTCTGGTTGTTTAATCCAGTTTACAAATGTCATTGGTCTTTGAGTCCCCCCCTCCCCGAGGCTTGTAGTGAACGCTCTGCTCCATGTATGCTGCCTGCCTCATTATATCCCATGTGGTTCTGGAGATACAGTGCCTAGTTCTCTTGATGGGATTGGGCCCAATATGTGCAACTGATGGCGATTCTATCTCCCTCATGGTGTCCCACATGCTTCTGTAAATGTGGTGTGTGGGTCTGAATGTTGCTACTGATGGTGCTGGGCCCATGTTGAGTGTGCTACTGATGTGGGTTCTATTGCCCTCATGAATTTCCGTGTACTTCTGAAGATGTGGCATCTGGGGCTGGACATGGTGCTCTCCATGATGTTGTGCCATGAGGAGCACGCTACTGATGCAGGTTCTATCCAACTCATCACGTCCTGCATGCTGAAAATGTGGCATCTGGGGCTGGACTTGGTGCTCCTGAGGGATTGGACCAATCAGGAGTGTGGTACTTTTGTAGGTTCTATCTCCCTCATAATGTTTCATGTGCCTCTGAAGATGTGATGTCTGGGGATGGATATGATGCTCCTGATTGGATCAGGCCCATGAGGAGTGGGCTACTGATACAGGTTGTATCTCCTTCATGACATCCCATGTGCTTCTATAGATGTGACTTGCTGGAAAAGATGTGGTGCTCCTAATGATGCTGGGCCTATGAGGAGTGTGCCACCGATGCAGGCTCTGTCTCCCTCATGATGTCCCAAGTGCTTCTGTAGATGTGGCAACTGTGACTGGACATAGTTCTCCTGATGGGGTTTGAAATATGATGAGTAGGCTACTAACGCAGGATCTACCTTCCTTACAGCATCCCTTTTGCTTCTGAAGATGTTGCATCCATAACTGCACGTGGTGCTCCTGATGGGTCTGGGCCTAATAGGAGTGCGCTACTGATGCAGGTTTTATTTCCCTCATGACGTCCCACGTATTTCAGAAGATGTGGAGTCTCTACAACTGGACGTGGTGCTCCTGATGGGTTCGGGCTACTGATGAGTGCAGTACTTATGCAGGTTCTATCTCCTTCATGGCATCCCATTTGCTTCTCTAGATGCAACATCTGGGACTGGACATGGTGCTCTGATGGGATTGGGCTTTTATGGAGTGCATTACTAATGCAGGTTCTGTCTCCCTCATGACATCCCATGTACTTCTGAAGATGTGGCGCCTGGGCATGGTGCTCCTGATGGGATCAGGATGCCGGTTCTATCTCCCTGATGACGTCCCATGTGCATTTGAAGATATGGTGTCTGGGGCTGGACATGGTGCTCCTGATGGAGCTGAGCCTATGAGGAGTGGGTTTCTGATGCAGATTCTATCTACTTCCTGGCGTTTCACAAGCTTCTCTAGATGTGGCGTCTGGGGCTGGACATGAGTAACTTGATGGGGTTGGCCCTATGAGAAGTGCACTACTGGTGCAAATTCGATCTCCCTCATGACTTCCCATGTACATCAGAGGAAGATACAGGTTCTGTGTCTCTTTTGTGGTGCCCTTCCTGTGACCTGGCACAGCTCTGGATCTTCTGTCTTTACTGCTATTTGCTCACTTTGAAGTCAGGTAAACATAAGACATTCCTTTGCCGATCACCAGGTTCGCTCACGTTTACCAAAAAAATGACTATGGGATGATTTAGATCTTGGAGGATCGGGTCCTGCTGTGGCTTTTTCTGCAGTCTTCCCGCCCACCGGCTTGGTGGTTCGCATGCCCTATTTAGATGTTGGCTATTGCATAGACGAAAGACTGCTATGTTTCCGCTGTCACTGCCAGGAAATCTCGACTGCATTGATGGCGGGATAGGCAAAGCGACTGTTGTAGGCGGTACAGCCACTTTGTCTGACAGGCCAATCACGATGTGCCTTCCCGCTGACACAATTGTGTTCAGGAAAAACTCCACATCTGAGTTGGTGGAATGGAACGCATATAAGGCACAAACTCACCTTTACTCATCTTCTCACTTCCAGTACCGCCATGGACCCAAACCTACACATCCTGCCTTTGCTGCATGATCACGATGCAAATCAACACTGTCGTTGCTGGATCCGAAGGTAACCTCCCACATTACCTGATATCTTTTCACTTGGCTGTTCACATTTGCTCAGGACACATGCATTTTTAAATGATTCACGCAACAGCATACCAATGTTCAATTCATCTGTCTCTAATGTTTATGTTTCAGAAATTGAAAGCAGCACCCCTGTATAACCACATTGTCTTCATAAATTTTGTGCCACTGCCTTCCAAAAAAGGACAATTGCACAAAAAAAGGATATCAAATCAAAAATCAAAAACTCACCATACAGGTGTATTTAAATAAAGTACGAAAATTGTCACAATAAAAAACATATGCATCACACATCACTGGGATAAGTGTAATCTAACATAATGTAGAAATTTCACTAGACAAGCTGTAACCCTCACCTCATAAATTATATGGAAACAGAATGGCAGTCCCACATTTAAAACCCTCTACATAATCACCCCTGTAACATATCCCCTTGTCTAGTGCAAGTTCTTTATTGTATACAAGTTCAATGTGCACATTATATTACAAGATGCAATGCATGTATGTACATACTTATCAGTAATCAAGATGAAACAAACACACCTGTAGTAACATTTCCTTAAGTACTGTGTCAACATCTGTGTGTGGGTATGAGTATCCACTACTAAGTTGAATGGCTGCACCTAAATTCAAATGACCATCACATACCATGTGAACCAGTGTATGCACTTAACTTAGTAGACATTTAAAAAGTATGCAGTAGTTCCTGCTATCATTTTAAAGAAAAATATGTACTACACATTTCACACTGAAACATTGCAGGTAATCAAACAATTGCAAATGAACATTAATGCCAGGCAAACTTGGT
Source organism: Triturus cristatus (assembly GCF_964204655.1). Lineage (NCBI taxonomy): Eukaryota > Metazoa > Chordata > Amphibia > Caudata > Salamandridae > Triturus > Triturus cristatus. Next base: position 748,643,909 of record NC_140586.1, read on the forward strand.
GAAAAGATAAATTGTGATTTATACACAATGCAATAAGACTGAACTAGTTTTAAATAAGAAAAATACCTGTATAAACGGTGTTCACAAAGACCTGTCCACCGGTTTGATGTGGCACTCAGCTTGTCTCCAATTGTATTGCCAAGGGACCCTCCTTGGGTAGGGGCATCTAGTGAGCAGAGCAGGCACCTAAAAGATGTTACTTGGGAGGGGTGCCCTTGGGTTTTGGAAGGGGTGTGTGAGTTTGGATGGGGTGGTCTTGGGTTTTGGAGGGGGTGTGGTTTTGGAAGGGTGGTCTTGAGTTTGGGAGGGGGTTTGATTGTGGGTGGGGTGGTCTTTGGTTTAGAGGGTGTGTGGTTTTGGGAGGGGTGGTCTTGGTTTTGGGATGGGGCCTTTGTCTTTTTTAGGCGTACCTTGGAGGGTAGTAGGGGTGGTTCCTGTCTTTTAAGGGATGGGTTGGGATGTGGATGTGTTAGGGGAAGAAGGAGTAGGGTGCATTTGGGAGGGGTGGATTTGGGTGTAGCAGGGGTCAGGGCAAGGTCAAACATAAGACTCTCATGGGAAAATGGATAGGATGGTTGGGAGGGAGTTGGGAGGTAGAGGGAGTGGAAGTGGCTGTTGTGCATGTGTCTGTTGAGGGTGCAGGTGTCTGTGGGTCTGGTGTTTGTCGTGAATTATTGGGTGTGTCTTGCTTGTTGGTGTGTGTTGTATGGGTGAGTGTGGGTGTTTCTATTTCATTAGGTGTGCGTGCTGTGGAGGTGCTGGGTGTGGTCATGGTGGATGGTGGTGGGTGCAGTGTTTGTGGCTGTGGTGTCTGTGGCTGTGCTGGTGGTGGGGTGGTGCATGTGTGTGTGGTGTTGGGTGCTGTGTCTGTGGGTGTGGTGGTGGGTGTGGTATCTGTGGCTGTGCTGGTGGCGGGGTTGGTGCATGTGGATGTGGTGGTGGGTGCGGTTGTTGATTTGGTGTCTGTGCTGGTGGTGGGTGTGGTGTCTGTGGTTGTGCTGGTGGTGAAGGATATGCAGTTCACCATACACTGTGATCCAAACTAGATTGACATCCTTGACATCACCATCAGGAATGAGAACAATCTACTATATACAACATTATATCGGAAGCCATCTGAACGCAATTCGCTGAATCAGCCACCACCCGAGGGGCTTACGGGCCAACTTGGCCTTCGGGCAGTTCCTTCGGATCTGAAGGAATTGCTCCAAGAAAGAAGACAACATGAAGGAATCGGAAGAGCTGAGTGATTGACTCATACAAAGGGGCTATCCAAAGAGATTGGTCAAGAGAGCAAGCAAAAGGGCGTGATTCAGCCCAAGAGAGACATTACTGACCCACAAGGAAAGAGAATGCGACTCTACACAGAGGATGATATGCGTTACCACCTTCTCCACTTGGAGTAACACAATCAGGAAGGTTATAAACCAACACTGGGGTTTAATATCAGATGACTTGGAACAGCAGGAACTACCCATGCACTCTTTTAAGACAGCCAAAAGTGTGAAGGACTATGTGGTACGGTCACTCCTTGACTCACGGGAGGAACCATCAAACCAGTCACTATGAATTTACCCCCACACTTGGTCACTACAAATGTGACCATTATAAGGCCTGCAAAATGACCATCCAGGCAAAACAGTTTATCTACAAACAACATAAGATTGATCTGAAATCTTTTACCAACTGTAATACGTCTAATGTCATCTATGTAATCATCTGTCTGTGCGACATGATATACGTTGGCCAAACACAACAAAAGGTCAAAGCTCGCATTTTGCAACATAGCAGCAGGATATGCTGCTGAGTCCAGGGGGCCCCCCTTGTGGAGCACTTCAGAGGTGCACAACACGGGCCAGACAATCTCAAGTGCTTAGTACTAGAAAAGGCTACCCTTGGAACCAGAGAGGGTGACATTGAAACCATCCTAAATGTGAGAGAATGTAAATGGATGTACCGATTGGACTCTATACGCACTGGCTTAATGAACTGGATGCCAGCCATGCACAGTTGTCCCTTCTAGTATCTGAATAACCTGCTTCTGAATTAGTCCATCTGAACCGTTTGCCCTACAATGGATCCAATTACTGTCCCATATAAGATCTGGAGACCACTCCTTTACCCTGCATGAGTATAGTTTACAAACCTAGAGGGGTGCAGGGAATATGATCTTGTGCACTTAATGTTCATACATGTTAATGCGTTTTCTCATCCCCCCCTGGTGATACTACTGTATTAGGGAATATGCAAAATACAATTTTACATAGATAACATTAGTAATACAACCACGGTTGCATATTCTCGATGTTAACCTCTATATCATTTATGCCTATGTACCAACGTTGCACGTGAGCGTTATCATAGAATGGAAACAGGCAGGAATCTGAAGCATAATACCTACACAACTGTTTGATACGCTATGTGGGGTAATGACACTCAGGGTATAGATCCGGTATATGCAGAAGGCAATGACTGACTACGCACCTCATGGTTGTTATGTTTAAGGGGAACACCCCCCTGCTCACGGAGCGGGTGGTCGAGGCTGTGACCCGGAAGAGGTCAGGTAAATAAATGGGGGCTGGACCGGATGATCCGGGTCAGTGCACCGAAGTACAACCACGGTGTAGGTGCGTGTCTTTTCCCTTCCTCCGATTCCGGGGCGCATGCTGCCCGCCTACCATACCTGCTGTACTCGCTTGGTCTCCCTAGAATGCAACAACTGGCGACGAGGGGGTTTTGATGAACTCCCGCACCACGAGGGCTGAATCCTCGCTGCCTGCTTCCCCGGAGCCCGTGTGTGTTCCTGAGCGCCGGAGCGCTGCCTGACCCGCTCTGGTGGCGGCTGCCACTCGGAGCGCTGATTCTCGCACGTGTGTGCGTCTCCGCGGCCTGTACCTGCCGCCTCCCTGTTTTTGCTCTTCATCCAGGGCCCGCATCGGGGCCGATGTCGTCACGGTGACGAAGCACGCGCACGTGCCGGGCGCAGTACCTACAGCGCGTGTGGGAGCGCTCTCTTCGGCCGGCCTGCTGCCTGGCTGCTTCCTCGCAGGAGACTGAGTCTCGGTGGTGCTGCACGGAGGACAGACGGACGCCACCTACAGCCTGCTCTTCCCGGTCAGTTCCTGGTGTGTGCCCTATACAGTGGTCTGCTGGCTGTGGTGGAGGCATCGGTGTGTATTGTGGGCTGCTGGGAGACGGCGAGGTGTTCCTGTCTGCTGAGTTCAGCCAAGGGGGCCTATCCGATTGCCACGTGGGGCGCGCCCTCCTACGCTGACCGCCCGGACCCTGAGGCCTGGCTGCTGAGGGCCTGTAGGCCGCAATTTCACCGCTGCCTGCGCCGGAGGTGAGGGGTTTGGTTTTTTTCTTGACTGCGTCCACCCCCTGTAGCACATACTCTGTCGCGCCCAGGTCCGCCTGCGCCTGCTGAATCGGACCTCCCGCCTAGCCGGTGTGAGGATGACGACGGTGCCCCCGATTGAAGCGTTCATAGTGGACGGCCCGCCATCCGCCCAGGTGGCTAAGTGGAAAGAGTGGCTGGAGCGCCTGGAGAACTATTATGCCGCAGTCGGCCTCAAGCCCGAACGACATCGGCCCATGCTACTGCATCTGGGTGGTTCTGCCATTCACCGACTGGCCAAATCCGTGGTGGAAGCCGGCCCTCCCCACACCTATGCTACCATCAAGGCAGCTCTGACCGCGCATTTTGAACCCCTAGCAAATCCAGATTACGAACGTTTTCTCCTACGACAAGCTAGGCAACAACCGGAGGAATCCGTGGACACCTTCTATGCTCGGCTGAAGGAGCTGGCAAGTACCTGTACCCTACCGGACACAGATGACGAGCTGCGGGCGCAGTTTATCCAGGGCTGTTCGTCCGTCAAGCTGAGAGAAAGGGTCCTCGAAACGCCTGGAATCTCCATGGCCGACATTCTCACCATGGGCCGGTCTAAGGAGTTGTCCAAAGTGCGCGCCGCACATATGGAGACAGCCCTTCAACGTCAAGTGAAGACGGAGCCAGTGAACGCGGTGGTGGCGACCACCTCGAAGAAAGCACCTGCAAAGAAATCGGAGCACAGCAAACCACCACCCTCGTCTCGTTCCTGCTACATGTGTGGAGGACCGTACCCACACCAAGGTCCATGCCCTGCACAAGGGAAAAGGTGTTCGGCGTGTCGTCGTCTGAACCATCTAGCCAAAGTGTGCCGCTCGGCGGGACGTCAGCGGCAACAAAGTCGGCAGATCAACGCGGTGGAGGCCCCCCAACAGGAGGCTGAGGAAGATGACATGGACGACGATGAGGACGAAGGCACGGTCCATGTAATTCACGCCCTACAACCTGATGGATGTCCGAGACGGAGGGCCCCAAAGTGTAACGTCAAGATTGCAGGACATCTGACGCCGGTGCTGATTGACACAGGTGCGTCTATAAACATAATGGCCCAGTCCATGCTGAGATCCTTCCCGATACAGCCTGTCCTAAAGCCTACATCCATACAGGTATTTGCCTATGGCTCCGGCACACCACTCACTGTGCTAGGCGTATTCACCACCGACATCGCCCATGAGGCCAACTCCGTTCGCACAAAAGTGTACGTCACCAAGGAGGGTGCGGGAATGCTGCTGGGCTGTCGTACGGCGGAACATTTGCAACTGGTGGTGTTTGCCTTCGCTGTGCACCTGGAGGATGTTGAGTCACTGGTGGACGAGTTTCGAGACCTGTTTGACGGAATCGGATGTTTAAAGAACCATCTGGTACGGCTGCACATAGACCAATCAGTACAACCAGTTGCTCTCAAGCATCGGAGAGTAGCGTTTCATCTGCGGCCGAAGGTCGAGGAAGAACTAAGAAAGTTGGAGGCCGCTGACATCATTGAGAGAGTGGAAGGACCGACACCATGGGTCTCCCCCATTGTGATAGCCCGAAAACCGAAGCAACCAGGTGAAGTCAGAATATGCGTGGACATGCGGTTGCCGAATCATGCCATCAAGCGGGAACGCCATCTGACACCCACGGTCGACGACATTGTTGCGGAGGTCAGCGGATCACACTGATTCTCGAAGATGGACCTTCGGGCGGGCTACCATCAACTCCTGCTGGATCCCGAGTCAAGGGCCATAACCACTTTCTCCACCCATGTGGGACTGCGCCGCTACAAGCGCCTCAGCTTTGGGGTGTCCAGCGCGGCGGAAGTATTTCAGGACACCATTAGGAGTGTATTGGCTGGCCTCAGTGGGGTCATAAATTTCAGTGATGACATCCTAGTACATGCACCGACTCTGGAGGAACATATGAACCGTCTACGATGTGTATTCCGGAGACTCCAGGACAGTGGCCTTACATTGCATCGCGAAAAGTGCGAATTCCTAAAGAAAGAAATAGCGTTTTTTGGATATCACTTCTCACAACAAGGAGTGTCGCCCGACCCTGCGAAAGTCCGTGACATCCAGACGGCACCTGCCCCGACCACAGTTACCGGAGTGAGAAGCTTCCTGGGCATGGTCACCTACTGTGGTCGCTTCATCCGGAACCTCACGAACCTAACGGCGCCCCTGCGGGACCTCACGAAGAACGCCGCCACATGGGAATGGGGTCCCGTTCAAGAGAATGCTTTTCAGGCCACCAAACACGCTTTGTCCGCCGAAACAACCTTAGCGTATTTTGACCCCACCCGGGAGTCTGAACTATCGGTGGATGCCAGTCCCATCGGTTTGGGTGCTGTATTGTCCCAGAAGCAACTGGACGGTGAGTGGGCCCCGGTAGCCTACGCGAGCCGGGCTCTGACGGAAACAGAGCAAAGATACTCACACATCGAAAAAGAGGCGATTGCAATACATTGGGGGTGTCGCCACTTCCACCTCTATCTATATGGACAGCCATTCACAGTCCACACTGACCACAAACCGCTGATTCCTCTCTTCATGGGCATGTCGTCGAAGCCACCTCCAAGAATCGAAAAGTGGATCCTGCAGCTGCAAGAATATCAATTCAAAGTAATCTACCGCCCCGGGACACAAAACCCGGCGGACTTCCTGTCCAGACATGCCCGGCCGGTTACCCGAGAAGAGGAGTCTGAAGCACAGGAGACGGAGGAGTACGTCAGACTGGTGGTGGAACGCTCTCGGCCTCTGCCCATCCGGCTAGAGGACATCCTGGAGGTGACCAAACGGGATGACTGCTGGGAGATGGTGATATCAGCGATTGGATCAGGAAGGTGGCATACCTTGCTGGAGAACCTGACACACCGTACAGATGATGCACAAGTGGCGTTAAAAGCTCTTCACAACGTCCGGTCCGAGTTGGCCGTGTCCCCCGAGGGATGTCTGATGAGAGGTACGCGTCTGGTTATCCCCAGGTCACTACAGCAGCGAGTGGTGGACTTAGCTCACATCGCGCACCAAGGGGTGGTCAAGACAAAATCACGCCTGAGGAGCAAGGTGTGGTTCCCGGATTTGGACAGTGTGGTGGAGAGGACTGTCCGGTCCTGTGCGCTCTGCCAAGCGGTGGGCCCCGCTGATCCGCCGGCCCCAATCCTGACGGAAGACATACCTCCTCACCCGTGGAACCGGGTGAGTGCCGATTTTGGGAGCCTACCGGATGGCCGACACATGCTTGTCGTCATTGATGACTTCTCAAAATACCCCGAGGTTGAGATACTGGACTCCATTACTGCGAGCAACACCATACCTCGGTTCGAGAAAATCATGGCCAGCCATGGGCTAATCAAGGAGCTACGCACAGACAATGGTCCGCCATTCGCCAGCCACGAGTTCTCTGAATACCTCCGGTCAAGAGGTGTCCGACATGTGAAGATCACACCCCGGTGGCCACAGGCTAATGGGGAGGCTGAGCGTTTCATGCGCACCCTAAACAAAGTACTCCGGATAGCAATGTCTCGAGAACAGAACATGGAGTGTGCCCTGTACCATTTTGTGAAAGAATACAGACTCACACCTCACTCGACCACCATGGCCAGCCCTGGGTCGTTGTGTAATCAACGGGTGCTGAATGATGTGTTTCCTCAGTTGACACCATCCTCGCCTGCATATCGTCAAGTATCCAAACGCCTCCGACAGAGGCGGGTCAAGAATGACCGAATGTCCCAGAGGCGCCATGCCAGAAGCAGAGCGCTGGTGGCCGGTGATTTGGTGCTGGTGAAGAACCGACATCCCCGAGGGAAGTTCTCCCTTCCGTTTGAACCTGAGCCCTGGGTGATCCAGACAGTCAAGGGCACGATGGTCACTGCCCAGAGGGGTCGCGAGACAGTCACCCGGAACATCTCCCAGTTCAAAAAGTACCAGTGTCCGGCACAACCAAGTGAGGTGGTGCCAGAGTCTGAGGATGGCGAACCGATGGGTGACGTGTTCAACGAGGAGAGTGTCTCACCTGGGCCAGCCCCCCCAATGCCCGGGGCAGCTGTGGAACATTCGCCAGGGGCAGTGGGAGCTGAAAGCAGTAGAGATGGGAGCGAAGGTCGAGGTGGACACAGATATCATCTCCGAGCCAATCCGGCGGTGTCGTCTCGACTGAAAGGTTTTGTGATGGACTGAAAAAAAAATGCAGTGTCTTTATCTTTGTTTTTCTCTCTCTCTCTCTCTCTCTCTCTCTCTCTCTCTCTCTCTCTCTCTCTCTCTCTCTCTCTCTCGATTCTATACTGGAAGTTTTTCTCCAACCGGTGTTTTGTTGTTTGGTTTTCGTTTTGCTATAATAAAGGAGGAATGTAATGTTTAAGGGGAACACCCCCCTGCTCACGGAGCGGGTGGTCGAGGCTGTGACCCGGAAGAGGTCAGGTAAATAAATGGGGGCTGGACCGGATGATCCGGGTCAGTGCACCGAAGTACAACCACGGTGTAGGTGCGTGTCTTTTCCCTTCCTCCGATTCCGGGGCGCATGCTGCCCGCCTACCATACCTGCTGTACTCGCTTGGTCTCCCTAGAATGCAACAATGGTGTTGAGAGAATCGAAATAGGCAGCAGAATGCAGTTGCCGTATAACATCCACAGACTATTTTGGGGACGAGGCGGATTCATTCTAGGCTTGATATATCTTCCCGTCCTCTCTTAAGAATAAGTCATTTCTACACCACGGCAATCTATGTGGCATTACATGAACCCGATGTTTGCCTGTGTGCCCGTAATACAACAGACATTAGTCCTTCAGTGCCACAGGACTTTAACCTAACGTCAATGAGCCTTTGCATTCCCCCAAATCAAGTTCTTAGATTTGTTTTATACGACGACATGGATTTTTCATTTTTACGAGGAACACAGTCGTTCTCACATGGTATGGAGTCTTTTTACCATGCAGACGCTGCAACGACTTGTCATAATTTGACAAACATCGAGCGTAGAGCACATGCACGGTGCAGCCGAGCCCCCTACGTAAACGGCGAGGCTACCGGTGCTCCGTTTTGCTTGACAAAGACGGACGCACTGTGAGGACAGAAGGTATTCATGTTTAAACTGTGCCCGGTTGGCTTTTTAGAACGCGTTGCCAGTATTTAATAGTTTTATTTTCCGCCTACCACGCTCATGTTCGTGCTGGGAGGCAGGTTTGGATTTAACTAAGAATAGTTTTCTCTCTTTTTTTACACATTTTCAGACAGACAGCATAGTGGAGCTCTAAGGAAGTCGTGAATGTGTTTCTCCTCTAAAGGTAAACACAGTCCCTCCCTGATCCTTACGTGTAACTTATTAGATTGTAGTCATTTCTAAAGACAGTGGTGGTTACCTTTGATCCCTTTTCTTTTTTTTCCCCATGTTTATATCACAGTTATTTTCGGAACCTTGGAGTTTATCTGGGCCCAATACTTCTTTAATTATTAAATAATTGATTTCCCTGCCTCAAGAGGTGATTTCCAGCAGTGTGGAACTCTTAAGAATTATGTCAAGTAAGTTAGATTGATGGCGTTTCTGACACGGTTGTACAATCCCTTATGAATTTTACATGATATTTTCCTGATGGCCCTCACCTTGTCTTACAGGTGTCATCCCTCCGTTCTCTGATTTGGAGCCAGTGGAACTGCCTACAATTATTCCACCATCCAGTCACGGGTGGTGCATGGTAATTTAGAGTTTATATTTAACCCTACACTCTTTTCAATATTATTACATACTAGAAACTAAGAACCTCCTTTGTTAATATCCTCAGGTGCCCCCCATTCAGTCCTGAGGAAGGACCTAAACAGCCTACTTTATTTTGCGGTCGAAACGTCGACATTGTTTTCTTTGTGTGCCAGTTTGGTCAACAGTGATTTTTGACTGTGCTATTACAAACAAATGGCTATGTATTCATTATTTGTTATACTGTGAGGCTGAGAAAAGCCGGTTTTACTGTAAATAATGGTGTGATGGATTTAGTGTCACTACTCTTCTTTTTCACTCCTTCAACCCTCACTTAATACACATTGGTGCCGATCACGATCCTGCAAAAACCGGGTACGAACCGTCGGACGGAGCACAATCTCCGCCCGACGCGTACCCGGTCGTCAATTTTCACAAACAAGGAATTACGATTCGCACGGGTACACCATCACCGTACGAATCGTAAAAAAGCCCGACCGAACCAAAAAACACCTACCAATGCGATCCGGGAAAGCGCCGACCTGACGTCGGGACGCTCGCAGCCAGCCATTCACGACCCAGGAATCACGATTCGCACCGACGTCACCCCGCACGGTGAATATTTTGCGGCAGCCAAAAACTGCCGGGAAATCAGGACGACGCGAACAAGGACCACCAGTACGCGACGGACAGACAGGACGACGCGAACAAGGAGGACCAGTACGTGACGGACACACAGGACGACGCCACCAAGGAGGACCCGTACGCGACAGGACGACGCGATCAAGGAGGACCCGTACGCGACAGGACGACGCGAGCAAGGAGTACCAGTACGCGACGGACAGACATGGACCCGAACCTACGAGTCATCCCTGCCCTCATAGCAGTACACCTCCTCTACAGGTTACGACGCAGACGCCGCAGAAGGTCAGAATAACTAAGGGAGGGGGGAAAGTGGGGTGGGGTGGGGGTGGCACGACCAGGGCAGGCCACAAAACAACCACATAAGTCACACACCACACATGGCCTGGACATACCTGACTCCCATGCCCTGGTCACCACGAGGGGGTGGGGGCATGTCCTGATAAGCCAGCGACCGCCACAACGGAAGTCCGTCACCACGCGAACCGGCAACACAACCAGACAGGTACGTCCCGTACCCACGCCTGAAGAGCGTGGGTACGAGTCGGACCACGCCCACACACGTCACCCCAACAATGGCGGGACGGATCGCACCCACGTGGCAAAGGCCTGGGTACGGGCCGCACAAACATCACATAGCGTGGGGACGGATATGTACGGACCCTACCCCCAACCCGTATGCAAGGAGCGTACCCCCCAGCCCAACAGTGTAAGTACGACCCGTACCCCCACCCGCGTATGCATGGAGCGTACCCCCCAGCCCAACAGTGTAAGTACGACCCGTACCCCCACCCGCGTATGCATGGAGCGTACCCCCCAGCCCAACAGTGTAAGTACGACCCGTACCCCCACCCGCGTATGCATGGAGCGTACTCCCCATGCCAACAGTGTAAGTACGACCCGTACCCCCACCCGCGTATGCAAGGAGCGTACCCCCCAGCCCAACAGTGTAAGTACGACCCGTACCCCCACCCGCGTATGCAAGGAGCGTACCCCCCATGCCAACAGTGTAAGTACGACCCGTACCCCCACCCGCGTATGCAAGGAGCGTACCCCCCAGCCCAACAGTGTAAGTACGACTCGAACCCTCACCCGCGTATGCAAGGAGCGTACCCCCCAGCCCAACAGTGTAAGTACGACCCGTACCCCCACCCGCGTATGCATGGAGCGTACCCCCCAGCCCAACAGTGTAAGTACGACCCGTACCCCCACCCGCGTATGCATGGAGCGTACCCCCCAGCCCAACAGTGTAAGTACGACCCGTACCCCCACCCGCGTATGCATGGAGCGTACCCCCCATGCCAACAGTGTAAGTACGACCCGTACCCCCACCCGCGTATGCAAGGAGCGTACCCCCCAGCCCAACAGTGTAAGTACGACCCGTACCCCCACCCGCGTATGCAAGGAGCGTACCCCCCAGCCCAACAGTGTAAGTACGACCCGTACCCCCACCCGCGTATGCATGGAGCGTACCCCCCAGCCCAACAGTGTAAGTACGACCCGTACCCCCACCCGCGTATGCATGGAGCGTACCCCCCATGCCAACAGTGTAAGTACGACCCGTACCCCCACCCGCGTATGCATGGAGCGTACCCCCCATGCCAACAGTGTAAGTACGACTCGAACCCTCACCCGCGTATGCAAGGAGCGTACCCCCCAGCCCAACAGTGTAAGTACGACCCGTACCCCCACCCGCGTATGCAAGGAGCGTACCCCCCAGCCCAACAGTGTAAGTACGACCCGTACCCCCACCCGCGTATGCATGGAGCGTACCCCCCATGCCAACAGTGTAAGTACGACTCGAACCCTCACCCGCGTATGCAAGGAGCGTACCCCCCAGCCCAACAGTGTAAGTACGACCCGTACCCCCACCCGCGTATGCATGGAGCGTACCCCCCATGCCAACAGTGTAAGTACGACTCGAACCCTCACCCGCGTATGCAAGGAGCGTACCCCCCAGCCCAACAGTGTAAGTACGACCCGTACCCCCACCCGCGTATGCATGGAGCGTACCCCCCATGCCAACAGTGTAAGTACGACTCGAACCCTCACCCGCGTATGCATGGAGCGTACCCCCACCACACCAGTGTAAGTAGACTCGTACCCTCACCTCGAATGCATTGAGCGTACCCCCACCGTGTATGTTCCAAGCGTACATATCCTGAAATCGGAGGTGTGTGTGCAGAGTCCACCCAGCAGTGCCCTGAGACAGGAGGGGTGTGTGCAGAGTCCTCCCAGCAGTGCCCTGAGACAGGAGGGGTGGGTGTGGAGTCCTCCCAGCAGTGCCCTGAGACAGGAGGGGTGTGTGCAGAGTCCTCCCAGCAGTGCCCTGAGACAGGAGGGGTGGGTGCCTATCACTCCCAGCAGTGCCCTGAGACAGGAGGGGTGTGTGCAGAGTCCTCCCAGCAGTGCCCTGAGACAGGAGGGGTGGGTGCCTATCACTCCCAGCAGTGCCCTGAGACAGGAGGGGTGGGTGCCTATCACTCCCAGCAGTGCCCTGAGACAGGAGGGGTGGGTGTGGAGTCCTCCCAGCAGTGCCCTGAGACAGGAGGGGTGTAACACATGTGTGTGAGGCCAGAATTATCCACATGCATACTGGCTACAAGGGAACATGTCCCCATGAACTCATGTCAACAGACTCCACACACAAGTACAGTGATCACCAAGGATGCCACGATTGTTGCAGGTGGACACATGGCCCTGCATGCATGGCCAAAGTAGAAGGGCTCCGTCACACACACAGCTCATGTAGACACAGCTCTGCGCTAAACATTGGGAACACCCTGCAGGGAAGAAAGCTGGGTACACAGAGGAAGGAATACACCCTGGGACAAGTGCACCATGCAGTAACTGCTTACATGAACAAAGAAAGTTAGCCAACACCTTGTGATGGCACACAGATCCCAGGGTCCCACCAATGAGCAGTACACTACTACACATCCCACACACCAAAACCCTTACACACCACCCAAAACCATGTAGCAGCCCCACCAACACCAATACCAGCATAGCAGTAGTGTGATAATGAAAATAAAAGTAAGCTTTATTCAGCATGAGCACAATGTCCGTGGATCGCAGGCAGTTCAATCTTCACAAAGCCCATAGGGCAGTCAATGATTCTCAGCTGGATGGGGGACACAGTGGGATGCGTGTCCCCTACCTTGCCTGCACAGTCAAATGGCATCGTCTTCCACACTGGTGAGGGCATCGGGGGGGGGGAAGCAACAGGCACCGCAGGGACATCAGGGCAAAGGGGCGGCGTTGTGGGTGCAGGGATGGAGGACTCCACCACAGGGGGTGGGGCAGGGCCAAAGGCGGAGGCCAGGATGGCACTACACACCTTTGCAAGGTCCTCCAGGGAGTCCCCTGCACCCGAAGGGACCTCAGGCCCCAAGGAGGGGGGGGGGTCAGAGGGATGGGTCGCAGCGCCACTGGGGGAGGGTGGAGACAGGGGGGGAGACTCAACCACCCTGACCGGGGACCTCCTTGACCGCTTGCGTGGTGGTGTAACCGTGGGGCTCAGGGACAGAGCGGCCATGAAGGAGTCCTTGGGGGAGATGTGGCCAGGAGAGCTGAGGGGAGGGGATTTGGAGGGAGTGGACTGGGTGGAATGCGGACTCCCACTATGGCTGCGTGTCACACGTTTGCCCCCCGACCCAGTGGGTGTGCCTACCTCACCCTGTGTGTGCGTGTCAGGAGGAGTGCGGTGGACCTTCCCTGCTGGTGTGGTGCCCGTGTCCGTTGATGTGGGTGCATGCCGACGTCTGGGTGTACGTGGGACAGGCATGGGAGTGGGAAGTGTGGATGCGGCAGGGGTAGGTGGGGGGAGGTCGCGCTGCAGGAGACCCACTGCTGCAGTCAGTGTGGAGTCGATGGACCTCAGCAAGTTGCGTTGGTCAGCCTGCGATGAATGAATGCCCTCCAAGAAAGCCTCGATGTTGGTGAGGGTTTTGCCGTGGGCATGGAGGACATTAAGGATCGCAGCCTGACCAACCTGCAGTTGCCGCTGGATGTCCACAGACTCTGCATTGGCGGCAGCAGTGGAGACAGGGGCAGGGGGTGCGGTGCCTGGCAGGAAGGAGACATGCTGTGACCGGGCACGCTGGGAAGGGACACGAGCAAGTGGGAGGCGGCTGATGGAAACTGAGGGGGCGGTGCGAGGTGTTGTTCCGCTGTCAGCTGCTGGTGCAGCCTCCGCCCACTCGGAGACATCGTCCTCGGACCTGTCAGCTTCGTAGTCTGATGTGCCAGTCGACAGGTCCTCGGCCACACTCTCCTCCGCCTCTGTCCCACTCGATGTGCCAGACCCGATGTCACGGCTGGCACTGGTGCTCGGTCCCTCCGCCTGGTCTGTGTCCATGTCTCCCTCTGTGTCCCCCGACGATGCTGTGGGCAGGGTGGAGAGACAGAAATTAATCAGACACCTGTACACATCTGTCACATGAGTCCAATCTACATAGGTAACATTGCATAGCCTGAAAAGGAAGATCCCTAACATCTACTGAACAGGGTACCGATGTAGGGCATGAAACACACAGTTGGTTGAGCCACCATGCCACTGAAATACCATGGAGAGCATGAGACAATAGCTAAAGACAGGAAACGGAGTCTGACATAGCACCCAGGCCCTGGGGACAATCCAGCACTGCATCTGCACCACACAGCGTTGGCGAAAATACCGATGACCAGGGACCATATCCATGAACTTGAGACACATGCTGCATAGGTAATGCTGAAAACATGCCCAACATGACTCGGTCACTGCACATTGCGTGTGTGTCCAGACACATCACACACTGCCCAGACCCGGCAAGTGGAAATCAGGATTTGACACATAGGCATTGCCCGCCCCAACAAGACCCTACACGAGGCAAATTGTTGAGACACAGGTGGCACCAACATCTCATAGTCTGGGTGATACACACAGGGGCAGGCAAAAAGCAAGATTGGACGCCAAACAGCCAAGGTGCGCCTGTACAAATAATGAGGTACCAGTGCCCATCCTCAGATGAGTATAACAAGACACACAGGCACTGGCAACTGTGAGTATGAAGAAGGACAATCAGGTCAGGCTGCACAGTGGACACCTGTACAAAATAGCACGTCTATATACATGGTGACAGGGGACAATGGCACAGAGCACAACCTACGCTGTAGACACTGAGATTGGCCACGTGTATGATGACACATACACCACTGAGGAAAAGGTGCCCCAGGGGACAGTAGTGGGCACGCAACTACATGCTACTGAATGGTAATGACTGCAACACACGTCACCATCCCTGCACTATGTGTATCGCACACTCATGCACATCATGTCACAGGCCACTACATAGGACATGCGCGCTGTAAGGCATGACACATGAGAGACCAACTCCCATGTCTGGAGTCAGCATCAGTGCCAACTGACATGGAACCCACATGCAGTGAACTTGACAGTGCACAGGCAAGGTCCCACAACCTGTTACACACCACCCCCACACATGATGCTACAGTCATTGTTCTCGTGGACAAAGCGCCACCCTACATTACCTTGTGAAGGAGTGACTACACACAGACCAGGGAGCACATTGCAAGGAGGGGAAGGGTGGCAGGGGCACAGCGCTATACTGGGGCAAACAGGATCTGCACAGCACCCTTGAACCCTGCCAGTGAATTCATGCTACTGTGCCCTTACAAATGCCGGTGACACACAACAAACACACATGTACCTACCCCCTTCCGGCTGCTGCATCGCCTGTAAGCGCCTCTCCAGGTCTGGAAAGACCACCGGCAGCACACGCCTGTGGAGGTGGCTCAGACGGCGGCGGCCGCGGTTCTTGTGGCTCTCAGGTGAGTCCCCCAGCAGGAGCCGTGCAATCCTCCGCATCCAGCACCGGATATCCTGCCAGCGTTTCCTCACCTGGGGCAGGCTCCGCCTCCGACCATCCACACCCCTCACGGCACTGACGGCGGTCAGCCAGATCTGCTCCTTGGCAGTGGCGCCTACCTGTGAGGAGGAACAAGTGACACCACATCAATACACCAGCCACATGTCACAGAGAGACATATGGGTACAAATTAGCTGGTTACAACAAGGCATGTCATGCAGCCAACGCATTGCACCTTTGTCATAGGGACATCATCCCCTGGTGAGGGAAAAAGCAGTACGTGCCACAGTGGGTACACAGGTGGAATGATGGCAATGTCACAATCAATGATCAAGGCTCACACTGTGCATCACACCCACCCCCTCCTGTCTCAGGGCACTGCTGTGAGTGATAGGCCCCCACCCCTCCTGTCTCAGGGCACTGCTGGGAGTGATAGGCCCCCACCCCTCCTGTCTCAGGGCACTGCTGGGAGTGATAGGCCCCCACCCCTCCTGTCTCAGGGCACTGCTGGGAGTGATAGGCCCCCACCCCTCCTGTCTCAGGGCACTGCTGTGAGTGATAGGCCCCCACCCCTCCTGTCTCAGGGCACTGCTGGGAGTGATAGGCCCCCACCCCTCCTGTCTCAGGGCACTGCTGGGAGTGATAGGCCCCCACCCCTCCTGTCTCAGGGCACTGCTGTGAGTGATAGGCCCCCACCCCTCCTGTCTCAGGGCACTGCTGGGAGTGATAGGCCCCCACCCCTCCTGTCTCAGGGCACTGCTGTGAGTGATAGGCCCCCACCCCTCCTGTCTCAGGGCACTGCTGTGAGTGATAGGCCCCCACCCCTCCTGTCTCAGGGCACTGCTGGGAGTGATAGGCCCCCACCCCTCCTGTCTCAGGGCACTGCTGGGAGTGATAGGCCCCCACCCCTCCTGTCTCAGGGCACTGCTGGGAGTGATAGGCCCCCACCCCTCCTGTCTCAGGGCACTGCTGGGAGTGATAGGCCCCCACCCCTCCTGTCTCAGGGCACTGCTGGGAGACATCAGGCACCCCCCCCCTGGGACCCCCCCGACAGTACATGGCATGTGTGTTACACCTGGACGCAATGGCAGAAGTCACAGTCACAACATAGGGACAGTATGTGGCAGTGGCCTATGCACTCACCTGATACCCTGGTCGCCCATACAGCATGGAGTACTGTGGGAGGATCACATCCAGCAGAGCCATGTTCTCCTCCAGGGTGAATGGCTGTGTCCTCTCCACAGCCCTTGACATGGTTCCAGGGAATCAGTCGCAGCAGCTGGGTCGACGAATGCAAAGATGTGCAGGCAAGTGCTCCCTCATGGGACCTGGCTGCCTTATATGTGCCCTTCTGCCCAGTCTCATGCACAGGAGTACAGAGTGATTGGTCACTCACATTTGCATCCTATGTTTCCACCAATCACTTCAAACCTAGCAGTCTGTGGGTTCTCTATCGGTTTCATTCTCCTGCATGATGTCAGCCCCACAAACACATTGCAACAAAGTAGAAGAATTCCAACTGACTTCTGCTGTGCACCTTCCAGAACAATTTCGAATTTTGAACTTGGTCTCCATGACAACCAGCATGCATGTAGGCCTTAATACTTGTCCCCTATGTAATTTGGAGCATCACACACAGGTACGATGCGTTTCGGGGCCCTAGGGCACCCCAAATGCATGGCAACGGCCCGTACATGCATGCCTACGCTCTCCATCACTATGGGTCTGCACGCGTATGCGTACCCGTAGTGGTACGGACCGTACACTCGCATCTACGCTCACTATCACTATGGGTCTGCACGCGTATGCGTACCCGTAGTGGTACGGACCGTACACTCGCATCTACGCTCACTATCACTATGGGTCTGCACGCGTATGCGTACCCGTAGTGTTACGGACCGTACACACGCATGTACGCTCTCTATCACTATGGGTCTGCACGCGTATGCGTACCCGTAGTGTTACGGACCGTACACACGCATGTACGCTCTCTATCACTATGGGTCTGCACGCGTATGCGTACCCGTAGTGTTACGGACCGTACACACGCATGTACGCTCTCTATCACTATGGGTCTGCACGCGTATGCGTACTCCTAGTGATAGTGAGCGTACATGCGAGTGTACGGTCCGTACCACTACGGGTACGCATACGCGTGCAGACCCATAGTGATAGTGAGCGTACATGCGTGTGTACGGTCCGTACCACTACGGGTACGCATACGCGTGCAGACCCATAGTGATAGAGAGCGTACATGCGTGTGTACGGTCCGTAACACTACGGGTACGCATACGCGTGCAGACCCATAGTGATAGTGAGCGTAGATGCGAGTGTACGGTCCGTACCACTACGGGTACGCATACGCGTGCAGACCCATAGTGATAGTGAGCGTAGATGCGAGTGTACGGTCCGTACCACTACGGGTACGCATACGCGTGCAGACCCATAGTGATAGAGAGCGTACATGCGTGTGTACGGTCCGTAACACTACGGGTACGCATACGCGTGCAGACCCATAGTGATAGTGAGCGTAGATGCGAGTGTACGGTCTGTACCACTACGGGTACGCATACGCGTGCAGACCCATAGTGATAGTGAGCATAGATGCAAGTGTACGGTCCGTACCACTACGGGTACGCATACGCGTGCAGACCCATAATGATAGGGCCGTACACACGCATCTACGCTCACTATCACTATGGGTCTGCACGCGTATGCGTACCCGTAGTGCTACGGACCGTACAAATGCCTGTACGCTCGCCATCATGATGGGTACACATACGGCAGCACTCCCACAGTGATTTGGGAACATGCACAGGCCCTCTCAGCAGCAGTACGGCGGTTTTTACACATCACTGTGGTGATAGGCGACACACATGTAGGAATAGGGCGGACATACTTGTCCATGGATGGACATACTTGTCCAGGAATGGACATCAAGGCATCGTCTGTGCATTACTACATGTGTGGGGCACAGGTGTCACAGGCTGTGATGTGGAACATGCCTCCTGAGTGGAGAAGGCACCAGATGTATGATGAGATGTGTACATGTGTACTGTGTGAGGGTGCAATGTGTGCCAGGCATGCCCTTGACTCCTTTGACATGTGTGCATGTGGGACTGCGCACTTGGGGTGAGCGTCACTGGCATGGCACGGACACCAACACACGGAAGTGTCCCATGATGCCCGGTACAGGGGTCATGACACATGACTTGTCACTACCCACAGTGCACAATGTGACTATGTCATATATGTGTCCGGGATTTACATCAGGTTGATGTTGTAGCACCCTCAAAAGCTGCAGCCGTTGCAGCAACCAACATGTGGCTGTGTGTAGATTGTCATTGCACACTGTTCCCAACACCATGCCACATGTGTTATCGGATGTGAGGTGCACATGTATGCATGGGACACGGAGTAGCGTGACAAGGCCATGTCAGCAAACTCACAAGGAATGTGTGGTGAGTCATGACATGTGCACCTTCATGGCAAGGTGTGTGGGCTGGACTAGTGTAATGTCATGTGACCTGTGGCTCCAGTGTCCCGCTACCAGTCTCTGCAATCGGCATCACACTTCTGCTGATGTGTGGGTGTATGTCACTCCTGTCTTGCGTCGGGCAGTGCACTTGCACTGGGACACAGCTATTTCCATGGCGTGGCATGGGGAGGTTCTCAATCACCGTGTGTAGCTGGGTCTTGGAAGGAGTGTCACCTTGCATCCATACGTGTCCTGGGCATGTAGCACATGCCTGACTCCCTATGTGGCATGTGTGTATTGCCAGATTTACATGTGCTCAGTAGACATGAGTTGTTCTCGTAGTGCACTCACTCTTCCTTGTCACTTCCAAATTACTGCAGAGCGCCTCCTGTTGCCCGAAGAATTCCAGACTTGGCTACCATGCAGGAGAATGACAGGATCCGGCTCTACCGCTTCACCCAACCGTTGATTCTGGAGCTGACGGCGAGACTGGCACCACACCTGCAACCGCAGCACAGGTATCCTACGGCACTGACACCCCAGCTGAAGGTAATGGCTGCCCTACATTTTCTGGCCACGGGTACCTTCCAAAATACCATAGCTCATGTTGGTGGCATGTCCCAGAGCATGTTCAGCGGTGTGCTGCATGATTTCTTGGAGGCCATGTTGATTCACCTGGATGACTTCATCAAGTTCCCAACCCCTGAACAGATGACTGAGGTCAAGCGTGGATTCTATGCCCTGGGAGGGATGCCCCATGTCATTGGGTCCATAGATGGGACACATGTAGGTTTGGTACCACCACACGCACGGGAGGTGGCGTACCGCAATCGGAAGCACTACCACTCCATCAATGCCCTTGTGGTGTGTCTGTCCAATATGGTGATTTCACATGTCTGTGCTCGTTTCCCAGGATCAGCACACGATGCCTACATCATGAGGCGTAGCGGGATGCCTGATATGATGATGCAGCTGCGCAACGAACGGGCATGTGTTGTTGGTGGGTACAGTCTGTCTGTCCTGTATTCTGTATAGCCAACCAGCACGACCGCTACACCAGTTCTAACGATGTCCATGTGCTTCCCATGTAGGGGACGCTGGCTATCCCAACATGCCTTGGCTGCTGACACCTCTCCGCAACCCCATCACGCCGGCCCAGCTCCGCTATAACACCGCCCATGGCCGGACAAGGCGAGTGATAGAGAGGACGTTTGGCATGCTGAAGAGCCGATTCCGGTGCCTCCACAAGACCGGCGGTGCACTCCCTTATGCCCCGGCGAAGGTCTGCAAGATCTTCATGGTCTGCTGCATGCTGCACAACATGGCAGTTGAAAGAGCTGTGCCACTCATCCTGAATCAACATGACGAGGACCATCCACCCGTGGAGGACGAAGGGCTTGGCAATGGGGCTAGTGATGTGGAGGATGTGGAGCCGCAAGAGGACATCCGGACTCGGCTCATACGCGACTTCTTTGCTTAGTGGTGAGTACCAGGGTCTGAGTGTGCACGCATTGGTCCCCGTGTGGCATGCGTTGTGATGTGTGTCTCCACCTGCATGTATGGCACGTGGGTCAGAGGTGTGTGTGGGTGTGTCACTGGAGTGATGGTGGCAGTGATGGTAGTATTTCCCCAGTCATAATTGTGACCTAGCATGTTGTCATCCATACATGTGTCGAGTAACTGCACATGCAAGTGGCTGTGCTTTTTGTGGCTGACTTCTTGTGTGTCTCTCTTCCCCAGGTACCTGCGCATGCCGTTTGCTGGTTGCATTGTTGTGGCACTGCTATTCCTCATGGATATGACATCGTGGGCTGACTCAGCGTTACAGGCACGGACACGTTTGGAAGTCTCCATGGGGTAAGGGATGCATCTGGGGTGTATTGGGTGTGGCAGTTGTTCACGATGTGTGCACACTGGCCCGGTCGGGGTTTGGTTCCTCTGCAGACATGTGGCATCCCCATGGGACACGACATGCAGCTGGGTACACCTGAATAGATGGGCTGCCTGGTTGTCAGTCATCAGTGATGGGATAGTGGATTGTGATGATGGCATCAATGTGTGTGACACTGCCCTCGGACATATACGGTTAACATTGTCTTGACATGGCGTGGGACTTCCACATCAGCGGATGTATGGTGTATGGCAGGCTCTCCGTGAGCAGCTGTGGGTGTTTAGCTGTTAGCCGACGCTTGTGTGCCAGTTCCCTGGCTATCACGCATTTGTGCTGCAGAAGGGGGGTGCCAGTGTTGGAGCCACATGTTACTCCACATGATGTGTTCATGTGTACTTCAAGTTGCCTCTGCAATCCCAAAAACATGACTAATAAAGGTGTCCCTATGCCTCCAAGGTGCCTCTTCTCAGTCAATGCTGGTGTGTTGGCACGGTGCATCCTGCATGTCTGGCATGGTATTCCCTGATTGTGGCTATGTGTCAATGTTTCGAGTGGCAAGATGCAAGCTGTGTGTGTGTGCTGAGACTGTGTATTGGGCATGATGTCCATGACTGTGTGGGTATTGTGACATGTGCCATCCCCATGCATCCAACGTTGTCCATGACCCCATTCTCTGCATCCACCGGACTCAAGCTTGCAGGACATGGTTCTGCCACCTGTCTACACATACCTGGGTGCCCCCCAGGACACGGGCCAGGATCCCTGACCTCTGCGCATGACTGTTGCTGTACTCAATGTGTCTGTCAGCACGGTTGTTCGGCCACCCCCTTAGCTGGTTCTGACCATCACGGGTGTGTATGGTGCTCCATGTCTGTCTTGCCTAATAAACTGTGACCCATGTGTCCTGTGCCAGACTCAGGCCCCAGGGTGTGGATGGTTGAAGTGAACAGATGACTCAGGCATGTTTAGACTGTACAAGACACATGTTAGGTAATAATGCTACCAGCAGGCATCTACTCTTAATAGTGTGATTTATTATTGGGGGGGGGGGACAAAGTGAGGGGCTTTCGGGATTAGGGAATCCAAAGTTCAGTAGGGGAGTTGGTGTCCTTGCCATTGGAAATCCTCAGAGTCCATGCCACAGTCTTTGTCAACATTGGTCAGCCAGTGACCAGCAGGGCCATGTGGCAGAGAATGTCTCTTGATGCTGTGATGCTGTTGCTCCAGTGGGCCAGGTGCCAGGCCAGGTGTCCTGGGAGATGGTGATGTAGCAGCCACCCTCACGGTCCTTTCCGTGGACGACCCGGCTTCCTGCGGGGAACCTCAGCAGCACGCCGTGACGACGTCTGGGATGCTCCGTCGGATGTTTCCTCCTCCTCCTCATGATCCCTCCCTGTGGGTGGTGATGTTCTCCGCCTTCTGGCACAGGGAGGGTCGGCCATGGTGTCGGCCATCCGACGGAGTTCAGCGTGAATCCCCTGGGACGCCGTCACTTGCTCAGCCTGTCTGTCCTCCATCCTCCGTTGGTGTAGCTGTAGACAGGCTATTAGCTCCGCATGTTGCTGGGCCTGCTGGACCTTGATCCCCTCGAGGACGGACACAACCTGGGCCATGCCCGTGGTGTCCTGCCGGTATGAGTCCAGGATGTTACGGACATGGGAAAATACCGGATCCCCAGCCAACTGGTCAGGCTCGCGCCTCCGCCGTCCTCCACTCCCACCACCCCTGCCCACTTGCGTCTGGCCTGCACTTGTGGGAACATCGGGTCTCCGGGACCCCTGAGGGGTGGCATTGGCGTTGTCGCCTGCCTCCTCCTGGGTGCCCGGGACACCGTGTCCCTCCTGGCGAGCCTGGCTGCATTGTGGTGTTGGGGCAGGGATCCTGGGTATCTCCTGGGATGTGGCAGGAGTGGGGGTGGTGGTTGGCACGGTTGTACCTGACGCAGGTGCTGCAGGTGGTTGGACACCAGAGGGGCCAGGTCGGTCGGGGTCGTCCGCAGAGTGGTGAGAGTGGTCGCTGCCGGTGGGATCGGTCTCCTGCAGATCCGGGTCCTGTGAGTGTTCCCCCCCAGTGTTGGGGGGTGCAGCACAACGTTGACCTGTGTGTGAGAGAGAAAATGTTAATTTTGATCCATGCAACATCCATGTTTCATCCGTTACAAAGTTGGCACATTTCCTCTTGGAATTAGGATCTGTCTTGCATTCCACTCACAGTGCACTTGTGCATGGGTGTGTCCCTTGGGCACCAATTTGGCCCCTTTAACTATGTGTGGCACAGTCTTACTTGCTGCGTCAAGTGTGACTGCAGTCAGCAGTGGAGTGTGCATGTGTGGCGAGCCATGCATTTGCGCCTTCCTTGTAGCACTGTACATGTGCACATGGAGTGGATCCACACACTTATATGATGCAGGTGGCTGTCCTTGTGCTCGTGTACAGGTTGTGACATGGCCCTGCGTTTTGCCATGATGAAGAGGGGGGGTTCTGGCACTGGCCACCCTTGTCTACATGCACGCAGTCCACCTGCTGACGAGCAGACATTCCCACACACCAAAGGACTGATTTGCTCTCCCTGTGTCTCCCTCCTTCTCTGTCCCCCTCTCCCTCCCTCTCTGTCCCCCTCTCCCTCCCTCTGTGTGTCAGCCTCCTCCCTCTGTCCGTCTCCCTCCCTCTCAGTCCCCCTCTCCCTCCCTCTGTGTCCCCCTCTCCCTCCCTCCGTGTGTCACCCTCTGTCACCTTGGCCCAGATTCCTGGGCACACACTGTTAGCAGATCTTTGAGTGGCCCTTGGCCTGTTGATGTGAGTTTGTTTCTGATCTCCAGGCACCCATTTTGTCTGCTGTGTGTCTGTGCGCTGCTGCTGTGGTGGTGTGTGCTGCCACTCTTTCACGATGTTGGCTGTTCATTAGCTGCTGTCATGTGCAAAACAGTGCCTTCACCCCCATGTGTTGATGCAAGGCGTCCGCCATTTGCTGGCAAGTCATTCCTGTGTTGGGACACAGTGTTTGTCTAGCTGTGACCTAGGCCATATGGGCAGAGGGCATTGTTGTCTGCTTTGGAGTCGCACTATGTGATTCTTGGTGCCCAGCCTCCCGCCATCCGGGTTACCGTGTCATGTGTTGTTGTCTTCTGTGGCCTGTGACTTGACATTGTCCAGCTGGGTGCATGGGGCATGGTGGCAGCAGTGGCATGTGCCTGCTCATGGAGTGTGGTTGAGTCATGCGATGGCTTGTGGTGGTTGCGTGCCTGTTATTAATTTTGGTTGTGGTTGCAGTTCCCCCCATGTGAGGTGCGTTGTTTGTGTACTCACCCGGGTCTCGGAGTCCTTCTACTCCTTCAACTGCCTCCACCGGCAGTATGGCCATCACCCTCTCCTCCCAGGGATGGTACTGTACGGCTCTGCGGGAGGGCCCTCCTCCGGTGGCGTTGGCCTGGTCGTGTTCCTCCTGCCTCTTGGCTCTGACCCTCCTCCGCAGATCGTACCACCTGTTCTGGCAATCCTGCTTGGTCCTCCTGGTGTCCGCAACAGCATTCACAGCATCGACGATGGTCTGCCACATGGCTGTTTTGGCTGCCTGGCTGGTGCTTCTGACCAATGTTCCAAAGATCTGTGGCTCGACTCTGAGGATTTGATCAACAAGGACCTCCAACTCTCGGTGACTGAACTTTGGATTCTTGGTAGTGGGCATGGTGAGGGATGTGGGTGGGGATGGTGTGGGTGTGGGGGGTGTGTGGATGTTGGGGGGGGGTGTGGATGGTTGTGTGTGTGTGTGAATGTGATGAGAGGGTGTTTGTGAGGGTGGTCGTGTGAAGGTGTGCAAGTGTAAGATGTGGTGTTGCTTGTAGTCTGGTTCTGTGGTGTCTGGCAGCAGTGAGTCTGTTGCAAAGGCTCATGGTTTGTGTGTGTGGGCCCTTTTCATTGGTCCATGGGTGGGTGTGGCAGTGTTTGAATTTTGGGTGGGTGTGTTATAAGGAGTGGTGGTGTATTGGGCCTCTGTTTGTTTTTGACAGTTGCAGGTCAGTGATTGTGTTATTTTAGTGGTTGTTGGCCATGTTTAGTGGCTGTGTGCCTTTCGAATGGTGTATTCTTGTGTTGTTTTGTTTTGTCCTTGTTGTGTACGTGCGTTTTGAGCGTGTGTACGGTGTGTACATGGGCCATTTGGTTGTACGATTATGTCCTTGTGTGTGGCTTTGTACGACTCGTACATGCGGTTGTGATGTTGGGGCATGGGGTGCGCTCCGTACTTAGGAGGTTGTGTTGGGGGTGCGCCAGGAACGTACTGGGGTGTAGGTACACGGGGGTATGACACGTACTGGGGTGGGGGTGGGGCTCGAACATACTGGGGTGTACATAGACGGTGGTACGACACGTACAGGGGTGGGGGGGTGTACATTGACGGTGGTACGACACGTACTGGGGTGGGGGTGTGGCTCGAACGTACTGGGGTGTAGGTACACGGGGGGTACGACACGTACTGGGGTGGGG
The DNA here is from genome assembly GCF_964204655.1 of Triturus cristatus. Lineage (NCBI taxonomy): Eukaryota > Metazoa > Chordata > Amphibia > Caudata > Salamandridae > Triturus > Triturus cristatus. The sequence continues at coordinate 748,669,331 of NC_140586.1, forward strand.
GTGCGACTGGAACGTACTGGGGTGTACATAGACGGTGGTACGACACGTACAGGGGTGGGGGGGTGTACATTGACGGTGGTACGACACGTACAGGGGTGGGGGGGTGTACATTGACGGTGGTACGACACGTACTGGGGTGGGGGTGCGACTGGAACGTACTGGGGTGTACATAGACGGTGGTACGACACGTACAGGGGTGGGGGGGTGTACATTGACGGTGGTACGACACGTACTGGGGTGGGGGTACGACTGGAACGTACTGGGGTGTGGGTAGACGGGGCTATGACACGTACTGGGGTGGGGGTGTGGTTCGAACGTACTGGGGTGTAGGTACACGGGGGGTACGACACGTACTGGGGTGGGGTTGCGACTGGAACGTACTGGGGTGTACATAGACGGTGGTACGACACGTACAGGGGTGGGGGGGTGTACATTGACGGTGGTACGACACGTACTGGGGTGGGGGTACGACTGGAACGTACTGGGGTGTACCTAGACGGGTGGGGGTATACATATACGGGGGGTACGTGTCGGACGTACGGGGGCTGGGGGGAGTGTTGGGCGCGTATGCGGGCACATGTCTCCATGGTTGCTATGGGTGTTCGGTGCGGACGGTGTTTTTTCCATACGGTTGTACGCTCGGACGCACGGGATGGATCGTGATTCCTCGGTCGGACTTGGATTTTTACGTTTGTAAGGTAAATCGTCCGAGGACGTGTCGGACACATTTTCCGACCCGAGGACGTGTGGGGAATGATTCCCAGTGCGGTTCGTATGGACTTTTTACCATGCGAATCGTGATTGCCAGTTCGTACGGCACTTGTACGATTCGTACGGTAATAAGACCCGATACGAGTCGCACGGGGGAATTTTTTACCGGATCGTGATCGGCACCATTATCTTTTCCCTTTCTCCCCCATTTTACGTGGGGCACTTGTTTGGTACAAATTTGTAAATTTTCCGTTGATATATGAGCATCCGTTCAATGTGATTAAATAATGTTGAACCTAAAGTTAAGGAACACTATTGTATTAATGCTTATTGATTTTTAAGTGTGTGTGCTATTTAGAATTGTTCTACTGGCTTCCCTACTGTACTCTTTTTAGGAGGTGTGGACAACTGGCTGGACCAAGATTGAGGGTGGAGATGGTACTCTGGGTGGCGGACAAGGATGCAGGTGGGTCAGGAGCAGTAGAGTCTGCCACCACTATGGAGTGCTTGCTGAAGGAGGCCACCGTAGAAGATGTTGAGTCATTGGTGGCCTCCTTTGCACTTTCCTCACCCTCCGTGCCACTGGCTCCCTCGGTGTCATTGGGGTCGGCTCCGGAAATACAGTGGCCAGCTGCTTCCTCGCCTACGTTGGCAACTTCTCATTCACCTGCCCCGGATGCCGCTGAAATGACATATATAATAGTGTTATAGGACCTATGTAAACAGAACTGATCGTGAATTTCAATCACAAAACAGTTCTCAAGTTTTCAGATTTCACCTGCTCCAAGCCTCTCAAACTTTGGTTCTACATTAACATAAGCTCATACATGTAGGCAACATTTTCACAGTTATGTCATTCCCCGTGATAACTCCTATATCATGTATGATCTTGTCTCTTGTCCATTAATATTTCTCTCCGGGAACTGTTTCATACCTCTGAATGGTTGGCCTTTGTTGTTTAGAATAGTGAACTGATGTCACCATCAACCAAAATTACTTTTGTACAGTGTGTCCACCAGGCCCTAAAATCTGCATACTTTCCATTTTCAATAAGTAAAATATGAATACATGTGTGTCAACTAATACTGCAATGTTGTATCAATATTAGCATAAACTGAAAGCTGGTTACCTTTGGGCACTTTCACTTACTACAAGTCACTAAAGTATATGTCAATTGTTAAAATTCATAAATGATTTCTGCACTGAAGTAGCTTAGTAATGTAAGATGCCTATGCTGTTGAAGACAGTCAGAAACACATGTTTGGGTGGATGACAAATTACTTCCACAGCCGAAGTTAAAACATAGCCCTTGAAAACATTTCTAATACACTTCAGTCCAGAGCAAAACATTTTCACATTTCACTCCTATATACCTCTAGTTATTTGAAGTTTGTTGTATCTAAGTGAAATTGTTTCACCAAATATACTGGCTTTCACTGTAGTCATAAATTTGTAGAACATGACAGTAATTATTACATACTCTAATTCATATATTATACTAACTTCAACGACTCACATATGAATGATAATATGCAACATATTACACCTTGATACATTTTAACAGTTGCCTAATGAGTCAAGAGTTAGGCCTGATTTTGAGCTTTCCTGATGGGATATATACTACATAAAGGTGATTGGAACATTCCATCTTGCAAAATAACTTTAGGTTTGCCATTTATCTCCATCATAGCTTGACCATCTGGACATGACAAAGGACATTGGAAAATGGTTTAGGGTATGTGTCACCAATGTGTACACATTCCTATCTGTGTTTCAACAAACATTGCATGCCTATCACTATTATTTGTCAAAAATACAGACTGGCTTACAAACACATGTTTGTGAAGGAGTAAGACTTCATGTTTTTTCTGTCATTTTTAACATGTATGAAACAATATTTCTGAGTCTAAACACAATTTGGATTTGATTCCAAAATGTAGCTATTAATACTGATGTCCCTGGTCCTTTTGGATCACATGCTCACTCTTCCTTTTGTAGAACCCAATGTGACGTTTGGTACATTCACAGTATCCTAATTGCCTAGTATGCTATGACACATGTAATAGGGCTACTATTACATCATCCACAATAGTAAAGTAGCATCACACCTAACACAATAAACACTATTGGCCTGTTTGATACACCAGTACCTCATGACATCAAACAACATGATGTATATGTGGAGTTTAGGCAGCCATGTGTCTATTGGTTGTGAACAGGAATGAGGTGAGATCCTTACCAACAAATTAATAGACAAAGCACATCATCATACACATTGTGCCAAACTTACACTTTCAAGAACTCTTCTTGTGCATTGGACATGGGTCACCCTTAATATTGACGTCAAAACATCTGCATGTAACAAAGAATTAGTCATGTAACATGTGAAACTCTGATAAGAACGTACCCCATTGTTGCTGCTGTTTGACCCTCAACTGCCCATCAAGCTCCAGATAGGCCACCACAATAATGTGGACCATTAGGGGAGATCAGGGTGTGGCGCACTCAACTCTCACGTTGGGACGACTGCCCAAAGCTGGACCTCGGCAGTCTTTCGGGTCTGCATCATAGGTCCTCCCACCTCTTGCTGCAATGGATGCTGCGCCGCTTGCAGATCACAGGTTCCGGAGCTTCCTGGCAAGGGTCTTCCTTATGTCCTGCTTCTGATGGGCGTTGACCTGTATGGATACAAGAAATGACAGAAAAAAAAAGGTTTTGTGATTTGTCTGTATTGATATAACATCTTTTCTACATCTATCCCTAGCATAACTCAGACGTTAGCATACAACATGTGTATTGTCACATACTGACTAAAAGCAATATCTTAATAGACACTTTAGTAGCAACCTGTTGCCCACTCTCATCCCATGTCATGGTATAAACTCAACAGTCCAGGCCTGTGACATCATCTAGCCCAGGGAGCTCCTACCTATTCTGTGATGTGACCTACTTCTGATCAGTACAAAATATTGTAAACTACTGAAGGCTAACATATATACTTATGGCACAGTGAATAGTGACCACTGTGAGTAAGGGGCCTGCAATTTAGACATGATTCACTTTGAAATGGGTGTAAATGAAATGAAGCGTTTGTTCAAGAAATTAGGTAACTCTCACTTTCAACTGTCGTCCATTAGAAAAGTATTCAGTGGCATATTTTTAAGCAAACCTCAAAATGTGACCAGGCAAGGATATATGTTTATGACAGATGTACCTCAGTGCTTCATATGTTTGGCCCTGTGACTCAGTCCCAGCCTGGCCCATTACCATGACTGAGCACTGCTCATTGTCAGGCCTTGTTATCTGCCGCCTTGATGATCATGATGCCACATGAACTCAGCCTTCCCTTAACTTTTACATGCAAAAATGACCCTGTGCCCATCTAATAAATTTCCTCAAGGCTGTGTGCTACTCTGAAGGGGACTGGGAGCTATTGCTTGCTCCCATACAACTGTTTGGAGAGCCCTGATATAGGCTGATTGATTTGTGGGACCATACACATAGCTAACATAATTTTCATTTTGTTTGTACAGAAAACATTTTTGGGACAGTGGTAAAGGGTATATCATGTGTTTCCTAATTTCCATGATGTGAGTTTTCAACATAGCACATGTCATTCAAACATAGATATAGGTACATCTCTCCATTCCCACCAATTGCATTTGAGGGCTTTAAACACAAAACACATACTAATGTCAGTATTTTTTAACATGGTACAGTACTTAGAAATCCCCAACATCATTGTCCTCAGTAAGGAAAAAAATATATGACAATTCACATCAATTCACATCACTAACTACACTTAACTCAGGAACTCAAAAGGACATTGTAGCCTGTGTTAATGGAACAAAAAACAGTTAGACAGATTCCCATCTACATTTCAGACATGTACCTGTTCCTCTGGTGAGCCATAGAGCTGGCCATACTTGGAGAGCACCTCCTGTGCCAGTAAATCCAGCTCCTTTGGTGAGAAGGCAGTGGCCCACTCACCTGCTTGACCTGACATCATTGCTCCCAGAGGCGACAAACAGCAGCAAAAGTGGAGGAGGTTTTGATGGCAGCACTGTTAGGAGCCAAGTGAGCTATTTTTCCAACCGCCATCTATATGTACATGATGTACGCGATCAGCAGCGTAGACGTACACAGCCATTGGCCTTCCTACGTTACTTTCACCAATGTTATCCTATGGCTGTGCCCATCGTGGAGTTTATCACCCACTACGCGATGATCTTCTGCCACACCCATCTGATTCCAAATGTCCTATCCAGGTCAGGCACCCGTCATCTTAGAAGTTCAAAATAGTGTGTTTGTGACTGTTAAGTGTATTACCACAACTCAAAATGGGGGCTAGATCGTTTACATATTCAAACTTTAATGGACACTCATCCTTAAAAAAAGCATTCATATTTAGTGCGTTACCGTGCTGGTAGTATTTTTGGAGGAAACATGTTTTTTAAAGCATAAATAATACATTTGACATACATTATTGCCACATTTTTAAAATTTTCATTTTATATTATGCTATAATGTCATTTGTGAAATTTAAAGGACAAAAAGCAAATGCTGGATTAAAACATGTAGTTAGGCCATATATATTTTGTAGAACTACATGACTTCAGTGTAAATTACCAAATATATTGCCGTGGAAAATGTGTCAAATATTCAAATGTATTTTCCAATGCAGATATATGAGCCCTGGGAGAGTCAGGAAATGAAAGCCTTAGGTGTACCGCCCATTTCCAGACCTTGCCACCACGGAACAAAGAGATATAATTAAGATATTCAGGTTGAACAGGCAAACTATACTGGAATTATGTCATCATCTGGAACCAGATGTAAAGCCTAATAACCGAAATCTCACATCTATACCGGATCACTGACTAAATATCGAAGGTCAAAATATCGACCTACAAAAATATCGGAACAAAAATATCGATGTCAAGAATATCGACATCCTATCTACAACATGGTAAGTACAAAAATATAGATAATTAAATATCGATGTCAAAAATATCGTTAGTAAAAAATATCGGTTTTTTTTTGTTTAAAAATATATGTAAAATAAACCAAATAATACTTCTAAATAAAATAAACATAATTAAATATATTTTATAATATTTAAAATTAATAATTAATATATATAATTTAATAAAACATTAATTAAACAGATACATATAATATATAATATATATACTTACTTAATAAATAGTTTTAATAATTATTTTAGTAACGTATAAATTATTAAATGTTTTTAACAATTACCAATACATCTATACACATAAAACAATTACATTAATAAATATTAAATAATTACATATAGCAAATAAAAATAAATACATTTAATTTGAATATTTTTCATTATTAATGATATATTACATTAGCTAAAATAATACAAAACATATGAAATATCAGAGAGAATAAAACTACTAGTCCAACTCCAACAAAAACAACAGTAAGGAAAATGTTGGATAGCGTAGGGCTAAAAATTACTATTTCCACTACAGGGAGTGTAACAGTAGGGAAAGTGTTGGATAGCGTAGGGGTAAAAATTAATATTCCAACTCCAAAGAGTGCAGCAGTAGGGAAAGCGTTGGATAGCGTAGGGGTAAAAATTACTATTCCAACTCCAGAGAGTGCAACAGTAGGGAAAATGTTGGATAGCGTAAGTGTAAAAATTACTATTCCCACTCCAGAGAGTGCAACAGTAGGGAAAGTGTTGGATAGTGTAGGGGTAAAAATTACTATTCCAACTTCAAAGAGTGCAACAGTAGGGAAAGCGTTGGATAGCGTAGGGGTAAAAATTACTATTCCAACTTCAGAGAGTGCAACAGTAGGGAAAGTGTTGGATAGCGTAAGGGAAAAAATAACTATTCCAACTCCAGAGAGTGCAACAGTAGGGAAAGCGCTGGATAGCTTAGGAGTAAAAATTACTATTCCCACTCCAGTGAGTGCAACAGTAGGGAAAGCATTGCATAGCGTGGGGTAAAAATTACTATTCCCACTCCAGAGAGTGCAAAAGTAAGGAAAGCGCTGGATAGCGTAGGGGTACAAATTACTATTCCCACTCCAGTAAGTGAAACCGTAGTGAAAGCGCTGGATAGCGTAGGGGTAAAAATTACTATTCAAACTCCTGAGAGTGCAACAGTAGGGAAAGCGCTGGATAGCGTAGGGGTAAAAATTACAATTCCCACACCAGATAGTAAAACAGTTGGGAAAGCACTGGATAGCATAGGGGTTCTATGAACATAATAACCAATTAAATAATTTGTTATTAAAAAATAGCATATTAATAATTAATTTACAAAATAATTATTATTAAATACCAATAATTTAAACTAAATATTTAAATAAATAACATTAAATTACATCCCACACTATTCCCCCTTTAACCCACAACACACTACACATACAAAAAACACAATAAATTTAACTATCAATTTATCTATTATTTACAATTAATAATACATTCTTTATAATTAATATAGTTATTAATGTACTAGTTAATACATATTAACTACCAAATTACAATTAATCACCAATTAATTATTAATTAACAATACATTAATTAGCAATAACAACAAATAAAATGAAAAAATAAATGATTTATATTTACTGTATTTAACTAACTAATAACAATTAATTACCAATTAATAATTAATTAACAATTAATTAATAATAAATACAAATAAAAAAACAATATCATTAAATATTTTAATTTAATTACATCCCACCCTATTACCCTATAAACCCACAACCCAATACACATACAAATTCACATAATTAATTTAATTATCAATTAATCACTGACAATAAATACATATTCATAATAAAGTAATTATAACTAATATAATTAACCAATTAATAAAATTAATTTACAATTCATAATTAATTAACAATTAGTTAATCATAAATACCAATTAAACAATACATATTAATTCATTAATTATAATTAAATTACTTCCCACCCTATTCCCCTATAAACCCACAACCCGCTCTGATACTAAAACGCTATATTTACTTTAAAATAATTATTAATCTCTAAACATTTATTTTTAAATGTATTAAAATACATTACAATAATCTTTAACATACAAATAAAATACATATTAAAATACATAACACTACAAAAATATCGATATTATTTACTTCGATATTATTTACTTCGATATTACTTACCTTGGGGTCGATATTCTGTCCATCGATATTCTTGACTTCGATATTCTGTCCCTACGATATTAAAAACTCGATATTCTGTCCATCGATATTCTTGACTTCGATATTCTGTCCCTACGATATTAAAAACTCGATATTATTGTAGGTTTGACTGACCACCATCTATACCACCAATTGTCTAACTCATGGCGGTACTTTATTTTGTGGCCACAGGATCCTTCCTATATACAGAGGCAGTATCTGGTGGAATGTCAGAACCAAGTTTCAGTGGTGTGCTACAAGAAGTTCTATCTTCAATGATGACACACATCAACAGTTTCATCAAGTTTCCACAGTAGTAGGATTTAGCCAATGTGAAGGGGGACTTTTACGCTTTGGGCCACCTACCACGTGTGGTTGGAGCAATTGATATCAAACATATTGCCTAAGTGCCACCACACGCCAGAGAACAGGTCTACCAGAATCGTAAACACTTCTATTTAATCAACGTGCAAGTTGTCTGCTTACGAGATTTGTACATCACAAGTGTCTGTGCTTGTTTTCCTCGCTCTGTCCATGATTCCTTTGTACTATGGAACAGCTCCATAACCCAGCATATGTCAGAACTTGGACCTGAGAGGGCCTGGCTTGTTGGTGAATAAAATCTTTCATAATATTGAATCAACAACGCCAGGGGTAGTCCACTTCAGTGAGGCCCATGGAAAGACCCGGCAGCTAGTGGAAAGGACCGATAAAGGCAAGATTCCATTGTCTGGACAAAACTGGTGTAATACTCCTCTACTCACCCGATATGTTGTACAAAATCACCGTGGCCTGCTGCATGTTCCACAACATCGCCCTGCGACAAAATAACCCTTACATTGCAGATGTATGTCAAGATTTCATTGACAGCTTCTCATGAGTGTAATTATATCTTTACATATTATCACTTTCACTGTTACACCAAATAGTTATGTGATGATGAGAGAAGTATGTGGTTGTAATTTATTAGGAAGGGTAAATTCAGGGAAAATCAGACCAAAGGTGTTTGTTAATCTAAGTTTTGACACATTGACCACTGTGTTCAGTTACTTTGTTAATCTTGAATTGTTCTGTGAAACTGTGTCCTCCAAAGCTTGACTTTGTAATCTGTCTATCATGTTATGTTTGGTTGGTAATCTTTTTGTTTTGATCTGTTTTAAGTTCCTTCACCAAGTCATCTTCATTTGGGCATTTCAGAGTTTGGATATTTTGAGTTATGTGGTGCTGTTTTCAAGTACAAAGGGAACATGGGTTTATCCTGGGAAGGACAGGCACAGACTTTGGGGGTAAAAATCTTGTACCAAGGCAACTTGCACTGTGATTGAATGGAAGATTTGAAGAATACATAGGACTTGTAATCTGTTGTGTGTTGGCTCTAAGGCACTATGTGTGCCATCATTAGCCCAAACGTGGTAGTGCAGCCAAAAAAAGCTACTCACCCTTCACATTGGCAAAATACTCTTTGTGTGTATATAGCTGTTGATGTGTCTCATTATTGTATGACATACCTCTTGTGGCACACCACTGAAACTTGGTTGTGACATTCCAGTAGATACTGGTACAGTGGATTGAAATTACCCTGTGTCTACAAAATGTAGCACTGCCATGTTTTTGTCTATTGGTGTTATTGATGTGGGATTCCTTATGTTAGTCAGGAGGTTTGGCTCCAGCTTCTAACATGATTCAATTATTGTTTTGGATATATCCCCTTTTCCATGTTGGCAAGATCTGGGACTGGAAATGTGAAAACTGCCCTAAGTATTAGTGACATGTATGGATTATTATGTTAGTGCAGATGTTGACAGACAATTGTTGCTAAAATGGGATAAACACAGTAGTTGAGGATTAAATGGTATGACATTTTTGGGAGTCATGGTTGGGAAATTTAGATAAACATAACATGCTTGCAAATTATCTATGTTCACACAATCTTTTGTTTTTTGTCATTGCCAAGTTATGATGGGAAAAAACAAATGCATTGATAAAGTTGAAATATTTAACATCAGTCTATGAGTTGTAAATTTATTGAACTAAATGTGAAAATACTTAAACAGGGTGAAAATGAAAAAACAAATCAGAGTGTACAAGTCAGTCATGGTGAATGAAACCATAATAGGAGAGCCAAAATTGTTTGAAATTCCATTTCTAAAATACGCCTGGCATCAGAAAGGCAACTGTGTCCAGAAATAGTCAAGAGAGTGAATGATAAGCATGCACTGGAGGAAATTAGGTTTGGGGTTTCTTGATGGTGGTGGCAGAGGTCTTGCCATTCTCTCCTCCTGGTAATATGCATGGATGTCCCCTCCTGCGGGGGAGGGTGGATCCACAGTTGCAAGGCCTGGGGATCGTTGCAGGTGGTTCTTCCGGTGGCAGTTCCTCCCTTCCTGTGGCAGTTGTAGATGGGCCTGATATTGTAGATACAAAGGAAAGGGCAGATGGTGCTGAGAAAGCCCTGCACAAATGGGTGTAAATGTCTTGCAACATCCCAGGGAGGGAGCCCATATTGGAATTGTGAGCCTCCATCTGATAATTGATCTCCCTCTGCAACTGCTTCATCTCCCGGAGCTTGGTGAGTACCTGGCCGATTATGTCTGTATGACTGATGATAGGTTCCCAAGACTTGGTCAATGGGGGTCTGGGTGAGAGTGACCCCCAGTGACTCACAATGCTGGCCCACATTATCCCTCCCACGACCCCTAACCCACTACCCTGTGGCCTTGGCCCAGTGTGCCCCATCCGACTGGTTCCAGGGTGAGCTGGAGCTGGTGGTGCTGCGGTCTCAATATTACCCAGGATGATCGGTATCACCATGGTATGAACACAGGAAGTGGAGTCTTCGGTTAACTGAGGTGTTACAGCTGGGTTGAGAAGTGTCAGTGCGGGCACACTGAGTCACAGTGGAGCTGTCTGCCCGTGCTGACCAGATGGACCAGGTAATCCAGATTACCAATAGTGTTGTCCTCACTGATGGCTTGATCCTGGGCTGGAGTGGAGGTCTCTTCGGTTGCAGATTCCTGACCAAGTGCTCTGCCTGACTTACTGAGAAATTGAGAACATTTTTATTAGTAAAAGTGTGTATTGTACATTCAAATCATTTGAGACATACAATGTAGATACCTAGAAGAAAAAATAGATAGAGATTATTGTGATGATATCTTATTACCCTATCTTTTAAACAGTACAACTTCAAATAATCAGGCAATAAGAAGTCCTGAAATGTTAATGAAGTGATTAGGAAGTATACCTCACATCTCCCAAACATTGAACCCAACACAGTAGAGAGGTAAAATGTATAATTCACAATTCCACGGCCTAGCTCACTTCAAAATAGACTATTTCCACAACTTGGATGGATGTTTAGAGTTAGTCATCATGTGAACAGTGCAAAGTACATTTTTTGCAAGTAGCGCTTATATTCATCATAGTAATTTGCATGTCTAACAATTTTTGCATCAACACTGTTTCATTTGTGAAACTCATGACTTCAATTCAATTGGTTGAGAAGAATAGGACACCATTCAGAAAACAACCTAAATAATTTTCAGAAGTGAGAATTGAATAGAGGTTGATCACTACATGACACTTTACCATATGTTGAAATCAGTTAAACAAGAGAGACTGAGCAATATGACATAGCAATATTGTTTTGACAAAACAGAAACAGCATTATGGCAGTTGTGGTTATTTCAAAGACAATTTCCCTACACCTGCAAAATGGCTAGTGGAGCATACCAATGGAAAATATGCAGTGGAAATGGGACAGAAACTTACAATATGACCCACATATGTGTAATGGGTTATTTGGTGGTGTAACACTTGTAACACTTATGAGTCAGCCTGCATGCTTTTAAATGCGGCAGGTGAAAGATAAAATGTATTGGAAGGCTCAAACAATGCTTTCAATTAGAACAATTTTGCGTTCTAGAGTACAAAATGATCATATAACACAAATTATAGAATCATTTGAAACTGCTTTGAATTTGTTTTTGAAAATGCACAGCTTTGTTTCTCATATTTTTCCTGTTTGTCAATGTGGGATCTGTGTCTCTTTATGCTCTAATATTGTATTCTAACACAGGTCCAACAGAAGGTAAGGAGAAAGAGTGGTCATTATTCCCCATGCCTGTGCTTTTTAGGACCCCATGCATGCTTAACCAATTATTCATAAATTTGAAATGCAAAGCTGCCTAATTTATTAATGGCAATAAAGTGAACAGGTCTAGATGCTAGATGCTGGATCTGCTGTGTTTGCTTGTTTTTGCAGGACACATTTTTTAAACTTTGAAACAGATCCTTGTCCTGGGTGTTTGGTTACGCACTCTTAGAGAATTTTGTTTTCTTGCACTGTTCATTGATATATTCTCCCATGTGGGTGTGGAATAAAATCAACGGGAGAGTAAAAGATGGCAATTTATCAGCTCCTTTTTTACAGTACAGATCCTGTAAATCCCTTTACACCTCTGGTATCTGTGTTTGTTCCATTTTCTCTTCTACTGCACAGCATTTTAAAGAAGAACCTTTTCCATCTACTTCCTCTGAAAGCAGTGCCAATGGCAACTTTTCAAGGAAAGGGCAATAGTCTGTTTTTGTCAGTCAATAGAGGCATTATGGCTTCTTAACCAAGGCATGCTCAGTACAATACTGTAGCTAGGACTCTCAATGAGGCCAAACTGACTGCTTTCCAAGTGTCTGTTATTTAAGGCCAATTCCAAAGAGGGGCTTTCCCAACACACTTTTATAGAAATCATGGGTTTATCATCAATCTCTTTCTGGCAATTCCCTTTGTTGTTTAGGTACACCTTGTCGTTCTTAAATCCTTCATCCCTGAAGCAACCCAAAGCCCCACAGTTGATAAGAGCTAAAGTTGTAATGGGTCCATGGCTAATGAGAATTTTCCAGGAGCTGAAATGATTCTCAGCCATACTCTCTTGTGTTGGAAGTGAACCTTGCAAATGAACAAGGACATGAATAGGGTTCACCCTTTACAGTTCCGTCCTGGAGTATCCTGCCAGGCTTGGGCATTCTTTTACTAATGTCTTTTCTTTCCCCCTTTAGATTGGCTCTGCACCCTGGTCAAAGTCTACAGAATCCACTATGCACAGCCTTTGGACATGTAATGTGGAGTCTAAGGTAAAGAATAAAGTCATCTGCCACACCCTGTTTCCAATCACTACAGCCAGCAAAACAGCTCTGTTTGGTCTTTGTCCCAGTGCCCTGCCCCGTGGGCTTAACCTCAATGTCCTTTGTCACTGCAGTGCATTGCCTGTGCAAGAGGGCCTTTGTCCAGGTCTTGCACCCATTCTCCATGTCCACTTAACTACTGTGCATAGCTGCCCTGACTGCCCGACTGTTTATCTAACTGGTTAAATGAAATTTGTCTTTGCTCAGGCATCACACAAATCTGCATGATGCAGAGGCGTAGGTCTGTTCCTGCAAATGTGTGCTTCAAAATCTATTCTGTGTCCTGGAGGAGTGTACCAATTGTGCCCTCATATTGGACAGAGGACTGTGTCTATGGGGTGGGTGAATCACATAAAGCGGTGGTTGCAGCATACTGCATTTTGTAAGTCTGTTGTCTGACCAGACCTATTGTTTGTGTCAGAGAGAATGCGATCACCTCTCTTGTGTAGAGTGAAGCTGTTATGTGAAGCCCCAGAGCCTTGCACTGACACTTCATATGCATGTCACATGCATGCATGTATATTTGCATTAAGTTTGTAGCTCATGTAGGGTAGTAGGCGCTCCTGCTTGGAGACAGCCTCATTGCTACCAGATGTGAGAACCATCACCCTGCAGTAAGGCTGTGTATGAGGAAAGTATGTGTAGGAGATACAACTGGAAAATTGCATTTGAAAGAGCTCTGACCCAAGCTAATTCTGAAGCCTTACACAGTGGTTCTACATTCCATGTCTAAAAAATATGTTTAAAAGTGGAATTCAAACCGTTCCACTTCGTGGCAGTTTCAAGTTCTTTTTAACCAATGAAGGGAGTGCTCTGCAGAATACTTGAAGAGATGTTGTGTTACCAAGACTGGTGTATTCCTGGTAGCCAGTCTCCCTGATAAGACAGAACTCTGTGCTTTGTTTTGCAGGAGCTCTGTCTAGGGCCTATAAGCCTGTATGCCTACTGAGAAAGGGAAGGACAGTGCCTGATCCTGAAGGAGGAGAGACTGTCCAGGAGGAGAAGCCAGCAAGTTCCCAGTGTGTAGAGCATGTAGAAAAAGCTGACTACAACAGAGGGCGAAGCCAAAACTGACCCCTGCTATGACAATTTCCCCATGTGAATTGTGCCAAGAGTTTGCAAGAATGAGCATTTCTGTGCAGTTTGGCAATCCACTGTGAACCCAAGAGACTGGTGCTGTTGCTGCTGCCAATATCGGAAAAAGGAGCTGCATGACTGCCGAAAAGGATGCCGTGATTGGCCTACATGCCTAATCTACCAAAGACTCCATCACTAAGAACTCTACCCAGAGGCTTCAACTGCTATACCCCTGCACTTGACTGCACCCGGCTTGGAAGGCCGCCATGCTAAAGACACGTGCCATTGTGCAGGCCTGCCATGTTGACTCCATCCAGCGATCCCTATTCAATGAAGTGTCACTGTCTTGGCTCCAACAAATATGAAGCGGCTGCTGTGAAAGCAGGTACACAAATTGCATCCACTGCACCACTTCAACTACAATGCAAGACAGCAGATATAAGCAGGGTTTAGTCAATGACCAGAATTAATGACTAGAACGTCTGCTGTGTAGCGTTGAAACTTTTTGCCTAAATGAACACAAAGGGGATAAAGACAATGAACTGAGATTGTGAATCTGATCAGTAGGGTCACTTGAATTAATCTGCACCTGTGCCTAATTAATATATGTGCTCGGAGCATACTGAGGATTGTAGCCATTATAACTGCAGAACAGCGAGTGAATACCAAAAGTGGGTGTATTGTCTTACTAAAGATTGTAACTTAGATTACAAACCTGTAACTGTAATTCCTATTGAAGTGTGTAGTATCTTATTCAGCTTTGAGGCTAAAGTACTTTCTTTAACTAAAGGATAAGCACTGGGCTTGACAATACATTATTGTGTCTGCTGCTTGACTGTTCTAAGCTGTTCTAAGCTCTTTCCCCCCATTATTACCTCCTTGAGAAGCCTTTGACTAGCCACCGTTGCTACCCTGAGAGCCAATTGTAGAAAAAGTTATACTTGGCCTAATTTGCAGAGCATTCGTAGAATGAACTCCAGTATGCAAGTGAGAGATGACATCAACCACCCTGGTTGTGGCTAAGTAGCCTCTGTCTTCCCTGTGACCCCCCCAAACATGGTCTGAGACTGAGCAATGTATTGCAAATTGTGGGTCAATATTAGATTTCATTTATCTACACAGATCATCCCCTGTCATCTGCTCACTTTATGTAAATGATTGAGGCATTCCTCTGTGGATGAAATTAGAGATGCACTGCATAAATGTAGACTGGGACAGCCTCTGTTCGTGACTGTTTTCTCTTGAAGCACATAAGCAGGATGACAGACTATGCCAGAATGATAATATATGCATATCTGCCCTTTCTAAAGTTTTAATACAACAATAAATACAACGGTACTTTCTAATTTTTGGAAAACTGCACAGATGGTGTCTTTATTCAAGAAGGAAGGCATAGCGATCCAGACTGTTATAGTCGTATATCAATACTTGATGCACATATTGTATTATTTTGATGAATATATTGTATTAATCTGCTATTGCAACTCACTGTCCAGCGCCATCTTGGGAGTGGTACGGTGTGCAGACAGATTTAATGCTAATGATGCCATCCATCTTGAGCATGAGAGCATGTCACAAGCTAATGAGGGCTTCCATCTTCCAGTGTCAGCAATTTGATACATTGCCCAGATTGACACACGTCTATAACTAGGGGGAGCGGAGAAAATAACTCTATATTCCCTGTGCAAGCTGAGGAGCTTCAAGATTCTGCTCTCCCTAGAAATAGAGGTTATAAGTTGGCTTCTTCTGAAAGAACTTTGTCCCTCTGTTCAACAGTGAATCTCTACCCAGATGTTTATTGGACTATTGAGCCAAAACAGGTGTTTGGACAAAATATTGAGTTGGAAATTTCAGATGCAGAAATATCGGCAAACAAATATTGTGACACAACAATACCGAGATGCAGAAATATGGTGGTCAAGAATATCGATTTCTTTAGGTAAGTAATATAGCCTTATAGCCCGCCGTAGCGGGCTATACCGGCTGTTAAAGGCCCGCTGCAGCGTTAAAGGCCCGAGCGGAAGGCGAAGGACTTTAACAAAGCAGAGGGACTTTAAAAGCCGTTATAGCCCTGCTACGAAGGGCTATAAGGCTATTAGAACATTCTGCCACTAGAGGGCAGAATGTTCTAACAAAACAAATCCTTCAGGGATCGCGAGGGGATTTCAATCCCCTCAGGCTCCCTGAAGCCTTTGTTCACAGCCAGAGCTGTGAACAAAGAAACATTAGAATGTTGGTTTCCCTCGGGCTTATACCAGCCATTATAAGCCTGGAGCACTCCATTGTTTTCAATGGAGCTCCCAACATTCCAATGTTCTAATATCGTTTTCAAGAACATCGCAGTTGTAAATATCTTTTTCAATAAAATACTTGTAATAAATACAGTTTTGTAATTATCTTTATGTGTGTTAGTCTATATATTTATTTTTGGGGTATTATTGTTTGTATAATTGTTAATAATATATTTAAATACAGTTTGTAATGGTAAACGATTTGTAATTTATATTATCATAGGTTGTTAGGTTTGTAGGGGTGGTGAGTTGGAAGTTAATTAAGAATAAATCATTAATAATTAATTATTAATGTATTATTAATTATTTAACTGATTTCTAATTATGTAAAATGTGTAATGATTTTATTTTTTAGTTATTTGCTAGCTGCGGGTTTCTGGGTTTGTAAGGGTATAGGTTGGGAAGTTAATTAAGTAATAATTAATTAACAATTAATTAACAATATACTAATAATTATTTAATGGATTATTAATAACATAAATTTTGTAATAGTTATGTTCTAGTCATTTGTTAGGTGTGGGTTGGTGGGTTAGTAGGGGTTTATGATGGGAGTTTAATTATGATTATTATTATTATTATTAATATTTTGTCCTCATATCACCAATATCTGCAAAGCCAGGCCTTTCTGCGAAACCTTTCCCAACTCAGGCCAGTTGCATTATATCTCTGGCCCTGCCAATCCAGTCCTAGCAGTTTCCTGGTCACTGGCTTCACACAGGTGTAATCACTTCCTTAAGTCATTACCATTCCACACCATCTTTGGAAATCATCCCATATCCTACTATGGATCCCCCCTCCCAGATCCAGAGTCAATATCCATTCTGCATACACTTCTAACCGCCTGGAGCCAATTAAGCCCCTTGGGGGGTAGGGGATCTGTCCAATACTTACAGATCTCTCTTCTACCTAAGAGTATAAAATAAAACAGTAGGACCCTCCTAGCACTTGTTAAGAGCTGGCTGTGGAGGACTTCCACCCCCATCAACACCAATGCTAAGCTTAGCATTATATTTGCGACAAAAAGATCCTTGACCACCTTCTGTACCTCCTGCCTCTAAACCTGCAGTTCTGGGCACTTAATAAACATAAGTTGGTCATCGGCTCTTAGAAGACCACATCTCTTGCAACTTGATATTGGTTCTTGCACAAACTTTGATATCTTCTGGGGTGTCCAATAGAGCCTGTTGATGGTATAAAAAATGATTCTGTTTCAGATTGGCTGGTTTAACGACCAAGTACAACAGTTTTAAAGAGAGTTGCTAAATTGTTTGTAACTCTGTCCCCTCAATGACTCCTTCCCATACTGAGTATGGTGCCTTCAGTTTCCTGTCCTTATCATTGAGTAGTTTCCAATACCAATAAGCAACTTCCTTTTTCCTGGGGGACTCATCCTGCAGTTATGAATGGAATTCCCATACCCCCAATTTCCTGTTCATTGTCTAAGACACAAGATGATAGCTGGAGGTACTTGAATCTAGAAAGGGAGTTACCAGTCTTTGCCGCTAACACTTCCCATGGCAGCATACCCTGCGCTGTTAGGAGGTCCCCTCATACTTCAATTCCAGCCCTACTTAATGGAAGACTCATCTCGTCTTTAAGACACTCTGGAGTAACTAGTGAGTCCCAGATTGGGGAGAAATCTGAAAAATAGCTCATGCCCAGAATCCTACTAATTCCAAGCCATAGGGTGAGTGCTGCCTGTAAAATCTTCAACCAAACCTTTTTGAAGAATTTCTTTTCCCAAAACTTGTATAAGAAACCTTTAGAATCCCACTACCTTACCATCTCTTCCAACATACCTCCCCATATTAGGGGCCCTGGTTTACCTAGATGCGCTCTACAATTTTAAACTGGAAGGCCATAAATATAGTTTTAGATCTGGAAAACCCAGTCCGCCCTTTTCAAGCCTACGCCTCAATTTCTTCCAGGCCAGCCAAGCTCCTCTTGATGCCCAAATAAAACTGGTTATTTTCTCCTTAATCTTATCTATTACAATTCTCGGGACTGTCAAGGGGATACAATTAAAAAGGTACGTCAATTTGGCGAGTATCACCATTTTAATCATGCCATATATGGTCAAGGGCAAGTTCTTCCATCTAACTAATGATGATTCCACCTCCTTTGCTACCCTCTCCAAATTGTACTGCGGTATTGCCTCTAATGACTTTAAAATGGTTATATCAAGATACCTAAGCTCCTCCTGTACTTCCCCCCTCCAACCTGTTATGTTCCAACACATTACCCCCTCTGGAGTACAATGATTTCCCTGCTGTTGCAGGGACTGGAGTGGGAATAGTAAATGTCATCCCTTTCTCTACTGTTGCACAGACTTCAGTGGGTACAGTATATGTATTATTCCCTGATTGTAATATTTTTTAATGTTGTTTAAATATATAGCATTATTATTTGCTTGATTTTAATATATATATATACAATTCTTTTTGTATAATTTTGTTTTTACATATTGTTTGCAAAAACATTGATATTTATTTAATTTGCGATTTATGTAATATTTTGCATTTGATTTGTTAAATTTTTTATGTTTTATATATTTATATATGTATTTATACAAATTCACTGAAAAAAATAAAAGGTTACAGGGACGTTATAGTTAGGCTCAGATTTCACTCTTACAAAGCCAGGGAAATTCAACAGTTAATGCTTAGATTAGCTAACTATAAGTTACGTCCCACGCAATGCACTGGTTATGACCTCACATATAACATCATTCATGAAATGGTCATTGACATCACTGATGACATCTCAAATGACATCACTGAGGACATTATCTAGTGAGTGTGAGTGTTTTCTAAAAGATTATAAGCCTTAAACATATATACAAAGGCACTACAAAAGTAAAAATAGTATGCTTTCTGTACTACTAATGAGTGATACTATTTCTAACATATAGTATGTGAGTGGCTGTGTGAGTGTGTGTAGCTCTGTGTGTGTGGCTGTCTGAGTGCCTGCAAGCGTGTGTGAGTGGGGGTGTGAGTGGCTGCATGGGTGTATAAGTAGGTGTATGAGTAGCTGTGTGGGTGAGTGAGTGGATGTGTGAGTGGCTGTCCTGGTGAATGAGTGGGTGTGCCAGTGGCTGTATGGGTAAGTAAGTGGCTGTGTGAGATGCTGTATGGGTGAGTTAGTGGGTGTCTAATTGGATCTATGAGTGAGCGACTGGCTATGTAAGTGGCTCTATGGGTGAGTGAGTGGCCGTTTGAGTGGCTGTTTGGTTAAGGGAGTTAGTGTGTGAGTGGCTGTATTATAGAGTAAGTTGCTGTGTGAATGGACATATGGGTGAGTGAGCAGATGTATGAGTGCTTGTATGGATGTGTGAATGGGTGTGTGTGTTTGTGGGGGTGTATGAGTGTGTGAGTGTGAGAGTGCTTATGTGGATGAATGAGTGGCTTTGTTAAGAGGCTCTATGAGTGAGTGAGTGGGTGTGTGAGTGGCTTTATAGGTGAATAAGTGGGTGTGTGAGTAGCTGTGTGGGTGAGTGTGGCTGTGTGAGTGGCTGTATGGGTAAGTGACTAGTTGTATGAGTAGCTCAATGGATGAGTAAGTGGTTGTTGGAGTACATGTGTGGGTCTGTGAATGGATATGTGAGCAGTTGTTTGAGCATGTGACTGTGTATATGAGAAGTTGTATGGGGTGTGAGTAGGTGTGTAAGTGCTTTTGACAACAATGTCATCAGAGATGTCATCAGTGATGTAACTGACCATGCCATTAGTGATGTAATATATGAGGTCATAAGCAGTGCATTGCAGGGGCGTAAGTTATATAGCTCAGGTAATTACAACTGCTGAATTTCACTGGTTTTGTACAAGTGAAATATGAGCCTATCTATAACGTCCGTGTAACCCTTGGATTTTTCAAAGAATTTCCAATGGGTCTTTTTTTATGTTGTTTCCTAATTATAACGTCCCTGTAACCTTCGTTTTTTTAGTGAATTTCTAAGGTTATTGAATTTTATTTCCTTACTGGAACCACTAACTTATGACAGTGAGTGTGTGAGTTAGTGCATGAGTGTCTCAGTAAGTCTATGAGTAAGTCTGTGAGTGGGTGTGTAAGTCTCTGAGTGGGTCCATGGGTAGGTGTGAGAGTGTCTGAGCGTGTCTTTGAGTTGGTATATGAGTGTGTGGGTATCTAAATGCTCTGTTTTGCCCTCTTCTGCGCTGCCTTGTCTTTCCTGCTCATTTTTCTGCCTCTGTTTTGCCATTCCTGCTCATTTTCCTGCCCTTTATTTTGCCTCTTTCTATTCATTGCTGATCTGTATTTTGCTTCTTTCTGCTCGTTGCTGACCTTTATGTTGCCTCTCGCTGCTGGTTTCTTATCTCTATTTTGCCTCTTCCTGCTCATTTCACACCTTTATTTTTCCTCTTTCTGCTCATTTCTCACCTTCATTTTGCCGCTTGCTGTATGCTGCTGACCTTTATTTTGCCTTTTTCTTTGTTGCTTACCTTTATTTTGCTTCTTGCTGCTGGTTTCTGACCTCTATTTTGCCTCTTTTTGTTCCTTTCCCACCTTTATTTGTCTTTTTCAGCTCATTTCTCACCTTTATTTTGCGTTCTGCTCCCTGTTTCTCACTTTTATTTTGCCTTTTTGCTGTTTTCTCACCTTCATTTTGCCTCTTTCTGCTATTTGCTGACCTATATTCTGCCTCTTTCTGCTAGATTTTCACCTTTATTTGGCCTCATTCTGCTTGTTTCTGATCTTTATTCTGCCTCTTTCTGCTCCCTTCTGACCTTTATTCTGTCTTTCTGCTCATTTCTCACCTTTATTTTGCCTCTTTCTGCTCATTGCTGATCATTATATTGCCTCTTTCTGCTAGTTTCTCACCTTTATTTTGCCACTTGCCACTGGATTCTGACCTCTATTTTGCCTCTTTCTGCTCATTTCTGACCTTTATTCTGCATTTTCTGCTACCTTCTGACCATGATTCTGCCACTTTCTGCTTGTTGCTGACCTGTATTTTGCTTCTTTCTGCTAGTTTACACCTTTATTTTGCCTCTTTCTGCTGGTTTCTCGCTGTTATGTTGACCCTTGCTGCATGTTGCTGACCTTTATTGTGCCTCTTTCTGCTAGTTTTCACCTTTAATTTGCCTCTTTCTGCTGGTTTCTGAGCATTATTTCTGCCTCTTTCTGCTTATTTTGCACTTTTATTCTACCTCTTTCTGCTCATTCTTCACCTTTATTTTGCCTTTTTCTGTTTGTTTCTGACCTTTATTCTTCCTCTTTCTGCTCATTTCTGACTTTTATTCTGCCTTTTTCTGCTCCCTTCTGACCTTTATCTGCCTCTATCTGCTAGTTTCTCACCTTTATTTTGCCTCTCTCTGCTCGTTGCTGATCAATATTTTGCCTCTTTCTGCTAATTTCTCACAGTTATTTTGCCTCTAGCCACTTGTTTCTGCCCTCTATTTTGCCTCTTTCTGCTCGTTTCTGCCCTTTATTCCCTCCCTCCTTTTATCTGGATGGTGCCGCAGCACATGGGGGGGACTGAACAGGTCCTGACTACTTTAAATTTAGCCCAGGGGAAGTGGTGGTCCCTGGAGCTTGAAGTTGCCCCAGGAGGGGGGTCTGTACGGCTCCCCTACAAATTTATAAAGCCCTGGTGAGGTGGTGGTCCTCGGGGCTCAAAAGACTCCTTTGAGTGGGATCCATGCTGTCCCCCATCATAATATTATAAAAGCCTTGGGAAACTGGTGGTCTCCAGGGCTTAAAAGAGTCTCAGGAAGGGGGCCCTTTGAGCCCCCCTCCTATTTTTATTCCTGCATGCACCTTGGACCTGGCCCACTTGGTGGCTAAACAGTAGAGAAGTGCAGGAGACTGCACTTCTTTTGTTTTTATTTTCAGCCGGAGCCATTGAACCAGCGCGACTACCGCCAAACATTTTTTTTAAAAGGCTTTTTTGCGCAGCGGGGACCTAGGTGAACCCCAGGGCCAGGTAGGAAGTCAGGGTATTCCTACCCTGCCCCCTTTTCTTTTTTTTAAATGTTTTTTTTAGGGATTCAGCTGAAACTAAGTCCCTAGATGTCTGCCAACACTTCATGGTGGAAGTGTTGGCAGCCAATCAGATATCAGCATGAGATTGGGAAGGTTTGCAGAGCCTTTGGGTCTTTAGATATACAAATTTGGATTTCCCTTAATATCTCAAAAACTACTGAATGGATTTAAACCAATTCACAAAAGATCCCTTTCTGGACAAACAGCTACCTTTCTGCCAAATTTTCTGTGATTCCATTCATCAGTTCGGACTGTAGTTGTGTCTAAAATCATGATGGGAATTTGCATGGGGAAAACCCATTTTTGGACCTCCCTTTTTCTCTGCCCCCGCTTGACAGATCACTCCGAAACTTTCAAGACAGCAGCTGAAGTGAGTGTTATGCTATTTTACTTTATTTACGAGGATTCATCAAACAGTGCCAAAGTAATTGGCAAAAGAACAAACGCTTTTCTAACGGAAACAGGTTCCAAACTATAACTACCTACTGGCGACCACCAGTATGTAATATACATATTTATATGTATATGCTTTTTATAGTAGTAAATAAAAAAATTATATAATGTAAAATGTATATTTTTAACTATAGTGTTATAATATATTTATATACATATAAATACACACACATATGTGTGTATGTTTATATGTTTATATATGTATATATAGTATTAAATGTATTTAACTTACATTATGTTAAAAATATATATACAAATATTTAGGATTTACTATTGTAAACTATGTATATATGTTAAAATATTATATTTTTGTATGTTTTAAAGGATATTAGTGCAAAACGAGTTTAATATATTTTTTGTAAAGTTCTATTTCAATTTTTTTACCTCACATCCGGTGAATATTATTGAAGATTTGGGAGTAGGACTCTCTTCTTTCTTTAAAGAAGAGATAAAAGAGACCACTCTTGTTTGGGTTGGGGATTTTAATGCCTCTAAATGCATCTAAAGTAGGATTCAGGTGTGTGGTATTACAAATGAGCTGGGTGATATCATGGCACATTGCTCACATTCCCTGTATGGGGAATCCCTAACCAAAATTGTATTGACTAACAATCTTTCTTTTATATCTGATCTATGGGATGGTCTGAACTCAAAAGCCATGACCTTCATTGGTAAGGGTAAGAGGAGTGCTATTGACCATACATGAATTTTGGAAATATTGACTTAATCTGTTAGCATTCTGATGTCTTTGACTCTCCTTTCAGTAACCATCGCTCGGTTGTAGCTTCTCTTGGGATCTTGCCAAGTATTCAATACCCTGTCTCGTGGTTATTACCGATAGCTTTCGCCCCAAATCAAGAGATGGCTAAATAATGGTGTGATGTAGATCCCATTAAAATCCATACACATTTGTTTAGGACTAGTTCAGAGGAATTTAGGATCTACTTAGCTGACAATGGGGAATCTTTTAGTGTGAGGGAACATTTTAATAAAATGTGTACCTCTATTTCAGATTTTTTAACAGTAGTAAATCCTCGGCCAGAGCATTTGGTTTATTCTTGGCTTGATAAAGACTGCATGAAAGCACATAAAATCCAGAAACAAGCCACTTATCAAATCACACGAGATATAATTTCTGTCAGAGTAGTAAGACAGAATAATGGTATTACTTTAAAGAAAAGGAAACGTGAGATAAGGGTAGAAGCATGGGAAGATATAGAGAGAGCAATTGCGCTCAAAGATAATACAGCTTTATGGAAAGTAATAAACTGCCCTTTTTTATAGGAAAACAAAATTCAAGGACGGATGCTCTCATTTTAGAACATGATTGGGTTTCTCATTTCTCAAAGATTTTTACCTTGGAAGGGAGGGCTAAAACCCTTCTTGATAGAAGAGATTTTTTTTGTAATTTTGATTATCTGATACATTTTAGTAAAACGATAACTGTAGAAGAAGTGAGAAAAGCCATATGTAGCTCAGGCAAGGTGGCTGAACCTGATGGGGGCCTCAGTAGAATTCTTTAAGTATAACCATAATTTATAGGCACCTATAATTAGCTATGTTTTTAGAGCCAAAGTCATTACAGGTCAGCCAGACTACTGATTGAAGTCTGTGACCATACCCTTACATAAAAAAGGTACCAAGAATGACTCGTTAAATTATCGTCCGGTCTCCCTTATTGATTGTTCCACAGAAAATGTTAGCAGGGTGATTTTAGGGAGGTTGGAAGACTGGGCGGGAGATGGAGCCTTTTTCTCCAAAGCCCAATATGGGTTTCGTCAGGGTATGGGCACGGCGGAACAGGCTCTAAATCTGCCTCTTATACTGGGCAAATATGTTCAGGTCGGGGAGGGGCCATGCATATGGCCTTTATGGACCTCTCCTTGGCATTTGACCTAGTGGATATATGGGATATTATGAAGCAAGCTGGTGTTGATCCCCCCCTTATTATTTACTTTGCAAATGTTACATCAAAATACCACAATGAGGGTTCGATACACCCAGGTGGACGACCTGACGTCTCTTATTCACGTTAAAAGGGGAGTCAGACAAGGCTGCATAGTGGCCCTGTTTGGATTCCTAATGTGTATGAATGCACTGGATGCATTCTTAAAGACACTAACCCCCGACATACCTAAATTGGTGAGCGACCCATGCCTGTCCTGCTTCACATGGACAATGCACTGTTTTAATCTCGCACCGCAAATGATTTGCAAACTCTACTGGATGGTTTTTATTCTTTTATGATGGATTTGAAACTCAAGGTTCATTAAAAAAAAATCATATATCTTGACTAGTGGTACCAAAAATACCGGTTCTAGGAAATTTACGGTCGGAGGTATACTCATTATAAAGATCCTAACTTTTAGCTATTTGGGCATTTTATTTTCTGTAAATTTGGATTGGGACAGACTGCTGACTCTAAGATGTCAGCAATTGGAAGCATTGTGTGACGCAATTTTTACGTTTGCAAGCAAGTTGGGTAGCGTACCTCCTAGGGAATTAGTGATGCTCTACAGAAGTAAGTGTCAGTCCATGGCTGCTTATGGAGTGGGGTGTGGGAGTTTGGCTTTAGGAAGGTCTTACAATCATTTCAAAATAGGTTTCTGTGGGAATGGGTGGTGAGCGCACTCGTTTTGAAGTGTAAAAAAAGTTTAACGGTATGCGTGCGACATTGCCATATGCTTGCGTGGCATGTGAAGTAACTGGGGGAGTGGCCTAGTGTGGAAGTTACTAGGACTGCAATGTGCACTGCTGTAAAATTATTTCAATCATTTAATTCAGTTTCCATACAATTCACAAAAAATCATATACAGTTTTTTCAATGTGCGTTTCAATTGAGTTATACAATAAACATAATCAGTAAATATGTATTCACTTATACATGAATGTTGAACAAAAGCTGAGAATAAAATGACATTTTAAAGCACCCAATGCATTTCGGGACATTCGTGGTCCCTTCGTCAGGGGTAAGTTGTTGGGAAAAAGGAGAGAATTTCAAAATCTGCATGTTGCGGAATCATTAAGTTGTGGTTAAACTTAAGGTGAGAAGTGCTCCCCACACCTGAGTGACTATATGGTATACGATACCTTTAGGAATTGGTTCAAGATTCTCAAGTTCGCGTGTTCAGTCTCTGAAGAAACAGTATAGAATAAGGTAAAGAAAACTGATCCCTCATATTATCCGTAATTCAATTCAAAAGCGTTTGGAACCCTACTTCATACCTGGTCTATGTATGTGGTTCTATATGTTTCGTTTCGCGGTGAGGATAAGGGTCTGTGGAACAAATGAAAACTGGGTGTTAACTTAATCTGTTTGAAAAGTGACGGTAACTAGTCAACGCTTGACTGAGGACGTGGCTCACCTTGTTTTAAGGAGTTCGTATTGAAACGAAGCCATATAACGTGAAGAGAGCTGGCGCCAGAGTTGATTGCGACCGGAGCCCGTAAGGAGTCTGAAAAATGGTAAAACCTATTAACTCAGATGTAGAATAATGCTAGGGCCAATGAATCCAAGATTCGAAAAAATAAATGAATAAATGGAGTGGGCTTACCGAGCCGAAAATTCAAGTGACGGCGTGTACATCCACGAACGCTAGTTACCGTCACTTTTCAAACAAATTAAGTTAACACCCAGTTTTCATTTGTTCCACAGACCCTTATCCTCACCGCGAAACGAAACATATAGAACCACATACATAGACCAGGTATGAAGTAGGGTTCCAAACGCTTTTGAATTGAATTACGGATAATATGAGGGATCAGTTTTCTTTACCTTATTCTATACTGTTTCTTCAGAGACTGAACATGCGAACTTGAGAATCTTGAACCAATTCCTAAAGGTATCGTATACCATATAGTCACTCAGGTGTGGGGAGCACTTCTCACCTTAAGTTTAACCACAACTTAATGATTCCGCAACATGCAGATTTTGAAATTCTCTCCTTTTTCCCAACAGCTTACCCCTGACGAAGGGACCACGAATGTCCCGAAATGCATTGGGTGCTTTAAAATGTCATTTTATTCTCAGCTTTTGTTCAACATTCATGTATAAGTGAATACATATTTACTGATTATGTTTATTGTATAACTCAATTGAAACGCACATTGAAAAAACTGTATATGATTTTTTGTGAATTGTATGGAAACTGAATTAAATTATTGAAATAATTTTACAGCAGTGCACATTGCAGTCCTAGTAACTTCCACACTAGGCCACTCCCCCAAAATAGGTTTCTGGCCACAATTTTAGGTCTCCTGAAATCCACATCACATGTTATAACCCATAATGACTTTGGCCTAGGGTTTTTCAAGGACTTGCTGGGATTGGCCCAATCCTGTTCTGTGTTAAAATATGGTCTGTACCAGAGTTAAACTTAATGAGGGATCTTGTGGAAGACTGCCTTAAATCTAATAATGCACAATCTATCCCGTGCCTCAACTATGTTAATAAGACCATACAAGGTCTTGGGTTTATCAATCTATGGGCAAATGGAGTCAACATGAATTCCTCTTATAAAGCGCAGGTTAAGTTACAATATTTAGAATTAAGAAATACTTCAAGGCTGTAGAAAGCAATTAATATGGTAACGGTCCAGCATAGATTTTATCTTTTACTGCTGCGACTAAACATGATTCATTCCCTAAGGGCCTTCCTAGTTATGGGTTCCTCGTTTTACCCCTTGTCTTAGCTGTGTCTGCAATTGGCTATCTTGCCAATCCACTAGTTATTTTATGTTACTTTACCCTCTTTATGACTCTTATAGCTCAGGTTTCTTAAGTCCTGTGCTTAGAGGACATTCGTTTGAATTAAAAAAGGATGGTTTAATTTTTTTACAGCGTCTTGATTCACCTGTGATTTGCTTAGCAGTTAAAATTTTAATTCGCAGCCCTGGAGGTTAAGAAAAAGATATATCCATTTGTATATAATATTTCTGAACAATCAATTATGTATATAATTAATTAATGGGAATTTTCATCATGGATAATAATTATGGACTAGTGAGGATGGGGTTTTATTTGTTTGAATATTTGCATATTGTTATATGATGGTCTTTCTTAAATGGGCTTTTGTGATTTTTTTACAAAATCGAATAAAGATGATATGATGATGATAGTGCAAAAAGATAATTTTTTCCAATATTTTTGTACTTACCATTATAGGTATAGGGAAATAATATTTTTGTAAGCAATATTTTTGACTCAATATTCATGTCCCTCGACATTGTTGAAATCGATATTCTGTCAGAGACCCCCAAGACAACCAGGTGGGCAGTTAATACAGCCCTTTTCATTACTTAGTAAATTACCAGACCAGGGAACATACATTAATCACTATGATTGATCAATCCTAGTATTTCAGAGGAATATAATGTACTGTAATGTAATGTATCCATGTCTAAATCTCTAAGACCTTTGATAGCTCATTTAAATGTCCTCCAAGTTGGTTATTGTATGTTAATCTTAATATGTAAAGCACATGTAACCTCAATTTCTTGCTACTGGAGAGATGAAATAAACACAATTTGTATTCAGGCTTGGACAGAGTTTAGAGGCGAGAAAGGCCAGGTTTTAAATATCTATCCTAAATTTCTAAAGCGAGAGTTGTGTAGGAAGAGACAGAGGTATGGTGTTCCATAGTCCAACTGCCGCAATAGGATAAGCTCTCTCTCCAGATTTTACTGTCACTGGAATATGAAGCAAAACAAGACTGGCTGATCTAAGAAAGCTTCTCAATTTATGCTGGCTGAACTTAAATGAAATCAATTCTGGGGTTTGGGAGTATATGTCTTTGTGAATAATGTCAAGAGTCTAAGGGCCTGATAATGGCTTTGGCGCAGCAGAGACGACGCAATGCCGCCTCCGCTGCGCCAGAGCCGCGCAAGCACCACCGACCGTATTACGAGTCAAAAGTGTGTAACTCGTGATAAGGTCGGCGGTCCTTTGCTATTCCCATGGTGCAGCCTGGAAAAAGGCACTGCAATGGAAACATCAGAAAGGTTCCTGCAGGGCATGGACATGGATATCCATGCTGTGCTGTAACTTTGTGGGGGTACAGACAATGGGGCACATGATGTGCCCCCCGAATGTATCCCCATGTCGGGGGGCCATGGGAGCCCTGTATGCCCCTTTGTTCCTGCACCGCCAGCCTTTTCATGGTGGGGCTCCCCCATGAAAAGGCTGGCTGTCCAGGAACTCATAATATGCTGAGCGGGACTGCGCCAGTCCCCACTCAGCATACTGCGTTGTGGCGCTCCTGCTCCACCGCTCTGGTGCAACTGACGGTCCACCACTGCAACGACTTTAGGAGTCGTAAAACAGTGGACGGTGGACTGCTGCACCACCTTGAGGATGGTGGTTGGGAGACCGTCAGACTCGAAATCAGGCCCTTAATCTGTGTCTTCTTTCAAACAGGTACATAGCTGCAGAGGGCAGAGTTGCAGAGATATGATCCCATTTTGTGACAGGGGCGGCTCCTCCATGGGAGTGGAGGAGTGTCGCCGTACTAAAATGCCCCCAAGCCCCGAGATGAAAATTAAAATGGTAATTCATCATTACCATTTTATTTTTCATCCTGACATCCTCCTGTCCCGAACAAGCGTCAGAATGGGGGCAAGGCCGCTGCTGAATGACACCAGCAGGGACTGGGAGGAGGGTGGGATGTACGTGTACTTCTCAAGGTGTGCATGTCTTTTTGGCCGGCCGTTCTTGCGATGGCCACCCAGACATGCGCACTTTGAAACCTCTAACCCAGATATCTCAGGACAGCTAGGTTAGAGCAACTGCAGGCTTCCATAGGGCTGTGGAGAGCCAAGACAGGCCGCTCCCTCCAATCAGGGTGCTGCTCTCATGCCGGTGAGTGCAGCGCCCTGATTGGTTAAGGGAGTTTCCTGGTGCCTGAGCTGCAGCACAACAAGCTCCGGAGCAGAAGGTCCTGTTGTCAAGTAAGTGTTTCTTTATATATATTTTATTTATGTGCGCCCGTTTATTTTGATTTTTTCTTTTTTTTTTTGCGCGTGCATACCCGTTCTCCTTTCCAGTTGATGCCAGTCGCCACTGTTTTGTGACACCTTCCAGCAGTCTTGTTGACACATTCTAAACCAGCTGAGAATTTTCAAGTGTTTTCTCAGTAGCTCCTAGGTGCATGGTATTTCTATAGTCAAACCTGAGTTTAATAAAAGAATTAACTCTCATAACGTTGAGACAAGCATGGATGATTGTAATGCAAAATGGAAACATAGGCATGCAGAGATCACTTGCAATACAATTGTGATGCAAAGCTTTCATAGGAAGCCTATATTGTTTACACAAGATTCTAAATCTGGTAATTTAGCGCTATGACATAGAAACAGTTATTACAAAACTTGTTACCCTCTATTGCTATGTCATGTAGGCCTTCCAAGCCAGGCTGACAGGGCTCTCCGAAAGCACTTCTTGTCTGCTTTGACTGAAAGCAGAAAGCATAGCTGCAGGAGGGGAAAAGAAGGCATGGAAAGTGGTGAGGGGCAGTTAAAGATGACAGGGAAGGTATTTTTTTCACTTTTCATACAGGGTAGAGGTCAGCCTAGCAGGCATAGGCAGGTCCAGATCATTTCATGGGGCCAGACAAACCATAACATTACTTGCTTCGCTCTCATTGTCTATTTGATGTCACTCAAAACCAAAAATAGTCCTGTAACTCAGTTATCCATCTATAATTCTGTATTTTATGTATGACTCTTGTAGAGAGGCACTAACATGAATGGGAAACATCCTCAACAACGACTCCGGAAAACGAGTTCTGGAGTCACGCTAACCGAACAACGACTTGACGGACAATGACTTAGCCTTACCCAGGCATGTGCGTTGTTAAGGCTAAGTCGGTCTAGTGTTCATGCAGGGTGGTGTTCAGAGGAGCGTTGGACAGGAACAGGTAATGGGTAGTTTTAAGGGGTAGTTTTCATGGGATGGGAGGGGTACAGATTAGTTTTTAGGGTGTGTGGGTTCTGGTAGTTTTAAGGAGATTGGGGGTGTATTTAGGGCTCAGGGGGAAAAGGAAGGGCATGGTAAACTAAGTCACGGATAGCTGTTTACCATGCATGCCATTACCACATAAAATCGTGGTAAAGGAATGTGTGGCAAAGCTAGTCATGGTTAAGAGGCGGTCATAGTAGAGACCGCGTTATTCAGGTAGGCGTTGTAAAGGAACTCGTTGTTCAGACATACAACCAGCGTGAATAACTTAATTTAAATCCAGTAGTTTACTGTTATAAAGTAGCAACAATTGTTAACATAACTGCTACCCACTGTTGCTACATCATAAAGGAATTCCAGGCTGCCCTTTCAGTCATGTTATCGGTTTTATGTCACTCAGAACCCCTCAGTGAAAAACATCATTGTAATTCTCTGTTGCCCATCTATAATTCTAAATGTTATAAATGTCTCTCAGCGATTCTAAATCTGGTAATTCACTGCTATGACGTAGCAATAGTGGTTAGCAAAAGCTGTTCCCCTTTTGCTAGATCATAAAGGAATTCCAGGATTCTCAAGCCGGGCTCTCAAAGAGCCTGACAATTCAGTGCGGGCAAGACAGAGAGCAGGTCTGGAGGGGAGAGGAGAAGAAAGGAAGGTACAGAGGTCAGTGCAGGTGGGTGGCAGGAGTCCAGTTTTTTTGTTACAGGGAAGAGAGACCATGTTATTTAAGGCTTTCTCATTATTCCTCTGTCCCTGGCGAGTACTTGAAAGTAGGGTCAAATACTTTGGATGGCTCATACATTACATAGAATTATAGATAGGTAACAGAGAACAATGTGGGTGTATTCTCCTTGGGTTGCTCAGTGACATCGTAGACAACTCGGGCTTTGCTCTTGTTGTCTATTTGATGTCACTCAGAACCCCTCGTTGAAAAACATCCCGTTATTCACTGTTACCCATCCAAAATTCTATATGTGAACCTAAGTTGTACACTGTTTTTGCAGGAATGCAATGTGTTCCCATGAAAGTTGGGCAGTTGCTGGAAATGCAGAGGGGAAGGCGGTGTCATTCAACAAAACCTCAATTTTCATAGGATTAATTTCTAGAACGTTGGCTGAAATACAATAGCATAGTCCCAAAGAACGCAGATGACACACACTAGGCAGTATGCAGATGTTAAACAATAATGGCCAAACTGTTGCCCTCACCCTGTGGAACACCCTACTTTTTCTCCCAGCGATCGGAAGTAAAAGAGCCTCAAACTCTGAGCTTTGGCCATCAGTAAGTATTTTATTCAGTCCAAGTCACTATCACAGCAGCTAATTTCAGAATGCAGTCCAACCGGGAAGTTGTGGTCAATGGTGTTGAAGACAGCTTTCAAGTCAATCAAGATCAGGGTTCCAACACCATCATCATCCAACTCCCATCGCCCAAGTCAGAGAGCACAACTAAATTGGTGCTTCTCCTTGAACAAAACTCTGCTTTAAGGGAGCCAAGCAACCCATTCCCTTCTATAAATCACTGCTCCCTAGAGATTATTCCATTCTCCATGATTTTGGCTAGGTATGAGACCATCTGCCCATCAATTGTTACCAGTCCAGCAATATCCTTTAGGATTTTCCAGATGTTGAAAATGCAACCATTATCATCTCTTTAGTGGCTCCCGTGCCTGTGCAGTCCTTGATCTTCTTCCTTTTCAAAAGATGCATTTTACAGTGGACGCAGAGATATGTCTGTGTACCCACTCCATTTTGTGGAAATCAACAAAGAAAATATTTATCTTACAGGCACTGTTTCTACTGTGGCATGGCCAATTTTTTCCTGCATGTCCTTCCAGAGTTACAACACCTTATTTGGTTCATAAATGCCTTTCCTGCTTTAGAGCATAATACTGTTTAATATTTTGGCTTCAAAATCCAATAACTTTTTGACCAATATTGTTTTCATCATGTATGTCAGTGCACTGTATTGTAATTGCATGTATATAGTGCTCATACCTCTGGTGAAGTAATGAGGTACATTAGCGGGTGAGCGCTTAATTGAAAGAGTATTGAGTTGCAGAACAGCCTGTCTTACGCCTCTGCGTCTAAGTTTTGTAATGGTAGGAAGGGAGCGACAGATAGAACAAATGCACTTTACATTCATTTATTGGTGAACCTCAGTGACCAAGTCTCTATAGAATTCCCGCATAGTGATAGGTGAGTGACTCAAACACATGGATTGTATACAGCCAGCCATATTGAATGATCTGAGCCCATGCAGAAGTAATGAGGAGTATTATGAAGGCATGCACAGGAAGAACAAAATCACAGTAAATGCTCTTTATGGACTTCCCATGAGCATCACAACAGACTAATGACCCACAAACGTGCATTGGTTCTAGATAGCCATCATAACTGATGCAAAGAGCCTGTGCAGGATCATCAGTGACCTGCAGACATGCACAAGTAAAGCTCAATCATAGTGAGAGCTCTTTACAGTCTATCAAGGGGCTTAGTGAGGCAGCCCACAGGCATGCACTTAGGGTGACCACCAGACCCCAGGTCATTATGGAGCATGCTTCCAATGCTGACCTTTCACCTACAAACCATGATTGTATTACTCTGATTCGTTCAATGAAAGCATTCAAAGAGCAGAACACCCATGATGCACTGGGTTATCACAAGACATCCCAGGACTGGAAACAGTGTCTGTAATGACCTCGGGGGAGTTGGCGACCCTCCATACACTGAATGCAAGCAGCTTGGGGGCCCAAAGTCACAAATGTGCAATCAAACACACAAACAACAAATCTAGACAAATGAAACAAAGAAAAATAGCAAGTCACAAACCAAGGAGACTATCCGAATGCTCAGCTCTTGCTATTTACATATACCCCTCACTCAAAAATGCATTGTCTACAACTGTTCGCTCAGTGGGGGGGGGGCTGGCCATCCCTTGGTAAAGTGATGCTATACTCTTTGCGTAGATGGGTAATCAATAGGTAAGGCAAGGAACACAAGGGTGGTATTAACACAAACACAATAGTCCTCATTACAAGTGGACTAGTTAATTATGTGCGGTATGCCCTGTTACCACACACATCGCAATAAGAAGTTTGTCGGCTAGCACCACACTGCTGCAGCTTAACCTCAACAAATGCTGGTGGGTCACATCTCTTAAAACGTATTGGGCAAAAGATGCTTGATAATTACAAGGGCATGAAGATTTTGGTGCATTAACCATCAAACTCTGCATGATAGTCCGCATTTTGTGACAAAAACTCGTAATAGGGACCAAACAATGGGCAACTCACAATGAGGCCTAAATTAAATATGTAATTGGCACACCTACAGGTTCTATCCATCAAAATGGAGCCATTTGATAGATTTTTTGCCACAGTGGTTGAAAGAAGGCTTCACAAAGTTAGTTTTGCTGTCAAAGACTATCTGGTCGACCATGCCTTTGAGGCGACACAGGGTGCTGGTCTAACAATTTCCAATTTCCTCTGGTGCATGGATCGGACACGCAGAAAACATGACATTTTTTCACTTATAACCGGGTATAATGTCCCTAGGCAGGATTGCTTGTGATGGTGCACCTCCCTCTGATTAAGAATAAATCTTTATCTAGTTTGAGGTTGCCCTCACCATCATAAAAAGAACAGCTCTTCATAAATCTTTTGACTTATAAGGCGAAAGGCCTAAATATATTCAAGGCGAAGTGTCACCAAATTCATTTAAATTAACAGCCTCCAATATATTGTTGTGCATTACCATAACCGTGCCATTCTGTGAAGGTAATATATGCGTGGAGAGGGATTCCTGCAAAGAAGATAAGTTAAACTGTCTTATACATATTTAAGGAGGTCCATAAACAAAAGATAGTCATAAACATCAGATAGAGGTAACAGGGTGGAAGACATGCATTAAACTGAACCGCTATAAAACACAGGCTAAAAGGCACATCGGGACTCTGCGCTTTTTATCAGCTTGACAGGTGTGCCGCCTTTTCAGCTGCATTTGTTCAATCACGCGTGAATGGCTTCAGTGTGTTATATTCGGACTTAATTTGTAGTTTGTTATGCTTTTTTTTCCCTAGAGCTTGAATTTAGAAGGGGACAATTTTAGAAATGTGCAATCTATCAGTGGATTATGTTTTTAAATCTTGAAATTAACACTTAGAACCAATGAAATGGACAATATAAGGTTTGCCACATATACCGTATATACGAAATCCGTGTATATTAGAATTCAAATGGTTCTGTGTGCAGTGATGTACTCTGGTCTTGTCATTCCTATTGAACGCCTATGTCCCTGCTGATCAATAGGTTTAGATATGTACATTATGCAAACATTTCTTAAATATATTTGTTTTATTGCGTGTTTGTCTTAATACAATGTGTGTAAAGATGTTATTTCAATTGCTTGTGAAGATGTAAAGGTTTGTGCTTCACAACTTTACGTATCGAATAACCTTTGCCAGCTTTGCATAGTAGCAAGCTTACACATTAAATACAACAAGCATTTACAATGCAATAGGTCTCACATTTTAGAAACTTTGAAATATTAGTATTGTAAATGACAATGCCTTTTAATATTGCGGGTTTTATTAAACACATAAATAAAAGGCATTGTCATTTACAATGCAAACAGCTCACAATCGATTGCATTACAAATGCGTGTTACCTGGTATTAGCGACAATGTAATGTACCTATGGCCTGAAGAGAAAGCTACATACATAACACTGGCAATGAACAGCAGGAAAACAAAACAAGGGGTCCATTTGATGGATGTATGAGTAAAGAGTGTAAACCGCACTTATGGTGTTTTATGCCATATTTGGATTTTGCAGCGTTTGCTTTAATGAAACTTCAAAAAAAGACTGTGAACCCCACAGCGAGGCAGGAAATGAAGACAAGGATAAGACGTGCAGGAAAATGTTGTGACAGAGCAAGTTGTCCACTAGAAAAGACAGAGAAGGGAAACCCGGAGTGAAGGGCCGTGTAGAAGCAGAAAAAGCGTGCATCATACCAATTCAGGCGGGTTTAAGGAGAGTCCCAAATCAGCCTTTGCACTCCCTGAGGAGGCTGACCACATGTGTTTACTGCGGTGTTACCCATTTGTCACCCCTCCTGGAAAGTTAGGATAAGGTCCCAATAACTGCAGTGAAGCCCTGATCAGAATATTTTGTGCGTGCTCTCCAGCCAGAAGTACTGCATTCCTGGGGATGGCGTTGACACATGATGTACCAACCTCTCTATAACAGCAGGTACTGTCACATTCAAGGTTTGCCAGTTCAGGGGCACGGGCCTTTTCTTGTTAAAAGTCAGGAGTGCAAGTACTGTGCCACTAAAGGTTTGAAGGGTCGGGAATACAGGTAGTGCTGCGCTCAAACTACGGCAGCTCAAGAGATCCACTGAACGCATGAATGCTGAGTAGCGCATGCAATGCTCCTTAAAAGGTGTGGTAGCTCTGACACCGTCAAAGGGTAGCTTAACTCTGAAGTGCAAGTATTGCCCCACTAAACACATGGCAGGTAAGGAGTGCACGCATTGCCCCCATTAGATGCATAGCCAGGGCCTGCTTTAGGGCAGTGTAACTGGTGCGGCCGCACTGGGCGCTGACCTGTGGAGGGGGCGCTGACCTCGGGGGAGGCTCTGTGTTTAGCAATAATTTATGATTGGAGAGATGAGGGGCACTTTTGCCCGGTGGGAGTGAGCGAATCTAAGGGGGAGGTCATGGGGTGTAGGGGTGCCAAAAATTATTGTTGCACGGGGTGTCACCATGGCTACAGCCGCCCCCGTGCATAGCAGTTCGTGAGTGCTGGCACCGTTTCATTGTAATGACAACAGTTCAGGTATACTGTACAGTCACATTACAATCAACGATAATGAGAACTTATTTTACTTTCAGCTCAAAAATAAAGAAAAAGTCCTTCTGAGGAGCATGTCCATGGCAACTTTCAGAAGTACTGCTGCTTACCTGGGATCTTGGAAAGGAACATGGCACTCTGTAGAAAGCAGCCAGCTTTGGAGCAGGGTAGAGGGACCTCTGGAAATAGTGGGTAGGCCGCGTCTACACTCGACTTGAGCCCTGCTTTCTAAGAATGTGATTGGTTTCTGAAATACTGTTGCTCTGCACAGAAGAAACAAGCACATATGTTATCCAGTTAATCCTTTTTTACGGCTGGGTAACGTGATTGGGGTCCCCGTTGGCGGGTGAGCCTCAGAGATATCCCAAAGAGCAAGTGGAGCAATGTACTTTTGTTCCACTAAAATAGGCCTTCAAAGAATGTGTGAAAATTAAAGAAATACGCGCAGAACTGAATCCTGTGAAGAAACGGAGGGGCATATCAACAACTACCGGCGATAATTATCGCTAAGCGCACTTAGCGCTAGGATAATTATCGCCGGCTAGTGTGGATTTTTATCGCTGAGATAGCGTGCTATTAGCAACGCTTATCTCAAAAGCGATAAAAATCCTAGCGCTAACTGCCTAACGTGAGATTACCGCTGGAAACAGGGGTTATCGCTACTTTTCTTGCCGCTATGCTTCATAGCGTGGGGCTTGAGGATAGGAGAAATGTGGCTTAGAGACATTTCTCCTGTCATGTCAGGTCAGGAACGCCCACTTTGCATCTCATTAGAGATGCAAAGCTGGGCGTTAAGATTTCGAATGTTAAAGCAAGGTTGCACGCGTTAGAGTGACTTTGCTAATTAGGCAATAAAATTATCCCTGCTTTTCGGCCAAAAACGGCCGCAAGAGCGGCGATAATTTTCTATCGCCTCGTTGTTGATATGCCCCCGAGTGCGTAGGAAATGAGTAACATGTCCTAAAGATTAGATCGCTCCAGACATTTCAAGCAGCCCCTACCGGATCGGTTCAAGCCACCACCAAGAGCCTGCATTTGAGCCTTACCGCAATCCCATGACCTCGAATACATCTCACCTCTCGAATACAGTAACCTTTGAGGGTCTTTGAGGCATGTGACATGGTACGAACTAAACATGACAGTATGTAGAGAGGCGTACGGTATTTTACAAAACATTGTGTAGGGCTTGGTCCTTCTGCCCGAACAAGACCATACAGCGAAAGGTACTCAAAGGTGCACTAACAGTATCCAAGGAAGGCACTGCATAATAAAACAAAGAATAAAAAGGTTGATGTTGTGATTCGATCAAGTTTGGTCGGATCAGAAATAAATAAATAAACATTAATCAAACAAAAACACACGTGAGAGAAGTAATGGTGTAAACATATCAAAATTATATGTATTATAAACACAATGTCAGACTAAACATCTGCAGTTCATATCAAACGGGCATGCAACCGAGTGCCTCCTGCAAAAAAATTCTGTGTGATGAGGATATCAGGCAAAACTACGGGATAAACTTCCCGCTAGGAGGCGTGGATACCTGGTGGATAGGGCTGACGCACTAGATCTCAACCAAAACAAGCATTGGCCGCGCAGCTGCAAAAGTGACGTGGCCGGACGAGAATGGCGGGGGAGAAGGGAGGGGGAGTGAGGGGGTAGTGCAAGCAGAGCAAGGCTAAGAATGGCAGTTGGCGGCTGTGCACGTTCACGCTCACATTCACGCAAGCTTTAGGCCAGGAAACGCTTGTGGGTAGGACTTTGAAAAGCCCCTTACTAAAAGTCGAGCAACAGCGCATGCGCTGCTGTAGGCTCGACCTAAAAATGCATTACAGCCTGTAACAAAGGTAAAATGGCAAATGGCAAGGATAAATAACAAGCGCACATAGGCCCGTGTAGCCCGCCCCTACTTCCTGCTTCTCTTCTGCCGCAACCAGAGCCTCTGACCGCTTGGCACCTTCTGCCTGGTGTTAGGGCCACCGCTGTCAACTATGATAGGGCTGGAAACTATGTTCGAGTCTCGGCGTTGGCACAACATCCTGTGATCTTGGGCAAATCACAAAATCAACATGTTCCTGCAAAAATGAACGTTTCCTTGTGCTAACTGGCGATCAAGTAAAGCGCTCTAAGTAATACATTTCAGTGGCATAACCCTATATAAAACTGCATTTAAGGAACGAGTGGTCTGAAAACATGAGCACTGCAGGGGTGCTCCAAGACAAAACAAGCTTTAGAATAAATCATGAGGAATTGACTGAGAGAGGCCCATGACTGATTGGAATGGAGGGGGGAGGGACAGCAGAGAGAGTAGGGTGGAGGAGCGAGGGAGGAGACACAAGAGGGAAAGCAAAACCAGCGCAGCGCTCATGAAAGGGCAGTTCGCTGATAGACTGAGCCAGCCTTCCAGAATATTGATATAAGACACAAAACCTGCCATTCTCTTTTAAAACCAGAGTCAGTCCACAGCTGAGACAGCTGCAAGGAGCAGGTCAGGCAGCAGTGCCCCCTTCTCTGGGACAGGCTGCAGCACAGTCCTCCCTCTCCATCGGCCTGGCTCCCAGGTTTTATTTTTTTGTCTTTTTTTTTTTTGGTCCTCATTTTTCGCCCTTGGTTAACAAATAGAGGCGCAAGAAGAGAGACATACTGTCACAGAAGAACTGGTGGAGGTGCAGACCTGTTTATAAGGTATCACCTCCCAGTATTGTCTCAGTACTCCAATAGCACCCCCTAAAGACAACCAAAAAAAGAAAAGAGAGAGTGATATTGCTGCAGTCAAATAACCATTGCTGATGTCGAGAGCGCCCTGGTGGGTATACCAACACATGGAATTTTCAAACAGCATAATCATTGGACCATGGGGGGAAAAAAAAAACCCACTCCACAAACCGATGTACCGATTACGCCCAATTCAACAGAAGCCAAAAACTTCTCTTGTCAGGATTTCCAGCTCTTGTTAAAACTACTTTAGAGGTTTGTAGAACTGAAGTGCGCCAGTCCAGCAAGGTAGGTAGTAATGAATCCTTCCATTTTCTACAAATTTCTCTTCTAGCCAGCAATATGCAATAGAAGAGAAGATTTTTCGCTGAACCCCGAATCTCAGGTGAAACTCCAAATATTACGAGAGGAGAACTTATCAAGACTTCAAAGCCGAAAGCAGTTGAAAGTGAGAGACTTATCGCATTCCAATAAGGGAGCAGAAGGGGGCACTCAAATAACATGTGCATATCTGAGGCAGCTATCAGCCCACATTTAGGACATGCCACTGAAGAGTCTTTTGAGAATTTTGAAAGTCTCTGTGGCGAATAGTAGGCCCTATGTAGGGTAAAAAGATGATTCCTACGAAGCCAAGCAGGTTTCACTATATCCCACATGATCTTAAAAGATGTAAACCACAGATTCTCGATATTCTGGTCAGTAATGGAGGAAGCCCACAACAACTCTGGCAGTTGGAATTAGCCATCAACTTCTTCCAGTAGTAGCTTATACCATAGTGAAACCTCCTTTCTGGCTGGTGGCTGATCCAGTAAGTGCGTCACTAGATTACTGTCTCCTCCTAACACGAATCTTCCCCTAGCAGAGATCTGTGAGTGTGCCCAACTTGCAATCTGAAGGAACTTAAACCCAGAGAAGCTCGGCCCAATTAAAGATAGCAAAGCCTCCCATGGGAGCAAACAACCTTCCACAAATAAGTCCCCCCAAGCCTCAAAACCTGCCTCTCTCAATGGTATTGCAAGACTATCAAAAAGCCAATCCGGGCTACCCGGTGAGTTCCACAATGGTGACCTACTTGCAAAATACCCAATCTTTATAGAGCACCTAAGTTTCACCCATGTTTTTGCCATATCTCGCAACACCTTCAGTTTCACTTTTTTTTAAAATTTCGTATCACCAAATTTAAACAAAAAACCTTGCTGGGCCACACCTTCTCCTCTAAGTAATGCTGCAAACATGCATCCAATTCCAGAATTTGTGGGCATTTTTAGCAGCATCCTAACATGGGAGAATTGAAATGCCCACGCATATAGTTGCAAATCAGGTGCCGCCAAACCCCCCTTCTCTCTACGCCGCCTAAGTTTTTTCCAAGCAATCTTAGGTGTGTGGTCATTCCATATGAAAGAACTAATATCACTCTGAAGTTTAGTTATCAGAGAGGGTTCAAAAAATAGGGGAATGGTGTTAAACAAAAAAGAAATTTTTGGCAAAATAGACATTTTTATTAAGTTTACTCTGCCCAAAATTGATAGGGGGAGTGAAGACCAAGATCGCATAAGTCTTCGACATTCTTTGGCAACATTAGAGAAATTTGATGGTACAATTTTATTTATATCCTTGACAATATTAAGGCCTAGATAGCGCAAGATAGAGCTCAACTGAGCCCCTGCCACAGGTTCAGGATCGTTCCAGACCATAATATCAGTTTTAGAGGCATTGATCTCGTAACCTGATACTTTACCAAAATCATGAGCCAAAGCAATTACTGAGGGGAGAGCCGTACGTAGTTCTGAGGAAAAGACGAGAATATCATCAGCATATAGGGCTACTTTCTTTCCCCACCCCCCAAAAGTGAACGGCTTGATGTTACGATCATCCCTCAGCCGTTGAGCGAAAGGCTCAATATATAAATCAAATAGGAGGGGGGAAAGAGGGCAGCCCTGACGCGTACCACGCGTGATGTTAAATGGATTTGACAGTTCTACATTTACTAACAAAGAAGCTGAAGGATTCTGATATAGGAGTCTCACAGCTCGCCGGAATCTCTCCCCGATGTTAAACCTACCCAAGACCCTCAACAGGTACACCCAGTTCACCCTATCGAAGGCCTTGGTGGCGTCCAATGTAAGTACAGCCAATGGGAGAGACTCCATAGTTTCCATATCAATGGCTGCTATAAGATCATATGTCAACTCATACAGCTGACGGCCCCTCACGAAACCCTTCAGATCTGAATGCAAAATTCCCGTTGCTACTGCTCCCAGTCTATTTGCCAGAACTGACGCAAAGACCTTGTAATCAGAATTCAGGATTGAAATCGGTCTATATGAACCGCAACAGGTAGCTGGTTTTCCTGGTTTCAATATTAGGGTTATGGAAGCACTATTCCATGAAGTAGGAGGAGACAATCCTTCCCGAAGAATCTGGTTAAACAAAACTGTAAGAAAAGGGAGAATTGTTGTCTCCAGAGCCATATAAATTTCAGACGGCAAGCCATCTGGGCTGGTTGCCTTACCCTTCTTGCAATTTAAAATAGCAAGTCTAACCTCTTCCTGCGCAATCTCCCGATCCAGAGAGGTACTCTGTTCAGGAGACAATACGGGAAGGGGTACTCCCTTCAGCCAGTCTTCCACTTGCATATCCTCAATATCTTTGTCTTCATGATATATGTTGCAAAAGAAATCCCGAAAGGCTCCTCTAATATCCTCATCGGCAGAATATGTTACACCACCAGAAATAATTGAATCTATATTGTTTCTGACCTGGTCGGTTTTTGCCTTCCAGGCTAACAACTTCCCTGCCCCCTCTCCATATTGGAAATTAGCTAATTTGCTCGCCTCCCACCTCTCAAGGACCCGCGAATTCAAAGTTGAACCCAGTTCCCCTCTTAGAGTAACTAGCTTGTTCTGCCACTCCTGTAGAGTGTTAGCAAGGACTTCCGGGTGCGAGACTATTTCCGCTTGCACTCTAGCCATCTCAGCCTCCAAAGAGGCTACTGCTTCTCTGTAGATCGTTTTATTATATGTGGCCTTGTTCGTTATCAGGCCCCTTAAAAACGCCTTAAATGCATCCCATACACACTCCGGGGAGCTGAACCAATGTTGTTATCCAGAAAATTCTGAGCTTCAGTTTTAAGAGAGTTAATAACCTCTAATGACGAAAGCAAAGAGCGATCAAAGGTCCAGCTTCTCGTGGGGCTTATAGAAAAGCCCCCCAATTCTAAATAAACGGCCGCGTGGTCAGAAAGATGGAATGGGAGGTAAGAGATAATTTGCACCAAGTTAACCAATTTTTGACTAATCAAAATGTAGTCAATTTTCGACTGATGATGGTACTTATAGTTATGGAATGAGACACCTCTTTGTTGCCCTGATTTTACCCTCCAGATATCCACATAACCTAGCTGCTTCATATTATCAAGCAGAAAGGACCTAGTTTTAGACAGAGTTATAGCTCTGCTGGTCGGGGGCTTGTACAATATAGGATCTAAAACGATTTTAAAGTCCCCTGCCACGATGGTCGGCTCTGGAAACGAGAGCAGGTGGGAGAAGATGGTTTTCAAGACTGAAGGATCATCGCAGTTAGGGCCATAATATCCTACTATAGTAATAGGAGATCCAGCTATAATTACAGATACAATAACCCATCTACCCCCTGAGTCCACCATCTTAGAAACTAATCTCGCCTTTACAGATTTCTTTTAAAAAAGTGCTACACCCCTAAAGTGTGCTGTTTGCGATGTCGTTACACAGAGGTCAATCCACCTATTCTTTTTAACCACCGAAAGCAACTCACATTCAGTTAAATGAGTCTCTTGGAGTATAATAACCTGCGCATCTGAGACATGGAGATATTGCATTATCTTATTTTTCCTAGGACTAGTGCGCAGGCCATTAATATTCCAAGAGATAATCTTCAACTTACTCATAACATAGGAATCCTCCCGCCATCACCATCACCATACCCATACCAATCGCCCAATAAGCAGAAACGGAACAAACCCAGCTGCATTCTTCACTAGAGAATAAAGAAGTGACCTCTATAACTCTCCAGCA
Organism: Triturus cristatus; assembly: GCF_964204655.1. Taxonomy (NCBI): domain Eukaryota; kingdom Metazoa; phylum Chordata; class Amphibia; order Caudata; family Salamandridae; genus Triturus; species Triturus cristatus. The sequence continues at coordinate 748,712,812 of NC_140586.1, forward strand.
ATAGCAACTTTTCAAAACATAAACTAAAACAAGGACGAAAATGAGGAATTTATATTTTTGTTTTTACCCCTTGCAACCCCTCCCCGTGCCCCATGGGAAACTCTTACCCTATCTATCTGGAAATTCCAGAAGGTAGTGCCCCTCACTCTGTTCCCGTACAACACAAAAAAAAAAAAAAGAACAAAAATTCACTACACAGAGATAAATAACCATCTGCTTACTGCGTACTACAATATAGAAGCCCGTAGATACATAGCCCTGTATTATTTAAGTGTCTGTTCTCATAATAGTTTCTCCTACACTTACACTACACTTACACTACACCTACACTGACCCCCCTTATCTTTCCCCATAGTCATCAGTAGCTCGTCTGCTGCTAGCACCGATCTAATATTGTGCATTTTATTTTTATACATGATTTTCAATGCAGCAGGAAAAACTAACTGGGCCACTGCACCATAGCCTCTGAAAGCTTTGAGCCTCCTTCCGAACTCCCACTCTTTATCTAGGGTGGTCCTGGAAAGATCAGAGCGGATCTGAAAATTATACCCCTTCCCACTCACAGATTTCTGCTTGAGGGCCAGATTGAGAATAGCCTCCTCAAGAGAATATGTATGAAAGTTCACCAAGATCTTCCTTGGTTTAGTTCTTTGAGGACTTTTCCTGAAAGGATCTCTATGAATGCGCTGAATGTCTAAGGTTAGCTCTTCCACTGATTGATCTAATCTTAGGGATTCTTTCAACAGCGAGATGATATATTTCTTAATATCTGAGCCTTCGCTATCGTCCGGGACATTCAAAATGCGGAGATTATTGCGTCGAGCGTGATTTTCTAATGTCTCTATCCTCTCGGCCAACATCAGGTCCTCTTTTTTAAGCTTAATAATATCTGCCCTTGCTTCATCTAGATACAGGGACAGTTCTGTTACAGTATCTTCCCATACTTCTGTTCTTGTAGACAAACCGCTGATTTTACTGTCAAGAGACTCACAGAAGCTTCTTATTTCAGACTGGTTCGCTGCTGATGTTTCAAACCCTTTTTTAATGTCTGCAGACAAAGATGTAAACATACCCTGTAGGGAGTTAACTAGTGATGTACTATCATAACCCTCAGCCAGAGGGCCGGAGAGAGCAGACACGCAGTCCTGCAAAACTTCATCCTGTAATATCCCTCTACTAGGTGACCCCAATAGGGAGTTAGGTGGAACCACTAAGGATGATGGTTCTAAAGCTAGAGCAGGAGAAGGAAGAAGATGCATAGGCTCCGAAATTACAGAGGTGAAGGCAGGAGACACACATACTTTTAAAGCACCATCTGCCATTACATCCACCCTTTCCGCCATCTCAACTTCTCCATCCAAAGTATCCACATCTACGGTGACTATGCTAGCTTCCAAAACCACTGCCATACTCCGAGATATAGCCGCAGAATTCACAGGAGTCGCCTCATTGGGGTCTAGTGATGCCATAGAGATCAGCGTATTTCCCGAAAGATCTTTCACAGGATGCTGCTCCGCAAGATGTAGAACCTGTGGAACTATTTTGAAATAGGATCGGAGAGACGGGATTATCTTTGACCCGGTGTTGTTAATAAACTTAGTACCCTTAGAGGTCCCAACTGCTTTGCCCGTGCCCGTGTATGCTCTCTTAGCTTCAACTTGCCCAGTCAGAAAAGATTAAACTTTTTTTTTATGTGATGGACTCGTAAAATTTCACTCTGGGAGAGACTGCTCGCCCTCTTTATTTAAATCAGAGCCAGGGCCATGCTCACTTCCTACAGTCTCTATATTTTTGTTCTTCCTAGCCCCCTTACAAATTAACCCACGCTTGCCCTTCTTTGTTTGCCCTGAAACTTCCACCAGGGCTCCGTTACCTGCAGACCCAAGGCAAGCCACCATATCATTGTCGGCCCCCCTGGAACCTCCTGTCAGCGTTGTTGGCGTATTACCATTCTCTCCTGCTCCATGCAGTACACTAACGCGGGAGCTGGCGGCTGCACTGCGAGAACCCCAGATGAGGCTGCGGGTCTTTCTCCCCCGTCGCAGCTCCAGGGCGGCTAGGCTCCAATGCCACAAGCTTGTAACAGCCTGTAGCGGCTCCAAAAAGGTCAAAGGCTGCGGGAGACGCGGAGAGGAAACCTGGTCTGCCGCCTTAAGAAAGTAGAGACACGCCCCGTCCACACACATGGGGCTCAGCGTAGTAGTACAAGGTAATCCGACAAAGCGGCAAAAATATCCAAAAACACTCAAGAATGAAACTTCCAAAATTGCTTAGGACATTAAAAAACAGGCTGACTTCATTTTCGTGCGGACAGCTGTATTTAAAGAATTATAACGCCGAGACGGGAGCTCAAGAGCGGAGCACCGCGGCAGCTCAACTCGCCGCCGCCATGTTTCCCCCAGAGTCAGTCCACAGCTGAGACAGCTGCAAGGAGCAGGCCAGGCAGCAGTGCCCCCTTATCTGGGACAGGCTGCAGCACAGTCCTCCCTCTCCATCGACCTGGCTCCAGCTTGTGAAAAGTTGCACAGAGCTGATAGATAATGTGGACAATCATTAACAAGCAACCCAGGGGGAGGCAGGGGAGGCAGCAGTAACACAACTGTGGTGTTAAGAGGCAGTGGGAGGAATAATGTTACATTTTAATGTAAGCAGCTTGGGCACTGAAGCTGAACAAAATACAAACAGTAACAGAGCAGGAAGCCAAGGAAAAGATAGTCCCACAGAGAAAAACATAAAGACCCATGGTGGAATGAGACTGTAATAAGCCCCTGATCTGTGGGAGGAACAGAAGAGAAAAAGGAGGGACAAAGAGGCAGCACTGACCACTAGCAAGCAATGATTTTTAAAGAACACTGACATAGACAAATGTAATTCAGTTTCAAGAGAGGGGATGGACTTGATGCACTCATACTGATTACAGCAGGTCTCGAAGAGACAGCTGCGCTGTCTAAGCTCGACCTAAAAAGGAGAAAAGCGGTCCTCCTCTGCAGCAGGAATGTTCCCCCTGGTCTCTAAGCTTACCCCATTCGACCAAGGCAAGTACTTCCTTTTCCCCAATACCCGAAGTTTTGGCGAGGCTTCCAGCAGTAGGAAAGGGAGCACGCGGCAAGCTAGTAATGTTAATTACCTTTCACTGTGCAAAGAATTTCCAGTAAAAAAGGCTCCCAAATTGTTAAACTGAAACAAATACAAATGCCTAGTCAGCAGAATGAATGTTGTGCCTGCTTTGGTGAGATGGTGAGTGAGAATTTCCACATCTTTAGTAGAGTTTAATTTATCTGCCACAGTATTTCAGTTCAACGACACAACAAATACCCTGCGGCCAAATGTGTTATTTTTGTGTTGAAAATCATTGTTGAGTCCTGGGAATTCCAATTCTGACAAGGGAGGTACTTCAGTAGCTATGAGTACCACTGGAATTACAGATTGCTTTGTAGATCATGACGCGTGTCTTGAACAGGAGGCAAGAGGGGGCAGGACGCCATGTTAGTTATAATTGATTTTCAGCAATGGGCGATTTGTTGAAATTCCTCCAGGTTGGAAACCAGGTAATAGGTTAAATTAAAATTCCTATTTGTAAAGCTCGAACATAAGGGTTTCAAGGCACTGGCAGCCATCGGGGAGATTAGGTGAGCTATTGCCCAGAGTCACATGGTTCTGAGCTGAACTGCCACCGGTGATCGAACTGGCAGCCCCTTGCTCTTATGTCAGCTGCTCTAGCCACTGCACCACACCTCTCCCTTCCCTTATGGTGGTAAATAATAATATTGTGACTTTTGAGCACAGCCCTTCCGAAGCCAACTGGAAATAGGTGATTATTTTGTGTATTTATTTTATTGCGGGTATTAATAAAGTGAAGCGCCTAGACTAGATGTGCATGCCTTGTTCACTGCACCACAATACATTTTTCACATGCAAGAGAGACATGCACATATGTGTATGGGGCAGTAAGAGGGCTGGTATCACCATTGGGTGGCAGTCTACAGTAAAATATGTTTTTGAGATCTCTTCGCTCATGGATCTGTCCTTGACATATTGTATAGGGGACTTTAAATCACTCCTAAGAGGGTCCATTGGCCTGAATTTCCAACTCAGCTTTGATCTGGTTTCAATCTATTCTGTCAGAAACCTGCACTGGAGTTTACTATCTTCTACCAGCACGGAAGCAGTCACGGTGTTTTCTAATTCTGGTGGGTAGGTAAAGAGGAGCACCAGGTGCAACTTGGAGGTGATAGCTGACCACGGATTGACCAGACAAATGCCTAGAGCCTGCAAATATCCCAGATTGTCTCCGGTGTTCTTGAGCAAGAACGGCAGTGTCTGGGAATCACAGGCATTCTCTATGCTCTGGGGCATTGATATTTCCAAGGGATGAGCCTTCCCTAGTGTGCACTTACCCTCTTACCCAGCTATGGCTAAAGCCCTAGGAATTTTGCTGAGCATTGTGCGCATGCAACAGGGCTTGGGAGAAACCCAAGGGATCTGCTGTGATTGGGGGTTCCTATGGATTACCTTTGTCTTCAGGGATCTTGGTATGATGAGGCCAATTTTCCCCCTCACTGCAGCTATGCATAAGGGGGCAGATTTATCAATTTTTCACGCAATGCAACAAGACACCTTACTGTGCTTCTTGAAAGGGTGAGGGCAGAATGTACCATATTCATCATTATATGGCTAATTACAGTACTCTACTTGTGCTGGCACACGTTTGGCTGCCTACAGCCAACGCAGGCACCCTTGCATCATGCAGGCAGGATTTTGTTTGTGCAGTAGGTGACACTTTCCTTCACAAAAGCAATCCTTTGAGACTTTTTAATGCATTCCCAGGTCTACCACTCATGGTAAATCTGGCAATGAGCTAAAATCCATGGGACACCTCCCTGCAGCAGAGAAATGCAAGGCAGTGATTTTCCTTGCATTTCTCCAGATTTACCAAGCACCGCAGGGCCGCACAAGGTGGTCTTGCGTTGCTTGGTAAATTTGACTTTAGTGTTGTGTTGCCCTTGTCAATATAACACTTTCATAAATCTGGCTCCTGATGTGGCAATATACAAAGACACAAATTGCACAAAAAAATGCTCGTCCTGTCACTAGTTTATAATGCTTCCTTTCTGAATCCACAGTATGGCATTTTCAGTTCACACCCTGAACAGCAATTCATACATCTCTGTCTGCCATTGACTAAGTGGATGCGAGATGAAAAAGCAACTACAATCTTAGATATATATAATCAGAACTAACAAGTCGTGCATACATGTAACTGAGAGCATGGCCATCAGCTCCATGTGACATACTCACACCGGCACTTAGAGAGCAAAACATAGGTATCCTCAGTAGCACCACAACACTCACAGCAGTGCTGAGCATGGATTTACATCAGCCACCACAATGGCTCAGAGGTACACTGATGTGCAATTCCACATATCTGATGCTTGTAAAGTGCTGTAGTAGTCCTCTTCCATATATTGTCCTTCTCTAGCACCCATGCAATTATCAAAGGTTGACACTGCACATATAGGCAGAATGTCTACCATCCATGAACATTACTCACTAGCATTACTGACACTGGGGTATTAGGGCTGTTACACCTCTCTAATAAATGGTTTTCCACCACCTTCCTTCCTTCTTCCACCACTCTGCAAACGTGACTACTAGTTAAAAAACATAGAAATTCACTTAAAAAACAAAAGGGTACAAGGATGTTATAGTTAGGAAATAACCAAAGTTTACAAAAACATTACAGTTAGGAAATAGAATTATAAAAAACCTTAGAAATTCACTGAAAAAACAAAGGTTACAGAGATGTTATGGTTAGGCTCAGATTTCACTCATACAAAACCAGGGAAATTCAGCAGTTATAGTTCCTTGAGCGAACAATAACGTACGCTCCAGCAATTCAAGGTTCATGACCTCACATATTACATCACTAATGACATGGTCAATAACATCACTCATAACATCTCAAATGACATCACTCATGACATTACTGATGACATCATCCACAGAACCACTCACACAAACACTCACACCTACATACAACCTCTTGTATGCCCACTCCCACTCTCACACAACCATTGACATACCCATTCATAGACCCATACCAGTACTGGTATTTGGACAAAATATCGAGTTAGAAATGTCGACCTAGACATATATCGAGTTCATAATTTTGTGACACAGAAATATCGACAACAAGAATATTGTGGTCAAGAATATTGAATTTAAGTTGAGAAATATCGTTTTCAAAAATATAGAAGTCATTAATATCATTTGCAAAAACATGGTTGTTTAAAATATTGATTTTTAGGTCTCGTCTGACCCAGCGAGGGCTTAAAACAATGCTACCATGGCCCGCCTAGAGCTACAGTGCATGTGTGCGGGTGCGCGCTTACGAGCAGAGGCGCCATAAGGCTTTCCTCCTCATGCTCATTAAGCGCATCGCTCATCGCGTTTGATCGCAATCACTTTCACTTTCGTGGCTGTTCATTAGGGGCTTTGGCAAAGGCGGCGCGTGTTTATTTTGGCATTGCACTTTCACTTTACAATAGCTGCCGCCCCACCCCGCGTAAAGTGAAAGTGCAATGCAAATCTTAATAACAAGCGGCTGCCTTTGCGTAATGCCGACAGCTTGTTAATGTGTGCATCTAGTCTTGCAAATGTACGCCTTGTTGTGAGCCATTGACATCGGTTTATTCCCATAAATACCCAAACTCAAAAATGAGCGCTGGCTGTAAAGTGTTCCCGGTCAGAGCAGCACCGTGAGCATCCGAGCTGCGTTATTCTAGTAAGGCGTGTCTTCTCAACACTACGTCCTGTGTCCTTTCTATCCTTGTGTTGTCAGCAGCAAAGAGTTTTGGACATCGACTCTTTCTTCACGCTCCCTCTCGGAGCTTAGTGGGCTTGTTCTGCAAGTTTCAAGTGCAACTCTCTGTGGTTACGTTTAGTTAGAATCCACGAACAGCATGTTAAGAACTGTGAGCCCCATCTTTTTGATTTAAAAGAACTGCGTTACAAACAGAATGTTACACAATTTGTTTATCTTTCCCAGTGGTATCGGGCTGCATGCCTAGAGGCACACCAGCCTTTAAGGGTTTATATAATATTGCTAACACATTGATTTAGGATTTCCGTGCTCTTTACCTAGCGAGGCAAGATTTTTCCAGGTCAGTTAAGAAATACATCGATAAAACACAAACTTTCTATTCAATTATATCCTACAATGAATCTCTTGTTTCTTTTTCCGCTTTTTGGGGATTTACATTCCATAAACTTAGCAGAAGTCTTGGCACATCTAGCTAGAGGATGGAGTTCCATGATAAAGACCACGGGTTCGATCCCACAGTGCTCTATACCTTTTGACATGTATGATTTTGTCCTTTTCAGTACTGGTTATTTTGACCATTTATTAGCTAGGATGCTCTGGTTATTTTTCCAGCAGTATTTAGGGTCTTTTGTTGTGTTTAGCAATAAATCCTTCTATTTTATAGAAAGCAAATAGGAAGTGAGAATCGGTGGAGCGGAATAAGCAGTCCGGTTCTGGCTTTCCATGTAACTCTGGCACAACGATTATGTTCTGGCGGAACTAATTAAGAACAATCATGATCAAAGGGTGTAGAAAGGGAGACCGGCAATGTGCAGCGTTACTATTTCACATTAACAGACATTGCTGCCAGTTTATGAACAGGAGGCAAGATAGCAGACGGCCACTTTTGTTTGGTTTTATTAAGACCGTAGCACACTTTAGCCGAGGATGTTTTCTCGTTTGTGTTTGTTTTCTCGTTTCTTGTTTGTTTTAGTTTTCTTATAACCAGCCTTACACATATTACAGAGGGACAACGTACTGTTTCTCTTTTAATAGACACAATGTACACTAGCTACTCAGGTGAGCACGTTTGTAGTATTTTGGCGAGGTTATGCTATTTACCGAACTTGCTCCCCAAAAGATGTCTGCCTCAAGTCCATATGAACCCAGTCCATATCTAATGCACCTTCTCAGTGTAGCCCCTTTGTGCATCTCTAAGGGTGCAGCATAGTATTGCCTTTCAGCTCCAGTCCTGAGCTGAAAGGCAGGTTGAAACATGTAGTTTCAACGCATTTTATCGTGGGATTTGAAGTTTAAAAATAGCTGCTTTCACCAGCTTTCCTGAGCCGGCTTCCTCGCATGTCGTTGCTTCTTTAAAATTACGCCACATTCTTAGGCACTGGGACGCACATGCTTTAACCTACACACAATCCGCTCCTTGGTTCCCTGTGCACATTAGAGGTAAACACCCCTTGACATGGTTTTGTGCATAACTATACATATTGATGTTTCTTTCACTACAGAACACTGGTGCACAAAAGGACCAATCCAAGTGTATAACATTTCAGGCAATGGCGTAAACTCTACATGGTCAGTGACTGGCTACCGCCCTCCCCCTATGTCCACACCACCCCCGGACACAGCACCCTGGACGTGGTATCTTTGGAAGGCGGGAGGTCGAGAGACCCCCCGGCCGTATTTATTAAGTACAAAAAACAATAAATTTTAAATTTGCATGATAAACAATTATACAAAAATTCAGCAGGACATTAGATACATTATTGTCAACAGGTGTGAGTTACTATCCTTAACAAAGACTCTAATACAGATTGTTTCCTAACCGAGTCTAACATCCTCCTCTGCATTTTTGTATACTAACATTTCTGGGCCATATGGCAAGGTCGCTAACCGGTGTCAGGTCCTACTAGCTGCGCCTCCCCTACAGGTGTGCGCATGCGCAGCCGGGCCCGGTAATTACCCGGTCCACGCCGTGAACTCCATTTACCCACTGAAGGAGGGCCCTTACTCTGCGCCATCCGGTGACGTCATGAGTATGCGCGCGCGGGGTGGCTACCAGCCTAAGGAAAGCGTGACTCCCCAACCCGCGCCCCTTTGAAGCACCAGTTACCTTGCCCCTGAAGTTCTAGGAGGAGCCAATGGCCCCTCCCCCTGGGCGGGCACCTCCGTAGGATGATGCCCGCCCCCTCAGACCTTCAAATAGTTGCTCACCGGTCATGACCTTACCGCATGCCCCCATGCCCCCATACCTAATAAATACGACGACCTATGGGAGAAAATTCTAAAGGACAACTACACTGACTAAAATCACACGTCATGTATAACACCATAAAGCTACAAGGGAAAGAAAAGGCCTAAACATGACTGCATCAGTTACACATAATACAGTATCATTCACTACCTTGGGAGAACAAGGCCTACAAGAAAGCATAGTCAAAACATAACTGCACAATACCATATTGATCACTACAATGGGAGAAAAAGTCCTAAAAGAAAACCTCATCAGAAACTAACATCTCATAACAGTTTCACGCGCCCAATGCCCGCTAGTTGGACTAGCAACGCATCAACCACGTACTCCAGGGATGGTGGGTGGGGAAAATTTACCGCCCTGCGCGCCAGGGCACGTCCGATGTGGGGGAGCGTCCAGGGAACAAGGGGGTCACCTGGGCGCTCCCCGCCGCTTTAACCCCCCAGAGGCCCCCCCCCTCCCCTCCGACCCGGATGTCGATTAACGTCATCCGGGTCACGTAGGTAGCCAATCGGTGGTAGGGCGCGCCCCCAGTGAACACGCCCCACCACCGAGAAGTCCGGGGGAGGTCGCCGCACTGCCATGCAGGCGGAGGGGCCAAGGGCCCCCCCTTTCCACATGGTCAGTGACTGGCTACCGCCCTCCCCCTATGTCCACACCACCCCCGGACACAGCACCCTGGACGTGGTATCTTTGGAAGGCGGGAGGTCGAGAGACCCCCCGGCCGTATTTATTAAGTACAAAAACAATAAATTTTAAATTTGCATGATAAACAATTATACAAAAATTCAGCAGGACATTAGATACATTATTGTCAACAGGTGTGAGTGACTATCCTTAACAAAGACTCTAATACAGATTGTTTCCTAACCGAGTCTAACATCCTCCTCTGCATTTTTGTATACTAACATTTCTGGGCCATATGGCAAGGTCGCTAACCGGTGTCAGGTCCTACTAGCTGCGCCTCCCCTACAGGTGTGCGCATGCGCAGCCGGGCCCGGTAATTACCCGGTCCACGCCGTGAACTCCATTTACCCACTGAAGGAGGGCCCTTACTCTGCGCCAACCGGTGACGTCATGAGTATGCGCGCGCGGGGTGGCTACCAGCCTAAGGAAAGCGTGACTCCCCAACCCGCGCCCCTTTGAAGCACCAGTTACCTTGCCCCTGAAGTTCTAGGAGGAGCCAGTGGCCCCTCCCCCTGGGCGGGCACCTCCGTAGGATGATGCCCGCCCCCTCAGACCTTCAAATAGTTGCTCACCGGTCATGACCTTACCGCCACAGGCCAGTATTGTTAACCGACGATCTGGCCTCCCCCCACTCCTACAACTCAGAAAGGTCATGCCCCTGCCTCAATTCCCTGACCACACCTATGAAATTTCTCAACACTATGTCATCACCCACCCTAGTCGAGTGAACCACGACTTCTATAAAGCACAATTCGCCCTGACACCCCCTGTGACCAGACTATGCTGCAGCCCTGTTACCCCTGTGCTAACCGGCCAACCTCGAAGATTACCTCCTCCCGCAAGACCCTTCTGCCTAGTGGTAACAAGCCATTCCTCTACTAACTCTAGGAACTATTGCGGCGAAGGACTGTATCTCCTCAGAATATCAGTCCTAAAGAAAACCCCGAAACTGACTGAGGCCAAGGACCTATACTTGAAAAAACCACCCTGTTCTCAGCTCTGTCTGCCTAGTCTGCCGGTGTAAAAACGCTAGCCAGCCTCCTCCCTACTGGAATCGCTGCACTCCATGCCGAAGTGTACCTCGGCATAGTCATGTCGCATTCCCAACCCCATGCGAAGTATTCCCCCCGTTCTACCCAGTGGGTAGAGTACGCAACCCCCCACCCAGTGTGGGGCAACACAAAAAATCCCAGAGCTGACTGAATCTGACAAACACGACATACCGTCACGGAGCCTCAAAAATGGTCTTGATTGACGCATCGTGATGTACCACGTTGGAACCCAAACCCCTAGTATTATTAGCACCCTGCTCAAAACCTACACAGTTGACCAGCCACTCACATAACCCGGTACTCATTCCCAATGTAATTGTACAATTTGTGATACAACCCAGAATAGTGCCCCCAGGGTCCCAGATAATTCCCATGAGCATCCCCCAGGGCCTCATGTACTGCTGAAACTGAACCAATATGCTCTAAGCTATGTTCTGTGTTGGCTGCTGCCCCTACTCCGGAGCCTCCCAACCCACCCAGTGACTAATGTAATTACAAGGTGCGTTGAGGAATAATTCCACACCCGGGCACTCCCATTAGCAGGACAATAATGCTACGGTGCTGGATTCATCATAGGGAGTGAACCTCCCATTTAGGACCCCCTAAACCGTGAACTATCTGCATCCAAGCCCAAGGTTCTGGGATAGGCCCCGTGCCTGCCTATCCCCCTACACGGAGCATCCAGACTCTACTCCATGTCCGCATCGATAGGCGCCCGCGTGCATGCGCCGTAATGGCAGTTAACCGTTCCATGACACAGGAGTTGTGTCACCTCTGCCCCTGATACTCGTGTTTTTTTACCATTGGTAAAGGTATATACTTACAGAGCGGCGCCCTGCCGTCAGAACTCGTGTGGCAAGATTAAATGGTGACAACCATACCCTCTCACTAGAATGCATCAGCAGATCTGCAGGTATAACCTGCCAGGCAGACGTACTGCCGACTTACCACTGATGGTAACCACAAACGCATGACAGCTATACAGTCCGTTATGAAGCACCATCCAGGCTGGCACCACTTGACCACTGGGTTGATCACCCATCCAACTTGACGGCGCCGCTTGCCCCTCACATTCCGGATCCACCGGTCCCCTTGATTGTCCACTTTTGCAGTCATAGCGGCACGTAGCGCTTCCAGGCACCAGGCGTTGATCCAGGTAAACAAACGAAAATCAAAGACAAATGATTAGTGCCTTACACCGAGAGGTGCCCAACAACGATGTTTTGACTGCCGTGCTATTCCGCGAGACTGTACTCTCCCCCCTTTTTCCCCTACTCCCCACAGGCTTTAAACGTGCCAAAAATATGTGACCCACACTTACATTACACTGTGGGAGTGGCTGGGCAATGGTGCATAAATACAACATGACACACCCCAGGCATATAATGACGCCGTGTAATGTACTGGGGGAGCGACGGTATCCTGTGCTGCCATACGACGTACAATAAGAAGTACACAAGCCCCATAAATGCAGAAATCCCGTGTGATACCATACATCATTGTGCACCAATGTGCTCCCTGGATACTAGTGTACAGACACTGAGCAGACATCGGACCCCAGTCCCTACATGTATAATTGGACCGGCGCAAAGGCGCCGTGTGACTGAACGCCCTCCTGCAGCTACTTCCCCTGCACATAGCGCCTAGGGCTTCCTTACCCCACCTTCCTACGCACCCCCCCACTGCACATATGGATACCCTTGCCGATGTGACGACAAGGCCTATACCTGTTCAAATTCACCTAAATGACCCTGACCCCCAGCCAGTGCCTAATGGGCCCCACCCCATAATCATTTTAAAGACAAGACATTAGGTAACACGCTGAGCCTCGCTTGCCAACTAAAAAATTGTAACACACTGTGCAACCCAGTAACCTACCATAAAGGTACTTCATATGTAATGGAGCGAAGGCTTGCTCCAACCTGGCAAATTACCAACTGTTTTGAGCAGATCCTACAATGATATGTCTGACACACCGTGTTAACAAAAAGGTGGGCCACCCCGGCGGGTGGCAATGCTGGTGGTACGGGCCCATCATGTGTACTTGGCTTACATGCCATGGCCCACACCTCTTGTATTCTTAACGATATTCCTCAATAGACCTGGTACCTCCCCCCTAGGACGCCATCCTAAGCAATATTGACCCGCTTTGCAGGAACAAAACACCGACTCCTATTCTACATTTCCTATTCCTGCCCACTTTATTTTCCCTTATCTATAGCTAATCCCCTTAACGCTGCTTATTACAATGTTACCTAATGGATTTGACCTGCAGGCCAAGGCATTGGCTCCCGCCATCTAAAGAATCTCCAAACTGCCTGGATTAGCCCCCAAAAGCAAATGCTGACTGATTACTGACTAGCATATATCACCCATATGTGTTCCCCAGTGACCCGAAGCCTGGTGATGTTGTAAACCAACAAACGGCGGTCAACAGCAGCCGCCTTCCTCAACTGTGCTCACCTGTAGGTGAGACCTACACAATCCAGGAACCTACGCCACGGGCATCGCCCGCAATTGTTAGTCGGACTCAGAAAACGTCCCCTATAGAAATCGGACATTAAATGTAAAGGCCCTTAGCCGCACAACACCTGCCCTACCACAGGGACTACACTTGGGAGTGCCCTGTATAGCACTGGCCGCATCCCTTGTGTTAACATCGGACTCACCCAAAGGAGAGTGCCAGCATGAGCAATACTCGAGGAGCATCGCCCACGCTTTAAATGAAGACCGCCTATGCTAGCGCCTGTTACCTAACATAGCACAACATGGTACACTCTGCAACAGTTGATGCCTCCAGGGAACATAACCCCTGACCGTTTCTCCAGCCTATGCGAACTTGTGTAAGGCATGGAAGGATAGGATTCAAGTTCAAATGTGTTAAAGCGCACAATTGCCCCGCAGGTATTGGGAAGCTTTACATGAGCACCCGTTACATTACACAAGGACTCATTCACGAACTCTCGTAATGCAAGAGCCCCCGTTACGCGTGGGGAGATTTGTCCATACGCACAAGTTATGTACGCGACCCCGAAGCGAGATCCCTGATTTGAAAACCCCCAAACTCGGCAACTCTAGCCCTCACACCCCCTCCTCTCCCCTTTCCGGACGCAATTCATATATACGGGGCTTTGTCGCCTAGTGCATGCTCTGTTGCCTTTGCAGGGCATAGCCTATTATTGTTGCCACCTTGCCATGCAGTTTAAATGGTGGCCCACACACGGCGAGCTGCGCTACGCTAAGGTGAAGTTCAAAAAAACCCTCGGCACATTTTCTGTATGTGATATTGTCCCCATGACCCACTTAGCCTCGTAACCCCGAGACCAACACGGATGGCAAACACGAAGCACCAATTTTACCATCATGAAATTAAATACCAGCCTTACATTGCTGCTCCAGGACATGCGAAGAGAACTACCTGAACCAGAATCAATGGGACAGTGACTTTACCACTGAACAACCCACGCTCCAGCTGCCTACCGCGTTGGCCTCAAAATTCTCTCTAATACACTAGCGCACACCGTTAAATCACTGTGTTCTAACCCTTTCTAGGAGACCCTGAAATATAAGGACTATAGGAATGTCAGATGTATTGCTCCATTCCAGTATATGCACAAAATAAATACCAAGCGTGCACATCTTGCGCACTAGAAAGCTGACTTCACAATAAAAACAAAATGCTTAACACTGTAAACTGTCGTCATAGAATGGATGCGCAGCGCCTCTTAATCCATTTTCTCCACACGTTACATGCATTCAGCGCATAAGGATCTGAGAACCTTTTGACACTTCCACGGTTACAAAGTTAAGATGGAGGCACCTAGTATTGGCGTGCCACTAGTGGCTCATGCCATGACTCTGCTGCACGGCATCCCACAGCAGCTCCCCGTGACCCATGGAAACAAACACCTGAAAGGAAAGTCTCAGCGCGTCACAAAGACGACAGTGTGTATGCGTGCGAAACACCCGGCTCACATGTCTGTTTTCAAATCACAGTAGGAATAGTTTAACCGACAACGTTGCTAGATGGCCAAAGCCACAGAACAACCGTAAACTAAAAATGCCTAATCTCTCTAATCGGGCAACTCACCAAACATGGCCAAAACACACGATTGGACAAGACGTGCCAAGCCAACGTTGAAACGACTAATTAATACAGAAAACACCGTAATCCCTCCATGTAGGCCAACAAAACGATGAGCCAAGTCCCAATACCCAATATAAATTAGGGAAAAACTATTCTATTCAGCCTTGCGCAGCCAAGTCAAATGAGCAAACTGCTCTGTCTGCTTCACCTACGAAAACCTCTCCACTGCGCCGTCAAACAAACCCCCTCTGCTTAGCTTCCAAAACGCAGGTCAAAATTTTGCCAACTTATGACACTCTGACTCTGCGCGACCCAAGCATAGGGTCAAATCAAACACCAAGCGAAATAACAGGGTCCCTCCTCAAGGTGAGAGAAGTGCAGGTCATACAAACTCACCCTTAACCCTGTACAATTGACCAAACTATTTATAAAATGTTGCATATTTATATAGCGCGAACTCGCCCCGAGGTATTGGAGCACAGGATTTACAATACACATTCAGGCACGGGTGGTGCAGTGATTTGTTCGAAAAATTACAGGACGTGGGACGCCTGCCGCTGCAAAATACCGTAGTACCTCGTTAATAACGAAAGGGCGAGGGCAAGCCTCGCTTCGCTGGTTCCCCTTTGCACCCTAAATACACAGGCTCGGTTAGAAGAGGGGGGGGGGGCGGGAAAAAAGGGGGGGGGGGTGTGCAGGGCTGAACGCTCACCAGTATGTAACGGAGACATAGATATTGGGCGCTTTACACACCGATCCCCACACACACAGCTCATCCTGCCACAGCAACCTACTCTCCTTAAGCCGGCCTGCACTTACATGTTTCCAGCTGCCCCGCAGTAGACTCCTACGCTGCTCCCGCACTGGTCACCGCCGACCCGCTCCACTCTGCCGATTAGCCCCCAACCAAGGCAACGAACCGCAGGTCGCCTCGTCGGTCCTCGGTCTTCCGGCACAAGTTTCCAGCCGCAGTAGACTCCTCCGCTGAAACTGCATGTCGCCTCCTCGTGTAACCTGCAGCGGGAAAATAAAGGAAAACAAGTTACGGGCCGCCGCTGGCCCGGGTGCGTTCCTGGTGGGGGCGCGAGGAACAAAAGTTACCGCCCTGCGCGCCAGGGCACGTCCGATGTGGGGGAGCTTTAACCCCCCAGAGGCCCCCCCCTCCCCTCCGACCCGGATGTCGATTAACGTCATCCGGGTCACGTAGGTAGCCAATCGGTGGTAGGGCGCGCCCCCAGTGAACACGCCCCACCACCGAGAAGTCCGGGGGAGGTCGCCGCACTGCCATGCAGGCGGAGGGGCCAAGGGCCCCCCCTTTCCATTTGCACAAGTGTAGGACGTCTGCACATTCGCTAGTGGGCAGTGCACTGAGCTGTGCAGTTGTTCAGTTTTAAAGGCACAATGCAGCTGCTTTCTCTGAGGGAGGCAGAAGTTGATTTCTTGGCTGTACTTGACTCACCTGCGCACATCCTGAATAAGGGCCTTTGTGTAGTATGTGATAAGGTTGGGAACAGTACTTTAGGAGACTGTCTGATTCACGTCTTATATATGTTATATCGTTTACTGTGAAACGTACTGACTGATGTGCGGGTTTATGTTTTTAGTCTATGGAGAAAGAGTTGCGTCGCTCATAATAATAATGCACGTATGAGGATGCTATATGTGCTTGTGAGTTTACATCTATGCACGCGCGTATGTGTATACACAATGTGTGTGTAAGTGTGTGTGTCTGTAAGTGTGTGTGTGTGTGTGTGTAAGAGAGAAGGCACAGTGGTATTTTGATTGGCCAGGGAATTGAACACTAGGTAAAATGCTGCTAAAACATTTCTGGTATACCAATATTAAGGACAACCATGCGCCTTATTTACTAATTCTTTTCGAACGTTTTGTTAATCAATACACATCTAACCTGAGTCTCTACATTCTGTCCGAGTCAAGGGGTATCCGGGATATGTTTTGGGAAAGCCAGGCAAGTTGTCCATTCCCCTGTTCTACCCTTGTCAAAACGTCCCTGCTCCTTAGGGAACACTTCAGTAGTGCGGTATTTAGACAGAAAATGGCCTTTGGTCTGTTAGGAGACTGCCTTTTTCTCCCAAATCTATGGAAAACATCACAGACGCTTGTAGGATCCAATGTAGACGGAGCCCGGCAAGCTGATTTTAAATCAGAAGCCTCTTTCTGGTCCAACAGGAACGCGATGCCTGCGCTGACCAGCCAGTGAACTCCACGCTGGAGCCACCATCACACTGACAGGGACCAGGGACAGAGAAACGCGCTGGTCAGTGCTGATCCAGTGTACCTACTGGCGCATGTACAGACCCTTGCGTGCACTGCGGCCAACACCGACGAGATCAGGTGCAAAAAAGAACCTGCCGCAGACTCTACTTTCCTATTTAGATGCCGGCGACTTTACAGCTTGAAAGAAGGCAACCACAAATGCAGATAACTGCAGGGCTGTTTAGAAGTTACCAATGACAGAATCGTGTTCCTGCGCTAGTATGAATAGAAAGGCACTCGCATTCTAGGCCATGTCTCTGTATTGATTAAAAATCAATTGAGAGCTCGCTTTCTCTGGGGAGAGGTAAAGTGAACAAGCAATGGCATAGCCAATAGGTCTCGCCTTGGGGACCTTTTAAGTATTTAGTTATGCAGCACGGTATCCTTACTGCAACAACATTAACTGTTGCATGGCTAAACACTTATAAGGTCCCAAAGGTGAGACCTATTGGCTATGCCAATGCTTGTTTAATTAGTGTTATGTAGTTTAGTATATGTTTTAAATGTATGTGATGTATTTTTTTGTATAAGTATTGATTGTTTTTTAATATATGCGCTGCATTTTTTGTAGTTATCAATTGTATTTCAATTAAATTCTGTGCGTTTTAGTTCATAGTTGGTTGTGGGTCTATAGGGAAATAGGGTGGGAAGAAATTTAATTGTAATAAATTAATGATTATTTTTTATTTATTTATATTTATTTAATTGAGTAGGAAATTTAAGTTTAAAGAATTTTAAATGGTTTAATGTTTTAATTTATATTAAATTGTTTTTCTTAATAGATTTTATGTTATTGGTATATGCATATATATATATATATATATATATATATATATATATATATATATTATCTACTGGCGGTCGCCAGTAGATAGTTATAGTTAGGACCCTGTTTCCATAGGAAATCCGCAACATTCTATTTGGAATAACTTTGGCGCCGTTCGACGAATCCTCGCAAAATTTTCAAAACTAATGGGGCGCTACGCTCCGCTCCTACCCTGAAAGTCTCGGGGTGATTCGTCAAGCGGGGGCTGAGAAAAAAGGGGGGTCCCAAAACGCGTTTTCCCCATGCATTTTTCCAGAATTGGGAGTGTCTGATTACTGTGTGTGCTGAGTGTTGTTAACTTTATGCGGCATCTGACTTTATGGTGTTTTGGGAACGTGGGCACCCCTCCGGCCATGTGTGCTTTATTGCGACCAATCTCCTTGGACCATTGTGATGTCACTGGGCCTATCTGCAGGTTTGATCTGGGATTTCCTGTTTGCATGTTTATCTGCTGGCTTCATGCTACTCCACCTGTGAACTGTCAATCGGTGACCTCTGGCCTGGGTCTCAGGACCTGCCTAGCTATGGGCCCGATTACGATCCGTTTGGAAATCTTCCCGACAGAATGGGTTTGGGAATGGTATCTGACCGACTCGGATTGGGAGAGTCCGACTTACCTAGTACGAGGCATCCGGATGCTTCCAGATACGATACGGTTGGACTCCAATTGACTTCCACGGGACCAATTGGGAAGGCGCCGGGTGCCCGATAAGGGCCACCAAAGTCTGATTACAACAGTCGATTCAAGTCAGACAGCACGATTCAGAAAGGCTGTCCGAATCCAGCATTGTACTCGGTCGTTTGAAAATGAGGCGCGTACAGCTCCATCATTCCAAATGGCGTCAGGTTCGGATTGGATACTCCTAACGCCTAACTCACATCGTACTCGATCGGTCAGAAACCTTTGCGAGTCGTATGTTTGTTTCTGAGTCGTGGTTGAAGCAGTGTTCACAACGGGTGAATTCATTAATAAAGATACAATTTCGTTTCTGCATGCAAATGTATTGTTATTCACATTGACATCGACTTTTACAACATTAGCACTATATGTATGCGTATATATATATATCCAAATAGACTCCTCCCATTCAGCCAGTATTCACAGGGCAGAAAGACAGAGCGTGGACCACCGTGGCTCGTCAGCTGTAGTTTATTCAAACTCCCAGAATAGTGAAGCATATATATATTGTCCTGTAACGCCCTCGCATAGCTATGGCTGCTAATAGAAAATAAAGCTATTTCAGATTTCAGAGTCCTGAGAGAGTGCGTTTTTTCATACAAACCTCTGGGCTCAGAGGTTACTTGCTGCAAAATATATAATTTTACAACAACAATGCTCCAATAGGAACATTCAAGAGCAAACAGAGGATTCCACAGCCCTATTGTGCCAAGCAGACGCGTATCGGCGACAATTCGCCTTTCTCAATGCCTGTCTCCAACGTGGGTCTGATGTTATCAGTTCTTTAATTTATTTAGCAAACCGCACTACCATTGGTATCCAGATCTTTTAATCCTTCCAATTACCGTGCTTGTGGATTGAAAAAAATCACCTTAAGTAGGTAATGTCTCTCACAATGACGGCAAGTTCCACTTTGCATCTCAAGTTCTTACCCTTATTTCAAGAGTGATTTTGCTTATATTAATATGATCATCTCTGACCCCCTTGATCGGCCGCAATTATCACATCCAGGGTATCTTATCCTTAAACTCTCGCTTTGTAACTCATTCTTACCATTTAGTAATGGGGACTCAGTGTCCATGCGTATGACTGTCTTTTTAGTGAAGCGACGGTTCTCCCAGTCTCCAGTTCAACATTTCACCAAATGCCACTCTTGTGACCACCAAACACTTTTCAGATCAGGTGCCTCCTTTAGCGTGCCAGTGGCTGCATGCATTTAACATTTCCAACAACAACGCTTCAATAGGAACATTCAGGAGCACACAGCAGATTCCACAGCCCTTTTATTGTGCCAAGCAGATGCGTTTCGGTGAGAATTCACCTTTCTCAATGCTTCTCTCCCCAGGGGTTTGATGGTATCAGTTCTTTCATTTACTTAACAAAACGCAGTCCCATTGGTGGCCAGATCTTTTAATCCTTCTAATTGCAGTGCCTGTGGATTGAAAAAAATCACCTTCAGTAGGTAATGTCTCTCACAATGACAGCAAATTCCACAATGCATCTCAAGTTCTTACTATCATTTTATGAGCGATTTTGCTTAAATTAATATGATACTCTCTGGCCCCCTTGAACGGCCGCAATTATCACATCCAGGGTATTTCACCCTTAAACGCTTGTGTTGTAACTCACGCTTACCATTTAGTAATGGAGAATCAGTGTCCATGGGTATGACTGTCCTTTTATCGAAGTGACGATCTTGGCATAATTGCCTGGTCAACATTCTTTTGGACTGTGACTTCATAGGGGGCTTCTACTTACTTAAGTAGTACCTGCGGGCTGTAAACGGGATTCAGTCGGTGGGGTGAGGGTCCCAGAGAGCTGCTCATTGTCCACATAAACATCCAGGCAGGCATGGAGAAGGAGCAGATACCGCCCACTTGGGACAGTACTTACGTTTAGGTGCCTGCTCCGTATGGGCTGGGTTTGCCGACTTCGGGACATCCCCATTGCAAATATGTCAGCGGTGCCTCAGCCAATTGCAGAGGGGCATCTAGCTTTAAATGTGGGCTGGAAAAAGAATTGTTTGATTGGCGGCATCTGAGGAAGTTATTAAAGACGAAGCGCATCATGCCAATGGCCAAAAATAAAGAGCAGCCTCTCTGGGGAAATCTGTCTGTGCTCTACTTTCTTTGGATTATAAGGGAGTGTGAAGTTGATGTTTTGGTGCGGCCACGAGCACCTTGGAGTACCCATCCCTAAAGCAGTTCGGCGGTGTGCGGGGCAACTGTTTGGAACTCTAAAAACTTTTTGGAACCGCCAAACTGCCGCATCCTTGTATAATTGCCCGTTCAAGATTGCTTTGGACTGTGACTTCACAGGGGGCTTCTACTTACATAAGTGGTACCTGTGGGCTGTAAACGGGATTCAAGCAGTGGGGTGAGGGTCCTGGAGAGCCGCTCATTGCCCACAGCAAGATCCAGCCAGGCATGGGGAAGGAGCAGACACCACCAACTTGGGACAGTACTTACATTTAGGTGCCTGCTCCGTACGGGCTTGGTTTGCCGAGTTCGGGATATTTCCTTTGCAAATATGTCGTTGGTGCCTCAGCCAATCGCAGAGGGTCATCTAGCTTTAAATGTGGGCTGGAAAAAGAATTGTTTGTTTGGCGGTGTCTGAGGAAGTCGTTAAAGATGAAATGCGTCATGCCAATGGGCAAAAATAAAGAGCAGCCTCTCTGTGAAACCTGTGAGTGCTCTACTTTCTTTGGATAATAAGGGAGTGTGGAGTTGAGATATATATATATATATATTCACAGAAAAAAACATAGGTTTCAGGCACGTTATAGTTAGGAATTAGCATTTAAAAAACCTCAGAAATTCACTGAAAAAACCATAGGTTTCAGGGGTGTTATAGTTAGCTGGACTTTTCACTTGTACAAAACCATTGAAATTCCCCCGTTATAGTTAGTTTAGCTAACTATAACTCGCGCGCCCGCAATGCACTGCTGATGACGTCACATATTACATCACTCATGACATGGTCAGTGACATCACTCATGACATCACTGATGACATCTCAAATGACATCACTGATGACATCATCCAGTGAATGTCTGTTTTTCTGAAAATTAAATATGTTTTATATATGTATATCTCAAGGTCGATGGAAGAATAAATGGGTATATAAGTGTCTAAATGGATGATTTGTTTTTGAAAAATTGATTGTGTAACTGACTGATTAAGTGTATCATAGTGAATACATGGCTTAGTGAGTAATGTTTAAATATGTAAATATCTGTATCAGTCTCTCACTTTGTGTATAAGTGGCTGCATGGGTTGGTGAGTAGCTACATGGGTGTCTATATAGGTTATTAGTTGGTTTTTTGAGTATCAGTCTGAGTATCTGCATGGTTTGGTGGGGGGTATTACGTAGTGCATAGGTGCATGAATGAGTGACTCACTGTTTGTATGTGTTGAAGACAGAATGTGTGCAGGACTGTATGGGTGGATGAGTGTGTGTATGGGTGTGTTAGTGAGTGAATGACTGTCTCAATAGTGTCTTTATGAGTAACTACATATGTTTTAAACTAGTATATGTGACTATTGGTGTATATAAGTGAGTATATGTGAGAGTGAGAGATTGAAAGAGTTCCGGTATGGATAAGTATGTGTTTCTATAAGTGATTGTTTAAAAGACTAAGTATGTGTAAGTTTCCGTAGAAGTAAGTGTGGTGGTGTGTGTATAACTGTATATGCAAGTAAATGTATGTTTGATTCTTTATTAGCATGAGTGACTATGTGTGTGAATAACTCTATGGATGAGTGGCATTGTGTAACAGGATGTATAGGTGTATGAGTACATATGATGAGTGAGTACATGTATGAGTGACTGTATAGGACTGTTGGTGAATGAGTGGATGTGTATGTGGATATTAGAATTACTGAAGAGGTTGTTGTAACTGGTATTGGTATGTCCATTGTTTTGAAAAGTTTAGTCTCTATTTTTGAATGTGTGTATCAAAGGTTATATTAGGGTGAGAGGAGGTCTGCCACTCTATCACAAGGATGATGTCATCAGTGATGTCATCAGTGATGTCATCAGTGATGTCATTTGAGATGTCATCAGTGATGTCATGAGTGATGTCACTGACCATGTCATGAGTGATGTAATATGTGACGTCATCAGCAGTGCATTGTGGGCGCGCGAGTTATAGTTAGCTGAACTAACTATAACGGGGGAATTTCAATGGTTTTGTACAAGTGAAAAGTCCAGCTAACTATAACACCCCTGCAACCTATGGTTTTTTCATTGAATTTCTGAGGTTTTTTAAATGCTAATTCCTAACTATAACGTGCCTGAAACCTATGGTTTTTTCTGTGAATTTCAAAGGTTTTTTAAATGCTAATTTCTAACTATGCCTACAGAGATAGGACATGTGAAGAAAGAAGATAAAATGTACAGAAAGAAAAAAAAGAAGTGCAGAAAGAAGCAACAGAAGTCCTCAAAGACGAAGAAAAGTGCAGGAAGAAGGATAACGTGCAGAAAGAACAAAAAGAAGAGCAGAAAGAAGCCTAGTTGCAAAATCATCCTGTACCCTCAACTTTTTCAGACGGATACTGGTGGTAACTGAGTCTGACTAACCAGTCCTAGAGCCAGTGCTATGTTAAAAGACACTTAGAATACAGTGAAAACACCTACAAACACTAGGGAACATTATGCGTTGGGGTCCCCCTGTGATTAGCATGACCTCCTCTGTAAGCCCCTAGTATATAATAGGGCAGGGGGATTAAAACTACCTCTTAAAACAGGCCACAGGGCGTTTTTGCACATGTTAACTCAGGCCCTGTCCCCTCCCTTCACCACTGTGTAAACACGCCCTGTGTCCGTTTTTAGTTGGGAGATTAAGTTCATTTGAATCCTGAAGGTCCCTAGGGTCCAACTAGCCCACTAGGTACCTCCAGTAAGTGCCACAGAGCTGCGTTGCAGAGAGGTGTAAAAAGTGGCACGGCCTGGACCACTTCTCTGCAATGCTGCTCAGTGGCGCTTACTGGAAGCACTTGGTGGGCTAGTTAGCCCCCAGGGACCCTCAGTATTGAAGGAAAATTATATCCCCAATTTAAAACGTGCCATAGTGCGTGTTTGCACACGTCACCTCAGGCCCGTCCCCTCCCTTCACCACTGTGTAAACGCGCACTGTGGCTGTTCTAAGTTGAGAGATTAAGTCCCCTTGAATCCTAAGGGTCCCTAGGATCAAACTAGACCACTAGGTACCTCCAGTAAGCACCACAGAGCTGCGTTGCAGAGAGGTGTAAAAAGGGGCTTGGCTTCAGAACACCTGTCTGCAGCGCAGCTCCCTGGCGCATACTGGAGATGCCTGTTGGGCTAGTTGGCCCTCAGGGACCCTCAGTATTGAAGAGGAATTAATTCCCCAACTTACAACTCGCCAGGGGGCACGTTTGCAGAGTGCTGCAAGGAGGGGGCGTGGCCTCCGGTACGATGCCAGTCTTTGATTTATTTTAATTTTTTAAGAAGGGGGGCTGTGTGGTTCCCCTTCTTATTCTAATTTATTGGCCCTGATGACTCCATCCCCCAGGGCCTGTCTCCTAATTATATTTTTTTGACCCCAATCCCAGGGCCGGCCACTGTTTTTTATTATTTTTAAAAAATATATATTTATAGACAGACCTAGGACATGCTGGACAAACCGTACATACCTATCACCATGACGATTTGCGTGATATTCATTAAAAGGCGACTATGCATACAATGAATCCACGTGGAATGTATTTACACCACTAGTGAAGCTCTGACATGTCTGATGCCCTACCATGCCTAATCCCGGTAGACACCCTTGTCGTTTATTTATACAAACATGGGTAGCTATTGATGGGCACATTTAATACACATGCACACCAAGCCATTCAAAGGGGATTCGACAAAAATTCGACCAAAACTATGCAAGAAACCCCCTTCACGGTTAATAAAACACACATCCACTGCCGGATGTGTAATACTTTTTATTTTACTCTCTGGAAAGGGGACGAACATCACGAGAGTCACAGCGCGCTCCTGGCAGAGCCCAATGCTGTGTTACACCCACCATTGCCTGCTGAGTGCCACACACCTCTGTGCTGTATTCCACTAGCTAGTGCATATGCTATGACACTCTCTAGCCCATGTGCACTGTAACACCACCCCGTGAATATGTCATGCCACACTTGTCTTTGCACGAGTTATATTGCCCCATCTAACGTGCCTTCGTCGATGCCTATGTTATAACGCACAGTGCTATGCCATACATATTACAATCTGGGATCCATATCTTTGTCACAGTGCATATGCAACGTTACACTCCCCAGCACATATTTTATATTACAACTTTAGAGACTAGTTAGGTTACACAACACTGCCCTGTGCATATTACACTCCAAGGCGCATATCGCATAGCACGCGTTAGTGCCTGTGCTATCTCGCGCTCTCCAATGAATCTGTCATTGCGCACAATGTATTGCATATTATATTTCACTCCTGGTTCATCTTATATCACCCTTTTTGGTGCATAGTTTATACCATACACTATATCTAGTTTTCATTTTCAATCATGCTCTCAGGACTATTTCTATATAACACTGCGTTCACCTACCCTTTTCACGGGCATTACATTTTGCGATAGGGGGTGGGGGGTCAGGGGGTGTTTCTGCCAAGTGAGCCTGGAGTCACAGTCACAAACGTCCTCTTCTTCCTGAATAAAAGTGAGATTATGCTGCATACTTGTTCATATTTTAAGTAGTTCGCACAGACACACGTTTTAAAAACAATAAAGTTCCTAATACCCGCCTTCTCTGACCAGTTAGCTTGCTGCCCCATCCCCCTTCTCCCTATCCTCTGTTGTGTGAATCCATGGACTAGCCTCCTCCCTCCTGCCATGCATGGTCTGATGTGCTGCCACTGCCCTCAATTTAGTATGATGTACCAGTCCACTCCTCCTGCCCTCCATTGCCCAATTCTATGCCCCATCATTGACCTCCTGCTTAAACTCTGTGCTTAGCTTGCTGCCCCTATTCTCCTTCCCCCTGCCCTCCGATGTCTTTGTGCATGCCCCTGCTCCATCCTTTTTGCCCACCATGTTCCATGGACCTGCCACTCCTATCTACTCTTAGTGTTCTGTTGAGCTGCCACTCCCCTCCCACCTGCCTAGCATTGTCAGATGACTGTAACCTGTCCCTGCCACCTCCACCCTGCCTGTCCACATGCCATGCCCCTATCCTCTTCCTCCTGTCCTACATGGTCCATTGTACTGCCACACCCTTCTGCCCTCCCTGGTCTGTTGTGCTGCAACTGCTCCTCCTGCCTACCCTGTGCGGTCTGTTGTGAGGCCCCTTCCCCTGAACTTTCTTGTCTGTGCACAGGTCCTGACCCTCCCTTCTATCCTCCATCGTCCTTTTTTGCATGCCCCTGCACCCTCCTTCTTGCCCATCATAGCCATTGTGCTGTCACTAACCCTCCCACTTGCCATGCATGGTCTTCTGTGCTGCCATGGCCCCTCCCACCTTCCCTGTGTGGTCAGTTAGCTGCCCCTGAACCCCTCTCACCTTCCCTCCATGGTCTGTGTGTATCCCATCACAGTCTCACTGTTGCTCTTCATGGTGTGTCTTGCTTCTAGTGCCCATCCTGCCTGACCTCCATGGCTATCTTGCTGCTCCTGCTCTGCCCCCTTGCCCCCAGCCCTCTGTTTACATGTGCAGACCCCTACTCCCTCCCTCCTGGCTTGTCTGTTCCATTGTAATGCCCCTGATCCGTCCCTCCTGCCCTTTATGGTCTGTTATGCTGCAGCTTTCTCTCCTGTCTGTCCATTATGGTCAGCTAGCCACCATTGCCTCTTGCCCCTCTGTTCTCTGTTGTCCATGTGCATGGTCCTGTCCCCTCCCTCTTGCTTTCTATGGATTGTTGTGCTGCACTCTCATCCCGCATGCCCTGTGTGGTGTATTGTGCTGCTGCAAACCCTGATGCCTGCCCTGCAGGGTCAGTTTGGTGCACCTCTCCATGTCCCTCCTGTCCTCTGTTATCCAAGTCCATGTCCCTACCCCATTTCCTTCCATGATCCAATGTACCATACTTGCGAACATTTTGAACTTGGTAAGAGGCAGATTTTGAAAAAAAACTGGGGTATTGATTTTCCCCTTTGAGTTACATTGAAAAAGAGGAGATTGTAGACAGGAGACAGATCAAATAAAGCCCATTTGAGCTTAAAAACATTGGACGTTTCCTGGCTGAATCGGGTCTGTTGGCATGTATGGTTGTACTACCATTGCCTCTTCCTTCTGCCCACAATGGTCTATTACATTGCCACAGCCTCTCTTGCAAGTCCTGTATTGTTGGTTTGTTGCCCCTGCCCCCCTTTCCACTGCCCTCCATAGTCTGTTGTGCTGCCACGGCCCTTCCTGCCTGCTCAGTGTGGTTAAATTGTTGCCTTTGCACCCTTCTACCTGCCTTCAATTTTCGGAGTCCGTGCCCCTGGCCTCTGCCTCTCAACAGTATCCTAATGAACAACTAGATTGCTAACATTCTATATTTATTACAAAAGTGTGGAACGCCTGACGTCATCTTGATGTAATCAAAACTGTAATACCTAGAGTATTTCCTTTAGAAATTACATATATGAGAGGGTCTTATTGGCATCAAAATTATGGTTAGTGCTCTAAAAGACTAAAATAAGGACATATTTTCTGAGTTTTCAAATAGCGACAAAGCACTTTAAAATTATTTGTTACCTTTATGTTTTTTATCCAGTTGACCACTTGATTAAATGTTGCACTTAGGGGAGAGGATGTGATGTTACTTCCAGAACTGCAGACTTTGCAACTGGGGAAACAGGTTGGAGTTTCTGCTTCAGCTCGACATTCTGTGATTCTGGTCAAATCACTTAGTCTCCCCATGTCTACAACCAAAATGAATTTGTTCTTGTGTGATGTAACCAATGCTCATGTAAAGCACTCCAATACCTGACAAGTCTTCACTATATAACACTGCAAAAACACAAAATAATAAGTGTTTTGCACACTTCTGTCATTGGGCTATATTTGGGCTACATCTGGGTGATTTTGGGCTACATTTGGGCTCTTTTGTCTCCGGTGGCCATCTTGGGAGATTTATTTGTTATGAAGTTTCCTAATTTCCTCATGTACTGCAGTCTCCTCAGTAGGAAATGCTTTCAGTTTTTTACTTTGATTCCATCATGAAGGTATTCAGATATGTCACACATTTGCCATAAATTCTGAATGTTAGCACTCTAGTTGGTCATTAGATCACTGTAGTAAAACTACTTTCAGTCTGCATGTCAGAATTTTTTAATGAAATAGAAGAGGATTTGAGAAGTCACTCAAAATGTGCCCTCATTTTCTTTCTTCAGCATTAATCATAATTTCTATGGCAAAATGAACCCCCTCATTGTGTTCCTTTTTAAATTAAATGTTTTGTGTTACCAGTTTATTCCAATCAAGATGGCTTCAGGTGTGCCATACTTTTGTCATAATGAAGACAGTAAGCGCTCTAGTTGTTTTTAAGAACACTCTGGGACATTCTGTCATTGGGCTATACTTGGGCTACATCTGGGTGATATTTGGGCTACATTTGGGCTCTTTTGTCTCTGGTGGCCATCTTGGGAGACTTATTTGTTATGAAGTTTCCTAATTTCCTCATTTACTGCAGTCTCCTCAGTAGGAAATACTTTCAGTTTTTTACTTTGATTCCATCAAGAAGGCATTCAGATGTGTCACACATTTGCCATAAATTCAGAATGTTAGCACTCTTTTTGCTCATTAGATCACTGTAGTAAAGCTACTGCTCACCAGGGAAAACTGCTGCTGGTATTGAAAGTGCATGTTTCAGGCTGCATGTCAGAATTTTTTAATGAAATAGAAGAGGATTTGAGAAGTCACTCAAAATGTGCCCTAATTTTTCTTTCTGCAGCACTAATTATACTTTTTATGGAAAAATGAACCCCCTCATTTTGTTCCTTTTTAAATTAAATGTTTTAAGAGTTACCACTTTAATCCAAGCAAGATGGCTTCAGGTGTGCCATACGTTTATCATAAGTAGGACTGTTAGCGCTCTAGTTGTTCTTTGGAACACTCTGGGAAGCTGCAGTAGAACACAAAGGAATCAACTGACAGTCTCTGCCCTTGTTGGATGTACATGTTTTACTGAGAATGTCAGACTTCATTCTCACATGACTGAGAAAGATAATGTGAATTTACAGAAAATAAGCTCTCAGTTTAGCTTATAGATCACCCTCCAAACCTCTGTGGGAAAAGCATGAGAAAATATTTTTCTCTCAATCATGATATCCCAGCAGAAGGCTTTTTCACATGGTGAAATCACCTTAGAACATACCACAGTTCCTAAAATGAGTATGGTACCATCAACAAATGATTTATAATGTAACTAAAGTCTTAAAACCTTCTATTAACTGCAATGCTTTTTAATGAGGTGCTATCATGTATATTGGTCCCAAGATGGCTGCCAACACTTCTTGGATGAAGTGCTGACAGCCAATCAGATCTCAGGATGAGATGTGTGGTTAGGCTCCGCCCACATATATATATGATTTTACTTTTGATTTTCTCAGGAACTACTGAACAGATTGACTCCATATATGCAAAAGGCACATCCCTGAGGTGAGGACTACCTCTCTGCCAAATTTCAAGT
The DNA here is from genome assembly GCF_964204655.1 of Triturus cristatus. Taxonomy (NCBI): domain Eukaryota; kingdom Metazoa; phylum Chordata; class Amphibia; order Caudata; family Salamandridae; genus Triturus; species Triturus cristatus. Next base: position 748,742,138 of record NC_140586.1, read on the forward strand.
AATTCTGTTCAGCCGTTCGGGCTGTACCTTGGACTAAAGTTCCCTATGGAAAATTGCATGGGGAAAACATGTTTTGGGACCCCCCTTTTTTCTCAGCCCCCGCTTGACGAATCCCCCCGAGACTTTCAGGGTAGGAGTGGAGCGGAGCGCCCCACCTATTTTGAAAATTTCGCGAGGATTCGTCAACCGGCGCCAAAGTAATTCCAAATAGAATGTTGCGGATTTCCTATGGAAACACGGTCCTAACTATAACTATCTACTGGCGACCGCCAGTAGATAATATAATTATATATATATATATATATACTGGAAACCAAAGGTTAACCAGGTATATGAAGTAACTATAACTCGTGCCCTAAGGTAACTATAGCTCGCACCCTCACTATGCAGTTTTCTCAATAATAATTTTATTGCAAATGTTGCAGGGACATTTCCACATGGTGCAGGGATCAACAAGGGGGAACCATAGGTGCTCCCTCAGCACCAAACCGGAAGCTGCAAACAGAAGGGGGCCCTGCTAGGGTCCCCCAAACTCTCTTTCTGACAGACTTTCCATGTCCGAAAGCCCGGCATCGAAAGCCTGCCGGAAACCGAGTATCGTAATCCAGATGGCTTAAAACGCCATCCATACGGGCCAGTCTTCGACTGACCAATGGGCTCCTTGAGCTCGTCGGAATCCAGCTGGAATGACCAGCCGGTTTCACTACTGACCGCCTAACTTGTAATTAGGCAATCAGATGTGAAACCAACGATGTCGTTTGGAAAGCCTCCAACCTAAAGTCGGAGGCTTTCCGACCAAGATCGTAATCCGCCCCAAAGTAATTAAACATGACAAAATAATTATAAAATCTAAATTATACGCAATTATATTAAAAACAATTTAAACACATACAAAATATACTACTGCCTGTAATTTTCTGCCCCAGGCTATTCTTGACATCACAATATTTTTAAACAATACTGGTGCCCAACAACAGTCTTTCAACAATATTATGGTTGTGCATGGGAGATGGTAGTAGCACTTGTTATTGAAGCCTATTGTAGGGTAACAGTTAGCCTTGCTGGTTGATGGGGCCAGGAAGAAGTGGAAATATGTGGAAATCCATGTACATTTGCAAGAGTTTTGCCAATTTAGAATTCTACATTGTTTTTCCTCTAGCTCTATCATGGGCCTAGGCCTGCTAACATGCCTCACCTCCAAAGTATCAGTAAAATACTATAGTATGTTTTTGTCTACTCTGTAGTCTCTGGAGGATATTGTCAGTAGGTGATGCCCTGTCAGTGCACCAAGTTTTGTCCTTGCAAGACCACACGAGTAGTACAGGAGAGAATTTCATATTGCATATTAGTTATGTCTGCAAAAAGAGTAGTATAAATCACCCTCACCATTTTCTACAAGCACGCATAGACTTGCATAGAATAGTTTGGGCTGTGCTGCAGAAACCGTCTCTCAGTTAAATGAATGCAAATGTAGTGCTAAATTGGTTCTGTTGTTTGGTAAATACAAGGAACGGATCTCTGACAGAATATGAAGGACAAAATATTGTGTGGACAGAATATTTTGCTAAAAATATTTAGGATCAAAATATCGGGAAGATAAGTGCAAATAGGTAAGTATAGATTTACTATTCTTAACTGTACATCTATGTACCTTGAAGAGATATATGTACATATCTCTTCAAGGTACTTAGATGTGGAGTTAAGAATAGTAAAACTTTGCATACCCATAGAAACTTACCTTCACAATATTCATGTCCTCGATATTATTTTGACACAATATTTTGTCGACACAATATTTTGGGCTCAAATATTTATGAAAACACTACTATGAACAGCAATGTATAGCAGGAATGCAATTAGAATGGTAAATATCACACTTATATTCAAATTCTAATTAACCTTCTAAGTTTTGTTACCTTTGATATACTGGATATTGCATGCTTGTGCCAAGTTCAGGAAATTCAGCTTTGTAGCTGGAGTACTTCACACATTTTCATGGTACCGCATGCTACAATCTTTGTTTAATTTCAGCAGGCAGCAAAATCCTCAAGGGTGACACACAAACACACACACACACACACACACACACACTCAAACACACAATATCTAAGGAATGAAGAATTTGTTAGTGACTATCCCAGCTCACTCTGGAGTTTCATCAGACATTTATTATTCTATTGATTCTTTGTGTATTTCCCTCTGAATAACTCAACATATTTGAGTTGCAAATCCAACCACTTCAAGTCATTTTTCAGACTTCCAACTACCTGTGATTGTGAGTTAAGGAGACTGGCTTTTTAATTCAACACTAACTCAATGGACATCTTCTATTTGCTCGACCGCTGATACTTGCTTAACTTCCACAATTAAAAGACTACAAGTTGGAAGGTGCAGTCCTCTTCTATCACTGCTCCAATTCATTTTCTAGAGATTCCCTTCTATGGGCTATGGAATAAGATCCTGACACATTCATTAAAATAAGGCAACAAGTGCCCTTTCTTTGGTGGACGTTTTGAATATTTTCCCTCACAACGTGGAACTCATTGTCCATTTTCGGTTGTACCTTAATTTGTCTTGATAGTTTTTCCTCTTTATACTCAGACTTGGTGCAGATCTTCAAGATCTTCATTCCTTAACTGCATTATTGTATGGCTGTGCTATTACATTGTGCTATTACCCATAAATCATCGCACATTTTCTCTGAGTAGTGTCTCTCTGCTCTGGCCTAGCTCTGAATTGCGAGCCAAAGGTGAGTCAAATAACCAGTAAGGAAACCTGCTCACTATTATAGAATAGAGTGTTAGACTTTCTCTGCAAAAACATTTTCTTACACTTGAATTGATTGTTGTTGAGAAAAGTGGTAAAGGGGAGAGCGTAAAAGAGACTTATCTAGGGGTAAGTCCCTGAGGTGTTCTGCATGCTATTAAATTTTGACATTCAATGTTAAGGTTTACAGGGATGTTTTGTCTATAACCTATGGCATGTCGACTCTATGAATGATTGGATGCCACTGGGTAAAATATTGTGTATGTCTTTTGAATTCTGGGGTAACCTGGTGCACAATGAGGTATGGCTTGTTCACATAATCATCTAGTTGAAGATCATTTGGCATGCCTTATGCACTGAAAGTGTGTAAAACATACAGCAAACCAGGTTGATCTTACATAACTTTTGAATTATAATGCAGTGGTATACCAGATACATGCAGGTAATCGAAGACTGACGTTCACTGTAGCATATTCCCTTATGCCTCCTGTCACAGACTGCCTGAAAAAGTGCCTCATGGTACATGGCCTGTCCAGCAGTGGTGGCAGACACTTTTGGCAAGGAGGGGGGCAGGTGGCTCACAAACGCTGTCCCCACACTCAATATATTATTTTATATCTCCCTCTTTCTTGTGAGCTTACACTTCAACTTGTACCTCATTGTTATTGGGCATGATTTTGTATTATTCACCATATTATGACTTTTGTTGAGATCTTACTTTCAGAGACTCTGTGGCACAGTTTGTATTGGAAATGACTCCACAAATAACCAATATTTCATTGTAAATGGGAAAAAGAAGAAAACTTAACTTAACTGGAACACACACTGCCATTTCACTATCAGTCTCTGATTGTGCCCTGCAAGACATATAACAATACCATTTAGAAGTCAGTCAATGGCACTCTAATGATTTCAAAGACATCTGCACTTGGCAAAGCACCACTGGGATCTAATAAAAGACCAAACAAGAACTACTGATCTATAGTTAAATAAAATATAATTTCACATGTTGCCCATCTGGAGTCAGAAATCTCCATACTTAAAAAACATGAGGAAGACCTAAAGAACTGAAACTGAAGGAATACAATCCACAATTATTGTCTTCCCAAAAACACTGAGGCTCTGATCCAATCACTTACTTTCAATCCTTACTCCCAAAACTACTAGTAATGCCTCCCTCCACTCATTTAAACATCCAAAGGGCACACAGACTAGGTCCAAGAATGTTAACAAAACCAGGAAGAGTTATTTTATTTTTCTTGCAATATAATGAGCTTCTGAAAATAATGACTGTTGTTTAATCTAAAAAGCAAATCATTTGGTCAGGATCCAAACTCTAAGATGTAGCAAAAGTTACATCAGATCGTCAGAAGCAGTTCCTGGATAGGCGCCCTGCTTTGAGAGCCATGACTGCCAGATTTGGTCTCATCCACCCTTGTTTATTTAAGGTGACTTATAAAGATAAACCTACTATTTATTATGATTTTGCAGATCAAAGGAAATTTCTTCAGCAATACATAGGAGAATGAATGAAGACATTGTTACCATGTTTTAATTCCTAATAGAAAGTTGCTGTTGATTCTTTATGTGTATTACACTATGATATATTGTATTCTATATAATACACCTCTGTTACATATTACTTCTTTCCTTATGCAGGTTTGTGTCACTTTGTCTTGTTTCCTCATGGTCACAAATCATATGGTATTCTAATCCAGCTCCTAGCTGACCTGCCTGTCTTTTGGAGTAAAGATGTTATCACTGTCACATTCTGTTATTACCATTCCCCACTTGTTTTATCCGTACACTTAGATATGTTTTTCAGTCGCCACTTGTGTGACTTGAACTGTGTCTGTGTCCTCTTTTTTACTGTTCTCGTCTCTTTGCTCTATTGTTTCATCCTAATGTACAACCCTCTCCTCCTTTTACCCTATTCTAGCCCCTCTATTACTTTCTTTTTCCTTCTTACTAAATAAAATTCCTATTTGCCATGCTATCTGATTATCTGCTTATATACACATTTTAAGTTATTTTTCTGCTTTGTCACTGTAGGGACATCGATTGATTATGATTTTATTTCAGTGTACCATGCCAAGTTACTACATGGAATATTTAAAGGGTTAATGTAACCATATTAAAAGACCAAGAGGCTTGTCTCATCTAGCTAAACTTAAAACAGATGATGCATTACTTCAAGAATCACATCTTTATGATTTATAGGCTATCAAATTTAGAAAAATGTTGGGTTGGAAATATTTTTGTTTCACCTGCTATGGGGTAAAAGAACGGTGTATTAATCATTTATCATAAGAAACTAAGGGGCCTATTATCAAGGACGGCGTTAAAAATTATCGCCGGTTTAGCGGCAGAAAACTGCCGCTAGAGCGGCGATATGGGCTTGATAATATGCCCTTGAGAATTCCAATAGAAGTCCATTTTCTGGTTTGAACCTGGGCTTCTATTGGAATTCTCCAGGGCATATTATCAAGCCCATTATCGCCGCTTTAGCTACAGTTTTCTGCCGCTAAACTGGTGATAATTTTAACGCCGTCCTTGATAATATGCCCCCAAAAATGTTGGTTAGAAACCAAGAACATGATTCTGAAAGTAGATGGAATATTATTAAATTACTTACTGATAACAAACCATTTACAATTTTTACTGTTTATTGCCCAGTCTCTGTTTATAACACATGTGGACTACTATTTCTAGCAAACTACTTCAATATGATTATGAGTATATTATGTTCTGTGGTGATTGTAACCAGGTTATTGATCCCATATTAGATAGAAGCTGTCAAGTTAAATTTGTCCACACTAAAATGCATACAAAATTTAAGTTGCCCGCTAAAAGCAAATCTTTAGTTGATATATGGAGATTGTGTCCCTCAGACCTTCACCAAAAAACAGATTTTATTCCTCACCTCATAATTTTCAGTTTCACAGTAATTATCTCTTTTTTAATTAATCCCTAGCTCAACATACTCCCAATGCAGATATATGATCAATTCTAATTTCAGATCATGGCCCAATATACACAGACTAAGATTTTTTGCCTTTCTTGCTACATTTAGATAGATGGCGTTTTAATAATTCCTTATTGCTGGATGCCAGATTTGTCTCTCAATTTAAGGTATTTGCTAAAGACTTCTTCTTTTCCGATTCTTCTTTAGCAATGATATTGGATTCTTTTAAAGCAGCAGTCTGATGTCTTGCCATTGATTTTGTTCAGCATAAGAAAAACATTTTGGAAACTCAATCCAATCAACTACTTGATAAATTAAGAAAACTCAAATGCACTTATTATCATACATATTATGTCCGTCCAACATCAGAATGGGCCCCAAAAATATTTTAAATGAATATGTCAATCTTTATACAAATGTATACTTTCCGGAAATGCAACCTTCTCAATCTAATTTGTCCAACTACTTTCAATCCATTGAATCCCCCAAACATGAAATACTGGCTTTGAATAGGCCTGGGCAAAAATTTCGTTCCGTTCGCGGAAATTGCGATAATTTGACATTTTTGCGTTCCGCGGAGAGCGCGAAAATGTCAAAAATTCCGGTTTCCGCAGCTTGGCGATAATTTGTTTCTTGCTCGCGCTGTAAAATAATACATTCTCGCGCGCGCGCGATCGCCTTACCTGAATCCCTGCGTTCGCCGACAAGTTTTCTTGATCCGGTCGCGTTCTCCATGAGATGTTGTATTGTTTTTAGCCATTTGCGCTGTCTCGCGACAGTTCGCGCCCGCAGTGACGTCATGCGTCGCGCGATCACGTCTTTCTTCTCGCGATCATGCACCGCGAGAACAACTCAAAACAAGATGGCCGCGCCCGCAAGCAACCACATGGGTAAGTTGGCGACCCGCAACCATGCAGAAAATCTCGCGAACATGCCGGAAAAAAACTTCCGCATCTTCGCGATATTTCTGCTTGTTTGCGATAATTTTAAACATTTTCGCGATAATTTGCGAAGGTTAATTCCGCAAATTCCGCCCACCCCTAGCTTTGAATCACAGTAAATATGATATTTTCCCAACAGAAACAACTCAAGCAGTCTCTATGAATTATACAGAGAGGGAAGGCTCCAGGACCTGATTGTTTTACCATTGAATTTTATAGTAAATTTGCAAAAATTATTTTCCCTAAACTTTCACATTTGTTTAATTTTTTTCATCAACAATAGAGCTGTTCGGGGCACTTACCAGGAAGCAATGATTTGTTTAACTCCCAAAGAGAAACGAGATCTTATACAATGTTGTATCTTCCCACATCCTTAGTCAGTACTGATTATAAAATCTTTGCAAAAATATTAGCACTCCGCATTTATCCTGTCTTGCTAGATATCATCAGCCCAGAACAATCTGGCTTAGTCAAGGGCTGATTGGCATCTGATAATGCGTGTATGTTTTTTAACATCTTAAGTAAAACATCAATGTTTGATCATCCTCTGACTGCTATTGCTTTGAATGCTAAAAAAAACCTTTGGCAGGATTGGTTGGGATTTCATCTTTCAAGCATTGAAATGCATTGGTTTGGTGGCTAGATTATTTACTTTAGTTTCTTTATTCTATACAGGTCCTACAGCTGCCATTTTTGTTAATGGTATGCTATCAGAATACTTCCCTTTATTTAGAAGTAATACATACTACCAATGACAGGATTAAATCAAAAACAGAGTTGGCATGGGAAAAATATTTATTGCTGGCCAATCACTCTGTGGAATTGGATTTGGCTTAAATTTCATAAATCTTCTAGGGCTGTAAATACTTTACAGACCCTTTATTTTGTTTATCATTGTTTATTATTTACTCTAATGAACTTTAAATAATTCTCTAAACATTTAAGTTAATCTTGTTGGTCCTGTAATTGTTCAAATGCTGATTTCAAACATATGTTATTTGAACGTCTTGCTATTTTCCAGTTTTGGAGACAGGTATGGCATCAAATTAACAAGATTTTTAAGGTCAATATCCCTTTTTCGTTCTCAAATATTTTCTTAGGTAGTGTAGCTCCTAATCAGTATTAGGTCAGGGTCATAAATTGGTATATTTACTGTTTGCCGGAGTCTTTTACCTAATTATGTCTAATAGGAAGCATGCTCACACTGTTACTTTTCAATCCTGGTGGTATGCTGTATGTTTTAACAACATATTAGACACTATGGGGTCTATTAGGATGGCGGGCACCCTAGCGGTGCTGGGACCGGCCGCCAGTGGTACGCCGGTCCCGCACCGGCAATCAGGATGCCACCGCCACAGTGGCATCCCCCATCCACAACATTGTGGCGGGTGGTGCTCACAGCCACAATGCTGTGGATGCACCTTGTGCATTTGCAAGCACAACATGGCAGGCACCCCCCCAACACCCTGGGGCCCCGCAATGGGCCCCCACATTCAGGAACCGCATGCCTTTCCATGGCAACGTTGAGGCACTACTCCGCCTGTATTGTAATATGGATGGCAGTGTCTTGCAGACACCGCCACCATATCCAACCCCTTTTCCACCCTGTCGACTCATCAACGAGCGAAAAACCAGCAGACGGTCTTTCCGTCCGCCGGGGTGCCCCCGCCATCGTAATATGGCGAGGGAAATGGGAGGCAGGCGGCAGGTAATCAATGACTCACCACCTCATCATGACAAGAAGGGCCTTGAGGCACTTTTGCCAGGCTGAGGAGGTCAAACCCACAGGGTTGTGAAATCCTCAGCCTGGCAAAGTTCAGCTCAGGCACCTGGGAGCCTGCGCGTTTAGCGCATGTCTAGCTCCTGGCTGCCTGACCTGAACAAGAAGAGTGTCAGTTAGGCTGACCTTTACTCAGCCTGATGACACTTTTCTTCTCTGGTCTGGAAAAAGATCAGGGGCATAGCCCCTTCACCCGTATGGATGGGCCGCGGCTGCTCTCAACTATGGCAGGTTAGACGTATATGGAAGAACCTGTGAGCCAGATTTACTTAGGACTTGCATTGCCATTGCATCACATAAGGTGACGCAAGCCCTTAACTGGGATATACTAAGCCACAGAAAGCCACCTTGCATGGCCATGCGTGGTTTAGTAAATCCAAGGTAACGCAAGGCAGCGCAGTTCACTGCCTTCCATTACCTTGCAACAGGTAGGCATTTCATGGGTGAAGTGTGAGCATTCCCATGCATCCACCCATCGATTCTGATGCATACTCAGATTTACAAAGAATTGAAAGACCCAGACGTAACGAGGAGAAAAATCTTTATTTCTCCTCATTACTCCCATTTTCTATGTGTCAAACGTAAAAAAGGAAAATGCTTTTAGGAATTGTTTTGTGCAGGAGGCAGCAGAAATGCACCATATCTTTGTAAATATGGCACATTTCTGATGTTTCCTTTTCATGAAAATTGCCTTGCTGTGCTGCGTTGCAGGAAATATTAGTAAATTTACCTCCAAGTCGCTAGGCTAGCAATGGCTTATACACGATAACCATGTTCACATTGACATTTGGGTCGCTCTTGTAATTCTGAACCTAGCCATGGCTTAAGTCACCGGCTAACTTTCTCCCTATTTATTGTGAGGCACCTTTTTGTTTTCAGAGGTGCAGAAAAGGATCAGTACTTCAATGTTGAGCAGACACCTAACAGAATGGCAGGAAAATTGGGGGTGCAGTAAAATGTAAAGATACACCTTGCAGTGCCCCAAAAGCCAGAAATGCCCCCCAGTCTCAAGCTCCATGTCTGTGGCCACATTGTGTTTGAAGTATATCAGAAATGTAAACATGGAGAAATCATACACTCTTCACTGTCTATTAATTATATTGCATTTTTCCTGTAACAGAAAGAATGCATTTCGAAACTTAAGGGTAACCTTAATCTCTTCCTCTTAGTTCTAGCCTTACCTCCTTAAAAAGCTGCATAAACAATCCCCTGAAACAGTTTGCCATTTACAATGTTCTGGACGATCTCGCTTCCACTTTCAGAGCAAGATGTAGCAGTGAAACAGCCATATTGCCAATCACTGGTGTTGCACTGCACATGTTGGCTAATGGTGATTCCTGCCTGTTGACTCTACTTGATCTATCGATGACTTTCAAGACTGTCGATAATGACATTTTCATCCAACTTTAAGATACTGCATGGGTTTCAAAGACAAGATTCAGAAATGGTTTGAATATTGCCTTGCTTTTGGGTTGCTGGAGGTTAGGACATTCTGGTCTTTCTCCTGTTCTGTCCCTGTACCACCAAGAGTCCGCTAAGGCTCTATCCTAGCCATCACACTCTTCGATATCTGTCTTTAATGACTGGGAGATCACATTATAGAACTGGATATTTTACATTCCCAATATGCAGATGATGCCCAACTGTTAGACCCGGCCTCGTAGCATGGCTCTTCCTGTCCTCGCACTACCTAACCTGGTACCTGGGACCCCAAGCACACGGCCCAGCCGATCCTTCCCACCAGAACACACACACGCGCGACCCGGGCATCCCCGTCCATGGCCTCCCTCCTTTCGGCCACCCCGGGCACGCGTGCCCACTTCATGCACCAAGATGGCCGCCCGGCCCCAGCACAACCCGGGCCTAGAGGCGCCACTCCGGCTGGAGGACATCACGCTTCCAGGGGATGAGAGAGGGAGGAGCCGTTTCTATCGCACCTCTGAACTCCCCTGGGACGATGGGTTTCGATCGGCCCTCCGGCCTCCCTGAGGGCTGGCTCCACGCCTGCTGGGTGTCTGGGACTCCTCCCGACCCGGCCCTGAAAGGATCAAAAGACAATGGCAGGAAACCTCGACAAGCGACCCCCAGGTGACAAGACCCCTGCCTGCACAGACTCCGGACATCAAAGAGGGGTCGACCTATAACAAGGGGTGCTCTGGGACTGTCCGGCAGATTCGCCTTGGAACATCTGAGCCCTGCTGAGTGACTCGCGGCTCCCTGAAGATCGTAAGACCTCCGAACTTGTGCTTGAGCCCTGCTGAGTGACTCGCGGCTCCCTGAAGATCGTAAGATCTCCGAACTTGTGCTTGAGCCCTGCTGAGTGACTCGCGGCTCCCTGAAGATCGTAAGACCTCCGAACTTGTGCCTGAGCCTGCTGAGTGACTCGCGGCTCCCTGAAGATCGTAAGACCTCCGAACTTGTGCTTGAGCCCTGCTGAGTGACTCGCGGCTCCCTGAAGATCGTAAGACCTCCGAACTTGTGCTTGAGCCTGCTGAGTGACTCGCGGCTCCCCCAGACTCTCTTTGGTCCCGCCGGACCCCACGACGACAAGCGTATCCCCCAGCTCGAGGATTGTGAGCTGTGCGCCGGGTACGCTCCTGCATTTGATCCATATCCCCCCCAAAGACTGTCCCGCTACCTCCTACCCCCGCCAAGACTCTGTGAGCTCACGCTCTGCTTGTAAATATCTGCCTTGCTGATCATAAAGATCCTACCACTTCGATTTGTTAAGCTTGAATCCTAAGAACCCTCGGTGTGGTGTCTCTTTGTCGTGGGGTGCCGAGTGTACGATCCTAGATACGAGATTCCTCCCCTGCGGAGTCTCCCGCCAGTGCCCGGCTACGATACTTTGAGGGTGGGTCTCAGGACAGTCAGGGCCCCCTCCGGGCCCCTCTGAGGTCGCCTTCTAACATTGGTGGCAAGCGACGGGATTCGGGCCCATAACCTAGAGATCGTACCGTGAACGGCGGACGCACTACCGACAAAAATGGCAGAAGGAAGCGCCTTGAGCCCCGCAGAAACCAACGCCAACAGGGTGTTCCAGGTGGAACAACTAGAAGAATACACGCACAAAGAACTGAAGCAATTCTGCAAAGAACTTAAAATCGCTACCACCGGTCTCAACACCAAAGAAGATTTGCAGAAAGCACTGAAAGCTTGGGTGGATGCCGGGGCCTCCCGCCCAGAAGGCATAGGGGAGCGACACGACGAAGCAGAACCCCCCAAGGCGAAAGCAGCAGCAATCAGGTGCGAGGCTTCGTGCCAGACGGGGGCCTTTCCCCGGAAGAACTCGCAGAAGGAGAGAGAAGTCGCAATCAGGAACTCGAGTTAGCCAAACTCAAAATCGAAGGCGAATTGAAATTAGCGGAAAAAAAGCTAGCAGTAGAGCAAATGCGCGTACAAGGCGATTCGGAAGAGAAGAAGCTCCAACGGGAGCACGAAGGAAGGAAGCTCCAACTAGAGCACGAACGCAGCTTGAAGGAGATCGAGCTCAAAGCCAGAAACGAGGAAGGGAGGCCCCCGGGGAACCGAGAGGCGGCCTCCCCGGCGGAACAGAAGGTCCACATCCCCAAGGACGTGGTCAAAGAATATTATAAAAATGATGACATTCAACAATGGTTCAGGGCCTACGAGGTCGCCGTGACCTCTCATCGGGTCCCGCAGAAGGACTGGGGGGCAGGGCTGTGGGGACGGTTTCTGAGCGAAGGAAGGGACACCCTGCTCGACCTACCCATCTCCCTGCAGACCTCCTACAGCCACATGAAAGAGGCTCTCCTCACCAGGTACGGCCTCACCCCAGAGATGTACCGTCAGCGATTCCGGGACTGCAGGAAGATCCCGGGCACCACCTGGGTGGAGTATGTAAACTTTTTCAGTCGGGCCTTCGATGGGTGGATCAAGGGCAGCAAGGTCACCACCCTCGAGGAACTCACCGACCTCATGTTGTGGGAACACGTGGCTGCGAACTGCTTTGTGGAACTACGCCAAAACAACAATTGATGGACAGAATGCAGAACAATGTCATACATTCACCCCAGTACAGAGATCTGGGCCTAAATCCATCGTTTTTTTGCTCACCATGCCATTCCAGTTTGAACCCAGCCATATGCAAATCAGTCTTGACCCTGTGCCCCATGGGAACAGTCCAGCCCGAACTGCCAAGCCAGGTCCTCCCTGGACTGGAAACAAGCATCCTAGGACCGGTTTCGGGCTTTCAGCCCTCGTCAGCCAGGATAGCTTGATTCCAGTGGCATGGAGAGCAAGGGACTCACGTCTGAGCATACCCTTCCCACTCGGGGTGACAAATGCAAAAACAACAATTGATGGACAGAATGCAGAACAATGTCATACATTCACCCCAGTACAGAGATCTGGGCCTAAATCCATCGTTTTTTTGCTCACCATGCCATTCCAGTTTGAACCCAGCCATATGCAAATCAGTCTTGACCCTGTGCCCCATGGGAACAGTCCAGCCCGAACTGCCAAGCCAGGTCTTCCCTGGACTGGAAACAAGCATCCTAGGACCGGTTTCGGGCTTTCAGCCCTCGTCAGCCAGGATAGCTTGATTCCAGTGGCATGGAGATCAAGGGACTCACGTCTGAGCATACCCTTCCCACTCGGGGTGACAAATGCAAAAACAACAATTGATGGACAGAATGCAGAACAATGTCATACATTCACCCCAGTACAGAGATCTGGGCCTAAATCCATCGTTTTTTTGCTCACCATGCCATTCCAGTTTGAACCCAGCCATATGCAAATCAGTCTTGACCCTGTGCCCCATGGGAACAGTCCAGCCCGAACTGCCAAGCCAGGTCCTCCCTGGACTGGAAACAAGCATCCTAGGACCGGTTTCGGGCTTTCAGCCCTCGTCAGCCAGGATAGCTTGATTCCAGTGGCATGGAGAGCAAGGGACTCACGTCTGAGCATACCCTTCCCACTCGGGGTGACAAATGCAAAAACAACAATTGATGGACAGAATGCAGAACAATGTCATACATTCACCCCAGTACAGAGATCTGGGCCTAAATCCATCGTTTTTTTGCTCACCATGCCATTCCAGTTTGAACCCAGCCATATGCAAATCAGTCTGGACCCTGTGCCCCATGGGAACAGTCCAGCCCGAACTGCCAAGCCAGGTCCTCCCTGGACTGGAAACAAGCATCCTAGGACCGGTTTCGGGCTTTCAGCCCTCGTCAGCCAGGATAGCTTGATTCCAGTGGCATGGAGAGCAAGGGACTCACGTCTGAGCATACCCTTCCCACTCGGGGTGACAAATGCAAAAACAACAATTGATGGACAGAATGCAGAACAATGTCATACATTCACCCCAGTACAGAGATCTGGGCCTAAATCCATTGTTTTTTTGCTCACCATGCCATTCCAGTTTGAACCCAGCCATATGCAAATCAGTCTTGACCCTGTGCCCCATGGGAACAGTCCAGCCCGAACTGCCAAGCCAGGTCCTCCCTGGACTGGAAACAAGCATCCTAGGACCGGTTTCGGGCTTTCAGCCCTCGTCAGCCAGGATAGCTTGATTCCAGTGGCATGGAGAGCAAGGGACTCACGTCTGAGCATACCCTTCCCACTCGGGGTGACAAATGCAAAAACAACAATTGATGGACAGAATGCAGAACAATGTCATACATTCACCCCAGTACAGAGATCTGGGCCTAAATCCATCGTTTTTTTGCTCACCATGCCATTCCAGTTTGAACCCAGCCATATGCAAATCAGTCTTGACCCTGTGCCCCATGGGAACAGTCCAGCCCGAACTGCCAAGCCAGGTCCTCCCTGGACTGGAAACAAGCATCCTAGGACCGGTTTCGGGCTTTCAGCCCTCGTCAGCCAGGATAGCTTGATTCCAGTGGCATGGAGAGCAAGGGACTCACGTCTGAGCATACCCTTCCCACTCGGGGTGACAAATGCAAAAACAACAATTGATGGACAGAATGCAGAACAATGTCATACATTCACCCCAGTACAGAGATCTGGGCCAGCATCTGCTCGACAGCAAACTCACCGATCCCAGGAAGCTGGCTGTGGAAGCAGACCGCTGGACCAACACCCGGGTCCCCCGGAGCATTGTAGGAGAATACCCCCGAGCCAGTCAGGGACCACCCCGCCAGAGAGGGGGAGGGAACCAGGGAGGGCAGAGAGAGTCCCAGTCGAGTCCCCCGAAGACCCAACCTCCACCTTTCCCGGCGCCCCCCCCAACAGTCTCCGGACCCCCCGGGAGACGGGGGCACCGGGTAACCATCACTTGTTTCCGTTGTCAGAAGCCCGGGCACTACGCCAATGACCCGGAGTGCCCCATGGCCCCCCAGGTCCCCCCTGCTTCAAACCCTGCTAGACAGATAGCCAACGTAGCCCTGGGGGAGGAGGTTGAGGACACCGGAGAGTGGGAACCCGCAGCTATGGCCCTAGTATCCCTGGGAGATAGAGAGATGGTCCCTGGTAGCCTCCTGCCCTCCAACACGAAGAAATACGGGCAGCTCGTCAAGATCAATGGCCACCAAATAGAAGCCCTGCGAGACACCGGGGCCAGCATCACCGGTGTCCTCAGGCACTTAGTCCCCGAGGAGCAGATCCTACCCAACGTCTTTTGCCCCGTAATTTCCGCAGATAATAGAGAGAGTATGTGTCAGGTAGCCCTGGTGCCGTTTGAGTGGGGAGGGGTGATAGGTAAACTGAGGGTTGCCGTAAGAACCTCCCAGCCGGTCGACTGCCTCTTAGGGAACGACCTGGAGAGTTCTCCCTGGAAGTACATCGAGCGCAAGGCCCACCTAGGAATGATGGGACTCCCCGAGTGGGTGTGCGCCACCACCCGATCTATGTCCGCCCAACTCACCCCCCTGGGGGAAGTCGAGGACACCCCGACCGAGGGAGTCAGAGCAGTCCCCGCCGAGGGTCCTCCCGTCCCCCCATCGGGAGGGTCAGTCGCCAGCGACGAACCCTCACCGTCCGACACCACCCCGGTCCCCGAGTTAGGCGATCTGGCCGAATTGGCCCCGTGGCGCCACGAGGGCGGGCCCACCCGGGGCGGGCCCACCCGGGAGGAGTTCTGCCGGGAGCAAGCCACCTGTCCTTCCCGGTCGGACTGCGGCACCAGGCCGGGGGCCAAGCCGCAGGCGACCAAACCGGAACGCACAGAGTTTATTGGGAGAATAACCTCTTGTACAGTGAGCAGAAGTCGGTGGAGCTAGGATCCGGCCGGGTGCTGGTGGTACCCCTACGCTTCCGAGACTTCCTCCTGGGCTTGGCCCACGACGTCCCCCTCGCCGGCCACCTGGGTCAGGACAAGACCTACAGCCGTCTCGTGACTCACTTTTACTGGCCTGGGATGAAAGCAGCTGTAGAAGCCCACTGCAAGTCCTGTCCCACGTGCCAGGCTAGTGGGAAGAGTGGGGGGAAGCGCAAGGCTCCCCTCCAACCCTTCCCGGTCGTCAGTACCCCATTCGAACGAGTCGGGATCGACATCGTGGGGCCCCTGGATCCCCCCACCTCCCAAGGTCACCGTTTCATCCTGGTCCTAGTGGATCACGCCACCCGATACCCTGAGGCGATCCCCCTACGCACCGTCACGGCTCCCGTGGTGGGCCGAGCCCTGATGGGGATCTTTTCCCGGGTGGGTTTTCCCCGCGAGGTCGTGAGCGATCACGGCACTAATTTTATCTCAAAATACATGACGTCCCTGTGGCAACAATGTGGAGTGTCCTATAAGTTCACCACCCCGTACCATCCCCAAGGGAACGGCCTAGTAGAAAGGTTTAACCGGACTCTGAAAGGGATGATCAACGGCCTAGAAGAACCCCTCCGGCGTAAGTGGGACGTCCTGCTCCCCTGCCTCCTGTTCGCTTACCGGGAAGTCCCACAGAAGTCCTTGGGGTTCAGCCCGTTTGAATTACTATATGGACACCCCGTCCGAGGTCCCCTCAGCTTGGTTAAGGAAGGGTGGGAGGCAGCACCCCAGACCACCCCACGAGATGTGTTCCAATACGTTCTGGCCCTCCGGAACCAGACCAGGAAATTCTGAGAGCTGGCCGAGGCCAACCTGGAGGCAAGCCAAGAAGAGATGAAGCGCTGGTACGACCAGAATGCCACTCTGGTCGAGTTCCAGCCGGGCCAGCAGGTATGGGTCATGGCCCCCGTGAAGCCTGGCGCCCTCCAGGACAAGTGGACCGGGCCCTTCAAAGTGATTGAGCGGAAGAGTCCAGTCACGTACTTGGTGGACGTCCAGTCGCCCCGGGATCCCCTGCGGGTCCTACACGTGAACCGCCTCAAGCCTCACTTCGTGCGGACAGAACTGAGCCTCCTGCTGGCCACCGATGACGGGGCCGAAGATGAGTCCGATCCCCTCCCGGACCTCCTGTGTGTCAAGGAGAAGGATGGCTCCGTGGAAGGAGTGAACCTCTCCCCATCCCTCACTGACCAGCAACAAGCGGACTGTCGCCAGCTCCTAGGACAATTCTCCGACCTCTTCTCCCTGATCCCCCGAGTCACCGACTGGTGTGTCCATGACGTGGACACCGGGGACAGCCCGCCAGTAAGACACCGAGCCTACCGAGTCCCTGACCGGGTCCGGTCCTGCATTCAAGCTGAAGTCTCGAAGATGTTGGCCCTGGGGGTGATCGAGCCATCCGATAGTCCCTGGGCCAGCCCCATGGTCCTAATTCCGAAGGCAGCGGTCCCCGGTGTCGCCCCCGAGCTCCGATTCTGCGTGGACTACCGGGGGCTCAATGACGTCACCCGGGCCGATGCCCACCCCATTCCCCGAGCCGACGAGCTCATTGACCGACTCGGGGCGGCCCGGTTCCTCAGCACATTCGACCTCACCTGCGGATACTGGCAGATTGCGCTCACAGAGGAAGCCAAGGAGCGGTCCGCCTTCTCCACCCCAGATGGGCATTATCGCTTCCGCGTAATGCCCTTCGGAATGAAAAATGCCCCGGCCACCTTCCAGCGACTGGTGAATAGGGTCCTGGCCGGGATGGAACAGTTCAGTGCGGCCTATCTAGACGACATCGCCGTTTTCAGTTCCGGATGGAGTGAGCACCTCCAGCACCTCCGGAGAGTGCTAACCGCTCTGCGCCAGGCAGGCCTCACAGTAAAAGCCAGCAAGTGCCAGATTGGGCAAGGATCAGTAGTCTACCTGGGGCACCAGGTCAGGAGCGGTCAGGTCGCCCCTCTACAGCCGAAGATCGATGCCATCCTAGCCTGGGAACCACCCACCACCCAAACGGAGGTCCGAGCCCTCCTGGGCCTCACTGGCTACTACCGAAGATTCATCCGGGGGTATGGCAGCCTGGTTGGCCCCCTCACCGAACTCACATCCAAAAAACAGCCCAAGAGGGTGCAGTGGACGACTGCCTGCCAGGAAGCGTTCGATGCCCTAAAGAAGGCCATGTGCACGGCTCCCGTCCTCCAGGCTCCCGACTACTCCAAGGAGTTTGTAGTCCAGACCGATGCCTCCGAGCATGGCATTGGAGCCGTCCTGTCCCAGGTGAATGACCAAGGCCTAGACCAGCCCATCGCCTTCCTCAGCCGGCGGCTGTTGCCCAGAGAACAGAGGTGGAGCACCATTGAGCGCGAAGCATTTGCCGTAGTCTGGGCCCTCAAGAAGCTGCGCCCTTACCTGTTTGGCACCCATTTCAAAGTCCAAACCGACCATCGGCCCTTGCGATGGCTCATGCAGATGCGAGGAGAAAACCCCAAGCTACTTCGGTGGTCAATCTCCCTCCAGGGGATGGATTTCACCGTAGAACATCGCCCTGGTACGGACCACGCCAACGCTGACGGCCTCTCCCGGTTCTTCCGCCTCAGCGAAGAGAACCCCCCAAGATGATGGGTAGTTCTCTCCGGCTTTCAGCTGGGGGGGAGGCGTGTTAGACCCGGCCTCGTAGTATGGCTCTTCCTGTCCTCGCACTACCTAACCTGGTACCTGGGACCCCAAGCACACGGCCCAGCCGATCCTTCCCACCAGAACACACACACGCGACCCGGGCATCCCCGTCCATGGCCTCCCTCCTTTCGGCCACCCCGGGCACGCGTGCCCACTTCATGCACCAAGATGGCCGCCCGGCCCCAGCACAACCCGGGCCTAGAGGCGCCACTCCGGCTGGAGGACATCACGCTTCCAGGGGATGAGAGAGGGAGGAGCCGTTTCTATCGCACCTCTGAACTCCCCTGGGACGATGGGTTTCGATCGGCCCTCCGGCCTCCCTGAGGGCTGGCTCCACACCTGCTGGGTGTCTGGGACTCCTCCCGACCCGGCCCTGAAAGGATCAAAAGACAATGGCAGGAAACCTCGACAAGCGACCCCCAGGTGACAAGACCCCTGCCTGCACAGACTC
Organism: Triturus cristatus; assembly: GCF_964204655.1. Taxonomy (NCBI): domain Eukaryota; kingdom Metazoa; phylum Chordata; class Amphibia; order Caudata; family Salamandridae; genus Triturus; species Triturus cristatus. Next base: position 748,760,942 of record NC_140586.1, read on the forward strand.
CGGACATCAAAGAGGGGTCGACCTATAACAAGGGGTGCTCTGGGACTGTCCGGCAGATTCGCCTTGGAACATCTGAGCCCTGCTGAGTGACTCGCGGCTCCCTGAAGATCGTAAGACCTCCGAACTTGTGCTTGAGCCCTGCTGAGTGACTCGCGGCTCCCTGAAGATCGTAAGACCTCCGAACTTGTGCTTGAGCCCTGCTGAGTGACTCGCGGCTCCCTGAAGATCGTAAGACCTCCGAACTTGTGCCTGAGCCTGCTGAGTGACTCGCGGCTCCCTGAAGATCGTAAGACCTCCGAACTTGTGCTTGAGCCCTGCTGAGTGACTCGCGGCTCCCTGAAGATCGTAAGACCTCCGAACTTGTGCTTGAGCCTGCTGAGTGACTCGCGGCTCCCCCAGACTCTCTTTGGTCCCGCCGGACCCCACGACGACAAGCGTATCCCCCAGCTCGAGGATTGTGAGCTGTGCGCCGGGTACGCTCCTGCATTTGATCCATATCCCCCCCAAAGACTGTCCCGCTACCTCCTACCCCCGCCAAGACTCTGTGAGCCCACGCTCTGCTTGTAAATATCTGCCTTGCTGATCATAAAGATCCTACCACTTCGATTTGATAAAGCTTGAATCCTAAGAACCCTCGGTGTGGTGTCTCTTTGTCGTGGGGTGCCGAGTGTACGATCCTAGATACGAGATTCCTCCCCTGCGGAGTCTCCCGCCAGTGCCCGGCTACGATACTTTGAGGGTGGGTCTCAGGACAGTCAGGGCCCCCTCCGGGCCCCTCTGAGGTCGCCTTCTAACACCAACCTTATTTGAAGACTCCTCTCCCAGCAAAACCTCCTTTCTGGCCAAGGGCCTGATTAGGATTACAGTGGTCCTGGGACCGCCATAGCCATGTTGACGGTCCAACTGCTGCCACTCCGGCCCTCTGACCGCCCGATCACAGGTTTTACAGTGAGACCAATGCAATACTGCCTCCAGATCACCACCTCCGCCAAGAGCTGAGCTCCTGTGCAGTGTGGATAGTGTCAGGCAATGGAGGCGGTGCCGGCATCGGCAATACCATGCTCATTGCGACCTGCCTTTCCGCCGAGCTTTTCATGGCGGGGACATCAGCATGAAACGGTTGGCAGAAAGGCAGATTTTGGTGGTGAATTATTCTCTCCAGGCCAAGTGTGCCCTGGAGACATGTTAATGGGGACACCTATGTATGCCCCCATGCCATCTGCATGGTTGTGCACACTGTTTCTCCTGCTAACTGTGCTGCAGGGAAAATGTGTGCCTGACCACCCAGATGCATTCCAGTGTGGCTGGCATTGGCTGCAGCGCTCTCCTAGAGCTGTAGCATGCCGCCACCATGACTGCACTGCCACAAAACCTCCAGCCCTACAGCAACATTGTAATGCGGCGGTCAGGATGCCGCCGGCTTGGTGGTGTTCTCCCAATCCCTGCAGCTGCGGGCTGGTGGTCGGACCACCAATATAATATTTAGGCCCTAACATTCTAGACAACATCCATTCTGGGATAACTGCTTGTCATCACCAATCTGATTCCAATGAAACCCATCCTGCCATAATTGTCCTCCACACTGGTTTAAAACTGTGTATAATGTACTAACATCATAGGCTGCATTCCAACTGGTATGGAAAGCTCTTAATTGCTTGGTTTCATTCCTAACAGTCACCTCAAATTTCAGAAACACATAGCAAAAAATGTAGTAGATAGACATATTTTGTTGAAAAAATACTGGCAAGGGGATTTCTAACTGTTTTGCTGAGGACCATCTTATCACTACATTTTGACACTTGAGTAAAAGTAAAAATCAGTAAAGTTCATGGTGTCTCAATGAGAATAGAGATATAAAGAGGTCCCAATCAAGGATGCATCCTAGCCCAGTACATTTAAACCCCTACACAGCTGAAATTGGAGACCCATTAATTACAACAAGATAATATCCACCCAGAATACAGAATCATTGTATCCACATTCTGCAGTACGCTGATGATATTGTACTTGATCAAACTTAAATCGGCCAACAGAGAGCCTTAAACAAGTTACATGAGTTGAACCTTGATAATACGTTAGAAGTCAATGAACAAAATTCTAAAGTAATGATTTTCGGGAAATGTGCAAATAAATCCAAGAAGAAATGGAACTCTGGTCTATCAATCCTGTGCTATACTGCACATCTTGACATATGGCTAACTGAAAAAAGGGACACCAAGACACCAGTTATCAAATACAAGACACAGAGGTGTGACTATCACTTTTGGCGTATGCAGACGTCAAGCCAAACTTCATAGCCTGACAGCTAGGATGATGTTCCTGAGAATAAAAGTGATACTCCTACCAGAACTGACCTACAGACATCAAGGATTCCCTGAGACAATTGGCCACCTAAGACTTGATCCAATGTAGTAAGCATAGAGAACTATTCCATTTCCTGAAGAGTACCACAAGGGCACAATTGTGTCTCGACTTTGCCTTACTCAGATAGGACCTCGTATGAAAAGCTTGTTTTCGAATATACTGCCACTTTGTTATCAACTCAAAGAAAGACAGTCTGAAAAAGTTATTGGCTCAATGAAAGATGGAGGAAAACACAATACTAACCTGTGGCAGCATCCAGGAAAGCAAATCCATAAGATTGCCTCTGAAAGCTGCAATTAAAACAAACACTATTGTTAAGCCTAGCTGAATAAACATTGAAGTTAGCAAAAAACCCTTCACAAAGGTTGACTGGTCACCTTTCTGTTGCTTTTTGCAGTATTTGGATGTCAAAACTGGCACTAACGAGGTGAACAGTTTGCCTAGATAGTGTTACCATGTATAAAAATTACAAAATAGTGAGGTAGTGGTATCTCAAAATATGTCAAATTATGATTCTTGCTGCATAATTTAGTTAACCATGGCAAAGAATGTGGTTCTCTCATGACGCATAACTCCAGTGGCCCTGATCTAGATACCACTTTAGATAGGGGCTGGTATTATCTTAAGGTTGAACCTATACTAGCATCTCTGTATTGTTTATTGTGCTGCACGTCTTATTCATTAATTTTGTTCCACTTTTTATGTGTCTGTTCTCTGCTGTCGTATATATTTCTGACTTGTACTGTGTAGTTCTGTGGATTGATATATATGGGATATAGTACCCCTGACTGAACATTATTAAGATATTACAAGTCACCAAAGGGTTCCATGCCCATATAGAGGAAAGAGGCGAAGACCTGGGCCCATATTTATGAGACTAGTTGCACGCAATGTGGTGTAAGAGTGATGCAACTCAAAAATTAGATTTATTAAGTCACACATTGCTGCTTTGCATGGCCCGAGTGGCTTCGAAATTCTGGAGTAACGCAAGGCAGCTCAAACCGCTATGTTGCATTACTCTGCCCTCGGAAGGCGTTCCATGGGCGTTGTGAGTGTGTTCCCATGCAATTCCCATGTTTTTTTACGCATCCCCAGATTTATCAAAAGTGGTTGACCTTGGGAATGCCCAAAAAGATATGCCTTCTCAGGGGCGGCGTAACAAGGAGAAATATCTGTATTTCTCCTTGTTGCTTCCTCTTTCTATCTTTCCTCTTTGTATGTGTCCTGCAGAAGAAAGAGGAATATGCTTCTCAGGACTGTTTTTCTGCAGGAAGGGGACACCTTTCGGCACAAAAACAATCCTGAATGCAGGGCAGGCATCCTTAGCGCTAGGCAGCACACTGTGCACCAGCACTGAGGAAAAGTCAGGAATGTGCCGTATTGCAATAAATACGGTGCATTCCTTCCCTTTCCCTGTAATTCAGTACAGCAAGGTGATTTGCTGTGCTGTGTTGCAATCCCATAAATATGCCCCTTGTTGCGTAGCTCTTTCATAAGAAAGAGAGAGCATGTTTGCAAACATAAAAAAACAATAGACTCTCGTGCAAAATTTGAAGAATTAAAAACGTCAAAAATCTGTTAAATATTTGTTGGAAAAAGATATTAGAATTTGTTTAATACAAGTCCGTTTTTTTTTTAAAGGTGCTGGAGCTCTGAATGTGTATAAACTTGCAGAAAGATTTTAACTCTTCTGTTACTACTATAGAAGTGCACACACTCAGGGTAAAGCTATAAAAACAGAGCAGAAGACAGAACAGCCAAGTTTTGTTTTGTTTTCTTTAAACAGTGGGGCAGATTTACAAGAAAGTGACGCATCTGTACAGATGCGTCACTTTCCCTGTGCCACCCTTAGAAACCCTTGCGCCGCTCTAGGTGCGCCGTATTTACAATACGGCGAACTATGGCGTAAGGAATGACGGAGGCGTCAGAAATTCTGACGCATTTGTTGGCGGAAAAGACATGCATTTGCTGGAGTCGTGTCGCAAGCATGACGCAACTCCAGCATTGCATGTTGAGGCCTATTCCCACTACTCTGCGTCGGCGTAAGGTTTTGACGCAGTGGTGTCCTAAAAGTGGCGCAGTGAAATCTTGTAGATTTCACTGAGTCACTTTTACGAGGCCTTCCTGCGTGGGAACGCCCACCCTGCATACATTATACCTGACGCAGGTATAATGTGACGCAGGGCTTTACAACGTGACGCATCTGCCTAGATGCGTCACATGTAAATAGGCCGCATTGTTTGCGCTGCTGTAGCGTCGAAAGTGACGCAACTGCAGCGCAAAAGTCACGCAAGGGGCTTGTAAATCTGCCCCAGTGGCTTTAATTATGATCTGTGATCTGACTTGCTGGGCTGCTGGCTCTAGTGGCAGACATTGTGATATCGGAACACAACTGTAATAAGTTATTACAATTGATTGCTGAGTCATTTCTTTATTATCACCATCTGAGTGCATCATAAATTGACTATTATAAGGAAATTAGAGTAAAATTTTCATACAGAGATTGCAGAATCCCGTGTAGTATTGTGCATATCAAAATAAAGAGGGGTATATTCACAAGAACGTGTGATAACTACCGCAACAATAGCTTAACGCAACTGTCAACATCACAGCCAATCACGGGAAAATAACCCTGTGTCAACGTGGAATTCACAAAAAGGCAGTACCATGCGATAGTCTACCTACACCGCGGACAATGTCCACGATACAACCAACTCTATGGAGATAAAAACAAAAACCACAACACAAAAAAACCTGCGATGGGCCAAAGCGCGATGAGGAAATCAGCTATAAGCAGCTCCATGCCTGCAACATACACCTGGCAGGCAGAAAAAATCACCATAAAAGTAGAAAAAACACCCAAACACAAACTGACCAACACCCAAGCACCATGGAGGCAGCCAGAGCAGGTGCAGAGGACGAGCGCAACCCCACAAGCTCCCCGGACGACCAGCCCGGGACCTCGGGGACAGGGAAGGGCAAGGGCAAGAAGAAGAGGAAGACTAAGTTCAGTCTGCAGGCGAACAGGATCATAGTCACGGAGGTGATGGAACACCATCAACAACTGTTTGTCACCTCCACCTTGTCATTGGGCACCAAAACTGGAATATGGCGGGACATCGTGGACAAGGTGAATGCCGTCACGGAGCACAAGAGGACAATGGACGAGGTCAAGAGGCGATGGAATGACATCAAGAGAAAGACCAAGGAGAAACTCGCTGCCAACCTGAAGGCAGCAATGCAGACTGGAGTTGGGGGCCCAGCACCACAGCTCGTGCTGGATGACATGGAGGAGCTGGTGTCGATAGTCATCAGTGTGGATACTGTGGAAAGAGTTGGGGGACCGGACACTGCTCGACAGGACACAACCGCAACAGGATGAGTGACTACCAGGTACTGGGGGGACGGGTGGAGAGGGCCACGATGGCACACATGCACAATCATGCAGAGCACAGTGCATACCCACAATGACTCTGGGTCATCGTCCAAATCTATAGACTGTCACAATGTACAATGCCATGCTGTCTGAATGTCAACATGTACCATGCGGCTACATACATGTGGACACATTGCAATACACCATCTCCCCTTCACAGTGCAGGGCCACCATCAACACCCCCTGCAGAGCAGTTCCAGCCACTATTCACTGATGACGAGGAGGACAACTCCAACATTGATGCACAAACCCTCCTAGACATCATTGACATCATCCGCGACTCACCTCCAGTATCGGGGCTGACCAGCTGCATCAAGAAGACCCCACCCACCACCCAAACCACCCAGCAGGAGGCACCCACAGCCCCAGCAGTCTCTCAAGACCCCCAGGAACAACACACGGCCTTCCAACGCCGTGTGCTGGAGGCCCAAAGGGAGACGGCTGAGCAGGTGCGGGTGGGGTTCGACCTCATGGCCACCAAACTGGACGCCATCCATGGGTGTCTAGGCCCACTCCATTATCTCCAACGAACCCTGACTGACATCGTTGGAGTCCTGACATGGAGAGAAGAACACCTTTCCGCTCAGAGGGGCACCAGCGATATGAGCCGGTAGCTGGCACACATGCGGAGGCTCATGGAGGACATGGTGCAGATGGAGGCGGAAAGAATGGCAGCCACCACTGTACATCAGCGAAATGTAGCAGGGATCTACCATGCCCTACAGATTATCCTCATGGCATTGCTGCCACAAGGCGTGGCGCAGATGAATGGTGCTGCCCCCACACCATCCACATCTCCGCCCCCTGGTGTGCCATTGCTGGAGCAGGATTTCCTATTGAAAATTTATTGAGATTTAAACTCCAGTTTGTTTATATGTCATAATTAAAATTACTGATAAATTAATTATTAATTACTAATTTTGTTAAAGTTTCTGATTAACCAACATTACTAATGAAAGAATTACATGTGGGAATGCGTTTATGTTGCTAACTAATATGTGAACTAAGTCAGTGGGCGAATTAATTAAATAAAGTGTCGCAAAAGTGCTATTTGTTTCGTGTTTACGCTTTTAAATAACGTGCTTTTAATGCTTCTTTATGTCGCAGATGGCTAGATAATTACATTCACATACGGGTATTAGTGGGAATTAACACTGTTTAATCATTACGATGTAGTAACGTTGTTTTGTATTTCTTTTAATTAAGATGGTCCGTTTTGGCCTAATCCAAGATGGCCGATATTTACAGCCTGCACTTGAGTGATTAAAATGTGACGAGGGGCCTCGCTGAACATGGTTAGAAACCACCTGACTTCGGCCTCTGACTGTATTAAAAGTTTCCGTGAGGACAGCAGCTCCAGGCTTGCTGCCAATTGCCCTTGGAGAAGAATAAAGCCACAATGAACTCTGATAAACTTGCGGTGGCTTCACTATGATTCCGAGGAAGAGCATTCATGGATGTAACATTTTCTAGCTTGAGCTTCCTTCTTCCGTGTTTTTATTTTTGTGATTTTCGAGAGCGGAGGTTTTCTAAATGTTGCAAGTCAACATCCTTTCCTGCTCGCTCTGCTCAGCGGCTCAACGGACGTTTAGAGTTTGTTTGTTACTTTCAATTTGTTAGTTTCGCTATAAATATTGTTAGACTAGAGAGGGTCTAAGGCCACTTCTTCCCGAATCTATGCTCGAGAGGATCGACGCTGATTGAAAGGACGGCGACTCGGGAGACTTTACTGAGAGACCTGTCCTGACCCAAATGACACTTAGCTAGAATAGGTAACTATGAGAATAATGATTTTGCTAATGATTGACTTCCTTTGTACCGATTTAGATAAAAGATAACCTTTGTTTGAATTTCAGTGTCGGGTGGTTATTTCCTTGTCATTTATTGAGTTTCAAATGTATTTCCTATGTTTAAAATCATGACTCAGGACAATTTCTTTAGATTGCATTGACCTCGCTTTAGACGCAGATGGTTTCCTGGTAGCAGTATGATGGTTTTAGATTATTGTCTTGATCTGATAGATTGCTTGTACATAGGCTTTGATTCATTGATTTATTGATTGATGTTGGTATATGTACTAATACTATATGTTGAAGTCGTCGTATTGAGTTCTATGTAGTGTGTACGGCTTCTGGAACGTGGGGAGCTGGTGACGGTTCCGTAGTAGGGCAGAGGGAAGTGAGTGCTGCTCTCGGGAAAGACGGGATTGTTGGCCCTGTACGTATGTGGGGGGAAAAACGTGTGACAATTGAAGTTGCGCGTCACATTGTCTGGGTTCGGAATCAGTGACATCGTCGTGTGTTACTACTAGAGACATATTTTCAGTATAAAAGGAGTGCGTATGGTAGCGAAGGTTATCTATGAAACTCTGGTCTTAAGTCCCAGGGATCCGTAAGGTTTGCCGTTAAAGCTTATTGCTGGAGAAGTAATAGGTATTCTCTGAGCTTGTTTGAAGGACTGGGCAGAGGTAAGCGCTGCTTGGTTAACATGTGTTATAATTCTGTAGTGGGACAGACTGTTCGCTGTTCTCGGGAAAGGCAGGATTCTGTGTGGATGTAATACATTTTCTGGTGTGAAAGTGCATGAATGTATGAGCATTTAGTTGATTGTGAGACTCTTTGGAGCATTCCTGGAGGAAACAGTTAATGGATGCATGTTAGAAGGGCAGAGTAGAGGGATGTGCTACTATGTCAACAAAAGTAATCATTCCGTGGTAGAGCAGAGGCAAGCGCTGTTCTAGAGAGAAGCGGAATTCTTGTGAAAAAGACTTTTCTTTACTATTCTATGGTTAGCGAAGCAGACAATGGAGATGTTTATATGTTGTAACTAATAGATTTTGTAGAATCTTGTAGAATCTGAAACGAAGTCTACTGAGAAGGCTTTGTAAAGGAGGGGTAGACGAGTGACAGGAGACAGAGCAGAAGTGACTGCAGCGACTACTGACGTCATACAGACCGCGCTGTGATTGGGCAGTGGATTAGAACAGTGCTCGCGCTAGGATTGGTGCGTTGGCGTGAGCCGCGCAGGGATTGGAAGGAGTACAGGGTGACGTAGACGCTCCAGGATTGGTGCGTTAGTGTGAGTTGCGCTGTTATTGGACAAAAGATCGTACAGTTGCGGAAAGGACTAGAGGGTTGTAGTAAACGCTAAAATGTATTATCAACCGGAGGAAAAGAAGAAGAAATCCTTGTTCGGTAAAATTAAAAGATGGTTCGACAAGGATAAAAACATAATAACTAGAGAAGGTGAATTGTTACCTCCGACAAGAACTCCTGCATCCTTCATGGTTGCGAAATATGGGTATCATACCTGTATATGGTTAGACAACTGGGCTAAGTACACTAAGGAGGATGGTGTTTTAGCGTTCCCGGAACATGGTTCATTTAATCTGGTCGTGTTGAGAAATTTACGGGAAAAAATGATGTGTCTAGAGCCTAGACCAAGGCCGACACAGTTCGAGGCGTTGGTAGAATGGGAAGATGAGGTGCATGAGCGAGAAAAGCAGAGGAGTGGAGGCAATTATAGGTATATTGACATGGATAAGGTGAAAGCTTTGCAGAAGCCTTACAGGGTGGATTTCTCCGACAAGGACATTGAAAATCTAAATGGTGTTGGCAGAACAGGGCGGATTAAGGAAATGATTTCCTTATTGCGAAAATGGGGTGATGTGGAAAAATGGAAGGATAGGTGGTACAAGAAAAGGGAAGATTCAGTGGACAGGACTTACTCAGCTTTTCCTATGAGAGAAAAAGAGAAAACAGTGGATGCTTATCCTATGAGAGAGATTCCTGGAGGAGGATATGTACATGTCCCATGGACTAGACAGGATATTTTGTCATTTACGAATGATTTTCCTCGACTGAGAGAAAAGCCAGTCGAGTGGTATAGGCAGGTAGACAGGTTTGTGAAATTGTCAAAAGTGCTGTGGATTGACCTGAATAGTCTGTTTGATATAATTGTTCCAGCAGACTTGTGGGCAGAGTGTAAGATAGTTGTAGATTGGCCTGCAAAGGAGTACCCAAGAGATCCGAAAACGGGAGCACCAGACCCAGAGGTGATGAAGTATGAACAGGTTATTGTGTTCCTGAAAAATAAGGTACCCCCGAAAGAGACAGACTGGGTTAAGATAGATCGAACACATCAGGAAGCAAAAGAATCAGTTCATGCTTTTTATGAAAGGCTGATACTGGCTTTCAAACAGTTTAGTGGAGATGAACACCTGGGTGATAAGGATTTGAGTCATTTTGTATACAGATTTGTATATGGCTTGAGACCTGAAATCAGTGAAATGATTCGTGAGCACACAGTTGATTGGCAGAGTAAAAAGATTGATAATCTTGAGACATGCAAAGTACTTCAGTGATGAGATTGAGGCAAAACAGAGAAAGCTGAAAGAGAAAGCAATGTGGGCACAGGTGAAGGTTGCTGAAAGACAAGAAGCACAGATGGTGGAACAGGCAAATAATCCAGGAAATAGGCCCAGATATGGTGCAGGTAAAGGAAAGGGAAATTTAGAGGAGGCCAAGAAGAAGTTCCCATGTCACAACTGTGGACAATTGGGGCATTGGAGATCCGAGTGTACCAATCCACCGTTAGTGAGTAATGAGAATAAATCATTGAATCAACGGGTGCAGAACGAGGGGTGTAATCATCAGCAGCAACAGCAGAAGGTTGTCAGACAGCAGAGTCAAGAGCCAAAACCGCCCTTGCCGCAGAATAGAGGGTCTCAAAAGTATAACCAGGACTCAGGAATCTGCAATGATGAGCAGGTAAACCAACCGAGACGTACTAACCTGGTACAGCAGTACTGGTTAAAGAATGAGGGGAGTGAGTCTGAAGGGGACTATTGACGGTGCCGAAGAGAGGAGGAAGAGTGCATACTTGGTGCAACTCTAGAAATAGACCAGGCAGGACCATTTGTAGATGGGAAAATAAATGGGGAGAGTGCTACTTTTTTGGTAGACACAGGAGCGACGAGATCAACTGTCAGGTCAGCAGATATAAGAAATCTTCCTCTCTCGGACGAAGCAATCCAAGTGGTTGGTGTAGCTAATACACAGATTAAGACTCGTCTTACCGAACCAGTAAGGGTAAGAATAGGGAAATTTTCAGACATGCATAGATTTGTAGTCTGTGACACTAGTCCAGTGAACTTGTTAGGTAGGGACTTATTGTGTAAGATGAATTGCACAATTTTCTGTACTCCGGATGGAATAGCTTTTGAGACACCAGATGAGGATGTTTTGTACAGGATGACTCTAAATAATAGAGAGAGTGAGATTGTTGGAACATATGCTGTGTTTAATCCAGATGATTTGCCTCAGGAGTTGAGACACACAGTAAAAACAGCGGTTTGGGATTTTACTGGAGAAGATGTGGGATTGATGAATAATGTAGATCCAGTAAAGACTTCAGTGAAAGAGGGAATCACTTACCCTAATATCCCACAGTACATATTGACACCAGAGATAATTGAGGGAATAATCCCTATAATTGATAAAATGATTCAACAGGGTGTTTTGAGAGAGTTACTGAGTAGCCCGTGTAATTCACCGATAATGGGGCTAAAGAAACCCAATGGAAAGTTCAGGATTGTACAAGATTTGAGAAAAGGTAACAAAATTGTGGTGGCATGTTGTCCCATTGTGCCAAATCCGTCAGTGATTTTGTATCAGATTCCTCATGATGCTGAATGGTACACGGTGATTGATTTGTGTCATGCTTTCTTTTCAATTCCATTGCATCATGACAGCCAGCCGATTTTTGCATTTCGGTTTGGACAGCATATTTTGGCATGGTGTCGTATCCCACAGGGGTATACAGAGAGTCCTTCGATATTCAATCAGTTGTTGAAGAAATCATTGGAGAGTTTGATCATGCCTGAAAGCTCAGTACTAGTGCAGTACATCGATGACCTACTAGTGGCATCGAAGACACGTGAAGCTTGTGAAGTAGATACCATAGCTTTACTGAATCATCTGGCAGATGGAGGGTTAAAGGTATCTCCAGCCAAATTGCAATTTTGCAAGAAAGAGGTGCATTATCTTGGACACAATATTGAAAAAGGTCTGAGAAAGGTGACCGATGACAGGATCAAAATTATCAGAGGAATGAGAGCCCCAATGACTCAGAGAGAAGTGAGGATGTTTCTGGGGATGGTGGGTTATTGTCGTCAGTGGATAAGTAATTTCTCCCTGATAGCAAAGCCATTGATTAAATTGACCAAAAGTGAGGTGAAAGACCCATTGGAACTGAATGCAGAACAAATGGCAGCATTTGAAGAATTAAAGAGCAGAATGTGTGAAGCTCCTGCTTTGGGAATGCCAGACTATGAGAAGGAGTTTGAGTTGTACTGCAGTGAAAGAAATGGTTGTGCACTTTCAGTGTTAATACAGAAACATGGACAACTGAGAAGGCCAATTGCATACTTCTCATCAACACTTGACCCCGTAGCTGTGGGTTTGCCAGGTTGCCTGAAAGCAGTAGCTGCTACATGCAGAAGCTTAGAGCAGAGTGAGGGTATAATAATGGGATATCCTGTACTGGTATTCGTACCTCATGATGTGGCAATTCTTTTGACAAGAAGTAGGACTCAATATATGTCACACAGTCGGTTGACTAAATATGAGAAAATCATTCTGGGAGCATCAAATGTGACTCTTGAGAGATGTGTGAATGTGAATCCAGCAACTTTGTTGCCAGATGCTGAAAATGTGAATGTGGGAGATGATGTTGATCATGATTGTTTGGATGTGCTTGATTACTGCACAAAACCTAGACCAGACATAAGAGATTTGCCATTATCTGAGAGTGATCATGTGTTGTTTGTGGATGGAGCATGTCTGAGAACTGATGATGGTGTGCTGAGTGCAGCATATGCGGTGTGCAAGGTTTCAGAAGTTATGGAAGCTTCGTCTTTGAAAGGAGTAAGATCTGCTCAAGTGGCTGAATTGGTGGCATTGACGAAAGCTTGCAAGATTGGGAAGAATTTGAGAGTGACTGTGATGACTGATAGTCAGTATGGATTTGGAGTGGTTCATGATTTTGGCCAACTTTGGCTACAGAGAGGTTTCTTGACGTCGAGTGGAACTCCAATAAAGAATGCTGAAGTGATTGGGAAGTTGCTTGAGGTGATACAGCTGCCTAAAGAATTAGCGGTTGTAAAATGTGCTGCTCATGGACAAGGAGATGATTTTGTTACTCTTGGTAATCGTTTTGCCAATGACATAGCACAGTATTGTGCAAAGAACAATCATTCGATTAACCGGGGACGAGAAAGGGAGATGTCTTTTTGTTCTGTGATGTTTACTAATGTCCTAGAAACGTGGGATGAAGTGAAACAGTTGCAGGATGAAGCAGGAGATGAGGAAATGAGAGATTGGATAAAGGCAGGTTGTGCCCCAAGAGAGACAGATCATGTTTGGATCTATAGAGATGGAAGACCAGTCATGCCTAACTCGATGCTATCAACAATGGCAAGAATGTATCATGGCCAGGGACATCTGGGGAGGGACGCGATGATTAGGTCCTTTAAGCAAACCTGGTACAATGCAAAGTTCAGGCTGATTGCAGAGAGCATCTGTCAAAGATGTTTGATTTGTCAGCAGTTCAATACTGGAAAGAAGACAGTGGTGAGCCTAGGAACAATAGGCAGAGAAGGAGGTCCTTTTACCAGAATGCAAATAGATTTCATTGAAATGCCCCAAGTGAACAGATTGAGGTATGTTCTAGTGGTAGTCTGTTTGTTCTCAAGATGGGTGGAGGCCTATCCGACTAGGAGAAATGATGGAATAACAGTGGCAAAGTTACTGTTAAGAAGTTGATTCCTAGGTACGGGTTCCCAGTGACAATTGAGTCAGACAGAGGTGGACACTTCTACAATGAGCTCATGGGTTTAATTTGTGAAGCATTGAGCATACAGCAGAAGCTACATTGTGCATACAGACCAGAGGCTTCTGGTGTTGTTGAACAGATGAATGGCACAATCAAAAACCGAATTGGTAAGATGTGTTTAGCCACTGGAATGAAATGGCCTGATGTCTTGCCTCTAGTGCTAATGACTATTAGGTCTACTCCAGATAGAACAACAGGGTTGAGTCCACATGAAATATTGATGGGACGTGCGATGAGACATGCTTTCGTGCCTGTCAACGAGTTGATGACAATAACTGATGATATGATTTTGGATTACTGTAAAGGCCTGGCTGACGCAGTTCATTCTGTGTTTCACCAGGTTGGAGAAGACGCCACCACACTTGAAAAGAAGCAAGCCCATGATCTGACTCCAGGGGACTGGGTGAGGATAAAAGTGCACAGAAGAAGAAATTGCTTGGTTCCAAGGTGGGGAAGGCCAAGACAAGTTATTCTGACTACGACAACTGCAGTAAGGTGTGCTGGTGTGAAAAACTGGGTTCATGCAAGTCATACTCTAAGAGTTCCAAATCCAAAGGATGGGACTGGTAAAGAGTATTTTGAAGAGTCAGATTCCAGTGATGATGCAGAGACTGAACCAGTGAGAAGAAAAAAGAATCCTGAAAGGGGGGAAGGAGAAAGAGAGTCAGAGTCGGGTGATTCTTTTTTCTTTCCAAGAGAGGCTTCAAGAGAAACATTGAGAGTCTCAGAGGAGAGATCGGATTCTGAAAGAGTGCCTGAAGTTCCAACAAGCAGTGGAGAAGAAAGAAGAGAAAAGAGCAATTCCACAGAGACTACACCTGAATCAGATGAGGAGGTTGAAAATCCACCTGAGATTACTTCTGAAGAAGCAGGGTCAGTAGAAGATAGAGAGGGACAGATTGCGGAAGAACCCCGAGGAGGTGTAGGGAACATTCCTGATAAGCTAGGTGAAGGGACAAGTAGACAGCAAGAAGATTGCGTGTCGGAGATCCGAGGAGGGACAGTAGCAGGGAAATCTCAATCGGTGGGGAAGAAGTCTGTGGAGCAAAAGAGAATTGTTGAGGAACAAGAGGCAAATGAAACAGAATCAGATGAAAGTGAGAATGAGAAATCAGAGGGTCGAGTTCTGAGAAAGAGAACTTGGATCGGAGAAAGAAATAATAAAGAAGTAAGACCAAAAAGGAGTGTAAGAGGAGATCTTTGGCCTAACAGGATAAAGAGGCTAAGGTACAGACTGACTCGAGCAAGTGGAAGAGCAAGTTCATCAAAAGCTGAACAGGTGAACGAGGTGTCCAGTCAGAATCAAGCAAAGGGTGATAAACAAAAGGTCTCAAAAGAACCAGAGGAGATCAAGAGAATCAGAAAACCTAACCAGAAGTATAGGTCACCTGAATGGACGTACGTGGCACTGTCTGAAGAAGAAGAGGCAGAAAGTCAAGGAAATCCAGAGGGGACCGTACAAGCAGTGGTTGAGGAGGAGAAAACTGTTGGAATCTTGAAAGTTATCTTGACTGACATTGGAGAAGAGTCAGATGCTCAGGATGTTGAAGATCTGATACAATTTGATGTTGCTGAAGAAGAAGTGAAAAGTGATGAAAATCCGAATTGAGTGAACAAAAGGAGTCACTTAGAAAAAAGTGAAAAGAAGAAAATCTGAAATTAGCTGTTTGAAATAATCTAGTGTTCTAGTGTTTCAGTAGTGGAGTAGTAGAGGCTAAGTCAAAAGACACTGCCAAAGTAGTAAAATGGCTAACACAGAAAATAATCAAAGTAGATGTGCCTTCTTGAAGAGATGGTGTAGAATGTGCTGCTGCTGTACAGGATTATTAATGCTGTTATGGGGTGTACTAGCTTTATTAGTTACCTTTAGGGTTACAGTAGACCCTTTTGGATACATACTGAGAATATGACTAATATAGAGAAGAATTCACAGAAGGTAGTTCCAACTAGAAGTAGTAACATTTACATACATAAAGATAGATCAATTAATGATTTTTCTAGCAATGTTTTTTCAAAGTTGTTGTACGAATACGTAAAGACAATGGAAGTTAGGGATTGCTACGTCTATATGCAATTTCCTGCATCCGTTTCAGAGGGTGTTACTTATCATCATTTACCAGCTACGTATGGGATTTCATGTAGTGTGCTAAGTAGTGTTTTTTATTTGTTAGGGAAAATAGATTATGAGATGTCTAACAAAGATAACATTTTTGGGCAATTAACTATGAATAGAAAGCTGAATCCAGCTAAAGAAGCGAACATTTTTGGTGAGATTTTTATTGAGACAGAAGAATTAACATTAGATTACATTTTTAAAAACAATTTAACTTGCAGTTTGAAAGAAGAAGAAAAAGCTTTCCTAGACATGGTAGAGAAAAGGAGAGTGAGCATGCATGAAAAGGCAGGGAAATGTAAAGTGAGTGAGACAATATGGGATATTGAGATGGGAAAGGAGTTGAGGAATGGGGCCAGTCCAACGTTGGCTTTAGATGCACCACAGAAGGGTAAATTATGCATTACCAGAAGGAAATCCCAATATGATAAGTATTTTGTTGGGACTAGTGAGTGTCATGATACATACTTTATTGCAACAGGATGGGGTTTTAAAGGTGGAGAAGATCCAGTTTTCCCGGGAGTGTAATATATTTGTGGGAATAAAGCTTATTACAGGTTGCCTGACCATTGGTATGGCACGTGTTATGTTGGCCTGGTCTTTCCAAAGATTTTCCATATAGATAAGATAGAAGATGTAGAACACATTAATTTACTAACACGCTTTAAGAGAGAAACTTGGTCAGAAATTGTAGGTGATATCTTTGGAGCTTTAATTCCAGCAGTGGGAATTTCTTTAAATGCATATGGAATTCGGAAACTGTCAACAGTGGTGGATCGCTTATCGACAAGTACCGCTGGAGGGTTTCTTTTGGTAAATACGGAGATGGTTGCCGTACGTGCCATGTCTATGCAAAATCGACTTGCCCTTGATATTCTATTGGCCAAAGAGGGTGGAGTCTGTGGAATGCTGAAAGTTCAACATTGTTGCACTTACATTCCTGAAGAAAGCAGAGATCTAAAGGTCTATATCAAAAATATTACTGATTTGCATGAAGAATTAGTACCACTGGAAGCTGAAAGTATCTGGACTAAAATGGCTAATAAGCTACTTGCTGTTAAGAGTTTTATTGCTAAGATAGGTAGTACCATTATTGGTAAAATATTACTTCCTTTGACATGTGTAATTGTTGCATTATTGATGCTTAGATTAGGGTGTTTGTGTTGTAAAAACAGGGGAGGGAAAAAGAGAATAATTAGAGGAAATACTGCAAAGAAACAAAAGAGGTCAAAGAGAGACCCACAAGAAATAGAATTAGAAGAATTGAGGGAGAGTGTTTACTTGGAGTCGAAGAGGGATGATGAAAGAGTCTGGTGTGTAGTGTCGTAAAAAGACATTTCAATTTCTCCTAAAAATGGGGACTACATTTTTTTTTTTTTTGGGTTGGTTTTTTTGGTGATATATATCACCAAAGGGGGGATTGCTGGAGCAGGGTTTCCTATTGAAAATTTATTGAGATTTAAACTCCAGTTTATGTTTATATGTCATAATTAAAATTACTGATAAATTAATTATTAATTACTAATTTTGTTAAAGTTTCTGATTAACCAACATTACTAATGAAAGAATTACATGTGGGAATGCGTTTATGTTGCTAACTAATATGTGAACTAAGTCAGTGGGCGAATTAATTAAATAAAGTGTCGCAAAAGTGCTATTTGTTTCGTGTTTGCGCTTTTAAATAACGTGCTTTTAATGCTTCTTTATGTCGCAGATGGCTAGATAATTACATTCACATAAGGGTATTAGTGGGAATTGTTCAACACAATAAATTTCTTGGGTCTAATGCATTTTTTCTAAAAAAATGACAATCCAGGAAAAGAAAAGATGCAAGAAGGAAGATGAAGAGCAAAAGAAGTGTCTCTTCGATAGAGGTCTAATAGGGGAAGGAATCCCTTTTAGGACGAATGCCCTCACTCACCAAAGGTGACATGCTTCATCATTTGGGCTTTCTCCTCCCAGCGGGAAATCCTAGTCCCACTGAGGGCTACGACCTCCTCTCTAAGAGGAAGGAGCTCTGGGATGTTTTGATTTATAAGCCTCACAAAGGATGCTAAAATCCCAAATGTAAAGAATGGTGATGTGGGGGTGCAGCGCGAAAAATCAAAAATGGAGAAAAAGTGAATCTAAAACTGCCTAGTGCAGATGAAAAGAAAACTTTATTGGCTCATCTGTCCTGACAGGTCTAAAACGCAGTGTTTCAGCAGTATAGAATTAAACTGCTAGAATGGAAGGGTCGACATGTTTCAGCCATTGAACCTCTGATAAGTAGGTATTGGCTTTCTTCAGGACCAATAACAACGCTGCTGCAATGAGTGAGAAATAATATAAAGTGTATACTTAGTAAAGAACAGTGATCAGCATCGGTATCACTGGAACTTGTCTAAACAAAGAAAGAGACACAGGAAAAAACAATTATTCTTCAATCGACCAAAACTTAAAACTTTTCTTTTCCGTCACGAGAATGACACACTCATCAATCCCCAATTGCAGTAACAGTATGCAAACAGTTTCACTCACCCGTGTAGTTGGACAAGTGAGCCCACCTCAACCTGGTCACAAACTCAGGAAGGGGAGCCCCGCTCTGTGAATTTAAACAGGAAAAACCAAATTATGGAAAATCAGACAAGCTGAATTCTAAAGAAAAGAGAGGGTAAGGCTGTCATGAACCAAATCACCAAAGTGGAAATCTCTAAAACGAGATGTATATGTAACTTCTTGTATTTATTTAGCAGGGGAAAATAACTAACAAAGTTAAATCCATTTGTGCTAAGTATGTATTGTGCGATATGATCTAAAAACTGCACTGATGGTGTCAATCTCTTGTGAACCCAATAAACCACACTGGCTCTTGTAACTTTACTGCGTGTCAAGATGTCCCCGTATTTTAAACTGGTGCTGTGTTGAATATGGCACCTATTGAATGGTAATACACATGACCAAGCATAACCAAGCATCAGTGTTCAACACTTTGGACAAGCGTGCGATTGTTAAAAAAGCTCAACAAAAGCGGTGCTGTGTGAATAAAACTCGGATAGCCTCGAGTCAAATAATCCTATCTGCTTCCGTATTGTGACTACACTAATGGCGTTAGTCTCATGTTAGACCAAATGATCAACAATGGCAATTCCAAGTTCTCTGTGTGT
The DNA here is from genome assembly GCF_964204655.1 of Triturus cristatus. Taxonomy (NCBI): domain Eukaryota; kingdom Metazoa; phylum Chordata; class Amphibia; order Caudata; family Salamandridae; genus Triturus; species Triturus cristatus. The sequence goes on from NC_140586.1 coordinate 748,779,894, forward strand.
AAAGAATGCCCCCGTTTAAAATGGTGCTGTGATTAGTTTAACACTCAGGTGAAGACAATATACACAACAAAACAATAGTGCTCAATCTTATAGACAAGCATGTGAGTAATAGAAAAGCTTGTCTAGAAAGGCACCGAATAGACAAAGCACGAAGAGACTCGAGCGAAGTCATCCCATCTACTACGATTTTGCCTCATTTTAGTTTAATCCCAGTAAAGTAGCCCTCTTACCTCTCCGTCGGTACTCCGTTGCGGAATGGATTTGTGACCGGAGGTACCGACGGGGGCAGCTCCCTTTGTTTAAGTACAGGCATTTTCCTCGAGTCGGGTCTTTAACGAAGGACCCCAAGGATGTTCAATGGGAATGCCTGTATGAATTCGCACGCAAGCGCCGCAAATCAGTGTGAAATTACCGCGCATGCGCTTATGTTGAAAAAGACAGCCGCGCATGCCCTTTCAATGCGCAAAAAAGATGATAACCAATAGTTCTAAAGGGCCAATGAAGCCGTAGTGTCCCTTGGTAAGACATGGGCAAACTCCCTAAGGTTGTAATGTGGTGTTTGTAGTTCAAAGTGTCATGGTCACAAACGTATGAAATGACCAGTCTTATCAGGTATTTATATTTTGAATAAACCTGATCATACTTTAAACTAACCGATGAACAGAGCAAGGGGATATTACTAGAAAGACTGATTATAACAACCATATTATGGAAAAAACTGAGATATGAACTTCAGAAAGTAATGTCCAATGTATTGCTTACACTGGAGTATTCATAATGAGAGCCAAGGAATATCCTCGTTCAATCCTGTAGTATCGCTCTTAATGCGAAATACCCAGCGTTGTTCTCTTCTGAACAGAAATTTTGCAATGTCTGTAACATGTTGCGGTATTGTTGGTTGTTCAAGTATAGTCCATCGAAGTTCTTCTGCTTGATGATTGAAATCTAGAAAATGGTTAGTCATCTTGGTAGATCTTCTCTTGCACCGAATGGTGCTTTTATGTTCCAAGATTCGCATTTTTGTCTTGCGTGTGGTCATGCCCACATACCGCAATTCACATGGGCATGTGATAAGGTAAATCACCCTTTCACTATTGCAATTGGTATGCTTATTCAACAACCATGGTTTCGGGGTACCAATATCAACTTCCGTCATGTGGGTAGTCTGGGGGCAAGCGGCACACGAGCCACAGGGGTAATGTCCCACCACGGGTGGTAAACCCCATAGGGATGTTTGTCCAGAATTTTTTAGCTTAGTTCTCGGTCTGGTATGCACAATTTGATCCTTGATATTGGGACTTCTCTTGAAAGCAAATAAAGGGGAAGGCACCTTCTTTGCACCAATATTGAGGATTTTCCAGTTTTTTAGAATACTTTTCTTGATCTTATTGGAGTAGCTGCAAAACGTGTTAACACATGTGAGCCTATCAAGTTCTTCTTTAGGGCCAGCTACTTCTATCAGGGATTCCCTGTTGTTATTAGCAGCTCTTTTACGTGAACGCTGGATTAGATGACGTGGATAGTTTCTTTCTTTCAACTGGTCACTCAAAATTTTGGCATGCTCATTGTACTTGTCTATAGTAGAGCAGTTCCTCCTTATCCTGAGAAACTGCCCAAAGGGCAAGTTCTCACGTAAGGATTTCGGATGGAAACTGCCAAAAGACAACAGTGAATTGCGAGCGGTAGGCTTCCTGTAGAGTTCTGTGCCTAGACCTTCTCTCTCTGGAAAGATACGGATATCCAAAAAGGATAGGCTGGTCTTTGAATATTCCATAGTGAAATTCAAAAAATTGTTTTTAGAATTCAACCAAGCAAAAAATGATTGGATTGTCAGTGGAGTGCCCCTCCAGATGACGAAAACGTCATCAATGTATCTCTTCCAGGTCCGTATATGACCTATATATGGATTGTCCTCATGCAGCACAATAGACTGTTCAAAGGCATGTACATAAAGATTAGCCAGACTTGGGGCAAAAATGCTGCCCATCGATGTACCCGATGTCTGTAGGTACATATCATCCTCAAATTTAAATTTGAGGATGATTAGCCCCAAGTCTGGCTAATCTTTATGTACATGCCTTTGAACAGTCTATTGTGCTGCATGAGGACAATCCATATATAGGTCATATACGGACCTGGAAGAGATACATTGATGACGTTTTCGTCATCTGGAGGGGCACTCCACTGACAATCCAATCATTTTTTGCTTGGTTGAATTCTAAAAACAATTTTTTGAATTTCACTATGGAATATTCAAAGACCAGCCTATCCTTTTTGGATATCCGTATCTTTCCAGAGAGAGAAGGTCTAGGCACAGAACTCTACAGGAAGCCTACCGCTCGCAATTCACTGTTGTCTTTTGGCAGTTTCCATCCGAAATCCTTACGTGAGAACTTGCCCTTTGGGCAGTTTCTCAGGATAAGGAGGAACTGCTCTACTATAGACAAGTACAATGAGCATGCCAAAATTTTGAGTGACCAGTTGAAAGAAAGAAACTATCCACGTCATCTAATCCAGCGTTCACGTAAAAGAGCTGCTAATAACAACAGGGAATCCCTGATAGAAGTAGCTGGCCCTAAAGAAGAACTTGATAGGCTCACATGTGTTAACACGTTTTGCAGCTACTCCAATAAGATCAAGAAAAGTATTCTAAAAAACTGGAAAATCCTCAATATTGGTGCAAAGAAGGTGCCTTCCCCTTTATTTGCTTTCAAGAGAAGTCCCAATATCAAGGATCAAATTGTGCATACCAGACCGAGAACTAAGCTAAAAAATTCTGGACAAACATCCCTATGGGGTTTACCACCCGTGGTGGGACATTACCCCTGTGGCTCGTGTGCCGCTTGCCCCCAGACTACCCACATGACGGAAGTTGATATTGGTACCCCGAAACCATGGTTGTTGAATAAGCATACCAATTGCAATAGTGAAAGGGTGATTTACCTTATCACATGCCCATGTGAATTGCGGTATGTGGGCATGACCACACGCAAGACAAAAATGCGAATCTTGGAACATAAAAGCACCATTCGGTGCAAGAGAAGATCTACCAAGATGACTAACCATTTTCTAGATTTCAATCATCAAGCAGAAGAACTTCGATGGACTATACTTGAACAACCAACAATACCGCAACATGTTACAGACATTGCAAAATTTCTGTTCAGAAGAGAACAACGCTGGGTATTTCGCATTAAGAGCGATACTACAGGATTGAACGAGGATATTCCTTGGCTCTCATTATGAATACTCCAGTGTAAGCAATACATTGGACATTACTTTCTGAAGTTCATATCTCAGTTTTTTCCATAATATGGTTGTTATAATCAGTCTTTCTAGTAATATCCCCTTGCTCTGTTCATCGGTTAGTTTAAAGTATGATCAGGTTTATTCAAAATATAAATACCTGATAAGACTGGTCATTTCATACGTTTGTGACCATGACACTTTGAACTACAAACACCACATTACAACCTTAGGGAGTTTGCCCATGTCTTACCAAGGGACACTACGGCTTCATTGGCCCTTTAGAACTATTGGTTATCATCTTTTTTGCGCATTGAAAGGACATGCGCGGCTGTCTTTTTCAACATAAGCGCATGCGCGGTAATTTCACACTGATTTGCGGCGCTTGCGTGCGAATTCATACAGGCATTCCCATTGAACATCCTTGGGGTCCTTCGTTAAAGACCCGACTCGAGGAAAATGCCTGTACTTAAACAAAGGGAGCTGCCCCCGTCGGTACCTCCGGTCACAAATCCATTCCGCAACGGAGTACCGACGGAGAGGTAAGAGGGCTACTTTACTGGGATTAAACTAAAATGAGGCAAAATCGTAGTAGATGGGATGACTTCGCTCGAGTCTCTTCGTGCTTTGTCTATTCGGTGCCTTTCTAGACAAGCTTTTCTATTACTCACATGCTTGTCTATAAGATTGAGCACTATTGTTTTGTTGTGTATATTGTCTTCACCTGAGTGTTAAACTAATCACAGCACCATTTTAAACGGGGGCATTCTTTACACACAGAGAACTTGGAATTGCCATTGTTGATCATTTGGTCTAACATGAGACTAACGCCATTAGTGTAGTCACAATACGGAAGCAGATAGGATTATTTGACTCGAGGCTATCCGAGTTTTATTCACACAGCACCGCTTTTGTTGAGCTTTTTTAACAATCGCACGCTTGTCCAAAGTGTTGAACACTGATGCTTGGTTATGCTTGGTCATGTGTATTACCATTCAATAGGTGCCATATTCAACACAGCACCAGTTTAAAATACGGGGACATCTTGACACGCAGTAAAGTTACAAGAGCCAGTGTGGTTTATTGGGTTCACAAGAGATTGACACCATCAGTGCAGTTTTTAGATCATATCGCACAATACATACTTAGCACAAATGGATTTAACTTTGTTAGTTATTTTCCCCTGCTAAATAAATACAAGAAGTTACATATACATCTCGTTTTAGAGATTTCCACTTTGGTGATTTGGTTCATGACAGCCTTACCCTCTCTTTTCTTTAGAATTCAGCTTGTCTGATTTTCCATAATTTGGTTTTTCCTGTTTAAATTCACAGAGCGGGGCTCCCCTTCCTGAGTTTGTGACCAGGTTGAGGTGGGCTCACTTGTCCAACTACACGGGTGAGTGAAACTGTTTGCATACTGTTACTGCAATTGGGGATTGATGAGTGTGTCATTCTCGTGACGGAAAAGAAAAGTTTTAAGTTTTGGTCGATTGAAGAATAATTGTTTTTTCCTGTGTCTCTTTCTTTGTTTAGACAAGTTCCAGTGATACCGATGCTGATCACTGTTCTTTACTAAGTATACACTTTATATTATTTCTCACTCATTGCAGCAGCGTTGTTATTGGTCCTGAAGAAAGCCAATACCTACTTATCAGAGGTTCAATGGCTGAAACATGTCGACCCTTCCATTCTAGCAGTTTAATTCTATACTGCTGAAACACTGCGTTTTAGACCTGTCAGGACAGATGAGCCAATAAAGTTTTCTTTTCATCTGCACTAGGCAGTTTTAGATTCACTTTTTCTCCATTTTTGATTTTTCGCGCTGCACCCCCACATCACCATTCTTTACATTTGGGATTTTAGCATCCTTTGTGAGGCTTATAAATCAAAACATCCCAGAGCTCCTTCCTCTTAGAGAGGAGGTCGTAGCCCTCAGTGGGACTAGGATTTCCCGCTGGGAGGAGAAAGCCCAAATGATGAAGCATGTCACCTTTGGTGAGTGAGGGCATTCGTCCTAAAAGGGATTCCTTCCCCTATTAGACCTCTATCGAAGAGACACTTCTTTTGCTCTTCATCTTCCTTCTTGCATCTTTTCTTTTCCTGGATTGTCATTTTTTTAGAAAAAATGCATTAGACCCAAGAAATTTATTGTGTTGAACATATACTGTGTTAGGGGTATTATTTCTTGCAGGTCTTTAAACATATGTACCCTTGGACCTTCTTTCAAAAAATTTGGTGTGTTTTATATTAGTGGGAATTAACACTGTTTAATCATTACGATGTAGTAACGTTGTTTTGTATTTCTTTTAATTAAGATGGTCCGTTTTGGGGGGGGCGTGGCTAGACGCCCAAGGAGTATGGACGCGTCTTCGTGAGGCTCCCGGTCCCGGAGCGGAGAAGTCCGACTTCGCGATGATTTTCTGAGAAGCGGCTGGCAGCATTTAACATCGGAAGCGCTCCTACATCGCGCACGATGTTATACGAGCAGATTTGAGCCGATTTACTTTACCTTTCTCAGGTAATGAGCGTCTGCCCGTCTCAGCAGCAGCGCGGCCGCCATTTTGAATTTCGGCGGAATGACCCCTCCTTTCATAAGCTTCTACTACAAAGCGATCTAAAGACATAATTCTAGTGGCAATTGATGTCTCCTTTACTCATGATGCCTGCAAGACCGTTTTTCCTGGTTTTTCTTTGTTGCTGTCTCTGTTTTTACCTCAGCCTACATGGATACTAGCAGTGGCCGCCATTTTAGGTGATGATTCGCCTCATTACTCTCTCCTGATATATTTTTGCTGCCTAATTCTGGATAGGCGCTGGCTGGGTCTGCACAGTCTTGCTTTGGGTCCACGAAAGCTCCTAGCTGTTACTCTCCATTACCACTTTTTTCATGGATTGTAGCTTCTAGTAACCTTATTGGCAAATAAGTTCTGGTCTGCTTTCTTCGCCCTCGCTACCACCTTGCTTGTTGACTCACGACTAGCTACTGTGCACCATATTCGGTGGTTTCTTCTTTTTTGTGCCTTGCTACCAGTCCTACTAGTTGATGGGTAGGACACGGGGCGCTCATACCAGTCCGTCCCTGCCGCCGCGTTCATTTGTCAAAAGTTCTACTTTATTCTCACAACTTTCCAAGCTGGAAGATTCGCAGCTGCCTGAGGAAGGGGCTGAGCATTTGATGATGGATCCTGCACCTGCTACAACTGCCAAGTCGAACGTGAAGAGGCTAAAAAAAGACCCTCCCTCGCCTCCCAAAACATCCTCGGATATCTCCATGGAACTTTTGCTACATGAGATAAGGGCTCTTAGACCCTTTATGGGGGAAACAAATTCCAAATTACAAGCTCTCTCTGACAAATGGGGGCAACTAGACACAAGGCTTACAGCGGTTGAACATAGTGTTGCCACCCTCAGTGACACTACTAAGACTGTTCCTGTCTTGCACTCGCAAATTATTAACCTCCAGAAACAGGTCGAAGACCTTGAAAATCGCAATCGGAGGAATAACCTCCGCATTTTTGGCCTGGGGGAGGGACTTGAAGGGAGTGACCCTATTGCGTTCTTTTAGACTTTCCTCCCTAAAGTCCTTCACTTGTCGGACGGAACTATGCTCAACATCCAACGAGCCCACAGGCTAGGGCGTGTTCCTTCTGTTGGCTCCTCTCCCCAACGACCGAGGGGTGTCATCGTCTATTTCTTAGAATACACAGATTTGCTAAAGGTGTTGGCGGCAGCCAAAGCTCTTCAACGTGTCACATGGTCAGGTTCCACGCTGTTCTTTGCGCAAGATTACTCTAAGGCCACTGCCGACAGGCGCAAAGCTTTCCTGAATCTCCGACCTGATCTTCGTTCTATGGGGGCTAGATTTGGCCTCTTTCACCCTTGTCTTTTCAAGGTCACGTACAATAATAGGACTACGACTTACGAAGATCCTGGGCGCCTGCAGAGCTTTATCGACTCACACAGGATGGATGCCACCACCTCTTCGGGAGCTTCCTCCTCACATGTTGCTTAATCGTTACTCAATATTTTTGTCTTTCTATCATTCTTCCTGTTCTATAGTCTCTCCAATTGCTAGTTGAAGTTGTTCCCATTTTATTCTATATAGTAGTGCTAGTTATTTGTGCTGTTTTTCACTGCATTAATGGTTATGCATTTTTACAGTATTGTTCTCTTATATTTTTTAGGCTCGTATTTTCCTGGTGCTTGTCTTTTACAGCTGCCTCTTGAGATTAATTTTTGTCATATGTTCTTGTTTCACAGTTATGATGTCCTCTTATACGGTCTTCCCCGTTCCCCACCGGATCCTCCCTGGACGTGTGTCTGCTCCATGTGGTTTCACCCACCCTCCCACCCATTCTCTCCTTTTGTAGGTATGTTTTACATTTTGTTGTGCGTCTTCTCTGGTGTACTGTTTTTGTTTTGGTGTTCTACTCTTTCATGTGTATCTCATTGCCTTTATGGTATCCCTATTGCTCCGACTTTCTTTCTCCTACTTATTTTTATCTTCTTCTCTATGCCTGCTTCGTCTTTTTCTTCTGTCTCTCTCTTTAATCAAAAGATTTCTTTTGTGCCATGCATCTTTTCCATTTTCTACGGATTTTGTACTGCATTGACTTTATGCTTTCTAATTGCATTCTGTATTACTTATGATTGCTCATGTCTTTGAAACTAGTTACATGGAACGTTAGGGGTTTACATTCTCCCATTAAGCGGCAAAGGATCTTGACCCATCTGGCCAAATTAAATGCGGACATTGTCTTTTTACAAGAGACTCACCTCTCCGCTGATGAATCGTTAAAGTTGAAAAGGGGTTGGGTAGGGAAGGTCTTCTTCTCTCCTGGGGATGGCAAACGGAATGGGGTGATGATTCTTTGCCGCAAATCTCTCCCGCTTACGTTATTGACTCAGAATTCAGATGTTAACGGACGATGGTTAAATGTCAAACTGTCCTTTAAAGGGGTTCCCGTGTCTCTGTTCAATGGATACGCCCCAACCTGCGGAGAACCATCTTTTTGGTCCACCTTAGCTGCTCAGATTGCCCTTGGTTTAGAGGATAATTTTATTTTTGCTGGTGATTGTAATCAGGTTTTTGATCCCTTTATTGATAGAAGCTCCAAGGTTCCTTATATTCCCAACAAACCTCAGAAATCATTTGTACGAGTTATTTCCCAGCACCATCTCTTTGACGCCTGGCGTCTCTGTAATCCAACCACCAGAGAGTACACTTCTTATTCCCCCTCACATCACACTCAATCAAGAATTGACTACATTTTCGTTTCTCACTCTATCTCACAAACCCTTACACACGCAGAAATTGGCCCTATTTTGTTATCAGATCATGCCCCTGTGTCAATTGGTCTCGAAATTCTCCCTCAAGCCACAGGTCCTAAGAGGTGGCGCTTTAATAATACCCTCCTTCTGGACCCGAAATTTACCGCTGCTTTTACTACTTTTTTTGAAGAGTTTTTTGTGTTTAATACTGACCAATCCATGCCCTTCTCAACCATTTGGGATGCTTTCAAGGCCTCAGCGAGAGATTTCGTGATTGGCTTTGTCGCTAAGAGGCGGAAACTTTCCCGCAAATTTACTGCTGACCTTTTACGGGACATCAAAGCATTGGAACACTCCTTTTACACTTCGCATTCGAGCCATTCCCTCACGGCCCTCATTAACGCCAAATTAGCATTTAACAAGAAATCTACGGAAGATGCTTCTTTGTACTTGTTAAAGTCCAGTGCTAAATTTTATGGGGGCAAAAACAAGGCAGGTAAGATACTAGCTAACTACCTGAAAGTTAAACAGAATAGACTTAATATCGAGTCCATCTATGATGACTGCCTGGATTTAAAATTTAAAGATTCGGATATTCTGAACGAATTCTCCCTATTTTATAAATCCCTCTATACCTCAGAATCGCAGCCTTCTGATGACTCTCTTTCCCAGTTGTTTTCAACACTTCAGACTCCTCCCTGTCATCAGCCGGATCTCAGTCTCCTGGAGTCCGATCTAACGCACCAAGAACTGTCAGCGGCACTCCAGCTGCTCAAGAAAGATAAGGCGCCGGGGCCTGATGGCTTCACAGTAGAGTTCTTCCAGCACTTTTCTAAGCTACTGTTACCCAAGTTGCACTCCCTTATAGCTTCCTTTAATACCCTGGGTTGTTCTTCAGGTTCCTTTTCGGAAGCACACATATGCCTGATACCGAAGGAAGGGAAAGACCATAGACACTGCAAAAATTATAGGCCTATTTCTTTGGTCAATATAGATTATAAGATTTTCTCAAAAGCCTTAGCCATACGTCTTGACTCCTACTTGCCTGACTTACTAGAAGCGGAACAATCGGGCTTTGTCAAAGGCAGATTTATCACGGACAATACCAGACTTCTTTTCGATGTCTTGACCAAATCCTCGTCCTTGAAGCATCCCCTAGCGGCAATAGCGCTTGATGCCGAGAAGGCGTTTGATAGGGTTGAATGGAAATATTTGTTTTATACTCTTCGTTGGTTTGGTTTCAGACCCAAGTTTGTGTCCTTGATTTCTCTCCTTTATTCCAACCCGCGTGCGGCTATTTGTGCCAACGGTCTGATTTCCTCTTATTTTGAATTGGGCAGGGGAGTTCGTCAGGGCTGCCCTCTCTCTCCTTTTCTTTTTAATTTAGCTCTGGAGCCCTTTCTCTCTAAGCTTCGTCAGAATCCAAATTTATTCGGCTTCCAATCAACGAACATTCACCTTAAATTAGCTGCCTAGGCAGATGACATTTTATTTTTTATGTCCAACCCTAGTGTTTCTGTTCCTGCCTTTTTGACGGATGTACAGGCATATTCTAACATTTCTGGCTACAAATTGAATAGCGATAAATGTGAGATTCTTCCCCTGACCAAGTACACATTTAAAGCAGATTTCAGAGCCTCAAATTTTACGTGGAGCCCCTCTCATATTAGATGTTTGGGCATGTATATTACTCCCTCAATATCTGACACAGTAGCGCTATGTTTAAACAAATGTATTCAAAAAATTACTGACTTAACGGCCAAGTGGCATCCACTGTACCTATCGTGGTGGGGTCGGTTAGACACCATAAAGATGATGCTTGCACCCATTGTACTATACACCATATCCAACATTCCAGTCCCCATCCCGGCCAAATTCTTTAAAAAAATTAATTCCACCCTTTCTTCCTTCTTGTGGAATTCAAAGCGGCCTCGTATGTCATTAGCTAAATTAATTCGCCCAAAGGCTGAGGGAGGAGTTAATTTTCCTGATTTCCAGGTTTATCAAAAAGCTTTCCTTCTGCGACAAGCCTCACTCTGGTTGCTCGACCCCTCGGAGAACTGTCCTCTATGGCTTAGGATAGAGCGTCTTTTCCTTTCTCCCTTCTCCTTTTCTGAATACCTTTCATTTTCACGCAAACCGCAGGCGGTGTCCTCTCCTATAATTAAACTGACTTCCAAGCTCCTGCTGTCCTCACCTTCTCCTCCCCCAGATTCGATTGACTACTTCCTAAATTCAACAATCTGGCATAATAAAGACTTGGTTGTGCGTGGTAAACCATTCTACTGGAAGACCTGGCGTCGAAAGGGTTTAATATGGATACACCAGCTTTTCTCAGATTCAAATTTTATGTCCTTTCACTCACTCAAACAGCGTTTTGACTTGCCTGCCTCATTCACACATAAATATCCTTTACTCAAGTTGGCTGTGATGGATAGGTTTGATCACCTATCTGCTTTGCCTCAGGTCCCCACATCCCAGACTTCTTTCTCACAACTCTCCTCCCTACTTAAGTCTAAACCCTCGGCTTCTAGCATATATAAGCACTTACAAGGGGCAGACGTTCTTAGACAGAAATCTAAGGTGGAGGATGCTTGGGAGCGCGATCTTCAACTTTCATGGCCACTATCTCTTTGGAATAATATCTGGCTCAAGTTGCGTAAATCCTCCAGGGCAGCAAATCTCACACAAACGCTATTTTTTGTGTATAATCGTATTTTACTTACGCCAAGTGCTTTGAGCAGAAGATTCGCATCTACTCCAGATACGTGTTGGTCATGTTCGTCCCCAAACGCTGACATATTTCATGCGCTATTTCTATGTCCACTTGTGCAAAGCTTTTGGGAACGAGTTTGGTCCCAAATAAATTTAATTTTTGACACTACATTTCCCTTTTCTATCCCTCATATTTTCTTGGGGAGTCTCTCACCATGCTGGGAGAATGTCCCAGGTAATACTAAAATTGTTGATTTGCTGTTAGCGGCTGCGTTTCAGCAGATCACGGTTAATTGGAAGGACTCTACTAAAATTTCTTACAAGGCGTGGTGGTATGTAGTCTGCCATAATCACAGGCTGGACACCTCCTTTGTATATCCAATGCAGTTGGCAACGAAGCGTCTGGACCTGTGGTCCCCTGTTACACTGTACCTCGACTTGTGTGCCAAAAAATCCTCTCAGCTAAAGCCGTCCCAACCAGAGGTCTTGAAGCCCCCATGAACCCCTTATGCGTTCCCAGATTTATTTCCAAATTTTTAGTACTGTTTTGAGTTATTTTCTTTGCATCACTAGCCTATCTTCTACTCATGAGTTTGTCTTTTTATTTTTAAGCAGTATAAGTCTATTGTAATGTGATGGCATGAACTTATCGCTTTCTTTTTGTTCTATGTCAATGGATTACCTTGATATGTATTTATTGTTATTGCTTACAGTATGGATACCTCTGTTTGTCTCAATAAAATTCTTCTTTCAAACTTAAAAAAAAGATGGTCCGTTTTGGCCTAATCCAAGATGGCCGATATTTACAGCCTGCACTTGAGTGATTGAAATGTGACGAGAGGCCTCGCTGAACATGGTTAGAAACCACCTGACTTCGGCCTCTGACTGTATTAAAAGTTTCCGTGAGGACAGCAGCTCCAGGCTTGCTGCCAATTGCCCTTGGAGAAGAATAAAGCCACAATGAACTCTGATAAACTTGCGGTGGCTTCACTATGATTCCGAGGAAGAGCATTCATGGATGTAACATTTTCTAGCTTGAGCTTCCTTCTTCCGTGTTTTTATTTTTGTGATTTTCGAGAGCGGAGGTTTTCTAAATGTTGCAAGTCAACATCCTTTCCTGCTCGCTCTGCTCAGCGGCTCAACGGACGTTTAGAGTTTGTTTGTTACTTTCAATTTGTTAGTTTCGCTATAAATATTGTTAGACTAGAGAGGGTCTAAGGCCACTTCTTCCCGAATCTATGCTCGAGAGGATCGACGCTGATTGAAAGGACGGCGACTCGGGAGACTTTACTGAGAGACCTGTCCTGACCCAAATGACACTTAGCTAGAATAGGTAACTATGAGAATAATGATTTTGCTAATGATTGACTTCCTTTGAACCGATTTAGATAAAAGATAAACTTTGTTTGAATTTTAGTGTCGGGTGGTTATTTCCTTGTCATTTATTGAGTTTCAAATGTATTTCCTATGTTTAAAATCATGACTCAGGACAATTTCTTTAGGTTGCATTGACCTCGCTTTAGACGCAGATGGTTTAGGATTTCTCCTGTATATTCAGTGTGGATAGAGTAATAGAATGAATGTTAGTGTGATGGGCCCTGGCGTATGATGAGAGTATGTGCGTGTGACTGTGGATTTACTCTGTCCGTGGAAGTAGGGAGAATTTACATGCTCCGATCTGCAGCACCATTGCCTCAGAGTGTGGCAGACGTATCCACTCCGGCACCTGATGTGTCAGTGGCACACAGTGTCTCAGCCGGTACTGCAACACCCACAGGTGGGGCAGAGCACACATGCGGGGACGAGGACGTGGATGGGTTTGTGATCAGGAGGCACTAGCATTCATTTCTGCCACCAGGCCTGTTTCTGCTTGGTGCCCCGATACACTCCCCTTGGACAGCGACATGGACTGCCATTTCCTGTTTGATGAACAAAGACTTGGCAACCAGACTGCGGACTGTACCCTTCCTCTTCCGCAGTACTTGTCATCCCCGGATGGACTCTGGCTGGCCCTCCACGGGCCCATAGTGTGTAGTGTGCTCTGCATTGCCCTGTACCGCTCCAGCTGCAGACCTGCACTGGATGTGCAATAAACATCCAGTGACGCTCTGCTGTGTCATGTCTTTCATCATTCATGTATGAATGTGTGGATGAATGTAGGTACAGTTATTTCCCTTGCGTCAATGATGCTCATCCTATGGGATGCCAGTCAAAGGGTGCTACACTGCATATTGTGTACCGGATCCCGTGAATACTACAACAGGGACACACGCATCAGTCACTTCCATGTCCAGACATTGACTGAACCACGCCCAGAGCCCACGAGTCATTGTTGCAAGCCCTGCACTGGTCCGGCGTATGGCAGGCCAGATCACTCTGGTTACGCTCCGAGGGGGGGGCCTCATTGCTACCCATCGCAGGCGTACTCACTGGTGGTGTGCAGGTCACTGGTCTAGTTGTCAGCATGTCACAGCCACTCCCTGAGGGCAGGTTTGCATGCACACCACACCCATCCAGCACAGGCATCACAGGCCATCTGACTCCGCCAACATGATGCGATGCTGCGATGATGCCCCATCCCGGCGGTCTGGACAGCTCCGGTTTTGTGTGCCCTGCTGGACCGCAGTGTAGGCCAGAGCCAGCGGGCAGAGCGGGCCTACCACCACGTGACGTCGCTTCCCGGATCCCAGAGTTAGTGGCACCTATTGGGCTGAGCGGTTGTGCAGCCTGAGATGATGCCGGGTGCATTGGTATGTCCTATGCCATGGAGTAATCAAGACCCAGCACCAAACGTGAGACCTGGTGGCCTGCGGAGTGGGGCTGCATGGTATGGAGGGTGCCATGTCCGCGGGCCCCCGGCTTGTGGCTTGCAGCGGCACGTGGTGGGACCTCTTGTCTACACGCTGGTGGTGGAAGGTGAGCAGTGAGGCCTGGGTGTGCATGGGGAGGCATGCTCCGATGGGTGGCGGAAGGGGCTGGGGTGCCTCTGCCTGGGTGTGCATGGGCGGGCAGGCGATGTTGTCTAGTACAAGTGTGTGTACTGTGCCAATCATGTATCTGGACCCTGTTTCAGATGACGGCTCTGTCTCAGATGTGCGACCTGGTCTACTGCTATACATACCGGCAAGTGGTTGGAGACACACCGGTGGCAGCAGGTTAGCAGTGTGGCTTGGGTGCGCAGGGGCGGCTCTCTCGCTCTCGCTCTCGCTCTCTCTCTCTCTCTCTCTCTCCTTCATGCTCTCGCTCTCTTGCTCGCTCTCTCACTCTCTCTCTCTCTCTCTCTCTCTCTCTCTCGCTCTCTCTCCTTCACTCTCTCACTCTCTCTCTCCTTCGCTCTCTCTCCTTCACTCTCTCGCTCTCTCTCTCCTTCGCTCTCTCGCTCTCTCTCTCCTTCGCACTCTCGCACTCTCCTTCGCTCTCTTGCGCTCTCTCTCTCTCTCTCCTTCGCTCTCTCGCTCTCTCCTTCGCTCTCTCGCTCTCTCTCTCCTTCACGCTCTCACCCTCTCTCTCCTTCACACTCTCGCTCTCTCTCTCCTTCACGCTCTCGCTCTCTCTCTCCTTCGCTCTCTCTCTCTCCTTCACTCTCTCGCTCTCTCTCTCCTTTGCTCTCGCTCTCTCTCTCCTTTGCTCTCGCGCTCTCTCTCCTGCGCTCTCTCTCTCCTTCAATCTCTCGCTCTCTCTCTCCTTCTCTCTCTCCTTCACGCTCTCTCTCTCCTTCACGCTCTCTCTCTCCTTCACGCTCTCTCTCTCCTTCACTCTCTCGCTCTCTCTCTCCTTCACTCTCTCGTGCTCTCTCTCTCCTTCACTCTCTCTCTCTCTCTCTTTCACTCTCTCGCTCTCTTTCTCCTTCACTCTCTCGCTCTCTTTCTCCTTCACTCTCTCACTCTCTCTCCTTCACTCTCTCGCTCTCGCTCTCTCTCTCCTTCACTCTCTCCTTCACTCTCTCTCTGTCCTTTGATGTGCGCAGGACAGACCTTCTCATCATGATTTTTGTCTTGCAGGTTGTGACCTACGGATTGTCCCGAGGGGAGCCGCCATGTGTCTTCATTTCAGTGTTCATTTTAATAAAGTTTCATTTGTTTCTTCGAAAGTGAATGTGTGATGCTCATTTTTGTGAGAACACATGCATGACACCAGTTGTGATTGTGCAACATCAAGTGGATTCTTTTGCACATGTTTAGGTGTAGCTGTTGTGCCATGTCTTTGGTCGGGGGGGGTGCTGGGGAGGGGGGGTCCTGGGGGTGGTGGCGGCGGGTGTTTTTTCCCTTTCGGCCCTCCGGGCTGCATGTTCAGTTGGCCGTGTGCATCTGTTGTTGTTCAGGTGTGGGTCAGGGCTGGGCTCCCTTTTGTGGTGCAGGCTGTGGTCCGACTTTGCACCAGGTCAGAGCAGGTGTTATTTTCCTGCTGCTAACACGCCTTATCACCTGTTTTGTGTTATTATCACAGTTCTGGCTGGTCGTTGTGAATGTTGTGGAGTGATGTTGTTGCGGCTTTTGGCACGGGAACGCCTACTCTGCATCCCATTAGCGATAGTTGCGGGGGTCATCTGTGACGATGTTTTTGGAGCTGCTATCGTGGGTAAAATGGTGCTGTGGGCTGTTAACCCAGTTTGTGATTGGAGCAATAAGTTTATCGCAACTTTGGCTGCGATAAAGTGCTGTTAACTTGGCGATAGGTCCTTGTGAATATCCCCCAGAGTGTACCTTCGAGAACGCTACTTATCTACCTGAGTGTTTATGCCGTCTCTACATCGCTTATCTAAATCGCTCATGTTTTATTTGTTTTATATCCTTTCTACATCGTCCTTCCAAAAAGCTTGTTTGGCCATGTACATACTATACAATAATACTCAATAAATAAAACGTTTCAGCCGCCTCTTGTTTCCCGCCATTGTCCCCGTGAGAAGTGTTTCTGCAGAAAGCCCGTGCACGCTCGCATGCGCGCGACACTCTCAAATTCGCCCGCGTTGTGACAAAAATCGAACTGGAGATAAAGTCGGCATTTGTAGAGTCCGCTCTTTTTATTCTAAGCTTCTTTCTCTGTCCTCGGTTACCCGTAGATAAGGAAGGGCTGCGTGATGGGCCAGCATCCCACAGGAGAAGCGCTTATGATGCAAACTCCTCATCTCTCCAGAGGCGCTCTGAAGATCAGCGCGCAAGGACATGCTTTCCTATTTTTAGAAGCCAACTATGTCAAAGAGCAACCACCTCGCCTACTGCTCTGAGACCCCCAGACTCCCCGCTACTACCGGCTGCGACCCTGACCCCACCGGCTGGATCGGCAGCAGAAGCAGGCTGCTTGGGTAATTAAGCCCAAGGTCACAGGCACACATCGAGGATGCGCTTCCTCGCAGCATCAGAGCAGTAATGCTCTTATCTGGACTCTGCCTACCAGTCACAAAGAAAGCAGGCGAGGAAGATAACGGAAACCCGGGGAAGGCTCCCAGCATCCGAGCTGGCAGCGGGCGCGAGGGAATTCCAAAATGCACATTGTAGTTCTGCGCTTAGCAAGGCTCGAAAACATATCTGATCATTTTTTTTATTTTTTGTGAATTTTATATCTCACTCCAAACACACAATTCGGAGACTGCTATGTCTTGCTTTTAAATTTTTTTGTCAAAGAGACAAAATTCCAAATGACCACTGACAAATGTTTTCTGCAGGATCCGGCTGCTGCAATGTTGTTGTTGTTTTTAACATTAAAGGAGCGCCTGCAGAGAACATAGCAATGCATTAAGGGTTTTCAAAGGTTGTAATGCCGTTTAAAATAATCACCCGCACAAGACTACTAAATATACATTCTCATAACTGTTGTATATAATTGGGAGCTTGGAACATATTTACCAATTCAACCATTGCAGTTATAGTCTGTTATCCATTTAAAAAATGCAACCGAACATGATACCCAACATGCTAATGGCACCCAGGACTCCCTAGAAAGTATCCACAGTATGATCTTTTATCAGAAACTGAGGTCTCTGTGCTTCCCCCTGCGCTGGCGCACAAACTGCAGCCATGCGCTGGCGCAGGCACCCTTGCACCATGGTGCAAGGATGCATGCGTCGTGGGGAGATTGTTTTTGTGCAGGAAGGGGCACCTTCTTTTTATCTCATCAGTAGAATTCCCATTGGTTCTTTTGCATGAGCTCTTTATTCAGTCCACTGTCTGAAAACGTATCTTCTGGAGCAGGAGACCGTTTAGCTATTTTTTCAAGTGACGCTTTCACACGTGCAAAGTCGCTATAACATTATGCATAATGACATTTATGTCACTCAAGGGTAGCTTGTGAAACTGTTCCATTGAAGTCTGGGACCCTCACCACTGCCCTTGCTACTCCTGGTCTCAGACTCTAGAAGGCAGAGCCAGGAAAAGACAGCGAGTAAGGCTTTAAGATACCTCTTTACTTTTGGAGTTTCTACTCCATATATGTATGTATATGGTATTTCCACAAAGCGAAAGCAGCCAGAAGGCAGCAGAACACTATACATGGTCAAATACAAGTGTAAAGTCAACAATTAAGAGACTGGAAGCTGGGTTGTGGATGTTTAATGCATTGTGATGTAGATCCATCCCCTGGCTGTAGCCCCTAACAACAAAATCAGGAGGGTGTTGTGTGGCGAAGGTGGCAACAAAAGTCAAACCTTTGATGTCATCAAAGGAATGCCTGATAAATCTTTTGATATGCCTGGCATTTTGGTTTACCGACTCCCATACTTTAAAGCAGAACATGCACTTTTAACTCTGTTTCACACAGTAGTGGTTCTGTCTCAAGTAAGTGAAACTGGAACCATCCACTCTGCTTAACTCTCCATTTTGAGTACTGTGTTAAGTTCAGAATTCATGTATTATGCGTTCCACCCCAATTGTGCTCTGATCTGAGTTTTTGGCAGAACAGCGCACTCTAGAGAATTTTAGAGGAGATACTTTGACTGAAAGAGTGCAGTGTGTGGAATACTGTGCAGTGAAATGGGTGACCACTAAGAGAATTACTGCCTGTTTTCCTGTCACTGGAAAATGTGTGATCAAGTGTCCTTTGTAGAGTGGGTGTTCTGATCCATTGATCCCTATCCCCCTATAGTCAGGGCCACTGGAACTATGCGATTGTGCGGCCGCCATGATTTTTGCATAATTATAGATTTGTCGCATTTGCAACACAATCCAACATCTGATGCGCAATCTACAGATTTAATTTAAAACATTTTTTTTTCTATGTCAAACAGTTCAAAAGTTACAAAAAAGTCAACAACACGTGTTTCCGTGTAGTGGAAGGCCCTTTGCAAAGCTGGACTGTTCACTTTTCTGCTGCTTATTGCTATATTTGGGTGTTAACCCCTTCCCTGCTCATGACGGAACCACTCCGTCATGAGCCACGGGTGCGCTGTGCTCATGACGGAGTGGTTCCGTCATGCTGCGGCCGTTGGCGGCCGCTCCTCCCACGCGGCGCTAATTCCCCGCCTGTGCGGGCGATTAGCGCAGTGGGTGGAGTCATGACGGAACCACGCCGTCATGAGCACAGCTCACCCGTGACTCATGACGGCGTGGTTCCGTCATGAGCACAGCGGCGCCGTCAACCCCCCCAAACCCCCCCAGCGCTGCGGCGGAATTCGCGCCGCAGCGAAGGGGTTAAACTGATACTGAGATGTAAACAATGTTTAGAGAGTATTACCAAGTTTAAAAATGACAAAATAATGAAGTAATACTATTACAAAATGTGCCACATCATGCTGCTTGATTTGCTTTTGCTTGCAGCATAATTTAATCAACCCTGCTGCATAATTTGGCCCTCTCCTGCCGCATAATTCCAGTGGCCCTGCCCATGGTACACACGCAACCTGCAGAGGTTTTCAGATGGTGGAGCTTCTGTCGGAAACTTGGCAGTGCCCCGCCTCTCAATGCCCTATTGGCCCCCTGCTGCAAGGGAGATAGTATTTGACAAGTGCTCCTCATAATTTCCCTTATCATGTTGCTTTGTCCCAAAATTGTGGGATGGGGAACAAAAAGCTATAGACAGCCTCATCAGAGGGCAATCACACATTATTATAGCCAGCTGCTGAGAGCTAATCCCGTTTTAAGGGCCCTTTCCCTGAGTCAGAGCCCCAAGCGAGAGAAGAGGGCTGATAACGAAGGAGCAGGCTTTTAACAACCATTATAGCCCAATGCAGAGGAATTTACATGCATTCCATCCACTGAGGGTAGAATGTTCCAACTTAAACAGCAAAAACCAGAAAGATGACACTTTGATTGCAGGAGCATAAGGTTTATAGCAGGTTTGTTATAGGCAACGCGCTCCCAACATTCCAATGTTACAGCATTAAACATTCCAATGTTACAGCATTAAACATTCCAATGTTACAGCATTAAACATTCCAATGTTACAGCATTAAACATTCCAGTGTTATAATTAGGCTGCCGCAGCATTTAACGCTGAGATTTTATTAAAGCAGGAGTGTATTTGTTTGACGGCACTGCAAACAGCAGCATATTTAAGAGGTTAGATGTCAGAGGAGTGGAATAATTCAGGTTTTCCGCTTCGTTTATACGAGGTTTAACCTCATCACTGTCAATGCCATCAAAATGCTTTCAGAAAACCTGATGATATCGCAAACCTGTTCCCTCCGACGGTGACAGTCTATTAAGAACTCATCCCAGCACTGGCATTCAACCTTGACATTAGAAACGAACGTAGAAAGTCTGTGGCCGTAAAATGGAACAAATATTGTCACAAAAATGATGCCACATAAATCAGCCATCAGATGGCCCATCTGCAAATGTGAAATATATTCTTAGTTCATAGCAGAGGCCATTCTAGACGAGTGTGTGATACCGTGAAGACGGGGCTAGGCTGTACTAAACAGAGGCGGTTTTTATTATGGGTCCACGTGGTGGGTACAAAAGCCAGACAAGTCAATACCTCAGGCGCCTAAATAAGGGTGTCCACAGCAGGTTCGGAAGGGCCAGGCACATGCCAGATTTTCAGAATAAACAGTGAATTAATGCATTTGTTTAATTTGGCTTCTTTCAGAGGTTCCCTGACTGCCAGCAATTCACTTTGAGCTGCCAGTCTGTGTGGGTCTGTGTGCCCTAGACTTTCTCTACACCTAGGCGGAGCCGGGATCAGGGGAGGTGACACTTTGAAACACGCTCATCGGGTGCCACAGTGCGTGCCCAGTTTGCCCTGGGCAGACTGGGCCAAGAGCAGGCCCGTGTGTGCCTGTCTATGGCCCAACGAGGCTGGGCTGGGCTTTCTCCCTTAGTTCTAGCTCTGCCTAACAGTCTCTTTGGGTGGGTGCTTTTGCCTCCTGCCAATACTGAACTGCTTTGCTGCTCTGGCTTCGATATATAGGAAGTAGGTGTTATTTGCATCCTTGTACTCTTCCTTTTATCTTCGAAGCTTGACTGGGACATTTTGCGGAACCTGCTGAACTCACCTGACGCTCTGCTCATTTCCTGGCATCTCACCTGGGTTATTGACGCTGTGGTCTCCCCCGCCGCCATTACCTTCGCTGGCCGCTCTGGGGGGGGGACTACAGCCCCCAGAGTCCTTGGCGGCACTTCCTGGTCCCGCCTACCAGCGTGCCCGGAGGCGCTTACATTTGAGAGGCTCCCTCGGTGGAGCGGGGGCATTTTGCGGAACCTGCTGAACTCACCTGACGCTCTGCTCATTTCCTGGCATCTCTCCTGGGTTGGTGACGCTGTGGTCTCCCCCGTCGCCATTACCTTCGCTGGCCGCTGTGGGGGGGACTACAGCCCCCAGAGTCCTTGGCGGCACTTCCTGGTCCCGCCTACCAGCACGCCCGGAGGCGCTTAAATTTGAGAGGTTCCCTCCGCGTCGCGGGACGCGCGCGGGCGGCGCCGGGCTAAGCCCGGGCAAAGGGCAGGCCGTCTGTGGCCGTCAGGGGCCGAGGGAGGCCGGGCTGGGCCGTTTCTCTTGGTTCCCGAAACAAGACTGTTAATTGCAGCGCCGTATCCACAAGAGGACAGTCGAGACAAGTCAAGGGAGGGGGCTTGAGGGCTACCCAATGTTTGGCACATTGAGCCCCAGACACAGTTACTGAAACTGCCAGTAGTGGGCCTGTCAAGGTGCATTGCTATTTGTGTTTCAGGCTGTTAACGTGGGTTGATAGCGTTGGTTAGTACCCATTGTAACTTTTCCCTGGGTCAGTCCCAAGTGTCTTCTTGAGATTTGGTAGGCCAAGGAAGTGGATACACGACAATATAAGTTTGTGAGCCTGAAGCTGTGACATGGGGAAAACCCAAAAAACTCCAAGTAGATTAGGGGTGGAGTAAAGGGAACTCTGGATGCATTTATTACACGAGCTGAATCCCTGTTGACCCACGAAATACAGCTAACAGAGCGTAGGCTGTCCCTTGATTCCCTTCTGGCACATAAACGTTCGTCTCTGGGGACAATAGCTGAATGTGTCACGCCAGGGGTAAGTACCCTAGCAAGTCAGGGACTCCCTGTCCATAGAGGAACCCAGCGTGTTACCACGGCACAAGTCCATATTAACACGCCAGTATGTGGGGAACAAGAGTCACTGATTTTGGAGGGGTCTGTAAACACCATTCACCAACATGAACTCTCCCCTCTGAGACTGGAAGTAAATTTGGTGGTAGAAACATCGGGCATTGGGGCAAAGGGAGACCAAGAGCAGGAGGGTATTACACCTGGAGGGGAGAGGGAGCCCAATGCATTAATAAGGAGGGAAAGGGAAGTGGTTACCCGCTCAAAAAAAGCGTTATTGGTGCCAGTTTCTCCCCTAGAAACTGCTGCCTCAGAGGTCACAAGGACCACGGTTACCTCACAAAGCAACGGGACCAACAAAAATAGAATAGATAATAAAGCGAAAAGAGGTGGGCCTAGAAAAGACCAGGTCAACTTGCCAATACCATGAAATTCGCTCTCCTATAAATGGGGCGGAATGGTCGCGGGAG
Source organism: Triturus cristatus (assembly GCF_964204655.1). NCBI lineage: Eukaryota > Metazoa > Chordata > Amphibia > Caudata > Salamandridae > Triturus > Triturus cristatus. Next base: position 748,802,062 of record NC_140586.1, read on the forward strand.
ATAATGAAAACATTAGAGGCCAATTTGGAAGCCCTTTTTCTTAAACATTTGGCTCCCATAGTGGAACATATAAAGAGAATAGAGGAGAAAGTTAGCAGGCTCCTAGAACAGAATAGCGGTGAACCCCCAGTGCCCCCACTGAGCTCGAGACATGAAGGGTTAAGGATTGTACCTTGCCCTGTCAGCCCGTGTGGAAACAGAAGCAGGTTGGCAGGAAATAAGCGGAGTGTTGATCCCACTTCCAGTAAGGATAAAGGCACTCCCTCTACTATTGGGCCCCATAGATTGCAACATGAGGGTAGTAAAAAAGGGCGCGTAGCAGCCAATAGCTCCCTAGATGATCAGGTGCATTGTACACCGGGGCTGCAGACGTTGGATTTACCCCCAGCTTCTTGTCCCTACACGATAGTCTTAGCGGGGGTTCCAGCCCATAACCAGGATAGAGAAGAGTCCGCAAGCTCCCTGATAAATAAGGTCAATCATTGGATGTACAACAATGTGAAGGAGTTTAAGTTACAGAGTAGCCACATCCTTATGGCAAGAAGGGTAGCCTGGGTTGGTCCCTTAGAGAAAAAGTTTGCAGGAGACTGCCTTATTGTTAATTTCAGACACCCGGAGCTGGTTAAAGAATTGCTTATTTCCAGTTACGGGGTTTTTGACAGAGGGACAACCATAAAGATGCTCCCCCTGAACTTTTTTTATAGGGACTATTCAAAAGAGTCAGGCCAAGTGACACGTAGAAGAGGGGAAATTCCCAACATAAGGGCCAACAGACTGGGTTCAGTATCAAACAGGTTTATGCCGTTACTTGATTCGGCAGTGATGGACGAACTAGACTGACTGGCCCAAGGCGAGAACAGGGAGATTCCCCCTCCCCCAGCTAGCCCAATGCTAAGGGATATTGTGGGTCCCATGGGAAATCCTCCTTCATCCGATATCCACCCAAATGAGGCTTTGCTTAACCCCCCAGACAAGAGTTTTGTATTGGCAACGAGTTGTCTAGCAGGACTTTCTCCTCAAATACAGGCTATCCCAGTTAGGAGAGAGATAAACCATGAGGCTGGGGAACTTAGGGTGGTATCGTGGAACATCACAGGGATCTCAACCAAATTAAAAAACAAGCATTTGCAATGCAATAGGTCTCGCATTGACGCGAGTTTAAGCTATTGGCATTGTAAATGACACTGCCTTTTATTTAAGTTTTAAAAAAGAAAACAAAAATAAAAGGCATTGTTATTTGTAATGTGAGTAGCTCAAACTTGCGTAAATGCGAGATCTATTGCATTGCAAATGATTGTTCTGCAAATGTAGAGGGGAGTAGAATTACGTGTTGTCAAGTAGAGTGGAAATATGCAGAGTGAAATTATGATGTGTGGGGTGAAATTATGTGGCATGAAAGTATGTTGAGTGGCTTGGAACTGTGTGGCATGGAGCTGAATTGTGAGATGTGGAATTCTTTGGCGTGGTGTGGCATAGACTGCAATTGTATGGAAATGAATTATGTTACCTGGAGTTAAATTATGTGGCATGGTGTGGAATTAAGGGATGTGGTGTGGAATTAGTTGGCATGGCGTGGAGTAGGATTATATGGTGTGGTGTGGAATTGTGTGGAGTGGAATTGTGTGGCATGGAATTGTGTGGCATGGAATTGTGTTGAGAGGAATGGAAGTATGTGTCATGGAATGGAGTGGAAATATGTGGCATGGAATGAAATTATGTGGTGGACTTGAATTATGTGCCGCTAAGTGGAATTATGTTATTGAGTGGATTCATTAATAGTGGAGTGGAATTATGTGGCATGGAATTACGTTCCATGGAGTGTAATTATGTGGTATGGCATGGAATTAATTGGTGTGGATTTGTGTGGTGTGGCCTAGAATTGTGGGGTGTGGAGGGAAATTGTGAGAAATGGAATTGTGTGGCGTGGTATGCAATTGTGTGACATGGAGTGCAATTCTGCGGAGAGGAAGTATGGGGGTGGAGTGGAATTATGTGATGTGGTGTGGAATTATGGGGTGTGGTATGGAATTATGTGGCATGGAATTGTGTGCCATGGAATGGAATTATGTGGTGTGGATTTATGAGAAGTGGAGAGCACTTTATGTGGCATGGAATTATGTGGAGTGGAATTATTTTGCATTCACTGAGATAGACATGTTACTGTGTGGCGTGAACTACAATTATGTGACGTGGTGTGCAATTGTGTGGAGAGGAATTCAGTGCCGTGAAGTGGAATTATGTGACATGGTGTGAAATCAAGTGCTGTGGCATAGAATTAGGTGGCAAGGAGTGGAATTATGCTCCGTGGAGTAGAATTATGAGATGTGACATGGAATGGTCTGGCATGGAATTGTCTGGTGTGGAAGTGTGTGGTGTGAAATTATGTTGGTTTGGGGAGATTAAATTTAGGTGGTACAGTGTGGTACAATGTGGAATTATGTGGTATGGAGTGGAATTATGTCTCATGGAGTGGAATTATGTAGCATGATGTGGAGTCGTGATGTTGCATGGAGTGAAATTATGTGGGATGGAGTTGAATTGTGTGGCATGGAATTGTGGGGTGTTGACTAGTGGAATTATGTGGTGTAGAGTAGAATTAGGTGGCGTGAAATTATGTGGAGAAGAATTGTGTTGCATGGAATTGTTTGGCATGGTATTGTGCGGCATTGAGAGGATTGGAATTAAGCGACATGGAGTGGAATTATGTGGCTTGGATTGGAAATATGAGGGTGGAGTGCACTTAGGTGGCATGGAGTTGAATTGTGTGGTTCAGAATTGTGTTGCATGGAGTGTAATTGTGTTGACTGGAGTGGAATTGTGCAACGTGGAATTGTGTGGCGTGAAATGCAATTATGTGATGTGGAGTGCAATTGGGTGACATGGAGTGTCACTGCGTGGAGTGGAAATCATATAGCATGGAGTGGAATTATTTGACATGGTAATGAATTGTGTGGTGTTGAGTGGAATTACGTGCCGTGGAATTATGTGGCATGGAGCCGAATTATGTTGATTTGAATTGTGTGGCATGGCATTACATGCCATGGATTGGCTTTAAGTGGCGCAGAATTTTTTGGCATGGAATTGTGTGGTGTGAAATTGTATGGCGTGCAATTGTGTGCCATGGAGTGAAATTTTGAGACATGGAATTGTGAGGAGTGCCACTGTGTGACATGGAGTGCAATTGTGTGGAGTGGGATTAAGTGATGTGGAGTGGAATTGTGAGACGTGGTGTGGAATTATGTGGTGTGGAGTGAAAGTGTGTGGCATATAGTAGAATTATGTGGCATGGATTTATGTGATGTGCAATTGTGTCGCATGGCAAGGAATTGAGTTGAGTGGAAATATGTTGATCTGAATTATGTGGCACGAAAGGGAAGAGGCATTATGTGACACAGAGTGGAATTATGTTGTAGGGAGTGAAATTATGTGGCATAGTATGTGGCATGATGTGGAATTATATGTTGTGCACTGAAGTGGAATTATGTGGTATGGAGTAGAATTATGTGGCATGGAATTGTGTGAGTGGAAATTTGTGGCATGAGTGGAATTATGAGATGTGGAATTGTGTTGCATGGAACTGCGAGGCCTTGAGTGGTGTGTAATTATGTGGCATGGGGTGAAATGATGTGGTATGGAGTGGATTGAAAATAGGTGGAGTGGAATTATGTGACTTGGAGGGGTAATATATGGCATGAAATTATGTGGTGTGGAGTTGAATTACGTTGCGTGGAACTTGGTTGCGTGGGATTCTGTGGTGTGGAGTCGAATTGTGAGACATGGAATTGTGCAGCATGGAGAGCAATTGTGTGGCATGAAGGGCAGATGTGTAACTTGGAGTGCAATTGTGTGATGTGGAATGCCATTGTGTGGAGTGGAGTCATGTAGGGAGGAGTGGAATTATGTTACACTTTGTTGAATTATGTGGTGTTCTGTCAAATTATGTTGCATGATGTGGAGTGGCATTATGTGATGTGGAGTAGAATTATGTGACATTGAATTGTGTAGCATGGCGTGGAATTGTGTTGCATTGAGTGGTGTAAAATTATGTGGCATATAATAAAGCATAATTATGTATAGAGGTCATTTAAGTGCCTGCTGCTGGTTTCCTCTGACAGATGGTCACTTGAGAGCAATGTATCGGAGTTTGGAGCTGATCAATAACGTGTCCACAGGACCCGATGTGTTCTCGGCTCAGAGGGGAAACAGCAATTAAGGAGGATGTCTCTGTCTCCCTTCACGCCCAGGGAGGAGGGAGATGCGAGCAGAGCATCAAAGGGCTGGGTGAGAAGGGAGGGGGGAATGCAAGGGTCAAAGCGGCGAAAGTGAAAGTAATCGAGCAGAGCATCAAAGGACTGGGTGAGAAGGGAGGGGGGAATGCAATTAGCAGAGGAGCAGCTGTGCACGTGCATGTGATCTCGTGCACTCAAGGTTTAGGCCAGCCAAAAGTGTGGGTAGCACTTTGAAAATCCCACATATAAAATGTCTCTTCGAGCCTTTGGCTCGCGAGACCTAATAAGGAATGGTTGGATTTCAGTCAAAAATTCCACATTATCTGCCTACAGGAAACGTGGGAGACGGACAGCAGTGCCCCGCACCTAGAGGGGTATAAAATGTTTTTTGTTCCCGCCCGAAAATCTACAAAGGGAAGAGCTAAAGGGGGTTTAATAACGTATGTGTCTCTCTCCCTACAAGGGTCTTGGGATGTTCTGGGCTGGAGCTCGGACAATATCCAGGGTATCAGTTATTGTAAGAAGGGCTTAAAATTTGTCCTGATAAATTTCTATAATGCGGGCCAATCAATGCAGAGGCTGAACGAGCTCAAGGACAGATTGGCAGATTTGCACGTTAGGGGAAATAGCCCCCCAAATCTGATTTTAGTGGGCGATTTTAATTGTCACCAATGCCCGTATTTGAAATGGGGAGGGGGCAAATGGGACTCTTGTCCGTCTATAAAGGATTGGCACTTAGAGCATACAATGGAAGGCAGCGAACTAAGTAAAATCCTGGGCACATATGATTTAGCCCCCACGATGGACTTAATCAAACCCAGGAACTTTAATATCATTAATCCCTCTTTTAAAGGCAGGGGCAGGGATACAATTATTGATTTTATCTTTGCGTCACATTGTTTTAAATGTAAGATCATAGATTTTAGTATAGAAATCAGTATTTTTAGTGACCATAACCCTTTGGTGTTGTCCCTGAGGGTTTTGGATTTACCTACGCAGGCAAGGACCAGGATGATGAGGGGAACACTGGAGGCAATTGACCAGGGCAGGCGTATACGCTGGACCAACATAGATGGGGAAGCATTTTATAAAAGACTCATTGCATCCTCAGAAAGTGGGATATGGAAGTGCTTAAACGAGGAAGTTGAAGGTAAAGAACTGATAAGTGCTTTTGAAAGCATGGCAAGGGACAGTGACAGGTTACTGAGGGCCAAATCATCGCCTATGTCTAATCTCTCACCAAAATGGTTCGACAAAGCATGCTCCAGAGCCCAAAAAGAATTGAAACAGGCACTCAAAACGGTACCTAAGAATAGGAGCAGGATAGTGGAATGCAGAGCCCAATACAAACTGGCCATAAAAAAGAGGAAATACACTATCCACTACGAGGCCTGGGAGAATTTGAGGGAGGCAGCTGAGAAGAGAGATATGTCGAGATTTTGGAAGGTGATTAATGACCCCAGTTTCCAAGCACCGAATAATGAGAAGGTGGCTTGCAATGTCCTGCCTGAAGCATGGGTCTCTCATTTTAAGAATCTGTATAATCATGGCAGCACCATTGCCCGACAAATTACAGATGTGGGCATTTTACCAAGCTCTTGGTCGCAGTTTACAGTGGGTGAGATCAAAGATGGAATACACGCCCTGACACGGAATAAGGCCCCAGGACCGGATGGGATCCCCCCCGACTTATTTTTGTCCCAGGTCGACCTGTGGTTACCTATACTCACGAGAGTTTTTAACACGGCAGTTGAAATGGGAATGCCCAGGTCTTGGTCAACTGCTAGCATTGTTCCCCTATTTAAAAAGGGCAACAAGTGCGACCCTCAATGTTATCGCCCGATCTCACTAATTGACGTGTCAGCAAAGGTTCTAGGGAAGGTAATCCTGAACCGCCTAATGGACTGGGCAGAGGAAAATGAAATCATTACCGATACCCAGTATGGTTTTAGAATGGGCCGTTCTACCTCGGACCAATGCCTTAATCTATACAACCTGGTGGCAAAGTACACCGTGGCAGGCGAGGGGACAGTCTTTCTAGCCTTCATGGACCTGACAGCAGCTTTTGACCGGGTTAACCGGGAAAAGTTGTGGGAGATTTTAGAGCTGTTAGGGGTCGATCCAGGTTTGATATTCATCTTAAAAACATTACACATGAACACAACAGCCCAGGTCAGATACAGTAATGAGGGGAACCTCACTGACCATTTCTCATGTACTAGGGGTGTGAGACAAGGTTGCATCCTGGCGCCCTTTTTATTCACGCTATATATAAATAGTTTGGACAAAGCACTAGGAGAGCTGGGGGTAGATTGTCCTAGAGTGGGCAACAGAAGCATACCTGTCCTCTTATACGCGGACGACGCAGTACTCCTGTCACGCACAGGGAGGAGACTGCAGTCTCTTATTGATGGCTTCTGTGGGTTTATGGCAAATTTAGACCTATCTCCCAATTTAACAAAATCATACGTCATGGAAGCAGGAAAAAGACCAACGAGGAATTTTATTTTTAAAATTGGGGGCCACAAACTAGAGAAGGTCGAGGTCTTTAATTATCTAGGGATAATTTTCGACAGACACCTCAATTTTAACACACTAAACTCAGAAAAATGTAAACAACAGTCGAGTACAATGGGCTCAATTATGAATCGAGCTACGAGATTAGGCCGTTGGTCACTGAATGAAATATTGAATTTATATAATGCAATCTGTTGCTCCAAAATTATGTACGGGAGTGAGGTTTGGGGATTCAGAAACACTTCCATGATACAACTGGAGGAAAATAAGTTTCTTAGAAGGATTCTGCAAGTCCCTCAAAGTATCCCGGCCCACATTGTTCACGAGGAGCTAGGGCTCCCTTACATTACTGATAGACTAAGCATTAAACCAATAATGTGTTGGATTAAAATTTGGACCAACCCTGAGGCTAGTCTCAGTAGAAAAATAATCAAAGATTGTATAAATAGGGACAAAGGACATAGGATACCGTGGCTCAAATATGTGAAGGATACGCTGAAGTGGCTGGGCTTTGCTAGTTGTTTTGATGAGCCCACGTCCCTGACGCCCCAGTTAAAAGTAGTTATAAAAGCAGAATACCTCAGGCGTCTAGCCTGCGCCCGGGAAGACCGTGAAATACTGAAAGGGTCAGTGCGATCACACATATTAACGAAATCTGTTCCAGGTTTAGAACCTTACCTGGCGCAGATATATAATAAAAATGATAGATTTTTAATGACCAGATTCAGACTGGATCTTTTACATCACATCTTGGCTGTCCCTGCAGGGTTTACAAGAGATATTGGATCAAAGGGTCCATGCGGCTGCGATCTGGGATCTTCGCAGGATACCCTCCATTTTGTATTCTTTTGTCCATTATATAAATACCCGCGGGCAGTTTTCTAAAAAACCATCCTAAGAGTGAATAAATTTAGCCAAGTTAGGGTAGCACTCTTATACCTGAAACTCTCCTCGGAGCCGCTTACCTTGTTTTGCACCGTGAACTTTTTAAGATTAGCTGCAAAATTAAGGAAGTCTAGACGTGAGGTGTAAGCAACTTTGCTTGTTGGTCACAGAGGGTTGGGTTCTATGATTAAAAGTTCCCTCTTAAAATTTGTTTATATTCTGCACACAACAGTAGACATTACCGAGGATGTATGTAAATTATGAATTGTATGGTACAGCGTATTTGGGATGTTTTATGATGTTTTAATATGTTATAGCTTATTTTATAAAGTATTGTTTTAAACTGGCTATGATCATGCATTTTAAATAATTTTACTGTGTTGGTATCTCGTACCTTATAGATGTTAGCACCCTGCACTTTAAAACTCTATGAATTCGCAGCCTTTTTTCCCGCGTAATCCTGTTATTAAGGCCCCGGACAGACCTTGCAGAAATGACTTATTTTAATTATTTTAAGATTATTTGTTCACATTATTGTATTGTGAAATGTTTAAATGTATTGTTCTTTTCTTGGATGTTTCAATATCCGAATAAAGATATTTTGATGATTGATGACTGGGACATACTTCAATAGAGGTCCACTACCTTTGCAGCCCAAGGCACTTGTTCTGGGATTGTCTGCTGCCATGGGCAAGCACATAACTTGGAGTGAGAAGCCAGCAGTGGATCTGAAACGCTCCACCACAGACTCTTTTCTTGGGCGATCTGCAGGAGTCACCTCTAAGGAAATAGCTCTAGTGGAGTGCTGCCTGTCCTTTGGCCTGGCAGGGCCAAGTGGGTCAGTGGAGGTAACCGAGGGGCCTCTGACCACGACCAGTTTGGTAGGGGAGCAAAATCAGGTTGGAAGATTTGATACTAGTGAGGTGGCGGACTATCTCTCCAATCAGCAATCCCCTCCTGGTACAGTGATAGCAGCATCTGATATGGCCTTGTTTCTACAGTTCACTCACCAGCAGCCAAACGCAAGAGAGAAAGCCGGAGGGTTGTTGCCTCCAGCCCAAGTACTGTTGCTTCCCCTGGGCAAGTTAATTCTGGGGGAGACACCTATTCTGTTCCTCTAAATGAGTCTCCCGGGGCCCCTATCCTACAGAAAATGATGGACACTGTTAAGGATTTATTATTGCTACTTAGTGAGACGTTGGATAGGCTCGAAGGAAAATTGGAGAAAGCAGTCTCCCTCTGCCAGAACATGACAAACCCAAGTAAGATCAATATCCCTTCAGCGGAGCTTCCCCTCCTGAACCAGGGCAGAATAATTCTATCTCCAGTCAGGGTTGTGCTCGACCCTATGCCTGGGCTCCTTCTGGGATTGCCCTGTTATAAATGGCCAGCTTCTCAGGGCTCTATATTTCTCAGCATCTTACTATGCAGCAGTCAACCGCTATGGGTAATTAATAATCAAATCATTTGCAACCCTCAGCCAGCTTCCCACCCTCAGAAGCAAGCAGAGAACCGTGATGTCCCTTATACTTGCTCGGCTTCCTGTGATATTATGGCAATCAACTTACCACCAGCATGCTTCCCGTTTGTGGCTGTTATGGTCAATGTCCCCCCTTTGAACCCTGGTTCAAGCGAAACCCCTGAGTCCTTGAAGAATAAAGTCATCCACTGGCTTACCGTGAATAATACATTTTCATCCGATAGAGAACATCAAATTCTATTAACCAGGGGAGTAGGATGGATATGTCCGTTCAGGAAAAATGTTAAGGGGGATTGTAATGCAATCAGATTTTAGCATCCAAGCTCTGCTGGTGAATCTTTTGCAAGATCTATGCCGTCCTCCCCGTTTGTAAGGAATATGGCTCTTTTCCAGTTGGGATTCTTTTATCGACACCTGAGTAGCACTGAACCAATGAATCATGTTAATCTTTTCCCGCAGAGATTGATTGGGAAAAGCCTCCCCTTTTCTTCCTCTCTGGTTATGAAGAATAGTTTTCATGTATTGAGCTTTCTAGAGGAAAATGATTGACTTACCCACGCTGAGTCCTGCCCACTGATGCGTGGGGCTGACAATTCTGGAGATAATTTGATGAAAACTGTTATAGATTTGTCCAATGTTGGGGCTGGAGGTTTTGAAGGTACTACTGCACTAGAGAAATGCCTTGCAAATGCCATCCATAGCCCCCCTGGAAATAATTGTGATCCTAACCCTAGCCCGAGTTGTTTGCATATTAAAGAGACAAATATGAGTAGTACCCCTCTAGCTCTGGATGGGTGTTTTAAATTTGCCACATGGAATGTGTTCTGGTTATCGAATAAGCTGGGAACTACTGAGTGGGTCTTTACCATTTCCGGTTTTGATGTTAGTTGTCTACAGGAAACATGGTGTATGACCCCAAAACACATGGAGGGTTTTTCCTCCCACTTTCCAGGTGCTATACTCTCACACGCTGGGCAGGCCAAAAGGGGTTTACAGATCCTTATTTCTAATAAGCTTCCAGTAACCAGTAAAAAGCTATCTTATTCTCAGTTGTTATGGTTATATAAATAGGGCGGGTCCTGACTTGCTTTTGGTCAACTTCTATAATAATGTTTTTATTCCACATATAGGGCCTCATGTAGGTAGCGTACCAGTTACCACTTCTTAAATACCGAGCCGTACCGACTCGGTATTTAAGAAGTGGTAACTCGTATGTAGGTAATGAGTCGGTAATTTTTACCGATTCGTTACTAGTCGGTAATTACCGAATCGGTATTTACCGATTCGGTAATGAGGCATACCTTCCCATTGATGGGAAGGTATGCCTCATTACCGAATCGGTAAATACCGATTCGGTAATGGGGGGAACACATACAAGGGTGGCAGGGTGTCACATTGACACCCTGTTGCACCCCTGATTCGGCCATGTGTGCACATGTGGCACACATACATGCCCTAAGGGCATGTATGTATGCCACATTGCACACTGCTACGCGCGTAAAAATGCATTTACACATACATTCATTATTTACCACCAACTATAAGTTGGTGGTAAATACCGACTCATAAACACACACACACACTCCCCCTACATCTCGATTTTGCTTTCGGAATTTTCCGAATCGGTAAAATTACCGATTCGGAAAAGTTACCGATTCGGTAACATTACCGATTCGGTATTATTACCGAATCGGTAATTTTACCGATTCGGTAAATTCCGAAAGCAAAATATGTCCCCCTACATACCAATGGCCAAAATACCGGTCGGTAACGGTATAATTACCGAAAATCGGCCGTTACCGACCGGTATTTGGCTACCTACATGAGGCCCATAGTAAGGTGGCCTATGCACTTGACTATGCTCTGGATGCTTTTTACACCCTATTCATACTAACCTTATATTGGGCATGGGATTTCAATATCCAGTCTTGCACATTTACAGCTAAACTTGTATGTGGCTATACCAATTCGGACGGGGTGGGTTCTTTTCATTTCTGCCATAATGGGGTTGTAGTAATCTCAATGGTTTCCAAGCACAAGGTACTGTTGCTGAAGTGCAAATGCGATGATAATGGGAAAGAAATTCTAGCTTTCATAGGTAGAAATGCCTCATCAGTTATGGACCATTTGTTGGTATCTGCCCCTGCCAGCCATACATGTGGTACCCCAAGTGTCGTACAGTCTGTGATAAGCGATCATGATCCAATCATGTTGCCTTTTCTTTTCTGGGGGGCAAGAAATGTATACCTTTCCTATAGACATTAATATTATTCTTACCAAGCCCAATGGTGTGAGAGTGAAATAAGCAGGAATTGAGCCACATAGAATACTCCAACAATTACTAATTAGGAACCATACTGATTTTAGTTACTGTTTAAAGGACAAGGTGGCTCCCAACATGTTGCTGCCTAGCTTTAAACATATCACTTGTTCTATTAATTCACTCTTGACTCGGAATTTGAACCCCTCCCATGTAAGGAATAGGGGATGGTTTGATCATTCATGTACACAGGCTTCCCAGTGACTGAAAGTGGATTTACACCGCTTCCCCCAGGATAATACCTTGAGTAAGCTTCTTCACCTCGAACATACATGGGCTCTTGCAGCAAGGAAGAAGGTAATACAGTAGAAGGTGTAAACTAAATCAACCTTAGCAGCGGAATCTAAAGACCACAAGTTATTCTGGGATACGTTCAACACACCTTTCCTTTACTGAAAAACAATACCATTCCTGAGTTTAACTCCTTCATTTCTTGTGAAGCATGGCTGGCACGTTTTACTGCAATCTTTACACAGAGCATTGAGACTAGTGATGCATATGCTGTAAGGGGCAGCTGGGACCATCTTCCATTAGATATTACTATGGACAAAGTTACCCAAACATTGCATAATGGTGCACGTGAAAGGGCAACGGGCACCGGGGCCTGATGGGGGGCCTGTGGATGCATTCAAATCAACTGAAGAGATATGGGGCACCATCTTGACGAGGATGTTTAATGCAGAAGATGTCAGTAAGATTCCAACTTCTTGGGCCACCTCAATAGTTCTACCAATCTTCAAGAAAGGCGATAAATCAGACCCTAAAAACTATCGAAAGGGCATAGGTATTATTGAACCAGGATCCCTGTATCTCTGCTTCGCCGATCTAAGTAGCGCTTTTGATTTAGTCACCAAGCTCTCGTTTGGACATCATTGCTCCCCCTTGGTGCCCCTAGAGCTATTATTAGTTTCCTTGCATGTATAAGAACTTATCAAGTAAAATTCGATATAGTCTCCAGAGTGAATGTTCCCTTTCTTTTAAAGTAGGGAGAGGTACCTGACAGGGCCATGTTTTGGCCCCTTTGCTGTTCTCACTTTTTATTAATGGGGTTGATAATGTGCTGCAGTCCATACAAGGAGTTGGCTCTTGCACCGCCACACGCTCATTACCAGTCGTATTGAATGCTGATGATGCTGTTTTGTTATCTAAGACTCTGGTTGGCTTGCAGAAATTGATGAGTGCCTTTGGGGAGTTTATGGCTTCCTAACAAATGGTGATTAAAACATCGAAAACTTTCATTATGATTTGTGGCCACAAACCAATTTTTTTTATCCTTTTATATTGATAGCACCGTAATTACCAGAGTTAATTCCATATGCTACCTGGGAGTCCTATTTACAAGTAATGGCTCCTGAGCCCAACAGATTTTAAATGCTAAAGCAAAAATGAGCAGAAACTATCATGGGATTTTTGTCTTTTCTTCTAAATTGGGTTGCCGACCCATCCAAAAGATGGTAGAGATTTACAAGGCCATAAGAGTGGCTACTACTACCCATGGGGCTGGCCTCTGTCGCCTTGTTCCCTGTAAGCTGTTGCAAGTTGAGGGAGACAGCTTTCTAAAATGTTTACTCTGTTTGCCAGCCTCTGCCTCAACCTTGATTGTCCATCACGAGGTGGGTTTACAGTATTTGGAGAATCTGATTTTGGATAAGACCTCTATTACTTTGGTTTTCCATATGGTCAAAAGAGGAAACAGTTTTACCAAATCAATTATTCAAGATTGTCTAACATTAGATAAAGATTCTCGTATTCCTTGGCTAGCATATATACAGTCTTCTCTTAGCACTTTATTTAAATAGTCAGTGCGGCCAGACACCCTTCAAGTGCTATCTCTCACCAAGTAATCTGTAGTAACGAAGTCCGCAGCCAGGATGTAGTTTTAAGTAGATTTATTGAGTTCAGTTTCAGGTAGTTGAGTTGTAGAGATACAGCCCCACCAGGAGCAGTCTGTCTGCTGCTCAGCCCATACTCCAGCTGTCACACTCAAGCATCCAGGCACCCAAACATTCCATTTAAGACCATCACACCAACATTCCATGCATTACGTTCACACTGGCTGAGCAGCTAGGGAGAAAGTAACCACTTGAATATAAAAAAGATTACTTCACATCCTCCTTTCTTCTACAACACAAAAATAGAAACCGCAAAAAAGAAAAGGTTCCCAAGCAATAGAAATAAACAACAGTAAAGAAAGGGCAAGATGAAAGAAAACTCAAATGTGAAAGGATAAAACCAGAAAAACCACTATGAGTTTGAAGGAAAATACACCAGAGATGTGCCAAAGCAAGTACATGAGAAATGGAAAGAGAATTCAGAGAAAAGATGCAAGAGATGTACAAAAAGTACAAGAACAAGAAGAATAAACAATGTAGAGGAGATGCATAGACAAATATACATAATATATATATCAACCACCCATCGTCCTCCCCAGAAAATATTTTAAAGAAACATTAGAAAGGGGTGACGGAGACCCGAACTGACTTTCTCCAAAAGACAGGTGAATAAGTGGACCAGAACAATTAGAAATAGAAATCATGGAACTAGAACCTATTAGAACCACTATGTGGTGGTTAGAGCACAAACAAAACAATTGAATACATGTGACTCATACCCATTAGAACCTCTGCGTGGAGGTAAGACACGTGAACAGAAAAATAGATCACATGGGGCTCATACCCATTAGAACCCCTATGTGGAGGCTAGAAACATGCACAGAAAAATGAAACACAGGGGACTCGTACCCATTAAAACCTTGTGTGGAAGATAGAAATGTGCACAGAGCAGAAGAACACATAGGACTTGTACCCACCAGAATCCCTATGTGTAGGTTAGAAATGAGCAAAACAATTTTACACATGGGACTCGTACCCAATAAAAACTGTGTAAGCGGGACAGACACCCACAACATACTGTGTAGATGGGAAAAGGGCCCATTACAAACTGTGCAGATGGGACTAAACCCATAACTAACTGTGAAGGTGGGACTAGACCCATAACAATCTGTGAAGATGGGACTAACACCCATAACAAACTGTAAAGAAGTGAGAAGTGAAACCTACTAACACATTCTCACTTGTGTGAGAAAGATAACATTCGGGTGCCGATTCCGATCCGTTAAAAAAAATTACCGTACGACTCATTTCCGTATTTTTTTACGTACGAATCGTACAAGTCCCGTACAAACGGTGAAGTATGATTCGTACGTTAAAAAATATATACGAATCATATCGGGAAAAGGTCTACGAGACGTCCCCAGACAGTTTTACGTACGAGTCGTAAAACTGAAGTCCGAGCGCACAAGTCCGATCCATACCGGCGTTCCGAATACACAAGCATATGGAAAACGTACCGTACGGAGCGAACTTTGTACGACCCCTACCCCGGGTATACTTGTGCCCGGGGTACGAGTCGTACAGCCCCCCCAGCTTCCCCCCCACCCGCGTATGTCTGCACCGTACCCCCACACCCGCGTATGTCCGCACCGTACCCCAGGCGTACCCCAATCCTCACGTATGTGCGGACCATACATACGCGAGGATTGGGGTAAGCTTGGGGTACGGTGCGGACATACACGGGTGTGGGGGTATGGTGCAGACATACGCGGGTGTGGGGGTACGGTGCGGACATACACGGGTGGGGGTACAGTGCGGACATACGCACTGTACATACGCACTGTTGGCCTATGTACAGTGCGTACCCCAACAGCGCGTATGTACGCACCGTACATATGCAATGTTGGGGTACGCACCGTACATGATGACACGTATGATGTGGTTGATTGCGTGTACATCGCGTACCGGGCCCCCTTTTCGTCGTGCATCGCAGCGTACTTCGCTTTTCCGGCACTTTTTGGCTCCCGTAAAAAAATAGCTGTGCGGAGTGCTGTAGGTACGAATCGTACTTGCTGGTCCGTAAAACGCTGCCTGACTCCGTGCGGACGTCGCGTACACGCTGTCCAGGATCAGAATAGTAGGTATTTTTTATCCGTATGGTGTTTTTTACGATTCGTACGGAAATGGTATTTCTGTACGAATCGTACTTGCTGGATTGTAAGGTGGATTTCCCGGGTACGAGTCGTACGTAGAATACACTCCATACGACCATTCGTACCCGGGTTTTACAGGATCGGAATCGGCACCTCAATGTTCACTTCTGCACAGAAATAGAAAATAAACTTATTTGAACATAAAAACAATCATGCATAAATAGAATGTGAATTGACAAGGTAAACACTACTCCGGTGAGCGACCTCTCACCCGAGTACTGCCTCATTAGACAAAACCTAAACATGAGATCATCTACCTTTGACTTGGATGAAAGTCCCCTTGAAGTCAAATGTTTTAAAACTTTAAAAAAACACATACATGAAATAAAGTGTCTGTGGACCCCACAAGAATTCCTTGGAACATATAAAGACATTTTCCTGCAGTCCAAAAGCATGTTGACATCGAGCTGGGGCTTGAAAGAATGTTCTATGGCAGATTGACATCCGTGTAAATATCCGTGAATCAAAGGGAACACACACAGAACAACAAGAGTAGTGTGGAACGTGCGTGTTGATGCAATCAAGTAGCAGAAAACAGTAAACGCACCGCAAGAATGAGGAGTCCTGTTGCTTGAAGTGAAGATCTACAGCATGTCAAAACTCGGGGACATGCAGCATCTCCGAATTTGCATAAAACCTACATGGCGGCACGCATGCGTTATGATCGCCAGGTGACTCTATGCGCCACTATGCTGCAATAAGCCCAGCAGCAGCAAAAAGCTGAAAGCTCCCATTGACGTCGCCGAAGCTTGAGTGATGGCACCAAATTCAAGATGGCGGCACGCTGAATATGCTGTGCTGGATGGCTCTCGGCGCGTCCAGGCAGCAAAGCGTCCCATCGTAGCTGGGGAGCTGCCTAGCAACCAAAACGTGGAAGAAGTTGAAGGGTCTCCTCGTGAAGGTAAGAATGCGCGTGATCTAAACGACACATGCCCCCTTTTTCAAACCGTGCTGCTACGGTTAAACTGCCATAAGTCCAAGGGGAAAGCTGCGAGTGACAAAACAATATTAAAAGAAAGATTGACTCGCCCCCAAAAGTCCACAGTAGCATTTGGATTATGGTTGATTTCCTCATTTAGTACAATGCGTTAAGATGTACATTTCACTGTAATATCCACAACGCAAAAGTTCCACTTGTGCCGCAAGCACCGTCGCCAAGATCCAAATAAAACTCTCTGCATTCACAAACTGTGGAAAACACGTAGAAGAGACAGCGTTGTGAAAGTCAATTTCAAAACATGGAGATGCAGTGTAGAGCAATTAAGCATGCCAAGGGTGGGCTGACTGCTGACAAGTGCTCAAGATCACACAAGCAGTCACAGAAGCAGGAACCCCCAATACATCAAACCAATGAAGTACAAACAGGCTGGGGCTATCTGATGAAAAGGACACTGGTGGGGCTGGCACACCTTGTACTTCAAGGAAGGCTTTATCTTAGTTGTGGAGGTTTCCTTTAGAGATTTCTTGTTTCAGTAAGTCCTTTTTAAAGCACACAGAGTTTCATTTCAAGAATCATCACCAACAATCTGTAGTAAAGAAGTCTGCAGCCAGGATGTAGTTTTCAGTGGAATTATTGAGTTCAGTTACAGGTAGTTAAGTTGTAGGGATACAGCTCCACCAGGAGCAGTCTGCCTGTTGCTCATGCAATACTCCAACTGTCACACTCAAGCATCCAGGCACCCAAACATTCCATTCAAGACCATCACACCAACATTCCATGCATCACATTTACACTGGCTGAGCAGCTAGGGAGAAAGTAACATATAAATATAATACAGATTATTACAAAATCCATAAAAGATAATTTTTTTCAACTTAGAACAGAACATCGTGTGGGTATTGAGAGGAGGAAACTGATGGTAGCATACTATTTGTTCCTTTGTTTTGAGGAGGGCTGTCAAAATTATGTAAAATGTATTACTAATATCCAACACGGCTTGTTCTGACCAGGGTCAGGCTTGGCATCGTGCATCATCTGGTTGGTTTTCCTATTATGAAGTCCTGCCCCTCAGTCTTGATTCCATGCCCATGTGATGGCATGGCAAAAACCAAAGGAAATGATTCACAGATTGTTGAACATTGCAAGCACTCACCCCCAGTCAACTGATCTGGGTTTAATCCATCACCTTTCTTTAGCCCACTCTGCCACCCCAGTTCAGACATGGCCATATGCAAATCAGTCTGACCCTGTGCCTTATGGGAACAGTCCAGCCCGAACTGCCGAGCCATGTCTTCCCTGGACCGGAAACAAGCTTCCTAGGACCGGTTTCTGGCATTTCAGCCGTCTTCAGCCAGGCTTGCTTGAATCCAGTGGCAAAGTGAGCAAGGGACTCACGTCTGAGCATACCCTGCCAACTTATGGCGAACAAAGCAAAAACCAAAGGAAATGATGGACGGAGTGTTAAACATTGCAAGCACTCACCCCCAGTCAACTGATCTGGGTTTAATCCATCACCGTTCTTTAGCCCACTCTGCCACCCCAGTTCAGACATGGCCATATGCAAATCAGTCTGACCCTGTGCCTCATGGGAACAGTCCAACCCGAACTGCCAAGCCATGTCTTCCCTGGACCGGAAACAAGCTTCCTAGGACCGGTTTCAGGCATTTCAGCTGTCTTCAGCCAGGCTTGCTTGAATCCAGTGGTAAATTGAGCAAGAGACTCACGTCTGAGCATACCCTGCCAACTCATGGCAAACAAAGCAAAAACCAAAGGAAATGATGGGCGGAGTGTTGAACATTGCAAGCACTCACCCCCAGTCAACTGATCTGGGTTTAATCCATCACCGTTCTTTAGCCCACTCTGCCACCCCAGTTCAGACATGGCCATATGCAAATCAGTCTGACCCTGTGCCTCATGGGAACAGTCCAGCCGAACTGCCAAGCCATGTCTTCCCTGGACCGGAAACAAGCTTCCTAGGACCGGATTATGGCATTTCAGCCGTCTTAAGCGAGCCTTGCTTGAATCCAGTGGCAAAGTGAGCAAGGGACTCACGTCTGCCAACTTATGGCGAACAAAGCAAAAACCAAAGGAAATGCCAGAAACCGGTCCTAGGAAGCTTGCCTCCGGTCCAGGGAAGGCATGGCTTGGCAGTTCGGGCTGGACTGTTCCCATGAGGCACAGGGTCAGACTGATTTGCATATGTCTGAACTGGGGTGGCAGAGTGGGCTAAAGAACGGTGATGGATCAAACCCAGATCCGTTGACTGGGTGTGAGTATTTGATTGGTTCTGATGCTCCGTCCATCACCACCCCCTTTTGTACCGCTTTGTTCGCCATAAGTTGGCAGAGTATGCTCAGACGTGAGTCCCTTGCTCACTTTGCCACTGGATTCAAGCAAGCCTGGCTGAAGACGGCTGGAATGCCAGAAACCGGTCCTAGGAAGCTTGTTTCCGGTCCAGGAAAGGCATGGCTTGGCAGTTCAGGCTGGACTGTTCCCATGAGGCACAGGGTCAGACTGATTTGCATATGACCATGTCTGAACTGGGGTGGCAGAGTGGGCTAAAGAACGGTGATGGATCAAACCCAGATCTGTTGACTGGGTGTGAGTATTTGATTGGTTCTGATGCTCCGTCCATCACCACCCCCTTTTGTACCGCCATGTCATGGCATGAGCAAACAAAGCACGCTGCACGTTATGTTGTTCTGCAACTTATGTTTCCAGTATAGGGACTACTATCCAAAACCAATGTTTGTTGCACAGAATATTAGAAATCACAACGATGCTCTAAATGTTTTGCTTGCACTAAATGATCATCTAGTATGTTTTAATGTTGCTCTTTTTATCATAAAAGCCATGAATTTGAAGAAAAGTTTCATGTATTAGATACCTATTTTAATGGATGTAAGCAATGATGGTCAACTTATTTATTTATTATGTGGATTAGCTCGAATTGTTTTAACATTGTTTTCATTTCATGTTTTTATGCACTTTTATGGCTGTTTTAACTTACCAAATGAAGTTTTTGAACTGAACCGTATTCATTGGATGTAAATATTACATGACAATTCAGATAATCTAGCATGGAGCCAACCCTTCTGGACCTATGCTGGACACCCCTTCAGTTGAATTAAGATAAGTGGCTTATAAAATCCAGGGAGGCGTAGGATAAGGCTTGCCGCTGGGGGAACTGTATCACGTAAGGTTTTCATTAAAATGGTAACCATCCAACTGATTTCTAGCAAAAAGGATAAAGGGAAAATGAAAAGACAATTTGAAAGGTCTAGTCAGCAGAGAGCATGAAGTACTGTCTATGGTATTACAATCTTAAGAGAAATGGGCAGATTACACAATCCATGCTTTCCTTACTTGACCTGAATATCAATGTGTTGACAACATATAGGCGATGGAAAAGTAAATAATAAAAAAACATTTGTGCTGGTTTGCATCACTTTTATGATGCAAACCCAGTGCCAAATATAGTAAATCAACCTCCTTGTGTCTCTTGCTGCATTTGTTGATTGTTAGAAATGGGGGTCTCTATTTGGCAGAGGTAGGTACCTTTGTCCAAAGAGGGACCCTTGCTTCTAGCCAGGGTAAGGGGGATACACACTTTAGATAACCCTTGCTCACCCCCTTGGTAGCTTGGCACGAGCAGACAGGCTTATCCCAAAGGCAATGTGTAAAGTATCTCTACTCAAAACACACAGTAAC
Source organism: Triturus cristatus (assembly GCF_964204655.1). Classification (NCBI taxonomy): domain Eukaryota; kingdom Metazoa; phylum Chordata; class Amphibia; order Caudata; family Salamandridae; genus Triturus; species Triturus cristatus. Next base: position 748,822,189 of record NC_140586.1, read on the forward strand.
ACAGTGATAACACCACAATGGACGCCACACCAGTTTAGAAAAATAAAGAATCTTTTTCTAAGCTTAAAAAGACCAAAAGGACAAAAATCCAACATACAAGTATTAGGAAAAATGACTTTCAAAGGGTTTTAGCAAAGGAGTCCATAGAAAACTATGGATGCATGATTTCTTGCAAAGTACCTGTCGTTGCGACAAAATTCACCAAGCCAAACAGTTGCAGCGAATGGAAGCATCGAAAAAGAAAGAGATGTGTCGGTTCCTGAGACTTTCATGGATGTGATGTGACAGTTCCGCTGGGCACAGGGGAGTGGTGCATGGGGTCCGGTCTGTAGGGGGAAGCGAGAAGAAGATTCTGAGACAACTCCGATCTGCGGGTGATGCGTCGGGGAAAACTTGCAGCACAGGGACGATGCTGGGGAACCTGGGATGTGTCGTCGAACGATGCGTTGAGTGGCTCTGCGTCGATTTCTACAGCTGTGATCCCTCGATGTGTTGATTCTTGCAGCGGCGACAGGTGCTGCATCGGTTTCAGCAGCGGCGAAGCGGTCTGGGGAGATTCTTCTCACATCACGGCATTATGTCAGAAAAACTGTTGCAAGAAGAGCGATGCATCGATTTTCTTGTTGTTGCGTTGATTTCCAGCTCCCAGCTGCAGAAACAACCTCCAGAGGCCCCACACAGTCACACTCAGTTCTTGACAGGTCAGAACTCCCAGCAAGGAAGTTCAGGGGAGCTGGGGGTGAAGTCTTTGTGTTCCTGAGACTTCAAAACCGGAGGCAAGCTCTACTCAAGCCATTGGAGACTTTCCTCAAGCAGAGGACACCGCACAGTCCTTCTCCTTTCCTTGGCAGAAACAGCAACTGCAGGCTAACCTCAGATACACAGCAAGGGCAGTACTTCTCCTCAGTTTTTCCAGCTCTTCGCCTTGGCAAAGTATCCTCTTGATTCCAGAAGTAGTCTAAAGTTCAGGGGTTTTAGATCTAATACTTATACCCCAAAATGTGTTTGTCTTTGTGCAGAGAAGCCCTGTGCTCAGTCAAAAACATTTCTGTTCTCTCTGGTGCAGCTTCCTGGCAGGGGGTGGAGGCAGCATTGTGGAAAGCAGACCAGGCCCATTCAGCTGAAAGGAATTCTCCTCCCCCTACTCTAATTGCAGCCCATGTCTATTCAGCCCCGCCCCAACCCATCAGGCTCTCTGGAGCCACTGCTCCTCCCCAGCCCCGGCCCCTGACACTCTAAACCCAGACAGTCAATCCACATCCTAGCAGAGGCACACTGGGTGGCTAAGCAAGAAAATACCTACTTTCTAAAAGTGGTATTTTCAAACACAGAATGTAAAAATCACCCTCACTAAAAGATGCATTTTAACATTCTGAGTTCAGGCATACAAAACTTTATTTTCCTACCTTATTCCCATGGGTAGTTATGTTTATAAGATGTTATAAGCAAACTCCCCATTCTCTCCTATTGGAACAGATAGCCTTTCAATAGTGAAAAACGAAATTGGCAGTAGTTCACTATCAGGACATGCCAAACACATCAGGCCATGTCCTACCTTTCACATAAACAGCACCCTGCCCACAGGGGTACCTTGGGCCTACCATAGGGTGACCAACATGTAAGAAAAGGGAATTTTAGGGCCTGCAAGTGGGTGCACTTGCCAAGTCGACATGGCAGTTAACCACTGCCCTCAGACACTGCAGTGGCAGGTCTGAGCTACCCTTTCAGAGCTACTCATATGGGTGGCACAATCCGTGCTGCAGGCCCTATTGTACCATTTGATTTACCAGCCCTGGTACACTTAGTGCACTTAACTGGGGACGTACCAGTAAATCAAATATGCCAATCAGGGAGAACCAATTGTAACAACAATTTACACACGGAGCACTTGCACTTTGACACTGTTCAGTAGTGGCAAAGTGTCCAAAGCATCAAAAATACAGGCAGTAGAGGCAAAAAATCAGGGGAAACCACGCCAAAGATGCAAAGTCTAACATTGATGTTGTCCCTAGAAAGGGCCCATCACAAATAGCTGTTCTTTGTGGCTATTACTGCTATTACTGCTTGGCTACTGACAGTGCCGTATTTGTACTGGAGGCCGCATTTTTGGCAAACTGAACTTATTTTTCATCATCGGACTGAGTTTCTAAGAACAATATAAATAAAAAAGACAGAAAAGGGAGAAAGAAGAGGAAGAAGACAATAGGAAGATAGTGCCAAAGGGAGTAAGATAGGGTGAAAAACAGCCTGCAGAAGTGAAATAAATAGACTAGGGGGTTTATTTATTAGTTTTTGACACAGGGCAGTGCAGCAAGCCACTTTGCTGCGCTGCGCTGAATGAGCCGTATCTATGAGATACGGCGCATTCCTGTCCTCTTCCTCTGTGCTGGTGCACATTTGGTTGCCTTGTGCCAATGCAGGCATCCTTGCACCATGGTGCAAGGGTGTCCGCGTTGCAGGAATGATTATTTTTGTGCGGGAACAGACACCTTCCTGCCCAAAAATAACCAATGGAGCATTTTCCTCCTTCTATGTGAGCTGCAGAATGCAATTCATATAGAAAGAGGAAAAAACTAGGAGAAATAAATTTCTCCTCGTTATGTCTCGTCTTTGGAGACATAGGCTTTTGATGCATTCCCAGGTTTACAAGTCATTGTAAATCAGGGAATGCATCAAAATCCATGGGTGTTGCATGGGAACACCCACTGCACCGCACATGGAACGCCTCTTTGATGCAGAGTAAGGCAATGCAGTAACTTGCGCTGCTTTGCCTTACTTACAACAGTGCAGCAAAATAAGTGAGGGGCCGGTGGTTGAATGGGCATGTAAATAAGCCCCTAGAAGTTTAGGATGGTAGAATTAAAATGCATGAGGTGCAATCAAGACATGGGAGCTTTGGTATTCAACAACCTCTGCATTCAGCAGAAGTGGTGGTAAACTCCTAAGAAAACCTTTACCCACTTCACTGATTTCTTTTCATACCAGCTAGGCACTGAGCTCCCCTTCCTGTTATGTCACAGTTGCTGTGGTCCACCTGAGGAGCTGAGCCATGGTTAGGCCCTGCCTAAACCAGAGCTCCTTGAAATCAGGCTGAGGCAATGGAATGACAGGTAAACATTCACAGCTACAGTGCATACCATTGCCTACAGAAAATCACATAGGTGGTGGCAGTGCCTAACTAGCAAAATAAAAAATGCTGTGCCCAGATTTTTCCAAGAAGCCCACCAACACTACTGCTGAATGTTAATCCTGCAGAATTCCCTGGCTTTTTATTCATTATTTTACTTCATGCCTCTTTCATTCTCCAATATAAGGGCCACTGGAATTATTTGGTGGAAGAGCACCAAATTATGCAGCAGGGTTGACTAAATTATGCATCAAGAAAGGCAAATTATGTGGCACAATGTGGCAAATCTTTGATAGTATTAATTCATTATTTTGCAATTTTCACACATGGTAATTTTGTAGATTTCACCTAATTGGAACCAGCTTAACAACTAAATACAGAAATAAACAACTGAAAGATGACCAGTTAACCTTTGCGAAGGGCCTTCCACTGTGCAGGAACACATGTCACCACGTTTTAAGTAACTTTTGTCTGTTTGAGGTAGAAGAAAAAAGAATTCAAGTTAAAATCTGCACATTATGCAACAGATGATGAAGTGATGGATTTCTATAAGAGCAGCAGAAGAAAATGCCTTTAAGGGTTGTTTTTGTAATGGAAAGCACGCCTCCTGCACAAAAACAATCCTACATGTAATTCAGGCACCCTTGCAAGGATTTTACCATTGGTCTATGTGGCAAATGTGCCTGCAAATTTGCCATAAGACAGCACACAGTGCACCAGTGCTTCGGAGACCGCAGAAATGCACCATATCTGGGTTGATATGGCATGTTTCTGGTATCTCCCTTTCTCACAATGCAGTGCAGAGCAGCAACTTTGCTTGCTGCCTTGTAGTGAGTGAAATGTAAGTAAATATGCCTCTAAGAGTTTGCAAAATCGACCACAGAAGTAGTGAGGTCTATATTAATTATTTAGGGAGCTTGAGGTTTTAGTTGGATGTTATCTACTGGATGCAGTTCTTGTAAGCTTATCTTTAGAATTGAACATTGATGCACATGTGAATTGAGGAAAATGGCAAAATGATCAACAAGGAAGTAGCAGTGAAAATTGGGAAAAACACACTTCAGATGGAAATTATATTTAACTGGTTTGTCCATTTTAGACCTGTGAGCCTTAGGTTGTTCTTCCAGCATCTGTTTTTCCCTCACTCTTCCATTTTTGCTGATTTTGATAATGTTGGCCTTACGACTCTGTCCACTTTACCACTGCTAACTAGTGCTAAAGTGTGTGAGTGAGCGCTCACTCCCTTATACATGGTCAAATTGGCTTAAACACAATTAGCACATTTAATTTAAATGTAAGTCCCTAGTAAAGTGGTACTGCGTGTACCCAGGGGCTGGACATTAAATGCTACTAGTATGCCTGCAGCATTGATTGTACCACCCACTTAGTAGCCTTTAAACAGATCTCAGGCCTGCCATTGCAGCCTGCGTGTGATATTTTAAACTGCCATTACAACCTGTCAAAATAAACCATTTTCCAGGCCAAAATCTTCCTTTTTAATACATATGTCACCCCTCCGGTAGATCCTAAATAGCTCCTAAGACAGGGTGGAGTGTATTTACAAAGTTGGGCATGCACGTTCAAGTTTTACATGTCCTGTTAGTGAAAAACTCTTAAATTCGTTTTTCTCCACTGCAAGGCCTATCTCTCCAAAAGGATAACATTGGATTACCTTATTACATTTTTTACATACTAACTTCTAATTGGAGCAAGTAGGAATATCAAGTTTGGTGTCTCTAGAATTGTAATTTAAAACCCTCTTCAATGCTAAAGTCAGATTTTAAATCACAATTCTGAAAATGCCACTTTTAAAAAGTTGGCAGTTTCTTGTCCTAACTGTTTGGGGCCTGTATCCCATATCTAAGTCCACATGAGTAGGTGTGCTGGCAGTTGGTCTTTGTGTATTGCTCTCAGACAGTGAGACAAAGGGAAAATAGGCATTGACAGATTGGCCCATCTTTGACTTGATAGGGGAGGAGCTGTCACCTTCCACACTTACACATTATATAGCCTCTGCCTGAGCACACTCAGAAAGGTTTTGACACTAGTTCTTTGTGCCCCAAGGCAAGCTGCGTAAAGGGCAAGGAGGCAGGAAATTTGAAGCACCTCTGGGGGTGTAAACCTCCAGAACCTTCTTCTACATCAAAGCTGCATCAGGTATAAATACTGGACCTTCACACCCAACTCTTCAGTACACCTCTGGACCTGTAGAGGACTGAAAAGGACTGCTGTGCTGCTTGCTCTGCCAGAAAAACTACTACTCTGCTGTCCTGCTGCCTTGTTGCCTGAGTGGAAAGGACTGGACCTGCATCTTAAACTCAGAACCACCAGAGTGAGTCCAAGGGCTAGTTGGCTGGCCTCCTAATCAGAACTTTAGGTACAGAAAAGGTTCCAACCCCCTTGATCCCAGCACCTGGATCTGTCTGCTGTGAGTCTTGCCTCCCAAGTGGTGCCACTTCAGTCCTGGACCCTTAGAACTGTAGCTGAAGGTGCTCTGCCAGAGCAGCTGTTGACCTGTGTGCAGAACTGACGTAGTGCAACTCATCTCCTCGCAACTCTGCTTTGGAACCGCCAATGTGCGACGCTTGCCTGATCCACAACTCCTTGTAATTGCTGCTGCACAACACATCCTCAGTGCTGGACTTCGTATCACAAGCCCCTCATCGATGGCATCCTTGACTCCCATGCAGGACCTCAAATCGCAGCCCCCCAGCTTCCTCGGAACAGCCGCTATGTGACGCGTCCTCAACTTGAGATCTCGCAATGCTCTGCAACCAGTATTTAAGGTACTTTTTTCAGTGGGCCTAACTTGGACCCTGTATCCAGCCCATGCTGCATCGCAGTTGTCCGGAACTTGCGACTTTGACTCTGTTCAGTGCGACCAGATACCCACACTTGGCAATTCGTGGCTTTAGGCACTATCCTCAAAACTGCATCTCTCCGGTTCTACTGATTGGATTTTTTGTAATTTTGGTCTCAATTTATTGAATTGCACACTATTTTTCTAATTTGGTGTGGGATTTTTCTTGTTTGTTGTTTTTCCACTTTATCACTGTTTGAAATGCTGTATAAATACTTTACACATTACTTCTAAGTTAAACCAGACTGCTTTGTGCCAAGCCACCTGAAGTTTAATTTGGGGTTAGTTTGTGGTTTGCTTATGTTTCGCATTGAATGAGATTGTGGTTGCTGCTTGAGTAAGGTTTCACCCCCCTCACAAACTAATCTAATTTTGTATCGTCCTCAGCTTTAGCAACCCTTGAGAGCCACAGGCTTCTCAGGCATTCTCCTGCTTTCTCCATAGGCCAGTCCATGTTTTTGCATGTTATGGAAACAGCCACAAGGAGTGCCCTCAAGAATGCAGTGCAAGCTTTCACACTCTCAGGCCTGTCAACTTTTAAAATATTTCCATCATGCGAGAGGATGAGGAGGGGGCTTGGAAAGGACGGGGGTGGGAGAAGGGGATTGTGTGAAGAGAGACGATATAGCGTGTAACACATAGTGACCTGCACTCACAAGTCTGAACTCTGATATGCTGTGCTTATGCTCTGGAATACTAAAGTACATTTCAAATTACTCTCTTTGGTCTCTCTGCGGAGACTGCAAGCAAAGTGTACGAATTACAGCCAATGACGATGACATGTGTCATCTTATTGAGAAATCTATTTTACATCTCACTGTGATTCCAGGATCTGAACAGCAGCGTGTCATACTGCTCAGGGCTAGCCTGTGTTACAAAAGCTGTGTCTTTGTCAGTGAACAGGAAGGCAAATGGAGGAAAACTCGCGAAGCAGTGTGACATGCGTGGCCGGATTGGGTACAGAAACCAGCTCTGGCAATTCTGCTTGACTGGCGGGGGTGGCAGGGCTAGTGGTAAGCACTGCTGTGCTTTTGCTTTTGTTACAGGGGGCTGATATTGCAGCACTGCTTCAAAACCGGTCCCCAGTAACAAAACTGCCCCCCACAGTTCAAAAAACGCTCCCCACCCTTCCGGCCCACTGGGGAAATGCCCGGGGGCCCACTACCCGCTGCAGCCAGTCCGGCCATGGTGACATGCAGTACTGTGATAGCAGAGTTAGTTAAAGTGGGGCCCTGAAAAGCAGTGTTTTTCAACTTATTTTGGATAAGGGGGGAGTATAGTTAGGAGGAAGTGTGGAAGGCCATCACTGAAAATAGTGAAAGATTTTCTTCATTCCCTTACTTAATGACTATCCCCTTACACTACATGGAATTTGGAATAATGAAAAATAAATTCTAAATTTCAAATCTCTCCACAGATAGATACAATTTTACAATGCTGTGGGTATGCTGGTAATAATAGTGTGTGCTGTATGGTGAAAAGAGTTTTTCATTTGTGGTACTTGAATTTGTGAGCGTTAATGGCTATATCAGACAAACCGATTTAATTTGACTTTATTTGTATTTATTGCCAGTCTTTTCATGTGGCAGCAGAATGCATGGTGCTTGATGTTAATACCACATTGCACAAAAATGTATTTTGTGCAGGTGATAAGTGTATGTCAATCAATTAATATTTTTCAGAAAAATTCAAATAAGTCAACAGCTTTTACAATGACAAATTCAAATTCCGCTACCATGAATCTCTTTATTTTTATTGACCTCTTATATATTTAAACACTGCCAGCTCAAGCCTGTTAATGTGATACAGATTTGTAGCCCTGATTATGAATCAGGTGGAGTGGAAGCACCATATGGAATTCTTCTCTGCCGGATCACAAGAGGGCCAGAGTCCCTGGAAGCTGGGTTCCACGGAGAATGGAACACCAGACTCACTTTTAGCCGGCAGTAATTCTACCCCGTAAAATTGCATCAGACACTGGATGCGGCCAAGCCTTGTCTCTTATTTTGTTCCTGGCAGGGGTAGAATTCAATGCTTGTCCATGCCAGACATAATCTGCCCCATTCCTCCCTTACTTCCCCCAACCCCTCCCTTTACACGCACCCTACACCGAGGTCCCTGTGTACAGGGCCAGCTTTAGTGCTGTTGGTGCCCAGCGTGACAAACTTTGTCGGGTCCCAATGACCTCTTTCTCCATGGATTCCATCACTACCACCCTCCAACAATGCCCCTCATCACTCCACAGCCCTCTAGAACATGTATTTCATTTGTTTTATGGTGCTACTCATACCAGTTTAGGGTGTCAGAGCACTTCACATCACACGCATATTAAAACAATGAATCAGACAAGTGTAAATTAGTGTATAGGAAATGTTACATAAGACAAGAACTTCAAGGTGCAGGAATCACGTCATCCATACTGGCAGGCAGTATATTTTCAGATGGATTAGTTTAGAGAAGCACAAACTCAGGATATAAAACATTATACAGTGGTTGGAGTTGGCTTTACTATTAGGAATGTATTTCTACCTAAATTAACCCATTTTAGCAACATTAGGATCATGAAAGACTGGGTAAAAAAACTTAAGGTTCTAAACCTATGCCATGTAGTTTGCATGCAGCTCTTTGAGGACATTTCACAGGTCACTGTGCTATATTGCAATTGTTACTTTTTAATGGCAAGTAACAAAAAGATCTCTGTATCAAAATCAGTAATAATAAACAATTCTGGGGCATGTCAACAAGAGTCAGCGTTAATTCCCGCTGACCGCGCTTAGCGCGGTTTTTGTTAACGCCGTCTATCGCTGGAATTTATCATCATGCTTGCGCTGTATTAACAACGCATAGCGCAATGGTGATATAAATTCCAGCGATAGCGGGGAAATCGCCGTTTTGCAGGGAACATCGCTGGTTTTTCAGCGATGTTCCCTGCGAAACGGCGATATGCTTGATGATACGACCCTGTAGTTGTGACACAATAATCCACCTCCCATGTTACACATACATTAGTCAGGATTTTAGCAGACGTTAGTTTTTGGCGGAAAACTAACATCTGCTAAAACGCTGTGGGCCGCCTTGTAGATATCGCGATGTGCACTTAGCGATATTTTACAAGTCCCCCTATGTGAGGTACGCCCAGTGACGCCCACTTTGCATCTCATTAGAGATGCAGAGCGAGGCATCGGGTAAAAGGCTGTTAACATGCGCTAATGCATGTTAGCATCACTTTGTAGATAGGGCGATAATATTATCTCCGCTTTTTTGGCTTTTAAAGATGGAGATAAGGCCCTTGTAAATATGCCCCTCTGTGATCTGTCTGCTTCATGTTCATTTCACCAGGCACATTAACCCTCTGTGCTACTTTATTATGAGTTCAAACTTCCACTAGCCATAACTCCATCTGTCTCCAGCAGATACAATAATCACCAGAGTTATTGTGACATTTTTATTGTTGTATGAAAATTGCTGTACAAGGACAATAAACTCTGTAGCTGGTGCTTTCAAACCAGTAGGGTTTTTCAAAACAGATTCCCCCCCTCCCCCAAGGCCTTGGCAGCCAGCACAGTGGCACTGGTCACACCACCCTAAAGTGGCCCTGGCTGTATACATTTACCACCTAGTCAGAGAGTTGTATCCTACGGAATTGGACATTCATGCGGTTTTTTGGCTGGCAAATCCAGTTCTATACTGTAATTCCCCATTCTATAAGGTTCAATGCACATTTGCATTGCACCGGTGAGGTGCTACCACATGGCAACATAAATCTTGCAGGCAGATTTGCCATTCTGTCAGAATAATGCAACTCGTAATCAGGACCTGTGTGGCTTCCTTTGGCTGCCTGCAATTTTCTTATCGAATGGCCAAAGTTAGCTGCATGTTTCCAAAAATAGGAGAAACATGGCGATAAAGGGTTAAATGCATGGCTTAATTTGAGCCCGTGATTGCAGAGGGGGTCGCCCCTCTCAATTTTGAGGCCAGCAATTATTTGTTCCTCAGCATACACTGATCCAGAGCAACATAAAAGGGGGAAAGAAGTTGGAAAAGAAATTTGCAAAATTGTTTCAAATGGAGAAAGTGTGATGAAACTGGACGAGTGAGATAAAAGGGCAGGCGGTGTTTGATGAGGGATTAGAGAGGCTACTCAGCCTTGATTTCTGGCGCCCTGAACTTCAATAGCACCAGCCTAGGTTTCCCAACACAACTCTGGGCCCCAGCATGTATTCTTTTACAAATTAAGCACTGGTTTAGAGCACCTCTTTGGGCGCCTTAGACAGTATAAAGGACACTCATTTATAAAGATCATGATTTATGCAATAATTCCAAATCTTCTATCCTTTTTTTCTGAAATGAGCACTGTACCAAAATAAAATAACCATCACTGACGTTGACCCACTATCTTTCAGCGGCTCTAGCAACATTCAGACTTAAGGGTCCAATCACAGATTCAGTGTTTCGTTTTCATTATCATTTTTGGCTTTAACTGTATTGACTCAGCATCATAGCAGCTGTTGTTGTTTTTTAAACAGCTCTGTTTTTCTGTAGAGTTGCCTGTAATTATTGTAGCATCAAGGCAAAAAAAGAACATAATGACTTTGTAAACAAAGGAGTTCTTTTAAAAGATGAAAGGACATTTTTGTTAAGTACTTCAGCATTGCAGCTATTAATAAATGCAGCAAACACATAGCTGCGATTCAAATGTGGTTCTTGGCTTACCAGATATATTCCCATTAGCCTGAGTTCCATTTCCATGCAGATAACGTATATATAAATCTATGCGCTCTGCAAGATGAGGACGAAGGATATACCAAAGTGCTTAATTTGTAATAAACATTACATGCAAAAGCCCAAAGATTTTCTTAAGAGCCCTGTGCCTGTGCTACCGAATGGTGGGCTGCTGAATTCCAAGGCTGCATATTCTTGATTCTCTTACCTTTTTCTCCCTTCACACTACTCTTCCTTTCTCTTGATCTCATGTGTGCAGGTACTCTTCCATCCCTAGTTTCTCACTTTGTCACTGTTTTCCAATCTTCGATTCCTTAGCCTTTCTCCTTTCTGTCCAAATTCTCTATCTTCCTCTGGATGTGAATCTTGGAGGCCACCACCACCTTTCTCAGGGATGAGCATTGTTTTATCTTACAGCACCAAATAAAGAGTGTCTTGAAGAACTTGACATGTTGGAGCCGAGGAGTTACTTCCATAATACAATTGACAAAACTACGTCTCATTCCTCAGAGATATGGCTGCAGTGTGATAGAGGCCAAGGGCTGTCTATGCACTATGATTGAATGCCCACAAGAAACTTGTCAGGGTACTCTTCAGGGGCAATCCAAATGCAGCTGTTTAAGTTTTTCTGACTACCTTTGGGTACTGCGTTTTCATTCCAAAGCCCATTGTACTCCTACCCTAGACATCTGGCAGTTAGCCGGAAAACTTCAAAATTAATACGATGTGAAGTAGGGCAGTGTGTGAAATAGGGCAGCTACCTATGAGCCACAGATGATGTCTTTGCTCACATTAGGTCAAGTGTAGGCCAGTAATATGAAAACTTATAGAACAAACAGGTAAATGTAGATAATCAACATTTCAATGTTTCTGTTAATTTAGATATTCCTATTTACATCCATGCTGTGAAAATTCAGTTTGTGGCTATTTCCTACGAAATGTTAGCAAATACGATTTAGACAAAAAATTTGCACTTTAAAACACACCTGCCTAAAGAAAGCAGACCACAAGGGCATCAAAATCCATATTACCTTTTTAAGTGGAAGTGGGTAAGCATCTTGCATTTCAGGCTAATTGTTCAGATGAATGTGTCTCTTATGGTGCTCAGAAATATCATCGCCTGATTCAAATGGCTCACTCACCGTAAGGTAGTTTCACCCTGGGCGAACACAAGCATAATATCACAGCCCCTAATAACTGGGTTTTTAGAAACAAATGGATTTGATGGAGCAGGACAATAAATTCTATCCAGCAACTGGAACCCAGACAATGAACTGTCTAAGGAATGTAAACCATATTCACACGGCAGACCATTTGGTGCCTTTAAACTGTCACTTCCCCGTATTCTCTGATGAAAGCCTAGGAAGATGGCCTTTGAGTCAAATAGTCAACTCCTCTAATTTCACATGTGTGGGTCCCCCTGAGTTGGCAATGTTTTACTCCTAAGTGCCCCCACCTTTGGAAATATAGTATACTTGGATGTAGAGAACAATGCCTCAACTTAGTCCCCAAAACTAAAATGCCCTTCAGCCTGCATTACTTGCATCCAGGTCTGCAGAAATCAATGCCCTGCTCACAGCCACAGTGCAGGCTTTACATCAAAATAACCAGTCATTAATGGGCACTGTGCCTAAGTAGATCTGGTAAAAAAAATAAGGACAACTCAATAACCAATTGAGAGCTAGGCTCTAAATATACAACAACAACAAAGCTAAAGCAAAAAGGGCATCATTCCGCAAACACATTTTAAACAATAATTTGTAGCACAGAGATAAGAATTCTATTACATATGCCATTGGTGCTTCAAGCTGTTTATTATAAATTAGTGGCTGAGAGAACATAACTAAGGGCCATATGTGCAAAACATTTTTACGGTCGGAAACGGAAGCCCACAAAAATGCTTTTTCTTATGTACATAGAACAAACTGCGATTCGGTAACACATTACCGAATCGTAATTTGGAATTGCACATACATACTGATTCGGTATTTAGAAAGAGGGTGCTAAGGGCATCCCTTCCAAACACAGAATCCCAGTGGTATGTGTAAATGTTTAGTGACCGAATGATGGTCATAAATATTCATTTTTTACTCACACCTCAATGGTGTTGGTAGCCATTCGCAAATTGGAAGAGGCCCCCATTGGACCCCTTCCATTTTGTGAATGCTGATACAAATATTTTTAAGGACAGACAGTGGTCCCAAGACCACTGCCTACTCTTAAAGAATTAAACTTAAACATTTAATTTTGTTTTTTTTAAACGTAGTCCATTTTCCTTCAATGAACACGGGCTGCATTAAAAAAAATTGCTTTACTAAAAAGTCATCACAGACATGGCGGTCTGCTGACCCCAGCAGGCCACCATCCGTGTAATGGATGCAGTTCCTAATAGGTCATAAATTACTACCTACCTCATTAATATTCATAAAGTAGGTCTATTTGCGACCCCATGAAGAATCACTAAATGCAATCTAATGTGTTTCTTACATTAGGAATAGCAATTTCATAATTGCGATTCTCAGAAAATCACAATTAGGTAATTAATATTACTAAAATGTGTTCATATGGCTCTTAATGTGCAAAACCATTGAGGAGCAGTGCATATGTGGGATAGAACTTTTACTTCTTCCAGAAGAATTTCAACAACAAATTATATTACATAGTCAATTTCCAACCTAAAGGTAATGGACATCATATATTCTAGCATACAATACTCATATGGCCCAGAAAACGTTTTATTGACATAGTTCTATAGATGAAGCTCAAGTGAATACTGGTCAAATCTTGCAGAAAAAGAGTCCATCACAGTTAGTTGTCCATGGGTAATCTGATACTCAGACTCTAACAGTGGGGTTGATGTCTATGTGTTGGCAAACAGAGGAATCATAAAACGGTTTCTTGGCCAGATGAGTGCTGTATGCTAGAATATATAACCACACCATGACTTATAGATGGGGCCACTGGAATTATTTGACAAGGGAGGGCCAAATTATGTGGCTGGGTTGATCAACTTGTGCAGCAAGTAAAGGCGAATCATGTGGCATTATGAGGCACATTTTGTGACAGTATTACTTCATTATGTTGGCATTTTTAGATTTTGCCTGAACAGCACTTGCACTGTGCTTGTGAAACCTCTTGTATTTAATATATCTTAAAAGGGGGCTCTTATCAATTCCCATAGCCAAATTACTGTGTTCATTCCTTTTGTGTGGACCGTTTTATTTTGATAATTTCCTCTGGTTGCATGCATTTACGATACTTTTACTAAAGTTGGTCACACTGCCCCATTCACTGTCAAGATAAGATCTCTTCCCATCGAAAAGGCAGACAGCTTCTAACAGTATGCTGGAATGCTTTTTAGGTCTCGCCTACGCAGCGTGCAAGTGCTGCATAGAGAGACCTCTTGGCATCGCTCAGCACTTTTGTTAAATCTTGTGCATGTTTGCACTGCTGTCTATGGGCACTCGTGCACGTTTGGCGTATCCCTTGTGGGAGCGAGCAGCGGCGCCATCTGTTAGCAATTATCGCGTCTTGCTGCTCGCTCCTGCAAGGGAAACGCCACACATGCCCTCAGCGTCTACAGGCGCAGGCGCGCAGGGTCCATATGAAACACTGTGCTTGTCTCGTCCTTAGTACTCTTTAACTTTAGTAGCCCCGCTTTCAGCGCTTGTTCTATTTTGTTTTGCCTGCTAGTTTGCAAATTTTAGGCTTCACAGAATGAACATTTTATGCAGTGTAAGTGTGATTTTTGGTTCTATCTGCGTGTGTTCGTTTTTTTCACTTAACGTGGTATGGATGAGTTTACCTCTAGATCAGAACGTTAGCAATTTGGAGTTGCTCTACGGAGGGAGGCCTTTTAGCACAGTCAGATGAGTGCAGAAGGTGCTATTCTTTTTGTTAATTGGCACAAATAGCGTGCTACTGGCCATCTGTGTGGCATCGCAGCACATTTGAGGGTGACGTTCCAAATAGTTGAGGTTTCTGTGACACGTGGTGGTTCCTACTGTAATCAGCGCAGTGATACGCACAGTCGAGTAGTATTAAATGACGCCCCCTGCAGAATGTGGCGAGGGGCCATCGAGTCTCCTATAACTGACACATATTCATTGATCTTGGGCTGAAAGGGGCCCCCCTGGAGGCTCCCCACCCTTCCGTCACGGCAGGGGCTTGTGGTGCGCCCCTGGCTGTGAAGTGCGCGCTTGTGTGCACGCGCTGTCTAGTGATGAGCTGTGACATGGTTTTCCTCCAGAGAGTGCCGCATGGTGCAGTTCTGTGGGTAAATCCAATATTCAGGGAATATGTGCAGTACACAAAGTTATGTAGCGCTACTCTATTTGAAGTGGTCTTCAGTGCTGTGGTGTGGTGTTTTCTAACTACAAGGGGAGTGTAGTGTAATACGGCAGGAGACTGGTGTTTTATTTCGTGAGTGTACCAGTACAGTTTGTGAGTGTGTGTGTGGGGGGGAGGAGGGGGTCAGAGAGAAGAGAGATGATTGGATAGGAGTACTAGGGATGCGAGTGCTGTTCGTAAAGTCAAGGGGGAAAAGCCATATATATCTAATGTATCTAATGTGTCATCACTGAGCAACAAACAAAGCCTTTTGTTTAGGTGTAGATGCATAAATCCCAGGCAGGTTAGAATCGCAGTAGTGGCACCTCTGCCTTTCATCCTCCCGAAATGATTATTACTGGTAAGTAACTGGCCATTAACAGGCATCTGTGGTTCTGTCCAGAAACATCTACCTATGGTGCCTAACTGTACATTTCCATTGTGTGTTGTATTTCACTAATTGTAACTAGGGTGGTGAAGGGCTACGTCACCTTCACATGATGCAGACCTCTGACGTGAGTGCTAACCTGTTTATGAACTGGGTAAGGCATGGTGGCGTCTATTTCTGCAGCCTGCTGTGTGATATCTGGTTTGTAAGTGTTGTCTCCAACAACCCCCTGTAAGGCGTGCTCCCCAGCTGGTTTAGGTTTTTTGGGTGGGCGGGGGGTGCCAGCCGCGCAAGGGATGTTTCTTGTGGCTCTAAGCATGCCGCCGGGGGCAGTCCACAGCCAGATTGCGGTGACCCGGCCGAGGTCTCCGCGAGGCTCTAACTGCTGGAGTTGCAGTGCTGTGCTGGTGAAGAACGAGGTGCATTGGAAGAGCCCTGTTCGGATTCCAGTGCTGGAACTGCAGTGTGTGCTGCAGACCAGGACTCATGTGGTTTGGCCAAACTGTGCGTGGTCCCCTGCGGAAGAACAGTAGATTCGCAGATGATTTTATGTTTTTTTAAGTTTTATATAGAGTTGAACGAGGGTGTGCGAGAGCTGTCGGAGGTTCAGAGCGCCTCACAACGAACAGCTGTTATAATACACTAGAGAGCTGCACTAGAGCGACGGAAACACACGTGTAACACTCTACCCTGCATGTAAGCTGTCCCACAAGGACCCTCTGTTTAATCTTTATTAGAGCCATCGAGCGGCCTTCTGATCTTGACATCGGCTGCCATAAGTACCCCGAGTATACCCAGCACCCCGGAGAGTTAAATCATTACAAATGTAGCCTTTTTTTCATATAGTCAGAATGGGGCCAAATCTTGGATGTTTCAATATAACCTGAGTCTAAACCATTCATGGAAGAGATATCTCAGTTACATCACCCTCCCTTGGGGTTTCCACAATACGAGCGTGACTCCCCCACCCTGCTTCACTTGGGATGGCTCCAAGTCTGGTATATCAAGACAATTGCTTGGGATTTAACACCAAAAAACAGACTCCACCATCGTGAACACATTAGATATATTGTTCAAGATGCCCATTTCCAGCTCAAAATTCCATGGCGCTGCTCAGGGCTCTAAGTGGGATGAAACAACCAGCATTGGCATAGCCAATAGGTCTCGCTTTTGGCTAAACACTAAATAAGGTCCCACAGGCGAGACCTATTCGCTATGCCAATGCTTGATTTTTACGTAGTTGTGTAAAGCAGATGCTTTAGCTTTAGAATGTTTGTGACATTTCCTGTTAATGCCTCAGTACCTTTCTTTGCACTTTGTAGGCATTATCGGATTGATTTTTCAACTTAATATATTTGTTCACTATGATCAAATTCTAAATGTTGTAGTAAACGTTGCACGTTAAAAATAAAGTTAATATACAAGAGCTATGCTATTTTTTTTTACTACTAAACAGACAGTAACAAGTGCAGTTACCTTGCAGACAACAGGGTCATTATTCGAATGGTGCAGCAAGTGCAGTAGCACCGGTCCCAAATGTTGTCAGAACTCCTCTAACACAAAATATTGCTATATTTGACTAGTAAACAGACAGTCACAATTGCAGTTACCTTGCAGTTAA
Source organism: Triturus cristatus (assembly GCF_964204655.1). Classification (NCBI taxonomy): domain Eukaryota; kingdom Metazoa; phylum Chordata; class Amphibia; order Caudata; family Salamandridae; genus Triturus; species Triturus cristatus. The sequence goes on from NC_140586.1 coordinate 748,839,236, forward strand.
AAGGGACTGGATTTGAATGCTGCAGCAGGTGTAGTGGCACCGGGGCCAAAAGCTCTAGGGACCCCACTAAACCCAGATTACTGCTAAAATTTAGGACTGAACAGGCAGTCACAAGTACAGTTACCTTGCAGACAAGAGGGTAATAATTTCAATGGTAATCAGGTGCAGGGACACCAGGACCAAAAGCTCTAGGCACTCCACTAAAAACCTAAAATTGCTATATTTTACTACTAAACAGGCAGTCATGAGTGAAGTTACCTTGCAGACAACAGGGTCATGATTTGAATGGTGCAGCAGGAGCCGTGGCACCAGGCCAAAAAGTTATCAGAACTTCTCTAAACACCTAATATTGGTATATTTTACTACTAAACAGGCTGTCACAATCACAGTTACCTTGCAATTGAAAGGGGCTTGGTTTAAATGGTGCAGCAGGTGCAATGGCACCGGGGCCAAAAGTTGTCATAATTCTACTAAACATCAAATATTGCTATATTTTAATACTAAACAGGCAGTCACAAGTGCAGTTATATAGCAAGCACTAGGGTCATAATTTCAATAGTGCAGCAGGTTCACTGGCACCAGGACCAAAAGCTCCAGGCACCCTACTAAACACCTAATAATGATATATTTTACTACTAAACAGGCAGTCGCAAGTGCAGTTACCTTGCAGACAACAGGGTCATGATTTGAATGGTGCAGCAGGTGCAGTGGCACAGGGCCCAAAAGTTGTATGAACAACACATTTGCAGTTATCTTGCAGTTAAAAGGGGCTTAATTTGAATGGTGGAGCAGGTGCAGTGGCACCTGGGCCAAAAGCTCCAGGGACCCCACGAAAAGCAGAATATGGCTATACCTTACTACTAAACAGGCAGTCACAAGTGCAGTTATCTAGGAGGCACTAGGGCCATGATTTCAATGGTGCTGCAGGTGCAGTGGCACCAGGGCCAAAAGTTGCCAGAACATCTCTAAACACCATATAGTGCTATATATAACTACTACTACGACCACTAGAGCCATCACTTACCTGTGAGTGACGCCACAGCCAGGGCACCATCGCCGCCACCGCCAAGAGTCTTCAGGGCACGACACCGAGCTCCTTCTTCCGCGTCGCCGCCCCGGGACTGCAAATCCCGGCAGCCTCAGCGGCGGCGCGACCAATTTGACGCGGTACAAGCGCCAGGAGGCGCCATAAATCACAGGCAGACCGGCGGAGCGGGGGGACGACCACTAGAGCCATCACTTACCTGTGAGTGACGCCACAGCCAGGGCACCATCGCCGCCACCGCCAAGAGTCTTCAGGGCACGACACCGAGCTCCTTCTTCCGCGTCGCCGCCCCGGGACTGCAAATCCCGGCAGCCTCAGCGGCGGCGCGACCAATTTGACGCGGTACAAGCGCCAGGAGGCGCCATAAATCACAGGCAGACCGGCGGAGCGGGGGGACGACCACTAGAGCCATCACTTACCTGTGAGTGACGCCACAGCCAGGGCACCATCGCCGCCACCGCCAAGAGTCTTCAGGGCACGACACCGAGCTCCTTCTTCCGCGTCGCCGCCCCGGGACTGCAAATCCCGGCAGCCTCAGCGGCGACGCGCGCGGGACGACGCCGGGCTAAGCCCGGGCAAAGGGCGGGCCCTCTGTGGCCCTCCGTGGACCGCCGAGACCGGCCCCGGCGCAACACCCTGCTCAGACGCAGAAACCTAGGAAGACATCTCACTGTGAGTTACATTTACATTATTACCGTGACAACTTGAGTATCTGATATAGTTATCACTATGACCACAAGCGTGCCGAGCCCATTTCTTGCCACGGTTGATAGACTGGGAACCGTAATGAACGGTACCTTGGATAATTATTTAATCAAGACTCCATTCACAGGAACAATCGAGTCCTCCTTAGCAGAGCGACGACTCGAGCGCAGACGCTCTATCGAAATTATCAAAACCAGGGCATTGTCTGAGCTCAGTTCTACAACTACCCCTGTAAATGATTGCATTCCTGTACCAGCCCTTGCTGACGATACCTTAAGCACAGAAGGTGTACCACTCTTGTTGAGAGAATGTGTAGCACCAGGTACTCCCTTTATTGGAACAGTTATTATTGATTCGTCACTTGATCTACCCAGTTCTCCAGGAACCTCAAAAATTGTGCCACCTACCTCCTACAAGCCTAAAAAACCGAGGAAAGCTGTACAAGCAGTAAGGCAACTCCCACCACCTGCTAAAAGGAGATGTAAAGGGATGGAACTTATAAAACAAAGGATGAGCCATTCAGCTTCTGGGAAGAAGGTGACCCCTTTCAGTTCTAAAGCTATATCCACTGTAACTACTAAGGACGTGCCCGGACCAGACACTGTTCTTATACCAGTGCCGATCTCGACACATACGGAGGTGGCACACAGCACTGAACATTGTCCTAAAGATAATGGGTCCAATATCAAAATTACTAGTAACTTTGTGGACACTTTCGAACTGATATTGCGCTCTTATACCCTAGCAATTGTAGAAAGGTTGGAAAAAATCGAGAATCGACTAGGGAAAATTGAAGCAGACCTTGATAGGAAGTCTTGCCCTATTCAATTAAAGGCTCAATCAGAACCCGATCAGGCTCAAGCTCACTCTTCTGGGGTGAATCCTGTTGTTAAAAACCGACCTCCACTAATTGACAAGGGGTTAGTCGTAAATTTAGTTCCTATTAATTCATCATTAGGCGACCTGTCCCCTGGTAGTAATTTAACAAGAGCGCCAGTTCTGATCCCTAATCTTACTCCAAGTAATAGTATTACTAATCAGCCAAATCCTCCTGTGTGTAATGCACCAGTTAATACTACTTCCCACTCTACAATCCCTGAAAATAATATTACTAACGACACGGGTAAATGTTCAGATGGGTTACTGAGACACGAGGAGGGTGGCAGGAGGCAGATTCAAGGGAATCAGCCTAGGGGACCCTTACCGGATCTTCCACCTGAGGCTGTTCCCTATGTTGTGATTCTAACGGGGGTACCTGAGCTTTCAGTAAATAAGAGAGAAGGTTTCTTCCAACTAAAGAATAAAATAGTACATTGGCTGGCATTACATAGGCCGATCACTAGTAACATTAACGGCGAAATAATTCATGTACGCCGGCTTCAATGGTTGGGGGGTAGACCTAAGGACATTAGGGGGGATGTGGTTGTGATAAACTTTAGAGACCAAAATGCAGTACGTCATGTCTTGAGCTGGCCAGGGGTCAACTCAGGTAGCTGCATTATTCCACGTCCCCTGACCTATTTCTATCCACGATCTGCTGTATTTCCCCATCAGACTAGGGGTTTCACATTACCTAGTATTAAATTCCCCGATATGTCGAATCTCAGGAATTTAGCCACAACGTTAGAAGACCCTGAGTGGAATATGGTACCAACTAGGCCAGGTTTCCCTGCACATAGGAGCTGGGATCACCCGGCACCTTTCACCCCACTGGAAGTTTCTAACCGGTTTAATATCCTTAGTGGTTTGGATACTTGCGATTGAAGTTTACAGCCACCCGGGGAGGAGCCAGTGGGTATGGCTGAGACCTTGGATAGGATTTCATCCACTGATTTAGCCATATCCAATAGTGGTTTCATCCTGGCTGGTGTTACTATTAATGTACCAACTAATTTTGCTCGTAGTATACAACTAACTACTCAAGGAGACTGTATTAACGAAACATTTAATCATGGCTTAATTAATTATGAGATTCATGCTGGGGCTACAGGCTCTTCCATGCCAAGCAATCAGAATGATGATGGTTGTAAAATGAGTTTAGTTTCTTGGAACATTGCAGGCTTGGCAGACAAGATATGCGACCCTGCCTGGCTTGTTTTTGTTAAAAAATATGCGATTATATGTCTCCAAGAAACATGGTTAGAAGAAAATACTGCCTTCATCGAAGGGTACCAAAGTTTCCTTAGGCCAGCATCCCCCTCTACTAGTGGCAGAGCAAAAGGGGGCCTGGCCATTTTTATAAACATGGCCCTGTCTTGTGATATAACCATTCACCAACATGTAAATAGTAACCTTCAAGTGCTTATATTGAAGAGAGGCAAAAATGCTTTGACTTTAATCAATTTTTATAACGCCACATCTAGCTAAGGGGAATGTAACATTCTATTATTGAAGGAAATGTTGAAAGAAGGAACAGACATATTACCTTGTAAAGTATTGATTGTAGGTGACTTTAATGTACATCCGTGCGGTAACCCAAGAGAAACCCCAATGGGATCCCTCGGGTGTAACAACATGGATGGTTTTCACTTTGATCATACTAGACGCGGTTCCCTTCTTAATGATTTACTCAATGAATATAACTTGTTTGTAGCCATGTCTTTGGTGTCAGAATCCAAAGTTTTTGATGTCCCGACGTTTAAAGGGTCACGTTATGGGTCTTTTATTGACCATATATTATTATCTGTTGACCTTGTAAACCAGATCTCCTGCTTTACTATTCACATGAATATTTACAGTGATCACAACCCCATTTCTATCAATTTGAATGGTGGTATATTTGAATTACGTAAACAATGTAAAGACAGGGGAATTCTACAATGTATAAACGGTAAACGTCGTTTGAAATGGCATAGGGTAAATCAAGAAAACTTTTATAATGATATTAATAAGTTATGTGGTGAGGAATTAGCGACCTGTGCCTCAACTTCTATGTCTCCAAAGCAAACTTTAGTCACTTTTGAAGGTGTAGCGTTAATAGTAAGCTCTATGTTACTGGTTCCAGCAAATGGGCAAGTTGATAGTCACCCTAAATGGTTTGATCATGCATGCTCCGTCGCAAATAGAAATTTAAGGATGGCGTTAAAAAACGAACCTAGAGATCTAGGCGAAATCAGGATCCTCCGCTATACCTATAAAACAGCATTAGAAAAGCGGAAAAAGGAAATTAAGGTCAGTACTTGGGAGTCCCTACTTGACCCAGCTGTCCTGGGAAATAGCAGCAAATTCTGGGAGATTGTCAACAAACCTTTGTTTGACAACCCAAGTGATACTGCAATAGGCACAAATATCCCAGAGGCAGATTGGGTGTCTCATTTTAGTGCAATTTTTAAAAGTCATGATCAACTTTCAGATCATGAATTCTTAATTTTAGAGGAGAAGCCACCCTGTTTTTCAATCAACGAAGTAGAAAAGGCAATCCAAGGTTTAACTAGCAATAAGGCACCTGGTCCGGATGGCCTTCCTCCGGATCTTTTTAAATCCAGTATTCAATTATGGGCTCCTATCCTTACAAATGTAATAAATGCAGCTGTAATATCCGGGTGCCCAAAATCCTGGGGACAATCAACTATTGTCCCCGTGTTTAAAAAGGGTGATCGTGGCAGCCCGACATGCTACAGACCAATATCCTTAATTAACTCTGTAGCAAAAGTGGTAGGGGGTGTGCTTTTGAACAGACTTACAACATGGGCAAAAGAGAAAAATATTTTATCTTCAATACAATACGGTTTCAGACCAGGCCACTCAACAGTGACCCAGTGTCTGAACCTGTATTTAATTGTAAGTAAATACACTCTAGCCCGCCAGGGAACCATACACATGGCCTTTATGGACCTATCGTCCGCATTTGACTGTGTGGACAGAGGTAAATTATGGGACATTATGTTGAAAATGGGCATTGATCAGAACTTAGTTTATGTCCTGATCGATTTGCACTCAGATACAAGAGCCAACGTCCGTTACTCACAAGACCTGAAGGTGACAGGGGACATCAGAATTAATAGGGGCGTCCGTCAAGGATGTATTCTAGCACCATTTCTCTTCAATTTGTATATAAATGAGCTGGAGGACTGTCTGTTGAGAACAGGTGCAGATTACCCCTATGTAGGCAAAAAAGGTATCCCAGTCTTACTCTATGCGGATGACGCTGTCCTTATTTCAAGGACCGCAATTGGTCTTCAGAAACTTCTAAATTCTTTTTATGAATTCATGGAGTCCAGAGGCTTAAGTATCAATAATTCAAAGTCCTACACTATGAAAATGGGCCAGGGGTCAGGTAAACCCAACTCTTTCCATACAAATGGGGAAAGAATTCCAAATTCCAAAACCTTCTCATACCTCGGGGTCCTTCTCGACGACCAACTAGAGTGGGGCCCAGCTATTGCTAAAAAAAAGGGCGAAGTAATACGTGTCAATGCAGCAATACTTGGCTTTGCTAGAAAAATGGGCAACAGTCCGGTGGCCGCTTTGCTCAAACTATATCAAGCCAAAAGTGTCGCCATCGCCTGCTATGGCAGTGAGATATGGGGTTACTGCCAGACACGAGCCCTGGAGGTTACAGAAAATAACTTCTTAAAGAAGGTATTGAGGCTGCCAAGGGGCACCGGAAATTTCTCGGTACACGAGGAATTAGGTGTACCATTCCTGAGTGACAGAATAGCAGCAAATCCCCTGTTATGTTGGCTGAACTCCTGGCTAAATGATGATATACCTCTCACTCATGCTATACTAGAAGAAGCTCTAATCTGGGACGGTAGGTTTAAGGTTCCGTGGTTGAGGTATATTAACGACCGCCTCACTGAAATGGGGCGACCGGATTTGTTCTCATCCCCAAATTTTATAACCAAAGCTGATGTAATTTTTGTGAAAAAGACATTCATGTCCACTAGGTATCTTGCCCGGGAGGAGGGCGAGTTGACGAAAGATAGTGTAAGGAAACACGCCCTACTTAAGACATGTTTTCAAATGGAACCATACCTATCCTGGCCTATGTCAGGGTATGAACGCTATCTCTTGATAAGGTTCCGTTTTGATTTATTTCATCTCCTGTTGGCAGTACCAAAAGGAGCCCACCGAGGTCAAGTGTTACCTGCTTGCGGCTGCGACGGGAAGTCTCCGCAAGATTTGGCACACTTTTTATTTGTTTGTCCTTATTATCTAGTACCTCGGAGATTGTATTTGAAGCCTTGCTTAAAGGATTTACAATTTACCCAAATTAAACCAGCACTTTATTACCTCCAACTCCTGAATAGTGATTATACTTTGTTTATATGTAGCTTTCTGAAACTTGCTATCACCTTCAGGAAAAGTATGGAAGGTTAATTATGCTGCTACTATCGTTGTATTTTTATCCCTTTTTAACTCTGTATAATTATTTATATTTTTAACTTGTTGTATCCTATGTGTTATCCTGGTTTTACAAAACTCTTGCACATTATCTTGCGTTTCATTGATGAAATGGATGGTTTCTCTTCATACGAAAGGAATATGTTATGTCTGTATGTTTTAAAATGTACTTTTATGGATGTATTGTATTACATTCGAATAAAGATATAAACAAACAAACAACTACTAAATAAGCAGTCACAAGTGCAGTTACCTTGCTGGCACTAGGGTCATGATTTCAATGTTGCAGCAGGTGCAGTGACACCGGGGCCCAAAGTTCTAGAAACTCCTCTAATCACCAAATATTGCAATGATGTATTACTAAACAGGCAGTCACAGGTGCAATTACTTTACAGGCTATAGGGCCATGATTTGATGGTGCAGCAGGTGCGATGGCACGGGGGTCAAAAATTGTCATAACGCCTCTAAACACCAAATATTGCTTTATTTTACTACTAAACAGGCAGTCACATATGCAGTTATCTTGCAGGTACCAGGGACATGATTTGAATGGTGCAGCTGGGGCAGTGGCACCAGGCCCAAAAGTTGCCAGAACTCCTCTTAACACATAATATGGCAATTAAATCAATTAATTCCATTGTTTCCGTCTTTTATTTCATTTTTCAAAATGTTGCTATTACTTAACCACACTATACCACTTGTAACAGCACAATATATTGCTTTTTTGTACATAAGTCATAAAACTTTAACAGACTTTCTGCAACCTATATTGTACAACTACTCAGCAAGCTGCAACTCACAACAATAAACAGCATATTATTAATCACATAGGCGAAACGTAATGCATTTACCAATACTTGTTAAACTTGTTGACACTGTCTGGTGATTAGTTGCACTTCATTAGTACCAGTTTAACTCCCAAATATAGCAATAAGCTACAGAAAGGTGACCACTCAACCTTTGCAACTGGCCTTCCACTGCATGGCAATATGTGTTGCTGATTTTTTAGTAACTTTGGAACCGTTTGAGTTAGAAACTATTTTTTTGTTACAATCGGCAGATTATGCCGCAGATGATGAATTATGTGGCAAATTTACAACTATGCAAAAATCGCCTTGGCTGTACAATCGCATAATTCCAGTGGCCCTGCTTATAGGTATGAACTATCTGCATCTGAGCCGTCACTCATCTATGCATCCGGCATAGGTCATGTTTTAACCCTGGCCACGTGTTCTTCGTTCCATCTGTGATTGCTAATGTACATATCATATCTCTTATACTTCCTTGGGGTTCACTTCCTCGTTCTGTTTACGCTCCTCTTTTTAGGCCAGGCCCAGATGTCTTGAAGGTTCACAAAGACCGGGCATAGCTTTTTCCAATGCTTTTAGTTATGGTGAGAGAATCATATATTGTAGCTGCATTTCTCAAAGTCTGCTTTTCATGCCCTCTTAGTTTCTGTATGTTTTGAGTGCAGTCAGGAACTAATGAACACTTAGGACAGATTTACAAGCCTCTTGCACCACTTTTGCGTCACTTTTTCCATGTTAAAAGTGACGCAAAAGTGGCGCAAGGGGCTTGTAAATCTGCCCCTCTGTTGCTACCTTGTTACGTTGAACCTAGTTGTTTTGAGTCTCTCTGGATCCCATTACACAACCCATGCTTAAGGTTTCTGGTGATCAGAGCTTTAAGAATTCCCTCTTCTGTAAACCCAGAAACAACTCTGAATATATACTCTCTCTCTTAACCAACTTTCAAGTCTCCACGGTAAAACAGATTGAGTCACTCATCATTATCACCTGCTCTCAATGAAGACTTGTTTCTTTCCCAATGCATGGATGAATCAACTTATTTTCAGCTATCAGAGTCTTTCCATTCTAATATCACTCTTTGCAACTCAGGTACTTCCCTGAAGCTTTCTGTATGCCTTTCCTGAGGTAGAACACCTCTGAGGCCATGTTCCCTAGTTTTCCATCCAGAGATTGGCAGGTGCCAATCATTGCTTTCAACATATCCACGATGAGAGGATCATACTGTGGTTCTCTTTTAGCATCCGCTGATCAGTGTCTTTAGGTCTAGCCCACTTCTTTTGGGTGGTGCACACATGTCCAGTTTGGCCAGCTTTCCATGGTCTTGGTCACATTTTCTGCATGGCGCAACATACAGCAACGCTTATTCTCTGATCCCACATGTACTAAGAGTGCTTTGTCTTATAAATATCTAGTATGTTCATATCCAGGAGGTCAGAGTCCCCTTTGACACACAATACCAGCCATCAGTGAGGCATGGAGATTATGAGTTCACGCTTTCATTGTGCCTAGTTGGGTTCTGTCCCATTTTTCATGCTCGACAGGTTGCTAGTGAGGGCTGATCTGTACTACTTAGTATCGTGCATTCAGGGCACAAACTGCGGCCCCTGGTTGTGGCTTCTAATTGTATACCTTTAATCCAGCCTTTGCTGCATGAATGATTCCAATATGGCCCAACACATGTATTTCCCTCATCTCAGTTCAAATACCGAGGTAGGATGCCCTCCTTTTGATATTTATCTCACTACCTTCCCCAGGGACAGGTCAACTGTCTGACACCGGCCCTGGATTTCTGAGCTTCTCCGCTTTCCCCAGTCAAAGAGGACACCTCCTTGGTTACACCCACAACTCTAGTGTCAAAGGCAGCTTCTCACCAGTCCCATGTAGGCTGCAGGTGGGTGTAAGCAATCTGCTCCATCGGGACTCTCTTGCATATGTACCATGCCTCACTCGGGAGCCTTTTGTTCGGTCCATGCACACTGTTGATCCACTGTTCATGTATGGGGTAAAATCTATGTTTCAACAGTTTCTGCTGGCATTTTGCACATACCACTTTGAAGATGTTACTCTACTGAGGGCAGAATTCATTTCACTTTACTCCTAATGCGTTCTAACTGCCAAATAAAATTGATAATCATATCGTGCTGTGGTAATTTATATTTTTTCAGTAGATTAAGAAATAATATTTGCACAAAACCTTAATATCATCTGTTAAACATACCACTACTTCTATGGGGAGATCTGTACTACACTTACGTGTGTACTGCCATGCAGGGAAGCAAAAAAGGACCTCCACGTCTGTCTGTCTTGTGCAAGTTTCTGCACCATGACCGAGCTATGGCTCAGAGTCTTTATTTCTGTTTCCACAGTTCACCTACAGGTGTTCTGTGACCTGCCACTTTTATATTTGCCTTCTGGGGTCCAGTGAAGAGCTCTTCTTGTGATGGAGGCTTGGTCTCTTTTGATGGTGTGTCCTAACCATCTCCATATCTTTCTCATAATGATGGTTTCCATTCTCTGTTGCTTGCATTTTGTGAGCAGGTCCTGGCTGGAGACGGTTCACGGCCATAAAATGTGCAAGATTCTTTTCAGGTTACTGGTATGGAAGTCTGACAGTTTGGTGATGTCACTTTTTGTCATCTGACAGCATTCTGGTCCATACAAGAGTGTGGACACATGCAGCTCTGGCAAACCCTCAGCTTAGAGTTAGTGCTGTGCTGAGAAGACCTCTACACTTTGTTCAGCATCCTGAAGGCATTCCTGGCTATATTCAGTCTCTTCTTGATGTCATTGCCTTCCCCCATCATATCTGATAATACTGCCGAGGTAGGTGTACTCTTCAGTCATGGCTAGGTTCTCCCCATCCACCTTGATTGATGAAGGGTGTGAGGTGCTGAGTTGCATGACTTCTGATTTCTTTGTGTTGATATTAAGGCCCACTTGCTGTGCATAGATGATGAGATGAGATGTCATTTCCTGCATATCCTGGCATGTATGTGAGAGAGCAAACCAAGGTCATCCGCATAGTCAAGGTATTTCAGTGCAGAGAATAAGGTCCATTTTATGCCTCTGGCGTGGTCTTCAATTGTGTGTCGCATCACCCAGTTGATGACTAAGTTGAAGAGCAGCGATGCTGACTTCATGCATTCCCATCTCAGACCAGTCTTGACTTCGTAGCAGTACCCACTATCTCCCACTTTGCAGGTAAAATGTGCATAGAAACGCTTGATGATGAGAACTGTCTACTGCAGTATGCCATAAGCTCTCATTATACATCAGAGGCTGTCATGGTGAATACTGTTAAAGTCTTTCTCAAAATCAATGAAGTTGATGTATAGTTGTCTCTGCCACTCCGTGCACTGCTCTATGATGTTGCATAGAGTAAGGATCTGATCAATACACTCTCTGCCCTGGTGGAACCTAGCCTGTTATTTTCTTAACTGCTTGTCTACAGCAGTAGAAATGCACTTTTTAATGATTTTCATGAGGATTTTATTGACGATTGACAGAAGGATGATTCCGTGCCACTTGATACAGTTGGTTAATTCTCCCTTGTTTGGAATCTTGATGAAAGTGCCTTGGTTCTAGTCATCTGGTACTTTCATTCCCTCTCAAATCAATGTAAACAGTGGTTGGAGGATCTCGGCTGATGTTTCAGGATCTTCCTTGAACGTTTCTGCATTCAGGTTGTTTTGGCCAGGAGGTTTTCGGCCCTTGAGAGATTGGATGGCAATGAAGATTTCTTCTTTCTCTGGTGGGGTGGTATTGACATCAACAGTCTCTCTTTGATTTTTGGAAGTCCAAATCACTTGCTGATACTAGTCTGTTCAAAACTCTTTTGAAGTGCTCAGCCTAGCCAAGCCTGCTTCTTGCTCTGTCTCTTTTGTGAGTAGTCTGCCTTGCTTGCCCATGATAGGGGTGTTGTATGTTGCACGCGATTTACCTCTGAATGTCTTTTTTTGGGGGGGGGTAGTTTTATATAGCACGAAATCCATGAAAAGGTATCAGAGAGCTCTACATGAGCACCAGTTGCATTACAGATGGACACATTCATTTATTAGGCATGGGGAGGTTAAGTGGTTTGCTTAGAATAATAGGATGTCGAGCGTTCCTGTCGAGACTCCAACCCGGTTCCCCAGCTCTGAGGTCAACAGGTCTTCATTGTCTTGAAGACCTTCACCCCTTTCTCCTCTACAGGCTGCCTCCTCAGCTTGGCTGGCAAGGTTATGTATGTATGCCTGCTTGTCTGCTCTTGACATTGACATTCTTTTGACTGCTCTGTTTGCTTCTATGTATTGTTTCTTGTGCTTCTTCTGCAGCCTCTCAGATTTGCCCTTCATAAGCTTCTTTTTGCTGCCCCATTGTCTTCAAAAGCTTGCTAGGTGTCCTGCTTTATCCATTCTTTCCTCTTTCTTGTCTTGGTCAGTAAGCATGTTTCACTGCTCTTCCAATATATTGAAGACACATGTTTTCATTTCTTGTTGACTGCATCTGCAGCTGGCTCAGACTGATGTTCCGTGTCTGTCAGGAATTGAAACCTGTTTTTGATTTACAAGACAAATGGCTTCTCAATCTGGGGCCCTGTAATTTTGCCACATCAAAGTGGTGTTACCAGGTCTGTACAAAATACACATATATTCCTCCATGAAAAGATTCTCAAATGTAGACCTTACCTTATTGTTTTTAAGGTAACCACTTACAAAGATGGCATCTTCCCCTTGACTATCCTCAAATTCGTCATTAAAGAAACTATCACAGCGCATCTCAATGTAGTGAATTCTTCTTTCTCAGGAGATATCTTTCCAATACTTTCAAAACAGGATAGAATATCTAGTTATTGTATAAATGCAACCTTGACCATGGCATCTGAGTCAGTTACCTGCGTAGCACCCATCATACCTACATCTACATCTGAAAGATGACAGAAGAACCAGTCATGAAAAAAAATGACCACAAACTGCTGTCAACATGACTTTCAACCTGGCTCCTCTGATGCTGCAGCTTTCAGAAAACCAGCATCATGCCATGGATGAAACCCTTCTTTTTTTGTAAAAAAAAAAAAAGGCGACTCTTGCTTGCTCATACTCCTTGACCTCAGCCTATGATATTGTAGACAATCAAGTCCCAATCAAAAGGCATAGCATTTGCTAACATCACAATTCACTGATTCCTATTCTGCCTATCTGATTGGTACCAATTCATCCTGATGTGTACCCTGAGATCCAAGTGGCTGCCACAGACCCTTGTTGTTCATCTTATCCAATATGATCTTGTAATTGTAAGTAAATGTAGAGTCAAAGCTTTACTTCAAAATGGGAAGTAGGCAATTCTGGTCTGTGCATCTTTCCCGCTCTGGTTAAAAGGTAAAACACGTTCTTTTTTAACTTTCCTCCTGTCCCTGTGTGAGGTAACTTTGGGTGAATCTACTATTACTAAAATATTGTGCTTACAACAGAATGAACTCTTTGCAAAGGAATGAGTGAAAATACATTGACAACAACTGGAGTAGAATGCTGGGAGCTGGTCAGCAGATCAGAATGCTTCCCTTGCTGGCAATATCTAACATTAGATGCCTAAAACTGGATACATCTCTAGCTGCCAGCTTTCAATGCCCTTCCGATTTGTATTTAGTCCTGGAGTACTACAGAACTGATCTGCAGTGGATACCCTTTCAAGCTGAATCTTCTCTAAAACCAGGTGCCTCACCTACAATATAGTGAAAAATAGTCCCATGTCCTACCTTGTGGAACAAACTGCACATCTCCAGGGTCACCACAATGAGCAAGGAGATTGTGGACTAGAAGTGAATAGATGCCTAAAATAAGGCATACCTGAAACTACGGGTTTTTCGGGAGTATACCCAAATCTCTAAAAACAACCTGTGCAAATCAAGCTTGCCTGTCCCTCCTGCAGTTTAGAATTAAACAGAAGACACATCTTATCCACAAACATGATAGCATGTGTAAATATTGAGTACGGAAACATCAGACTACCAAAATATCATGCCCAAACTATTGTGGACCAGATTATTGAGAAGGTAAGTGCATATAGGTAAATAAAGATGTACCTGTTCTCAACTCCACATCTCCATACCCTTAAGATATGTATATGGTCAATATATCCATATGTGGAGTTAAGTAAAGTAAACATATATTTATGTATAAATACTTACCTTGTCAATATTTTGGCCCTCGATAGTTTGTCCTTGATATTGTGGTAGCGCAATATTCTGGAATTGATATTAAGGTGGAATTCCATGAACCTCTCTGCCTTAACTCTGGCCCAGAAACCCCTCAACACCCACCCTTTCCTGCTTGATGCACAGATTCTCAAAATGGCTTTGAACTTGCTGTACATCGTTGATTCCAAGCAAGGCATGTGCTTTGCAAATGCCAAAACATGCTCGAAGGCTTGTTGGTGTACTGGGGAGATTCACCCAAATGAAGAATCTAGCTGGCATATACTGGGATGGTGGAAGATGGTGTAAGGAATTCTTCCTTACTGATTCACTGCTGTGGGCGTGGGTGCTCCCTCTTGCTTAATCTGCTCCACCGGTGACCCTTGAGGCTATCCTTAGCATGTGACAATGACGTTCTTGCCTCCAGCCATTTCTTCCTTCTGCACATCTTAGAAGGCGCGCAGAGAATTCTGGGGCAATTCCTCCCTACTTGTGAGCATCACGGAAAATAAGATGCTGAGATAAGATTAGTGCTCTATAAATTTAACCTCAATATAAGGAATTCTTATTTGTAATTATATTTTCTCATTTATAAAATTGCTAATTCCTTTCCCAATCCAAGATAGCCAAAGCCATTCTGAATTACATTGCATCCTGTTTGGTACTATAAAAGGGGAGTTCATTTTGAGTCCAATTGTGTCACTACTGCTCTTGCTAGGTTGCTCACTGTTGGACCTCGCCCTCTCTGCAGGGTCCCCCCCAAATTTTTTATGTTTCCCCTCCAGTTTTTGCTGAATTCGTTTTTGTTGGCCTTAGTACTCTGTGCACTTTACCACTGCGAACCAGTGCTAAAGTGCTTCTGCTTTCTCCTTTAAACATGGTTAAATTGGCTTATACCCAATTATCTTCTTTTATTTACTTGTAAATCCCATCTAGAGTGATATTTCAAATACCCAGGTCCTGTATAAATTAAATGCTACCAGTGGGCCGGCAGCACTTATTAGACCACCCACTTAAGTAGCACCTTAAAACATGTCCCAGGCCTGTCATGTAGACTTGCATTTAAACCCCCTTGCCAAAACTTAAACTCCCTTTTCATTACACATAGGTCGCTCCTAGGTAGCCCATAGGGCAGGGTGCTGTGTAAATAAAAGGTTGGATGTGCACTTTTAAGTTTTACATGTCCAGGTAGTGGAAAAACTCCTACATTTGATTTTCATTACTGTGAGGCCTACCCCTCCCATAGGAAAACATTGGGGATTCCTTATTACATTTAATAAGCTGTAATTTCCAATTGGAAGCTGGGTGCTATGTCCTGTTTGGTATCTGTGAAATTGTAATGATAAACTCTCTTTAATGGTGAGGTTGGATTTTTCATTAGAATTTTGAAAATGCCACTTTTAGAAGGTTGGCATTTTCCTGCCCTTTGTGCCTGCAGCCTGTCGTGGGTCACTTGACTGGGTATAGCTGACAGACTTTCTGAATTCCTCCCAGACAGTCACAAAATAGAGGGATTAGATGTGTGTCAATGGGCCATCTGCTGACGGGATGAGTAGGCGGAGTTGAGCACAGCCCCACTTACAACAGAATTGCCAGTGCTCTGCCTTCGCATAAAGGGCCTAACGACCCTGTATTGTCACTGCAGCCAGCTAGGAGCCAGGGCAGGGAGCTAGGTAATTCCATGCACTTCAAAGAACCTTTCCAGAAACTTCTCCCGCCTACCAGAAGAAGGGAACCAGGGTATAAAAATTGGACCTTCAGACCCACTCTACAGTTCACTACTGGACCTGCGGAAGGACTCTCAGTGGACTGAGTGCTGCTGCAACCTGCTGAGCCCTCTGCCATATTGCTGCTGCACCTAGAATGACTGCTTTGCTGTCTGGAACCTGCCTTGAACCCTCAGAAGCCTGCCCTGCTGAGCCGTACATCTTCACCTGCACCTAGGACTACCAGAGTGACTCCAAGGGCTTGTTTGCTGGCCTCCTGTTCAGAGCCATAGGGGCATAAAAGACTCCTACCATCTTGAACCTGCACCTGGACCCAGCATAAGTGAGTCCTGAACCCCTACAAGGTGACTCGCCAGTCCTGGACCCTTGGTTGTGGTGCTAAAGGTGACCATACAGCCAAATCCCAAAACTGAGGACTTGGCCAAAAAAGCTACTCTGAAAACCAGGAGGAGACCAGGACCAAGCTTCTCGCCTATCTGCCCAAGGTGCATCGCTGGTCGGATGACATTGCAGCTTCTCCCACTACATTTTTCTCCGCAGCAGCAAATCCTTTTCAGAGGTTCTTTGTCAAAGGGGTATCTTACCTTGTGGAACTGTCTTTGGCTACAGCTCTCTGCCTCATCCCGGTGGAGATTTTCAACTTCAATCTTGAAAACTATGTCCCAACATAGAAATCTTTACTGTGGCTTTGACCCAAGGCAATCTGATGATGACATTCCCTCCTCGAACACCTCTCGCAGCCTTGCCCCACTGAACTTTACCTTCTTAGAACATTTTTCACAAGTATTTTTCCAAGTCCGAAAGAAATTGCTGACTGGGCCTAATCCACTTCTTGTATCCGAACGATGTTCTATCGCGGTCCGCCACGGTTTGCGACTTTGACTCCATCTCACATGACTAGATGTCCACTGTTGGTACTTTGAAGTTTTAGGTGCTAGCTTTCACTAAAAACGTTAAAAATTCATAACTCCGGTTCTACTGATTGGATTTTTGTTGTTTTGGTATCAAATAATTCATTAAAATGTACTATATGTTTCCAAATTGGTTTGGAGTTTTTTCTTGTGTTGCATTTTCACTTTATTGCTGTTTGTGTGCTGCATAAAGACTTTACATAATGCCTCTAAGTTAAGGGGGACTGCTTTTTGTGCCAAGCTACCCAGGGTTAAGTACAGGTTAATTCAGTGATTTTTTGTTGTTCACACTGCAAGTGATTGTGGCTGTTGCATTACTAGGGCTCACACCTCAGTCAACCAACAACCCAATTTCTCACACTAACTTGCTGGACTCAGTGGGTTTTCCGTATTCTCCACTTCCTGTTTCTTGTTCTTGCTCTTTGTTTTGTTGCTTGACCTGGACAGTGGAAAGGTTTATTCTAGTCTCTGATTTTTTCCCTTCCTGCTGGATATTATTTCTGGAGCAAAACTAAACTTTGAGGTCCTGATTCACAAAGTTAAACTCACACTTTTGCATAAGTTTGTGATTATTTGCTACTCACAAAGGTATTTTAGCAGTATTGTCTTTAAGATTGTGGAGTCTACGGACATAAAACGATAGGACTGTTGTTAGAAATGAGATTTGTGGTGGGCTAAGGTATACACCCAGGCCAGGCAGATCCCACTACTCTAGTCAGGGTAAGCTAGATACAGAACTGAGATAACCTGTGCTGACCCTCTGGTAGCTTGGCACAGAGCAAGAAAGCTTATCCAAAGAGGCAATTTGTAAAGTATTTGTGTAACACACACACAGTAACACAATGAATACACCACAAAAAAGACTCCACACAGGATTATAAAAATAGCTTAGTATATTATAAACAAAATAAGTCCAAAACCATAAAGATCCAATCAATGCTTTTCAAGATATAAGTGTTTTTGTCAAATGAAGGTAAAATTATTTCAACTCTATTGGGTGCTTTACGGTATGCTTCAAATGAATACAATGATGCCCACTGGGGATTGGAAAAGGGCTTTCTAAAAGTTGGAGTGGAAAACGCAGTGCTCCTGAAGTTCTTGGGATAAGTTTCCCATTGTCAAATAGATGAGTCTCTGCACCCGCTAATCGCTGAACGAGAGTCCTCACTCTAACCCTTGTGATTGTGCATGGGCAAAGTTGGCTGCTTGCGAGGGAGAGCAGGGCAGCTGCAGGGACCAGACAGGTCTTACGGTTCACGGTACCTTTTCCACCGGTGTCACAAGGTGAGATCCTCGGGCAGGCAGAAGGCACGTCGGCTGCTACGCTGATTCAGCTGATGTGGGCGGCCAAGCTGATAGCAATTTCAGCCGATGCACTGGAAATTGTGCATGTATGTCAAAAACAGCTGAAGAGTAAAGCACGGGCCCTTTGTGTAGCAAAGCATGGAGCACGGACTTGTTCTGCAGCTCGGGTCCAGCGCATGTATTCAGTTGAAAACGTTGATCACTACAGGCATCAGCTGCTGGTAGATGAAAGATGAAGTCTTTGATGGCCCTGAGACTTCGTGTGCAAGGAGCAGAGCCAACAAGCCCTTGGAGAGCACAGAGGTAGCAGGCCAGCACAACAAGGCAGTTACCAAAGTGACAGCTCTCCCCTGCAACTCATCAGCAGCAGGCCAACACAGCAGAGCAATTGGCAGAGAGGCATTCTTTCCTGGCAGCACATCAGTCCTTCTGGAAATGTGCAGATTTAGAGTGAGCAGTGTCTGGTTACAGGTCCAAATAATGTCTGATTAGATTGGGTCATCGAACCAGTACTTATACCCAAAAGTGCCTTTGATGTGGAGGTAACTTCAAAAGAACTCTCTGAAGTGCACAGATCCCCTTTCTGTTCAGTCCTGTCTGCCAGTCTAGCTATAGGGGTAAATCAGCCCTATGTGTGGATACAGGACACTACCTATTCAAGTAAAGTGGTATCTCCTCTCCTCCCTCTTGCCCAGGATGGCCCATCAGTATGCCGATGAATGCAGATGCAATTGAGTGCCCTGTTCTCTGGCTGTGTAGAGGGAATGCACAAATGTAGCTGTCACCCAGATGTGTATTGGAGACAGGCTGTCAGGCACACAGAGCAGTAAGTGCAGAGAAATGTCCACTTTCTAAAAGTGGCATTCCTAAAATAGAAAAATGTAATCCAACTTCACCAGTAAGTAGGATTTATCAATAGCATACCAAACATATGAAACAGCAAAAAGCTACTCCTCTCTGATCAGGAATTACAGCTTAAAAGATTATGAAGGAATTCCCATTGCTGTTCTATGAGAGAGGTAGGCCTCACAGTAGGAAAAAAAGTAATAGGCTGCTTGTCACTACTAGGACATGCAAAACATAAAGGCACATGTCCTACCTTTCACGTACATAGCACTCTGCTCTTAGGGTTACCTAGGGCCTACCTTAGGGGTGACTTTGAGTTTGGGGCTTTGCAGGTAGCGTTTAAATACCAAGTCGAAGTGGCAGTAAACTGCACACAGGCACTGCAGTGGCAGGCCTGAGGCAGGTTTGAAAGGCTACTTCTGTGATTCGGCAATCAGGCCTGCAGTTCACTAGTAGAGTTTGAAGTACTGATCCTGGGCATATGGTATACCACTTTACAAAGGACTTACCAGTACAACAAATATGCCAATCAGGTATACAGCAATGTCATCATGTTTTAGGGGAAAAGCACATGCCCGTTAACACTGGTTAGCAGTGAGTGGCAAAGAGCTCAGTGTCCTAAAGCCAACAAAAAGAAGGCAAGAGAACGAGGAGAAGGAAGGCAAACTTCCCTATCCTTGTATGTGCGGAGACTCAGTAGTTGTAAAAATACTACTAGTAAAATACCTTTGTGAATAGAAAACAATTTTAAACTTACACAAAAGTGTAAACTTACCTTTGTGAATCAGGCTCCCAGTTACATCCTGGAGTCCGACGTTGTTTCAGGAGATAGTAGGCCTTGCCTGTCGTATGGAACAGGGCCCAGCCCTGTAGCCAACCCACACATGCACGCATGTCCCCACCCCACATTGGAGGTCGCAGGGCGAGTAGACACCTGAACACCTAGCTTGCCACTTGCCTGTGTCTTCCAGTTTCTACTAGTTCTAGACTGCTCCAGGGGCACTGCAGCTGCACAGCTTTTCCCGCTGGGGTTTTCCCTACTGGATTTTCCCACTCACCATTCTTCCTGCAAGCAGAAGCCCCACCCACCCCAGGGCCTAATTATACTATATTACTATTATTATTATATATATATGCAGGCTGCAGTATGACCTTGCAGCAGACTCATGCAGCATAGAGCACCACTGGTGCACCAAAGACAAGCCTGTCTGCACCCATTGGCACCTGGACTGCACACAGCGCCATGATCCCTGGCCCTCCCACCCCTCGAAGATACACCATTGCGGAACTCTACACCATCAGACCCAGAGGTGGCAGCAAACACTGCTACCGTGCCGACCCACGCTCCACAGTAGGTCCTTTCACCTGCACCCACTGCCACTTCACCTGCCACCACCCGCACACAAGCTCACAGACCAGCCCCATCCCTTACACACCACATGAACAAAACACTAACTCACATGTACCCTTCTCAACACATGCTCACTATGCAGTCATTCCACTGAATTATGGGTCCTCGTCACCACCCTTGCACCTGACATTGTCTTCCTCACTGAGACCTGGCTCAACTGCACATCTGCCCCAGACCTTGCCACAGCAATCCCTGACAGTTCTAAAATCACTCACCAAGACCGCTCCAACAACCCGGGAGTCCGAACATCCATCATCCACAAAGAGGCCATACAGTGTATCACCACCAATGACAACACCACCACCCCCATGGAACATCTCACCTTCAAGCTCCATATGGACAAGATGACCATCAGAGGCACCCTCGCATACCGACCCCCATGCAACACTGTTGCAGACTTCATTGCACACCTAGCCTTAGACTCCAGGAATACATCTTCATCATGACCTAAATTTCCACATCGACGACCCAAACGACAAAAACACTGCACACCTCCGCGACAGTATGAGCAGCTTTGTATTGACCCAGATCATCCATGACCCTACGCATACTGCAGAACACACGCTGGACCCAATTTTCACCTCCAGCAACCACGTCAAATACAGCCATGTCACAGAATTCCCATGGACTGATCACTCCATCATCCACTTCAGCATCTCCAACCTCCACACCGCCACCCCCAAGATGACCAACGCCCCCACCGCAGAAGTAATAAAATCTCAGAGACCAACTGGGTGAATGCCCTCAACAACTCCAACCCTGCTACCGCCACCAGCCGCGAACAGGGAGTGAAAACCTTCAACACCTGGATCATCACTTGCTCAGACAGCATCGTCCCCATCAAGAGCAACATCCAGAGAAAATCCTCTAAAAAGGCCAGCTGATACACAGAAGAACTCAGAGCAGCGAAACGAGACAGCAAACAGTTGGAGAGGAGATGGTGCACCAGCAAGGACACCTCTGACAGGACAGCCTTCAAGACCTCCATCAACCTCTACCTCCACCTGCTAACGGCAACAAAAAATACAGCCCTTGCTACAAGCATCAAAATCAGCGCCAACAGCACCAAGGAACTTTTCAACAGCGTTAAGGAATTCTCCAACCTGGCTGCCAGTGAAAACAACATAACATCCTCACAGGAGCTGTGTGACAACCTCGCCCACTTCTTCCACTACAAGATCGCAACCATATACAGAAACTTCAAACCCCAACCCACTTCTATGGACTTCCTCAACATATACGACATCATTGTAACCGACATGAATCCACACACTGACCACCTGGAACATCCTTTCCACCCAGGACACCACCTGCACCATGAAATCCATCCACTCGGGAGCTCCCACAGACCCATGCCCGCAGCACATCTTTAACCTCGGAAACCAAATGATCGGTCAGGAACTCACCACCCTACTCAACACCTCTCTCACCACCGTAACATTTCCCGACACCTAGAAACAGGGCAAAGGCAGACCACAGTTAAAACAAACTCTGCCAATCCTAGTAAACTAAAAAACTGCCGGCCAATCTCACTGCTCCCATTACCAGCCAATACACTGGAAAAGATCATCAACAATAAACTCATGACACACCCGGAGCAGAACCAGCTACTCAACACCTCCCAATCTGACTTCCACAGCAATCATAGCACCAAAACCGCCCTGATAGTAGCCACAGACGACATCCGAACCCTCCTCAAGTGAGCAAAAACAGAAGCTTTGATCCTACTCGACCTCTCGGGAGCCTTCGTCACCATATCCCACCGCACACTGATCAAAGACTTCACCAGATCGGCATCCAAGGGGACGCACTCAGATTGATCACCTCATTCCTCACTGGAAGAACCCTGTGGATCCACATCCCACCTTTCACCTCTGAACCTAAGGAGATCACCTGCGGTGTCCCCCAGGGCTCATCCCTCAGCCCCACCCTCTTAAATGCAGCCCCACCCTGCTGGCCAACATCTCTAGATCCCAAGGTCTCAACATAATTTCCTACGCAGACAACACCCCAACTCATCCTCTCATTCAGTGACAGCCACCACCAGGACCATCTTCCACAAATGCATGACAATCGTCGGTGACTGGATGAAGAACAACTGCCTGCAGTTGAACACAGACAAGATGGAAGTACTTATTGTTGGCAATAGCAGCAACACATGGAACGACTCCTGGTGGCCATCAGATCTAGGACCCGCACCCACTTCTTTTAACCATGCCAGAAACCTCAGAATCATCATTAACAACAAGCTCAAAATGAAATCACAGCTCATCACCATCTCCTCCGACTGCTTCCTCACTCTGCGCATCCTATGTAAGATCTTCAAGTGGCTACCCCTACACATGAGGCACACAGTGACACAAGCCCTCATCACCAGCCGACTGGACTACAGCAATGCCCCTTACATAGGAATCGCCGCACACCTTCTACAGAGACTTCAGCCATACAGAATGCTGTTGCCAGACTCATCCTCAGCCTTCCCCAGTGAACCCACATCACACCCCACCTCAGGAAACTCTGTTTACTCCTGTACAGAAGAGATGCCAATTCAAGCTGCTGACCCACACACACAAGGCTCTACACAACCAAGAATCTGCATACATTAATCACCACCTGAACTTCCACGAACCATCGAGAAGACTACTCCCCGCCTCCACACATCTACCGAAGCATAAGTGGAGGACGCTCCTTCTCCCACATTGCAGCAAAGACCTGGAACAGCCTCCTCACCCCCTGCGGACCATCACCTCACTTCTGGATTTTCGAATGACTGTCAAGACCTGGCTGCTCGAATAAGCCTCTGGGGGACTGCAAGTGCCTGGATACCCTATTGGGCGATTAGACTCGCTTCATAAATCCTGTATGGTTGATTGATTGAAGAAGTAGGGGGAATCTCGCCCACACGCACAGTGTGCGCAGAGTTACTGATCACATCCAGCCTCCCTGTGTTTTTTTAGCAGCTTCAGGCACCCGCTTAAGGACTATCGGCCCCTGCGCTACATTTCCCACTCTCCACACGTTCCCAATAATGACTAACTGCTCTTGATGGATACAAACATTATCTCAAATACACAGGGACGCTTATGCAGGAAGTAAAGTGACTAAACTTCCACTGAACTGAATGGGGCATATCAGCAAGGCGAGGCGATAGAATTATCGCCGCTTTTGCGGCCGTCTTCGGCCGAAAAGCGGCGATAATTTTATCGCCTAATTAGCAAGCTCACGCTAACGCGTGAAAACTTGCGTTAGTGTAGGAATTTCTAACGCCCAGCTTTGCATCTCTAATGAGATGCAAAGTGGGCGTTCCTGACCTGACATGACAGGAGAAATGTCGCTAAGCAACATTTCTCCTATCATCAAGCCCCACGCTATGAAGCATAGCGTCAAGAAAAGTAGCGATAACCCCTGTTATCGCTACTTTCCTTACGCCTGCTTCAGGACTGACTTAGCCATGATATCCTATGGAAGGTGGATATCATGGCTAAATTTGTGGAGCCCTATCAACAAGCTAACGCCACATTGCGTGAGATTATCGCTGGGTTTCCAGCGATAATCTCACGTTAGGCAGTTAGCGCGAGGATTGTTATCGCTTTTGAGATAAGCGTTGCTAATAGCACGCTATCTCAGCGATAAAAATCCACGCTAGCCGGCAATAATTATCCTAGCGCTAAGTGCGCTTAGCGATAATTATCGCCGGTTGTTGCTGATATGCCCCAATGTGAGTTTGTGTGGGAGTTATACAGATGCATCACCAAGAAAGGTCTTGTCTGTGCTGCTCCACAATCAGCTTAAAGACACAGGCGCACACTGTTCCAAAGCTACTTATCTGCAAATTGGCTGATTTGACTGCAGCCACCAGGTATCAATCACTAGACTTGTGTCACACTCGGTTTCCAGGCTTTGGGCATTTTTCCAACAGACGTAAATGCATTTTAATTACATTTTGCATTAATAAATTACTGTGTTTATTTTTACATTTCGAAACTGAATCATCGTACCCTACTTCAAGAAGTTTTAATAGCAGGATTGTAACTAATATGCTGGAAACGCGTTTCCTTCTTCACAATGTAAATGTCGGAACAAATGGAATAATTGACGCCGCTATTTCTATTTTCGCCAACAGATGTCACTAGATACTTAAATAACAAATGCCACAGCTCGGAAATAAACAAAACCATGGATCTCTAGGAGGCAAATAAAAACACATTAACATTCCAAATAGCTACGTTTAAAATAACAAAGCTCCCGGTAAGATTATATAGAAGTGCAAACATATGTGAGTACATATATTATGCAAATATGGGCAGAACATAAGCTGTACTGAAAACATGGGTAATTTATTAGATGTTTTTTTCTTGACGAGGGAAAATGTGTGTGCAGAGTCGGGCAATATCTTTTCTGTAAGCATGGTTTAACCTGGAAGGACAATACAACTCGCAAATCACCTCATCGTTTGAAACTATATAAATAATATTTATTTATAGCAGAGTTTTTGTAGTTTTCTTGGGAAAAGTGGACTATCGCGCATTGTTCGTTGTATTCCGTACATTTTACCTTCTTTCTGTCGTATGTATTGTTACTACCGTCTTCATGGAGAAAGAAGCCAAACATGTTGAATTGTCGAAGGTTATACACCACTCGATTTCAGCCAAAAGCCCAAATCACTCCACGTTATCATATACCTTTTATTGGACTAGTTCAAAATATTGGGGCAGATTTACAAGCCCCTTGCGTCACTTTTCCCATGTTAAAAGTGACGCAAAAGTGTTGCAAGGGGCTTGTAAATCTGCCCCATTATGCTTTAACGTTGTGGGGCAGATTTACAAGTCCCTTGCCAGACATTTACGCTGCTGTTGCGTCACTTCTGTGACGCAGTGGTGGCGTAAACCATGCGCCATGTTGCGCCTTATTTACAACGTGACGCATCTAGGGAGATGCGTCACGTTTTAAAGCCCTGTGCCACATTAAACCAGCATCAGGTTTAATGTATGCAGGGTGGGCGTTCCGTCAGAAAAAGCCTCGGAAAAGTGACGCAGTGAAATGTACAAGCTTTCACTGAGTCACTTTTCCGACACCACTGCGTCAAAATCCTGCGCCTGCTTGAAGCAGGCGCAAGGCATGACGCAGCATGTTAGGTATGGGCAGCCCCTGAGCATTGCTGGAGTTGCGTCGCGCTTGCGACACGACTCCGGCAATGCGCCGCCCTTACGCCATCAGATGAGTTACGCATCTGTTTATCCTTGCGCCACGATGCGCCGCATCCGTGGTGGCGCAAGGGTAAACTTGCGTGACGCATCTTACCTGGCGCATCCCTGCTGATATGCAGGGATGCGCCAGTCCTTGTAAATCTGCCCGCTGTATTTTCATTCCCGATTATGATGCTAGGCACTAACTTCCAGGCCATGTCTAATTTATTTCTAGTTCTCACATGCATGTTTGCTATGTATGTCGTTCTGTGTGTGTGCCAGGAGGAGGCAGTGTGAAAACCATGTACTAGTTTTCCTGTTCTTTCTGGCTGTATTGCATCTAATAGAAAACTGTAGTGTTTTACCGTTTTCACACATTATTTACACTTTGTCAAATAAAAGGTTTAGCTTTGTGTGTTTGCATTTCTCATTGCCAGAATATAATTACATCAAAGCATCAATACTTCTGGACAGTCTCAGCAGAGAGGCGCGGTATTGAATGAGCAATATCATGAAACTACTTGTCCCCTACATAGCTGTTGGCCCTACATAGCTGTAGGGCCAAATTTACTAATTTACTAATGCTTTGTGGCGGTACAAGTGCCTTGGAAGTGGTGCATAAGTGCAAAGTGCCAACAGGGGTTTCCTTTTACGCACAAAAGAAAAAGTGTTTTGCTTTGGAAAGGTGGCCTTTTCACAGAGGCAAATCTACTTGGTGCTGCTGGGCGTCAATGAGGTGTTTGGGGATGACTCACCGCCTGGTGGAAACAATGCCCCCTCCCACCCCCGAATGCTACACACTGCACGCTTGCTGCAGTGCACAGCGCACTTCCGATGCATCGGACCCTTCTGCGGGTGTTTTACATAGACATTTGTACTGGAAGGGTTTGCTTCTAGTGCAAACCGTGCAGTGTGCAGCGCCTCTGCACCATGGATTATATGGATTCTGTGCACGGTGCAAAGCTGCACCGCTCATCAGCACTTAGCCTCCTCCCAAATGTATTGATAGATCGGTATACAATTCCATCATTAATATTGTAAAAACATTGCAGAATAAACTCATAACAATAATAACACATAAAACACCTAAGGGCATATTCTCAAGGAGCTATAGCCGAGTTGAGTTATCCTCACTTTAGCGCAGCCCAAGTTGCGATAAATTCATCGCCCCATTCACAAGCTGGTGCATACAGCTCATATCACCAGTTTTCGGGCAATAGCAACCTCAAACAAGCATTGGCATACGTCTCGCCTTTGGGACCTTATAAGTGTTTAGTTATCCCGCAGAATATCCTTGGTGCAACAACATCAAAACACGTATAAAGTCCCAAAGGCGAGACCTATTGGCTATGCCAATGCTTGTTGTTTCTTTACCTTGTTCCAATGTAATTACTTGATAGTGCCAATCCCTTTCCAGCAGTGGTGTTTTACCATAGGGATGTTTATTTGCAATCTTTGCGAAGGTCTATAGAATACTTATTTACTTTTGTGTATGTTGGAAATTTTGTTGCTATGAGAAGCCAATGTTAAAAATATGGTTGCTAGAGTAATTTAAGTTGTTTAACGCTAGGAAAATGTTCTACAAAAAGCTATACTTTCCAAAAACCTGTTAGACCCTCATTCCTGGAACTGTGTAGATTTTGCGCAGCAGTTTGACCTCGAATCAGTGTCAATTTAGGAGCTAATTCTGCATATCTTTGCCTTCGAGATTTTCTCTAGGTAAAATAAAGTGCAAATTGTGTGGGCAAACTGCACAAATTCAGATTTTCAGACCTCAAATTGAGGGAAATCACGGGTTAGTAGCTCGTTATTCCCCAGCAATATCGATAGTAAACTAGAGAACAACTACTAACTGATATTGCACATGTCATAGAATGAGAGACTTACTATTCTCCTTAAGGCTTATTTATGTCAAACGGCTATACTGGTGTATAACATTGTTTGCCTAAAATGTATAAAGTTTTATTTTTTTTAATTCCACATATTTCATTAACCTTATTTGCAAATTGTGGTTAAAAAAACAAGCAAACAACCCCTTTAAAAATAAATTTTGCAGGAGAAAAATACATCAGTGCCTACAGTTAGAGGGAGACTTTGCCCACTAAAAGATAAGGATTTTGCTGGAAGGTTAACCTTTCATCCGGAAAAGAGTACAGGGAAGTTTGGCAAAGTTCGCTATTCTGTGAAGAGTGAATGTTCATTCAGTATGCTGCCCCATTTCACTGGCAAAATTACAACTTCACAGACCCTTCTAATTTCTGTAAGTAGTCAGAGCTTGAGTGAGGGCAGAACCTTCGGGTATCGAAGGAAAAGCCCACTATGGTTGCTGGGGACAGCGCTGTCTATGTTCATGGTGGTGCCAAAGTCAGTGCTCTGGTACATCCCAGCTCTCCAAGCCCCATTAAGGCTCTGGCTGGGAATCTGTTAGAGACAATAAGGACGCAGCGTGCATTACAGGATACCTGGGAAGTGGTGCGGTTGACTGTACGGGGCATATATGTAATTCGGTCGAGAACAATTGCTACCGCTAAATGCACTTCTGATATTGATAGGGCGGGAGGGGTTCAAAATTCCAAGTTACTACCAGGCTAGAAGGGGTAGATGGTGCGGAGAGAAATCAAATGGCCACGTCGTTGCAACTTGCACATGGAGTAGAATAGAATGGGGGCGGGGGAGGTACGGATGAATAGTGATAAATGATGCATTGTGTGCACAGGGGCGCCTATTACCAGGGCACAGAACTGTCCAGGGTCACCATGTGTACAGTGCACTGTGGGTTATAGAGGGTGCATGGCTGCCGGGGGGACAGTGGTATGGCCACTGAGGATACAGGGAATGCTGGTGATCCATGGGACCGGCCTGGGACATGCAGCTGTGCTAGCTAGCGTGGGATAGCTGCAGAGGTATGGGAGTGCATGGGGTCCTAGTGATACGATGATGCAGGTGTACATGAGTTTTTGGGACCATAGGGGTGCATCCGGAGTAGAGTGGATGCAGGGTGCGCAGGGTGAGAGGACGGTATATGCCCTTTGACTGATGCAGTGATGCATTGGGTCATCGAGGATACACGGGGCTATGGGGACACCAGCGAATTAATATATGAAGTGACGAGGATCAACAGTTCAAGAAGCGCGGTTACAGGGGATGCTGTGGTCTCAAGGGGAGGTTGGATGAAGGGGCTTCCGGAATATCGCAAGTATTGGGGTATAGAGAACACTCTTGGCCTGGGGATAGATATTTGGAGTGTAGCATGAAATCGAAGAGTTACATCGGTGGTATGAGGCTACAAGACGTGCAGGAGGAGTTGCAGGAGATAAAAAAATGGAGCACATGATGGGGTACCATGGTTACTGGGGTTGCTGCACGGTTTTAGGGGTATTAGAGTGGAGTTGAGGGATTGCAAGGGCACATGTATCATACGGAACACCTACATATTTGGATACCAGGGTGTAGGAGGAAGTTGGGGTGTCAGGGATAGATCCAGTACAGGGAACATGGAATGTAATGCTATCGGGGACCTCGGGATAGATGAGGTGCAGGGGTTCATGGAATACAGAGGTATAGTGTTACTGGAGTTAGTCGGTGTGCAGGATCACAAGGGTACATGGCTGTGGATGTATCTGGTGCACAGTGTATAGTTAGGACGCAAGACTTTTGTAGTACGGGGGATTGATTGTTTGGTGCATTTTTGTATGTTTAATACAAGGCGATATAGAATTGAAGGGTGTCCGGCAATATTTGGGATGTGTGGAGTCCATGTGGTGTGGACTTGCGTGAGATGCAAGGATATCGGAGCTTCGGGAGATTGTTGGGGTGTCAACGTCCTTGGGGTATACAGGTACATGCACTGCACCGATTTCGGGGGTAACAAGGGTGGTTTGATCCGGGGACCTGGAAGGTCGCAGATTCATGGAAGGCACAGCCCTCCGTGGGAGCGCACGCTGCAGTCCGTGTCATAATTGGACAAGTCCCGGCATAGTTGGCTGTCCCACCGCTCGGCGCCTTCTTCTGGCAGCGGCTCCACATGGACGTGGAAGACTAGAAGGGAAGCGCGTAGGACGAACCTTCCTAATACAAGTCAAACACGGGAAACAACAGGGTAGTGGGAAAAAAGAGGTTGACGAGGTTGCAGGAAAGAGAGACTGGAGATATGCGAGAAAGCCAAACAAGCGCTCCCGCAAGGCAAACGCTCTGCATGCACGAGTACTCATTGGAAACAGTGCAAAACATGCACGAGTTTCCAACAAAGTACAGAGCGATTCTAAGAGGTCCCTAAGCAGCGCTGCGTAGGCGAGACCTAAAAACATTGCCACTGATGACCCCGGCAACTATCGCTAATGAGATTCCGAGTGTAGGCATTCCCGAGCAAAAAGCCGCAACAACACCACACCTCAACATTCTCAACGACCAGCCAGATCGGCGATAAGAAGACAAAACATACGATAAGGCGCGTTAGCAGCAGGAAATTAACACCTGCTCTGACCTGGTGCAAAGTCGAATGACAACCGGCACCATACAAGGAAGCCCAGACCACAGCCACACATGAAGAACAGATGCCCTGGAGCAACTGAGCATGCAGCCCGGAGCCCCAATAGGGCAACAACATCCAAAGCCACCACCCCCAGGACCGCCACCCCCCCGGACTCCCACCCCCCTCCCCGGACCACCACAGAGGCAGCGCAGACCAAGACTGTGGACCTTCAGAAAACGCACCAACCTCACAGACCCAGCACCAGATTATATCATTGCCCACGACAGGTTCAAAAGAACAACCATCCTACGCATCCTGACAACCGTTGCCCACAGGCTTATGATACCAACACAGCGGACAACCAACATCCCTCCGCAGACAAAGCTGCTGGCTGTGCTGCCCATGTTGGCCTCTGGGACCTTCCAACCAACAACCGCCAGAGTCGGAGGAGCCAGCCCTATCAAAGTTCATCACAACTGTCCAGTACCCATACTCCCCCCACACTGCGCCTGAACAGCTGGAGACCAAGCTAGGAGTCTACGCCATAGCTGGCTTCCCACACGTATTAGGGGCAATTGACTGCACCCATGTCCTGCTCGTGCCCCCTGGTGACACTGCACACAATTACCTCAACAGAAAGCACATGCATTCTATCAATGTGCAGGTAACAGTGGACCACCTGGGAATTGCCAGCAATGTCGTTGCCAACTACCCAGGCAGGGTGCATGATTCCTACTTCTTCCGATAGTCCAACAGCAACCGGCGCTACCAGGATGGGACCCATGGAAATGCAGTGCTCGTTGGCAAGTACCAAATAAACACACCACACCCTCCAACTCCACAATCATGCAAATCACAACTCTGGGAGTGCACACGTCACAGACTCACATTCAACATGCCAAACAACATGCCCACCCACCAGACACGACAGCATAACTTACTGTGGCAATCCTGGGCTAGCCATGTACATGAGCCATCAACGGCATGGGACATCAGCCACACAATAGCAGATTGTGGGGAGAGGTGGGAACCAGGCATGTGCGAAGGAGGCAAGTTACCCATGAATGAGAAGGTACACAATGCCAAGTGTGGCGTAGATGTGATGGCCAGACTGCAGTATGCAGACCACACACCTATCCAGTTCGACATCCACCGCTGGTGTATGGAGTGGACAGTGGACGCAACCATGTCACCCCAGCCAGTGGGGAAGATCCCGGAAATGTATCTTGTGACGTCCCCCCTGGAAGCGTGTGCAGAGTGGGCTGGCCTGGCATACCCTGTGTAGGGGCGTAAATAAAAAGCACGTAGCTCTGGGCGAGGTCCTCTTCCAGAATGCCCAACTTGTCTGCCAGGGCGGCAACTCCCAGGTTGCCACGAGGCAGACACCGTCACCGTGAGCGGTGTTGCCTGCGAACCTGTGTGCCTGCTGCACCCCAGGCCACTGGTCCCAGATCCATCATGCCCGCCCCTGCGCAGCCATGCCTCACTTCCCACCTGCCAACACCAGCGTGTGTCAAGGAGGGCCCACCATGTGCCGGCACAAGCCCCAAGCATGAGGTCTGCAAGCTTAGCAGCCTCCTGGTACAGGCCCGCAGTACTCCTTTCTCGGTCACACATTAGGAACTGAGTCCTGATTACGCAATGGCAGAGTACACACTTTATGGCTGACTTGATATCACTGAACTCCCTTTGATGTGGTGCCAGCAATTCTGTGCGTAGTATCTGCACAACACCTGTCTGTGGTTCCTTTCTGACTACTGCTTTCAGCCTATACTGCGGTCGAGTAGGTCACACAGTTGGAACTGAGTCTTGATTTGTGTATGGCAGAGTTCATATCATTGAACGCATGGAGAGGAGGAAGAGGAAGACGTGGTGAAGTCCGGAGGAAAAAAGGATCCCCGTTACGGAGGTGATCAAACACTGCCAACAACTGCTCTGGTGTCACTAAATCTGTGTATCGTGAGCCAACGCCACGTGGCTGTTGGCCCCTGCTGACATCTGCCTCTGGCCTACACTGTGGTCGAGTAGGACACACATTGGGAACTCAGTCTCGATTTAATCATGGCATTGTATCATTGTACTGGCCTCATCGCAGACTGCATACCCCTTCAGCTCCGGTGCCACTAAGTCTGTTCCCCGACAGCCAGGGACACTTTCCGGATGAACTTTGGTGGTGATAAAGTCTATGGACTAGGGGTTGTCTTCATCATCATGTCGGTGATACTGATTCATAGGTGAAAACGAGGCTGTATCATTCCACTCCTCAATTTGCCGCTTCCAGATGGCTTCTACCCTCTGCATCATGCTCTGGAGGACAACTTCCACTGTCACCCGCAACCCTCCGCCATATTCACCTCGTACATCGATGAGGACCCACTCAGCTCGTGTGGCCCATCTCACTGCACCGCAAGTCACCGTCCTGTGGCGGTGTGCCTGTGCTGGCCTCAGTGCATCCAGGGCCACCAACTCTGTGCAGCGCAAGTCAGGGACCCTGTCCGGTGAGATATTGGATGGCCTCTGAGACGATGCCTTGGGGTCCTCAACGCCATATGTTTGTGGCCCTGCGCTGTCCTCTGCCTCCTGACTCAACTGCGGTCCACCAGGGCTCACACATCAAATCGAGTTCTGACTGGCCCGGACGTCGCATCACCGCAGGAGGCACACGCCACCACCGCCAGAACCACCTCCAAATGCCAACTGCCAGAGTCGAAACAGCTGTACTGGCAGACTAACGTAGTTGCTCACATCTGTCGTGGATGCCATCATCTGCCTGATACTCTGCTCAGCACCCCAGGTGCCACTAACTCAGTGCACCACGACTCATTGACCATTTCTGAATAAGTTGTGTGCTGTGGTGAGCTCACACAGCAATGTCACCTCACGCATTGTGGGAGACCTGGGACGATGATGAGGAAGATGATGCATGTGTAACACACCCCACTGCAGCTGCATCAGGAATAACCCGAAGGGACACAATCCTAGACATTTTTTTCACATGAGCACGCTCATCTCTAGTGCCCAACCTCAGTGCACTGCAACTCATGGACACTTCTGTTTGCAGATTGGGTGACCTCTAGTCTGTACTTGCTCCGGATACCACCATGATGCTCTGCAGTTGTCTCTGTGATGCTGGTGTTTTCTTTTTCCATTTTCATGGTGTTCACTGTTCAAGTTGTTGCCATCACCAACCACTCCATGTGGGCTGGCTTACACTCACCCCACACCCATCCAGCACAGGCGTCACTGTACATGTGACCCTGCCAATAAAGGGTCCGGGCACACCTGCCCATAGCCAGTTCCACGAACTATCTGCGTGTGTCTGTGTGGTCATGACAAATGCATGAGGGCCCCGGGGCCTACAACATTACAATGTGCTGTGTACAGCAGATGCAATCATGTCACCGCTGACAGGGGGTATGACCGTGGACATGTAGCTTTGTCGTCACCCACTCAATCAGTAAGAGGAGTGGACTGGGTCATCGTACGGAGGTCCAGCGTGGGGGTGTGTATGATGATTCTGGGGCTCTGGGCATGGTTCATTGTAGGAAATGTGCACATGCATGTGCATCTGTCGCAGTGTGGCTCTCCTTTGTGGGATGTAGGTGGTCCCTGATGGAACTTGAACACCCATGTATGTGAACTACTTCAGCTTCCATGAGCTCTTACCCCACCCGCACCTGTTCAGCCACCTTCTTTTGGCATTCTGACACCTGGCATTGGAATGCGATGTGTGCCTCGGTGGAGTGTTGGGAGCCAGCCATGGTGGCGGGTGCTTCCTGCTGTGTGGTCTGTGCAGGGGCTGGGGTCTCCTCTATATAGCTTGGCTGCCCTGGGGGTGGGTTGCCTAAGATGTCCATGGACTGTTGTAGGGCGTCAGTGTCGAAGGTGTGGTGGTCCTCTCCAGCATCACTGATGAGTAGTCTGCTCTGCTCTGCTGGAGGTGTTGTTTGTCCCTCTGCAATGGGAAGGGGAGATGCATGTTGACATTGTGTTGACATGTATGTTGGCACATTGTTCTGGTTTGCATGGAGACTGTTTGACTGTGTACATTGTGGCTGTTTGGGAGGTGCTGTATATTTGATGCGAGACAGTGGACATTTGGACTACATGATGGATGTATGGTTGTACACGTGCATTTCCATCTCACAGTTTCCTGCTACGTTGGATGTGATTGGCCTGCTTCTGCGCATTAGCGGACCCAGTTGTGTCCTCTGTTCTGCAGTGTCGGTGTTGCACTTTCTGCCACATTGTCGTAAGATGTGCTGTTATTGCTATGTGTGTGTGCTGCAGTGTGCCACGGGGATCAGGGACATGATCCAGGGTCATTGTGGGTGTGCAGTGTACTACACATCTTTGTGCATGTGTGACATTGGGCCCATCTCCCCCCGTCCCCCTAGGCCCTGGTTGTTACTAAGGGTGGGCGCAGTGCTCCGCTCCGCCCACAGAGTGTGCATAGTACTGCCCACTTCGCGCTGCGCAAAGTAGGCGTAGCAGGGGCAGACTACGCACACCCTGTGGCGGAGCAGAGTTGCCCACCACCCGCCTCCCTCCCGCCCTCATTTTACAATTACTCAGAAACATTAGATAAAGAAAATTACTTACCTGAGCTGCCGCGTCCCGAGGCTCCATCTTGCTGCTTCCTGGATAACTTCTTCCTCACGAATGCGCATGCGCGGGTGTCCGCGCATGCGCATTCGTGAGGAAGAAGCTATCCAGGAAGCAGCAAGATGGAGCCCCGGGATGCGGCAGCTCAGGTAAGTAATTTTCTTTATCTAATGTTTCTGAGTAATTGTAATATGGGGGTGGGAGGGAGGTGGGCGGCGCGTAGTGTGGCTACGCGAAGTGTGCAGGTGGGCGTAGATTTGCCCCCACTCCATAATGCTTCACGTAGCCTCACTGTGCCCACAACGCCCAGGGCTGGTCGTTACTCACCCTGTTGATGTTGTGTCAGGTCCTATCGAGCTGTGTCCGGACTCCCGACTCCTTGCGCCATCTCAACCCTGATGACTGTGACCTCCATTTCCTCCATCTCCTCCTGTGGCGCAGGACTCCCACCTCCTGTTGCCGTTGCTGTCTTCCTGTTGAAAGTGGGTTTGTGCTTGGTCTGGCTTTTCACATCATGCCAGCGCCTCTTGTCCTCCTCCATAGACCTCCTCGATATTCCGACTGCATTCACGTTTGTCATTTTGACGTTCAGTGGGTGGTAGTGTTCTGTCACCTCAGTGACGCTGATCTGGGTTTCCTGCGGACTGCACCCCGTCTGCCTCTGCCTCTTCTCCTTGCCCTTCCCCGACCCTGAGTTTCCTTGCTGGTGGTCTGTTGGGCTTGTGGGGTTCACGTTGGCCTCTGCACTGGGTCCGGGTGCATCCATGTTACTAAGCAGTTTCTTTTGTTTTTGGTGTGTTTT
This sequence comes from Triturus cristatus, assembly GCF_964204655.1. Lineage (NCBI taxonomy): Eukaryota > Metazoa > Chordata > Amphibia > Caudata > Salamandridae > Triturus > Triturus cristatus. Next base: position 748,874,580 of record NC_140586.1, read on the forward strand.
TCTTGTTCTGCTTTTATAGTGCATTTTCCCACATGACGTGTGGGAATTGCAGGCCTGTCGCTGGTTTTCGTTGATTTTTGTATCGCGCTTGGCCTGATCGCAGCTTTTTTTGGGTTCGTGTTTTGCATTTTTGCGGCGTCGTGTTGGTTTTAACTTGGTCATTTGCTGCGTTATCGTGAGTCTATCACATGGTGCCGCCGGATTGAGAATGCCACCTTAACACAGTGTTCATTTCCCGTGATAGACTGTGATGTGCAAAGTTGCGTTCAGCTAATTTTGCGATGATTATCATACATTCTTGAGAATATCCCCCCTAATGCACAACCGATTAAAAGAGCATCTGGCCCGTTTTAGTGTATTTTGCTTTAGGTTGTGTTTTGCCCTTTGCACAGCCCATCCCAGCGAATTCCGATACCACGTTGCGTGAAATCTAAGTAAATCTGGGCTACAGATAGCAGCCAGCAAGACTAGCGTGTTGTAGCAGTGACTGCTGTGGAGGACTTCACTTTCTAACACATATATTGCACTCCTTTTTATGGGTAGAAATCAACAAATGCTTTTAAGCCTAATTAGGATGCCACACGGGCTCATATTTTCAAATACAGGTGTGGTAATAGCACATCTGCAGTTTGTGAATCTGTCAGTTGCAGCATTTTGCTGGTAAACTTTTTCTGAGTTTTGCACCTCCATATGGGGGAAAAGGTGCTCGTTGCATTAACTTTCACTCATCCTGTGTCACAAAACCTGAGATGTATGCTGTGTACTAGCAAAAATTTCACAAACATTTTACCTACTGCTTTTTTTGTGGTAAAACAACATGGATTGCGGCAATTGTAAAGTGAATTATTCTGAATTCAAGTGTGAACTTCCATTTGCACCCAATTCAGGGTTTGTGCTAGAGTCGAAGTGTATGCTCGAAATACCACACCTATTCACTCTGAGCGTAATTGATTTTAAAAAAAGGAGGACATTAGTTCAGTGCATTAGCAAGGGTAATGTGTAGATTGCTACTCCATACCAGACTGCATTTCACTCTCCGACAGCCCTGCTCTGGCTTTAGGGGATTCTTGGTTTTGGCAGCAGACTCCCCTGTGTGAAACATGACCTTGTTTTGAAGGGTAGACCAGACACTATCCTCAATAACAACAGCAGCGCCAAGGTTTTTGCACAATTCCCAATTTAGCTTCATACATCACAGCATGCCAGATAACAACAACTGAGCGAGCGGCATGTACACGAGAAGTACAGAGAGGGATGGGAAACCATGTACGAGTCAACCATGTATGAATCAGTAGGAACTCCACAACTGTGGGAAATACTGCAATATGTTTCTGATCCCAATACGAATACCCTTCTTCACCTGCCATAATCATTCTGTGAGTTATCAGTGAGCATGCACTGAATCACTAGTGCTGACCACATAAGTAACCGCATGGTTGCTATTAGAAATGGGGTTTCCGACTGTCAGAGTATGTACCCTGTAAAAGAAGGAACCACCACTCTAGTCAGAGTAAGCTAGATACACATTAAAACATAACTTGTGCTCACCCTATGGTATATTGACACAGAGCAGCCAGGTTTACCTAAAGAGGCAATGCGTAAAGTATTTGTGCAAAACGCACACACGCACACACACACACACACACACACACAGTTTGAAAATGAAAAACCCATGAAAATTCTTCACAACGGGTTAGAAAAAGAGATTATATTTTTATGAATAAAGGAAGACCAAAAAAACAGCAATCCAATTAGTAGAACCACAGTTATGAATTTTTAAAGATGAAATCAAAATCTAGTGCTTACAGTCAAATAGCTTTTAGGGGTTACTTGAGGTCATGCTGGACCGGGGTGAATCCAAAGTTGAGGCCAACTGTGATAGAGCTAAGTCCGGCTACAGGATTCATGCAGGTCCAGCTGAAAAAGTACCTTAGATGGAGTAAGCATGAATGGCGAAGACTCGATGCGTCCGTTACAATCAGTGCAGGCAATTAATATTTTGTCAACGAACTCCTTTATGATGCAGGTCCTGCATCGTCATTGAGCCGCGCTGTCCCTCCGGGTTGAGCCGCGCAGTCAATCAAAGTGATGCCGTTGATCGGTTACTCAATTAGTGTCAAAGGGCAATGCGTTGATTCTGATAAGGGCAAAGTCATCACAGCATCGATTTTGATGGTCCTGGGCAGCAGGGGTAATCTTTCACGGGCCCAGGACTGGATTGGCATCACTTGGCAGGGCAGGACTCACAGATGGCAGAGTACAAGTGTTATGGCAGCATTAATGGACGTTTTTGATGGTCCTGAGACTTCAGGACAGGGGGCAAGCCAGCAAGCCCTTGGAGTCACTCTTGGTTCAAGTGAGATGGGTCCAGTCTTTGTCCTCAGCAGGGCAGAGATCGGCAGGCATCAGGGCAGAACAGCAAAGCAGAAAATAAGTTCTTCCAGAGCAGCAGTCAAGCAGAGTGGCAATCCTTGTGGCACAGCAGTCTTTACTCTTGGCAGAGTTTTTCATAGGGAACACAAGGAGATTATGGACGGAGCACTGAAACTTTTCAGACACTCACCCCAAGACACAGATCTGGGTTGAATCCATCATTGTTCTTTACCTCACTTCGCCACCTCAGTTCAGACCGAGCTATATGTAAATCAGTCTTGACCCTGGGCCTCATGGGAACAGTCCAGCCCAAACTGCCAAACCAGGTCTTCCCTGAACAGGAAACAAGCATCCTGGGACCGGTTTCAGGTTAACACCGCTCATCAGCCAGGCTAGCTTGAATCCAGTGGCAAGGTGAGCAAGGGACCCACGTCTGGGCATGCCCTGCCAACTTAGGGAGAACAAAGCAAACACAAGGAGATGATGGACGAAGCACTGAAATCTTTTATACACTCACCCCCAGTCACAGATCTGGGTTGAATCTATCATTGTTCTTTAGCTCACTTCGCCACCTCAGTTCAGACCCAGCTATATGCAAATCAGTCTTGACCCTGTGCCTGATGGGAACAGTCCAGCCCGAACTGCCAAACCAGGTCATCCCTGAACCGGAAACAAGCATCTTGGGACCGGTTTTGGGGTAAAACCCCTCATCAGCCAGGCTAGCTTGAATCCAGTGGCAAAATGAGCAAGGGACCTACGTCTGGGCATACCCTGCCAACTTAGGGTGAACAAAGCAAACACAAGGAAATGATGGACGGAGCACTGAAACTTTTCAGACACTCACCCCCAGTCACAGATGTGGGTTGAATCCATCATTGTTCTTTAGCTCACTTTGCCACCTCTCTTCAGACCCAGCTATATGCAAATCAGTCTTGACCCTGTTGCTTCATGGGAACAGTCCAGCCCGAACTGCCAAACCAGGTCTTCCCTGAACTGGAAACAAGCATCCTGGGACCGGTTTCGGGGTAACACCCCTCATCAGCCAAACTAGCATGAATCCAGTGGCAAAGTGAGCATAGGTCCAGTAATGTACTGTCTTGATAGAGTCAGAGTCCCAGTATTTAAACTCAGTTGTGCCTTTGAGGTGGGGTTGACTTCAAAGCAAGCCCTTGATGTGCACATGTCCCACTTTCAAACCAGCTCTGGCTCCAGAATATCCGTAGGGGACACTCATCAATTTGTGTGGGAAACATGACACTACCTATTCAGATGTAAGTGTCAGCTCCCCTTCACTCCTCCTGCTCATGAAGTGCTATCAGAATGCAAATTAATGCAGATGCATTCACAGTCACACCCACCCTTCCTGTGTTTGTGGCTGTCTAGAAGGAATGCACAAAGTGTAGCTGTCACCCCCTGCAGACATGTATTGGAGACAGGCTGCAAGGCACAAAGAATAACAAAAGCAGAGAAATGTACACTTTCTAAAAATGGCATTTCTGAAAGAGTAATGTTAGATCCAACTTTACCAGTAAAGAGGATTATCATTACTATTCCAAAGATATGAAACATGATGCATATACTCCTTTCTAATCAGGAATTACAGCTTAAAAGGGTATTAAAGTATTCCCAATGCTAGCATATGAGAAGAGTAGACCTAAACGTAGTGAAAAATGAATTTAACTGCTTGTCACTGCCAGGACATGCAAACCATAAAGGTACATGTCCTACCCTTTACTTACATAGCACCCTGCCCTTAAGACTACCTAGGCCCACATTAGGGGTGACTTATATGTTATAAAAGGGGAGTTTAAGGTTTTAAATGCCAAGTTGAAGCAGCAGTAAACTGCGCACACACATGCACTGCCGTGGCAGGTATGAGACAGGTTTGAAAGGCTACTGGTGTGAAAGGCACAATAAGTGCTGCAGGCCCACTAGTAGCATTTTACTTACATACCATGGGTATATGGTATACCACTTTACAAGGGACTTACAAATAAACTAAATATGCCAATCATGTAAACACCAATGCCACCATGTTTAGGTGAAAGGCAAATGCACTTTAGGGTTGGTCAGCAGTGGCAAATTGCTCAGAGTCATAAGGCCAACAAAAATATAGAGTAAAAAAGGAGGTAAGCAGGCAAAAAGTTTGAGGGAACATCACCCTAAGGATGACAGGTTTAACAGGGGCCAAGCCTTTGATCTAGTCTACCACTGGATAGTAGCCTGGAAAGCAGCCACCATATTTGGCAGAGACTCTTACTGAACATTGAATTGAGTAGAAAGTAGACATTATGGGTTTGATTTAGAGTTCACAAGATGGGTTACCCAATCACAAACTTGAAGGATATCCAATCAGTCATATTATAAGTGCCATTGGATATAATACAATGTATTATAATATGGCAAACGGAATATCGGTCATGTTTGTGATGGAGTTACCCATCTGCCGAATTCTAAATCAGATTCTATGTCACAAAACGTATACAGGTGTAAATATGTTCAAGCAAGAAGCGATTGAAGGTAATTATTATTAACACTAACCTAAAACGATGCTACACAGGAATCTCAGTGATAAAGAAGAATGCAAAAACAAGGAAATACATGAACGAAAAAATGATTTTTATGACCACATATTGAGAAAAAATAGATTTTAAATTACGTAGACAATTTTGAAATAAAAATGTAGGGAATTTCCGAATGAGGAAAGTACACCAGAAAAACAAAACAAATCCTAACCTTAGCCTTGAAGATGAATTTTTAACTTTATCTTAACCCAAATCCTAAACATACGCTAACTACAACTGTTGTGCCATCTCCAAAGTTTTTGCCTTCACCCTCCTGTTTTCTGAACCCATTTTTGTTGGCTTTTACAACACTGCACCTTCTACCACTGATAACCAGTGCTAAAGGGTTTGTACTCTCTCGTTTAAAAATATTAGAATTGGCTTATATTCAACAAGCATATTTAAATTACATGTAAGCCCCTAGTTAAGTGGTACTACTTATGCCCAGGGCCTGTAAATTAAATGCTACTAGTGGGTCTGCAGCAATCATTGTGTCACCCACTTAAGTAGCCCTTTAAACATGTCTCAGGCCTGCCATTGCAGCCTGTGTGTGCAGTTTTTAAACTACTATTTCGATCTGGTGAAATAAACCTTTTGCCAGGCCCAAACCTTCCGTTTTAATGCATATAAATCACCCCTAGGGTAGGCCCTGGACAGCCCAGATGGTATGGTTTATTGTAATAAAAAAGTTGGACATGTACTTTTAAGTTTCACATGTTCAGGTAATTAAAAACGCTCAAATTCATTTTTCACTACTGCAAGGCCTACCTCTTCCATAGGACAACATTGCAGTTATCTTATTATTAGGGATGGGCGATACATTTCGCTCCTCCGGTGAAGTTGGCGGTGTTTTGACCACTCACGCGGAGTTCCCGACCCAATTTAACCAACTGCCGCATGGCGGAGATTTTTCATGCACTCAGCTGGCCATTAGTAAGTTGGCAAGCGTGAGTGAGGATGGCATTCTCTAGCATGATTATTGGACACTAGAAGGGCACCTGGTAAGAAATGTGGGCGATTGCAGGCGGCCGTGACCATTCGTGGTGAAAAAGGTGCCCCTCGAATATAAAATGTACTCAAGCGGTGACCAACTCGAGGGACAGAACCCTCTGGCGCACCATGTGGTACCCTGTGCGCTGATTTTTCAGTGTAGACCAAGCTCCCGGCACTAAATATCAGCACAAGCTGCACGATGTGGCGATTTCTGCCCGTTCGCACAACTTTGCGGAGTCTCGTGGAGTTGTCATGAAACTCCAAGATTCCGCTCACCTCTACTTATTACTTTTAATAAGATGTAACTTTCAAAAGGAAACAGGTAAACAGTTCATATTTGAGGGCTTTGGAATTGGAATAAAAAATCCTTCTCCTATGCTAAAGCCATATTTTAAATTAAAATTTTGATAATGCCACTTTTAAAGAGTTGGCATTTTCCTGCCTTAGCCATTTTGTGCCTGAAGCCTGTCACTGGGTTATAAGACTGGGTGTAGTAGGCAATTGGGTTTTGCGTCTTCATCCTAGACAGCTATACAAAATAGAGAATTTAGGTGTGCCTGGATGGGCCATCACTGGCAGGTTGGGAGGGGTTGGGCACAGCCCTAATTACACTTGAATAGGCTGTTTCCTGCCTCCACACAAAAGGCTGCATACTACTCCCTGTAGCTAGTCTGGAGCCAGGGCAGGTGAGGCAGGAAGCCTGTGCATTTCAAAGGGAAACCTCTAGAAGCTTCTCCCACTTAGGAGGCACCTCGTATAAATATTGGACCTCAGATACCAACTCTTCAGTACACTTCTGGACCTGTGGAGATTCTTTCAGGAAGAAGGACTGATGTGCTGCTGGAAGGTCTGCTGTCATGCTGGACCGCTGCCTTCCTGAATTGCTGCTCTGCTGCCCTCATGCCTGTGTCAGAGATATTGGATCTGCACCTGAACCCAGGATTACCAGAGTGACTCCAAGGGCCAGTCTGCTAGCCTCCTTTTCTGAGCCACAGTGACATAACAGTCTTCCAACTACCTGAGCCTCTACCCAGATCCAGCTGGAGTAAGCCTGTGACCCCCAAGTGGTACCCCTCAGGTCCTGGTTTGTTGGTGTGTCCTCAGTGTGAGAAAGTTCCCTCTTTCTGCATAGTATGCCCCCACTTTTTGCTGAATTGCTGATGTTCTTTGACTGAGTGTGCCCTGGGCTCCTGCTAATAAGGTACTCAGGGCCTATGTTCCTTCCCTAAAATTGCATTGAAGCCTAAGCCCAATTGGCATCTCTGGCCACAGGTCAGCCCCTGGTAAATGGTGCCACAGGTACCCAGGGCACTGTGACCAGAGAAGGCCTCTAAGGGCTGCAGCATTTATTGTGCCACCCTTAGAGGTCCTGTACCCTGACACTCATACACTGCCTTTGCAGGCTGCGTGTCTTGGTGCAGAACAAAGTGAAGAGTCGGCATGGCACACATCCCTGTGTGCCATGCAAATAAACCACTGCCCTGGCATAGATCAGTCACTAGGGGTGGGCGGAATTTGCGAAATTCACTTTCGCAAATTATCGCGAAAATGTAAAAAATCTCCGCAAACACGCGGAAATATCGCGAAGATGCGGAAGTTTTTTTTCGCCCGTTCGCAGTATTTTCTGCGTGGTCGCGGCTCGCCAACTTACCCATGCGGTTGCTCGCGGGCGCGGTTATCTTGTTTTCACTTGTCTCGCGGTGCATGATCGCGAGAAGAAAGACGTGATCGCGCGACGAATGACGTTACTGCGGGCGCGAACTGTCGCGAGACAGCGCAAATGGCTACCAACAATCCAACATCTCGTGGAGAACACGACCAGATCGGGAAAACTTGTCGTCGAACGCGCGGATTCAGGTAAGGCGATCGCGCGCACGCGAGAATGTATTATTTTACGGCGCGAGCAAGCAGAAAATTTCCGGTAAAATGCGGATTGCGGAAATTTTGACATTTTCGCAGTCTCCGCGGAACACGAAAAATGTCAAATTATTGCAATTTCCGCGAGCGGAACGGATTTTTAGCCCAGGCCTATCAGTCACCCCTACAGTGCCCAAGTCCATTCCTGTGCACTGTAAGTGCAGTGCTGCCATTAAGAGTATATGGTGCTGGGAGTTTGTCATTACGAACTCCATAGCACCATAATGTCTACACTTAAATCTGGGAAGTTTGGAACTTCTCAGAACATTAAACCCACACTGATGCCAGTGTGGGATTTAATGTAAAATGCACAACAGAGGGCATCTAAGAGATGCCCCCTGAAACTTGATCAACTTCTAGCGACCCGACTGAGTGGCTGCTTAGGCTGCCACCAACAGACATGTTGACCCCTGGGTTGAGAGCTTGCTGCTCTTGGGGGCCTGAAACAATGCACATCCTGGGAAAAGGTGCCAAGCCTCCTCCCCCAGGATGGGCAGGTTTCATGAAGGGAAAGCTTCAAAGCAACTGGTCCCCATTGGTTCTACCACCCACTTTGGGCGGGAGAGCTGACGGGAAAAACAAGTGAGGGAAAGAGGTGTGCCCTCAGGTGGGGGAGGCGCGGTGAAGCACAACTCTGAGTCCCCACAATCTCCTGCCCCTCTTCCACTGGAGGGTGGCACAGTAGAGGGTGTACCCACCCCAGGGATGGGACCCATTGGTCCCTGCCCTTTACCTATCTGTAACACCCCTAAATCTAATATTTGGGGGGCACCCTGAACCTTGCTTCCTCAGATCCAGAAACGACAAGAGGAAAAGAAAAAGAAGGACCGAACAGCCGTGCAGCCAGCTAACAAGAGGAAGATGCTCACTGACTTGGCCCCAGCCCTACTGGCTCATCTCCCCTCGAACCTGCTCCTGCAAAATCCCGGTGTGTCCTGCAGCCAGAAACCTCGAAAACCCCAGAGGACCTGCCTGCCTTCACTTCCAAAGACTGCTTCTCCTGTGAACACAGGACTTTTTCAACTGCAACCTATGGCAGCAGCCGGAAACCGCAAATCCAGCCCACTCTGCACCCGGCGAACCCAGCCCGAGCTCGAGTGGAAAAACACCACGAGGAGGTCACTCCAGTGATCCTGACCCGAGATCTGGCAACCCCTGACCTGCCTCAAGCCTCCAGCCAACACCTGCAGTCTAAATCCAGAAGGCCCCCCCTAACCGCGACCAGGAACTGGTAAGAAGATCCGACCCCAAAAGGCACCCTTGCACCCGACGCCCCACGGCCTTGTGTGCCCAAACCAACGGTGCCTAACCAACCCTAACTTCCCAACTTACCTCTCGAAGTGGTGGTCACATCCAGAAGTCCTTCATCTCGCTGCCTGCAGTACTTTTGCAAACCGGAGGTTCTCAGTTGAAAACAACAGGGCGCCCAATGTCGAAACAGCACTCGGCACCCGGCCGCCCCAGTGCCACTGAGAGTGCACCTTTTGTGCTACTTTGTTTCCCCATTTGCCATGACCTAAACCCTAGGAGCTTTGCTCCCACAACCCAGTGGCCTGCTTGCCAGCAGCCAGCAACCGGAGTCCCCCTATCCCCCATTGGAACATTGGGCCTCAACACTCTGCACCCTGCCGCCCTAGTGCCGCTGAGGGTGTAACAAGAATGCATCACTGACCCTGGGGGACTCCTGAGTCTAACCCCAGAACCTTAACTCCCACAGTTGATAACTTACCTGTGAACTGATAACCTGTTTTCCCTCCATAGGATAACTGACAATTTTCTTCCAAAAAATTTCTAAGTGTGGAGTTATGAAATCTAAAAATATTCTTTAAAAATTACACGAATAACCAAAATGTATTTACTTACCTGTTTGCAGGAAATGTCCCAGTGCTGAATCTAGGTATCCAGCACTGTGTTAGAAAAGTAACGTAAAAAGTAACTTACCTGTAATTTACTGAAAAAGCCTATTCATTTTAATGTACTGTATTTGTATTGCAACCTACTGCATCCCCTGTAAATCAAACAAAGTACAATTCCTATTGCATGTTCAAACTGTTCTACAATCAGCAACTTATTATTGTAAGGTATTTAATGCTTACCTGTGCCAGGCTTGCTCGGTTCTAAAAATAAAACAACAGTATATTTTTTATACAAAAGCAATTGGTCTAGAGTTCAGTGCTTGAGTGTGTGAATTAATTTGCTGACTGAGTGTGTACATCAAATGCTTAATACTGTCTTCTGATACTGCCTTACTGCTAGATCTCTCTACCACAAATAGAGAGTAAGGTTCTATCTAACTTTAACCTCTGCCTACCTCTGGGGTCACCTGGACTCTATACACACTATACCTCATTTTGATGTGGTATATATAGAGCCAGTTTCCTACACTCAGTGAAACTGAATAAATGTTTTTGGGCTCTTTACAACCCCAAACAGGACAGTTGGCACCAAAACCTTGTTACTTGCACTGCCCGCCTATGTGAAGTTGCGCCAACCAACTTTTTGCGCTACAGCATCAACCTATCATTGGGAGTGCCACCACGAATCTCTGGTCCAACCGTTTGCACCGACAACCGGATCTTCACAGTACAGTGATAACCATCCACGACGTCATGCCTGATCTTCGTGCTACATGTATGACTGCTTGTGATACTTACCTGCTCCTCATGGCCCCCTCCATTGGGACTTTGTGCACAGGACTAAGAAGGTTACTTTTGAGCAGAACTAACCTGGTCCCTGTATCTGACCCACGTTGCAAAGTGGTTGGCCTCAACTTGTGACTTTCTCTTGGTCTCGCACGACCATATAGCTGCTAGTGGTGCTTTGGGGATTTTTGGTGCTATTTTTATTTAAATCTTTAAAATGTCATTGCTCCGGTTCTAGTGATAAGGGTTTTGTGGTTTTGGTGTTGATTTATTTATTAAATTGTGCTCTGTTTTTCTAAATTGGTGTGAGATTGTTCTTGTATTGTGTTTTCACTTTATTACTGTGTGAAGTGCTGCATAAATACTTTACACATCTCTTCTAAATTAAGCCTGAGTGCTCTGTGCCAGGCTACCACAGGGTTCAGCACAGGTTAATTTGGAGTCTACTTGTGCCTCACCCTGACATGGATTGTGGTTGCTGCTTGAGTAGGGTTTCACCGCCAGTCAACCAGAATTTCTCACAACAACCGGTGCCACACTTTTATCACAACCCTAACTCTAACTTAAAACACCATCCTAAACATATCCTACCTCTAACCATATATTTTAACTAAGCAGAATTCAAATCCCAACCCAAACTCTAAGTCTAACCCTAACCAATATCTTCAGCCTGAGCCTAAAACACAATAGTACCTCTAACTTTAGTTAACCCAAAAACTCTAATGCTGATCCTTACTTTAATACTGCATTGAACTAAAACACGTAAGTATCAACTCCAGCTTTATAACCACAACACAAAGAAAACCTGTAGACCAACCCTTGATCCAACCTTTACTTTAAATCTGAACATAACCCTAAATCTAATCATAAACCTCCTGCAACCTGATAGTGCTTATTTCATTAACACGGAAAATGTGTTAACAATAGCTAATGGGGTTTCCTCATTAATGCTCAAAATAAAAATAAAATCCTCATGATTACTTTTTTATTCTTGTTATTCTTAATTTTCTTTAATTTATTATATTCCTTTTCCCATAGTGTCCCTATGCAGAGTTGCTTCTTTAACACAGACAATTGTGCAATCACTGGGGATTCTCCAGCCACTGCAGACCAAATTACACCCTGCTGCCTCCTAGCCTGTAAGTGGATCTATGACATTCATCGTTTGCATAACTAGCATAAGACTAGCTACAGGAAAGCTGCATCGACCCTCTGTCGAATATTGTGTAATATCTAGAATTCACTTTGGAGAACTTGTACATGCTTGCTCCGTGCTTATTAAAGATATTGATGACCATTTGTCAATTTAATTATCATAATTTAATGTGGGCTATGCCTGTGCGGTGATTAGCCTGCATTACCGAGAATGTCCTCTGTCCGTACAGAAATTAATAAATTAATATTAATTTTGCTCATTTATGTACCGATAGCCAGCACCTCATAAAATATTTATAGAACTATGCTTAGAAAAATAAGCACTTCAGTGTTAACTTATTAATATTTGTATTTTTATCGCTTTTGCTGTCATTCTTTTGTATTTTCGTTGCAATGCAAGCAATGTGTGCAGCTATTATCAAACGTGCTGATGCTCCATTTAGTGGCATCAGAAGCATGAATGGACGATTCAGCCCGGCCAGGATTCAAGCTGATGGCTGCAGATTACGAGCAGATATCCGCAGTGTGCGCTTAAAGTCTTCAGTACAAACACCCCAATGTCACTAATACACATGTCGTTGAAATCAAAGCAATCAAACGAGGATTAGGATAAGCAGTCGTCTTTGTCACCCCGATTTCTTAAACCGGAGCATTAACCAAAATCACATCAGCACTCACTTTTTGGTCAGCAGTAAGAAGCCAAACTTTGTAAAACCTTTTCCATATGCTAGGTTAACTCGTGTGCAAAAAAAAAGTGGCAACTGCAGACATCAAATCCGACCCCTAACTAAAAAATCAGGATCCATAATGGGCAATACAGAAGTGTGGATGTCAAGAAAGTTTTGACTTTAATGTTACTTATAAACATTTCCAATGTATTTCCCGAACATACCCGCACTTTAAGAGTTAGACCTAAATCAACACGGTGTAAGTGGTGCAGTTATCATATCAAACTGCATGGGACACCCAAACATTTCGTGGAATGTACGTAAGTAAATATATTTTATATGTTATGAAAGAAAAATAAGAAATAATCTCTGTTGTTCAAGGCCTACGCCTACCTGTGTTGGGATTTCCAACGTTTTGGTGAATCTGGCACAGATTGTCTGAGTCTTGCATTGATTTCAAAGTGATTGCTGGTGGCGTTCCTGCCAGGGTGGATGTGTTGAAGTGGAAGGTTGGGAGTAAGTGGTAGGAGTTTCGGGGTTTTTCGGTATTGTTGACGTGTTGCAGATGTGCACAATACCTCTAATCTAAACCAATGCTGTTGTTGGTAGGTGCTGCAGAAGTGTGAGGTTGGGAGGTGAATGGTAGGTGGTGGTGGTGTTGCAGATGTGCAGGACATCTGAATCTGGTCTACATGAGTATTGTCTGTCTAAAGTGAATTGATGCCTATCATAATTAAAGCTTTCAGGTAAGGCTATCGCACTTTAAGAGAAGCTACTGCTCTTGTGTGGTTTCGGTGGGACACACGTGTCGCAGAGTGTATGGCACAGTGGTATCGAGAGTACACACATGTCACAGGATGCACTTCACAGTGGTATTGAGAGTACACACCTATCGCAGGAAGTACTTCACAGTGGTATCGAGAGTATACACGTGTTGCAGAGTGGACTTCACAGTGGTATCGAGAGTACACACGTGTTGCAGGATGCACTTCACAGTGGTATCGAGAGTACACACGTGTTGCAGAGTGGACTTCACAGTGGTATCGAGAGTACACACGTGTTGCAGGATGCACTTCACAGTGGTATCGAGAGTACACACGTGTTGCAGAGTGGACTTCACAGTGGTATCGAGAGTACACACGTGTTGCAGAGTGGACTTCACAGTGGTATCGAGAGTACACACGTGTCACAGAGTGGACTTCACAGTGGTATCGAGAGTACACACGTGTCGCAGAGTGTACTTCACAGTGGTATTGAGAGTACACACCTGTTGCAGAGTGTACTTCACAGTGGTATCGAGAGTACACACGTGTCGCAGGATGTACTTCATGGTGGTATCGAGAGTACACACGTGTTGCAGAGTGGACTTCACAGTGGTATCGAGAGTACACACGTGTTGCAGGATGCACTTCACAGTGGTATCGAGAGTACACACGTGTTGCAGGATGCACTTCACAGTGGTATTGAGAGTACACACCTGTTGCAGAGTGTACTTCACAGTGGTATCGAGAGTACACACCTGTCGCAGGATGCACTTCACAGTGGTATCGAGAGTACTGCAACGGAGATGCTCAAACAACAACAGTCATTTTTACTTTCTACTCCTAAAGTAAGAATTGTGAACCTTTCAGTGCTGCCGGCTTCAAGTGGCAGCAGCATGGCCTTTTACATAACAGATGTGAGCAACGCTACAGCTTTGTCAAGGCTTCTCGAGCCACGAAGGTGTCGGTGTCACCTAAAAAGGGCCATACAAAGGGCTTAATTTGAGCTGGTGGTTTCTAGTGCTCGGCACCGGCACTCAAGACAGCCTGCCACATGGTGGGCTGTTTGTCTGAGTTAGAGTGAGTACAACAGCAGTTGTTTACTTATTCAATATACGTTAAAATGACTATTGCCTGCCGCCCGTGCTAATCTTATAGCTTTGAGGGCCTGGAGTAGTCTGAATTGTCACACTTCTAGGCGTGTGATGGTTACTGGCGGTTTAGCACTGTCATTGGCAGCTCCGGCAGGGGCAATGGGTGGTGTAGGTTGCAGTGGCCTCTTGATGAGGGCCCTGGCACTTACATTTTTTTTTTCGCAAATCAAGCCCTGCCTGAAAACTCTTACCTCTATTGCAGCCACAAAATGTCTTCCAAAAAAGTTCTAAAAATGTCAACACTTAGCTAAAATGCTGCTGTTAGAGCTGACACCCAGTGCAGTCCACAGGGTTTCACCAGATTGTGGAGCGGTAAGATGAAGGTCCTACCCACATTTAAAAATAAGGTATTTTAAAGAACATGTCAGTCATGCTAGGATAATGCCTTCATGCAGTAATGAATATTATTACCTGATAGCTTCAGAAACACAATGATCCTATCTTCAAGCCTTCAGGGATGGACCTAGTGTGTCCTGACAGCTATCAAGCAAACAGTGTGTTGGCATTATACAAGCACTGTCCTTGCAAGAGCTCATGCTGTTATTGTGACTTTAAAAAACAGAGAAAACAACATTTCCCCTCTACCTCTGCCCGGGGCTTGGGAAAAGTATATATGCTTAGTTGAAAACGCACAAAATGTCTTTACTCATACGTTGTCCTTAAACACAGATACAATTGGAACAGTTGGTTCAGGCGGTGTGTATAGCATGGGTGTGTTGAGCCGGATAGTCAAACCACAGGGTTTTTTTTTTTTAAAGGAAAAAGGATAAATCAGAGCTTCAGACTCCATTTTTTCCCTCCATTTATAAGTAATGAAGCTCTCGTTTGCTCATCTTATTTTACAAGCCCTGCTGACTAAGGATTTTGCCACGGGCACAAAATGTGACAAAAGCCTCGTCCATAGAGCCCTGAGTGATGGCATCAATTATTAATCAGTGCGGGATTAAAGCAACATTGCCACTCAATCGGAACTAAAGATTGCGTCCACTTCAATATCGGCCTCTTATTCTCTTATTCCCTCCGCTGGATAGGACAAAGGCGGGCCGTGTCCTAATGCATTAGACCTTCAGTCGTTGGGAGGTCCCGTGGGGTTCGCGGTCCCTGGGGCATCACCTCCTGTCTACAGCCCCTTCCGCCAAGAACGCAGACACCATTACACCACCTGCAGCCTGTGGGAGGGAAAGTTAAAATCAGGCAAATGCCTAGAGTTTGTCCTAGAAAATGTTGGTGATTTATTGAATGTGTTTTTTCACAGGTAAATGCTACTGTTGTCCAATAGCTTTGGACAGTTCATAGACACAGAAAACATTGCTGTTTATGCACACAAATGGAAGGGAAGACTGGCAAAAGCCCAGAAAAAGATACCATTCGTGGTGAATCATGAAAGGTGGACTTGGGAAATATTTTGAGTTGTAACAGAACTGCGGGCAAGAAGTTAAACGAGAAGTGGTAAAAGGGGAGCGCGAAAAATTGAGGGGGGTATCTTATGAGAAGGGGAAATAGTGGGAGGGAAGGGTGTACGTGAAATATAAATAACACTTTATATAAGGCATAAAAGGCCTTAGACTATGGGTGCAACCCAAGCCCCTGCAGTGCAAGGGGGGGAGCTCAAACCTTCAGGAGGCACCATTACGCCCAAGGCCTATTAATAACTTTGAGGTATGGGAGATTCAGGGGCTCCTCCCCACGTTCTGCAGGGGGGACCCATCATTTTGCATGACCACAGTGCCGTAGACTCAATTAGAGACCTATTTTAGGGGTGGATGGTGATGACTATCCAACAGTCGGCATTGTCCTGTCCTTCGACCTTGAGACTTCTCCATACACTTCTACACGACCTCCCAATAAACATGGTTATTCTAATGTTATGTTCCTATAAGTGGACCTCCTGGCCAGCCTTGCTCCATCCGCGACAAGATACCCTGGAGGGTGATGTGTACATGTGACAAACAAAGATAACACATGAGGCCAGAAGTGTTTAATAGTGAATACTGTTCACCGTCTTATTTATTTATTTATTTTATTTATAGCATTTGTAGAGCGCTACTGTAACCCTACGGGCATCCTGGCGCTGTGTACATATTGCTGAAAATACTGTGCAACAGAGGAGGGGGGAGTATAAAGTTCTGGTGAAATTAGATTTTGGGGAAAAGCCATGTTTTCACCTTTTTACGGAAAGCCATCAGTTCGTCTGTTTTCCTGATGTCGATAGGCAATTTGTTCCACAGATGGGCTGCGGCTAAGCTGAAAGCTCTGCCACCATAAGTGGCTTTCCTGATTCTGGGTATGCTTACCAGGTTGGAAGATGAGGAACGGAGGGACCGTGTGGGTATATACCATTTGAATTTCTTTTGAAGTGGTCGAGGGCCCATTCCGTGTACTGCCCTAAAGACAATGCAGAGGGATTTAAAGCAGATCCTTTGATGTACAGGTAGCCAGTGAAGATCGGCTAGAGCGAGGGTGGTAGAGGATCTTCGCTCTCGGGAGAGTGCCAGCTTCGCTGCTGCCGCCTGGATGCTTTGCAATCTGGAGATCAAATAGGCCGGGGATTCCAGAAGCAGAGCATTACAGTAATCCAGGCGGCTGAGAATGGTGCTCCTAACTATGGTGGTTCTGACCTGCGCTGGTAAGAGGGGTAGCAGCTTTCGCAGTCCTCTCATCAAAGCGAAGCAGCTACTCATCTGCTTGTTGACATTAGTCTCTAAGCTCAGACGGTCGTTAAAGCTGACTCCGAGATTCTTCACTGATTTCACTGGGGCTAATGACTCCCCCAAGTCCATGGGCCAAAAATCGGTGGGTAGACTTCTGGTAATCCTGCCAACTGCGCAGTGCATTATTTCCGTTTTATCACTATTAAATTGTAGTGAGTTCTGGTTTAGCCAGAGTGTCATTTCTGCCATACAGGTATGGAAAGCCGTAAGTGGGTTGGCCTGGGCACCATCAAGGGAAATCATCAGCTGCGTGTCATCCGCATAGTTGATCACGCTAATACCGTGGGCCTTGATAATGCCCAACAGGGGTTGCATATATATATTAAAAAGTATCGGGCTGATTGCGGATCCTTGTGGGACGCCATGTGGGACTTTGATAAATTCCGACTGATATGGGGGGATGGCTACTGCCTGCCATCTGTCTTTTAAATAGGAGTGAAACCAATCAAGCGCCACTCCGCCGATTCCAATGTTTTTTAGTCTTGTCAGCAGGATGTCGTGGCTCACCGTATCGAAAGCGGCGGACAGGTCCAACAGAATCAGGATTGCTGATTCCCCCCTGTCCGCCCTCATTCGCAGGTCATCCAGAACTGTCAGCAGAGCTGACTCGGTTCCGTGAGCTGGTCTGAAACCGAATTGCTCCTCTTCCAGGATGTTGTTGGTTTCTAGGAAGAGTGTAAGGGATCTGCTGACCCACCGCTCTATGATCTTTATAGGGTAAGGCAGGAGCGATATAGGACGGTAGTTTTTTTTGCAGTTTGGGTCTAGGTTAGGTTTCTTTAATAGGGGGTTAACGACCGCCAATTTCCATTCTTTTGGTACTGTGCCAGAAATGAGGGATTGATTGCAAAGCTGTTGCAATACTGGGAAAAGGTCATCCCTGAACTCCTTTACTATTTTGTGGGGCAAAGGGTCCAGAGGGGACCCTGAAGTTGTATTAAGAGCAGTTTTAGTGAAGTCTTGTTCTGTAAGGACTTTAAAATGTTCTAAGGTAGCCTTTGGGTTGGGTCGTCCTGCGTTGTCTTCGCTCTTTTCCCTATTCTTGGGGTTACTGATATCCTGCTCAGAGGACTTAGGGTTATTCCCTAAAGCTTTTCAGTCTAGGTTTTGAGAAGCACAAGGCTTCCCACACAGCTAATAGGAAGAATACTGCAGAAACTTTGCACTAGTTCAAAAGCACATTATTAATGTAATTAATTTGCACTGTTTTTGCTGGTAGTGTAATGCAGAGTGGAGCAAAGCCATTTTGTTCCACTCTATAACACAGAAAAATATCTGCGGCAGAGGAAAAAATCGAGAAATTAGGTTGTGAAACAATATACAATACTTAGAAGTCATTCTAACAGAGGCATGTAGATTTCAACAAAATAAATACTAATCTAGATATATAAATTAAAAAAATTATTTTTTCACTAGATTTCAAAAATTGATGCTCAATAACAGAACACAATGGTTTATTCTCACTCACTCACCCATATTTCACATTTGAGAAGTGATGGGGATTTATATTTCCCACTTCGAATTGTAGAAACAGCAAAGTAGTGTAAACCCTGTTTGTTCTGTGTTTTGTTATGGTGCAAATACCATTTGCTCTACTTTGCGTGACAGAACCTCCAAAATGATGCACTCCCAAAATGTGCACCTTTGCACTTCATCACCTCTGTGTTAAGAAGGCTCAGGCTCTGCAGAGTGAAGCACTTGAGAACTGATTCCAAAGATCAAATTATTTTCTTTTTTTCAAGTAAATCCAATTAGATCCAAATGTTGTTTGCTATTTTTCACTGCCAAAAATCTTCTGTACCCTGTTTTCTCACTTCTCTTTAATATTGAATGTTTATTGTACCTTCTCATGTGACTCCGATGTACAATTCTTCTATTTATATACATTATTTCATTAGTCATGAGAACTTTGGAAGTGATTTAGAGTTTGGCTGACAGGTTACTCCATCACAACTGTGGAAGATACCCTGCCCCCCTTATTACAAGTGCCACGGCATATAATACACTTGTAATAAGGCGGAGGAGGCATGTATAACATTTGTAATGGAGTAACCCATCCTCCACCCAAAATCTAAATCAGGCCCTCTATGTTAGTTTTTAACTATCACAGAGATACCAATTACTCCTAAATGTTCAGAGACAAATTTTAACGATTTATTCTGACCAAAGACACAGCACCAATTGGTACATGTTGAAAAAGTCAGATAAATATCACCTGTGTCTCACCCAAATATAGCTGAGAAAGCCTCATAGGGTTTTACAAAAACTTCTCATGTGTGTTTCAGCTCCCATTTCAGCCCTTGTTTATTTCATCTCTTTAGTTCTGTCCAGGGGCGGCTCTTCCGTTGAAGCAAGGGAGCATCACCCCAGTTAAATTACCCCCAAAACCCCAGAGACGAAAAATAGAATGGTAGTTCATTACCTTTTTATTTTTCATCCCTGTCCCAAATAGAGTGTCAGGATGGGGCGGGGCCTTCTGAGTGATATCGGCAAGGTGAAGGGTGGGCTGTCTATGCACTGTTTGAAGTGGGCATGTCTTTTTGGCTAGCCCTCTTGAGACGAACAGCCACACATGCGCACTTTAAACATCTCTAACCCAGCTGGGTGAGGCCACTCTCTCCAATGAGAGTGCTGCTCTCATGCTGGTTAGATCAGTGCCTGGATTGGTCAAGGGAGTTCCAGCATCGAGTTTCTGGAAGAAGAGTTCCGGAGTAGAGAACATAGTGTTGGTCGTCTTCATGTAAGTGTTAACATTTTTATTTTTGAGTGTGCGCCTGCCACCCCCCTCCCACTGTAGATGTCAGCTGTCACTGGTTGTGTCTTTGACACTCAGGTCAAACACTACCCATGTTCAATGGCAGTGGGTGTTTCCTCCACTGTTCTTGTAGGTACGAAGTCCTAGTTGCTTCATTTCTGAGTTCACATTGAGCTACATTTTACGAAATGGGAAAGAGGACTTCTTCAAAATAATCAATGTAATCCTGCTGTTTGAATAAGGAAAAGAATGCAGCAGTTTGGCTGAAGAATGAGAAACAAGACAACGGTTCCGCCCTGACTGAAACTTCATTTTCAATCTGCATTTAATGTGGAGTTCCACGTCTTGTGACGCAAGGGGTCAGGCATGTCTCACCTGTACTCTAGCACTGGTGGGATAAGGGCAATCGCATTGCTGTGGCACAATAGAATCTGTCCTGATAGCAAGTCAAAGACGTAGTTTGATACTTTTTGCACCTTAATGTTTTGCCTGGCCTGGCAGTTTGGAATGGTCTGTTCCCAAGAGGCACAGGGTCGGTACTTATTTGCTTAACAACCTCCAAGCGTGGCAAATTCTGCCGCGATGCGAGGGGGTGGGGCTGGGCGTGGTGCTTAGGTACCCAGGACGGCTCACGGCCGTCATAAATCACGGTGGGCGTGTGCTCACTCCGTCCACCAATTAATTCGCCCGCACAGGCAAAAAATTAGCCACGCGTGGGCGGAGCGGCAACGGTCGGACTGCTCCCGGCCGTCATGAGCACACGACTACCGTGACTCATGACGGCCGGGAGCCGGCCTGAGCATCGATGAGGCTAAGAGGGGCCTCTGTCTAGAGTGGTACACTGGCAGAAACAATGGGTCAGAATGCTTCACAGAGCGATTGCCTGTGGTGTAGACTATTTGTAAGCATTCCTCCTGTCAACTTTTGTGTATTTTATGTAACACCCTAAGTGACCAGGATATGTCCAGACCTAGATCCTATGCTCCCTGTGGCACAGAAAACAAGCTATGCCTCTTTGACAAGTCCTTAGAAAGGATGTATTCACGTAACAACGCAAGTTATTACAACGCGTGCAGTTACATCGCATTCGTTACAACGACTGCAATGTTACTACGCTATGCCATTACAACGCAAGTCTTTACATTGACTTGCGCTAGATGGCGTGCTAACATTAGAAAAGCGTAATTTACTATTCCAACTCCAGTCCACTTAACAGTAGGGAAGGTGTTGGGATAGTAAACTACACTATTTGTAATGTTAGCACGCCATCTAGCGCAAGTCAATGTAAAGACTTGCGTTGTAATGGCATCGCGTGGTTACATCGCGTTCATTGTAAGGACCGCGATGTAACAGCATCGCGGTGTACTGAATGCGATGTAAACGATGTTTCCCCCTTAGAAATCCACAACCTGTCTGGGTTGCTTGAGTTCTCTTCTGCAGGTATCGTCACCTGGGAGTTCAGGGTTGACTATTTTAATGAGAAGCATGGCCAGCACTAATTTCCAAAATCTGGGTGTGGATAGTAGAATTAAAATGGTGGGTTGGAATGCTACTCAGAGCAACTGAGAATGGTTTAAACTATTTGCGAGTATTCACCCCCAACACCTTTTGTGCGTTTGAATATTTTGATGCCACCTTTAATTTACAACACTGTCATGGTGTTCCTGATTACTTTCAAGCTGGGTTCTTTAAATTGTTGCAGCTTTAGATAATTAGCAGAAGTGTTGCCATGTTTGTGAGAAATTGCTAATAGGGTCAGCGTAAATCTGATGGAAAGAAGGCCATTTGTACAAATGTAACAAAGAATTTGGATGAGCCGTCTAGTTAGAATGTTCACTATGATGTAATCTTTTAAGCTATACAAATAAAACCTTGAGGGCTTGTGGTCCTGTGGGATCACTTACTCTATTAAAAATAAAGTAAATAAAAAAATTAAAAAGTCTGTGAAAATCTAATATCCAAATAAAGTAGAAATTTCCCTTCTGGTAAAACATCTTTTACATAAATTTCAGAGTGCATTATCCTACATGAAGAATTATTAATTGTGGTCAGAAACTGGGCCTTTAATACATATGTTAAACATTATTTTATTGTCCCATGTGAAAGGAACATTGCTGGAGTTGTGTCACGCTCCCGACACAACTCCAGAAATGCGTCAGTTTTGTGCCGATTAATGTGTCAATAATACTGACGTATCTGCCATTCCTTGCGACATGATGTGTCATACAGTAATTATGACGCATCCATCGTGTTGCAAGCAGGGCACACTCATAAATTAGGCCCTGAGTCCATATCGATGTAACCCACAATATAACGTAATGATTATATTGTTTAAAACCTCTTCCTGTGTAACAGATGAGGCTGGATAGAAAGTTCTATAAGGCGCGTCCAGTTCAACATTTCCAACATTCTACAGGTTGTAATAAAAATACTTTTGGTTAGGAGACTACCACTTTTAAACTTTACATCCATTATCTTTCAGAGAACTCCCAAGCAGATGAATCAGGAACCAAATATGAGGTATGCAAAATAATCTGCATAAGTCATTGCATTTGCCATATGAGAGAAAGGTTACCTGCTAAGGAGACCAATCTGCCCATCTAGCATACTATAGAATGGTATTCTAAGAGTATGGAAAACTATAGAAAAACATATTTCTCCCTTAGCTAGTAACACACTTAAAATTAAGAATTCAGGAAACAATTTTTCTTCAAGAAGGTGCTCGGAACTAGCTTGTGGCAATATAACATCTGTAGTCCCTGATGCCTTCTTGAATCACAAATCAATAATTTATTGACTTTCAGCTAAATAAGCACAAAATACACATTTAATGTGTCGTTCAGAATGCAGCAACTGTTTGCACGAATGTACTGTAGCAGCATTCAGAGTCGGTGAATAGCGGATGAGTAACAGGAGTACCTGTTCTCCCACCACTGAGTGTGTGGCAGGCCCACTAAGGTACAGGGTTGTTAAATGGTAGCGGCAGTTTCAGTCGATAACCTTTCAAGTATTGCCCGGCGGTAATCGCCTCTCATACCACTCGATAATTTACCAATGAAAGAGGCAGGTGCCTGAGACTGGAAGGCAGGAAACAAAGTTTTATTCCGTCGGAGCAGAACACATCAGATCAGACAGCAAGGTATCGTCACGAGGTGCTCTAACTGCATCTCTGAGACCTGGTCTCTTATACACAGGTTTATTGCTTTATTACATATGGTACATTCTTGTTGAGACTTTGATGCACGGAAAGACATTCCTTGGAACCCCCACTTCAAGCTCGTTCCCACACATATCTACAGTAGAAGTCCCCACCCCACCCACAGTAGGAGATGGCTATCACGCAGCTGGATATTCCGCCAATTCCCGGGGGTGTGTGCAACCGGCCGGGTCTCAGGGGGTAGGGGCTTTGATCCACCGTAATCCCTTTGATGTGGGGTGTTTCCCTTACAGTAGGGGCAATAAACTGCATCCGCAGGGCTAGGTGATGGCCTGGGATCGGTTCGGACAATGGGGCGCAGAGGAAGGGGGTTTATCAAAGAGGGGCATGACCATGTATGGGATGTCGGTCAGGTGTGGGATGTGGTTCCATGGCAGGGTCGCGCTGAATGAGAGGGTTTATGGCCCGTGTATGAGAGAGCGGGGGTGGCCGGCGCGCGGGGGGATACTTGCAGCGTCAGGGGAACGCGCTGGCGATCGACAATGAGCGGGGGAGAGAGTGGGGTGCCTAAAATGGCTGTCGTGCGTTCGCTGTGCGTGGCGCTGAGGAGAGGCAAGATGGCGCAGATAATGTTCAGTTTACAAGCTAAATTTCCACAGTCCTCCCTTTTAACATATCTCGCCAGCTTGCCTGGCTGACATTCCACCTTCTTTAACCCTCCAGCTATAATATCGTTAATGTTTTCCATACATTCCTTAGAGATACAGAGTTTTTAGGGCAGGCAGGAGTAATCTGACACATTTTTTTTTTTTTTTTTACATAGTTACATACAGTTGATAACGTAGGCGAGGAGGTAGTACATACAAAATCATATCAGCTGCGCCGCATGTCAGGCCCAGGGATAGGAGGAAGGGGGCTCGTTGGAGCACAAATAGGATACTGTAAAGCAAAAATGTTTCTGGCAAAACAAGGGATATTTCGTACATTACTTAAGGCCCAGACTTCATGTGGATCAAAAAGATAGTCAGTATAGTCGTGTGCATGGCTGGTGTTGCATGAATGTCATTATACAAAGTTAGATTTTCTAAACTTCTCAGTGTGCAGTCGGAAGTGACTGATGCAACATCATGAAAACTCGATAGGAAGATAGTTAATATAAAATGGTGGTTGGGAGAGGATTTTTCAACTTTAACATGGGTTCTTCTTTCCAGTGTCCTATTATGAAGAGCCATCACTGGTAAGCTCTTATTGTTGTTTTTCTTTCGTTGGCACTATTGAGCACCGGCGGTGGAGCTAAGGTCCAGCTCAAATCCAATCTCTCACGTGGCAGGGTGTGACCATTCGCTGTTCTCTGATCACAGTCCTGTTCCTTAACACAGTTCATCATAGGTACTTTGAGACAGGGTACCTGCTTTTTGTTCTTCTGTAGGTAAGTCAGATTCATAATCCATATAAAAGAGGGAGAGAGAGAGAAGGGTGTGACGTGCTTCGGGATGCCGAGGGAAGAGGGGGTGGAGTGGGATCGGATCAAAAATGCGGACCAAGGGGAGTAGAATCTTCCAGCACTGGGCCCATCAATCGGGCCCGACGGGTTGAGACTTCAGGCACGCTGGTCAGTGAGCAGGGGGCCTCGATGTAGCCCTTCGCGCTTATCATCCTGATAATGGTGTCTCGTCTCACGCCCTTTTTGCTTCGTAGCTTCCCCCTTGGTCGATGTCATAGATGTTCCATGGTCTGCAGCCAGGCTGTGCGTCACGTCCGACCCCTCCCTTCCGATGGCAGCACGTTATCTTTAAATGAGTACAAGAAACAAAAATCTTAGAGAGTTGGCAGGGAAGACATTTACATACTTCATCCTCTCTCCCAACCACCGAGTAGTTGCGGACATGCTTTTATCGGTTGCTGTATGATTGGTGTCTATTAACTCTGATGTTAGTGTGTGCGTTACTAATCTATTAATCATTGCTGTGGTGCAAGTTCCTGTGGGTGTCCCTGTCCATCGTCTGGCCCTCTAGGTGCCGATTCCTGCGCCCGATACTGGTTGCAGGAAGCCTGACATCTGTCAACCTTCTAGTCTATTAAAAATTCGAACCGGCTTCTCCGGCAGAGACTCGTTCGTCTCAACACAAGTTTTGTTAATACATATTTCCTTCCGAGGACTGCTAAGTTTATGAAAAGAAAGTGCGAGGTGCTACTGTCACGGGTTCACGAGTATCCATTTCGGGGAGGAACATAAGCTAAGCATTATTTTTGCTGGCGACAATAGGTAACCCTTTATCAGTTTTAGGCGATGTATTATTAGTGAATAAGGTCATCAGCTGTTTCGTTCGAAATACTCTGAGGCGGCTAGTATAGGGCTGGGGTTATTTTGGGAGAACGGGGTGCTTTAGACATTCTATTTCGGGGTAATTGGGCGGGGGTAATTCTGGGCGGTGGAGATGGTGTTGTTAAAGCTCTGAAAAAACGGAAACCACTGACATATAGTCCCCGTGATGAGGGCCAAATTGGGAGACATCAGTCGTCTTACCTGTCCTTTCTTTTCTCAGCCAATTAAGCTCAATATTTGTAGAAAGGAGAGGTAGTAACGTGGCAAAGTACGGTCGTTTTGTTTCAGTCAATTTGTTCGAACACCACCGTGCTCCAGGCCAATTATACACTTACCGAGGAGGTATGTGTCGTTAATTTATTCAAAAAGAAAGAGGGTAAGTGGGCTTTTTAGTGTGGGAGGGAGTGAGAGAGAGAGAGAGAGAGAGAGAGAGAGAGAGAGAGAGAGAGAGAGAGAGAGAGAGAGAGAGACAGCCGTGAGCATCAAGTAGGCTATTTGGCATATGTACGACACAAAACGAGAGAGAGAGAGAGACATGGGTACAAAAATAGGCCACTCTGTGCACACACAACATGGAGTAGCATGGGTCTGTTCTATGTAAGGAAACACAAGCGGGGGAAAGACATAAATTCGGTGATCACGTACACACAAATACCGGATAGGGTGTGACAGTACATGCATCAAGCGCAGAAACTTAAGACGGAGACTCAGGGCTACGTTGAGTATGGGGACTTCTCCTTTCCTGTCCTCTTTTCCTATGCATGCTGCGTACTTTCAGTATTTTGTAGTTTATCCTAGGGGGGTGTCGGACCCTTTATTCTCCTCCCTTTGATCGGTGGGCGAGCACTTCAATCATACAGTGACGCTCTCTTCAAGTGACCTAAGCATGAGATGCATACACATTCATACCGTGTAATCATAGCACACACGCACAATCATGCCATACAGTTTCTCATGTTCTCAATGGTGGTCTGCACTTCACGCACTATCTGTTATGTTATGTTATGTTATTGTTTGTTTTGTAGAGCGCTCAGCTGCTCCAAAGAGCGTCCCGGCGCTAAAGATCATCACACCAAATACCAGCAGCAAACAAACAGCCATAGCAGAAAACATAACCAGAATTAACCATAACAGCATTACAAAGCAAACAGATAGGTTTTAAGTCCTTTCCTAAAAACCGAGAGATTGGTGCACACCCGCAACGTCAAGGGCAATGTGTTCCAGAGGCGGGGTGCAAGGTAACTAAAGGAGCGACCTCCACAGCGAGCACGCTTCACTGTTGGAACAATAGCCTTGGCCTGGGCAGCAGATCTCAGAGGTCTAGATGGAAGATAGAAATTGACCCTTCTCTGCAGATATTCAGCGCCGAAATTATGAAGCGCCCTAAAAGCTGTAGTTAGGGTCTTGAAGAAGATACGCTTACGAATCGGCAACCAATGCAGAGAGACAAGGAGATTGCTGGCCCTAGATCTTCTAGTTAAACCGAAGATTGCCCTGGCTGCAGAATTTTGAACTATCTGCAGACGAGTCAGCAGATACTCAGGAAGACCTAAGTAAAGGATGTTGGCGTAGTCTAGGCGCGAGCCAATTAATGCTTGCACCGTAATTTTCTTATGCTCCAAAGATAAATAGGGCAGAAACTTGCGCAACATCCTTAAGATGGCAAAGCACTTCCCAGTCAAGCCGGCAACCTGGGTTTTAAAGGAAAGAGTGTTATCGACCATCATACCCAGGTTCTTCGCTGTAACCGAATCGCTGGCAGGGGGAGACATGGCCGAAGGCCACCATAGCTTCCAACGTGGGTCTGCAGGACAGCCAAAGAACAATATCTCGGATTTGTCGGAGTTGCATTTGAGGCCATTTTTCCCAAACCAGTCAAACACAAACTCCAAACACTTCCGAATGGCTGCTCCATCGAAGTCACAGCCCCTGTCACAAGTGAACAGGAGCTGTGTGTCATCCGCATAGGATATGATCTGGGCCCCTAGCTCCTCCACCCGTGCCGCAAGAGGTGTAAGGAAGATATTAAAGAGGGAAGGACTCAGTATGGAGCCCTGCGGGACCCCTACCTTAAGCTGCGGCATCCGGGCGGAGAAAGGGGGGGCCCAGATCGTTTGTGTCCGATCGGCCAAAAAAGACTGAAACCATGCGAACACCGTACCCCGCAGCCCAATCTCCCAGAGTCTAATTAGGAGGAGGTCGTGGGGGACGGTGTCGAAGGCCGCCGACAAATCAAGCATGATAAGCAGGGCCTTTCCACCCCTATCGAGGGTCTCCTTCACAATCTCAGTAACCTCAAGAAGAGCGGTCTCGGTGCTCAGGTTAGATCTAAATCCAGACTGTGACTGATGTAAAAGGGAGTTGCCCTCTACAAAGTTGGTAAGGGTGGTATGAACACACTTTTCAGTGATCTTGGCCAGGGCAGGAAGCAGCGAGATTGGCCTATAATTAGAATGCAGTTTAGCATCTGCATTTGGTTTTTTAATGAGGGGAAGAACTAAGGCCTGTTTCCAGGAGGAGGGGACTTTGCCCGACTTCAAAGATGCATTAATGAGAGGGTTGATGATCGGATTAAGGGCAGGTGCCAGGGTCGCAAGACACTTGGCGGGGCAAGGGTCCAGAGGAGAGCCAGATTTCAGGCTAGACAAAAGGTCAAGCGAGGCCTGAGGCTCTAAAGAGGGAAAACAGTGCAGGGTAGGGCCCACAGAATCCATATGCATAGCTGGTGGGCATAACCAGGGGTTGGAAAGGCCATCGACCTCTGAACCTTTGCTCAAGATGATCTGGGTTCCTTGTAACGCTGACTGGATAGTACGTATTTTATTAGTAAAAAATACTGCAAGCTCCATGATCCAAGGTTCCGAGAAAGCAGATGCAGAAGTGCAGCAGGAGGGAGAGATGAATTCTTTAACAATCTTAAAGATCTCTTTGCAGGAGCTATCTGCTTCCTCGATCTCACAACGTTTGTCTATGTTTTCCCTGATATTGAACTCGGTGCGGTCCATGTCCACTTCATTCTTCAGTCGGAGCTTCGTCGTGACCTATAGAGGCGAAAAAGAGGGGAGGGGATGTGCAGTATTCAAAGTACCCTAGCGCGCGCAGACACGAAAAAGTTCTACTTACCACGTACCAGGCTAGTCGCAGGAATGGGTGATACCACAGACCTATTATTCTTTTTGTCCGAGACAAAGATGCTCTAATTTATTCATTTCCTAAATTCGGGTTCCCTGGTCATACATGCATTTCTCAATCGGTCGTGTATTAAGGTGCAAGATACCATACCTTGCGTTCGGCATATACCCTGAGCTATGGTTGACCATTGTTTAACAACTTTTGGAAAAAGATAGGTGTGATGGGTACAAATTCCGTTAATCAAAAAGATTCAGGCAAATGGGGACTGCATTATCTGTTTTCTATTGCTTGGGAGTAACAATCATTTATTCAAAAGAAGAAATCTTTATCAACCTATGTGATTAGTCATGACACTGATTCCGTAATTCTTTCAAGAGGCCCTTTATTTAAAACAATGTCAGTATACAAGATACGGGCCTACAACCGTTCAGGCCGGCCACGGCGTGAGAGGCGTCGAGTGTCATGAGCAACACTACTACGGCATCAAATCGGTTCCCTCCCCGCCCCTCCCCGACCGTCATGTGTGGAAGCATCGCATATATATATATATATATATATATATCTCTTTTTAACACAAATGTCACGTGACTGGAACGCCACAAGGGTTTGTAGGCCTCTCCTACATCGGCGCCATCTTGGGGCGAGGTCGGGCCAGAGTACAGTCTAAGTCTTTCCATGAATTAGCTGTTGGACCAGAATTCCTTTCGGTAGTTCGAGAACTTTCGTTAGCGTCAACTTTGCGTCAGCATGGCGTCACTGCGACCCCGTAGAAATGCCATGGTTCGTTCTTGGGGCGGGGCAGCAGGCGGGTTCTTCCGCCGACGCTTCGAACCAGTCTTTCTTACTGCACCAAGCGGAGGCAAGGTGGCTGTCGTCCGAGGTAAAGAGCAATGGCGGCGGTTTGTCCTTACCGGAAGTCCGTGGGAGTCGAGTGTCAAATGACTCCAGCCGATTCTGCAAAGCTGAGGGGAGCATTTTGTCAAGGGTGGGGCCCACGCCCAAGCAGAAAAGCTTTCGAGTCCAGAATTGTCTCACGGTGGGCTTAGGCCTGGATCCGGAGGAGCCGACCGCCGGAGTCAAAAGGCAGCAGCAGTAGCAGCTCTTCGGTACAGCCACCGGGTGGGTCCAGTAGCAGCGACAGCAGAAGTTCGGATGGTATCGCCACCGGGATGATTCCAGTAGGAGCAACGACAGCAGTCCCGGGGTGGGTCCCCGATTACTTGGCTGCGGGGGCCCACTCCTCGCGTCGGGCGCTAGTGGCAATCCTGGTGAACCCGTGCTTGGGCGGTTGTCCGGTGGTCGCGTGCAGCGGCAGGGTGCAGCTCAGCTGGCCGGTGAGTCAAAGACGGTTGGGTGCAGCTTAGCTGGCCGGCGAGTCAAAGACGGTTGGGTGCAGCTTAGCTGGCCGGCGAGTCAAAGACGGTTGGGGTGTCCTCATCTGCTGGTGAGCCTCCACCTGGGGAGGCGGGGGAGGCCCGTCCGCGTCGCCTCCCCCCTGCCAGGGCACCCTAGCCGTTATTGAAGAAAGAAGAAGAGAATAGGAAGATCCGCCTAGCGTGGCAGACTCCATCTTGGCGCTGTTAGAGTTTTGGCGCTTCGTATAGCCTCCGGCCTATTCGCACAACCGTCCGCCACTGAAGTCGATGGATTTGGCATGGTTTTTATAGCCCAGAGCTGACTAAAAGGACCGCCCAAAACAGGCCAATGTTGCAATTTCGAGGAAGGAGAGGCGAGGACGGTGTCACGTGGACGTTAAGGCTTTGGGATGGAGGTTGCCGCAGACTGTCATGTAAATAGTTGTTTTAAAACGTGTTTTAACCTGTTTACCCTGTTGGTGTGTTTGTTATATCTTATAAGTTATTAAAATGTTATAACTATACTACTTCGTTGGAGTGTTTGTACATATTTGCAATCTGGCGACGAGCACAAGGAGGTTACTGCGTAATCGGAAAAATAACATAGCCCAATTGAGCGCGATCTAGCCCTAGTTTGGTGACGTCGATGGTGGGTGTCAGCAGGCTTCCGTTTGTGCAGGATTTTGTCATGCTTATTGGGCGGGGTGGGCAGTGAGGCAGACATGTTTAGGTAGCGAGAGTAATGGAGTCGGGCTACCTCGTGGCCGTCTCGACCGTGAGCTTGGCTCCTTCCCTTGGTTTCATATTTCCCACAAAGGGCTATCTCCTAGCGTTACTTTAGTTTTTGTAAGGTCAAAAAGGATCCCACCAGTGCCTTTACTATTTTGTTGATTCCTGTTCGTTCATCCTTCGTTAGTCGATTCATTCTGGTGGACTCTTTCTTTCTCATCTCAGGGTCATCCAACGTCATTGCCGACGTTGTGTTCAGTACAAGAGGCTCGGTCGGTGCGGAGGCCGTGAGGACCGAGGCCCTTGTACTGCTTTCGCTCGTGTTTGGGGGTTGTGGGTGTTGCACTACCGATTGGGAGGGTGCGTATGGAGGGGGCATGTAAATGATTGGGGGACCTAATAGTAATTCGTCATTCGTTCGTTGCTTAGAGGACAACTCAGGGTAGAGCATAGAGGGGGTCCTAACAGCGTACTGGCCTGAGGTTTCGGGCTCCTGTCTTAGTTTAGTTTCCCTTCTCTCCTTTATTTCTTCTTCTAACTTTCTAGCGGCAAGGTGAGCTGCCTTTCGTAATTCCTTTTCTGCTTTTACTTCTTCCCTCTTTTTCCGTTGCGTTGCTTCTTTGCGCCACATGCCGATACTGTCAAGCATAGTAGGCGTCGTCTTATTGCTACGCAGAGCTATTTCTAGCACTTCTATCTTATGGTCGTCGAAGGATCCCATCAGTGGCCACTGACTCTCGGGGTCCTTCTTTGTATATTTATGCCATAGCTTGGTATAAGCTACGGCGACTAGTCCATATTTTAGTGAACATGTCCTTATTAGGGGTGCCTTCCAGTGGAGCCGGATGGTCCACCTCTAATAAGCGGTCCGGGCAGAACCAACTACCAATCAGTGGGGAGAAGATAGGCATGACGGATTTCAATGGGGACAAAAGTCAGCACTACCTATCTTTTCACTGCTTGCAAAGACTAGACAGAATATCTCTATTCCTCGTTATTTGTAAGCAGAGAATACCTCCAAAAGAACCAATATCGAACAACTAGTGTTCGGACAATCAATCAATCAATCAATGGGGAGATAAAGATAGGCACGACGGGTTACAACGGGGACAAAAGTCTGCGTTACCTACCCTTCACTATTTGCAAAGACTAGACAGAATATTTCTATTCTACGTTATTTGCAAACAGAGAATATCTCAAAGAGCACTATTCTTCAAAACAATCAATGTTCGGACAATCAATCAGTGGGGAGATAAAGATAGGCACGACGGGTTTCAACTGGGACAAAAGTCTGCGTTACCTACCCTTCACTATCTGCAAAGGGAGAGAGAGAGAGTATTTCTACTCCTCCCCGTTTGTAGACAGCGAATATCTCAAAGAGAACAATCAATGAGCACAATCAATGAGTAATACTAGTATTCCAAAGCTTCAAAAAATCAATCAATTATTTCGCAAATTTGTCGTGTATCACGACCTTACCCGGACCGCGTGGACAGTTTCTCGTCTTCCGCCTCCAGCGCCCGATCGTCCTCTACTCTCCGTATTTGCCGCGGCACTCCTGATGGTTCCCAGTCAGGACCGTAGATCACTCGAGAGAGGTCTGCTCGGAACCAGTGAAGTTCGGATGATCAGCTGCCAGACGAGGGTCTATTGGGCAGGAGCTCTCCCGATCGTTGCAGTCGTTCACTCTGTCGTCAGGACCTCTCCCACTGGATCCACGTGTCGCTGATGGGCCCCACGCTTGGGACGCCAATTGTTAAATGGTAGCGGCAGTTTCAGTCGATAACCTTTCAAGTATTGCCCGGCGGTAATCGCCTCTCATACCACTCGATAATTTACCAATGAAAGAGGCAGGCGCCGGAGACTGGAAGGCAGAAAACAAAGTTTTATTCCGTCGGAGCAGAACACATCAGATCAGACAGCAAGGTATCGTCACGAGGTGCTCTAACTGCATCTCTGAGACCTGGTCTCTTATACACAGGTTTATTGCTTTATTACATATGGTACATTCTTGTTGAGACTTTGATGCACGGAAAGACATTCCTTGGAACCCCCACTTCAAGCTCGTTCCCACACATATCTACAGTAGAAGTCCCCACCCCACCCACAGTATTAGATGGCTATCACGCAGCTGGATATTCCACCAATTCCCGGGGGTGTGTGCAACCGGCCGGGTCTCAGGGGGTAGGGGCTTTGATCCACCGTAATCCCTTTGATGTGGGGTGTTTCCTTTACAGTAGGGGCAATAAACTGCATCCGCAGGGCTAGGTGATGGCCTGGGATCGGTTCGGACAATGGGGCGCAGAGGAAGGGGGTTTATCAAAGAGGGGCATGACCATGTATGGGATGTCGGTCAGGTGTGGGATGTGGTTCCATGGCAGGGTCGCGCTGAATGAGAGGGTTTATGGCCCGTGTATGAGAGAGCGGGGGTGGCCGGCGCGCGGGGGGATACTTGCAGCGTCAGGGGAACGCGCTGGCGATCGACAATGAGCGGGGGAGAGAGTGGGGTGCCTAAAATGGCTGTCGTGCGTTCGCTGTGCGTGGCGCTGAGGAGAGGCAAGATGGCACAGATAATGTTCAGTTTACAAGCTAAATTTCCACAGGGTGACCTAAGCAGGTGGGTAGGCAGAGATAAGTGGCCCCACAGAATTTCGTACATGGCTCCACACAGTGGTAATGGTAATGTGTGAAGTGTATGCCGGTCTGGCCGGATCTCTGAGAGAGCACAGGCTGAGCAGTAACCCCTGGCTGCAGAGCTCTGCAGGCTCTCTGTCCTCAAGCTGATTGACAGCGGTGACAACCAATCCCACTGAAGGGGTGGAATTTTCAGTCCAATGATGTTCCTGCCCACCTCAAGGAGCTCCCTCCCATGTGTGGGGTGTTCTGGATTTGTCTGCTATTAGGGGCATGATTGACATTGGAAACCATGTTTACTTTTCTTTTCTAAAGTTCCCTATGTTGCCTCCCTTCGATCCAGGCCTCTCCTTGAACAGGGCTGGATGTAGTTGTTCAGACGACCAGAGCATCTCACTGAAGGGCATCTGGTTCCTCATAGGCTGTCCCTCTCTATTCATTGGTTGATCTGATAGACACCTTCTGACCCTTTTCATGCAGGGGAGAGGTGCAGACATGTTTTGGTAACATTTGCAGTCCACTGATATGCACAGATGAAAGGGTGGTTACTAGTCCATGGGCACCTAGAAGAGTGATGGTTCGATGAGTCCAAGCGGCAAGAAAATCAGCTGCAGGTACAGGTGCAAGTGGAAAAGCCTTCCCACGGTAAGTACTCCCATGGTATGTCAAGGGGCCACCCATCAGTTGCACACAAGTCCCATATATATTTGGGTATCATAATTTAATATCATACTACACTACAAGCTTCTTAGAACACCGGAAAGACAAGTCAACTGTTCGTATAAATTACAGTGCATGTTAGCAAATAAAATATATAATCCCCACAGCACTGTAGGACGAGTAATGGGATGTCTTATAGGTAATCATATAAAAACATGATCAGAGGAAGAGGGGAAGCCGCAATGCTATAACGTTCGAAACATGACAATGGCATATGCACCTAGGCACAATACAGGTTGTGGTGGAAAACGAGCACAGCACAAAGAAAAGGGAAATTTAGAACCTAACAATTGTGTTAGGGAATATTGAGGAAAAATAGCCACACTATCATCACCAGAATATTTTGGGCCAAAATATTGAACAAGTAGGTGCACAGAGAGAGGTAAAGATTTACTATTCTTAACTCCACTTCTATGCACCTTGAAGATATGAGATAAAGCACCTGCTGCCATACATTATAAGGATATTGTGAGTCACTGAGGATTTCTATTACCATATAGAGGAACGAGGATGCAGGGGGTACTTTATTCCTTACAATACGTGGTCACACCATCAGGCTTCCCAAAAACCTCTTAAATCCTTGGTGTGTATCTCTTTCAAATGAAACATAGACCATATTTGTAAAGATGTAGAATAGAAATAGAATCTCTAGTGGAAAATTAAACACATCAAAAAAACTGTTGCATATTTGTTGGAAAAAGATATGAGAATCAGTTTATTACATGTCAGCCTTTTTTTTAAAAAAAGGAGGAGTTGCTTGGAATGTGTTGAAACATGCTTAAAGATTCTAACTTCTCTTTAATTATCTAAGGAGTGAAAAAAATGTACATGCTGCCGTGAATATCTCCTTTCTGCTTACAAATGTACAGCTAAAAAAATAGCAGAAAAAAGAAAAGCCACATTTTGTTTTCACTCTTTTAAACATCTGCTTTAATCATGCTCGATGACCAGACCTGCCTTTCCGCTAGGCTGTAGGTAGCAGGCATTGTGACATTAGAACTCAACTGTAAAAGGGTATTACAGTTGAGTGGCTACATCATTTCTGTATTATACATGGTATTCTGTTATTCCTGTATAAATGCCAATTGCTAATTTCTTTATAATCAGCGACTTGTGAAACACTCAGTCAATGGTTATAAAGAAAAGATGCCAGAACTGGACTATTATACGTTATTGCAGTCTAGTTTTGATGTCACAATACCTGCTGCCAGAGCCAGCAGCCGAGGTGAAAGGCAGCTCAGGTCATGGAGTGTAATTGAAGCAGCTGTTTGTAAGACATGAAAATGGACATTGCTTTTATTCATACTGCTCTATTTTTCTAGCTTACAATGACAAGCAGAGAATTTTATTTTATTTTGTTGCACTCCTTACAAAAGCTAGAAGTTCTGAGGTTCTGCAAATCTATTTTAAAAAAATGACTTGTATTGAACTGTTTATAATATCTCTTCACAAGAAAAACCTAACAGGGTTTTGATTTGTTTAATTTAGTATCAGAGGTCTTATTTTTATTCTTCATGTTTGCAAACATGCTCACCCTTTCATATGAAAGAGCTACACACCAAGGTTTTAATTTGTTTGTGGAAAAGGCGATGGTGTGACTTTGTATTATACAGGATAATTCACAGCCTGGCATGTCTGATAAGGATATTGCAAGTCACCTCAGAGGTCCATAACCCTATTAAGGAACTTGGCCTTCACCTTCATTCCTCTATACTTGATTACTTTCAATATCCTTATAATGTATGGCAAGGGGAACATTTTCCCCTTATATAATAGGCAACTGGGTGCGCCACAACTCACCTATTATATAAGGGATAAAGTATCCCCAGTCGTTCATTATATGGATATTGCAAGTCACCAAGGAGTTCCATGAACATATAGAGGAACAAAGCCAAAGTTCTGAAAACAGTTTATTTAGTTCCACACTCAAACAGCCAACATCCCCCATTTTGCTCTTAGATTTTCAGTAAATAAGCTTAATACAAGATTCCTGTGGTTGCCCACTCTTTTCATCAAAGGACCTTGGTATTTCAGATAAGGCACTGAACATTTTCATGTCCCAATGTGTATCTCATCATTAATTGTAACTGTTGTTTTTGCATTTGTCACCCCGAGTGGGACGGGTATGCCCAGACGTGGGTCCCGTGCTCTCCATGCCACTGAAATCAAGCTATCCTGGCTGAAGAGGGGTGAAACCCCGAAACCGGTCCTAGGATGCTTGTTTCCAGTCCAGTGAGGACCTGGCTTGGCAATTCGGGCTGGACTGTTCCCATGAGGCACAGGGTCAAGACTGATTTGCATATGGCTGGGTTCAAACTGGAATTGCATGGTGAGCAAAAAAACGATGGATTTAGGCCCAGATCTCTGTACTGGGGTGAATGTATGACATTGTTCTGCATTCTGTCACTTAGACGAAGAGATGCATTGGTTCTGAGATGCAGCAAGGCTGAGATGGCAGGGCCTGTGCCATCATTGAGAATCTCTTTGATGGGGCTTGTGATACGAAATCTATCATCGGGATAGCGGTGCACGTTCTGGGTGATGTGTCGGTCCCAAAGAGCTGAGAGGCTGCGATGCCTAGTCCGGTGTCGTCATCGAGACTGCCATTGATGAGTGATGTGAGGGCTTGTGCCGAGGATGCGTTGCACAGTTGAGACGATGCAGAAGTTCCAAAGAGTTGTGATGCAATACGGGTCTTTGCGATGGGTCCAATCCATGCGCAGTGGTGGTATGCCAGTTCTGCTCAGATTAGCGTAGTGCTCCAGAGGAGATATGTCAGTTACATAGGATCCACAGAGGCTGGCAGAGCACCTTAAGCCCACTTCACAGAGTCCAGGTGCAGACTCATGGTTGTTGGAACTGGAAGCCTGTCATGTCCCTGAGGATTCAGATCAGGAGGCCTGCCAACTAGCCCTTTGAGTCACTCTGGGTTCTAGGTTCAAGAGATGCAGGTCCAGCCCTTCTAGCGCAGTCAAGAGGGCAGTAAGCAGCAGGTCAGCACAGCAGGACAGCAGTTCCTTCAGACCAGCAGTCCATCAGAGTGTCAGTTCTTGTAGCAGCACAGCAGTCCTACTTCCTTTCAGAGTATCCACCGGCCCAGAAGTGTACTGAAGTGATGGTGTCTGAGGCCTAGTATATATACACACAGTTGTGCCTTTGAAGTGAGAAGAAGCTTCTAGAGACAAGTCTTTGAAGTGCAAAGATTCCCCATCTTCCTGGCTCCAGACTAACTACAGGGGGTATGCATACCTTTGTGTGGAGACAGGACTGAATCTATTCAAGTGTAAATGGGGCTGGGCCCCTCTCACCCATCCAGCCAGTAATGGCCCATCCAGCCCCACCTAAGCTTTCCATGTATGTTGCTGGTTAGGAGGAATATACAAAGCCCAGCTGTCAGCTACAACCAATCATGTGACTCAGAGACAGGCTTTAGGTACCAAATGGCTAAGGCAAAAATATGCATTTTATCTAAAGGTGGCATTTTCAGAATTTAAATAAAAAAATTTAAAGTTTGATTCCAGAGACACCAAACATTATGGTTACCTGTTCTCATTCGGTTATTACACTTATAAAATGTAATAAAATAATTCCAATGTTATTCTATGGAAGAGGTAGGCCTTGCATCAATGAAAAACAAATTTAAGATTGTTTCGCTACCAGGATATGTAAAACTTAAGTGTCCTACTTTTTAATTACAGTGCACGCTGCTCTCTGGTCTTTCCTGGGCCTATCCTAGGGATGACTTATATGTATTAAGAAGGAAAGTTTGGGTATGGCAAAAGGATTATTTTGCCACTTCGAAATGGCTGTTTAAAACTGCACGTACACTGTCTGCAATGGCAGGCCTGAGGCATATTTTGAGCGCTACTTAAGTGGGTGGCACAATCGATGCACTAATTTCCAGGCCCTGTGCACAGGTAGTGCCACTTTACTAGGGACTTACAGTTAAATTAAAGATGCCAATTGGGTAAAAGCCAATGTTTCCATGTTTTAGGGTAGGAGCATAAGCACTTTAACATTGTGATTCCCAGTGCATCGCAAACTAACCACCTTCTTGAATATTAAAAAGGTAGGTTGCAGTTTGCGACCCATTGAAAATGACTGCCATTACAGGGTCTGCCTATGTCAGCAGACCACCATGTCTGTGAATGCTTGAAAATAAAGCAATCTTTTTTTTTATGCAGCCTGTTTTTCTTAAAGGAAAAGGGGTTGCATTCCAAAGAATTATATGAATTGAATAACTTCAATTTTTTAACATCCTAAAAGGGGAAAGGTTGCGTCGGTGATCCCTTTCTGTTGGCGAACAGGTTACTGCCTCTTTTGAGTTGTTGGTAAAATATTCATGTTTCACAACGGCATTTCTGTCTCAAAACATGAATACATACCACTTTAATTTGGTAGTTGAAAGGGATGCCCTACACACACCTCTTCCAAATACAAAATTTGAATTGGGTCGCAAACTCAAATTGCACAAATGACTGAATTGTAATTTGGTGTTACTATTTAAAAAAAAAAAAGCATTTTTGTGGTCGCAAATGGCCCAATTCTGTGAATCAGACTGTATGCAAACTCACAAATGCTTTGCACATCCAGCCCCTTGTCTCTAAACCGATGTTTATGCAAACCTGGCAAAGATGTAGCTCCCCCCACCCTCTGCATTTGCTTTATTCCCCCTCTATTTGGGTCCCACTTCTGCAGCTGTTCATGTAAAGGAGTTCTCTAGACATTTTCCAGTGAGTGTTGCCAGTGTATATTTGATGCTTTTCACTTAGGTTTGTGCTCGCTGGCCTAGAGGGTGTAGAGGTTTGCTACTATGGGGTTTTACCGGCCCTTGCTGTGGCTGACAATTTGCAGGACACCATTGAAATTGCACCACTTTTTTAGAGTTCTGTACCATCTTTGAGTTTTTCTCAACTGCATACCTTTACATACATGAATCTATGCATGCTCTAAATTATTTTAATTTTTGGGCATTCCGCTTTGTGTGACTAAATTTTTGCTTACTTGTCCCAGGCTTAATTTGTGGAAAGGACTCAGACACAAAGGGATTCCTGGGAGCCAACTGCCAGTCATGCAAAAGAGTAAGCGCTGCCAAATACAAGGGCTGTTTAGCCTACATACCTTCTCATGACTCTTTCTTCCACCACCAACCCTTTCTGACACTTTATCTCACTAGTGTAGCCTCTTTTTAATCTTTTTTTCTCTCTTTGTCACTGTTATCCTATCTTTCACATCCAAAGTCAGTCTGATGTTGAAAACCAAGTGTCAATTACCAAAAATGAGTGCCAGTGACCCCCACCTGCAACCAAGAGATTTGCAGTGGCCTGCTCGGAAACAAAGTGTTTTTTTCTGGAAGAGGCTGAAAACAGAGGCTGGCCATACTTATTTTCCAGGGAAGTAAACATACCTTTTCCAAACTTACTACCGAACCAGCTCCTGCCACCACTGAAGTACCACCAATGCTGCTCCGCCACAGTGGAGGAGTTGATGATGTAACAGTTTCCTATATAGTGAGGGACATATGCATGAACTTTAATGAAGGATTAAAGTGGAGGAGATACATGGAAAAGGCTAATATGGGAGAAGAGAACAGAAGGCATGTGCTATGCTGAGTCCATAACAGACAAAAGGGCAAAAGACTGGCCACAATCAGAAAAACTAAAGAGAAGGAGATAATGGCTATCATTTATCACTATGACAATGTTATGGATTTTATTATTGCTTTCTAACAGACCCAAGTGATGTGATGTTGGCCTAAATATGTTTTACGAGTTCATGAAGGTTTAAAGAGGAGTTTAGGAAAGGCTAAGGAGGTGTTTAGGAAGGCACAGACACCCACCCATAAAATGTAAGCCCATTGCTATTCACAAACTGCACTTCTAAAGGTACTGCAGCCAAAAATCAATCAATCAATCAATCATGGAATTTAAATCGCGCACTACTCACCCGGAAGGGTCTCAAGGCGCTTGGGGGAGGGGGTCTGCTACTGCTCGAACAGCCAGGTCTTGAGCTGTTTCCTGAAGGCGAAGTGGTCCTGGGTCAGCCGCAGGTGGACGGGCAGGGAGTTCCATGTCTTGGCCGCTAGGTAGGAGAAGGATCTTCCTCCCTCGGTGCCTCTCTGGATGCGAGGGACGACGGCGAGGGCGAGGTTCGCGGATCGTAGCTGTCGGGTGGGCGTGTAGAAGGTCAGGCGGTCGTTGAGGTACCTTGGGCCCAGGTCGTGGAGGGATTTGTGTGCGTGGGTGAGGAGTCTGAACGTGATCCTCTTGTTGACAGGGAGCCAGTGCAGGTCTCTCAGGTGGCTCGAGATGTGGCTGCGTTGGGGGGCGTCCAGGATGAGACGGGCGGAGGCGTTCTGGATATGCTGAAGTCTTTTCAGAAGCTTGGCTGTTGTACCGGCGTAGAGGGTGTTTCCGTAGTCTAGTCTGCTGGTGACGAGGGCCTGGGTGACAGTCTTCCTGGTCTCGGTCGGGATCCATCTGAAGATCTTGCGGAGCATGCAGAGGTTGTGGAAGCAAGATGAGGAGACAGCGTTGACTTGTCTGGTCATCGATAGGGAGGAGTCCAGGATGACGCCCAGGTTGCGTGCGTGGTCCGTTGGCTTGGGTGCGGTGCCCAGGGCCGGGGGCCACCAGGAGTCGTCCCATGCGGAGGGCGACGGTCCCAGGATGAGGACTTCTGTCTTGTCCGTGTTCAACTTCAGGCGGCTGATGTTCATCCATTCGGCGACCTCTTTCATCCCTTCGTGTAGGTCGGCTTTGGCGGTGTCGGGGTCTCTGGTGGGGGAGAGAATCAGCTGGGTGTCATCGGCGTAGGAAATGATGTTGAGGTTGTGTTGGCGTGCGATGGCAGCGAGGGGTTTCATGTAGATGTTGAAGAGAGTGGGGCTGAGCGACGATCCTTGCGGGACGCCGCAGATGACTTCGGTGGCCTCAGAGCGGAACGGAGGGAGGCGTACTCTCTGTGTTCTGCCGGAGAGGAATGAGATGATCCATTCCAGAGCAATCCCCTGGATGCCGGTGTCGTTGAGGCGTTGGACTAGGGTGCGGTGGCAGACAGTGTCAAATGCTGCGGAGAGGTCAAGGAGGATGAGTGCCGCTGTTTCGCCTTTGTCGAGCAGGGCTCGGATGTCGTCGGTGGCTGCGATGAGGGCGGTCTCGGTGCTGTGGTTGGCTCTGAATCTGGATTGCGATGGGTCGAGGGATCCGTTCGTCTCGAGGAAGGCAGCCAGCTGCTTGTTGACGACCTTCTCGATGACTTTGGCAGGGAATGGAAGGAGCGAGATTGGGCGGAAGTTCTTGAGGTCGGTCGGGTCCGCTGTTGGTTTTTTCAGTAGTGCGCTGAGCTCGGCATGCTTCCAGCTCTCCGGGAAGGTGGCTGTGTCGAAGGAGGCGTTGATGATGTCTCGGAGGTGGGGTGCGATGGTAGAGGCGGCCTTGTTGAAGACATGGTGGGGGCATGGGTCGGTCGGAGATCCGGAGTGGATGGTGTTCATCATGCGTGTCGTGTCTTCGGGGGTCACTTTGGTCCATGTCTGGAGGATAGCGGCGGGGTGTGTAGGTTCGGTCGATGGGTGCGGGGGTGGAGCGCCGAAACTGTTGTGGATGTCGGCGATCTTGCGGTGGAAGTACGAGGCGAGGGAGTCGCAGAGGTCCTGCGAGGGAGTGATGTCGTTGTTGCCGGTGCTGGGGTTGGAGAACTCCTCAACGATGTTGAAGAGCTCCTTGCTGTCATGGGCGTTCTTGTCCAGTTGTTCCTTCAAAGATTTCTTCTTGGTGGTGCGGATGAGCTGGTGATGTCTGCGGGTGGACCTGAAACATCAGCAAATGCATTCCAACTTAGACATGGTATAAGTCCAGTGGCACACATTACCAATCAATGGTACTTCAATTCCCGCTTAGAAAATATCAGAGGCATGGGCTTAAAATAGAACTCCATAGTCAATAATTTCAAAATACATAAATACAGTTTGCCTTTTAAAAACGACATATACATTTAATTTGATGTTAACAAAATATATAAATAAAACATAAGTATTCTTTTATGATAAAATATTGAAATACCTTTTCTAACCTAAAAATAAACGTAACTTTAACTTTAAAAAAAATAATAAAGTAATTGAAAATCTTTCTATATGTAACATTTTGTATTTTTGTATACAAAAAATGTAAATATAAACATTTTATTTAGGTGGGATTTAATTTTCAATGAATAAAAAAAGAATTTTAGTTTCATTAAATATATTTAAATGCGTGGGGTTGGCTGCCTGCAGGGGTTGGTCACAGCACCTGGCCGCTGGCCAAGCCCTTTGGCCAACTTTCTACTGTGCTCGACTGAATGCCATGTGCAGCAGTGGATAGCTTTAAGTATGGTAATACAATATTTCAATATATTACAAAATACCTTGAAATTCACTGAAAAAAACAAAGGTTAAAGTAACATTATGGTTAGGTGAAATGCTCAGTAACAATATTAAGTTTTAAACTCTAAACACCACAGAAATTGAATAGCTAGAGTTTTCTCAATTAACTATACCTTGTGTCCTAAGGTAACTATAACTCACACCCTTGCCATGCACTGCTAATTACCTCACATATTACATCAATCATGGCATCTTCTATGACATCACTGATAATATCACTGCAACATTTGCAATTAAATCATTGATTGATAACTGTGCATGTCAGGGTCGCAAGTTGTAGTTACTTTAGGGCATGTGTTATAGTTACTTGAGCTAATTATAACTAAAGCTGGATGAATTAATGTAGCCTTTAGAGTAAGCCTGGGCATATTACTACGCTTCGCTGACGGAGCATGCATAGTTTGCAGTACTACGCAAAATGGGCGTAGCACAGTGGAAATCTGTGCTCCAACACGTAGCGTAGCAGTAATAGCAACATAACCCGTAAATGCTTTGCTACAGCAATTTTACATGCTAGAAATCCTATAACCAATTCACAAAAGTGAACTGGGAATGAACAATGTTAGGCAATGAGAGAGGTGATGATTTTGGGGTCCCCCCTAACCTATGGAGAGGACCAAGCTGAAGCCTTGAACACAAAGAGAATATCATGCTGGTGAACGAATCCGTGGTGGTCCCTTCCTCCTAGGACCACCCCAAGCACAGTTATGGGCAAAAATACAATCCCAGCCAAAGGCCCTGCAAAGCATTGTGGGACGAGGTTAGCAGTGGGCAGTGAATATTATAGTGTCCAATATCAAAATAATTCTACAAAGAGCTGCAGTTCAACTAGTCATTACTAGATGTCCCTCATGAGTCAAATGCAAAAGCATTGAAATTATTATTACATCAAGATGCAGTTCCACTAGTCGTTAGTAAATGTCCCTCACGAGTCAAATGCAAAAGCATTGAAACCCTTTCATGAAACTTTTGCATTTGACTCGTGTCGACTCATGAGGGACATCTAGTAACGACGAGTGGAACTGCAGCTTGATGTAACAATAATTTCAATGCTTTTGCATTTGACTCGTGAGGGACATCTAGTAACGACTAGTTGAACTGCAGCTCTGTGTAGAGTTATTTTGATATTGGATACTATAATATTCACTGCCCACTGCTAATCTTGTCCCATAATGCTTTGCAGGGCCTTTGGTTGGGATTGTATTTTTGCCAATAACTGTGCTTGGGGTGGTCCTCAGAGGATGGGACCACCGCCGAATCGTTCAAGAAAATGTGCTTTTTGTTTTTAAGGCATCTGCTTGGTTCTCTCCCTAGGTTAGGGAGGATCCCAAAATCATCACCTCTCTCACTGCTTGCTAATGTATCATTTTC
Source organism: Triturus cristatus (assembly GCF_964204655.1). Classification (NCBI taxonomy): domain Eukaryota; kingdom Metazoa; phylum Chordata; class Amphibia; order Caudata; family Salamandridae; genus Triturus; species Triturus cristatus. The sequence continues at coordinate 748,918,119 of NC_140586.1, forward strand.
ACTTATGTGAAATGACTATATGTGTTATAGCATATAAAGACAGAAATTCTAATTTTATGGTAACTTACAGAGTGCAAGATGCTGTGTTATCAAGTGTACTTCGTGTAGCGCAAACTACACCCAGGGTTAATTTAGAGTTTCAAACATTACGTTGTTATTGAACATTTCTTCCTACTATAACATTAGTTTAATGGTGCCCTAATACTGTTTGAAGGATCAGATCATACAGAATTGATGAACTAAAGTTAAATTTCCGGACTGCCTTCTATGTGAGTATTCCAATTGGATGTAGAGTCACGAAATTCTGAGTTTGGGGACCGAAAGATATTACTTGGTTCAATATTTTATTGGACTTTATGGGCAGAGTATATATCCCTTCAAGGACTGAGATGTCATTAATTAATTTAAAGGAGTCTCCTAACACATGCAGGCCTTGTGGCCCGTGATTGAAAGGTAGCATTGCTGCTTTAAATAGTCGTTTGTGTGTTCACGTTCAGAAAATGAATTAAACATATGTAATCTTTTGTGTTAGCTGTGGACTCATATGCAATAGTAGTGAAATGCTGCATGACACTATGGCTGATGCCGATGACCCGCAGCAGTAGAACTCTGAGGCGATTGTTCTTTGATGTTTTATATTCGCCCATTTGGGTTTTTACAAATGATTTATAGCGATCTGAGCTGTGGACAATGTGAAATGTTATGGGCAGTATAATGTTCATGCTTTGTTACATGTTAATTATTTTAGTATTATTAACATCATGCAGTGTGTAATTATATTAATTGCTGCAAACAAGAAAGCCATAGTATATAGTGTATGTCTGTTGAATTACCTGTACATATATATAGTGCTCGCTAGATTGACAACCAAAATGCATCTCTTCCGCGTTCTTGCATCCGCAATTGTCTGATTCATTAGGCAGATTATACTTCCCTGACCTTGAGTGATGGCTCTCTTTCGCTTAATGGAGATTGGGAGGTATTTAGAAATATTAAAAGCACCAGGTATGGTGCCATTCTGTGCACCACCAGCAATTTGCTGTACGCCTGCATAACTGCAACGCAACCTCTTTTGAGATATATATATATATATATATATTATCTACTGGCGGTCGCCAGTAGATAGTTATAGTTAGGACCGAGTTTCCATAGGAAATCTGAAAATTCTATTTTGAATAACTTTGGCGCCGGTTGACGAATCCTCGCGAAATTTTCAAAACTAATGGGGCGCTCCGTTCAGCTCCTACCCTGAAAGTCTCGGGGTGATTCAGCAAGCGGGGGCCGAGAAAAAAGGGGGGTCCCAAAACACATTTTCCCCATGCATTTTTCCATAGGACCTTTAGTTGAAGGTACCGCCCGAACGGCTGAACAGAATTACTTGAAATTTGGCAGAGAGGTAGTCCTCAGGTCAGGGAAGTGCATTTTGCAGGTCTGGTGTCAATCTGTTCAGTAGTTCCTGAGAAAATAGCATTTAAAAGCATATAAATATCTATAAGCGCGCACCGTGCGCGCACCGTGCGAGCACCCTAACGTGTGCAAGCGTAATTCTGATTGGTGGTTACATGTTAGTCAACGTTCAAATCAGTGGAAATCAGGAAGTGTCGGCCGCCATTTTGTTTGTTTTCAGTGCGAGAGTGAAAAAGGAAGGTGGCGAACGTGAAAAGGGGGCAGGGTAGAGAGTTCCTGACCCCCTAGCCTTTCTCAGGGGGTCCCTGAAGAACCCCGAAGGCAGAATTTTTCTTTTTTTTTTAAATCGCGGGGGTGCGCGGGTGAAAAACCAAATAAATAAAAATGAATTTTGAATACGTAGTTTATTGTAAAATAAATATATAAAAAAAATAATAATACATAAAAAAATTAGCATTTAAAAAACCGTACAAATTCACTGAAAAAACCATAGGTTTCACACACGTTATAGTTAGGAATTAGCATTTAAAAAACCTTGCAAATTCACTTAAAAAACCATAGGTTTCACACATGTTATAGTTAGGTGGATATTTCACTCGTAAAAAAACAATGAAATTCCCCCGTTATAGTTAGTTCAGATAACTATAACTCGCGCGACCGCCACTCTATCCCAAGGATGATGTCTTCAGTGATGTCATGAGTGATGCCACTGACCATGTCATGAGTGATGTAATATGTGACGTCATGAGCAGTGGATTGCGGGCGCGCGAGTTATAGTTATCTGAACTAACTATAACGGGGGAATTTCATTGTTTTTTTTACGAGTGAAATATTCACCTAACTATAACATGTGTGAAACCTATGGTTTTTTAAGTGAATATATATATATATCTATATTATCTACTGGCCATCGCCAGTAGATAGTTATAGTTAGGACCTATTTTCCATAAGAAAAGCGTTTTTTCTTTTCCCAATAACTTTAGACAAAGCTACAGCCCGAACTGCTGAATGGAATTACACCAAATTTTGCAAAAAGGTAGCCCTTGGTTCAGAAAGCGCCCTTTTTTTTTAAATGGTGTCACCAGTAGGTAGTTATAGGTAGGACCTAGTTTCTATTGGAAAAGCGTTTTTTTATTTGCCAATATCATTGGCGTCGTTTGAATATTCGCGAATGTTTCAAAACTAATGGGGCGCTCCAGTCTGCTCCTGTCTTGAAAGTTTCAGGTTGATTCATCAAGCGAGGGCCGAGAAAAAAGGGGGGGTCCCAAAACGCGTTTTCTCCATTTTAATTTCCATAGGAAACTTTTGTCGCAGCTACAGCCCAAACTGCTGAAAGGAATTACACCAAATTTGGCAGTGAGGTAGCTCTTGGTTCAGAGTGCACTCTTTGCTTCAAATGGTGTAAATCCATTCATTTGTTCCTAAGAAGATCAAAACTAAAAAAACGATATCTGGTGACCGCAGTGGATCCACAAAGCCTCCTGATCATGAGCTTCATTCTGATTGGCTGCCAACATTGCAAACTAAAAAGTGTTGGCAGCCAACTTGTGACTTGGTTGAACGGAGTCACAAGTAAAAAGGTTAAAAATGAAGAAAAGGGGGCAGAGTAGAAAACCCTGACCCCCTAGGCCTGTTCAGGGGGCCCAGGGCCCAAAAAAGTTTGTATTTTTTTATTTTGTCAGATCCTAGGCCAATCCCACCGAAAAAAATACGAAGTGCCAGCTCATGCACTTCATTTTAATAAGCTCCAGGTTGCTTAAGTCCCGGGGGCAATGAGGAAAATATAGGCGGAGGCCTGCGGGGGCCCCTGCAGCCCCAGGAACCACCACCTCCCAGGGGCATGATTAATAGTATGCGTGGGGCATGCAGCCCCATCACAGCCCCTGGGACCGCCACCTCCCCAGGCCTTTTTAAAATAAAATGTGTGGGGGTCCTGCCCCCCCACAAGCCCCGGGGACTGCCACCTCCCTGGGGCTTAATTTAAAATCAAAGTGTGGGCAGGCTGAGCCCCCCACACTGCCCCCGGGACCACCACCTCTAATTATTCAAATACAGGGGTTGGTTGTGGACCCCCGGTGCCGGGGACCATCACCTCCTAGAGCCTTTGATGTCCCTGGTGACCGCCACCACCCAGGGCCGACTGCAGCAATGTCCCAGGGTGCCTACCCTTGGGACATTAAGGTTTGCAATGGCAGGGTAGAGCATGCCTCCCGCCCTGCCATTGCAAACTTCTGCTTCTGCTTCACTTCATGGAAGTGAGAGCAGAAAACTGCCTGTTTGCAGCTCCCTTTGTCCAAAAGTAATGCCGGCTCCCAAAGGAGATGGGGAGCCGACAGGGACCGCAGGGGCATTGGGCCCACTCAGTCCCCACTGTGAGGCCAGACCCTGGGTGATGGGGTTCCCTGGGCCAAAAGTGGCCCAGGGAAGGGTGGCCTCATGTACCCCCTCCCGTGATTATTATGGATTTTTTTCTAAAGAAGCAAAGCCCCGGGGGAATAGGTCCCTGAGGACAAAAATGGCCCCAGGACAGGGGCCTCATTTAAAAGATTAAAAAAAATAAGTGTCCATGCCCCTGGGATGGGGTCCCTGGGTCCGAAATAAGCCTCAGGAGGGGGCCCGCGTGACCCCCTTCCTGTTTAATAAAAAAAAACAATGTCTCAGGCCCTGAGGGATGGGGTCCTCAGGGCCCAAAAATATTAAGAGAAGGGGGGCCACACAGCCCCCCTTCTAAAAAAAAAAGAAAAGAGAAGCCGGTATCTCGCCGGAGGCCCCGCCCCTCCCTATGCCACTCTGCAAATACACCTCCTCGCACGTTTTGGGTTGGGGGATTGAGTTTGCTCGAATCCTAAGGGTCCTTAGGAGCCAACTAGCCCACCAGGTACCTCCAGTAAGCCCCACACAGTGGGATTGCTGAGAGGTGGTCTGAGGCCATGCCCCTTTTTACACTACTCGACAAACGCACCTCTTCTTGCATTGCTGGTGGGACGATGAGGTCCTCTTGTGTCCTGAGGACATGAGGACTAAAGTGGACTTTATCCCCCGAGCAGCAGTGCTCCAGCAGGCGCATTTGCAGAGTGGTGTAAAAAGGGGGCATGGCCTCGGACCACTCTCTGCAATCCAGCTTTGTGAGGCTTACTAGAGGTAACTGGAGGGCTAGTTCGCCCCCAGGGACCCCCAGGAGGCAAGGGGAATTTATCCCCAACCAAGAGCGTGCCAGGAGGTGTATTTGCAGAGTGGTGGAGAAGGGGGCGTGGCCTGTGTCCATGTCTCAGCAATCCCACTATCTGGGGCTAACTGGAGGTGTCAGCTAGGCTAGTTGGCCCCTAACAACCCCCAGCAACAAAGTCGACTTTAATCCCCATTCAAGATCATGCCAGGGAGTGCGTTTGCAGAGTGGTGGGCAAAGGGGGCATGGCCTGCTTTGAGAACTTACCAATGCTGCTGTGTGGGACTTACTGGAGGTAATAGGAGGGGTAGTTGGCCCCTAAAGTTGTTCTTGGGGCCAACTACCCCTCCTGTTACCTCCAGTAAATCCCACAGTGGTATTGCTAAGAGGTCTTCAGAGACCACGACCCACTTTCTCCACCACTCTGCAAACACACCTCCTGGCACACTACGGATTGGGGGATGAAGTCCACCTTACTCCTGAGGGACTTTAGGGGCCGATAAGCTCTCCTGGTACCCGCTGTAAGTCCTACGCAGTGGAATTCCTGAGTGCTGGTCAGAGACCCAGCCCCTTTTCTGTACCACTCTGCAAATGCGACTACTATGTTATAGTTAGAAATTAGCATTTAGCAAACCTTAGAAATTCACTGAAAAAAACCATCGGTTTCATAGACATTATAGTTAGTAATTAACATTTTAAAAAACTTTGAATTTCCCTGAAAAAACCATAGGTTTCAGGGACAATATGGTTAGTAATTAGCATGTTAAAAACCTTTGAAATGTGCTGAAAAAGACTTAGGTTTCAGTGACGTTATAGTTAGAAATTAGCATTTAAAAAACCATGGAAATTCACTGAAAAAAACATAGGTTTCAGGGAGGTTATAGTTAGAAATGAGCATTTAACAAACGTTTGAAATTCACTGAAAAAACACAGGTTTCAGGGATGTTATAGTTAGTAATTAGCATTTAAAAAACCTTTGAAATTCACTGAAAAAATCATTGGTTTCAGGGACGTTATAGTTAGTTGGACATTTGACTAGTACAAAACCAGAGCAATTCGGCCGTTATGGTTATTTGAGCTAACTATAACTCGCGCCCCCACTATGCACTGCTGATGATGTCACATATTACATCACTCATGACATGGTCAGTGACATCATTGATGACATCTCAAATGACATCACTGATGACATCATCCACTTAATAACTGATGAACCTCCTCACACCCTATTATAACCTTTCATACACCCACTCTATCATTCTCGAAACCATGGACACATCAATACCAGTTAGTACATACCCACTCACTGATTCATAGGTCTACACACACATCTACTCACTCACCCTGACAGTCACTCATACATGCAGTCACTCATGAATGCAGCCTCTGATATATGCACTCATACACCCATACAGACACTCATATACTACCACTCACCCATAGAATTTCTCACCCACCCAGTCAGTCACCCAAAGACTCAATCACACTGCCATTTACTCATCTATACAGTTATAGACCCACCACCTCACTTATTCATACAGATACTAACATATTCTTGCTCTCTTATACAATCACTGACACAAGCACACACTCATCCATATAGCCACTCTCACAAACACTCACTTTCACATATAGTCACTTATATACTCCAACACTCACATATACTGCCTTTCACATATGTAGTTACTCACACATATACCACTGAGACATCCATTCATTCACCAACACAGCCATACACACACTCACTCATCCATACAGCCCCTCACAGATGCACTCATGAGCCCATACACCCACTTAATCAGCCACTCACATATCCATGCAGGGAGTCACACACACCCCCACCCACCCATACAGTCACTCAGGCACCCATACAGATACTCAGACAAGCAACAAATAACCCTTATATACACTCATATACCTACACACCAACCCATGCAACCACTTACACACCAACTGACAGACTGATACAGACATTCACACAGATTAGTCATTCACCCATGGATTCACTAAGGCAAGTGTAATCACTCACTTACACAGTCTGTCATGCAACCAGTAAATCATCCATTCAGACACTCTTCAACCCACTCATTCTTCAATACACCTTGGTGTGTATATATATATATTATCTACTGGCGGTCGCAAGTAGATAGTTATAGTTAGGACCGAGTTTCCATAGGAAATCTCAAAATTCTATTTTGAATAACTTTGGCGCCGATTGACGAATCCTCGCGAAATTTTCAAAACTAATGGGGCGCTCCGCTCCGCTCCTACCCTGAAAGTCTCGGGGTGATTCGTCAAGCGGGGGCCAATAAAAAGGGGGGTCCCAAAACACGGCGAGAAAAAGTTTTGTTTAAAAAAATATATTAATAAATACATAACTTAGCATTTAAAAAACCGTACAAATTCACTGAAAAAACCATAGGTTTCACACACGTTATAGTTAGGAATTAGAATTTAAAAAACCTTGCAAATTCACTTAAAAAACCATAGGTTTCACACATGTTATAGTTAGCTGGGCATTTCCCTCGTAAAAAAACAATGAAATTCCCCGTTATAGTTAGTGCAGGCAACTATAACTCACGCGACCGCAATCCGCTGCTGATGAAGTCAGATATTACATGACTGATGACATATGTGTCTTTCTGAAAAAAAAAAAAAGGAAATATATGTATAGCTAAAGATGAATGGAAGAAGACATGGGTAAATAAGTGTCTAAATACAGTGATGTAATATCTGACGTCATCAGCAGCGGATTGCGGTCGCGTGAGTTATAGTTGCCTGCATTAACTATAACGGGGAATTTCATTGTTTTTTTACGAGGGAAATGCCCAGCTGACTATAACATGTGTGAAACCTATGGTTTTTTAAGTGAATATATATATATATATATATACATATATATATCATCCAGAAAGATGCTGTCGACGGGGACCCCCAACCCTGCAGGGCGGTCTTAGCAAATACAGGAGACAGCTATTCCCGCAAAAAACATCCAAGGAAGAAATGCGCCAAGACCCGGTTCCTGGACAAAAGTGCTTTATTTCAATTGGCGCAGGTAATCACGTGACAGAGGCACCTGACGCGTTTCAGCATTTGCCTTTATCAAAGGTGTGTCCTCTTTAAGTGCAGTGTCCCAGTTTGTACTTGATCACATGACATGCCCCTACGTTGGCCACACTCAAACTCCCAAGATGCAGATAAAGAGGACACACCTTTGATAAAGGCAAATGCTGAAACGCGTCAGGTGCCTCTGTCACGTGATTACCTGCGCCAATTGAAATAAAGCACTTTTGTCCAGGAACCGGGTCTTGGCGCATTTCTTCCTTGGATATATATATATCTATTATCTACTGGCGGTCGCCAGTAGATAGTTATAGTTAGGACCTATTTTCCATAGGAAAAGCTTCGCGAAATTTTCAAAACTTGTGGGGCGCTCCGTTCAGCTCCTATCCTGAAAGTTTCTGGGTGATTCGGCAAGCGGGGGCCGAGAAAAAGGGGGTCCCGCCCTGTCATAGCAAACACTGGTTTGGATTTTGGAAGAGAGAGCAGGAAACCTGTTATACCAACACTTATTCACATACAAGCTCAGTCGTTTGTATTAGCTCTATGCTAGCTGCCTATGCTAGTATCTATTATTATATTTTTATTATATTTCCGTATTTCACATTGCAGCCAATATCAACAATATTCATTGTAAATGGTGTCATGTTTTCAGAACTATCCTGCAATGTGAATTCCATGTCTTTTAGAGTACTATACGAAGTCTGTTTTCCAGGTCTAGTATCACGTGACCTGGAAGAGGGTGTACATTTTGCAGCGTATAAAAATCATTCAGTGCAATCTGTCTCCGCATGTGAACAAGGGCTTTTGAGCCCGAAACGCGTCATGTGTTGCTGAGAAATGGTCGTAATGGTCGAATAAACACTCTTGCCTGAAGATTCCTGTGGTTCGTCTCTCCTTCTTCGCCGTCTGTTCGGAGGTTGTGGGAGTTCTCGCACTTTATTATATATATATATATATCTATTATCTACTGGCGGTTGCCAGTAGATAGTTATAGTTAGGACCTATTTTCCATAGGAAAAGCTTCGCGAAATTTTCAAAACTTGTGGGGCGCTCCGTTCAGCTCCTATCCTGAAAGTTTCTGGGTGATTCGGCAAGCGGGGGCCGAGAAAAAGGGGGTCCCGCCCTGTCATAGCAAACACTGGTTTGGATTTTGGAAGAGAGAGCAGGAAACCTGCTCTCTCTTTCAAAATCCAAACCAGACTGCTTTTCCACATGGGGAGCTGCATGTCAGTAGCTCCCCGTGTGGAAAAGCAATGCCGGCTCCCGCAGGAGGCGGGGAGCTGGCAGGGACCGTGGGGGCATTGGGCCTCCCCCCACGGTCCCCAACGAAGTGGCCAGGCCCCGGGAATGGGGTCCCAGGGCCAGAAGTGGCCCGGGAGGGGCCACGCAGCCCCCCGCCCCCATAATATATATATATATTTTTTAAACCACGCAAAGGCCGGCCCCGGGGTATTGGGGCCCCGGGCCATAAATGGCCTGACGAGGGGGGCTACGCAGCCCCCCTCCAAATATATTTTAAAAAAATATTAAACACTGGCCATGAAATTAAATGAAATGAAAAGAATTTTTATAGAGCGCGAACAGCTGCCCTGAGGCGTCCAGGCGCTAGTGCATAGAAAGAACCATCTGCTGAGGTAGATCATTGAGGGGGTGGGTAATTTAGTTAAAGAGAAAAGTTTTTAATTGTTTGCGAAAAGTTAGTAAGTTGGGATTGGACCTTAGGTGAAAGGGGGGGAGTTCCACAGTTTGGCTGAGTTATAGGAGAAAGATCGACCTACTGCTCTAGATCTACGTATCTGTGGAACAACGGCTAGGAAGGCTTTGGAGGATTGAAGCTCTTTTTTGGGGTGATAAGGAGTGACCAAAGAATGATTGATCACAGGGCCGACTTTCCTAAAAGCTTGGTGGGTGATGCACATGGCCTTGAACTTAATTCTTTCCCTCACAGGAAGCCAGTGCAGAGTTTTTAAACTGGCCCCTATGGAGTTTCAGCGGGGGATTCCAAGGAGTGTGTGAGCTGCACAGTTTTGGATCCGCTGAAGTTTGTTTAGGCAGTATTCAGGTGCACCTAAATACAGGGCGTTACCGTAGTCAAGTCAAGACTGAATTAGGCCCTGGATGACCATGCCCCGGGGGGATGGGGTCCCCGGGGCCAAACATGGCCTCGGGAGGGGGGCAACGCGGCACCCTTCCATTTAAAAAAAAAAACAAAAAAATAGGGGTCAGGGCCTGGGAGATGGGGTCCCCAGGGCCCATCAAATAGAAAAGGAAAGGGGTCAACACAGCCCCCTTCTTAAAAAAAAAAAATGCAATCGTGTCGGAGGCCCTGCCCCCTCCCAGCAACCCTCGGCAAACGCGCCCTGTGGCGCATTTTAAGCTGGGGAATGAATTTCCCTTCAATACTGGGGGTCTCTGGGGGCCAACTAGCCCACCAGGTACCTCCAGTAAGTGCCACAGGGCTGCATTAAAAAGAGGTGGTCCAGGCCACGCCCCTTTTTACACCTCTCTGCAACACAGCTCTGAGGCGCTTACTGGAGGTAGCTGGTGGGCTAGTTGGACCCCAGGGACCCTCAGGATTCAAGGGGACTTTATCCCCCAACTTAAAACGCGCCAAGGGGCGCGTTTGCACAGTGGTGAAGGGAGGGAGCGGAGCCTGGGGTGAAATGTGTGCAAACATGCCCGGTGGCGCGTTTTAAGTTGGGGAATTAATTCCCCTTGAATCCTTAGGGGCCAACTAGCCCACAAGGTATCTCCAGTAAGCGCCACAGGCCTGCGTTGCAGAGAGGTGGGCCATGTGCTGTGTTGCAGAGAAGTGGTCCAGGCCATGCCCCTTTTTACACCTCTCTGCAACGCAGCTCTGTGGCACTTACTGGAGGTACCTCGTGGGCTAGTTAGACCCCAGGGACCCTCAGGATTCAAGGGGACTTTCTCCCCCAACTTAAAACGTGCCACGGGGTGTGTTTGCACAGTGGTGAAGGAAGGGGGCTGGGGTGAGGTGACATGTGTGGAAACACACCCTGTGGCGCTTTTTATATTGGGGAAATAATACCCCTTCAATCCTGAGGTACTTGGGGGCCAACTAGGCCACCAGGTACCTCCAGTAAGCACTACAAGCCTGCGTTGCAGAGAGGTGGTCCAGGCCACGCCCCTTTTACACCTCTCTGCAACACAGCTCTGTGGCGCTTACAGGATTTAAGGGGACTTAATCTCCTAACTTAAAACGCGCCACCGGGCGCGTTTGCATAGTGGTAAAGGAAGGGGGCGGGGCCTGAGGTGACATGTGTGCAAACGTGCCCTGTGGCACGTTTAAAGTTGGGGAATTAATTCCCTTTTAATTCTGAGGCCCCCTGGGGGCCAACCAGCCCACCAGGTGCTTCCAGTAAGCACCACTGCGCTGCGTTGCAGAGAAGTGGTCCAGGCCATGCCCATTTTTACATCTCTCTGCAACGCAGCTCTGTGGCACTTACAGGAGGTACCTGGTGGGCTAGTTGGACCCCAGGTACCCTCAGGATTCAAGGGGACTTAATTCCCCAACTTAAAACGCACCACAGGACGCGTTTGCACAGTGGTGAAGGGGGGGGCGATTCCTGAGGTCACATGTGTGCAAACACGCCCTGTGGCTCGTTTAAAGCTGGGGAATTAATTCCCTTTCAATCCTGAGGGCCCCTGGGGGCCAACTAGCCCACCAGGTGCTCCCAGTAAGCGCCACTGCGCTGCGTTGCAGAGAGGTGGGCCAGGCCACACCCCTTTTTACACCTCTCTGCAACGCTGCTCTGTGGTGCTTACTGAAGGTACCTGGTGGACTAGTTGGACCCCAGGGACCCTCAGGATTCAAGGGGACCTAATCCCCCAACTTACAATGTGCCAGGGGGCACGTTTGCAGAGTGGTGGAGAAAGCGGGCATGGCCTTTGTCTACCTCTCACCAATCTCACTGCGTGGGGCTTACTGGAGGTAAAAGGTAGGCTAGTTGGCCCCTAAAGGACCACCAGCAGTGAAGGGGACTTCAATCCCCATCCAAGAGTGTGCCAGGGAGCGCGTTTGTAGAGTGGTGGGCAAAGTGGGCATGGCCTGGTACGAGTACTTACCAGTGCTGCTGTGTGGGACTGACTGGAGGTAATAGTTTGGGAAGTTGGCCCCCAAGGATGTCCTTGGGGGCCAACTACCCCTCTTGTTACCTCCAGTAAGTCCCACACAGTGGGATTGCTAAGACGTCTTCAGAGGCCATGGCCCCCTTTCTCTACCACTCTGCAAAGGTGCCTCATGGCAGACTACGGGATGGGGGATGAAGTCCAATTTAGTCCTGAGGGAGTTTGGGGGCCAAGAATCCCTCCTTCTACCTCCTGTAAGTCCTGTGCAGCGGAATCCATGAGCATTGGTTGGACGCCCAGCACCCTTTCGCCACCACTCTGCAAACGTGACTACTAGTTAAAGTAGCATATTTCTGCACCTCTGACTTAGAGGTGGTTTTAATCCCCCTGCCCTATTATGCACATGATAGTCCTGTACTGAGTGACCATAAGTATGAGTGACTGTACGGGTGAGTGAGTGAATGTGTGTGTAAACCTAAGAATCAGTGATTGGGTATGTAGTTATTGGTGTTGGAGTGTCTATGGTTTTGAGAATGGCAGTCTGTAATTTAGAGTGGGTGTATCAAAGGTTATATTAGGATGTGAGGAGGCTCCTACAGTGTCCTGGGTTGCCCACCCCCGGGACACTGTTGTTTGCTATGAGTGGGCGGGAGTCTCCCGCCCTCCCATAGCAAACTTCGTTTGGATTTTGAAAGAGAGAGCAGGGAAACCTCCTCTCTCTTTCAAAATCCAAACGATATTGCTTTTACACACGGAGAGCTGCATGTTAGCAGCTCCCCATGTGGAAAAGCATTGTCGGCTCCCGAAGGAAGCAGGGAGCCGGCTGGGACTGTGGGGGCGTTGGGGCTCCCCCCACAGTCCCCAACGTTTTTTAATAAACCTCAGGGCATGGGGTCCCCGGTGATAATAAAAATTAGTGATAGGGGCTATTTTTTTTTACTGTAAAATTAGGAGTCGCGCATCCTAACGCGTTGCATGCACAGTTTCTCACGCGTTGGGTGCGCGGTTCCTAACGCGTTGGGTGCACAGATCCAAGGAAAAAAAATGAAATTTTTGGAAGATAAACATCAAGCTTAAGTGTTTGTTCTTGAGTGGCTCTAAAAAGAGCCGTTGTGTTCATTGAGAGTTTTTGGTACTTATAAGTAAGTACCTATACAGAGTCTAAAGTTGTTGAGGAAAACTCTGTTTCCTTCATCAGTAAAGTGTACTCCATCTCTCCTATACATCTCTTGCATATGAAAGCGCAGATTGTTATTGTAAATGAACCCCATTCTATAGTCTCGGAGAAAAAGCAGAAACAGATTTATTCACATGTTTCCTAGCTTTCTCAATTTTTGGACAAAATGATTGGACCAGTTCCATTTCTGCCTTTGGCATATGTTAGAATACACAAAGGCAGTTTTGGGAAAAAGTGAAATCAATTCTGCAAAGGTGCGCTTCATAAGCATTTCCAGACATGCCCCAGTCAAAGTGCCTAGGTCATTGCCACCACAGTGCCCTATTATGAGTTCAGGGTGTTGGATATGCATAAAAGGCTTTTACCAATGGCATCAATTGGTGCCACTTTAACCCTCTCTGTCCAATCCATTTAATGTCTACATTTGGCAAACCTAGGTCTTTGTGAATGCCTTTGTTTTCTGCATACCTTTGGCTCCAGAAAATATAGCTGTGTCCCACAATCCACACTCTAAGCATCTTTAAGGGAGGTCTGGATGCACTCAGATGGTTTCTGTAAATGAAATGGTAGTTTGAAAAGTAAGATTTTTCTAAAATGGTGACTGAGATGCAGTTTTGAAAAAAGACAAGAAATCATTGGTTATTTGACAACCTTCTACACTGAAAGGTAGGGTGCATGTTTCTGTTTTTCAAAAACATGGTTCTTATTGGTTAAAAAAATCTGATTGAAAGGAACATTATATATGATAAGCTGATATGTTGAAAAGTCAAGCACACTTGCTGTTTTGATTAACAACATTGTGTGCTGAACTCGTGATCTGTGTGCTCAGTTCAGTGTTCCATGACCTGTTTCTATGGTAACAGACAGAAGGCAGATTGGGGGTAGGGTTCACATTTATGTCATTTGGTAAGGGTTGAAATGTTTAACCAATGGAAATGTGTGTTAGCTTTTGAATTTATGTGGGAATGAATGTGATTTGATGTTTACATGTATAAGTGTGGAAAATGAGAGGGAAACTTTGCCATTCTTTGGTTCTGCTGACAGGTGCACAGTGCAGAGATTCTGTATAAGAAAATCTGGTGTGTGACTGATATACTTCTTAATCTACAAAACAACTTGAAAGGTGAGTTATTTAATTTTGTGGGGATGTATGTGGTCTATTTTGATTTTAATTAAACTAATGTGTTTCTCCTGCTAAAGTGCAGGGAGTACTTTTTTTTGTCCACAATCTTATTGATAGTGTGTGTGCATGTAGAAACCATTCTGTGATAAGCATTTGTGTTTTTCATGTGTTTGCAGACAGATAACTGTGCTGTTTGTATATTTTGGTACAATTAGAAACCAGTCATTGTTTATGAATTTGCAAAATGAGTCATGTTTCTACACTAAAATGTAGTATTCGTAGATTAAGAAATGTGTTTTGGTATAGTGCAAGGGATAGAGTTGTTTGTCTAGAATCACACAGTGAGTCTGTGTGCATTTAGGAATCATTTTGAGAGAAACATTTTGGTACTAATCTGTAGTAGAAGATTTTCTGAAATGTGTGCAGTCACCTTAGATCTTGTATACTAGTAAATGTATTTTGTACAAGGGATAGTTGGCTGTCTACAATCACACTGTGAGTCTGTGTGTATTTGGGTAAGCATTGTGACAGAAGCATTGGTAATATCATGTATTTGCTTGCAGATAATTGTTTTAAAACCTGTCATGTTGTCAAGTTTTAGTGGCATTAAAAGCAAGTCTTCGCTTGTGCATTGATAAAATGAGTCCGGCTTTAACACTAAAGTGCAGTACTTAAATATGTAGATTGTGTGCAGTACCCTTACCCCTTCCAGAGTAGTGAATGAGTTTTGGTAAACTCCTAGGGATAGTGTTGCTTGTCTAGAATCACACTGTGAGTTGGTGTGTATTTGGGTAAGCATTGTGACAGAAGCATTGGTAATATCATGCATTTGCTTGCAGATAATTGTTTTAAAACCTGTCATGTTGTCAAGATTTAGTAGCATTAAAAGCCAGTCTTTGCTTGTGCATTGATAAAATGAGTCAGGCTTTAACACTAAAGTGCAGTACTTAAATATGTAGATTGTGTGCAGTAACCTTACCCCTTCCACAGTAGTGAATGAGTTTTGGTAAACTCCTAGTGATAGTGTTGCTTGTCTAGAGTCACACTGTGAGTCTGTGTGCATTTGGGAACAACTGTGAGAGAAACATTTGGTAACATCATGTATTTGCTGACAGATAACTGTTTTAAAACCTGTCATGTTGTTAAGTTTTACTAGCATTAGAAGCCAGTCATTGCTTATGTATTGATAAAATGAGTCAGGCTTTGACACTAAAGTGCAGTACTTAAATATGTAGATTATGTGCAGTCCCCTTACCCCTTCCACAGTAGTGAATGAGTTTTGGTAAACTCCTAGTGATAGTGTTGCTTGTCTAGAATCACACTGTGAGTCTGTGTGCATTTGGGAACCACTGTGAGAGAAGTATTTGGTAACATCATGTATTTGCTGACAGAAAACTGTTTTAAAACCTGTCATGTTGTCAAGTTTTAGTAGCATTAGAAGCCAGTCGTTGCTTATGTATTGATAAAATGAGTCAGGCTTTGACAGTGAAGTGCAGTACTGAAATTTGTAGACTGTGTGCAGTACCCTTACCCCTTCCAGACTAGTGAATGAGTTTAGGTAAACTCCTAGGATAGTGTTGCTTGTCTAAAATCACAATGTGAGTCTGTGTGCATTTGGGTAACCATTGTGAGAGAAGCATTTGGGTACTTCATATTTTTGCATGTGCATAACTGCTCAACAACCTTTCCTGTTCTCAAGTTTTGGTAGAATTTAAAGGCAGTAATTACTTATGTATTCACCCAGGAACTGTCCTTCCAATACTGTAAACATTCAGTTAATATCCAAGTAGTAATGGAGTGAGGCAGGCCTTAACACAGGCATTGATTCAAATGCTTATCCACTATGCATGCAGTCCTCTAACCATCTACACAGTTCTGTTTCACACCTTTAATTCCACAGTCAGTATCCATAAACTTCCAGCAAACACCCTGTCACTCCCCTTGTACTCCTCTAGTGACCCATTCAGCACCATGTACTAATCCATTCACTGCGCCAAAACCCAAACACTTATAAATTCACCCAGGCACTCTCTTTGCAGTACTTTAATCATTCAGTGAGTATGCAAGTACTCATGCAGCGAGCCAGGCATTACAACATGGACTGCTTCAAACCCCTATCCACTATGCATGCAGTCCTCTAACCACCTACACACTTGTCTTTCACACCTTCAATTCCCTAGTCAGTATCCATACACTCCAGAAAACACCCTGTCACTCCCCTTGCACTCCTCCAGTAACCAATTCAGCACAATGTACTAATCCATTCACTGCACCAAAAGCCAAACACGTATGAATCCATCCAGGCACTTTCCTTGCAGTACTCAAATCATTCAGTCAGTACCCAAGTACTCATACAGTGAGCCAGGCCTTAGCACATGGACTGCTTCAAATGCCTATCCACTGTTCATGTAGTCCTCTAACCACCTACACACTTGTCTTTCACACCTTCAAGGAAACACCATACACTTCCAGGAAACACCCTTGCACTGCCTTTGTACTACTCTACTGATCCATTCTGCACCATGTCTTAATCCTTTCAGTGTGCCAAAACCCAAACACTTATACATTCACTCAGGCAGTGTCTTTGCAGTACTCTAATCATTCAGTCAGTATCCAAGTGCTCAATCAGTGACCAGGCCTTAGCACATGGACTGCTTCAAACCCCTATCCACTATGCACGTAGTCCTCTAACCATTTACAAACTTGTCTTTCATACCTGCGATTCACCAGTCATTATCCATACACTTCCAGCAAACATCCTGTCACTCTCCTTGCACTCCTCTAGTGACTCATTCAGCACCATGTACTAATCCATTGACTGCACCAAAACCCAACCATTTCTAAATTCACCGAGGCACTTTCCTTGTAGTACTCTAATGATTCAGTTAGTACCCAGGTACTTATGTAGTGAACCCGGAGTTAGCACATGGACTACTTCAAACGTCTATCCACTATGCATGCTTGCCTCAAATCACCTATACAATTGTCTTTCACATCTTCAATTGCCCAGTCAGTATCTATATACTCTAATAAACATCCTGTCACTCTCCTTGCACACCTCCAGTGACTCATCCAGCACCATGTACTAATCTATTCACTGCGCCAAAACCCAGAAACTTAAAAGATTCATGCAGGCACTCTCCTTGCAGTACTCTAATGATTCAGTCAGTACTCGGGTACTCATGCAATTACCCAGGCCTTAGATAATGGTCTGCTTCAAATGTCTGTCTAGTATGCATGCAGGTCTCTAACCACCTAGACACTTGTCTTTCACACCTTCAATAGCCCAGTCAGTATTTATACAGTTTCCGCAAACACCCTGTCACTCTCCTTACACTTCTCTAGTGACCCATTCAGCACCATGTACTAATCCATTTACTGCGCCAAAAGCCAAATACTTTTAAATTCGCTGAGGCACTCTCCTTGTACTTCTCTAATGATTCAGTCAGTACCCAGGTACTTATGTAGTGAACCCGGTTTTAGCACATGGGATACTTCAAATGACTATCCATTATGCATGCAGGCCTCTAACCACCTACGCAATTGTCTTTCACACCTTCTTTTGCCCAGTCAGTATCTATATACTCCAATAAACACACGGTTACTCCCCTTGCACACCTCCAGTGACTCATTCAGCAGCATGTACTAAGCTATTCACTGCGCCAAAACCCAAAAACTTAAAAGATTTATCCAGGCACTCTCCTTGCAGTACTCTAATGATTCAGTCAGTACCCTGGTACTCATGCAGTGACCCATGCCTTAGCCCATGGAGTGCTTCAAACGTCTGTCCAGTATGCATGCAGGCCTCTAGTCACCTACACATTTGTCTTTCACTTTTTCAATTAACTAGTCAGTATCTATAAACTCCAGTAAACACTCTTTCAGTCCACTTCCACACCTCTACTGACTCATCTGGCACTATGTAATAATCTATTCACTGCACCAAAACACAAAAACTTAAAAAGATTAACCCAGGCACTCTCCTTGCAGTAGTGTAATGATTCAGTCAGTACCCAGGTAATCATGCAGTGTCTGAGGTCTTAGCTCATGGACTGTTTAAACGTCTATCCACTTTGCATGCAGGCTTCTAGTCACCTACACACTTATCTTTGACTTCTTTAATTAACTATTCTGTATCTATATACTTCAATAAACACCCTGTCACTCATATTGCACACCTCCAGTGACTGATCCAGTACCATGTACTAATCTATTCACTGCGCCAAAACCGAAAAACTTAAGTTTCATCCTGGCAGTCTCCTAGCAGTAGTTTAATGATTCAGTTAGTACGCATGTACTCATGCAGTGAACTGTGCATTACCACATGGACTGCTTCAAAGGTCTATCTAGTATGCATGCAGGCTTCTAACCTACTATACTCTTGTCTTTAACAGCTTGAATTCTCCAGTCAGTATGCATGTACTTCCAGCAAACACCCTGTCACTCTTCTAGCACTCTTCCAGTGACTTATTCAGCACCATGTAGTAATGCATTCACTGCGCAAAACTGAAACACTTATAAATTCTCCCAGGCACTCTTCTTGCAAATTTCTAATCATTCAGTCAGTACCTAAGTGCTAATGGAGTGAGGCAGGCCTTAGCACATGGATTGATTCAAACGTGTTTCCACTATGCATGGAGGTCTCTAAGTACCAACACAATTGTCTTTCAAACCTTCAATTTCCCAGTCAGTATCTATAAACTCCAATAAACACTCTGTCACTTCCATTGCACACCTCCACTGACTCATTTGGCACTAAGTACTAATCTATTCACTGCACTACAACCCACAAACTTAAAAAGATTCACCCAGTCACTCTGTTTGTAGTACTCTAATGATTCAGTCAGTACTCAGGTAGTTTTGCAGTGATCCAAGTGTTACTCTATGGACTGTTTCAAACGTCTATCCACTATGCATGTAGGTCTGTAGCCAGCTACACACTTGTTTTTCACACCTTTAATATCCCAGACAGTATTCAAACAGTTTCTTCAAACACCCTGTCCCTCACCCAGTGTGTCTCCTTATAGTACTGTAATCATTCAGTCAGTTAGCATGTAATCTTTTAGTGAGGTAGGCTGTAGGGCATGAACTGCTTCAAAGTAGTATGCACTATGCATGTAGTGTTTTAACCATTGTCACACTTGTGCTTCAGGGCTTTAGTTTCTTAGACAGTATTTATATAAAATGTGTTTCTACAGTAATAGAATAGTATAAATTTGAAAGTTATTAATATACATTTATTTGTGATTCTTTTTTACAGATACTGTTTTTCAACGTTAAAATAGAGAAATCATGCCAGAAAAAAAAAAGAAAAAGAAAAGAACAGAGACAGGAGAATTACTTGAAGAAACATCAACCACAAGTATTGAATGAACAAGATAATGTGGCTAAAAAGAAAAAATCTTCTGGTAAGATCACAAAGCAATTTATTAAAAATGTTTGTAGGACCAAACAGAATGTACAGAATGCTGAAACCTCTGAGAATGCTTCAACAAAAAAAAAAATCTAAATAAGAGGAAAAGCAAAAAAGCAAATGGACAGTCATAGAAGACTTAGGGCCTCATGTAGGTAAATAAATTTTACCGGTTCTTAAATACCGAGCCGTACCGAATCGGTAAATTAGAATCGGTAAGTTATATGTAGGTAAAAATTCGGTAACTGTTACCGATTCGGTAACATTCGGTAATCACGAATCGGAATTCACCGAATCGGTAAATACCGAGGTGGTATTTACCGAATCGGAAAATACCGAGGTGGTATTTACCGAATCGGAAAATACCGAGGTGGAATTTACCGAATCGGAAAATACCGAATCGGAATGTACGGATTCGGTAAATAAAATCACATGACTTGACGAAACAGCTAATCCTGTGCAACGACAGCCCACCCAACCAGGAAGTGCCCACACCCAGGCAGGTGTACATAATTAGCCGAAGTGGCCACACCCAGGCAGGTGTACATAATTAGCCGACCCTGGAGAGGCTTGGAGTGCAGAGGAGAGGCAGGGAGCCGTTGCATGTGCGAGCGGGTAAACGAACAGCATGTCCAGCCAGAGAACACAGAAAGACGGAGGGGAAAGGAGGAGGAAGCTGAAATTTAGCCCCAAGGAACTCCAGGTGCTGGTGGAGGAGGTGGTGAAGCAGCACCAGAAGCTGTTTGGAAGGCAATCCCTGCAAGTGCCTGAGGCGGAAAAGCGCAACATATGGCTGGCCATCCAGGCGCAGGTCAATGCTGTGGGAGTGACCCACAGGGACATTGAGGTCCTCAAAAAGCGCTGGTATGACCTGAGGATTGTAACCAAGAGGAAGATGGGCGACATCCAGAAGGAGGCCAGCCAGACCGGAGGTGGAACCAACAGGGCACCTGCCCTCACCGAACTGGAGGAGCTGGTGGCGGCCACAATCCAGCAGGAGAGCGTCGTGGGTCTTGGGGACGCCGACAGCTCTGCCAGAGCCGCAACACACCAAGGTAAGACGAAAGCACAGCAATGTAGCCCCCCCACCCCTATCCCACATCCCCCATTGTGAAACGAGAATCACACTGCAGTCCACACGTGTCAGTGCAGACAGGCAATGCATTCCGGGAGATGTAGTCAGGGCAACACTAACCATGCCGTAAATGTTACAGGGCAACAAGGCATGTCACGCACTCGAGGCACAAGGAGACAGAGGACATATTGGAATGTGAAATGTGTTATTGTGACGCTTGCAATGCAGCCCTTCGGGGACACTGAGCCAATGTTGTATTTCTGTCCACAGATGTGACATCATGCAGGACAGGGCATGCTGCAGGAGAGACGGCACACCGGCCACAAGTATCACCTCTAGCCAGCACAAGTTCAGACCAGGGAGCAGGCCCACTGGCAGCCGCACCACCAACACAGCCAGCCTCGCCGCACCCAGAGCCAGCATCACCTCACCGAGAGCCAGCATCACCACAACCAGAGCCAGCATCACCACAACCAGAGCCAGCATCGCCACTCATGTTCGAATCACCGGCCACATCTCCGCTTGCAGGTGTGAGAATGAGGAGGCGTCCAGCAGCCAGGCTACGAGCCTTAGACACCTCGTCAGACGACAGCATGGGCCCAGAAGACCGCACCGGGCCCCAGGAAGGGAGCCATGCCACTGTGCCCCACATCTCACAGGCAGCACAGACGGGAGCAAGAGGGCGCCGCAGGTCGCGTGTCCAGAGTCCACCAGCACCCACTGACGGCCATGGTGTCTTCTTGGGTCTCGAGGGCCAAATGTTGAAGCAACAGCGCCTGCAATCAAAGGCAGTCATGTCAGTCCAGAGGCACATGCGGGTGATGAGGACAACATTAGTCAACATGGACAGTAACATTAGCGGCATGGCTGCGGGCATTCGGGACATGTCCCAGTCAATCCAGCAGTTGTGCAGCAAATTAGATGCTGACATCGAAGCACGGCGCCGGGAACGCCAGAGAAGGGACACTACCAGCAGGGCACTCAACCGTCTGGCAACTGCGACTTCTCTACTGTGCCGGCGCTCTGTGACGATGCAGGAGGGCCTAACACAGTGCTGCAGCGACCTGTCTCGGGGGATGGTGCAGGTGACAAGTGCACTAGGGGTGCTATTGACTAGTCAGGCGTCGACAACTGCTGCAGGGGATGCTGCGGAGAGCATCGCCACCAGCAGCAGCATCACACCCCCCGTCCCAGAAGCACGCAGGAGCAGCAGGCGGCTTGGGGTTGGCTCTAGTGAGGATGCACAGGCCGTGCAATCCACCACTGCAGCGCGTATGCGCAAACATTGATGTAGCCCTGCTAAGCCACTTCCCATTGGGTGACGTAACCCTGGACATACTCCTTGTATAGATGGTATATTGCCTGATTGGCCTGTTCATGTGTTCATGGCGTGGTGCCACATTAAAACTACGTCAGGACTTCTCACAACTCGCTGTGTCCCCTCACTTACTCAGAAATAGTTGCATGTGATCTCTGCCCGTCTCTCTCTCCCATCGATTGCAGTTGGCACTCTAGCTGCGTTGCCCTCTGGCTGGCCTGACTCATCCTCGTTGTCCTCAAAATATGTTAGTTCCACATCTGTACCTTTTTTCGTGGCAAGGTTGTGCAGCATTGCACAAGTGGCAATAATCTTGCAGCAGGTGATGGGTTTGTACTGGCGTGCGCCTCCGCTCTTGTGCAGGCAGCGGAACCTGCTCTTCAGTAGTCCAAACGTGCGCTCCACCACATTGCGTGTTGTTTTATGTGCCACGTTGTATCGTCTCTCACTCTGGGTTGCTGGGTGTAGGTAGGGAGTGAGGATGAATGACCGGCATGCATATGCACTGTCGCCTGGATGAGTAAAAGGGAACCATCAGTAACATGCCTCTATACACTATGATTTGCAGGTTTCAAGGGGCGTCACTGTTACTTACCTAGCAGGTATCCCTCTCCGAATTCTCCGGCACTCAGTCGTGTGTAGATCCCACTATTCTGGAAGATGTAAGAGTCGTGGGTGCTCCCAGGAAACTTTGCAACAATATCTGTGATGATGTTCCCTGCATCACAGATCACCTGCACATTGATGGAGTGGGTGGACTTCCTGTTCCTGTAGATGTGCTCTGTATCAGCTGGTGGACAGATTGGGATGTGTGTACCATCAATACAGCCGATGACATGGGGGAACTGTGCCATGTGATAAAAGTCTGTTTTTGTTTTCTGCAGTGCAGCCTGTGTGTTTGGGAAGCTTATGTAGTGGTGCATTCTCTGCATCATGGCATCCAGGAACTTCCTGAAGAAACGTGACAGGCAACTCTGGGATACCCCACCCACCGCAGCTATCACCACCTGATAACTGCCGGATGCCAACAGATGTAGGCTGCAGAGCACCTGCACATGTGGGGGTATGGCGTGCGCCCTTCTTATTGGCTGGTCCAGGAGTGGGTGAAGGTCCCTGATTAAGTCCATGATGGTTTCGGGGTGTAGCCTGTACCTCTCATGTATCTCTGCATCAGTCAGCTGGAATAGTGTGATGCGCTGTCTGTAGATTTGTTCCTCCCGTCGCCACACCCTCAGTCCTGCTGCCTGTAGACGTAGGCGCCTTGCAATGACGTACATGGCGGCCATGTTGTCCACGCTGTTGCATTTTGGGTTTGCCTATATGCATTGTTGATGGTTACCACCTGCTTTCAATCCGTGTTAATTACCGACTCTTATTTACCGATTTTCCTGGATTTCTTAATTACCGAGTGCTCCTACATGTCATTTTCAATTTTACCACTTCATATTTACCACTTCATGTTTACCGAATCGTTAATTATGTATTCGGTAAATCTGATTCGGTATTTTAGAATTCGGTAAATATGATTCGGTATTTACCGCCTCATATTTACCGAAAAGTGGTTTTTGGACTCCTACATCTCACTTGTCTGAATACCGGTCGGTAACGGCATATTTACCGAAAATCGGCCGTTACCGACCGGTATTTGGCTACCTACATGAGGCCCAAAAAAGTGTGGTAAAAGAAGGCAAAATCAGTATAAGGAATTACGCAAAAAAATATTTTACAAGAGAGTAGTACATAATTTGCTGAAAGATGTGAAGAAATATAAAAAGAGAGCTCTATTTTATAAAAAGAAGAAGCATATTGAATCCATTGTTGAAAAGGCTTTTGAAGTAAAAAGGAAACTATTCATTTTAGTATTAAAGAGAATTCGATCTAGATAAACCAATCCATTTAATGAAGGCCAAAAGTAGCAGGAAAAGAGTAATTAATAAAAACAAAATTGTGATTTTTTTTTTTTGGGAGAATGGAAACAGAGTTCCAGTTCAGAGCCTTTCTTTAATGAAGAGTTATTTACAGAGCAAAAAATTATTGTATGCAGTTGACACCAGTGGTAGAGGTTATGAGGTTAGAGATGGTTGTCCAATTGACAAACAGAAAATGGTTGCAAGAAATGCAGAAGAAGTGACAGCTGATGAAGTTCTAAGGAGACGTCCTAAACACCCTGTGTACACTTGGGATTGCAGTAGTATTTGTAGTGTACGACAAGAATCTATTGATAAATTATGTAGTTTTTTACGAGCATATAGTAAAAAAAGTGTTAAACAAAAGATTAAGGTGTTGCAAGGACTAGACTCTTGCAGAGTGAGAAAAAATACTGGTTTGCAAGGTCATTCTCTGGCTTGTCATTCTAGGAAAGTTTGTCAAAGTGTTTTTCACCATTTCAGGATGCTGGCAGTACATCATACTCAAATGCGGAAGTTAGTGAGAAGATTGTATTATGCAAAATGTCCAGCACTAAAGTTAAATGAGTTGAACAGTGCTCTTTTGCGTGGGTCAGTATCAGATGTGAAGAAGGTTTGTGATGATATTGAGTTTTGTTACTTTGGTCCTCAGCAAGAGAGTGCAGAAATGGACACATTAGTAGAACAAAATGTTGAAGACAATGAAGAACCCGTAACTACAAAACATTTTGAGGATGAAATCACAAAGCTTAAGGTAAATTTAGGTGAAAGACCAAATGTTTCTTGTATTTGTTGTCGGCAAAGTCACTTTAAAAATCAGACTAGGGGTGTCAATCTGTATTTAAAAAGTGAAATAGAAGATAATAATAAGTGGATGGAATTTGCAACTTATTTGTTGGTAGAGGATTGTTTTGATTTGGGATCTGAGCAGCGTATTTGCAAATATTGTTATAACAAATTAGATGGGAATAAAATGCCTGCTAGAGCTGTTCATAATAATCTAGAGTTGGTTGCTATTCCTCCAGAGCTGATAGATTAAAATACGTATGAGTCTATTCTCATTCAATGTGTGCACCCGTTTCAGGCTATTGTGCGTATGGAGCCTAAAACAGGTAAATTACCTCCATCAGAGTTACAAAGAGGATTGAAAGGAAGAGTTGTGTATTTACCGTTAGATTTAAAGAAAAATATTGAAACTATTGGTGTAGACCATGCAGAAAATGAACCACTAGTCATTCTAGTTAATGATGTTCCTACTAAGAATAAGAACATCTGGCAAGAGTTAGTGGAAGTTAGAAAAGTGCAAAAGGCATCATTGTATCTGATAAAAAATAATGAGTACTATAGAAATGTGTTTGTAGGAGAAGAAGAAATAGATTTAGCAGAAGATACTGAAACATTAAGTGGCCAAATTGAAAAAGTGGTCATGTCCAGATGTGAAAAAATCTATGAACATTACAGTGTACATCCACTTCATTCCAAAGAGGTGATGGGGAATGTTGAATACAAGACACCTGGAGAATTGTGCTCTTTGGATCCTGTTAATGTATGCAGATATTTCAATCATAGATTTGAAGCTATGATGTCTTTCATCTGCAATAAAAAGAATCCTCCTCTTGGAGAAGTTGTGGATTTCTTTTGGAGAAAGGAGTATCAAGCAAGAGGTGCTCCACATATACGTATGTTGTTATTGATCAAGGACGCCCCCAAATTTGGAACAGATTCAGATGAAACTGTTTTGTCTTTCATTGAAGATTATGCCGCATGTGCTGTACCGAATAGCAGAGAAGATAAAAACTTAAAACAACAAGTCTTACGATTCCAAAGCCATAGGTGTGGAAAATACTGTTGACGAAAGTACAAGTCAAAGGATAAGTTCTATACCAAATGTCGTTTTGGATTTCCACGTCCTGTATTATCCAAAGGAAGTGTGAACAGTTTTATGTCAGCTATGCGACATACCATCACAAGAAAGTCTCCAAAAAATACCCACAACTTAAGAAGAAGCGAAGAATCAAAATACATAAATGACTACGATCCAGTTATTTTATCCATGTGGAACGCTAACATGGATATT
Source organism: Triturus cristatus (assembly GCF_964204655.1). Classification (NCBI taxonomy): domain Eukaryota; kingdom Metazoa; phylum Chordata; class Amphibia; order Caudata; family Salamandridae; genus Triturus; species Triturus cristatus. The sequence goes on from NC_140586.1 coordinate 748,943,934, forward strand.
CAGAATGTTGCGGACAATTCCATTGCTGTTGCTCGATATGTAACGTCCTACATTACTAAATCAGAAAAGACAGAATTGAAAGAAATGTGGGAAGAGATTTCTCACGAGACGACTCTAAGTAAGAAATTATACAGTTTCAGTTTGAAGATGTTATCGCATCGTGAAATTGGAGCATATGAATGTTCAGATCGGTTATCATCTGCAAGTCTATATTCCAAAAGTAGAAGAAATCTGTTCAAGAAATTGAATATTTAGCAGAAAAAGAACCAGAAAGTACAGATATTTTGAAAACGAATATGTTGGACATATATTACCCAAACAGAAGTCATCATCTTGAGAACATGTGTCTCTATGAAGTGCTGCAAAACTACACTTTTAAACGGAATACTATAGAGAACATCAATGATGGAAAATATGCAGTGATTGGTTCCAAAGGATGTCTGGTGAAACAAAGGAAAGGAAATTTAATTAATCACAGGAAACTGAGTTGCGACACTGATGACAAAAGGGAATTTTACTATTTAGCCCTTTTGAAAATGTTCAAACCGTGGCGTTCAGAACTGGAATTACTTGGAGATTTTCAGGGCATATGAAGATTCATATAACCCCTTCGATGCTCATGACGGAGCGGTTCCGTCATGAGCATCGGTTGGGCTGTGCTTATGACGGAACCGCTCCGTCATGAGCACAGCCCCTGGGGGAAGCGCTGATGCTCCCCCCCTGGGGCATCGATCTTCCCCCGCACAGAGTGGGATGGCAGCGGAAGAGTTTCCGCTGCCACCCCTGAGCCCCCCCACGCTTCCCCATGACGTCAGCGCGCACAGCGCGGCCGACGTCATCAGGAAGCGCTGGATGCGCTGGAAATCATTTATTTCCAGCGCGTCCAGTGAAGGAGGTATGTGTTTTGCCTTCGGTGGGGCGGGGGGGGCCAATTTAGGATGCCTTGAGGCATCGGGGAGAGGAAAGAGTATTTCCTCTCCCCTGATGTCTCAATACTGGGCATTCCTGCTTCACGATCGCGCACAGCGTCGCGATCGTGGAGCAGGGATGCCCCACTAGACACCAGGGATGTTTTTTTTGTGCAAAGGAAGCGACCCCTTGGGCAAGGGTCGCTTCCTGGGGGGCCAAATAATAATTAAGACTTTTCTGCCTCCCATGGGGGCCATGGGGGCAGATCAGGCTGTTTTTTAGCCGTTTCTGGTCCTAGGGGAAGGGGGGGCAGAAAAGCCCACTAGACCCAGGGATTTGTTTGTGCTTTGAATGGGAAGTGACCCCTTGGGCAAGGGCCGCTTCCTGGATGGCCAAATTACAATTAAGACTTTTCTGACCCCCATGGGTGCAGATCGGGCTGTTTTTTAGCCGTTTCTGGTCCTAGGGGGGGCAGAAAAGCCCACTAGACCCAGGGAAAATTTAAAAAATATGATTGATGGGACCCCTTGGGCAAGGGTCACTTCCGGGGGCCATTTTTTTTGTATTTGGAATTCTGACCTCCCCCGGGGGCAGATCGACCCCTTTTTTGCCCTTTCTGCCCCCAGGGGAGGCAGAAACCCCCACTAGACACCAGGGAACATATAAATAATATGATGGAAGTGACCCCTTGGGCAAGGGTCACTTCCGGGGCCATTTCTTTTTTATTGGGAATTCTGCCCCTCCCTGGGGCAGATCGGCCCCTTTTTTGCCCTTTCTGCCCCCAGGGGAGGCAGAAACCGCCACTAGACACCAGGGAATTAGTTTAAATAAAAATGGAAGTGACCCCTTGGGCAAGGGTCGCTTCCAGGGGGCAATTTTTTTTATAATATGTATTCTTCCCCCCCCATCCCGGGACAGATTAACCTGGTTTTTTTTCCTGCTGTTTTCTGCCCCACCTGGCACACAACCCGATTGACCATTTGGGTAGTAACATAGCATGTTATAATGTTTATTGTTATATTTTTTGTGAATTGCAATTGTAATGCTTTTTTTAAAACTTTTTTGTTCTAGGTGAAGGCTTTTGCTCTTTCCAGTTTGCGGTTTCGTTACTGGGGGTTCTGCTGTTTGTGTAGTTTGGTAAGAGACTTTTTTTTGTACAATGTAAATGAGTTTGATTTCTCTGCATGAATTGTTTTTTGCAAATAGTGTAAAAATAGCAGTATGTTTGGTTTTTGAGTGTCAAAAACTGTTTGCATTTGTGCTCGATGTGTATTTTGTTGTCTTGTGAGTAATTTGGTTTCTTTTCTTCTTTCTAGTGGGATATCGTTGGCTTTTGCTGTGTCACTGCAGAGTAGGTCCTGGTGAGTGTAGCTGTCTCTTGTAAGTGAATTCTATAGTTTTTAAGTATATAGATCTTTGTAATAAAGGTACACATTTCTTTACTTACTTGTTTTGCACATTGTTGGTTGTTGTTGACTTGTTTATGCAGTCTTCTTTCTTAGTAAGTATAATGGCTAGCCGCAGGATTACTGCTCAACAGGCTGTTGGTTTGCTTTTTGAGTCTTCCTCTGACCATGGTTCAGAGACTGACTCTGCATCTGAGGCAGAGGAGGCAGGGGACGATTCTGGCAGTGAGTTTTCTCTCCATATGGAATCATCGGATGATGAAGATACTCTTAGTGCGGATGAAGTGCCTGTGTTAGAGGAGGAGACTGATGTGCCGATAGTGCGGCAAGAGGCATCTGGGCTGCAGCCTGGGGCTGCAAGGATTCCCGTTGGTGTATTGCGGCAAGAGGCATCTGGGCTGCAGCCTGTGACTGCAAGGCTTCCCGTTGGTGTAGTGCGGCAAGAGGCATCTGGGCTGAAGGCTGGGGCTGCAAGGCTTCCCTTTGAAAGTGATGACCTCTGGGTTGCCCCTGGCATGGTGCAGCCGGCATTGCCAGACTTTACTGGTGTTCCAGGGTGTAGAGTGAATACTGAAAACTTTTTGCCGATACATTTTTTTCAGTCGTTTATGGATGATGTGTTTTTGGCAGAGATTGTTGAGCAGACTAATTTGTATGCCGAACAGTTTTTGAGGGACAACAATGCCAGTCTTAAGCCACACTCGAGAGCTACCCGGTGGACTCCCACAAATGTTGAAGAGATGAAGAAGTTCTTGGGTTTAACTTTTTTGATGGGCTTGCTAAGGAAGCCATCAATGTCTTCATATTGGTCCACTAGTCCCTTGATGGCAACTGCTATTTTTCCGGCAGTCATGAGTGCGATATTTAGAATTTGTGGCGTCTATCTGTCTGAAATGGAAGGTTCCTAGATGGACCTATTTTGCAAGAGTTAGTGCCTGTGCTCCATCATGATGTGCTGCAATTGGTTGGTCAAGTTATGCTCCACAGTGCTATTCACCCTATCTGTGATGACACACATGCAGACTAGCTGTCAAGCAACTGATTACATGTGTATCACTGCACACTGGATCTCTTTTTTAGGGATTAGGCAACAGATATATGCAGGTCTCTGCACTGGAGAAAGTTGTATGGGCATGAAACTGTGGCAATGTTCGCCATGGAGAAATCCCATACAGCTGCATACATCTTAGAAGACTATAACAGCAAGATGTTTGAATGGCTTTGACCCAGAAGTCTCAGAATTGACTTAGTTGCCACAGACAATGGGAGTAATATAGTGAAGGCCATGCCGATGGTGGATATTTCAGGGTCTTTTGTTTGCCGAATTGCATGAACCTGATTGTGCAGGACTTTCTCATAAAAGAAGACATAGTCAGCAACATACTGCCCACCGGCAGAAGTATCTGCACTAATTCAGTCATTCTTTTTAAAGCCCTGAAGCAGTTGAGGATCATTCAGTATGCTAATAGAGTACCTGTTAAAGGCCTCAAACAGGAGTGCCAACACTTTCGATGTCTAACTCCTACATGTTGCAATGTCTGTTAAGCAGTACAGCTTGATCACTCACTATGTCCTTCAAAGAGGAGGGAATGCAACTGGGAAAAGCATGACCATGTAAGCTAATCAAATGCCTGACACAAATACCCAGCAAGGAGGATAGTACGGTAGCCAAGCAATCCAGTTTTTGCATCTGCTACAGGGCATTAAGAAACATATGATTGCAGCCTTCCATTAACAGCCAAGCGAAGGATTAAGCTCTCAAAGAGAGATTGCCGTTTGCAAAGATTACATCTGTGCCACAATACTTGATTCACGGTACACAAAATACTGGACATTTTTATTCCTTTTTCAAAAGGGGATGTTTCAAAATCCAAGACATGGATTGTTGACCAAGTAAGAGACCAGGAAGAATGACTGGAAGTTAGAGGCCCGGGCAGATGTTCTGGCATGCAGCGTTTAACCTCCAGAGACGGGCAGGGATGTTTTCTTACAGCAGTCAACACCAGCAATAACACCAGCAACAGAAGAATGGGACCCAACCTCTGGAATGGCTTTGTTTCAAGAGGCAGGACTTAATTTAAGGGCAGAGGTGAAGGGAACAAAGGTCGAGTAAGTGGCAGCACCAATGACAATTCAGAGGATGGTCCAAGACTATCTGGATGACACATAAGAAGTCTACCTGAATAAAAACCCATTGGTATGGGAAGATGCACCAATGGTCAGAGCTCAGCAGGCAGGCAATAAAGAATCTGGCTTGCAGTTGTCACAGTCAGAAGAATCCGCCTCTTGCCTCAAAATGTTGAGGATTGACCATGATTAAAATGAACCAGCACTTCATACCACCACATTACAAAAAAACAGCAAAGTAGGAGGATGAGGGTGATTGCTTGGATTCCAGTGTGTTAGCTGTTGAACTTCTGGGTGAGTCCCCTGAGTCTGAGGATGAACTATACTACCCTCACTCAGTATGCCACAATAGAACTTTCATTGTCAAACCGCTTTCCAAAAAAAATAAAAGGATATAAGAGAATATTTATATATTTGGTGTCTGACTTATGAGGCCCACATTTATTCACATGTATGTACTAGAGTGGAGTTGCTCTAGTGTGCACAGAAGAAGTCTTCCCATTTGATTAAAGTATATGGCAATTGTCAGAGCCGTCGATTCTCCACAGAGGCAGAAGAAGCTTATTCCCAATTCCTTCCTCTCAGAACACACTGCGTTAAGCAGCTGCTCTAAGCAGGGGGAAAGGGGAGTGGACAGAGAAGAGAAAGACACTCGAGCTGGACCTGAATTCCCTTGTCTTCCGTTTTCCTGTCTTCTGGGATTCCTAATGCACATAAGGGGAAAAGAAGCATTCAAATACACATAACAGTTCGGCTCATTACTAAACTGTTCACTTCTTACTCTATCCTACCAGGTTTGGCTGGAGTATAGGCACCTCTTCTGTATTGAGGTCTCTCAGTCCCAACTGGTCTGGAACTGCAGCTTCCTAACACAGATATAAGACACTACATTAATATCACAGCACAACTTTCAACCTTTTTTTCTACTAACTGGGAAATGGGCGTCTCCTACCTAAATGGCAGCTAGACCTATCTCATAAGGTTCTCATCTCATGTTCAGCAGTCTATTCTAATTAGTGAAGGTCTCTCATGAAGTCTCTCTTCCTGAAGTCTTGTTCTGTTCACCTTGATATTGTGAGGATAAATGGCTTCTGGAAGGTACGCGCAAAAAGGAACAAGGGAGGAAAGAATGGAAGGAAAGAAAAGGGAAGTTCGCAAGGAAGGAAAGGTACAGAAGCAAACGTGTTGCTCCGAACTTGTAGTCTCTTTAGCGCAGATGCAGGATAAATTCTTGGCTTACTTGGCTGTGAAGAATCAGGGCACACCAACCTTGGACTCGAAATTCCTGGAAGGCTTCAACAACTGGCCTCTCAGAATGCGGATTTAGCAATGCCCCAAATAAGAATAGGGCACTAGTACTCCCTCTGTGAAATTGTATCTTTGAGTAAGCGCCGCTTCCGCTAATTACTTAAAAGGAAGCGCGCTTCGAATTCGGACTTCTCTACCTCAGGTACAAATTGAAGTGCGCAGTTGAGCGCGCTCACGAGCCGCATCATTCCGAAAAGCCTTCAAGACTAGTACGTCACTTTCGGAGGCTCTGATACTTTGTGGGCAACATGGCGGCCATCTTGAAAAGGTATTTTTCGCCGGGTTTACATTAAACCAATAATTCACAGTAGAGGGTTTGATTACTACTCTATGTCTCTTGGGATAATACTTCCCTACGGTAAGGGCATTTACCAGGTTCCTGACAGCAATGATGCCTTCCTCCCCTATACTTCTTTTCTTCATTCCCTAGCTGGGCTGCCGTTAAAAGATCTTTGATTTCCAAGGCTACCAGTGTTTGTCACATCATGGAAAAAGACAAGATACAATAGACAAAGGTTTTCCACCATGCTTGTTGGAACAGGTAACTAACGATGTCACATCAATGAGTGATATACTGAGTGAGCGATAATGGTTTATGTAGTGGCAATGAACGTGTTGGCCAACTGATCTGTAAACTGATTTGCAATGTTTGCGGCCCAATGGGTCATTCTGCCTGAATGATTGCCCCTTTCCCACTTTGCTAGAATTACTTACATGGTCCACTTCTTGCTGTAATTCTTTTTTCAGGTTCTTCTGAGACCAGACCAGTCACTTTAGTTAACAAAACTACACAAACAATGCTAACATCTATAATTATTTTGCTTTTCTTGTTCATCAACAGTGTTACAGGTCTAACTCTTTCAACCTTGTTCGGGACTTGGATTAAGCTACAGTACTACCCCATCAACCAGAAAAAGAGAGTTATGAAAAAATACTATCAACCTCAATTGTAAACAAGTTATAATAGACCTACTCTGCCCTGTGGACTGGGAAGAGGTGTGTTGATTTGGGAAATGCCTAGTAGTGTGCTCACTCAAATGTCGTACCCCTTTAGGTAAGTGGTTGTGGTCTATAGGGATTGTAACTTTAGACATATCACATGATGAACGCACTCAGCTGTTATGACATTTGACAGTTGTGAGATTTATCAGCTAGGTACATGCAGCTACTTGTCTGGGATTGGTTGTAAAATTGTTCTCACTTCTCACTTAATCGCACATGACTGCACAGTCTATGCTCTTGCTCTGCCCTCTTGGTCATCACCCACCATGAAGCTTACCATCTCCATTGACAACATTTACTTTTTTGCAATCCACAGGCCTTCTCTTCTTCTGTACAAAAGCACCATAACACTACTGCTTAATTACAGGACCGGTTCAATCCAGCACCCAAGATGGACATTGGGAGAACAAGAATGCAGATGCGCTGTCCATTTTGGTATTTATATACAGTATTGTTTTTCTTTTCTTAACAATCACAATTTTTAGAACTGCACGGGTCCACCTTAATTTGTATTTTTAAACCTAGGTTACAGGATAATTAGATAACTTGGGGTTCAGTGGCTGAAGGACTGTTCTCAATGCTTTTATTAACTGAACGATGTCCTTCCTTCATTTCCCGCCAGAACAGATTTGATGATGATGTGCTGCTCATCGAGCTGATGAATGTTGTGTTTTTTTTGTCACATCTTTCCCCAAATCCCCATTCCCTCCCATTCATCAAACCTCTAACCCTCTTCCCCCATGCTGCATGATATATTGAGGTGTGACTTACGAATTTACACCATACATAGATTACACAATTGGTGGGGCGGATGTGGTAGAAAGCGACAACAACTCACTGCAGGATCTTCTTACCTAAAAAGATGCCCATGTCAGCCTTTCTTACCCACCCAGGCATGAAAGGAATAACGTCATCATAGCATAGAGTCAGAACTTTGTCTGTCCCACTATAGGTTGTACACGTCTGGCCTGAATCACAAAGGTAAAGTTACACTTTTGGTATAAGTTAACACTTGCAGTTTACCTGAACTTCCAGAACTTAACGATTACAAGTAGTAACCTTACTAATAGTGTTGGAAATGGCCCTTTCTGTAGGATCAGTCCCAAACATTTTGCCTTCCTCCTCCCATTTTTGATTAATTTGTTTTGTTGGCTTTAGGACTCTGGGCATTTTACCACTTCTAACCAGTGCTAAAGTGCACGTGCTCTCTGCCTAAGACATGGTAACATTGGTTTATCCACAATTGGCATATTTAATTTACTTATAAGTCCCAAGAAAAGTGCACTATATGTGCCCAGGGCCTGTAAATTAAGTGGGCCTGCAGCACTGATTGTGCCACCCACTGAAGTAGCCTTTTAAACATGTCTCAGTCTTGCCACTACAGAGCCTGTGTGTGCAATTGTAAACTGCCATTTCGACCTGACAAGTTAACATACTTGCCAGGACCAAACCTTCCTTTTTATTGAATATAGGTCAGCCCTAAAGGAGGCCCTGGACAACCCATGGGCAAAGTGTAGGGTATTTAAAAAGTAGTTAAATGCAACTATGGCGAAGAAGAAAAGCGTCCTTTTCTTTTGCCTTGAGGGCCGAGAGGAAATTCTTCAAAAGAGTACAACCTCCCGTGTGTACAACACTAAATGTCGATTAGTACTCTTTGGGGTCTGGTGGGAAGTCCTAAGATGAAAAGTCCCACTACGGAGTGGGGAAGGAAATGATTCCATTTGTTTTAATTACCCTCACACAAGCTAGTGGTGTCATGCTTCATCATCGGGTCACCCTGACGCCTAAAAGTCAGGTTGGGCCCAACCATATTTCAGGGAGCTCTTAATGATGATAAGACCAGGTGGAATAAAGATTAAAAAACCATAAGCAAATCCCAGTATCCCTTTATTCTTGGATTTGTTGGGGTTATTAAAAAATGTGAAGGTAGGGGTAAAATTGGAGAATTGATGGTCCTATGACCCTAATGCCAACATGTTTCAGTCCTGCAAGGGCCTAAATAGGTCCCAGACTTTCTTCAGGGCAACCAAACAAATCACACTCCCTGGAAAATTGCAAAAGGAGATTCCCTATATTGCTTTGAATTAAAGGCAGGTAGCTGCTCCTTATATTATTATAAAAAGATCATTTATCTTTTTTAGATCCTCTTAACAGTCCATCTGTGGAAATAAACAGATAAAAGGAATTCATAGTGTAGCATTACTTAGAATACAATCTGACACTTCCCATGAGACTGGTGAGTGGCATCTGCAACATCCAATCAGGCTGCGTGTCCTCCAGCTCTGGCCCACTTGCTGCCGCGCACACAGACTGTAGTCACATGGAAGGCTAAACTGCCTGACCTCGAAATAACTTTGGACTGAAACAAACCAAAGAGAAAACGGAAAGCTTTATGTTTATCGATGCACCACTGTCAATGATGAAAGACAGTATTTTTCAATGTGTTTCCTTAAGAAAGCGCCTCACACTACATATACATAAGGTTTGAAATTGTTTTGTATTGTTGTGTTATGAATCAAGTTCGCTTTGAGGCAGCGCCGGTGCTGTGCCTATTTAGTTATCTGTTTTGGCAAGCGTGAAGTACTGCTGCGGTTTCCTTCTGAAGGGGCTGGGCTGAGGGGAATTACCATCTGGTATACTTTTGAAATTGTATTGCTGCTACATTTTGATATGTTTTAAAACTCTTGCTGTCACTTTTAAATTGTTTTTAAACAACACTACTCACTGTCACTCTGCTTCTGATCTCCTCAGTCCGCCGCCCGGCTTGCCGGTTTGAGTGGAGGGAGCAAGAAACAAGTGACTCTGCCACTACCTCCCCAGAATCACTTCCGGTGGAGCAGCCATCTTGGGAGGTTGGCGCTCCAGTCTTCCTCTCTCTCCCCTCATAAATGGGAGTAAGGCACCGGGTGCGCAGCGGATGCGTGCAGCTGGCACGCTGCTGGTGCGCCTAAGGCAAGCCGTCTGCGCCCATCCGTGCCTGGACGGTGCCAGGGGCCAGGAACCCTGCCCCTGTTATCACCTATAGGAGGGGTGAACTCCTCGCTCTTAGATCCACCAATACATATAGGCATTGCTCTCCTCAGGACTGGGTTGCCAGCAAGGAAAAATATAAATCCAACTGTTGTGTCTTTGCTAACTGCCCTAGATTGGCTCCTTGCAGCCCCTCCATTAAAAATGGAGCGGGAAAGCCACCAGCCGTAATGACTCATCGCTGCTTACTTCTTCATACCAGATCTCTTCTCAAGCATAAGCTTGAATTCACCGATTTCATGACCCAGCATAACCCGAATATCATCTTCCTTACGGAAACTTGGGCCGATAATGCGTCGGACCCAGATTTTAAGGAGGCAGTTCCAGATGGGTTTAAGATCGAAAGATTTGATAGACCACACCAAAGGGGGGGGGGGTGGCTAGCAATTATTTACCGTAGTACGTTTGTGGCCAATTTTACCCCAGTACCCCATTTGGATTGTGAGGCACCCTCAATCTGAAAAATCCTACACTTTTCAAGGACTATTAGTATATCGCCCCCCAGCACCCAGGAGGGGCTTTATTGGCAAACTTCAAACGTTCATGGAATTGTGTATTACGTATGCCAACTTCACTGTGATTGGGGACTTTAATTTCCATCTGGAGTCTTCCTCTGATGTGGCTACAGGACATTTGATTGATACTCTCAGGAGCTTTGATCTATCCCAAAGCATTAATGCACCGACTCACACAGCTAACCATACTTTGGATGGCATTTTCACCAATAATGCCGAGCTGGACATAATTAAGACCCTTCCACTCTCCTGGATGGATCATTCTGTTATCTTCTTTTCCATCCCGACCCAGTGGAAGAGAGTGGAACAGGATAACTCAACCAAAGTGGTCAAGTTCCGGCCTTGGAAAAGTGTGAATATAGAGGCACTACAGGAGGCTCTTACTAACCCCACACCAGACCTTGGGGTGGACAATAATAAAGCTGCCCTCAGCCTCCTCCAATGGTTGGAGTCTGCATACAGCAGAATAGCACCCATGAGAACAATAAAAACTCATGGAAACTGTCCCTCGGTGCCGTGGTTCTCCCCTAAGCTGAAGGAAGCACAATTGAGCTGTAGGCGAGAAGAGCGTCTTTGGAGAGGAGATTACTCACCCGAGAAAAAGGCGCGGTACAAAAAGATCCTTGCAGGGTATAAAGAGCTTATTAAAGCTGAAAAGACCAAATTTTGCACAGGGAATATTAAAACAGCTGGGAATTCTTCCAGGGAACTGTTTAAAACTGTGAATGATCTGTCACACTGGAGTAATAATAAGGTGTTTAGAGATTGATGAAGCCTTTTTCAGCAAGCTGGTGTCTCATTTTCAATCTAAGGTCAATTCTATCTTCCATGCGTTCTCGCAGCAGCCGCCCAGTGCCAGCCTCGGCGGAAACTTGAAGGGGTCCTGGACCTCTGATTTAGACTTCGGGCAGGCAGCCTCCCCCATCTTCAAGGAGTTTCCTCCACTTACACAGGAAGAAACCATCAGACTGATATCAAGTAGGGGGCTCCCTCTGATCCAAGTCCCTCTGGGATTTTTAATAAGTTGTCTAGTCAGGTGGTGGATCCACTCAATGACCTTCTGAACCAGTTTCTTAGCACTGGAATATACCCTGACATCTGGAAGAAAGCCTCTATTCTCCCACTTGTAAAAAAGCCCTCTATGGACCCTAGATCAGTTGATAGCTACAGACCGATCTCCCGTCTCCCCTTTCCGGCTAAGGTCCAAGAGAAGACCATGAATGCAGAGCTCCAGACCATTCTGGAGGCCCATCAACTGTTGGACCCTGCTCAGCATGGGTTCCGTGCCCAGCACTGCACTGAGTCAGCACTGTTGGCGGCATCGTAGGAAATTAGAGGGAGAGTGGATAAGGGCGGCAGAGCGGCACTGATCCTACTCGATCCCTCTGCGGCCTTTGACACGGTCCACCATGCGCTCCTGGGTAGGCGCCTGCACATGCTGGGCATTAGGAGTACTGCACTGTCGCTGCTGACCTCCTTTTTAGAAAACAGGCAACAATGGGTTGAGATGGGGGGCTAAATCTATCCCCTTCTCCCTCCCTTGTGGGGTCCCACAGGGATCAGCACTCAGTCCAACGCTTTTTAATGTTTACGTTACTCCCCTGGTTCAGCTTATCGTGAGTTTTGGTCTGTCCATACTTTCCTATGCGGACGACACTCAGATTGTGGTGTCAGTAACATTGCAGGCTGAGAACGATGCTCACAATTTCCGCAGCTGCATGTGCGTTTAAGTTCTTTTAGTTCGCCCCAATTCTTGAACCCTTGTCCGAATATACTGATTGGTTTCTACGACCCATCGTCACATGCATCAAGGCACATGTGCAAGATACTAAACACCTTTTGAATATCTTGACAGACATAGAATATGATCCAGTGGTAAATACCATGGTCTGTCTAGATGTGGAAGCGCTGTATACCAGCATTCCACAGGAAGAAAGCATGCGAGTGATAGAGACCCTCTTAAGACCGGAGGAATGGCAATGACTCTGTGCCTGGCTTGAAACAACGGCGGACATCTTGGGTGAGGGTTGAGCAGCGGAGCGGTCTAGTCGTCATAAGGACGCTAGGCCGGTATTTAAGCTGGGAAAATCAGGCGGCTGGTCACTTGAAATCGCTGGGAAAGAGTACTGCGGCAACATTGCTAAGCTGTAGTACATTTTAGTACGTAGCGCGCTCACTTGGAGCAACATAGTGTATTTTAGACTCTCCCGTTTTGTCATTTGTGTTGGATGCATATTTTGCCATTTGCCCCTTGTTTTTATCTGTCATCCCACTGCCGCATACCTGCACTTTAAAAATTTGAATTCACCGCGTTTGGAGCGGGCCCTTACTTCCATCTTGAACCACTCTGTGCCTGGCTTGAAACAACGGCGGACATCTTGGGTGAGGGTTGAGCAGCGGAGCGGTCTAGTCGTCATAAGGACGCTAGGCCGGTATTTAAGCTGGTCATGCTAACGCGCAGCGGGCACGCGCTGCGGGTTCGCCAGAGCATCGCCGGAGTCACGCCAGAGTCCAGCCCGTCTGCGCCCGTCCGCGCACGGTCGGGCCCGGGGGCCTGGTCATCTGGCAACAGACGTACATATTCCATAGAGGAGCTGCGCAGGTTGGATAATGGGGGATGGTGTCCGGACCACGAAACTTTGCTGACCATTACCAATAATGATATATCTCGCCCACACAAGTTCACTCCCTCGGGCCGGTCCTCCGGTCTGAGGATTGTTAGCTTAAACACTAGATCACTCCAATGTCATCATGTGGAGGTCTATAGTCTGCTCCAAGACAGTGACATCGATATCCTGACCCTCTCGGAGACCTGGCTGGGTGAGAATTCAACGATTGACATCATTGCCACTCTCCCAGGGGGCTATGATGCAGTATGGCATAACCGCCCGGGAGGAATGCGAGGAGGTGGGGTAGCGATCTTATTTAAAAAGAGCCTGTCAGTAGAAAGATTGTTATGTGAATCAGTAGACTTAGCTGACCTGCTCGGGGTGAAGATAACTATGAACAATGTCTGCTGGGTGGTGTTGTCAGTTTATCGCCCACCAAACTCAACCCCACTCTTTCACGATCTCTTCGGGCCTATTATGTCGGACCTATGTACCCGATATAAGAACATTTTGGTCACTGGAGATTTTAATTTGCATTGGGACAATCCCCATTGGGACTTAGCTACTCGCCAATTAGATACCATGATGACTGCCCTGAGGTTTAAACAACTTGTGGAAGTTCCCACTCATATTAAAGGTCACACCCTTGACCTTGTGTGGACCACAGGTACAACTGTCACGCTTAAAGATGTTGTCCCATGTATATGGTCAGATCATCATCTAGTGTCCTGTGAGATACGTATTCATGGCCATATACATAATTTATCGTCGGAAATCAGGAGAACCCGCAAATGGGCAGAGGTTGATTTAATAAATTTGACCGAGGCGCTACCCCCAATTGTCCAGTCCTTTGATCCGGAACGCAGTCTAGATCGGGAATATGCGGATCTAACGCAGAACTTAACTCAGGCCATCGACCAGATAGCGCCAGTAAGATCTCAACTGATAAAGGGACTGGGTAAAGGGGCTCCCTGGTTTACATCAGCACTTAGGGAGCATAAAAGGAAGCTTAGAGCCTTTGAAAGAGGTTGGAGGAAAACTAAGCAGGATACTGCCAGGAATCTTTATAAAGCCTCCCTCCACCTATATAAAAAGGCTATTGCCCTAGCCAAAGCAGATTACTATGAGTCGCGCTTGAGCAGAGCAGTCAACGTTCAGAAAGAGACATTTAAAATTCTGTCCGAACTGAGCAGTAAGCCCGAAAACACCAAGCCCCTTATTGACTGTAATTCCTTTCAAGGTTATTTCTTAGAGAAAGTGAAGAACATCATTAAGGAAATAAGGGGTGGGATGGTTACTGGGACGGCTATAACTCTGGCTCCTTTCGGACCAGTTGACTGCTCGATTACAGTATTTCCAGAGCTGGATACGTTCAGCCTGGAGAAACTGATGGATAAAATTAAATCTGGTTCTCCAGCGGATCCGTGCCCACCCAGTGTCTTTCGGGTAGCCCGTCCGGTACTGGAGGAATGCATCATCTCCCTCCTCAATAGGTCCTTGGAAACAGGGTATTTACCGCTAGAACTCAAGGAGGCTCGTGTAAGGCCTTTGTTGAAGAAACCTGGTCTGGATCCTGCAATACTGAAAAACTACAGGCCCATCTCCCAGCTGCCTTTTTTCTCAAAAATATTGGAACAGCATGTACTAAAGTCCCTGTCTTTGTACCTGGAGTCTCATCAACTACTCCATGAGCGACAGGCAGGGTTCAGAGCTCATCACAGCACCGAGTTGGTGATGCTCTCGGTGCTGGATGAATTAAGAGGCATGGCTGACTGTAAGACACCGAGCGCCCTGATCTTGCTAGATCTATCAGCGGCGTTCGATACGGTCAGTCATGCTCTTCTCCTGGACAGGCTGAGCGATTTTGGGATCAAGGGCTTAGCATTTAAATGGCTGCAATCCTTCCTTTCGGGTAGGACACAAAAGATACAACTAGGGGATGAAACATCTGAGGTGGGGTTTTTAGAATGTGGGGTGCCACAGGGCTCCGCCCTGTCCCCACTCCTCTTCAACCTCTACCTACAACCTCTAATTGCATCATTGGCCTGCATGGGCTGTAGAGTTTTTAATTATGCGGACGACACGCAGCTGTTACTGAGTGTCGACAACACAAGGACTGCACAACTTAATGCCCAGAACATCTTGAGGCATACTGTTCAATGGATGACTGAAAATCTGCTGAAGATTAACCCAGACAAGACTGAGGTATTGGTGATTCCATCTACCGCCTCACCTTGGAATGACCTCTACTGGCCAGCAGAGTTAGGTCTTGCTCCAAAACCAAGTTTGAATGTAAAGAGTCTGGGGATTAAACTGGACTGTGATCTCTCAATGTCCAGTCAAATCTCCTCTGTGGTGGGAAGCTGCATAAATGTGATCCGTCAACTGCGGAAGCTAGCCCCTGTCCTCTCTCAATCAATGATGCGCTCAATCGTAGCAGCAACTGTTATCTCAAGGCTAGATTATGGGAATGCCCTCTATCTGGGACTCCCCAAAACCCTGACAAATAGACTACAGGTCGTGTTGAATGACGCCGCACGACTGATTTTTAGACTCCCACGGAGAACTAAGGCCTCCCCTCTGCTTCATAGCCTGCACTGGCTCCCCATTAAAGAGCGTGTGGAATTTAAGAGCCTATGTACGGCCCATAAGGCAATTTATGGCCAGGCTCCCGCCTATATTGCAGATCGTTTGGTTGTGTACAGCCCAGTGAGAACACTTAGATCTTCAGATTCTCAGCTACTGGTCTGCCCCCGTTACAAATTAGTAACCAAGGGAGGCAGAGCCTTCTCTGTGTTAGTCCCTCAGCTATGGAACACGCTGCCTGAGATGCTGCGCAGGGAAGGGAACCTCCTGCGGTTTAGGAAGATGCTAAAAACACTGATGTTTAGAAGGATTCTGAGTGTCAGCTAGACCAGGGAGTGTTTTCTTGCAATGTCTGCCAAGCTTATTGTTGTAACTAGAGATTTCGAGCGCCTAGAGACCTGCAGGTGATTGGGCGCGATATAAATCCAAAATAACAATAACAATAACAATAACAATGGGAAGCACCGGTCAGTTGGGTCATTACTCTCATGCATCTTGCCCTGACAGAGAACTTCTTTATATTTGAGGACCAGATGTATCTACAGGTACATGGCACGTCTATAGGCAGCACTTTCACGCCAAGCATAGCGTGTCTATATGTGGGCAATTTTGAAGATCCATACATTTGGCCCCATAACCCTTACTCTGATAACATCTGCAAGTGGTTTAGCTACATAGATGATATTCTGATCATCTGGAAGGGGGATATGTCTATTCTGAATAACTTTTTAGACTGGATGAACCAACTAAATCCACACCTCAACTTCAAAATGACCACAAACTGTGAAGCAGTCTCCTTCTTGGATGTAAAGCTCATCGCAAGCGGTGGTACCCTGGTCAGTTCCCTTTACACCAAGCCCACAGACAGAAATAGTCTATTACATTTTGATAGTGCCCATCCGTGAGCCCTGAGGGAGAACTTACCAGTGAGTCAGTTCCTCCGGGTCCCCAGAAATTGCACTAATCTACATGATTACAAAAACGAGGCAGAAATATTAACTATGAAGTTACAACAGAAAGCCTACCCCAAAAAAATCATCGAAAAGGCAAACAAAACGTCATGGAATACTCCTTGGGAAGCCTTGCTGGAATCCAACAAAAAAACTGAAAAAGACACCCTGATATGTGTCACAACCTACAACTCCTCGTCCAATGACATCAAGAAAATAATAAATAAAAAATGGCTGATTTTAACATCAAATAAACTCACGTTTAAGAAGCCGATGTTCTCGTTCAAGAGGAATAAGAGCATAAGAGACACACTGATACACACCAACACATATAGACAGAAAACTTCTAATCAACTCACACTTTGGAACAATCCACCAGTTACAGGCCATTACCCCTGCGGGCCGTGTGTAGTATGTCCACTAACAGATCATACCAAACAAATTGACCTGGGCATGACACAACCATGGGAACAACGCTCGCATACTAGCTGTAATAGCGACAACATGGTGTATGTCATCAAGTGCCCATGCCAACTGTTGTATATGGGCATGACAAGTAGAAAAGTCAAAACCCATATAAATGAACACAGGAGCACTATTAGGCGGGCTATAACAGAAACCAAACTCACGGCCCACTACCTTGAACATAAACACAGTGACACAGATATCAAATGGACAGTTATTGAAAAAGTGAATGGCACAGGCAACCTCAGTAATAGATTGTTAGAGCGAGAACAGAGATGGGTTTACCGTTTGCAAACCCATCTAACTGGACTCATCGATTCCATCCCTTGGAACCAACTCAATAAAAGATGAGCCCAGCATTCTCATTCTGTTTCATATATTTGTACTAGGAGTACAATGAAGTATACATGCACCTATTGGTACTCTCATGAAGTAGTTCCAGTGGACAGCAGTAATGAAACTGTTCATGAACATCATCATTGTACGATAAGATGAAATATGAGTATTATCTTAGCCTCCCTCCACAAGGTGTGTGCAGCTAATAATATCTTGCACAAACAAATAGATCGACCACGCACGCCTTCAGTAATTCTAGCAGAGTCTTTGACTGCACAATACCAAAACAGTAACACAAGCAGGACTCCTGCTCCATCTAGAACATGTGCCTATGCTACCGCATATAGCAGATCAAATGTTTTTAAGTCCAAAAAGGGTGGGACCCCATGTCCCGTGAACTGGGGCATCCGCGACCCTCTGCGCTTTCAAATAAATGAATAAACTAACTATTAATTTGATTATTGGGGGCGCTTAAAGAACTAAAGAGGATTTTCAACCCTACACATAAATCTTCCATCCTTCCACATGTGTGCCTCATTATATGCAAGCGTGCATCACATCACAGTTTTGAATAAAACTTTATAGGTAGTTACAAATCATTGTACAAAGATGCGATCTTCCTACAACACATTGCCAGTACTACATTTTCCAGCGCTCCTCTTCAACAACTGATGCGCCTCGCATGCGCCATTTCGATGGTGCTGTGTATCACCACACCCAGTGGGCAGAGCATTTGATCCCCTCGCTTACTGAAGGTACATTTAAACTCCCCTCCCAGAGTATCCGCGCACCGAGAAGGTGTCAGAGGCGGGTAGGGCCCTTGAAGATGTGAGTGATAACGGTTGTTGGCCACTTCTACAGAGGTACGTGCGCATCCACTTTGACACGGGCATTTTTAAAGATCAAGTTCTAATTAAGTTCTTCGTTTTTTTAGGTCTCGCCTGAGCCAGCGCTTTAGCGCTGCTCTGGCGAGAGTTTTAGTAAGCGGGATTTGGAAGTGCAGACTAGTGGCTTTTCAGGCCTCCAACTACAGTGCATGTGCACCGGGCGCACGCACTATTTGTCAGCCTGCCTGATCACTTTTGCGGCCACTTTGATGTTCTCAGTGAGCCGCGCGGCCACTGAGAACATCAAAGTGGCCGCGAAAGTGCTCACCATTTGCCACCCCCTCCCTTATCCCACTTCCTGCTTGTCTGACTCCCACCAGGGGATTTACATTCATACAGGGTGTTGGCAGCAGCCTGGCGGGGGTGCGGCTGCGAGGTGCAGCTTGTGTGAGCAATGCCCTGCTCTCAACACCATCTCCAAACACACACGGGCCCCAGATTAGAACCCAGGAGGGAGTAAAACCCTGGAAGGGATGCGCATGGACGTCCGTTTTAAACAGGTCCCACTTCTTCAGCAGCACAGGATAAAAGCTACTATTGGGTGGTTGTAGGGTGTCACTGCGGGATTCAGCGCTGAACTCTGCTGCGCTACATTTATCACTCATGTCTTGATAAGCCTTGTGTCTGCCACACCCTGCTGCCGAGCTCTTTGGCACACGTGCAGTTGGCTAATGCATTCAAGAATGCTTCTCTGATGGGGTATTTGAGCACAGCACGGTGATCTCGTAGCACTCGACTCAAGTAAAAGCCTCCCGCCTCCTGCCTCGAGATGCACTGGCACCAAGCATCTTCATGGGGGCTCGGAGCATACATCAAACACACATCAGATGCCAGCCCGGCACTCCCTGCTACAAGGACTCCGCAACTACAAGGCGGCTATCGAACGCATCTTTAAAACGCAGAGGCCAGAGTCCAGCAAAGCTTCCGAAGGAGGAGGAAGGCTTCTACGTGTACGGCTCTGTCGTTATTGCCAGAATAATAAAAAGCAACTACAACAAATCAAGGTCCAAGGCAAAGAAAAAACACGCACAGCTGTTACAGGTACCCCCACTTCTCCTATCTCTTAATACAACCCCTCTAGTTGAAAACAAAAAATCACCCACTAAGCTTTCTTATCTCCCCCACCCCCACCAAAACAAGCATTGGCATAGCCAATAGGTCTTGCCTTTGGGACCTTATAAGTATTTAGTTATGCAGCACAATATCCTTGGTGCAGCAACATCAACTGTTGCATGGCTAAATACTTGGCCTAAAAGTTGTAGTGTATAATAGAGGGCGATAGTCATTCCACGTCAGATCAGACATTTCGGCCATCACACAGGACAAACAATGGGAGTTAGGGAAATCAATGCAAGAATTAACCCCTTCCCTGCTCATGACGGAACTACTCCGTCATGAGCCACGGTTGCGCTGTGCTCATGACGGAGTGGTTCCGTCATGCTGCGGCCGTTGGCCGCCGCTCCGCCCACGCGGCACTAATTCCCCGCCTGTGCGGGCGATTAGCGCAGTGGGCGGAGACGTGACGGAACCACTCCGTCATGAGCACAGCTCAACCGTGGCTCGTGACGGAACGGTACCGTCACGAGCACAGCGCCACCGCGCTGCCCCCAAACTCCCCCCCCCAGCGCCGCGGCGGAATTCCTGCCGCGGCGAAGGGGTTAAGAAGCCTGGGTGCTATAGCAAACATACGATTCCCCGCCTCTCTAAAAGTGATGTGGAACAACAAAATGTTTAATTTTAAGGATCCCGTAGAGGCAAATACCCTGATCACCCAGATAAAACTTAGAGGTATTTTTGTTATAGCTCTAGTATCAAGGGAGGGTTCCCCAGGGGAGGGTAACAAATAAAATGCAAAGTTTAAATATTTCTTGTTTACACACAGGGTGTTGGAGCATGTGGGACAAAAGAAAAAAATGTCCTCATTTATTAACAACAGTCAAATACTTCAAATTGACTTGGATAAACTTGTGATTTCCTCTTTAAATGTAACCAGTATTCTTAAAACACACTTTTTTTTAATACTTATGTTTCCTGAGATAGACGTAGTTAGGACAGAAAAAGCCAAAAGCATAAAAATTATGTCTTGGAATGTTAATGGTCTTAGGGTCCCCTCTAGAAGAAAGAGAATCCTAGAATATTTAAGACTCTCTGATAGCAATGTATTCTTTATTCAAGAATCGCGTTTGCTTAAAGAAGAATGGACATCAATTTAAAAAAATCAAAAGTGGTTAGAACATTGTATTTGCACAACTCAAACTTATACAAAAAAAGGGGTTGTTGTTCTGTTTAGAAAAACTGCCCAAGCTATGCTAGGTGAATGCACTGTTGATCCCCTAGGTAGGTGGGAAATTGCTAGGGCTAAAATGAATGGTTTCTGGCTGACTTTTGTAGGGTACTACAGACCTAATTTAGATGATACAGCTTCATTATACACTCTACTCCTTCAATTAACTAATACAAATGACCTTATTATATTTTTAGGTGATTTCAATTTGGTTTTAGACCCTAGTCAAGACTCAACCTCAAGCAGAGCAACGGTAAATACACAAAATATGAGAGTTGCCTTGAGGCAATTGATGTCTGATATAGGGCTTTTAGATATATGGAGAGAGATGAGTCATAAGATAAGGACAACTGGAGGGAATTTCACCTGGTTGATGTTGTTACATGCAAAATTACCATCAAGGTTAGTCATGTCCTGGAACATATGTCCCACCACTCTGCGGTTGTCTGCGAAATTGCTATGGTTAAGGGCCCTATATCTCGTAGGTGAGCCATAAATCGATCACTACCTTTAGAAAATACAATAATCGAAAAACTAAAAATAGAAACTAAAGAGCTTTTTTATTTTAATCTCAATTCAGCTTCACCCCAAGTAGTATGGGATACGTACAAGGCATACTTGAGAGGTTTTTTAACAACTACCTCCATTGCCCAAAATAGGATAGTGAAGGAGGAAATCAGAAAGTTAGAAGCAGATGTACATACTTTTCAGGAGGATTTAGAGAAAGACTTGGGAAATCTTAATATCTTAATAGATTTAACAGATGCAAAACAGAACCTCGCAGACTATCTAGAAGTAATTATTTTTTTAAAAGTAGGACGCCAGTAAGCTAGCTCATCATGAATATGGGTAGGGGTGTGGCAAACTCTTTTGTGGAAAACTAAAGCTGACCAATCTAGAAATTGGATAAAGGATCTCCGATGTTCAAACACTGGAAACATCATTACGGAGGACTCTGGGATTGAGCAGGCCTTTGTTCAATTTCTCCAAAATTTGTATACAGAAGAGGCAGTATTAGATGAAGACTATATGGATGATTTTCTTTCAGAGTTAGATCTTCCTTCTCTTCATAGTAATAAAAAAAGTCAACTAAACTGCCCCATAACTGTGGAGGAAGTGACTCAAACTATTAGTACTTTAAGAAAGGGGAAAGCTGCTGGCCCTGACTCTATCCCAAATGAGATTTATGTTATTTTAAAGGAAGAACTTGTGCCTTTTCTTTCTCAATTGTTTAATTCGGCCTTCATGGAGGGTCATGACCTCCCCATGTCATGGGAAGAAGCTACCATAACTATTTAATAAAATAGAACCCGAGATACTGTGAATCTTACAGGCCTATTTCGCTTTTAAATTGCGATTTAGCGATCATGAATGATATACTCAGGTTATAACTAAATGCCTGGATAAGGTAATAGGACCACTAATACATTCAGACCAGAAGGGGTTATGAAAGGGAGGCAGCTCTGTGAGCTAACGCATGACTTAATCAGGGCAATAGACATTGCACAGACATATAAGATCCCATTAGCAGTAATGACCTTCGATGCTGCTAAAGCATTTGACCGGGTTAACTGGTCTTTCCTATTTAAAATGATTCAGCACCTTAATTTAGGGGAAACCTTCTTAACAGCAATTAAAGCCATATACAGAAACCCATCTGCCAAAATCCTCATTAACGGTAATCTCACAAGATCAATAAAAATAGGTAGGGAGACCAGACAAGGTTGTCCCCTTTCTCCTCTAATTTTTAACATTTATATTGAACTCCTTGCATGCAAATTGAGAGCCTGCCAGAATATCATTCCCTTCAAATGCAATGGTTGGGAAAAAAAATCGGTCTATAACCTTTACTGGCGACCTAGAAAAATCATTCCCGGGAATATTGGATAAGATAGAGAGCTTTGGGAGGGCTTCTGGATACCTGATCAATCAACAAAAAACAGAATTGATGAAATGGAATAACCTCTTTAGGAGTGATTATACGAAGAAGGAAATGAGATACCTCGGTGTTCAGATAGTCCAAAATATTGACACGATAGCCCTGGTTAACTTCGAAAAAGTTACAAAGAAGGTTACATCACAATTACAGTCATGGGGTGCTCTTTCACTCTCTTTTTTGGGCAAGTCGAATTTATTAAAGTTGTCAATTCTACCCAAATACACTTTCTTGTTCAACTCTATCCCGTTAGACTTTCTAAAAATTTGGTTTAGGAAGGTGCAAGGGCTCTTCTCCAGTTTTATCTGGGGAAATAAAAATCCAAGAATAGCTCTAAAGAAATTTAGAAGGAAAAAAGCCTATGGAGGCATAGCCACTCCTGATCTATACTTGTATTTTTGTGCCTTTCATTTAAAAAACTTCCGACAAATGTTGATGGAGAGTTTAACTTTCTCCCCACTATATAAGGCCCTTACAACTAATCTCTCTCACCAGGCAGGGTTTTTTCTTTTAAAATTTGGTCATCCCAAATTTTTTAAGAAGGTCAAATTGAAGATTTTGGTGGCAGCCACGAAGCTCTAGTCTCAGGTGAGACGGCTCCTAAAATTTCCATACTACAATGATGCTTCACCGATCTGGGACTCCCCAGTCACACCGGCCTGTTTGGAAGATGCCCTCGCTGTTCCCCTTTGCTCTTGTGTCATTAGTACATGGGGACAACCTATTATTGAAGCTGAATTAATTTTCTGGCCACATTTTTCATCGATTTGTGAGAATTCGGTTTCGAAATCCAAATATTACCAACTGTCAAGCTGGGTAACATCCATAGGGAGAGAGTTAGACGGGAAAACTGACTTGGTGTCAAAGATACGTGCATGCCAAACAACACTGAAAGAAGTGGCAGAGTGGTATTGGCTGTTAGTTCAAAATGGAGAAGAGATGCAGACCTCATTTACAGAGATATGGAAGAAGGACCTGCCGAATGAAGATCTTGAAAAAATAGGGCAAGTATCTATGTCTCTTTTATGGTCTTACGTGAATTCTGCACCGTTAAAATAGATTCATCTCTTCACAGTACATAAAGCTTATTGGACACCACAGAAATTATCAAGAATGGGGAGTTGGGAGATCAAGAAGTGTCCGAAATGTGGAGAAGATAGTGTAAATGAGGTGCATATGTTTTGAGCTGCCCTGCAATACACACTGGCAGAAAAGTGGTAAGACAATATCATATATCATGGGGCATGAAATAAAACTAACTATACCATCTATAATTTTTGGAATACTACCGGGGGACTTAGATAATTGACCTCTAACAAAAAATCACAAAGCACTTTTCTTCACATTGATCTTACTGGCTCGTAGAGAACTTTGTTTTAAATGGATTTTACCCTGCTCCCCTACAGAAGAAGAATGGATTTATTCCATTCAGAGGGTATTCTCATTAGATCAATCCTATAAACAGATTAGGAAAACCAAATACTGGGAAATCTGAAATAAATGGGTGGAGATTGGCACTCCAAAGGTAACATACTAGAACTACACATTATATGCATCTTTCCTGTTCCTCTCCTGTTTCGTTTTTTGTTGCTTTTTGCCTTCTTTTCTTTTTCTCATTCTTCTTTTCCTCTTATATGTGCTCTTGGTCCAATGATTAAGAATATGCTTTAGAAGCTGCTTAGGTGGCAGGGCTGCCATTATCTCAAAAAGGAGGAAAGCACCTGTCTAAGGGTAGAATCAAGATTAGGTGTTATTCTCCAACCAAGTGGCTAAAGTTGTCGACCCGGAGATATATGCTATCTTTCTCTCTTTTGTGGAGTGACGGGGGATATACAATACCTTGCTACTTGAGTTGGTTGGTGCACTCTTTTCTTGAATTCAAAGCATATTGTGGATAAAAGAGGACTAAGAAAAAAACAAAAGAAATACTCTTGCATTTGTTTTCCACTACTGCAGGGCCTATCTCTCCCATAGGATAACATTGGGATTTACCTATTACATTTTATAAGCGTAATTTCCTATCAGGAAAAGATGGTATCCCTAAATTAGTGTCTTTGGAATCACAATTTAAGAATACAATTGAATTGCAATTCTGAAAATATCACTTTCAGAAAACTGGCATTTTCTTAGTTTAACCATTTGGTGCCTTCTGCTTGTCTCTGGAATACACATCTGGGGTGGGTGACAGCTGGCTTCCTACATTCCCTCTAGACAGCCACACAAGAAGGAAGGGTAGGTGTGACTGAGTGAACATCTGCATGCTGATGGGTCATACTGAGCAGGATGGGAGGGAGGTGCTGATACTTACACCTGAAACGTCTGAGTCCTGTCCCCACACAAAGAGTTGCATACCCCTTGTAGTCAGTCTGGAGTCAGGGCAGAAAAGGCAGGGTCTTCTGCACTTTAAAGGCATCTCTTTGAAGTCTCCCTATGTCAAAGCCCCAACTAGGCATTATAACTGGTTCTCTGACACCACCAATTCAGAACACTTCTGAAACTGAGGACTGTCTACCAGGAAGAAGTAGTGCTGTGGTGCCAGAAGGGATTGCCACTTTGCTAAACTACTTTGCCGTGCTGACCCACTGCCTGTTGCTTCGTGCCTGGGTGTGAGATGGACTGGACCTGCATGTCTACATCCCAGAACCAAATCATCTCTCAGGGCTTGCTGGCTTGTATCCTGTTTCTGAAGTCTCAGGGATATCAAATACTTCACCCTGCAACCAGCACATGGACTCTGTCTGCTGTGAGTCCTGCTTTACCAAGAGGTGCCAATCCAGTCAGGGGAACTTAGAAGTGAGTTTAAAGTGCTGCATCTGTGAATCTCCATGCATTGAAGATGTTACGCCAATCGGAAATGAGGTATCTACCACAATGCTGACACATCGCTGCACCTGCATGGACCTTAAACCTCGCATCCCCTCGAGGCTTCTCTGCAGCTTGATGTTGCACAGCTCAGCACCAACACATAGTTTTCAACCCAACGGTTGAACTTCAATGCATTCCTTCGGTGCTTCTTGCCCACAACGCACCTTCACTGCTGCACAGCTCAGAACCGATGCCTCGCCTTCCTCAAAATTATTGACAATGACGCATTGCCTCCACTACTCCCTGTATCATCCTCCGAGTTGACGCATCCAAGGTACTGTTTCAGTAGGACAAGACGAGTCCCTGTATTCGGCCCATACTCCAGCATGGTCGGCCTGACCTTTTGGATTTGATCCAGACAAGTGCGACCAGAAAGCCCCAGTTGCTGCTATTTGTTTCTAAGCCCTACAAAACTGTTTATTCTTTATAAAATTAATATCTTGACTTCTACTTTTTGGATCTTTGTCTGTTTGGTCTTGTTTCACACATAACAATATTCTCTGTTTTTCTAAATGGGTGTGAAGTCCTTTTGTGGTGTTCTCACTGTTTACTGTGTGTTGTGTGCACAAATACTTTACTCATTCCATCTTACTTAAGCCTCACTGGTCTGTGCCATGATACCAAAGGGTGAGCAGAGGTTAATTTAGAGTGTGTTACTGACAAGGATTGTGGTTTCACCTTGAACAGAGTGCATACCTCTGCCAGCTAGAAACCCAATTTGTAACAAGTAGTAACTAACTAGCAGTAGTAACTCATTTTAAAGTGACAGGGTTTATTTACTACTTCCAAAAGATACTTCTCATGAAGGTATGGATTGAAATGTTACTAGTTGTAAACATACACTGTATCAGTCAGTAAACTAACACCAAAAGCATAGCTTTACCTTTGTGAATCAGGCCTTCCGTGTGTTGCTTTCAAAATCTGTGCAACATGGAATAACCAAACCTTCTCCTCCTTCGGAGTCCTGACTTCTAACTCAAGGATTTTGAAAGTTTACCTATTTATTTATCTATTTTATAAATTAGATAGTTACTTGATCCCCGGATTGCTTAGAAGTCACTATTGCTAGTTTTTGTGGTATGAGTTTTTTTGTCATGGTGATCTGGTCTCAGTCTTTGATAACCCACTAGCACTGGGTTTTTTTCAGTCCAGCTGCCTGTGATGGATAATCTTTCAGAATAATCATACAGTTGGAGTGCACCTCATTTGGAATAGGTGGGAGTAGGGCCTCGCTTTGTGATCTCTTCGTTGTTAGCACATGGACAATAATATCACCACCATTAAGAAGGTTGTGAGAGGCAGCTAACATTGCCTAATCTATGTAGGCAAGAACTTGAATAATTGAGTATTGAACCATTCCTTTGGAAGGAGAGATAATATTACATTTTTTGTTTGTTGTTAGCAGACCCCATTTGTGGTCAATAATAGTTACAGATGGTAGGACAAGGATAGTAACTGGGATACTGTGCCATATAATTGATAGGTGGATGGATGCTGCAATACCTCATCAAGCAATTAAGTGACACAGAATTAATTAAGTAGTTTCTGTTCTTAGGCAGTGCCACTCTGGTGGTGGGCTATAATTCATTACTGGCTGCAGGAGGATGTAAGTATCCTACTGACAAATGCATACATGGCAGGGGACTTCATGAAAGGAAAGTCTAAGGAGAAAAGTTGCTGTGTAGTGTGTGCCATTTTTAGGGGTCAGCTTCTCAGAGCGCTCTTGTGTCAAATCCACAATGTTATACTTCTGCAATGGAAAAACAGATAATGACAAAGAAAAAAAAAGCCCAACATTTTTTTTCCATTTCAAACCCACAATCCATACCCACAATCTATACCCACAATAGGCCAGACAACAAATCAATAACCCATATAGACACTCATGAACGTATTCACCAACGCATGCAGACACTTACACACCAACTGACAGACTGATACAGACATTCACACAGATTAGTCACTCACCCATACATTCACCCAGACACGTATAATCACTCACTTATACAGTCAGTCACACACTGACTGAATTATCATATAGATATATCACATTCTTAAACTTTTTAGAAACACTCACAGTCACTGGATGATGTCACCTGTGATATAATCAGTGATGTCATCAGTGATGTCATCAGTGATGTCACTGATTATGTCATGAGTGATGTAATATGTGATGTCATCAGCAGTGCATTGCGGGGGCGTGAATTATAGTTAGCTCAGCTAACTATAATGGCTGAATTTCTATGGTTTTATACGAGTGAAATGTCAGACTAACTATAACGTCCCTGAAACCTGTGTTTTTTTCCGTGAATATCTAAGGTTTTTTACATGCTAATTTCTAACTATAACGTCCCTGAAACCTGTGGTTTTTCCGGTGAATTTTATATATATGTATTCAATCTCCTCTCACTCTTACAAGGAAGGAATCAGCACTCAGGTTGTAGTTTGGAAGTATTTAATCTGCAAAGGTGCGATCCACACATTTTGGCTCATCTGAACCTTGATAACGAGATAAGACATCATTGTAGCTTCCTTATTTAAATATACAAATGCCTCCAGTTGCGAACATTAACAAAGGACTACATATTACTTTAATCCAAAAAGCTGGCGGCCATATTGGCCTGGTCATGATGTGATAATTCAGGAATTGATACAATAAAGAAAAGAAAACAAGTGTTTATATGCACACAATGTCATTTCAGCATATCTTGCCCCGTGACCGCCGTACCTGTATGTTCGTCAATGTGACTTGATCGCAATAAACATACTTAGCATTGCGAACATCAAAATAAACAATGGACTACACATTACTTTTAAGTGAAAGGCTATCGGCCATATTGATCTGGGCACGTTGCATATTATAATGGTTCTTACACGAAAGAAAGGAAATATAAAAAGGTGTGTTAATATACACACACTATCCCTAAATAAAGTTATAGTGATTATAGTTCCATTTCCATTCACAGCTCATTTGAGATGTCATGAGTGATGTCACTGACCATGTCATGAATGATGTAATGTCTGAGGTCATAAGCAGTGCATTGCGGGGGCGTAAGTTATAGTTAAATTTCACTGGCGTTGTATGAGTTAGATTGGATTCTAACTATAACGTCCCTGTAAGCTTTGTTTTTTTCAGCAAATTAACATTAAGTAAGATGCCTATCACAATGGATGGTGGGGGGTTGGACGCAGGGCCTGGCCTGGGATTGTGCTGCCCCCACCCAAGATTGCTGCTCCTGCCTCCCCTCCTCCTTGCCATCCATTGTCCAAGTCCATCTCCCTGCTCCCTCATTACAGTTGTGTGTGGCCGTTGTTCTGCCACTGGCCTTCCCTCCTTCTCTGAACAGTTAGATTGCTGCCCCATCCACCTCCCCCATCCTCTGTTGTCTGAATCCATGCACTAGCTTCCTCCCTCCTGCCATGCATGGTCTGGTGTGCTGCCACTATCCTCCATTTAGCATGATGTCCCAGTCCACTCCTCTTGCCCTTCATTGCCCAATTCTATGCCCCATCATTGACCTCCTGCTTAGCCTCTGTGCTTAGCTTGCTGCCCCTACTCTCCTTCCCCCTGCCCTCTGATGTCTGTGTGCATGCCCCTGCTCCATCCTTTTTGCCCACCATGTTCCATGGACCTGCCCCTCCTATCTATTCGGAGTGTTCTGTTGAGCTGCCACTCCTCTCCCACCTGCCTAGCATTGTCAGATGACTGTAACCTGTCTCTGCCACCTCCACCCTTCCTGTTCATGTTCAATGCCCCTATCCCCTTCCTCCTGTCCTCCATGGTCCATTTTACTGCCACATCATTCTGCCCTCCCTGGTCTGTTGTGCTGCAACTGCTCCTCCTGCCTGTCCCGCGTGGTCTGTTGTAAGGTCCCTTCCCCTAAACTCTCTTGTCTGTGCCCAGCTCCTACCCCTCCCTTCTACCCTCAATGGTCATTTGTGCGTGCCCCGGCCCCCTCCTTCTTGCCCATCATGGCCATTGTGCTGCCACTAACCCTCCTGCTTGCCATGCATGGTCGTCTGTGCTGCCATGGCCCCTCCCACCTTCCCTGTATGGTCAGCTAGCTGCCCCTGACCCCCTCCCACCTTCCCACCATGGTCTGTGTGAATGCCATTATAGTCCCACTGTTACTCTCCATGGTGTGTCTTGCTTCTAGTGCCCATCCTGCCTGACCTCCATGGTCAGCTTGCTGCTCCTGCCCTGCCCCCTTGCCCCGTGCCCACTGTTTTCCATGTGCAGACCCCTATTCCCTCCCTCCTGGCTTGTCTGTTCCATTGTAATACCCCTGATTCCTCCCTCCTGCCCTTTATGGTCTGTTATGCTGCAGCTTTCTCTCCTGTCTGTCCATTATGGCCAGCTAGCTGCCCTTGCCTCTTTCCCCTCTGTTCTCTGTTGTCCATGTGCATGGTCCTGTCCCCTCCCTATTGCTTTCTATGGATTGTTGTGCTGCACTCCCATCCTGCATGCCCTGTGTGAGGTATTGTGCTACTGCAAACCCTGATGCCTGCCCTGTAAGGTCAGTTTGGTGACCTGTCCATGTCCCTCCTGTCCTCTGTTATCCAAGTCCATGTCCCTACCCCAATTCCTCCTGCCTTCCATGATGCAATGTACCATACTTGCTAACATTTTGAACTTGGTAAGAGGGAGATTTTGAAAACAAAAACTGGGGTATTGATTTTCCCCATTGACTTACATTGAAAAAGAGGAGATTGTAGACAGGAGACAGATCAAATAAAGCCCATTTGGGCTTAAAAACATTGGGCATTTCCTGGCTGAATCGGATCCGTTAGTATGTATGGTTGTACTACCACTGCCTCTTCCTTCTGCCCACAATGGTCTATTATATTGCCAGAGCCTCTCTTGCCTGTCCTACATTGTTGGTTTGTTGCCCCTGACCCCTTTCCACTCCCCTCCATAGTCTGTTGTGCTGCCACTGCCCTTCCTGCCTGCCCAGTGTGGTCAAATTGTTGCCTCTGCACCCTCCTACCTGCCTTCAATTTTCTGAGTACATGCTCCTGGCCTCTGCCTGAATTGTCAGCCCTGCTTACTGCAGTGTAGGCCGGAGGCAGCAGACAGGAAGGGCCAACAGCCACGTGGCATTGATTGATGAATCTTCGTGAAATTTTCATAACTCCTTCTTTGTTGAGATCAGCTCCTATGTTGAAAGTTGGATGATGATTCGCCAAGGGGGAGCCGAGAAAAAAGGGGGTCCCAAAATGTGTTTTTTCAATGTTGATTTCCATAGGAAACTTTAGACAAGGCTACAGGTCGAACGGGTGAACGGAATTAACCCAAATTTGGCAGGAACAAGGGTCTTGGTCTAGAGAGCACGCTTTTGTTTATTTGGTGTAAATCCGTTCAGTAGTTTTTGAGAAAAATCTAAATTTACAGATATCGATGTTTAGGAATTCTGCCATCTGATTGGCTGAGGCGTTACGAGCAAGAGCTTGCTGCTGATTGACTGCAAGCGCTACGAGCGTTTGCAACTAGGAAGTGTTGGCTGCCATTTTGTGATACTGTTGAAGCGAGTAAGGAGGGAAAAGTGCAAAAAATGTGGGAAAGAGGAGGGTAGGAGCACTGTAACCTTTGTGGGGTGTTTAGGGCGTGCTATAGAGGGAGTGCAAAGTGAACTTATCATACCTACCGGTGTGAAAGTGCTGGGCTACGAAAATTAAGTGAGGTATTGGCTAGTGTGTGATGTTTCTAAGGTGAGCTTGTGCGCGACTCGAGGATTAAAGCGTGAGCCCACACTGTGTGTCTTCTGCTGTGAAGTCATGTGCCCTGGCTGCTGCAGTACAGTTGTGGAAGTAGTGTCAGCATGTGTTTAGGATGAACTACTGACCCGTAGTGGTGTGAAAGTCCTTGGTATGGAAAATATGTGAGGTATTGTCTAGAGTCTCGTGGAAGGAGGAAGTGTTGGCCTCCATTTTGTTATTCCGTTGAAGCGAGTAAGGGGAAAAAAGGGCAAAAAAAGTGGGAAATAGGAGGGTAGGAGCACTGTAACCTCTGTGGGGTGTTTAGGGTGTGCTATAGAGGGGGTGCGAAGTGAACTAATCATACCTACCGGTGTGAAAGTGCTAGGCTATGAAAATTAAGTGAGGTATTGCCTAGAGTGTGATGCTGCTAAGGTGAGGTGGTGCGGTACTCGGGGATTAGAGCATGAGTCTAAATTGTATGTCTTATGCTGTGAAGTCATGTGCCGTGGCCGCTGCAGTACAGCTGTGGAAGTAGTGTCAGCATGTGTTTATAACTACTAGGACAAACTACTGACCCGTACTGGTCTGAAAGTTCTGGGGTACAGAAAATATGTGAGGTAGTGTGTAGACTCTCATGCTGCTAAGCTGAGCTGCTGCCGGACTTGGGGATGAAAGCGTGAGCCCAAACTGTGTGTCATATGCTGTAAAGTCATGTGCTCTGGCCGCTGTGCCACATCTGTGCAGGTAGTGTCAGCTTGTAGTTATAGCTACTTGGAGGAACTTTTGTTTCGAACATTGTAACTTGTGTATGGTGCTTAGGGGGTGTTATATAGGGAGTGCGAAGGTAAATTCATGTGTATATAATGAATTTGGTATTTGGAAAGTTGAAAGCATTAACTCCTACGGGTCTGATGGCGCTGGGGCCGTAAGGTGAGGTGCTGCTGGAGTTGGGAATAAAGCTGATGAACTACTGACCCCTATTGTGAACTTTTAACGTGCACGTGCAAAAGTATATCGTTAGGTTAAAAAAAAAAAAGATGAACTTTTAACCTGCAGGTGTCGTAGAAGGTTCCAGAAAGTGTGGTGATAAAATAGGTTGAACTTGTGACCTGTATGTGGCGCGAAATAATAAGTAGCTTTTCGGAAGGAAAATTCCAAATTAACCAATGGAGGTAAGTTTTGGAATGTCGTTGAAGGAATGAAGTATTCTGATTTGTTCTTTACATGTATTTATGTGTGGAGCGACAGAGAAATTGTGCCATTCCTGGTTTCATTCTTGATGAAGTTGGAGCTTTACATGTACTATGTGAGAAAGAGAGAATTGTAGGCGTGCGTCATTTGAAATCTGGATAACAACTACAAAGGTGAGTTAGAAATGAACAAGGTGTGTTATGTGTTTTATAGTATTGATTAAGTATTTGAGGTGATGTTTTTAATTTTGAAAGTATTTTTTATTTCAAAGTATATACTGTTAGTAAAGTGTGGTGTTTGATATTGGTTATGAAATATGCATAAAATTTGAGCTGTTATATAAGTATTTTATATATGCTTAGGAATTTTTCACAGAGAAGAAGTGTAGTTTGTCATCTTTATAAGACTGTATTGTTTTGAAAGCGAGGTACAGTGTTAATTTGAGTTTGTAATGTATTTGGGGAGATAAAGAAAATGTTGTACGTTTGCAACTGATACTTTTTGTGGAAATGGTGGGGTGGGGGGTGGTAGGAGACATATGTGTTATAAAGTTAAAAGCGATAAAATGAAATGCAGAAATGTTATGTGGGCAGGTTGTGGTCTTATTTTTGACACTGAGAGGTAGGTTTGAATGTAAGTCAGGGTAGGTTGTTGTACAGTAGGGCAGTGTACAGTGTTTGGAGATTACATGGAGAGGAGATGGAGGTAGGAAAAGTGATACGTTCCTTTTATATGTACGCATAGTTTGAATCATGTGATCCTAAGTTGAGATAAATATGAATATGGTTTCTGGTTTGCATATGGGTATAGTGAATAGTTTTTGTAGTTTCTGACTAGTGAATAATAAAAAGGTAGATATACTAAAATATATGGTGGTAAACATATTAATTATTGTCTGTTCTTATGGAATAGAAGTAGCTGGGGAGTACTTCTTTAGAAGAGATGTTTTCTAAATGTGTGAGAGATAAAAAAAATGTAAATGTGCGGTATATTTTCCGCATTACTTTGTTGACATTAGAGAACTACATGTGATTATAAGTGATACTATTTGTCAGGCTGTGTCGCTGTGGCGGATATATGTAGGTGTTGAAGTGGTTCGTGTTTTACTGATGGTGAGCTTCACTATCCCTTTTGAGACACTCGTCAATTTATTCATTCAATTTAATATCTTTAATATAGATACAGTAAAGGGACTGTATATCAAAAGTTTGGGAATTAGAACTTTGTTTACTCTCCCCATGCCCTGCTATACACTCTACAGAGTGTTTAAATGACTTTCGTAACATATAGATGTCTAGCTAGTAAAGGTGGTGTAGTTCGACTGGGACCAGTTATAAACCGTGCTATAGGATGGTTTATGTTTTACCTGCCAATTTGCATGTTTGAATACTTTTTGCTGATAAGTGTTCCGGCAGACACCTGTTAAAATTAACGTCGTATATGGGTATAGTGGCGCTACTGGGAATGGTGGGGGTTTCTGTTTGATTTAATACGGTTAAGCAAGGGCGGGGGTGGGTGTGGGGAGGTGGTTATGATGCTGATCGAAACACAGAATATAGTAACGTGCAGATGTCGAGCTACTAAAGGTGATCTAGTACCACTGGGAACACCTATAAAGCGCCCTATGGCATGGGATATGTTTTAGTCGCAAATTTGCATGTTTTAATACATTTAGCTGATGGGTGTTTTTCGGGAGACATCTGTTGAAATTAAGCCTCTGATTGGCTATAGTGGCGCTTCTACGTTTGCTGGGGCTCTTTCTTTTATTGTGTAAAGTTAAGCAAGGGCGGCTGTTGAAGTGGTGTAGTGGTACTGTGACTATTTATAAACCGTCTTATGGTATGGTGTATGTTTGAGTTGCAAAATTGCAGGTTTTATTAGGTTTTGCTGATGAGCGTTCCGGCAGACACCTGCTGACATTAAGTCTATGTATGGCTATAGTGGCAGTAACGGAGTGCTGGGGCTCGTTGTTTGATTTCGGAAGGTTAAGCAAGGGATGGGTGGCGGTGGGGGATGTGTGTATGTTGCTGATTATAAGACAGACATTTGTAACATGGGCATGTGTAGTTAGTAAAGGTAATGTAGTTTGAGTGGGCCTATTTATTAACCGTGCTATGGTATTGTTTACGTTTTTCCTGCGAATTTGCATGTTTGAATACTTTTTGTTGATAAGTGTTCCAGCACACACCTGTTAAAATTAAGCCTGTGTATGGGTACAGTGGCGCTACTAAGAATGGTGGGGGTTTCTGTTTGATTTCGTACGGTTAAGGAAGGGCGGGGTGGGTGTGGGGGAGGTGGGTATGTTTCTGATTAAAACACAGAATTTAGTAACGTGAAGATGTCGAGCTGCTGAAGGTGATGTAGTACCACTGGGAGCACTAATAAAGTGCCCTATGGCATGGTATGTGTTTTACACGCAAATTTGTATGTTTTAATACGCTTTGCTCATGAGCGTTCCGGTAGACGGTTGTTGAAATTAAGTTCTTGTATTGGTATAGTGTGTTTACTAGGTTTGGTGTGGCTCTTTCTTTAATGTTGTAAAGTTAAGGAAGGATGGGGAAGAGGGTGGTGCAGTGGCAGTGTGCCCATTTATGAATCGCTTTATGGTATGGTATATGTTTTTCTGGCAAATTCCCATGTTTTAATACTTTTTGGTGATGAGTGTTCCAGCAGACAGGTACAGAAATGACACAACATTGCTGTGGATAAGACATCTTCGTGCTGATAGACACTCTTGTACTGTAGTAGACGGCTGATAGCATTTATGAAAAATTATGAAACTTGGTGCCATTGTAGATTTTAATGGAAGGTTACACTGTTTGTTTGTTAATATGGTGTAGTTAGGGTTCTAAGTGGGAGAAAAAAAAGAGGGGGTGCTCTAAAAGGGCGGGGGGCAAAGCTCTTAAAGGGGTGTGGGCTATGCAAGTTGGGGCGTGGTCTAAATCAAGTTAAGCATCATTGTGTGCTTTAGAAAATCCTCTCCAATTATTGTAGGTTCGGAAAAAAACATTGTTTAAAAGATTTCCCTTTCTTCTACAATGTTGGTAACCTACCGTGATGTCTCCAGTTCTCAGTAGTGAGCCAAATAAGCATGCATACATCGATGTGCATGCTGTCACTGCAGTGTTATAATAATTAAAAAAAATTGACTATCTTTGAGAGGGCTGAAAATAGAGCCTGGTAGAGAGTCGTTTGGAGGCTGCCTGAAAATAAGTCCCAGACCCGGCTCAATTAAAGCGCAGTATCCATGGATCCTAAGCACTGCGCCATTCAAAGATCTTTTAATTGATGGATATATTCCTACTTATCTTAAGCATCTATGAGCGCACTCGCCTATAGTAAGCACTGTGCCATTCATGCAGTGATATGCCTATATATGCATAGATATATCTGCCCCAGAATCAATCCTAAGCATTTATCAGCCCACCCGTCAATCGTAAGTACTGGTCTTTGCATTCATTCATCCTTCCATCCTCCATACATTGAAAGATTGATCTATGTATCTATCCATTGATGCATCTGGTCATGCATCCACTCGCCCTTTATTCAACTCAATGTTCTTATTTCCGTGCATCGCCGGGCCCTGATCTTTAATACGATATATTATACTCATCCAGCTACCCACTTAAGGCGTTGAAAAGGCTTGTGAAAAGCATTGACAGGCAGAATGTTTAATAAAGAATAACAAAGCTTTGAGTTACTCTTTGTGGAGCATACCTCAACACCCTTCTCTGGTGGTGTTTTAAACAAAGGTACATCTAGCGAAAGAAATGTAAAGGAGCTTGTAAGTGTAATAGGTTAATTTAGAAACATAACGTTTTGTCGAGTTGTTTATAGGTACACTGTTTTAAAGTGGCCGTGACTGACAGATACTGAATACCTGTACTTCTTATATTTGAGAAAGTATACCGGAGAGTTAATTTGGGGTGGTGAGAACCTTGAGTTCTATATATCCATTTGAAGTACAGTATAGGAATATAAAAGTAATTGGAAAGCTTTTATGTTCATATAAAAGAGGGGGTGTGAGAACTTGGTGAGGCAGGCAAAGTGTGTGTTTTCGTAGCACTGAAACAAGACCGTCTGTAAGATGAGAGCAGGTTCATGCTGGAGTTGCCTTGTTGTGGTCGTTTGCAGAGGCGCAACCAGAGGGGAATTTTGGGGGAGCCTAAATCTTTCAGCAATAGGCAGAGTGGGCATGTAGGGGTTGTAAAAAGCGGTGAAAAAGAACAGAGTCTCCTTTACAAAAAAATGATGTTTTGAAGACCGGTGAAGTATCAATCAATCACTTGTAAAGCGCACTACTTACCCCTGAGGGTCTCAAGGCGCTGAGGGGAGGGGGTGTTGCTACTGCTCGAAGAGCCAGGTCTTGAGGAGTCTTCTGAAGGTGAGCAGGTCCTGGGTCTGCCGCAGGTGGGTAGGGAGGGTGTTCCAGGTCTTGGCGGCGAGGAAGGAGAAGGACCTGCCACCAGAGGTTGCTCGTTGGATGCGGGGGACAGCGGCGAGGGCAAGGCTGGCAGAGCGGAGCTGGCAGATGGGGGTGTAGAAGCTGAGTCTGCTGTTTAGGTAGGCTGGTCCAGTGTTGTGGAGTGCTTTGTGTGCATGGGTGAGG
This sequence comes from Triturus cristatus, assembly GCF_964204655.1. Lineage (NCBI taxonomy): Eukaryota > Metazoa > Chordata > Amphibia > Caudata > Salamandridae > Triturus > Triturus cristatus. Next base: position 748,980,646 of record NC_140586.1, read on the forward strand.
AGCTTGAAAGTGATCCTCTTGTTGACGGGGAGCCAGTGTAGGTCTCTCAGGTAGGGGGTGATGTGGCTGCGGCGTGAGATGTTGAGGATTAGTCGGGCGGAGGCGTTTTGGATGCGTTGCAGTCGTAGGTGTTTGGCTGGGATTCCTGCTTAGAGTGCATTGCCGTAGTCCAGCCTGCTGCTGACGAGGGCTTGGGTGGGATCCACTTGTAGATCCTGCAGAGCATGTGGAGGGTGTTGTAGCAGGAGGAGGAGACGGTGTTGACCTGCTTCGACATGGAGAGGGAGGAGTCGAGGATGAATCCTAGGTTGCGTGCGTGGTCTGTGGGTGTCGGTGCTGTTCCCAGTGTGGTCGGCCACCAGGAGTCATCCCAGGCAGAGGGGGTGGGGCCGAGGATGAGGACCTCCGTCTTCTCCGAGTTCCGTTTCAGACGGCTGCTCCTCATCCGACGGCCTTCATTCCCTCATGGAGGTTCGTCTTGGCGGTGTGCTGGTCCTTGGTGAGGGAGAGGATGATCTGGGTGTCATTGGCATAGGAGATGATGTTCAGGTCATGCTGGCGGGCTACATGTGTGAGGGGGCCATGTAGACGTTGAACAGGGTCGGGCTGAGGGATGAGCCCTGGGGTACGCCGCAGCTGATGTCGGTGGCTTCGGATCAGAAAGGTGGGAGGCGGACTCTCTGGGTTCTGCCGGTGAGGAAGGATGTGGTCCAGTCCAGGGCATTCTCCTGGATTCCGGGGGGGGTTGGAGTCTGCCGTAATCGGGCCGGTCGTGGTGTTGAAGCTGTCGGTGTGGCTCTGTGTGTGCACCCAGGAAACTGTGTCAGAGAGTCCGGGGCAATGGGCGTTGCGCGCCTGGTGGTCTGTCTGCTAATTTCCCCACGATGATGTTGCTGGTGCGTTGGAAAAAGAGAAGGGAAATACTGAGAGAAAATGGCTCTCCTTTAAAGGATTTCCCTTCTCCTACAATGAGAGTCACTTGGCATGATGTCTGTAATTCTAAGTAGTGAGCAATGTGCATGCTCTCACAGTGTCACTGCTGTGCAATAAAGAAAAAAAACGGATTACGTTTGTGAGGTCGGAAAATAGAGCCCTATAAAGACCCGTTTCGAGGCTCCCAAAAATAAAGTGCTGGTGGTCACATCCCCACAGACACCCCCTCCAGTTAAAGCCCTGGGTGCAGTGTTATGTTTGCGAAGTTGTTGATAAAATTGTTAGGTAATAATGGAAATTTTGAATTGGAATTTGGAAATGCCTAGAAGAAGTGAAAAAAAAGAGAAGAAAAATATATATTTGACGAAAAGGAAAGATCTTGAAGTCGAAAAAAATGCGAGTAGTAGAGAAACTGTTTGTTCTAGTAAAAGCAAAAGACAATTTTTGAAAAAATATTCCGAACATTTAATGAGAAAAACATCACACAAAGCAAAAAGAAGAATTTTTCAAGTAAGGTGAAGCAGAGTTCAATTTCAAATATGAGGAAAAGGAAAGATGATAAAGAAATAGTATCTGGTACTCGGAGACAAAAACAATTTCAAGAAATTCGTCAGAGACTTTTTCGATCTAGAGTGATTCAGAATTGATTGAAAACATGCTGCAAATATAAAAGAAGAATGTTCCAATTCAAAGAGAAGCAGCGTATTGAAAGTATAGTGGATACTGCTTTCAATTTGAATCAGAAGTTCTTCATTTTGATTTTAAAGAGAATGAAAGTATTGGATAAAATATTCAAAGTATTGAAAGACAAAAGTGGAAAAAAAGACTTGTGAACAGAACAAACTTATGTAAAATCTTTAGTGGACATTGGAGACATACGTCTAGTACTGAGCCTTTTTTAATGAGGAAAGTTACTTCCAGGAAAATATTTTATCATTTGCAGTTGATACTGGAGGACGTTGCTACGAAGTTCCTCTTCCAAAGGAGGAAATGGTTGGTAAAAGTGCAGAAGAGTTAATAGCTGAAGAAGTGCAAGGGAAACGTCCACGAGCTCCTGTGTATAAGTGGAGTTGTAGTAGCATTTGTAGTATTCAACAGGAATCCATTGATATAATGCTAAATTTGCTACAAGAATATACTCAGAAAAGTATAAAACAGAAGATTAAGTTGTTACAAGGACTAGATCCATGTAATGTGAGAAAATATACTGAGAAGTATGGGTATTCTCTGGCTTGTGTTTCAAGAAAAGTTTGTAAAAGTGTTTTTCATCATTTGAGGATGTTAGCAGTACACCATTCAGAAATGCGGAACTTTGTAAAGAAACTGTACTATGTAAAAAGTACTGCACTAAGTTTAAGTGAACTGAATGGAAGTCTTTTATATGGTTCTTTATCAGATGTTCAAAAAAGGTGTGATGATATTGAAATGCGATATTTTGGTTCAGAAGAGCAGTTCAAAGAAAGTGAAGGTTTGACAATTACGGATGTTGGAGGAGATGAGAAAGTGATTAGCACTGATCAGTTTGAAGAAGAAATTGGAAAGTTTAATGTAGTGTGCTCTGAAATATCAAACTATGTTTGTGTTTGTTGTCGATGTACTCATTATAAAAGTCAAAGTAGGAATGTTGATTTGTATTTGAAAAGTGAAAAGGAGAACAATGGTAAGTGGGAAGAATTTGCAACTTACTTGTTTGTTGAAGGTCAATTTGAGTTAGGTAGGGATCAGCGTACATGTAAATATTGTTACAATAAATTAGAAGAGAACAAAATGCCTGCTAGAGTAGTGTATAATAAGTTGAAGTTAGTAGCTATTCCGCAGAAGCTGGCCAAATTGAATACATGTGAGTCGGTTCTAAATCAATCTGTTCATCCTTTTCAAACTATAATTTGGATGGAGCCTAAAACAAGTAAACTGCCACCAACAGACTTGCAAAGAGGGCTGAAAGGAGGAGTGTTGCTGGAGAGAAAGAGGAAGATGAGGCAGTAGTTATTTTAGGAAATGGTGTACCCACAAAGAGTCAGAAAATATGGCAAGAATTTGTGGATGTTAATAAAGTTGAAAAGGCTACCTTATATCTTATAGAGAGCAATATTTATTACAAAAATGTAAATGTGGATTAACAGGTATTATGTTTAGAAGATGATTTTGAAATTTCAAGTGGTCAAATAGAGAAAGTGGACAAGTCAAGGACTGAAGAGATTTATGAACATTATACAATATGTCCTTTGCATTCAAAAGAAGTGATGGGAAGTTGCATTGAGTTATTTCAAATGAAAAAAGCACAGGGAACTCCAATGAGTGTGTGGGAGAAAAGCTTGGAAGCTCGTTGTTTTCTACAGTTGTTTCCTACTGGAGAAGGTGGACGATATGATGACCGACCTGTACGGATTCAAGCTTCAGAATATCGGTCAACAAGATTATATTCTGAAGATCCTAGATTTCGACAGTGCATTCCATACATATTTCACCTTTTGTTTGAAAGTGATCTGTCTTCTCTCTCGTATGCAGTGAATCATATACTTAAAACTGGAGTTCATGAATCACTTCTTTCTGCGAAAAAAGTTGTGGAGAAAGTTCAAGAAACAGATGAAAATTTAGAAGCACATTTAATCAATTTGAAGGCATGTCAACGCGGAACAAATGAGTATTGGCATCGTCGTCATGGAGAAGTCAAGTGTATGTTACGGAACTTAGGTTCGCCAACATGGTTTGTCACACTTAGCTGTGCAGAGTATGCATGGGAAGATTTGCTTGAGTTTTTAAGAGAAGCGAATTCTAATATAAAAAATGTTGAAATAAAGACTCCTGGTGAACTGTTTTCCTTGGATCCTGTAAATGTGTGCAGATATTTTAATCAGAAGTTTCAAGCTATGATGTCTTTTATCTGTAATAAAAAAGAATCCACCTCTTGAAGAAGTTACCGATTTCTTTTGTAGAAAGGAGTATCAAGCAAGAGATGCACCTCATATACATATGCTAGTATGGATCAAGGATGCACCTAAATTTGGAAATGATTCTGATGAAACAGTATTGTCTTTCATCTAACAGTATGTGACATGTGAGATTCCAAGAGAAGGAGGAGATAGAAGCTTGAGACAGCAAGTTTTACATTTCCAAAGTCACCATTGTGGAAAGTATTACAGAAGAAAATGCAAGTCTAAAGGAAAATTTTACACCAAATGTCGGTTTCGTTTTCCCCCTCCAGTTATTTGTAAAGGAAGAGTAAATTCTTTTTTTCCCTCTGTGAGGCACACAATAACTCGGAAATCTCCAAAGGATACCTACATCTATAGAAGAACAGAAGTGTCAAAGTATATCAATGACTACAATACAGTCATTTTAAAAATGTGGAATGCGAACATGGACATCCAGTATGTTGCAGATAACTTATGTTACATCGTACATAACAAAATCTGAAAAATCAGAGATAAAACAAATGTGGGAAGAGAATAGTCAGCAATAAATTGTGCAGCTTTAGTTTGAAAATGCTTTCCCACCAAGAAATTGGATCGTATGAATGTTCAGACGCGTTCCGGTCTTCCTTAAGAACCTACAAACTTGCACTTCATAAGACCAAGAGCTCATTTTACGAGGAAAGAATTAAAAACTCATCCTGCTCCGCTCAGGAAACTTTTACCATTATAAAAGAACTTCTCCATGTCCCAGATCCCCCTGTGAAACCCCTGGACCCTAAATCCACGGAAAATAAATGTATCAAATTGGCAACATTCTTCGATGAGAAAATCCAAAAAATTCTCGCTTCTCTACCATCTATCGATATCGGTTGCACAGGCGGTGACAGCCACAGCCCTCCCCCTTGCCGCAGCTTGTCCCCTGACACCCCTGCACCCTAACTTGACACCTTCGGTCCAGTAACCACAGAAGAGGTAGCCGCGATGTTTGCCACAATCAAAAGTGGCTCGCCCAGCGACCCGGTCCCCTTGCGCTTCCTCAAGAAAGTGGCTCCCACTGTTATCCCTCCACTCACGGCCCTCATCAACGCTTCTCTACTGCAGGGAGAAGTCCCTCCTAGTTGGAAAGCAGCTGTTGTCAAAGGTCTTCTAAAAAAACCCTCATTGGACCCTCAGGACGTAGCCAATTATAGGCCAATATCCCTCCTCCCAGGAAATAGCAAAATCACGGAGAAATTAGTGAACAAAAAGCTAACACAATTCCTAGAAACTAACAAATTGTTTAGTAGCTCTCAGACAGGCTTTCGTCCAGGCCAGGGCACTGACACCGCCCTCCTGGCGGCAGTGGAGAAGGTCAGAAGCATTTTAGATACAGGAGGATCAGTGGCAGTGATCCTCCTGGACCTCAGTGCGGCCTTCGACACTGTCAATCACCAGGTTTTAATCCAGCGTCTGAGAGACATTGGAGTGAAGGGCACGGCCCTGAAGTGGCTCGCGTCATTCCTCAATTGCCGTTCCTTCCAAGTTTGCGAGAATGACAGCCACTCCCCTGCGGTCCCCCTCCGCTGTGGAGAAGCGCAGGGTTCTTCACTTAGCCCGACGTTATTCAACGTTTACATGTCCCCGCTGAAGGAGTTGGTCACCCCGTTTGGAGTGGCGATTATCAATTACGCCGACGACACCCAGCTGGTGGTGACCCTCTCCCACCCCAACCAAGAACCCTCCAATCACCACAGCTGCCTTACTGAAATCCATGGTTGGATGAACACCTCAGCACTGAAACTTAATGGGTCCAAGACCGAAATCTTGCTGCTTGGTCAAAAAGGGCCCTCCCTGCCGCCCAACATCTGGCCCGCCTGTTTAGGTGATCCCCCTGTTCCCAAAGACGAGGTTAAGAGCCTGGGTGTATGGCTTGAGAAAGATCTGACCTTCAGAACCCAGGCAAAAAAAACGGCGGGAGTCTGTTTTGGACTTCTTAGGGCATGCAGGAAGGTGCTTCCCCTGCTCCCCCCCCCACTTCCCGGAAACTGCTGATCCAGGGCCTTATTTTGTCTAGGCTGGATTACAGCAATGCAATCAACCTGGGAGCCCCGGAAGCCACATTCAACACCTTACAGAGAATCCAGAACGTTGCTGCCCGACTTCTTACGAACACCCCGGCTAGATCATCAGCAAAGCCAGCCTTGAAACAACTTCACTGGCTTCCAGTCAGAGAGAGGGTGGTTTTCAAGGCCCTCTGCCTGGCACATAAACTTCTTCACAAAAAAGGTCCCCCTATTCTTAAAAACTTCATCATTCCTTACAAAGCTACCAGGTCACTCCGGTCAAACCACGAGAACTTCATCACCGTTCATAGAGTTAAAAAAGCCCGGTCTGGGCGCCGCCGCTTTTCTGTAAATACAGCAAAGCACTGGAATGGTCTCCCCCGGAAACTGAGAACAGAACCAAATCTCCACCATTTTAGAAAAGCTCTGAAAACTCTCCTCTTCCCCTGATCTTCCCGTCTTTTCCGCTACTGCTCCCTCCTGATTTTCTAGGTTCTAGCGCTGGGATGCTCACGGGTTACTACGCGCTCTACAAAAACCTTAAAAAAAAAAAAATAGACACTCATGTTGGTATTCAGCAACCCATGCAGTTGCTTACACACCAACGGAGAGACTAATACAGACTTTAACACAGTTTAGTCTCTAACCCATGCATTCAGTAAGACAAGTTCAATCACTCACTTATACAGTCAGTCACACACATTCGAAATAATTCCTTTAGGCACTTGTAAATGCATTCATTCTTCAATACACCTTGGCATATATATATAAAACATATTTACATTTTATAGAAACACACATTCACTGGATGATGTCATGAGTGATGTCATCAGTGATGTCATTTGAGATGTCATCAGTGATGTCACTGACCATGTCATGAGTAATGTAATATGTGACATCATCAGCAGTGCATTGCGGACGCGCGAGTTATAGTTAGCTCAACTAACTATAACAGGCGAATTTCTCTGGTTTTATATGAATCAAATGTCCAACTAACTATAACGTCCCTGAAACCTATGGTTTTTTCAGTTAATTTCTAAGGTTTTTTAAATGCTAATTCCTAACTATAATGTCTGTAAAACGTATGGTTTTTTCAGTGAATTTCTAAGGTTTTTGGGGCAATACAGCTGTAGCATGTTATGTTAGTAACTTATAATTCCAATGGCCCTGCTCTTCTCCAACTGCCTCTTCAATTCTACTATCCCATGTCCAAAATTAAGTTTGTTGTCTTTGGCTGACAGAGTCTGGCTGATAGGACACACTTGGTGGATAACCGATATCCAACCACCGTATTACAGTAGACAGTGCTTAGAATTTAAATAATTAACTGTAGTACAGCAAACCCGATATTTTATTTGTCAGCATCCCAGCTGCCAAACTCTAAATCAGGCCCTTTGTCCCACATTACACCCAAATCTCCAACACAGATTATTCCCACAAAATACCATCGATTTGGCAGTGGAAAAAATTAGCCCACAGGGAGGTAGAGGTTTAACTATGGAATGGTTGGATGTCACTGATTATGAACAACTCTTTTGCTTAGTCACACTGATTGATGGGAGGGAAAATATTGGAAACGTCAATCCGTAATGGAAGCCATAAAATATGACTTCACTTGGGCATAGAAATGTAGCACAGATATCACATGTTGAGACAGAATTGAAGTCAAGTATTAGTAGGTGACTGAGTGGGCACTGGGAAGCACACCTTGTCTTCGGTTTGCATTGCAGACTTTCACCGTGCCGCTGTGCCACAGCAGATGCACATGATTTCTCTGCCTGCAGTGCAGCACCAAATTAGACCGCACTTCAATTTTAGGTGGCAAAATGCCTAGGACATGGACTGGACTCCGGAGGTGATGGGTGGGATATCTGCCTCGCTTAACAAATTCAGTATTGTCAATAAGAAATCAAGGTGACTTACCACTTGTCCCTGTCACCACTGGGAATTCTCCCCCTCCTTTGACCGACTGGGTCTCCTCTGAGGTCCCTGCACTTGTGACGTCACAGCTCTCAGTGCGCAATGTGCCTATTTTAGATACCAGATAGCTACTTAAGTATTTATTTTGCACGAGGTACAACAGCAACACCTCAATACAGTTAGGTTACCTACCCATCAGTATCTTCTTCTATCAAAAGTAATCACTTTGGGAGGATTGTGTAACTTTGCTTGTTGTTTTACAACATTATAAAAACCAGGCAGTCATTGAGTCACCTAAAAACTTTCTTTTCCTAATAGAGAGATAATAAGGGAAGGGCAAGGCAAAAAGAGGATACGAGGTAGAAGGGAATGCAAAGGACACATGGTATTGGTTGTGGTATCTCACTCTGGCCATGCTGCACTGTCATGGAAGTTGCCAGCATAAGACAACATTGGGTGTGTCCTTGACCATGATGATCACTCTATCTCTGCCCCTGTACTTTTTGACTGATCAAGAAAACCACCAACATATTTGGTGACTAGAATACTTAGGCTTGGCTGTGCGATACTCTGTATGTTACCACAATAATTTTCCCCTCTGGATACTACACAACAAGATATGTAAAAGTAGGGCAAGGGGGAAGCTTACAAAACAAGCATTGGAAAATCCAATAGGTTTTGCCTATGCAAAATCTATTGGCCTGGTCACTGTTTTTTTACATGTTGCACAGCAGTTGAGCTTCTGTGCAACGTGGTTTAAAGTTAAAAAAAAGCGATATGATATGGCCAACATTTACTTCGTTATGGTGCTTTTTTTTATCTCTAAGCCGTGTTGCACAGAAGCTCAACTGCTGTGCAACATGTAAAAAAAATTGACAAAGTCAATAAACTTTGAATAGCCGAAATCAATTAGCTTGCCGATGCACGTTTCAGATGGTGGTAAGTTATTCATTTTGGAGAAAGTCAAGTATAGTTTGCAGTTTTAGTAACACATTTTTTTAATGGGCACAAGCAGTCTTCCGATTGGGTATTGTCAGTTAGGTTGAGTGACTCGATGATGTGAGTGAGCAGCACACATGTGGATAACATTCTCATCCCACATACCAACACTAGAGGAGCAACAGAATGTTTGATGGAAATGCTTCCGATAATACTTCTAAACCATGTGGAATGCACCAAGAAGCATTTCTTTCAAGTTTATCTCATATGTCTCCTCAAGAATACGACCATTCTTATTCAAATCACTGCAGTCTTTCTAAGTGAAGACGGTGTTTGCTTAGTCTCTGCTCCCTTCATGTCCCCTCCCAGTGCTGCCTGCTATCGTTCCTGGCATCACACATGGGTTCCACTGTGGTCTGCATAAACAAACACACCATTGCAGACAGTGAGAGGAGGGTGAGAAAGGGACAGGGCAAACAGGAATGTGGTGCGGGGAGGGAGACATACTGTAAACACCAGAATGTCTATTTTTAGTACAATTTTAGATGAGCTAAAGATGGCGGTTTGTGTGATCCATAAATAACTCAGTGACGCACTATGAACTAGTTTAAGAAATCAGTGAATGCCCAAGACTGACACAAACTGTATAGAGGTGTTTGAAGGTCGCTTGCTGCAGATCTACTTGCAGGAGTGCAGAACCGGAATTTAATTTAGCTGACTTAACTCCGTGATTAGGTAATATTTTATAGCAGCCACGGATGTAAGAACTGAGAGCAGGAGGGGGTGGTAAACAAACATGAAGAATGTGTGGGAAGTAACAACGGCAGGGGGGTGATAGGGAGCATCAACAATGGTCAGTGGGAAGGGGTGGGATGATTAAAGCAAGATGAGGGCTTGCGACGGGAATGTAGAGACATGTACTCTAAAAGAGGGAATGTCCAAAATGTAAAAAACAGTACCTGGAGAAGCCTGTGGCCAGTGTAAGGACAATGGCCACTTACCCGAATCTGTACTTGGTCCAAGCTCCACAGCAGATGCGACACAGAAGACCTGATGCTGAGGCCCCAGGAGAAAGCAGGAAGGAGCTGGAGGTTCTGACCAATAGGAATCATGGTAACACAGGTGATGTGGGAGCCAATCAATGGTAAGTGCCAGTAAGTAATGGGTGCACTCTGAAGCACTTTAACGATTTTTTTTTAATACAGGAGATTTTGCAAGCGCTGAGTACGAAAAACTTAAAAAGTGAGAAGAAGAAAGCTACAGCCAGGAGAAAGTCAGCTACAGAAACAAGAAATATAGAAAACACACGGAAATGCAGACATAACAAACACCATCCAATTGGAGTTGAAAAAAATAATACACAAGGTCATAATTTTAGTAGTGGGGAATTGAAATGACTTACAGTGTCCAGCAGAATCATCTGCCGTGGCCGCAAATATGGTAGTGGTGGTTGTTGTCACAGTCACACCAGCTGCAGTGCTGATGGTGATGGCAAATGGCCCAGGTGCCCCCTTGCCGTAAGGTGTGTAAGAATCAAGACAAAAACAATAATTGGTGGTACTCTGTACAAAATACATTTTGACAGGCACAGCCTTGCACTTTTGAAATGAGAGAGCCTACACATTGTTTCATAATCCTAAACCTCAAAAAATAGCATTTTGAACTATTCATGCATTCCAAAGAATGATCTTTGCTTCTCCGTCCCCTTTTAATGAGTCGACTCGATTCCCCTTTTACGTACTGTACATCTGGGAGATTGTGATTATGAGCTACATAAAGCCACAGAGACGAATGCAAGTTACACAACACCCCTGATATACTTCCATTGTAAGTGTGAGTGACATAATGAGTTGACATTCATGCCTTAAATTAGCCCATGAGAGCAGCACCTGCCTAGCTCATACTGGAAAAGAACTCCAGCAGAATCACTCGCTTGACCTGTACTTCCCTCCTATGTTGCTTACTTCCTACATCACCCCCTCAGGCTGCCACCATGCACCACTACTACTCTGTCACGGGATTGTGTTGCCCTTGTCTCAAAGAATTGCTTTTGTGCAGGGAGGTGGAAAACATTCCAGGTTGCTGTGATGTGTAACATGGCACTCTTGCACCATCATGGTGCAAGGGTGCCTGCATTGGTGCACTAGGCAGCACTCGGTGTGGCAACGCAGGGAGAGAGCAGGAATGAGACATCTTAATAAATAAATGTTAATTTCCTGCCCTCTCCCTTGCACACAGTGCAGCAAGTTATACATATATATATTCATTGAAAAAACCATAGGTTTCACATATGTTATAGTTAGCGGAAATTTTACTGATAAAAAACCAATGAAATTCCCCCGTTATAGTTAGTGCAGGCAACTATAACTCACGCGACCGCAATCCTCTGCTGATGCTAATACTATATTTAGACACTTATTTGCCCATGTCTTCTTCCATACATTTTTAGCTATACATATATTACAAATATTTTTTTTTCATAAAGACACATATGTCATCAGCAGAAGATTGCGGTCGCGTGAGTTATAGTTGCCTGCACTAACTATAACGGGGGAATTTCATTGGTTTTTTATCAGTAAAATTTCCGCTAACTATAACATATGTGAAACCTATGGTTTTTTCAATGAATTTGCAAGGTTTTTTAAATGCCAATTCCTAACTATAACGTGTGTGAAACCTATGGTTTTTTCAGTGAATTTGTACGGTTTTTTAAATGCTAAGTTACTTTACGCCATTCGTGGCGTGCGCGCCCACTTAACGCAGTTCGTTCCGTGCGCGCACGGTGCGCTTCGCGCACCGTGCGCGCACAGTGAGCACGCGGTGCGCTTCGCGCACCGCGCGCCCACTTTACGCAGTTAGTGGCGTGCCCACGTTATGCTAGATGGGCCATGTACTTACTTGTAGGTACCAAAAAACAAACAATAAACACAAGGGCTCTTTTTAGAGCCACCTTATATCTAAACACTTAAATGCGATTTTTTTTTAATTTGTTTTATTAAGTTTTTTTTCGGGTGCGCGCTGGGTGCGCGCACTCGGTGATATTTTTTAACAAAATATTAATCTTTTTTTTTGCCCTACAAGGTCCTACTTTGACCCCCTTACAATGCCTACTGGGTCTATTTCTACCCACTCTGCCCCTTTTTCAAGTTCTCCCCCTTTGTTTATCACCCCCTCTTTATGCGATAGACAAAATGGCGGCCGCCGCTTCCTGATTTCCACCGATTCGAATGTTTACTAAGATCTAACAACCAATCAGAATTGCGCTCGCGCACGGCGAGGTGCGCGCACCCAGCGCGCACGGAGCGCGCTTAGATATATATATATTGATTTAAAGGCTATTTTCTCATAATCTACTGAACAGATTTACACCAAACCTACAAAAGGCACTTCCTTGACCTGGGGACTACCTCTCTGCCAAATTTCTAGTAATTCTGTTCAGCCGTTCAGGCTGTAGCCCTGTCTAAAGGTCCTATGGAAAAATGCATGGGGAAAACGCGTTTTGGGACCCCCCTTTTTTCTCAGCCCCCGCTTGACGAATCCCCCCGAGACTTTCAGGGTAGGAGCGGAGCCTATTTTGAAAAATTCACGAGGATTCGTCGACCGGCGCCAAAGTTATTCAAAATAGAATGTTGAGGTTTTCCTATGGAAACGTGGTCCTAACTATAACTACCTACTGGCGACCGCCAGTAGGTAATATGTATATATATATATATATATATATATATATATATATATATATATATATATATATATATATATATATATATATATATAATATATTCTCTGAAAAAACCATAGGTTTCAGGGGTGTTATAGTTAGCTGGACTTTTCACTTGTACAAAACCATTGAAATTCCCCCGTTATAGTTAGTTCAGCTAACTATAACTCGCGCCCCCGCAATGCACTGCTGATGACGTCACATATTACATCACTCATGACATGGTCAGTGACATCACTCATGACATCACTGATGTCATCTCAAATGACATCACTGATGACATCACTGATGACATCATCCAGTGAATGTCTGTTTTTCTGAAAATTAAATATGTTTTATATATGTATATCTCAAGGTCGATGGAAGAATAAATGGGTATATAAGTGTCTAAATGGATTATTTGTTTTTGAAAAATTGATTGTGTAACTGACTGATTAAGTGTATCATAGTGAATACATGGCTTAGTGAGTAATGTTTAAATATGTAAATATCTGTATCAGTCTCTCACTTTGTGTATAAGTGGCTGCATGGGTTGGTGAGTAGCTACATGGGTGTCTATATAGGTTATTAGTTGGTTTTTTGAGTATCCGTCTGAGTGTCTGCATGGTTCGGTGGGGGGTATTACGTAGTGCATAGGTGCATGAATGAGTGACTCACTGTTTGTATGTGTTGAAGACAGCATGTGTGCAGGACTGTATGGGTGGATGAGTGTGTGTATGGATGTGTTAGTGAGTGAATGACTGTCTCAATAGTGTCTTTATGAGTAACTACATATGTTTTAAACTAGTATATGTGACTATTGGTGTATATAAGTGAGTATATGTGAGAGTGAGAGATTGAAAGAGTTCCTGTATCAATAAGTATGTGTTTCTATAAGTGATTGTTTAAAAGACTAAGTATGTGCAAGTTTCCGTAGAAGTAAGTGTGGTGGTGTGTGTATAACTGTATATGCAAGTAAATGTATGTTTGATTCTTTATTAGCATGAGTGACTATGTGTGTGTGAGTAACTCTGGATGAGTGGCATTGTGTAACAGGATGTATAGGTGTATAAGTACATATGATGAGTGAGTACATGTATGAGTGACTGTATAGGACTGTTGGTGAATGAGTGTATGTGTATGTGGATCTTAGAATTACTGAAGAGGTTGTTGTAACTGGTATTGGTATGTCCATTGTTTTGAAAATGTTAGTCTCTATTTTTGAATGTGTGTATCAAAGGTTATATTAGGGTGAGAGGAGGTCTGCCACTCTATCACAAGGATGATGTCATCAGTGATGTCATCAGTGTTGTCATTTGAGATGTCATCAGTGATGTCATGAGTGATGTCACTGACCATGTCATGAGTGATGTAATATGTGACGTCATCAGCAGTGCATTGCGGGCGCGCGAGTTATAGTTAGCTGAACTAACTATAACGGGGGAATTTCAATGGTTTTGTACAAGTGAAAAGTCCAGCTAACTATAACACCCCTGAAACCTATGGTCTTTTCAGTGAATTTCTGAGGTTTCTTAAATGCTAATTCCTAACTATAACGTGCCTGAAACCTATGGTTTTTTCTGTGAATTTCAAAGGTTTTTTAAATGCTAATTTCTAACTATGCCTACAGAGATAGGACATGTGAAGAAAGAAGAAAAATGCACAGAAAGAAAAAAAAGAAGTGCAGAAAGAAGCAACAGAAGTCCTCAAAGACGAAGAAAAGGGCAGGAAGAAGGATAACGTGCAGAAAGAACAAAAAGAAGAGCAGAAAGAATCCTTGTTGCAAAATCATCCTGTACCCTCAACTTTTTCAGACGGATACTGGTGGTAACTGAGTCTGACTAACCAGTCCTAGAGCCAGTGCTATGTTAAAAGACACTTAGAATACAGTGAAAACACCTACATGCACTAGGGAACATTATGCGTTGGGGTCCCCCTGTGATTAGCATGACCTCCTCTGTAAGCCCCTAGTATATAATAGGGCAGGGGGATTAAAACTACCTCTTAAAACAGGCCACAGGGCGTTTTTGCACACGTTAACTCAGGCCCCGTCCCCTCCCTTCACCACTGTGTAAACACGCCCTGTGTCCGTTTTTAGTTGGGAGATTAAGTTCATTTGAATCCTGAGGGTCCCTAGGGTCCAACTAGCCCACTAGGTACCTCCAGTAAGTGCCACAGAGCTGCGTTGCAGAGAGGTGTAAAAAGTGGCACAGCCTGGACCACCTCTCTGCAATGCAGCTCAGTGGCGCTTACTGGAAGCACTTGGTGGGCTAGTTAGCCCCCAGGGGCCCTCAGAATTGAAGGGAAATTATATCCCCAATTTAAAACGTGCCATAGTGCGTGTTTGCACACGTCACCTCAGGCCCCGTCCCCTCCCTTCACCACTGTGTAAACGCGCCCTGTGGCTGTTCTAAGTTGAGAGATTAAGTCCCCTTGAATCCTAAGGGTCCCTAGGGTCAAACTAGACCACTAGGTACCTCCAGTAAGCGCCACAGAGCTGCGTTGCAGAGAGGTGTAAAAAGGGGCTTGGCCTCAGAACAGCTGTCTGCAGCGCAGCTCCCTGGCGCATACTGGAGATGCCTGTTGGGCTAGTTGGCTCTCAGGGACCCTCAGTATTGAAGAGGAATTAATTCCCCAAATTACAACTCACCAGGGGGCGCGTTTGCAGAGTGCTGCAAGAAGGGGGCGTGGCCTCCGGCACGATGCCAGTCTTTTATTTATTTTAATTTTTTAAGAAGGGGGGCTGTGTGGTTCCCCTTCTTATTCTAATTTATTGGCCCTGATGACCCCATCCCCCAGGGCCTGTCTCCTAATTATATTTTTTTTACCCCAATCCCCAGGGCCGGCCACTGTTTTTTATTATTTTTAAAAAATATATATTTATAGACACACCTAGGACATGCTGGACAAACCGCACGTACCTATCACCATGACGATTTGAGTGATATTCATTAAAAGGCGACTATGCATACAATGAATCCACGTGGAATGTATTTACACCACTAGTGAAGCTCTGACATGTCTGATGCCCTACCGTGCCTAATCCTGGTAGACACCCTTGTAGTTTATTTATACAAACATGGGTAGCTATTGACGGGCACATTTAATACACATGCACACCAAGCCATTCAAAGGGGATTCGACAAAAATTCGACCAAAACTATGTAAGAAACCCCCCTCACGGTTAATAAAACACACATCCACTGCCGGATGTGTAATACTTTTTATTTTACTCTCTGGAAAGGGGACGAACATCACTTGAGAGTCACAGCGCTCTCCTGGCAGAGCCCAATGCTGTGTTACACCCACCATTGCCTGCCGAGTGCCACACACCTCTGTGTTGTATTCCACCAGCTAGTGCATATGCTATGACACTCTCTAGCCCATGTGCACTGTAACACCACCCCGTGAATATGTCATGCTACACTTGTCTTCGCACGGGTTATATTGCCCCATCTAACGTGCCTTCCTCGATGCCTATGTTATAACGCACAGTGCTATGCCATACATATTGCAATCTGGGATCCATATCTTTGTCACAGTGCATATGCAACATTACACTCCCCAGCACATCTTTTATATTACAACTTTAGAGACTAGTTAGGTTACACAACACTGCCCTGTGCATATTACACTCCAAGGCGCACATCGCTTAGCACGCGCTAGGGCCTGTGCTATCTCGCACTCTCCAATGAATCTGTCATTGCGCACAATGTGTTGCATATTATATTTCACACCCGGTTCATCTTATATCACACTTTTTGGTGCATAGTTTATACCATACACTATATCTAGTTTTCATTTTCAATCGTGCTCTCAGGACTATGTTCTATATAACTGTGAGGGACCCTTTTCCCCAAACCCTAAACCCTCCCGTGTACCACCCGGATTACCTCCTTTACGGAGTTCTCCCTTCCCGGACACGCCAAACGATATGATCTCCAAAGAGTCCGTGACAACGACGACCCCGCCCCTCTCTCTCTTACAGGGTCCAATCCGATGTGACGACAGACCGGAAGGGTTCGACCGGTACCCCGGAAGTCCCTCCCCCTCCCCGGTGGACGACCACAGAAAAGACGGAATTGAGAAGAACGAAGGGGTCGGAAGATCGTGGCAGGAACTCTCGACTGGCGATACGGAGGAAGGAGAAGACGGAAGTGGGGACCTCGAGGAATGGTCGGAAGACTGGTGGAGTCCTCCGGAGGTAGCTGAAGAGCGGCCGTAACTCAAAGGAGAGTTACGGCGGAGCGTGTGAGTACCTTCCCCCATATTCTAGCTCGCTAGGTACGCTGTGTAAAACCATAGAAGCCTCCTTGTATATAGACTCCCTCACTTCTACAGTCACGTCCAACCCCCTTGTAAATACTATACAGCACTGTTTACACTACAAGTCCTATTTCTCACAAACCCTTTCCGAGCACCCTCAGTCTTGTCCTTTTTCCTCCTCGACCCATTTCTTTTCTCCCCCCCCCCCTCACGGTCCGTTTCCTCTTCATCACATTGTGGGTCTCGGGGACGGTATCTTCCGCAGAATCCCTGCAGGACTGACGGCTCCTCTGTTTGTTTCTCTTTCGGTCCTCCGAGGAACACCTACCCCGGTCTACTACCGCCGAAGAGTGCCAAGAGCGGGAAGCATACCAGAAACCCCGACAACGACGACCGAGACGAGAACCATCACCCCGTTACCCGTGACTCTCAACCCTATACTGGAACTTGTGTATATTAAAGAAACGCACTATAGCCCACTATATCTGGCCTCCTCGTCTGTTATTCCAGCCCGCCACATCCCCACGATCACAGTTGGTGTCAGAAGTGGGATCCGCTGGAGACATGGAGGCCGTAATGCAGAGGATGGCTGCCTCCCAAGAACAACTCGGGAACCTGATGGAACGCTTCCTAAAAACAGCCGAAGACGACCGAGGGCAGCTCCATGACGTCCTGAAAGGCCAGGGAAACACCCACGAACAGGCGCTGGGTAAGCTGACCACGGTTTTGGAGCAACAGAGACCAACAGCCTCCCTACCTTCGGTGGTCCTCCAAAAGTTCGTACCGGGAGAAGACCCGGATTTCTTCTTCACAAACTTTGAACGGTTAGCCCAGGCCGCCTCATGGCCTATAGACCGTTGGGGACATTACCTAGGGCCCTTACTCACTGGCGAATTACAGGCAGCATATCAGCAAGCGAACGTACAAGGCACCACTCCTTATGCGGACATCAAAACCTGTATATTGGAACGATTGGGCATTGATGCCGAGACCTACCGGGTGAAGCTACGACAAGTCAAGGAACGACCACAGGAGACTCCCTGAGCCTTATCGTTTCGGATCAAGGACCTGACCGCGCGGTGGCTGAAACCGGAGACAGCCACTAAAGAGGAGATTTTGGAGAAAATACATTTAGAACAATTCCTGTCCTCTCTCCATCCCAGCACCCAACGGTGGGTACGTCAGCATGCCCGTCTCTCTCTGGAAACAGCGGTAGAAATAGCAAGTGCATACAGTCGGGCCCAAGAGAACCTACGAGTCAAGGAGGACCATCCCCAGAGACACCCTCCCGCTACAGGGATCAGACCTATCCGCCCTCTTCCACCCAAAAGACCCATACTGACCCCTCTGATGCCTTCCCCAATACCCCTACGCCCTACCAATCCAGGACCTCAATGTTACGGCTGTGGGGGTTTTGGACATATCGCTCGAATGTGCCCCCACAAGGAAGAACCCATGGAGATTGGTATGGCCCGAAACTATGTTTGTTCCGTTCCCGGTACCGGACCGCCCTCGTTCCATCGTCCAGTGACAATAAACGGACAAACCCTCACCGCTCTGGCTGACTCTGGGTGTAGACAGAGTGTTATTAGGCCCCAGGTCATGCAGAGCCCTGTCGACCCCCCCTCAGGGATGGTCGCCATTCAATGTGTTCACGGCGACACAAAGAGATATCCGACCACCCAAGTCCAGGTCCAACATTCCAAGGATCCGGGAACCTCCCTCACAGTAGGTCTCGTTCCCTCCCTTCCAGAAGAAGCCATCTTGGGGAGCGATTATCACGGTCTGCCCGGTCTACTCCAGGACACAACTGATGCCCTAAACACTTGGTGGGAAGAAGCCCCCTTTCCTCAGGGGCTCTCCTCGCCCATAAACCAACCCAAACTCCCGAAAACCAAAGCACAGAAGAAAAAGGAGAAAAGAGACTATGTAGACGTCTTCCCAGCTATCCCGGACGAACATCCCTGGCAGATAGACCAGGAATTCCGAGCCGCTCAACAAGAGGATCCCGTTCTACAGGAAGCATGGGCTACGGCGGTAGAACAAAAAGACCCACTTACCGTAGGTCCCTACTTTTTCAAACAAAAAGGGTTGTTGTACCGTAAGGGAGGGGCGCAACAAAAGCCTCAACTCCTGATTCCCGGCCCTTTCCGGGACAAGGTCCTGTTTCTCGCCCATAGCCACCTCTTGGGCGGACATTTTGGCGACGAAAAAACCAGCCAAACCATTCTGGAAAGATTCTACTGGCCCGGGGTCCACCAACAAGTGAAAACATACTGCAGGGAATGCCCGGTATGCCAAAAAAACAGTAGATATCGACCCCCTAGGGTACCCTTGTTGCCTCTCCCTATCATAGATGTCCCGTTTAGCAGAGTAGGGATGGACATTATAGGCCCCTTGTTACCCTCTCGTAGCGGTTGTCGCTATGCCCTAGTCCTCGTGGACTATGCCACTCGCTTCCCGGAGGCGATACCTCTGCGACAACCGACTACCCAGAACATAGCTAAAGCCCTCATCTCAGTGTTCTCTCGGGTAGGATTTCCCCGGGAGATTCTAACCGATCAGGGTACGCCTTTTGTGTCCGCCCTGATGAAACAGGTCTGCTCACAACTGGGGATCAAACAGATCCGGACCTCAGCATACCACCCTCAAACCGATGGGCTGGTGGAGCGTTATAACGCAACGCTGAAACAAACGCTTAAGAAACTGTTGGGGTTGGAAGCAAAAAGGTGGGAGGATATGCTACCCCTAGCGTTGTTTGCTATTTGGTGCAAAACCCAGAGCAGTACCGGCTATTCACCTTATGAGCTACTATACGGACGACCCCCACGTACCCTGTTGGATATGGCTCAAGAAGCCTGGGAAGCGGAACCCAACCGTACTCGCCCCCTCCCGGAATACATATCCAACCTGAAAACCCATTTGGCTCTAATGAGAGACATTGTACATCAGAACCTGGAGAACGCCCAAAACAAACAAAAAGTTCAATACGACAAGGGAACAAAAACCCGAAACTTCTCCGTGGGGGACTTGGTTCTGTTAATGATGCCGTCATCTGACCATAAACTCCTGGGGCAGTGGCAAGGCCCATATTCCGTGATTCGGCAGGTAACCCCTGTCACTTATGAGTTGGAACTGGACCCAACACGAGCCACCAAGCAGATCTTCCATGTGAATCTGCTGAAAAAGTGGGAAGGCCCACGTCCCGTCCTCACTAACACCTTGGAGCAGGTACCCCTCTCCTGTGCTGCCTGTATAGATGCGGGGCTCCCCTCCCACCAAAGTCACGACCTTATGACATATCTATACCCCTTACGTCAGGTGTTTTCCTCGGTACCCGGTCATACGACCATCACCGAACACGCTATTCACACAGAACCTGGAAAGGTGGTCAGACAAAGGCCATATCGAGTCCCTGAAGCCCGTCGGACTGTCATAAAACAAGAGATAGAACAGATGCTGAAAATGGGCATAATAGAACCCTCATCGAGCGATTGGAACTCACCGATCGTCCTGGTTCCCAAACCTGACGGGTCCGTCAGGTTTTGCATTGATTTCAGGGAAGTCAACAAGATATCCTCATTCGACACATACCCCCTTCCGCGGGTCGACGAAATGATCGAACGCATAGGGAAGGCCCAGTTCATCTCCACTCTGGACCTCTGTAAAGGCTATTGGCAGATACCCCTCAGAAAAGAGGATAGGAAGAAAACAGCGTTTTCCACTCCTGAGGGAGTATACCAGTTCCTGGTCCTCCCTTTTGGCCTACACGGTGCTCCCGCCACCTTCCAACGTGCCATGAACCACATCCTACGACCCCATACCCAGAATGCTGGGGCATATCTAGATGACATAGTCATCTATAGCGATAACTGGAAACAACACTTGGACCACCTGCACAAAGTCATCTCCTCTCTTGGGTCATACGGATTCACGATCAATCCCGCTAAAACCACCCTAGCTGCTCAAACAGTCCACTACTTGGGGTACCTTCTAGGTGAGGGCCTCATACGACCCCAACATACCAAAACCGAAGCCATCCGTTCCCTCCCCTTTCCTGCAACGAAAAAGGACCTCCGTGCCTTCCTAGGCCTCTTAGGGTATTATCGGAGGTTCGTGCCCAATTTTTCTCAAAGGGCAGCACCGCTCACCGACTTACTGAAAAAAACCACAGACACTGAGACCCTACTCCGACATCCCACCCCCTTGTTACTACAGGCTTTTTCCGATCTTAAGCATGCATTGACCTCAGATCCCGTGCTAGTGAGTCCTGATTATACACGTGCCTTCCTTTTGCAGACTGACGCCTCGGAACAGGGGTTGGGGGCGGTGTTGTCACAAAAAGACCCGTATGGAAACGAAAAACCCATTCTCTACCTCAGCAGGAAGTTATTTCCCAGGGAGAGAAATTATGCTGTAGTAGAAAAAGAAGCTCTGGCTATAAAGTGGGCGGTGGAAAGTCTCCGTTACTATTTAGAAGGTCGGGAATTCACCATTTACACCGACCACGCCCCCCTGGAGTGGATGGCTCGGAACAAAGGTCATAACGACCGGGTCCTTCGCTGGTTCCTTGCACTACAACCCTACAGGTTCACCACAATCCACCGAAAGGGGGTGGAACAAGGAAACGCAGATTACCTATCACGATATCCTATGTCCTTCCCCCGTACACGAAAGACACCTAGGGAAAGGGGATGTGAGGGACCCTTTTCCCCGAACCCTAAACCCTCCCGTGTACCACCCGGATTACCTCCTTTACGGAGTTCTCCCTTCCCGGACACGCCAAACGATATGATCTCCAAAGAGTCCGTGACAACGACGACCCCGCCCCTCTCTCTCTTACAGGGTCCAATCCGATGTGACGACAGACCGGAAGGGTTCGACCGGTACCCCGGAAGTCCCTCCCCCTCCCCGGTGGACGACCACAGAAAAGACGGAATTGAGAAGAACGAAGGGGTCGGAAGATCGTGGCAGGAACTCTCGACTGGCGATACGGAGGAAGGAGAAGACGGAAGTGGGGACCTCGAGGAATGGTCGGAAGACTGGTGGAGTCCTCCGGAGGTAGCTGAAGAGCGGCCGTAACTCAAAGGAGAGTTACGGCGGAGCGTGTGAGTACCTTCCCCCATATTCTAGCTCGCTAGGTACGCTGTGTAAAACCATAGAAGCCTCCTTGTATATAGACTCCCTCACTTCTACAGTCACGTCCAACCCCCTTGTAAATACTATACAGCACTGTTTACACTACAAGTCCTATTTCTCACAAACCCTTTCCGAGCACCCTCAGTCTTGTCCTTTTTCCTCCTCGACCCATTTCTTTCCCCCCCCCCCCCTCACGGTCCGTTTCCTCTTCATCACATTGTGGGTCTCGGGGACGGTATCTTCCGCAGAATCCCTGCAGGACTGACGGCTCCTCTGTTTGTTTCTCTTTCGGTCCTCCGAGGAACACCTACCCCGGTCTACCACCGCCGAAGAGTGCCAAGAGCGGGAAGCGTACCAGAAACCCCGACAACGACGACCGAGACGAGAACCATCACCCCGTTACCCGTGACTCTCAACCCTATACTGGAACTTGTGTATATTAAAGAAACGCACTATAGCCCACTATATCTGGCCTCCTCGTCTGTTATTCCAGCCCGCCACATCCCCACGATCACAATAACACTGTGTTCACCTACCCTTTTCACGGCCATTACATTTTGCGATAGGGGTGGAGGGTCAGGGGGTGTTTCTGCCAAGTGAGCCCGGAGTCACAGTCACAAACGTCCTCTTCATCCTGAATAAAAGTGAGATTATGCTGCATACTTGTTCATATTTTAAGTAGTTCGCACAGACACACGTTTTAAAAACAATAAAGTTCCTAATACCCGCCTTCTCTGAACAGTTGGCTTGCTGCCCCATCACCCTCCTCCCTATCCTCTGTTGTGTGAATCCATGGACTAGCCTCCTCCCTCCTGCCATGCATTGTCTGATGTGCTGCCACCGCCCTCAATTTAGTATGATGTACCAGTCCCCTCCTCCTGCCCTCCATTGCCCAATTCTATGCCCCATCATTGACCTCCTGCTTAAACTCTGTGCTTAGCTTGCTGCCCCTATTCTCCTTCCCCCTGCCCTCTGATGTCTTTGGGCATGCCCCTGCTCCATCCTTTTTGCCCGCCATGTTCCATGGACCTGCCACTCCTATCTACTCTGAGTGTTCTGTTGAGCTGCCACTCCCCTCCCACCTGCCTAGCATTGTCAGATGACTGTAACCTGTCCCTACCACCTCCACCCTGCCTGTCCACATGCCATGCCCCTATCCTCTTCCTCCTGTCCTACATGGTCCATTATACTGCCACACCCTTCTGCCCTCCCTGGTCTGTTGTGCTGAAACTGCTCCTCCTGCCTGCCCCGTGCGGTCTGTTGTGAGGCCCCTTCCCCTGAACTTTCTTGTCTGTGCACAGGTCCTGACCCTCCCTTCTATCCTCCATCATCCTTTGTGCATGCCCCTGCACCCTCCTTCTTGCCCATCATAGCCATTGTGCTGCCACTAACCCTCCCACTTGCCATGCATGGTCTTCTGTGCTGCCATGGCCCCTCCCACCTTCCCTGTGTGGTCAGTTAGCTGCCCCTGACCCCCTCCCACCTTCCCTCCATGGTCTGTGTGTATGCCATCACAGTCTCACTGTTGCTCTTCATGGTGTGTCTTGCTTCTAGTGCCCATCCTGCCTGACCTCCATGGCTATCTTGCTGCTCCTGCCCTGCCCCCTTCCCCCCAGCCCTCTGTTTACATGTGCAGACCCCTACTCCCTCCCTCCTGGCTTGTCTGTTCCATTGTAATGCCCCTGATCCGTCCCTCCTGCCCTTTATGGTCTGTTATGCTGCAGCTTTCTCTCCTGTCTGTCCATTATGGTCAGCTAGCTACCATTGCCTCTTGCCCCTCTGTTCTCTGTTGTCCATGAGCATGGTCCTGTCCCCTCCCTCTTGCTTTCTATGGATTGTTGTGCTGTACTCCTGTCCCGCATGCCCTGTGTGGTGTATTGTGCTGCTGCAAACCCTGATGCCTGCCCTGCAGGGTCAGTTTGGTGCACCTCTCCATGTCCCTCCTGTCCTCTGTTATCCAAGTCCATGTCCCTACCCCATTTCCTTCCATGATTCAATGTACCATACTTGCGAACATTTTGAACTTGGTAAGAGGGAGATTTTGAAAAAAAACTGGGGTATTGATTTTCCCCTTTGAGTTACATTGAAAAAGAGGAGATTGTAGACAGGAGACAGATCAAATAAAGCCCATTTGAGCTTAAAAACATTGGACGTTTCCTGGCTTAATCGGGTCTGTTGGCATGTATGGCTGTACTACCATTGCCTCTTCCTTCTGCCCACAATGGTCTATTACATTGCCACAGCCTCTCTTGCAAGTCCTGTATTGTTGGTTTGTTGCCCCTGCCCCCCTTTCCACTGCCCTCCATAGTCTGTTGTGCTGCCACGGCCCTTCCTGCCTGCTCAGTGTGGTTAAATTGTTGCCTTTGCACCCTCCTACCTGCCTTCAATTTTCAGAGTCCGTGCCCCTGGCCTCTGCGGGGCACATTTTGAGTGACTTCTCAAATCCTCTTCTATTTCATTAAAACATTCTGACATGCAGACTGAAACATGCACTTTTAATACCAGGAGCAGACTTTCATGGTGAACAGTAGTTTTACTACAGTGATCTAATGAGCAACTAGAGTGCTAACATTCAGAATTTATGGCAAATGTGTGACATATCTGAATACCTTCATGATGGAATCAAAGTAAAAAACTTAAAGCATTTCCTACTGAGGAGACTGCAGTACATGAGGAAATTAGGAAACTTCATAACAAATAAATATCCCAAGATGGCCACCGGAGACAAAAGAGCCCAAATGTAGCCCAAAATCATCCAGATGTAGCCCAAATATAGCCCAATGACAGAAGTGTGCAAAACACTTATTATTTTGTGTTTTTGCAATGTTATATAGTGCAGAGTTGTCAGGTATTGGAGTGCTTTACATGAGCATTGGTTAAATCACACAAGAACAAATTCATTTTGGTTGTAGACATGGGGAGACTAAGTGATTTGACCAGAATCACAGAATGTCGAGCTGAACCGGAAACTCCAACCTGGTTCCCCAGTTGCAAAGTCTGCAGTTCTGCAAGTAACACCACATCCTCTCCCCTAAGTGCAACATTTAATCAAGTGGTCAACTGGATAAAAAACAAAGATAACAAATAATTTAAAAGTGCTTTGTCGCTATTTGAAAACTCCGAAAATATGTCCTTATTTTAGTCTTTTAGAGCACTAACCATAATTTTGATGCCAATAAGACCCTCTCATATATGTAATTTCTAAAGGAAATTACAGTTTTGATTACATCAAGATGACGTCAGGCGTTCCACACTTTTGTAATAAATAGAATGTTAGCAATCTAGTTGTTCATTAGGATACTGTTGAGAGGCAGAGGCCAGGGGCACAGACTCCGAAAATTGAAGGCAGGTAGGAGGGTGCAAAGGCAACAATTTAACCACACTGAGCAGGCAGGAAGGGCCGTGGAAGCACAACAGACTATGGAGGGCAGTGGAAAGGGGGGCAGGGGCAACAAACCAACAATACAGAACTTGCAAGAGAGGCTGTGGCAATGTAATAGACCATTGTGGGCAGAAGGAAGAGGCAATGGTAGTACAACCATACATGCCAACAGACCCGATTCAGCCAGGAAACGTCCAATGCTTTTAAGCTCAAATGGGCTTTATTTGATATGTCTCCTGTCTACAATCTCCTCTTTTGCAATGTAACTCAAAGGGAAAATCAATAGCCCAGTTTTTTTTCAAAATCTCCCTCTTACCAAGTTCGAAATGTTCGCAAGTATGGTACATTGGATCATGGAAGGAAATGGGGTAGGGACATGGACTTGGATAACAGAGGACAGGAGGGACATGGAGAGGTGCACCAAACTGATCCTGCAGGGCAGGCATCAGGGTTTACAGCAGCACAATACACCACACAGGGCATGTGGGACGGGAGTGCAGCACAACAATCCATAGAAAGCAAGAGGGAGGGGACAGGACCATGCACATGGACAACAGAGAACAGTGGGGCAAGAGGCAATGGTAGCTAGCTGACCATAATGGACAGACAGGAGAGAAAGCTGCAGCATAACAGACCATAAAGGGCAGGAGGGACGGATCAGGGGCATTACAATGGAACAGACAAGCCAGGAGGGAGGGAGTCGGGGTCTGCACATGTAAACAGAGGGCTGGGGGCAAGGGGGCAGGGCAGGAGCAGCAAGATAGCCATGGAGGTCAGGCAGGATGGGCACTAGAAGCAAGACACACCATGAAAAGCAACAGTGAGACTGTGATGGCATACACACAGACCATGGAGGGAAGGTGGGAGGGGGTCAGGGCCAGCTAACTGACCACACAGGGAAGGTGGGAGGGGCCATGGCAGCACAGAAGGCCATGCATGGCAAGTGGGAGAGTTAGTGGCAGCACAATGGCTATGATGGGCAAGAAGGAGGGCGCAGGGGCATGCACAAAGGACGATGGAGGATAGAAGGGAGGGTCAGGACCTGTGTACAGACAAGAAAGTTCAGGGGAAGGGGCCTCACAACAGACCACACGGGGCAGGCAGGAGGAGCAGTTGCAGCACAACAGACCAGGGAGGGCAGAAGGGTGTGGCAGTACAATGGACCATGTAGGACAGGAGGAAGAGGATATGGGCATGGCATGTGGACAGGCAGGGTGGAGGTGGCAGGGACAAGTTACAGTCATCTGACAATGCTAGGCAGGTGGGAGGGGAGTGGCAGCTCAACAGAACACTCAGAGTAGATAGGAGCGGCAGGTCCATGGAACATGGTGGGCAAAAAGGATGGAGCAGGGGCATGCACAAAGACATCGGAGAGCAGGGGGAAGAAGAATAGGGGCAGCAAGCTAAGCACAGAGTTTAAGCAGGAGGTCAATGATGGGGCATAGAATTGGGCAATGGAGGGCAGGAGGAGTGGATTGGTACATCATACTAAATTGAGGGCAGTGGCAGCACATCAGACCATGCATGGTAGGAGGGAGGAGGCTAGTCCATGGATTCACACAACAGAGGATAGGGAGGAGGGGGATGGGGCAGCAAGGTAACTGTTCAGAGAAGGCGGGTATTAGGAACTTTATTGTTTTTAAAACGTGTGTCTGTGCGAACTACTTAAAATATGAACAAGTATGCAGCATAATCTCACTTTTATTCAGGAAGAAGAGGACGTTTGTGACTGTGACTCCGGGCTCACTTGGCAGAAACACCCCATGACCCTCCACCCCCTAACGCAAACTGTAA
This sequence comes from Triturus cristatus, assembly GCF_964204655.1. NCBI lineage: Eukaryota > Metazoa > Chordata > Amphibia > Caudata > Salamandridae > Triturus > Triturus cristatus. The sequence continues at coordinate 749,007,673 of NC_140586.1, forward strand.
TGCCTCTGAAAAGGGTAGGTGAACACAGTGTTATATAGAACATAGTCCTGAGAGCACGATTGAAAATGAAAACTAGATATAGTGTATGGTATAAACTATGCACCAAAAAGTGTGATATAAGATGAACCGGGTGTGAAATATAATATGCAATACATTGTGCGCAATGACAGATTCATTGGAGAGCGTGAGATAGCACAGGCACTAGCGCGTGCTATGCGATATGCGCCTTAGAGTGTAATATGCACAGGGCAGTGTTGTGTAACCGAACTAGTCTCTAAAGTTGTAATATAAAATATGTGCTGGGGAGTGTAACGTTGCATATGCACTGTGACAAAGATGTGGATCCCAGATTGTAATATGTATGGCATAGCACTGTGCGTTATAACATAGGCATCGAGGAAGGCACGTTAGATGGGGCAATATAACCCGTGCGAAGACAAGTGTGGCATGACATATTCACGGGGTGGTGTTACAGTGCACATGGGCTAGAGAGTGTCATAGCATATGCACTAGCTAGTGGAATACAACACAGAGGTGTGTGGCACTCGGCAGGCAATGGTGGGTGTAACACAGCATTGGGCTCTGCCAGGAGCGCGTTGTGACTCTCAAGTGATGTTCGTCCCCTTTCCAGAGACTAAAATAAAAAGTATTACACATCTGGCAGTGGATGTGTGTTTTATTAACCGTGAGGGGGGTTTCTTGCATAGTTTTGGTCGAATTTTTGTCGAATCCCCTCTGAATGGCTTGGTGTGCATGTGTATTAAATGTGCCCGTCAATAGCTACCCATGTTTGTATAAATAAACGACAAGGGTGTCTACCGGGATTAGGCACCGTAGGGCATCAGACATGTCAGAGCTTCACTAGTGGTGTAAATACATTCCACGTGGATTCATTGTATGCATAGTCGCCTTTTAATGAATATCACGCAAATCGTCATGGTGATAGGTACGTACGGTTTGTCCAGCATGTCCTAGGTGTGTCTATAAATATATATTTTTAAAAAATAATAAAAAACAGTGGCCGGCCCTGGGGATTGGGGTCAAAAAAATATAATTAGGAGACAGGCCCTGGGGGATGGGGTCATCAGGGCCAATAAATTAGAATAAGAAGGGGAACCACACAGCCCCCCTTCTTAAAAAATTAAAATAAATAAAAGAATGGCATCGTGCCGGAGGCCACGCCCCCTCCTTGCAGCACTCTGGAAACGCGCCCCCTGGCGAGTTGTAAGTTGGGGAATTAATTCCTCTTCAATACTGAGGGTCCCTGAGGGCCAACTAGCCCAACAGGCATCTCCAGTATGCGCGAGGGAGCTGCGCTGCAGACAGGTGTTCTGAGGCCAAGACCCTTTTTACACCTCTCTGCAACGCAGCTCTGTGGCGCTTACTGGAGGTACCTAGTGGTGTAGTTTGACCCTGGGGACCCTTAGGATTCAAGGGGACTTAATCTCTAAACTTAGAACAGCCACAGGGCACGTTTACACAGTGGTGAAGGGAGGGGACGGGGCCTGAGGTGACGTGTGCAAACACGCACTATGGCACGTTTTAAATTGGGGATATAATTTCCCTTCAATACTGAGGGCCCCTGGGGGCTAACTAGCCCACCAAGTGCTTCCAGTAAGCGCCACTGAGCTGCATTGCAGAGAGGTGGTCCAGGCCGTGACACTTTTTACACCTCTCTGCAATGCAGCTCTGTGGCACTTACTGGAGGTACCTAGTGGGCTAGTTGGACCCTAGGGACCCTCAGGATTCAAATGAACTTAATCTCCCAACTAAAAACGGACACAGGGCGTGTTTACACAGTGGTGAAGGGAGGGGACGGGGCCTGAGTTATCGTGTGCAAAAACGCCCTGTGGCCTGTTTTAAGAGGTAGTTTTAATCCCCCTGCCCTATTATAGACTAGGGGCTTACAGAGGAGGTCATGCTAATCACAGGGGGACCCCAACGCATAATGTTCCCTAGTGTATGTAGGTGTTTTCACTGTATTCTAAGTGTCTTTTAACATAGCACTGGGTCTAGGACTGGTTAGTCAGACTCAGTTACCACCAGTATCCGTCTGAAAAAGTTGAGGGTACAGGATGATTTTGCAACAAGGCTTCTTTCTGCTCTTCTTTTTGTTCTTTCTGCACGTTATCCTTCTTCCTGCACTTTTCTTCGTCTTTGAGGACTTCTGTTGCTTCTTTCTGCACTTCTTTTTTTTCTTTCTGTGCATTTTTTCTTCTTTCTTCACATGTCCTATCTCTGTAGGCATCCTTAGAAATTAGCATTTAAAAAACCTTTGAAATTCACAGAAAAAACCATAGGTTTCAGGCACATTATAGTTAGGAATTAGCATTTAAAAAACCTCAGAAATTCACTGAAAAAAACATAGGTTTCAGGGGTGTTATAGTTAGCTGGACTTTTCACTTGTACAAAACCATTGAAATTCCCCCGTTATAGTTAGTTCAGCTAACTATAACTCGCGCGCCCGCAATGCACTGCTGATGACGTCACATATTACATCACTCATGACATGGTCAGCGACATCACTCATGACATCACTGATGACATCTCAAATGACATCACTGATGACATCACTGATGACATCATCCTTGTGATAGAGTGGCAGACCTCCTCTCACCCTAATATAACCTTTGATACACATTCAAAAATAGAGACTAAAATTTACAAAACAATGGACATACCAATACCAGTTACAACAACCTCTTCAGTAATTCTAAGATCCACATACACATCCACTCATTCACCAACAGTCCTATACAGTCACTCATACATGTACTCACTCATCATATGTACTCATACACCTATACATCCTGTTACACAATGCCACTCATCCATAGAGTTACTCACACACATAGTCACTCATGCTAATAAAGAATCAAACATACATTTACTTGCATATACAGTTATACACACACCACCACACTTACTTCTACGGAAACTTACACATACTTAGTCTTTTAAACAATCACTTATAGAAACACATACTTATTCATACAGGAACTCTTTCAATCTCTCACTCTCACATATACTCACATATATACACCAATAGTCACATATACTAGTTTAAAACATATGTAGTTACTCATAAAGACACTATTGAGACAGTCATTCACTCACTAACACACCCATACACACACTCATCCACCCATACAGTCCTGCACACATACTGTGTTCAACACATACAAACAGTGAGTCACTCATTCATACACCTATGCACTACGTAATACCCCCACGAACCATGCAGACACTCAGACTGATACTCAAAAAACCAACTAATAACCTATATAGACACCCATGTAGCTACTCACCAACCCATGCAGCCACTTATACACAAAGTGAGAGACTGATACAGATATTTACATATTTAAACATTACTCACTAAGCCATGTATTCACTATGATACACTTAATCAGTCAGTTACACAATCAATTATTCAAAAACAAATCATCCATTTAGACACTTATATACCCATTTATTCTTCCATCGACCTTGAGATATACATATATAAAACATATTTAATTTTCAGAAAAACACACATTCACTGGATGATGTCATCAGTGATGTCATTTGAGATGTCATCAGTGATGTCAAGAGTGATGTCACTGACCATGTCATGAGTGATGTAATATGTGACGTCATCAGCAGTGCATTGCGGGCGCGCGAGTTATAGTTAGCTGAACTGACTATAACGGGGGAATTTCAATGGTTTTGTACAAGTGAAAAGTCCAGCTAACTATAATGTCCCTGAAACCTATGTTTTTTTGGTGAATTTCAAAGGTTTTTTAAATGCTAATTTCTAACTATAACGTCCAAGAAACCTGTGTTTTTCTCCAGTAAATTTCAAAGGTTTTTGAAATGAAAATGTCTAACTATAATGCCCCTGAAAGCTATGGTTTTTCAGTGAATTTCAAAGGTTTTTTAAATCATATTTTGTAAGTATAATATCTTTTTAGATTTTAAGATCTTATAGAAATATTATAATGTTTTCTATTTTTGAAATTAGAAATATAATTTTTTTTAAAAGTTAATTTGCGCACCCATCACTATGCGTGTGCGAATCTAAGTATTTTGCCACCATATTGGTTAAGCCGTTTAGAATGTGCGTTTCATCAGCGACAGGTGTGCGGTTCCTGCCTCATGTAACGTCACGCACATGGCTCCGACAGTCACGCCGTGTACGCGAATTCACCGCAAAACTTTTAAAACCATGTACATTATAATATATATTATACAAAGACATGATTTAATATAATTGTATATATCATGTAACTGTAACTGGAATAAATATATATTATGGTTAAATGTATTTTTTGTAAATCGTGCTGGTGCGCGAACCCCTGTGTTACTTTAAAAGAAAGACTATCATCGCTTTAGAGCCTTTTGATTCTAGAACTTGAAGGACCCCACCCAGTTTTTTCCATTCTTCCTGGAGCATCTAAGAGACAGACCTGTTTTTTAGAACTCTGTTTTACATAAGTTTTTTTTTTTTGTTTAACTTAGCAGAAATGGCAGCTGGACCACCACCACCAAAGCAGCTTGCACCAGAGGATGAGGAAGATCTTGAAGAGCCCAGGAAGAAGAGATTTGAAAGTGTTGTCTGAACATTTTTTACCTTCCCACCTGGTGAGAAAAAAGTTAATGCCAGGAAGGTTACCTGCACGATCTGGACACTGTGTTATCACGTGGATCGGAAAAAACAATACTCTTGTGGAATGTCGTTGATGCTAAAGCATCTGCAAACCATGCCCCCTCGACGGCTCGCAAGAGAGCAACTACAACGGCAGCAGGAAAAGGATGCTGCTGATAATACAAATGGTGGACCCAGTACCGCTACAGGTGGAACAACAACTTCTGTGAACAACGTCCATCCACTTTTGTCTCATGTGAAGCAGTGCTGCTTGAAGTGTGAACAATCATTGTGTGTAGGGGAGCAGTCAGTTAATGCAATCCCCATTGCAATTGGGAACCACAAGTGTTAGTTTTTTTGTTTTTGTTTATGCAATGAGTTTTAATTGCATATTTTTTTCAATGTTTTCCATGTTGGTTCTGGGTTTTTTTAATTTGTTTAACAAAAAAACACCCCAAAAGTGTAAAAAAGAATTTTACAAATAAAAACAAATGATAAAACAAAAAAGAAGAAAAAAAAATGTTCTTTTCAGAACTACCTATTTGCTTTAAAAAAAATTTGTAAGTGTTGTATGAATTGTAGAAAGTGGAATATATGGATATGTGTATAATTAGTGCATGGGTACTGCCTGACTGATTAGAGGAATGCAAGGATAGTGCAAGGTGAATTTATAAGTGCTTGGGAAGTGGCGGAGTAATTGGTTAAGCACACGGTACTGGATTGGTGATTGGAGGAGTGCATGGGGTGGTGCACGGGTGATTGGAGCAGTGCATGGTTAGTGCCTGGATTATTGCGTAAGTGCATGAGTAGTGCGTGGGTGATAGCATGAGTATCTGTGTAGTGTCTACATAATTTTCTAAGTGCATGGGTATTGCTTGGTTGATTTTACAAGTGCATGCTTAATGCCTAGGTTATTACATGACTTATAGGTAATGTCTGAATGATTGATTGAGTACATGGTTAGTGCCTGGGTCATTGCATGAGCACATGGGTACTGCCTGGATGATTCAAGGAGTGGAGGCATACTGCATGGTGATTTCAAAAGTGCTTTGATATTGGTGGAGTAATTGGATAAGTACATGGTACTGGCTGGGTGATTGGAGGAGTGCATGGGTAGTGACAGGGTGATTACTGGAGTGTATTGGAGGTGCCTGCATAATTGAAGAAGTGAAGGAGTAGTGTCTAGGTGATTAGAGGACTGCATAGTGTAGTGCACGGGTGATTTGAGCAGTGCATGCGTAGTGCTTGGGTTATTGTGTAGCTGCATGAGTAGTGCCTGGGTGATAGCAGGAGTACCTTTGGAGTGCCTGCATGATTTTCTAAGTGCATGGGTATTGTTTGGTTGATTTTACAAGTGCATGCTTAATGCCTAGGTTATCACGTGACTTCATAAATAATGTCTGGATGATTGATTGAATACATGGTTATTGTCTGGGTCATTGCATGAGTACATGGGTACTGACTGGATAATTAGAGGTATGCAAGGAAAGCGCATGGTAAATTTACAAGTGCTTGGGTATCGGCGGAGTGATTGGTTAGATACATGATAATGGATGGTTCATTGTAGGAGTGCATGGGGTAGTGCACAGGTAATTGGAGCTGTGCATGGTTAGTGCCTGGGTTATTGTGTAAGTGCATGAGTAGTGCGGGGGTGATAGCATAAGTACATGTGTAGTGTCTGTATGGTTTTCTAAGTGCATGGGTATTGCTTGGTTGATTTTACAAGTGCCTTCTTCATGCCTAGGTTATTACATGACTTTATAGGTAATATCTAGATGATTGCTTGAATACGTGTCTAGTGCCTAGGTCATTCCATGAGTACATGAGTACTGCCTGGGTGATTAGAGGACTGCAAGGATAGTGTATAGTGTTTTTATAAGTGTATGGTTATTGGCAGAGTGATTGGATAAGTGCATTGCTAGTGGTTGGGGGATTAGATGGGTTCATGGGTAGTGCCTGGGTATTCGAAAGAGTAAATGAGTGTCTAGATGATTACAGAACTGCACAGGTAGTTGATACATGACTGCAACCGTGCATGGATAATGCCTGAGTTATTGCATCAATCAATCAATCAATCAATCAATCAATCAATCAGGGAATTGTAAACATGCTACTTACCCGTGAGGGTCTTAAGGCACTGAGGGAGGGGTGTCTGCAGATCTGTTTAGCCGAAGAGCCAGGTATTGAGGGTCTTCCTGAAGGTGTTCAGGGAGGGGGCGCATCTGATGTCTGCCGGTAGCTCATTCCAGGTCTTGGATGCAATGTGAGAGAAGAATCTTCCGCCTCCTCTGGTTCTATGGATGCGCGGGGTTTCGGCCAGTGCGAGGTTGGAAGATCGGAGGTTTCTTTTGGGTACGTGGAAGTTGATTCTGTCACTGAGGTATTTGGGTCCGTTGTTGTGTAGGCATTTGTAGGCGTGAGTGAGGATTTTGAAAGTGACTCTTTTCTCCCCTGAGAGCCAGTGGAGACTTCGTAGGTGTTGACTGATGTGTTCGTGTTGGAGGATGCCGAGGACGAGTCTGGCGGCGGTGTTCTATATTGTCTGGAGTTTGTGGAGTAGTGACTTGTTGATGCTGGCGTAGAGTGCGTTTCCATAGTCCAGTCTGCTGGTGATGAGTGTGTGGGTGACTTGAAGGTCTTGCGGACGATGCGGAGGGTGTTGCAGCTGGAGGTGACGGCGTTGACATGTCGGTTCATGGTGAGTGATGAGTCGAGTACGATACCGAGGTTCTTGGCGTGGTCTGAGGGGGTAGGTGGGCTTCCAAGGGTGGTCGGCCACCATGCGCTGTCCCATGCAAAAGGGGTGGTACAAAGAACGAGGACTTCTGTCTTCTTGGCGTTGCATTGCATTGCATTGCATGAGTGGATAACTAATACCTGTGTGATTGCAAGAGTACATCAGTTGTGCCTGAGTAATTTTGTAAGTGCATGGATATTCCTTGAGTGATTACAGAGCTGTGCAGGTACTACCACAGTGAACAAAGTTGTATATTGGTAATGCATAGGTGATTTTGTAACTACAAAGGTCATAGTGCAAAGAGTGAAGAAGACTATCGGTTCTCATAAAGTAATTTGTTCAGTGAGATAATTCAGTTTTAAAAATATGAATGACTGCAATAAAAGTGACTCTAAACATAAATTCATAACATTATGCTTATTAAATGACTTTATCTTACCTTCTTTATTGAAGTAGATATGAACTCATTTAAAAAAAGTCTTTTTTTATTATAATCTAAATTTAAAATATTTTCTAACTTTAGAATTAGTTTCTGTAAGAGAGAAGAAATAATACTGTTCTTGAATATAATAATATAGTTTTAAGAACACAACATAATTTTAGAATTACATAAGGTATTCAGTTGGCCTTTTTTGCTGTTTTCAGATTCTAATGAATTTCACCATACACAGTGATTTCAATGTTGATAATCATGTAACAGTGGGCAAAATAATACAATCAACACGATTGTTAAAAAAAACAAATCTGTGTTCAAAACATTTACAACAAACTCAACTATCTGTTTTCATTTTAAAAAATAAACACTCTCATTTACATTGCATATAATACAAAGATCAAATATATGAACTACTTTTTTCAAACACAATTTTCCAAATACAATATCAAAGAACAGAAATGATATTTGAAACAGTAATTGTTGACATCTTCCCTATAGGCCGAATGATGTTACCAAATTCCTTTGTATTGAAAATATCCAAACTAAACTCATTAATTCATGTTGACATCTTCCCAATAGGCCAAATGATGTTTTCAGAACTTTGGCATCCAAAATATTAGAGATGGATTTGGTAATTCATAAGGCAACCGACATTTGAATTCTAAATGGGCGTCATTACAATGTGTCCATCCTTTACTGCATCTTAAATACACAGTATAGTGTCCTTGTGTTGTACTGGGTCCATCATGGAAAATAATAGCCACTGCTTTAAAAGTTCTTCCTGAAATTGACACTTGACTTGCCACAAAAATGTGTATTCTTGTTTCCAATTTTGTTCCATTTGTTCTACAACATTGTAGCATTAAAATTACATATTGTCCAAATCATTCTTTAAATAATGTTGACAACATTTCTGATTTGCAGTGAGTAAATTTCATATCTTGAATAGCTGTTTTTACTTATTTGCTGAAAGCCACTGTTTTGCAATCTGGTATTGTCAAATATATGAATCGTTCAGTGTCTATTTCAGTGATAGAAGAAAAAGAACAGCTATCACATTTATGATCCCATCTGTAACGTAGCCCAAACAGATTTTCAATTTGTATTCCTTCATCTTCTTATACTGCAAGCATAAACATAAGAAATTCTTGAGCATCTTGTTGTACATTAAGTGTAAATTGTGAAGAACCAAAACATATGTCCAAAAGATGCCGAATGCCAGAAGCAGTTTGGATTTTAGTTTTATCGGTTGCCAACTTTTCAAAAATATTATGCAACAAAGAACAACATCTTTTTTCTCAATCCTCCATAATTTGATGATGTAGATTTTCTAGAAAACACACGATGTTCACAATTACATTAGCATAGCAGTTGATATCTGAACTATTTTCTAACTGGTATCCTCCAATATCATCAACAGTGTTGATTTTTATTTTCTTTGGATCCTCACCAATCTCTTGATTATTTTTCTTCTTTCTAACCTCACTAAAGTGTTTCTCATATGTTAGTTTTGGACATACTACACATTTTCCATATACAAGATATTCACCTAAATTGGGAGCATATAGTCTTCTTAATCGATTATACTCTCTTACACAATTTGAATCTGCCCTAATCTTTCTTGCATCAAAGCAATCAAATACAATCCATATAATGTTTTTACTCATGAAAATGCAACACATTGCATTCCCTCTTTAAACACTGTACTTCCAATTTTTACTAAAGCATTATCTATGCTTAAACCTTGAGATTTATGAATGGTCACCGCATATGCCAAAGAAAGAGGAAACTGTTTTCTACAAACATACAAGTCTTTAACAAGTAAAAAACGAACAGCACAACGTCCAATCAGTTTTACCTCTTCAATCTGATCAAATTTAATCTTCAAAAATTATATTCCATCTCTATTTGGATAACTAACAAAATCAACAACTTTCCCCATTGCTCCATTTACTAAACCTTTTTGTACATTCAAATTACGCCGTAAAATTACCCAACAGTTTTCACATACATATAAATTCTTTTCTAAACCAGCAGTCTTAGATATAGACTTTTCCAAAGAATCCAATTTTGACAATATAATAGTAATTCCTTTGTGTTCTATTTTATCAATGGCTTCCATTTTTATTATTTGTTGTTTTTCTAGCTTTAAAAGTTCTTCATTGAAGGTAGAACACTCTTGCAGTGTTGCCATTAGGCAAATTATAGATTTCTTTTCTCCCATTTTATTATATATTATTTCAAGAGCAACATTTTGATTTATAAAAAAGTTTCTAAGTAGTTGACTTTGCAAAGCTTCTTTACCATGTTTCGACAAAACACCAATTCTTATATCTTGAAGAATGCTTCCATAATGTTCATCACTTGCTTGTCTCATATTCTTAGTAAGTTCTTTATATTCAAAATAATTCGAAATGTTGACATTTCCAATAGTTCCATTAGATTTCCTGGTGTCTTCATGTACAAGTGTTTTAAAAACTGGCTGTCCTTTTACAGGAGTAAGTTGTAATAGGTCGCCATTTTTTTTTTTTTTTTTTTCGCAGTTTTTGGTATTTGTTTTCCTCCAAATAAAACATCATAATCTTTTTTTACAATCTGCTGCATTCTTAAATGTACAAAGGCAAGCATTACATTTGAGACCATGCTCACCTCATCAAAGATCAGAATTTTCATTTTCTTTCGTACTCTTGAAACTTCATAACAAGCATCTCCAGATAGCTTGTGATATTCCAGCTTGTTTTCATGTTCAACAGGTAGCATCAGTAAACAATGTAATGTAATTCCTTTAATGTTTTGTGCTGCTAACCCAGTTGGAGTGGTTATAACACAAGGTAAATGTGATTCAGTAGTTTTCTGTAGGTAACTGGTCAAAACTTTAATTAAGAAACCTTTTCCTGTACCAGCTTGACCACAGATATACATTCAAATAGGTTCAAATGATGTGCAGTTGCATTCTTTTTTTTCATGAAGTAAACCATGGTCTATCTATTGTGTAACTTGCTGATATATTACTTTCTGTTCTTCCAAGTTTCCCAACTCCATAATATCCTGTTGAGCCTGATGCATTGCCATTTCTACTTCACTCATGGCGATTGCTGCTTCATTTTCAAGAATTGGTTCTCCTAGTGGATCTTGACTCAGTGGAGCAGAACTTTGAGTATCTTGAGAACTGTCTCTAGCAATTTCAGCTGCAATAGTAGCTTCATGTTGAATCTCTTCATTCAACATTTGTAGATAATTTGGAAAAACGGTGCATTCAATGCTATCTTTACACGTATTCATAGCACTGAAAATCTCCAAGTAATTCCATTTCAGTACGCCAAGGCTTGAACAGTTGCAGAAGTGCTAAATAGTACAATTCCCTTTGATCTGGAGTTTCTCAACTGAGTTTCCTGTGATTAATGAGATTTCGTTTGGCATGGTTCACAAAACATCCATCACAGGCAATGACTGTGAGAAGTTGGCCTGGTATATGCTGTACACTAGTTATAGTGGGCACCCTGTACCAGTCCAAACAACCCCTTATTGATGATAGGTTAAAGACAATCTTTATTGAAAGCTATCCTAGTGGTAGCTATGGAGAGCAGCCTTCAGGCTAAGTCTTGAAGGAATGTAAAACAGCTTGTTTTACCAGTCTATAATCTCTTGAATAGCTAAATGAAAGACAACCACACCAGGTATATATATAAAATATATGTATTTCTTTCTAAACACACCCTCCTAGTCTCTTTACGAGGCCAGAGGTCAAAACACATGAGTTACACTTCAAATATGACAGTAATAAGCACAAATACACGTCAGGCCCTAGGGGCGAGCCAAACCATATACTAAAATAGTGGTATAAGAACCACAACTTAACTAGACACAAGGCCTAGAGCCTGTAGAATCGATGGGACCCAAGGAACCACCCAAGGTAGTAAGATAGGGGACCCACGGAGGCCGTGTGCAGTGTGAGAACACAGCCGCGACCTCCCGTTAGCTTCTATGGGGAAAGTCGCGGTTATATTTTTTAAGATTAGGGACACTTAGAAATGAGTCAGGACCAAACCCTTTGGGACATAGGAAGTTCTAGGGTCAACACCCATGGGAGCACCAGAGTACTTGTGTTACCTCACCCAGGGAAGCCGGGTGCATAGGTGTCAAATGGTGTCGGATCGCGTCGTCGATTTCAATGGGAGCTGGCAAAGAAGTGCTGCTGCCGGGAAGATGCGAAGTGTCCGAAGAGATCCAAGCCTGGATCGAAGTCGAGAAGAACCTGAGAGCAGAGGGGACAGAGTCTGGGTCACTTGCCAGTGACCAGGAGGACGATAGGCGGATGCCCACCGATGTCAGGTGATTTCAGGTGAAGAAGGTGAAGCTTGACTCTTCAGCCATGAGGCAAAAACAACAATTGATTGACAGAATGCAGAACAATGTCATACATTCACCCCAGTACAGAGATCTGGGCCTAAATCCATCGTTTTTTTGCTCACCATGCCATTCAAGTTTGAACCCAGCCATATGCAAATCAGTCTTGACCCTGTGCCCTGTGACTGGGGGTGAATGTTTTGCCATTGGGGAACATTCCGTCCATCACCTTGTATGTTTTGCTGTTCCCCCTATGTGGGAAGGGTATGCCCAGACGTGGGTCCCGTGCTCACTACGCCACTGGAGTCAAGCTATCCTGGCTGAGGAGGGGTGAAACCCCGAAACCGGTCCTAGGATGCTTGATTCTGGTCCAGGGAAGACATGACTTGGCAATTCGGGCTGGACTGTTCCCATGAGGCACAGGGTCAAGACTGATTTGCATATGGCCATGTCTGGACTGGGGTGGCGTGGTGAGCAAAATAACGATGGATTAAACCCAGATCTGTGACTGGGGGTGAATGTTTTGCCATTGTGGAACATTCCGTCCATTATCTTGTGTGTTTTGCTGTTCGCCCTATGTGGGAAGGGTATGCCCAGACGTGGGTCCCGTGCTCACTACGCCACTGGAGTCAAGCTATCCTGGCTGAAGAGGGGTGAAACCCCGAAACCGGTCCTAGGATGCTTGATTCTGGTCCAGGGAAGACATGCCTTCGCAGTTCGGGCTGGACTGTTCCCATGAGGCACAGGGTCAAGACTGATTTGCATATGGCCATGTCTGGACTGGGGTGGCGTGGTGAGCAAAATAACGATGGATTAAACCCAGATCTGTGACTGGGGTTGAATGTTTTGCCATTGTGAAACATTCCGTCCATCATCTTGTGTGTTTTGCTCTTCAGCCATGAGGACCAGGATGTGTCAAGGACAACCAGGAGCTGGATTCGAGCTGTCCCATGAAGGATGTTGAGTGCTGTAGTGTTGGTGCCCGGATTGGACACAACATGCCTTGGCAACAGCAACCCATGCAGAAAGATGCTTCGGTGCAGACCAGCAAGGTCTGAGGGACTCACCACTTGGTTGGGAGTCAGGTCACATCTGCAGCAATCAGGGTGAATGTATGACATTGTTCTGCAATCAGGGAAGCCCAAGGAAAATCAAAGTTACCTTCACAGGGACCCACCAGTCGACGGACCAGGGATCGCAAAGGGACCTCAAGAGGAAACACAAAATGGCAGCCCATGGGTCACTCGGGGTGACTAGGCTGACAATCTTTGGTGGATTCTCTGCTCGGGGTAAGGGCTACAAGTAACCTCAAGCATGACTTCAAGAGATGTCGAGAAGACAATGCACTTGCAAAAGTGCATGGTGACCAGGAGTTCCGGCTCCACGCTACTCACAAGGGCTGTGGGTCTCAGCTTTGCTGGGGACTTGGGTCGGCCTCTGAGATGTCTAAAAATCCTCTTCCTGGGCTGCAAATACTTCAGAGACTGGCGTGAGCTTCAGAAATGCAGACTGGCAAAATGCTTCATTGGTGCCTGCCAAGCAAGGGAGTCACTCCTTGACCCCAAGGGAGATTTCTTCAGTCCAATAGTCTTTAGTAGAGCATTGAAGTTCCAGGATTCAGCTTCAGAGTTTTGTCCAGGGATATCTAAAGTTCTGGTTACAGAGGTTCCTTACTTATACCTAGGGAAGAGGTTGGACTAACTCTGGGGACCCATCTATGGGAGGGTTTGGAAAGAGGGCTGCTACACCTATTTCCTTTGTCAAGTTTCATGCCAGAGCAGGGGCTGGAAGCCCCTGAACTGGTTTGAGCTGGACTATGCACAGGGACACCAAATGTGCCCCCAGTGCAGGACTCGAAAGCACTCAGAGAGTGCTCCCACCCAGCCCCAATACACATAAGCCTGTCTTGTCGGTGGTTACACCTCCCTGTGACAGGAAACCTATTGTCCAGGCCTCCACTGCCGGAGTTTCGGTCAGCAGCAGAAGGCCAGACCCGTGTCTGTGGCTGCAGCATACATTTTGTGATGCCAGTGCTCTATTAGATTTCTACCGGGTATACCAGTACTGCCATGTCTCTCCCTCTAGAAGGGTGGGATCATATCGTCACATCAAGAACTGATGTGGGATTATGATTCCAAGGTGCTTGACATCAAACACGACATGTTTCCGTGCAGCCAGTCCAAAGTTAGCATTAACCATTTAAGATATAATGCACTTAAGAGTATATGGTTAGGCTGCACCACTGACAACCCCGGAGAAGAGATTCTGAGGGCTGAAGAGGGGCTCAGCTCATGCCTGGGCACCCTCTCACATATAACCAAGCACCCTGCCTTCAGGATTGATAAGGCCTGCCATAGGGGTGACTGATAGGTTACTATGTGCAGTGATAGGTGAGGTACAGTGAACCTATACCTCAGTAAGGGGTGTATGCACCACCTTACCCAGGCTGCAGTAGGAGACCTGTGGTGTCATTTTAGAGGGCTTTCCATGGGTGGCACAACACATGCTTCAGCCCCTGGTAGGCCTCTGGGGTACCTATGCCCTGGGCACATAATATACCATATACCAGGGACTCACAAGGATACCCCAGAATCCAATCTGGAGTGTACCTAAAGTACATGGAATCAATTTATAAGCGATAGCAGATAGGCTGGGGACCTGAATAGCAGGTTCCCAGCCAAACTAAGTCAAAAACCATCAAAACACCAGGAAAAAAGTAGGGGCAACCATGCAGTCAGATTCCACCTTCCTACAATGACTTCATATTTTTCTTCATTTATGTTCTATGTAATATTTCCCATAAAGCTGTAATATTGCAGTATTTCATAGAGACCTATGTTTTCAAGATGCAGACTTCTTTTAGGATAGTACGTATCCAACATATTTGTTTTAACAATATCTGTACTTTCAGGTTCATTCAGTGCTAAGTATTCAATTTCTTGTACAGATTTTAATACTCGTTTTCGTGTTGCAGCAAGACCTAGACTTACCCAAATTATTCCTCTTGACTTTGAATATAAACTTGTAAATGTCAACCGATCCGAACATTCGTAGGATCCAATCTCTTGATGGGAAAGCATCTTCAAACTAAAGCTATAAAATTTGTTACTAAGAGTCTTCTCTTGTAAAATTTCTTCCCACATTTTCAACTCCATCTTTTCAGATTTTTTTATGTATGGCGTAACATAGCGAGTAACAGCAATCAAATTATCTGCAACATACTGGAAATCCATATTTGCATTCCACATCGTCAAAATCACTGGATTGCAAATATTAATATACTTTGAATCTTCACTTTTTTTATATTGTAAGAGTTTTTTGGAGATTTTCGAGTTATAGTAGGCCTCACTGCTAACATGAAACTGTTGACTCTTCCTTTGGAAATTACTGGACGTGGGAATCCAAAACAACATTTTGTATACAAGTTTTCCTTTGACTTGTATTTCTGTCAACAATATTTCCCACATCGATGCGTTTGAAACCGTAAAACTTGTTCTCTTAAGGTATTTTCTTCTCCTGTTTTTGGAATTCCAATTGTAACTTAGTCTTCAATGAAAGATAAAACAGTGTCATCAGAATCAGTTCCAAATTTGGGTGCATCCTTGATCCATAAAAGCATATGTATATTAGGAGTACCTCCTGCTTGGTACTCCTTTCTCCAAAAGAAATCAATAACTTCTCCAAGAGGTGGGTTGTTTTTATTGCAGATATAAGACATCATGGCTTGAAACATATGCTTAAAATACCTGCACACGTTTACAGGATACAAGGAACACAGTTCTCCAGCTGTCTTGAAGTCAATGTTTTTAACATTTGAATTTGCTTCTCATAGAAATTCAAGTAAATTGTCCCATGCGTATTCAGCACAGCTTAGTGTAACAAACCATGTAGGGGTTCCTAAGTTCCATAACATACATTTAAGTTCTCCATGACGATGATACCAATACTCATTAGTACCACGTTGACACACCATCAAATTAATCAATTGAGATTCTGAATGATCGTCTCTCTGTTTACTTTGTCCATTAATTCCTTTGCAGAAACATGTTGAAGATGAACTCCTGTTTTTATTATATGGTTTACTGCATATGAAAGTACACACAAGTCAATTTCAAACAAAAGATTAAATATCTATGGAATACATTGTCAAAATCGTGGATCTTCTGAGTACAATTTTGTACGATATTCCGAAGCAGGAATCTGCACGGGTCGTTCATCATATCTTCCACCTTTTCCAGTGGGGAAGAGCTGTGGAAAACAACGGGCTTCTAAACTTCTTTCCCAAACACTCATAGGAGTTCCCGTGGAATAATTCAATAGTATTTCCAATCACTTCCTTTGAATGTAAAGGATGTACACTATAATGTTCATAAATTATTTCACTCCTGGACATGTCCACTTTTTCGATTTGTCCCCTTGAAATTTCGCTATCATCTCCTAAAACTATTTCTTCTTCTTCCAGATCTACATTTTTATAAAAATATTGTTTTAATGAGATATAAAGTAGCCTTTTGAACTTTGCTGACATCTACTAACCTTTGCCATATTTTCCGACTCTTTATTGGAACACTGTTAACTAGAATAACTACAGGTTCAGTTTGTTCTCTCTCTACAGCAATAGTTTCAATATTTTTCTTTAAATCTAAACTTAAATACACAACTCTTCCTTTTAAGCCTCTTTGTAAATATGATGGAGGCAGCTTACTTGTTTTAGGCTCCATACGAACAATAGCCTGAAACAGGTGCACAGATTGAATCAGAATGGACTCATACGTATTTAAATCTACCAGTTCTACAGGAATAGTACCAACTCTAGGTTATTATGTACAGCTCTAGCTGGCATTTTGTTCTCTTCTAGTTTGCTGTAACAATATTTACAAATACGTCGATCACTACCCAACTCAAAACGACCTTTCACTAACAAATAAGCATCAAATTCCTGCCACTTATCATTGTTTTCCTTTTCACTTTTTAAATACAGATCAACATTCCTAGTTTGATTTCCATAGTGAGTACGTCAACAACAAATACAAACATAGTTTGGTTTTTCAGAAAAAATTACCTTAAACTTTGTAATTTTTTCTACAAACTTTTCTGTAGTACTATCTTCTACCTCATCTTCAACACCTACACTTATTAAACTCTCACTTTGTGTACACTCTTCTCCAGTACTGAAGAAACGAAACTCAATATCATCACAAACATTTTTTACATCCGATACTGTCCCATGCAAAAGAGTACTGTTTATTTCACTTAAACATAATGCAAGACTCTTTACAAAGTACAATCTTCCTACAAACTTCCGCATTGCAGAGTGATGTACTGCTAACATTCTTATAATGATGAAAAATACTTTGATACACTTTTCTAGAATGACAAACCAGTGAATGACCTTACGAGCTAGTATTTTTTCTCACTTTACAAGGATCAAGTCCTTTCAACATCTTAATCTTTTGTTTAATACTTTTTTTAGTATACCGTCTTAAATGTTTTTATAAAATATCAATAGACTCCTGTTGTATACTACAAATACTACTACAATCCCACATACACACTGGAGCTTGTGTACATCTCCCTAGAGCTATCACTTCTTCCACATTTCTGGGAATCATCTTTTATTTTTCAATTGCACAACCGTCCTTCACTTTATAAGCATGACCACTGGGATCAACTGCGTTTTGAAAATAGCTTTCTTCATTAAAAAAAGATTCTGAACTAGAAGTATCCTTCCATTCACCCCAAAACAATTTACAAAAGTTAGTTCTGTTGATTACTCTTTCTTTGCTTTTTTTCTTCATAGAATGTATTGGGTTATGTAATGTTCTCTTTCTCTTTAAAACTAAAATGAACAATATTCATCTCAATTCAAAAGCCTTTTCGACTATACTTTCAATCTCTTTTTTCTTTCTATAAAATGCAGATCTTCTTTTATATTTCTTGCCATCCTTCATAAAATTTTGTGCAACTCTACTTTTAACCTTGAAATCAAGAAGAGGGGGCTCTTAGATCCAAAGGGATCTTGTATCTAACAATTCACACCAGAAATACAACAATATTCATACCTCACACATACCTAACTTTGTAATTTGTTTAGAATGAATTAAGGCACTTATAAGTCAACAAATATTTTTTATTAAATAAATGCATGTTTTAATCAATATAAAACTGTACAGATTTTCGTTCAACACGGATAATTAACAACATCATTAAAAACACATAGGTGCCGATTACGATCCGGTAAAAAAATTCCCCGTACGACTCGTATCCGGTCTTTTTACCGTACGAATCGTACAAGTGCCGTACAAACTGCCAATTACGATTTGCATGGGAAAAAGTCCATACGAATCGCATTGGGAATTATTCCCCACACGTCCTCAGGTCGGAAAATGTGTCCGACACGTCCACGGACGATTTACCGTACAAATGTGAAAAGTGAAGACCGACCACAGAATTACGATCCATCCCGTGCGTCCGACGTTCCAACCGTATGGAAAAAACACCGTCCGCACCGAACTCCCATAGCAACCATGGAGACATGTGCCCGCATACGCGCCCAACACTCCCCCCAGCCCTCCTATGTACGAGTCGAATCCCCCCCAGCCCCCGTATGTACACGCTGACCCTCCCCCAGCCCCCGTATGTTCGAGTCGTACCCCCCGTGTATGTACACCCGTGTACGTGTCGTACCCCCATGTATGTACACCCGTGTACGTGTCATACCCCCGTGTATGTACACCTGTGTACGTGTCGTACCCCCCGTGTATGTACATTCGTGTACGTTCAAGTTGTACCCCCCCGTGTATGTACACCTGTGTACGTGTC
This sequence comes from Triturus cristatus, assembly GCF_964204655.1. Lineage (NCBI taxonomy): Eukaryota > Metazoa > Chordata > Amphibia > Caudata > Salamandridae > Triturus > Triturus cristatus. Next base: position 749,026,642 of record NC_140586.1, read on the forward strand.
GTACCCCCGTGTATGTACACCCGTGTACGTTCGAGTCATACCCCCACCCGTGTATGTACGGTGCGTACCCCCAGCGCATAGCGTAGCGCTGGGGGTACGCACCGTACATACACGGGTGGGGGTACAACTCAAACGTACACGGGTGTACATACACGGGTGGGGGTATGACTCAAACGTACAGGGGCTGGGGGGGGGTCGGCACGTACCGGGCCCCCTACTCTGGTCGTTTCGCGCCGTACTTCGCTTTTCCGGCACTTTTTGGGTGCCGTGAAAATATTGCCGTCCGGACTGCTGTCGGTTCGAATCGTACTTCCTGGGTCGTGAAACGCTGCCTGAAAGCGTCCCAACGTCACGTCGCAGCATTCCCGGATCACATTGGTACGTATATTTTCGTCGGTCGGTGTTTTTTACGATTCGTACGGAAATGGTGTTTCCGTGCGAATCGTAATTCCATGTTTGTAAAGTTTTACAACCGGATACGAGTCGGACGGAGAAAACGCTCCGACCGACGGTTCGTACCCGGTTTTTACCGGATCGTAATCGGCACCATAAATTCATATACATGATAAACACAATGCTCCTAAATTCAAATGACTGAAAAGGAGAATAGATAAAGACAATCCACTATGTCTTTTTAAATGTTAATTTGGGTATATACATAGACAGCACAAAGCATGTGTCTAGATTCCCTGTCTATAACTAGCTGCTGACTTCTCCAAATTCAACACCAAACTTAATCTGGGCGTCGACGCGTTTCAGTGGCACATTCACAATAGGACCACCTTCTTCAGGACAGAGATCTGATTAAGGAGGAAATATTCAACTATTGAAGATTTTTACAAACACTCTGAGTCCCTAACAAAGAAACTGTCGGAAAGGGGTTATCCGAAGAAACTTATTAAACATGCATTTAAACGTGCTCGTTTCTACAATCGTGATAGCATGCTGAACCCTGATTTAAATGAAAATCGAGAACAAAGAGAAACTACACAAAATAAACTAGTGTTTGTAAGTCAATTTTCTAATGTAAGCAATAGGCTAAAAGATGTGATAAACTCCAATTAGAGCATTTTAAATGAAGTCAATGAGGTACAACTGCCTAAACCCCTATTTGTTTTTAAGCATAGCGACAACATACGCAAAAATATAGTCCACACCTATAGGGAGGCCGGCCCCACGAGACAAAATACAATACATGGGGACAAGGCCCTTGGCAATAACAAATGTAGTAAATGCTCTTTATGTAATAACTGTATTGTGGCAAAAACATTGACCTACAATGGATATACGATTACACCTAGAAGTTTGAATAATTGCAAGAGCAGCAATGTGGTGTACATTCTCCGCTGCCCTTGTGGGCTAGCATATGTGGGGGAAACAGGTCGAGAACTCTGACTAAGATTGCAGGAACACAGTTCTGCTCTCAAAACAAGCAAAGTGAATGCCCCTTTAGTAAACCACTATAATGCATTGAAACATGGACACACAGAGTTTGAGTGGTTCATAGCGGAAAAAGTAATTAAAAACAGGAGAGGAAGCAATATTGAAAAAAAGAGGAAAAATAGGGAGCAATGGTATATTTCCATGCTAGATACAATAGAAAAAGGATTAAATACCAAAGAGGACTGGATGAGAATTGCCTCTTAGAACTACTTATGTTACCTGTAGATACATAGGGTTGAATGTAAATCTTGAATTGGATTATGAAAGAAAAACAATTTTGGGGTAAAAAATTGAAGTGCAGAGTTACCATTATAATACATTTGACCCGTCATTGCTATGGTTACTCTTAAATTGGATTATGAAAAAATCTCTTGAATAAAAAATAAAACTTGTAGCTTGGGATTACCTTTATAATACTTTTGACCCCTCGTTGCAATAATTATTGTTGTTGCAACCGTTTGAAATAGGTGACCACAAAGGATTTAGGCACTGTAGCGGCCGTAACTATTGAGTCAAAAATAAATAATAATGAATACGTATACGGGCACTGTAAAGAAAGAGAGACATCATAGATATAGATTTTACATGTAGATTTTTGAATCAAGTCAAATTGGGAGTTGTCTGGGATAGACCAAGATGATACGACCTAGATGATAAGACCTAGTTTGGAGTATTACCGTACATATTTTTCTAAAAAGAGTCAATTAATATATTTCATGATTAAATGAAATTGGTTGGCAATTGTGAACAGATACGGGTTCAATAAGTAGTAGGTTATCAACAGATGCCCCGATAAATGTTTGTCCATATTCACATTTGGGTACTTCAAGATGTCGACCGCGTGAGGCAACTATGGAGTGTAGTGATAGAGGCAATACAAATAAAGTTTTCATTGAGTAAAAAAATCAACTGTGTAACAGACTAACCCTCGTCACGTAAACAGGACATAAGGGGCAAGATGAATAAGTAGCAGCAACACGGAGCGCTTCCAGTATACCTGAACCACGGTTGAGGAAAGGCTGCAGGATATGCTGTTTTCGTTGGAATAAAAAGGTGAGGACCTTAGGGTTATGCAGGATATAAGTCGGATACAATAGCAATTTGTTTATATTTTTGAGCACTGAGAACTAAGAACTTAGCCGCCATTTTTATTAATAGAAAAGGGCCCCCCCGTAGATAGATAAACTTGGGCATGCAGGGGAGGTTGTCTTTTAATGACTATGAGACAAGCGCGTCTTGTCGTAAACCAGGGTGTATATAGAGAACGAGGGAACCTGGGAGATTGTAGTACACGCTATCGCAAGTATAGATAACTACAATATACGTGTGGCAAAACATAAAGTTGACATATGATTTCTTATCATATGTAGCCACGAAAAAACGATTCGGCTGCCAGTTAGACGGGAAACATTAAGATCCGCCATTGGGATTAAACTTGGTGAGATATATAAATAACCTTGTGTTTAGTACCCTGTTTTACTGATAATGCAAACGATTGTGATTATGGTAATGATGACTGAAATATTGTTTTAAAATTCCAGTAACAGAGATATGCGCTGGTTGCACACATTAATCACTCCTTGACAGAGATCTCGAATCAGTCTTTGTAAGGTGAGTATGATTTTAACCATACTTCGATAATACAAACTGAGATAATCAAAAAATCCATTTATAAAACATAGCTAATTTGAGGCAATTTTATAAATAATTTGTTTTAGAGACTTATAATATTGGATCCACATTGAATTACCATCTTAAACCTCAGAATTGATGACCAGTGCTTTTAACAAATAGAGGTAAAACGGGATGGGATTAAATGGGAATGCCCTAATGATTTATTATGAAGGATGGAGGGCAGTAGGATTAAAATTGATGATTTTTCCTAATACTACAGATTTTATGAAACTTCGCCTTTTACTCCCATTGATCTGGAGAATTTCCCACCAGAGTGCCGTGGCACCGGTGAGTTATAATACGTAATATAGGTGCGCTGGACGGAATGAGTCTCGGTTGATTAAGAAGCTTGAGAGAGAAGTGTTTCTGGTGGTGACTGAAATTCTGAATTTTTGATGATTGGAGCACTTATAAATTAAGATTTTAAATACTGATGATAGGACATTGTGTAAACTGTTATTCTTTAAAAGTTTAAATTTGGAATATCAATGATGTTCATGCAAGTGATGTGCATTTTATTTGTTTTTATTGTGTAATAGGTTTGATACAAGGTTTCTATACAATTTTTAAAGGAGAAAAAATCTCTGTCCTGAAGAAGTTGGTCCTAGTGTGAATGTGCCACTGAAACGTGTCGACGTCCATATTAAGTTTGGTGTTAAATTTGGAGAAGTCAGCAGCTAGTTATAGACAGGGAATCTAGACCAATGCTTTGTGCTGTCTATGTATATACCCAAATTAACATTTAAAAAGACATAGTGGATTGTCTTTATATATTCTCCTTATCAGTCATTTGGATTTAGGAACATTGTGTTTATCATGTATATGAATTTATGTGTTTTTAATGATATTAATTATCCACGCTGAATGAAAATCTGTACAGTTTTATAGTGATTAAAACATGCATATTTATAAAAAAAAATTGTTGACTTGTAAGTGCCTTAATTCATTCTAAACAAATTACAAAGTAAGGTATGTGTGAGGTATGAATATTCTTGTATTTCTGGTGTGAATTGTTGGATACAAGATTAGGCCTGGGCTAAACATCCGTTCCGCTCGCAGAAATTGCGATAATTTGACATTTTCGCGTTCCGCGGAGAGCGCGAAAATGTCAAAATTTCTGCAATCCGCATTTTACCGGAATTTTTTTGCTTGCTCGCGCTGTAAAATAATACATTCTTGCGTGCGCACGATCGCCTTACCTGAATCCTCGCGTTCGCCGACAAGTTTTCCCGATCCGGTCGCGTTCTCCACGAGATGTTGGATTGTTGGTAGCCATTTGCGCTGTCTCGCGACAGTTCACGCCCGCAGTAACATCATTCATCGCGCGATCACGTCTTTCCGCGAGACAAGTGAAAACAAGATGGCCGCGCCCACGAGAAACCACATGGGTAAGTTGTCGAGCCACGACCACGCAGAACATACCGCGAACGACGGGAAAAAAACTTCTGCATCTTCGCGATATTTCCGCGTGTTTGCGGAGATTTTTAACATTTTCGCGATAATTTGCGAAAGTGAATTTCGCAAATTCCGCCCACCCCTATACAAGATCCCATCCAAGGGGACATTTTTTTTTTTACTTTACAATTCTACTTTTATACATATTTTTCCTAATATTATGATATTGTTTCATCCTTCTTTCAACATAGATTGTTTTCTCAATTCCTGAATTTCCATTAATTTGTCCTTTTTTCATTTCATTTCTTCATTCTACAAGTATTCTTTCTATTTTAACTAGTTACAAAATCCTTTGCAGTTCTTAAAATTCTTTAAATAAAATCTTTTGTTCTCTTACCACAAGACTTTTTCTTTTTTGCCACATGTTGTTGTCATGTAATTCCTGCTTTTCTTTCTTCTTTAAATAGTACTGTTTTTTCCTTGTTTTTTTCTTTTGCGCCTTTTTTGTCATGGTAAATCTTTTTGAATAATAATACAGAATATCTGGGGAAAAAATCATTTAAAAACTAATTTAATATTATTTAAATAATTATATACAAATATTCTTATCTATAACTCAAGAAATACTTTCTGTTTAAAAGCTACAAACAAATGCATATATGGTTTTCAGAATATGGCAACAATTACACCTGAGCTGCACAATAAGTGTAGAGGGGTGCCGACCAAACAAATGCAGTAGTAATGCCTGAATGATTGCAATACTACATATCTAGTGCTTCCATCATTCTAAGACTGCATAGCGACTACTTTGATGTTTTTATAACTGCATGAGAGGGCTGCAGAAATTTGCAAAAGAGGTGCAGAAAGAAGCAAAGCAGTGCAAAAAAATCAACAGAGGTGCAAAAAGAAGCAAGTGCAGTACAGAAGGAAGCTGCAGAACTGCAGAAAGATGCAAGAGAGTTGCAGAAACAGGCAAAAGAGATACAGAAAGAAGGAACAAGTGGACAGAGTGAGGCAAGAGAGGTGCAGAAAGAGGGAAGAGGGGAGCAAAAAAGGCAAGGGGGTGAAGAAAAAAGCAACACAGATACAAAAAGAGGCAAAAGTGGTGCAGAAACAGGGAAGAGAGGTATAGAAAGAAGCAACAGACTTCAACAAAAAGGGAACAGGGCTGCAAAAACAGTTAAAAGTGGTGCAGAAAGAAGCAAGTGAGGTGCAGAAAGAGGCAAAAGAGGTGCAGAAAGAGGCAAAAGAGTTATAGAAAGAGGCAATTGAAGTCCACAAGGAGACAAGACAACTGCAGAAAGAGGCAATATAGGTGCAAAAGAGGCAAGTGAGGTACAGAAAAAAGCAAGATAAGTGCAGATAGAAGCAAAACAAGTGCACAAAGAAGAAAGAGGGATGGAGAAAAAGGCAATTGGGATGCAGAAAGAAGCAAGAAACCTGCAGAAAAAAACAAAACAAGTGCAGAAAAAAGGAATAAAGGTGCAGAAATACGCAAAGAGTGCAGAAAGATGTAAGAGGGGTATAGAAAAAAACAAATGAGGTTCATAAAGAGGCAAAAGGCACATAGATACATAGATAGTGCCTAAATGATTGCATCAGTACAACAGTAACACCTGAGTGATTACAGCACTGCATATGTAACACCTACATCATTCTAAGACTGCATGGTGAGTACTTGATTGTTTTTATAACTGCATCAGAGTTGGGTCTAGTAAAATATAAAGCAGCAAACTACTATATAACTCAACTGTAAGAGTCTCCATATTGTTAAAAGCACGCACACATATCTCTCTACGTTATCAAATCATCATGATATGCAAAAGAAATATCTATACAATATTTCTGAATCTTGTTGAAACCTAAGAATTGAGACACGTAATAGATCTCACTAAGTAATCCCAACATTCAATGAGTACTGCTTGGGTAATTGTATGAGTGCAAGGGTTCTCACTGGGTAAGTACGGGACAAGATGAAAAGTGACTGGCTAATTTCATGAGTGCAAACATACACATTAAGTGCATGGATAAGTGCATAAATAGCACCTGGAGGCATAGATGAGTCATTGAGTACTGCCTAGGTGAATACATGAATGCAACAGAAACGCATCAGTGATTCATTGACTGCAAGGGTAGTGTGTAGGTAATTATGTGACTGCACAGCAACAGCTTCCATGATTGGATAACTGTAGTGGTAGTACATAACTAGACCCTGAGTGATTCCTTGCCTGCAAGGGTAATATCTGAGTGTTTACTGAAGTAGATATTAGTGAGTGTGTGATTTATAAGTTCATGACTACTGGCTGAGTGATTACATAAGTACAAGAAAAGTGTGTATCTGATTAAAAGAGTGCAAGGGGATTAAAGGACTACATAGATAACATCTCACTGATTGCATGACAATAGGGAGAATGCCTAGGGTTTGACATGACTATATACTAGGTGACAACTGGGTGCTTTCATAATTGCATAGGTATTCCTTGGGTGATTGCAGCACTACTGAGGTGGAACCTGAGTAAATAAGTAGTGCCTGGGTGATTTCATAACAGCATGACTACTGGCTGAGTGATTACATGAGTACAAAGGTAATACATTAGTGATTATATAACTACATAGATACTGTGTAAATGATTGCATCAGTGCAGAAGTAATGCCTGAGTGATTACAGCACTGCATAAGTAACACCTGCATCATTGTAAGACTGCATGGTGAGTACTTGGGTGTTTTTATAACTGCATAAGAGTTGGGCCTAACCAAATATAAAGAAGCACACCTTTACATGACTCAATTATAAGACTGTTCATATTCTTAAAAGCATGCATACCTATGTCTCTACCTTTTCAAACCATCATGATATCTAAAAGAAATATGCATACAATAATTCTGTAACATAGTAAAACCAAGAAAGTGAGACAGGTATTACATCTGCCTCAGTGATTCCAAAACTCCATGGTTAGTGCTTGGGTGATTGTATGAGTGCAAGGCTAGTCACTGGATGATTGCAGAAGAAGGTGGATAGTGACTAGCTAATTGCATGAGTGCAAACATACACTTTGACTGAATGGATAAGTGTATAAATAACACCTGAAGAGATCGATGAGTCATTGAGTACTGCCTAGGTGAATAGATAACTACAACAGAAGGGCATGGGTGATTCTACGACTGCAAGGGTAGTGTGTAGCTTATTACATGACTGCATAGGTACAGCCTGCATGATTGCATGACTGCAGGGAAAGTACATAACTAGACCTTGGATAATTACATGCCTGCAAGGGTAATATCTGTTGGATCACTGAGGTACATAACAAGTGACTGAGTGATTACATAAGTACAAGAAAAGTGTGTATCTGATTGAAAGAGTACAAGGGGATTAAAGGATTCCATATATAACATCTCACTGATTGCATGACTACAGGAAGAGTGTCTAGGGATTGACATGACTACATACCAAGTGACTGGGTGATTTTATAATTGCATGGATACTCTTTGGGTGATTGCAGGACTACTGAGTTGGAGCCTGAGTAAATAAAAAGTGCAAAAGTAAATAAGTAGTGCCTGGGTGATTTCATAACAGCATGACTACTGGCTGAGTGATTACATGAGTACAAAGGTAGTGCCGCCTTGATTCAAGGAGTGCAGCAGTAGTGCCTGGGTGATTGCATAAGTACATGAGTAATACCTTAGTGATTGCATAACTACATATATACTTCGAAAATCATTGCGTCAGTGCAGCAGTAATGCCTGAGTGATTACAGCACCAGATATGTAACCCCTGTATCATTGTAAGACGCATGGCGAGTACTTGGGTGTTTTTTAAACTGCAAAATAGTTGGGCCTAATCAAATATAAACCAGCACACTATTCCATAACTCAACTTTGAGTGGCTCCATATTATTAAAAGCACGCATACATATCTCTCAACATTATCAAATCATCATGATATGCAAAACAAATATGTATACAATATTTTTTAATCTTATTGAAACATAGAAATTGAGACACGTAATAGATCTCACTAAGTAATCCCAACACTCAATGGGTACTCCTTGGGTAATTGTATGAGTGCAAGGGTACTCATTGGGTAAGTACAGGACAAGACGAAATGTGACTGGCTAATTTCATGAGTGCAAACATACTCTTTGATTTCATGGATATGTGTATAAATAGCACTTGAAGGGATTTATGAGTCATTGGGTACTGCCTAAATGAATAGATGAATGCAACAGAAGGGCATGGGTAATTCTTCAACTGCAAGGCTAGTATATAAGTTATTATATGACTATGCACGTACAGCCTGCATAATTGCATGACTATAGGGAACGTAAATAACTGGACCCTGGATGATTACATGTCTTCAAGGGTAATATCTGCTGCATTACTTTTGTGCTACATCTTCACCATTCTATCTAAAATTATGCGGCATCATTAAACTATACCTTTCTATAGTCTAGAAAAAAAAGCCAAATTAACAACACCTTATATGAGCATGCTTAAAAGCACACTTTTGTGCTGTATCTTCACCATTCTATCTATAATTATGCGGCATCATTAAACTATACCCTTCTACAGACTAGAAAAAAGAAGCCTAATTAACAACACCTTATATGAGCATGCTTAAAAGCACACTTTAGTACTGCATCTTCATCTCTCCATCTAAAATTATGCGGCATTATTCAACTAAACCTTTGCACAGACTAGAAAAAAAGAAGCCTAATTAATAACACCTTATATGAGCATCTTTGAAAGCACACTTTTGTGGTGCATCTACACCTTTTTATTTAAAATTATGCTCCCTCATTCAACTATGCCTTTGTACAGACTAAAAAAAAAAGAAGCCTGATGAATAACACCTTATATGAGCATCTTTGAAACCACATTTTTGTGCTGCATCGTCACCTTTCTATCTAAAATTATGCTGCATCATTCAACTATACCTTTCTACAGACTAGATGAAAGAAGCCTAATTAATAACACCTTATTTGAGCATCTTTCAAACCACACTTTTATGCTGCATCTTCACCATTCTACTAATACTCACACTCTTGACCCTTCCACATAAAAAGCAACAACAGCTCTCTCTTATACATCATGTACCATAAAATGTATAAGACATATGAAAATACATATACAAGTAGAAACATACATGAGACAGAACTCCATGCACACCTTAATATTTGACAGAGTTCACCTCCAAACTTAAAGGAACAGCAAAGATTATGCGGCTTACTACAAATATACATATCCACACACTAAAACTAACTACCATAATCAGTAATCCATATCGCAATATACACATAATACTATACAAAATGTATTTCAAACAACACTTAACTACATCACAACAAACTAAAATAAACATCGCTACATTTAATAATTTATTTCAAACATCAAGGTTCATGATTAATTTTTTACCTTTAAAAATAAAGGTAACACATAATACACCTCACAAATTTATAACTCACGTTCCAAATTGATTTGTAGAAAATGAAATATCAGAAATTCAGAATGGATGATCTTATGTAATGCACCGCTCTCATCAAGGCAAAACCAGTAATGGCAAAGTTTCACTCTCTTTCTCAACACATATACATGTAAGTAACAAATCACATTGCTTCCCAGATCATTTCCAATTCTAAAACACATTTCAATTGGTTAGACATATCAACCCTTACTAACTGACTTCTAAAAGTACCCAAACTGCTTCTGGAATTTTTTGGAGTCGCAATTCCACCGTGCAGCAAAGCGAAGGAGCCGCGAATCTATATGGGGGGTTCAAAAATATATTACAAATAAATTAACCACAATTTTTTAGTAATACAACACTTTTAAAGATAGCACTGACTTGGGAAATGTCACACTGTAATAACATATTACTTTTATATCAATTACAAATTTACATTTTAATGCCACAGTTAACTCTTAACCCTACCCCATGGAACACTCAACTGAACTGACAGGTCACAAGTTCCCCATATTTTCAAGTTCACCACACAATGTTGCAAATGCAAACAGCAGGTGTGGTTGACATTCCCAAAGTATGAGCTTACCCTATCTACTGTACCTTTCCAACATTTTTTACTAACCAATAAGAAATATACTTTAAATCAAAATTAAATGCACCCTATTTTTTAATGTACAATGTTCTTAAACACCCAATCAATTCTCTACTTTTTAAAAAGCAGCATCTTGTCCACCATTTTAGATACCTCTCATTCTACCAACTGACTACCTCAGCTACAGACATCTTTTCATTACTTCCAGACATCCCTTCAAAATGCTTACAGTGTGGATTGCAAAATAAGGATTAAAGTGGCACCAATTGATGCCTTTGGTTAAAACCTCTTTGCATCTCCAACCCCCTGACCTCATGATTGTGCACTGTGGTGGTAATGACCTAGGCACATTCACTGGGGTAGGTCTGGAAATGCTAATGAAGGACACCTTTGCACAATTGATGTTGCTTTCACCTCAAACTGTCTCTGTATACTCTAACATATGCCAAAGACAAAAAATGGAAGGGGTCAAATCAATTCAGTCCGCAGATTGAGAAAGCTAGAAAAAATGTCAATAAAGCTATTTCTGCTTATCTTAGAGACCATAGGATGGGCTCCATGTATAACAAAAATCTACGTTTTGATATGGAGGGCATCTGCAGGAGTGATGGAGTGCACTTTACAGCTCAGGGAAACAGAGACTTTCTCAACAACCTAAAGCTCTGCATCCACACTTACATGTAGCTACATCAAACTCATAATGAACACAAGGGCTCTTTTTAGAGCCACCCTATAACTCTACAATGAATCTTACCTATTAAAAACATACATATTCTTTTTTCTACAACTTTGCTTGGAGTCATGAATCTATGACTTTTACACTGGCGGACCGTGCTGGACGCGATGGAGTCACGACTCTAAGCCCGCCGAAGAAAAAAAAACATGCCCCCTATTTTAAATTGTTTAAATCTGCCTCAGGGACCCCATCCCCTTAGGCATACCCTTGGGGACCTTGGGGGGAGCCCCAATGCCCCCATGGTCCCAGCTGGCTACCCGCCTCCGGCGGGAGCCGGCATTGCTTTTGGACAAGGGCAGCTGCTAACATGCAGCTCCCCTTGGACAAAAGCAATACTGCTTTGCTTCTTGGAAGCGAGAGCAGGTTTCCCCTCACTTCATCTGCATAGCCCTGGGGAGGTGGTGGTCTCCGGGGCTTGGGGGGGCCAGCGAGGCCCCCTCTTTATTTAATGGAGCCCCGGGGAGGTGGTGGTCCCAGTGGTTTGGGGGGCCAATGAGGGCCCCCCTTATAATTAGAAATGCCCCGGGGAGGTGGTAGTCTCCGGAGCAGTGTGGGGGGAGTTACGACCCCCCACGCATTCAATCAAAAGACCCCGGGAGGTGGCGGTCTGATTATCCCCGAGACCTGGCCAACCTGGGGGCTTAAAAAATCAATGCTCCTAGTTTTTTAAAAATGTTTTCGTCTGGATTCGTTCACCCAGCTCGACTTCAAACGTTTTAAAAAAACTGGTGTCCTTCTGGGACCCCCTGACCAGGCCTAAGGGGTCAGGGTCTTTCTACCCTGCCCCCTTTTCTTCTTTTTCAGCCTTTTATCCACCCTTTTTTTTGTCACTCGATAACCGAGTCACAAAATGGCTGCCAACACTTCCTGGTTTGGAGTGTTGGCAACCAATCAGAAGTCAGCTCGTGTTTGGAAGGAGTCGCAACCCCTCCTCGGTGCTCAGATATCGATATTTTAATTTTTTTATTTTTCTGGAACTACTGAACGGATTTACACCATTTAAAAAAAAGGTCACTTTCTGGACCAAGACCTACCTTTTTGCCAAATTTGGCTTAATTCCATTCAGCAGTTTGGGCTGTAGCTTTGTCTAAAATTTCTATGGGAATTAACAAGGGGAAAACGTGTTTTGGGACCCCCTTTTTTTCTCGGCCCCCACTTGACAAATCACCCCAGAACTTTCAAGACATGAGCTGACCGGAGCGGGCCATTAGTTTTGAAAATTTATTGAAGATTCGTCAAACGATGCCAAAGTTATTGGCAAAAAAAAGCCTTTTTGAATAGAAACGAGGTCCTAACTATAACTACCTACTGGCGACTGCAAAAGCATTGAAATTATTATTACATCAAGATGCAGTTCCACTAGTCGTTACTAGATGTCCCTCATGAGTCAAATGCAAAAGCTTCATGAAAGGGTTTCAATGCTTTTGCATTTGACTCGAGAGGGACAGCTTGTAACGACTAGTGGAAATGCAGCTTGATGTAATCATTTCAATGCTTTTGCATTTGACTCATGATGGACATCTAGTAACGACTAATTGAACTGCAGCTCTTTGTAGAATTATTTTGATATTGGACACTATAATATTCACTGCCAACTGCTAATCTTGTCCCGTAATGCTTTGCAGGGCCTTTGGTTGGGAATTTATTTTTGCCCATAACTGTGCTTGGGGTGGTCCTAGGAGGAAGGGACCACCACTGAATTGTTCACCAGCATGATATGCTCTTTGTGTTCAAGGCCTCTGCTTGGTCCTCTCCCTAGGTTGGGGGGACCCCAAAATCATCACCTCTCTCACTGCCTAATATTTTCTTTCACAGTTCACTTTTGTGAATTGGTTATATGCGTTTTAGCATGTAAAATTGCTTTATCAAAGCATTTGTGGGTATTGTTGATATTGCTGCTACGCTACGTGTTGTAGCACAGTTTTGGCACTGTGCTACGTGCATTTTGCGCAGTAGTGCAAACTACGCATGCTCTGTGAGCGAAGCGTAGTACGATGCCCAGTGTTAGTCTCAATGTGGAGGCATCCATGGAGGACTGACAAGCCGGATGTGCGAGTGGAGGCCCATTGGTGGGCTTGAAATGTCTCAGACTGTGGCACATAACTGAGGCACACACCACAAGACTCACAAACCAACGCGGACTCATTTGAGTCGCCCATTGGAGGGCTCATATTTCAAAGTGGGAGGTGTGGCCTCTATGCCAAAATGACTGTTGCGCCTCTGAAGAGTGCAATGAGCACGAAACACGTCAGGCGTGAATGGACAGGCATGCTGTAAACTGGATCTGCACGCCGATCCGGCTTTTACCTCATGAAGGTTGCTGCAGTGGATGTCAGAGTGTGTCTCCACAGGTGGGAACTTTGGAGCTTTGATATATATATATATATATATATATATATATATATATATATGTATATATATATATATATATATATATATATATATATATATATATAATTTTATATATATATATGTGTATATTACCTACTGGCAGTCGCCAGTAGGTAGTTATAGTTAGGACCAAGTTTCCATAGGAAGAGCATTTTTTGTTTTGCTTATAACTTGGGCGTTGTTTGATGAATCTTCATGACATTTTCCAAACTAATTCTTTGTTCATATCAGCCTTTATGTTGAAAGTTTGGGGTTGATTCGTCGAGGGCGTCCAAGAAAAAAGGGGTCCCATAACGTGTTTTCTCATGTTAATTTCCATAGGAAACTTTAGACAAGGCTACAGGTCGAACGGGTGAACGGAATTACCCCAAATTTGGCAGGAAGAAGGGTCTTGGTCTAGAAAGAACGCTTTTGTGTATTTGGTGTAAATCCGTTCAGTAGTTTTGGAGAAATATTGAAATTTACAGATATCGATATTTGGGTAATTCTGCCATTTGATTGGCTGAGGTGTTACGAGCACGATAATCAAACACAAAGCTAGCGGTGGCCCTCTAGAACAGCACCGGATTTGAAAATTACCCAATGTAGGTTATGGTGAAATAATCTAATCACCGCAAGTGTGCAGACTTGGTAGACACCCGCCAGCACAATGTCGTTCCAAAAACTGGAAAATACATGTACAATCACCAAACCAAATGCACCACTTTTAAAACTGTAAATTAAATCAAATTCAAATTCATAAGCAGTTTTTATGTTTTTACAAAAGATTCACTTTTATTCTTCGATAATTTTTACACTTTAAAAGTCAAAGTTATCCAGAACAGCCGGAACAGCCGACGCGTTTCGTCCACCAAAGGACTTCTTCAGGGCAAAACGGGTTATTCAGTGTGACGTTCAAGGTATCTTCATAAATTATTCTTGATCTTGTAATATCCTCACAATTGCCAACGTCCACAGTAATGAGATTCAAGGTCAATATATTTCATATCAGAAATACAAATGTCGCAAATGGTAAAGCCAATTAATGTATGGTAGAAATCACGTCCAATTAGGAACGGACAGTGACGGCCAGTCAGATTCGAGTATCGTCCAATAGGTTAGGCATATGTAGAAAAGTGAAGATACCAGAATTCGTATCTCCAAGGAGGGTCAAACATCCACCCATCCCATCAGGCAGCCGTGTTACGAGCACGAGCATGCTGCTTATTGGCTGCGAGCGGTGCGAGCGGTTGCAACTAGGAAGTGTTGGCAGCCATTTTGTGATTCTGTTGAAACGAGTAAGGGGGAAAAAAGGCAAAAAGAGTAGGAAACAGGAGGATAGGAGCACTGTAACCTCTGTGGGGGTGTGCGAAGCGAAGTAGTCACTCCTACCTGACTGAAAGTGCGGTGTTGCTCAGAGTGACATGGTGCTGAGATGAGATGCTGCTACACTCAGGTATGAAACCGAGAGCCTAAACCGTGAGGTCATTGCTGTAAAGTGATGTGCTCTGGTGTTTGTAGCATACCTGTGGAAGTAGTGTTAGTAGGCGTTTATACCATACAGGGAGTGGGAAGCGAACTACTGACCTCTACCATGCGTTTTTACTATACCAGAAGTGGGTAGTGAAGTACTCACGCCTACCGGTGTGAAGACTCGGGGATCAAGCCGAGCAGATTGTTGTAAAGTGATGGGCTGTGGGAGCTGTAGTATACTGGACGCTGTAGTATAACTGTGCAAGTAGTGTTAGTATGCGTTTATACTACAGAGGGAGTGGGAAGCGAAATACTCACCCCTACTGGTCTGAAGACTCTGGATTAAACCGTGAGCTCGTTGTTGTAAAGTGATGTGCTATGGGAGCTGTAGCATACCTGTGGAAGTAGTGTTAGTTTGCGTTTATAAAATACAGGGAGTGGAAACCGGTTTCAAGACTCATAGATGAAACCATGAGCTCATTGCTGTAAAGTAATGTGCCCTGTGTAGCATTCCAATGTAGGTCATAGTAGAATTTTAGTATGTAATGCTACTAGAATGTTAGTATGTAATGTTAGAATGTAGGGCTATCATGAGGAGAATCTTGGGTAGTTTGTACATGGTGTTGGAGAAGACGGTTGCCTTGCTGTCTGCTCCTGTTGGTGGCTGTTTAAGCTGTCGTCTTTGTCTGCAATAAATCTACTTATCGGATCCACTGCTGTCTTCCTCTTCACTACATAAATTTGGCAAAGAGTGGGAGAAGGTAAAAAGAAGGCAGCACTCACCAATATTTTGAACTTCTTTGCGTTCTGCTGAAGACCCGTTTTCTTCGTGAAGCTGTTTCCACTCATCCCAGGGTCGTCGGCTGATCGAACTATGTGATCCTCCTTCTGGTAGGATTTACATTTTTTGATTGTGGGCTTCCTCTGCCTCTTCACTACACTCTGGTTGCTGTACTACACGTGTGCAAGTAGTGTTAGTATGCGTTTATACTAATTCTGTAGTTATGCATTAACCAATGCCTCATGGCCCTATGGCGCGCCACCTCCAAGGCGCAGTTAATAGAATGTCCCGGGGTGTGCATCCGCGGGACATTTGTTTGCTATTACAGGGCGGGAGTATTGCTTCCACCCTGTGATAGTAAATTCTTGTTTGCCTCGTTGAAGCGAGAGGTGGAAAACCTCGTATCACTTCAATAAAGCGGATCCGGATGGTAAAAATGGAGAAAAAAAATGAAGCGGGGTCTCACCCGTTCATTTAAATGAGCCCACTGGTGGGTGATGTTCCGGGGCCAATCCTATTATTATATTGCGGGGTCTCTGCAGCACTGGGGACCTTAATCTCACATGTAAATTAGGCGCAGGAGGGCACAGAGACGTTTCGCAGACTAGGGGATCGACACCTCCCCGGGTATTGTTTACAAATTGTTCGGGGGGCTTCGAGGCCAACTCAAGACCGGGGATTAGCAACCTTAGGGGCTTTACTTAAATATGCAGGGTGGGCCTTCCCAGTCCTTGAAGCCTCGGTGGCCCTAGGCAGTGCCTTATTGGTTCTGAAATCACACGGGCAGTACTCATGGTGTTATAAAGTGATACACTCATAGAACCCTTGCCGTTGTAGAATTACCCAGGCTTCATTTATGTAATAGTCTGTTGGTTTATATTAGGTAGGTGCACCGCAAAATTAAAAATGTATTCCCTCATAACCTACTAACAACCGCCGATTTTCACAATAAACTACAGACAAGTGTTGGCAGGAAAAGAAGACCCATACACTCACTTATTTAGTGGTAAAAAAATAACTTTTATTAAAACAACACAAATAAATGGAAATGTAACTTTATTCGAACAACAGTAAAACATGAAAGAAGTGGGTTGGACTCCTCCGGAAGCATCGTACAAAACCTACAAGAGAAAAAAGAAACATAAGTATGTGTGCCATGTCCAAGAGAACAAGCATTTGCAATGCAATAGGTCTCGCATTAAGCTATTGACATTGTAATGACAATACCTTTTATTGATGTTTTAGAAACAAAAACAAAAATAAAAAGCATTGTTATTTGCATTGTCAATAGCTCAAACTCGCGTAAATGCGAGACCTACTGCATTGCAAATGCTTGTTAATTGCTGGCAGGTCTATGACCAGGAGGGACCCGGCCCACTTAAAGCCCTGCACACTGTATGTTTCAAGCAAGCGCCCTCTGCACAGGACTAAAGGCTCCTTGCCCTTTGACACAAGGCACCCTACCCAGTGACACTGTCTTCTGCTCACAGTATGAGGTTCCTATCCCTAAAACTCACCACCATTGGCTCATTGCATGAGACCAGAGGCAGCCTTAAGCCGCGCTCATGAGCTGGCATCAGAAAAGAGGCAATGCCAGCACGCGCCCTGCAGTTCTCATAAGGCGCCACTTAGGCGCTCTAAAAACCTAAAAATAAATACAATGAAATAACAAGCCCGGGAGTTGTGTGCGCGCAGTGGTGCTCAGAGGCGCTTGAGAGAGTAGGCTGGCGATGAGCGGGTGCGTGATCGCGCATCCTGCTCTTTTTCAAAGCACATACTCGTGCTTGTGGCGTGTGGCTGTGCACTCCCGCAAGCCATATGCCGTCACAAGCACAAGTATGTGCTTTGTAAAAAGAGCTGCACGACGACTAAAGGTCTCCTATGCAGTGCATGCGCACCGCGTAGGCAAGACCTAAAAAGAAAGATAGTCAGAATGGAAGAAAGAAAGTGAGAATGGGACAGAGAGTGAGTGGGTGGAAGGGAGAAGGGGAGGTAGAGGCAAAAGAACAGAGGGAGGAGGAGACAGAGCATCGGCCTATTGCACCCAGCCCTCACTGTTCATCTCCCATCACCCGTGTGTCTGGGACGCTGGGGACCGCGAGAAAGAGTGCGATCCAGCAAGTCTTTCAAATGAAACAGAGATATGAATGAGGCCAGAGATATAATTATTAACTACGGTGACATCGCTTGTCTGCACCAGTGCACCCAGGCTGCTGCACCCCAGCCCCTTCCCCCGCACTGTGCTCAATTGCAGCTCCTGTGCACCGAGGCTTCATTGCTCACCTGCCACAACCGGTGTGTCCAACGATGTGCCAGTGCGAGCTCCAACTCCGGGGGGCCTCTCATGATGGCACAGCAGGTCTCCGGTTGTGTACGGTGTCTTGATGCCACGATGGAAGGCGTCAGAAAGGCCAGAGCATCAGCACCGGTTGAGCACCTGGTGCGTGCTTTTTCGTTCAACTAACTCAGTGTCTGAAAAGGGAGAAATAATATAATGGTGGAAACGTCTTAAGGTAAATGAAGGTTTATTTCAAGCTTAAGAGAGAACACCAGTTGAGTGCATCCTTCCTTCTTGAAGTACGATCTACCAACTGTTAGTGGTAATCTTGGTTCAAAGAGGAGTTGTAGTGCACGAGAATACACAAGGGTAAATGATAATATATTATGCCAACATTCACATACAAAGGAACAGAGCGCATGCTAGAAGGATAATGTGCGCGTGCAATGCAGTTGGGCAAGTCTGTGTGCATGTACACTTAGTAATCATCTCACTACAGTGCCCCAAAAGCCAACCCCACATGTCTGTAGGGCAGCACTGCCCGCTGGCTCTGGCTTACAGTACGGTCCAGCAGGTCCTTAAAATCAGAGAGAGATGTGACTGAATGAGGTCAGAGATCACATCATTACACACGGCAACATCGCTTCTTTGCACCTGTGCACCCAGGCTAATGCACCCCATCCCTTCCACCACACCGTGCTCAATTGCAGCCCCTGTGCACCCAGGTCCCACTGCTCACCTGCTGTCATTGCAGTTCTGACCTCGCACAAACCTCAATTTACATTAATTTAGCATGTACCAGGAGGGCGGCAACTATCGCTAATGAGATGTTGTCCAAAAACATTGAATGGACAACATCACATGTCGTTGTCAAGCTTGTGGATATGTGCAGACACGCATGTTAATGGTGTGCTGTATTATTGAAAGTGTTGCTATCGCGAAGCGCACACATGTGAATGTGCTCGGATGGAGGGAGAATCAGCAGTGAGGCTACGTCATACACAGTGATAACGCTCATTACAGTCAAGCAATGCATGTCAAACGTGAATCTGAAAGTCTCAAATATGACACACTACTATACTGGTAAAGCCTGACAACAGAGCATACTGCAACACAAATCTACACATTACTCTAGGATGTGCAATCTGCCCTTGGCTGATCATACCCCTTCGAGCCACCAATACCCAGGCCGAAAGGCAGCACATTAATGTGCGCACACACACACCAGGGGCATCGTGTAACACACATTTGTTTTTTGATGTAACGTTTCAGATGCATGGCTATCACACGTGGAAGGCTACTGTACAGAGCATGATTATTGATCAAGATGATCGTTGCAATGCTGTTTGTACTATAAGATATGTGTACACAGCAAAAAAGTTTTCAAAAAAGCTCTGTAAGCAGAAGAGGTGTCTCTCATCAAACGGTGTAGAGAGAATGACTAAAATGGGTGGGGTCCTCCAACTGTTACAATGGGAAATGTTATGAACCAATCAAAAGGTTTTTTTGAAGGTCACATGGCAAGCGCGCACCGAGCGCGCAAGGAGGCCGCACCCGACGGGATTTTGAGAAAATATATTTACCATAAAATAAGTTTATTACAGTTAGAAATATATAAATGTGGAAAATATTTTAGATTATCGATTGCTCTCATATACACTTTAAACTTATTTGGATATAGTTTTGAGGCATAAAAAAATAAATGAGGGAATGATGTACCCAGCGCGATACCATACGTCTATGACGTAACACAGGGCCTAGCAGCATGCATTCGTCGCATACAGAAAGCACAGCGGGCGCGACCCTATACGTAGATGACGTAACTCGCGTATTGGTACCGCGCAGCCGTCGCATACCAAACTAGGAGCTGGCGCGACCTTATATGTATATGATGTTAGGCGGGACACGGTGCTACGAAGCCGTCGGATACGAAATGCTCATCCTTAACGACTTTTGCAATATCGCGGATAGGATTCGCGTGGTGAGGGGGCTTGGTACACTACCTGTACGGGAGTCTAGTTTTATAAAAAATTACATAATTTTTCAAGTTAAAAAAAAGGAGAATAGAGTTGCAAAATATTACAAAGAAAATAGAAAAAATAGGTTTTATAAATATTAAAATTAGGCCTGGGCGGTAAATTCCGTTCCGTTCGCGGAATTTGCGGAATTTGGGTAATTTCGCGTCCTGCGGAGAACGCGAAATTGCCCAAAATTCCGCTTTCGGCGACTTCGCGAAATTTTTGCTTGTTCGCGTTCTCAAAATGCGTGTTCGCGAGATATTTCTCCCCGAGCACGCAAACAGCGATTGTGAACAGGAAAAAAGCATCGCGAACAAGCAATTCCGCGTGTTCGCGGAATTTCTGCGTGTTCGCGGAGATTTTTTACCGTTTCGCGGAGATTTGCGTAACGCGATTACGCAAATTCCGCCCACCCCTAATTAAAATATGAAATTAACATTTCAAAAACCTTTGAAATTCACTGAAAAAAACAGGTTTTACAGACGTTATAGTTAGGAATTAGCATTTAAAAAACCTTAGAAATTCACAAAAAAAACCATAGGTTTCAGGGACGTTATAGTTAGTTGGACATTTGACTCATATAAAATCAGAGAAATTCGCCTGTTATAGTTAGTTGAGCTAACTATAACTCGCGCGCCTGCAATGCACTGGTGATGACGTCACATATTACATCACTCATTGCATGGTCAGTGACATCACTGATGACATCTCAAATGACATGTCCAACTAACTATAACGTCCCTGAAACCTATGGTTTTTTCAGTGAATTTCTAAGGTTTTTTAAATGCTTATTCCTAACTATAATGTCTGTAGAACCTATGTTTTTTTCAGTGAATATATATATCAATGTGATATATATGTGATCAAGGCCGCTTATTCGGCTAAAACGCATAATGGCAGGCAAAGACAAATAAACAAATAATTGCAGCACGTACTTGAGGTCTGTGCTTGTTCTTTCCGACGAGAATGGAGATGTGACAGAATATATATATATATATATATATATTCACTTGAAAAACCATAGGTTTCATGCACGTTATAGTTAGGAATTGGCATTTAAAAAACCCTTGAAATTCACTGAAAAAACCAAAGGTTTCAGGGGCGTTATAGTTAGGAATTGGCATTTAAAAAACCTTAGAAATTCACTGAAAAAACCATAGGTTTCAGGGGCGTTATAGTTAGCTGGACATTTCCCTCGTTCAAAACCCTAGAAATTCCCCTGTTATAGTTAGTTCAGCTAACTATAACTCACGCCCCCGCAATGCACTGCTGATGACGTCACATATCACATCACTCATGACATGGTCAGTGACATCACTGATGACATCACTGATGACATTTCAAATGACATCACTGATGACATCACTGATGACATCATCCAGTGAATGTGTGTTTTTCTTAAAAGTTTAAATATGTTTTATATATTTATAGTGAAAGGCCTATGGAAGAATGAGTTATTAAATGTATCTTACTGCAGACTAGTGACTAAACTGTGTGAATGTCTGTATGTGTCTGTGTGTTGGTGTATAAGTGGCTGCATGGTTTTGTGAATAGCTATATGAGTGTCTATATGGGTTATTGATTGGTTGTCTGAGTATCTGTATGGGTGCCTGAGTGTTTGTATGGGATGGGTGTGTGTGACTCTGTGACTAGATGTGTGAGTGAGTGATTCAGTGGGTGCATGTTTTTAAGAGTGCATCTGTGATGGACTGTATGGTTGGGTGAGTGTATGTTTAGGTGTGTTAGTGATTGAATGTATATCTCAGTTGTACATGTGTCAGTAACTACATATGTGAAACGCAGTGTATATGTGTGTAAGAGTATATAACTATATATGAGAGTGTGTGATTTTGGGAGTGGCTGTATGCGCCATATTGCAAGGATATCTGTGTCATGTGCTGTTTGTTTTTCTGCAGGAAGACACAGATTTTGTTAGTATTTTTATGAGTAAGTGAACTTGAGTGTTTTTAACTGTATAAGTGAGTACATTTTACAGTGATTAATTATTTGCATGACTTACTAGGTGTATCAGTACCTCAACGGATGATTGGCAGTGTGTGAGTGTCTATATAGGTGTATAAATGCACAGAGTGACTGTAAGTATGAGTGACTGTACAGGTGAGTGAGTGGAGATGTATGTAGACCTAAAAGTCAATGAGTGGGTGAGTAGTTATTGGTATTGGAGTATCTATGGTTGTCAAAATGGCTGTCTGAAATTTTGAGTAGGTGTATCAAATGTTATATTAGGGTGTGAGAAGATGCACTAATTTATCACATGGATGATGTCATCAGTGATGTCATTCGAGATGTCATCAGTGATGTCATCAGTGATGTAACTGACCCTGTCATGAGTGATGTAATATGTGACGTCATCAGCAGTGCATTGCGGGGGCGCGAGTTATAGTTAGCTGAACTAACCATAACAGGGGAATTTCTAGGGTTTTGTACGAGGGAAATGTCCAGCTAACTATAACGCCCCTGAACAGCCGCGGTACAGGAGGACAGGCGCAAATTCATGGCCGTCAAAAATAAGTTGTGTCAGGCGCAGGTGGACTATGCCTTGCTGTACCCGGCGCGCCTCCGGGTCACCCATCAGGGCAAACAGAGTTTCTTCACTAACCCACAACAAGTGGAAGACTTCCTCAAACATCTTAAACGCTCCGGGGGCGGCCCCGGCTCACCGTCCACCTCGGACAGACCTGCCTCCCAAGACTGATATACATCAGTGTCAGCAGTGCTCTAACCAAGAGACAGTAAGCAGAGTGGCTGGGACGGAGTGGCGGATTGCTGGCGGGCTCCACAGTGCATGTCTTGACTATTCTGCTGATATGTAGGGTTTTGGAAGGGCCCGCGCCAGTGGGCATGACACTCAGAACTGCGCTGGGCACCCTCCCCTGACCCGCACAGGGTGCGCCTATCTACTCAATTGCGGGTTCTGGGGGAGGGGTTAACCCGGATCGCCACCTAGAATTTGCCCCCAGCGGGTAACACCCTTTGATCTACTTCAGTATGGGTAAACCTAACGTTTTTGAAGTTTTCGTTGTTTTGTGGGGAGGGGGAGGGTATTGGGATTCTGGCAAGTTGGGGCTGCTTCAGTGGGAGGTGGGAGGGACACTTACGGGGGTTCAGTATGCAGGTAATGATTGCGGAGTGACAGCGGAGGTGCGCAGAGGCTCAATGTGCAGGACTGGTACGATCTTGTGGCGTCAATGGCTCGGGAGGGTGATGACGTGATTAACATAATGACGTGGAATGTACGGGGGTTGGGTGACCCGAGGAAGCGCAGGAAGATTTTGGCATATCTAGACAGACAGCGGATCCATGTGGCGCTATTGCAGGAGACCCATCTAGACCCTGGGGTGGTTAGCACTTTCGCATGCAAATGGGCAGATCATCGTCTGTTCTCCTCCTACTCCTCTTATGCCCGTGGTGCGGCGATCCTTTTTAAGAAACAACTGCACTATGAGCTAGCGGGCACGATTTCAGACCCACAGGGCCGCTATGTGATTACCTGGGGTAGGCTGGGAAGGGACTCTATAACGATAGCTAATTGCTATGGCCTGAATACGGATAGCCCAGAATTTTTCAATGATGTTTGGGGTAAAATAATGGCGATTGGATCAACGCACATAATATGGGGGGGGATTTCAATGTTGCCCTCAGACCGGATCAGGATCGCTCTCACCCCATGCCGCACCACTACACTAAGGCCAGGGAGGCGTTGTCAGGCATACTCGTGGAGAAGGGGCTGATTGATGGCTGGCGATATTCGCACCCCTTGGGGAGGGAGGGTTCGCATTTCACGTCTCACATGGGCAGTTGGGCGAGAATTGATTATTGTCTGTTGTCCCGAGGGTTGGCTTCGGGTATCCGAGAAACAACGCACTTGGCCACAACATATTCGGACCACTGTCCGGTGAAGCTGTCGCTTACTCTGCCGGGATATGCTGCTCCTAGGCCACGCTGGCGATTACAGCCCATGGCTCTGCTGGATACCGCGTTTCAGGCGGAGCTGGAAGAGGAAATTCGAGATTTCTTTGTGAGAAATAAGGGCTCGGTCAGCAGCGTAGAGGTGATCTGGGAGGCCTTTAAGGTGACGATAAGAGGCCATTGCCTCTCTAAAAGCTGCGGCGTGCTTAAGGATATACAGCGCACCCTCAGTCGCCTGGAGAAAGAACTGAAGGAGTTGGAAGGCCAGATGGGTCAGGGACAGGCAGGGGCGGTGCATTGTGCATTTCGGGAAACACTCACCAAACACGAGGCTGAAGCGCAGCGCGAGCTGAAGTTCCGTGGGAAATACTGGGTGGCCCGCAGATACGGTGAGGGAGAGCGTTCTGGGAGGGCTCTCGCGGAAGTGACGCGCCCTCCTCGCTTTGGCACCCACATATTAGAAATACGCAGCCCGGATGGTGCGGTTCACCGGTACTCACTCACCATCCTCGATACCTTCGTCGACCACTATCGTGCACTCTACACATCCCAAAGGTCGGGGACACTTGAGATAGAGGACTTCTTGGGAGATATAGCTTTGGGCTGGCTTGGAGATGCGCAGCGGGAATTTTTATGTCACCCCTTTGAGCTTGATGAGGTGCGCGAGGCGATCATGCAGTTACAAAATGGGAAGGCGCCAGGTTCAGATGGGCTGCCGGCTGAGTTCTATAAAAGCTACATTGAGGTTATGGCGCCAGTCCTTCAGGAGGTGTATACGGAATCCCTGGAGGTGGGTGTGTTGCCGCCCTCGATGAGGGAGGCAGTGGTCACCTCGCTACTAAAGCCCGGGAAGGCCCCTGACTCCTGCGACTCTTATAGGCCGCTCTCGCTCATTAACTGTGATGCCAAAATACTGGCTAAAGTGCTGGCGAATCGTCTTGCGTTATTGATGGACAAGCTTGTCCTGCCGGACCAGGCGGGGTTCGTACCCGGGAGGTCGACCTCCCATAATCTTCGGACACTATTTTCCCTAGTGCAGATGGTGGATCAGGAGTTCCCGCTTGCTGCTGTATTTCTGGATGCTACAAAGGCATTTGACTCAGTGGAGTGGGACTACTTATTTGGTGTCCTTCGACGGATGGGTTTCCCTCAGCTGTATCTCTCCTGGCTCCACTTGCTGTATGCTCAGCCGGCGGCCCGAGTACTTATCAATGGGCATGTGTCCTCCCAGATACCAGTTTCGAGAGGTACCCGACAGGGGTGCCCGCTGTCGCCCCTGTTATTTGCACTCGCTGTGGAACCACTGGCTGCCAGACTCCGACAGGTGCACAATGACAAGGCATTCCGCTGCAGCTTGCGGCAGATATTGATTTCGCTTTATGCGGATGATATAACATTATACATCAGGGACCCGCAAAACAATATTAACCCCATATTGCGGGAGTTCATCCGGTTTGGGCGGCTCTCCGGTGTGGGTATTAACTGGGGAAAGTCCATGGTGTTTCCGCTCACTTCGGCGGTGACTCCCTTCCCACTTGACTTCCCGTTAGAGTGGTGCCAGGAGGATTTCAGATACCTTGGGATTCGAGTGGCCCGTGATAGGGACGAGATTATTAGGGCAAACTACGGCACGGCTGTGGAACGGCTCAGAGCCAATGTGACGAGGTGGATTGCGCTACCCTTATCGATGGCGGGCCGTGTGTCGCTCATTAAAATGAAGATACTCCCGCAGTTTCTGTACCTTTTCCTAAACATACCCTATCACCCGGGATGGGTGTTCTTCGCCACGCTGCGCTCGGAGCTGATACGACTGGTGTGGGGCGGCAAGCAGTCACGTCTGAAATGGTCTATCCTCACCAGGCCGTATGCTCAGGGAGGGTTCGATGTTCCGGACCTCGAATTGTACTATTTATGTGCTCAGGCGCATTATGCTTATTATTGGATGCGCCCCCCACGATATATGCCGCAGGTGGCGGTAGAGGCCTGGTTGGCTGACCCCATCCCCCTCAATGGTCTAATTCATGGCTATAAGGACGCGCCAGTTGTGGCGTCCACCACGATCACTAGCACGGTGGAGGCGTGGCGTCGTTTGACGGCACTTATGGGAGCCTCGTTCCTGTATTCCCCCAGACTGCCACTCACATACCATCCGAGTCTGTCATTACTACAGGAGAAGGGATTTCAGGATCTTTGCACCAGAGCGAAGGTCGCAACTTGGGGAGACCTCTTCCGAGGGGGGACCTTTCGCACCGCTGAACATTTCTTGCAAGAAACGGCTAGAACACCACTCGATGTATTTTATACGTACGGTTGCGACAGGGTATGCGGTCGCTGCTTCCTTCTTTTCCCTGTGAGCCAGAGAGCTTAGAACCATTGCATCGGCTTTTGGGCTTGACGGACGGGGGGCATTTGGTGTCCAGATTATATGCCTCCATGTGCGAGGGAGATGCGGGGAGGGACAGCTTGTCCCGGAATCGATGGGAGGGGGAGTTGGGGGGCGAACTCACTGATGAGCAATGGTGATACTGTTGTCGCCAGACGGCACAGATATCGGCTAGCAGCAGGTTCCGGGTCATACATTTTAAGTTCTTGCTCCAGATATACTACACACCGGTCAGGAAGCTGCGCTTTGGGCTAGCTGACAATGATCGTTGTGGGAGATGTGGCCGGTTGGGAGCGGGTTTTTTGCATCTTGCTTGGGACTGCGCTGCGGTGCGAGTCTATTGGGAACAGGTGTTCGCGGCGCTTGGGAACATGATTGGGACTCAGCTAGACGGAGACCCGCTACTTGCGCTCTTGGGACATACGGCTCACATTCCTCCGACCCATAGAAAATATGTTGCCATTGCAATGCTCCTAGCGAAACGGAAGGTGGCCTGCAGATGGGGCAGGGGCCGGGCTCCGAAGTTCAAGGAATGTCTGGCGGACATGATATATTGCCAGGAACAGAGCACCACTTACGCTGAATTATTGCCGCGAGCCTCACGGCCCAGAGATGTGTGGGGGCCATTGGTGGGATACCTCCTGACGCATGATCCCGCAGGGGGTGCCCCTGCGATGAGAGCGGCTGGAAATGCAAGCGAGGAGTGATTGATGCTGCTGCCTTCGCCCACAGAGTGGCTGCGCTCCCTTGTCTTGTAGAGTTTGAATGGGCTCCTTGGAGGTTCAGGAGTGAGCGGGGCTTAGTACATGAATGGGACTTGTACGCACTGCACGGATGAGATTTATAACTTGCTGGGTTTAATTATTCATTTATCTGTCTCCTTCTTATTCTCGCTCATGCCCGAGTTATTGATTGGGTTCCGTACTCGCACAGATTAAGCTAATTACATGTCTGGATTTTGGACTGCACACCTCCTATAGTCATTGATCCTCTGAACCTGTTGGCACTGTAACTTTGTTTGTTAAATAACTGTTCAAAACACCACAAATAAAGTTTAAAAAAAAAAAACTATAACGCCCCTGAAACCTATGGTTTTTTCAGTGAATTTCTAAGGTTTTTTAAATGCCAATTCCTAACTATAACGCCCCTGAAAGCTTTGGTTTTTTCAGTGAATTTCAAAGGTTTTTTAAATGCCAATTCCTAACTATAACGTGCATGAAACCTATGGTTTTTTCAGTGAATTTCAAAGGTTTTTTAAATGCTAATTCCTAACTATATCAGGCCTGAAACCTATGTTTTTTTCAGTGAATTTCAAAGGTTTTTTAAATGCTAATTCCTATCTATAACTTATCTCTGAAGATATCATGTTTAATGATTTTGATTGGATTTCTATATTTTTCAAATTCAGTGTCATTTCATTAATTACATTTTTTTTAAATGCTTTTTTATCACCATTTTTTAAACTTATTTTTTCAATTAATACTTTTAAAAATTAAAAATATATTATTTGAACTTAATGGGTTTTTCAAACATATTTTTTTATATTTTTGAAAATATTTCTTTAACTATATGTGCAAAACTTTATTTTATATATTTTTTTCCATATTTTTGGATCCACGCACCCACCGCGAGAGGATCCGTGAATCCAACGCGATAGAATGCGCGCACCGTGCGCGCATTTCGCCGCTTTTTTTTTTTAAAAAGGGGGGGCCCCAGGAGTTCCTTCTGGGACCCCCTAAGCACCTCTAGAGGGTCAGAGTATTTCCACTCTGCCCCCTTTATAGGTTTTACGCACTTATTCCCCGTGCTTCTTCAGCCTTGCTTCTACCGAGGCAGAAAATGGCCACCAACAGTTCCTGGTTTCGAATGTAGAGAGATGCGCGACAGCCAATTAGCATTCAGCGCGTGATCGGGAGGGTGCGCGCTCGGTTCGGGGAGGGTTCGCGTATGGTGCGGGTAGGGTCCGCAGATCCTCCGCCACCATAGATATCACTAACTATTTTACCCTAATTTTCTCAGGAACTACTGACCAGATTCACACCAAATATGCAAAAGGCATGAGTCCTAACTGAGGACTACCTCTTTGCCAAATTTGGTTTCATTCCGTTCAGCGGTTCGGGCTGTAGCTGCGACAACAGATCCTATGGGAAATTGCATGGGGAAAACGCGTTTTGGGACCCCCCTTTTTTCTCAGCCCCCTCTTGACAAATCACCACGAAACTTTCAGGGTAGGAGCGGAGCGGAGCTGGTCAAAAGTTTGGAGAATTTCGCGAGGATTCGTCAACCGGCGCCAAAGATATTCCCAATAGAATGTTGCGGATTTCCTATGGAAAATAGGTCCTAACTATAACTATCTACTGGCGACTGCCAGTAGATAATATATATATATATATATATATATATATATATATATATATATATATATATATATATATAACCTACTGGCAGGTGCTTAGGACCTAGTTTCCGTAGGAAAAGCATTTTTTGTTTTGCCAATAACTTTGATGATGCTTGATGAATATTCGCAAAGGTTTCAAAATGAATACGAGGGCTTAGAACCAGGGGGTGCTTTAAAGCGTATTTTCCCCATGTTAATTCAAATAGGACCTTTAGACACAGCTACAGATGGAACTGATGAAATTAATTACACCAAATTTGGCAGAGAGGTAGATGATGGTTCAAGGAAGTGTCTTTTTGTGATTTGGTGTAAATCCATTTAGTAGTTGTAGCAATATTAAAAGAAATTCAAATTTGCATGTATAGGGACGCGGTGGATCTGTAACCGCTCCTGATCTCATGCTGAGATCTGATTGGCTGCAAACACTTCAAATCAGGATGTTTTGGCAGCCATTTTGTGACTCAGTTGAACCAAGCCGCAAGAAAAAAGTTTTTAAAAAAAGAAAAGAGGGCAGGGTAGAAATACCCTGATGCCCTAGACCTCTTGGGGGGTCCCACAGTGAGCCCCCCAGAGCTAAAAAAATCACTTCTTAACAATTTCACCGAAAGTCGCGACTCTCACCAAAAGTTTTGAAAAAAATGAAGCACAGTCTCTTGCACTTCGTTAAATATAGTCCTCGGGTGGGCAAGGTCCCAGGGGCAGTTTATATAGTAAGGGGGGTGGCACCTCCAGGCCGCAGGGACCACCACCTTCCCGGGGCAAACATATTGAACGAGATGCGGGGCCCCGCGCAGCTCCCTGCAGCCCCGGGGACTGCCACCTCCCGGGGCTAATTATTAAAGAAGTGCAAGGGAGGCCATTTGAGATGTCATCAGTGATGTCACTGACTATGTCATGCTCTATGTCATATGTGGGGTCATAAGCAGTTTATTGCATGGGTATAAGTTATAGTTAGCTTAGGTAACTATAACTGCTGAATTTCACTTGTTTTTACGAGTGAATTCTGAGCCTAACCATAATGCCCCTGCAACCTTTTTTGTGTGTGAATTTTGACGGTTTACTAAATGTTATTTCCTAACTATTGCATCCCTCTAACCTTTATGTTTTTCAGTAAATTTCAACATTTTTACTTATTTTATCCTAACTGTTACCTGTCACCTATGAGAGTGGGCGTGCAAGTGCCTGCATGGGTCTCTGAGTGGGTCTCTGAGTGCCTGTGTGTGTGTAGGTGTGTGAGTGTCTGTCTGAGTCTGTGAGTGGGTGTGTGAGCACCTGTGTGAGTGTGTGACTGGGTGAGTGAGCGCCTGTGTGTGTTTGTGAGTGGGTATCTGAATACCTGCGTGGGTCTGTGAGTGCCTGTGTGGTTCTGTGAGTGCCTGTTTGAGTGTCTGAGTGGGTGCGTGGGAGCCTGTGTGGCTCTGTGAATAGGTCTGTGAGTGGCTGTGTGATTCTGTGATGGGGTGTGTAAGTAGCTGTGTAAGTGTCTGAGTGGGTGTCTGTGTGCCAATGTGGCTCTGTGAGTGGGTCTGTGAGTGCCTCTGTGGGTCTGTGCATAGATGTCTGAATCCCTGTGTGGATCTATGAGTGGGTACATGTGTGAGTGTCTGAGTGGGTATGTGAGTGCCTGTGTGGCTCTGTGAGTTGGTCTGTGAGAGCCTGTGTGGGTCTGTGAAAGGGGGCATGAATGCCTGTGTATGTCTGTGAGTGGGTGTGTGAGTGGTGCTATGCATTTTGGGCATTTGCATACTTACAGTATTTTGAAGGAAGAATCATGGAATCTGCTCCCACCAGTAGGTGATAAGACAGAAATCACTCATCACAGTCACCCCAGATCAGATGCGATCCAATAAATCAACGATGTAGTCACCTCCAGTAATGATTTCAGATTATGTTTCATCATGGAATATGAGAGGAAACACATTTGCTTTGCTTTTGCCAAGCCCAAGAAGTTAGCATCATTTGTACTTTACTAAAATGGAGCTTCCATTGGGGAACCTGCTATGTTTATATTTGTAAGTGCTTCCCGTTGAGGTTTAATTTCTGTGAAATGCACAGCAGGGCTTAAATGGAACATAATTTTTTCCAAGAAGAGTCTCCAGTTTTGCTGCAAACGTCTACACAACTGGAGTGCTTTCATCTGGTTAATTAGTAAGCGCCACCTCATTAAGTAAATGTCTTGTGCATATTCTGCACTGCAGCTCTGTAAAGGACCAAGAGGTAATGTTTCCAGTGACCTTGTGTGCATGTAATTTCTGCAATGTGATTGATACTCGAGCAACTTCATCCACAAATCTGTGATAATGTGAATCCTCATCAAAGAGCAGTTGACGAGACTACAAACAGGTGAGATTTCACCAAAAAGTGATGCTTCCTCTCCAATTGTGGCCCAGGGACCCCTCCTCCCAGGGCCTGACCACATTTGAATAGGGGAGGGGGTCGCAGGCCCACCTGCCTGGGCCAATTTTTGCCCCAGGGACCTCCACCCCCAGGGCCTGGCCGCAAATTGGTGGGGGGGACAAACGCCTCCCTCTCGGGCCGATATTGACCCTGGGTACCCCATCCCCTGGGGCCCAGCTACATTTGAATAAGGGAGGGGGGTTGCACGGCTCCCTTTCATGGGGCCGATTTGGCCTTGGGGACCCCATCCTCCAGGGCCCAACCTTGTCTCACACCTTGTCTCACAGAGTGACCTGGTCCCAAACAGGGCATTCAGTCTAAATGTTGAGGACCATGGAGGGTGCCTCAAGGCCCCTGTATTCCCAGGCTGCTCCCCACCTCCTCTGGGAGCCGGCATTGCTCTCACACACACGGAGCTGCTGAAAATGCAGCTCCCTGCGTGGAAGAGCAGTACTTTAATCTTTTTTTAAGAAAACTCCATTTCCAGCAAGCAGGAGTACTTTGACAGCACCCACTTGCTAGAAGCAGAGTGTTGCTTTTGCTCCAAGAAAAAGTAAACAGCTATGTCCCTCGGGTAGGCATCCTGGGACATAGCATGGTCCAACCCTGGGGGGTGGCAGTCCCTAGGGCTATGATTAGTTCCAAGAAGGTGCCAGTTGGCCTCCCCAGGCTGATTTCAGCCCCAGGGATCCCATCCCCAGGGGGGCAGCTGAATTCAATGGGGAGGGGAGCTGTGTGGCCTCCCTCCATGGGCCGATTCTGGCCCTGGGGACCTGATCAATGGATGAGGGGGGCCTGATCAATGGGTGAGGGGGGCTACACCCATCCCAGGCTGATTTTAGCCCTTGGGACCCGGCCACATTTGAATGAAGAAGGTGGGCCACACAGCCACCCTTCTCGGTCCAATTTTGGCCCTGGGGTCCACATCACTGTGGACTGGCCTTGTCTCACTGGGTGCTCTGGTCCCACTCCCCAGGCCCATTATTGGCTCCAGGAGTGGGGGCCACACAGCACCCCTCTTTTGTTTTGCCTGGGCAAGCCCCAGGGAGGTATTAGTCCCAGGGCTGTATATGGCCTGGGAGGTGGGGCCTCGTGGCTCCCCTTCTTATTTTTTAAAAGTAATTGGCCACAGGGAGGTGGTGGTCCCCGGTGTTGGGTTTCTGCATGAACCATCTATTTAATGTTTATTTTAGCCTCAGATAGGTGGTGGTCCCCGGGGCCTGATGGACCCATTTTTTTTGTATGTCGACCTAGGGAGATGGTGATCCCCAGGGCCCAGGGGAGTCCGTGTGGCCTCCTCCCACATTAAAATTCCCATTAGCCCTTGGGAGGTGCTGGTCCATGGGGCATTATTAAGCCCTTGAAGTGGGGCCCTGTGCAGTAGAGGTACCCTGACCCCATAGGTCTGATAGAGGGGTCTGCAAGGGACTTACAAGAAATTGCCCAAAACATTTTTTTGGGGGCACCTGTGGATCTGCACATACATTGCGGCACTTAGCACAGCCCCCATGTGAATCTGCGATGGAACTGGAGCCCAAGTTTTTAAAAAATACACCCAATCATATGCCCAGTCACATAGTCACTCACAAACCCACACAAACACTCATACACCAACTCACATATAATACAGCCACAAAAACACTCAATTACGCACCCATGCAGTCACTGATGCATCCATTTAGAGACCCAGAAAAACACTCACAACCCAGCTCACAGACCCACGCTGCAACTCACACACCCACTCACACACCCATTCACACACTCACACACCCACTCATACTTGCATTCAAACACTCACAGACCCATGAGACTACTCACAAATACTGGCACATACCTACACAGCCACTCACATGCCCACTCACACACCCAAACAGCCACTCACACACTCTCTCGCACCCCCACACAGCCCCTCACACACCCACTCTCACATCAATACACCAACTCATACACCCACTCACACACCCTCTCACACACCCATACGATCACTAATACATCCACTCAGAGAACCAGTCATACCCACTCACAAACCCACACAGGCACTCACACACTTACTCAAACAGCCACATATGCTGCACGTGAGCAGTTGGCCACAGGACCGTGCCAGCATCCAGGCCCTGCGGCTAACCACCTGCCGCATGTAGCAGAAGACTTTACATGGGATGATGTTAGATGAGCGCAGGGGGTTGGCTGAATGCCCTGGCCCTGCAGCCTACCTCTTGCAGCCATGCATGGCATGGAGTTAGCTGCACTGCGGGGGTTGGCCATAGGCCAACCACCACCATGTACGGACACAGGATGTGTGCAGAGGATGTTGGATTACTGTATGGTTATTAAATATTACTTTATGTCAAATGAAACACTAGAAATTCACTGAAAAAACAGATGTTGGAAAGTGGGTTATTGGTAGAGGTAAATATGCATCTACCACTGGCAGTAAGGCCACTAACTCAGTCTAGATCTCAGTACAGGTCTCAATAAATTATTCCCATGTTCAACCCTGGGTAGCTTGGGTACGAGCAGGCAGGCTTAATTTAGGAGACAGGTACGTAAAGCAGTTAAAAACACCAATTCAGTCAAAATTAAAACACAACACACAATAAGAATCCAACACCAACTTAGAAAAATCAGAAATAAATGTATCTTTAATATGACATCAAAACAACAAACATCCAATGTAGGGAAACGGAGAAGTGAATTTTTAAAGAATAACCACTTTCCAGCACTTAGAAACCCATAGTGCCACACTGGTACATCTGGTCGTACTTGAATGTGACAAAGTCAAACTTTCAGGCTGACCGCAATGGAGTCCTGTGGCATACATTGAGCGGGAAGCCGTAGTCAAAATGTTACCTTCGGACTTAGAAACCTTTCTGGAGCTTTTTCCGCTGGTGTCCGCTGATGCTCCTTACCAGTCCAGATTTGGTGAGGGTTCGCCGGCTTGACTTTCTGGGAGCTCCCGGTCAAACTCTGGAAGTCGGACCTCCGGAGCTCTTCAGCGGGACAAAGCTGGAATCTGGGCCGTGTCGCAGTTCAAGGTGACCGGTTTGGCCTTTGCGGTTAAGTCAGTTACCTTATGGAGCATTTTTCCAAAGTTGCTCCAAACATTTTTTTGGAAGTTCCTCTTGAAGGTCCAAAGGGTCCAAAACACACTTCAAGATGGTCCTTGAAAGTTTGGGACCACTATTTCCACAATACACCTGGTCAAAACCCTTAAAAGTCAGCTGGACACACTCCTGGCAATGGACTCTTGGTGGTGATGATGCAGGTGAGCTCTGTTAACCTGGAGCTTACAGGGAGTCCACTATTTAATCCTTTAGAAGCAAGGTACATCCACAGGGCTGCAGTTCCAGATTGTGCCGCAGGCGCAGTCAGTCAGAATATAGTACCTGGTGATGCAAATCAAGTTTCTGGCATGGCATCCTTCTTCTTCTCTTAGTTGCAAGCAACAGATCTGAGAGACTCTGCATCTCTCACATATTTATTCAGTGTTCTGTTTGAGCATGAGAGCACTCCTGTCCAATGAGGTGCAAGGCAACACCTTAGAGCATGACCACTTCCCCCAAAGTGTGGCATAACCCTCTCCCAGAAAGTACTATTTCTCCAAAATTCAACTTGGCTGAAATCTCAGCAGAGCACAAAGAGCTAACTAAACCAACTCTCAGTATGGTTCATTTCCATACCTATCCACCCCCTAACACCTGCAGAATCCTATCTTAAGCCCCCTACCTGGCTGGGACAAAGGGGATGTTGTAGATGGACCTGGCATTCCTTGCCTGTCCTATTCTTCCTTTGAAGCTTCATGTTCTACAACCCCTCCACCCTGCTCTGGCATTCCTGTGTAGCAGAGCTCTCTCCTCTGGTGAACCACTTATCGCGTCATCAAAGCAGCCTGGCTAAGCTTGTTAACTCTGACCAATCAGGGAAGAGGGCAGGAAGGCTGAATTTTGGATTACAGACAAGCAAGTCTTCTAACGTATTTACTGTACATTTTAGGATGAACCCAACAATGTCATATTGTTAGATTTATCAATACCATTCTCCTGAGTCCTTGAATGATTTTTTTTCATTTAATTCCTAGCAATATATATGTATTCATAAACTATTGCCATGCTATCCCATGGGGCTAGGCATCTACAAAGGGGAAACTGTAATGTGCAATTTCTCCATCAGCAGGGCATATACAACATATTTTATAAGGCCTCTGCTTATAGTTACAGGAACACGTCACTCCTTGGACACCTAGGGGAGATGTTAGGGGTTCTCAATATGCAAATATCATGTAGATCTACACTCCACAGTGCTCCTAGCACCAAAGTCGATTTTGGGAGGCACTTTACTACACTGAAGAAAGTGAAATGTGCAATTTATCTATCTCCAGGGCATATAAAACCTCTTTTATAAGGTTCCTCCTCCTAATTGCATGACCCCCCCCATCGCTGAGACACCTGGGCTAGATCTTGGGGGCACCGAATAAGCCAAACCTTTGTAGATTTTCACTTTTTAATTGTCTCTACCACCAAAGTCGATATTGCAGTGAATTTAATTTTACAAGTGGTGCTGCAACACGGGCTGCTTTTAAAATGAGGCGCTCAGCAGTGCACGCATGCAAGTGCAGAAAGGGCTGCTGACCTCTAAACTGCCATGCCCTATTATATACAAGGGACTTATAGGCAGTTTTAATCCCCCTGTCCTCTTATCTACTAGGGACTTATAGGGCAGGTCATGCCAATTGTATGTGTACCCTAATGCATGTGTGTGTTTCCACTTGTGTTTTCAACATAACACTAGCCATGGGCCTGGCTATACAGAGCCCAGGGACAGTCAGAGTCAGTTACCACCAGTACCAGTCACAAAATGTGGATGCAGAGGGAACACAGGGTGATTTTCCAACACCAAAGGTTACAGGCACGATATAGTTAGGAAATAGCATAAAAAAGTAGAAATTACCTAAAAAAACAAAGGTTATAGGAACGTTATAGTTACGTTCAAATTTTACACACACAAAACCATAGAATTATTGCAGTTAAATTTATATTATCTTAAGGAACTATAACTCGTGACGTAAGGTAACAATAACTTGCACCCTCACCATGCACTACTAATCATCCAACATATTACATCGCTCATGACGTCTTCTATGATATCATTGATAATATCACCTGAACATTTGCAGTGAAAGTATTGATGAGAAAACTGTGCATGACAGGGACATGGGATGTATTTACCTTAGGGCATGAGTTATAGTTATAGGGCAGAATTGTGTTCCTCACTCCAACTCATTAAGGCTATGTATGATGGTTGGAGGATAAATTGAGAGTGTCAGGGATCGAGGAATCTCGTTAAAACGTTAGACGCATAATTTAGTCCAGTATAAAACACAATTGCATTTAAGTGTAATATTATAATTTTTCTTCCCAAGCATATAAAAACATCAAATTATGATTATTTAATGGTTGCTCTTGTGCTCCAAAAAACTTTATCTAAACGAAAACAGTGACAAAGATACAACGGGAAAAATGTTGTTTATGTCAATGATCATGTGCACGATATGAGTTTGTAGACACCTTTAAATGAGAAGCAATGCTGTGTAACCTTACCCGTGAGAAAGGAGTGAGTTTAACTCCGAAACGCGTTGGGTGTTTATTGTTGCCTAAATAAACACACTTTAGCAAAATTGTGGCCATGTCACTGGTGTTCTTTCTCGCCGCATGAGGAGCGTCGCCACTAATTGTGGAATTTTGGGGGCTGCCTACCCCGCCGTGTGTCCTTCGTTTCAAGTGGCTCAGACTCCGCCGAGGACTGTTTGTGGATATATATATATATATATATCCAAATGAAAGTTGCTCGAACAGTGAAGCGCCTCACACGACGTTTTATTTAAACCTTTATTGATCGGAAGACAGCAGGAAATCACAGCGCACTAGTCCCTGCATTGTCTTTTGAAGCCTCTTGCCAAACGCGTTTCCGGAGCATTTCTCCCTTCATCAATGGCAGGCTAATGAGGGAAAGAGACAGCTGCTTTCCATCTCGTGCTGATTTTAAAGTTCATAATCCCGCCCCGATGGGCGTATGCATACCGTGCATTGTGGTTAATGTGGTCTTCAGGTAAGTGAAAGCCTTCTGTGCTGGCAGCTGTAACTCGCACCTTCCAAAATACAAAATCCTTCAGGATGCTGGGCCATCGTAGCGCCGTACTTCTTGCTATTTTTGTGTCATCCGATTAGGCAACGTCGTTCTTGGTGGTGCTCTCAACGTGAGAAAAACCAGACCTGCACTGTCAGTAGGGGGGCAGCTTCGTGGCCAGAGCAGGCCACTAATAATCCAAATGAAAGTTGCTCGAACAGTGAAGCGCCTCACACAATGTTTTGTTTAAACCTTTATTGATCGGAAGACAGCAGGAAATCACAGCGCACTAGTCCCTGCATAGTCTTTTGAAGCCTCTTGCCAAACACGTTTCCGGAGCAATTCTCCCTTCATCAATGGCAGGCTAATGAGGGAAAGAGACAGCTGCTTTCCATCTCGTGCTGATTTTAAAGTTCATAATCCCGCCCCGATGGGCGTATGCATACCGTGCATTGTGGTTAATGTGGTCTTCAGGTAAGTGAAAGCCTTCTGTGCTGGCATCTGTAACTCGCACCTTCCAAAATACAAAATCCTTCAGGATGCTGGGCCATCGTAGCGCCGTACTTCTTGCTATTTTTGTGTCATCCGATTAGGCAACGTCGTTCTTGGTGGTGCTCTCAACGTGAGAAAAACCAGACTATATATATATATTTTTTTTTTCAACAAAGTACGCCGCACTCTGGAACTTGTAATTTCTTTAGAAGTTATTGTACAGAGCCCAGTCTGTCATACCGACGCGTTTTGGCCTCAACGCCCTTTCTCACGGTAGGTGGCACTACTTTTTGCTGCTGTTTTATCTCATTTCCTGTCAGTTACATTCTCCCATTGATTTCTGGGATTTGTAGTTTCATTCTTCTTATACACAGACCACCTTATGACAGGTAAATTGTTTATGTATGAACCATCATGATGTTAATGTTGCACGATTACCAGTATAGTTTTATTCTCAGAACATCCCAATAACATGAAATATAGATATCGATATCGATTTTTGGATTTTTTGATATTGAGTTTTTAGTATCAAGTCTTTTAAAATCGAGTTTTTTAAACATTAATGGGCACTGAATAGTATGGTTGGCCCAATGTTTGTAAGCATAACACAATAATTAACTGTATAGTACAATCGTCATGTTCTAATTCATCATGTATATTTGGGATTTATCTGACAGTGTAACAATAACGGTTATAGTACCCTCATTATTTAATTGTTCATTGGCTCTCATGGTTCCACGGAAGTTTGTTTACACAGTTCATATTATAAAGTTCAATTGATTACAAGGTTCGCAATTACACTGATCAGTTCGTAGTGTGCTTTATAGATGGACGTAAAATTCTTCGTCCACGTTCATCCCCCT
Source organism: Triturus cristatus (assembly GCF_964204655.1). Lineage (NCBI taxonomy): Eukaryota > Metazoa > Chordata > Amphibia > Caudata > Salamandridae > Triturus > Triturus cristatus. The sequence continues at coordinate 749,065,449 of NC_140586.1, forward strand.
CGGATTTTTTGTACGTAATCTAATGATATATTTGGATTCTAGCTGTTTGAGGTTTTTCTTTCGGTCTCCCATCCGTTCATCATATTCTACTGTATTGATTGCAAAGAAGCTCATGTTGCGCCAGACCCCATTCTGGCTTGTGAGTACGTGTTTGGCAGTTGCATATGTTAGATCTTGATTTTTCACTGCCCTAATGTGCTCTAGAATCCTTTTCTTCAACATGCAGATGGTGCTGCCTATGTACATCATCCCGCAATTACATTGTATGCAATAAACTACATATTTTGTTGAACATGTTATTTTATGATTTATTTCAATGTTTCTTCCTTCTGGATCTCTTATGTTTTTCTTATTGACACCAATCTTGCAGGCTTTGCAGTTGTTGCATCTTTTGAAGCCATATTGTTGTTGTTCCAAACAATTTTTGGTTTTGTTTTTTGATTGAAAATGGCTTTGAACTCAAACAGGGCCACCCCGACGGGAGCCCCCGTTGCTTGAGCCCAGTCAAAAACAGAGATAAGTCGCCTGACGTGGTCCGTAGTGCCTCTCCCTGCTATAAATCCATGTTGCCGTAATGAAACTAATGGTGTGATAACCGCCCCTAATCTCTTTGCTAAACATTTCGAATATATTTTGTTGTCGGCATTTATAAGGGAGATTGGGCGGTAAGAAGAAAGCTCACAGGGATCCTTTCCCTTTTTCCTAAAAATTATTATGACTGTTTCCGACCAGGAGGCCGGGGGAGACCCCCTAAATGCAGCCTGGATGACAGAAGTCAGTAACCCTGCTAGGCTCTCCCTGAACTTGGTATAAAACTCTAACGGAATTGAGTCAGACCCCATTGCCTTCCCTGAGGCTAATGACGACATAGCTACCTCAACCTCTTCCCAAGAGATCCTTTCTACCAGTTCATCTTTATCCACCTCCTCTAAGCCGACAGTGCCCATTTCCTCTAAATATTGTTGTATTCCTCTGACCGGTTCTGCCTTGTATAGTTGTTCATAGAACTTTTTAAAAGAGTCCAGGATCAAGGAGGGAGTCTCTAAAATATACCCATCTATATCCTTAATCTTAAGGATCCTAGAATAGACCTCCTTTTGTCGTAACCTTTTGGCCAAAACACTCCCAACCTTTTCACCATATTCATAAAACTCCCTTCTATGTACTTGGTATTTGGCGGCTGCTTCATCAGCGTACCCTTGATATATAATTGAGCGAAAAGCAGCCACTTCCGCTTGGGCCTCACTGACCCTCCCAGCAGACTTTATCTCATAAACTAGTTTTTGCTAAGGGTGGGCGTAGTGGGCGTAGTGGGGCTACGTGAAGCAGCACGTAGTGTGCCCAAATCTATGCACACTACACGCTTCGCGTAGCCCCACTACGTGCCACCCACCTCCCGCCCGCCCTCCTTTTAAATAATATCAGCAATGTAAAATAAATTAAAGTAAAGAGACTTACCTTAAGCGCGGCGTCTCCGGGGCTCCCTCTTCTTCGTTTCTAATTTCTCCTGACAAAAGCGCATGCGCGGACGCCCGCGCATGCGCATTTCTCGCAAGAAATGCGCATGCGCGGGTGTCCGCGCATGCGCATTTGCCAGAAGAAATTAGAAACGAGAAAGAGGGAGCCCCGGAGATGCCGCGCTTAAGGTAAGTCGCTTTACTTTAATTTATTTTTCATTGCTGATATTATTAAAAGGAGGGCAGGCGGGAGGTGGGTGGCGGGTGGCAGGCAGCTACGCTTCGCCCTCGGCGTGTGCGTAGCGCTGCCCTGCTTCGCCTACTTCGGAAAGTGCGAAGCAGGCAGCGCTACGTACACTACGTGGGCGAAGCATAGTGCTACGCCCGGGGTTAGTTTTTGCTCCAGCATAGAGAGGGCTGCCAAATCATTTAAAGATTTCAAACGATCCTTTTTCCGCTTCCTTGCTACAAACCTTACTGTCTCGCCTCTTATGCTAGCTTTAAGAGCGTCCCACACAATCTCCGTCCTAGCGGACCCCATATTCAACTGAATAAACTCGGGGATCCATTTTTCCATCCAGCTACAATAATCATGATTCAACAATAACTTCCTATCAAAAGTCCATTTCCTCCCCTTAGGCTTTAACCCAGCACATTCAAACTCCAATACTACTGGGCTGTGATCTGAAATTAATTTAGGTGGTATATTTATAGAAGCCCCTGCTAGTATAACATCAGAAACCAAAAAAAGGTCAAGTCGTGCCATCTTCTATGAGGGGCAGAGAAATACGTAAACCCATCTTGCCCTGAATTTAACTCCTCCCAAACATCATATAGGCCTTGATCCTGAACCAATGCCTGCAGGCTCCTAAAAGCTCTCGGTTTCCTACCCATATAAGATTTGGCTGTCCTTATATTTAACTGCGAATATATATGTATATTTAAATCACCACAAACCAACAGAGGCTGAGGATAATGAGATAACTCTGTGTTAATTACTTGAAAAAAATCTGGGTCGTCCACATTTGGTGCATATATTGAACATAGTGTCATAACTTGCTGTGAAAATGCTACCTCCATCACAACCCACCTACCAAATTTATCCACTTTATATTTTTTTACCACCAACAAACCCCTTTTAGCCAGAATTGCAACTCCTTTCTGATTAACTGCCTGAGAGGTACAGGCCAACACTTCGAGCGCTAAAGAGCCGAGCCAGGCCCTATTAGCCCATGCTATATGTGTTTCTTGTAAAAAAAAGCAAGTCCCATGAGCTTGCATACACGATTCTGGCTAAAACACGCCTTTTCTTAAAGTCATTTAGACCACAGATATTCAAGGAACAACAAATTATTTTCATCATTCAGAAAAAAAAAATAGTTCTTACAAGGAACAGCCCTATACTTTCGACAATTGACTTACTCTGCTTATATTTAATACAATCGACATTTTTTTTTTTTACAAACAATATTGAATCCTTATACCTCACTGAATTGGTTACAACCCACCTCCACCACTCCCTTCCCCCCCCCCGCCCAACACCTCTGTGACCCACCCCAGCCCACCCTGAACCACCCTCAGTGAGCATTGGGAAAAACATTTTCCCTGTTGATGGTAAAGCCCCTGCTCGCACACAACCTCTACCGCCCTCCCGCCCTCAAGAAAAAAAAACCCAAAGCAATGAAGAGGCGCATAGCCTAACATAATTCACCATATAACTATATAATAGCGATAAACATGATACCCAATTATCCTCAGCTTATCTCACTTATACCTCCGACGCTATGCCCCCCCTCATATCTCTCCTAGGCTACACAATACATAAAATACAATCAGATTGACTGGAGATATTCTTTTGCCTTGATTTCAGACGTAAAAAACTGACTGCGACCATCCTTAACAACTTTTAATTTAGCTGGATTCTGTAAGAATGCCTGAGCCCCTTTTGCCTGAAAACCTGAGATAAGCTGTCTTAGCCTCCAACGCCGTTCGACAGTGTCCTGACAATAATCTGGCCGAACAAAAAACTCACACACCCCTGCATTTTTTCTTTAATTTGGGCGAGCTAAATCGTATAACTCCTCCCTTGCCCTAAAATTATTCAAGGCTATCAAGATAGCCCTGGGAAATTCTGACTGTTGGCCCTTCTTCTGCACAAATGGAAATCTGTGTGCCCTTTGGATCTCCTTTTGCCACTCCCAGTGCCCCAACTCCGGGAAAGCCTCCGTTAATAACCCCACCATGAACCTTAACGTATCTGATCCCTCCTTTCCCTCTGGTATCCCAAGCACCCTCAAGTTGTTACGCCTGGACCTATTTTCAAGGTCAGAAATCTTCCAGCGCGTATCATCACGCTGTGCTTTAAGGGACTCTGTTAACTCCTTCTGGGCAGACAGTTCATCCTCCAGTGTAGAGATCCTTGTCTCTGCCTCAGTCATCCTTGTGGACACATCTGCGCATGTCTTTGCCACTCGCCTGACAGCATTTTGAAGTCGTTTACAGGCGTTCTGAGTGCGTATTAACCCAGCCTGTGTCTCCGCTCTGTGAGTCATGATTAAATCATAGATAGTGGCTAGGGTAATTTCTCCAGGAGTTAAGTCCTCCACCCTTTGTTGACCCTGTAAAGATGCGGCTGATTTATCAGGTAAGCATACCGTAATAGCATTCGGCGAGCTCTGCTCATCCCACATAGATGATGCCTCTGAGCCTCTCAGGGCCCCTCCACTGACTATCTTCTCACCGCTCCTCTGAGGATCAGCCGAATCCTCTAAGATCTCCTCTTCTCCTCCCAAACTGGCCCCTTCCAGCCAATCTCGAACAACACTGTCCACTGAGGATCTATCAGACATGGAAAAAAAATCCTCCGTAGTAGATACTTTATCCGGCACCTCCGCTGGACCTATCGGCAACTCAAGGGGTCCAGGTTTAGCTCTTAACGGCTTAACTACCTTTATGCCCTCCATAGATGGTACTAAAGGCATTTTCTCCTGCTGAATGTGTAATTGCTGCGTCTGATGTGTTGCCTGAGACACTTTTGGCTCCTGGATCTGTCCTGACCCTTCTTGGACTACGACTCCCAGAATTCCTCTATCTGGAGTACTCAGGATCAGATTTGGATTTTGCAAATCGTATGAGCCCTGCTGAGCGTCTTCAACACAGATAGACTCGGGACCTACCGAGTTACCGGTTTTCTGCTTTGCCTTAAACATTGCAGGGATATATGAGGCAGCACCCGGCTGAGGGTCAGATTGAGACTCCGCTGCTGCCTCCTTCTGGTTAAGCAAAACCTTCCCGGTCTTACCAGCCCCCTTCTCGTTCGGTTTTGCGGCCGCCTGCCGCGTTCTCACTGGTGTACCGGCAGAATTACCAACTCCTCTATGACGGTTCTTCCCCACCATACCTCCGTCAGAGAGCTCGGCAACAGCGAGTGAACACCAACGCTTGAAAAGCCAGCCCCGCGGCTTGAAGCGAGCAGCCGTCAACAGTCTCCACAGTATGCACAGAATCACCGATTAGCGCCGGGCAGCTCCGAGGCAGAAAACGCCGAATCTCCCAAAGTCGTACCGGGGCTTCAGATATTCGAACCACGCAAAGATGTTCGACTTTTTGATTCAATCCCCAACACGCTAATCCAGCCTTTGAAATTTTGATAATTTATGCGCCGCAGCCACGCCAAGTACAAATAAGGGCTGAGAGGTGGAGAGGTGGAGAGCACTCGCTTAACCGGCCACAGCAGCGGCCGCCATCTTGCTCCTCGATATCAAAAAATCCAAAAATCGATATCGATATAAAAGTAGTGCCATCTACCGTGAGAAAGGCCGTTGAGGACGAAACGCGTCGGTATGACAGACTGGGCTCTGTACAATAAATTCTAAAGAAATTACAAGTTCCAGAGTGCGGCGTCCTTTGTTGAAAAATTGACCCTGGCTTTGGTTTAGCCCAACGCCTGCACCCGCAGTAAACCACTTTGCACAAAACTGAATCGAAGCCGGAAGCGCCCGATAGAGAGTAACGCCGAGAGACGTCGAAGCAAACACTGAAACCCGCGCTGGGTTGAGTGCTGGAGGACGGAGCAGAGAGCGCCGCCTGTACAGGAGTCTCCCCATGGGGTGAGTGCTTAAGCAATGCGCAATTGAAGTTATAGCACTAATATCTCCATATCGAGGCGACTTGAGGGTGGAAATCTAAGCAAACCAATATCATTGCAAAATTGTGCAGCGATACGTCTGGCTCGAACCACCAAAGCGGGAACTTGTTCTAAAAACGCTAAAGACATCAGCCCCAATAACAAACACGGACTATATAACAACTGTTACATTGTTTCACTCTCACCAGAATAATAGAAATTGTTTCAAAGGCAGCAATGGAAGCGCGGAAGGTTAAACGCGCTCAGAAAGCGTCAACTTTGTTTTTACCAGATGGCAATGAGGAACTGTTAACAAACACGAGAGCAGCTAAGCTCACTGAATCGGATTCGACACTGAAACAGTTATTTGTTCAAATTGAGAAACAATACAAGCGTGAAATAAGTAAAAGTTGGGAAGCACTCGCCCTACAAAAATACCTTGAAGCTGAGAGAGTGCCACGTGGTCTAAGAATATTCACGATGCCGACGCACCCGGACACACGAACGGACATGCTAGAAGAGTGGGGCGCCAACAATATGGCATGCAGTCAAAACATGATGCGGATTTTAATAAAATACGCCGAAAAAGACTTGGAGGAAATACACACTCTGATTGCAAATCTAGAAGCCAAAATTTCAGAAAAAGATAAAGAGGAGTCTGACAAATTGCGCAAAGAAATGGAGGATCGTCTTGAGAAATATGAAGACGAAATCCAGCAGCGTAAACAAAGAAAATTTGCAAGAGATGAAGCGGATTATAAGCAGGGCCAAATTTTAACATTTGCCAAAAGATTTGATGTACTGAAAAGCAACTATGCCAAAAAATCACCACAAACAACAGATGAACCAATAAGCGAATCGGACATCAGTGGAAGTGAAAATGAGGCTACAACCAACAAAAACACTACCGGTACAATCACTTTTTTTAGAAGAAATGCGCCTTGTCAACCTAGACCGAAACCTATCATGGAACCAGGGACAGGGCAGAGGAAGAGGCAGAGGGTTTGGAAGAGGCAATATAAAGTCTTCAGAAGCCTCAGGGGAATGAGAAGATCAAAGTTTAAAAAGGCAATACCCGTTGAGGAACAGAACCAAGAAGAACTAAACCATGAAAATCTGGTAATCAATCCATCAGACTACACCTCCACGAAAATAGAACGCCAGATATTAAACAAAGGTCTTTCCTTCTGCCCTCAAAAGCACTTCAACTACACCAATACTAAAATTGATTTATACAAATATGTGCGTAAACTAAAACTTGCCAAAATTCATGCTAACAAAGACAATCTAAGCATCCGCCCGCAAAATACTACAGATAGACCAAGCAGCCAAATCAACAATGACACTCGACTAACAATAGACCAAATACCTCATCTCAAAACTTTATTCGATCTAGCCAATAATTTGGAAAGTGAAGAAACTACAGAGATCGAAATACTTCAGAATCTTGAAATTAACACAAAACAACATGAAAGTAGAGGCTTAAGGAACAAATCAAAATATTGCCCTCAGCTGTCTCCAGGTAATACAATTGACTCTTTCTCAGAAGCAATAATGAATGAAATCGACAAAATGGAGAAACTGAGAAATACTAAATCAAGAGAAAACACATCACAAAATGAAAAACAAGCAATTCAATCATTGGCCAATAATACGAACATAATCATCAAGCCTGCAGATAAGGGCAGAAATATAGTAATTCAAAATACATGCAATTACAAAAAAGAAGCACATCGACAACTAAATGATACGGAAAAATATAGAAAACTAACCACTAATCCAATCCACAAAATGATTGAGGAAGTTCGGAAAAATTTAGATGAGTGGCACGATCACAAACTAATTGATGTTGAAGAGCGCAAATTTCTCTTTATCGAGAATCCAACGATTCCCACAATTTACTTCCTGCTGAAGATCCATAAAACCTTGATTAACCCCACCGGCAGACCCATTGTAACCTCATGTAACTCCTTGTATGAAAACATCTCCTCCTATGTTGACCACTATCTTGCCCCAATGGTTAAAAATTTAAATTCATACATTCAAGACACAGGAGGCTTTCTTCGGATACTCTCGAACACAACATGGGACCCTTCCTATCTGAGTATCACGTTTGATGTGGTCTCTTTGTATACATCTATTAAGCACTCAGTGGGACTTAATGCATGTGCATACTTTCTGAAACAGAGAAACATAAGCGAACTGGAAAACTCTGCAATGCTACTCACAATGATACAGATGTGTCTAAATGATAACATCTTTTTCTTTGACCATGAAATATATCATCAATTGTGTGGCTGCGCTACGGGAATTTCCTTCTCCCCCAACTATGCAAACTTGACCATGGGTTGGTGGGAGAAGGAAATAGCATGGGGCCCTAACAACAGCAAGGCTCTGGAAAAGATTATACTCTGGTCACGATATATAGATGACCTGTATCTAATTTGGAATGGAAAGAAGGATGAGTTCATGGAATATTTTGAATCACTCAACAATAATGAAATTGGACTCTCCTTTACTTGCAATGTCAGCTGCAGTAAAATAGATTTTTTGGACATCTCAGTCTATATTGACAAAGGACAAATCCAAACAACACTATACAGGAAGAAAAATTCCACAAATAGCATTCTCCACGCGGAAAGTTTCCATCCTAAGGCCCTAATAAGGAGCATCCCCTTTGGAGAATTCATTAGAATGAAAAGAAATTGCTGAAAAAATGAGGATGCGAAAAATGAAATTGAAAAGAGTGCAAACAGACTAAAGAAAAGAGGATACAGAGAACGAGACCTCAATAATAGCACAAGAAGGATCAAAGAGTTGACACAAACCAAAATTTTGGTAAAAAAAACAACATGTAATCCAATTGTAAATGAAAAACAAGCAACACCCAGACTAATACTAACATTCAGCAAAGAAGCACATAAAATAAGACAAAGTATTCAAAAATACTGGCCCCTGTAGCAACAGGACCAAGACCTGGCCAAGATTATTGGGACAAAACCCCAAATAACCTTCAGAAAGGCACCTTTGATCAAAGATGCAATAGTTCAAAGCCATTTTCAATCAAAAACCAAACCAAAAATTGGTTGGAACAACAACAAAATGGCTTCAAAAGATGCAACAACTGCAAAGCCTGCAAGATTGGTGTCAATAAGAAAAACATAAGAGATCCAGAAGGAAGAAACATTGAAATCAATCAGCAAATAACATGTTCAACAAAATATGTAGTTTATTGCATACAATGTAATTGCGGGATGATGTACATAGGCAGCACCATTTGCATGTTGAAGAAAAGGATTCTAGAGCACATTAGGGCAGTGAAAAATCAAGATCTAACATATGCAACTGCCAAACATGTACTCACATGCCAGAATGGGGACTGGCGCAACATGAGCTTCTTTGAAATCGATACAGTAGAATATGATAAACGGATGGGAGACCGAAAGAAAAAACTCAGACAGCTAGAATCCAAATATATCATTAGATTACGTACAAAAAATCTGAGGCGGAGGAACGTGGACGAAGAATTTTACGTCCGTCTATAAAGCCCACTACGAACTGATCAGTGTAATTGCAAATCTTGTAATCAATTGAACTTTATAATATGAACTGTGTAAACAAACTTCCGTGGAACCATGAGAGCCAATGAACAATTAAATAATGAGGGTACTATAACCGTTATTGTTACACTGTCAGATAAATCCCAAATATACATGATGAATTAGAACATGACGATTGTAGTATACAGCTAATTATTGTGTTATGCTTACAAACATTGGGCCAACCATACTATTCAGCGCCCATTAATGTTTAAAAAACTCGATTTTAAAAAACACGATACTAAAAAACTCGATATCAAAAAATCCTAAAATCGATATCGATATCTATACTTCATGTTATTGGGATGTTCTGAGATGAAAACTATACTGATAATCATGCAACATTAACATCATGATGGTTCATACACAAACAATATATCTGTCATAAGGTGATCTGTGTATAAGAAGAATGAAACTACAAATCCCAGAAGTCAATGGGAGAATGTAACTGACAGGAAATGAGATAAAACAGCAGCAAAAAGTAGTGCCACCTACCGTGAGAAAGGCCGTTGACAGACTGGGCTCTGTACAATAAATTTCAAAGAAATTACAAGTTCCAGAGTGCGGCGCCCTTTGTTGAAAAATTGCCCCTGGCTTTGGTTTAGCCCAACGCCTGCACCCGCTGTTGAGCGATCCGGCAGTAAACCACATTGGAGAAAAAAAAAAAAAAAATATATATATATATATATATATATATATATATATATATATTCAAACCACCTCCAATTTCACCGCAGAAATCAGACTCCGACACTTGGGTGAGCTTCACCATTCAGCTTAAGTTTATTTAATCAGCTTGACGCGTTTCGGCACACTTGCCTTTCTCACACTGGGAAGTCAATAAAAAACACCAGTTTTAAACACACCAGAAAGGTCACATGGTTTGTTTGATGCAATGGATATAGTGAACAGACTGCACAAATCAATGTCATCATTTGCATTTTGTCAGACCAACTTATAATTCATTAGTTTAAAATCACTAATAAATCACATATATAGTAATTAGAATTCCATATTACATATATTTAAAATACTCTATAAAATTGTAAGACTTAATTCATTTGAGATTTTTTTTAAAACTTTAAAAAAAAATATTCATACAATCAATCGCTATTTCCTAATATGCTTTTAGGATAACACATAGTTCCAAATATCAGTCGTGATATATTATGAATTGCCTTAATTTTTCTTTTATAGAGTCAGTCATAATGTCCATTTGCAAAGGAATATCGGGCAAGTGCCCAAAGATTCAGTCATATTCAATCCATGATTCTGTTAAATAAAAACAGATTGTAATTTAGTAAGAGTCATTATTAATAAAGTGCAAGTGCATTACAGTACATCTGATTTATAGTGCAACATTCTTAATTTCTGTGCAAAATAGTATTTATATTAAAAAAGATTTTTTGGGAAGAATGTTACAAGTTAAAATATTTATATAATTTTCCTAAATGAGTTGTATAAAAATGATAATTTAGTGCCTATAATAATAAATATAAGTATAATCATTATCATAGTGTAACTCCACGGAGTTGTAAGGCAAATATAAATGAATACATAATTCTGCTAGTGCAGATATTTATATGTTCCACTTCCGTTTTGTTATAGGCACATAGCATTGACATTTTGAAAAAAAAAAAAAAAAGGATTTTTATTTTATATTTTCATCAAATGACTCAATGTACCACTTTAGTTTATCATAATGATACAGACTTGTTATTAAATCAATTGGAACCAATATGTGACCTATATGTTGTTTCTAGGTGTTTACTGATTGGTGTTAAAAAATGTTTTTTTTAAAAAATGTTTTATAAAATTCAAGTCAGGAAATGGATCATTGAAAAAATTGGATCATTGAAAATATTTCTTCATATCAAATGTACATGCAAATCCTCCTCAATATTTAAACCATTCGGAATTTTGGTATTAAATAAGAGTATGTACTTAGACTCTAATTTGCGCAACTTTTTCTCTCTATCGCCACCTCTCAGATTTTTAGGAATTTGATCTATTGCAAAATAAATCAGGTCATTTATATTCCCCTTATGTACTTCATTAATGTGGCGAGCTACCACATAGTTTTTATCGTTATTTTTAACTGCTCTCAAATGTTGAAGTATACGAATATGAACCATATGTATGGTGCTCCCAACATACAATTTCGGGCATGAGCATTGTAGTACATAAACAACATATTCACTTTTGCAGTTCAGTGAGGTTCTTATCTTCCATGACTTGCTCAACAAAGGAGATACTATTTGTCTTTCATTTTTACCATGCTTACAGGCCTTACACTTGAAACATTTGTGAAAACCTGGGGTGGTTTGTAACCAGTTTTTACCTCCCTTTTCCACACTTGGACTAATTTTGAATAAATTCTCTCTCATAGATCTTGCTTTATTAAAGGTTATCATAGGCCTTCTTGATACAATGTCATGCAATACCTGATCATGTTTGATCAGGTGCCAGTGCCTACACAGGCTATCTCTCACATTAGCCTGGTAGGCACTGTACCCCGTAATCATTCTGATCTGATCTTGTGTTCGTTTTTTCTTTTCAATTACCTTCACTTCATATATATAGGTATATATATATATTACCTACTGGTGGTCGCCAGTAGGTAGTTATAGTTAGGACCTAGGGTCCATAGGAAAACCGCAACATTCTATTTGGAATAACTTTCGCGCCGTTTGACGAATCTTCACAAAATTTTCATAACTGGTGGGATGCTCCAGTCCGCTACTATCCTGAAAGTCTCGGACGATTCGTCAAGCGGGGGCCGAGAAAAAAGGGGGGTCTCAAAATGTGTTTTCCCCATACAATTTTCCATAGGAACCTTTAATAGCAGCTACAGCCCGAACTGCTGAAAATAATTACACCAAATTTGGCAAAGAGGTAGCCCTTGGTTCACACTCATGCCTTTTGGTGTAAATCCATTCAGTAGTTCCTGAGAAAACCAAAAGTAAAATCACATATATATCTGGGCGGAGCCTAACCACACTTCTCATCATGAGAGCTGATTGGCTGTCAGCACTTCATCCAAGAAGTGTTGGCATCCATATTGGGACCAATATACATGATAGCACCTCATTAAAAAGCATTGCAGTTAATAGAAGGTTTTAAGACTTTAGTTACATTATAAATCATTTGTTGATTGTACCATACTCATTTTAGGAATTGTGGTGTGTTCTAAGGTGATTTTACCATGTGAAAAAGCCTTCAGCTGGGATATCATGAATCATGTTTGAGAGAAAACTATTTTCTCACGCTTTTCCCACAGAGGTTTGGAAAGTGATCTATAAGCTAAACTGAGAGCATATTTTCTGTAAATTCACATTATCTTTGTCAGTCATGTGAGAATGAAGTCTAACATTCACAGTAAAACATGTACATCCAACAAGGGCAGAGACTGTCAGTTGATTCCTTTGTGTTCTACTGCAGCTTCCCGGAGTGTTCTAAAGAACAACTAGAACGCTAACAGTCCTACTTATGACAAACGTATTGCACACCTGAAGCCATCTTGATTGGAATAAAGTGGTAACTCTTAAAACATTAAATTTAAAAAGAAACACAATGAGGGGGTTCATTTTGCCATGGAAAGTATGATTAGTGCTGCAGAAAGAAAAATTAGGGCACATTTTGAGTGACTTCTCAAATCCTCTTCTATTTCATTAAAAAATTCTGAGATGCAGACTGAAACATGCACTTTCAATACCAGCAGCAGACTTATCTGGTGAGCATTAGCTTTACAACAGGGATCTAATGAGCAACTAGAGTGCTAACATTCTGAATTTATGGTAAATGTGTGACACATCTGAATGCGTTCTTGATGGAACCAAAGTAAAAAACTGAAAGTATTTCCTACTGAGGAGACTGCAGTAAATGAGAAAATTAGGAAACTTCATAACAAATAAGCCTCCCAAGATGGCCTCCAGAGACAAAAGAGCCCAAATGTAGCACAAATATCACCCAGATGTAGCCCAAGTATAGCCCAATGACAGAAAGTCCCAGAGTGTAATTAAGAACAACTAGAACGCTAACAGTCCTACTTATGACAAACGTATTGCACACCTGAAGCCATCTTGATTGGAATAAAGTGGTACCTCTTAAAACATTTAATTTAAAAAGGAACGAAATGAGGGGGTTTATTTTGCCATAGAAAGTATGATTAGTGCTGCAGAAAGAAAAATTAGGGCACATTTTGAGTGACTTCTCAAATCCTCTTCTATTTCATCAAAAAATTCTGACATGCAGACTGAAACATGCACTTTCAATACCAGCAGAAGACTTCCCTGGTGAGCAGTAGCTTTACTACAGTGGATCTAATGAGCAGCTAGAGTGCTAACATTCAGAATTTATGGCAAATGTGTGACATATCTGAATACCTTCTTGATGGAATCAAAGTAAAAATCTGAAAGCATTTCCTACTGAGGAGACTGCAGTAAATTAGGAAATTAGGAAACTTCATAACAAATAAATCTCCCAAGATGGCCACCAGAGACAAAAGAGCCCAAATACTGCACAAATATTACCCAGATTTAGCCCACATGTCGCCCAATGACCGAAGTGTGCAAAACGGTCCCCAACGTTGTATATAGGCCCTGGGCGTTGGGGTCCCCGGGGAGAATAGAAATTAGTGATCGGTTCTATTTATTATTTTACGGGCAAATTAGGAGTCACGCACCCAGCGCGGCGCTCAGCGCGGCCCCCTGGTGTGCACGCGCTGGGTGCGCGACTCCTAACGTGTCGAACACGTATATGACGTCACGCGCAAGCGCTCGAGCGTCGTGTAAAGTAATAATAATAAGTATGTGTCGTGTATGCGCCTGGAGTCGCTTACCGGTCGCATAGCAATTGCACAGGAAAATACGCACCCATTGCACATCCTACGCGGATCCTACACAACAATCCTAAAATGGCGGCCAGGTTCCGCACAGCGATCAAGAAAGGTACGCTTTGGGTGCGTGACTCCCCAAAAAAATTTGAAAAATAAAACAATAAGGAAAATAATATTAACATATTAAATAAATATGTAAAACAAAAAAAACATTAGTTTAAATATTTGAAAACATTTTTTTTTTTCCATTTATATTAAAAATATATAATGTAATTTAAAAAATAAAATATGTAAAAATAAATAGTTAAAAAATGTAGAAAATCAGAATAAAAAAATAAATATAACTATTATTACATTTAAAAATTGTCATTTAAGAAATCTTTGAAATTCACTGAAAAAACCATAGGTTTCATACATGATATAGTTAGCAATTAGCTTTTAAAAAACTTTGAAATTCACTGAAAAACCATAGGTTTCAGACATGTTATATTTAGGAATTAGCATTTAAAAAACCTTTGAAATTCACTGAAAAAACCATAGGTTTCAGACATGTTATAGTTAGGAATTAGCATGAAAAAAACCTTAGAAATTCACTGAAAAAACCATAGGTTTCAGACATGTTATAGTTAGGAATTAGCATTTAAAAAACCTTAGAAATTCACTGAAAAAACCATAGGTTTCAAGGGTGTTATAGTTAGCTGGACATTTCACTCGTACAAAACCATTGAAATTCCTCCGTTATATTTATTTCTACTAACTATAACTTGCGCGCCCACAATCCACTGCTGATGATGTCACATATGAAATCATTCATGACATGGTCAGTGACATCACAGATGACATCGCTGATGACATCTCAAATGACATCACTGATGACATCACTGGTTACATCATCTAGTAGATGTAATATGTGACGTCATCAGCAGTGGATTGCGGGCACGCGAGTTATAGTTAGTAGAAATATTTATAACGGAGGAATTTCAATGGTTTTGTATGAGTGAAATGTTCAGCTAACTATAACACCCCTGAAACCTATGGTTTTTTCAGTGAATATATATATATACACACACACATATACATATATATACATTACATATATATATATATATATATATTCACTGAAAAAACCATAGGTTTCACACACGTTATAGTTAGCTGGACATTTCACTCGTAAAAAAACATTGAAATTCCCCCTTTATAGTTAGTTCAGCTAACTATAACTCGCGCGACCGCAATCCACTGCTGATGATGTCACATATTACATCACTGTATTCACTAAGATACTGTTAATAAGTCAGTTATACAATTAATTTTACAAAAAAAAACATCCATTTAGACACTTATTTACCCATTTATTCTTCCATTAACCTTTAGATATACATATATAAAAAATATTTATTTTTCAGAAAGACACATATTCACTGGATGATGTCATCAGTGATGTAATCAGTGATGTCATGAGTGATGTCATGAGTGATGTCACTGACCATGTCATGAGTGATGTAATATGTGACGTCATCAGCAGTGGATTGCGGTCGCGCGAGTTATAGTTAGCTGAACTAACTATAACAGGGGAATTTCAATGGTTTTTTACGAGTGAAATGTCCAGCTAACTATAACATGTGTGAAACCTATGGTTTTTTTCAGTGAATTTGCAAGGTTTTTTAAATGCTAATTCCTAACTATAACGTTTGTGAAACCTATGGTTTTTTTAGTGAATTTGTAAGGTTATTTAAATGCTAATTTATGCATGTATGATTATATTTTTTATATATTTATTTTACAATAAACTACCTATGTATATAGTTACAGATTGAATGTATCCTTTAATATGGAATGGCTCAGCTCTTTTATTTTGAATTTGGATAAAGTTGAACAGCATAGTTAATATCTTCTATAAACTTATAAACAGTTTAAAATGTTTTTTTATTTTTTTAAGGGTTTTTCACTGTCACACACAAAATGGCGTCTGGCACTTCCTGATTTTGACC
The DNA here is from genome assembly GCF_964204655.1 of Triturus cristatus. Lineage (NCBI taxonomy): Eukaryota > Metazoa > Chordata > Amphibia > Caudata > Salamandridae > Triturus > Triturus cristatus. The sequence goes on from NC_140586.1 coordinate 749,081,459, forward strand.
GATTCGAATGTTGACTGACATCTAACCACCAATCAGAATTACGCTCGCGGACAGTTGGTGCACGCACCGTGCACGCACGGTGCGCGCATATAGATATTTATGTACTTTTAACTGCAATTTTCTCAGGAACTACTGAACAGATTGACACCATATATGCAAAAGGCACAATTCTTCAGCCGTTCAGGCTGTACCTTCGACTAAAGGTCCTATGGGAAAATGCATGAGGAAAATGGGTCCCCCCTTTTTTCTCAGCCCCCGCTTGACGAATCACCCCGAGACGTTCAGGGTAGGAGCTGAGCGGAGCGCCCCATTAGTTTTGAAAATTTCGCGAGGATTCGTCAACCGGCGCCAAAGTTATTCAAAATAGAATTTAAGATGTCCTATGGGAACCTGGTCCTAACTATAACTATCTTCTGGCGACCACCAGTAGATAATATATATATATATATATATATTCCAGCTACCGATTGCCCAAGCAATTGAGTTGCACTCGAGAAAAGACCATGGGAAAGCCTTTATTAGGAATATGAACATCCATCAGGTTGCAGGTTACAATTTGAGCAGCCATTCCTTCGCTGCCTGACGCGTTTCGAAAGTTCAGCTTTCTTTATCAAAGGCTCTCACTGAGAATGGTTCATGCAGGGCTGGCTTCCATTCCCATTAAGTACAGCTGCTTAGCCGCGCCCTGGATGGGCTGGTCATATGACACTGCGGGGCTTCTGGTAAATGGAGTCACACTGATTTCCTTGCATGATTAAAATTACTGCAGAGTAGATTAAAAGCCCTTCGATGGGCCTCCGCTACCTGTGTCCGTTCTAGATCCCCAGTGTCTTTATTCCATCTGAAAGCAGGGTGAATCCGATGCTTCCTTGCCCCCTTGCTTCGCGGGGTGGTGCAAACTCGGCGGCGGGGCTGCCGCCTAATATTCCAGCTACCGATTGCCCAAGCAATTGAGTTGCACTCGAGAAAAGACCATGGGAAAGCCTTTATTAGGAATATGAACATCCATCAGGTTGCAGGTTACAATTTGAGCAGCCATTCCTTCGCTGCCTGACGCGTTTCGAAAGTTCATCTTTCTTTATCAAACGCTCTCGCTGAGAATGGTTCATGCAGGGCGGGCTTCCATTCCCATTAAGTAAAGCTGCTTAGCCGCGCCCTGGATGGGCAGGTCATATGACACTGCGGGGCTTCTGGTAAATGGAGTCACACTGATTTCCTTGCATGATTAAAATTACTGCCGAGTAGATTAAAAGCCCTTCGATGGGCCTCCGCTACCTGTGTCCGTTCTAGATCCCCAGTGTCTTTATTCCATCTGAAAGCAGGGTGAATCCGATGCTTCCTGGCCCCCTTGCTTCGCGGGGTGGTGCAAACTCGGCGGCGGGGCTGCCGCCTAATATTCCAGCTACCGATTGCCCAAGCAATTGAGTTGCACTCGAGAAAAGACCATGGGAAAGCCTTTATTAGGAACATGAACATCCATCAGGTTGCAGGTTACAATTTGAGCAGCCATTCCTTCGCTGCCTGACGCGTTTCGAAAGTTCATCTTTCTTTATCAAAGGCTCTCGCTGAGAATGGTTCATGCAGGGCAGGCTTCCATTCCCATTAAGTACAGCTGCTTAGCCGCGCCCTGGATGGGCTGGTCATATGACACTGCGGGGCTTCTGGTAAATGGAGTCACACTGATTTCCTTGCATGATTAAAATTACTGCCGAGTAGATTAAAAGCCCTTCGATGGGCCTCCGCTACCTGTGTCCGTTCTAGATCCCCAGTGTCTTTATTCCATCTGAAAGCAGGGTGAATCCGATGCTTCCTGGCCCCCTTGCTTCGCGGGGTGGTGCAAACCCGGCGGCGGGGCTGCCGCCTAATATTCCAGCTACAGATTGCCCAAGCAATTGAGTTGCACTCGAGAAAAGACCATGGGAAAGCCTTTATTAGGAATATGAACATCCATCAGGTTGCAGGTTACAATTTGAGCAGCCATTCCTTCGCTGCCTGACGCGTTTCGAAAGTTCATCTTTCTTTATCAAAGGCTCTCGCTGAGAATGGTTCATGCAGGGCGGGCTTCCATTCCCATTAAGTACAGCTGCTTAGCCGCGCCCTGGATGGGCTGGTCATATGACACTGCGGGGCTTCTGGTAAATGGAGTCACACTGATTTCCTTGCATGATTAAAATTACTGCCGAGTAGATTAAAAGCCCTTCGATGGGCCTCCGCTACCTGTGTCTGTTCTAGATCCCCAGTGTCTTTATTCCATCTGAAAGCAGGGTGAATCCGATGCTTCCTGGCCCCCTTGCTTCGCGGGGTGGTGCAAACTCGGCGGCGGGGCTGCCGCCTAATATTCCAGCTACCGATTGCCCAAGCAATTGAGTTGCACTCGAGAAAAGACCATGGGAAAGCCTTTATTAGGAATATGAACATCCATCAGGTTGCAGGTTACAATTTGAGCAGCCATTCCTTCGCTGCCTGATGCGTTTCGAAAGTTCATCTTTCTTTATCAAAGGCTCTCGCTGAGAATGGTTCATGCAGGGCGGGCTTCCATTCCCATTAAGTACAGCTGCTTAGCCGCGCCCTGGATGGGCTGGTCATATGACACTGCGGGGCTTCTGGTAAATGGAGTCACACTGATTTCCTTGAATGATTAAAATTACTGCCGAGTAGATTAAAAGCCCTTCGATGGGCCTCCGCTACCTGTGTCCGTTCTAGATCCCCAGTGTCTTTGTTCCATCTGAAAGCAGGGTGAATCCGATGCTTCCTGGCCCCCTTGCTTCGCGGGATGGTGCAAACTCGGCGGCGGGGCTGCCGCCTAATATTCCAGCTACCGATTGCCCAAGCAATTGAGTTGCACTCGAGAAAAGACCATGGGAAAGCCTTTATTAGGAATATGAACATCCATCAGGTTGCAGGTTACAATTTGAGCAGCCATTCCTTCGCTGCCTGACGCGTTTCGAAAGTTCATCTTTCTTTATCAAACGCTCTCGCTGAGAATGGTTCATGCAGGGCGGGCTTCCATTCCCATTAAGTACAGCTGCTTAGCCGCGCCCTGGATGTGCTGGTCTGGTCATATGACACTGCGGGGCTTCTGGTAAATGGAGTCACACTGATTTCCTTGCATGATTAAAATTACTGCCGAGTAGATTAAAAGCCCTTCGATGGGCCTCCGCTACCTGTGTCCGTTCTAGATCACCAGAGTCTTTATTCCATCTGAAAGCAGGGTGAATCCGATGCTTCCTGGCCCCCTTGCTTCGCGGGGTGGTGCAAACTCGGCGGCGGGGCTGCCGCCTAATATTCCAGCTACCGATTGCCCAAGCAATTGAGTTGCACTCGAGAAAAGACCATGGGAAAGCCTTTATTAGGAACATGAACATCCATCAGGTTGCAGGTCACAATTTGAGCAGCCATTCCTTCGCTGCCTGACGCGTTTCGAAAGTTCATCTTTCTTTATCAAAGGCTCTCGCTGAGAATGGTTCATGCAGGGCGGGCTTCCATTCCCATTAAGTACAGCTGCTTAGCCGCGCCCTGGATGGGCTGGTCATATGACACTGCGGGGCTTCTGGTAAATGGAGTCACACTGATTTCCTTGCATGATTAAAATTACTGCCGAGTAGATTAAAAGCCCTTCGATAGGCCTCCGCTACCTGTGTCCGTTCTAGATCCCCAGTGTCTTTATTCCATCTGAAAGCAGGGTGAATCCGATGCTTCCTGGCCCCCTTGCTTCGCGGGGTGGTGCAAACTCAGCGGCGGGGCTGCCGCCTAATATTCCAGCTACCGATTGCCCAAGCAATTGAGTTGCACTCGAGAAAAGACCATGGGAAAGCCTTTATTAGGAATATGAACATCCATCAGGTTGCAGGTTACAATTTGAGCAGCCATTCCTTCGCTGCCTGACGCGTTTCGAAAGTTCATCTTTCTTTATCAAAGGCTCTCGCTGAGAATGGTTCATGCAGGGCGGGCTTCCATTCCCATTAAGTACAGCTGCTTAGCCGCGCCCTGGATGGGCTGGTCATATGACACTGCGGGGCTTCTGGTAAATGGAGTCACACTGATTTCCTTGCATGATTAAAATTACTGCCGAGTAGATTAAAAGCCCTTCGATGGGCCTCCGCTACCTGTGTCTGTTCTAGATCCCCAGTGTCTTTATTCCATCTGAAAGCAGGGTGAATCCGATGCTTCCTGGCCCCCTTGCTTCGCGGGGTGGTGCAAACTCGGCGGCGGGGCTGCTGCCTAATATTCCAGCTACCGATTGCCCAAGCAATTGAGTTGCACTCGAGAAAAGACCATGGGAAAGCCTTTATTAGGAATATGAACATCCATCAGGTTGCAGGTTACAATTTGAGCAGCCATTCCTTCGCTGCCTGATGCGTTTCGAAAGTTCATCTTTCTTTATCAAAGGCTCTCGCTGAGAATGGTTCATGCAGGGCGGGCTTCCATTCCCATTAAGTACAGCTGCTTAGCCGCGCCCTGGATGGGCTGGTCATATGACACTGCGGGGCTTCTGGTAAATGGAGTCACACTGATTTCCTTGCATGATTAAAATTACTGCCGAGTAGATTAAAAGCCCTTCGATGGGCCTCCGCTCCCTGTGTCCGTTCTAGATCCCCAGTGTCTTTGTTCCATCTGAAAGCAGGGTGAATCCGATGCTTCCTGGCCCCCTTGCTTCGCGGGGTGGTGCAAACTCGGCGGCGGGGCTGCCGCCTAATATTCCAGCTACCGATTGCCCAAGCAATTGAGTTGCACTCGAGAAAAGACCATGGGAAAGCCTTTATTAGGAATATGAACATCCATCAGGTTGCAGGTTACAATTTGAGCAGCCATTCCTTCGCTGCCTGACGCGTTTCGAAAGTTCATCTTTCTTTATCAAAGGCTCTCGCTGAGAATGGTTCATGCAGGGCGGGCTTCCATTCCCATTAAGTACAGCTGCTTAGCCGCGCCCTGGATGGGCTGGTCATATGACACTGCGGGGCTTCTGGTAAATGGAGTCACACTGATTTCCTTGCATGATTAAAATTACTGCCGAGTAGATTAAAAGCCCTTCGATGGGCCTCCGCTACCTGTGTCCGTTCTAGATCCCCAGTGTCTTTATTCCATCTGAAAGCAGGGTGAATCCGATACTTCCTGGCCCCCTTGCTTCGCGGGGTGGTGCAAACTCGGCGGCGGGGCTGCCGCCTAATATTCCAGCTACCGATTGCCCAAGCAATTGAGTTGCACTCGAGAAAAGACCATGGGAAAGCCTTTATTAGGAATATGAACATCCATCAGGTTGCAGGTTACAATTTGAGCAGCCATTCCTTCGCTGCCTGACGCGCTTCGAAAGTTCATCTTTCTTTATCAAAGGCTCTCGCTGAGAATGGTTCATGCAGGGCGGGCTTCCATTCCCATTAAGTACAGCTGCTTAGCCGCGCCCTGGATGGGCTGGTCATATGACACTGCGGGGCTTCTGGTAAATGGAGTCACACTGATTTCCTTGCATGATTAAAATTACTGCCGAGTAGATTAAAAGCCCTTCGATGGGCCTCCGCTACCTGTGTCCGTTCTAGATCCCCTGTGTCTTTATTCCATCTGAAAGCAGGGTGAATCCGATGCTTCCTGGCCCCCTTGCTTCGCGGGGTGGTGCAAACTCGGCGGCGGGGCTGCCGCCTAATATTCCAGCTACCGATTGCCCAAGCAATTGAGTTGCACTCGAGAAAAGACCATGGGAAAGCCTTTATTAGGAATATGAACATCCATCAGGTTGCAGGTTACAATTTGAGCAGCCATTCCTTCACTGCCTGACGCGTTTCGAAAGTTCATCTTTCTTTATCAAAGGCTCTCGCTGAGAATGGTTCATGCAGGGCGGGCTTCCATTCCCATTAAGTACAGCTGCTTAGCCGCGCCCTGGATGGGCTGGTCATATGACACTGCGGGGCTTCTGGTAAATGGAGTCACACTGATTTCCTTGCATGATTAAAATTACTGCCGAGTAGATTAAAAGCCCTTCGATGGGCCTCCGCTACCTGTGTCCGTTCTAGATCCCCAGTGTCTTTATTCCATCTGAAAGAAGGGTGAATCCGATGCTTCCTGGCCCCCTTGCTTCGCGGGGTGGTGCAAACTCAGCAGCGGGGCTGCCGCCTAATATTCCAGCTACCGATTGCCCAAGCAATTGAGTTGCACTCGAGAAAAGACCATGGGAAAGCCTTTATTAGGAATATGAACATCCATCAGGTTGCAGGTTACAATTTGAGCAGCCATTCCTTCGCTGCCTGACGCATTTCGAAAGTTCATCTTTCTTTATCAAAGGCTCTCGCTGAGAATGGTTCATGCAGGGCGGGCTTCCATTCCCATTAAGTACAGCTGCTTAGCCGCGCCCTGGATGGGCTGGTCATATGACACTGCAGGGCTTCTGGTAAATGGAGTCACACTGATTTCCTTGCATGATTAAAATTACTGCCGAGTAGATTAAAAGCCCTTCGATGGGCCTCCGCTACCTGTGTCCGTTCTAGATCCCCAGTGTCTTTATTCCATCTGAAAGCAGGGTGAATCCGATGCTTCCTGGCCCCCTTGCTTCGCGGGGTGGTGCAAACTCGGCGGCGGGGCTGCCGCCTAATATTCCAGCTACCGATTGCCCAAGCAATTGAGTTGCACTCGAGAAAAGACCATGGGAAAGCCTTTATTAGGAATATGAACATCCATCAGGTTGCAGGTTACAGTTTGAGCAGCCATTCCTTCGCTGCCTGACGCATTTCGAAAGTTCATCTTTCTTTATCAAAGGCTCTCGCTGAGAATGGTTCATGCAGGGCGGGCTTCCATTCCCATTAAGTACAGCTGCTTAGCCGCGCCCTGGATGGGCTGGTCATATGACACTGCAGGGCTTCTGGTAAATGGAGTCACACTGATTTCCTTGCATGATTAAAATTACTGCCGAGTAGATTAAAAGCCCTTCGATGGGCCTCCGCTACCTGTGTCCGTTCTAGATCCCCAGTGTCTTTATTCCATCTGAAAGCAGGGTGAATCCGATGCTTCCTGGCCCCCTTGCTTCGCGGGGTGGTGCAAACTCGGCGGCGGGGCTGCCGCCTAATATTCCAGCTACCGATTGCCCAAGCAATTGAGTTGCACTCGAGAAAAGACCATGGGAAAGCCTTTATTAGGAATATGAACATCCATCAGGTTGCAGGTTACAATTTGAGCAGCCATTCCTTCACTGCCTGACGCGTTTCGAAAGTTCATCTTTCTTTATCAAAGGCTCTCGCTGAGAATGGTTCATGCAGGGCGGGCTTCCATTCCCATTAAGTACAGCTGCTTAGCCGCGCCCTGGATGGGCTGGTCATATGATACTGCGGGGCTTCTGGTAAATGGAGTCACACTGATTTCCTTGCATGATTAAAATTACTGCCGAGTAGATTAAAAGCCCTTCGATGGGCCTCCGCTACCTGTGTCCGTTCTAGATCCCCAGTGTCTTTATTCCATCTGAAAGCAGGGTGAATCCGATGCTTCCTGGCCCCCTTGCTTCGCGGGGTGGTGCAAACTCGGCGGCGGGGCTGCCGCCTAATATTCCAGCTACCGATTGCCCAAGCAATTGAGTTGCACTCGAGAAAAGACCATGGGAAAGCCTTTATTAGGAATATGAACATCCATCAGGTTGCAGGTTACAATTTGAGCAGCCATTCCTTCGCTGCCTGACGCGCTTCGAAAGTTCATCTTTCTTTATCAAAGGCTCTCGCTGAGAATGGTTCATGCAGGGCGGGCTTCCATTCCCATTAAGTACAGCTGCTTAGCCGCGCCCTGGATGGGCTGGTCATATGACACTGCGGGGCTTCTGGTAAATGGAGTCACACTGATTTCCTTGCATGATTAAAATTACTGCCGAGTAGATTAAAAGCCCTTCGATGGGCCTCCGCTACCTGTGTCCGTTCTAGATCCCCTGTGTCTTTATTCCATCTGAAAGCAGGGTGAATCCGATGCTTCCTGGCCCCCTTGCTTCGCGGGGTGGTGCAAACTCGGCGGCGGGGCTGCCGCCTAATATTCCAGCTACCGATTGCCCAAGCAATTGAGTTGCACTCGAGAAAAGACCATGGGAAAGCCTTTATTAGGAATATGAACATCCATCAGGTTGCAGGTTACAATTTGAGCAGCCATTCCTTCACTGCCTGACGCGTTTCGAAAGTTCATCTTTCTTTATCAAAGGCTCTCGCTGAGAATGGTTCATGCAGGGCGGGCTTCCATTCCCATTAAGTACAGCTGCTTAGCCGCGCCCTGGATGGGCTGGTCATATGACACTGCGGGGCTTCTGGTAAATGGAGTCACACTGATTTCCTTGCATGATTAAAATTACTGCCGAGTAGATTAAAAGCCCTTCGATGGGCCTCCGCTACCTGTGTCCGTTCTAGATCCCCAGTGTCTTTATTCCATCTGAAAGAAGGGTGAATCCGATGCTTCCTGGCCCCCTTGCTTCGCGGGGTGGTGCAAACTCAGCAGCGGGGCTGCCGCCTAATATTCCAGCTACCGATTGCCCAAGCAATTGAGTTGCACTCGAGAAAAGACCATGGGAAAGCCTTTATTAGGAATATGAACATCCATCAGGTTGCAGGTTACAATTTGAGCAGCCATTCCTTCGCTGCCTGACGCATTTCGAAAGTTCATCTTTCTTTATCAAAGGCTCTCGCTGAGAATGGTTCATGCAGGGCGGGCTTCCATTCCCATTAAGTACAGCTGCTTAGCCGCGCCCTGGATGGGCTGGTCATATGACACTGCAGGGCTTCTGGTAAATGGAGTCACACTGATTTCCTTGCATGATTAAAATTACTGCCGAGTAGATTAAAAGCCCTTCGATGGGCCTCCGCTACCTGTGTCCGTTCTAGATCCCCAGTGTCTTTATTCCATCTGAAAGCAGGGTGAATCCGATGCTTCCTGGCCCCCTTGCTTCGCGGGGTGGTGCAAACTCGGCGGCGGGGCTGCCGCCTAATATTCCAGCTACCGATTGCCCAAGCAATTGAGTTGCACTCGAGAAAAGACCATGGGAAAGCCTTTATTAGGAATATGAACATCCATCAGGTTGCAGGTTACAATTTGAGCAGCCATTCCTTCGCTGCCTGACGCATTTCGAAAGTTCATCTTTCTTTATCAAAGGCTCTCGCTGAGAATGGTTCATGCAGGGCGGGCTTCCATTCCCATTAAGTACAGCTGCTTAGCCGCGCCCTGGATGGGCTGGTCATATGACACTGCAGGGCTTCTGGTAAATGGAGTCACACTGATTTCCTTGCATGATTAAAATTACTGCCGAGTAGATTAAAAGCCCTTCGATGGGCCTCCGCTACCTGTGTCCGTTCTAGATCCCCAGTGTCTTTATTCCATCTGAAAGCAGGGTGAATCCGATGCTTCCTGGCCCCCTTGCTTCGCGGGGTGGTGCAAACTCGGCGGCGGGGCTGCCGCCTAATATTCCAGCTACCGATTGCCCAAGCAATTGAGTTGCACTCGAGAAAAGACCATGGGAAAGCCTTTATTAGGAATATGAACATCCATCAGGTTGCAGGTTACAATTTGAGCAGCCATTCCTTCACTGCCTGACGCGTTTCGAAAGTTCATCTTTCTTTATCAAAGGCTCTCGCTGAGAATGGTTCATGCAGGGCGGGCTTCCATTCCCATTAAGTACAGCTGCTTAGCCGCGCCCTGGATGGGCTGGTCATATGACACTGCGGGGCTTCTGGTAAATGGAGTCACACTGATTTCCTTGCATGATTAAAATTACTGCCGAGTAGATTAAAAGCCCTTCGATGGGCCTCCGCTACCTGTGTCCGTTCTAGATCCCCAGTGTCTTTATTCCATCTGAAAGCAGGGTGAATCCGATGCTTCCTGGCCCCCTTGCTTCGCGGGGTGGTGCAAACTCGGCGGCGGGGCTGCCGCCTAATATTCCAGCTACCGATTGCCCAAGCAATTGAGTTGCACTCGAGAAAAGACCATGGGAAAGCCTTTATTAGGAATATGAACATCCATCAGGTTGCAGGTTACAATTTGAGCAGCCATTCCTTCGCTGCCTGACGCGTTTCGAAAGTTCATCTTTCTTTATCAAAGGCTCTCGCTGAGAATGGTTCATGCAGGGCGGGCTTCCATTCCCATTAAGTACAGCTGCTTAGCCGCGCCCTGGATGGGCTGGTCATATGACACTGCGGGGCTTCTGGTAAATGGAGTCACACTGATTTCCTTGCATGATTAAAATTACTGCCGAGTAGATTAAAAGCCCTTCGATGGGCCTCCGCTACCTGTGTCCGTTCTAGATCCCCAGTGTCTTTATTCCATCTGAAAGCAGGGTGAATCGGATGCTTCCTGGCCCCCTTGCTTCGCGGGGTGGTGCAAACTCGGCGGCGGGGCTGCCGCCTAATATTCCAGCTACCGATTGCCCAAGCAATTGAGTTGCACTCGAGAAAAGACCATGGGAAAGCCTTTATTAGGAATATGAACATCCATCAGGTTGCAGGTTACAATTTGAGCAGCCATTCCTTCGCTGCCTGACGCGTTTCGAAAGTTCATCTTTCTTTATCAAAGGCTCTCGCTGAGAATGGTTCATGCAGGGCGGGCTTCCATTCCCATTAAGTACAGCTGCTTAGCCGCGCCCTGGATGGGCTGGTCATATGACACTGCGGGGCTTCTGGTAAATGGAGTCACACTGATTTCCTTGCATGATTAAAATTACTGCCGATTAAAAGCCCTTCGATGGGCCTCCGCTACCTGTGTCCGTTCGGAATATATATATATATATATATATATATATATATATATATATATAAAACGAACATCATACCAACATGGCACATTGGATTTTCAAATGGCTGAACAATTGTTAACCAGCTTTTGTAATATATCCAACTGTTGAATTATTTCTATATGTACATTCCTAACCGTGGTACGTTTACACACTGGTGTATCAGTATAGTTTCTCATGTAGACTTAAAATAATACATGGTTTTATTGTGCCACAATGCATTGATGTCCTCCTATCAGGTTGCAATCATAATGTTTCTTATTTAATCACTGTATTATAATTATTGTCACATGGTGTAGACATACCTGATATTTCCTTTATGTCTATGATAAGAGTTGCTGTGACAACTATGGTGGATTGTGCCCTGCTTTTGCAATATAAGTAAACACTATAGAGGGACCAGATGTAGTGAAGAAGACGGTTTTACCCGTCGAAACGCGTCTGGGCGTCCTTTTGAAATAAACATTTCTTTGATACATCGTCCCACGGTGTCAGCGCCTGTCTTCGTATGCCAGAAATTCAGGATTGGTTTAATATAAAGAGACTTTCCCGGAATCTCCACGCTGACCCTCCTCGTTTTGGTGCTCCTCGCTGCCGGAATCTCTTTGGACTTATCTTTTGAAGAAGGAAAACGAAGAGCCCCCCGCAGCAGACATCCCAGGACCGAAGCGTGAAACAAGCCAGCTAACAGTGAGTATCCTGTCTCTCGAGAACGCCGGAGGGCGATTTGAGTCCCAGGTAAGCTCTCTTGTGTGTTGTGCTAAGAAGCGGCTTCTTGAGTCCATTAAGGTGGCTGATGGGAGAGGTAGTCCCGTAATCGTTGACATACGGGCAGTGGGAATCAAAGAGAATTATCATTTCCCAAGGATGGCCGAGGATTGGATAAAGGAGCGAGAGGCCGCAGCAGTAGACATTTTTAGCGATACAACTAATGCTACAGTCCTGCCTAATAAAAGCGGCATACCTACAGCACCGACAGGCAGTGATCTTAAAAAACTCACAGCAGAACTTGATAAACTACGCAAGCATGAAGTTTCCAAATGGTGGGAATGTACATCTCTGAAACATTATCTCTATGTGGGTCGTATCCCCAGGGGGCTGAGGATCTTAGTAGCACCCACGTACGAAAATCCAGACCCTGCAATGTTGCAGGAATGGGCAGAAAACAATGCGCAATCCTCCAGGAACATGTTACAGATCTTAATCAAGTACGCCACTACTGACAGAGAAAAAATAATGGTCAGAATTGAAGAAATCCACAATGAGCTTAAGAAATTGGACACAGAAGAAGTTAACAAAAATCTTGATGAAATTAAAGTCAGAGTAATGAAACATGAACAAATCATCAAGGAACGTAAAGCCGTGAAATTTCAACGGGATAGAAATGACTATCTACAAGGAAGGATCTATACTTTTTTGAGAAAATTTGAAAATATCCGCCGTCAACAGATGTCATCAGCAGGCACCAGTACAATAAGAACAGTGGTACCTAGCGAATCTGAACTAAGTTCGGAGATTGAATCCGATACTGAAGCTATGAGCAATATTACTCAGACCTGTAATGCACCAACACCTGTAGAGGAATTTGTTTTTTTACGTATGGAGCGCATAATGAGTCTACGACCAAGACCAATGCGCTAAGACCAAATTCCAAGAACACAAAGTCAAAAAGGAGACGAAGGAAAGACAGGAGATGGGGCAAACACAATGCAAAGAACAGGCAAACCAACATTCAGAAGGAACAGACGCAGATCGACATGGATATAGACAATCGAAGTACAGTCATAAATCTCACCAACATGGCGTTAACTAAAGAAGAAGAAAGTACCCTCTCCCTTGGCCTATCATTCTGTACTAATACAAATTTTGACTATACACAAACCAGGATTGATTTATATAATTTCACTCGTACATTAAAACTACGTAAATATTTCTTCAACAGCCCAAGTACCAATACTGAAGCCATTAAGGAGATATCCACCACTCCACGAGTGGAAGGACTCAATGTAGCTGACATGACCATCCTTAAAGGCATCACAGAACTGGCATATGAACAAGAAACCTGCCCCATCACCACAACACAGGCAGCAATCAGTTCTGATCTAAACATCTTGGAGTCTGCTCCAACACCGTTTAAACCCAAGTCTGTATTCACACCACTCATGCCCAAGGATGGCATTGACATTTTTGCAGAACGGGTAATTAAAGACCTTAAGGATTTGGCCATAATGAGCAGCAGTGACTTTATTAAAACGAAACACAATGTCATAATCGAATATGCCAATGTCATGAAGAAAATCAAGGACAGAACTGACATAGTTGTACGGTGTTCCGATAAAGGGGGAAACGTAGTCCTTTGGCCCATCAAAATGTATAATAAGGAGGCACTAAATCAATTGCAAGACAAAGAATGTTACAATCGTATCAGCACTACAGGCATTATCAGTGTGAAAGAAAAATATCACAAGTGTTTATATGATTGGAGATGTGGTGGTCTCATTTCGAAAGCTGAATTTGATTTTCTGAAAAATGATTACCCCACCACGCCTCAACTATACCTCCTCCCAAAGATACATAAGAATGCTCAGATTCCTCCTGGCAGGCCAATCATATCTGCAATTGACAGCTTATTTGAAAACACCAGCAGACTATTTTTTACAACCATTTGTTAAGGAACTTCCAGCCTACATCATAGACACTGGTGACTTCTTGGCAAAAATTTATGATCTAGCTTGGCACGATGATTATGTGCTCATGACTCTCGACGTACAAAGCCCGTACATGAGTATCAGACACAAAGATGGCCTAAATGCACTCAACCACTACTTAGGCACCAGACACATAGGGTTACATCATCACACACTCATGCTTTTACATATGGCCGAGTGGTGTCTGGAAAATAATATCTTCATTTTTGACAGGCTATTGTACAAACAAGTGCAGGGAACTGCCATGGGTACCTGCTTCGCCCCCAGCTATGCTAATTTGCATATGGGCTGGTGGGAGGAGCAGGTACTCAAGAAGAGACATGAAAGCTTTTTCATGAACAATGTCATTCTATATAAAAGATATATAGACGACATCTTCATCTTATGGCAAGGCACTGAACAGAGCGCAATTGACTTTGTGTCCGTCATCAATGATAACTCTCTCAACCTGAAGTTTACATGTGCCACCAGTAAAGAGTCCATTTGCTTTTTAGATCTGGAATTGTATATAGAAAATCAAAAGATACAATCAAGGACGTTTAGGAAACCCACGTCAGGCAATGCTATCCTCCACGCCAGCAGTTTCCATCCCCGTAATCTTATAGACAGCATTCCTTACGCTGAATGCTTAAGGATGAAACGTAATTGCAGCACCCAAGACAGTCTTAATACCTCTACAGACAGTCTCTTTAAACGGTTAAAGGACAGGGGTTACAACACCAAAACATTAAGATTGGCGAAACAGAAATGTGACCCATTTAAAAGGGAAGAACTAATGTTTAAGGATAGCAAACAACAAACACAAAAGACAACAGATAACACACCTCGACTCATTACTGGTTATAACACCTACCACATGAATCTTAGAAAGATCCTATATAGACACTGGCCCTTAGTGCGCAATGACCCTACAATAGGACCAACATGCTCAAAATTCCCCCAGTTGCCTTTCAGAAGAGCAAAGAGTATGCAACAGGAATTGGTAACTAATGCACCTACACTCATCAAGGGGGGTACCTGGCTCAAACCACAGAGAGGCTTTCAGAAGTGTTCAAAATGCAAAGCCTGCAAACACGGTGTGAACACCAGATCCATTTCTCTTCCCCTTAGAAAAACCCCTTTTGAAATCCGGGGAAGTTTTTCTTGCAAAACAGATTTCGCAGTATATGTCCTTCGCTGTACTTGCAACAAAATGTATGTAGGGAGTACCATACATCCTGTACATGTCCGGATATTGCAACATCTAAGGGCCATCACTAATGAGATGACCCGACATATCCGGTAGCGAGACATATCAACCTACAACATGAGGGCAGAATAGATGAACTATCTTATTTTGTAATTGACAGCATTGAAAAAAATATAAGGGGAGGGAACAGACAATTAAGTCTGAGAAGACTAGAATCCAGATACATTATACTTCTGGACAGCAAGATCCCTAATGGGATGAATGCTAACGAAGCGCTAAATGTACATCTCTAAAAATATTGCAAATGTCTACTATCTGTGTACGTATCTCGCTCCTGAGTTCCGATCCGCAACATGTGGACCCTTCTCCTTTCATAACACTTTTTACTTTTCATGGCACATACACCTCTTATCTTCTCTTTCTTTTTTGAACACCTTGCTTATCTGCCCACTTGGGCTTAAATAACGAACATCATACCAACATGGCATATTGGATTCTCAAATGGCTGAACAATTGTTAACCAGCTTTTGTAATATATCCAACTGTTGAATTATTTCTATATGTACATTCCTAACCATAGTACGTTTACACACTGGTGTATCAGTATAGTTTCTCATGTAGACTTAAATTAATACATGGTTTTATTGTGCCACAATGCATTGATGTTCTCCTATCAGGTTGCAATCATAATGTTTCTTATTTAATCACTGTATTATAATTATTGTCACATGGTGTAGACATCCCTGATATTTCCTTTATGTCTATGATAAGAGCTGCTGTGACAACTATGGTGGATTGTGCCTCGCTTTTGCAATATAAGTAAACACTATAGAGGGACCAGATGTAGTGAAGAAGACGGTTTTACCCGTCGAAACGCGTCTGGGCGTCCTTTTGAAATAAACATTTCTTTGATACATCGTCCCACGGTGTCAGCGCCTGTCTTCGTATGCCAGAAATTCAGGAATGGTTTAATATATATATATATATATATATATATATATATATATATATATATATATATATATATATATATATACATACATATTACCTACTGGCGGTCGCCAGTAGGTAGTTATAGTTAGGACCACGTTTCCATAGGAAAACCGCAACATTCTATTTTGAATAACTTTGGCGCCGGTCGACGAATCCTCGCGAATTTTTCAAAATAGGTGGGGCGCTACGCTCCGCTCCTACCCTGAAAGTCTCGGGGGGATTCGTCAAGCGGGGGCTGAGATAAAAGGGGGGTCCCAAAACACGTTTTTCCCATGCATTTTTCCATAGGACCTTTAGACACAGCTACAGCCCGAACGGCTGAACAGAATTACTTGAAATTTGGCAGAGAGGTAGTCCTCAGGTCAAGGAAGTGCCTTTTGTAGGTTTGGTGTAAATCTGTTCAGTAGATTCTGAGAAAATAGCATTTAAATCAATATATATATCTGTGACAGCTTACGGTGCGCTTACGGTGCGCTTACCGTACGCGTACGGTGGCGTGCGCGAGCGCGATTTTGATTGGCTCCTAGATCTTAGTAAACATTCGAATTGGTCGAAACCAGGAAGTGGCGGCCGCCATTTTCTCTCTCGCTCTCAGAGTTGGGCAGCAAAAATGAAGGCCAAAAATGTCTAAAGGGGCAGTTTCTTCAGATCCTAATCACCCAGCATTGATATAGGGGTCCCCAAACAACCACCAAGCCTCCAAAAAAAATAATTTTTTTTTCGGAAAATCGGCGATTACGCTTACCGTAAAAATTTTGTAAAAAAAAAATTTTCCACACTATCCCCACCCCGTGTGCAAATGGTGCCCGAAGGGCACCATTTGTGCATGGCATTTTCCCTTTGTGAAATTATTAAGAATACATTTTACAAAGATGTGCATAATATGTCCCCCATGTGCGCACGGTGCGCGAAGCGCATCGTGCGTACATGGCCCATCCCGCATAACGTGGGCACGCGGTGCGCACAGCGCACCGCGTGACCACCGTGCGTGCATGGCACTAACTGCGTAAAGTGGGCGCGCGGTGCGCGAAACGCACCGCGTGCTCACTGTGCGCGCACGGTGCGCGAAGCGCACCGTGCGCGCACGCAACGAACTGCGTTAACTGGGCGCGCACGCCACGAATGGCGTAAAGTAACTTAGCATTTAAAAAACCGTACAAATTCACTGAAAAAACCATAGGTTTCACACACGTTATAGTTAGGAATTAGCATTTAAAAAACCTTGCAAATTCACTGAAAAAACCATAGGTTTCACACATGTTATAGTTAGCTGTACATTTCACTCGTAAAAAACCAATGAAATTCCCCCGTTATAGTTAGTGCAGGCAACTATAACTCACGCGACCGCAATCTTCTGCTGATGACATATGTGTCTTTATGAAAAAAAAATATTTGTAATATATGTATAGCTAAAATTTAATGGAAGAAGACATGGGCAAATAAGTGTCTAAATACAGTATTAGCATCAGCAGAAGATTGCGGTCGCGTGAGTTATAGTTGCCTGCACTAACTATAACGGGGGAATTTCATTGGTTTTTTACGAGTGAAATGTACAGCTAACTATAACATGTGTGAAACCTATGGTTTTTTCAGTGAATATATATATATATATATATATATATATATATATATATATATATATATATATATATATATAAAATGTATATTAACATTATGGTGCCTATTCCGATCCGGGTAAAATATTTTGCGTACGACTCGTATCCGTATATTTTCACGTACGAATCGTACAAGTACCGTACAAACTGCGAAGTACGATTCGTACGTGAAAAATACATATGAATTGCGTCGGGAAAATGGTCCGAGAGGGAGCCGGAAATTTTAACGTCCGAATAGCGTCGGGAAAAGTGTCCGATAGGGAGCCGGACATTTTTACGTGCAAATCGTAAAACAGAAGTCCGAGCGCGCAAGTACGATCCGTACCGCCCGTCCGAATACACAACCGCATGTAAAAAGCCCCGTACGGAGCGAACGCTGTAGCACACATGTACACGGGTACACTTGTGCCCGGATACGAGTTGTACAGCCCCGCTCACCCTGCACATGTCAGCACCGTACCCCCGTATGTCAGCATCGTACCCCCCCTCCGCACCGTACCCCAACACCATATCACAGCCCCGCACCTGTACGCTCCGCACCCCAAGCCCGTCTCCCAGCCCGCACCTGTACGCCCCGTACCCCAGGACCGTACCCCCACCCCTTGTATGTACGCGCCGTACCCCCACCCTGTGTATGTACTAGGCCTGGGCAAAAATTTCGTTCCGTTCGCGGAAATTGCGATAATTTGACATTTTTGCGTTCCGCGGAGAGCGCGAAAATGTCAAAAATTCCGGTTTCCGCAGCTTGGCGATAATTTGTTTCTTGCTCGCGCTGTAAAATGATACATTCTCGCGCGCGCGCGATCGCCTTACCTGAATCCCTGCGTTCGCCGACAAGTTTTCTTGATCCGGTCGCGTTCTCCATGAGATGTTGTATTGTTTTTAGCCATTTGCGCTGTCTCGCGACAGTTCGCGCCCGCAGTGACGTCATGCGTCGCGCGATCACGTCTTTCTTCTCGCGATCATGCACCGCGAGAACAACTCAAAACAAGATGGCCGCGCCCGCAAGCAACCACATGGGTAAGTTGGCGACCCGCAACCATGCAGAAAATCTCGCGAACATGCCGGAAAAAAACTTCCGCATCTTTGCGATATTTCTGCTTGTTTGCGATAATTTTAAACATTCTCGCGATAATTTGCGAAGGTTAATTCCGCAAATTCCGCCCACCCCTAGTATGTACGCGCCGTACCCCCACCCTGTGTATGTACGCGCCGTACCCCCACCCCGTGTATGTACGCGCCATACCCCCACCCCGTGTATGTACGCACCGTACCCCCAGCGCATATGCGCTGGTGGTACGGCGTGTACATACACGGGGTGGGGGTACGGTGCATACATACACGGGGTGGGGGTACGGCGCATACATAAGGCCCTCTTTTCCTCGTGCATCGCGGCGTACTTAGCTTTTCCGGCACTTTTTGGCTCCCGTAAAAATATAGCCGTGCGGAGTGCTGTGGGTACGAATCATACTTGCTGGTCCGTGAAACGCTGCCTGACTCCGTGCGGACGTCGCGTACGCGCTGTCCAGGATCGGAATTGTATGTATTTTTTAGCCGCACGGTGTTTTTTACGATTCGTACGGAAAAGGTATTTCTGTACGAATCGTACTTGCTGGTTTGTACGGTGGAATTCTTGGGTACGAGTCGTACGGAGAAAACGCTCCGTACGACCATTTGTACCCGGGTTTTACAGGATCGGAATCGGCACCTAAGTGTTATGAGGTTCTGTTTAAAGTTCCTGCATCCATTAGTTTTTATGGCAGAGTGTTGTAGTGTCAATAGTTTAGAATATGTGGTGCTGGACTTACTCCAGGGCAGTGCTAGAGTGCATTTTGAAGTGTTTTGGGTCTTTTTGGCTGTAATAACATTATACGTGTAAATTCAAATCTACACCCTGTTTCAGGGGTTGGAAACCTGTAGTGGTGAATAATCAGAGGTAGTAAATTTGCTACTAAGTATAAGAGTAAACTTATACTTCTATATTTACTCAAATGTAAATTTCCCATTGTGAATAGGCACCATTATGAGTGATGCTACTTATCATCCTACACATCATGCAACACTCATGAGCACAACATAATGCTGCAATCCTTACTCTACTCCTTATGGCTGTATGCAGTATGTAACGTGAGCCACTTTAGAGCTTCCGGTGATCATAATTATGTTTAAGGTGGTTGAATGTGGTAATGTGGCCTGTAGTGCCTGCTTTATTGAGAGGCTCTGTGCAAAACCTCAAGGACATTGGGGACATCTTATGTCACAAACCTATCTTAAAGGTCTCCATGCACTCCCCGAAGCCATGTAACAGGGAAATGAAAGGCTGTAAAACGGTTTATAAAAGGTGCCACACTTACATGCGCTACAATGCATAAATGGGCCACTATATTATGGATGTGTTGCGTTGTGGCACCCAAAAGAGGAGATGGTACTGCTTCACAGCTAGAAGGATTTTTTTCTGTTCACATAGCAGGTGAAGGTGTTGTGGCCTTATTGTGCAGTGCAAGTTTTTGTGCACAGTGCAAAAAAATATTTCCTTGCATTTAGGAGCCGAGCCTTTTTGCCTGCACTTGATTTTCTCAGTTTATACATGCATTGAACCTAGGAATTTCTAAATCTATTCCGCATCCTTACCCCATCTCTTGGCTGGAGGGCTACTTAAGCTGGCAATATATTTACTTATGTGTCTCTCATTTATCTTAAAGCTATTGCCAAAACAAAGTGCAGAATTGGACTGCAAAATCTCTCATTAATACATTAATAAATGCTCTTAGCCTTGAGTTTTTTTTTTTTTATAAAATGACATCATTTACTATTAAAAACGTAATCAGTATGATTGAAAATATTTGGTAATTTAATGTAAATGGTAAATCAGACAGTGATAAGCAATCACAAATTCTGCATTTTGTTTGAATCCTAGCAAGGTGAGTCATAGCTAGTACCTGAGCCAGGCCTCTTTACAGTATCAACCTTCTTACCATGACAGCTGCCTGTGAAGAGTTCTAACAAAGAATTAGATTCTTGACCTACCTCACCAAATGTGCCTACCCGGGAGACATGCTGCTGGAGAAGACATCTTTAGATTCATTCCCCCTCCTGCACAGAAGTCTGAGTATCTACATGAAAATGTTTCTTATATCTGCTGCAACAAGATCCCAGTGTGTGAAAACTATGTAGTTTATGAAAGCTTTCATTGTGTTTTAAAATAGCACCATGAATAATGTGTCTTATTTGCAATGTTAATCATTTTAGAATATATTTAATTATTTGTTAATGTAACAGTTTATAAGGTATGTAGACATTTTTATTGATAATAAATATATAGTATATGGCATTAACGTTAATGCTATCATTGAATTCGGGTAATTCACTGCTTTGACTTCCCAGTGCTTAACAAATGTTGATAACCACTGTTATGATGTCACCTAAGGGAAGCACTAGCTTCCTATTTGTTCCACCACCTTGTTCTGGTCTCTAAAGACCCCAACAAGGTATCTGAATGGCAGTTGGTTGTCTCCCGCCTTCTCCCACCTCCCCTGGGTCTCCACAGACCTCAGGGAAACAGGGGAACATGGGCACTGCTGTGCCAGCACCAACTGCCTTCTCACCTGTCAGCAAGGGTCTTGGCAGACAAGCACTGAAAGAGAAAGTGAAGCTATGCTGACAAGCAACTGTCTCAAAGCTGTTGTTAGTGCGATGCTGGATCTCTTTTTCTCCAGTGATAGAGTGTGGAGTGCAGCTTTGGTTTGGTAGGGGTGTAATTGTATATAGGGTGGTGCGGATGAGTGCCAGAGGGCCAGGAACACTTTTCAGTTTGGATGGGTGTGTGTGCAGAGGTTGGTGGTGTGTGGGGGTGGGTGCCAGGACAAAAGGCATATTTTTGGACCAGCTGGTGGGTGGGGCAGCTGAAGACACTGGGCCTGCCGTGCCCCATACCTGCTGCTGGGGCCGAGCAGACGGCTGCATCCTGCTGAACAGAGGTAAGTGTGGCTGTTACAGAGCGTGCCACGGAGATAGGACTTGGGCCTGGAGGTACAGCCAGGAGATGTTCCGAGCGCAGATTTTTCAGGCTTGGGGGCCCAGCGAAAGGTGAAAATGCCTGACAATTGTGGGGGCCCTGCAAGAGGTCCATTAAGAAGGGGTGGTTGGTATTCTCTCCACTGCTAGTGGAAGCAGATACCAAGGGATGTGTGGTGAGCGGCCATGAGGATTTCATCTGCTCGGGTACTATACTGGGTGAAGTTACAGTGAAGCGGGGGAGAAGTCTGGATCACACCAAGTCTTGATGGAGGTCTTGGCTCACAAGCTATACAATTAACAGCAAGACTAATGACTCTGATGCCCTGATATTTACCCAGACCTAGACCTTCATGCGGACCCAGGCCCATGACAACAGCAGCCCACTACATGCTTCGTGTCAGAGACTCTTGAAGCCCCATATTAGATGTGACTGGATGGGGGATCCAGCAGCCATAGAAGCCCAGGCCCTAGTGGCACAAACCACATGACATAGATCAGCACTACTCCTGGCTGCGGAGACCACTTCCCAGGCAGGCTGGGGCAATGGCAAAATTGGATAATAAACAATCTCGACTACCCTTCAAGCCCCGACAAGGCTGTACACCGCCGCCATGAGACGAAAAATCTAATAATGCCACTGATGCTTCTCCTAGCCCAGAAACCAAAGGGCAGAAAATTAAGGCATTGCTTAAGGTGATGCAAAACAGTCTGACATCCATAGATTCCAAAATTAACAATCTCAATGCCTCCATCGAAACGAAATAGACAAACACAATGATTACCTA
Source organism: Triturus cristatus (assembly GCF_964204655.1). NCBI lineage: Eukaryota > Metazoa > Chordata > Amphibia > Caudata > Salamandridae > Triturus > Triturus cristatus. Next base: position 749,103,496 of record NC_140586.1, read on the forward strand.
CCTGAGATGCTTAATTTCGACAGCATAAGACACCATTACAAACCAAGTGCCAGAGGCTTCACATCATGGAGAATGGCTTCCATATAACTGTGACTAAAAATGAAGACCTAGAGGACAATTCCTGCCACAACAATATTCACATTCTAGGCACAGTGGAAGCTGCCATTACAGGTCAATACAGGCCACATAGAAGAATATGTAGAAAGATTCATGCTGGATACAGTCGGTCACAAGACCTTCTCATAACTGCTCATGGTGGAGAGAGCCTATAGATCTCTGATGGTCAGGACACCACCAGTATTATAGCATCCTTGCTGAACACAAAATTCAGACTGGCAAGAGATAAGAAGCAACTAACCTTCGAAGGCAACATCATCTCTCTATACACTGATTTTACAGCAGCCGTGCAAGAAGGACATTTATTACAAGTCAAACAGCACCTCCTTAAAGCCAATATCTAATATGGGAAGTGGCATTAACAATGTGGTGTAAACCACACATACTGTTTCAACGCAAGCATTACTACACTTGCCTTTACCATGCATATGACTTTCCCATGCATATTTCTTTAGAATGGTTTCCATTGTAAAAGCGGTCAATGCATATGCGTGGTAAAGGCAGTCAGTGAAATTTGTTGTAAAAGCATGTGTGGTAAAGGCATGCCTGGTAATGTTGTGGTTGTGGTAAAGCCTGCATTGTTAAGGCATGCAAAGTAATCACATGTGTGGTTCAATCATACAACCATCCAATGTGCCATGCTATATCTGGCCTGATTGTGGGTCACACATGACAGCAAGCAACACATTTTCCAGATCCGCTGGCAGTGGATTTCCTCAAGAAGGTCCCCCAGTGTGACAAAATGAGCGACGGCACAAGAGACACCTGCAATACCAAACAGTCTCTGAGTAACAATACGTCAGCAGCTCCCCAAGAGGAGAAATGTGGGTCACCTTTCTCAAAAGACAGACATTTGCTGCAAACAATTGACACTGTCTTCACAAGGCATTTGAGTTGCTCCACCATCGCTTTTTGGCCTGAATCCATTTCCCGCTCGAAAAAGCCAATGGTGCACTGATCCCCCACTGGTGAAAGTACTAGTGACTCCCTTGTACACTAGTACACTCGACTCCCTTGACTCTATTGAGGGGGAAACTGTTGGCCTCCCTGGCGACCCTGAAGGTAATCGCCCGAGTCTGCCTACTTGCAACATTTTTGTGGTTGTTTGGATAGTTTTGCAATCTAAGGGGAATGTGCTGTGTTGTACCAGGAAGGAAGATGAGAAATGTCCTAATGGGATTTGGCCATCAGGGTGGGTGGGCTAGGGCTGGTGGAGTGTTCATTTCTGACAAAGGGTTGATATTACACACTAGCAGCAGCAGACGAAAGACATCGCACAACATCATGTCTCCATGAACGCATTCAGGTCCCTCAGCTGATGCCTACCACTCAACCTCCTATTACAATCATGCCTGACAATGAGTGCACAGCCACTGTGTCATACCGGACCTGGAATGTAAGAGGGCTGGGTAACCCCAGAAAGAAGAAACTTGCGTTCTTGGAGAGACACCAAATTTCTGTGGCGTTACTGCAGGAGATTCAGTTCAATCCCCGAGCTGACACTTTGTTTGTGAAATGCTGGGAAGCCTATTGCTGTCTGTCCTCTTACTCCTCTTATGTCCGGGTGGTCATTACACTGCAAAAAGGTTCAGGTTCAGAAAAAAGTTTATTTAGACATGTGTCCTCAAAACATTCTAAAAAACACACTTAACAATCAAAACCTAGCTGCCCCCCAACCCATTACATTTCATCTTTAAAATTCTGTTTGACAGATCGTAAAAACCGAGCAATCCCAACTGCCACATCTAAATGTCGCTTCTCAGACAATAACAGTGCCGCTTTGTTCCTATGAAGAACATCATATTTAAAAAACAGAGGTAATAAAAACTTGATTCGATTTGCGAGATAAAAGACGCAGTCCATAAGGATATAAGTAAGGGTACATTTAACTTTCAAAGGGCAGGGACAGAGACCACTATTATTCTGCACCCTAGTCCTATGTGGGTGGGATGAGTAAATTGGATTGCATCCCACCCTAACCCTTAAGAATTAATTTCTTAAGCCTGGGTCTGGTAACTGTGATAAATAAGCGAAAATACTATCCTGGCTGAATGTGGCAAACGAGAAACTAATGGATGATTTATTCCTTAAATACAATAGATAGATTGATTCTGACGCCAAAGCAGTGGACTCTCTCAGTGCTCGTTTGCCTGGCAAAGGAAGCCAAGATGTAACTGTGCCCCTTTTTAAATGGAGGTTCTTAATTGAAGTTATTCTGGTTCAGACGGCCTTTGCCCACATCCTTTCACTACTTTGGATCACTTCCCAACACAATTTGGAGACTTTAACCACCTCATCATCCTCCAACAGTGTGTTGAAGTATCTTAGGGCCCGAGTAGAGGCCGCCATATTCCAAGAGACCAGACTGCACTCTCTCCTTATAGCCTGAACCATGTTAACTTGGGGGAGTGATAGAAGTCTTTTAAGCACTACCCCTTCCAGTCTGTCCCATTCATAGGTTGGATCAAGAGAAAAGACCTCTCCCCCATATTGGCCTAACGGTGGTATCTTCCCTTCATAGGCCTTTAGTAATGGGATATGGGATAGCCCCCCAAATCTACCATTGAATTTGGACAGACATCTTGTCTACAATAGGGCTTTCTGCTTAATGACATCCCAATGCACACTCAAATTCAAATTTTTCCTAAAAATTAAACCCAGGTATTTATACTGATCCACTTGCTCCACTACCTGTGAACCTAAATACCAGGAAAAACTCTGTACTTTTTTCCCGAAGATCATAATCTTGGTCTTTTCCAGATTAATGCGGAGCTTATTCTGCTTATTATAAGATGCCAAAGCATTGAGTTTCCTCTGCAGGCTGGGGTATAATCCAAAAATAACAATTCATCTGCATAAAGCAGACAAGCAATATGCTGGTCCCCAATTTTAGGCGAAAAAGACTTTGATTGGGAAATAACAGTTGGGAGGTCGGCCAAGAATAGACTAAAAAGTAAGGGTGCTAAAATGCACCCCTGGCGCAGGCCGTTGTCAATAGGGATTCTTTGAGACAGCCGACCAGACTTGTCTAACTCGACCTGAGCCCAATTACTGAAAAGCAAGGATTGAAGAGCCCCAAGAAGGTTTGGCGGGGGGTTCCAAGCAGCAAGTTTACCCCACAGAATATCCCTGTCAACAGAAACAAAGGCTGTCCAGAAATCTACAAAACAACTGCATAGTCTTTGATTTTCCTCCAGAGCCTTTCGAGTAATAGCCCACAGAGTAAAACACTGGTCTCTATTGGAATGACCCTCTCGAAAGCCCCCTGTTCTAGTGGCATTCTCTTAGTTTCAGTGACCCAATCTTCGAGTTTGGCTAGGATAATCTTGGAGAATATCTTTAATGAAATATCCAGGAGGCTTATAAGCCTATAGTGCATCGGGTCAGAACCACTCCCCTTTTTTTAAATCGGTTTTACTATGGACCCCTTCCAGGTAAAAAGATAGAGGCCAGTCCTTGCGACCCAGCAAAACAAGATAGAATAAATTGTAGCCCGCCAGACACTATTTGTTTTAATTATTACTGCTGGGACATTGTCAGAACTGGCAGCATGTGGGAGTTTTATTCTCTCAATAACGGTCTTCACTTCCTTTACTGAAAACCAGATGACTGGGAGAGTTTGCCCGCAGATATGCTGAGGGCCGTCTGAGCCTGAAGGTCCCCTATATAACTCCGTCAAATAAGTAGCCCACTGGGCTTCCGGAATCATACAGGCCAGAGTGCCCCTGTTTTGACCATTAAACTCATTAACCTTTGTCCAGAATTTTTGCTGATCATTTAATGATATAATTTCCTGCATCTCCTTCCACTTACTGTAAAAAAAGACTGCCTTTTTCGTCTGCACAAGGGATTTATATTGGCGTTTAGGTTTGGCCAGTTCTTGGGTGGGTGCAGGAACGCAATGACGCCTAACACTCTTCGCTCTCTGTCTCACCAATTTTTTCAGCTTTTGGCAATCCATATTGAACCAGCCCGTAAGGTCTTTTGGGTGGGATCTTGTCGGAACACCCTTTTCACATATTTTCACTGAAATACAGCCCAAACCTTGTTGCACAATATTATTATACCACACAACTACATCATCAACATGGATAGGCTGGCTAAAGATCATTTCTTCTAATTGAAGGGAAGCTAATTGTTGAAGATGCATAGAGTCTAAACGTGTTGAGAGCCTTCGCGAGTAGGACATCTCCAAAGGCAAAACCCTCTCAGGGGTTACTGGTTCACACAAATCGAGAACTGCCATAGTTGCCCAGTGGTCACTGCCCTCATATTTTGCCACCTCAAAACTCTTAAAGAGGCCAAAGTGCCAAAGGGACGTAGATATATAATCAATAGGGCCCAGAGGGTGGCCCTGCCGGAATGTTGCTGCTACTGGTGAGTCATGTTTAAAACGACCATTTAAATAAATCAGACCATGGCTTGCCAGCCTTTGACTCAGCACTTTAGCCTTTTTTTGATGGGACCTGGGGGAAACTGTGCTAAAAGAATAGTGTAGGAATCCAATGCTTCCTGTGCTGGTCTAGCTGTACAGGGAAGAGTCGAGCATTTACATCCCCCGCCATTATTATCACTGCTTCTGGATATTTTGCCACCAAATACTGGAAAGGAGAGTCAAATACTTCCAACCAGAGTTTCATTTGCCGATGGTCTTCTGTATGGATATAGACATTTCTGAGTAAAGGAGTAACTAAGGACATTTGTACCCACGCCAATTTCCACAACTGATAGCTGCAGACCACTTGAAACATTTATGACCTCTAATGGTCTCCTGATCACCTTAGTCGATATTAGTGTTAATACACCTGCGGGTGCTCTCCCCTTACCCCAAGAGTGACCTTTACTGCTCAAAGCCATGAAGCCTTCTACTGACTTCTACTGACTGGTCCTTTCTTTCTGGATTTCAAACTTTCTTCCAATTCACCGCTGTTCCTCAAACGTGCAAATCCATGGATATTCCAATTTAAGATTCTTTAGATTTACACTGCAAAAAGAAAGACACCCGCTTTACCATGATGGGCACTAGTTAGGATGATCAGGGCCGCCATATTATACTCTGGGAGACCATCTCATATCACGGTAGTTAATTGCTATGGCTCAAGTGTCGATGATCTAGGGTGTTTTTTTGACATGCAATGTGGTAAGGTACTATTCACCAGCCCTAGCTCATTGCTATGGGGGGTGGCAATTTTAAATGTACTCTCTTTGACTAAATTGGTGAGTCTTGTGCAGCCCTAGGGGACACACACTTGTGCATGGTGGCTCTGAGCCATCATGGATGACCATGTGCTGTGGATGTCTGGAGAAAGCACACCACTTGGTAGCAGGAGGGTTAATTTTTTCCTCTGTCCATGGCTCATAGTCTAGGCTGGATTATTTACTTTCCACAAAGGATGTGGACTGGTGGACAGGAGAGGTTCACCATTTTGCTTGCATCTTGTCCGATCACTTCTCAGTACTGTTGTGGATTGCAGGGCTGTTGGCAGAAGGGACAAGCTGGCCGCTTAACGCAGAGCCCCCCCTGGACGAAGTCTTTACAGATAAGTTATGAACTGCCATTACTGAATTTCAACTGAACCTAGGGTAGGTGAAGGATTTGAGAACCATCTAGGAGACCTTCAAGGCCACCAGGTGGGAAGTCTGCATCTGCGAGTATGGTGGAATCCAGAGCAACCTGAGAGCACATTTAAGTAGGCTGGAGCAGGAACTGAGAGTCCTGGAGGGACACCTGCAGGCAGGAGACAACACTCAGATCCAGATGAGTATCAGGGACAAACTTGCAGAATACTTAGATGGGGCAGGTAAGTACCAAAAGAAGTATTCTCGGGCCTGAGTATATGAGGAGTGACAATTATTAGCAAGTAAGATCAGATACCCGTGGGCAACTAACAACATTACGTCTATAGTCGGCAAAGATGGCACAGATCTACACACCATGCCACAAATATTACACACTTTCCACACTTACTACTTTGAGCTCCATTCCTCCAAGGGATTGCACACCCTCAAACACATTAGTGAATACCTGTCTGACATGGTGGTGGCATGGCACAGTGATGCTCAGAAACAATTTCTTACACGAACCCTTTATGCCTGATGTGATAAATGGGCTCCCCACATGTAAAAATCCCAGATCAGAAGGGCTCCCTGTTATGTTTTACAACCGATACCAAGATCTTTTGGTCTCACATCTTTTGACCCTGTTTGAGGAATCCCGTACACACCATACACTCCCTCCCTCCCGGAACTGTCCTAGTGACCCAATTGAAACCGGGTAAACAGGTACATCATTGTGATTTGTACCACCCATTGTCCCGCCTAAACTGCAATAGTAAAATACTGGCCAAACTAATTGCAAACTGGTTTATGCTTCTCATTCCCACCTTAGTCAGGCTGGGCCAATCTGGATTTATTCCAAGCCACTCCATGGTTCATAATCTCCATGCCCTCTAATATAGGACTTAAACCCAGATCTTGATGCTGTTGCAATGTTTTTAGACACCTCTAAAGCGTTCAGTTCCCTTGAGTGGGGGGTTCTATTTCTTATTCTGACAAGAATGGGCATACCCAGTAGTTCCCTTGACTGGAACAAGCTTCTTTACAACTCCCCAACCACCCAACTAAGAATTAATGATTGCGTCTCTGGCCCATATGAGGTCTCCAGGTGCACACAAAAAGGGGTGTCCCCTGTCGCCGATCCTGTTTTGCCTTCCTTTGGAAACTCTGGCAGCCAACATATGTCATTACTATGCTGACCACGCACTTCTATACACAACACGGCCTAGCCTTATATTGCTTTATGCGGATGATATGACCCTCTACCTGCGAAACCCTTAATGAAATACTAAAGAGTACATGCCTGATTCAGACTATAGTCAGGGGTCACCATAAACTGGTGCAAATCATTAATTATTATAATAAAGATATCTCAGAGATGAGTGGGGGTCCAAGGGATAAAGTTTAAAGACTTAAATAGTTGTAATCCCCAGATCCACGAACTATAACAACATAAGCAACTATGAGTCTTGCCTGTATGAAAACCTTGACACAATCGTAAGGGAAATGCTAATGCTGTGAATTCATGTGTACATGTGTGCGTGTACGCATGGGTGTAAAATTCCCATCATCCACCCAAAGTGGTTTGCTTCATCATCTGGGAATTAGGGACTCATTTAGAGAACCATCTTCTACTTGACAAGTTGTAGATATTGGTCTCTTATATGTCCCAACTTGGTGAAAGATAGTTTTGTTTGATGATGATTGGGTGTGATGGTCGCAGTGCTGGTGTGAGGTGATGGTGTATAAGTGCTGGTTAAAATATGTCTAGCAAGGCACTAAAAAGACTTTATTAGGTAGCTACCTTGTTGACAAACTCTAAAAACAGTGCTCTAACAGTTTCAAAATATAATAACTGTATTGAAAAACGGTCTACATGTTTCTGCTAATGGATGTAAATCATCCTAGCTTTCGTCAGGACCTAGAAGCTACTGCGAAAAACTGTGCAAATTAATGAGGTGATTTATACAACCTGGACCCTAATGGGGAGCCAAGAAAACTCCGTGGACGGTAGTTTGCTTTCACTGACCCTATATGTGATGGGTGTGCGCCTCACCTCACCTGGCTACTGCTCAGGTTTTGGGAGGCCCCGCTCTGTCCGTCGGTACCTCTTGTCAGTACTGAGCTCGTAGGGGAGGCAAATCATTAATTCCCTTAACTACTGGTGTACAATGCTTGACCCTGGTCTTCCGCATGAAGTGGTGCGATGGCTTGGGAAAGTATCTGTTGGTGTCTGGATAGATGGAGACATGGATATGGTGATTAGAGACAACTACGATCTGACAATGAGCAATATAATTGACATCCTGTCCCTTGCTGGCAGAATAAGGCTCATAAAAAATGGTGCTGCTTTCCAAACTACTCTATCTGTTCATTAACATCCCCCTACCACCCAAATTCTATTCCTTCAGATGCTCTCCCAGTTTATAAAATTAGCCTTGGCCAACAAGCAGTGCCGGATCAGGTGGGACACATTCATGCTGCTGGTTTGCTAGGTGGGGGTTTGAAGCGCCCGACCCTAACTGTACTATGTCTGTGCTCAAGCACACTTTGCACACTTCTGCTATAGCCTGGGACCTGCAGTCTCCAAAATGATTGACTATGAAGTGCCCAGGGACCCGAGGCTTGCGGTTCGGGTGGGTTTCGAGCAGCCCGATGTCTTACAGATGATACAGAGCTGTGACCCTGCTGCAGGCTAGAGGATTCTTGTCTTGTTCCGGGGGCCGAGGGCGATCTCCAAAATATAAGAAATGGATTGAATCTTTAATATATTGCAACATTTGGCTTGTATGCCACGATGCTTCCTCCGTCCTCTAGGCCCAAAGATATTTGGTCCCCTTCAAATTCTTTTTGCTGATCACGACTGAGAACCGTGCAGTGCTTTGGTAGCTGGAATTGGAAGTGAACCAACGATCACTCAGCCACAAAGACACACATGCAAGACAATCTACCTGGGACTTGTTGTAAACTTGGAGAGAACTAATGAAAATGGAATTTTGTATGCTCTTTCTCATCTTTCCTTCTGATGTGGAGGAAATTTCACTTAATTGTAAGGGTGCATCATAATCATGAGTAGACTGCATGCACATATAATCATGCAATTATTTTTAACATGAGGTGTTAGAATTGTGAAATGTATTAATGCAATTATTTGACAAGCTTTAGTTTATGGATAAATGTCATGGAGAATTAACATAGGAAATAGCTGTAACTAGCAGAAAACGTCGACATGTGAAACTTGTGCTGTGAAACTGACATTATCCACTTATTAAATGTGTTCGTCAATTGATGTTTTGAATTAGTAGGTAAATGTATTAATTAAAATGCTAATAATGGTTATCCAAATTGAAAGAGACACGTCTTATGTTAGCTGAAGTCTTAGGTCTGAAAGGCAAGTCCCTGCAAAACTCTTGCTTTAAAATTAATACCGAATTTCATGTACATCACAAATTCAGTTCTTTCTCACTTTTCCATTGCAGGTGGGGGATACATTCTTTAGGAATAGTAGTCTATTTGTTTTAGTTAGCTAGGCAAGGAGAGAAGAAGTTACAATCGTGTGTCTTGAGTCGATAAAGGAATGTCATTGGGCTTCACACCGGAGAAGGCATGGTAACCAAGGACAAATTGTAGCTAGGAAGGTACACCGTCATCATTGCGGAAAAATACCTTCAGCACTGTACCCAGGATGGATGGCGTGATCTGACCTACACCATGGGAACGCTATCTGTGAATAACTGGTTGTTGAAATTAGGGATAGCGCGCCACTCCTTTCTTGCCTCCAGAGAGAGTGCATTCTAGAACAAGCTCTGTCTTTTGTAGCTCCATGCTACTTGACCCATCGATTGTGGCAAGACTTTTTAGGGAGGCTCCAAGTGCTGACACCTTTTACCCTTCTTTCTGAAAATCCGTATTTAGGGATATCACTTTAGTGATAGAGTATGGACAGATTTATGCATTTCACTCACCAAACCTTGATGCAGGGGAATTTGGACTCATGCTTCCACAGTTTCGGTATTATACTTCTTTAATTAATTGTGCTGCTTATGCTGCACCGTCTAAACTGACTGCACAGATTTGGTTTCATGCTAATTCCTATGTATTTCTATACTCTTGCGTTGAGATGTCTCTATATTCAGTTATTCTTGGCTCTGTAATACATTAATTAACCTTAAGCATTTGTATGTGGGTTATTATGCTTTCAAAAGAAATATTGGCTAATTGATTGTTTCTCTAATGACTTTTTTCCCCTCTACACTCTCATGCTGCTAAAAAGAAGCTTAAGAGTGTGACTCTAGAACGACCTAGAACTCATGGGCCCGGCCCTTTCACTTCTTTTTGGTTGTGTGACCTCTGTTTTGGAATGCTAATAAAAAATAAAAAATAAAACCTTACGCAATCACACAAGACAGTAGATTAACAAAGGCTCCTGAGTGCTTATTGTCACTCTACTGTGTTCCCTCACCTCAAGGTTACATTCTAAGCATTATCCGCATCACTTTAGCTCAATATTCTGTTCTGTCGGTTGCTAAGGCGTTACCAACTTTAGGAGATGTTTCTTTTTCTGGTTTTGAAGATTCAGTGCTTTCATGATGTACATGAGGCTGCATGGCTGTGGAGAGGACAACTATTAGTAACAACACCTCTTATTAACACTTGTAAGCCTATGTGTTTTACCATGCTCTCCCAGACACCAAATCTGTGAGCCGCTTTAGTAATGAGTAGTTATTACTGCTTCATTTAGTAGTGGTTAAACATCTGTGCTCTGTGTGTGGCACATATTTTGGTTTGTTTCTCTGCATTGTCACCTTGATCAGCCAGCGCAGCACCTGAGGTGCTTGTGGCACCTTCATCCAGAATGGACACTCACCTCCATGCATCTCGGTCTCCCTCGTGTTGGCACTGGCTGTGAAGCATTGTGTGAGCTGAATGCCATTGCAGGCAACGTGGGGCTCTGGTAGTTTTGCATGTTCTCTAATGCCAGCAGAGGTGCTTCCTGTCTCGCCTGGGTCTCCATTCAGGTCCCTTGCATTGAATTTCATTGCCATCTTTGCCAATTTCTGACATGGGGCCATCACCATTCGGCCATTGCACATTGATGTGAACTCAGCGCATAAGGAGGTGAGCACCATCTGTTGCAGCCTCTATGCAGGTGGATCAGGCAACATTTTAAGGCGGCGCCCACTGTGAAAAACTGACAGAGGTCCAATGGACTTATTGTGGCTCCTGCCATTGTGAAGGACTGGGCTATTCTAAGGCCCAGCGTTGCCAGGGGACAACACCTGAAACCTTCGTGGGTTACCTGTTCCGGCGTACAAAACACAGAGACACGGGACACTTCCTGCGGCGTCAAAGATCAGTATTTATTTACTGCAGGGATACAGAAATCGCAAGAAGTACACAACGTGTAGGTTCTGAGAGACTGCTTCAAATTGTAAAAGTGGATCGCTCCTTTTATACACATTTTCGTCATTGAACAACATGATAAACAAAAGGTTACAACTCAGTTCCCACAGTAAACTTCAAAAGGGTCGCATTCATGTTTTCAGAAACCCGGAACATAATTACAACAGCATTGCCGGTTCCCAACTGTAAAAGCACATTATCCCCACATTAAGCACATTCCATTCTGACTGTAAACGAATTAGGAGAAGGGACAGAAACAGGTGCAAAGGAAAAACAAGGATGCACAACAGATTGAAAAAGAGTGTAGAGAGCAATATCGGAAACTTGATTGCAGGATCAAAGGACTCGTGCCTAATGCATGCACGACTGAAACAATAGACTAGCACGGCAAGATGAGCCTCGAGCGGAGCCATCTGCCCTTGCCGTGTCATCCCCCTCATCATAAAGACACCTTCAAAGGAACACGTGTCCTCCGCGTAAGCTTGGGAATCCCAGGGTCACGAAGCGGACAGTGTCCGTTCGCTGGCTACTTGAGGGCAAGAGACAAAATGGACGCCGTATCTAAAATGGAACCCGAGGGTTCAGATGGACACACCCAGGAATGAGACGAACCGTACATAGTAGCGTAGCGAAAACGCGTACACCCACTAAACTCGTCATTTGCGGTTCGTAGATACCAAACTCGTCCATATTCGAACAACCCAAAAAATATCATTACGATTCTCACGGAACCTCAGACGCTCCTTTTGCCCTCATGTAGGCAAGCACTAGTCGAGATCAGAATCGATTTCGATATTCATCAAATCATTCAGTTGTTGCTGGAACATCATTCTATCCATCAATGTCTCCTTGGTAACAGATGGCCATCTTATACACGTTGTAGCACAGAGACCACATAAAGCAGGACCACACTGCACACAAAGACAACACTTGGACAGAAACGTTACAACAACCCCTACGATCATCAGAATCTTCCAACCCCAAGTTGATATCAGGCCCCAAAACCATCCTAGAAGTGTCCAATTACCTTCGTCCACGTGTATGGACTCGGAGATCTTATGTAACTTCGAGATGGCTTGGTAAACAGTTGGAGCGTTGTCAGGGATGAAAATGCAACAGCTCGAATGGATCACTTTGCACACACCACCTCTATCTGCAAGAACAACATCTAGAACCATACAGTTCTGCAACGTCATGAGTCTATCCGCCTGAAGTTCTGCTGTTAAATTACCAAAAGCACTCGCAGTTATGTTAGCAGTCAATTCTACCACACGGGTCAACTGTCTCAGGTTCCTACTATTAACCATAGGTCCCCAAAACGGCAAGAAACCCTTAAAGAAATCTCCTGCTTCTTGACCGGCAGTGTCCTCTTCGCTAATAACGCCTCTCACAACTCTAGTCTTGTGATAGTCTGAGGCAACCGTAAAAGTCGGTGGCAAAAGATTAGCAATATAACAGGTACCCGAGAAGTCACGGGGCAACCATGTATATGCACGTTCATAACATACGAAATAGGTACCCTTGGCAGTCAAGAAAACAGGGGAAGAGAGCATCGGTAGAACATACGTATCAGTACAAGCACTCCTCCCGAGCTGGGCTCTCGGATTTCGACCAAGACCTTTCAAGCAGAAATTACCGAGGTGGGGTACAATCCATATTGGAGACGAGCTCTTAAGCTGTCTATCACCCACTGACATACTATACTCAGCCTCACTCAGATCTTTATATGCTTGCACCTCTTCATCTGGAATAAGCGATGCATCAAAAATATCTCTATCTAAATCAGCAATCGCTATCGCCAAAGGCTTGTGGTACGGACCAGGACCGAAATTTGCAGAACGTGGCTCTCGACTGGGGTAGGAATCTAGTGCACTACGGAACATAGTTTGGAATGCTCGAGCTGAGCCCTGGGAGCTGTAAGGAAGAACCAAATACGGAATACCCCTATCCATGGTATGTGGCATTAACCCACACACCCAACAGTTGGTAGTATTCATCACCAACTGATGCTGATGTAGGAGTTGAACGAAAGAGTTATTCATGAATTCCGCACGTCTAACCTGTTCATGTTGGGGCAGAGGATGAAAGGAATGTGGAGAACCAGTGGTAATAGAACTTAGTTTAGGAGAAAAAGTAGGTGAAATGGAAGGCAATAACGACTGTATTCCAAAATACACTCCACCCACCAATAGCATAGAAACAGTCAGAAACAGCAGGAATACCTGAAACAAAAAACATTTTGTCCGTACGAGCTTATGCAATTTTGATCTTTGCGCCAACATCCTTTCTACTTCCAACAGCTTAGAAAACGCCATCCTCTAAAAACCGTCCGTGACGTCCTTGACGCACTCCGTTCTGAGTAGCGATTATCAATTCCCAGGAGTTCCCAGGAATCGACAAAAAGTAACCAACCTAGTGTCAGGAACCTGCTAAACAGAAGGAAGCACCCGCACGGCCCTACGGTCAACCCGGATGATAGGTTTTCTCAAACAAACACCCAATTTAATAAAAAAATCTCTTAGCTGTAAAAAGCACACATGAAAAGGAACTCGAAAGTCAGTAAAGGATGCAATTGTTCTTAATGTTCGTGGCAACAGTAAAGGAAAATATAGGAAAAATGTTATTAGTCTTTGTTACGTGAACGAAGAAAATATCGACTTCTTCCAGGTCGAGTCTGCTCTTCAAATAATTGTTCAACTTGTGAAACAGTGTTCAGTCGATCAGATGACAATTCAGACCTTGAGTTCTCCAAAACTGACGACTCAACAGATGTGTCTGGCTGCAATGAATTGTCTCCTACAGGTTGAGCATCACTAAACGGCACAAAGCATAGAGGGGTCCCGGTTTCCGTTGCCGCTATACCAGTTCTCACCCAATTGTCTGCTGGTAAAGGGATCGGAACCTTTTTGGTATGGGTGGCATGCACCCAGTTCTTTCTGCCTTCCAACCGAACTGCAGTCCTTGTAGCCAGCAATACTTGGAAGGGACCCACAAATCTCGGCTCCAAGTTGCGTTTTCTGCCAAAATTGCGGGTAACAACCCAGTCACCCGGTTGGAGCCGATGTCCAGGACCCTCTGTCTGTGCCGGTAGAGCTTCAAAGACCTGTTGATGAATTAACCTCAGTTTAGCAGTCAGATCATGAAGATAATCAATTAACATTGGATACTCAAGACTATCAAAGGCCTTAGGCCTCGGGACTCCCCAAATATTTGCAGGGCGGCCGAACACAATCTCATATGGGCTAAGCCCTACTCGAGAGTGCACAGTCGCCCTGGTCGATAAGAGAGCCAGAGGCAAGGCATCAGGCCACGACAAACCAGTCGTAGCTTGTATCTTCGCAAGTTTCAGCTTCAGAGTACCATTGTACCCTTCAACCAAACCCGCTGCCTGGGGATGATTGGCGCTATGGAATTTCTGTCGAATTCCAAGGCCCTTACACACACTCTGCATCACGCTTCCCACAAACTCACTTCCGTTATCTGACCACACAATCCGTGGCATTCCATACCGAGGAAAGTATTCCTTTAGTAGGACTTTCGCTGTGGACAGGGCAGTATTATCCTTAAGAGGATAGGCCTCGATCCATCTGGAAAACGCACAAACCACAACTAAAACGTACTTCAGATTATTGCATCTCTCCATATGGATGAAGTCCAGTGGAATAACCTCAAAGGGACAGGCAGGATGAGCAAAATGGCCGGGTGGAGTGGGGGTGCCCTTGCCAGGATTATGAATCAAACACACCATACAATTCTTAACCACTCTCTCAGCGCATTTAGCAATACCATCATTCTTCCATACAGGGGACAACAACTTACATATACCTTTCGCGCTAATATGTGACAAACCGTGAGCCATAGTCACAACAGCTAGTACATATGCATCCGGTAACATCCATCTCTGACATTCCGACAAGTCAACCCAACATCCATGCATGTCTAACTTTCCCGTGTTTTCTTTCCACTTGGTCTTTTCAGTTTCAGTGGCCTCATTCTGAATTGATTTCACGCTCTCAACAGTGTCTTCACACATACCAGTCTCCGTCGGCCACCTCACTGAACTCGTAACATACATTCGGGTTGCAAGATTCTTAGCCGTTTCCTTAGCAATCTCATCCGCAAATGCATTACCATGACCAACATCATCCGTAACCTTTCGATGCGCACTACATTTAATGATTGCCACCTGTTTAGGCAATGTAAGTGCATCCAAAAGATCGTTCACGAGCTATCCGTGTTGGATCTTCGTACCATGTGATGTCATAAATCCTCTTTCTCTCCACAATCGACCAAAGCTATGTGCAACACTAAACGCATACTGACTATCGGTAAACACATTCACTCGCTTTCCCTTAGACAAAACACACGCTCTTGTCAACGCAATCAACTCTGCCGCTTGCGCTGAATTCTGACTCAATCTCGCAGTTTCCACAACCGTACTCAACATCACTACAGCATACGCAGTCATCACATCACCATTCGGCAACTTAAAACATGAACCATCAACATACAAAGTGCCATCGGGGTCTATCAATGGAGTATTTTTCAGGTCAACACGACCTTTCGTTTCTTCCTCAGTTCGTAAATAGCAATCATGTGGTGGTACATCATTTGATTCCATATTAGTCGGCAACAATGTCGCCGGATTCAGCACATTACAACGCTTGATCTGTATATGACTTGCCAAAAGTGTCAACTCATACCCGGACAACCTTGCACTCGTCAGATGTTGAGTTTTTGTACGATTCAGGAGAGTGTCAACTGCATGCGGAACCATCACTGTGAGCATATTATCCATGACCAGACCTGCGGATTGTCGAATAGACGCCGCAGCTGCCGCTGTCGCTCTCAGGCAACTCGGGAACGCTCTAGCTACCGGGTCTAAGGTCGAGGAAAAATATGCACATGGACGCTGCTTACCACCAAATTGTTGCGTCAAAACACTCAACGCACAACCCTCTCTCTCGTGAACGTATAGTGTAAATGGTTTACTGTAATCAGGAGTACCTAACACAGGAGCCGAACACAGCGCATCACGTAGTTCAGAAAAACTTTTCTGACATTCTTCCGTCCATGGCAAAGGAGTCGAAACATCCTTGCACGTGAGAGCTATCAATGGCTTCGCTAACAGTGAAAAGTTCGGAATCCACTGTCTGCAGTATGACGTGATACCTAGAAAGGCACGCACATCTCTCTGAGTTGTTGGCACAGTCATTCGAGCAATCGCTGCCATTCTTTCTGGGGTCAACCTTCTTCCCTCCTTTGACAATAAGTGACCGAGATAGGTTACTTCTTGACAACAATATTGTAGTTTAGAAAGTAACACTTTGTGATGTAAGTCACATAGATGCTGTAACAGTGATACTGTAGCAGTTTTGCAAATCTGTTCAGTGTCAGCAGCTACCAACAGATCATCACCGTACTGAATCAAGGCCGCACCAGCCGGTAACACAAACGCATCAAGTTGACTCTTAAGAGCTTGACTGTAGATCGATGGACTCTCACAGTAGCCCTGAGGTGCGCGTTTGAACCTGAAACTGCGACCACCTAATGAGAAACCGAATAGATCTCTGCTTTCCTCAGCAATCGGAATGCTAAAGAAGGCATTCTTCAGATCAATTACCGAAAACCATGATGCAGAAGCTGGAATCAGAGTCAGCAAAGCTGTAATATCAGGCACCAAAGGGAACTGAGGAATAACAATTTTATTTACCTCCCTTAAATCAATAACAAAACTATACACAGGAGGCTTGGATGGATCAGTTTGTTTCAAAATAGGTAACACAGGACTATTACACACGTTACCCCGAGTTTCCTCGATGACATCTTTATCGATCAAATCGTAAATGATCGCTAATAGTGCTCGTTCTCCATCAAGAGAGATACGATACTGGGGAATGCGTGGCAGTCGCACGTTGGATTTCAATTGAACAACATAAGGTGGTATATCCAGAAGGCCCACATCATTGGGACCTGTCGCCCACAAAGACTCAGGAAGAGAACTCAATTCCGGTGGGAGCTTATCAGTTGACAAATACATAGGAGAGGTCACTCTCTGACCCAACGTAAGCTCCACTCCCGCAGGAGAACAGTACAAAGTCACGTATAACCGTTTCAACAAATCCAGGCCCAAAAGATTCTCACCACAACCAGTAGTCAAAATCAAAGGAGCTTCTAACTCACGAGACCCAATTGTAAGGGGCAAAGGGCTAGAAACTGGATTGCTAACGGGGGCGCCAGAGAATCCAACGGAAACATTCATTAAGCCAGACAGAGGCGCGCCAGGGAGTTTCGAATGCATGATGGAACTTTTCGCTGCACCAGTGTCCAACAGAAAAGGCTCAACTACGCCCAATGTGGCAACTGCGACATAAGGCCCTCTCTGATCAACCGGAACTGATACTACTCCCTTTCTTTGTCTATGGCTGTCCTAGTAATCACCGACAGCATCAACATCATGCTCGACATAATAGTTGTCCACATGATACTGTGCAGATCTACCAGACGATGAATCGCGCTGATCAAAGCAATTTTGCGAGTCTAATGAAGTGGCAAAACGCTCATTCTGATTCTGAGTAACACCGCGACCTCTTCCACGTGACGCTTGTTGAGGACCGCTACGACCTCCTCGAGCCGAAACACCATTGTTTCGGTCACGCAAAACTGGACAATTAAACTTCAGATGGCCCTCACCCCTACAATATGCGCATTGATTATACCCCAGCATAGATCGAGGTGTAGAGGAGTCAGTATGCGACTGCGATCTAGAAAACTGTGAGTGTAATCGGTTTTGCTGTTGCGAGTCATTTTGATTCGAGCGCGGAGGATACGCTTGCTGTAATAAGACCTTAGTCTTAAGATCCTTCGTTTTCTTATATGCACGTTCGCTTTCTTCTTTCTCTCTATTTTCGTAGTATTGGGCCGTGGCTAATATTTGAGCAGTGGTAGAAACGGCCCACGAACTTTCAGAATTCTTCAATTTGTTGCTTAGTTCAGGCAACAAATTCGATACAAACTTATCAACAAACAATCGCTGACCTCCCTCAGAGCTCATATCCTGACCACTATGATCGATAAATGCCTCCTCAAATCTCGTAAAGAAATCGGAGACGCTCTCGCCCTTCTTTTGTTTACACGCAGACAATTTGTCCCAGTTAACTCTCATTGCTGGCATAAGTGTCTTCATAAGTGTAATTATCCTCTGGGGCAGATTCTCAATGATCTGTTCAGGTTTAGCCCCACCAACTTGCCGTCCGCCAGCCGCCGCAAGAGCAGCCCAATCACCGCCTAACTCAGCTGCGTGATTCTCTTGACGGATTTTCGCCCAAATCGGTTGAGGTACTACGTTACCAAACAACATATCGATATCGGCAAGGTTCATAACAGTAGCATCCACTAATTGGGATAACTCCTTGTAATAACCTGCCGGATTTTTGCGGGGGTCAGGCAAAGTTTGCTTTACCTGCAAAACTTCCGATCGCTTCCATGGGAGGTGTATCCAAACTCTCTGAAAGTGTGGTAGAACAGCAGGATTAGCAGCAGGATCACCTGGCATCCATACTGGGGGAACTTCCCGCATAGGATACTGACCAGGTTGTGCCATCCGCTCCTCAGTTTCGTCCTTAAACAATACTCGAGGTTGTACGGTAGATCGAAAAGATAACAGACGCTCCAAAGCACGTCGGACATTACCACCCACAATCATACCATTCGAAAACTGATTCTGAAGTTCAGTCATCTCGGGCGGTACATTGTCTACCGCATCATTATCCCACTCTTCTCTCAAAGATTTACACATTTCCTCGTACACGAATCTTTGTGTGGGCTCATTAAACTGAGAAAACGTCTCAAAAACTATACGCGAAGTATACTTCGCAGGATGCCTAATCCATTTACGCGCCATTTTCACTAACGACTCACTTTCTCTACCATCAGGAATTTGACTGCGCCTCTGAGAGACATCAGAAAGATCGGACCCGAGTATCGGTCCAAAAAGTGGAGAATAGAGATTAGCGACAGCATTAAATATACGACTACGAACAGAAGGGGAAGAAGAAGGAAGTACAGGAGCAACAACATTAGGAGTAAACGTAGAAACAGTAGCAGTAGTCGGGATAGCAGGAGTAGTAGTAACAATAGGCTGATGAGGTACTGGCAAAGGAGCAGTAGGAAAAAGAGCAGGTAAAGGAGTAGGGACAATTTGGGGCACAAGGGGATTCGGAAGAACAGGAGGAACGACAGGCTGACCAGCAGCCGCCAGAACAACAGGTGGAGGAACAGGAGGGATCACAGGACCCACAGTGTCGGGTGCATAGGGAGGTGGTGATTTCAATAGATAAGACAATATTGGATCCTCTACCGCTTCTTCTCCCGTCTTATCAGAACTAGACGGTAAAACCGGATAACATTTATCCACCGCCATATGATGCAGTCTAGCAAAAACTTCCTGCTCCTTCTCGTCTTTGTCTCGCTGATACTGTTCTGCATTTCGCATTACCGTAATAACACCTTCTCTCTTATTTTTCTTAATCTGTTTGATTTCTTTCTGCTTGGCCTCTTTACGCCATAACCGAAAGGAATCAAACATGGCCGGCCTAGCCTTCTTTTTAAACAATTTAGCTTCAAGATTATCTAATATTGCAGTTTCGAAACTACCATGTGATGGCCAACTAAGAACACCATAATTTTTAGTGTAACACATCCAATATTCATTATATACGATAGGACCTACTCCGTGGCGACTATAGAGCTCATAAATTGGAGTTCCGACTGGAGGTATCGGACATGATCCTCCAGTCGGGAATCCGTGCCGCAACATTTGAGGAAACAAACAAAGTACTACGGCCAGGCATCATGCACACTAACCGAGTTTACAAACTTCAAGGGCTATCGAATTACGATGTCCTCGCACACAAATGCAAGACCCTCGGTTTTTGGCAATTGCACTTGTCAAATAAAACCCAACAACTAAGAACCAACAACTAAGAACCACAAATGCAATGGAACCATGCAAACAACCAGGTTTAACCAAGTTACAAAAAATACAAAGTAACTGTCCCAAAAAGGAACTACAAAACCATGGACTCTGGGAGCGACCCACAAATACTTAACTGAAAGAGCAATGGCGTCACCAGGAAGGCCGGTCTATCGTCTCGCCGTACAAAGGACTACGCCAGGCGCCAAAACAGGTCGACAGTCAGGGCATCAGTCCGTCGCAGCCGTCAGGAGGCGGGAATCTTCGCGGGAAAAGTCTTCGGACCACTTATTTCGACAACTGGATCGATGAAGCGGGGTGCACCTTCCCTCGGAGATTTCACACGAAGTTCCTCACGATCGTCGGGCTTTTGGACCGGTACCGCTGATGTCGCCCCACGTTGGGTGCCAACTGAAGGACTGGGCTATTCTAAGGCCCAGCGGTGCCAGGGGACAACACCTGAAACCTTCGTGGGTTACCTGTTCCGGCGTACAAAACACAGAGACACGGGACACTTCCTGCGGCGTCAAAGATCAGTATTTATTTACTGCAGGGATACAGAAATCGCAAGAAGTACACAACGTGTAGGTTCTGAGAGACTGCTTCAAATTGTAAAAGTGGATCGCTCCTTTTATACACATTTTCGTCATTGAACAACATGACAAACAAAAGGTTACAACTCAGTTCCCACAGTAAACTTCAAAAGGGTCGCATTCATGTTTTCAGAAACCCGGAACATAATTACAACAGCATTGCCGGTTCCCAACTGTAAAAGCACATTATCCCCACATTAAGCACATTCCATTCTGACTGTAAACGAATTGGGAGAAGGGACAGAAACAGGTGCAAAGGAAAAACAAGGATGCACAACAGATTGAAAAAGAGTGTAGAGAGCAATATCGGAAACTTGATTGCAGGATCAAAGGACTCGTGCCTAATGCATGCACGACTGAAACAATAGACTAGCACGGCAGGATGAGCCTCGAGCGGAGCCATCTGCCCTTGCCGTGTCATCCCCCTCATCATAAAGACACCTTCAAAGGAACACGTGTCCTCCGCGAAAGCTTGGGAATCCCAGGGTCACGAAGCGGACAGTGTCCGTTCGCTGGCTACTTGAGGGCAAGAGACAAAATGGACGCCGTATCTAAAATGGAACCCGAGGGTTCAGATGGACACACCCAGGAATGAGACGAACCGTGCATAGTAGCGTAGCGAAAACGCGTACACCCACTAAACTCGTCATTTGCGGTTCGTAGATACCAAACTTGTCCATATTCGAACAACCCAAAAAATGTCATTACGATTCTCACGGAACCTCAATTGTAGGCCTTTCTGTCATTCTACGCCCCATAAAAAACTTATTGTGATGCCAATTTACTCACTCTGCTCATAAAAAAGAGTAAAAAGACATAGATTCAGAAATATTGAAGACAGACTAGACATTGAAAACGTTATTTATTGTGCAGAACATTGAAGAATCTTCTCACTGTCACAAAATGGGAAGTTTTTATTTTACTTTGTAAACTGGTATTTTAGTTTGTTGATTTAGCTCACTGTGTTTATATTGTGCTTCTCTAATATATTCTTAAATCATATCTAGGCCTGGGCTAAAATTTCGTTCCGTTCGCGGAAATTGCGATAATTTGAAATTTTCGCGTTCCGCGGAAAGCGCGAAAATGTCAACATTTCCGCATTCCGCAGCTTGCCGATAATTTGTTTCTTGCTCGCGCTGTAAAATAATACATTCTCTCGCGCGCGCGATCGCCGACAAGTTTTCTTGATCCGGTCGCGTTCTCCATGAGATGTTGTATTGTTTTTAGCCATTTGCGCTGTCTCGAGACAGTCCGCGCCCGCAGTGACATCATGCGTCGCGCGATCACGTCTTTCTTCTCGCGATCATGCTCCGCGAGACAACTGAAAACAAGATGGCCGCGACCGCGAGCAACCACATGGGTAAGTTGGCGAGCCGCAACCATGCAGAAAATCTCGCGAACATGCGAGAATAAAACTTTTGCATCTTCGCGATATTTCCGCGTGTTTGTGATAATTTTTAACATTTTCGCGATAATTTGCGAAAGTGGATTTCGCAAATTCCGCCCACTCCTAATCATATCACGTGTTACAGTTAGGTATCTTAGTTCAAGTTATGCTACACTTTTGTTTTACTTACATTGCCCTAGGTTTCTCTTTCAGTATGTCAGCTACCAGCATGACCCAAACCCGCCTTTTTAAATGAGATAGATGAATCAAATTTACATTGGCAACATTGGGTCAAATTGTGTGAATCTTACTTAATCACTATTGGTAGGGAGAAATGTTCTACAGTAAGGAAATAACATGTTTTACTGAGCAATATTTTAGCAGAGGAAAAGAAAATTTACTAAAGCCTTCCATTACTGGCAGAGCAAGAGGTTGGTGGTGAAGCTAGAGAAAAAAAGAACAACATTTTGGGAGGATGCCGAGCTTTCCATCTGTTCACCTTATTTAGAGAATTGAGGACCATAAACGTTTTGTTGCTCGAGTCACGCTTGGCCCCATCAATGGAAGAAGGACATTATTCTACTTGCCCCATTTAGGATGGATGGTGTAATGTTATTTTTTTCAGTCTGCCATTGGCAGGTAAAATGTGGCAGTGAGGGACACAAGAAAATTAATAACCTTCCAGGGTGGGGTGCCTATTATCAAGTAGGCATACATTTAGATTTGAGGATCCTATTGCTTTTGTACCATCCCGTTTAGGTTGGCCTTGACGGCAGATTTTTTTCAACTCTTTATGCAGAGTATATTGGAACGTCTTTCAAATGTACAGTGCTTCCAAGATGACATTCTAATTTATGGTAGCTACACAGCAACATCTTCGGGAAAGTCTTTAAGAGGCTGAAATGGCAGGACGTAATATCCTGGACATCCATTATCCAAAGATAGAGTGAGCTCCAAAAATTTAATTGATCTGGTAGAACTGTCAAAAAAGTGCCATCGCATGAGAGCAAAATCACGTTTAAATCCTTTGTAGACTTATCTGGATACTATTGTAAGTTTGTAGAGGGTATTGCTAGTATTTTGGAACATTTGAGAGATTTTTTTTTTAAATGTCCATTATGTTGTGGTCTAGTGTTGTCACAAAGAATTTGACAAATTAAACAGGCAATTTTTATAACCTCTACCTCAGGCAGATATTTTTTTTAAACACATATCATTTAATACTGATGCAGCAAAAAAGGTCGAGGAGTCACTTAGACCCAAGTCATTTAATGTAAAAAGAAGATAATTGCTTTTGCTTTGTTAGGTTTCAAATTCTCATCCCTGCAACGCACTCGTTTCATGCTATATTAGGTTAGCAGTGTGTGGCTAAATAGATGCCATTTGTATTCATGTAATGCAACCCACTGAGTTATCCCCGTAATGTGCAGGCTTTAGTTAGCGAGTGAGACTCCATTTTGCATTTCGTAATCCCTATTAGACTGCTTAGACTGCCTGAATTAGGCTTCATTACTCGCATTACTTGCCTCAGCAGAACACTGTATTTCGTTATTATTTTCTCTTCTGTTCAAGGCTGTTTCTCGACTTACTAATGAATAGGCCATTCTGCCCTTGCATACCTATCCGAGTGTGTAGCTCTGCTCCCACGTTACCAGACGCTGAGGCCCAGCACAGAAACCTTGAGTTGCCTATAACATGTACCCATCTGGCAGGTAGTAGCGCATCCCTCTGTGCCTTCTTTGTTCATGTTTGGCCCAGGCCGGTAACTTTCCATTGTGGGCATGGTTGGAGGCTGTTGGGAAGATTCATTATGTGTTGAAGTCCGTTGGAGGGCCAGTCCCTCGGCACACATCTTAGGGTGCAGGTCAGGATGGACTCCTCTGCAGAGGATTGCTAATAAAATGTATGTTTGTATTCTCTACAGTCTGACCGACTCTTCATTCTTGGCAAGACATAGCAGGTGGTTGTAAGTAACCCGGGTGGCCCCTAAGGGCCACTTCCTTCAGTTGGCGCCCGAACAAGGACCCCACACGATCAAACTTGGTTCTCGCAGCTGCCCCACCCATCTCATCGGGGGACTCCTCATCTAGTGGTCGCCGGCTGGGGTCCTGAGAAGGAGTTGACCGTTTGATCCGAAGAGTCGGCAGTGGAGAATAATTTGACTTGACCCGAGTGCCCCAGGTGAGTGATTTGATTCTTGGAAAAAGTGTGCCATTCTTGAACAGCACAAGCTGATGGGCTGTGTCTTGGTACTGTCTTTTGGGCTGTTTTGGTTTGAACTTGGTGGGTTTGCGTACCCTTTTAAAAAGATGCAGAGTGTTTGCGAACAATCTGCCAGGCCAACTGGTCATTTGGTTTTTTTCCTTGAAAAGGTCTGGGACTAGAGCCTGTCTTCTTGAACTTGGTACAGTCTCCGGACTGCAGTGGGCAGTTTGCGGACAGTTTTGTTATGGTTCTAAAACAATTGTTCTCTTGTTTATTTTCCTTCTATTATTTTCATTGATGTTGTATTTGTTTGTTGGGGACAGTGTATTTGTCTTATATTAAGATGCCTTGTTTAAGCAAGTTCGGATATTTTGGATGCTGATGTTGTTCTACTGATGCTCGATTGGAAGAGAGCCAGCCTGCGCCTCAGGAGGGATCTCCAACTTTTGGCGTATGTGTCAAGCATGGTATTGGCCCTATTGTGTTTAGCACGTTGGGGCATAAATATACGAGGGACAATGCTGAGCTGCAATGGCTACTTAATGGTTTGTTTGTTGAACAAAAATTGAATTTCTTGCAGGATAAATTGTTCACTAAAAAGAGCAGGCAGTCAATGTTTGATTCTCTAAGAGTATGGAAGAAAGAAGCAAAGCAGCGGCATATAAGAGCAGAGAAAGAGTCCCGGAAGAGACAAACTATAATGCAGAAAGCAGAGGCCTATGAAAGGAAAAAGATAGAGAAAGGCATAGAATTTTCCGATTACAGACTGATAAATTTTTTGTTACTAGAGAAGAAGGTGATAATTTTGTTGAAGAGCTATTGGATTCTCGCCCCCCACTTCCTTATGCCCCTGAACGGATATACCCAACAGTTCCGACATCCCAGTCTTCGGCCCCTAGTGCCGCACTCTCTAGTGTTTCTGTTTCTAGCACTACTGCCTCAGCCCCGGCCCCACTTGCTTCTCCTCTGCCCGCACCAGTCACAGTTGTGCGGGAGCCGTTAGCTCTTCTGTCCTGTCTATTAGTTCCGTTTCGACTGCTACGCCCCCTTTCACTCCTACAACATTGTCTCCCTACATGATGGTACTTGTCTCTGCATCCGCTCTTTCCCCCTTGGGTGTGCCACCTCAAACATTGTCGAATGTCGAAACACCTGTGCATGGGATGTATGAAGTGAATTGGGCAGCAGTGCGAGACCACATGGAGAAAGGATTGGTGCGTTCTGCTGTGGGTGATGAGGAAAAGCAAATGATGGGAAACCAAGCAGCTCAGTGGGCTCGGAACATGATCTATAGTGTGGAAGATGTGTGGAGTGTGATGAAAGATTATGAGCCCTTCGTACAGCAGCATGCTCTTAAGCACATGTCGACCATGTTAATAGGACTGTGGGAACAGTGTTTTCAGGGTGTAGCACCGCAGATCATCTATGACATACAGGACAGAGTATATGCTACAGGTATGCCTCTCAATGAGGTTTTTAGCAATGTAACAACACTAGTGGGTTACCGTGGCAGATTGCTCCAAATGATTCCGATGATAGGGAAGCAGCACCCCATGAGGGAGGTCCATCCCAATTACCATCCTGAAATACCAGAACTGCGTGACTCCATGGACAACATAATTAGACATGAGTTGATGCTCGGTTCCAGAAACAGTGGATCTATACTCCTTGGAAGAGGAGTGAGGTCCTATCCCTAAAGAGCCAGCTGCCAGACCCTCAGACAAACTCCACTGCATATTATAAAGAATTGACGTAGGCTGCATCCTCCACTGTGATGACCTTAGCTGATATTGAATTGTTCTTTGGTCTGCTGTAGCCCGGTAGATATATGGCGGCAGGTTCATATGCAGGATCATGCACTGGTCTTGGGTGGTACATGGGATGAGATCAAGGCATGGGATAAGGCACGTAAGCCTGACGACAAGCCTAAAGCGGAGCTACTAGCTTTGCTGGGGTGTATTATTACTTACATGCACACCCTTATCCCGCCAAGGCGAGTGGATTGGGAAAAGTTGACTGCATGTCGTCAGAAGAAGGATGAGAGTTTTTCTGATTTCTTTACTAGATTTGAAGGGGTGTTGTTAGATTTTAGTGGTCAGGATCTGTCACAGGAGGGTGGTATTCGTTTGTTTGTTAACAGATTTGTCACTAATTTGCTTCCCGAGATCGCAACTAGGTTGCAGGCTTCAGAAAGTACTCAGATGACCTCATCTCCATCAGTAATTTTGAGTATGGCACAGTACTACGAGCATAGAGAGAACGAGGACAAAGAAAAGGTGGAGAGAAAGTCAAAGGATTTGAAGACAAGGGTGTTGATGCAGCAGGTTGTGAGGGGGAGAGGCAGAGGTTCGGGTTCAGCTCAGCGATTACCCAGGTCTAATAGGGGTGGGGCTAAAGGGTGCGCCCCTTGGGCTCAACTTTGTGCCTATTGTAAGCAGGAGGGACATTGGCGGAATGAGTGTCCAGAGTTGTTGCAGAAAGGAGAGGCCCTGAGAGGTTGAGGGTTTAGAGGGCGCAGACGAGGTGGAGGAGGCTGAGGGGAGATGCAGTCTGAGAATACATTACACAATCGACAGAGCGGGAACTATTTTGACGACCCCCGAGGCTGACAGTACTATCGCGATGACTATGACATGGATGAGGTGACTGGGTTATCCCATAGCTAGGACAGCCAGGGACAGTGTGAAGGACCAGTTCCGTTGCCTGTAGATCAGCATGGACCCTATGTTACGGCGGATTTGCAGGGTACGACCAAGAAATTTCTAGTTGATACAGGGGCTATGAATAGCTTTGTTTCCCATTCACTGGTCCCGGGGGCAGCTCTGTCTGGCCAAAATAATGTGTTGGTAGGCTTCTCAGGCATGCTGGTTGTTGGACCCATTTCCAAACCTCTTGCTTTGACTATTGGCCCCTTCACGGTTGATTCACCATTTTTAATGACGTCCAATTGTGGGGAGAATTTACTGGGATTGGATTTGTTAAAAAGATTACATGCATCCGAATTTTGTTCCCCTGATAGTGTATACATTACAATTGGACCACAGGTGACCCGTGCCAAACAATGCTTTGCAAAAGACACTCCTCTCCCCGCAGTGTTTAAGAACGTGCCACGCACATTGCGGGTGACAGGGGACACGGACATCTGGTTGTTCCAGATCCCACCGGTCTTCATCCAGATAAAGGGCAACACCACATTGCCCTGCATTCCTCTGTACAAGATCTCGCAGGCAGGAGAAAAGGTTTTATTACAAATAATTCAGGAATTTTTTTTTTTTTTTTTTTTTTGTAAACCTTTATTGGTACATAAAGCAGTTACAAACCCGGGCCTGAAACCATCACAGCCGGCCAGTAGTACAGAGTCGGTCAAAGCAAATCAATCAAGCCATAAGAGTGCAACAACCCGCCTCCCAAATGCCCCGTCGTAACTCAGGATATTATCGGTACCATATCGGCACCAGGATGAGAGAGGTTTCTTTTAGAATTTTAGGAAGGAACAGGATCTGATGCCATACAATCCAATAATACAAAAGCAAGGGGTTACCATAGCTCAGGATATTCACAGGAAGGACTACTGCAGGCGGGACGTTGGCGTTGACGCACCTTAAGGAGGGTAAACAATGAGCAATACAATTCGCCCCCCAATACAGATTTATGCCCGCTGCAACATAAAAACGTTATAGAAACATCCACCCCTGTAATCTGTACCACCAGGACGCATAGAGAGGAACCTATTAAACAATTCCCAAAAGAAGTAAAAAAGAGGAGAAGTGAGAAAAAAAAAAAAAAAAAAAAGGCCAAGAGACACAAAGAATAAGAAAGAGGCCCTAGGAACATAAAAGGAAGAACAATAGTACCCCTCCCCTAACCCCCCACCCTGCACCTCTGCCAATGGCTACGACCTCCCCCTTAACAGCGTGCCTGTCGCCCGGTGTACGGAACCCGAAATATAGAAGAAAGGGGAAATATAAAAGAAGGAAATATAAAAGAAAAAGACATATTGGGGGGTCCCCCAGTACAGGCTCCCGGCCCCCCCCGTAGCTTACAAGTATGTCAGCGCTGTTGCAAAATATCCGAGGAACCCATCGAATCAGAACAGTAGTCGCCCCGCCAGCCCACCCAGTCACCCCCTTTTCAGCATCTGAGGAAAACAATCACCATTTCGTAACCCAACCCCACCCGGCCTTTATCAGAAACGTGTCCCAGTCCGCACAATGCGTAGCCAACAAAACACCAAGAGTACAATAGACAAGGATATCCAAAGAAGAGTAGGAGTTCTTGCAATACACCAGGACACGACACATTTCACAGCCGTTCACAGCCCACGACCGCCTCCCACGCAGCAAGACATAGTCTGGTTCAGGAAGAATGAGCAGTTCAATTTATCTAGGTTGCGCGACGATGTCAGCCACAAGGGAGAGGGCAATAAAGGAGTCTCCACAAGCCTCACATCCGATGGAATCCCCGAACACTCCATGTGTCCATGGACCAAGTTCCATTCCGACGATGCCCTTTGCGACGATCGAGGAGACCCCACGCACCAACGTCCACTCATCAGCAACGTGTAGGGTCCCGTAAAGACACCCATCCGGGCCATACCACAGATTGTAGAGGGAGTCACTGGACAAAGGCACACGGTGAAAATATCGCATCAGGCTCTCTCATACTTCCACTTATGCCGGGGTCTAATCGCCACGCGAACCAAACCCACACGCTGTGCTGCCAAAACACGGGAAGGGGCATCTGAACTCCGCACTCATTTTGAAATGCGCATCGCCATCGCCTCGGGTGGGCAGGGTTCCGTGAGGGTATCACTACCGAATGGGGCGCACAGCATAAATGCCACCAGAGTTCACACCAGAGCCACCATCATTTGTGCCATCCGGACGTCTCCCCGGTTGCACACGTTATGATAGCCATCTCAAACTGCCCCCCGGAAGGTCTCATCTGCGCCACCCCGTGCGTCCGAACGACTCCAAATCGCCATGCAGCAATCGGCCCCGATCAGCCGAATCGCGGGATACAGACAGCAGCAAGCGGGTCGTACCAATCTCCGGCAGAGAGACAAAGAGCTGCGTCACACGTCCACATTTAGCAAGGCAGCATTCGGGTGGGTGGGGGGGGGGCCCGTCCGGCATGAGGGGACGGCACTCAGCAACGGATGCTAGGTTGTTGTTCAGGGTGGGTTCGAGCGCCCCCGCGGGTGATCGTTTTTTCCCGGCCGTTGTTGTTCCACTCACGGCCGGCTACAGTATCACGTGAGGTCCCGGCTCCGGGACCCGCGCAGGCCACACCGACCGGGAAGCATATCTCCGTCCCTGAAGCTCTGAGAGCCTCCGGAGTAACTCTCGGTGGGACAGGTCCTTCTCCGACATCCAGGAAAGTGTCCGCAGAGCTGCACCGACAGCTAGATCCAGCAGCAAGGGGAGAGAGTCGACGGAGCCGGGAGCCCGGGCGGCCATCTTGGCCGCCGGCCTGGCTCCACCCCCCAATAATAATTCAGGATTTGATTGAGTTTGGTGTGGTTGAGGAGACAGTGGAGAATGTGTGTAACAGCCCTACTGTTCCAATTCTTACAAAGACACCCTGGATTCTTCTGATGCTCATGCTGACGTTTACTGTTTGGCGATCGACCTTAGAGAGGTAAATAAATAGTCGTTCCCCAGTACCCTGTGGTCCCAGACATTCCTATGATCTTGACAATGATTCCCCCGTCAGCAAAATTATTTTCTGTCATAGATTTAAAGAATCCTTTCTTCAGTATACCAATCCATACAGATAGCAGATATCTGTTTGGATTTGCAATAGCTGGTCAGAGCTTTAGATTCTACCGTGCTCTACAAGGCTATACAGAAAGTCCTATATCCAAGCCTTGAAAGCTCAATTGGATTCTTTGGAGCTTCCCCCTGGTAATGTGCTGTTGCAGTATGTTGACGACCTCCTTGTGGCTTCGGACACTGAGGATGGGTGCAAAGCAGCTACAGTTAAATTATTTTTGGATTTGGCACACCATGGGCACAAAGTGTCACTTTCGAAATTCCAATATTGTCGACAAGAGGTCACCTATTTAGGTCACCTACTGTCGAATGAGGTCGCAGACTAACACCTGAAAGCATAGCTGCTAATACTAATATGCCTGTTCCTAGTACCCAACGTGAGGCACGCACATTCATTGGGATAACCTCGTATTGTCGGCACTGGGTCCCTAACTATTCTCTACTAACGAAACCCCTTCTTTACCTGACCACCAAAGATGTGCATGAACCCCTGCCTTGGACATCTGCATGCCAGCACGCTTTTGAGCAATTAAAGGTTGCACTTTGCTCTGCTGCTGTGCTTGGTACTCGTGATTACCAGAAGCCTTTTGTGCTCTACGTGCATGAGGCAGACGGTTGCGCGCTTTCTGTTCTAACACAGGGTTTCAGTGGTAAGCAGAGACCCTGCGCCTATTTCTCTGCCATGCTTAATAACGTCACCAGTGCTCTCCAGAGCTGTCTGAGAGCTACCGCAGTGGTGGCAGTTTGTATCAGACAATCGGCGGGGCTCGTCCTTGATAATGATCTCACAGTAATGGTACCTCATGCTGTGGATACGCTATTGAATAAGACAAAGACACAGCACCTTACTAGTGCGCATCTGACTGGCTATAAATTGACCTTGTTTGCTCACACATGCTACTCTCAACCCAGCCACGTTACTACCCCTCCCTCCGAAAGAAAAGGACAATGATGTCCATGATTGTGTATTTCGGACTGAGGAAGATACGAAATGACGGGTAGACCTGACTGGTGTTCCCTTATCTGACCCCCAAGGGGAACTATATGTTGATGGCTCTTGTTTCCAACTACCAGATGGCACCACCACTGCAGCCTATGCAATCACAATGTTACACACTGAAGGTGAGACATCCCGTATCCCATACCAATCGGCCCAAGCTGCAGAGTTGGTTGCCCTCCTTAGGACTTGTGAGTTGAGTGAGGGACTGACTGTTAATGTCGACCCACCGACAGCCAGTACGCCTTCAGGGTGGCCCACAATTTTGGGCACCTCTGGGTGGAGAGAGGGTTCTTGACTTCGCACGGACTGTGAATACAGAATGGCCCATACATACATAGATTGCTATAAGTATTGGCACTTCTTGATAAGTTAGCAGTAGTAAAATGTAGCGCTCATTAAGCCATCACAGATGATGTTGGGAGGAGAAATGCGTTCACAGACCAGATAGCTAAGGAAACAGCTCGATCAAACATGAAAAAGGTATTTATTGGCGGGTCCCGCTAGGTGGGTCCCAGACAATAGAATGTTCGAGGACACTTTGGAAAATGTCAGGGAAATTTAGGGTGAGGTGACATTAGATGAATTGCCAATGTGAGAGGAGAGAACAGGTCGTCTGGATGAGGCTGGGTATTGGACTGACTTTTCGGGGAAACAGAAATGGTTGCTCCCAAACTTATACGTTCTCACTATTGTGACCATGACCACGGTCCCACACGTATTAGTGCGAAAGGAATTTGTAAGTAGTTGGACCCAGTATGGCAGAACATTTCTAAGGTAGCCACAAACCTAGTGAAGCATTGTATCATTTGTTTGAAGCATACCCCTGGGAAAGGTACTCCTACACCCGCTGGTAACTTTGCACAACCTTTCTTCCCTTTCGAGGTTCTCCAGATGGATTTCATTGAAATGGAACGAGTTACCAATTGGAAGTATGTGCTAGTAGTGATTTGCTCATTCAGTAAATGGATTGAGCCTTACCCCACTAAAGAGAATTCAGCAATGGTGACGGTGAAGGCACTCTTAAAAGAGTTCTTTCCATGCTATGGATTTCCACGTGTGATTTGGAGTGACAACGGAAGTTACTTAAATTCTAAAGTCATTTAATTGGTGTGCAAAAGTTTGCATATTAAGCAGAAGTTTCATGCAGCGAACCACCCTCAGTCAGGAGGCTTGGTTGAGAAGTAAAATGGTACTCTCAAACTGAAGTTAGTGAAGATCCAAGAAAGCACAGGGCTGCGATGGCCAGATGTGTTACCTTTGGCTTTATTATCTACCTGAGCGACAGCGCATTCTAGAACAGGGTTGTCCCCATATGAGTTGGTCTTCTGACACTCTGGTAATGTCTGGGGCGTCCCAAGACCCAAGCGCTTTTTAGAGATAGAGTACCCCCTGCTTGTAGATTATCTGTATGAGTTGTCTAAAGATCTTCGTTCTTTTCACCAACAGATCCACACCACGCTGCAACAAGTACCAGAGGGGCCCAGGCATCAGATATAGCCCAGGGACTTTGTGCTTGTCAAAAACTTTCAACGGAAAAGGTGTTTGTAGTCGAGGTGGAAAGGACCTCTCCTCGTCCTTCTCGCCACCCACACAGCAGTGAAGCTAGACGGCAGAAAACACTGGGTCCATGGTTCCCATGGTTCTCATGTCAAACGGATACCTTCCGTATGACCGTTGGGTCCTCGAAGGCATCGCTGATCAGTAAGGAGAGAGGGTGCCATGCTTCATTCCCTTCTCTGACTCTCGATTGAGGTGGGTGCAGACGGACAGAGAAAGTGACGCAACATTGTTTGAGGCGATCCCACCAGAGATAAGGGTCACCCCGGATAACCCTGTTTCTAACACACCAGAATGTGAGTCTCGATGCACACCTGACCCTGAGTATCTGCCCCTCTTTGTTGACGAAACAGTGCCTAGAATAACAAAGTACAACCTGCAGCCCCGAAAGGAGGATAGTACACCAGCCGAACAGTCCAGGAGTTAGGGAAGGACTTGAGCTTGGTGCTGTGCCTAAGGTGCCTGTATTTCACTTGAGTGAGCTACACTGGTGCACTGCCCGAGACACTGGACAGGACAGTTGAGGGTACTTGCCCAGGAGGGAGGGTGCCCTATTCTGAAAGAAGAGGATTTGTTTTTCTGCAAGGGTTGCGATCGTGCAGCTCCCCCTTGGGAGTGCTTCATTGCACCGTCATTGATGAATGATAGGAGCCTACCAGCGAGGCTCTAAACGGAAGCTGGGTGATTTGTGCCCCCTTGGTACTGTTGTTGCAATTGTGGCTCCAGCTCATGATTTTTCCTTGTGACACATATAAGTTGTCATTGAAGTTTTATAAATGTATCCCTTTGGTCACCCTATCCATAATGAGGAGCAGCCCTTTGCGGCTCCGCGTCCCACTTCAGATGGGCCTGTTTGGTCCTCTTGGTCCACTAAGAGTAAAATAGTGTTTGTTGTAATAATTTTGCTTTCCCTGAAATTTGTTTTTGGGGTGCTGTTCTTCCTAGAAGAGAAATACCCTGTGCATGCTTGAATAAGTACGATGCCAGCCCCTCCTGAACATATTTTTGGTACCTCAGCACCTCAGAAAGAAGAACACCGGAAGTCCTACGAGGACAATGTTGCACCAAACGCATGCTGCTTACAATACGACTAAATGTTGGGTGTGTGGTTTGTTCCTTCTGTCACACACCAAAGTGATAACTTGCTGCCTATGCCCTTATCCTATGTTAATAGTTGCGAGGGGTGGTTCACCTTACTTAGTATGATCCGTTCATTCTCTTAGGTTGACTCTTTGGAACAAAGAGGCACCAGTTCCCGTTCCTTGACAATGAATGTGTATTCCAAGCATAGGTCTCCACCTGGTGTTTCCCCTATATTGGGCGGTTTGATTGAGTATTCTTGAATTCTTGCCTCAGGGCAGCGGATCGAGGTAGAAAGGCAGACAGAA
Organism: Triturus cristatus; assembly: GCF_964204655.1. Taxonomy (NCBI): domain Eukaryota; kingdom Metazoa; phylum Chordata; class Amphibia; order Caudata; family Salamandridae; genus Triturus; species Triturus cristatus. The sequence goes on from NC_140586.1 coordinate 749,137,450, forward strand.
CAGAGATGGACAGAGATAGGTCCTCGCAGTTTAATGTATCAGAATATTACCAATCCTTCCAAGCACGCAATGTCAATGAAGATAAGCCCATACCCCTGGCAGTGGTTGATGTACTGGCTCCTTTTTGTGTTCAAGGGGCAGGAGACATAGAGGTGGGGGAAAGCAGATGCAACACCACTTCCATATTGAGGATGCCCAAAGGTCCGCCCTTGATCCCGCCACCTAATGTTTATTTTGTTTGTGGTACTCGTGGTTACTGTGTGGCTCCTTGAGGGATGGACCGGACAGTGCTACCTTTCCTACCTCCTTCCCCTAGTCTATATAGCCCCTCCCAACTACCACAAAACTTATCACCTACAGTGTAGGGGTGTCCTAGCCTCCTGATTTAAGAGGATGATTAGTACAGACAATATAGACCAGACTGACACGACACTACAACAATTTGCTGATGTAATGAAAGGCATTCTACCCTTCTGGGGCCCTATGGCCAATAGCCTCAATATTAGACGACTCACCCAGATGGTGGAGGGGGTTATCAATATGATGGCAGGAATACTGACCAACATTACAGTAGAGCTTCAGGCTACGAGACTTGTTGCTCTTCAAAATCGGATGGTTTTAGACGTCATTCTTGCAGATAGGGGTGTAGCTTTTCACATCATGAGTAGCAGTTGCTGCATGTACATTCCTGATCACGCCCCCAATGTATATTCTGCCATACAGAAGCTCCACAAGCTTGCATCTGATATTCATCAGGATAACGGGTCATGGTCCTTGACAGGGTGGCTCTGGGGTCTATTGACATCCTGGGTTTGGAAGAGCCTACTTGTCCTAATAGCTATCGCAGGTGTCATCTTTACATGTTGCTTATGTAGTAATTGCCTTCCAGCATGTTGCACCAATTGTGTGAGCAAGCTCACCCCTAATCCTAAGTTCTCAGGACGTGATAATAAGTTCTCTACTATGATGGTGCAGGATATCAAGGATATGATGCTAATAGACGAGGGCATTTTCGAGTATCAGTTAGTTTTCCATACTTAGTGTGCTACTTTCTTTTCCATTGTTACATGACTGTCACATGAGTACCTATGCATTACCCCCTCCCACCTTAGAATTGTAAAGACCCTACCGGATAGCCAATAAAGCATTTAGCCACCCATGCTAAAAGGAGGGTCTGTTAGGTTTCAAATTCCCATGCCTGCAACGCACTCGTTTCACGTTATATTAGGTTAGCAGTGTGTGGCTAAATAGATGCCGTCAGTATTCATGTTATGTAACCCACTGAATTATCCCCGTAATGTGCAGGCTTCAGTTAGCGAGTGTGACTCCGATTTGCATTTCATAATCCTTATTAGACTGCTTAGACTGTGCCTGAACTAGGCCTCATTACTAGTATTGCTTGGCTCAGCAGAACACTGTATTTCATTTTCTCTTTTGTTGAAGGCTATTTCTTGACTTACTAATGAAAAGTCCATTTTGCCCTCGCATACCTATCTGAGTGTGTAGCTCTGCTCCCACGTTACGAGACGCTGAGGCCCAGCACTGCAACCTTCAGTTGCCGATAACATGTACCCATCTGACAGGTGGTAGCGTATCCCTCTGTGCCTTCTTTGTTCATGTTCGGCCCAGTCCAGGAGCTTTTCCATTGTGGGCGGGGTTGGAGGCTGTTGGGAAGATTCATTATGTGTTGTAGTCTGTTGGGGGGCCAGTCCCTCCTTGAGCTTTCAGTTCTTTAAAGGGTGCAGAGAAAAAATAACAGGTGGTTGATTGTAAAGCTCTGACCTTTTTATGGGTTGCATGCAATTTCTGTCAGTCATTTCTGTTTTTGGGGTATATCATTTGCTGTAAGTACAGATCACAATTTTATGTTTGCTTTCAGGTGGCTACTTGCTCTTAAAGGATTCAGATTTGGGTTGGAATACTTACCTGAGTTGAGGAACCTTGCAGCTGACTGGCTCTGTTTTCAATAGCCATTCCAGATGAAGAAATTTGTGACGGAGTGGTTTTGGCTATAGTAGGTGGGCGCATCTAGGAAGCAATTGTATGATAGGTGACTGGATGCATGGTCCTATTAACTTATTGATGAATGAGGAATGGACTGACATTAGAAGTAACAAGCTTATAAGCAATAGAAAACTGATCATGTACAGGAGGGCCACTTAGGAAAAAGCCTCACTAAGAATAGTTTGACCATCAAACTGGTGGCCTGAAATAGATTTCCTCATAAAGCAAAAAGTAAAAAAGTGCACCCCTTGTTCTGCCAGAGATAATATTGCGAACTCTGGTTGCTGTTCTTTCGAACGAATTAACATTGGTTAAGATTGGTGGCTACCAGATTGGTATCTCAGGCTGCAGCGATAAAAGTGATACATTTCTCTAGGAATGTGTTTATGAATGAAGGCATTTGTTAGACCTGTCAGCCTTGAAAAACGACCTGTACAACGCGGTTTTACACCGCGGTATGTTTACTTCGTGGGCGTTACAACGCAAGACTTGCGCTGGATGGCGCTCTAAGCTAAGGAATAGTATTATTTACTATTCCGACACCTTCCCTACTGTTACGTAGGCTGGAGTTGGAATAGGAAATCATACTATTCCTAAGTCCAGTGCCCTCCAGCGCAAGTCATTGTAACGACCTGCGTTGTAACGAACGCGATGTAAAATACAACGTTGTGCATGTATGCGTTGTAACGTCATACATTCGTCAGCCTTAGGGTGGTCTTCTCCCCAAACGATTTATCTGCTTACCTCCTCTTTTTGATGATTCTTTTTGTTGGCCTTAGGACTCTGAGCACTTTACCACTGCTCATGAGTGCTAAAGTGCATGTGCTTCTCACTTAAACATGCAACATTGGTTTATCCACAATTGGGATATAAAATGTATCTGTATGTCCCTAGTAGAGTGCACTACCTGTGGCCAGTGCCTTTAAATTAAATGTTACTAGTGGACCTGCAGCACCGAGTGTGCCACCTGCACAAGTAGCCCTTTAAACATGTCTCAGGCCTGCCACTGCAGAGCCTGTGTTTGCAGTTTTACTGACATGAACATGGCATTTAAAATCCCTTACTAAGCCTTAAACTCCCCTTTTATTACAGATAAGTCACCACTAAGGCTGGCCCCAGGTAGCCCATAGGGCAGGGTGACGTGTAACTAAAATATAGGACATACACTGATAAGTTTTGCATGCCGTGGTAGTGAAAAGCATCCCAATTAATTTTTCACTACTGTGAGGCCTACTTCTCTCATAAGTTTCCATTGGAAATTCCTTATGCTATGCTATGTTATGTTATGTTATGTTATCAGGATCTATCCAGTGCACGGCTTCTCAGAGAGAGTCCTGGTGCTAAATCAGGCAGCCTTCACACATAATGAGTGTCTTATATGGATTGTTGATAGAACCATGGGGCATATTAGCAAGATCGGCGATAAAATTATCACCGTTTTTCCTGCCGCTAAAACGGCGATAATGGGCTTGATAATATGCGTTATAGAATTGCAATAGAAGCCCAGGTTAGATGTCCTGCACATCTAACCTGGGCTTCTATTGGAATTCTATAACGCATATTAGCAAGCCCATTATCGCCGTTTTAGCGGCAGTTTTCTGCTGCTAAAACTGCGATAATTTTATCGCCGGTCTTGCTAATATGCCCCCATGTCTTTAGTTTTTTCTTAAAGATGGGAGATCAATTATGGAATGCATATCCAAAGGAAGTTTATTGCATGAGGCAGGCCCAAGATAGAAGAAGGATCTGCCTCCTGTTCTGACCCACCGAATTTTGTGAACTCTCGCCAAACGCTCATAGGAGGAGCGTAGATTTCTTGAAGGGACATATTCATGAATCCTCTCTCTCAGGTTGGCCTGGGCAGTGAACCCCGCTCCGTGCGCAGAGTTTGAAGAGTTTTCCACACTCCACGCTCCGTTGATTCGCGGCACAGTTATTTCCTCACTCGCGCTGACCAATGTCCAGTTGGCAAGCAGGAGAGAGGAACATCCACCTCTCGAGATGTCTCAATGTGGGCGGTCAGATTTGTCAACGCGGGCGGTCGCGGATGGTTGCAACCGCTATAGTTGAGAAACCTTCCGTTCACGTTGAAAAAGCTGCCACTCGGGTAGAATATCTACTCGAGCGACAAGAAAAGAAGCAGCACCTTCTTGCGCTGCGCATGGTGCAATTTGCACTGATTTTACACAGCACTGATCCTGAAAATCAACGTGAATGGCATGACCAAACGCACTCCGCGGCTTGTGGAACTCCACGTAGTGCAGCAGAGTTTTTTGTTCACTTCGCAGAGTACCGCACAGCGGAACTCCACGTACTCCGCCCAGGCCTACTCTTAGGTGTCCAGCTCCTGAAGCATGCAAAGCTTTGTGAACAAGGACCATAGACTTAAAAAGGATCCTTTGTTATGGGAAACCAGTGAAGAGCTCTCAGATGAGAGGACATATGTGTTCTCAGGGGGGGATTAAGTAGAGTCTGTGCAGCTGAGTTCTGCATTACCTGAAGTCTGCCCTGGAGGTAATCAGGGAGGGTCAGGTAGAGAGTATTCCCATAATCCAATTTGGGGGTTATTAATGCTATGGTTACTGTTCTCTTGGAATTCTCAAAGAGCAGAGGTAATAATTGTTTCAGAGTCCATAATAGCCTAAAACAAGAGCCTATCAGAACCTGACTCTGTGAATGGAAAGAGAGGGCACTGTTGAACTTAATACCCAGGTTTTATATGGTACCCAATTGGGGGCCCATTGGGTGATGTTCTATGACAAAAAGGATCTCCACATGTCTGCTGAGGATGGTCCAAAGAACACAATCTCAGTTTTGTGCAGGTTACATTTTATTAATTAGTTGAAGCCAACCAATGATACACCAACGAAAGGCAATTTTTTATGACTTTTCCAGCTAACTCCTCTTCCTTCTCACAGAAGTAGAGAAACTGGGTGTCGTCAGCATAAGAGATCACCTTGGCTCCTAGAGATTCCACGAACATTGCCAAGGGTGTAAGTTATACATTGTACAAAAATGCACTAAGTGCCCAGCCTCGAGGCAACCCTACCGTTAGGTCATGGGCTTTGGAAGAAAAAGGATGCATCTAAACCTCCTATTATAGAATAATATTATTATAATACAATATTAAGGTATAATAATATCAAATATAAAATAATATAATATATAATAATATACGTAATATAATAATAACCTCTTATAATAATAGTAAAGTAATTTATAAAGTGCCTAGTTACTTCAGACAAAGTGTTCCAGCACTAAGGTTTCAGTCCCAAATACATTCCATTACAAATCTTATTATACTTTTATGCTGTAATTCCTGATTGAGAAGGAGTAGCTCTGTCATTACACCATTGGAATAGTAATGACAACCCCTCTTTACTGGTAAAGTTGGATTTAACATGACTATTTTAGAAATACCACTTTTAGAAAGTTGGCATTTCTCTGCTCTTAAAAGCTATGTGTGACTGTAGCCTGTCTCCAAAGCATGTCTAGGGTGGGCGACAGCTTGACTTTGTACCCTGTAGACAGCCACCCACAAAGGAAGGTTAGGTGTGTCTGAGTGCACATCTGCATTCTGATGGCTCATCCTGGGCAGGATGGGAGGGAGGAGCTGACACTTACACCTGAATAGGCAGTGTCCAGGCCCCACACAAAAGGTTATTAACCCCCTGTTGTGAGTCTGGAGCTAGGACTAGAAAGTAAGGATCTCTGTGCATCTCAAACACCGTTCTTTGAAATCAATCCCACTTCAAACAACTGGGTATAAGTACTGGGTCTCTGACCCGACCAAATCAGACACTTCTGGACTTGTAAATAAATTCTGTCAAGGAGAAGGCCTGCTGTGCTGCTACAAGGACTGTCACACTGCTAGACTCCTGCTCTGGAAGTACTGCTTTTCTGTTGTGCTGCCCCGCTGCCTGCTGCCTGCTACCCTCTGACCCTGCTGAGGAAAGCCTGGCCCCTTCTGGAACTCACAGTGATCTCCAAGGGCTTGTTGACTTGCCTCCTGTTTCGGAGACGAAGTTTCACCAACGGCTCCTGTGCCTGGTCCATTGGAAGTGGACCCACGTGCTTGCTCCAGTTGAACCTATGTATCTCCTGTCTATGTGTAGCAAAACAGATGCATCGTCGCTGTTGTGGGAGCAGAATTGGAGCATAGCACTCTGAACCAGTGCATCACCGTAAAGAAGTGACGCATCAGAACCAAAGCATCGCTGGCGCTGCAATGTGGGAAGATCGACGCAACTCCTCGGCTGCTTGGAGAACCCGGCACATCATCTATGGAACCAACACCTCTTAGTTTGATGCATCATCTTTTAAACTGGTGCATCGCCACCACTGCGTGAAGAAAATCAATGGGTCACCTCGACTGCGGGATCAACACCAAAGCACCGCTTGTCTGCACCCCGCATCTTGCTGGTGCGGCCAGGATCAGGTACTTTTTTCAGCTGGCCATGCGTGGCTCCTGCATCCATCCCGCACTCCATCACGGTTGGCCTGAACTCTTGACATTTCCCCCGGTCCAGCGAAACCAGATAACCCCAATAGGTGCTTATTGCTGCTAAGCGCTATTTTTACATTTACTCTTGAAGAATTCCTATCTCGACTTCTACTCATTGGATGTTTGATATTTTAGTCTTGTTTTATTGATAAAAATAATATCTATTTTCTAAAATGTTGTGGAGTCTTGTTGTGGTGTTTTCACTGTGTTACTGTTTGAAGTGTTGCACAAATACTTTACACATTGCCTTTTAAGGTAAGCCTTCCTGCTCTGTGCCAATCTACCGAAGGGTGAGTACAGGTTAAATTATGGTATGTATCTGACTTACCCTGACTAGGATTGTGTTTACTGTCTGGATAGGTGCATACCTCTGCGAACCAGAAACCCAATTTCTAAAAGCATTCTAGATGAAGCAGTCACGCATACTGGGGTCAAATCAACCTCTGACTCCAAAAGTGAACCTTTGGCGGCATGAAGGGAGGATTAGCAGGATGATTGATGAGTGTTTACACATGGCACATGCCAATGGTAATTCCTGGCTGTAAAGCACTCCAAGATTTCGTGTGTGTTTACCACACAACGCCCAGATTTGTTTCTGGTGTATCCCTTTACTTTCCCTAGAAAGGAAGCCGGGCAGGTACCAATCTTACACCAGTTTAGCTATTCAAGGAGAATGGAGCAGTGGTTGACAGGGGAAAGAATAAAGATAAAGATGGGAAGAAATAAAGAAATAAATGTGACACGTTATAATTGTTTGAAATGTGTGAAAGATCAACACTAAAAGGCAGGTGATATGGCGTGTATAAAGATCCTACACTGTTGTGAAGTAATGCTTCCAAATTCTTGGATCCATTGGAAATCATTGAAGTAAAAATAAAAATGGGATGGTAGGTAAATAGCCAAACATGATGAATGACAAGATTTGCAGGATGAAAGGAACTATGGAAAAGGCTTTGTATTTGAGATGGCATAACAGTCAAGACCCCAGCTCTATGACAGTCAAGGGAACTCTTCTGGTTGAGATACTATGTGACCAGTTGATTTCCCCAGTTGTATCCTCCTGTCAAGTTTTTATGGGTGTACAAATGTGTACCTATTCTGGTTTCTATTAGTGAATTTTTATATTGGTTGTGTTACATTTTGTTTATTGTTTGCCCTATTAAAGACTCTTACGACCTGATTTAGAGTTTGGCAGATGGGTTTCTATCACACCTGTGACAGATATCTTGACTGCCTTTTTACAAGTGCATTACATCCTGATACACTGTAATAAGGCTACCTCTCCCTTGCTCACACCCCTGCATGCTCCAACGCAACAGTGGAGGACACTCTTTCTCCTACCTTGGTGCCAAGTCCTGGAACGGCCTTTCCCTTCTCATCTGGACCTCACCCTTTCTTCTTGAGTTCAGGAAGGGACTTAAGACCTGGCTGTTCAACTGATCCACCCAAAGCGGCAGCCCTTGTCATATAGTTCCTACAAATCTATATAGGATCTGCGCGTTTAGATAACATAAACTATGGGATTGGTGTCAAGACTGATTCCAGACACCCCAAAGGATATGTTAGCCTTTAGTCCAGCTAGCTCACAGTGCCACTATGAGCTCCCTAACCTTACCAAGGAGATAATAGTTTCTGGCAACTATCGAACATGACAACCCTTGATCCTTCTGGGAACGTAGAAACAGTACAGTACTTTTTGCTCAGTCACTCGTGCTCGCTTCTTCTCAGAGAGATATACAGAATAAACGAAGGGGACGTTTTCAATAAGCATTTATGGAGCCAGCCTCTTTCTAGTATAAAGTACGTGTGCTACGACAACCATTAGACAGAAACAGATTTATACAATTACAAGCACCAACAGAGTAAATAAAAGGTAGAATTCTTCCATGGTGCTAAAACAGTGAATATATGCAGGCTTATAGATACATGACCGCAATCAAGCGTACTCCTAAGATGCAAACACTAGCTACGTGTACTTAAGTGTGCCTAGCATGTATGTGTAGGTGTGAAGAGAAGAATCTCCCTAGGAAAGAGCCAACCTGATGGGAAAGAAAAAAGAACCCCATCTTGGTCTCAAGTTGGACAACCTGCAATAGATGTCAGACTACTGTGTGCTAGAGTTTCTGAGTGTAGGGACTTCAGTGCCTAGTGTCAGCATGGAAGCTTCTCCTCTGGTTTTCCCAGCAAAGATGTTGTGCTTGTATACCCAAAAGGTACTCTCAGAGGTTCCACCTAGATGTATAATGGTACTGTGGGCATGTTGTCTAAATATGACGTTAACAGTGACTTTTGTACAGAGCTATTATACAAAAGAAGGTCAGCACCAGAGCCATTATGTAAAGCAAGGTAGGACAAATGTAGCTAAAAGGACATGCAGCCACCTAGGCCTATATTGGGGTACATTGGGGCTCATAACAACATCAGTGCCTGGATACCATCAAGGGTGATTAGCCGTGCTTTATGAATCCTGTTTGATTGATTGACAGGATATCCGGCATGTTTGTGACAAAGTACCCACCTGCCAAATTCTAAATTCAGCCCACAGTCTACAGAATTCTTGGTCTCTCTACAGAAAGGGGAAATGGTATATTGTGGTGTTTTTTACCATTTAAACATTTTTATTTACCATTTTATCGAAAATAAAATAAATTTGGCAGCCAACACCAAACCAACAACAACCATCATTATCATAAATTGATCATGACAATTTTCTCCTATTATGGTCCCCTATCAGTTTTTAGACCGCAGCTTGACATTAATTAAAATACACATTTTGTTTCTATTGATATCTACCGTGGTCACACACATCGTTCAATATACTCTATCCCAATAATATATTTCTATAACTGTCCTCCCTCGACTCAGACATTTCCCCTACAAGTTATCTGCAGCACCAGCACCAACCCAGCCAAGTTTCCCAAGTCCATGCTTGATGTGCTGCTCCAGTCCAGGTTTTTATCTGAATTCTGAGACTTTTAATCTTATTTATTCCAATATAAAACAAGACTATAAGTCCCCGAATAAGAAGAAAAAAACTTGAACTTGAGTAGCACATAACGCATGAATCTGCAAAACTTGGCAGCTATGCAACACCCATCCAGACTTACAAGGAGACATCCATTCGGGCACTTGTTGGTGACATATCACCCTCTGAAGGCACAACTGATGATTTTATCACGTTGGTCCATATTTCTAAATCATTTGCTACTCTTTCATCTGTTCTTATGTCTCGTATGTGCTTTCCGGACCTAAACCTCATTCCAACATGTCCCTTACTGAAACTTTACTTGGTTCCGTGAAGAGAAATCAAATATATCGCTATCCTTCTTTTCACGATGGCCAACCCCAGCGTTGAAAACCTATACTTGACATTCTGTTTCTTGGGTTTCGGAATTATACCTAATTATAATGTTTAATCAAAATCTCTTCATTAATATTCGTCACAGGTCATAGTCTCACCACAACTGCTTCCCAATATTTCCCCGTACATCTGCAGGCCCATGTCATGTGTAAAAATATGGCTTTCGGACCACCACAATTCGGGCAGGTAGACGATCTATTTAAATATATCACATTTAGCCTCATGGGAGTGAGATAGTTGCAGTATAGGTAAAAGAGTGCTAACTTGAACCTGGCGCTGCTGGCTGCTTCTTGTCCCCCAATGCAGACTCTTCCCCACTCACTGTCCACCAGGGGCCCTTGTAACCCACCATTCTATGCTTGTCATGCCATCACAGGTATCTTCCTTCTATCTTTCTTCAAAGCTACCTCTCTAAGGCCACCAAGATTGGGCCCTCCGCCATTCTTCCCTCTTGAGCTCTTCTGAAGTACTGATCGATTCATGTCTGTTTATAGGCCATTGGGGCCTGTCCCTTCGCGTGTTTGGGTTTCTCCTGTCTTGTTTACCTGATTTTGTCAGGATATGTTTGTATTCCCATCAGGTGACTTCCAAACCAGTGCTGGGGCAATTTTATGAGTTGAGTCACAAGCAGGCCCCCACGTGAACTACCCTTCAGTTGGTGCCGAGACATTTCTGCCCTCACCTGGCATGCACAAATGCAGTAAAAAAGGGATGTTTCTCTTTATTACTACTAATGGGGGACCCTGGTTCAGAGTATGGTCAGCGGTCATCACTTGTGTGGAATCATCTTTCAGCCCACTGTCTGCAACCCCAAGGTTCAGTGTTTGTCTATGTATGGTCCTTCTCCACTTTCTGCATATGCAATTTTGGTGCTGTTACCTGAGGGAATCAGTCTGAGTTCCATTTTGCAGTCCGGTTATGAGAGATTCAGTCTGCTGGATTTATAACATCTGCCCCGTTGGAGATCTGGGCGGTTCCATTGGACCCAGGGCCTGCCAGAACAGAAGATTAAATTCAAGAGTTCCTTGAAGTGCACTCACTTTTTCCTCTAACAGTACATGGACCTGGGGTTTGTCAGTCCCAGCTTCTCTGAGGTGACCCCTCTCTCCTCAGGTGCCGGAGTGGGTTGCTGCTCCATGCTGATTCAGTGCCATAATTAAACTGCACCCAATAGCTGGGGCCTGACAGATGCCACCATGCCTAAGGTCACTCTGGACTGGATCATACAGGGAGTGGCACATTTGGCTGGCGCTCTGGAGCTTTCTCAAACATAGCACACTTTGACAGTCTTTTTGTGTCACTGTTGACAATCCGGGGATGTTTTTTCACCCTGAGGGCACTGGATATTCCAGGATTATTGGAGGAGCCTCTGTCGAATATGTGCCTTTGGCCATCTTCTGAGGCCACCTTCCTGTATTTTCTTATTTATGAAGTTCCTCCTCTCCCCTCCCCAGTTCCTCTTCTACTGAATTTCCATTTCTAGGTCTTTCCTCATAACCTCTTCTTAACATTCTAAACGGTCAATGTTCTGTTTTGTTGTGTCAATTGGTATGAGGTTACTTGTCTTAGGATAAGGGATTGATGCTGTCTATCCTTTCTCAATAAGTAAGTCTCCCTAACTCCTGCTAAAGACCCAGGTCCAGATTTAGCAACATCTGAAGCAGCATAACGTATCAAGACAATTTTATGCGCGGCATCAAATGGAGAGCGCAATAATGCATCAAATTTACTAAGATATGGCACACTCCTGCTCTCTCTCTGCACTGGTGCAATGAGTGCTCCAGAGCGCCAAAGCAGGCATGCTTGCACAATGGTGCTTGTGTTACAGGCCAAATTATTTTTATGCAGGAAGGAGGCACCTTCCTGTAAAGAAGCAATTCTCAGAGGTATATTCCTCCTTCTAAATGTGCTGCAGATTGCAGCTCACATAGAAAGAGGAAATGACAAGGAGAAATAAACATATTTCTCCTCGTTAAACATCTGTTGGTATGGCTTAGCATTTTGATGTATTCCCAGGTTTACTACCCTCAGTAAATATGGGAATGCACCAAAGTGCATGGGTGGATTCGTGGGAACGTCCAAACTCCAACACTTGGAATGCTTTCCCTACACATTGTCCCTCTTTTTACTATTAAAGTGTTTCCCTCTTCTGTTCTTCCTGCCTCCTTCTTACAATGTGTCTGTTTGGCAGTGTAAGATGTACACACACACACATCCCCTTGTCAAGCAGATAGCATTGACACTAGGGCAACAGAAAACCACCCACTTGATCTTGTGTACTTTGTCTCACACAAATATATGGTGATATCAAGTAGTCAAGCCAAAGCTGAAAGTAGTAGGCATATACAGACATAGCCAAGCATGGTCCCTCTATTTTATTAGATAGAATGTGTGTGTAGTACATGATACTAACACTTTAATTCCTGTGTTTAATTGACACCCACAAATCCATTTCTCTTGTCCGTCTTTTCTTTAAGTTGGGCTAGAACCTCAGGTACTATCCAGAATTGGAGGTTGAGTGGTCCAACCACAGAAGACTTCAAGCAGCCTGCAGGTAACAATCATATGTTTGAGTTTGTAGAGAAGAAGGAGGCAGACCCAACTATGGACCCCGAAAGTCAGACCTGGGCCTGTACTAAGTACCTCCTTACTTAATGTTCTCATCCAAATCCAGCCACCAAAATTTCAGTGGAAAAGTTCAGCAACAACTGAGAACACACACATGATGGCCTCAACGACACAAAACTGTGCAGCGGATAATCAATATCCAGGAGGTATCACAGGAAGAGTTCTGAGCACTGATGGGGGCTCAGGTTTAAGATCAACTGCAGCTGAAGTGAAGATGATGAAACAGCACCAGGTGCGGATATCTAGCAGATTACATTGATTTGGGATAACTATCCCATCCGAAGTGCCAGCCCCAATATTTCATGGCTCACAGAATACTACTCAGTCACTAGTAACCATATTGTGCATGCAGGTAGCAGAGGTAAGGTTAACACTATCACCAAAAGGAGCATAGTTTAGTTTAAAAGCCTAAATAGCGCTAGCAAATAATTGCCCAAGTTAGATAAATGTCCAAGTCCTGATTTCTGACTCTAATGCTCAAAACCTGAAGACTGGCAAAGCAGTACTGGAAGGTGATGCAAGAAGGCGATTGCTGGAGTGGTGTGAATATCAATAGGGTTGTGAAATGTTGTTAATGTGCTAGGATGTAGTTTTGAAGTGTTGAAAATAGTAAAGGTTTTGACTGTTAGTGAAAATTTCGCTCATTTTTGACTTGATGGTTTTATTGATTATATTGGTAATTTCATAGGAGAGAATTTTTGATTATTGATTATATGTTCTTAACATGAAAAGTTAGTGTCTTATTTTATGTTGTCTGGAAATTCCCAGGAAATGAATAGCGGTGGTGACAGAAGCCACACTGCAGTGAGGTTACTTGTCTGTTGGAACAGCACTGAGAAGCTACGCAGGGCTGGCAGTGTTAAAGTAGGGACTATTTTTCTGTGTAAAGGTTAGAGTGATTGATAGCAAAGAGTTCGCTGGTGAAACTTTGGTGTTATATCACCTAGAAAGGGTAACACTGAAGGAGTAGCAGGTTCTTCTGAGCTTGAGTGAAGGGTAAGCAGAAGGGATTTACTCACAGTGTTTGAAGAGTAAACAGAAGTTCTTACTTTGTGAAGAGTAAGCGGAATGTGTTACTCACAGTGAAAAGAAATCTATCCTTTATTTAGTGGAACAGGCAGAATAGCGAATGTTTTTATATTGCTACTAACATACTTTTGATTAAGAAAACTAAGAAAAATATTGCAGTAAGATTTTGTTTGATAGGGTCAGTAGTAGGAGTTAAACTGACTGAAATTGAAACTGACAGCATTGGAGAAAAGAAATTGCATTGAACTATTGCAGACATGAAAATGTTTGAAGGTTTAAAGAAACTGTTGGGAGGTAAAGTGAAAAACTTGTTTTTAATTGATGATGCTCCTGAAGGAACATCAGTGCATTTTATGTCTACCAATTTGGGACAAAATGTATGTATGTGGGTTCACCAATGGTGCAAAATTACTGAAAAGGATGGACCTTTGAGGTTTCCAAAAGATGGTACTTTTGAATTGCAAATTATTGACAAATTAAGGGAAGTGTTATGTGAAATAAAGACACCATCTATAGCTGCACAATTTGAAGCTTTAAGCATGTGGCAGCAAGAGACAAAGCAAGTGAGGATAAAAAGGTAAAGCACCAGATACAGGAGAAGGTAATTAATGATGACGAAAAGATTCAAATAAATAGTGATTCAAGGGATGAAATAATGGATGCATTGTTAACTAAGTGTCCACCAATTTACGCGGTTACCATTAAAAATAATGATAATATTGTACCAGTAAGTACTACAGTGGCTACTGCTTCTGTTAAACAGAGAGAAACACAGATTAAGGGAACTGTGCAGACATTTCAGATTGACCCACTATCTGTTGATTCAGCACTGACAGTTATATCTCCAGGTGTTACTGCTTCAAATGTGACTGATTAAGTCCAAATATTACAAACTACAGACGCACAAGCAGTGCCTAGAAAAATTGTGATTGTCCCAATTAATATGGTCCCTACTCAAAAGGTTCAAAGAGCTGCAGAAGGAGTAATTAAGTCAGGGTTTATTTCAGAATCTCATAATTCACAGATTATTGAACAGAAATTACCCCAGACAGTCCAAGCACTGAAAGGTGAGGGGGAAATGTTCTCTACAACATCTACAGCCCAGGATAAAATGAATATATTTGATGATGGGATTTTTCAAACCTGCTTTGAGGAAGCAGCAGTGATTAAAAAGATAGAGAGCATGGGGGAACAAATTAACCCAGACCCTGAAAAAGAAAAACAGCTTAGTGTTTTAAATTCAACATTTGAACATGAAGAAATTAACAGTCCCTGCTGTTTAAATCATGAAAATGTGAACCAGTGTCAAGAGAAAGAATTAATTTCCCTGAGTAAGGAAACAGCTACATGTGCAGTAAATACACATGATAGACTGACTAATTTGGCTCAAAAATATATAATTGATGTTTCAGGAAGTTTTCCATTCCAGAAACATTTCAGGGTACATATGGATGATGAAGTAAATGAGAAAATGTGTTCCTCAAGAATGCAATTGCACAATGCAGAAATAATAAAATATATTTTCAAATGCAATGGGTTTGAGACATTAGGCGACAAAAGGACAAGAAAACATGAGAAGAAAAAGAAACCACCAGACCTTATTGAGGAAAATAGAAGCTTTTGCTTACTCATTGAGAGAAGAGGGGGGAGAAGTGCATGTTCATGTGCCACGGAAAAAAAGTGAACTTTGTAGCATTTCTGAACACATTCCCAAAATTGAGAGACAAATTTATGCTGTGGTACCCACACGTTGATGGATTTGTTGAAATTTTAAAAGAGTTCCGCATTAATTTGGAAATGTTCTTTGACATTGCCATGCAGACTGAATTGTGGTTTGAATATGAAGTTGCTGTGCAAAGCCCAGGTGAGGAGACAATGAAAAGGGTTTACATGAATGCACCATCATTTTCTGTTGTTATGGAGAAAAACATAGCAGTGATTATTTTCCTGAAGGGTAGAGTACCAGCAAAGGATGTTAATTGGGTACAGATTAAAAGAACACAGGATGGAACTAAAGGTGTTTTGGTTTGTGCAAATTCAGGTATGGATGTTGCACTGCTGGAAAAAGTATCCTTTTGCCATCTTTATAACAGATGTGCCCATTGGAAGAAGAAATGTAAATTTAAACATGATGCAGCAGTTGGAAATGTGAAAAAACAGAGAGAGATGCAGGTGCAAAATATGCCAGTTAAGCATATTCAAATGTCAGTTCAGAAACAGGTACCAATAACAGGACTTTTTCAAGCCCAGATGGTCCCACAAAATATGGAAAATGCTAAAATTAATTTAAATAAGTTGTCCAGAGCAAATGTGAATTATTTCCAGAAACAAAATAAGAACCCATTTCAACAGGTTGCTGTATTTGAAAATGAGAGTTTTAACCCTAAAAATTCTGAATTTACCAAGTCCATTGTGAAAGCAGTGGAAGGCCCAGCCTTAGTTGTAGGAGTTTTAAACGAAGAAATTACAAACCCAGTTTTAGAAAGGGTTGCAGCAAAATCAGGCCCATTTGATAAAAATTGCAAAGCTGTTGTTTGTGACTCAGGCCAAGCAGGAAAACAGTTGTTATGCAAATTAAACAGCACAGATTACTGTACACCAAATAATGGTAATTTTCAGATTCCTGATGAGGATGTATATTTTAAAATGGCCCAACAAGAGACAGCTGTAGCATTGTTTTCAGAAAAGCCAGTTGAAAAATTACATTCTGATTTGAAAGAAATAATAAACACAGAAGTAAGGGAGTTCACAGAGAAGGATGTCAGATTAATAAAATGTGCAGAACATGTCTTATTCAAATTAGAATCAGGTGACATGTATTCAAGAACACTATCAGTTGCAGAAATTGTACCCATAACTGGAGATAAGCTGAGTAAAGGATTTTTGATGGAATTAATTGGAAATTTATGTACCTTTCTGATCACAGGTTCACAGAAACTAAATGAAAAGAACAGATTAGTGTAGGGGATTAATAGCACAACTTTTCCATGTTGTCCTGTGGTACTGAATCCAGCCAATATATTTTTTCACATTTCAATTGCTGAAGAATGGCTTACTGTTATTGATTTTTGTCAAGTTCATGTCACAGTGCCATTGCATGAGAATAGTCAGGAGTACTGTCAAAAAGAAAATTAATGTCTGGGACACATAATTGGAAATGCTAATTCAGTTGCACAAAATTGTATTCTGTTAGCCTATACAGTCAATGGGATTTCCACAGATGAATATGAAACAATTACTGTTTATTTTGAGAAATTGACAACTGCATAGTAGCAAATGGGTTATTGCAAAAACTGATGCCCAGGTATAGATTGCCAGTTTCTCTGAAATCAGATCATAATGAGGTTTCAAAGATGTGGGCAGAACCACAGATAGGACAAGGATTGGACTGTAACTATCTGCCTGAAGTTCCAAGTATAATAAAGCAACACAAAGGCAGCAGAGAGTTACACTTTGCAAAAGACTGTGTTTCAGCATCACTGAAGTGGCTTGAATATTTACATGCAAATGCACTTGTGAAAAACACTGATGAAAACACTAGCCATTGCTGTGAAGGTCTGGCTGATGTGAAGCGTGCAGTTTCTCACTAGATTGCAGCTGCTACACAAGATCTGCATAATGGATGGTGCAACAACTTAGATCTGAGAGATGCTGTGCTGAAACATCTGAATCTGATCAAAGTGAAAACAAAAGTGAAAGGCTTGGGTTGAAAAAGTGCAAAGAATTGATGGTGCTCTGTCAGAGTTTCTCAGCACCTAAGTGGTCAAATTGCATGGAAAAAGTACAGAATGCCGCACTGTATGGGCTACCCTGATGGCAAGCTGATGACAAAGAGAAAAGAAATGCTGAAACTGTCCTGTTGAATATTCCTTTTATTATTTTAGTTACTTATTTTAGAGAAGACTAGCAGTTCCAAGAAGCTACTTGCAGAACTCTGCACTAAACATTTGAGCTTGGCTATATATGATCTGATTACAGACACAACTTGTGTTGCCTTAGAAATAGAGGTAACATTTTTATATGCTCAGCTTTTGCAATAAAAATGTCACCTGTGAGATTGAATAACTGTGATGATTTACTAATCATTTGAGGTATCATGATTTGTTATCATCAAAGGGAGGATTGATGTAGCTCAGATTTCATCTGGATTCAGGCATTGCTTTATTTTTGTGTTTAAGACAGACTGTATTTAAAATGGCACGCAGATTTTGATGCAAGTGAAAACAAATGGCACATGAAGCATGAAATGAGGCCTAGTCAAATGCTTTTAAAAATTGGCACTTTTGGTGCATGCAAAGTGAAAGACATGAAATGAGGCCTGGTCAAAATGCTTTCAGTCTGAAATGCTTTCGTTTAAAACCATGCTCAATTGATAAAACAAGTGTGGTAAACATGTGTTTAGTTTAGATTTAACCTCACTATAGAATGTACATTTAATTTAGAGAATAGTTTTTTTGAACTTTTAAAGTAGCACATAATTGTGCTGAATTAACATGTGTTTTTGCAGTGTAGAAAACTCCTGATTTCAGTTTCCTCTTTAGCTTTGAAGATAAGATCTACACTCCTTGTTCCCGTCTCAAGAGACTTTTGCTTTGTTGCATATTTAGACAATACATATTCAGTTCATAACACTTCTTTTTATAATGTATTAATTAATCAACCAACACTACACGTGGGGCAAACGCATTTTGCAGGAAAAGCTATCTAAAATATTAGAGCATGTTGCTATGAGTATGTATTAACTGTTTGCGCTTTGAAAATTTGCACTGGTGCATGTTTATGCTATGTTGTACATTTCACATTTTTGCATGATGTGCACAAATAGTAGAAAAGCTGCTTTAAACTAATAGCTTTTGCTAGGTAATAACTAATACAGGGTACTAGTAAGGGGGAGGTAAACATAAAGGGTTTCATTTCATAAATTGATATTCTTTTGTGTTTATTTTGTGTTTGGGCCTACTATAAAATGGCTGCCTAGGAATCCAGCATGACTGGGGATTGTTAGCAGTGTGCTGAATGAGAGACGCATGCACAGAAGATTCTTCCAGTAACATGTACTACCAGGTGCTCCAAGTGAAGACACATGGGTCAAGGCCACAATGACCTATACACTCCTGTCATCGTGCCAATGTGCTAGTATTTGTTGGAAAGTGTCATCCCTGTGGGCTATGTGAAAGAGAGACAGGAAATTTAGTGATACATTTTGTTGCAAGAAATGTTCTTAATGATACATGTTATGTATATTGTTATTAGCATTAAGCCCCTATTGTCAGAACTGGTATGGGTTGGATTTGTAATGAGAACAGGATGGTGAGACTCTCATGTCATCTATACTAACCAATCACAGTGCGAGTTTCTTCTGAAACTGCAACATTATTAGTATAGTCAGCCAAGAATTAGAGTATAAAAATGACCCCATTGGGGGCATGACCCCATGATGATGATCAAGTTGTTGTCCCAGAAAACCATGAAATAAGTTAGGGAGCAGTTTCACAAGCAGGCTGATTGGAGCCTTCTTAGAGAAGAGACAGGATGTTTGCATGAAGGTTGGGAAGCTAAAACGTGAATTCTTGTGAATTTCTCATGCTATATTATTGAACAAGAGGACTGGATGCTTAGCTAGAAACATACATTAAAGGGTAATTTACGAGTGGGGATTTTCTATAATATGCAACCTTTGGAGCTACCTTTGGAGTTCTTTGTGCTACCTAGGGTCCTGCCAACTTCAAGAGTTGATGTGCTTGCTTGAGTCTATGCTGGACAGTAAGTTTCTACCAGGAATGAGGTGCCACTTTCCAGACGAGTCATAAGAAACAGTTGAACATTTTGACTGTAGTGGACACCTAGGACTCCAAAGCTATGAGATTACGCTTCTGGAACCAGGAAGGAAGTAAAGCTTGTACACTGTGGTGCTAAGATGCAATGGAATGGTGGAGTCACTGCCAGCACTCTCAGTTGCATGGCAGGCTCCTCACTTGAAATGTGTAAGGCTACGAGGAGACCCACTTGGGAGGTGCAGAATCAGAGTGGTCAGTAGAATGGAATCCATCCTCCATGCCTGGGATGCTGATTGCCACCACCAGTTATCACTGATTGGACCTCAGGTAGTATCTCCAGAGCCATGGGGGTCCCTGCCTACTAGCTGACAGGTACCTGTGCCCAGTAGGTCATTTCAAGGTTGGCGGTAATGGTTTGCTACCTTGTGGTTCTCACTCTGGGTTTCAATCTCATGAAATTCAATAGTGTGCTATATATGGACTGAGCACCAAACCTAATCGTATGGACCACTTTGGGACGAAATGTGGGGCAGGCACAGACTTGAAGCCATATGGAAAAATAATGTTTAAAACTTCACATAGTGGTGAGCTGAAGATGGGAAAGGAGGCCATGCCAAAAATATCAATTATCAGCTCAGACCCACTCTTCATTCCTGAATAAGACCTCATGGGAGTGGTCAAATCCAAGGTCCTCTCCAGACTCTACTATGGCAACTTCATTCTCACTGGTATTCCCAAAATTCATCATGCCCTCTTGTAAGAGCCCTGCACACCACAGCCTGTTTAGGTTTTGTGATCACACGATTCAATCATATCATCTTAGTGCTCACTTCTTTGATATGGTTACCTATAGAGAGGATATGCATATAAAACTACCTTGCCTAGTTCACAAACTCCTGCACTCTGACTCTTCCTTCTGCTTGGCTGCAATATGAAACATTGTTGGAGTATCTCTCTCATTACTGCACGTTGCTGCTCCTGGACACCCATTCTGTCAACAAAAAACAAAGAGTGGAACAATTATCTTCAGGTGCTTTCAAAGTCTGAAGGTCCATCTTGCCCAACATTCCAATTATTCCCTCTGTTCCTTCTTTCAAAAGAGGGGTGAACACCTAGTATTCCATCAACAATACCCCCTTTCCTGGAACATGCCATCTTCTGCCTAGGTTAGTTCCACCCTTCTTCTCCAGGACTGCATGGATCTCGTTGTAGCCTTTGACGAAGCTTGCTACTGCACTAGGAACAACCGTGACTGTTCAGCACTTTGTATGGATTCAGGTTTGTACAGGTTCAGACATTTTTATTTATTTTGTTGTCCTACATACTCGCCAATTGTTCTTGGTCAACTTGAATGATCATTTTACGTCTGTCGCGAAATATTTGTTGTTAATGTCATTGTTTGCATTGGAGTGATCCTATGACCGGCCTAGATTCGGTAGGTACTATATTAAAAATGCAACATAAATAAACTACACTAAGCTGCCAACCATTCTTTAGCGCACTGCTTTTATAAAGTGGTTTACCCTAAGAGGACCGTCCTGGAAAGGATTTAAAACCAAAATCTTTCACAAAGCATATATGTTAGTCTTTATTTTGGAGTCATATTGATCTAACTTGTAGTTATTTTTAATTCGATTTAAATGTAGTCCCCGCCTGAGTGCTAGTCCCCTTATGCAGTGAAAGGTGGTGTGAACTCTTTACAGAAACAACAAATACATGTGTAAAAGGCCCTTACTAGACATGTAACTCAGTAAAATGATTGTGTAAAGGATTTTATAGCCTTGTTGGCAAGGGTATGCAGAATATATCTGGAAGACAGTATTATATACAGCTGTAAAGTGTTGCAGTACATTGACTGAACACTGGACCCTAATGTCAAGGAAAGACTTGAATACCGCAAGGAAAATGAAAACACTAGCAGTGCATTGCAAAGCTCCTTGAATGATGTGCCTCTTCCATACAAGGGCTGAACACTGCACCTTCGTATGGGAGAATTGAATACAGTCAAGAAAATGAAAACACTAGCAGTGCATTGCAAAGCTCCTTGAATGATGTGCCTCTTCCATACAAGGGCTGAACACTGCACCTTCGTATGGAAGAATTGAATACAGTCAAGAAAATGAAAACACTAGCAGTGCATTGCAAAGCTCCTTGAATGATGTGCCTCTTCCATACAAGGGCTGAACACTGCACCTTCGTATGGGAGAATTGAATACAGTCAAGAAAATGAAAACACTAGCAGTGCATTGCAAAGCTCCTTGAATGATGTGCCTCTTCCATACAAGGGCTGAACACTGCACCTTAATGTCAAGGAAAGACTTGAATACCGCAAGGAAAATGAAAACACTAGCAGTGCATTGCAAAGCTCCTTGAATGATGTGCCTCTTCCATACAAGGGCTGAACACTGCACCTTCGTATGGGAGAATTGAATACAGTCAAGAAAATGAAAACACTAGCAGTGCATTGCAAAGCTCCTTGAATGATGTGCCTCTTCCATACAGGGCTGAACACTGCACCTTCGTATGGGAGAATTGAATACAGTCAGGAAAATGAAAACACTAGCAGTGCATTGCAAAGCTCCTTGAATGATGTGCCTCTTCCATACAAGGGCTGAACACTGCACCATCGTATGGGAGAATTGAATACAGTCAAGAAAATGAAAACACTAGCCGTACTGTACAATGCGGAATGAATTATGCTTTACAGTAGAACTAAATATATTCATGCATGTCAAGGCTGTATTCATTTTATATATGGGGACGCATGTGTATGGTGCACCTGGGATGGAAGCTATGTGGGCAATGTTTATATTTCACTGTCGGTGTCAGAGTGTGCATAAACAGCATATTACAGAGCGGGTAATTGCAGCCGGAATAGATTTCTGAAAGATAGCTCAGCTCGCAATAGTTTCACGTCTTGTTCGATCCCTTGTGGGTTGCTCGGCTTCTCGTCACGGGGAGAGGTAATGTAAAGCTAACATAATGTACAATATAAAAGGAAAAGGTGCGCAAGAGAACTCAAATCCAATTTCAAATTCCTTTCAGTTCCGCAAACAGCAGCTCCGTGCTGCTGCAAGTCATTACATGTAAATAATGACAGTGGAAACACTTTGGCGACGAGGGCGGAAGAGCAACTACTGGCCCTTCAGTGCATCATGCCATGATTGCATTAAACAGGGGGCCAGGGCTGCTCACAAAAAATATGGAATTCATCTTTGAGCGCACCTTGGTAAACGAGAAATTGTAAGTGACTCCTGTCTTTACTTGCCGCTTGTGCAATTAATTTAAAAAAGTAGTCTTAAGGTTTGAAGCAGGGTTGTTTTCTGTGGTTTTAGAGGAGGGGGTACAGGGTTGAACGGGGCATTGTCCCACGCCGCCATTTTCCCAGTGGGTTACAGGCTAATGGACTGCTTTCAGGGCAGCATGAGTTACCATGACCCAGCCATGCCCTCATGGTCCTTTATTACAGTCACGGGGTCTGGAAATATCTGGCTCTAGGGTGCTGGGAAGAGATTCTAGGTCCATAGCTAGAGGCATTGACCACAGTTACGGAGATCAGATAAGTCATGGTTCCTTCCCACACTCAACAATGGTAATAAATTGCATATTACACTATGTGCATCTCTATATATCTTCAGGACCTTGACTCCCTCATGGGTGATTTGTCGCACTTCATAAAAGTTTGATTGATTAATATATATATTATATGTAGGACAACTGTGGACCAAATTCACAGAGGGCCTCCGCAGTCGTGGCATAGACCCAGCACTTCTGGAGTGACCTCAGTAGCGTAGTTTTCCACTGCGGTGGTCCCGCTATGAGTGTGGGGCCCCTGCCACGAGTCCGGGCCCCCCGTCTCGACTTCAGGGCCTCCATTATTAATGCGGAGGCCCTTTGTGAATTGGCCCCTTTGTTTATATCGTCTCTCAACTATCATTAACACAAACCATTGCATGTAATGACCTAACTGTTAATGACCTTTCGTACTAAGATGTTATTGCAATGTACAACATCTCTTGTTAAAATGCCCTTGCTCCTATAAGGTAATGAATGAATAAACAAAAGGGAGGGATGGGGGAATGTTTCTCTTTAAGAATATCTTTGAAATGCTCCAAATGGTAAGTAAAGTTTTTTTTGTGGTTGGCAAATTCTTGACGGATTTCACATAACCAATACATTTCTGTGAGGGTGCTGCCTTTCAAAAGCATGTTAACTAAGGGCTAAGTAAGTGAACCTGTTAGGTGATGTTATGCAGATTTGTATAGCATGCTAATTACTCGTGAGGGTATCCAGGCATTAAGCAGATGGAAGGACATGGGTCTTCCTGAAGATTATTTGAAAAGCCATGTCTGCAGCTTCTTGCGTAACTCAAGAAGTGATGAGGAGGGTCTGATATGCTGTGGGAGGTCGCTCCATGCTTTGAGGAAGGTTAATGAGAAAACGCAACCTCCTGCTTTGCTTTCGAGTATGTGGGGGATAAGTTCCAGTGAGAGTTCGCCTGAGTGGAGGTGTCTGGAGGGCTGGTGGAAGTGCATGGGGCTGTTGAGGTAGACAGGACCTAGGTTGTTTACTGCTTTGCCTGTGTGCGTGAGGAGTTTGAATTAAGTGAGTTTGTGTATGGTGAGTTAGTAAAGGTTCCTGAGGTGTGGTGTAATGTTGATGCAGCGTGGCCCCACATTCTCTTCCAAGTCCTCGTTCTCATGCTTTTCTTCATATAGCATCTGGGGCAACCCAGTATAGCTCGGCGAAAGAAGGTAGTTATAGAACTACAACGAGAACTGATTCCCAGTCATAGTGTCTTACTATAACTTTGTTTTCTTTACATATTTTTTTTGGGTGGAGTCAACAAACGTACACCTTACCTATGAATCTACAAGAATCTTTTGCTAGAGAATGTTTGTGATAGTGAAATATAAATGGACGTTTCTTTGTACATTCACTGCCACCATCCACGCCTCCTGATAGAGCCCATCACCAAGTGTAGTTAGAAAGTTGAGGTCCAGGCAACGGACATATATATATACATCTTTGCACAAGACAATAAAAGACATTTTCTGTGTTCTGAGATAATCGCAATGTATCTTTATGCACCGCAATTGGATTTCAAAGTTTTGATCCCCTAATTAGTTGACTGGACTATCATGAGGACAGAAAAAGGCAATTAGGACGCTATGGGCCATATGCATCAAGCCTTATTCCCGTTCGCAAATGGGCCGATTCTCAGAATCGGCCCGTGTGTGAACGAGAAAAAGCCTTTTGGGATGTATCATCCCAAAAAGCCATTGCAAAATAGGGAATCTCAAAATTTGCGATTTCCTATTTTGCGATTGCATTTAACCCCTTCGCCGCGGCGCAAATTCCGCTGCGGCGATGGGGGGGTGTGGGGTGAGCGCGGCGCCGCCATGCTCGCGACGGAACCACGTCATCATGAGTCACGGGCGAGCTGTGCTCATGATGGCGTGGTTCCGTCACGACTCCTCCCACTCTTCATTTCGCCCGCACAGGCGGGGAATTAGTGCCGCGTGGGCGGAGCGGCCGCAGCATGACGGAACCACGCCGTCATGAGCACACGCCGCCCGTGGCTCATGACGGCATAGTTCCGTCATGCGCACGCAAGTGGTTAAGGAATCACAAATTGTGATTCCTTAAATGCAATTCTGGGTGCAGCCACAAATTGCGATTTGCCCTTAAGAAATCGCAAATTACCACCAACTTCAAATTGGTGGCAATTTGGTATTTCCTTGAAAAATTCACTTTTATGCATTTTTCAAAGTGCTATGTGGCGCACATACATGCCCTTAGGGCATGTATGTCCACCACATGTGCACACATGAATATTTCAGGGGTGCAACAGGGTGTGCTTTTGACACCCTTGCACCCTTGAAATTGTATTCGCAATTTGCGAGTACCTAATGGGTACTCGCAAATTGCAAATGTGTTCCCATTCATTCCGATGGGCCCCTAGGCCCATGGGAATGAATGGGAAGGAATTCCTTAATCGCAAATCGCAA
This sequence comes from Triturus cristatus, assembly GCF_964204655.1. NCBI lineage: Eukaryota > Metazoa > Chordata > Amphibia > Caudata > Salamandridae > Triturus > Triturus cristatus. Next base: position 749,162,764 of record NC_140586.1, read on the forward strand.
GTTGTGATTCGCAATTAAGGAACATGTAGAAATCGCAATTATAATTGTGAATCCTACATACATTGCATTTTGCGAGTCCTTAACAGAGATTAGCTAAAAATAGCTGTTAAGGACTCGCAAAACGGTAGTTTGATACATATGCCCCTATGTTCTTAGGTACAATAATAATCTATGTAAAAAAAATTCTAAAAACAATTATCAAAAACAAATCACTGGAGCACCATTGGTGTAAAAACAACTTACTTTAACCAAAAGTCAAGAAAACGTTGATGGAGTTTCAATGACTAAAACCCATATCAATCTGGGAGGAGAGTTGAAAGGAAATCGTATGGCATTGCTCACACAGAAGGCCAAAGAGTCAATTAATATAATATGAGCATATGCTCTTGCCAAGGAATAAAGAAAGAGGCAAAACACTGTCCTCTGTGTACACTGAATCAAACAGTGCTGTATTTGCTCAGCAGTGCCTTTGAATTTGCCAATCAATAAACTTCTAAAATACTAAAGGAGAAAAGTTTGGAGTGAACGGAGGAGGAGAAACCTTTAAAACATCTTTGCGAGAATCAGAAAGGCATTTATATTGTGTACTGTAGCACAAAGTATTTTCTGTACTCTGGGCCTTAGTTAGACATGTCTAGATTAATGCAACCTCGATTCTTCTTGAGTATTCACTCTTTTTCACTTGACTAGACCTTATTCAATTCTATTTTTCATGAACACAAATAGGAACACACGTGGAATGATTGATTGTGCCATTCACAGAGCAGCAAGAGAGAGAGTTAACTAGTGACACAGCTGTGGGATTTGTGAATGTTTCCATTTCAGAAAGCACTTACCTGGGACTCTGGTTATGGCAGGAGAGATGCACTCTTCCATCTGCCACCGCCTACACTAACGGGTGTACTTAGCCGTTTCTCTGCGTAAGGTAGTATCTGTTCTCTGATGTGAAAAGTGTTATTTCTAAAACTAAAACATACATAAGATTAGTTTTTTTTAAAATATATTCATCAACACTACCCCCTACCAGCAGGATAATTACCTCAAGCTTTCTGACTTTAAACTGTCTGTGAAGGATGAGTTTGGTTCCTAAATGACTCTTTTTCAACTGCAAAATAGTTAGAAATTGGGTCTATAGTTGGCCGAGGTATGCACCCTATCCAAGTAGGGACCAGGACCCTAGTCAGGGTAAGTCACAACACACCCTAAATTATCCTGTCCTCACCCTCTGGTAGCTTGGCATAGAGCAAGCAGGCTTAACTTAGAAGGCAATATGTAAAGTATTTGTGCAATACCTTATACAATAACACAGTGAAAACACTGAAAAAGCCTCCACAACAGTTTAGAAAAATAGAGAATATTTATCTAAGACCGAAACAACAAAAATCCAATGTGTAGAAGTTGAGATAATGAATTTTGAAGAAATAAATGCAGTAAAGTGCTTTGAAGTAAGCAGTGCTAAAAAGGTTACTTTAGGTCACGCTGAACCGGGGCAAAGTCAAAGTTCATGCCAACCACAATGGAGTCCTGGCCGGCTGCAGAACCCATGCAGGCTCCGGTGACCGAAGTACCTTTCCTGCTCACAATGCACAAGTAGTGACATGCATCAATCTTCTCCATGCAGTGAAGGTGATGTGTCAGTTCCGAAGACAGGTACCGGAGTCAAGAGGCATCAAGCAATGTGCCAGATTCTGCCACACATTCGAGAGGATGCACTGATCTCACCAAGGTGCACAGGTGGCGATATGCTGTCCGATGCATTTATCTCTGGAGGGAAAGCACTAGTTCTGAAGCGATGTACCGATTTTACTCCCACAACCAGGTCGATGCTCCAGTTGTGCTACACAAAGACAGAAGAAGAGTTGAAATCCATGTTGCAAGTATCAGGGCCACTTCCAGTGAGCCAGGCACAGGAGCAGGAGCAGGGGTAGAGACTTTGATATCCCTGAGTCTCAAGCAGGGAGGCAAGAAAACAAGCCATAGGAAATCACGTGGAAGAAGGCAGAGTCCAACTCTTCTTCAGAAGAGTCAAAGAGTAGTAGGTAGCAGGGCGACACACAGAAAAGCAGATCTTCCAGATCAGTAGTCCAGGTTAGTCTTTTGAGCAGCAAAGCAGTTCTTCTGACAGAGGTTTAAGTGTAAGAAAAGAAGGTCCAGAAGTTGCTGATTTGTGTGGGTCTGGGACCCAGAACTTATACCCGAAAGTGCCTTTGAAGTGGAGGTATCATCAAAGGCTGGACTCTGAAGTGCACACATTCCTTTCAACCCAGTCCTGTCTGCCAGGCTAACACTGGGGGTAAATCAGTGCTTTGTGTGTGGACAGGATTTTACCCATTGAAATGTAAGAGTCAGCCCCTCACATTCCTCCCTGTACAGGAAGACCCATCGGAATGCCGATGAATGCACATGCATGCTCAGAATGCAGATAAGCCTCACCTTCCTGTGTTTGTAGCTGTCTAGAGGAAATGAACAAAGTGTAGCTGACATCCAGCCCAGACATGTATTGGAGACAGGCTGTAAGGCACACAAGAGCTAAGAGTAGAGAGATGTCCACTTTGTAAAATATCAAGCAAACAAGTGACAATACAGACTTCATCGCAATAGTAATTTATATTCATGATCACACAATTCAATTACTGTGATCAACATTTATTTACAAAGCTGTTGAATCATTGTTTAATTCATTAAGGTTGTTTCCATTTATTGAGAACCCACATTGTATACCACATTTCAGTCATTTAAAGTGTGTCAGTTCTGTTTTCACTTGGGATACTGAGCACTCTTTTTATGTGTTTTCAAATACAGATATGACTTAGTGCTAACAGTTTTTGGCCTCCTGATTGCATCCTGTATGAGCATCTCTCTTTCAACATTATTTTCTAGCACTATCTGCCATTGTACATGGTTATTTTTAAATATTTCGGTATTGTCCACAAGAGCTATTATTTTTCCCATAGGCAGGACCACTAGTAGTATTTAATTTGTAGGCCCTGAGTATATGGTATACAACTTTTCAAGGGACTTACATGTAAATTAAATATACCAAACAGGAATAAGTCACTCATAACATGTTTAAGGGAGAGGGCACATGCACTTTAGCACTGGTTAGCAGTGTTTAAGTGCTCAGTGTCCTTGAACCAGCAAAACAAGTTCAGAAAAGTGGAGGGAGGCAGACAAAAAAGTTGGGGGAACACCACCCTAAGGCTGTCAGGTCTACCTAAATAATAAATGAATTAAATTTAATAAATTAAAGTAGACATTCATATTCTGTGGTGTCTATCTGGCAAATTGTATACTCTATATTGGAACTCCTATTCGCTTATACATTATTGCATACGCATATCATGTTTGTCATTGATTAGTTCTGAGAATCTTTCCTGTTCTGTCACAGGATCAGCCCCAGGTGCAATTCAACAATCTCTGCTGTCCTAGAAAGATCCAAGTTAAACGTTCAAAATAGTTCAAGTTAATTTTCATAATATGACTCCACCTTCACAATTTCCCAACTGTCGTCTAACAAACGTCAAAGAAAGTAAGAGTTCTTTGCAAAAGGAAATCATAAGTCACCGTAGCAAGATTCCTGACTCCAGAAACATTAAAACACTATTGCCTAGATTGAGAAATCATGTTGTTTGTTGAGGGGAGCGATACCCTGCTCAAGCAACAGCCACAATCCTTGTGAGAGTGAACCAAAAAAAAGTCATTAAATTAACCTGTGCTTACCCCTCTGTAGCTTTGCACAAAAGCAGTCAGGCTTAACTTAGAGGCAATGTGTAATGTATTTATTCAGCACTTAAAAAGTAATAAAGTGAAAACACAACTTAAGAAAAATCCCGATCAATTTAGAAAAATAGAGTAGATTTTAATAAATTATTTGACACCAAAAGAACATAAGTCCAATCAGTTGAACTGGAGTTATGATTTTTTAAAGTTTAAAGTGAAAAATGGCACCTCAAAGATCAAAGCGCCAACTGCTGACATCTAGTCATTCAAGACCGAGGTAAAGGTGAAAGTTATGTCCTACCGGAATGGAGAGTGGGTCATATCCATGAATTGGATTGTCCTGGTCTCTGCTTATCTTCAGACTTAAAAGAACTTTTGAAGAAAATTGCTGAGATGGTAAAGGTCCACATGGCAAGGAAGCTGGTGGTGTCTGTGGGGGAGGCGTTGTCGTTGGAGGGCCACTGGACGAGGTTGCGGTGAAGATTTCTAGGATTGGATTTCTTTTCTTTTCTTTAAACGTCTTTTTATTGAAAAGAAGCAATAAACAATGGGTGCAATATTTCACAGTCGCATGTGTCATAACTTGTAGCAATACACATTTTAGGTCTTTACACTGACCCTTTGCCCTCTCACATCCATCCTTCCTCGGCTAGGGTGTCCCGTCTCTCCGGTTTAATTATGGGTGTCATCTTAATATCCTGTTCCTCCATCATTTATGCCTATGTTTCTGAGGGGATCCTATCCGTGCCAGGTTTTCTCACACTTTTTGGGGCAACCCCTACTTTGATATATCGCTTTTTCGGCAAGCATGCACCATTTCACATCTTTTTTCCAGGTTTCAATGTCCGGTATGACCGTTACCTCCCCTCACAATCTGGCAATATTTCTTTTTGCTATGCCCAGGCCTAAAACTGTCCATGTTTTCCTGTCTCTTGGAACCTTGGTGTCTGTCCATACATTTAAGATAAATTGTTTTGCTTCAGTATTCAAGCCTTTCCCTCCTGAGTGTTTCATGCATTCCTTAAGTTTTGCCCAGAATACCTGGACCACTGGACAGGCCCACAGTATGTGAAAAAATGTCTCTTCCTGCCAACATCCCCACATGCACAGGTTGGACATGGCCCTCTCCATTTTTGTTAGGGTTATTCTAGAGTAAGAGGAACAATAAAGTATTCAGAGCTGAGCCATCCTGAACTCTAATTTTATTGCAACTTTCTTAGGGGTTCCTCTTCCTACTCCACATCATCAAGTTACCCTATTTCTTCCTCCCACTGGACCCTGAGCACATGCAGGCTGCCAGGTGAGTGGTTCTGAATCTTTTTGTGTGCCAGATTGCAACATATTTGGACATTTAATCTTCTAGCAATCTGTCCTCTAGAGGGGCTGATTCTTCCAGTTCACTGCCTCTAGTACTAGTGCTCGCAGGGTATGTCTGACCTGTAAGAATCAGTAAGTGTCTGCTAACTTGTATTCTTTTGACAGTTCTGGTAGGGGCACCAAATTTCCCCCCATCCATAGGTCCCCTATGCGGAGAATCCCTGAAGCCTTCCAAGGGACTTCAGCACCGCTGCATCCCACAGCGAGGTCACTTATCTGACTTTTTCCCACTATGCTAGATAATTTATCACCTGACTGTACTGATGCGTGGGGGCATTACAAACTAGGTTTGTTTCCCATATAGCACTACTGGGTATCCTGTGGAACATATCACAAGTCTGTCACTGCAGAATGCTGGTATGGTCTGGGCTGTGAAGGCCTAGTCATTCACCGTTGATTACTGGGCTGCCCAATTGTGTTTCTGGATATGTGGTAAAGCCATAGCTCAATCCCACCAGTTTATAGTTATTCTAGTTAGTTTAGTTAGGGCGATCCTCGCCGAGCTGCCATCCTATAGCAGTAACTGAATTTCCACCTCTATCTCTGTGAAATATTTTTAAGGAATCCAAAAGGGGGTATTTTGAAGCACATGGAGGAAGCATGACAGGGACATAACTTTAAAGAGTACAACCCAAATCCAACAGAGAAATTGGCAGTGTGCGCCAGTGCTTTACGTCACCTTTAAGTCTCTCCAGGAGTGAAGTCATGTTCTCTGCAGAAAAGAGTTCAATGAAGGTATCAAAATCCCCCCTCTGCGATCTGCGCTGTGCAGAGTGTCTGCAGTATCGGCACCTCACACTTAAGTGGGAACATTAGGGACTTGTTGCAAGTTGATAGCATAGCCTGAGTATTTGCTAAAATTTGTGATCATTTGCATAAGCCTGGATACCAAAATTTCAGGATCAGCCTTGTAGAGCAGGACCTTGTGCATGAACTGAGATATCCTGTCCTCCCACATGCTGCCCCATTCTAGCCCCCAGACCAACGGGTCTTGTAAGATCCAGGGTGCCAGTGGCTGTAGTGCCAGGGTGAGGATGAGAAGTGACAGCGGGCAGCCCTGTCTTGTTCCCTGCTACAGTTCAAATATTGAGGAGTAGGCCCCAATGATCCTGAGGTTCTGGTGGCTGTCAGAACCGCGTTAGTCATGAGGTCCCTATATTCCTGCTGTATAACTTTTAGCCTGTTCAGTAGAGTGTCATCCATTCTGGTTTGAAGCAGGCTCTCCATCTCATGGTTCTCCCTTTCCAAATCATTCATCTATTCCTGTTTTTGTTTTCCCGCTCCTACTATTAGAGATAACGCCTGCCCCTGCTAACCATTTTATATACGCCTCCCACAACATAAGGGCTGAGTCAACCAAGCTCTAGTTTTTTGTGAAGCAGTGGTCAGTGCATTGGCAAAGCTACTCCATGGTTCCTGGGTTTTTGAGATGCAAGGGATTTAACAGCCATATCATAAGTGCCATTCTGCTGTGCATCCCCGCCCATACCGGTAAATGATTGGAAATACCCCTAGTGAGGTGACGCACCTCTGAGTAGGATTGGACCTGTTCATGGCAGGTGAGGACGTAATCGATTCAATAGAAACTTCTTTGAGCCCCTGAATAGAAAGAGTATTGCCATTCTTGACAGTTATTGGCCGTTGAGAGATTCACCAACCACCCAGCAGTTAAAAAGTCTTGGAAAGGGCTTAATGTCCCCAGTGTGTCTTTGCTTGTCAATCTATCCCACTCTGTTCACAGTGGCATAACAAAGCCACCTTCCCCAATAATAAGGAGCCCTCCAGGAGCTGCAAATGCATAAAACCCTCTTCTGGCAGGGCTAGTGTGTGAAGTTTGACTGGGATTTATCTCGAGCATAGATTTAAAGCTGAGCTCTCCCAGTGCCCGGGAGAGCCACACATCTGCCCAGCGGGTCCGCCCACGTCTGTTAGGAAATAATAGGAACCACTTTCTTGATAAATATACCCATCTCTCTGGAGCTCATTGTGTACCCAGAGTTGGCCAACATTATATAGCCTCTTCTATGCAGAGCTCTGTAGTTATTGCGCATCAAATCCAGTAGCACTATATCAGGGGCATGACGTCTAAGGTATTCAAGTACCGCCCCTCTTTTAATCTTATTTTCCAGTCTATTAGCATTCCAGGATAGTATTTTCAATGCTTTTCAATTGGCCAAGTATGCAAAGTAGCTGCATAGAGTATTCCATTTCCCACCACCAGCGGACCATCCGTTGCAGGCCTAAATCATTCCCCACATTCGTAGTCCTTTACAGTGAAAGCACCCAAAAATGTACAAATCAATCAATCAATCATAACATTTGTAAAGCGCGCTACAAACCCGTGAGGGTCTCAAGGCGCTGGGGGGGGGGGCTGCTACTGATTGAAGAGCCAGGTCTTGAGAAGTCTTCTGAAGGCAAGCAGGTCCTGGGTCTGTCATAGGTCGGTGGGGAGAGTGTTCCAGGTCTTGGCGGCTAGGTGGGAGAAGGAACTGCCGCCGGCGGTGGTTTTCCGGATGCGTGGGACTGCGGCGAGGGCGAGGTTGACAGAGCGGAGGCTGCGGGTGGGGGTGTAGAAGCTGAGTCGGTCGTTGAGGTATGCTGGTCCGGCGTTGTATAGGGCTTTATGTGTGTGAATGAGGAGTTTGAAGGTGATCCTCTTGTTGATGGGGAGCCAGTGCAGGCCTCTCAGGTGGGGTGTGATGTGACTGCATCGGGGGACGTCAAGGATCAGTCGTGCTGAGGCGTTCTGGATGCGTTGCAGCCGTCTCATGAGCTTGGTTGTTGTTCCTGCGTAGAGGGCCTTCCCGTAGTCCAGTCTGCGGGTGACGAGAGCCTGGGTGACAGTTTTTCTTGTGTTGGAGGGGATCCATTTGAAGATCCTCCAGAGCATTCGGAGGGTGTTGAAGCAGGACGCGGAGATGGCGTTGACTTGCTTGGCCATGGAGAGGGTGGAGTCGAGGATAACTCCCAGGTTGCGTGCGTGGTCGCTGCGTTCTGGGGCTGTTCCTAGCGATGTTGACCACCAGGAGTCGTCTTAGGCTGAGGGGGTGCAGCCGAGGATGAGGACCTCCGTCTTGTCAGAGTTCAGCTTCAGCCTGCTGTGCTTCAACCATTTGGCGACGGCCTTCATTCCTCTGTGTAGGTTGGCTTTGGCGGTGTGGGGGTCTTCAGTGAGGGATATGATCAGCTGGGTGTCGTCAGCGTAGGAGATGATGTTGAGGCAGTGTTGTCATGCGACGTGGGCGAGTGGTGCCATGCAGATATTGAACAGCGTCGGGCTGAGGGAAGATCCCTGAGGAACGCCGCAGATGATCTCGGTGGTCTTGGAGTGGAAGGGTGGGAGGCGGACGCTCTGGGTCTGCTGGAGAGGAAAGATGTAGTCCATGCCAGGGCCTTCTCTTGGATTCCGGCGTCATGGAGGCGTGCTGTTAGGGTGCGGTGGCAGACCGTGTCGAAGGCTGCTGATAGGTCCAGAAGGATGAGGGCGGCTGTTTCTCCTTTGTCCATGAGGATCCGGATGTCGTCGGTGGCGGCGATGAGGGCAGTCTCGGTGCTGTGGTTGCTGCGGAAGCCGGACTGGGATGGGTCCAGGATGTCGTTGTCTTTGAGGTAGCGGGTCAGCTGTCTGTTGACGATCTTCTCAGTAACTTTCGCTGGGAAGGGGAGCAGGGAGATGGGCTGGAAGTTCTTGAGGTCCTTGGGGTCTGCCTTGGGTTTCTTCAGTAGGGCGTTGATCTCGGCGTGCTTCCAGCTCTCCGGGAAGGTTGCTGTCTCGAGGTAGATGTTGATAGTTTTCCGGAGGTGGGGTGTGATGGCTGTGCAGGCTTTGTTGAAGACGTGGTGAGGGCATGGGTCAGATAGGGATCCAGAATGGATGGAGTTCATGGTCTTGATGGTGTCTTCGTCGCTGACGTTGGACCAGGTGGTCAGCCGGCTGGTCTGGGTGGTGGTCTCAACGCTGGTGGTCTCAACGGCGGGTGCGGGGGTGGCGGTGTTGAAGCTGTCATGGATGTCGGCGATCTTGCGGTGAAAGAAGGTGGCCAGGGAGTCGCACAGGTCTTGTGATGGTGGAATGTCGTTGGTGTTGGAGCTGGGGTTGGAGAGTTCTTTCATGATGTTGAAGAGCTCTTTGCTGTTGTGTGCGTTGCTGTCTAGGTGGTCCTTGAAGGCGGTCTTCTTGGCGGGCCTGATGAGTTGGTGGTGTCTGCGGATGGCGTTCTTGTGGGCTGTGTGCTGTCTGGTGTTCGGTCGCGGAGCCAGCTCTTCTCCAGTTTCCGGCAGTTGCGCTTGGAGGTCCAGAGGTCTTCGGTGAACCAAGCGGCCTTCTTGCTGGAGTGGTTAGTGGTGGAGGTCTTGAGTGGGGCGAGGGTGTTGGCGCAGTCGATGATCCATTGTCTGAGGTTGGTGGCGGCGGTGTCGGGGTCGGTGGGATCAGCAGGAGGTCCCAGGGCAAGGGTGGTGGTCAGTTGGTCCTCGGTGACCTTGCCCCAGTGGCGGCGTGGCATCTGTTGGGTGCAGTGGTGTGTGGTGGGTTTCCTGGAGGTGAAGTGGACGCATCTGTGATCTGTCCAGTGGGTTCGGTGGTGTGGTCGAAGGAGACGTGGGGGCTCGCGGTGAAGATGGGGTCCAGTGTGTGACCAGCGGCGTGGGTGGGTGTTATCACGAGCTGTTTGAGTCCGAGGTTGGCGAGGTTGTCGATCAGGGCAGCGGAGTTGGCGTCGTTGTTGTTCTCGAGGTGGAAGTTCAGGTCCCCGAGGAGGATGTAGTCCGTGGAGGCGATGGCATGGGTGCTGATGAGGTCGGCGATGGTGTCGCAGAACTGTGGTCGGGGTCCGGGTGGTCTGTAGGCAAGTGTTCCTCTGAGGGTGGTGTTGGGGTCGGTGTGGATCTGGAAGTGCATGTGCTCGGCGGTGGTGAGGGTGTCGTCGGTGTTGGTCGAGACTCGGAGGGTGTCCTTGTGGATGATGGCGATTGCCCCTGCCACTCCGTTGATGCGGTCTCTGCTGGAGATTTTGTAGCCCTCTGGGATGGCAGTGGCGATGTCTGGTGCCGAGGTGGTGTCCAGCCAGGTCTCCGTCAGGAAGGCGACGTCGAGGGTGGTTGAGTCCAGGAGGTCCCAGAGTTCGACGGCGTGCCTGCGGGCGGAGCGGGTCTTGAGGAGGATGCATCGGAGGTGGTTGGGTTCTCTTGGTTGGTGGTTTGGCAGGCCAGATGCTGGTGTAGCTGCAGTTCCGGCAGGTGAAGGGTCCTTGAGTGCGCTTTGGGGTGACATGGTAGCAGGAGTGATATCGTCCTGGGTTGAGTGCCTGGAGGGTGCTGGAGTCGTAGTGCAGTCTGGTGTTGTGGTGGCTTCGGGGTCCAGGGGTTCTGGCGCTGGGCGCGGTCCAGGCACGGACGGGCGCAGACGAGATGGCTTTGGCACACCTTCGGCGCACCAGCGCGCGCCCGTGCAGCGGTCGCCATAAGAAAGGGAGGTGGGAGGGAGGAGCAGCTGGGAGGGAGCCAATGGGGCGGGGGGGCAGGGCCACAGGGACGCAGCGGCGGTAACGAGCGGGAAAAGAAAACAAGCCTAAGGCAAGGCAGCGGAAAAAACATCTCAAACAGAGGCAATAAGGTCACAAGCAAACGGTCACAGTACAAATGGGGGCACGAATACAATCGGTCACAAGGAGATTGGGGGCACAAGAAACAGTGGCAACAACAAACCTAAGGCCCACTGGCCACCAGGGATGAGTCACAGGTGAAAGCCTGTGGGTGGAGGCGGGCCTCGAACCCACAGAACGAGTAGCAGCAGGCGGAACAGGAACACAGGCGCAGTCTGGTGGAGCTGCGCGTCGTGGGGAGCGACCTGCCTGAAGGTAGGGTCAAGGGTCGCTCTCACTGCCGTGCAGCGGCCACCATAAGAAGGGGAGGTGGGAGGGAGGAGCAGCTGGGATGGAGCCAATGGGGGCGGGGGGGCGGGGCCACAGGGACGCAGCGGTGGTAACCAGCAGGAAAAGAAAACAAGCCTAAGGCAAGGCAGCAGAAAAAAACGGCTCAAACAGAGGCAATAAGGTCACAAGCAAACGGTCACAGTACAAATGGGGGCACAAATACAATCAGTCACAAGGAGATTGGGGGCACAAGAAACAGTGGCAACAACAAACCTAAGGTCCACTGGCCACTAGGGATGATGCGCAGGTGGAAGCCTGCGGGTGGAGGCGGGCCTCGAACCCACAGAACGAGTAGCAGCGGGCAGAACAGGAACACAGGCGCAGTCTGGTGGAGCTGCGCGGCGTGGGGAGCGACCTGCCTGAAGGTAGGGTCAAGGGTCGCTCTAACTGCCGCGCAGCGGCCGCCATAAGAAGGGGAGGTGGGAGGGAGGAGCAGCTGGGAGGGAGCCAATGGGGGCGGGGCCGCAGGGACGCAGCAGCGGTAACGAGCGGGAAATGAAAACAAGCCTAAGGCAAGGCAGCGGAAAAAACAGCTCAAAGAGAGGCAATAAGGTCACAAGCAAACGGTCACAGTACAAATGGGGGCACAAATACAATCGGTCACAAGGAGATTGGGGGCACAAGAAACAGTGGCAGCAACAAACATAAGGCCCACTGGCCACCAGGGATGAGGCGCAGGTGGAAGCCTGCGGGTGGAGGCGGGCCTCGAACCCACAGAACGAGTAGCAGCGGGCGGAACAGGAACACAGGCGCAGTTTGGTGGAGCTGCGCGGCGTGGGGAGCGACCTGCCTGAAGGTAGGGTCAAGGGTCGCCAACGCCATCATATTAGTAGAGTAGTCATTCTCCCTTGCTACCCCCCCAAAAATGTTGTTATGGTAAGCTGTGTTATGTTATGTTTTTTATGTTATGTTATGTTATCTTACATTATGGTATGGTATTGTATGGTATGGTGTGCTATCAGGATTTGCAAAGCGCGACTTTTCACTCGATGGTGTCCAAGCATTGAAGCACTTGTGAAGGTCATCTGCTGGTTCTTCGTTGAAGAGCCAGATCTTCAGCTTCTTGTGGAATTCCAGAAGCTAGGAGGAGGCCATTAAGTGTAGAGGGAAGTCATTCTATGTTTTGGGTGAGAGGTATAAGAAATCTAGACCTCCTGTTCTGCTTTTAAAGATAGAGGATTTGTTTGCAAGAAAGAGTGAGACAGAGCATAGGTGTCTGGTGGGCTGGTGGAAGTGGAGGTGGCAGTTGAGGTATGATGGTCCAATACTGTGCAATGCCTTGTATGCATGTGTAAGAAGTTTAAATTGGCAGTGTTTATTTATTGGCAGTCAGTGGAGATCTTTGAGGTCACGTGGGGGGCACTGAGAGAGGTGTAGGACGAGTCTAGCAGCAGCGTTCTGATTGGACAGAAGCAGTTGAGGAGGTGGTTGGGAATTCTGGCATAGAGTGCTTTGCCATGTTCAAGCCTGCTGGTAATTAGGGCTTGAGTGATGGTACGCCTGGTGCTCCTGGGAACCCATTGTAAGACTTTGAGGATCCAAAGCATTTGGACGCAGGATACGGAAACTGTGTTTACCTGTGCAGCCTTTCTATGTTTTGTCATCTAATATGATACCGAGGTTACATGTGTGGTTGGTAGGTGTTGGATCTAGACCAATGGCCACCAGGTGGAGTCCCAGAGGGAATTCTTGTTCTTGAAGATCAGCACTTCTGTCTTATCTGGGTTTGGTTTCAGGAAGTTGGTTCTCATCCATTGTGCTACGTTGTTCATGTATTCAGTGAAGTTGGATCTGGTAGTGTGGGACCTGTCTGACAGAGAGTGGATGAGCTGAGTGTCATCGGCGTTGACGATGATGGAGATGATAGAGATGCAGTGGAATCTGATGCCATTGGTGAGTGGTGTGATGTAAATGTTGAACAGGGAGGGGTTGAGGGATGGTCCTTGAGGGAACTCCACACATCAGGCCATTGAACTCTGATCTGTAGGGGGGGAGAGTCTGACACACTGTGTTCTAGGGGGAGGGTCTGACTCACTGTGTTCTCCTTGTAAGGAAGGAGTATATCCATTTTAAGGCTGCACCTTGGATGTCTGCACTGTGTAATCTTTCGATGAGGCTGAAGTGTGATGGTGTCAAATGCTGCTAAGAGGTCCAGCAGCAGAGAGTGGCAGTTTCTCTTCAGTTTAGAACGGTGCAGATCTCATCTGTGGTGGCGATGAGTGCAGTCTCCATACTGTAATTGCTATGAAAGCCAGTTTAGGAGTGGTCATGAAGATTATGGCATTCCAGGCGGTTAGTGAGTTGCTAGTTGATTGCTTTGTCTATCACCTTTGCTGGGCAAGGTATTGGGAGATGGGTCGAAAGTTGCTTAGTTCGTTGAGGTCAACCAATGTTTTTTAAGGAGAGCTGTGGCTGCAGCATGCCTGCACTCCTCTGGGAAGGTTGCAGACTTGATGGAGGAGCTGATGATGTGGGTGAGGAATTTGTTGACCACGATTTCTTCTAGATTGTAGATTTGCTGTGGACATGTGTCTGTGGGGGCCCTGAGTGGGCGTTTTTTATGATTGAGGTAGTGCCTTCCTCAGTGATTGGGGGACATTGATGGGAGCTATTGAAATGGATAATGTAGTGTTGGGTCCATATGAGTGGTGAGGTGGAGCAGTAGCTGATGCAGTTGCTGGAGTTGAAGAATGCATCTTAAGTGTGTCCTGAATTATGTGTAGTGTCCATGACCAGCTCGTAAAGTAGGCAGTCGGAGGAGCAGTGGTTGGGAGGGCTATTTAGGTGGAAATTGAGGTCACTTAGATGAAGGAAGTTCTTGGAGCTAATGGTGAGAGGGGCAATCAAGTCTGAGATGAGGGTGCTAATGTTGCTTCGTAGACCCGGAGATCTGTAAGTTAGGGTGCCCGTCACGGTGTTGCTTGAAGATTGAAGTCCATGTGCTCCATGAAAGGGATGTCCGAGTCAACAGAGATTAGGCATTTGAGGGTGTCTTCGTAGATGATGGCAAGACCCCCGCCTGGTTTGTGGAGGCAGTTCTGGTGTGAAATTTTATATTCTGATGGGACAGCTGCAACAATGATGGTAGCTGATGTGGGGTCCATTAGGAAGAGGAGGTCCGGTTTGCTGTTTTTGAGGATGACCCAAATTTCGATGGTGTGTTTTTTGAGAGAGTGGGTGTTTAGGAGCATACATGGGGGTATGCTGAAGGTCAAGTGCGGTGTTTGGTGAGGTGAGGTTGTGAGATGGTGTGCTGGGAGTCTGAGTGAGGGGAGTGTGTGGTGCCAAGCTGCTGCAGGTGAAGTCACAGCAGGATCAAGAGAAAGGTCCTACTGTGCTGTTAGATGTGGTGTGGCTGCAGTGGGTAGAGGGGCATTCAGCGTCGAGCACATTGAGGGTCACTGAGGGGAAGTGGTGGTTCTGACCACAGGTCTTGGTGCAAAAGGTGCAGACAAGCTTGCCTTTGGCACACCAGTGACGGGCCCTCTGCAGCCACCATTAAGTAGGTCCTGGAGGGGGGAAGAGCCCAGGGGGTGGTGGGCGGGTCTAAGGGACGGTGGGAAGAAGACATGCGAAGCAGAAACGGGAGGATGAAGTGGGAGAACACAGTTAAGGAGCAGGGGAAGGTGGGAGGAGGGAAAGCATTTAGGATGTTGGGGAGACTGGGGAAAGATGGGGCACAAGGAAGAGAGGAACAAAGTAAAGAGGTACAAGTGATGGAAACAAGTGAGAAAAAGAGGCACAGAGCAAAGGAAAAGCATTAGAGAGAGAGAGGTAAAAGTAATAGAAACAAGTGAGACAAAGAGGCACAAAGTAAAGACAAAGAGTGAGAGAAAGGGGTAAGGAGTCTGAGAGAAAGAGAAGAAGTCACAGATACACAGAGAATGGCAGCAGTGAGGCCGTGATCTGAAAGGGCCTTAGACAAGTTGGAGGGCCAATCCCAGGGTCATAGGCATCTGCTCATGATAAGGCATCTGCTCATGATAAGATCTTCCAGGAAAAGGTCTACACTAGGGCTCCTCCACTCTTTCCAGGACCACAACCACTCTGATATTATTCTTCGTTGAGCAGCTCTCGAAATCCTCCATTTTGGCCCCCATTATCTCTGCCTCTGCCATCAGATGATTAACTAAGGGATTTTTTTTTTGGTATGGAGGGAGGTCATAAGGGTTTCATTCTCTGTGACTCTATGACCCATTTTGTGGACATCTGCTTTCAGTAGCATGACTTCCATTGTAACCTTGTCAATCTTGGACTCCAATGAGCCCTGTATTCCCTGAATGGCCTCCATTATATCCTTGAGAGAGGGCTCTGCACTGCTCTGCACATGATCTGCAGGTGGGTCTGTGCTTCAGAATGATGTTTGGCATCCATTGGTGTTTTGGGTCTGGTATACTTGTCCTGTGTGGTTTGTTGTGGCCCTTTTACGCCTTTGCCCCATCATGTTGGTGTTGAAATTTGTTGTTTAGGAGAAGTTAAGATGTAAACCTCCTGCCAGGTCTCCTCACCTCCCACACTTTGGCTACATGGTGTGCTGCTTGGGCACCCTGCAGTGTCATGCCTCCTTAGTTGTCTGCCAGGCCTTTATGTGGTGTTGAGAAGTAAAATAGGTTTCTAAACAGTTGCCCAGTAGTACTCAGGGGCCACGATGGGGGACCACCATCCTCCCAGCACTGGTACTCCCTGCTGCCTATCAGGGGCTTTCATTCCTCTCATTGCTCGCCTTGTGGACTCTCAGTTTTCCCTGAGGGAGGACTCCGTCAGTGCCTCAGCAATGGAATACTTGTCTGCTGGCTGCTCATTTTTGGGTTTTGGATATTGGGGGTGAGGTCTGCCTCGGGTGCCCTCCGAGGCCCACCTTCATTGATTGGCCATTGCATGCGAAGCACACTGTGCTATCCACTCCAGTGGGTCAGCTGTGGCTCTGTCTCAGCTCCCTCCAGAGATCACACCGGTGAGGATGCTGTGGCTCAACAGCTTTTCTGCACCTCAAAACCCGAAAATCCGCTGCGGAGCTAGTACAGGAAGGAAAGGATGTTGGATGCTAAGGTATTATTGCGGTTCTGAAATGGAGTCGCTTTAGAAAGTGACCATCTTTCACAGCGGTTGGCCACACTCCCTTAGTCTCTTTACACAAAGCAAAAATCTCCACTGAGACAAAGCTGCAGGCTGTAGGGGTTCTGAAAGGCCAGATACCCCTTATGCAAGAAGCAGTTGAACAGGATTTGCTGCTGTGGAGAAGAACATATGGGGAGTGTTAGACTTGGCACAATTGGCGTGGGTCTCCCTTCCATTTGTTTTGCTGTTGCCTCATATGTTTTTGCTGGTCTAGATGCTTTGGGCACTTTGCCACTGCTGTTCAGTGCCAACGTGAAAGTGCTCCCTAAGTAAATTGTTGTAATGGATTAGTGATTCCATGATTGGCTTTTTACTCGTCAGACCCTAGTATAGTGCACTATGTGTGCCCAGGGCCTGTAAATCAAATGCTGCTGGTGGGCTTGCAGCACTGATTGTGCCAGCCACAGAAACGGCTTGTAAAATGTGGCTCAGGCCTGCCATTGCAGAGCCTATGTGCAGTCTGGGACTACCATGTCGACTTGGCAAGTGCACATACTTACCAGTCCCTAAACCTTCCCTTTTCGACATTTTAGTCACACCTAAGGTATACCCAAGGTACCCCTATGGGCAGGGTGCATTATATGTGAAATGTAGGACATGCCCTGATGTGTGTGGAATGTCCTGATGGTGAAATACTGCCAATTTCGTTTTTCACTATTGCAAGGCTATCTGTTCCCATAGGCCAGAATGGGGAGTTAGTTTATACCATCTTATACACATAACTGGCCCCAGGAAAAAGACAGGAAAATAAAGAACTCAGAATGTTAAGATGCATCTTTTAGTGAGGGTGATTTTTACATTCTGTGTTTGAAAGTACCACTTTTAGAAAGTAGGTATTTTCTTGCCTAGCCATCCAGTGTGCCTCTGCTAGGTTTGTGTATTGCATGTCTGGCTTTGGAATGACAGGGGCTGGAGGAGGACCGTGGCTCCAGAAGTCTGATGAGTCAGGGCTGGGCTGAATAGGCTTGGGCTGCATTTGGAGTGGTGGGAGGAGTAGCATCTTCACCTGAATAGGGCTGTGCCTGCCTTCAACAATGATGGCTCCACTCCCTGTGGTGTGTCCAAAGACATGGCTCACACTGACAAAGGAGGTTGATGTGCACTTGCAAAGTGCCCCACAGAACTGGTTTTGGCTGGGTACAGACACTCTCTGCCTTCAGAGAACAAACGTATAAAAAGAGGGGCCCAGACCCCAGACTTTTAGATCACTTCTGGGAAATCAAAAGGAACCTTTGCCAAGGAGAAGAGCCGGATAAGCTGAGGAGGAATACTGCCCCTGTGCTGTTTGCTGTTGGGGTTGGCCTGCAGTGGTTGCTTGCTGCCAAGGAAAGGAGAATAAGAACTTTGCTGTTTGCTTTGTCACTTGCTTTAAGAAAAGATCTCCAAGGACTTCAAACTGAGCTTGCCTTCTGTTCCGAAGTCTCAGGGACACAAATCCTTCACCACCAGCTCCCCTGAATTTCCTTGCTGGGAATTCCAACCTGCAAAGAGGTGCCTGCTGCTTTTTAGGACCTCTAAAGACTGCTTGTTGCTGGGAGCTGGGAAATCGATGCAACACCAAAGAAGCGCGTTGCATCCGCACCTGTTTCCGACGCACCACCGCTCGAGAAATCACCTTATGGCGCATCAGTTGCAACAATCTCCAAAGTCCGAGATCACCGCACCAATCCTGACGCAAGCCTGCTGTGTGGCTGCACAAAGCCATGCATCAAACCGGATCGATGCATCGCATCGAGGCGCCAAGAGTGTTGAATCATTGGGTGATGCAGTAATAAACTGACTCATCACCTCCCCATGTGGTAAAGAATCCGACACATTACCTCCTCTCTGGTAAATAACTGACGCATCACTTCCCCTGCGCTGCAGTAAGGAACCACCGCATCACCGCCCCCAAAGCAAGGAGCGTGTAAGGAACAGATGCATCACCTTCCCTGCGGCCATTTTGTTTGTTTTGCGTAACTCATTCAAGGTACTTTGTGAGAAACGTGTCACATTTACAACTTTCATTGAACTGAACAATTTCTACCATTTTAAACCTTATTTTTAATACTGTATTGTGGATTTTTGTTGTTTGGTCTTGTTTTGGTTTAGTTTAACCCCTTCCCTGCTCATGACGGAACCCCTCCGTCATGAGCCACGGGTGCCGTTTGCTCATGACGGAGTGGTTCCGTCATGCTGCGGCCGTTGGCCGCCTCTCCGCCCACGCGGCACTAATTCCCCGCCTGTGCAGTGGGCGGAGTCGTGACGGAACCACTCCGTCATGAGCACAGCTCAACCGTGACTCATAACGGAGTGGCTCCGTCATGAGCACAGCGCCACCGCGCTGCCCCCAAACCCCCCCCCCCCAGCGCTGCGGCGGAATTCCTGCCGCAGCCAAGGGGTTAAGATTACGTATTTTTCAAACCTGATGTGGTGTCCATTTGTAGTGTATTCACTGTGTTACTGTATGTGTTCACAAATGCTTTACACACTGCCTCTGAGATAAGCCTGTCTGCTCGTGCCAAGCTACCAAGGTGGGGAGCAGGGGTTATTTTAGGAGTGTATCCCCCTTACCCTGACTAGAAGCAAGGGCCCCTATTTGGACAAAGGTACCTACCTCTGCCAACTAGAGACCCCCATTTCCAACAGGGAGCCGCCGCGAAGTCAGGCCAACCGGTGATGTACCTTAGACAGATCGGCAAACAGGTAGGTCACTGTTTCCTCTTGTTTCTCAGAACAGTTTTTGGCAGAAAATGTTTTAAGTCCCAAGTTTTGGATCTGGCACCTATAGCACCACTTCTAGGGGTCCAGGCCTGGAGGGGCACCATATGGAGGTCAAAACTCAATCAGGCTGGGTTCAGGTGCGGGTTTAAGGTGGTTGGAGCCTTTTCTGTCCCTGCGGCTCTGAAAAGGAGGCCAGCTAACTAGCCCTTGGAGTCACTCTGTAAGTCTTTCAAGCAGGAAAGCAGGTCTCAAGCAGCAGGGCAGTTCTCTGAAGGCACAGGGAAGGCTTCAGGTAGCAGGACACTCCTTTTGCTGCTGAAGAGCAGTTGTCTGAAGTATACAGGCGGCCACAGGCAGCAAGGGCAGTCCTCTAAGAATCCTTCTGCTGGTCCAGAAGTGAGCTGAAGAGTGGTTTTGAGAACCCTATTTTTATACCTGGTGCCCCCTTTAAGTGGAAGAAACTTCTGGAGTTTTCCACCTACAGAAGTGCTTGAAAAGTCCTGCCTCCCTGCCCTGCTACCAGTCAGTCTGAAGGCACAATAGGCTAGTGTGAAGTTATTTGGGGGTGAGCTGAGGCAGAGTCTTGAAAGTGCAAGTAGAGCTGTGCACAGCACCACCCCCCATCCTGCCTTGCATGTCCCATGCTACCAACAGCTTTAGCACTAGTTGGCAGTAGGAAAGTGCACAGAGTCCTAACGCCAACGAAAATGACTTCAGAAAAATAGTAGGGGAGAAGGAAAAAAGATTGGGCTGACCCTGCGGAGTGGGCCACATACAACACTGAGTAACAAGGAACTGCAAAACAGTGGAAGTTATACTTGATGATCTATGATGTTTGCTGCTGTCACCAAATAATGTGAAAGGTCGATGTACCACGCCACGGCCACATCACCCCCACCTGAGAAACCTACACTGGCTCCCCGTCAACAAGAGGATATCCTTCAAGCTCCTCATCCACGCACACAAGGCACTCCACAAGACCGGCCCAGCCTACCTCAAGAGACGACTCTCCTTCTACATCCCCAACCGCCAGCTTTGCTCCGCCGACCTCTCACCCGCCACCGTCCCGCACATCCGAAGAACAGCCACCGGTGGGAGATTCTCTCCCACCTCGCCACCAAGACATGGAACACCCTCCCACTGAGCCTGTGACAGACCCAAGACCTGCTGACCTTTAGGAGGACACTCAAGACCTGGCTGTTCGACCAGTAGCGCCCCCTCCCAGCGCCTTGAGACCCTCGCGGGTATATAGTGCGCTTAACAAATGACTGATTGATTGATTGATTGATTGATTGATTGATTGATTGAAAGGTCAGTGACTCCTGGGAAATACATTTCTGCATCAGGACGACCTTGCATTGTACATTCCCTACACATGCAAAACCTCACACCAGACAATCAACACAGGACAGCCAGCTTTTCCTTCTCTGAGAAGTAATCAGCATGAAGAGGTTTGAGGTATCATATCCCCCCATGCACCTAGTCTGAAGCAGTTTTCAAAACCTCCTGACATGCCTTCTGTGATCCAAAAGCACAAGGTGCGTGTATCACAGGGTGATCATACACATTTCAGGGAGATTTTCACAACGGAAAGAGACAGAAGGGTACTAGCATATACCTATGTGGTGTTTATTACGGCAAACTCACTGCTAACAGCATTGTTCTCAGATCATCCCCGGTGATACTGGTATAGCATTATTTGCACTCAACCTAATTTAATCTAAATAAATACAGAGGTATTTTTGTATCATAGCCTATATCAAATTAGTAGGCTAGCCTTAAATATAAGATTCCATGTGGAAGGCTCACAAAAGCTCCCCATTATATTTGGGGTAGATCGTAGCACATAGCTTCCATCAAACAACCCATTGGGGGGGACGACGATGTCCAACATACACAATGTTCGGCTCTCAGCAAGCAGCCTTTGTGACAAAAGAATGCATTTCAAAAAAGTTAATAGAAGCAATTTCTGATGACCATGGCTACATGGGGCATCAGAAGTAGCATGTAAAAGGAAATGGTCAAGATGACTCTCCTGTATTATTTCATAGAGCTGCCATGACCTCATCTGCTCATAAGTACTCTGCTCAGAAGAAACAAAGGAAATGGAACCGGGCATTGTTTTATGGTCCCATTCTCAATAATGCATGCCCTATTGTTAAACACTTTGATAAGTGATTGAATTAGTGGTTACTTGCTGTTGCATCACATCACTTCAGCAATCAGACATTAAACAAAAATGTCCAGTGTACGTGCTTTAATCACAAGTAAATACCTACTGCAGCTCCTCGCTCATATCATTGATCGTCGTCCAAGGGAGACCCAAAGAAGGTCAAATAAGAAAAGTAAAAAAACATAAGGCTTGCGTTATTTGTCTGTCCGCTCTGCCAATTATATCCTGTTTGCTCAGATGTAGCTGCACTTTAACAATTCATCCCTGTGTAAAGGTTGGGCCTGTTAATGCTCAAAAGGTCACTGTCTGCATGGACTGTTTGTGAACATGTGCCAGATGCACGGGTTAGTCCCAGACAGCTTGCAGAACTTCAGAAATGGCTTCCACCTCACAGGAGGTTTTCCTGCTCACTCCACTAATTGCCCTCTTCTATACATATCTGCAACATTTACAAATTGATATTCAATTAAATTGAAAAAAAAACTTTTCAGTTGCCAATATCTTAGACCAAAAATGTCAATAAACTCAAATTTGATTGTCTAAAAATTTTATTAATGTGTTTTGCTCTTTTGTTAAATGTCGGTAACTACTGCCCAGTGGTTTTTAAAGAATACATTTCTCCGACACCTTCTTTCTGAGGGTAGAAGGAGATGGTTTAACTTTTTCTACAACTAATTCAGAACGGAAATGTTTTTAAGTCATATGTACACAAGAATCGCAATTCACAAGTAAATTGCAGTCAAGGGGTGTGGAGTGGGCTGTCCAGGAAGGGGTTACCCTGGAAAATTTGACAAACTCGAGAGTTTGTTTTATTGGTATGATAGGCTGCATTTTTGTAGTATGCAGCACTTTACAAAAACCATAAATGAATAACTAAGGCCTGATTACAAGTTTGGTGGGCTTGCAGCAGGCCGACACGCCAGCACCCCGCTGCAAGACCTCCAAACACGTAGTCAGACCGCCCACCGGATTACACGTTAATCCTGTGAGGGTGGTCCTGCTGTGGCAGTCCCGTGGCAGTCCCACAGCAGTGCTTATCTAAGGCACATAGGTATGTCTTAGAAATACACTGCCGTGAAACCACTACAGCTTGTTCCTGCACAGAAAGAAATGCACAATGTTGTGCTTTTCTTTCCGTGCAGGAATAGGTGTGCAAAAATACAGGAGGACACAACATGCATGCACCCCCATGCACAGAGGTGACAGGGGGCCCTGTTGGGGCCCCTTGAGTTTTATCACTGGTACTCTTTGCCACGGAAAGATATGCAGTAAGGAAACTCATAATGTGTTTTGCAGTGCTGCAGAAGCATATTGCAACCTCAGACCTCTGTGCCACTGCCGCGGTATCCATGATCCTCGGCAGTTGCAGTGGTCCTGTGGTAGTCTGGTGGTAATACGTCAGTGTGGTGTTGCTCGGACCACCATCGCAGCAACAGTGATCCTATGGGCCATCGTAGTCGGAATCAGCCCCTACATGTGTATGTTGTTGACAAAGGCAGTAGCCGAAACACATCCAGCCTTCAGTGATGAATAAGTGTGCAGAACGTGATGCTGGTAGGCTGGCATTTCTTCAAACATTGAAGTTCTTTTTATAAAATACAATAAGAAATATGTATATCTATATATATAGAGATATATATATAGAGATATAAATATGTATGTATATCTATATATATATTCACTGAAAAAAACAAAGATTAAAAGGACGTTACAGTCGGTATAAGTAATTGTTTTAAAACCTTAGAAATTCACTGAAAAAACAAAGGTCACAGGGATGTTATAGTTAGGCTTATGTGATGTCACTGACCATGTCATGAGTGATGTAATATGTTAAGTCACAAGCAGTGCATTGCGGGGGTGTGAGTCATAGTTAGCTCACCTAACTATAACTGCTGAATTTCTCTGGTTTTGTACAAGTGAAACTTGAGCCTAACTATAACGTTCCTGTAACCTTCGATTTTTCAGTGAAATTTCTAATGTTTTTTTAAATTTTATTTCCTAAGTATAACATCCCTGTAACCTTTGGTTTTTTCAGTGAATTTCTAAGGTTTCCTAAATGCTAATTGTTAACTATAACGATCCTGTATCCTTTGGTTTTTTGAATTTCTAAGGTTTGTTAAAATTCTATTTCTTATTTCTAATGCCCATTTTTTTGTAAGTGAACCTGTAAGAATTTCATTCTTTCTTTCTATAATTGGATATTGTGTATTATAATTATGTAATACACCACTCAAAATACATTAATAACTGGTTTTATTTTTAATAATTTTGTAAGTCGGCACAACATTGTTGCATTTACAGTGGAGATTCTGTCATCAGTAAATGTATTTCACCTACTGAAAAATACACTTAAAGACATTTTTAAAATAAAGTTTAACTATAAATATTTAGTACAATATTCCTTTAACTTTTCTTTCTACAATCAATTTAGAAGAAAGTAACCCTGGGCAATGAACTCCGCTCCGCGAGATTTTTTAAGTACGCATTCCATTAAAAACGCGGAATTCAGGCAAAAACTCCGTTCCTCCACGTAACGGAGTCAGCTACTAAACTGCACACACAAATGCTTTGCTAAAGCAACTTTACATGCTAAAAAGCATATAACCAATTCACAAAAGTGAACTTTGAAAATGAAGAATACCAGGCAATGAGAGAGGTGATGATTTTGGGGTCCCCCTAACCTAGGGGAAGGACCAAGCAGATGCCTTGAACACAAAGAGCATATCATGCTGAATGATTCAGTGGTGGTCCCATCCTCTTAGGGCCACCCCAAGCACAGTTATGGGCAAAAATACCATCCCAACCAAAAGCCCTGAAAAGCATTATGGGACGAGATTAGCAGTGGGCAGTGAATATTATAGTATCCAATATCAAAGTAATTCTACAAAGAGCTGCAGTTCAACTAGTCGTTACTAGGTGTCCCTCATGAGTCAAATGCAAAAGCATTGAAATTATTACATGAAGCTGCAGTTCCACTAGTCGTTGCTGGGTGTCCCTCAAGTCAAATGCTTTCGCATTTGACTCATGAGGGACACCTAGTAATGACTAGTGGAACTGCATGTTCATGAAAGGGTTTCAATGCTTTTGCATTTGACTCGTGAGGGACAACTAGTACTGTAATGTAACTCATGCCTCTATTGTAACTCATGCCTCTATAACTGCGTAGTATGTAAATACTTGTCACACGTGTGCTACATACTGCACTGTATACTCCTGTGAACTCCCGTGGTGAACTATGCTGGCTCATTTACCTCTACGTCTTCTACGAACTAACTGCGAATATCTTGGTTGGGCACTTGAGCAATTTATAATTTATATTTTATAATTTATATTTTAGAGTTTATTGTTTTTATTTATTTACTTACGTTGTTGTTGCATCTTTGCATCTGTTTTCTCCTGTTTGCTTGATTTACTTATTCTTATTGTTCATTTTTATTATTATGAATGTTTTTCTTATTATTTGTTTTTTCTTATAACTCAATAAAAACGATTTGAAATAAAAAAAACTCCCTAATGAGGTGCAGAGTACTGCAACATATATGGCTCCAGAAATGTGAGGAATGGTTACATACTGCATGGACTGTAGTGTTGTCATAAGTGCTGTCAAGTAGTCTCTTACAGCTATTCACGATGCTGCAAATCAGCATACACGCTAAATGTTTTCCTCTTTTATATGTTATGCACATCTTTCAGTGCCCGTTTTTTCAATTCCTGCTGTCCCAGTTGCCATTTTTATTATTATGAAAAAAGAACAAAAAAATGTAAAACTTTACAATAGCCTTGAAAAAAAAGTTTCTTTTTGTAACTGCCTTTTACAGTTAAAAAAAGATCAAGTATGTAAATATGTTGGAGTGAGTGTATGACTGGTGTATGGATAATTGAATGAGTGCACAACCAGTGCATGGATGTTACAGTAAGTGTAGCAGTGATGTCTGAGTAAATCTATGAATGCATAAGTAGTGCCTGCAGGATTGGATGAGTGCAAAAGTAGTGATTGGGTAATTGAATGAGTACAAGGTTAGTGCCTGGATGATTCCGAGAGGTCATGGATAGTGCCTGGGTGATTGGCTGAATGAATGCATAGTGTCTGCGTGATTGGGTGTGCATGAATAGTGCCTGGGTGATTGCATAAGTCCATGGGTAGTATGTCAGTGAATGGATGAGTGCATGTGAAGTGCCTCAGTGGATGGATGTGAGTGCAAGGGTAGTACCTGGATGCATAGATGATGGCATGAATAATGGCTGGGTGAATGAATGACTGTATGGGTAGTACCTGGGTGAACGGGTGAGTGCATGGGTAGTGGATGAGTGAATTGAGGAGTGAATGGGTACTGCCTGAGTGAATGCATGTGTGCATGGATAATGTCTGGGCAAATGAATGAGTGTATGGGTGGTGCCTGGGTGATTGGATGAGTGCATGGATAGTGGTTGGGTAAATAGATGAGTACATGGGTAGTGCCTGGGTGAATGGATAAGTAGAAGGGTAGTGCCTGGCTAGTTTGATATGTGCATGGTTAGTACCTGGGTGAATAGATGAGTGCATGGATAGTGTGCAAGTGAATGGATCAGTGCAATAGTAGTACCTGAGTAAATGAATGAGTGGAACGGTAACACCTGAGTGATTGGATGAGTGCAAGGTAGTGCCTAGTTAATTGCATTAGTGCAAAGGTAGTGCCTGGGTGATTGGGTGAGTTCATATAGCGCCTGGGTGATTGGGTGAATGGATGCATAGTGCCTGTATGATTAGGTGAGTACATGGATAGTGCCGGGGTGATTGGATGAGTGCATGGGTAGTGAGTCAGTGAATGGATGAGTGCATGGGTAGTGGCTCAGTGAATAGATGAGCACAAGTGTAGTGCCTCAGTGAATGCATGAGTGCAAGGGTAGGGCCTCAGTGAATGGATGAGTAGAAGGGTAGGGGCCGATTCACAAAGGTAATCTGAGACAAAAGTCTAACTTTACAACTTTTGGTATTCACAGAGATAATTTATGAGTCGTATCTTTAAGTCCACAGTCGAGCCGGAATCTCCGCACCCGGGCCGTACTCTCCGCACCCGGGCCGTTCTCTCTGGCTCCGGCCATACTCTTCGACTCAGGCCGTACTCTCCAGCCCGGCCGAATGAAGTGTAATCAATGGGCCAGAATGCCATTTTTACAAAAGGGAACATTAGGAACATGTGATAAATGGTACAGGAGGTCACAAAAATCAGTTTGGACAGGGAAAAGAGAAAAAATTATATCCCAGAAAATTATGCTCCTTTGCATCATGGTACAAACAGCGCACAATTTGCAATTCTCCTCAGTGTTGACTGTAGTGTTAACACTACAGTCAACACTAAAGGGAGTGCCCTTAGTGTTGACTGTAGTGTTAAAATTACAGTCAACACTGAGGGGAGCGCAAATTGTACCATGATGCAAAAGATCAAGCTTTTCTGGGATATTATGTAGTGTCTGGTCACACCCTTTTCCCTGCCCAAACAGTTTTTCATGACCTACTGTACGACTTATCACACTTAACTAATGTTCCCTTTTGTAATATTGCATTCTGGCCCATTGATTACACTTCATCCGGCCTGAGAGTATGGCTCGATCCTGAGATTACTGCCCGAGCCGGAGAGTAGGGCCCAGGTGCAGCGATTTCAGCCCGACTGCAAACATAAGGATATGACTCGTAAATGATCTCTGTGAATACCACAAGTCGTAAAGTTAGACTTTTGTTTCAGATTACCTTTGTGAATCAGCCCTGTAGTGTCTGGGTGAATGAAGGAGTACATGGATAGTGCCTCAGTGAAGGGATGAGTTCAAGGGTAGTGCCTGGATGCGTAGATGATGGAATGGATAATGGCTGGATGAATGAATGACTGTGTCGGTAGTGCCTAAGTGAATAGATGAGTGCATGGGCTGTACCTGAGTGCTTGGATGAGTGTATGGGTTGTATCTGGGTGAATAGATGAGTGCATGTGTAGTACCTGGGTGAATAGATTAGTAGAAGTGTAGTGCCTAGGTTAATCCATTAGTGCAACTGTTGTGCCTGGGTGAATGGATGAGTGCATGGGTAGTATTTGAGTAAATGAATGAGTGCATGGGAAGTGTGTAAGTGAATGAATAGGTTCTGCCTGGGTGATTGGATGAGTGCATGAGTAGTGCATGGGTGAGTGCATGAGTGCATGGGTAGTGCCTCAGTGTATGGATGAGTACAAGTGTAGTATCTGGGTGATTAGATGAGTACATAGTATAGTGCACTGGTGATTGTGTGAGTGTATAGATAGTGCCTGAATGAATGGGTGAGTGCATGGGTAGTCCTTGGGTAATTGGATTAGTGCATGGGTTGTGCCTAGTTGATTGTATAAGTGTGTGAGTAGTGCTTAGGTGACTAGATTATTGCAAGAGTAGCACCTGGGTAATTAGATGAGTGCAAGGGTAGACACTAGGCCTGGGCGGTAAATTCTGTTTCACTCATGGAATTTGGGTAATTTGGATAATTTCCCATTCCGCGGAGAACGGGGAATTGCCCAAAATTCTGTGTTCCGCGGCTTCGTGGTATTATTTGCTTGTTTGCGTTCCTAAAATGCGTGTTCACAAGATATTTCCCCCGATCACGCAAACAGCATTCACAAACAGGAAAAAAGTATTGCGAACAAGCAATTCCTTGTGTTCGCGGAATTTCTGCGTGCTCACAGAGATTTTTTACCATTTCGCAGAGCTTTGCGTAGCGCAACTACGCAAATTGCGCCCACCCCTAGTAGACGCAGTATGAGTGCAAGGATAGTGGCTGGGAGATTAGATGAAATCAAGTGCAGTACCTGAGTGATTGGATGACTGCTTAGGTAGTGGCTGGGTGATTGGACTAGTGCAACTGTTGTGCCTGGGAGATGGGATGAGTACGAGAAGTAACTCAATGAATACATTACTAGATTACTAATTTCACACACATAATATATCTGGACCTCCAACCACTGTGAAAAAAGTAAAAAAAAGACAAAAATGTATTCGAATTTAATTTCGAATATTAGGCAACTAAATAACATACAATTTTCAACATAGACAAATGTTTTCCTGTTTTTTCCTGTTTTCACCTTTCATACTTGTTCACTTTCAACAGTGCTTTGTATGAAGCCTCATCATAAAACAGTGGGAAAAATGGATTGTAAAAATAAAATGTGCACAGTAGATCATTACAACTATGTCATACTGTTCACTGCACTCACTACAGGTTTTTTTAATTCTGGCTTGCTGATAGCTTACTACTTTAATGAAAACAACTAACAACTATATGGCAAAATTGTTTCTGAAATTATTATATATGGTACAAAATGTTCAACAATTATGAAACAGTCTTCATTATTTTAGATCCTTTTGTAAACATCATCCTTCTTAGGCCAAATGATGTATAAAATGTTTGTACATAGAAGTTACTGTAACAGAAAGAAAAGGGGACTTTTTTAAATGGTGAAGAGACATTCCACATGCAACTTAAGACTACTGGTATTGCAGTACCTCCATTTACACTTTATGTGTAGTAACACTATGTAGTCCTCAAATATTTAGACATTCCTTTCCTGCAGTTAAAGAGTCCTTCATTTCTCACAGCTTGTTGTAGACAATACCCCCAATAGCTTGAATTATGTTTCAGAAACACATAATCCATATATATATATATCAACTAAGGGTGGGCGACAAATTCAGTTTCGCTCGTGGAACTTGCGAAACGTCAGCGATCCATTGCAAAACGGAATTGGGGGGGGCATGAGGGTAGAGGTATTGCACAAAATGGTGGCATCTTCCTGGGTAAATATGCAGGGCAGGATTCATTCTGGCACGATGCTCCTGTCACAAAAATTAAACCTCAACAGGAAGCACTTACCTATATAAATAAAGCAGGTGCCCGTGTTGAAGCTCAAATTCAGTAACGCATTAATCAGCCCAAAAAATTTGTGAGCAAGGTCGAGGCTGGGCAGGTGTGCTTTTCTCCCCATATCTACCGTCAAAAATTAGCTGTGATCCTTGATGGAGCTCTGTGCATCCATGACTTTCTCTAGCGCAATCCCCGTTTAGTGCCTGTGACCAGGAGCTTCTTTCTCCTCATCTGCCTCTCTCGGTCTCTGACCCTTTGTAAACAAGAGGCATGTGAACTCGCATAGAAGCCCCGCCCATTTGGCCCCACCCCACACACCCTAGCGGTATGCAACATCTTCCCCACTATGATGGACAACTCATTCAAGGGACCCCGACGCCTTTCGGCATGGTGGCAAAGTTACAGACACACATGTTCACGGGAGACAACTCTTCTGGCCCTTTACGCAGCTTACAGTAGGAAAAGCACTATACATTTACCCAACGAGGTAGCACACACATGGTCATGGGAGACAACTCTTCTGGCCCTTTACACAGCTGTAGTGTAGGAAAAGCACTATACATTTTCCCAACGAGGTAGCACTTACTGATTAGCCAGTAGAAAGTACTTGAGTTGAGTAGAGGTATTGCACAAAACGGTGGCATCTTCATGGATCAATATGCAGGGCAGGATTCATTCTGGCACGATGCTCCTGTCACAAAAACTAAACCTCAACAGGAAGCACTTACAGATATAAATAAAGCAGGTGCCCGAGTTGAAGCTCAAATTCAGTAACGCATTAATCAGCCCAAAATCTCCGCGAGCATGCAAAATTCCGTGAGTTCGCGGAGATTTTTTGCTGTTTCGTGAAATTTTGCGAAAGGCAACTTCGCAAATTCCGCCCACCCCTAATATCAACACAATACCACATTTTCTTATCTTAGAGTCTCCTTAGAACTTCATTTCTAGAAACAGCAGATATGAGTTTAGTAATTTTTTGGGTAGTCTTGACTTGTATGTCATTGCACTCTGCCCATCCTGTTTGTCATCTTAAATATATTGTGTAGTATCCAGAAGTTAAAATAACTCCTTCATGAAATATGATTGCTATAGTTTTGAAAGTTCTTTTTAGATGGAAATTTGTGCAGCTTTGAAGTTTGTAATTTCAGTTCCTAACTTAGTAGCATCTACTATGCATCATTGTAGCATGACTCTGATATATTTTCCATACCTCTGTAGAAACAATATTGACCTAAGTTCTAATCTCCAGTTTGGACTGGTCATATATTGATGGGCGTTTGTAGTTAAATATTCAAACGGAACAGCTTCTCAATCTGGTAATGTCAACTAGAGGAATCATTCTGGAATGATTTTAGTGCTAGACGTAAATTCACAATCTTCACAGTTATGAGTCCATTTATAAGTTAAACCGAATAATTCATTGATATTCACATCTTCTTCATCTAATAGTCCTACCATTTTCGTTAGAGATTCTTGAGCATTCTGCTGAAGATTTTGAGAGAACACTACTGACCCAGTACAGTCATCAGGGTGTTTTCCTATTCCTGTAGCAGAATGTATAATAGTTCTATCACTTCTTAATTCTTCAAGTAAACTACACAGTTGTGAAGACATTGTTTTATCTACCTTTTCTTTAATAGAATTTGTAAAATGAGGCAAATGATATCGTCCATTTAACACTACATTTGCATAACAGTTCACTCCAGATTTATTATCAAAGTGATAGCCTTGTATTTTGTCATTGTGCTCTAGTTTTCTTTTCTTTCCTCCTTGCTTATTTTCTTTTTGTTAATTTTTCTGTTCAACTGTGATAGACTGTTTAGATAGTTTTTGCTTTGGGCACAGTATTGCTTTTCAAACCACAGGATTCTGGCCTAAATGAGGTACATATTAAGCTCTTAACCGATTATACTCTGTTACACAGCTCCCATCAGCACTTACTTACTTTTCATCAAAATCAATGAGAAATAAACCAGACAGTTTTCGAATTCACGACAAAGCAATATATAACATTTCTTCTTTGAATACATCACTACCAATATTAACAAGACCTGTATCTACACTTAAACCTTGTGATTTATTAATAGTTACTGCATACACTAGGAACTGCGTTCGCTGGACTTACAAGTCTTTCACAAGTAGGAAACGTACAACACATCTACCAATCTGCCTAACTTTAGCAATATCATAACATTTTATTGCCAAGTATTCCAACATCACATCTGTTTGGATAATTAACAAATTTCATAACTTTACCCATTGTACCATTCACAAGCCCTTCTTCAACATTTAAATTACGATGTAAGATTACACAACAATTTTACAGATAAATAAGTGATTCTCTAATCATGCAGTTTTCGACACAGACTTTACTAAATTATCCAATTTCTATTGCAGTTGTTCTGTTAGCACTGTAACTCCTTGATGTTCCATTTTATCATTTGCTCTAATTTCAACAATCTCTTTTTTACAGTTGCAATAATGGTTCATTGAATTTACTTCACTCCTCAAGAGTTGGCATCAAACAAACAATAGACTTCTCTTGCTTAACAAAATTGTACATTACTTCAGCAACTGAAACATTACTTGGAAACAAATTTTTGATGAAACTGTCTTTCCCTCTTTTGTGAGGACTCCCACTCTTATATCCTTTAGTATATCTGCATAATGCATATCTGATGCTTGGCACATATTTTGTACCTCATTCATAGCTATTGCAGCTTTATTTTCAATGATTGGCTGTCCAAGGGGATCTTGACTTCCAGGTGCTGAACTTTTATTGCTCTGAGAACACTCTCCTGCTATCTGAGCAGCAATTGTTTCTTCTTGTTCAGTCTCATCTCTCAACACTTGAAGATACACTGGAAACACAGAGCACTCAATGCTGTCTTGTCTTTATAACAGTCAAATTTTCCAAGTAGCTCACTTTCAGTTCGCCCTGGCTTAAATAACTGTAACAAGGAGAAATAGAAAAACTCCCTATTGTCTGCAATTTGGCTACATAGCATTCAATGGTTGATTATATTTCCTTTGTTATGTCTCACCAAACATCCTTCCCATCCAGCCACAGCAAATTAACCTTCATCTATGTTTTCTCTGATATTACTTCTGAAAGTATAATATTGAAGTATTTCATAGACACATCCTTTCCAGATGATGACTTTTTCTTGGATAGTAAGTATCAAGCATGTTACTCTTCAGAATATCTGTACTGTGTGGCTCAAATTCTGCAAGATATTGAATTTCAGGAAAAGACTTCAGTACTCTGTTACGAGTATTAGCAAGCCCTAAACTCACCTCTTGATTTAGAAAACAAACTAGCTGAGCTTAACTGGTCAACACATTCATAGTAGCCTATCTCTCTGTGAGAAAGCATTTTCAAACTTAAACTGTACAATTTCTTCGTAAGACTATTTTCTGCTGAAATATCCTCCCACATCTCTTTTATCTCAGTTTTTTATGACTTTGTTATATAAGATGTAACATACCAAGCAACAGCAAATGAGTTGTCTGCAACAAACTGCACATCCATGTTGGCATTCCACATCTTCAGAATCACAGGGTTGTAGTCATTAATGTACTTGGAGGCCTCTGTTCTTCTTAGGTTGTATGTATTTTTCGGTGATTTCCTTGTAAGTGTATGTCTGACTGCAGACAAAAAGCTGTTGACTCTTCCTTGTGAGATGATAGGTCGTTGGAATCCAAAAAGACAACTTGTATAAAATTCCCCTTTTTGCTCTTTATCTTCACTGACAGTATTTTCCGCATCTAAGATTTTGAAATCATAGAACTTGTTGTCTTTAAAATGTTGTCACTACTCTCCTTTGGGATGGAGCAAGTTACAAACTTTTAAATAAAAGACAACACAGACTCATCACTGTCTGTTCCAAACTTTGGGGAATCTTTTACCCACACTAGAATGTGAATATTAGGGAGCACCTCTGGCTTGGTACTCTTAATGCCAAAAGAAATCAATCACTTCACCAAGAGGAGGTTTTGTTTTGTTCAAGATGAAAGCCATAATTGCTTGAAATCTGTGATTAAAATATCGCCATATATTTGCAGGGTCTTGTGAGCACAGTTTTCCTGGCATCTTTAGAAGAATGTCCTTTATATTTGAATTTGCCTCCTGCTAGAATTCTAGCAGGTCAAGCATATTCAGCACAACTCAGCATCAGGAACCAAGTAGGTGCTCCAAGATTCCTCAACATGCACTTGAGTTCACCATTACACCTATACCAATATTCATTAGTCCCACGCTGACATGCTATTATATTTAGTGCATTGTATTCCAAGTGCTCATCTTTTCCTTGAACTTTTTCCAAAAGTTCTCTTGCTGATGTATTATGCAAATTAACTCCTGTTTTTAGAATATGATTCACAGCATATGAGAGGCCAGACAAGTCACTCTCAAATAATAGTTGAAATATATATGGAATACACTGACAAAATCTAGAATCTTCTGAATAAAGTCTACTACATCTATACTCAGCTGCAGGTATTTGCACAGGCTGTTCGTCATACCTGCAACCTACTCCAGTGGGAAAAAGATGTGGGAAACACTGAGCTTCTAAACTTTTTTCCCACCCACTTAATGGAGTTCCTTTTCCTTCCTTCATTTGAAACAGTGCAATGACATCACCAATAACCTTTTTAGAATGCAAAGGGTGGATGCTATAATGTTCATAAATTTCTTCTGTCCTGTCCTTCTCAATCTGACCTGTTGATGGAAATGTCTGATCCTTAAAATGTGTGATATGTTAATAGTAAACATTGTTTTGTACCATATATAAAGTTGCTTTTTTAACTTTGGTAACAGCTACTATCTCCTGCCATATCTTCTAGTTCTTCGTAGGCACACCATTTGCAAAAATTACTAGTCCTTCCTCTCAATCTATATCTATCCCTACCATTTCAATGTTTTTCTTGACATCTAATTGCAAATACACTACTCTACTTTTTAGACCTTTTTGCAGGTCAGTTGGGGGTAAATTGCCTGTATTTGGCTCGATACGTACTATAGCCTGAAATGGATGTATAGTTTGGATAAAAATGGACTTATAAATGAGAAACAGAATTTACAACACTGTCATTACATCGTGCTACTATTACAATGCGGTCGTTACAATGACCGTGTTGTTAGTACGCAATGCATTTACATCGCAAGTCATTAAAACAACTTGCACTAGGGGGCGCTGAGGTATTGGAAATAAATTCCAACACCTTCCGCACTGTCACGCAAACTGGAGTAAGAATAGTAAATAATACTATTCCTAAGTCCAGCGCACCCCCTAGTGTAAGTCGTTGTAATGACTTGCGATGTAAAGGCATCGCGTACTAACAACACGGTCGTTGTAACAACCGCGTTGTAAAGGCACGCGATGTCATGCATCGCAATGTAATGAGACATATTCCTCATGAATATTTAACCGTTGAAGTCCTTCTGGAATGGGAACCAGTTCTAACTTGTTATGTACAGCTCTAGCAGGCATTTTATTATCCTCTAATTTATTGTAGCATTACTTACATATAACTTGTCGTTTGGACAAGTGAAATCTTTCTTCTATAAGTTTTGCCAGTTATCATTATTCTCTATTTCACTTTTTAAATATAAGACAACAGTCCACGTTTGATTCTAGTAGTGAGAGTAATCGATAACATATCCAAACATACTTTTTTTTCAGCACATACTGTCTTAAATTTTGAAATCGCTTTTTCAAAACTATCAACTGTACTACATGTGTCCTGTTCTACAACTCCTCCTCTTATCAACTCTTCAATTTCTCTACAGTCCTGTTCTGGACCAAAGAAACAAAACTGCACATCATTATAAACCTTTTCTACCTCTGCCACAGTAACATGTTAAAGTGCCCTATTTATTTCTCCTAAACATAAAGCAGGAATTTTCAAATAATACAGCCTCTTAACTAAAGTTTGCATTGTTGAGTGGTGTACAGCTAATATCCTAAAATGATGAAAGGTGCTTTGGCACACTTTCTTTGATGAACAAGCTAGTGAGTGTCCCAGCACATTTGTATGCTTTCTACGCTTGCAAGGTTCCAAACCTTTTATAGTACCTATTATGTGTTTGAAACTTCGCCTTGGAAATATACGTAGGAATTTCCTTAATAAATCAATGGATTGCTGTCTAATACTACAAACACTGATACAATTCCATTTGTATACAGGGGCCTGACTATGCCTCCCTTGTACCTCTTCTGCAATAAGTTCTTCTGCATTTCTAGGTACCATCACCTCTTTTGCTTTAGGAATGCAATTCTTCATTTCATAACATTGTCTGCTTTCATCAATAGCATGAACTAATCTGTTATCCTGGGGATACCTTTCTTCATTAAAAAAATCTCTGTACTAGAAATATGCATCCATTCACCACTAAAAACTGTACAAAAGTTACTTTTATTCACTAATCTTTTCTTCTAGTTTTGTCTCTTCATGGACAACACTATTTTGTCAAGAGTCTTCATTCTGTTTAGAATCAAAATGAAAAGCTTCCTCTTCAAAGCAAAGGCCTTATCGACTACTCTCTCAACTCGTTCTTTCTGTTTCAGTGCTTTACTCCTTCTTCTATACTTCTTCATAGTTCTCTGTAGATTTATAACCACTCTACTACGAAACATTCTGGCTCTGATTTCCTTAAACTGCTTCTGTCTCCTGGTTAAGGTGCGTCCTTGTCCTTTACAATCTTTTCTGTTCGTGTAATGTACAGTTTTCTATTCTTATTGTTTCTCATAGTCATAATTTCATTTTCTTTATTTAGTACTTTTTGCAAATGTGTACACTTACTTTTAAGAAATGACTTTGTCCTCTTACCAGTAGCTTTTCTTCCACCGCTTCTTCTGCATTTTCCCCTTTTTGTAACTCATTTTTCAAACATACTGTAGTTGCTTCTGTTGTTTTCTTGTCTGAGCTTTTGTAGTTATTGTAACTGTGTGTAGTTATGTATATATAGTTCTATTAAAAAAAGGTATATTTTAATTTTGACTCTAGCCAATCTACCAACTTATTTACTCCTGACGTACACATAATACAAAACAGTTTTCATGTTATGTTGCAGTTTTTATTCTACAGATAAACCTAGAAATATTACTACATGCAATTACTTCAATATTACACACCCAGGGCCAAACACAAAACCTTATTTATTAGATACCTTTTAACATTTTAGCACCCTCTTGTACAACTCAGCTACACCATATCTCACTTCTCACCTATGCTTGGGGAAAGAAGAGTTTATCCCTTCTGTAGTCAATTTTAGGAAAGAAGAGTTTATCCCTTCTGTAGTCAATTTTAAAATGAACCTCAAGGCAAAAAGGCATATTTACAAGCACCAGGCACTTTCAGGAGCGTCACTTTTTTGACACACTGGCACTGTAATGTGGTGCTCTATATTAACAAAGCCACATAAAGCAACTCTGCATAGCTTTTCATGGCCGTATAAATACAAGTGCTTTTCAGGAAGCACTTTGCGTGAAAGAAGAATTGCCATGGGTGTTGCTGTGGGTGGTGCTCCCCAGGTGAAGTGTGAGGAGATTCAACGAGGAGAAATACTTTTCTTTTTCCTCATTCTTTCCTGTCTCTATGCGTGCTGCTTTATACAGCATTGCACACATAGAGAAAATTCTTCTTGTCATTGTTTTTGTACAGAAAGGTGTCCCTTCCTTCACAAAAACAATCATTTCCACTACACAGGCACCCTTGCACAATGTGCAAGGGTTCCTTAGTTGGTGTATGGCAGCCAGTTCTGCACCAGCACAGGGGAGAGCATAGGAATCCATCATATTGTGGTTAATATGACGCATTCCTGTTCTTTGAAAGTAATGTAGCATTAAGCAGCCAAATAGCTTGCATCTCCGTACTGCATTACTTTCTTCTAAATGTAGGCCCAAGTGTACAAGTACATATAACGCCTCAACTCTATAAAAACAAACAAAACATAATAGCTATTGGATGCCTCTCTACTACTGTGCTAGTTCTCTATTTACTATCTCAGTACTGTTCTACCTAAATGTATCAGATTAATATTTTGGGAAATGGTGCATATAATACTCTCCATGTTAATGTCTATCAAAGCATATACCTTACTAATTCTTCCAACTACATCCAAGAGTATGTCACAGCTTGCATATATAATTCACCAAATGGTCCTAAAACACTACATATTTGTTGGACGTGGCCCATCTGGCAGGTCCGCCCCTGAAGTTTTTATGGTATATGTAACCTGGGGATGGTGATTCCCCCTCTGAGTGAGTGTGAGGAGAGAGCGACCTACCCTTCCATAGGAATACATGGGGGATGGATGAGTCCTCGGTAGTTCCCGGTGCGTAGGGTGTGCAGGGTCAAGTCTGGTATGTATGAACTCGTGAGGTTGAATGCTGCGCAACGGTATATGAGGTATGAGTGTGTCTAGTGTAGAAGTCCCCCTTTTGGAAGTTGGCATATTTGTGGAATATGTGCCTGGCGTATGATTGGCCGGGGCTGGCTGGTGAGCCTGGCTCCCAGGATCTGGGAGGGTCTGCCCGGTGGTGAATGGAGTGTTTAGCATACTGATGTGAGGGGAGGAGTGAGCCTGGGTCTGCTTGTGGATTGACCGTCTGGTTTGAGTGTCATGAATGAGGCTGGGTTTTCCCCAGACACTGCTGGCTCCACCCCCTGGGGTGCGGCTGATGTTCCTAGCCTGGCCAGTGTAAAGAATCCCCCATAACCAGTTCCAGCTGGTTCTCCCCCTGCCTGCCCCTCCAGACCAAGAATGTGTGTATAAAAAGGGTGCTGTGACACTCTGGACTTGTTCTTGTTCTCAAACTTGAATCTACCCGGAGCTGCTGCTGCTGGGGCTCAGGGGTGGCGTGCCTCCCTGGGCCCTGCCCTACTCCTGGACTGAGGATGGCCCTTCCCCCTCTTTGGCGCTGCTGGGCCCCCCTGAGGTCCTGGACTACCGACGGACTTTGGTAACCTGCATCTAGCGCTGGGGGAGCGCTGTCCCTTCTGCCCAGCGCCTGGAAGCGCTGCTCCCTGCCCCCTACCGCTTTGGGGTCCTTCACTCCTGCACAAGCGCTGGTAGCGCTACATTCAACAAGCTACATTCAACAAGCGTCTGCCCCGTGCTACCAGGGTTCGATACCCCCAGCGAGTGCCTACCTCGCTCTATTCCCTGCCCGTGTGCCTCACGAGGGAGCCCACTCCTCGTCGATTCCCCCCCGAGTTCACCGCCGCCGCCCGGGACCCTAGTGACGTCATCCCCGGGCCGCGCTGGTATTGGCTGCCAGCCCGGGATTCCCCACTAGCGTCATTCCCCAGGCCGCGCCGTGATTGGCTGCCGGCCCGGGAGAAAGAGGAGAGGCCGGCCGAAGAAGAACGACGAAGCAGGAGCGGCGGGAGCTCACCCCGCGCTCCTACGATACCCCCGTGAAGCTGCTGACCTTCCCCGGGGCTCCCGAGAGAGAGAGAGCCCTGGAGCACAAGGAGAAGGCTGGCGCGGCGAAGGAGACCGGCGCACCAAAACCGGTGAGTGCTGCGGCGAGCCACAGGGAGGAGGGGCGTCGGGACACGTTGTCGGTGTCCGCCCCCCCCCCTCGAGTGAATCTCCAGTTGTGCCCCGAGGCCCGGGAGGCCTCCCACGAAGCCGAGTCCCCCGAGAGGGACTCCACGTGCCCCCCCCCAATGGTCTGAGCCCTGCGAGGCTCCACCTGTGGCATTGCCCCCAGAGCCCGAGTGGCTCCACCCGTTGGCACCCTTTTTCCCCAGGGCCGGTAAGGCTCCCACGAGGTCCCTCAGTGGCCCAGCACTTAGTGGGCCCCTGCTACGTTTAGCTTTGCCCCGGGCTCCCTGCCATGAACATCGAGACTCTTGGGCACCTTGCCCCAGAAAGGCCCGCTGGCCTGTGGATTGCTATGGACTAAGTCTAATGCGATCCCTACACGTATTCTGTGTTGCACCTCTACGGGTGCTCCTGTTGTTGTGTACCTTGTCCTATTTCCCCCCCCTGAATACCAGATGTCCCCTGTACGATTCCTGGCAGTGGTCCCTTGGCCCTGTGCTGTACCTTCTTCCCTGAAGCCCCTACCCGTGCCC
Source organism: Triturus cristatus (assembly GCF_964204655.1). NCBI lineage: Eukaryota > Metazoa > Chordata > Amphibia > Caudata > Salamandridae > Triturus > Triturus cristatus. Next base: position 749,201,732 of record NC_140586.1, read on the forward strand.
CTGGCACCTTGTACGATGTGTGTTCCTATGTGTCCTGCTTAATACAGAGTCTATTTTTCATATATATACTTGGTGTGGAGTTCCTTTTGTGGGAGGCCCGGGAGGTTGTTGTTGGTGGGTGCGTGCGCAGATGCTTCACATGTCCTCCGAAATAGGCCTGGCTGCCCGCGCCGCGTTACCTAGAGGGCGAGCAGGGGTCGACCTTTCATAGGAGTGGTGGTCTCTGACTGGCTGTGGCGCAAGCCCTGGCCGGCCGGGGGTCCCATTTCCTACACTGGTGGCAAGCGGTGGGATCCGGACTTGTGTTTGCGCAGTACCCCAACGATAACTGGCCTCCCTGCAAAACGCTGTATTGTACCTGGTCGCAAAGAAAGGAGATTATTGTTTTAAGAGTTACATAAATGTCCGTTCTGTGAAAGATGTGTTCGAGTTAGGTGTCCCTAGCTTGGGAGGGTAAATCATCTCCCTAGTGTAATATGGTTCTCTGGATTCACCAGAAGGGTGGGATCCAGTGGTGGTTGCAAAATTGTGGTCAAATATGTATGGTCCGTGTCCCTGCCCTAGAGTAATGGTACCCGTGCCCCGAGGGTCAGGTTGAGGAATCGGGGGCGGTGGAAAAACTGTCCTACCAGTCTAGGGGACGGTATGTGCATAAATGTTGAGGTATGCTGAGTAATGGAGTATAAGTTCTCCGGGATGGGGAGCTTGCTGAGTCAACGTTAATCCTGTCCTTCCTTACCCCGCTGAATGTGTTGGAGGCATCATGTGTTCCGTGCACCGCTGAATGTGTCTGATGCGTCAGGTGTCCCTGAATGTGGTTTAGGCGTCAGGTGTCGCCCTGGCTGAATTTCTGTTAAATTGTATCCCGGACAAGGAAGACCTGCTGGCGCTGCCGCGGCTTGCCTTGGGGAGAGCTGAACCTTGAGACCTGCTGGCGCTGCCGCGGTTCGTTTTGTTAAAGTTATGGTAGTTGTATCCCGGACAAGGAAGACCTGCTGGCTCGGCCGCGGCTTGCCTTGGGGAGAGCTGAACCTTGAGACCTGCTGGCGCTGCCGCGGCTCGTTTTGTTAAAGTTTTGGTAGTTGTATCCCGGACAAGGAAGACCTGCTGGCTCGGCCGCGGCTTGCCTTGGGGAGAGCTGAACCTTGAGACCTGCTGGCGCTGCCGCGGCTCGTTTTATTGAATTTATGTTAAGTTGTATCCCGGACAAGGAAGACCTGCTGGCGCTGCCGCGGCTTGCCTTGGGGAGAGCTGAACGCTTAGTTCCCAGGTGGAAGACCAGTGGAGGGAGGAAGTTCCGAAACTGATAGGAAGGTGTGTTCTGAGGGTGTTCCTCCTGGGAGAACGCGGAACCTCAGAAGTAGAGGTAGGGTGGGGCATTCTTGCCCGTGACCTCTGGCAAGCCTGAGGGTGCGGACCCTAGGTGGAAGGAACAGTGGTAGGCGTGGCTACCCTGAGAAAGGGAGTGGAGAAGGGCTATTGTGGGCCCGGGGTTACCACCCCCCACTCCGGATTAGCAGGGACCAGTGGTATCTGGGTAGCCCAGGGCCTGGTCCTAGTCACGGACAACTAAGGCGTGCCAGTGGGGTAGCCTGGTTGGGCCTATGCCTTTATTAATTTTTCATTTTGTTATTTTTCTTAATCTTTAGCCTGTGTGTGTCTATCGGTCCAGGTGGGCGTTGAACTGGAGGGTGGCTCGGTAGCGCGGGCCACGTCCATGTTTTATCGCCCGGCAAGCAGGGAAGTCCATCACGGTAGTGATTGGTCTACCCTGCCTTTGGGCTGGGAGGGGCATGTGTTGGACGTGGCCCATCTGGCAGGTCCGCCCCTGAAGTTTTTATGGTATATGTAACCTGGGGATGGTGATTCCCCCTCTGAGTGAGTGTGAGGAGAGAGCGACCTACCCTTCCATAGGAATACATGGGGGATGGATGAGTCCTCGGTAGTTCCCGGTGCGTAGGGTGTGCAGGGTCAAGTCTGGTATGTATGAACTCGTGAGGTTGAATGCTGCGCAACGGTATATGAGGTATGAGTGTGTCTAGTGTAGAAGTCCCCCTTTTGGAAGTTGGCATATTTGTGGAATATGTGCCTGGCGTATGATTGGCCGGGGCTGGCTGGTGAGCCTGGCTCCCAGGATCTGGGAGGGTCTGCCCGGTGGTGAATGGAGTGTTTAGCATACTGATGTGAGGGGAGGAGTGAGTCTGGGTCTGCTTGTGGATTGACCGTCTGGTTTGAGTGTCATGAATGAGGCTGGGTTTTCCCCAGACACTGCTGGCTCCACCCCCTGGGGTGCGGCTGATGTTCCTAGCCTGGCCAGTGTAAAGAATCCCCCATAACCAGTTCCAGCTGGTTCTCCCCCTGCCTGCCCCTCCAGACCAAGAATGTGTGTATAAAAAGGGTGCTGTGACACTCTGGACTTGTTCTTGTTCTCAAACTTGAATCTACCCGGAGCTGCTGCTGCTGGGGCTCAGGGGTGGCGTGCCTCCCTGGGCCCTGCCCTACTCCTGGACTGAGGATGGCCCTTCCCCCTCTTTGGCGCTGCTGGGCCCCCCTGAGGTCCTGGACTACCGACGGACTTTGGTAACCTGCATCTAGCGCTGGGGGAGCGCTGTCCCTTCTGCCCAGCGCCTGGAAGCGCTGCTCCCTGCCCCCTACCGCTTTGGGGTCCTTCACTCCTGCACAAGCGCTGGTAGCGCTACATTCAACAAGCTACATTCAACAAGCGTCTGCCCCGTGCTACCAGGGTTCGATACCCCCAGCGAGTGCCTACCTCGCTCTATTCCCTGCCCGTGTGCCTCACGAGGGAGCCCACTCCTCGTCGATTCCCCCCCGAGTTCACCGCCGCCGCCCGGGACCCTAGTGACGTCATCCCCGGGCCGCGCTGGTATTGGCTGCCAGCCCGGGATTCCCCACTAGCGTCATTCCCCAGGCCGCGCCGTGATTGGCTGCCGGCCCGGGAGAAAGAGGAGAGGCCGGCCGAAGAAGAACGACGAAGCAGGAGCGGCGGGAGCTCACCCCGCGCTCCTACGATACCCCCGTGAAGCTGCTGACCTTCCCCGGGGCTCCCGAGAGAGAGAGAGCCCTGGAGCACAAGGAGAAGGCTGGCACGGCGAAGGAGACCGGCGCACCAAAACCGGTGAGTGCTGCGGCGAGCCACAGGGAGGAGGGGCGTCGGGACACGTTGTCGGTGTCCGCCCCCCCCCTCGAGTGAATCTCCGGTTGTGCCCTCCGCCGAGAGGGCTCACTGGCCTCGCCCATGGCCTGAGCTCCTTCGAGGCTCCCCTGTGGCATTGCCCCCAGAGCCCGAGTGGCTCCACCCGTTGGCACCCTTTTTCCCCAGGGCCGGTAAGGCTCCCACGAGGTCCCTCAGTGGCCCAGCACTTAGTGGGCCCCTGCTACGTTTAGCTTTGCCCCGGGCTCCCTGCCATGAACATCGAGACTCTTGGGCACCTTGCCCCAGAAAGGCCCGCTGGCCTGTGGATTGCTATGGACTAAGTCTAATGCGATCCCTACACGTATTCTGTGTTGCACCTCTACGGGTGCTCCTGTTGTTGTGTACCTTGTCCTATTTCCCCCCCCCCTGAATACCAGATGTCCCCTGTACGATTCCTGGCAGTGGTCCCTTGGCCCTGTGCTGTACCTTCTTCCCTGAAGCCCCTACCCGTGCCCCTGGCACCTTGTACGATGTGTGTTCCTATGTGTCCTGCTTAATACAGAGTCTATTTTTCATATATATACTTGGTGTGGAGTTCCTTTTGTGGGAGGCCCGGGAGGTTGTTGTTGGTGGGTGCGTGCGCAGATGCTTCACATGTCCTCCGAAATAGGCCTGGCTGCCCGCGCCGCGTTACCTAGAGGGCGAGCAGGGGTCGACATTTCATAGGAGTGGTGGTCTCTGACTGGCTGTGGCGCAAGCCCTGGCCGGCCGGGGGTCCCATTTCCTACAATATTGTTCAGTAAAACTTGTTAAAACATGTATTTGTGGTTAAGTACATGAATACTCCCTGGATGATTGAATTGGTTAATACATAGTACCTAGGTGTTTCTTTGAGGATATAGGTACTGTCTAGATGATTCCCTGAGTATATCAGAACTCTATGGGTTGTTCCATATCTGCATAGTTACTCCCTGCATGTTTACATGAGTATATCACTACTATCTGGGTGTTTGGATGAGTACATGAGTAGTGCCTGATTGATTAAATAAGTCCATGACTAATGGTTCAATAATTCAATACATGCATAGTTACTGACTTTAGTGTCTGGATATTTGCAGGAGTGCATAGATAGTATATAGATGATTTATAGAGTGCATGAAAAGTGAATGCATGATTATTTAAGTACATGCAGAGCACCTAGCAGATTGGATCAGTGCACCAGCAGTGTGTCAGTGACTGCATGACTACTTGGCTGCTGCCCATGTAGTTTTGGTTCAGTAAACAGATAGTGCCTGAGTGTTTAGATAACTACATGGGTAGTGCCTGGATAATTCAATGAATGCATCAGTAATATCTGGCTGATTACATGGGTGCATGACTAGTGTCTGAATGATTGCATGACTCCATTGTTAAACACTGAGAGATTGGATGAAAATAAGTGTACTGCTGGGGTGATTGGATTAGTTCAAGAGTATTCCCTCAGTAATTAAAATGAGTAGATAGCTACTGAATGAATAACAGGTTTACTACAATAGTACTCTCTCCGTAATTAGATGACTGCATGAGTAGTACCTGAGTGTTTGCATGAGTTCATGTGTGTGCCTCAGTATTTCAATGACTGCATGGGTTGTAAGTGTATGCTTAGATGACTGCATAGCTTTTACACAGGTGTTACAATGACTGCATAGTTACAGCCTTGTGAATTGCATAAGTAAATGTTTACTGTCTGGGTGATTAGATGAATGTATAAGTAGCGCCTCCATAGTTGAATGACTACATCATTTCTACCTGCCTGTTTGCAAGAGTACATATGTAGTGTTTAGGTAAAAGTATAATCAATCAATCAATCAATCAATCAGGTGCTTGTTAAGCGCGACTACTCACCCGTAAGGGTCTCAATCAAGGGGCTGGGGCGTGTGGGGGGGGGGGGTTCGCAAGTATAACTCCATGGATACTGAATCACTGATTTGATGACTGCCTCACTAGTAGTTGGGTGATTGAATGAGTACGTGACTACTCCCTGACCTACTATAAAAGTATCTTCATTACAGTTAGATATATGACAGTTGTGACTATATAGCTGATTAATTGGTTATCTCCTTCTGTCACTATCAAACTACCTGTTTTATATATATGCTTTTCTACTGAGCTATATGTGACTGAAGTCTAGATATCACATGTGGTATATAATTGTACACATAGATTCTAGCAGCGTACATTGGGTTGTTACTGAGCATCCACATGCATCAGTAAGTTTCTAAAACGGAAAACAACATTTAAAAACCTTTAAAAGCACAAAACATTTTGTGAATGATATTCCTGCATCATTTCTCAAATATGTCTTCTGCCTCTAAAACATATATTCAGCATTTTCCAAACAAAAGTTGCGCACCAAATGAAGCTACCGCGAAAAATCTCAAGGCATTCTGCACTATTAATCCTTCTCAATTCTAAACAAACCATGTTGAAAGAAAAAACACCATCCTCGCCATATACATGAACTTTTCATCAGCCTTACTGAACATAGATCACCCTGTAAACATATATGCATTTTCGTAATAGATGTACACCTCCAAGTCTTCTTTAAAAAAAGATATACCTCTCTGCATCTTTAAGTAAACTCAAAGGTCCCACCGTATATATAGCTATGTGCAACCACAAGAACCATATCTCACTATCTAAGCATATGCAAAGCAGTCATATAAGTTAAAAACCACATTGATAAACACTTCCCAATACATATCTAACAAGTATTACTTATTTCTAATTCATATACAGACGGGCATTATGTTCTCATCTTTTATTTTCGACATATATCTTTACATATCACCGTGATACTCTTTTTTATCAAACTCTCATATACATCTTAATTTCTAATGTAACTTTTATCAAGAATGCAAAAGTTATGTACATACTAGTGAATTCAGTTTGTAGACTTTAGCTGTTTTAACTCTTGTGGCTAGTTTTGACACTGGTTTTCTAAAATTTAAGCACAAGAATGGTACACCACTCTCATTCAAAGCAACCATTAAATGGCAACCTCTTCAACTTTGCACTCTGTGGTCATGAGAAAGGCAGCAAATGGAATCATGTCTTTCATTTTAGACTACACTATCTCCTGTTGTGAATGGTTAGTATCTGTTAACCTTTTCCCGCTCTTTCAAAAATAGATTCCTATCTATGTGTGTTCGCAATTGTTTTGCGATCATGGTGGAAAAATCGAGCAAACAACAAGAGTCCAAATCCATATCTAGCTTCATTTTTGTTTTATTTAAAAACTACACAACAGGTTATTACATAGTCCTCAGTTGGAAATTAAAAGTTGCCATTACTTGAATTGTGTCACTCTTCAACTTAAAAAAAATGCTATCTCTTTAATACCCTACCCCTCAATACACTCTGTGTACCTAGCAACCCAGTGCAACCAGTAGGTTACAAGTTCATAACACATTCTAGAAGGAACATGCTACTTCCAAATAAGATACAGCAGGTGTGCTTTACTCTACAGATTCAAAAGCATATCAAGGTCTGCATTACATTTCTTCTCTTAAACAGCAGCCAATAATAAGACTGCTTTCAAAGGCATCCAACACACTACCTAATTGTATTCACTTTCATGCTGACAGCATCCATTTAAATATATATTTTTTAAAACAGAAACACCTCCATTTTAACCTCTTCTCCTTTGGAACATTATCTCATTCAACTCCTGCCTTCTCTTGACTACTATTTCTCCTACTTTTCAAAATGATTAGAGTATGGATTGTGGGCCACAACAAAGCTCTTGGGCTAAAGAGGCTGCAAAAAAGAGAGAAATTGACAGGGACTTGGATTTGCCAAATGTGCAGATTACTTAGTTTGACCACAGAGGGTAAAGTTTCATTAGTTGGTTAAATCCATTGTGGATTCCTAAACTCCTCACCTCATGATTGTGCACTGTGGTGGCAATGACCTAGGCACATTGACTGGGGTTGGGCTGGAAATCCTAATAAAAGAAACCTTTGCAGAACTGATGTCGCTTTTCCCTCACACTGTTATGGTGTACTCTAATATATGCCAAAGACAGAAATGGAAGTGGTCAAATCAATTCTGTCCACAGATTGACAAATCCAAGAAACATGATAATAAAACTGTTTCTGTATTCCTCAGAGACAATTGCATGGGCTGTATCTATAACAACAGCCTGCGTTTTGACATGCGTGAAATTTAACAAAATGACGCAATGCACTTTACAGATGGAAACAGGGTGTTTCTAAGTAACCTGAAACTCTGCATCTGGTCTTATGTGTAGCAGCCTTATACACACAACCAACACAACGGCTCCTGTCAAAGCCAGCCTGGTACCCGAAATATTGTTATTTTTTTTTTTTAAAGGGTTTTTTTATTTTTATTTATGGGGATCTTTGTGACGATGTTGTGATCCCCATGGACACGTCCCTAAAACGGAAAACAAAAGACGGCACACAATGGCCACCTACACATCCAAAATTCATATGTAAAAAAATCCATTCTGAACATTGCCCTACACACATTACTATATACATACTTCTTTCAAAGCTTGTTTAAACTCACATTTTTGTACTAAGTTTCTTTAAAAACCATCTTTCAGACCTATTTTCCATTTTCGCAGTTATTCGGGACTTCACGACGACGTAATTAACCGCGATGATGGCGCCTTTCCCATAAAGTATAAAGCACATACTACAGTATTTTACACACTAGGGGTTTATTACTGTACACTTCAAACTCATGTTTTTCTATTGTATTTCTAGAACAACCATCTCTAATGCCAATCTTATATTTTCACGGTGACTCTGGATATTGTGATCACATCGGTAATAACCATCCCTGTGGGTACGTCGTGAACGCAGAAAGCACTGATATATCTTTTTATTATTTCCACCAATATTCACAATGATGTAGGTAGTCGCAATGTCCCCGCGATGGTACATGGGGTTGGCCACGCTGGCAGTCACAACATCGTCGAGAATATCACGCGCAATTAAAAAATGAATTCTTGACACATAACTTGTGTAACTAACACCTCCCTTTCTCAACCATGGGTTCAGAGGATCCCCACCCTGACCCCTATGTGGGCTTTCACACAGATTTTCAGCCCCAGAAACTGTTCCAGATAGATAAAGTGGCGGCTGCAACTTTCTACTCATGTTGCGTCCAGCTATTCAGAACATTCCCTTTGGAACTGGCATTCGCGATTCATCGCAAAACCACTGCAAAATATCCACGGCCACCATACTATATATATACTGTAATTTTAAACTCACATTTCTTAAAAACTACTGAACAGATTTACACTAAATGAGCAAAGGGCACTTCCTAGAACCAACATCTACCTCCCTGCCAAATTTGCTGTAAGTCTGTTCAGCGGCTCAGGCTGTAGAGGTGGTTAAAGGTTCCAATGGGAATTAAAATTACAAATGCAACCTTATTTTGCACCCCAAATTTTCTGTACCAACTGCACAGATCACTCCAAGACTTTCCCAATCAATACTACCCACTGTAACACTTTTTTGGCTAAATTTCATGCAGATTGGTCAAACAACTCCAAAGTTATAGAAAAGTCAAAAAATGCTTTTTTTAATGGAAACTAGGTCCTAACTATAACTACCTACCTGGTACCCAAAACGAGCCCTGGTGATTCTTGCTGTGCATGGAAAGTTTTGGGGCGATCCATTAAGCAGGGCCTGAGAAAAAGTGATGGTCAAAAAATGTGCATTTACCATGTTAATTCCCTTAGTAATTTAAAACACGACTACAGCCCGATCCGCTGAGCAGAATGACACTATATTTGGCAGAAAGGTAGCTGTTGGTCCAGAAAGCGACCTATGTGAACTGGTGTAAATCCAATCAGTAGTTGTGGAGTTATTAAAAAATGTTTTTGAATATATAGGAATGCAATACATCTGAGGATCCGATAGTCCCTGTGCTAAAATCTGATTGGCTGCCAACACTTCAAACAGGAACTGTTGGCTGCCATCTTGGGACTCAGCTTCTGCTGATTCCCACAAAAAACGTTAAAAAAGGAGAAGAGGGCAGGTTAGGAATACCCTGACCCCCTGGGCCCCTTGGCGGGGTCCCAGAGGAACCCAGCAGGGCCCCAAAAATGTTTTTATTTTTAAATGTTTGCTGCAAATGTGTAACAGGGTCACTAATCTGCAGTAAAATAAAAAAAACAAGCGCAGCCTCCTGCACTCGTTTTTATTATGGCCCAGGGTGGGGCAGGTCACAGGGGCATGTTATAAAAATAGGAGGGGTTGCATGGGCCCCCCCTTCTAGGGCTTAATAAACCCCTGGGACTGTCACCTCCCTGTGGCAAATATGTATAAATGACTGTGGGGGCATGAGCCAGTGGAGCCCACTGCAGCCCCGGGGACCAGCACCTCCCTAGGTCTCAAATAAATTAATGTAGGGGGTCTGTTGTGGAACCCCTACTCCGGGGCCACCACCTCCCCGTGGGCTATGTTTTATGATGGAGGGGGGCCACCCAACCCTCCTGAAGGAGCCATATATGGCCCCCTGTGCCGGCTCCAGCTACCTCCCAAGGTGCCCTCCCTCAGGAAGTAGCTGTTTGCTTTTGCTTGGTGAGCGCTCACAGCTCCCACCAAGCAAAAGCAAACATAACTCTGCTCCCTGCAAGCGCGACCTGTCAAACAGCTCCTGCTTGCAGAAAGCAGAGTTATCATCTGTTTCCTTGCATACAAATATGAATGCAGGAAAATAGATTAAAACACTAGTCCTGTAAGCAGGCAGCTGCCATTTAATGCAACGCCCTGCTTGCTGCAGCAGTGCCAGCTCCCACAGGAGGCGGGGGGCCGGCTGGGACCGAGGGGGCCTTGAGGATTTCCCCGCAATCCCTTTCCACACAGGGTTCCCTGGGGGCACCCAGGAGACATGGCTGGGCCCCGGGAGATGGGGTCCACAGAGTCAAAATCAGAACAGGGAGGGGGGCCATGCAGCCCCCTCCCCTATACAAATAGAACTATAGGAGCAGAAAAAGTCAAAATAAAGCCAGCAATGAGCAGAAAGAGACAAAATAGAGATCAGAAACTAGCAGAAAGAGTCAAAATAAATGTAAGAATCGAGCACAAAGAGTCAAAATAGGGATCAAAAAGGAGCAGAAAGAAGCAAAATTAGGGTGCGAAATAAGCAGAAAGAGGCATAATAAAGGCCAGCAACGAGCAGAAAGAGGCAAAGTAAATGTGAAGAGGGAGCAGAAAGGCAGAATAAGCATCAGAAATGTGCAGAATGAGGCAAAAAACAACGTGAGAAATGACCAGAAAAGGCAGAACAGAGTTCAGAAACAACCAGAAATAGGCAAAATAAAGGTCAGAAATGAGAAGCATGAGGCAGAATAGAGGTAAGAAACGAGCAGAAGCAGACACAATAGAGGTCAGAAACCATCAGCAAGAAGCAAAATAAAGGTGAGAAGCAAGCAGAAATAGGCAAAATAAAGTTCAGTAATGAACAGAAAGAGACAAAAGAAACAAGAAAAATTAGCAGGAAGAGGTAAATTAAGGTTGGAAGGGAGCAGAAAGAGGCAGAATAAAGATCAGAAAAGAGTGGAAAGAGTGGAAAGAGGCAAAATACATGTTAAGAGCAAGCAGGAAGATTATGCGTAGAATGAGCTGAAAGAGGAAAAATAGAGGTCAGAAACGAGTAGCAAGAGGCAGAATAAAGCTCAGGAGTGAGCAAAAAGAGGCAAAATAACTGGCAGAACAAGCAGAAGGAGGCAGCATAGAGGGCAGGATCAAACAGAGAAGAGGCAGAAAAATGAGCAGAAAAGGAGGACAGGAGGCACAAAACCAAAGGCAGCAGAGGGCAGCAGGTTGCAGGACCATCACAGGGGCGCTGACACAAGGACCTCCTCCCATGTGTCCCTCTGCTTTTTTTTACTGCTTACCCACTGAAAGACGCACTCATGCACCCACTCACAGACCTACTCAGAGTCCCATGCATCCAATGACAGACACACTCAGACACTCATGCACCCACTTACAGATCCATTCAAGCACCCATTCACAGACCAACTGAGACTCACACATATACTCACAGATCCACTCAGAGACACACACGTCCACTTACATACTCATGCGCCCACTCAAAGACCCACTCAGAGAGGCGGATCCTCCGCTAAGGTGGAGGAGCATGGTCCCACTGCTATTTTAGCAGTGCAAAAAAGAAAATGATTATAACAGGACGTTAGTATTATTTTATTTTTCTATGTGGGAGGCAGGGTGGGGCTGTGACAGTTTGGCCAGCCCTCTAGGGCCAGCCAAACTGTCCTGCACACTTGGCATGTTCTCCATTGGGCTGTGTTGCAAAGCCCCATGGAGTACATGCCCAGCCTCCCCAGGTACTGCCAGAGCATCCAAATAGGATTCTCAGCCCAAACACGACGATGCTCCTGCAGTGCTGTGATTGGCTGGGAGAGTCCGGAAGCCTGTGTGCTTCTGGTGCTTCCATCACAAAAGACGGAGGAGAGGTGTCCAGCGGCATGGCGGAGTGTAGGAGAAGGTAAGTTCTTTCTTTTTTTAATCCACCCCTGCCCCACCACCCCATTCCAAGGCAGCCACCACTTCTCACACACCCACTCAGAGATTCAGATACCCCCTCACAGACCCACTCAGAGACTTACACACCCATTCACATACCCACTCAGAGACTCACACACCCTGTTTACAGACCCAGTGAGACACTTATGCAGTCACTCCCAGGCTCACTTAGACACTCACACATTGAGACACTCATGCACTCAATCACACACCCACTGAAACATGTGCACTCAGTCACACACTCACTCTAAAAGGTTAGAGGTTACAGTTAGGAAATAAAATTAAAAAACCTTAGAAACTCACTTAAAAACAAAGGTTACTATAGTGAGGAATTCGAATAAAAAAAACCTTAGAAATTCACTGAAAAAAACAAAGGTTACAAGGACGTTAAACTTAGGCTTAGGTTTCACTCATACAAAAGCAGTAAAATTCAGCAAGTATAGTTACCTGAGCTAACTATAACTTATGCCCCCTGCAATGCACTGCTTATCACCTCACAATTACATCACTCATGACATGGTCAGTGACATCACTGATGACATCACTGATGACATCTCAAAGGACATCACTAATGCCATCATCCACAGAACCACTCAGACACCCACTCACACCCCATAGAACTTCTCATACAACCACTCCCACTGCAATACAACCACTCACATACTAATTACTAAACCCATACCAGCTCTCACACAGCCAATAACTCATCGATACAGCCACTCAAATATCAATTAAGTGAGACACTTTGACTTACTCAAAAAACAGACAGACAGCTGCTAAATCCTCCATCCAGACAGTTATATATCCACTCAATCTTCAATACAGATTGGTATATATATAATACATAATTCAATTTCAAACTAAACCAAATTCACTGGATGATGTCATCAGTGATGCCATCAGTGATGTCATTTGAGATGTCATCAGTGATGTCATCAGTGATGTCACTGACCATGTCATGAGTGATGTATGCATTAGCAGTGCAATGCGGGCGAGAGAGTTATAGTTAGCAGAACTAACTATAACGGAGGAATTTCTATGGTTTTGTGCGAGTGAAATGTCCAGCTAACTATAACACCCCTGAAACCTATGTTTTTTTCTGTGAATTTCTAAGGTTTTTTAAATGCTAATTTCTAACTATATCGTCTCTGAAACCTATGGTTTTTTCAGTGAATTTCAAAGCTTTTTTAAATGCTAATTTCTAACTAGAACGTCTCTGAAACCTATGTTTTTTTCAGTGAATTTCAAAGCTTTTTTAAATACTAATTTTTAATTGTAATAGTAGTTATACCTATTTTTTTGTACTGATTTTCTACAGTTTTTTTAACTGTTTATTTATAAATATTTTATTCATTAAATAACATTATATATTTTTCTGAAAATTGCTAAATAAAAATTAAAACTGAAATATTGTTTAATTTTTTTGTTTTCTTTCTTTCTTTTAATATATTTATATTATTTTCTTTTTCAAATTTTTTTTTCAAACTTTTTTCAGAGTCGCTCACCCAAAGCGTACACATCACAGTGGGTGCGCGGATTCTAGTCGCCATTTTAGAAACATTGTGAAGGATCCGGGTACGGTGTGCGACGGCTGCGTGTTTATCAGTTACATCACAAACATTTGATATTACATGATGTGCGCAATTGGTATGCGACCAGTCCGCAACTCCTGCTCCCGCGCATTCGCGACACATGCGCATCACGGTACACGTGACGTCATATATGTGCTGGGGCGCGCTGGGTGCGCGACTCCCGCAAAAAAATGTTATGTTCTAAAATGATATGTATGTGTGTTTAATATACATATTAGGGCAAAAGACTATCTAAGATATTAATAAAAATAATATATTTGTACTTAGAACTTATATTATTTTTAAATATATTTTCGCGAAGTCGCATCGGTTGCATGCTTCCTGAGCACAGAGTGCGCAGATCCCATGTGACCTAAAAAAAAAGGTTTCATTGGTTCATAACATTTCCCACTGTAACTATTGAAGGACCCCACCCATTTTAATCATTCTTGTTGGAGCATCTTTAGAGAGACATCTCTTTTCCCTTTTTGCTTGTTTTTTTGGTGTTTTAAAAAAAATATCAAACAAAAGGGCATCTGGACAGCAGCAGCAGCAGGAAGAAGTATCTTCTGAAGAAGAATTCTTGCAGGAGGCACCACGTCCACGGAGGCCAGAATCTGTTGCGTGGAAATTCTTCACTTTTCCACCTGGAGTGAAGAAAGTAAATGCAAGAAAGGTGACGTGCAAAATTTGTGACCGAGTCCTGTCAAGAGGCAGTGAAAAAAATACTCTTGTGGCACTGCTTCTATGTACAAACATCTCCTTGCTTAGGAGGAAATGAGGCGAGCTGCTTTGAACCCCTCACCTGCTGTGGCAAGTACATCTGGAGCATCCTCAGCAACACCTGCAATGGACATTAGGCCAGAATTCGCCTTTGTCGAGCAACACTGCGTGAAGTGTAAGAAACGTATATGCTTCGGTGAGCAGTCGGTGGATGCAGTTTGTGCTGCGCAATGCATCCATCGTTGTTTTTTTGTTTTTGGAATGATAAGTAATTCCAAGTGTTTCCTGTTTTATTTGTTCTTTTTTTTGTTCATTTTTTGAAAAAACACCCAAAAAAATACAAAAGAAAAAAGAAGAAAAAAAAAGTTCTTATCAGAACTACCTTATCTGGTTAAAGAAAGAACTATAATTGCAAGGTAATGTGTGAAAGTTTGGTTGAATATATGTATACAGCATGATTGACTGAAAGAATGCATTAGTAGTGTATGGTAAATTTATAGGTGAAGAGTTATGAGGAAGTACTGCAGCGTGACACTGCAAGCTCTTTAGTTGCACTGCACTGTGGCACTTCCGAAGCACAGGGATGTGACATATGTACATGAATATGTTGCAACTCTGTGCTTCCCTCTGCACTGCTGCACAAACTGCAGCCATGAGGTGACACAGGCGCCCTTGCACCATGGTGCAAGGATGTCTGTGGTCTGTGTCGTGTGGAGATTGCTTTTGAGTTGGAAGGGACACCTTCCTGCACAAAAACAACCAGTGAAGGCATTTTCCTCTTTCAATGTATGCTGTGGAATGCAGCATGCATTGAAAGAGGAAAAAATGAGGAGAAATGAAAACAATTCTCCTCGTTGCGCCTTGCTACACCAACTCTAGGATGGAACATCATTCACACACATCTCCAGATTTACGATTTCTCATAAATATGGAGATGTGTCTTGTTCTATGGGTGTTGCATGGGAACACCCACAGCAACACCTATGGGACGCCCCTTCAACGCAAAGTTCTGTGTATGAAGGGGTCGTATTTACAAGGAGAGGAAAAACCATGCAGGGTGGCTTTTCCTCTCCTTGTAAATATGAAGAAGTGTCTGGCGCCATCACTACGTTACAAAAAGTGACTACTGGTGCCGCAGGGTGCTTGTAAATCTGCCCTATAAGTGCTTAGGTATTGGCAGACTGATACAATAAGAACATAGTGCTGAATGGGTGATTGAAGAATTGCTTGAGACTGACAGGAGGTACTCATTTAGAGCATTCAAACCATCATGACAGTAGCCCTAATACTACCTGTCAGTCTAATTTGTCGGGAATAGGGTTAGGCTCAATGATCTCGTGGAATGTTGCTGGCCTAAAGTCAAAAATGGATTCCCCGGAGTGGGTCCAATTTATGGGTAATTTTGATGTCTGCCTCCTCCAGGAGACTTGGTCCTGCGAGCCGCAGTTTCTCCAAGGTTTTCTGAATTTTTATGTTCCTGCATCTAAGGGACCCAAAGGGCGTCCGATGGGTGGGTTAACAATATGGGCTCGCCAAGAATTATTCTTGGTGGTCAATGAAATCAACACAGGCTCCCCTGACATTCAATTGGTCAGACTATCCGCGGGCCCATTGGGTGACGTGGACATCTATAATTTGTACCTGAGGGGGACTAATGGGACGAAGTCCAGGACTCTGGTTGCACTGGATTCCCTTATCGCACAGCACTCAAGTGAGAGGGGAGTGCTTGCTGCAGGGGATCTGAATGTAACTTTCGAACCACTCTTAAGTTCAGATTCCTGCTGGGGACTTGACCCTGAAGAAGATCAATTATGGGGTATCCCTGGCCTTGATATGGACCCAATAAAACGTTGGTCCGAGGCAGCAGTGCAGGTCAACGCCCTCTGTTATGAAAGAGGCTTGAGGGCTTTGAATGGAAGAACCCCTGGGAATAAGGAAGGGGCCTACACCTTTGATAATGGCCGATACAGGAGTAGAATCGATTATGTACTCTGCAGCATGAGGTTATGGCAATCTGTAAAAGACATGGTTGTAGTACCCAGACCAGAAAGTGACCATAACCCTTTATGTGTAACGCATCGCTGGTGGAAAAGTAGCAATGCAGAACCAGCAGTGGCGTCATCTACCCCACCTGAGGTATTTCCCTCTAACGACATGCGCAGGCTTAAGTGGAGTGCGGTTAGGTCTAACGAAAAGGCAATTGATAGCATTAATATATTGCTGTCCGAAGTTGTTGTGGAGCTTGAAAGTTGCAGGCTCTCCGACCAAGGTGTTATGGCAGCCACCGGCCACCACGAAATTTTCTTCGAGGAACTACGCCAGTTTTTTCTTAAACCAACCAGGAGAGGTAGTCGACCACCCTCTAAACGCTTGCGGTGGTATGACGCTGATTGTAAAAGTGCCAGAACTAACCTAATCACAGCCCTCTCCAGTGGCAGTATTGGTCATGTGAGGGAAGCTCGCCAATTATATAAGAAATGCATAGCTTTGGCCAAAAAGAATTGGGACGAGCAATATTGGACAGACTTGAAAGATGCTAGTGATGCCAGGGACTCACGATTATTTTGGAACATCATCAAGTGGGGCAGGGGAGGGTTGCCAGATAGACCAACAAATCATGTCTCACAAGATGGCTGGGTAAATTACTTCAGGCCCCAATATGCATGTGACCCCCAGACAAACCCTACAGGGGAAATATCCCTTGTTTTCTTCTCTAGTGGCCCTTTTTGCATTAAAGACACCCTAATGGCTCTGGGATCTGTAGCAGCTGGGCGAGCTCCAGGTCTTGATGGGATTCCATCTGATCTTTTCCTTGGTAACAAAAAACCCTGGAGCGAATACATTACCCTTTTGGCAAATGCAATTGCTGTTGGTGCTCCAGTTCCTAAATCCTGGGGGGGGGCTGTTATAATTCTCGTGTTTAAAAAGGGTGACAGAACCCTCCCTGGGAATTATAGACCAATCAGTTTAATTGACACAATTCAGAAGGTCATTGGGAGGATGTTATTGAACCAGGTGTTAGCGTGGGCTGATGATAATATGATTCTCTCCCCCCTTCAAGCTGGTTTTCGTAAGTCAACCAGCACACTGGATCAGGTCTTTAGATTTGTGCAACTCCACTGGAAAGTGGTTACTCTGGGGAAAGGCAGTCTCTACGTAGCATTTGTGGATCTGCGAGCTGCCTTTGACCTTGTCCCTCGTCATCGGCTATGGGTTGTCCTCAATAAATTAGGACTCCCGGTAGAAATCTTGACAATGATAAAGAGGCTTCATGAGTCTAATTTTGCTAGGATCCAGTGGGGAGGAACAGGTGAAGTCACCCCAGAGTTTCCGGTCGAGCGGGGTGTGCGGCAAGGCTGCACCATGGCTCCAACCCTTTTTTCCTTATATATTAATGGGATTGCCCAAGCTATGCTCAATGCCACTATTGATGCCCCAAAACTTGCTGGAGTTACTACTCCGATATTAATGTTTGCGGATGATACGTTAATCGTATCAAAAACTCCAAATGGCTTGCAGAGAGCATTAAAAGTCTTTGAGGAATTTTGTCTTGGCCATGGTTTGGAGGTAAACGTGGCCAAGACTAAACTCATGGCCTTCAATCCACATCCAAATCGTAGAGTGAGTACGTTTTTCCTGGATGGGCAACAAGTAGAAATGGTCTCCAACTTTGTTTACTTGGGTATACACATAACTAGTACCAGCAAGTGGGATAAGCACATTGAGGTCGCTGCCCTGAAGCTTAGGCAAATCTCAGGAACCCTGATAAGAGAACATAAAAAGTCTTTTACTAAGCCCGTTAAACCTGTACTTCAAGTTTACGAGGCAAAGGCCCTGGGTTCAGCTTTGTACGGGGCAGAATTATGGGGGTTTAGTCGGCTGGTTCCCCTAACAACAGCAGAAAACTCTTTTCTCCGTAGCATAACAAGCCTCCCGCAGAGTTCACCTATGGTCCCTGTAAGGTATGAGCTTGGCAGGAATGCCGTTGCAGACATCGCCAGATTACGCCCGATTTTATACTGGCGAAGGCTCTGGACTACTCCCGAGCTCTCCTTGTACGCCAAAGGGATTATTGATGTTATAGATCTAGATGTCTTTCATAAAATTGAATGGCTGAGGCAGCTCCGCCAGACCTTAACAGTCATGGGCATGGCGGGGCTATGGAGTGACCCTACAACTGCGCAGTTTCCCCCAAAGAAAGTTATGAAAGCTATTTATTGGGAGCGGGTTAACCACCAGGTGTGGAGTTGTGTAAATCCTAACGGGATGGCTGGTCGTTATCTAGAGGCGAAGTTCACACCCGCCTTTGAACCTTACTGGGACCTGATCACAAAGCCTAGAGACAGGAAGCTGTATTTTCAGCTGCGAGCAGGTTCTCTTCCAATTAAGTCTCTTACAGGCAGATGGTCTAGTGCAAATGAAGAGATCTGTCCTGCTTGTGGGGTACATGTAGAATCTATTGCCCATCTACTGTTCGTCTGTCCAGCATTAGCTGTTCCTAGGCGAGTGTGGTTGTCACCATTGTGTAGGAACCTGGGTACCACGAGCAGTGCCATTGCTTTAAGAATTCTATGCACCAGCACTTCTCCAACCATTTCTATCCCATTGGCAAAATTTTTGGGATGGGCATGGAATCTGAGGACGAAAGCCTCTAGCAAACCACAGATAATTCCTCCTCATGCAACCCACATCGCTGTTGCCTAGTGTGAAACTCTGTAAAACATTTTTACAATGCTGTAGTCGATGGGGGTTTATTAATTATATATCTTTGAATTTGTTGTTAGCTCGATTAGTTTAATGCTTTTTTAGAATCAATTTTTTAACTTATTTATTGATGAACTTAACAATTTTAACGTGTTTCTATATGCAATGTTTTGATTTATGTTTGTGTCTTTTATGATTTTGTCAAATCGAATAAAGACTAATGGAATTGAAAACAATTCTCCTCGTTGCGCCTTGCTACACCAACTCTAGGATGGAACAGCATTCACACACATCACCAGATTTACGATTTCTCATAAATATGGAGATGTGTCTTGTTCTATGGGTGTTGCGTGGGAACACCCACAGCAACACCTATGGGACACCCCTTCAACGCAAAGTTCTGTGTATGAAGGGGTCGTATTTACAAGGAGAGGAAAAACCACGCAGGGTGGCTTTTCCTCTCCTTGTAAATATGAAGAAGTGCCTGGCGCCATCACTACGTTACAAAAAGTGACTACTGGTGCCGCAGGGTGCTTGTAAATCTGCCCCATAAGTGCTTAGGTATTGGCAGACTGATACAATACGAACATAGTGCTGGATGGGTGATTGAAGAATTGCATGAGACTGACAGGAGGTATCCTACGCCGCATGGGTACTACGTCAGTATTTATTGGAGTGGACCAATAGTATGCATCTGCTTAGAGATTTGTAGGGATTATGCACATAATATTTTATGGGTACTTGTGTTGGTGCCTAGGTCATTTTATAAGAATACCACTAGTAACTGGAATGATGACAGTGCTGCAAACAGAGTGAACCCTTAATTTATAAGTGCTTACGTATTGGTGGAGTGATAGGATAAGTAGATAGTGGTAGATAAGTGATTAAAGAAGTGCATGGGACAGACTGGATGATTCCTACACTGCATGAGTACTAACTGGGTATTTAGAAGAGTGTATCAATAGTATGTAGCTAGTTAGAGGTCTGCTTGGATAGTGCACAAAATATTATAGATGTACTTGTGTTAGTAGCTAGGCCATTCCATAAGTTCATGACTAGTAACTAGAATAATTACAGTATTACAAACAGAGTGTATAGTAAATTTATAAGTGCTTAGGTGTTGGTGGAGTAATAGGATAAGTAGATAGTGCTGCATGGGTGATTGGAGAAATGCATGGGACAGACAGGAGGATTCTTACAATGCATAGGTACTAACTGGGTATTTAGAAGAACGTATCAATAGTTTGTATCTGGTTAGAGATGTGCATGCATAGTGTACAAAATATTGTACCTGCACTTGTGTTTTTGACTACGCCATTCCTTAAGTATACGACTAATAACTGGAGTAATTTCAGTGCTGCAAAGAAAGTGTGTGCTGAATTTATTAGTGCTTAGGTATTGGCAGAGTGATAGGATACGTAGATAGTGCTGGATGGTTGAATGGAGAAGTACCTGGGACAGACAGAAGGATTCCTAGACTTCATAGGTACTAACTGAGTATTTAAAAGACTGTATCAAAGCTATGTAGCTGATTAGAGGTCTGCATGCATAGTGTACAGAATATTGTAGCTGTAATAGTATTGGTGTGTCTATGGTTTCGAGAATGGTAGTCTGTATTTTAGGGTGTGAGGCGGTGCACCAGATGATCACGTAGATGATGTCATCAGTGATGTCATTTGAGATGTCATCAGTGATTCCATCAGTGATGTCACTGACCATGTCATGAGTGAGGTAATATGTGACGTCATCAGCAGTGCATTACTTTAATCCAAAAAGCTGGCGGCCATATTGGCCTGGTAACGATGTGAAAATTCAGGAATTGATACAATAAAGAAAAGAAAACAAGTGTTAATATGCACACAATGTCATTTCAGCATATCTTGCCCCTTGAGCCCATACCTGTATGTTCGTCAACGTGACTTATTCATAATAAACATACTAGGAATTGCAAACATCAACATAAACAATGGACTACACATTACTTTAAAGTGAAATGCTATCGGCCATATTAATCTGGGCACGTTGCGTATTATAATGGTTGTTACACAAAAGAAAAGGAAAAAAAGGTGTGTTAATATTAGGGGTGGGCGGAATTTGCGAAAGCGACTTTCGCAAATTATCGCGAAAATGTTAAAAATCTCCGCAAACAAGCGGAAATATCGCGAAGATGCGGAAGTTTTTTTCCCGCTCGTTCGCGATATTTTCTGCATGGTTGCGGGTCGCTAACTTACCCCTGCGGTTGCTCACGGGCGCGGCCATCTTGTTTTCAGTTGTCTCGCGGTGCATGATCACGAGAAGAAAGACGTGATCGCGCGACGCATGACGTCACTGCGGACGCGAACTGTCGCGAGACAGCGCAAATGGCTAAAACAATACAACATCTGATGGAGAACGCGACCGGATCGGGAAAACTTGTCGGCGAACGCGGGGATGCAGGTAAGGCGATCGCACGCGTGCGAGAATGTATTATTTTACAGCGCGAGCAAGAACCAAATTATCGCAAAGCTGCGGAATGCGGAAATTTTGACATTTCCGCGCTCTCCGCCGAACGCGGAAATGCCAAATTATCGCAAATTCCGCGAACGGAACGGAAATTTTGCCCAGGCCTAGACACACACTATCCCTAAATAAAGTTCTAGCGATTATAGTTCCATTCCATTCACAGCTCATTTGAGATGTCATGAGTGATGTCATGAGTGATGTAACTGACCATGTCATGAATGATGTAATGTCTGAGGTCAGTAGCAGTACATTGTGGGTGCGTAAGTTATAGTTAGCTCAGGTAACTATAACTGCTGAATTTCAATAGTTGTGGATGAGTGAAATCTGAGTCTAACTATACCGTCCCTGTAATCTTTGTTTTTTTCACCAAATTTCTAAGTTTTTTTTAACATTAAGTAAGATGCATATCACAATGGATGGTGGGGTGTTTGGAAGCAGCGCCTGGCATTGTGCTGCCACCACCCAAGCTTGCTGCTCCTGCCTTCCCTCCTCCTAGCCATCCATTGTCCAAGTCCATGTCCCTGCTCCCTTGTTACAGCCCTGTGTGGCCGTTGTTCTGCCACTGGCCTTCCCGCCTTCTCTTAATTGTTAGCTTGCTGCCCCATCCACCTCCTCCCTATCCTCTGTTGTCTAAATCCATGGACTAGCCTCCTCCCTCCTGCCATGCATGGTCTGATGTGCTGCCACTGCCCTCCATTTAGCATGGTGTACCAGTCCACTTCTCCTGCCCTCCATTGCCCAATTCTATTCCCCATCATTGACCTCCTGATTAGCCTCTGTGCTTAGCTTGCTGTCCATATTCTCATTCCCCCTGCCCTCCGATGTCTTTGTGCATGCCCCTGCTCCATCCTTTTTACCCACCATGTTCCATGGACCTGCCACTCCTATCTACTCTGAGTGCTCTGATGAGCTGCCACTCCCTCCCCACCTGCCTAGCATTGTCAGATGACTGTAACCTATTCCTGCCACCTCCACCCTGCCTGTCAACATTCCATGCCCCTATCCCCTTCCTCCTGTCCTCCATGGTCGATTATACTGCCACACCATTCTGCCCTCCCTAGTCTGTTGTGCTGCAACTGCTCCTCCTGCCTGCCCCGCGTGGTCAGTTGTGAGGCCCCTTCCCATGAACTCTCTTGTCTGTGCCCAGGTCCTGACCCTCCCTTCTATTCTCCATGGTTCTTTGTGCATGCCCCCGCACCCTCCTTCTTGCCCATCATAGCCATTGTGCTGCCACTAACCCTCCTGCTTGCCATGCATGGTCTTCTGTGCTGCCACAGCCCCTCCCACCTTACCTGTGTGGTCAGCTAGCTGCCCCTGACCCCCTCCCACCTTCCCTCCATGGTCTGTGTGTATGCCATCATAGTCTCACTGTTGCTCTCCATGGTGTGTCTTGCTTCTAGTGCCCATCCTGACTGACCTTCATGATCATCTTGCTGCTCCTGCCCCTTACCCCCAGCCCTCTGTTTCCATGTGCAGACCCCTATTCCCTCCCTCTTGGCTTGTCTGTTCCATTGTAATGCCCCTGATCCGTCCCTCCTGCCCTTTATGGTCTGTTATGCTGCAGCTTTTTCTCCTGTCTGTCCATTATGGTCAGCTAGCTACCAGTGCCTCTTTCCCTTCTGTTCTCTGTTGTCCATGTGCATGGTCCTGTTCCCTCCCTATTGCTTTCTATGGATTGTTGTGCTGCACTCCCGTCCCGCATGCCCTGTGTGGTGTATTATGCTGCTGCAAACCCTGATGCCTGCACTGTAGGGTCAGTTTGGTGCACCTCTCCATGTCCCTCCTGTCCTCTGTTATCTGAGTCCATGTCCCTACCCCAATTCTTCCTGCCTTCCATCATCCAATGTACCATACTTGCTACCATTTTGAACTTGGTAAGAGGGAGATTTTGAAAAAGAACTGGGGTATTGATTTTCACCTTTGGCTTACATTGAAAAAGAGGAGATTGTAGACAGGAGACAGATCAAATAAAGCCCATTTGGGCTTAAAAACATTGGACGTTTCCTGGCTGAATCGGGTCTGTTGGCATGTATGGTTGTACTACCACTGCCTTTTCCTTCTGCTCACAATGGTCTATTATATTGCCACTGCCTCTCTTGCCAGTCCTGTATTGTTGGTTTGTTGCCCCTGCCCCCCTTTCCACTGGCCTCCATAGTCTGTTGTGCTGCCACTGCCTTTCCTGCCTGCCCAGTGTGGTCAAATTGTTCCCTCTGCACCCTCCCACCTGCCTTCAATTTTCAGAGTCCATGCCCCTGGCCTCTGCCTCCAAACAGCATCCTAATGAACAACTAGATTGCTATCATTCTATATTTATTACAAAAGTGTGGAACGCCTGACGTCATCTTGATGTAATCAAAACTGTAATACCTAGAGTATTTCCTTTAGGAATTACATATATGAGAGGGTCTTTTTTGCATCAAAATTATGGTTAGTGCTCTAAAAAACTAAAATGAGGACATATTTTCTGAGTTTTCAAATACCGACAAAGCACTTTCAAATTGTTTGTTGTCTTTATGTTTTTTCATCCAGTTGACCACTTGATTAAATGTAGCACTTATGGAAGAGTAGTTGTTCCCAGAGCTGCAGACTTTGCAACTGGGTAACCAGGTTGGAGATTTTGCTTCAGCTCGACATTCTGTGATTTTGGTCAAATCACTTAATCTCCCCATGTCTACAACCAAAATGAATTTGTTTTTGTGTGTCATGTAACCAATGTTCATGTAAAGCACTCCAATACCTGACAAGTCTGCACTATATAAAACTGCAAAAACACAAAAAATAAAAAGTGTTTTGCACACTTCTATAATTGGGCTACATGTGGGCTACATCTGAGAGATATTTGTGCTACATTTGAGCTCTTTTGTCTCTGGTGGCCATCTTGGGAGATTTATTTGTTATGAAGTTTCGTAATTTCCTCATTTACTACAGTCTCATCAGTTGGAAATGCTTTCAGTTTTAATGAAATAGAAGAGGATTTGAGAAGTCACTCAAAATGTGCCCTAATTTTTCTTTCTTAGGCACTAATCAAAATTTCTATGGCAAAATGAACCCCCTCATTGTGTTCTTTTTTAAATTAAATGTTTTAAGTGTTACCAGTTTATTCCTATCAAGATAGCTTTAGGTGTGCCATACTTTTGTCATAAGTAAGACAGTAAGCACTATAGTTGTTCTTTAGAACACTCTGGAACATTCTGTCATTGAGCTATACTTGGGCTACATCTGGGTGATATTTGTGCTACATTTGGACTCTTTTCTCTCTGATGGCCATCTTTGGAGACTTATTTGTTATGAAGTTTCCTAATTTCCTCATTTACTGCAGTCTCCTCAGTAGGAAATACTTTTTAGTTTTTTACTTTGATTCCATCAAGAATGCATTCAGATGTGTCACACATTTGCCATAAATTCTGAATGTCAGCACTCTAGTTGCTCATTAGATCACTGTAGTAAAGGTACTGCTCATCAGGGAAGTCTGCTGCTGGTATTCAAAGTGCATGTTTCAGTCTGCATGTCAGAATTTTTTATTAAATAGAAGAGGATTTGAGAAGTCACTCAAAATGTGCCCTCATTTTTCTTTCTGCAGCACTAATCATACTGTCTATGGCAAAATGAACCCCCTCATTTTGTTCCTTTTTAATTTAAATGTTTTAAGAGTTACCACTTTATTCCAATCAAGATGGCTTCTGGTGTGCAATACGTTTGTCATAAGTAGGACTGTTAGCGCTCTAGTTGTTCTTTAGAACACTCTGGGAAGCTGCAGTAGAACACAAAGGAATCAACTGACAGTCTCTGCCCTTGATGTACATGTTTTATTGAGAATGTCAGAGTTCATTCTCATATGACTGAGAAAGATAATGTGAATTTACAGAAAATATGCTCTCAGTTTAGCTTATAGATCACCTTCCAAACCTCTGTGGGAAAAGCATGAGAAAATAGTTTTCTCAAACATGATTCATGATATCCCAGCAGAAGGCTTTTTCACATGGTAAAATCACCTTAGAACACACCACAATTCCTAAAATGAGTATGGTACAATTAACAAATGATTTAGAATGTAACTAATGTCTTAAAATCTTCTATTAACTGCCATGCTATTTAATGAGGTGCTATCATGTATATTGGTCCCAAGATGGCTTCCAACACTTCTTGGATGAAGTGCTGACAGCCAATCAGATCTCACGATGAAATGGGGGGTTAGGCTCTGCCCAGATATATATATTTATTTTTCCATTAATATTTTAAAAACTACTTACACCATTTAACTAAAAGGCACGACTCTGAACCAAGGGCTACCTTTTTGCCTAATTTGGTGTAATTCCGTTCAGCAGTTCGGGCTGTAGCTGCGACTAAAGCTTCCTATGGAAAATTACATAGGAAAACATGTTTTGGGACCCCCTTTTTTTCTCGGTCCCCGCTTGACAAATCACCCCCAGACTTTCAGGATAGGAGCGGACCGGAGCTGGCCAAAAGTTTGGAAAATTTCTCGAAGATTCGTCAACCGGCACCAAAGTTATTGGAAATAGAATGTTGCAGATTTCCTATGGAAAATAGGTCCTAATTATAACTACCTACTGGCTACCGCCAGTAGGTAATATATATATACATATATCAAAAGTATAAAGACATCTGTAAATGCTTGAATAAACTTCTATCTGGAAGCCACTTTGGAGTGCTGGCTCTTCTTCATACCTCTGAAGCAAAGAGAGCATATATATATATATATTCACTTAAAAAACCATAGGTTTCACACATGTTATAGTTAGCTGGACATTTTACTGATAAAAAACCAATGAAATTCCCCCGTTATAGTTACTGTAGGCAACTATAACTCACGCGACCGTAATCCTCTGCTGATGACATATGTGTCTTTATGAAAAAAAAATATTTGTAATATATGTATAGCTAAAATTTAATGGAAGATGACATGGGCAAATAAGTGTCTAAATACAGTATTAGCATCAGCAGAGGATTACGGTCGCATGAGTTATAGTTGCCTACAGTAACTATAACGGGGGAATTTCATTGGTTTTTTATCAGTAAAATGTCCAGCTAACTATAACATGTGTGAAACCTATGGTTTTTTAAGTGAATTTGCAAGGTTTTTTAAATGCTAATTCCTAACTATAACGTGTGTGAAACCTATGGTTTTTTCAGTGAATATATATATATATATATAGATATATATATATCAAATAGATTCAAAAACGTATCAAGTACGCTCTCAGGCAAACAGGACTCGGTCTCAATCACTATTCACAAAGGTTTATTCACAACGCGTTTCACCTCCATAACTTTATTGAGGGGTGCGCTGGCAATATCTTTACAGTGGTGCTATTATTGTGTATGTTTCATGTGAACTCTGCGCATTTAACGATAGCTGCTGTGCTGATTTGACTTTTCATTTATTCTGACGAACACTGTTACGTTAATACGTGCCAAATACGATCGTTTGGTCGACGCCACTCGGCGTGTATGCCCTGTGTATTTCATGTTTACTTCACTGTTACAATTCGTTGTTAACCTATTTCTGGCACAGACAAGATGTTTTCAACTAACATATTATTTATTAATAGTGTGATTAAGTATATTACATTTACTTGCACTAGTCCTGTTTCCAGTGGCGTCACTAGGGTTGGTGTCACCCGGTGCGGGTAACTCATGGTGTCACCCCATCACGACTTACCGCATGGACCTCCTCCGCTCCGAGTCCACTAGTGGACACAGTTGGCAAATAACGGAACCATACAGAATCCTTAGTAACGTTTGTAAATTTAGGTCCTCTATTTACAAAGGCCATAGAAGGGTTTTGGACCGCCTACCTGCACCTGGTGGCATCACCTGAGAATAACCCCATGAACCACAGTGAGTACCGAGGGGTGGGAAGAGGGCCCACATGTATGTATTGAGCCATATAAAAAACTTTGTGCCTTCTGCTGAAGGTTTTTTCTTCATGTTGTTTAGGTCATCAGGAGGAAGGTCTTACCTTGGGGCTCCAAAAAACTCCCAGAGGCAATGTCTGCTCAATAACATGTTGCTTTATTGTGGAGGCACGTGCAGACATGCAGCATTATATGCTTGGCATCCGTCATGTTCTAAAGCTGAACGTCCCAATGCACACGGACTCATCTCCGAAAATAAAATGCTTCCTTGTTGTGGCCTTATGTCACCAAACCACACTGTGCCCACTGCACTCAGTGAGATGTCACAAAACCCCATTCTTATTGTTTGTTTTCTTTGGGTGTCATTTTAGTTTGCCCATTGAAATGGCCACTAAATTTGCACAGACATTCAGTTTTACTGATAAAACTATATTGGTGACAAATGATGATGTGTGGAGCTTGGGTTTCTGTGACCATTCATCATTTGTGCATCAATGAGTTGCGTGTTCTGATTTGTTTTAACCCTATTTAAATCTGTGTTTCCATAACTCTTCAGAACTAAATGGGCTTTGTGCTTGGTTTTCTCACAGGTGAATGTGTACATTTAATTTACAGGTATCTACATTTTGTTGTAGGTTACAAAAAATGATAGCCTTCCCTTTCGCACTCCCTGTGCCTGGCAATATTGTCATATAATTCACTTTACTTTCTCTGACCACAACGTGAGAGAAGTTTGTAAGTACCAATCCTTCACGTTGAAAAAAACATAAGAAGCAATTTGTCAGAAGTCAAATGTCAGGTCATGTCCTCTATCTTTGAAGCATAGGAAATGTGACAAGATAAATACAGAATTTACAAGCATCTTTGTATATTGCTCGGACTAACTTTCAAGACCCACCAAAAGTAAGCTCGACCCTCCAGTGGGTCCTGAGCCACAGTTTGGGAAACGCTTTGCTGCTAAGGCAAGCAACCACAGGTAGGGAAACACAAATGCAGACAGACTATTTGTGCGGTGCCTCTGTGTAACCTGTCACTTTCTGTTTGTATTTTTGTCTGTGCCCTGGATTTTTTGTCCTAAACATCTGGTGCTGCTTTTCTTTTTGTTCCTCAGTTTACAGTGCAAGTGCCTTGCCACATGATGGGGTTGGGGTGAATACCTAGTGGAACTGAGCTGCTGACCTAGGGAGCAGGGGTTGAATCCTTGTCTAGGCTTAGCAGTTTTTGTGGGCAAATCACTTAATCTTTCGCTGCTTAGAAAATGAAAAAATGTGTACGTAGTATGGTTTTGTTGTTAAGTGCACTAATGCCCTTGGGACAGTTTCACGCTATAAAAAAACTGCATAAAAAAATGTCCAGTCTGGGGTGACCTAGAAAGAATCATGCTCCACTGAGAGACCACATACATTGTCTGTGTTCGTTTATGCATGCCTCTGTTTACATACGTTAGCAAGTTCTAGTCAGACTTGCTGACTTTGTCAATGCTCGTTTTAATAGGTCCAGCAAAAGTAAAAAAACTGACTTGAAATTTTCTGGAAAATCCTTATGTGCATGTGGTTACTCACGCCATAAACCCCTTAGGTATGCGGTGTTTACGTTTAAAAGGCATACGTTTCATGACGTTTTTACAGTGGGTAGTTTAATAACAAGAGGTGCATGGCACAGTGGCGCAACCGCCCTGACCTTTCTCAGTACCTATCAGCACGTGATGCAGGTGTACTTGTGAGTGGGTGGATGCAGGGGTACTCGTGAGTGGGTGACATTGCCTTTGTCAGACAGCAGCCCTCATGCATGCATCTCTTCCCAGGGGCATCCAAGCTGACTCCAGGTGAATCACTGTAATGTTACATGAACTGTAACTGCAGTGTGTGTGGTCTTCCGGGTACTACGAGCAGCCTGATTGGATTACACGAAACATCTTACCTTTTAAGACTTCACTGTGGTGGTGGCTGGGCCCCTACCGTATGGGTTCTGCTTCTGCAAATCGCCCAGCAGCCCTCCCCTGCCGAGACTGTCTCTGTCGTCACGCAGTCTAAGCGCGTGGTGATGGTGCGCGTCAGAGGAGCACAGCGCGGGGGCTGGCCCAGGGCCGTCATTGGTAGCGCTATAAGATTGACGGCCCTGGGACCCACAAACTGGGTACGCCACCGCCGAGCATCGCACCATCACCACTATGCTAGTAGGTGGTGAGTGTGTGGCGCTGGCGTGCACTGCAGTATTTGTTCCTCTGAGTCCTGATTATAAAGCAGTCAGAGGCAAGGCTGCAGAGCTGTGTTACACTTACACAGCGTAACCAGATTGGTGTCACCCAGGGCCGGCTTTAGGGCTGGTGGCGCCCTGTGCATCAATGTTTGTTGGCGCCCCCCCAATGACCACCTCCACCTCGGATTCTCTCACTAGCACCCTTTAACAGTGACCAAGTCTCCATAACCACACCCTCTCAGATGCATTGAATTAGTTATACAGCACCACTCATACCAGTGTAGGGTGTCCGAGCACTTTGCATCACACACACATTACACAGAGACAATCAATCATACGTGTGTAAATCAGTGTATAGGCAATGTTACATAAGCCAAAGGACTAAAAGTGTAGGAGTCACATGTCATCCATACTGGTAGGCAGTATAGTTTAAGAGTGCTTGGTGTGGAGAAGCACAAACTCAGAGTCGAAAAAGAAACAGCCTAGTTGGGAGTTTTCTTTAAAAATAAGAATCGATTTCTAGCCAAATTAACCCTTTTTGCAACATTAATCAATGCTCTAATAATGTATATTTTGCGGTGTGTATGCAGTTCTAGGACGAAAGTTAATAGCTCACTATTCTATATTAGGACTTTAAGTTATAAATTGCAAGTAACAAAAGGATGTCTCTTTGGAAAGCAGTAACCTGCAGATCTGTTTACATCATACGCACTCTGTAATCTACTTGGTACAGGTTCTTTGCAGCAGGCACATTAACCCGCTGCACTAACTTCACATAAAAGTCAAAACCTCATCTATACAAAATGCTGATCTCTCTCCAGGAAGATAATTAATCACACGAGTGGGGAAAGAAACGCTGCAGCAGGTGCTTCAAAAGCATAATAAACTTGCAAACACGGTGTCTAAAGCCGGCCCTGGTGTCACCCCATACGATGGTGTCACCCGGTGCGGTCCGCACCCCCCGCACCCCCCTAGTGACGCCACTGCCTGTTTCTATTTTTACGTGGCGCTGCCTATTTCACTGCCCTCATTTGTTGTAACATTCACGTGATCAAGCTTTTGTGGAAGCGAAACGTGTTGTGAATAAACCTTTGTGAATAGTGATTGAGACCGAGTCCTGTTTGCCTGAGAGCGTACTTGATACGTTTTTGAATCTATTTGATTCAGTTTCCGGACTGCTTCGCCGGAGTGTACGCCACTCTTCATGGGTTCACCGGAGTTCTGAAGGAGCGAGACTTTGTTGAACATATATATATATATTTATATTCACTGAAAAAACCATAGGTTTCAGGGGTGTTATAGTTAGCTGGACTTTTCACTTGTACAAAACCATTGAAATTCCCCCGTTATAGTTAGTTCAGCTAACTATAACTCGCGCGCCCGCAATGCTCTGCTGATGACGTCACATATTACATCACTCATGACATGGTCAGTGACATCACTCATGACATCACTGATGACATCTCAAATGACATCACTGATGACATCACTGATGACATCATCCAGTGAATGTGTGTTATTCTGAAAATTAAATATGTTTTATATATGTATATCTCAAGGTCGATGGAAGAATAAATGGGTATATAAGTGTCTAAATGGATGATTTGTTTTTGAAAAATTGATTGTGTAACTGACTGATTAAGTGTATCATAGTGAATACATGGCTTAGTGAGTAATGTTTAAATATGTAAATATCTGTATCAGTCTCTCACTTTGTGTATAAGTGGCTGCATGGGTTGGTGAGTAGCTACATGGGTGTCTATATAGGTTATTAGTTGGTTTTTTGAGTATCAGTCTGAGTGTCTGCATGGTTCGTGGGGGTATTACGTAGTGCATAGGTGCATGAATGAGTGACTCACTGTTTGTATGTGTTGAACACAGTATGTGTGCAGGACTGTATGGGTGGATGAGTGTGTGTATGGGTGTGTTAGTGAGTGAATGACTGTCTCAATAGTGTCTTTATGAGTAACTACATATGTTTTAAACTAGTATATGTGACTATTGGTGTATATATGTGAGTATATGTGAGAGTGAGAGATTGAAAGAGTTCCTGTATGAATAAGTATGTGTTTCTATAAGTGATTGTTTAAAAGACTAAGTATGTGTAAGTTTCTGTAGAAGTAAGTGTGGTGGTGTGTGTATAACTGTATATGCAAGTAAATGTATGTTTGATTCTTTATTAGCATGAGTGACTATGTGTGTGAGTAACTCTATGGATGAGTGGCATTGTGTAACAGGATGTATAGGTGTATGAGTACATATGATGAGTGAGTACATGTATGAGTGACTGTATTGGACTGTTGGTGAATGAGTGGATGTGTATGTGGATCTTAGAATTACTGAAGAGGTTGTTGTAACTGGTATTGGTATGTCCATTGTTTTGAAAATTTTAGTCTCTATTTTTGAATGTGTGTATCAAAGGTTATATTAGGGTGAGAGGAGGTCTGCCACTCTATCACAAGGATGATGTCATCAGTGATGTCATTTGAGATGTCATCAGTGATGTCATGAGTGATGTCACTGACCATGTCATGAGTGATGTAATATGTGACGTCATCAGCAGTGCATTGCGGGCGCGCGAGTTATAGTTAGCTGAACTAACTATAACGGGGGAATTTCAATGGTTTTGTACAAGTGAAAAGTCCAGCTAACTATAACACCCCTGAAACCTATGGTTTTTTCAGTGAATTTCTGAGGTTTTTTAAATGCTAATTCCTAACTATAACGTGCCTGAAACCTATGGTTTTTTCTGTTAATTTCAAAGGTTTTTTAAATGCTAATTTCTAACTATGCCTACAGAGATAGGACATGTGAAGAAAGAAGAAAAAATGCACAGAAAGAAACAAAAGAAGTGCAGAAAGAAGCAACAGAAGTCCTCAAATAGATAAGTGCAGGAAGAAGGATAACGTGCAGAAAGAACAAAAAGAAGAGCAGAAAGAAGCCTTGTTGCAAAATCATCCTGTACCCTCAACTTTTTCAGACGGATACTGGTGGTAACTGAGTCTGACTAACCAGTACTAGAGCCAGTGCTATGTTAAAAGACACTTAGAATACAGTGAAAACACCTACATACACTAGGGAACACTATGCGTTGGGGTACCCCTGTGATTAGCCTTACCTCCTCTATAAGCCCCTAGTATATAATAGGGCATGGGGATTAAAACTACCTCTTAAAACAGGCCACAGGGCGTTTTTGCACATGTTAACTCAGGCCCCGTCCCCTCCTTTCACCATTGTGTAAACACGCCCTGTGTCCGTTTTTAGTTGGGAGATTAAGTTCATTTGAGTCCTGAGGGTCCCTAGGGTCCAACTAGCCCACTAGGTACCTCCAGTAAGTGCCACAGAGCTGCGTTGCAGAGAGGTGTAAAAAGTGGCACGGCCTGGACCACCTCTCTGCAATGCAGCTCAGTGGCGCTTACTGGAAGCACTTGGTGGGCTAGATAGCCCCCAGGGGCCCTCAGTATTGAAGGGAAATTATATCCCCAATTTAAAACGTGCCATGGTGCGTGTTTGCACACGTCACCTCAGGCCCCGTCCCCTCCCTTCACCACTGTGTAAACGCGCCCTGTGGCTGTTCTAAATTGAGAGATTAAGTCCCCTTGAATCCTAAGGGTCCCTAGGGTCACACTAGACCACTAGGAACCTCCAGTAAGCGCCACAGAGCTGCGTTGCAGAGAGGTGTAAAAAGGGGCTTGGCCTCAGAACACCTGTCTGCAGCGCAGCTCCCTGGCGCATACTGGAGATGCCTGTTGGGGGCGCATTTGCAGAGTGCTGCATGGAGGGGGCATGGCCTCCGGCACGATGCCAGTCTTTTATTTATTTTATTTTTTTAAGAAGGGGGGCTGTGTGGTTCCCCTTCTTATTCTAATTTATTGGCCCTGATGACCCCATCCCCCAGGGCCTGTCTCCTAATTATATTTTTTTGACCCCAATCCCCAGGGCCGGCCACTGTTTTTTATTATTTTAAAAAAATATATATTTATAGACACACCTAGGACATGCTGGACAAACCGTACGTACCTATCACCATGACGATTTGCGTGATATTCATTAAAAGGCGACTATGCATGCAATTAATCCACGTGGAATGTATTTACACCACTAGTGAAGCTCTGACATGTCTGATGCTCTACCGTGCCTAATCCCGGTAGACACCCTTGTCGTTTATTTATACAAACATGGGTAGCTATTGACGGGCACATTTAATACACATGCACACCAAGCCATTCAAAGGGGATTCGACAAAAATTCGACCAAAACTATGCAAGAAACCCCCCTCACAGTTAATAAAACACACATCCACTGCCGGATGCGTAATACTTTTTATTTTACTCTCTGGAAAGGGGACGAACATCACTTGCGAGTCACAGCGCGCTCCTGACAGAGCCCAATGCTGTGTTACACCCACCATTGCCTGCCGAGTGCCACACACCTCTGTATTGTATTCCACTAGCTAGTGCATATGCTATGACACTCTCTAGCCCATGTGCACTGTAACACCACCCCGTGAAAATGTCATGCCACACTTGTCTTCGCACGGGTTATATTGCCCCATCTAACGTGCCTTCCTCGATGCCTATGTTATAACGCACAGTGCTATGCCATACATATTACAATTTGGGATCCATATCTTTGTCACAGTGCATATGCAACGTTACACTCCCCAGCACATATTTTATATTACAACTTTAGAGACTAGTTAGGTTACACAACACTGCCCTGTGCATATTACACTCCAAGGCGCATATCGCATAGCACGCGCTAGTGCCTGTGCTATCTCGCGCTCTCCAATGAATCTGTCATTGCGCACAATGTATTGCATATTATATTTCACGCCTGGTTCATCTTATATCACACTTTTTGGTGCATAGTTTATACCATACACTATATCTAGTTTTCATTTTCAATCGTGCTCTCAGGACTATGTTCTATATAACACTGTGTTCACCTACCCTTTTCACGGGCATTACATTTTGCGATAGGGGGTGGAGGGTCAGAGGGTGTTTTTGCCAAGTGAGCCCGGAGTCACAGTCACTAACGTCTTCTTCTTCCTGAATAAAAGTGAGATTATGCTGCATACTTGTTCATATTTTAAGTAGTTTGCACAGACAAAATGTTTTAAAAACAATAAAGTTTCTAATACCCGCCTTCTCTGAACAGTTAGCTTGCTGCCCCATCCCCCTCCTCCCTATCCTCTGTTGTGTGAATCCATGGACTAGCCTCCTCCCTCCTGCCATGCATGGTCTGATGTGCTGCCACTGCCCTCAATTTAGTATGATGTACCAGTCCACTCCTCCTGCCTTCCATTGCCCAATTCTATGCCCCATCATTGACCTCCTGCTTAAACTCTGTGCTTAGCTTGCTGCCCCTATTCTCCTTCCCCCTGCCCTCCGATGTCTTTGTGCATGCCCCTGCTCCATCCTTTTTGCCCACCATGTCCCATGGACCTGCCACTCCTATCTACTCTGAGTGTTCTGTTGAGCTGCCACTCCCCTCCCACCTGCCTAGCATTGTCAGATGACTGTAACCTGTCCCTGCCACCTCCACCCTGCCTGTCCACATGCCATGCCTCTATCCTCTTCCTCCTGTCCTACATGGTCCATTGTACTGCCACACCCTTCTGCCCTCCCTGGTCTGTTGTGCTGCAACTGCTCCTCCTGCCTGCCCCGTGTGGTCTGTTGTGAGGCCCCTTCCCCTGAACTTTCTTGTCTGTGCACAGGTCCTGACCCTCCCTTCTATCCTCCATCGTCCTTTGTGCATGCCCCTGCACCCTCCTTCTTGCCCATCATAGCCATTGTGCTGCCACTAACCCTCCCACTTGCCATGCATGGTCTTCTGTGCTGCCATGGCCCCTCCCACCTTCCCTGTGTGGTCAGTTAGCTGCCCCTGACCCCCTCCCACCTTCCCTCCATGGTCTGTGTGTATGCCATCACAGTCTCACTGTTGCTCTTCATGTTGTGTCTTGCTTCTAGTGCCCATCCTGCCTGACCTCCATGGCCATCTTGCTGCTCCTGCCCTGCCCCCTTGCCCCCAGCCCTCTGTTTACATGTGCAGACCCCTACTCCCTCCCTCCTGGCTTGTCTGTTCCATTGTAATGCCCCTGATCCGTCCCTCCTGCCCTTAATGGTCTGTTATGCTGCAGCCTTCTCTCCTGTCTGTCCATTATGGTCAGCTAGCTACCATTGCCTCTTGCCCCTCTGTTCTCTGTTGTCCATGTGCATGGTCCTGTCCCCTCCCTCTTGCTTTCTATGGATTGTTGTGCTGCACTCCCGTACTGCATGCCCTGTGTGGTGTATTGTGCTGCTGCAAACCCTGATGCCTGCCCTGCAGGATCAGTTTGGTGCACCTCTCCATGTCTCTCCTGTCCTCTGTTATCCAAGTCCATGTCCCTATCCCATTTCCTTCCATGATCCAATGTACCATACTTGCGAACATTTTGAACTTGGTAAGAGGGAGATTTTGAAAAAAAACTGGGGTATTGATTTTCCCCTTTGAGTTACATTGAAAAAGAGGATATTGTAGACAGGAGACAGATCAAATAAAGCCCATTTGAGCTTAAAAACATTGGACGTTTCCTGGCTGAATCGGGTCTGTTGGCATGTATGGTTGTACTACCATTGCCTCTTCCTTCTGCCCACAATGGTCTATTACATTGCCACAGCCTTGAAGGAGGGTAGATTTTGTATCACAGGGGGCCCCTGGCCCGTTCTGTCCACACCTGAAGTATGAGACCCTTGTCCTTGCCCTGCCAGCCGCATTTGTAGGCCGTATTAAATTGACCAGCGGGTCCTGTGTTGCTATATAATTATCCTGAGACATCCTTACCACTCAGCCAGCATAAAACCCCTGTGTAGGCCCTTCTGTTCAATATGTAGGCCTCTTTGTTAAATTGACCATAGCTCTGCAATTTTAGTGTATAGCAGTCTGAAGGCAGGTCTGCGAGGCCTTCTGCTCCAAACTAGTAGCCCCCACCCTACCCGAGTGCTCCGTGCTCGGTATCAAAGTTCAACATCCCCCTGAAGCTGTCGACATACAGTAGGCTGCATCCTGGACTGGTACTTGCTTCCTGGGCAGGTTTCCCGCTTTTAAGGAAGTGGCAACCGCAGAGCGTCAAGTTAGGAGAACTGAGGAGATTTTATACATGAATATATTGAATTCCTGTACAATACCCATTATTTTCTGCTTGCTCTATGGAACTTACGATAAGCGATTAGCCTGAGAGACTGACCTTTTCACCCAGTCCATTGTCAGCATTAAGTGGGTAAATGACGAAATGTCTGGTAAAATCTGCAGACAAAGCTTTTGGGTAGCATACGTAGGTAGATGTAGCGTGCAAAGGAGCCCACAAAATGATATAAAAAGGGAGCACCCACAGATATCGACGGACAACCTCGCCGTCTGTATGTAGGTTAACAGGCTGTGCAGGTTTTCCCCAAGAACTGGGAGCTGTCTTCCTTTGCTTAAAATGTCTTGCTCTGCTTTGCTTGAAGTATCTTATTCTATTTTACCTATATGAAATGTCATGTTATGTTTAACCATTGTTCTCTTTACTTTTGCATTTAAAAGATGTTGTATTGTAATTGCAGGAATGCTTGCTCTAAGAGTAAATGTGAGTGTCCCTAGGTAACATTTTCCTTGGTGTAACTTGTTTCTCATGATGCATTTATAGATGTGTTTTCTCTCTCTCTCTGTCAGTCCATTAATTGAGATACAGAGAATATCATGACAGCTGTATGATTATCTGGATTCTGTATTTTGTACTTTATGTCTCTATTCTGCGGTTTCTTTGAAGTTGCATCTTCTCATTAAACTGCCATTGTATTCTGCCTCCAATTCCATGTCTCATATGTCTGTTTTCTTCATTTTTGGAGCAAGCGTTCCTAGGCACCCCGGCTCAAATTAAGGTGCCCCTTTTGTCCCTGACTCACTCTCCTGCTCAGTTCTGTGGTGGCTCCCGGGGCTCTGGGGACCGCCCCTAGCTTCCTTGACCCGTAATAGATCTTCCCTCCAACAGCCTCTCTTGCAAGTCCTGTATTGTTGGTTTGTTGCCCCTGCCCCCCTTTCCACTGCCCTCCATAGTCTGTTGTGCTTCCACGGCCCTTCCTGCCTGCTCAGTGTGGTTAAATTGTTGCCTTTGCACCCTCCTACCTGCCTTCAATTTTCAGAGTCCGTGCCCCTGGCCTCTGCCTCTCAACAGTATCCTAATGAACAACTAGATTGCTAACATTCTATATTTATTACAAAAGTGTGGAACGCCTGACATCATCTTGATGTAATCAAAAGTGTAATACCTAGAGCATTCCTTTAGAAATTACATATATGAGAGGGTCTTATTGGCATCAAAATTATGGTTAGTGCTCTAAAAGACTAAAATAAGGACATATTTTCTGAGTTTTCAAATAGCGACAAAGCACTTTTAAATTATTTGTTATCTTTATGTTTTTTTATCTAGTTGACAACTTGATTAAATGTTGCACTTAGGGGAGAGGATGTGGTGTTACTTCCAGAACTGCAGACTTTGCAACTGGGGAACCAGGTTGAAGTTTCTGCTTCAGCTCGACATTCTGTGATTCTGGTCAAATCACTTAGTCTCCCCATGTCTACAACCAAAATGAATTTGTTCTTGTGTGATGTAACCAATGCTCATGTAAAGCACTCCAATACCTGACAAGTCTGCACTATATAACACTGCAAAAACACAAAATAATAAGTGTTTTGCACACTTCTGTCATTGGGCTATATTTGGGCTATATCTGGGTGATTTTGGGCTACATTTGGGCTCTTTTGTCTCCGGTGGCCATCTTGGGAGATTTATTTGTTATGAAGTTTCCTAATTTCCTCATGTACTGCAGTCTCCTCAGTCGGAAATGCTTTCAGTTTTTTACTTTGATTCCATCATGAAGGTATTCAGATATGTCACACATTTGCCATGAATTCTGAATGTTAGCACTCTAGTTGCTCATTAGATCACTGTAGTAAAACTACTGTTCACCATGGAAGTCTGCTCCTGGTATTAAAAGTGCATGTTTCAGTCTGCATGTCAGAATTTTTTAATGAAATAGAAGAGGATTTGAGAAGTCACTCAAAATGTGCCCTCATTTTCTTTCTTCAGCATTAATCATAATTTCTATGGCAAAATGAACCCCCTCATTGTGTTCCTTTTTAAATTAAATGTTTTAAGTGTTACCAGTTTATTCCAATCAAGATGGCTTCAGGTGTGCCATACATTTGTCATAATGAAGACAGTAAGTGCTCTAGTTGTTTTTAAGAACATTCTTGGACATTCTGTCATTGGGCTATACTTGGGCTACATCTGGGTGATATTTGGGCTACATTTGGGCTCTTTTGTCTCTGGTGGCCATCTTGTGAGACTTATTTGTTATGAAGTTTCCTAATTTCCTCATTTACTGCAGTCTCCTCAGTAGGAAATACTTTCAGTTTTTTACTTTGATTCCATCAAGAAGGCATTCAAATGTGTCACACATTTGCCATAAAATCAGAATGTTAGCACTCTTTTTGCTCATTAGATCACTGTAGTAAAGCTACTGCTCACCAGGGAAAACTGCTGCTGGTATTGAAAGTGCATGTTTCAGTCTGCATGTCAGGATTTGAGAAGTCACTCAAAATGTGCCCTAATTTTTCTTTCTGCAGCACTAATCATACTTTTTATGGAAAAATGAACCCCCTCATTTTGTTCCTTTTTAAATTAAATGTTTTAAGAGTTACCACTTTAATCCAAGCAAGATGGCTTCAGGTGTGCCATACATTTATCATAAGTAGGACGGTTAGCGCTCTAGTAGTTCTTTGGAACACTCTGGAAAGCTGCAGTAGAACACAAAGGAATCAACTGACAGTCTCTGCCCTTGTTGGATGTACATGTTTTACTGAGAATGTCAGACTTCATTCTCACATGACTGAGAAAGATAATGTGAATTTACAGAAAATAAGCTCTCAGTTTAGCTTATAGATCACCTTCCAAACCTCTGTGGTAAAAGCATGAGAAAATATTTTTCTCTCAATCATGATATCCCAGCAGAAGGCTTTTTCACATGGTGAAATCACCTTAGAACATACCACAATTCCTAAAATGAGTATGGTACCATCAACAAATGATTTATAATGTAACTAAAGTCTTAAAATCTTCTATTAACTGCAATGCTTTTTAATGAGGTGCTATCATGTATATTGGTCCCAAGATGGCTGCCAACACTTCTTGGATGAAGTGCTGACAGCCAATCAGATCTCAGGATGAGATGTGTGGTTAGGCTCCGCCCACATATATATATTGATTTAAATGCTATTTTCTCAGGAACTACTGAACAGATTTACACCAGACCTACAAAAGGCACTTCCTTGACCTGAGGACTACCTCTCTGCCAAATTTCAAGTAACTCTGTTCAGCCGTTCGGGCTGTAGCTGTGTCTAAAGGTCCTATGGAAAAATGCATGGGAAAAAAGCGTTTTGGGACCCCCCTTTTTTCTCAGCCCCCGCTTGACGAATCCCCCCGAGACTTTCAGGGTAGGAGCGGAGCGTAGCGCCCCACCTATTTTGAAAATTTCGCGAGGATTCCTCGACCGGCGCCAATGTTATTCCAAATAGAATGTTGCGGATTTCCTATGGAAACAGGGTCCTAACTATAACTATCTACTGGTGACCGCCAGTAGATATATATATATATATATATATATATATATATATATATATATATATATATATATATATATATATATATTCACAGAAAAAACCATAGGTTTCAGGCACGTTATAGTTAGGAATTAGCATTTAAAAAACCTCAGAAATTCACTGAAAAAACCATAGGTTTCAGGGGTGTTATAGTTAGCTGGACTTTTCACTTGTACAAAACCATTGAAATTCCCCCGTTATAGTTAGTTCAGCTAACTATAACTCGCGCGCCC
The DNA here is from genome assembly GCF_964204655.1 of Triturus cristatus. Lineage (NCBI taxonomy): Eukaryota > Metazoa > Chordata > Amphibia > Caudata > Salamandridae > Triturus > Triturus cristatus. Next base: position 749,241,950 of record NC_140586.1, read on the forward strand.
GCAATGCACTGCTGATGACGTCACATATTACATCACTCATGACATGGTCAGTGACATCACTCATGACATCACTGATGACATCTCAAATGACATCACTGATGACATCACTGATGACATCATCCAGTGAATGTGTGTGTTTCTGAAAATTAAATATGTTTTATATATGTATATCTCAAGGTCGATGGAAGAATAAATGGGTATATAAGTGTCTAAATGGATGATTTGTTTTTGAAAAATTGATTGTGTAACTGACTGATTAAGTGTTTCATAGTGAATACATGGCTTAGTGAGTAATGTTTAAATATGTAAATATCTGTATCAGTCTCTCACTTTGTGTATAAGTGGCTGCATGGGTTGGTGAGTAGCTACATGGGTGTTTATATAGGTTATTAGTTGGTTTTATGAGTATCAGTCTGAGTGTCTGCATGGTTCGGTGGGGGTATTACGTAGTGCATAGGTGCATGAATGAATGACTCACTCTTTGTATGTGTTGAAGACAGCATGTGTGCAGGACTCTATGGGTGGATGAGTGAGTGTATGGGTGTGTTAGTGAGTGAATGACTGTCTCAAGAGGGTCTTTATGAGTAACTACATATGTTTTAAACTAGTATATGTGACTATTGGTGTATATAAGCGAGTATATGTGACAGTGAGAGATTGAAAGAGTTCCTATATGAATAAGTATGTGTTTCTATAAGTGATTGTTTAAAAGACTAAGTATGTGTAAGTTTCCGTAGAAGTAAGTGTGGTGGTGTGTGTTTAACTGTATATGCAAGTAAATGTATGTTTGATTCTTTATTAGCATGAGTGACTATGTGTGTGAGTACCTCTATGGATGAGTGGCATTGTGTAACAGGATGTATAGGTGTATGAGTACATATGATGAGTGAGTACATGTATGAGTGACTGTATTGGACTGTTGGTGAATGAGTGGATGTGTATGTGGATCTTAGAATTACTGAAGAGGTTGTTGTAACTGGTATTGGTATGTCCATTGTTTTGAAAATTTTAGTCTCTATTTTTGAATGTGTGTATCAAAGGTTATATTAGGGTGAGAGGAGGTCTGCCACTCTATCACAAGGATGATGTCATCAGTGATGTCATTTGAGATGTCATCAGTGATGTCATGAGTGATGTCACTGACCATGTCATGAGTGATGTAATATGTGACGTCATCAGCAGTGCATTGCGGGCGCGCGAGTTATAGTTAGCTGAACTAACTATAACGGGGGAATTTCAATGGTTTTGTACAAGTGAAAAGTCCAGCTAACTATAACACCCCTGAAACCTATGGTTTTTTCAGTGAATTTCTGAGGTTTTTTAAATGCTAATTCCTAACTATAACGTGCCTGAAACCTATGGTTTTTTCTGTTAATTTCAAAGGTTTTTTAAATGCTAATTTCTAACTATGCCTACAGAGATAGGACATGTGAAGAAAGAAGAAAAAATGCACAGAAAGAAACAAAAGAAGTGCAGAAAGAAGCAACAGAAGTCCTCAAATAGATAAGTGCAGGAAGAAGGATAACGTGCAGAAAGAACAAAAAGAAGAGCAGAAAGAAGCCTTGTTGCAAAATCATCCTGTACCCTCAACTTTTTCAGACGGATACTGGTGGTAACTGAGTCTGACTAACCAGTACTAGAGCCAGTGCTATGTTAAAAGACACTTAGAATACAGTGAAAACACCTACATACACTAGGGAACACTATGCGTTGGGGTACCCCTGTGATTAGCCTTACCTCCTCTATAAGGCCCTAGTATATAATAGGGCATGGGGATTAAAACTACCTCTTAAAACAGGCCACAGGGCGTTTTTGCACATGTTAACTCAGGCCCCGTCCCCTCCTTTCACCATTGTGTAAACACGCCCTGTGTCCGTTTTTAGTTGGGAGATTAAGTTCATTTGAGTCCTGAGGGTCCCTAGGGTCCAACTAGCCCACTAGGTACCTCCAGTAAGTGCCACAGAGCTGCGTTGCAGAGAGGTGTAAAAAGTGGCACGGCCTGGACCACCTCTCTGCAATGCAGCTCAGTGGCGCTTACTGGAAGCACTTGGTGGGCTAGATAGCCCCCAGGGGCCCTCAGTATTGAAGGGAAATTATATCCCCAATTTAAAACGTGCCATGGTGCGTGTTTGCACACGTCACCTCAGGCCCCGTCCCCTCCCTTCACCACTGTGTAAACGCGCCCTGTGGCTGTTCTAAATTGAGAGATTAAGTCCCCTTGAATCCTAAGGGTCCCTAGGGTCACACTAGACCACTAGGAACCTCCAGTAAGCGCCACAGAGCTGCGTTGCAGAGAGGTGTAAAAAGGGGCTTGGCCTCAGAACACCTGTCTGCAGCGCAGCTCCCTGGCGCATACTGGAGATGCCTGTTGGGGGCGCATTTGCAGAGTGCTGCATGGAGGGGGCATGGCCTCCGGCACGATGCCAGTCTTTTATTTATTTTATTTTTTTAAGAAGGGGGGCTGTGTGGTTCCCCTTCTTATTCTAATTTATTGGCCCTGATGACCCCATCCCCCAGGGCCTGTCTCCTAATTATATTTTTTTGACCCCAATCCCCAGGGCCGGCCACTGTTTTTTATTATTTTAAAAAAATATATATTTATAGACACACCTAGGACATGCTGGACAAACCGTACGTACCTATCACCATGACGATTTGCGTGATATTCATTAAAAGGCGACTATGCATGCAATTAATCCACGTGGAATGTATTTACACCACTAGTGAAGCTCTGACATGTCTGATGCTCTACCGTGCCTAATCCCGGTAGACACCCTTGTCGTTTATTTATACAAACATGGGTAGCTATTGACGGGCACATTTAATACACATGCACACCAAGCCATTCAAAGGGGATTCGACAAAAATTCGACCAAAACTATGCAAGAAACCCCCCTCACAGTTAATAAAACACACATCCACTGCCGGATGCGTAATACTTTTTATTTTACTCTCTGGAAAGGGGACGAACATCACTTGCGAGTCACAGCGCGCTCCTGACAGAGCCCAATGCTGTGTTACACCCACCATTGCCTGCCGAGTGCCACACACCTCTGTATTGTATTCCACTAGCTAGTGCATATGCTATGACACTCTCTAGCCCATGTGCACTGTAACACCACCCCGTGAAAATGTCATGCCACACTTGTCTTCGCACGGGTTATATTGCCCCATCTAACGTGCCTTCCTCGATGCCTATGTTATAACGCACAGTGCTATGCCATACATATTACAATTTGGGATCCATATCTTTGTCACAGTGCATATGCAACGTTACACTCCCCAGCACATATTTTATATTACAACTTTAGAGACTAGTTAGGTTACACAACACTGCCCTGTGCATATTACACTCCAAGGCGCATATCGCATAGCACGCGCTAGTGCCTGTGCTATCTCGCGCTCTCCAATGAATCTGTCATTGCGCACAATGTATTGCATATTATATTTCACGCCTGGTTCATCTTATATCACACTTTTTGGTGCATAGTTTATACCATACACTATATCTAGTTTTCATTTTCAATCGTGCTCTCAGGACTATGTTCTATATAACACTGTGTTCACCTACCCTTTTCACGGGCATTACATTTTGCGATAGGGGGTGGAGGGTCAGAGGGTGTTTTTGCCAAGTGAGCCCGGAGTCACAGTCACTAACGTCTTCTTCTTCCTGAATAAAAGTGAGATTATGCTGCATACTTGTTCATATTTTAAGTAGTTTGCACAGACAAAATGTTTTAAAAACAATAAAGTTTCTAATACCCGCCTTCTCTGAACAGTTAGCTTGCTGCCCCATCCCCCTCCTCCCTATCCTCTGTTGTGTGAATCCATGGACTAGCCTCCTCCCTCCTGCCATGCATGGTCTGATGTGCTGCCACTGCCCTCAATTTAGTATGATGTACCAGTCCACTCCTCCTGCCTTCCATTGCCCAATTCTATGCCCCATCATTGACCTCCTGCTTAAACTCTGTGCTTAGCTTGCTGCCCCTATTCTCCTTCCCCCTGCCCTCCGATGTCTTTGTGCATGCCCCTGCTCCATCCTTTTTGCCCACCATGTCCCATGGACCTGCCACTCCTATCTACTCTGAGTGTTCTGTTGAGCTGCCACTCCCCTCCCACCTGCCTAGCATTGTCAGATGACTGTAACCTGTCCCTGCCCCCTCCACCCTGCCTGTCCACATGCCATGCCTCTATCCTCTTCCTCCTGTCCTACATGGTCCATTGTACTGCCACACCCTTCTGCCCTCCCTGGTCTGTTGTGCTGCAACTGCTCCTCCTGCCTGCCCCGTGTGGTCTGTTGTGAGGCCCCTTCCCCTGAACTTTCTTGTCTGTGCACAGGTCCTGACCCTCCCTTCTATCCTCCATCGTCCTTTGTGCATGCCCCTGCACCCTCCTTCTTGCCCATCATAGCCATTGTGCTGCCACTAACCCTCCCACTTGCCATGCATGGTCTTCTGTGCTGCCATGGCCCCTCCCACCTTCCCTGTGTGGTCAGTTAGCTGCCCCTGACCCCCTCCCACCTTCCCTCCATGGTCTGTGTGTATGCCATCACAGTCTCACTGTTGCTCTTCATGTTGTGTCTTGCTTCTAGTGCCCATCCTGCCTGACCTCCATGGCCATCTTGCTGCTCCTGCCCTGCCCCCTTGCCCCCAGCCCTCTGTTTACATGTGCAGACCCCTACTCCCTCCCTCCTGGCTTGTCTGTTCCATTGTAATGCCCCTGATCCGTCCCTCCTGCCCTTAATGGTCTGTTATGCTGCAGCCTTCTCTCCTGTCTGTCCATTATGGTCAGCTAGCTACCATTGCCTCTTGCCCCTCTGTTCTCTGTTGTCCATGTGCATGGTCCTGTCCCCTCCCTCTTGCTTTCTATGGATTGTTGTGCTGCACTCCCGTACTGCATGCCCTGTGTGGTGTATTGTGCTGCTGCAAACCCTGATGCCTGCCCTGCAGGATCAGTTTGGTGCACCTCTCCATGTCTCTCCTGTCCTCTGTTATCCAAGTCCATGTCCCTATCCCATTTCCTTCCATGATCCAATGTACCATACTTGCGAACATTTTGAACTTGGTAAGAGGGAGATTTTGAAAAAAAACTGGGGTATTGATTTTCCCCTTTGAGTTACATTGAAAAAGAGGATATTGTAGACAGGAGACAGATCAAATAAAGCCCATTTGAGCTTAAAAACATTGGACGTTTCCTGGCTGAATCGGGTCTGTTGGCATGTATGGTTGTACTACCATTGCCTCTTCCTTCTGCCCACAATGGTCTATTACATTGCCACAGCCTTGAAGGAGGGTAGATTTTGTATCACAGGGGGCCCCTGGCCCGTTCTGTCCACACCTGAAGTATGAGACCCTTGTCCTTGCCCTGCCAGCCGCATTTGTAGGCCGTATTAAATTGACCAGCGGGTCCTGTGTTGCTATATAATTATCCTGAGACATCCTTACCACTCAGCCAGCATAAAACCCCTGTGTAGGCCCTTCTGTTCAATATGTAGGCCTCTTTGTTAAATTGACCATAGCTCTGCAATTTTAGTGTATAGCAGTCTGAAGGCAGGTCTGCGAGGCCTTCTGCTCCAAACTAGTAGCCCCCACCCTACCCGAGTGCTCCGTGCTCGGTATCAAAGTTCAACATCCCCCTGAAGCTGTCGACATACAGTAGGCTGCATCCTGGACTGGTACTTGCTTCCTGGGCAGGTTTCCCGCTTTTAAGGAAGTGGCAACCGCAGAGCGTCAAGTTAGGAGAACTGAGGAGATTTTATACATGAATATATTGAATTCCTGTACAATACCCATTATTTTCTGCTTGCTCTATGGAACTTACGATAAGCGATTAGCCTGAGAGACTGACCTTTTCACCCAGTCCATTGTCAGCATTAAGTGGGTAAATGACGAAATGTCTGGTAAAATCTGCAGACAAAGCTTTTGGGTAGCATACGTAGGTAGATGTAGCGTGCAAAGGAGCCCACAAAATGATATAAAAAGGGAGCACCCACAGATATCGACGGACAACCTCGCCGTCTGTATGTAGGTTAACAGGCTGTGCAGGTTTTCCCCAAGAACTGGGAGCTGTCTTCCTTTGCTTAAAATGTCTTGCTCTGCTTTGCTTGAAGTATCTTATTCTATTTTACCTATATGAAATGTCATGTTATGTTTAACCATTGTTCTCTTTACTTTTGCATTTAAAAGATGTTGTATTGTAATTGCAGGAATGCTTGCTCTAAGAGTAAATGTGAGTGTCCCTAGGTAACATTTTCCTTGGTGTAACTTGTTTCTCATGATGCATTTATAGATGTGTTTTCTCTCTCTCTCTGTCAGTCCATTAATTGAGATACAGAGAATATCATGACAGCTGTATGATTATCTGGATTCTGTATTTTGTACTTTATGTCTCTATTCTGCGGTTTCTTTGAAGTTGCATCTTCTCATTAAACTGCCATTGTATTCTGCCTCCAATTCCATGTCTCATATGTCTGTTTTCTTCATTTTTGGAGCAAGCGTTCCTAGGCACCCCGGCTCAAATTAAGGTGCCCCTTTTGTCCCTGACTCACTCTCCTGCTCAGTTCTGTGGTGGCTCCCGGGGCTCTGGGGACCGCCCCTAGCTTCCTTGACCCGTAATAGATCTTCCCTCCAACAGCCTCTCTTGCAAGTCCTGTATTGTTGGTTTGTTGCCCCTGCCCCCCTTTCCACTGCCCTCCATAGTCTGTTGTGCTTCCACGGCCCTTCCTGCCTGCTCAGTGTGGTTAAATTGTTGCCTTTGCACCCTCCTACCTGCCTTCAATTTTCAGAGTCCGTGCCCCTGGCCTCTGCCTCTCAACAGTATCCTAATGAACAACTAGATTGCTAACATTCTATATTTATTACAAAAGTGTGGAACGCCTGACATCATCTTGATGTAATCAAAAGTGTAATACCTAGAGCATTCCTTTAGAAATTACATATATGAGAGGGTCTTATTGGCATCAAAATTATGGTTAGTGCTCTAAAAGACTAAAATAAGGACATATTTTCTGAGTTTTCAAATAGCGACAAAGCACTTTTAAATTATTTGTTATCTTTATGTTTTTTTATCTAGTTGACAACTTGATTAAATGTTGCACTTAGGGGAGAGGATGTGGTGTTACTTCCAGAACTGCAGACTTTGCAACTGGGGAACCAGGTTGAAGTTTCTGCTTCAGCTCGACATTCTGTGATTCTGGTCAAATCACTTAGTCTCCCCATGTCTACAACCAAAATGAATTTGTTCTTGTGTGATGTAACCAATGCTCATGTAAAGCACTCCAATACCTGACAAGTCTGCACTATATAACACTGCAAAAACACAAAATAATAAGTGTTTTGCACACTTCTGTCATTGGGCTATATTTGGGCTATATCTGGGTGATTTTGGGCTACATTTGGGCTCTTTTGTCTCCGGTGGCCATCTTGGGAGATTTATTTGTTATGAAGTTTCCTAATTTCCTCATGTACTGCAGTCTCCTCAGTCGGAAATGCTTTCAGTTTTTTACTTTGATTCCATCATGAAGGTATTCAGATATGTCACACATTTGCCATGAATTCTGAATGTTAGCACTCTAGTTGCTCATTAGATCACTGTAGTAAAACTACTGTTCACCATGGAAGTCTGCTCCTGGTATTAAAAGTGCATGTTTCAGTCTGCATGTCAGAATTTTTTAATGAAATAGAAGAGGATTTGAGAAGTCACTCAAAATGTGCCCTCATTTTCTTTCTTCAGCATTAATCATAATTTCTATGGCAAAATGAACCCCCTCATTGTGTTCCTTTTTAAATTAAATGTTTTAAGTGTTACCAGTTTATTCCAATCAAGATGGCTTCAGGTGTGCCATACATTTGTCATAATGAAGACAGTAAGTGCTCTAGTTGTTTTTAAGAACATTCTTGGACATTCTGTCATTGGGCTATACTTGGGCTACATCTGGGTGATATTTGGGCTACATTTGGGCTCTTTTGTCTCTGGTGGCCATCTTGTGAGACTTATTTGTTATGAAGTTTCCTAATTTCCTCATTTACTGCAGTCTCCTCAGTAGGAAATACTTTCAGTTTTTTACTTTGATTCCATCAAGAAGGCATTCAAATGTGTCACACATTTGCCATAAAATCAGAATGTTAGCACTCTTTTTGCTCATTAGATCACTGTAGTAAAGCTACTGCTCACCAGGGAAAACTGCTGCTGGTATTGAAAGTGCATGTTTCAGTCTGCATGTCAGGATTTGAGAAGTCACTCAAAATGTGCCCTAATTTTTCTTTCTGCAGCACTAATCATACTTTTTATGGAAAAATGAACCCCCTCATTTTGTTCCTTTTTAAATTAAATGTTTTAAGAGTTACCACTTTAATCCAAGCAAGATGGCTTCAGGTGTGCCATACATTTATCATAAGTAGGACGGTTAGCGCTCTAGTAGTTCTTTGGAACACTCTGGAAAGCTGCAGTAGAACACAAAGGAATCAACTGACAGTCTCTGCCCTTGTTGGATGTACATGTTTTACTGAGAATGTCAGACTTCATTCTCACATGACTGAGAAAGATAATGTGAATTTACAGAAAATAAGCTCTCAGTTTAGCTTATAGATCACCTTCCAAACCTCTGTGGTAAAAGCATGAGAAAATATTTTTCTCTCAATCATGATATCCCAGCAGAAGGCTTTTTCACATGGTGAAATCACCTTAGAACATACCACAATTCCTAAAATGAGTATGGTACCATCAACAAATGATTTATAATGTAACTAAAGTCTTAAAATCTTCTATTAACTGCAATGCTTTTTAATGAGGTGCTATCATGTATATTGGTCCCAAGATGGCTGCCAACACTTCTTGGATGAAGTGCTGACAGCCAATCAGATCTCAGGATGAGATGTGTGGTTAGGCTCCGCCCACATATATATATTGATTTAAATGCTATTTTCTCAGGAACTACTGAACAGATTTACACCAGACCTACAAAAGGCACTTCCTTGACCTGAGGACTACCTCTCTGCCAAATTTCAAGTAACTCTGTTCAGCCGTTCGGGCTGTAGCTGTGTCTAAAGGTCCTATGGAAAAATGCATGGGAAAAAAGCGTTTTGGGACCCCCCTTTTTTCTCAGCCCCCGCTTGACGAATCCCCCCGAGACTTTCAGGGTAGGAGCGGAGCGTAGCGCCCCACCTATTTTGAAAATTTCGCGAGGATTCCTCGACCGGCGCCAATGTTATTCCAAATAGAATGTTGCGGATTTCCTATGGAAACAGGGTCCTAACTATAACTATCTACTGGTGACCGCCAGTAGATAATATATATATATATATATATATATATATATATATATATATATATATATATATATATATATATATATTCACAGAAAAAACCATAGGTTTCAGGCACGTTATAGTTAGGAATTAGCATTTAAAAAACCTCAGAAATTCACTGAAAAAACCATAGGTTTCAGGGGTGTTATAGTTAGCTGGACTTTTCACTTGTACAAAACCATTGAAATTCCCCCGTTATAGTTAGTTCAGCTAACTATAACTCGCGCGCCCGCAATGCACTGCTGATGACGTCACATATTACATCACTCATGACATGGTCAGTGACATCACTCATGACATCACTGATGACATCTCAAATGACATCACTGATGACATCACTGATGACATCATCCAGTGAATGTGTGTGTTTCTGAAAATTAAATATGTTTTATATATGTATATCTCAAGGTCGATGGAAGAATAAATGGGTATATAAGTGTCTAAATGGATGATTTGTTTTTGAAAAATTGATTGTGTAACTGACTGATTAAGTGTTTCATAGTGAATACATGGCTTAGTGAGTAATGTTTAAATATGTAAATATCTGTATCAGTCTCTCACTTTGTGTATAAGTGGCTGCATGGGTTGGTGAGTAGCTACATGGGTGTTTATATAGGTTATTAGTTGGTTTTATGAGTATCAGTCTGAGTGTCTGCATGGTTCGGTGGGGGTATTACGTAGTGCATAGGTGCATGAATGAATGACTCACTCTTTGTATGTGTTGAAGACAGCATGTGTGCAGGACTCTATGGGTGGATGAGTGAGTGTATGGGTGTGTTAGTGAGTGAATGACTGTCTCAAGAGGGTCTTTATGAGTAACTACATATGTTTTAAACTAGTATATGTGACTATTGGTGTATATAAGCGAGTATATGTGACAGTGAGAGATTGAAAGAGTTCCTATATGAATAAGTATGTGTTTCTATAAGTGATTGTTTAAAAGACTAAGTATGTGTAAGTTTCCGTAGAAGTAAGTGTGGTGGTGTGTGTTTAACTGTATATGCAAGTAAATGTATGTTTGATTCTTTATTAGCATGAGTGACTATGTGTGTGAGTACCTCTATGGATGAGTGGCATTGTGTAACAGGATGTATAGGTGTATGAGTACATATGATGAGTGAGTACATGTATGAGTGACTGTATAGGACTGTTGGTGAATGAGTGGATGTGTATGTGGATCTTAGAATTACTGTATAGGTTGTTGTAACTGGTATTGGTATGTCCATTGTTTTTAAAATTTTAATTTCTATTTTTGAATGTGTGTATCAAAGGTTATATTAGGGGAAGAGGAGGTCTGCCACTCTATCACAAGGATGATGTCATCAGTGATGTCATCAGTGATGTCATTTGAGATGTCATCAGTGATGTCATGAGTGATGTCACTGACCATGTCATGAGTGATGTAATATGTGACGTCATCAGCAGTGCATTGCGGGCGCGCGAGTTATAGTTAGCTGAACTAACTATAACGGGGGAATTTCAATGGTTTTGTACAAGTGAAAAGTCCAGCTAACTATAACACCCCTGAAACCTATGGTTTTTTCAGTGAATTTCTGAGGTTTTTTAAATGCTAATTCCTAACTATAACGTGCCTGAAACCTATGGTTTTTTCTGTGAATTTCAAAGGTTTTTTAAATGCTAATTTCTAACTATGCCTACAGAGATAGGACATGTGAAGAAAGAAGAAAAAATGCACAGAAAGAAACAAAAGAAGTGCAGAAAGAAGCAACAGAAGTCCTCAAATACGAAGATAAGTGCAGGAAGAAGGATAACGTGCAGAAAGAACAAAAAGAAGAGCAGAAAGAAGCCTTGTTGCAAAATCATCCTGTACCCTCAACTTTTTCAGACGGATACTGGTGGTAACTGAGTCTGACTAACCAGTCCTAGAGCCAGTGCTATGTTAAAAGACACTTAGAATACAGTGAAAACACCTACATACACTAGGGAACATTATGCGTTGGGGTCCCCCTGTGATTAGCATGACCTCCTCTGTAAGCCCCTAGTGTATAATAGGGCATGGGGATTAAAACTACCTCTTAAAACAGGCCACAGGGCGTTTTTGCACACGTTAACTCAGGCCTCGTCCCCTCCCTTCACCACTGTGTAAACACGCCCTGTGTCCATTTTTAGTTGGGAGATTAAGTTCATTTGAATCCTGAGGGTCCCTAGGGTCCAACTAGCCCACTAGGTACCTCCAGTAAGTGCCACAGAGCTGCGTTGCAGAGAGGTGTAAAAAGTGGCACGGCCTGGACCACCTCTCTGCAATGCAGCTCAGTGGCGCTTACTGGAAGCACTTGGTGGGCTAGTTAGCCCCCAGGGGCCCTCAGTATTGAAGGGAAATTATATCCCCAATTTAAAACGTGCCATAGTGCGTGTTTGCACACGTCACCTCAGGCCCCGTCCCCTCCCTTCACCACTGTGTAAACGCGCCCTGTGGCTGTTCTAAGTTGAGAGATTAAGTCCCCCTGAATCCTAAGGGTCCCTAGGGTCAAACTAGACCACTAGGTACCTCCAGTAAGCGCCACAGAGCTGCGTTGCAGAGAGGTGTAAAAAGGGGCTTGGCCTCAGAACACCTGGCTGCAGCGCAGCTCCCTGGCGCATACTGGAGATGCCTGTTGGGGGCGCGTTTGCAGAGTGCTGCACGGAGGGGGCATGGCCTCCGGCACGATGCCAGTCTTTTATTTATTTTAGTTTTTTAAGAAGGGGGGCTGTTTGGTTCCCCTTCTTATTCTAATTTATTGGCCCTGATGACCCCATCCCCCAGGGCCAGTCTCCTAATTATATTTTTTTGACCCCAATCCCCAGGGCCGGCCACTGTTTTTTATTATTTTTAAAAAATATATATTTATAGACACACCTAGGACATGCTGGACAAACCGTACGTACCTATCACCATGACGATTTGCGTGATATTCATTAAAAGGCGACTATGCATGCAATGAATCCACGTGGAATGTATTTACACCACTAGTGAAGCTCTGACATGTCTGATGCCCTACCGTGCCTAATCCTGGTAGACACCCTTGTCGTTTATTTATACAAACATGGGTAGCTATTGACGGGCACATTTAATACACATGCACACCAAGCCATTCAAAGGGGATTCGACAAAAATTCGACCAAAACTATGCAAGAAACCCCCCTCACGGTTAATAAAACACACATCCACTGCCGGATGTGTAATACTTTTTATTTTACTCTCTGGAAAGGGGACGAACATCACTTGAGAGTCACAGCGTGCTCCTGACAGAGCCCAATGCTGTGTTACACCCACCATTGCCTGCCGAGTGCCACACACCTCTGTGTTGTATTCCACTAGCTAGTGCATATGCTATGACACTCTCTAGCCCATGTGCACTGTAACACCACCCCGTGAATATGTCATGCCACACTTGTCTTCGCACGGGTTATATTGCCCCATCTAACGTGCCTTTCTCGATGCCTATGTTATAACGCACAGTGCTATGCCATACATATTACAATCTGGGATCCATATCTTTGTCACAGTGCATATGCAACGTTACACTCCCCAGCACATATTTTATATTACAACTTTAGAGACTAGTTAGGTTACACAACACTGCCCTGTGCATATTACACTCCAAGGCGCATATCGCATAGCACGCGCTAGTGCCTGTGCTATCTCGCGCTCTCCCATGAATCTGTCATTGCGCACAATGTATTGCATATTATATTTCACGCCCGGTTCATCTTATATCACACTTTTTGGTGCATAGTTTATACCATACACTATATCTAGTTTTCATTTTCAATCGTGCTCTCAGGACTATGTTCTATATAACACTGTGTTCACCTACCCTTTTCACGGGCATTACATTTTGCGATAGGGGGTGGAGGGTCAGGGGGTGTTTCTGCCAAGTGAGCCCGGAGTCACAGTCACAAACGTCCTCTTCTTCCTGAATAAAAGTGAGATTATGCTGCATACTTGTTCATATTTTAAGTAGTTCGCACAGACACAATGTTTTAAAAACAATAAAGTTCCTAATACCCGCCTTCTCTGAACAGTTAGCTTGCTGCCCCATCCCCTTCCTCCCTATCCTCTGTTGTGTGAATCCATGGACTAGCCTCCTTCCTCCTGCCATGCATGGTCTGATGTGCTGCCACTGCCCTCAATTTAGTATGATGTACCAGTCCACTCCTCCTGCCCTCCATTGCCCAATTCTATGCCCCATCATTGACCTCCTGCTTAAACTCTGTGCTTAGCTTGCTGCCCCTATTCTCCTTCCCCCTGCCCTCCGATGTCTTTGTGCATGCCCCTGCTCCATCCTTTTTGCCCACCATGTCCCATGGACCTGCCACTCCTATCTACTCTGAGTGTTCTGTTGAGCTGCCACTCCCCTCCCACCTGCCTAGCATTGTCAGATGACTGTAACCTGTCCCTGCCACCTCCACCCTGCCTGTCCACATGCCATGCCCCTATCCTCTTCCTCCTGTCCTACATGGTCCATTGTACTGCCACACCCTTCTGCCCTCCCTGGTCTGTTGTGCTGCAACTGCTCCTCCTGCCTGCCCCGTGTGGTCTGTTGTGAGGTCCCTTCCCCTGAACTTTCTTGTCTGTGCACAGGTCCTGACCCTTCCTTCTATCCTCCATCGTCCTTTGTGCATGCCCCTCCACCCTCCTTCTTGCCCATCATAGCCATTGTGCTGCCACTAACCCTCCCACTTGCCATGCATGGTCTTCTGTGCTGCCATGGCCCCTCCCACCTTCCCTGTGTGGTCAGTTAGCTGCCCCTGACCCCCTCCCACCTTCCCTCCATGGTCTGTGTGTATGCCATCACAGTCTCACTGTTGCTCTTCATGGTGTGTCTTGCTTCTAGTGCCCATCCTGCCTGACCTCCATGGCTATCTTGCTGCTCCTGCCCTGCCCCCTTGCCCCCAGCCCTACTCCCTCCCTCCTGGCTTGTCTGTTCCATTGTAATGCCCCTGATCCGTCCCTACTGCCCTTTATGGTCTGTTATACTGCAGCTTTCTCTCCTGTCTGTCCATTATGGTCAGCTAGCTACCATTGCCTCTTGCCCCTCTGTTCTCTGTTGTCCATGTGCATGGTCCTGTCCCCTCCCTCTTGCTTTCTATGGATTGTTGTGCTGCACTCCCGTCCTGCATGCCCTGTGTGGTGTATTGTGCTGCTGCAAACCCTGATGCCTGCCCTGCAGGGTCAGTTTGGTGCACCTCTCCATGTCCCTCCTTGTCCTCTGTTATCCAAGTCCATGTCCCTATCCCATTTCCTTCCATGATCCAATGTACCATACTTGCGAACATTTTGAACTTGGTAAGAGGGAGATTTTGAAAAAAAACTGGGGTATTGATTTTCCCCTTTGAGTTACATTGAAAAAGAGGATATTGTAGACAGGAGACAGATCAAATAAAGCCCATTTGAGCTTAAAAACATTGGACGTTTCCTGGCTGAATCGGGTCTGTTGGCATGTATGGTTGTACTACCATTGCCTCTTCCTTCTGCCCACAATGGTCTATTACATTGCCACAGCCTTGAAGGAGGGTAGATTTTGTATCACAGGGGGCCCCTGGCCCGTTCTGTCCACACCTGAAGTATGAGACCCTTGTCCTTGCCCTGCCAGCTGCATTTGTAGGCCGTATTAAATTGACCAGCGGGTCCTGTGTTGCTATATAATTATCCTGAGACATCCTTACCACTCAGCCAGCATAAAACCCCTGTGTAGGCCCTTCTGTTCAATATGTAGGCCTCTTTGTTAAATTGACCATAGCTCTGCAATTTTAGTGTATAGCAGTCTGAAGGCAGGTCTGCGAGGCCTTCTGATCCAAACTAGTAGCCCCCACCCTACCCGAGTGCTCCGTGCTCGGTATCAAAGTTCAACATCCCCCTGAAGCTGTCGACATACAGTAGGCTGCATCCTGGACTGGTACTTGCTTCCTGGGCAGGTTTCCCGCTTTTAAGGAAGTGGCAACCGCAGAGCGTCAAGTTAGGAGAACTGAGGAGATTTTATACATGAATATATTGAATTCCCGTACAATACCCATTATTTTCTGCTTGCTCTATGGAACTTACGATAAGCGATTGGCCTGAGAGACTGACCTTTTCACCCAGTCCATTGTCAGCATTAAGTGGGTAAATGACGAAATGTCTGGTAAAATCTGCAGACGAAGCTTTTGGGTAGCATACGTAGGTAGATGTAGCGTGCAAAGGAGCCCACAAAATGATATAAAAAGGGAGCACCCACAGATATCGACGGACTACCTCGCTGTCTGTATGTAGGTTAACAGGCAGTGCAGGTTTTCCCCAAGAGCTGGGAGCTCTTGTCTTCCTTTGCTTAAAATGTCTTGCTCTGCTTTGCTTGAAGTATCTTATTCTATTTTACCTATATGAAATGTCATGTTATGTTTAACCATTGTTCTCTTTACTTTTGCATTTAAAAGATTTTGTATTGTAATTGCAGGAATGCTTGCTCTAAGAGTAAACGTGAGTGTTCCTAGGTAACATTTTCCTTGGTGTAACTTGTTTCTCATGATGCATTTATAGATGTGTTTTCTCTCTCTCTCTGTCAGTACATTAATTGAGATACAGAGAATATTATGACAGCTGTATGATTATCTGGATTCTGTATTTTGTACTTTATGTCTCTATTCTGCGGTTTCTTTGAAGTTGCATCTTCTCATTAAACTGCCATTGTATTCTGCCTCCAATTCCATGTCTCATATGTCTGTTTTCTTCATTTTTGGAGCAAGCGTTCCTAGGCACCCCGGCTCAAATTAAGGTGCCCCTTTTGTCCCTGACTCACTCTCCTGCTCAGTTCTGTGGTGGCTCCCGGGGATCTGGGGACCGCCCCTAGCTTCCTTGACCCGTAATAGATCTTCCCTCCAACAGCCTCTCTTGCAAGTCCTGTATTGTTGGTTTGTTGCCCCTGCCCCCCTTTCCACTGCCCTCCATAGTCTGTTGTGCTTCCACGGCCCTTCCTGCCTGCTCAGTGTGGTTAAATTGTTGCCTTTGCACCCTCCTACCTGCCTTCAATTTTCAGAGTCCGTGCCCCTGGCCTCTGCCTCTCAACAGTATCCTAATGAACAACTAGATTGCTAACATTCTATATTTATTACAAAAGTGTGGAACGCCTGACATCATCTTGATGTAATCAAAACTGTAATACCTAGAGCATTTCCTTTAGAAATTACATATATGAGAGGGTCTTATTGGCATCAAAATTATGGTTAGTGCTCTAAAAGACTAAAATAAGGACATATTTTCTGAGTTTTCAAATAGCGACAAAGCACTTTTAAATTATTTGTTATCTTTTTGTTTTTTTATCCAGTTGACCACTTGATTAAATGTTGCACTTAGGGGAGAGGATGTGGTGTTACTTCCAGAACTGCAGACTTTGCAACTGGGGAACCAGGTTGAAGTTTCTGCTTCAGCTCGACATTCTGTGATTCTGGTCAAATCACTTAGTCTCCCCATGTCTACAACCAAAATGAATTTGTTCTTGTGTGATGTAACCAATGCTCATGTAAAGCACTCCAATACCTGACAAGTCTGCACTATATAACACTGCAAAAACACAAAATAATAAGTGTTTTGCACACTTCTGTCATTGGGCTATATTTGGGCTACATCTGGGTGATTTTCGGCTACATTTGGGCTCTTTTGTCTCCGGTGGCCATCTTGGGAGATTTATTTGTTATGAAGTTTCCTAATTTCCTCATGTACTGCAGTCTCCTCAGTAGGAAATGCTTTCAGTTTTTTACTTTGATTCCATCATAAAGGTATTCAGATATGTCACACATTTGCCATAAATTCTGAATGTTAGCACTCTAGTTGCTCATTAGATCACTGTAGTAAAACTACTGCACCATGGAAGTCTGCTCCTGGTATTAAAAGTGCATGTTTCAGTCTGCATGTCAGAATTTTTTAATGAAATAGAAGAGGATTTGAGAAGTCACTCAAAATGTGCCCTCATTTTCTTTCTTCAGCATTAATCATAATTTCTATGGCAAAATGAACCTCCTCATTGTGTTCCTTTTTAAATTAAATGTTTTAAGTGTTACCAGTTTATTCCAATCAAGATGGCTTCAGGTGTGCCTTACTTTTGTCATAATGAAGACAGTAAGCGCTCTAGTTGTTTTTAAGAACATTCTGGGACATTCTGTCATTGGGCTATACTTGGGCTACATCTGGGTGATATTTGGGCTACATTTGGGCTCTTTTGTCTCTGGTGGCCATCTTGGGAGACTTATTTGTTATGAAGTTTCCTAATTTCCTCATTTACTGCAGTCTCCTCAGTAGGACATACTTTCAGTTTTTTACTTTGATTCCATCAAGAAGGCATTCAGATGTGTCACACATTTGCCATAAATTCAGAATGTTAGCACTCTTTTTGCTCATTAGATCACTGTAGTAAAGCTACTGCTCACCAGGGAAAACTGCTGCTGGTATTGAAAGTGCATGTTTCAGTCTGCATGTCAGAATTTTTTAATGAAATAGAAGAGGATTTGAGAAGTCACTCAAAATGTGCCCTAATTTTTCTTTCTGCAGCACTAATCATACTTTTTATGGAAAAATAAACCCCCTCATTTTATTCCTTTTTAAATTAAATGTTTTAAGAGTTACCACTTTAATCCAAGCAAGATGGCTTCAGGTGTGCCATACGTTTATCATAAGTAGGACTGTTAGCGCTCTAGTAGTTCTTTGGAACACTCTGGGAAGCTGCAGTAGAACACAAAGGAATCAACTGACAGTCTCTGCCCTTGTTGGATGTACATGTTTTACTGAGAATGTCAGACTTCATTCTCACATGACTGAGAAAGATAATGTGAATTTACAGAAAATAAGCTCTCAGTTTAGCCTATAGATCACCTTCCAAACCTCTGTGGTAAAAGCATGAGAAAATATTTTTCTCTCAATCATGATATCCCAGCAGAAGGCTTTTTCACATGGTGAAATCACCTTAGAACATACCACAATTCCTAAAATGAGTATGGTGCCATCAACAAATGATTTATAATGTAACTAAAGTCTTAAAACCTTCTATTAACTGCAATGCTTTTTAATGAGGTGCTATCATGTATATTGGTCCCAAGATGGCTGCCAACACTTCTTGGATGAAGTGCTGACAGCCAATCAGATCTCAGGATGAGATGTGTGGTTAGGCTCCGCCCACATATATATATGCTTTTAAATGCTATTTTCTCAGGAAATACTGAACAGATTTACACCAGACCTGCAAAAGGCACTTCCTTGACCTTATGGCTACCTCTCTGCCAAATTTCAAGTAATTCTGTTCAGCCGTTCGGGCCGTAGCTGTGTCTAAAGGTCCTATGGAAAAATGCATGGGGAAAACGCGTTTTGGGACCCCCCTTTTTTCTCGGCCCCTGCTTGACGAATCCCCCCGAGACTTTCAGGGTAGGAGCGGAGCGTAGCGCCCCACCTATTTTGAAAATTTCGCGAGGTTTCGTCGACCGGCGCCAAAGTTATTCCAAATAGAATGTTGCGGATTTCCTATGGAAACAGGGTCCTAACTATATCTACCTACTGGCGACCGCCAGTAGGTAATATATATATATATATATGTATATATATATATTCACTGAAAAAACCATGGGTTTCACACACGTTATAGTTAGGAATTAGCATTTAAAAAACCTTAGAAATTCAGTGAAAAAACCATAGGTTTCACACACGTTATAGTTAGGAATTAGCATTTAAAAAACCTTAGAAATTCAGTGAAAAAACCATAGGTTTCACACATGTTATAGTTAGCTGGACATTTTACTCGTAAAAAACCAATGAAATTCCCCCATTATAGTTAGTTCAGCTAACTATAACTCGCGCGCCCGCAATGCACTGCTGATGACGTCACATATTACATCACTCATGACATGGTCAGTGACATCACTCATGACATCACTGATGACATCTCAAATGACATCACTGATGACATCATCCAGTGAATGTGGGTTTTTCTGAAAATTAAATATGTTTTATATATGTATATCTCAAGGTCGATGGAAGAATAAATGGGTATATAAGTGTCTAAATGGATGATTTGTTTTTGAAAAATTGATTGTGTAACTGACTGATTAAGTGTATCATAGGGAATACATGGCTTAGTGAGTAATGTTTAAATATGTAAATATCTGTATCAGTCTCTCACTTTGTGTATAAGTGGCTGCATGGGTTGGTGAGTAGCTACATGGGTGTCTATATAGGTTATTAGTTGGTTTTTTGAGTATCAGTCTGAGTGTCTGCATGGTTCGGTGGGGGGTATTACGTAGTGCATAGGTGCATGAATGAGTGACTCACTGTTTGTATGTGTTGAACAGAGCATGTGTGCAGGACTGCATGGGTGGATGAGTGTGTGTATGGGTGTGTTAGTGAGTGAATGACTGTCTCAATAGTGTCTTTATGAGTAACTACATATGTTTAAAACTAGTATATGTGACTATTGGTGTATATATGTGAGTATATGTGAGAGTGAGAGATTGAAAGAGTTCCTGTATGAATAAGTATGTGTTTCTATAAGTGATTGTTTAAAAGACTAAGTATGTGTAAGTTTCCGTAGAAGTAAGTGTGGTGGTGTGTGTATAACTGTATATGCAAGTAAATGTATGTTTGATTCTTTATTAGCATGAGTGACTATGTGTGTGAGTTGCTCTATGGATGAGTGGCATTGTGTAACAGGATGTATAGGTGTATGAGTACATATGATAAGTGAGTACATGTATGAGTGACTGTATTGGACTGTTGGTGAATGAGTGGATGTGTATGTGGATCTTAGAATTACTGAAGAGGTTGTTGTAACTGTTATTGGTATGTCCATTGTTTTGTAAATTTTAGTCTCTATTTTTGAATGTGTGTGTCAAAGGTTATATTAGGGGAAGAGGAGGTCTGCCACTCTATCACAAGGATGATGTCATGAGTGATGTCATCAGTGATGTCATTTGAGATGTCATCAGTGATGTCATGAGTGATGTCACTGACCATGTCATGAGTGATGTAATATGTGACGTCATCAGCAGTGCATTGCGGGCGCGCGAGTTATAGTTAGCTGAACTAACTATAATGGGGGAATTTCATTGGTTTTTTACGAGTAAAATGTCCAGCTAACTATAACATGTGTGAAACCTATGGTTTTTTCACTGAATTTCTAAGGTTTTTTAAATGCTAATTCCTAACTATAACGTGTGTGAAACCTATGGTTTTTTCACTGAATTTCTAAGGTTTTTTAAATGCTAATTCCTAACTATAACGTGTGTGAAACCCCTGGTTTTTTCAGTGAATTTGCAAGGTTTTTTAAATGCAATTTTTTTTTTTTCTTCTATTTTTTCTAACATATTTTTATTTTAATTTTCTTACCTTTTATAAAGACTATGATTTAATTTTTTAAATTCTTTAATATGTTTTTTTTAATATATTTTTTAAAATAAACATGTAAAAATTATTTGCAGTACTTTTTTTCTATTTTTTTTTTTATTTTTTTAGTACGCGTACCGTAAGCTAACGGTAAGCGTACGGTTTACGCAACGTCCGTAATTTTCCTACGCTGCTTGCGTATAGTTACGCAATTTGCGTAGCCGCGCGTACTCCGCGTGGGACGCGTACGCGTGTACGCTACACGCGCACGTTACGCGGAAGTGTCGGGTAGTGACTGTTATGCGCATGCGCGCAAGCGCGTGTCTTTTTTACGCGCATGCGCACTTTTGCCGTAAGCGTACCGTAAGCGTACCGTAAGCGTACGGTAGGTCATGTGATCATGAAACACAACTTTTGATTGGTTGAAACTACTTTCAGTTCTAGAACTCTCCTACACCACACCCATTCCCCTCATTTCTGCTTGTGATCCCTTGGGAGAAGGAGCTGGTTTGTCTTTGGGATACGATGGCAGAACAGCAGAGCTCTTCTGAGAGTGAGGCTAGCACTAGCAGCACTGTCTTGAGGCAGAGATCGAGGAAACAAAAGCCCTCTTATGTATGGGATTATTTTACTTTTCCTGAAGGCCAGCAAAAGGTAAATGCACCCTTAGTGACTTGTAAGCTGTGTAAGCGTGTACTTTCTAGAGGTAATCCTAACAGGAAGTATTCCTTTGGGAATCACACCATGAAGAGACACCTCCAGGATGTACACAGAAGGACACATGGTCATCTTTTTGGAGGTAACTCTTCAGAAAGACAAGCCAGTACATCCACAGCAGCTCAGCCTGGACCATCATCTGCAGGGCTGACTCCTTCTTCTGCAGGTCAGG
Source organism: Triturus cristatus (assembly GCF_964204655.1). Lineage (NCBI taxonomy): Eukaryota > Metazoa > Chordata > Amphibia > Caudata > Salamandridae > Triturus > Triturus cristatus. Next base: position 749,263,482 of record NC_140586.1, read on the forward strand.
TGAGCCCTTCATCTGTGGGGGGAGAATCTCCTTTTGCTGGCCCTCTGGAAATCAACCCTCGATTTCGGAAGGTTGATATTCGATGCACATTTTGACAAGATCTAATTTGCTATAGGGAGACCAGTGTTTCCCTAGTGAACAACAAAATAGATCAGCACATTTGTCGCTTTGAATAATTTTCCCATGCTTCCTTTCCTCTGTCCCTGCATGAACACAACGGTTCTTTTAAGAGCCAACCTTATCTTTCATCTTTTTTTTACATATGTTTTTAAAAACTTTTTTTTTTTTTTTTTACCGTACGCGTACGGTGCGCGTACTTTTTTTTTATTTTAAAAAAAAAACACTAAAAATCAATTATCACATTACAAGGTCCTTGAGAGACTACAATTATTATTATTGACTTACCATACTCACTCAAAAAAATATTTATTCATTTGTTTTTAAAAAAAATAGTTTTAAAAATGGTTCTAGTTTTCGAAATTTTTCTATATCTATCTGGAAAAAAAGAAAAAAGTATTAATATTTTTAAAACATTTTATAATACAGTACACATATTTACATTTTTTTCCAAAAAATATTTTTGCCTTATTTTTGCTGTTTTCAGAATATATTGCATTTCACTATAAATTGTGAAAGCAATTGCATTCATCATTTTACAGCGGGCAAAAAAAAATAACAATCACAAAGATTGTATTAAAAAAGCCCTGATTCTTTTTTTACTTAAACTTAACATTATAGAAATGCATAATATTCTAAAAAAATATCATCTAATACCAATACTTATTTCTTTAAAATACCGTCTGATATGTTTGTTTCAGAAGTATAATCACAATATTATATCTCAAATAACTCCAAAATACATCTGATTTCATTTCCTTTAGACCAAATAGTAATTTTAAATTTTTTTTGGGAATAAATTTCCAACGGTAATCCAATAAAATTCTAAAGTTTAATTTGTCCAGATCTCACCGATTCTCTGTAACATTTTGGTTCACGAAAATTTTTTGAATAATTTATTAAGTCCACAATAGAATTGGTTACTTTTCCGCATGGCCAAATAGTAATTTTTTAAATCATTTTTGAAAAAATTTCCAATGGCAGTCCAATAACATTCCAAAATTTAAAATGTGCAGAAGTTACCGATAATCTCAAAATTATTGGTTTTTCAAAGTTTCATTAAAAATTTAAAAAGTCCACATTACAATTGGTTATCTTTCCATTAGGCCAAATGATAATTTAAAAAATCTTTTTTCTACAAAATTGCAATGGTAATCCAGTAAAATGGTAAAATTATTTTGTCGAGATCTTGCCAAATCTGTCTAAAATTTAGGTTTCAGGAAGATTAGATAGGAATTTGCTAAATCAAAAGGCAAACGTTGTTTGAAAATCAATTGGGAATCATTACACAGTGTCCAGCCTTTTTCACATTTAAGATAAACTGTGTAATGTCCAGAAGTAACAGTAGGTCCATCATGGAAAATTATTGCAACAGTTACAAAAGTTTTTCCTGAAATTGATAATTGCTGTCCTGTAAACTTCTTTATTAAAGTATCCAATTTTGAACCATCAGCTCTACATCGTTGCATCATTAAAATTACATACTGTCCGTATTCCTTTAAAATTAATGTTGAAAACATGTCAGAATTACACTCACTACATTTCATGCTATGATTAGCATCTTTAACTAATTTTGCAAAAGTGACTGTTTTACTCTCTGGCAATGTCAAATAAATAAATCTTTCATTATCAACAATAGAGCCACATATATTATAACAATTATCACAACTATGTTCCCATTTATAAGAGAGACCAAAAAAAATGTCAATGGGAACTCCTTCTTCTTCCACTACCTGAAGAAAATACATCAAAAATTCATGTGCATCTTGCTGTTCATTTTGAGAAAACTGTGTTCGTCCTGAACATACATCTAAAAGTTTTCTAATTTCAGTAGCACTTTCTATTTGAGTTTTATCTTTACTCAGCTTTTGAAAAAGGAGACTCAGCTCTGAACAGAATCTTTTTCCCTGATTTACTATTATCTGCTCTTGCAAACTTTTCAGATAAAATGCAACATTCAGCACTACATTTGCGTAGCAGTTGACACCAGAGCTATTTTCAAAATGACATCCTACAACCTGTTCTTCATTTTCCTTTTTCTTTTTGCTTGCAATTAGATCACTCCTCTTTTTGTTCCTCTTCTCTACATCTTCATTACAGATATTCTCATTTTTTCTTTTACGAGAAACTACACGTTTCTCCAACACAGGATACTGACCTAAATGAGGAGCATAGCTTCTTCTTAATCTATTATACTCCTTTACACAGTTTGTATCAGCACTAACTTTTGAGTCATCAAAGTCTATCATGAATAAACCTGATAATGTTTTCACTCGTGACAAAGCTACATATGCCATACCTTCTTTGAACACAGTTGAACCAATGTTCACAAATGCACAATCTACAGTCAATCCTTGAGACTTGTGAATAGTTACAGCATATGCTAGAGAAAACGGAAACTGCTTCCTACGTACATATAAGTCTTTCACAAGCATAAAACGTACTGTACAACGACAAATATCTTTAACTTCTTCTATCTGATCAAATTTTATTTTTAAACATTCAACTCCTTCTTTTTTCTGGTAATTAATAAAACCCACAACTCTTCCCATCGCTCCATTAACTAAACCTTTTTCAACATCCAAATTTCTCCTTAAAAATACTCTACAGTTCATGCAAACATATAGATTTTTTTCTAATCCAGCTGTTTTGGAGATGTTCTTCTCTAGTGAGTCCAATTTATTTTTCAGTTTGCCTGTTACTGTGACACTAATTCTTCCATCCTCATTTTTGTCCACTGCTTCCAATTTCCTGATCTCTTCCTTTTCCAATTTCAAAAGCTCCTCATTGAATATTGAGCATTCACGTAGAGTTGGCATTAGCAGATGACACTTTTGTTTTCTGCAATGTTCTTGTATATCTTCTCTGCAACTATTTCTTCCTTTGGAAATAAATTATGTAGCAGCCGACTCTGTAATGTTTTTTTGCCAACTTCTGTGAGTAGTCCAATCCTGATATCTTTCAGAATACTTCCATATTCTTCATCGTTTGCTTGCCTCATATTAGTAGTAAGTTCCTTGTACTCAAAGAAGGACCAAATATTTGTATTTCCGATGCTTCCCAATGACTTCTTCGTGTCTTCATGTGTGACAGTATTAAACACTGGTTGTCCTTTAACTGGAGTAAGTTGCAAAAGATCTCCAAAAACTATGACGTGTTTTCCACCAAATAACATGTCATAGTCTGTCTTCAAAATTTGCTGCATTCTTAAATGCACAAAGGCAAGCATTAAGTTTGATACCATGCTCACCTCATCAATAATGAGAACTTGCATCTTCTTCAATACTCTTGAAACTTCCAAGGATGCTTCTCCAGTTAGCTTGTTGAATTGTATTTTGTTCTCATGCTCCACTGGTAACATTAGCAAACGATGTAAAGTGATTCCTTTTATGTTATATGCTGCTAACCCAGTTGGAGCAGTAACCACACAAGACAAAGTAGAATCCGTTTTTTGCTTTAGGTAGCTTCTGATGACTTTTATTAGGAAACTTTTTCCAGTTCCAGCTTGTCCGCTTACATACATCCTGATTGGATGAAATGATGTGCATGAGCACTCTTTTTTTTCATGTAGAAATCCGTGATCAATTTTGTTTTTGATCTCTTCATAAATTTGTTGCTGCTCTTGATTCAGTTGTCTTTCCAAATTTTCTAAGTCTATAAATTCTTCTTGAGCTTGACTCATAGCCGTTTCCACTTCATTCATGGCTATTGATGCTTCATTTTCAATGATTGGTTGTCCTAGGGGATCTTGACTGAGTGTTCCTGAACTTTGGCTGTCCTGAGAACTATCTCTAGCGATTTCTGCTGCAATTGTAGTTTCCTGATCAATTTCTTCATTTAACATTTGCAGATAAGTTGAGAATGTACTGCATTGTATGCTGTCTTTGCAAGCATTAAAAGAATCTTCATAGCTCTGGAATTCTCCCAGTAGTTCATCCTCTGTACGCCATGGTTTAAACAACTGTAAAAGAGCCAATTAGTAAAATTCCTTCTTGTCAGTAGTGTCGCAACTCAGCTTCCGGTGATTTATCAAACTTCCTTTTGTTTGCTTCACCAAACATCCTTCTTCACCAACGACTTTATATTTTCCATTATTGATGTCTTCTGTGGCTTTCCGTGAATAAATGTAGTTCTGCAGCACTTCATAGAGACACATGTTCTCCAGATGTTGACTTCTCTTGGGATAATATGTGTCCAACATGTTTGTTTTCAAAATATCTGTACTTTCTGGGTCATTCTCGGCCAAATATTCAATTTCTCCTACAGATTTCAGTACCCGATTTCTCATTGCTGCAAGGCCTAAACTTGCCCAAATTATTCTTCTTGACTTCGAGTAGAGACTTGCAGAAGATAACCTATCTGAACATTCGTAGGATCCAATTTCTCGATGCGATAACATCTTCAAACTGAAACTGTACAGCTTCTTACTGACAGTCTTCTCGTGAGAAATCTCTTCCCACATTTCCTTCAATTCTGTTTTTTCTGATTTCGTAATGTAAGACGTTACATATCGAGCAACAGCAATGGAATTGTCAGCTACATACTGTATATCCATGTTAGCGTTCCACATGGATAAAATGACTGGGTTGTAGTCATTTATATTTTTTGATTCTTCTTTTCTTTTTAGGTTGTAGGTATTCTTAGGTGATTTTCTTGTGATAGTATGTCTCACAGCTGACATAAAACTGTTGACTCTTCCATTTGAAAGAACAGGTCTAGGAAATCCAAATCGACATTTAGTGTAGTATTTTTCTTTGCTCTTGTATTTCCGTCGACAGTATTTTCCACACCGATGACTTTGGAAACGTAAAACTTGCTCCTTTAACTTGTTCTCTTCTGTGCTTTTTGGTATAGCACATGTTGCATATTCTTCAATGTAAGATAACACTGCTTCATCAGCATCTGTTCCAAACTTTGGGGCATCCTTGATCCACAACAGCATATGAATATGAGGAGCACCTCTTGCCTGGTACTCTTTTCTCCAAAAGAAATCCACTACTTCTCCAAGGGGTGGATTTTTTTTATTGCAGATGAAGGACATCATAGCCTCAAATCTATGATTGAAATATCTGCAAACATTAACCGGATCCAATGAGCACAGTTCTCCTGCTGTCTTGTATTCGATGTTTTTAATGTTTGAATTGGCCTCTCGTAGAAAATCCAGTAAATCATCCCAAGCGTATTCGGCACAGCTTAGGGTAAGGAACCATGTTGGTGTTCCTAAATTCCGTAACATGCATTTTAGTTCACCATGGCGTCGGTACCAATATTCATTTGTCCCACGCTGACAAGCCATCAGATTGATCAGTTGTGTTTCCAAATGATCATCTCGGTGCTGCACTTTCTCCATAAAATCCTTAGCAGACACATTTTGTAAATGTACTCCACTTTTTAAAATGTGATTTACTGCATAAGACAGTGCAGACAAGTCGCTTTCAAATAAAAGATGGAACAAATAAGGAATACTTTGTCGAAATCTGGGATCTTCAGCATATAGTCTTGTAGTCCGATACTCAGAAGCTGGAATCTGTTCTGGACGTTCATCGTATCGTCCTCCTTTTCCTTTAGGAAACAGCTGGGGAAAACATCGAGCTTCCAAGCTCTCCTCCCATACACTCACGGGAGTTCCTTTTGCTTTCTTCATCTGAAAGAGATCAATATTGTCTCCCATAACTTCTTTCGAATGAAGAGGATGTATGCTAAAATGTTCATAAATTTCTTCTTCCTTTGACTTGTCCACTTTTTCAATTTGTCCAGTTGGTATTTCTGTGTCTTCTTGTAAATCTTCTTCTTCTTCTTCTTCTTCTATATAAATTGATTCATACCATTTGTTATTTTTTTTCAAATACAAATTTGCTCTTTGTACTTTCCGCACATCTACCAGCTCCTGCCAAATCTTCTTATTCTTTGTAGGTACACCATTAACCAGAATAATTAATGGTTCAGTTTCCAAAGTATCCGCATCAATAGTTTCCATATTTTTTTTCAAATCCAAGGGCAAATACACCACTCTACCTTTTAAACCTCTCAGTAAATCTGAAGGAGGTAATTTACCAGTTTTGGGCTCCATACGTACTATGGTCTGGAACGGATGAACACATTGAATGAGTATAGACTCATATGTATTTAATTCAGAAAGTTCAGCAGGAATAGCATCCAATTCTAAATTATTATGTACAGCTCTGGTCGGCATTCTATTTTCCTCTAACTTGTTGTAACAGTATTTACAAATACGCTGATCTTCACCCAATTCAAAACAATTTTCTAGAAATATATATGTGGCAAAATCCTTCCACTTATAATTATCTTCATTTTCACTCTTTCTGTAGAGATCAACATTCCTAGTTTGTTTACTATAATGAGTTCTGCGGCAACAAATACAAGTAAAATTTGGTCTTTCATTAGAGACTATTGCAAATTTTGTTATGTGATCATTAAATGTGTTACTTACAGAGGGTTCTACATTCTCTTCCACTTCTTCCTCATTTACTGTGTCCTTCTCTGCACTGTTTTGTTCAGGACCAAAGTAACAAAACTGAATTTCATCAACAACCTTCTCTACATCTGATACTGTTCCTCGGAACAGAGCCCTATTCAATTCATTTAACTTTATTGCTGGACTTTTGGCAAAATACAACCGTCTCACAAACTTTCTCATTTCAGTATGATGAACAGCCAACATCCTAAAATGATGGAAAACACTATTGCACACTTTTCTAGATAGACAAGCCAGAGAATGACCCTGCAAACCAGTATTCTCTCTCACTCTGCATGGATCCAGACTTTGAAGCACCTTAATCTTCTGTTTTACACTTTTTTTACTATATTCTCTTAGAAACTCTCGAAATTTGTCAATAGATTCCTGACGCACAGTGCAAATACTACTACAATTCCAAGTGTACACTGGGGCTTTAGGACGTCTCCCCATTGCCTCATCTGCCATCACTTGTACCTCATCTCTTGGAACCATTATCTCCTTCTCCATTATGCAACCATTTGTTACTTCGTATGAACGACCTCTGGTGTCAACTGCATGCAGCAAACTATTACTTTGAAAATAGCTCTCTTCATTAAAAAAAGGTTCACTACTTGAACTATGCATCCACTTTCCTAAAAACACTTTACAAAAGTTTGTTCTGTTCACTACTCTTTTCCTTTTGCTATGTGATTTCAGTACATTAACCATTTTGTCTAATGTACGCATCCTATTCAAAATTAATATGAATAGTTTCCTTTTTAATTCTAATGCCTTTGCTGCAATGGCTTCAATTTCTTTTTTTCTCTTGTAATATTTTGCCTTTTGCTTATATTTCTTCACATCCTTTATCAAATTGGACATAACTCTTCTCTGAAACATTTTTCTATGTATCTCTTTAAACGCTGTTTTTCTGTTTATGTAAATCTTTTCAGTTGCGGAAGGTATATTTACATTAACTAAATTCTCAATTTTTTCCTGTTCTGTTCGTTTCGTAACATTCTTTCCAGTACAGACATTTTGTACATTTTTCCTTGTTTTGAATATATTTTTAAGAAATTGTTTTTTCTGCTTACCAGAAGATTTTTTCTTTTTCCCAACATGAGCATCTTCTACTAACTTTGGTCCTCCAGTTGTCTTCAAATATAGTTTTTTTTTTAGCGTTTTTTGAACTCTGGATTTTGTAGGCATCTTAAATTTTGTTCACTGCTCTTCAGCAATACCTGAAAAAAACTAAAAAAAAAATCCTTTATTTTATTTAAATATATTACTACATTTCTTTTCACAATAGTCACAAAACGTAATTTCTTTGCCAATTTGAAAACACACTTATTACTCTTTTTTTTGGCAAGTGATAATCACTTTTACAGACTGACACATTATGAAACCACTTTTTTTGATTTATTTAAATGCACATGTCCAAACTGTTTTTTCAGACCACCACCATGTGTATTCTCGGTGACTGCCTACACTCCAGCAAGGGCAACCAGCCTTAGTGATGCTGAATGTATTTGCATTACAGACTGAAACCTCAAACCCCACTCGCTTGTGAATACTGTGCATGATTTTTTTAAATGCCCATGCTAAGTTATGTATGTATTATTATTTTTTTTCTATATTTATTTTACAATAAACTACGTATTAAATTATTATTATTTTTTTTTTTTGGTTTTACACCGTGCGCGCACGTTGCGCGCACCCCCACGATTTAAAAAATAAATAAATAAAAAATAAAAATTCTGCCTTCGGGGTCCCCCTGACAAATGCTAGGGGGTCAGGAACTCTCTACCCTGCCCCCTTTTCACGTTCGCCACCTTCCTTTTTCACTCTCGCACTGAAAACAAACTAAACAGATTGACACCAGACCTGCAAAACAATTTATATACGTGCGGTACATCTTGAGAGAACTGCGCATGAGTGTGTTAATACTTGTATATATATTTTCAACTGTTTGTCTTTGACCAGTTCTATTTGACTTTCATAAAAGTTTCTCTTGTACAATTCTGCCCAAGTGGGCATATCTGAATTCATTACAGAATCTTAATAAAAAAAGGTCCACTAATGTAAAGAAAACATCATTATAATGCCCCTGAAAGCTATGGTTTTTTCAGTGAATTTCTAAGGTTTTTTTAATGCTAATTTCTAACTATAACGTCCCTAAAACCTATGTTTTTTTCAGAGAATTTCAAAGGTTTTCTAAATGAAAATTCCTAACTATAATGTCCCTGAAACCAATGTTTTTTTCTGTGAAAATATATATGTATGTATATATATATATATATATATATATATATATATATATATATATATATATATATATATATATATATATATATATATATTACCTACTGGCGGTCGCCAGTAGGTAGTTATAGTTAGGACCACGTTTCCATAGGAAATCCGCAACATTCTATTTTGAATAACTTTGGCGCCGGTTGACGAATCCTCGTGAAATTTTCAAAATAGGTGGGGCGCTATGCTCCGCTCCTACCCTGAAAGTCGCGGGGGGATTCGTCAAGCGGGGGCTGAGAAAAAAGGGGGGTCCCAAAACGCGTTTTTCCCATGCATTTTTCCATAGGACCTTTAGACACAGCTACAGACCGAACGGCTGAACAGAGTTACTTGAAATTTGGAAGAGAGGTAGTCTACAGGTCAAGGAAGTGCCTTTTGTAGGTTTAGTGTAAATCTCTTCAGTAGATCCTGAGAAAATAGCCTTTAAATCAATATATATATCTGTGGCAGCTTACGGTGCGCTTACCGTGCGCTTACGGTAAGCTTACCGTACGCGTACGGTGCCGTGCGCGAGCGCGATTCTGATTGGCTGTTAGATCTTAGTAAACATTCGAATCGGTCGAAACCAGAAAGCGGCGGCCGCCATTTTCTATCTCGCACTCTGAGGGGGGGAGGAAAAACAAAGGCAAAAATCGCCGATTACGCTTACCGTACGCGTACGGTAAAAAAACCTAAAAAAAAAAATTATCCACACTCTCGGTGCCCGAAGAGCACCATTTGTGCATGACATATGTAGTTATTTAAAATATAAAACATTAACTTTCACAACGAAGCGCATAATATGTCCTCCATGAGCGCACGGTGCGCGAAGCGCATCGTGCGTACATGGCCCATCCAGCGTAACGTGGGCACACGGTGCGCGTAGCGCACCGCGTGCCCACCGTGCATGCACGGCACTAACTGCGTAAAGTGGGCGCGCGGTGCGCAAAGCGCACCGCGTGCTCACTGTGCGCACACGGTGCGCGAAGCGCACCGTGCACGCACGGAACGAACTGCGTTAAGTGGGCGCGCACGCCACGAATGGCGTAAAGTAACTTAGCATTTAAAAAACCGTACAAATTCACTGAAAAAAACATAGGTTTCACACACGTTATAGTTAGGAATTAGCATTTAAAAAACCTTGCAAATTCACTGAAAAAACCATAGGTTTCACACATGTTATAGTTAGCTGGACATTTTACTGATAAAAAACCAATGAAATTCCCCCGTTATAGTTAGTGCAGGCAACTATAACTCACGCGACCGCAATCCTCTGCTGATGCTAATACTGTATTTAGACACTTATTTGCCCATGTCTTCTTCCATTAAATTTTAGCTATACATATATTACAAATATTTTTTTTTCATAAAGACACATATGTCATCAGCAGAGGATTGCGGTCGCGTGAGTTATAGTTGCCTGCACTAACTATAACGGGGGAATTTCATTGGTTTTTTATCAGTAAAATGTCCAGCTAACTATAACATGTGTGAAACCTATGGTTTTTTCAGTAATATATATATATATATATATATTCTTCCTCGTATTGCTCCTTCTGTCCCTCCACGCCCAAGGCAAGCAGGTCGTCCAGTGACGGCGGAGCGCGCCGACTTTTACATTTTTTACAAATGAATAATTGTGACGACCACCACGGGGCTAATCTTTCACCAGATCTGTTTTAATTTCGGTAACGCGTTTCGCCTGACACAGCAGGCTTGCTCACACATTAGATAGTGGGATTTCGTCACGTATATACCATATGGGAATTCAGGAAGTACCAACATTTAACCACAAATCCAAACAGGTTCAGAAGATTCTGGCCGATAATTGGAGAATCTTAAAATCTGATTCCATCATAGGTGGTAGTATCAGCGACAGACCCTTAATTACATACAGGAAAGGGAAAAATTTGAAGGACATGCTGGTCAAAGGGGACATCACAGAAACCCCTAATAGAAACCTATTTAATCTCAAGGGCTTCTATCCATGCGGTCATTGCAGAGCGTGTAAATTTAGCCACATGGTAAAAGAATTTGACACTGTGGGATTAAGACAAAACAAGATCATAACACAGTTCTTGACTTGCAGTACCAGTTATGTTGTGTATATACTTGAATGTCCTTGCAAACTCAGGTATGTAGGGAGTACAACTTGCATGGTAAAGAAAAGTATTCAGGAACATCTCAGAGCTATTACAAACACAGACCAGAACTATCCCATCGCAAGACACTTTCAGGAAAAACATCATTCCAACAACTCCCTGCTCAAATACTTTGCCATAGAACAGGTTAATACAGGCAAAAGAGGAGGTAACAGAGAGTTAGCCCTCAGAAAGAGGGAATCCAAATGGATAATGGAATTGGAAACTACGTTTCCAGGGGGACACAATCTGGACGAGGAATTGGCCACTCATTTACATGATGACTGAACCTGTGTCCCACGTTAGTTGTTTCTCCTGTATGCTCTTTATGCTGTTTTATGGTAATTTAGACACTCTTATATTGCTGTAAGGATGATCATTTTGAGCTGTCTTCAATTTTAACTTGTTCTTTTTCTTATTATCCAGGAGGAAAGGAAGGGACCCTTCACTTTTCAAGACACAGCACAGGTTCCCTACCCTTTTCTTCACCAGGATTGCCACTGCACGCCCAATAAGATAAGAACTACACGTTTTTTGATCACTCCTTTTTGTTCTAGTTTTTTTTTCTCTTGGAATATAGACTCACTGTATTACGAATCCTTTCCAGGTTAGCACGATGTGGTTCCAACTGAGAACTCTATATTGTTTCAGCCTTTTTCAGCCATTCATACGGGTAACATGACTCTGTGATTGGTAAATTTTTTGTTTACAAGCTGAACACAATGTTTTACAAATGTTTTTGGACACCCGGGAATCACCAACAAAAAGCACCATTGCAAATACGCCCGCATATGGCACTAGTCCGCTTGTAACGTGTATAGCTAGCTGGGATGTATTGACATGGAGTATAACGACAATTTGTGCCTGACTGCAATCTATAAAGTTTCGTTATTCAAAGGATCTTGCAGGCAGTATACACCAGGTGCCAGACTGAGTGATATGAACTCGCATTGATTATAAATCATGTTTCCAACATTAACAGCAATAATGAGTACTGGAATATCATCATTCTGTTTTACATTTTGTTTACAATACACCAATGTATCATGTTTTCAATGATTCAAAACGTAAGTCTATTACCTGTTCCACAATGGCTGCCATGTTGACAGTGCTGACTAGGAAACGTGAAAGTACTTCTTCTATTTTTACATATCTGTATAAATGCACGTTTAGTAAAAGTGTATACATCGTGTGAGCAAGACACATTTTGGTGTCGAAACGCGTAGCGATTGTTTATAAATAAATAATTGACCTCCGAGAGTGCGTTTTTCTTGGATTATTTGACATTAACTTAACCGGCTTTGGGTTCGCCGGCCAACGCAACACCTGACGAGGGATTGATCCCAGGAGGACCCGACTTTGATTGTTGACATTACGGAGGGATCGCATGCCGGCCGGAGTGTAACGCGGAATCTATCCGGGCAAAGGAATCGTGAGGAGGACATGAGCCTGTTACAACGGAGGTAAGCCGGGCCCCTGAGTGCATTGCCTGGGAGCGTGGCAGGCGGGCACATTGTGCGCGAGTGGTTACCCTATCGGTGCGTGTGTTGGGAGGTCCGGTACTTGCTTCCATATAGAAAAGCTGTACACGTTAAATGGGAAAGACCACCACTTCAGTATTGGACTCGTTAACGGAACGTACTGTACGCAAATACCAGTGTACTGGTCTCGACTCCCAAACGATTCCAGTGCAGCTAATTACTAAGGCATCAGGAACTGCCTACGAATAGGCGGGGAGGTCTTTTGGTACAATTTAGAATTCTTAGGAAAAGCAGGTCATCACCATTGAACTGTTTCCCGCTTTTACCTAAACGTATGTAGGGAGTACAACTTGCATGGTAAAGAAACGTATTCAGGAACATCTCAGAGCTATTACAAACACAGACCAGAACTATCCCATCGCAAGACACTTTCAGGAAAAACATCATTCCAACAACTCCCTGCTCAAATACTTTGCCATAGAACAGGTTAATACAGGCAAAAGAGGAGGTAACAGAGAGTTAGCCCTCAGAAAGAGGGAATCCAAATGGATAATGGAAATGGAAACTAGGTTTCCAGGGGGACACAATCTGGACGAGGAATTGGAAACTCATTTACATGATGACTGAACCTGTGTCCCACGTTAGTTGTTTCTCCTGTATGCTCTTTATGCTGTTTTATGGTAATTTAGACACTCTTATATTGCTGTAAGGATGATCATTTTGAGCTGTCTTCAATTTTAACTTGTTCTTTTTCTTATTATCCAGGAGGAAAGGAAGGGACCCTTCACTTTTCAAGACACGGCACAGGTTCCCTACCCTTTTCTTCACCAGGATTGCCACTGCACGCCCAATAAGATAAGAACTACACGTTTTTTGATCACTCCTTTTTGTTCTAGTTTTTTTTTCTCTTGGAATATAGACTCACTTTATTGCAAATCCTTTTCAGGTTAGCACGATGTGGTTCCAACTGAGAAGTACTAATTGTTATTATTTTTACCATTTGGTATTTAGAGATAGTTTCCTGCTCATATACATGTCTATGATGATATAGGGGCAGTAGTCCTGGTATAGATCAAACTCTATATTGTTTCAGCCTTTTTCAGCCATTCATACGGGTAACATGACTCTGTGATTGGTCAATTTTGTGTTTACAAGCTGAACTCAATGTTTTACAAATGTTTTTGGACACCCGGGAATCACCAACAAAAAGCACCATTGCAAATACGCCCGCATATGGCACTAGTCCGCTTGTAACGTGTATGGCTAGCTGGGATGTATTGACATGGAATATAACGACAATTTGTGCCTGACTGCAATCTATAAAGTTTCGTTATTCAAAGGCTCTTGCAGGCAGTATACACCAGGTGCCAGACTGAGTGATATGAACTCGCATTGATTATAAATCATGTTTCCAACATTAACAGCAATAATGAGTACTGGAATATCATCATTCTGTTTTACATTTTGTTTACAATACACCAATGTATCATGTATTCAATGATTCAAAACGTAAGTCTATTACCTGTTCCACAATGGCTGCCATGTTGACAGTGCTGACTAGGAAACGTGAAAGTACTTCTTCTATTTTTACATATCTGTATAAATGCACGTTTAGTAAAAGTGTATACATCGTGTGAGCAAGACACATTTTGGTGTCGAAACGCGTAGCGATTGTTTATAAATAAATAATTGACCTCCGAGAGTGCGTTTTTCTTGGATTATTTGATATATATATATATATATATATATATATATATATATATATATATATATATGTATATATATATATATATTACCTACTGGCGGTCGCCAGTAGGTAGTTATAGTTAGGACCCCTTTTCCATAGGAAAACCTCAACATTCTATTTTGAATAACTTTGGCACCGGTTGACGAATCCTCGCGAATTTCTCAAAATAGGTGGGGCGCTACGCTCCGCTCCTACCCTGAAAGTCTCGGGGGGATCCGTCAAGCGGGGGCTGAGATAAAAGGGGGGTCCCAAAACGCGTTTTTCCCATGCATTTTTCCATAGGACCTTTAGAACGAGCTACAGCCCGAACGGCTGAACAGAATTACTCAAAATTTGGCAGAGAGGTAGTCCCTAGGTCAAGGAAGTGCCTTTTGTAGGTTTGGTGTAAATCTGTTCAGTAGATTCTGAGAAAATAGCCTTTAAATCAATATATATATCTGAGCCAGCTTACGGTACGCTTACCGTAAGCTTACCGTACGCGTACGGTGGCGTGCGCGAGCGCGATTCTGATTGGCTCTTAGATCTTAGTAAACATTCCAAACAGCCGAAACCAGGAAGCGGCGGCCGCCATTTTCTCTCTCGCACTGAGAGCTAGGTTGTTAAATAAAACCAATAAACATGTAAAGGGGCTGTTTAGACAGCTCCCACACACATAGCCATGTTGAGGGAGTCCCCAAAGACCCCCCAAGGCCAAAAATGCAATTTTTATTTTTTCGCTAATTTCGCCGATTACGCTTACCGTACGCGTACGGTAAAAAATATTTAAAAAAAACACTATCCACACTCACCCCACCCCCTGTGCTTTTGTTGGCCGTAGGCCACCAAATGTGCAGGGCTTATTAGAGGTGTGAAAAACCACAATATTTTAAACAAAAATAATAAAAGAAAAAATTAACAACACTCTCTCCACCCCACTTATAAAAATTACGAAAAATTAAAATATTACCTTTCAAAACGAAGTGCATCATATGTCCTCCATGTGCGCACGGTGCGCGAAGCGCATCGTGCGTACATGGCCCATCTAGCGTAACGTGTGCACGCGGTGCGCGTAGCGCACCGCGTGCCCACCGTGCGTGCACGGCACTAACTGCGTAAAGTGGGCGCGCGGTGCGCGAAGCGCACCGCGTGCTTACTGTGCGCGCACGGTGCGCGAAGCGCACCGTGCGCGCACGGAACGAACTGCGTTAAGTGGGCGCGCACGCCACGAATGTAACTTAGCATTTAAAAAACCGTACAAATTCACTGAAAAAACCATAGGTTTCACACACGTTATAGTTAGGAATTAGCATTTAAAAAACCTTGCAAATTCACTGAAAAAACCATAGGTTTCACACATGTTATAGTTAGCGGAAATTTTACTGATAAAAAACCAGTGAAATTCCCCCGTTATAGTTAGTGTAGGCAACTATAACTCACGCGACCGCAATCTTCTGCTGATGACATATGTGTCTTTATGAAAAAAAAATATTTGAAATATATGTATAGCTAAAAATGTATGGAAGAAGACATGGGCAAATAAGTGTCTAAATACAGTATTAGCATCAGCAGAGGATTGCGGTCGCGTGAGTTATAGTTGCCTACACTAACTATAACGGGGGAATTTCACTGGTTTTTTATCAGTAAAATTTCCGCTAACTATAACATGTGTGAAACCTATGGTTTTTTCAGTGAATATATATATATATATATTCACTGAAAAAAACATAGGTTTCACACACGTTATAGTTAGGAATTAGCATTTAAAAAACCTTGCAAATTCACTGAAAAAACCATAGGTTTCACACATGTTATAGTTAGCTGGACATTTTACTGATAAAAAACCAATGAAATTCCCCCGTTATAGTTACTGTAGGCAACTATAACTCACGCGACCGTAATCCTCTGCTGATGCTAATACTGTATTTAGACACTTATTTGCCCATGTCTTCTTCCATTAAATTTTAGCTATACATATATTACAAATATTTTTTTTTCATAAAGACACATATGTCATCAGCAGAGGATTACGGTCGCGTGAGTTATAGTTGCCTACAGTAACTAGAACGGGGGAATTTCATTGGTTTTTTATCAGTAAAATGTCCAGCTAACTATAACATGTGTGAAACCTATGGTTTTTTCAGTGAATTTGCAAGGTTTTTTAAATGCTAATTCCTAACTATAACGTGTGTGAAACCTATGGTTTTTTCAGTGAATTTGTACGGTTTTTTAAATGCTAAGTTACTTTACGCCATTTGTAGCGTGCGCGCCCACTGAACGCAGTTCGTTCCGTGCCCACGTTACGCTAGATGGGCCATGAACGCACGATGCGCTTCATGCACCGTGCGCACATGGAGGACATATGATGAGCATCGTTGTGACAGGTAAAATATATGTTTTGTTTAGCTGTAATAAGCCATGCACAAAAGGTGCCCTTCGGGCACCTTTTGCACAGGGGGTGGGGAGAATGTGGATATTTTTATTTTTTATTTTTTTTTTTCTTACCGTACGCGTACGGTAAGCGTAATCGGCGAAATTTTCGAAAAAATTAAAATTGCCTTTTTTCACTTGGGGGATCGTTGGGGACTCCCTCGACATGGCTAGGTCCTTGGGAGCTGTGTAAACAGCCCCTTTACATGTTTTTGCACTTGGTTTTTCAACCCCCTGTCAGAGTGCGAGAGAGAAAATGGCGGCCGCCGCTTCCTGGTTTCGACCGATTCGAATGTTTACTAAGATCTAAGGGCCAATCAGAATCGCGCTCGCGCACTCCACCGTACGCGTACGGTAAGCGCACCGTAAGCGCACCGTAAGCTGGCTCAGATATATATATTGATTTAAAGGCTATTTTCTCAGAATCTACTGAACAGATTTACACCAAACCTACAAAAGGCACTTCCTTGACCTGAGGACTACCTCTCTGTCAAATTTCAAGTAATTCTGTTCAGCCGTTCGGGCTGTAGCTGTGTCTAAAGGTCCTATGGAAAAATGCATGGGAAAAACGCGTTTTGGGACCCCCCTTTTATCTCAGCCCCCGCTTGACGAATCCCCCCAAGACTTTCAGGGTAGAAGCGGAGCGTAGCGCCCCACCTATTTTGAAAAATTCGCGAGGATTCGTCAACCGGCGCCAAAGTTATTCAAAATAGAATGTTGCGGATTTCCTATGGAAACGTGGTCCTAACTATAACTACCTACTGGCGACCGCCAGTAGGTAATATATATATATATATATATATATATATATATACATACATATATATTTTCACAGAAAAAAACATTGGTTTCAGGGACATTATAGTTAGGAATTTTCATTTAGAAAACCTTTGAAATTCTCTGAAAAAAACATAGGTTTTAGGGACGTTATAGTTAGAAATTAGCATTAAAAAAACCTTAGAAATTCACTGAAAAAAACATAGCTTTCAGGGGCATTATAGTTAGTTGTACATTTCACTTGTACAAAACTAATGAAATTACCCCGTTATAGTTAGTTCAGCTAACAATAACTCACGCCCCCGCAATGCACTGCTGATGACGTCACATATTACATCACTCATGACATGGTCTTTGACATCCCTCATAACATCACTCATGATATCTCAAATGACATCACTGATCACATCACTGATGACATCATCCAGTGACTGTGTGTTTCTGTAAAGTTTAAATATATTTAATATATATAGGGAAAGGCATATTGAACAATGAGTGGGTGTATAAGTATCTGAATGGATGATTTAGTAGGTGCGTGACTGACTCTATAAGTGAGTGATTAAATGTATTTTACTGAATGCATGTGTTAGTGACTAAACTGTGTGAATGTCTGTATCCATCTGTCTGTTGGTGTGTAAGCGGCTGCATGGGTTTGTGAATAACTACATGAGTGTCTATATGAGTTATTGATTGGTTGTCTGAGTATTTGTATGGGTGCCTGAGTGTGTGTGTGGGTGGGGTGTGTGTGACTCTGTGCCTAGATGTGTGAGTGTCTGATTCACTGGGTGCATGGTTTGAAGAGTGCATCTGTGATGGACTGTATGGGTGGGTGAGTGTGTGTATGGCTGTGTTAGTGAGTGAATGTATATCTCACTGGTACGTGTTTGAGTATCTACACATATGAAAGGCAGTATTTATGTCTGTTAGAGAATATAAATGGCTATAAGTGAGAGTTTGTGATTATGAGAGTAGCTGTATGGATGAGTGTAAGCTTGTATCAGTGATTGTATAGGCGCGTAAGAATGTGCTAGTATTTGTATGAGTAAGTGAGCTGGTGTGTGTATAACTGTATAGGTGAGTAAATGGGAGTGTGATTAATTATTTGCATGACTGACTTAGTGTGTGAGTACCTCTATGAATGAGTGGCAGTGTGTGAGTGTCTATATAGGTGTACGAGTGCATATGATAGTCCTGTACTGAGTGACCATAAGTATGAGTGACTGTACGGGAGAGTGAAGGGATGTGTGTGTAGACCTAAGAATCAGTGAGTGGGTATGTAGTTATTGGTGTTGGAGGGTCTATGGTTTTGAGAACGGCTGTAATTTAGAGTGGGTGTATCTAAAGTTATATTAGGGTGTGAGAAGATGCATGAAATTATCACATGGATGGTGTCATCAGTGATGTCATCAGTGATGTCACTGACCATGTCATGAGTGATGTAATATGTGATGTCATCAGCAGTGCATTGCGGGGGCGCGAGCTATAGTTAGATGCACTAACTATAATCAGGGAATTTTACTGGTTTTGTACGAGTGAAATATCCAACTAACTATAACGCCCCTGAAACCTGTGGTTTTTTCAGTGAATTTCTAAGGTTTTTTTGAGTGCTAATTTCTAACTATGACGTGCCTGAAACCTATGTTTTTTTCAGTGAATTTCAACGTTTTTTTAAATGCTAATTTCTAACTATAACGTCCCTGAAACCAATGGTTTTTTCAGTGAATTTCAAAGGTTTTTTAAATGAAAATTTCTAACTATAACGTCCCTGAAACCTATGGTTTTTTCAGTGAATTTTAAAGGTTTTTTAAATGCCAATTTCTAACTATGCCTACAAAGATAGGCCATGTGAAGAAAGAGAATGAAAAGCACAGAAAGAAGCAAGACAAATGCAGAGAGAGGCAACAGAAGTCCAGAAAGACAAAGAAAAGTGCAGGAAGAAGAAGAGATGTGCAGAAAGAACCAACAGAGGAGCAGAAAGTCCTCCTGTGCCTTCAACTTTTTGTTGATGAGTGCTGGTGGTAACTGACTCTGACTAACCAGGCCTAGAACCAGTGCTATGCTAAAAGACACTTAGAATACAGTGAAAACACCTACATACACTAGGGAACACTATGTGTTGGGGTACCCCTGTGATTACCATGACCTCTTCTGTAAGGCCCTAGTACATATTAGGGCAAGAGGATTAAAACTACCTCTTAAAATGCGCTACGGGGAGCGTTTGTACCGTGGTGATGGGAGGGGGGCCTGAGGTGACATGTGTGCAAACACGCCCTGTGCCGTTTTAAGTTGGGAGATTAAGTCCTCTTGAATCCTGACGGTCCCTGGGGTCCAGTTAGCCAACCAGGTACCTCCAGTAAGCCCCACAGAGCTGCATTGCAGAGAGGTGTAAAAAGGGGTGTGGCCTGGCCCACCTCTCTGCAACGCAGCGCAGTGGTGCTTACTGGAGGTACCTGGTGGGGTTGTTGGCCCCCAGGGACCCTCAGGATTGAAGAGGGATTAATTCTCAAACTTAAAACGCACCACAGGGCGTGTTTGCACACATGTCATCTCAGGCCCCGCCCCCTCCCTTCACCACTGTGCAAACGCGCCCTGTGGCGCATTTTAAGTTGGGGGATTAAGTCCCCTTGAATCCTGAGGGTCCCTGGGGTTCAACTAGCCCACCAGGTACCTCCAGTAGGAGCCACAGAGCTGTGTTGCAGAGAGGTGTAAAAACGGGCATGACCTGGACCACCTCTCTGTAACACAGCGCAGTGGCACTTACTGGAAGCATCTGGTGGGCTAGTTGGCCCCCAGGGGCCCTCAGGATTGAAAGGCAATTAATTCCCCAACTTTAAACGCGCCACAAGGCGTGTTTGCACACATGGCACCTCAGGCCCCACTCCCTCCCTTCACCACTGTGCAAACGCGCCCCGTGGCACGTTTTAAGTTGAGGGATAAAGTCCCCTTCAATCCTGAGGGCCCCTGAGGGCCAACTAGCCTACCAGGTACCTCCAGTAAGCGCCACAGAACTGCATTGCAGAAAAGTGTAAAAAGGGGCTTGACCTGGACCACCTCTCTGCAACGCAGCTCAGTGGCACTTACTGGAAGCACCTAGTGGGCTAGTTGGCCCCCGGGGGCCCTCAGGATTGAAAGGAAATTAATTCCCCAACTTTAAACACACCACAGGGCGTGTTTGCACACATGTCACCTCAGGCCCCGCCCCCTCCCTTCACCACTGTGCAAACGCACCCCGTGGTGTGTTTTAATTTGGGAGATTAAGTCCCCTTGAATCCTGAGGGTCCCTGGGGTCCAACTAGCCCACGAGGTACCTCCAGTAAGCACCACAGAGCTGCGTTACAGAGAGGTGTAAAAAGGGGCGTGGCCTCTGAACAAATATAATTAATGAAAGCCCCGGGGGGTGGCGGTCCCCGGGGCTTGGGGGGGCCTTGGAGGGCACCAAACTTTAAAAAAGAAGCCCCGGGGGCTGCGGTCCCCGGTGCTGCGGGGTGGCGGTGTGCCCCCTGCAAATATTTATGCAAAGCCCCGGGGGATTGTGGTCCCCGGGGCTGTGTGGTAATTTTTTTACTGCCCCCAGGACCTGCCCCACTCGGGGGCTTCAATTAAACGAGGCATGGGAGCCCGCGCTTCATTTTTATTTATTTTCTCGGCCGGATCGCGCACCCAGCGCAAATTCGGCGAATTTGGTTTTTTAAAAAAATGCTTTTTTTGGGTCCTACGGGTCCTTGTGAGACCCCCTGAGCAGCCTAGGGGGTCAGGGGGTTTCTACCCTGCCCCCTTTTCTTATTTTGCGCGTTTGTTTTACTGTTTTCTTGTGCCTCGGCTCTACAGAGGCACAAGATGGCTGCCAACACTTTCTGGTTTGAAGTGTTGACAGCCAATTAGAATGCAGCTCGTGATCAGCAGGGTGCGCGGATCCACCGCAGCCATAGATATCAAAACTTTTATTTTTTGATTTTCTCAGCAACTACTGAACCGATTTACACCATTTAACAAAAGGGTACTTTCTGAACCAAGCACTACCTTTTTTGCCAAATTTGATTTAATTCCGTTCAGCAGTTCATGCTGTAGCCGTATCTAAAATATCCTATGGGAAATTGATTTTTTGGCCTCTATTTTTTCAATTTCTCAGGAACTACTGAACGGATTTATACTATTTTATAAAAAGGTCTCTTTCTGAACCAAGGGCTACCTTTTTGCCACATTTGTTGTATTTCCGTTCAGCAGTTCGGGCTGTAGTCGTGTCTAAAATTTCCTATGGGAAATAACATGGAGAAAACATGTTTTGGGACCCCCTTTTTTCTCGGCCCCCGCTTGCCGAATCACCCCAAAACTTTCAAGACAGGAGCTGACCGGGGCGCCCCACTAGTTTTGAAAATTTCGTGACGATTCGTCAACCGGTGCCAAAGGTATTGAGAAATCAAAAAATGCTTTTCCTATGGATAATAGGTCCTAACTATAACTACCTACTGGCGACTGCCATTAGGTAATATATATATATATTATATATATATTTATATATATATATATATTTTTTTTTTTAAAGAACAAATGGCTCTGCACTTGCAACATCCGATTTTCAAGGTCTTTATTTCAGCTCGCTGCAGAAAGGATCAAATTGTTTTGACTATTTATATATATACATATGAAAGGTATTCATTGTTGCATTACGCTTTTACGAGACACTTGACTGTAGAAAATACCCTAATCACAAAGTGTATAAGGTGGCTGAGCAGATGAGATTTTTTTCGCCAGCATAATGAGCATTTTCCGCAAAATCCATACTTACCTGCACAAGATTGGTGCACTATGGGAGATGCAGGCCACAATCAGTCGGGTGCATTGAAAGACTATAAATGCGCAAGCACAGATGCATTGTGCGTTACTTCCTGTCCATGATCAAGGCAGCATGGCCGACTAGTTGGACTTTGGAAACGCTGTGCTTAATTCCTCAATAAAAGCTATGTGTCCTTTGAAGCGGGCCTCTTATGTGTTTGCTCATGGAGACTGGAATTGGCGGGCGGCTCCATGCCCGTCTTTGAAGAGGCTGCCCTGCAGGGTCGGAGGGTTCTTTCTTTGTTATCTATCTATCTATATCTATCTATCTATATCTATATATATATCTATATATATATCTATATATATCTATATCTATATCTATATATATATATATATATATATATATATATATATATATATATATATATATATATATATATTCACTGAAAAAACCATAGGTTTCACACACGTTATAGTTAGGAATTAGCATTTAAAAAACCTTGCAAATTCACTGAAAAAACCATAGGTTTCACACATGTTATAGTTAGCGGAAATTTTACTGATAAAAAACCAGTGAAATTCCCCCGTTATAGTTAGTGCAGGCAACTATAACTCACGCGACCGCAATCCTCTGCTGATGCTAATACTGTATTTAGACACTTATTTGCCCATGTCTTCTTCCATACATTTTTAGCTATACATATATTACAAATATTTTTTTTTCCATAAAGACACATATGTCATCAGCAGAAGATTGCGGTCGCGTGAGTTATAGTTGCCTGCACTAACTATAACAGGGGAATTTCACTGGTTTTTTATCAGTAAAATTTCCGCTAACTATAACATGTGTGAAACCTATGGTTTTTTCAGTGAATTTGCAAGGTTTTTTAAATGCTAATTCCTAACTATAACGTGTGTGAAACCTATGGTTTTGTCAGTGAATTTGTACGGTTTTTTAAATGCTAAGTTACTTTACGCCATTCGTGGCGTGCGCGCCCACTTAACGCAGTTCGTTCCGTGCGCGCACAGTGCGCTTCGCGCACCGTGCGCGCACAGTAAGCCCACTTTACGCAGTTAGTGCCGTGCACGCACGGTGGGCACGCGGTGCGCTACGCGCACCGCGTGCCCACATTACGCTAGATGGGCCATGTACACACGATGCGCTTCGCGCACCGTGCGCACATGGAGGACATATGATGCACTTCGTTTTGAAAGGTAATATTTAAATTTTTCGTAATTTTTATAAGCCATGCACAAATGGTGCCCTTCGGGCACCATTTGAACACGGGGTGGAGAGAGTGTGGATAATTTTTTCTTTTATTATTTTTTTTAAAAATATTATAGTTTATCACATCTCTTATAAGCCATGCATAATTGGTGGCCTTCGGCCACCAATTGCACACGGGGTGGGGAGAGAGTGGATAATTTTTTTTTTATTATAATTTTTTACCGTACGCGTACGGTAAGCGTAATCGGCGAAATTAGCGAAAAAATAAAAATTACATTTTTGCCCTTGGGGGATCTTTGGGGACTCCCTCAACATGGCTATATGTGTGGGAGCTGTCTAAACAGCCCCTTTACATGTTTTTGGGCTTTATTTTAAAACCTAACTCTCAGTGCGAGAGAGAAAATGGCGGGGGCGCTTCCTGGTTTCGGCCGATTCGAATGTTTACTAAGATCTAACAGCCAATCAGAATCGCGCTCGCGCACGCCACCGTACGCGTACGGTAAGCGTACCGTAAGCGCACCGTAAGCTGGCTCAGATATATATATTGATTTAAAGGCTATTTTCTCAGAATCTACTGAACAGATTTACACCAAACCTACAAAAGGCACTTCCTTGACCTGAGGACTACCTCTCTGCCAAATTTCTAGTAATTCTGTTCAGCCGTTCGGGCTGTAGCCCTGTCTAAAGGTCCTATGGAAAAATGCATGGGAAAAACGTGTTTTGGGACCCCCCTTTTATCTCAGCCCCCGCTTGACGAATCCCCCCGAGCCTTTCAGGGTAGGAGCGGAGCGTAGCGCCCCACCTATTTTGAAAAATTCGCGAGGATTCGTCGACCGGCGCCAAAGTTATTCAAAATAGAATGTTGCGGATTTCCTATGGAAACGTGGTCCTAACTATAACTACCTACTGGCGACCGCCAGTAGGTAATATATATATATATATATATATATATATTTATATTTATATATATATATATATATATATATATATATATATATATATATATATATATATATATATATATATATATATATATATATATATATATATATATATATATATATATATATATATATATATATATATGACTGAACGACCACTCTGTAAAACAGCAATCCAAGGACTCAACGGGGGTTGCAAAGGAGAACCTTTATTCACTGATGGTATCTAGGCATGATGCATTTCGGCGACTCCTGCCTTCTTCAGATGCCGCGTACCACTGGTCTGAACCTTTTCCTGCCTGTGCTTTTATGAGGCACTCCCGGTAGACGGAGGTCAGCTGTTCCTGCTTAACATCAGGCAGCTGTGATCAAATGACAGACCACAACCCCCAGCATGCAATACGTTGGAAGTCCGTAAGCAGGAATAATTACGCTGTTAAATAAGCGCCGACATTGCCTGTTGCAGGAAGGGCCGTGTAGTGACAGATACAGTCCAATATTAACTGTGTTAGGCATTCCCTCGAGTCCCCAACGTCCAATGCCACAATTGCGAAACAAACGGGGCCGTGGAGAAAGCTGCAATGAGCCGTCCCCCCTGTAAAGTTACAGTCTGCCAACTGGCAGCAGCCTCTGATGTGGCCCGTTCTTGTGGTGGTCCTGAGAGAATCAATCCCTTGATTTCTTTGAAAGTTCGATGCCAGAAAACTCCCAGGACGCTTGGATGGACGGGTCCTTGTAGCGCGCCTCTGGCAGACGCAAAAACATGACTGAACGACCACTCTGTAAAACAGCAATCCAAGGACTCAACAAGGGTTGCAAAGGAGAACCTTTATTCACTGATGGTATCTAGGCATGATGCATTTTGGCAACTCCTGCCTTCTTCAGATGCCGCGTACCACTGGTCTGAACCTTTTCCTTCCTGTGCTTTTATGAGGCACTCCCGGTAGACGGAGGTCAGCTGTTCCTGCTTAACATCAGGCAGCTGTGATCAAATGACAGACCACAACCCCCAGCATGCAATACGTTGGAAGTCCGTAAGCAGGAATAATTACGCTGTTAAATAAGCGCCGACATTGCCTGTTGCAGGAAGGGCCATGTAGTGACAGATACAGTCCAATATTAACTGTGTTAGGCATTCCCTCGAGTCCCCAACGTCCAATGCCACAATTGCGAAACAAACCGGGCCGCGGAGAAAGCTGCAATGAGCCGTCCCCCCTGTAAAGTTACCGTCTGCCAACTGGCAGCAGCCTCTGATGTGGCCCGTTCTTGTGGTGGTCCTGCGAGAATCAATCCCTTGATTTCTTTGAAAGTTCGATGCCAGAAAACACCCAGGACGCTTGGATGGACGGGTCCTTGTAGCGCGCCTCTGGCAGACGCGAAAACATGACTGAACGACCACTCTGTAAAACAGCAATCCAAGGACTCAACAGGGGTTGCAAAGGAGAACCTTTATTCACTGATGGTATCTAGGCATGATGCATTGCGGCAACTCCTGCCTTCTTCAGATGCCGCGTACCACTGGTCTGAACCTTTTTCTTCCTGTGCTTTTATGAGGCACTCCCGGTAGACGGAGGTCAGCTGTTCCTGCTTAACATCAGGCAGCTGTGATCAAATGACAGACCACAACCCCCATATATATATATATATATATATATATATATATATATATATATATATATATATATAATATATAATATATATATATATGCAGCTATTCAGACTCCTCGAACCTCCGCAGTGATGCGCACGCAGCAGCAGCAGCGGCGAACAGAGGAAAACGGACCCCGATTACTGGCAGGTAGATTTTATTCTGCTCCTTCTCTCAGTGACGCGTTTCGGGCACAGCCGAGCCCTTGATCACACACTAGAAACAGTCCGCCATTACAATTTAAATATGCTAAGTGAGTTTGCTTACTGTGTAACGTGATCATAGACACAGAAGACAGATTTACGAAAAGACAGATTACATGAAGTCACTTGAAGAACCGCCATTGTTTTGACTATTTATATATGTACATAAAACCAATACCACCTCCTCGATTGGAAAAAGCACGGCACACTCCGGAGTTTGAAGGCAAGGGCTTTATTAAAATATTATGCCCGTGGTGCTGGCAGTCCCTTGAAACCCTAAGGCAGACTCGTTTCAAAGCCTTATAACGCGAGCTGTTGCATCAACGGTAATGGTGGATGCGACCAGTGTTTGCAGCAGGGAGATGTGTATTATATATATATTAAAATAGATCAATAAAGATAATTTGTTTACATGGAAAGCACTGGCACTTTGTAAACAGAAAAGGTATATGCACTGGCACTTTAGTTGAAATCAAGTGTAAAAGTTTACATCGACAAGCACTAGCACTTTATAAATAAATCAAGATAATCGTCGGTACTTGCGATTAGTCTTTTGAAAAAAGGTTGAGAAATTGAAAAATTTCGAGGTTTTGATTTTTGTATATAGAAATCAATTAAGGATTAATAAATTGCATGTAGAAATAATTGCAAGCAATTTACGCCAATGAAAATGTTATGTTGGAATAACAATTCATAATGTCATTGTAATGATTGAGTGCAAGGCATTGACATGGAAAGACGTTCCAAAATGGCGGGAGCTTTTGACCTACCGTTTACCATGGTTGATAAAACAATTTGATAGCCCCTCTTTTATGTTTTATATGTCACATGTCTGTTTTAAAAAGAGGAACGAATGGTTTTTTTCATTATCGTGAACAAGGTGGCGAGAGGCCATCGAAACGCGTTGATGTGAAACTCATCAATAAAAAGCCGAATGAAATAATCCCCCTGGGAGTGCAGTGTGGTTTTTGCTGAAAACTACTTGAACCGTATGCTGAATATATATATATATATATATATTATCTACTGGCGGTCGCCAGTAGATAGTTATAGTTAGGACCGTGTTTCCATAGGAAATCCGCAACATTCTATTTGGAATAACTTTGGCGCCGATTGACGAATCCTCGCGAAATTTTCAAAATAGGTGGGGCGCTCCGCTCCGCTCCTTCCCTGAAAGTCTCGGGGTGATTCGTCAAGCGGGGGCTGAGAAAAAGGGGGGGTCCCAAAACGCGTTTTCTCCATGCATTTTTCCATAGGACCTGTAGTCCAAGCTACAGCCCGAACGGCTGAACAGAATTACATGAAATTTGGCAGAGAGGTAGTCCTCAGTTCAGGGATGTGCCTTTTGCAGGTCTGGTGTAAATCTGTTCATTAGTTCCTGAGAAAACTGCAGTTAAAAGCATATATATATCTATAGGCGCGCACCGTGCGCGTACGGTAAGCATACCGTACGCGCACGGTGACGTGCGCAAGCGCAATTCTGATTGGTTGTTAGATGTCAGTAAACATTCGAATCGGTCGAAATCAGGAAGTGTCGGCCGCCATTTTGTCTCTCGCAGTCTGAGGCAAAGAAAAACAAAGGGGGAAAACGTGAGAAGGGGGCAGGATGGACAGGTCCTGACCCCCTAGGCTTTGTCAGGGGGTCACTGAAGGACCCTCAAGGGTAAAAACAATAATATTTTTTGCGATGTGCACCGTGCGCGTACGGTATGCGCACGGTGAAAAAACTTTAAAAAAAATAATAAAAATACATAACTTAGCATTTAAAAAACCGTACAAATTCACTGAAAAAACCATAGGTTTCACACACGTTATAGTTAGGAATTAGCATTTAAAAAACCTTGCAAATTCACTTAAAAAACCATAGGTTTCACACATGTTATAGTTAGCTGGACATTTCACTCGTGAAAAACCATTGAAATTCCCCCGTTATAGTTAGTGCAGGCAACTATAACTCACGCGACCGCAATCCTCTGTTGATGACGTCAGATATTACATCACTGATGACATATGTGTCTTTCTGAAAAAAAAATATTTGTAATATATGTATAGCTAAAAATTAATGGAAGAAGACATGGGTAAATGAGTGTCTAAATACAGTGATGTAATATCTGACGTCATCAGCAAAGGATTGCGGTCGCGTGAGTTATAGTTGCCTGCACTAACTATAACGGGGGAATTTCAATGGTTTTTCACGAGTGAAATGTCCAGCTAACTATAACATGTGTGAAACCTATGGTTTTTTAAGTGAATATATATATATATATATATATATATATATATCAAAAACCGCAATGGTAGCGAACCGCCACCGTTAGCCCTCCCCCTACTCACTTGTGATGGTGGTCCGCAGCGAGGTGGCAAACCTCTCCGTATTCCGACAACGCTGTAATTCCTCCTTTCCTGAATCCCCAGCAACCACGGACACCACATGAGCTTCAAACCGGTCTTTTTAATGAGAGCAAAAAGGCAAAACAATTACTCTACGCGTTTCGGGATCACACTCCCTTGATCACGAGTAAGGCAAAGTGAACCAGGAAGTACAATATATAGTCATGTGATTCTTTTTAGTAAACAAAGAAAACAGACTTCCAGGCTACTCGTTACTTCACGAGGCCATTTTTTTCTTGAATGCAACTTTAACAAAGTTTACATTTCGAAAAAATTTCATTGAGTGGAACTGAGTAACACACTTGATGTGATCTGAACCTTCATTGCATTATATATAATAAATAACTATTCCCGTTCATTTAAATCATACGGGTTAAATATATACCTTCCATCATATTCCAATTCAATCGTTATTTTTTCTAAACAATTGTCCACTAAAGCCCCTGTGGGCATTAGTATACAATGTCAAAATTGCTTGTTTGCACGGAAATTAATTTTACTTGACATTTAAATGGTACGTCAAAATTGCATATATGCATCTTCAGTCAACACTTCTTGCCCCAGTGGGCTTATCAAAGATACTCAATCTTCCATATGTCACCAGAATAGATCAAAGTTTGCATCTACAAGAAAAACAAATAAATCAATTAACAATTGATCGAAAAAAATTTTTTTAACTAAGACTATATTTCCTGAAAACTTTACACTTTAAAATTCATAAAAACATTTTTTTGCAATAGCATTTGTGCACAAGTTGCTGACTCTCGTTTCAAAAATGCTGGCCTGTGAAGATTCAACATGAACATATTCAATTCATCCTAAGTGCACCGCTAACTCTTCGTCACAGTTATGACCCATCGGGGCCAAAGTACCATACTGGATTATTAGTTTTGACTCCAATCGTCTAAGGTCCTGTACCCTATTTCCTCCTCTCTCATTCATCTTTATTGTGTCAAGGACACAAAAACTGAGTAAATCACTGTTTTGATTGTGATGACTCAGGAAGTGTCGTGCAACAGGGTATTGTTTATCGCCATGTTTGATGGCGCGAATGTGTTCTAAAATTCTGATTTTAGCCTTATGTATGGTGCTGCCGATATAGGCTTTTTTACAAGGACAAAACAAGGCATAGACGGCATAATCTGTGTTGCATGATGTATGTTTTAAAATCCTGTGGGGCTTGTTGTTTGGAGAAAGGATGCATTCCTTACAGTTTTTGCTATGTTTGCACGCCTTACATTTTCTGCATGTATAAAAGCCTTGTACCCCTAGAATGTTGGTGTGTGTAGGTTCAATAGTTCTGCACAGTGTGTCCTTTAATGATTTCGCCTTTCTATATGTGACTTGTGGAAACAATTCTACACTTTTTGAGAGGTCACTGTCAGTGTGTAACACTGGCCAAAAAGTATTGAGGATCTTACGCAGATCACTGGCTTGATTGTTAAAGGAGGTAATGAACCTTATTTTCTCTGTCTCGTCATCTTTTGTTTCTTTTTCAGTTAGTAATGATTCCCTTGATCTTTTAGCTACTTCTATCTTTGCTTTGTTTACAACAGTTTTTGAGTAACCCCTTTCCAAAAATCTCAGAGTCATCACTTCTTCTTCCTTTTGATAATCCTTCGGGGAGCTGCAGTTGCGCTTGGCTCGCAAGAGTTCTCCCAAAGGGATACTATCTAACAGAGGTTTTGGATGACAGCTGCGTGCGTGCAAAAGGCTGTTTCCAGCAGTTTTCTTCCTAAATAGGCAGCATTTTAATTTATCATTTTGGATGGTAAGGGAAAGATCAAGAAACTCAATGGTACTCTGCGACCATTGGCTTGTGAACTGAAGATTGTAGACGTTGTCATTAAGGCTTTCTACAAACAGATTTGCTTCGGTCTCACTGCCATTCCAGATACATAGGATGTCGTCGATGTACCGCACCCACTTAACTATCTTGTTTTTGAAAACATGATGTTCTTTGACAACCTTTTCCTCCCAGTACCCCAAATAGAGACAGGCAAAGCAAGGAGCAAAGCAAGTCCCCATTGAAGTACCGAGAGATTGTTTGTAAATTTTGCCACTCCACTCCAAATTCTCAATTACTTTCACAGGTCATTTTTTGAAAGTAATTGAGAATTTGGAGTGGAAGAGAGAATTTTCGCTCCTTTCTTTAGATGTTGCAATTCTCTATACTTGTATACCACATGAGTTGGGACTTGCAGCATGTAGATATTATCTGAATGAGAGATCCATCTCATACCTCAGGCACACTCAGATGCTTGTTGAAATGATGACTTCCTGTTTAACACAAAACTTCTTCACTTTTGATGGCAAAATTTACAAACAATCTCTCGGTACTTCAATGGGGACTTGCTTTGCTCCTTGCTTTGCCTGTCTCTATTTGGGGTACTGGGAGGAAAAGGTTGTCAAAGAACATCATGTTTTCAAAAACAAGATAGTTAAGTGGGTGCGGTACATCGACGACATCCTATGTATCTGGAATGGCAGTGAGACCGAAGCAAATCTGTTTGTAGAAAGCCTTAATGACAACGTCTACAATCTTCAGTTCACAAGCCAATGGTCGCAGAGTACCATTGAGTTTCTTGATCTTTCCCTTACCATCCAAAATGATAAATTAAAATGCTGCCTATTTAGGAAGAAAACTGCTGGAAACAGCCTTTTGCACGCACGCAGCTGTCATCCAAAACCTCTGTTAGATAGTATCCCTTTGGGAGAACTCTTGCGAGCCAAGCGCAACTGCAGCTCCCCGGAGGATTATCAAAAGGAAGAAGAAGTGATGACTCTGAGATTTTTGGAAAGGGGTTACTCAAAAACTGTTGTAAACAAAGCAAAGATAGAAGTAGCTAAAAGATCAAGGGAATCATTACTAACTGAAAAAGAAACAAAAGATGACGAGACAGAGAAAATAAGGTTCATTACCTCCTTTAACAATCAAGCCAGTGATCTGGGTAAGAGCCTCAATACTTTTTGGCCAGTGTTACACACTGACAGTGACCTCTCAAAAAGTGTAGAATTGTTTCCACAAGTCACATATAGAAAGGCGAAATCATTAAAGGACACACTGTGCAGAACTATTGAACCTACACACACCAACATTCTAGGGGTACAAGGCTTTTATACATGCAGAAAATGTAAGGCGTGCAAACATAGCAAAAACTGTAAGGAATGCATCCTTTCTCCAAACAACAAGCCCCACAGGATTTTAAAACATACATCATGCAACACAGATTATGCCGTCTATGCCTTGTTTTGTCCTTGTAAAAAAGCCTATATCGGCAGCACCATACATAAGGCTAAAATCAGAATTTTAGAACACCTTCGCGCCATCAAACATGGCGATAAACAATACCCTGTTGCACGACACTTCCTGAGTCATCACAATCAAAACAGTGATTTACTCAGTTTTTGTGTCCTTGACACAATAAAGATGAATGAGAGAGGAGGAAATAGGGTACAGGACCTTAGACGATTGGAGTCAAAACTAATAATCCAGTATGGTACTTTGGCCCCGATGGGTCATAACTGTGACGAAGAGTTAGCGGTGCACTTAGGATGAATTGAATATGTTCATGTTGAATCTTCACAGGCCAGCATTTTTGAAACGAGAGTCAGCAACTTGTGCACAAATGCTATTGCAAAAAAATGTTTTTATGAATTTTAAAGTGTAAAGTTTTCAGGAAATATAGTCTTAGTTAAAAAAAAATTTTTCGATCAATTGTTAATTGATTTATTTGTTTTTCTTGTAGATGCAAACTTTGATCTATTCTGGTGACATATGGAAGATTGAGTATCTTTGATAAGCCCACTGGGGCAAGAAGTGTTGACTGAAGATGCATATATGCAATTTTGACGTACCATTTAAATGTCAAGTAAAATTAATTTCCGTGCAAACAAGCAATTTTGACATTGTATATTAATGCCCACAGGGGCTTTAGTGGACAATTGTTTAGAAAAAATAACGATTGAATTGGAATATGATGGAAGGTATATATTTAACCCGTATGATTTAAATGAACGGGAATAGTTATTTATTATATATAATGCAATGAAGGTTCAGATCACATCAAGTGTGTTACTCAGTTCCACTCAATGAAATTTTTTCGAAATGTAAACTTTGTTAAAGTTGCATTCAAGAAAAAAATGGCCTCGTGAAGTAACGAGTAGCCTGGAAGTCTGTTTTCTTTGTTTACTAAAAAGAATCACATGACTATATATTGTACTTCCTGGTTCACTTTGCCTTACTCGTGATCAAGGGAGTGTGATCCCGAAACGCGTAGAGTAATTGTTTTGCCTTTTTGCTCTCATTAAAAAGACCGGTTTGAAGCTCATTTGGTGTCCGTGGTTGCTGGGGATTCAGGAAAGGAGGAATTACAGCGTTGTCGGAATATATATATATATATATATATATATATATTTCTCCCAAAGTTCCCCAGATATGAGGCCGCACTCCTTGGCAGGTAGGTGTCACCACTTTTATTGCAAAAACGGATTGCTTCTCACCCCCAATGTTGCCCCCTGGCCTGACGCGTTTCAGGGAATCCTTCCCTTTCCTCAGAGGCCAAACACGGACATCCAGTGTGCTGCTACAAACTCCCCTGCTTGCTTCCTTTTAAATGGCCTCAGGTGTGCCACTTCAGAGATCCGATTTTTCAACATTGCCTGCTGGGATTTGTAGTCAATTGCACCAATCACGACCCTCCAGTGGGTTGGGTGCTCGTGTCATTTTTCAAGGGCCAATCATAGCTCTCCATTGAGCCTGGGTAGGACTCAGTCCGTTTTAAATCCCAATACCTGCCACGCCGATCACGGAGACATAATTCCTCCGCGCAGACCCTTCAACCAGTGCATGGGCGGTGCGTTGCCTCCACGGCCTGGAAGCGCCGCGTATGAATTTCTCCCAAAGTTCCCCAGATATGAGGCCGCACTCCTTGGCAGGTAGGTGTCACCACTTTTATTGCAAAAACGGATTGCTTCTCACCCCCAATGTTACCCCCTGGCCTGAGGCGTTTCAGGGAATCCTTCCCTTTCCTCAGAGGCCAAACACGGACATCCAGTGTGCTGCTACAAACTCCCCTGCTTGCTTCCTTTTAAATGGCCTCAGGTGTGCCACTTCAGAGATCCGATTTTTCAACATTGCCTGCTGGGATTTGTAGTCAATTGCACCAATCACGACCCTCCAGGGGGTTGGGTGCTCGTGTCATTTTTCAAGGGCCAATCATAGCTCTCCATTGAGCCTGGGTAGGACTCAGTCCGTTTTAAATCCCAATACCTGCCACGCCGATCACGGAGACATAATTCCTCCGCGCAGACCCTTCAACCAGTGCATGGGCGGTGCGTCGCCTCCATGGCCTGGAAGCGCCGCGTGTGAATTTCTCCCAAAGTTCCCCAGATATGAGGCCGCACTCCTTGGCAGGTAGGTGTCACCACTTTTATTGCAAAAACGGATTGCTTCTCACCCCCAATGTTGCCCCCTGGCCTGACGCGTTTCAGGGAATCCTTCCCTTTCCTCAGAGGCCAAACACGGACATCCAGTGTGCTGCTACAAACTCACCTGCTTGCTTCCTTTTAAATGGCCTCAGGTATGCCACTTCAGAGATCCGATTTTTCAACATTGCCTGCTGGGATTTGTAGTCAATTGCACCAATCACGACCCTCCAGTGGGTTGGGTGCTCGTGTCATTTTTCAAGGGCCAATCATAGCTCTCCATTGAGCCTGGGTAGGACTCAGTCCGTTTTAAATCCCAATACCTGCCACGCCGATCACGGAGACATAATTCCTCCGCGCAGACCCTTCAACCAGTGCATGGGCGGTGCGTCGCCTCCATGGCCTGGAAGCGCCGCGTGTGAATTTCTTCCAAAGTTCCCCAGATATGAGGCCGCACTCCTTGGCAGGTAGGTGTCACCACCTTTATTGCAAAAACGGATTGCATCTCACCCCCAATGTTGCCCCCTGGCTTGACGCGTTTCAGGGAATCCTTCCCTTTCCTCAGAGGCCAAACACGGACATCCAGTGTGCTGCTACAAACTCCCCTGCTTGCTTCCTTTTAAATGGCCTCAGGTGTGCCACTTCAGAGATCCGATTTTTCGACATTGCCTGCTGGGATTTGTAGTCAATTGCACCAATCACGACCCTCCAGTGGGTTGGGTGCTCGTGTCATTTTTCAAGGGCCAATCATAGCTCTCCATTGAGCCTGGGTAGGACTCAGTCCGTTTTAAATCCCAATACCTGCCACGCCGATCACGGAGACATAATTCCTCCGCGCAGACCCTTCAATCAGTGCATGGGCGGTGCGTCGCCTCCACGGCCTGGAAGCGCCGCGTGTGAATTTCTCCCAAAGTTCAACAGATATGAGGCCGCACTCCTTGGCAGGTAGGTGTCACCACTTTTATTGCAAAAACGGATTGCTTCTCACCCCCAATGTTGCCCCCTGGCCTGACGCGTTTCAGGGAATATATAAAACCTACTGGCGGTTGCCAGTAGGTAGTTATAGTTAGGACCTATTATCCATAAGAAATCTGCAACATTCTATTTGGAATAACTTTGGTGCCGGTTGACGAATCTTCGCTAAATTGTCAAAACTGGTGGGGTGCCCTGGTCCGCTCCTATCTTGGAAGTTTTGGGGTGATTCGTCAAGCAGGGGCTGAGAAAAAAGGGGTGTCCCAAAACATGTTTTCCCCATGCAATTTTCCATAGGAACCTTTCATCGCAGCTACAGCTTAAACTGCTGAACGGAATTACAACAAATTTGACAAAAAGGTAGCCCTTGGTTCAGAGTCATGCCTTTTGGTTAAATGATGTAAATCCGTTCAGTAATTCCTGAGAAAATCAAAAGTAAAATCACATATATACCTGGGCAGAGCCTAACCACACATCTCATCGTGAGATCTGATTGGCTGTCAGCACTTCATCCAAGAAGTGTTGGCAGCCATCTTGGGACCAATATACATGATAGCACCTCATTGCAGTTAATAGAAGGTTTTAAGACTTTAGTTACATTATAAATCATTTGTTGAATGTACCATACTCATTTTAGGAATTGTGGTGTGTTCTAAGGTGATTTTACCACGTGAAAAAGCCTTCTGCTGGGATATCATGAATCATGTTTGAGAGAAAACTATTTTCCCATGCATTTCCCACAGAGGTTTGGAAGGTGATCTATAAGCTAAACTGAGAGCATATTTTCTGTAAATTCATATTATCATTCTCAGTCATGTAATAATGCAGTCTGACATTCTCAGTAAAACATGTACATCCAACAAGGGCAGAGACAGTCAGTTGATTCCTTTGTGTTCTACTGCAGCCACCCAGAGTGTTCTAAAGAACAACTGGAGCGATAACAGTCC
Organism: Triturus cristatus; assembly: GCF_964204655.1. Lineage (NCBI taxonomy): Eukaryota > Metazoa > Chordata > Amphibia > Caudata > Salamandridae > Triturus > Triturus cristatus. The sequence continues at coordinate 749,299,430 of NC_140586.1, forward strand.
TATTTATGACAAACGTATTGCACACCTGAAGCCATCTTGATTGGAATAAAGTGGTAACTCTTAAAACAAAGGGGGTTCATTTTGCCATAGAAAGTATGATTAGTGCTGCAGAAAGACAAATTAGGGCACATTTTGAGTGACTTCTCAAATCCTCTTCTATTTCATTAAAACATTCTGACATGCAGACTGAAACATGCACTTTCAATTAGGCCTGGGCCAAAATTCCGTTCCGTTCGCAGAAATTGCGATATTTTGGCATTTTCGCGTTCCGCGGAAAGCGAGAAAATGTCACAATTTACGCATTCCGCAGCTTAGCGATAATTTGTTTCTTGCTCGCGCTGTAAAATAATACATTCTCGCGCGCGCGCGATTGCCTTACCTGAATCCCTGCGTTCTCCGACAAGTTTTCTTGACCCGGTCGCGTTCTCCACGAGATGTTGGATTTTGGTAGCCATTTTGCGCTGTCTCGCGAGAGTTCGCGGCCGCATTAACGTCATTTGTCACGTGATCACGTCATTTGTCGCGCGATCATGTCTTTCTTCACGCGATCATGCACCGCGCGAGTATGAGAAGATTGAGATCTCTAACATGTCATTCTACATCGCGAGCCAGAGGATGAGGACGCGGGCACGTGTAATCAAACGCGAACAGGAGAAAGAGACCGCGAACACGTCATATCCAACGCGACAGGGACAAAGAAGAGAACGCGATCATATCGTTTTCGACACGCCGGCGGAAGTAATGTGAAGCTCGAGAACTCAACAACGTAAAATTTACAATTTGTAGAGGAATATCGGCTCTAGCAGCATGAAACCATCTGCAAATGCTGATTTTGGATGAAAAGAACTTCTTACATTGACATTTGGCTTTCCTTTTTTGTGCAAAGAGTCATTTTTTTAAAAGGTGGAGAGAGGGAGGAAGTGACACAGAATCTCCAACTTCCTGTTCCTGTCCAGCAGGCTCCTCCCAGTGCTTTGTCCATCTCCTGCTCATTCTGCCTTTGGATTTGGAGCTGGAAAGATCACTCTTTTTGTCTGCTGCATCATTGCAATTGGATTTCAGGATTTTTGGAATAGGATATTTTACAAGTAAGTGGTTGTTGTGTTTGATTGTGGGCATTGCAGTTGTTGTAACTACAATTTATTTTTGATAATTAATTAATTATCATCATTCCTTTTTATTTTTTTTTATTTTGTGGGTTGTAGTAGTAGGCCCGAGCTAGCCATGGGCATTGCCTCATGGGTGTGTGTGCATGATGAAGCAACTGTTCCTTTTGTTTTTTGAATGTATTTCCTTTTCAAGCACATTTAGGGCATGGATGGCATTGGATTGAGTTGGGGAAGTGTGTTTTTTGGGGTGGCCTTTGTGATGTTGTTGGGCCTGGCCATGTGCTGGTGGCCATTTTGAGGCCTAGGCCTGCAAGCTTGCCTGGCCTTGTCTGCCAACAGGCCTGCTTTCATCCACTAGGACCAGAGCAGGTAGCCACAGCTTTATTAATCTACTGTTTTCTGTGTGCTCTGTTGAATTTCGACTTCATTTAGGGCTTGGATGGCATTGGATTGAGTTGGGGAAGTGGGCTTTTTGGTGGTGGCCTTGCTGATGTTGTTGGGCCTGGCCATGTGGCTGGTGACCATTTTGAGGCCTAGGCCTGCAAGCTTGCCTGGCCTTGTCTGCCAACAGGCCTGCTTTTTCATCCACTAGGATCAGAGCAGGTAGCCACAGCTTTATTGATCAAGTGTTTTCTATGTGATCTGTTGAATTTAGACATCATTTAGGGCATGGATGGCATTGGATTGAGTTGGGGAAGTGTGTTTTTGGGGGTGGCCTTGCTGATGTTGTTGGGCCTGGCCATGTGGCTGGTGGCCATTTTGAGGCCTAGGCCTGCAAGCTTGCCTGGCCTTGTCTGCCAACAGGCCTGCTTTTTCATCCACTAGGATCAGAGCAGGTAGCCACAGCTTTATTGATCAAGTGTTTTCTATGTGATCTGTTGAATTTAGACATCATTTAGGGCATGGATGGCATTGGATTGAGTTGGGGAAGTGTGTTTTTGGGGGTGGCCTTGGTGATGTTGTTGGGCCTGGCCATGTGGCTGGTGGCCATTTTGAGGCCTAGGCCTGCAAGCTTGCCTGGCCTTGTCTGCCAACAGGCCTGCTTTTTCATCCACTAGGATCAGAGCAGGTAGCCACAGCTTTATTGATCAAGTGTTTTCTATGTGATCTGTTAAATTTAGACATCATTTAGGGCATGGATGGCATTGGATTGAGTTGGGGAAGTGTGTTTTTGGGGGTGGCCTTGCTGATGTTGTTGGGCCTGGCCATGTGGCTGGTGGCCATTTTGAGGCCTAGGCCTGCAAGCTTGCCTGGCCTTGTCTGCCAACAGGCCTGCTTTCATCCACTAGGACCAGAGAAGGTAGCCACAGCTTTATTAATCTACTGTTTTCTATGTGATCTGTTGAATTTAGACATCATTTAGGACATGGATGGCATTGGATTGAGTTGAAGAAGTGTGTTTTTGGGGGTGGCCTTGCTGATGTTGTTGGGCCTGGCCATGTGGCTGGTGGCCATTTTGAGGCCTAGGCCTGCAAGCTTGCCTGGCCTTGTCTGCCAACAGGCCTGCTTTTTCATCCACTAGGATCAGAGCAGGTAGCCACAGCTTTATTGATCAAGTGTTTTCTATGCGATCTGTTGAATTTAGACTTCATTTAGGGCATGGATGGCATTGGATTGAGTTGGGGAAGTGTGCTTTTTGGGGGGTGGCCTTGCTGATGTTGGTTGTCTTAAAGACAATCCATGCTTTTTTTATGTGTCTGGTCACTGGTGTGTTGGTGTGCAATGCATGCACCCTGCAGAGCTTTTTGGGGCCTGTGAATGTTCCTACATTTTGTTGCATTAAAAAGGCAGAGCAGTGTGCTTTAGCAGGCATCCTTTACCTGGCTTTTATAGGCCTTTTGTCAGCTCCTGGTGTTTCCCAGGCCCCCGGCTTCTTTGTGATTTGTGTGTGTCCATGTGGGTGGTGGCCTTTTTGGGTGTTTGGACTGTGAGTATTAGTGTCCTGATTTTGCCATAGGCCTGCATGGTTTTCCTATTGGCTCTTTGGCTTACTGCTTCCACCCATCCACCCCCTTTGCCAGCAGCAGCTCCATGGATGCTGAGATGCTCAAATAATGCAATGGTCCACCCCACTTCCATTAGATTTTTATTTTGTTGTTTATTATTAACTTTCCTATCCTTCCTGAGAGTGTAGTGTGTGGCTGTACACAGTACTAGTAGTATAACATAGCTCTAGTTAACAAAAATAGTCATAAATGGCTAGACTATCTTTTGTTTGCACTAGTACAGTACTAAGTAACTGAACCACAACAACAAATGCAACATTTCACTGATGTTCTTCTCCTGTCTTCTTTGCTTTTAGGTGCACAAAAGACAGAGTAGGAGGTGTCATCGGCATCACCTGGCTACCCGTTGTGCTGCCAGCCAGACAGAAGTCCTGCTGCGCATCACGCCCACGTGTGACCAGAACTTGTTGTGCATCTGCCTCCTGCCTGACATCTGAAGAAGATGGCCCCAAAGAAAGGTACCAGGTCCAGTACCAAGAAAGTTGCCGGTGAGAAGAAGGAACAGAAAAAGGAAGTGCCATTAACCACGACTGGTGGTGTGCCGGCCAATGTTTTTTTTGGCACCAAAGCATTGTCCGGGAACCAAGCTGGGAGCAGCACAGCGGTCCAAACCCACCAACCTAGGCCCAAGGGCTTTAGTGTCGCAGCCAGTCTACTAACGAGCAGCGATGTTCAAGAAATGTCATTACCGCAAAGTAGAACACAATCACGTTCAACGCAGGCGCTAACTCAGCAGATCAGTGTCAAGCCGCCGCAACCAGAACAGCAGCAGCCGCCGCAACCAGAACAGCAGCAGCCGCCGCAACCAGAACAGCAGCAGCCGCCGCAACCAGAACAGCAGCAGCCGCCGCAACAGCCCACCATAGTAGTTGTTGCTCCTGACGTAGGGGCATTTCAGGAAATCGAGCTTCCTGCAGACAAAGTGGAGCGAAGTCAAACCACTGTTTCAGAAGATCAATTGTCTTCCAGACCACCAGCAAGGAAAAGGAGGCTTAGTCCATCATCTTCTTCTGCAAGCCCCGCTTCTGATGATCGTGATGACACTTGGGTCCCACCAGCTCGGTCTGAGAGTGATGTACGCCACAAGACATTGCTTCTGAAAAGGAAGGTCCCAGAAAAACTTAGAGTTATGGAGGTAGATGTAGAAGAGGGGGGTGATGATGTTGATGAAGACGAGCCAGTCATCACGCACATTACTCCTGCCCCAAATGGATTGGAGACCGACATTCTCACCCTATCCAGAAAGGCTGCTACTGAGCGGGATGTAGCACGGATCTCACCAACACAGGTTACACCACCACTACCTCCAGCTGCCATATTTTCCAAGGCCCGGCAGGGACCTACATCCAGCTCAACCATCTCAGTAGGTAGTGGTAGTAAAAGTCACAGTGTAGGTGGACAGGGTCACATATTTTCAAGCACCCCCTCAAGTTCATCTGGTGTTGAAAGTGGCACATCCAGCAGTGCCAGAAAGTTCTCCTCCCCAGTTTGGGACTTCTTTTCTGTTAGCGCCAAGGAGGAGAACGTTGCTATATGCTCAATTTGTCGGCAAGGTGTTCGGCGTGGTAAGCTTGGTACAAACTATGGTACCGGAGGACAAGAAAGTCATCTAAACATACACCACACTATCGTGTGAGAGGATCACCTACTTAAGTTAAAAGAAAGTAGAAAAATTCAACCCATTGAAGTTGGTCAGGAATCAGGGAGCGATATTATTGTGGTGGCAGGTGAAGAACAGGGAGGCATTTCTAGCCCTGTCCCCAGTACTGCAGTGGTAACGCCCACATCCTCCTCAGTAACATCAGAGTGGCACCGCAGTAAAAGCCATACTCAGAGTCAGGCTGAGACACCAAGGCGACCGGCGACTACCTCAATGAGACAATCTGTCTCGTTGAGCCTTAGTGGGTTAATGAAAACAGCACCACTAAGGAAAGTAAGCCAGCCTAGCATTGACAGCATGTTTAGGTTGGAGGGGCAGTTCCAACGCAACCACCCAACGGCACAATTGTACAATGCGAAGCTGGCTAAAATGTTAGCGCTGGACGTTCTTCCTTTTTCATTTGTGGAAGGGGTGGGTTTCCTTGAATTTGTGTCTGCCATCTGCCCTAAATGGAAGGTTCCCAGCCGGTCCTATTTTGCACGAATTGCTGTTCCGGCACTACATCATGATGTGCTGAAATTGGTTGGTCAAGGTTTGCAGCAGAGTGTTGTGCACAATATCCACCTGACAACAGACATGTGGAGCAGTTGTCAAGCCACAGATTACATGTGCATCACTGCACACCGGATCTCTTTTGTGGGGGTTAGAGATCAACTATCTGCACGAGGTGTTGTTGACACAGCTGTGATTTTTGAAGGTACTCGGAAACATGCAACTGTAGCCATGTTCGATATGGAGAAATCTCATACGGCTGAAAACATTTTAGAAGAGTTTCGCACCAAGGTTTTGGAATGGCTGCGGCCCAGAGGGCTTGGTATTGGTTTTGTTGCCACAGACAATGGCAGTAATGTACTTAAGGCCATGGAACTTGGTTCCTATTTCAGGGTTCCATGTTTGACACACTGCATAAACATTATAGTGCAAGACTTTCTGAAAAAAGAACCCATAGTCAGCAATTTACTGGCCATCTGCCGAAGAATATGCACTCATTTCAGCCATTATTTTAAAGCTCGGAAGCAGCTGAGGATCATCCAACGTGAATGTAGGATGCCAGTCAAGGCACTCATCCAGGAGGTGGCAACACGTTGGAACTCAACGTATTACATGCTTGATCGTCTGAACGAACAGCACAGGTCACTCCATGAATATGTCTGATACTGAAGCAGTGATGCTAGTGTTAAAGGCATGACCCTTGAGAGGGAGCAATGGACCCTAATTAAATGCCTGACTGAGATGCTGTCTCCTTTTGAGGTCTTCACACGTGAAGTCAGCAAGGAGAACTGTACAATGGGCCAAGCTATCCCATTGTTGCAAATGCTAGAGCATGAGCTGAATAATGTGTCTGAATCCTACAAAGGTGTAGAGGACAGAAGGCAAGCCCATGACTTGGTGGAGAGCTTATACAGGCGCTTAACTGAAAATGTAAGGATACAAAATAAAATTTTGTCACAAAAACATTACATTTGTGCCACAATTCTGGATCCATGTGCAAAATTAGGACTAGTGAAGACATTCCTTGCTTTTTCCGACAATGATGTTGCCCACTACAAAAGTTGTATAGCTGAAGCAGCCATTAAGTTTGAAAAGGAAGGGCTGCTAATTAAAAGCCCGCCACATCAACCCACAACAAGTACTGATACTGAAGCAGGCCATGCAGAATCAAGTGCAACTTCGTCGGCTGAGGGCAGTGCGGTTGGCTCACAATCACAACACTCACCATCACCATCGACTACAGAAACAATAACTGGATCATTAGGCCGAGTACAATCATTATCAGATTGGTATGTAAAGATGGGCTATTGTAAGCACAGTGCTGATGCACAGAAAAAACAGCACAAAAGCTTACCAGCAGCAACCCTGAACATTGAGCGGATGGTCCAGGCCTATCTGGATGACCCAACAGAGGTGTACGTTGATCAAAACCCAGTGCAGTATTGGTATAGGAAAAGGTCTGAATGGCCACAGCTCAGCAGGCAGGCGATAAGCTATCTGGCTTGCCCTGTCGCAAGTGTCTCTTCCGAACGTGTTTTCAGTGCTGCTGGTTCCATTGTAACCTTGAGAAGGACCAGTCTATCTCCAAAAAACGTGGAGAGGTTAACAATGATCAAAATGAATCAGCACTTCATACCACCAAATTACACAATGCATGAATCAACAGAGGAAGATGAGGACAACGGCTCAGGTGATGGAAGTATTGTGTCAGATGATTACCTACTACTGGAAGAACCTCCAGAGTTTGAGGACGAGCTATACTTCCCTGACAATTAGGCTCGCACTTACTGTCTTCCTCCCTTTTTTCCCCCTTTGTTTATGTGTCTGTCGTTCCGGTTATAAACTTGTGAATCGCAACAAATCCATTCTCACCGTCTTCTACTCTTCTAATTTAAGATACAAGTTTCAGGTGTCTGCCATTTGACACTACAGTCCTCAGAATCCAGCTCCTCCGCTCGATCATACTGAATCTCCTGCTCAATTCCATTTCCCTCATGAATGATGATTGGATGATGGTAACAACAAATTCAAACTTTCCTCGTCCTTCCAAAACAAGTGGACCATGAATCAGATGACTACTATAGCTATCCACCTTTCAGAGCCGAGAGAGACTGGCCATTAACTGAAAATAAGATGCAACAGGTAATGATTGATGCCATGCATTGGCCGCAGAATCGCAGACTGAATGATGTAGATTTTGTTGTGTGTGTTGCGCATGAATTGATGTAATTGTGCACTGCCACTAATCAACTTTCTACAGAACACACTAATTTTCCCCTTCTTGCAAACAAGAAATGTGTACTTCTCCTGCATCTTGATGATACATTGCTTTTAATTCAATACAGGAAGGGGACTCACTCAATCTGCGCAATGCAAATGACTGTGACTTAACAGCACCGTCCATCATGATGATGGCGAAAGAGACAGCCTGCAGCGTTAACAAGATGAGATGGAACAGGTAATGATTGATGCCATGCATTGGCCGCAGAATCGCAGACTGAATGATGTAGATTTTGTTGTGTGTGTTGCGCATGAATTGATGTAATTGTGCACTGCCACTAATCAACTTTCTACAGAACACACTAATTTTCCCCTTCTTGCAAACAAGAAATGTGTACTTCTCCTGCATCTTGGTGATACATTGCTTTTAATTCAATACAGGAAGGGGACTCACTCAATCTGCGCAATGCAAATGACTGTGACTTAACAGCACCGTCCATCATGATGATGGCGAAAGAGACGGCCTGCAGCGTTAACAAGATGAGATGGAACAGGTAATGGTTGATGCCATGCATTGGCCGCAGAATCGCAGACTGAATGATGTAGATTTTGTTGTGTGTGTTGCGCATGAATTGATGTAATTGTGCACTGCCACTAATCAACTTTCTACAGAACACACTAATTTTCCCCTTCTTGCAAACAAGAAATGTGTACTTCTCCTGCATCTTGGTGATACATTGCTTTTAATTCAATACAGGAAGGGGACTCACTCAATCTGCGCAATGCAAATGACTGTGACTTAACAGCACCGTCCATCATGATGATGGCGAAAGAGATGGCCCGTTAACTTAAGATGAGAAGGAACAGGTAATGAATGATGACAATTAATGGCATGCATTGGACACCTGACTCTGAGCTATTGGTCTTTGTGTTTGCGTTGTTTGTTTGTTGTGCACAAAGTGATGTCAAAGTGTACTAGTAGTAATCTATCTTTCTGTACACAATAAAGAATGATTCAAGTCAGTAATATTTATATTTCTACTCTTGTTGTGTCATAAAAATTATACTTATACTGCAGGCCGATCTTCAGTCAGTAAAAGTATCAGAGATGATGAGGAAGTCAGGAGGAGGATGTTTCAGGAGTGGCATAAAATGGAAAAGCCTAAAGGTAAACACGTCAACAACAACCACAGCAGACCCAAATGTCTGTGTAGAAGTTGAATAGAGTGTAGCGGTGGGATGACTGCAGTGCATTGATTTTACTAACTTAAACTGTAAAATGCTATGTTTGGAATGGATAATGTGCTTTGCGTTTGTCCAACTCTTTGAGAGAAAAAAAAGGACTCTAAAGTGTTAACGTAGGATGTGCTAATGGTAAGCACTGTGGGCCTGATCTCTCCTGTTACTGTTGAAGGTCAATGCTGGAAACAGACTAGAGTAGAGATGATGCATATGCATACATGCCACCTCGGAAAGTGTTCTTGTTGCACTACACCATCACTTGTGCATTTGTTTTCACTTGATTTCTCAATATCCCCTTTGGTTTTCAATCTAAAATTACAGTCCGGGCCTTGGCCAAAACTTTGTAAAACATTACAATGCATATTAATTAATTACCTTTTTTTCCAGCCGGGCAGTGGCGAGTGGCGAGGCGACACACCCAAGATTGATGGACGAGAGGAGCAAGAGGAATGCCGAGATGCAAAAATCCAGTCCACATTTTTGACCAGGATAAGACAGTACCAGTATCCACTTTTAACTTCTTTTAAATAATTTGATTAATATCTTGTATACAATCTTTACAACAGTGTGTTCTTGGAGTTGTTATTATCAATCATCATTAGGTTTGCTCTGTGTTTACGATTCTTCACTACCAATATTTAAAATTTCTATTTGCCATCTGTTAAAGTATTAAGGCCGGAACAGAACAAGAAATAGAAGTGTATGTAATCCGAGTCTCTCATCATCATGCATGCATTGCCTTTTTCTCCCTTAACATATGGATATGGTAGTCTTCTATGATTGTCGTTTGTTTGTCTATGTATGCATACTGTTTTTCTATGTCAAACCTTTCCCAAAATCCCCCTTCCCATCCATTCAACAAACCCTAACCCTCTTCCCCCGGGCTGTGTGACTTATTGTCGAGGTGTAACTAAATTAAATTTACACCAATACTTAATCACACACTTGCTGGGGCGGATGTGGTGAAAGCAACACTACTTCAATTTCAATGCAGAGCGATGATCTTATTCTGCTTGCCCACCCATGAGTAGGATATTTCAGAGGTTATTTTATTTAACAAAGGAACATATACCTCAGCATGAATTGCCGGCATTGAATGGATTTGTTTGTTGTCATTCCTCATATACAGCACTAACTGTTAGACTGTAGGCATAGTCAAGTGACTCGAGTCGACACAACTATAGTTTGTAACTCTGTCTAGTAGGCTATCCTCATAACCACCATTCAGTTTTTTTGTCAAATATTTGAGCATATAATTGTTGCTCGGTAAGTTCTGTAATGTACTTCATTCAACTACTCCTCTAACAGTCTCTCAAAGGCGATTGACTGTCTCCTTTTCTTTTTTTGGAAATGCTGCCACCCTGCCAGTGTATACTACTACTACTATACTACCACCACCACCACCCCAATCATGGCATGTATGAAAAAGGAAACCATCTTCACCATGCAGCCAGTGCTGTGCCACAGTTGAACATAAACATCAAGCACCAGTAAGAGAGAAGTTTGGGGAGGCAGAATTAATAATGGACATGTTGTCAATGATTTCATTTTCACACACCACTCCAAAGAATGCATAGACTAGAGGACAGACTGAAAGTACTAGAAGGACCAGTCAATGAGTGAGGTGTGTCGCATCTATCTGTTTGTGTCTTATACAGTCAGCAAATTATTGAAATCAAACACAGGCTATGGGCGGCCATGCACCAGCAAGGAAACAGTGTGATGTAAAACAGTTACCCCACCTACAAAACATTAACAACATTGCATGTAACATAGAAAAATATATTTAATTTACCCTAACAAAAATAAACTAAACCCAAAAAAGCTGACCCACCCCCCTCCCTAACCCCAACCACTGTCCACAGTAGAAAAAAGTCTTAACGGCCAAACGAGTAAAGAACAAGAACAGGAATTAAAAGGGGGCAGTGACAGGGACTAACTGGTGGGGCGGGACTGGAGGAGGACACGCATCTGGCGCATCTCGTCCTCTAAATGGGCGACGCGGCATCTAAGGCCGCGGCAGTTGCAGCCACAGTGGGGGGGGGCACCGGAGATGGTACGGTGGCGGCGGGCAGACGCCAGACGGTGGCGCCGTACCGCTGGAGGGCAGTGGCTGGGGCCCAGGGCACTGGAGGAGGCTTGAATAGCTGCTGCAGTCTCCTCCTCCTCCTCGGCTAGGACCACCAGCCGCCGGTATTCCTGCTAGATTACCTCCAGCTTCCGGCGCCGTGCCTTGGCGGCCAACTCCTTCCGGTTGAGTTTCGAAGTAGCTGTGTATCAAAAAGAAAAAACCAAGACAATTGTAAAATATAGTCTTAATAAAACAGTAGGACAAGGTAATTATTTATACACATAGTGGCATGGTAGAGTAGCACTATAAAATAAAGCACAGTAGTACATAACATTTTAAATGTCGCCCGTCCTTCTTCCTTCCACCTGTCTTACACTTTTTAGTTGAACAGTGCACCAGGTGCTCTTCTCCATAAAACTTTCAAAGCGGAGTTGAAATCAGATAGATGAGGCCATTGGTTACTCAATACTCCGGCTCCTAGTCCTATACCAATTAAAGGGAATTCTAGTCTTCTAGTTCACTCTTCAAACATCCCCAACAACTCATACTTACTTACGACATCGGATAGCGGGCGGACTTTGTCCGCCCGCCATCCAACTGCTAAAAAGGGTGGGGGTCCCGTGGGGACAATTAATTAGGATGATGCGCCCGGCACAATGGCAGGCGCACCCTGTTTTTTTAAATTTAAATTCTGGTTGACTTTGCTGAAAGCAATGCTAAAATGTTGTGCTGCTTTTCCAAGCACAACATGACGGGCCCCGCACGGAGCCTGTCAGGTTTTGCTTTGAAAGTCGGGGGGGTACCATAGCATAGGTAGGTACCCTCCATGGGGGCCCCCAAGCATACTCTGCAATGTGTGCATGCCTTTCCGTGGCGGACGGCAATGCCGCCACGCAAAGGCATTCCAAAATGCAAATTATATGGCTGGCGGTGTGGTGAGAGAGACACCACCGCCATATTGAACCCTTTTCCGCCTGGACATGTCTGAACATTTTCTACAGGGATGGCGGGAGGTTTGCCCCTGCGGTGACGGCAGTGAATTCCAGCCGGCCCGGCGGGGGCAATACGCCCACCATCCTAATGGGGCCCCAAGTCACAACTGTACAGTATACATATACATACAGTACACCCTTGCAGTGAGTGTGCTGTCAAGTTCAACAATAGTTAAGAATTATGAATCTAACTTACCACCGCCTGCCACTGGTGCTGCCACTCCTCCTACCGCTCCGTTGCTATCTGCAACTGCCACATCCTCACCCTCCGCGTCGCCTTCGCTCGCCCCGGCAATGGTGGCCGGTAGTGCGCCTAGAAAACATTACACATTTATTAGGCGTCATGTACACCTCCCCCCTATTGATCAGTAGCAAGGTTGAAAAATGAGTTAATACTAACATACATCACTAGTACAAATCAGGTAGTAGTAGAGTAGACACTAATAGTTATATGATCATTGTAGCCTTTGCTTGATTAGCCCTAGCCATGCACATGTGACGTTACCTTTATCTTGCAGCTTCTTAAGACACCTTTGAGCCCACATGACCTGCCTCACACTGCTACTGTCTAGTCTACGCGCTGCGTACAAGCGGTCAACAAACATTAACAAGCCACTTTTTTAGGAAGAACTGGTGTACTACTGTTACTGTTAGTCCATATTGCTTATCCATAGATGCTACACTTTTTGGCACGGCTGAGAAATGCTTGCAAGTTGCAATATACTAACGCACACCATTTCTTTTTTCGCATTACAGACGCAAGATTCCCTTCTATGAACCAGAGCTTCTGAACGATGCACCAACTACCAGTACTAGGTTCTTCTGAGGTGAGGGGTCCCTTCACTCACATCTTCATTTATAAATTTATATAAACTAAATTGCTATGGGATGGTGGTGCTGCCTTCCACCACTGTTCAGTTATCATGATTTAATTCCCAACTGTATAAGTGTAACAATGTATATTGTTTTAATGTTATTGATTTGCCGGTTGGTGCTGCTAAGAAAACAGTGTACAGACCTTCTCAAATTGAAATAAACATTTTAAACTTACATAGACTTGGTGGTATTTGGTGTGGACTAACTTACACGAGTGAGCAAATTAAAGTAAGGGTGTGCATGTGAATTGCTTCCACGACAGAGGTTGGGTGTGTTATGTTCTGGGTTGTGTACTTGTTGGGTATCTTGGGGGGAGGGTTCCGAGACCTAATAGGTATGACAAGACAGTACTATAGTCAAGCAGTGGAATTGTGGTGGGTGCGGAATTTCTGATTGAGGTGTGCAAGGAAGGTCCAACCTACCATCACCAACATCCTATTTTCTGGTGCAAATGTATGTGCAAGATCCCTACAACAGTGGTATGTCCTATAGGGTATCATATCAAAATATTAAGAAATCTGGTATGGCTGTTGTTGCTGTGTATTTTCAAAGCCTCAACATCAATAAGAGTAAAAGTAGTGCAAGACAACGACCCAACGGATTGTACGAGCTACTGGTGAATATGAGTTTTATATTACAACCTTTCACAAAGAGTGGCACTGGCCAACTGGGCAAGACTAGCTACTACAGTACAGACAGACTGATAGTATGTTGTAGTAGTAGTAGTACTCAGAGTCATCATAGCGGAGGCAGGGATAAGATTTTTGAAACCGTACAGATCGAAGGATAATTGGTGGTAAAAAAATAGCATTTGGAAACACACTATAGTTCGGGAAAAATGGGGCAGTAAATGTTATGGAATAAGAAATATTATTAAAAACAAGAAGACTTACTGGGGCCAGCAGAGGAGCCCTCAGCGGTGTCCTCCTGGTGGTGTTCCTGTCCCGCCGACTGCCCAGTCCCGGTCGGTCTGCCCCTGGGTGCTGATGAACAGGAAAGATATAAGAAAGAGACAAACATTGATGGATGGTGTCAAACAAATACAATATTTTTCAACAACGGTCAAAAAACACTTATGTAAACAACAATTGCAATAACTACATTGACCGATCTCATCTTGTCAACATGTAATATCGGGGGGTTCGCAGTTCGACTACTTAAGTTACTATTTATCAACAGTAATCCAGTCTTCCATTCTGATTCCAGAAAACTAAGTTACAACTAAGCCTAAGTAGTAGTACAACGTACCACCCAACCTAGCCCACCTATTCCAGGCATGCCAATTGTACATTAAGTATGCATTTCCACTGTATTCCTCAACAATGCGTATGGTCCAATCATGGAGGACACATGAACATGACTACCTTTTTTGTATACACCAAATTTTGGTTTGATTGATGCTGATCTGCTACTGCTAAGTAACTGCTAAGCCTACCTCCACTCATTGAACAAACTAGAAAAGGTTCTAAAGACTGCCGTACTAGCAGCACGTCACGTAACTGAGTGAGGGGGGGCATCACGCATACCACTAACCAATTAGAAGCTCATACAAAGTACCTAAACCTAAGTATCAATCCGCCCCTATCTATTAGTGACAGGACAAAGTAAGGAGTGGACGTGAGTCACTGTAGCATTACGTAACTTAATTTCTCTAAAATAAACTCGTAAAGAATCACGCTAAGCAAGCGCAAACGCAAAGCTGCAAACAAGTAAGATTAGTAGTAGCGCAGAAGAGCACCTGTGTCATAATCACAGAAGACTTTTAAACGTTATTAACCTGGAATGTATTGTAAGCAGCAACATTCTAGCTGGTTGGAAGGAAAAAAAGATATTCACAATATATAACATAGAGCAGAAGAACAGACACAAAGTTGTAATAATTAAATAGGTACTCACCAAGCCCCGGGACCTCCACTCCTAGCAGGTCCAGAAGGTCCTGCTCACGGTCCAGGATGTCGGACCACCGGTGCGTCAGCTGTGCCTGGGTGCGCCGGACCCCAGAGATGCGCGACACTGCCCGGCGCACCTTCCCCCACCGCTGCCGACGCTCCCGGAGGCCGTACCCGGACCCAGGCCTGCCACGTGCTGCCAGGGTTGAGGGGAGGTGGCGCTGCACAAAGAAAATTAGTGCAGCCAACTCCACCTCCCCAAATAAGGCCCGTGCCTGCACCCCTTGTGGGCGCCGCCTTCCGCAAGGAAGGCGGTCGCGGCTCTGGCTGCGCCGGCGAACAGCCCTACCCTTGGACATGGTTCTGGGGACGGGGCGGGAAAGAAAAGGTGAAATAAATAAAGGAGTAAAGGAAATAAATAGCAGGCAATAGAAAGAGAAAAAGTAGCTAAAAAACAAAAGAAAAGTAGACAAAAACCAAAAATATAGAAGCAGGAAAATAGTTAGAGAAATAATAAGTAATAAAGATCCAAAAAAAGTGGCTATAAACAAAGGATTGAAAAGATTTAGGGAGGATTGAAAATCAGGCCACAGAACCATGCAATAGAGTGAAAAACAAGATGGCCGCGCCCATTGCGACCACGTGCGCAAGTTCGCGCAATATTTTCTCCCCGAGCAAGCAAAAAGCAACGCGATCAAGTAAAAGCGGTCGCGAACAGGAAATATCGACCGCGAACGGGTGCGAACATGCATTGCGCGACCCGGAACAGGAAGTAAGCATCGCGAGAGGGCGGGACAAGTGAAAACCAGATGGCCGCGTCCGTGAGCAACCGCATGGGTAAGTTGGCGACCCGCGATCACGCAAAAAATACCGCGAACAGGCGGCAAAAAAACTTCCGCGTCTTCGCGATATTTCTGGCGTGTTTGCGGAGATTTTCTGCATTTAAGCGATAATTTCTGAAAGTTAATTTCGCAAATTCCGCCCACCCCTACTTTCAATACCAGCAGCAGACTTCCCTGGTGAGCAGTAGCTTTACTACAGTGATCTAATGAGCAACTACAGTGCTAACATTCTGAATTTATGGCAAATGTATGACACATTTGAATGCCTTCTTGATGGAATCAAAGTAAAAAACTGAAAGTATTTCCTACTGAGGAGACTGTAGTAAATGAGGAAATTAGGAAACTTCATAATAAATAAGTATCCCAAGATGGCCACCAGAGACAAAAGAGCCCAAATGTAGCACAAATATCACCCAGATGTAGCCCAAGTAGAGCCCAATGACAGAATGTCCCAGAGTGTTCTTAAGAACAACTAGAGCGCTTACTGTCTTACTTATGACAAAAGTATGGCACACCTGAAGCCATCTTGATTGGAATAAACTGGTAGCACTTAAAACGTTTAATTTAAAAAGGAACACAATGAGGGGGTTCATTTTGCCATAGAAGTATGATTAGTGCTGAAGAAAGAAAAATGAGGGCACATTTTGAGTGACTTCTCAAATCTTCTTCTATTTCATTAAAAATTTCTGACATGCAGACTAAAACAGGCACTTTTAATAGCAGCAGCAGACTTCCGTGGTGAGCAGTAGCTTTACTACAGTGATCTAAGGAGCAACAAGAGTGCTAACATTCAGAATATATGGCGATTGTGTGACATATCTGAATACCTTCTTGATGGAATCAATGTAAAAAACTGAAAGCATTTCCTACAGAGGAGACTGCAGTAAATGAGGAAATTAGGAAACTCCACAACAAATAAATCTCCCAAGATGGCCACCAGAGACAAAAGAGCCCAAATGCAGCAGAAATATCACCGAGATGTAGCCCACATGTAGCCCAATGACAGAAGTGTGCAAAACACTTTTTATTTTTTGTGTTTTTGCAGTTTTATATAGTGCAGATATCTCAGGTATTGGAGTGCTTTACATGAGCATTGGTTACATCACACAAGAACAAATTAATTTTGGTTGTAGACATGGGGAGATTAAGTGATTTAACCAGAATCACAGAATGTGCGAGCTGAAGCAGAAACTCCAACCTGGTTCCCCAGTTGCAAAGTCTGCAGCTCTGGAAGTATCACCACATCCTCTCCCCTATGTGCAACATTTAATCAAGTGGTCAACTGGATGAGAAAACATAAAGAAAGATAACAAATAATTAAAAAGTGCTTTGTCGCTATTTGAAAACTCAGAAAATATGTCCTCATTTTAGTTTTTTAGAGCACTAACAAAAATTTTGATGCAAATAAGATCCCTCTCATATATGTAATTTCTAAAGGAAATGCTCTAGGTATTACAGTTTTGATTACATCAAGATGACGTCAGGCGTTCCACACTTTTGTAATAAATATAGAATGTTAGCAATCTAGTTGTTCATTAGGATACTGTTGAGAGGCAGAGGCCAGAGGCACGGACTCTGAAAATTGAAGGCAGGTAGGAGGGTGCAGAGGCAACAATTTGACCACATTGGGCAGGCAGGAAGGGCAGTGGCAGCACAACAGAATATGGAGGGCAGTGGAAAGCGGGGCAGGGGCAATATACCAACAATGCAGGACTGGCAAGAGAGGCTGTGGCAATATAATAGACCATTGTGGGCAGAAGGAAGAGGCAGTGGTAGTACAACCATACATTCCAACAGACCCGATTCAGCCAGGAAACGTCCAATGTTTTTAAGCCCAAATGGGCTTTATTTGATCTGTCTCCTGTCTACAATCTCCTCTTTTTCAATGTAACTCAAAGGGGAAAATCAATACCCCAGTTTTTTAAAAAATCTATCTCTTACCAAGTTCACAATGTTTGCAAGTATGGTACATTGGATCATGGAAGGCAGGAGTAATTGGGGTAGGGACATGGAGTCGGAAAACAGAGGACCCGAGGGACATGGAGAGGTGCACCAAACTGACCCTACAGGGCAGGCATCAGGGTTTGCAGCAGCACAACACACCATACAGGGCATGCGGGGCGAGAGTGCAGCACAACAATCCATAGAAAGCAATAGAGAGGGGACAGGACCATGCACATGGACAACAGAGAACAGAGAGTAAAGAGGCAATGGTAGCTAGCTGACCATAATGGACAGACAGCAGAGAAAGCTGCAGGATAACAGACCATAAAGGGCAGGAGGGACGGATCAGGGGCATTACAATGGAACAGACAAGCCAGGAGGGAGGGAATAGGGGTCTGCCCATGGAAACAGAGGGCTGGGGGCAAGGGGGCAGGGCAGGAGCAGCAAGATTACCATGGAGGTCAGGCAGGATGGGCACTAGGAGCAAGACACACCATGGAGAGCAACAGTGAGACTATGATGGCTTACAGACAGACCAATGAGGGAAGGTGGGAGGGGATCCGGGGCAGCTAGCTTACCACACAGGGAAGGTGTGAGGGGCCGTGGCAGCACAGAAGACCATGCATGGCAAGCGGGAGGGTTAGTGGCAGCACAATGGCTATGATGGGCAAGAAGGAGGGTGCAGGGGCATGCACAAAGGAACTTGGAGGATAGAAGGGAGGGTCAGGACCTGGGCACAGACAAGAGAGTTCAGGGGAAGGGGCCTCACAACAAACCACGCGGGGCAGGCAGGAGGAGCAGTTGCAGCACAACAGACCAGGGAGGGCAGAAGGGTGTGGCAGTAAAATGGACCATGGAGGACAGGAGGAAGGGGATAGGGGCATGGAATGTGGACAGGCAGGGTGGAGGTGGCAGGGACAGGTTACAGTCATCTGACAATGCTAGGCAGGTG
Source organism: Triturus cristatus (assembly GCF_964204655.1). Taxonomy (NCBI): domain Eukaryota; kingdom Metazoa; phylum Chordata; class Amphibia; order Caudata; family Salamandridae; genus Triturus; species Triturus cristatus. The sequence continues at coordinate 749,317,725 of NC_140586.1, forward strand.
GGAGGGGAGTGGCAGCTCAACAGAACACTCAGAGTAGATAGGAGTGACAGGTCCATGGAACATTGTGGGCAAAAAGGATGGAGCAGGGACATGCACAAAGACATCGGAGGTCATGGGGAAGGAGAATAGGGGCAGCAAGTTAAGCACAGAGGCTAAGCAGGAGGTCAATGATGTGGCATATAATTGGGCAATGGAGGGCAGGAGGAGTGGACTGGTACATCATTCTAAATGGAGGGCAGTGGCAGCACATCAGACCATGCATGGCAGGAGGGAGGAGGCTAGTCCATGGATTCAGACAACAGAGGATAGGGAGGAGGTGGATGGGGCAGCAAGCTAACTGTTCAGAGAAGGCAGGTATTAGGAACTTAATTGTTTTTAAAATGTGTGTCTGTGCGAACTGCTTAAAATATCAACAAATATGCAACATAATCTCACTTTTATTCAGGAAGAAGAGGACGTTTGTGACTGTGACACCGGGTTCACTTGGCAGAAACACGCCCTGACCCTCCACCCCCATCACAATATGTAATGCCCGTGGTGTTATATAGAATATAGTCCTGAGAGCACGATTGAAAATGAAAACTAGATATATTGTATGGTATAAATTATGCACCAAAAATTGTGATATAAGATGAACCGGGGCGTGAAATATAATATGCAATACATTGTGCGCAATGACAGATTCATTGGAGAGCGCGAGATAGCACAGGCTCTAGCGCGTGCTATGAGATATGCACCTTGGAGTGTAATATGCACAGCCCGGTGTTGTGTAACCTAACTAGTCTATAAAGTTGTAATATAAAATATGTTCTGGGGTGTGTAATGTTGCATATGCACTGTGACAAAGATATGGATCCCAGATTGTAATATGTATGACATAGGCTTCGAGGAAGGCACGTTAGATGGGGCAATATAACCTGTGCAGATGCAAGTGTGGCATGACATATTCACGGGGTGGTGTTACAGTGCACATGGGCTAGAGAGTGTCATATCATACACACTAGCTGGTGGAATACAACACAGAGGTGTGTGGCACTCGGCGGGCACTGTTGGTGTAACACAGCATTGGGCTCAGCCAGGAGCACGCTGTGACTCTCGAGTGAGGTTCGTCTCCTTTCCAGAGAGTAAAATAAAAAGTATTACACATCCGGCGGTGGATGTGTGTTTTATTAACCGTGAGGGGGGTTTCTTGCATAGTTTAGGTCAAATTTTTGTCGAATCCCCTTTGAATGGCTTGGTGTGCCTGTGTATTAAATATGCCCGTCAATAGCTACCCATGTTTGTATAAATAAATGACAAGGGTATTTACTTGGAGAGTACCCACTGCGGGGGTCACGGGATTAGGCACGGTAGGGCGTCAGACACTTCAGAGCTTCACTAGCGGTGTAAATACATTCCACGTGGATTCATTGTATGCATAGTCACCTTGTTATGAATATCACGCAAATCGTCATGGTGATAGGTAAGTATGGTTTGTCCAGCATGTCCTAGGTGCTTCTATAAATATATATAAAAAAATGTTATAAAAAACAAAGGCCGGCCCCGGGGATGGGGTCCCCGGGGCCATAAGTGGCCTGAGGAGGGGGGCAATGCATCCCCCCTCCTAAAGAATACAAAAAAAAAGGCCATGCCCCGAGGTTTGGGGTCCCCGGGGCCGATCAAGGCCTCGGGAGGGGGGCCACATGGCCCACTTCCCAAATTTTCTTTTTCTAAAAGGGGGCAGGCGGAGCGGAGCCAAGATGGCAGAGTAAGCAGTCGTCCTGCTCCGGAGCTCCCGCCAGGGTCGGATACAGCACCGGCCGCAAGGCTGTCAATAGCGCTGACGGTGCCCATATTGCGCTCCCCAGAGACCCACAACCACTGGACATCGACGGCGGGGTGAAGCTTGGCGGTTGAGGGCTGCGTGAGAAGACGGAGGCGGCGTGCGGCGCTGCTGGGGCCGCGCCGGAGAGGGCAGGGCCGGCGAGAGAATCGAGAGACGGTGGAGGCAGCAACGGAGGCCCCTGAGCCTGGGACACACAGTGAGCGGCAGGGGCCCCCGAGAGTGGTGTCTGGAGTGGAGCGGGAGCCCCCGGGAGCCTGTGGAGGGGTGCCGCGACCGAGCTGGGACCGGCCCGCCATTTTGAGCGGCAGGAGCAGCACCGGAGCGGGGACGGGACCGTGGAGAGCTCCTTAAGGACTGTGAGGCTTGGACCTGGCTCCGGTGTACCAGTGGAGGACTGCGGGGCTGGGAGACACTCGGCCCCCCCGCGCCGGCCCTGCAGAAGAGACGGAGGGAAGCGCGGAATGCCGCGCGGCCAAGCACCGCGGGGAAGAGCCGCATATCTGGTGCGGGAGGCACCAAAGCAGGGTCTATGGTGAGCGGGGGCTCGCTGTGTGATTCTCTCCCCGGCACAGCAGCGGCACCGCTATCCGGGGACAGTTGGCAGTCGGCGCGAGGATCATGGGGGCCTAGGGCTTGCAGTCGGCGGCCCATCCGGACTGGGGCATAGAGGTTGGCCCTCACAGCTGGGGACAGTCACGATCGGCGGTGCAGGCCTCGGCGCAGCAGGGCACGGAGGAGTGCGAAAGCAGGTGGCGCCGGAGGGGGCGCCGCCGTTTCAGTGTCCCGGGCTGGGGTTGAGGCTTGCCGCATGCTCTGCTCTTCCTCCCCGGTAACCGTGTGAGCATCCCGGACAGGCCCGAGGCCGGCGCAGGGCCTCTGGGGGTCGTGCTCCCGCGGCCCGGCGGGTTTCCTGGTTTGCGGTGCAGTGCTGGGCCCCCACCGCATAGTGGAGGGAGCGGACTGGAGAGCTGGGAGCATGAGCGGCGGGGACCGCACCTAGCAACTGTACAAAGGCGGAAGCTGCCCGCAGAGGGGGACACGAAGACAAACGCTAGCATTGGTGCAGTGGACGTGGCCTTGAAGCACAGGCTAACTGAACAGGGGCAGAGGGCCTTTCAGTGACACAACACCTCTACAGGAACCGGGGGCAGAAGCGCCGCAGGTGGCTGGACACATTGGAATTGCTTCGTGCAGAGACAGAGACTTCAGGCCTTGATCTTCCTTTCAGGCATCAACCGGGTCTTGTCCCCCTGATGGCGGACTGGTGGGAAAGAGACAGGAACTCTGCGAGACACACATGGGGTCTTGTGGGTCGCGCTATGTCCACTTCCAGGAAACGGCAGGACAAAAATATTAAGGATATGTTTTCCAAGTCCCCGGTTGGTCAGATGGCTGCGACTGCGGACTCCGGGGGGCCCGGAAAGGGGAAGATGGAAGCTAGGGGTTCTGAGCCCATTACCAAGGCCTTCCTGGAGTCGATGTTCGCCGCACTGCGGGATCGATATCCAAACTTTCAAGCAAGAGTTCACGTCTGAGCTCAAAGAGGTCCGCGGCGACTTGGACGGCATTGGTGAAAGGGTGGCGGACCTGAAGGGCAAGAGCGATGGAAGGGACGAGGAAATATCGAATCTACTGCAGGAGATTATTAGACTGCATGATCAACAGGTGGATCTTCAGGTCCACCTTGAGGACCTCGAGAATCGCTCCCGTCGCCATAACATCCGAATCAGGGGCGTGAAAGCGGATGACGACTCGAAGGATCTTTTCACCTATGTGAGGGAGCTATTCAACCACATCCTAGAACAACCTCTGGACACAAACTTGGAGTTAGATCAGGCGCATAGAGTGGGTCCCCCCAGAGCGCGGTCGGCCCCTCCGTCGGACATTCTAGTGTGCGTGCAGGACTACCGCACCAAGGAGTTGATAATGCAAAAAGCACGCCATCTGCACCCCTTACAATTTCGTGATCACAAACCGGTGCTGTACAAGGACCTGTCCGCTCTCACGCTACAAAAAACGCACCTATTCAAACACATCACGACGCACCTCCAACACAATAACATTCCCTACAGCTGGGGTCACCCATTCCGCTTGGTGTTTCGTGAAGATGACAAACTGTACCAATTGCGTTCTCTGTCTGAGGCCAGCAAGCTGCTGGGGGTCAGCCTCCCGGAGGAATCAGGAGGTGAGGGGGCCTCCGCGACGGGTGCGGGAAACACTGGGCCTCGATGGCGTCAACAGAGGTGCAGACGCCGTCTCAAGAAACCACCAGCTGCGGAGATTACGAAAGGCCGACTATCGGTGTTGGAAGCTGTGTCAACGGATCTTTCAGGTTTTAATAGTGGCTGAACTGGACACGCACGGTACCTGAGAGACCTTCGGTGGGCGGGGGGCTTCCTTCCACTGTTGGTGGACACATCCCAATGACTTTTTACCAGTCACAGATGAGTGATGGACTATATGTTTCCAGTTCTTATGGTATTTGTTTTTTTTTTATGGGGCTTGTTGGGGTGGGTGAGGGAGGGGAATTGGGGCTCCGCGTCCATCTTCCCTTTAGGGCTATGGTGACCACTTGCGCCCCGTGTCCCTGATTTGCTTACAAATCGGAAATTCCGGAGCTGCGATGCATGATGCTTTACAGCTGCAGCGTCCCCCATGTGATACACATCATGCCACCCACCACGCTTAAGGTACTGACCCTGAATGCCCGGGGTCTTAACAACCCAGTTAAGCGTAGGGCTGTCCTATCATACTTAGAAAATTCCAAAGCAGATTTTTGCCTCCTGCAGGAAACCCACTTATTAGCGCGCGATTGCCATCGCCTTATGTCTAGGAGGTTTCCCACCCAGTTCTTCTCTTCCGGGTCTACTAAAACAGCAGGGGTGGCGATTCTCGTGGCACAACTGTTTAGGGGGGAGGTCCTGCATAAGGTTGCCGAGATCAGGGGGCGCCTCTTGACTTATCGCTTTGCCCTTGGTGGGATGCCGTTTACTATTAGCTCCATATACGCCCCGAATGAAGGATCTGAGCGATTTTTACACTCTGCACTCACAGAGGACACGACTACACCTGACCGCCATGTCATTCTTGGGGAGGATCTCAACTTGGTGTTCGATAATGCTCAGGATAGATCCAGTCAGTGTTCTCATCAAGCTGGGGCCATTTCTGCGGAGGGGCTTGCGCGCTTGCAGGACCTGGGGGTATGCGACCTCTGGCGCAGCATGCACCCCCGCAATAGGGAATACTCCTACTATTCTAATGCGCATAAGACCTACGCCAGATTAGACCATCTCTTAGTATCTGCATCGGAGCGGGCGCTCTCGACAGCAGTTGACATAGGGGTGGCGTCTTTATCGGATCATGCTCCGGTGACTGCGACTTTCACCCTCCTGCCCACATCGCGTCCCACAGGAGTGTGGCATCTTAGAGACACTCTCCTGCACCGAGAAGAGGTGGTTCAACACATCAGGCGCAACATTCATGATTATCTCACACACAATGACAACACAGACACTACACTTGCCACGCAATGGGCGGCGCTGAAGGCGGTTCTTAGAGTGGAGTTCATCTCGATCTAGGCGGCAGACAATAGGGAGCGCGGATCCAAATGGGAAGAGCTTACACTACAGGTGCGGGAAATGGAATGGATGCACCAGCGGACAGGAGCCCCGAGATTATGCCTACAACTCAAAGCGGTTCGCCAACAGTTGGCGGCGCTCGACCAAGACAGGGCAGAGTTTGCGGCATTGAGGCTGCGACATGCCTACTATGCGGGTGGGGACAGGTGTGAGCACTTTCTGGCTCATAAGCTCAGAGAGGTTCGTCAGAGACAGGGGGTTAAATTGATCTCTCGGGAAGATGGCACGGCAGCATCGGAGGATGGGGATATTGCGGAGGCATTCCGTGATTTTTATGCGACTTTGTATGGGGAGCCCCGCTGGCCTGCCCTGAGGGGACGGCTCTCCTAGACTCTGTCACACTGCCGGCTCTGTCCCCGGCGCAGGCCGAACATCTAGAAAGAAGCATTCAAATGGAGGAAGTAGTGTCTGCCATTTCTCGGCTCAAACTGGGAAAGCCCCCTGGTCCAGACGGCTTTCCCGCCATTTTTTACAAGAAATGTTGTTCCCTGTTGGCCGATCCTTACCAGGCTGTTCAATTCCTTTGCTACTCAGGGAGCTATTCCAGGCGACCTCTTGGAGGCTTCGATAGCAGTAATTCCTAAACCAGGCAAGGATAGCTCGCAATGTGGCTCTTACCGCCCGATACCACTCCTTAACACAGACCTTAAACTATATGCAGGGATACTGGTCGCCCGCCTTGGCCCCCTTATGCCAGGACTCACAGACCCGGACCAGGCGGGCTTCATCCCTGAGCGGCAAACGACAGACAATACGAAGCGGATTTTGCATCTTATAGAAAAGGCTACTCGGGTCCCGGGGGAGTTCATGATGCTGGCCATTGACGCCGAAAAAACGTTCGACCGAGTACATTGGCCATTTTTGGAACAGGTACTGGATAAGGCAGGAATAGGCGACCAATTTCGCACACATATCCTTAACTGTTATAGATTCCCCACAGCCACTGTCAGAGTGAACGGGTACACATCCTCTCGATTCCACATTGGGAGGGGCACGAGGCAGGGGTGTCTGTTATACCCCTCCTCTTTGCCCTTTATATGGAACCGCTGGCTCAGAGGGTGCGACAAAACCCGGAGATCATGGGAATACAGTTTGGGGGCTTCGTCCACACAATCAGTCTATACGCGGATGATGTATTAATATCCTTATCTGATCCGAGGTCCGCTCTCCCAGCGTGCTGGGCATAATTGGAGGTTTTCGCGCAAGCTGCCGGGTTCAAAGTGAATGCAGGGAAATCCTTAGCCCTAGACTTATCACTGTCGCAGTCCACTCAAGATCATCTGCAAACCCGGCTTCCCATCCGTTGGGCGGCAGACACGATACCGTATTTAGGGATTCAATTGGCCCCATCGCTCTCTATAGTGGTGCAAACGAACTATGCGCTGTTACGTGACAGGATTCGCAGGGAACTCGATAGATGGCGGCACTATCCCCTCTCGTGGTTGGGTAGGGTCGCAGGGGTTAAAATGACCATCCTTCCACAGATTCTCTACCTCTTCCACACTATACCTCTCCGTCCGCCAGTAGGATGGATTCGAACGATGCAGTCAGACCTGTCCCGGTTCATCTGGAACGGGAGGAAACCGCGAATGCGACGGGCGTTGGTGGTGTTAGCACCTGAAGCGGGTGGACTTGGAGTCCCAGATCTGGGGCTCTACTTTCAAGCAGCCCAATTGAGATATCTAGTGGAGTGGAGCAGATGGGAATCCGAGAAACATTGGCTATTTCGAGATCAGGCGGTGGCTGCGCGACCTTTACAGGATATTCCTTTCTTATGCAAGGTGCACCGGCCTCGTAACCTATATGCCACTCTATATTACATGGGTCCCTCTGGAGGTTTGGGACACCACTAATCTCACACATGAACTCACATCGTTCCTGTCCCCGCTTACCCCGCTGATAGGCAACCCCGACTTCACCCCAGGATTAGAGGATGCCTCCTTTACGAGCTGGAGGGCAGCGGGCTGCTGGTCCCTGTGTCATGTTTACAGAGGGGGGGGTACACTCGTTCGTTCAGATGCAGAGAGATTTTGGGCTGCCGGCGACAGAGAGGTTGCGGTATATGCAGGTGAGACTTTGGGCGTTCCAGCCACAGGTTCGCTCCGGGGCAGAAAGGCGCCTCTTCCCCAACGAGCGATGGCTTATTACACGCACATCAGACAAACACCTTGTTTCCGATCTCTATAAACAATTGCAGGTCAAACACAAACACACATATAATTCTAGCAAGAACCGGTGGGAACGAGAACTGGGAAGAACACTGAGTCACAGAGAATGGGAGGGCATCTAATACAGGGCACGGCACTCGGCATACCACATGGGGCTCACGGAGACTCTCACGAAGATTGTGACATACTGGTATTACACCCCGGAGCGCTTACATGCGATGGACCACTCTCAGGAGGTGACATGTTGGAGGGGTTGTCAAGTGGGTAGTCTAATGCATGTACTGTGGGACTGCACACATATCCAATCTTACTAGAAGCAGGTGTTGGATGAAGTGGACAATCACTTCGAGATAGAGATACCGTGTTTCCCAGCTTATGTAATTTTAGGTCTACCCAACCCTCTGACCTATCCATTGCGTTCACGCAGAGGCCATCGCGCTGGGGTCTGCTATACAAAACATACTTACGCACTGGCGTACACCCCAATTACCGACCTTCACGGGATGGCTACACCATTTGTGGTATGTCTTAGGTATGGAAAAGTTAGCACTAACCATGGCAGGGGAAGGGGACAGATATGGGGAGTTATGGAAGCCCTTTATTGTCGCTCTTAGCCTCTGAAGTTAGGGAAGTCACGTGTCCCCGATATCTGAGACTGTTACGTATCGCGGAGACTCCGGAGGGAGATGGGCATTAAAATTTGGCAGGACCTCAGGAAAGACACGGAGCCAGGGTGGGGGGGGGGTGGAGTTCGGGGGATTGGAGGGGGGCGTTTTTTTTGGAGGGGCTTTCTATTTTTTTCTTTTTTTTTTACATTGGATAGTTGTGTTTGATTAAATGATTATTCAGCTAAGCACACTTAGACTATAAGAAGCATGACAATGACTCAGATGGTAGTTATATCATAGCAATGTGTACTTGCGTCTCGACGCATGTCCTTTTGGCTGATATTCAATAAAAACATTTAAACCATAAAAGGGGGCAGGCCCTGGGGGATGGGGTCCCCAGGGCCAATGCATTAGAAAAAGAAGGGGGGCCACACAGCCCCCCTTCTTAAAAAAATAAATAAAAAAAAGACCGGCATCGCGCCGGAGGCCACGCCCCCTCCTTGGAGCACTCTGCAAACACACCCCCTGGCGAGTTGTAAGTTGGGGAATTAATTCCCCTTCAATACTGAGGGTCCCTGAGGGCCAACTAACCCAACAGGTATCTCCAGTATGTGCCAGGGAGCTGCGTTGCAGACAGGTGTTCCGAGGCCACGCCCCTTTTTACATCTCTCTGCAACGCAGCTCTGTGGCGCTTACTGGACGTACCTAGTGGGCTATTTTGCCCCTATGGACCCTCAGGATTCAAGGGGACTTAACCTCCCAACTTAAAACGGCCACAGGGCATGTTTACACAGTGGGGAAGGGAGGAGACAGGGCTGGAGGTGACGTGTGCAAACATGCCCTATGGCGCGTTTTAAGTTGGGGAAATAATTCCCCTTCAATCCTGAGGGCCCCTGGGTGCTAACTAGCCCACCAGGTGCTTCCAACAAGCGCCACTGCGCTGCGTTGCAGAGAGGTGGTCCAGGCCGTGCCACTTTTTACACCTCTCTGCAACGCAGGTCTGTGGTGCTTACTGGAGGTACCTAGTGGGCTAGTTGAACCCTATGGACCCTCAGGATTCAAATTAACTTAATCTCCCACCTAAAAACGGCCACAGGGCGTGTTTACACAGTGGTGAAGGGAGGGGACGGGGCCTGAGGTGACGTGTGCAAACACGCCCTGTGGTGCGTTTTAAGAGGTAGTTTTAATCCCCCTGCCCTATTATATACTAGGGGCTTACAGAGGAGGTCATGCTAATCACAGGGGGACCCCAACACATAGTGTTCCCTAGTGTATGTAGGTGTTTTTACTGTATTCTAAGTGTCTTTTAACATAGCACTGGCTCTAGGACTAGTTAGTCAGACTCAGTTACCACCAGTATCCGTCTGAAAAAGTTGAGGGTACAGAATGATTTTGCAACAAGGCTTCTTTCTGCTCTTCTGTTTGTTCCTTCTGCGCGTTATCCTTCTTCCTGCACTTTTCTTCGTCTTCGAGGACTTCTGTTGCTTCTTTCTGCATTTCTTTTTTTTCTCCTGTGCGTTTTTTCTTCTTTCTTCACATGTCCTATCTCTGTAGGCATAGTTAGAAATTAGCATTTAAAAAACATTTGAAATTCACTGAAAAAAAACATAGATTTCAGGCACGATATAGTTAGGAATTAGCATTTTAAAAACCTTAGAAATTCACTGAAAAAAACATAAGTTTCAGGGGCTTTATAGTTAGCTGGACTTTTCACTCGTACAAAACCATTTAAATTCCCCCGTTATAGTTAGTTCCGCTAACTATAACTTGCGCGCCCGCAATGCACTGCTGATGACGTCACATATTACATCACTCATGAGATGTTCAGTGACATCACTCATGACATCACTGATGACATCTCCAATGACATCACTGATGACATCACCGCTAAAACATCGCCACAGATGACCCCCGCAACTATCGCTAATGAGATGCAGAGTAGGCGTTCCCGTGCCAAAAGCCGCGACAACACCACTCCACAACATTCACAACGACCAGCCAGAACTGCGATAAGAACACAAAACAGGAGATAACGCGTGTTAGCAGCAGGAAAATAACACCTGCTCTGACCTGGTGCAAAATCGGACCACAGCCTGCACCACAAAAGGGAGCCCAACCCACATCCACACATGAAGAACAACAGATGCACCAGGGCAGCTGAACATGCAGCCCGGAGGGCCGAAAGGGCAACAACACCCGCCGCCACCACCCCCAGGACCCCTCCTCCCCGGCACCCCCCTGACCAAAGACATGCCACATCAGCTACACCTAAACATGTACAAAATAATCCTCTTGATGTCACAATTACAACTGGTGACATGCATGTGTCGTCACAAAAATGAGCATCACACATTCACTTTTGAAGCAACAAATGAAACTTTATTAAAATGAACACTGAAATGAAATGAAGACACATGGCGGCTCCCCTTAGGACAATCCGAAGGTCACAGCCTGCAAGACAAAAATCATGATGAGAAGGTGTGTCCTGCGCACATCAAAGGACAGAGAGGGAGCGAAGGAGAGAGGGAGTAAGAGAGGGAGAGAGAGAGATTTGAAGAGAGGGGGAGAGAGAGAGAGAAGAAGAGAGGGGGAGAGAGAGAGAGAGAGAGAGAAGGAGAGAGGGGGAGAGAGAGAGAGCAAGAGAGAAGAGAGGGGAGAGAGAGAGAAGAAGAGAGGGGGAGAGAGAGAGAGAGAGAGAGAGAGAGAGAGAGAAGAAGAGAGGGAGAGAGAGAGACAGTGCCACCCCTGCGTACACAGGCCACACTGCTCACTTGCTGCCACCGGTGTGTCTCCAACCACTTGCCGGTATGTATAGCAGTACACCAGATCACACATCTGAGACAGAGCCATCATCTAAAACAGAGTCCAGATACATGATTGGCACAGTACACACAATTGCACAAGACAACATCGCCTGCCCGCCCATGAACGCCCAGGCAGAGGCACCCCAGCCCCTCCCTCCGCCCATCTGAGCATGCCCGCCCATGCACACCCAGGCCTCACAGCTCACCTTCCGCCACCAGCGTGTAGACAGAAGATCCCACCACGTGCCGCTGCAAGCCACAAGCCTGGGGTCCGCGGACATGGCACCCTCCACACCATGCAGCCCCGCTCTGCAGGCCACCAGGTCTCACGTTTGGTGCTGGGTCTTGATTACTCCATGGCATAGGACATACCAGTGCACCCGGCATCATCGCAGGCTGCACACCCGCTCAGCCCAATGGGCGCCACTAACTCTGGGATCCCAGAAGCGACGCCATGTGGCGGTAGGCCCGCACTGGCCACTGGCTCTGACCTACACTGCGGTCCAGCAGGGCACACAAAACCTGAGCTGTCCGGTCCGCCGGGACGGGGCATCATCGCAGGCTGCACACCCACTCAGCAGCTTAAGGTGCCACTAACTCAGGGCACCCAAAGTCACCGTTCCATGGTGGGGTGCCTGTGCTGGCCGCAATGCTCCGGGTGCCACTAACCCTGTGTAACCCCAGCCAGCGCCACATGGTGGTAGGCTAGTGACGGCCAAAAGACCACGGGCCTCTAACCCTGTGCACAACAACTCATGGGCCCTTTATGATTGAGAACCATGGAGCGTCAGTCATCCAGTCACCACCGGCAGAGGGGAATGTGACGTTGTCAGCCCCTTATGTTGGCAGAGTCACATGGCCTGTGACGCCTGTGCCAGATGGGTGTGGTGTGCGTGCAAACCTGCCCTTAGGGAGTGGCTGTGACATACTGACAACTAGACCAGTGACCTTCACACCACCAGCGAGTACGCCTGCGACAGGTAGCAATGAGGGCCTTCCCCTCAGAGCGTAAGCAGAGTGGTCTGGCCTGCCATACGCTGGACCAGTGCAGGACTTGCAACATTGACTCGTGGGCTCTGGGCATGGTTCAGTCCATGTCCGGACATGGAAGTGACTGATGAGTGTGTCCCTGTTGTAGTGTTCACGGGACCCGGTACACAATGTGCATTGTAGCACCCTCTGACTGGCATCCCACAGGATGAGCATCATTGACGAAAGGGAAATCACTGTTCCTACAATCATCCACACATTCATACATGAATGATGAAAGACATAACACAGCAGTGCGTCACTGGATGTTTATTGCACATTCAGAGTAGTTCTGCAGCTGGAGCGGTACAGGGCAATGCCGAGCACACCACACAATGTCGGACCGTGGAGGGACAGCCAGAGTCTATCCGGGGATGACAAGTACTGAGGAAGGGTACAGTCCGCAGTCTGGTCACTGTGTCATTGGTCATCAAACAGGATATGGCAGTCCATGTCGCTGTCCAAGATGAGTGCATTGGAATGTATCGGGGGTCAGTGGTAAGGGTGGGCGTAGTTCGCGAAGTAGCACTTCGCGAAGCTACGCAAAGTGAAGTTCGCACTACGCGAGCTACGCGTAGCACTTCGCGAACTGCGTAGTAACATGTTCGCACTGTGCAAGATGTTGTTTTCAATGATTGCACAGTGCGGACAAGCAACCGGCACTGTGCAATCATTGAAAATGGCATCTTGCACAGTGCGAGCTGTAGTTTTCTGCTGCTCGAGTAGATTTTTACTCGAGCGGCAGCTTTCTCAACGCGAACTGGTAGTTTCTCATCGCGAGCGGTCGCGAGCATACGCGACCCCTCGCAATGAGAAACCTGACCTCCTCGCGTTGGGAATCTCGCCGGGAGGATTATTTTCCATGCTCGCGATCGCGAACAAGGAAAAAGTCTCGCCGGGATGTCATTTTGCTTGCTCGCGGTCGCCAACTTGACGTTGAGGACCGCGAGCAAGCAAAAAATGACCGCAGCACTACGCAACACTACGCTACGCGTGTTCGCACTGTGCTACGTGCAGTTCGCGTAGTGCGAAGTAGCGCGAACTTCGCAAACTACGCGAGCGTAGCGTAGTGCTTCGCCCAGGCCTAGTCAGTGGAAGGTCATGAGATCATGTGTGGCACCAAGCAGAAATAGGCCAGGTCGTGGAAATGAATGCTAGTGCCTACTGATCACAAACCCATCCATGTCCTCATCCCCGGATGTGTGCTCTACCCCACCTGTGGGTGTTTCAGTACCAGCTGAGGCACTGTGTGCCACTGACACATCAGGTGCCTGAGTGGATACGTCTGCCGCACTGTGAGGCAATGGCACACCAGGAGGCAGGGATGTGGATGGTGTGGGGGCAGCAGCATTCATCTGTCCCACACCTTGTGGCAGCAATGCCATGATGATGATCTGCAGGGCATGGTAGATCCTAGCTACATTTTGCTGATGTGCAGCAGTGGCTGCCATCCTTTCCACCTCCTTCCGCACCATGTCCTCCATGAGCCTCCGCATGTGTGCCAGCTCACGGCTGGTATCTCTGGTGCCCCTCTAAGAAGACAGATGTTCTTCTCTCCGCATCAGGACTTCAGCGATGTCAGTCAGGGCTCGTTGGAGACCATGGAGCAGGCCTAGACACCCATGGATGGCATCCAGTTTGGTGGCCATGAGGTCGAACCCCACCCGCACCTGCTCAGCCATCTCCCTCTGGGCCTCCAGCACATGGCGTTGGAAGGCTGTGTGTTGTTCCTGGGGGTCTTGGGAGATTGCCGGGCCGTGGGTGCCTCCTGCTGGGTGGTTTGGGTGGTGGGTGGGGTCTCCTCGATGCAGCTGGTCAACCCTGATCCTGGAGGTGAGTCGCGGATGATGTCAATGATGTCTAGGAGGGCTTGTTCATCGATGCTGAGGTTGTCCTCCTTGTCATCAGTGAAGAGTGGCTGGGATTTCTCTGCAGGGGGTGTTGATGGGGGCCCTGCAATGTGAAGGGGAGCTGGTGTATTGCAATGTGTCCAAATGTATGTAGCCGCATGGTACATGTTGACATTCAGACAGCATGACATTGTACATTGTGACAGTCTATAGACCTGGGCGATGACCCAGAGTCATTGAGGGTGTGCACTGTGCTCTGCTTGATTATGCATGTGTGCCATCGTGGCCATCTCCACCCGTCCCCCCAGTACCTGGTGGTCACTCACCCTGTTGTGGTTGTGTTGGGTCCTGTCGAGCAGTGTCCGGTCCCCTGACTCCAGCCACAGTATCCACACTGATGACTGTCGACACCAGCTCCTCCATGTCATCCAGCATGAGCTGTGGCGATGGGCCCCCACCTCCAGTCTGCATTGCTCGCTTCTGGTTGGCTGCGAGTTTCTCCTTGGTCTTCCACTTGATGTCATTCCATTGCCTCTTGACCTCGTCCATTGTCCTCTTATGCTCTGCGACAGCATTCACCTTGTCCAAAATGTCCCGACATATTCCAGTTTTGGTGCCCAATGACACTTTGGAGGTGACAAACAGTTGTTGATGATGTTCCATCACCTCAGTGACTATGATCCTGTTCGCCTCCTCTTCTTGTTCTTGCCCTTCCCTGTCCCTGAGGTCCCGGGCTGGTCATCCGGGGTGCTTGTGGGGTTGCGCTCGTCCTCTGCACCTGCTCCGGCTGCCTCCATGGAGCTTTGATGTTGGTCAGTTTGTGTTTGGGTGTTTTTTGTACTTTTATGGTGATTTTTCCTGCCTGCCTGGTGTGTGTTGCTGGCCTGGCGCTGCTTATCGCTGATTTCCTCATCGTGCTTTGGCCCATCGCAGGTTTGTTTGTGTTGTGGTTTGTGTTTTTATCCCCATCGAGGTGGTTTGTCCGCGGTCTCAGCAGACTATCGCATTGCACCGCCTTGTAGTGAATTCCACGTTGACAGTGGGTTATTTTCCCGCGATAGGCTGCGATGTTGAGAGTTGCGTTAAGCTACTCTTGCGATAGTTATCACACGTTCTTGTGAATATACTCCGAGTCCTTTCACAAGGATCACATCCACACTCAAGGTAGTCCCCTCCAGTGCCATTGTTTTTATTTGTGCTTTACTATTACTTTGGGTCTAGAGCCTGATGTGATAGTAGGAAGTTATCTACCTTATGTGAGCACAGGGCACATTCTAGCTTTATCAGTTTCTGTCTCCTGCTAATGCTGTTGTAAATTCCTTTTGAAGTGCCCTCTGTTTATCTGGTACTCCAATTACACAGCATACTAGACTGAACCCATTCAAAACTGTTCTTTATAAACACATCTCCCAGGATATTGAGGCATGGATGAGGAAAGTTTGCGGCACCATGACAGAAAACTTTGCAGCATACTATTGCAAATGTTGCTGCATTTTTGCATCACTTTATTTCACTGACCTTCTATAGATATGCTTGTGATTCAAGTCTAAAACATTAATCAAATGTACCCCCTCCAATCTTCGGATATGAAAATATGTCATCAAAAACCCAAGATGGGAAAGTGCTTGTGTCATGAAAGCCAGGTTTTGCCAAAGGTTATGCTCAATGCATGCGCGCAGACTGTAAAGAAAACAAAAAAGAGACAGTCTTGGTGTACTCGCTCCTCCAACAGAAGCGAGAAGGGGGATGGGAAGGGGGGAAGGCCACAACTCTGCACCCAAAAACATTCAATGATCCAAGACTGTCTTCAGGTGAATGGCAGAGAAATAAGTTAACACATAGAGAGCAGTAAAGACATCGCTCTCCTGCGTGCACTAAAGACTGATGGCATGCAGAGGCACGTTATGATGTGTAGTGTTGCAGAGTAAATTGACAGGCATCATTTTGAACAAAAACACAGAACAAAAAATAACGCCATGGACACACCTTCATTTTTGTGGCAATTTCACTTGAAATTGAGAGTTTTCACACATTGGCTAATTTTGTGATGAATTTGTGAATCGCGAAATCATGAAAAGCTGGGGGTCTGAATAAAGTCCTATTTTTAGTATGCACACAGTGAAGTGCATTTGCAACTGCATTCCTGTATGTCATGGTGGTATGTTAATTGAAACTCTACAGTTCTATTTTTCTGTCTGTACATCCTCATACAAAATATTTCCCTTTAGTGCCAGGGACTACCATGGTAACAAGTGTTTTATTTTGAGCGGAAAAAAACATTTTTGCCATTAGCCAATTTTTTTAGATTGATGAGAACCTGTCAGCCTCCCTAACATTATAGCGTAGCAAAACCCATGAATTGCCAAAGCCAAAAGTCTGGTGGCCAACACCAGACCAATTGGCTTTGCCAATGATTGTTGTTTAGACCATGGGGACCTGCGATGGCAATGCTGAGACCTCTGGAATCTTTTAACTATGCCTCTGTAATAAAAAAAAAGTCAGGAGAAGGTTTGATACTAAAATCGGGCAGTTCCGTAACATGTTTGCCCATAAAACTATTTTTTAATAATACTCATGAAAGCACATGTGGTCCCATGTTCCAGTGGGCAATATCAGTGATCATGAGTTTGGTACAGGAAGTGGAAGTTACTGGGAAACCAGATAGAGTTCTCACAGGTTAGCTTGTTTATGAGGCTGGTTGTAGGGATTCACCTTAGAGGGCATTGGGTGAAATTGGGCACATTACAGACCACTGACTCCTTGTATCTGTGGAAAAGGCTGTTTTATTGAAACAGGTGCATGTCACATAAACATCCTCAGCCTAAGGCCATACAAAACTAAAACCTCACTGTACATTTATTAACCTACCTTCCTTACCCTCGCCCCTAAAACCGTCCCATTTACATACCCCTCAAACTTTGACGACATTACCTATTGGACTTCACTGATTCTCTCCCTTCAAACTTCTCCTTCTGCTTAGCAGTGAAGCAATTAACCTTTGCTCAACTTAATATTCCTATGATGTAACCATTTTAACTGGAGAACTTCCGGTGTGCATGATTCCTCTATATTAACAAAAATAACCTTAAGTAAAGGCCTGCAATCTTGTGGGCCATATGCCACCCAAAAATATGGCAGCAGCCTGAATATTTCTGCCCTCCCCCCATGAAATAACTCACTCCTATCTCCTCAAGGTCTTAATCAAAAACTCCCACAATTCTAACAAGTTGAGCCTTATCCAGTACTACAAAAGATGCACAACATCGTCCCTGAAAAACTCAAATTCTTCATAATGTAAATTGCGATTCTCCTATTACCATGACTAGAGAATCTGGATTTCATTAAAGACACGGAGGCTGACATTATGCATTAATCTTTTAATGCAGTCCAAGCAGCCGCATACATCACAATATTAAAAGGTTCCAGAACAGAACATTAGCATCACATAAAAGGCATGAACCATCAACAATCTGCCACTTTTAACTGTGGAGAAAAGAATAAGTCCATGAAACTTTAAACTTCTAAACCATCCTCGGATGAGCAATATGAAGGAGAACGAAGAACATGGTAAAATCCAAAGCCCAGATGTCGTTAAGAAGGGTTACCTGAAAAGAGAGAGAAGTAAATACCTTCTGAATGTAACAAATAGTATAAGACTTAACAAGCTAATAGAAAAAGAACATTTATTCACTGTAAGACCACCATCCAAGGGGTGGGATGGGTGGGGTAATGTTAGCCTCCGTGTCTTTAATGAAATCCAGATTCTCTAGTCATGGTAAAAGGAGAATCGCAATTTCATGACAAGAACGGAGGCTACATTATGCATGTTGGTAGCTCTGTAAAACTACATCAGACATATGTTCGATAGGTTTGCAATAGTGTCGTGTAAAGGTGCTAGCATTCGACCAGTCAGCCGCTTTGAGGATGTCATCCAACTTACCTCCAGACCAGAGAGATTTACTGGCCATAACACCTCTAAGGGAGTGAGCTTGAAATTTCTTTAAGTCAATACCTGCTAAACTCATAACAGTTTTAACCCGTCTAGCAATAGAGGTCGAGGTTATATCTTTATGGGGTTTAATAAAGGATATAAGTAATTGATTCACACCCAGGGGACGAAGAGCAAACATTCTGTGATCATATTCTCTCATGCAGTCCACAACGCAAAGTTTGGGGCATAAATCAAAAGGTGGATAAAAGATTGAATCAGACATAGTCTTTGTTCTTCTATAAATCTCCAATTTGACACCGAACATGTTATAGGATCTATTTGTAACCTCCAGGGCATTGACATCGGCGACCCTTCTGCATGAGATTAGGCATAGCAGAGTAGCAAGCTTAATGGAAAGGTTTTTCCTATTCAGGAGAGAATTATCCGGCCAGTTATTGAAACGATCAAGGATTAGTTTGACATCCCAGAGACTTTCATATTCAGGTTTAGGAGGCCTTCTTAAATGAATGCTTTTCATCACTCTGCAAACAATGACATTTTTACCTACCATTTTACCGTTGACAAGGACATGGCCAGCAGAGATTGCTGATCTATAGCAGTTGATAGTTCTATAGCTGAGACCTCTTTCAAATTGTTCAACAAGGAAGTTAACTATGTCAACAATAGATGCCTCTAAGGAATCCAGGTTCCTTTCCAGGCACCAACATACCCAGCTTCTCCATATGTTGTTATATCTGCAGTGAGTGCCTGGAGCCCAAGACTCTCCAAGGAGAGTTGCAGCTGTCAGCGAAAGACCTGAGATTTCATTGGATCTCCTGACACTCTCCAGGCAAGAAGGGTTAAACTCCCGCTTAGAATTAGGGGGTGACCTACTCCATCTACGTCCTAGAAGATTCTCTTGGGAAGGAATTAGGAAGGGGAGTTGCAAGCAAGTTCTAGAGTGGTGGGGAACCATGCCTGAGATGGCCAAAAGGGAGTTATTAGGACAAGGAAGCACTGTTCCTGTCTCACTTTCTGAAGTTCTCTTTAAATCATGGCAAATGGAGGGAAGGCGTACGCTTTGACTCGTTTCCAAGGCTGTAGGAAGGCATTGACTGCCAGAGCACCCGGGTCGGGCATCCAGCTGAAATATTTCTCCAATTGAAAAGTTAGTTTGCTCGCACACAGGTCTATCTTTAGGGGACCCCAAATCCTGTTCAGGGTTCTAAAAACCGAAACATTGAGTTTCCAATCGCTGTGATCTAATAGGAATCTGGAGTTCCAGTCTGCAGAGATGTTTGATTTCCCTGGCAGGTATTCCGCTTTGAGAGAGATCTTGTGTTCCAGACAGAACATCCATAGTTTCTTGGCTAAGTTGGATAGGTCCGCAGATTTGGTGCCTCCCAAGCGATTTATATAGGCTTCCGCTTACATGTTGTCCATCTTAAGGATGACTGACCTGCCCTGGAGAGAGTGTTTGAAACTCATCAATGCGTAAAGGCCAGCTGTTAGTTCCAAGTAATTTATGTTGTGAGAGGATTCCTCCTGTGACCAGATACCACCCGTGTTCTGATCGAGAAGACAAGCTCCCCAACCATGGAGGCTCGCATCCGATTCTAAAACAAATTCTGGTTTTGACCCAAAGATCGCTTTGCCATTTACTGCGTCTAGGTTCTCGAGCCACCAGGAAAGTTACGATTGGGCTTCCTGATCCAGAGTAATCCGATCTCTGTACCAGAGTCCATATCTTAGAGCTCTCGCTTTTACCCTTTGGAGGGCCCGATAGTTTAGGGGACCGGGAAAGATGGCTTGGATGGAGGAGGAGAGGAGACCCGGTAATCTGGCTAGCTCTCTCAGAGATAAATCTTGTTGTTTCAGGACGTGTCTTATTTCCTTCCTGGTTTTGGCAATTGTTTTGAAAGGGAGTAGAAGGAGACATCTCGATGTATCTACTGTGATACCTAAGAACTCAAGAGTTCTGGAAGGGGTCAAGATTGATTTTTCTTTGTTTATGATAAAACCTAACGTTTCTAGGTGGTCCATCATGGTCTTCAGATCTTGGACTATTTGTGAAAGGTCTTGTGACATTATAAGAATGTCGTCTAGGTTAATGATCATGCAAATATCTCTTTCTCTTAGGGAGGAGGCAATTGCTCTCATGACCTTGGTGAAACACCAAGGGGCAGAAGATAGTACGAAGGGGAGAGCTTGGTATTGGTATAGATGGTTTTTCCAAATGAATTGGAGAAAAGGTTGGTGGATAGTGGCCATAGGGATGGTGAAATAAGCGTCTTTCAAGTCTACTTTGACTAGCCAGCCTCTAATAGTAGATCCCTCAGGAGGTGGATGCCCTCCATCTTGAAATGCCTGTAATCCAAAATTTGTTTAGTTCTCTTAAGTTTATCACAGGCCTCCAACCCTTTTATTCACAAGAAAGAGTGTGCTTATAAATCTTAACGCTTCTAAGGGGACCTCTATTATTGCTACTTTCTGAAACATGGCGGAGATATCCTCCTCTACTATTTTTTGTTGATCTAGAGAGAGAGGCATGTCTTTCGGGAAAGAAGTTTGTGAAGGTGTATGAGTGAAATCTATCATAAATCCCCTGATTGTGTTCAAAACCCAAGGGCCTAGTGTGATCAATCTCCAATTCTGATAAAAGTATTTGAGTCTGCCTCCCACTTTTTCGGGGAAAGAAGGGAAAGGAGGAGGGGGGAGAGTACTCGCTTATAGAGTTGATGGAGTTGGTGGTCCCGCTGGATCTAAACCCTCTGTTGCGGGGTCCTCTCCCTCTTTTGGGGGTAGAATGGAGGTGTGTTGTACTGCTGGTACCCTTTTCCGTAGCCACGGGATCTTGAATAGGGCCTTTGGTTAAATCAGCCGGAAGAAAGGCCCCTTCTTCCGGCCCGGCCAAAAAGGTTAGGATGAAATACTCTGCACGTATTTTGGTGGGCCTTATCCAAGGCGATGAATGTAGATGCGAACTTCCCCAAGGATTTAATTAGATCTTCCCCAAAGAGTAATCCTTTTGGGTTTTGTGAGGGCTCTCTGTCCACCATATCACTGAGTTTGGGATTTATTTTGGTCAAGACGACTCTACGTCTTTCTGTGTTGATGCTTTTGTTTGCATTGCCCAGGAGTATCAGTGCCCTCTGGATCCAGCCTCTGATCAGGTCGGTGTTGAGAGGTGTGCCATTGATGTGGCTTTCTTCAGCTGATTCTATGATTCTTGCTAACAGTCCCAGTACGTCGAGAAGACAGTCTTGGCATCCTTTCAGGGACCTTTCAATCACTTTCCTTGGATTTTGTCCGAGCTTGAAGAGGAATTTAATCAGCTTGGGGTCCACTTTGGGGGTTTGGCAGGTTTTGTCCTCGATAGATGGTCTTGTTCATTCAGCTCTAGGAATGTTCTGAGTGTCCCTATCTAAGAGGTTTCTTATCCATTTTTTGATGAATTTAGCAACGTGGTCTTGTGGGGACCACTCCGAACTTCTGGGGAGTTTGATGTTTAATGGGGAAAACATTTCTTCCCCCAAGGGGTTAAAATATTGTCCTTTGAGGATGATGGGAGTTCTTCCTCCGGACTGTAAAATTCTTGATCATCCTCATCGAGATCTAGGATATACTCATCAGGTATGTCTGAGGAATCATCATCAATAAATTCGTTGTCTCTTTCTCTCGTATTGTGATGAGCACTGTGATATTTTTTGCCGCTGGGGACACCCAGATGTTTTGTGCCGTCAAGGACACCAGAGTAAGTCGTGCCGCTAGGGATACCCAGGGAGTTCGAGGTGCGGGGACCTCCATTGATAGTTGAGGTGCTAAGAACTCCCACATGGGATGAGGTGCTAGGACCTCCTGTAGTGCTCTTAGGGGTCACTTGATCCACATTTTTACTTTTCTTTAATCTTTTGCCCCTTAATTCAGTGATATCGTGTGGGTTCAAAATTTCAGGGATCTCAATCTCCTCAATAGGGGGTGACCTTTTAGAGGACATGACCTGAGTCAAGGTCTCAATCATGCAGGACCTCATCTCCTTATGTATTTTTTTGAGGTCTTCATTATCAATATTAGGAGTAGGGGCGGAAGCGTCGTCTAAATCTGTGTCAGACATGGCGCAGAAAGCTAGATTGGGTACAAATTGAGATTTGATTCTGAATTAGGTAGGAGATAAGGGAGATATCTCCTCTCACTTTTTTTTTTTAATAATAATACCATAGAAGGTATATGAAGGCCAAATATGAACGTGTGGACCCTCTTGTTTATTTTTCCTTTTTTTTGTGCAGAATCTTATTGCTTAATCCTTACTTGCACTTGTGTCGCATAATCTGATGCTTAAATCTGTGTCATGTAGTTGGTAGCAGCTGATTGCAATAAAAACTCTAGCAACTGACATACGAGTGCGCGAGCGATCAGCTGCTGCTGCCCGTTGTCATGGTGATGAGCACGATCGTCAAAGCGCTCGTTGAAATGCCGGCAAGGAATGCAAAGAAAAAAGGTTCCTGGCAACGGGAGGACGTAGCGCTCCCGTTGCCAAGGAATCTTCATGTAATGCACAACACAAGGCAGGGTCGCGCTGGAGCTTGCGGCCTACAGGGGAGAGATGTAAATGAAATCCCCTCTAAATAGTTAAGAAATGGGATGAAATGTAAATAAGCATTAGCGATGGTGGTGTTTACATCGCTCAGGCTTTAGAAATCACTAAATAGGTGAAAATGTTGGTGGAGAAAAAAACAGGTAGAACGCTACTCGTAACGTTATAAATAAGAACAGGTGGTACAAAACAATACTTACCGAATATATATGTTAAGAATCATTCTAATAGGAAATAGGAAAGGCATACGCGTAGAGGTTATGGAAAAGGGGTGGGGAAGGGGATCGCCATAAATTGGAGATGGGTATAGAGGCAGAGGTGGGGTTTAATTCACAAATAGATATCTAAAGGCAAAAGGATAATTATAGGCAAAAACAATTAGTCATAGGCAAATAGTAATAGAAAGGTCAACTTATCTGCTTGGAGCCGCATTTAAAAGAGGCAGATTGTTGATGGCTCATGCCTTTTATGTGTTGCTAATGTTCTGTTCTGGAACCTTTTAGTATTGTGATGTATGCAGCTACTTGGACTGCATTAAATCATTAATGCATAATGTAGCTTCCGTTCTTGTAATGAAATCAACATGCTGCTGTCTGCCTAAATCCTCATCTCTCCAGAAAGGTGCATTTCTCTATTTAACTTCCTCCTGGTTTTGTATATGGCTTAGGGCTTGGACACAACTCTCCAACAACCCCTGGGGATAAACTCCATCCAGCCTATAAAACACCCATACCATTGTGCTTTGATCTCCCTCTAATTTTGTTTCATGGACCTCAAAAGTATCAAACCTTTCTCAACCACCATGTCATTTTCACCTTTATGAATCAATAAGATATTCGGGCATGTGTGCCTAATCATTAACTTGTTAAGCTTGGGTAACAACTCCCTTCATCTCATGTCTCCTTTTCCAAACCACTTAATGAAAGAATGTTCGACAATCCACACAGCCAAAGCACCTGGAACCAAACCTGCAAGAGGAAATAGTGTAAGCACATCATTCTAACTAACAGTAACTCCCTTGCCCCTCATCGCTCCACACATATCTCTGAAAACAATTGCGATTCAAGCAGCCATTTTAAAGTTACATCGCAAAGCTCTCGAACATACGTAAGTAACAATGGCAACAAGAACACACAGATCTGCCTCTTTTAAATGCGGCTTCGAGTAGATAAGTTGACTTCTTTCTTACTCTATGTTTTTCTATTGTTACTTAATGTTTTTGCCTTAAATGCCTTTCTTTATGACATTTCACTCGCATACCTTACCTAATGTGTTTATTTATAAAATGCTGCTTATCTAATGTGTTTATTTTAATCATGCTGCTTATGTAATGTGTTTATCTTTATAACACAAGTGTTGCATTCTGAGCCTACTGTGCTTATTTTTATACTGCCGTTCATGAACTGCTTTTATCTTGAACAATATTAGTTCGCATACCGAGTTTACACCATACTGAGCTTAATCCGCTATTCCCTTTGATCGGTTTGATCGGTTACTCGGGGGCTCTCTACATTCGTCTTCTTCATGTATGCCATCTTCTCCGCTGAAGGCTTGGAGCTTCGGTTTGAAACCTCGGCACGACGCAACCCTCCCTTGCATCTCCAATTTATGGAGTGCGGGTCGCGTGGCACCGCCTTCATTTCTGGCTTCCTCTAGTCCCTTGTACTTCCTCCATACATCTCTTTGTTCGTCCAACAATTAATAAAATAAAATTTTAAAAAGTGGAAAGAGAGCACGCTACGTCATTTCTGCCAAGGGCTCTCCCGCATTAGAAGAAGGACCCTTGGCAATGTCCTTCATGCGCGTCAATGTTTTGTATTGTTGCCTAGCAACGTTTTCCCCTCAACAGCTGTTCACCTTCCCAACGGTTGACACGACAATAGGATTAGCTTACTTCTGGCTTGTTTTTTGCCTTAATTTCAAATTCCACTGATTCCTGGACACATTCCCTATTCAACTGATTTCCTTGTTCTAAAACATTTTTTTTTTTAAAAAGACATCTATTTAGCGTACAACTAATCTTACCTTCACCTTTTAACCCCTTTATATCTTGGGGTTGTGATCCTTTTTCCTTGATTTTACCTAACTAGTGTTCCTTTCTACTATTCTAATATGTCTGACCCTGAATCTGATGATTCTCAGAGCCAGATACCCGTTCCTAATACTAATGTGGACCTCATTTAGAAAATAATCCAAAAGGACATGCAATCTTGTATGAGGGAGACTATAAGCAAAATTGTTGCTAGTAAGAGATGCCTTCCCAACCCTAATAACCCAACTGCTCTCCACGGAGGGCACATTGACGAACTTAATAAGTGTGGGGGTACAAGATTAAGAAAAAGCAATAATTTGCAAGAGAAGAGCACACTGGGAGGTCCAAGCACCTCAAACCTATTGGGAGGTTTAAGCACCTCATGAACTGAAGGAGGACTAAGCGCCTCAAATACTAAGGGAGGCCTACGTGCCCCAAAAAGACCATGTGTCCATAACGGCACTACTCATTTGGATGCCCTAAGCGGCTCACAGTATGCAAGTGCTCTAAATGATCCCCTCTTAACTGATGATGAACATGTTACAAATGAATCCTTGGATGAATTTATTTTCGACTTAGACCAAGTGGATAACGATGACGATTTTGATCTCTCGGAAGAGGAGCTTCCCTCCTCTTCAAAAGAAATATTTTTGACCCCTTAGGTGGGGAAATGTTCTCCCCTGATAATATTCAACACCCTATGAGTTCACAATGATGGCCCCAGAAACACGTGGCCAAGTTTATCAAGAGGTGGATTAAGAACCCCCTTGAAAAAGAGACAAGGAATATCCTGAAGGCAGAATATCCAAGACCCATGGTCCAAGATAAATGCTGCCTCACCCCTAATTTGGACCCTGAACTTATCAAGTTCTTATTCAAATTGGGCAGGGACTCTAGGAAAGGGATGACACGCTCCCTCAAAAACTGTCAAGATCGCATGCTTGAATTGCTTGGCCGTTTATGCCGAATGATTGACCTAATTGAGGAGAGTTACATTAATGGTTCTTCGCCCAACATTGGACTCTTAAGAGGATGGAGCCAGAGAACACTAATCGTCCTTGGTAACGCCAATGCTACAATTAATACTGAGAGAAGGAAAGTTGATTTATCGAAAATCGACCCCAAGCTCTGTGACTTGACAGAGAAAGAATCATCAAGCAAACCCAATGGGCTCCTCTTTGGAGAGGATATGATCAAGGGTTTGGGTAAATACGTAGCAACCTTCACGACTTTGGATAAGGCACAAACTAATATGCGCAGAGTCTTTAATCCGATAGTTTTTGCTAGGGCCGGCAGAAGGGGTCTCTCTGCCGGCCGGCCCTACCAAAGACCCTTCTTCAGGCAAAGAGGTTTCGGTCGCCCCTATTAAACCAACCCTTCCTTCTACCCTCAACGAGGATCATTCTCACGCTCAAGAGGCTTCAGAGCCAGAGGCGTTAACTACTCCAACAGTTCACGTAAGTATCTTTTCTCCTCAACCTTCCTCTTCACAAGGGAAAGTGGGGGGCCACCTAAAACATTTCATACACATCTGGAAAAAAATTACAGACGATCCTTGGATACTGGAAATTGTTCAGGGTTTCAAAAAAAAAAGATTTCATGGAAAAACCCATTCAAGTTATAATACCCAAAGTGTTGATTCTGACTCTTTTAGCGCAACAGTCTATTGTGGCAGAGTAAGTAAATTCCATTTTGACGAAGGGAGTGATTGTAGAAGTCCCTTGGGAACACAAGAATTTCCTGAGCAATATTTTCCTGGTGCAAAAGAAGGACAAAGGGTGTCCAGTAATAAACCTAAGGGAACTGAACAAATCCATCACCTACAATCACTTCAAGATGGAAGGTATCCATCTTCTCAGGGACATGTTTTTAGAAAAAGACTGGTTGGTGAAACTAGACTTAAATGACGCCTACTTTACAATTGCAATGCAAGAGGAATCCCAATCCGTTCCACAATTTGCGTGGAACAACCACCTTTATCAGTTCCAAGCTCCCCCCTTCGGCCTATCATCTGCCCCTAGGTGCTTCACCAAAGTTATGAAAGCCATTACCACAGTTCTGAGAGAAAGGAGTGTCCGCCTTTTAATCTATTTAGACAACATCCTCATTATGTCTCAAGACCACAAATTCTGAAAGACTTGAACACTACTGCAGAAGTAATAAAGAGTACAGGCTTTATTATAAATAGGGAAAAATCCATCATGACTCCCTTGAGGTCTCTAGAGTTCCTGGGCTTCACGGTAGACACAGTGAAGTGTATGCTGATACTTCCCCCGAAAAAGATTTCCAAGATTCGGAAAGAAATTCTTCATGTTCTGAAACTCAATCTTGTATCCTTAAGGGAACTAGCAAGACTCCTGAGGTTCCTATCATCATCAATCGTAGCTATCTTCCCAGGTCCTTTACACTATCGGGCCCTTCAAAGGTTGAAGGGCAGAGCCCTCCGATCTGGCCTTTGGTGCAGAGACAAAATTCACCTAGACACAGAAGCCAAGCCAGACTTGGTGTTTAGAAACCTGAATGCATGGAATGTCAAAGCCCTATTTGAAATTTCCCTGGTATTTGTGCTGGAATCAGATGCCAGGATTCATGACTGGGGTGTTTGCTTTCAAAATCAGAACATGGGAGTCTTATGATCCTATTCGGAGAGTTTGCACCACATAAATTTTCTGGAGATAACCGCCGGGCTTTATGCCCTAATCAGTTTCAAACAATCACGTAAGAGGAGGTCAGTCATTCTCAAAATGGACAGTATGTAGGCCATTGCCTACATAAATCGTCTAGAGGGCACCAGGTCACCAGACCTCTCCAACCTAGCCAAGAAACTATGGATGTTCTGCTTGGAACATAAAATATCGTTAAGAGCAGAATACCTTCCTGGTCTAAGCAATGCTTGCGCGGATTGGAATTTGAGGTTCCTCGTAGATCACACAGACTGTAAACTAAACACAAACACGTTCAAAAGTCTAGAGTATCTTTGGGGTCCCTTAGAAGTAGACCTCTTTGAGCAGACTCACGTTCCAACTTCCCAGATACTTCATCTGGATGCCAGACCCCGGTGCTCTGGAAGTGAACGCCTTTCTTCAACCTTGGAAAGGTATTCGGGGATATGCCTTTCCCCCTTTGCAATGATGCAGCGCGTCCTTCAAAAGTTGAGAATGGAACAATCTTCAATAGTCCTAATAACACCCTTTTGGCCGTCCCAAGCCTGGATTCCAACGACCTTGGAACTGGCTTAAGAAATACCCTTTCTACTTCCTGCTTCACCTGGCCTCCTAAAAGACATAGACGGTTTGGAACATCCCCTTCCTCAGAACAGGAGTTTGAACCTTCTTGCCTGGAAAGTGTCAGGCGAGCCAACGGAATCTCTGGGTTTTCGGCGCAGGCTTCTTCTCTCCTCCAAGAATCATGGCCCCCTGGTACACACTATAGATATCATGGCACCTGGAAAAGATGGTTTCGTAGGTGCTTGGAAAGGAACCTGGATTCCGTGGAGGCTCCTATTGTGCATGTTGCCAATTTTCTTGTTGTACAATTTGAAAGAGGTCTTTCCTATAGGTCCATTAACTGTTATGGATCAGTCATTTCTGCAGGTCACTCCCTTTTAAATGGTACAACTCTCAGCAAAAACTCAATAATATGCAAATTATTAAAAGCATCAGGCTTAAAACTCCTGCTAAACCTAAATACGAAACTCTATGGGACGTTAAATCATTACTTGACCTTTTTTCTAAATGGCCCAATAATAACTTGCTAGATAATTAACCCCTTCAGTGCCACGCCCTTTCCCCCTCCTGTGCCGGGCGTTGTATGAGTGGGTGGGGTTCATGACGAGATAGTCTCGTCATGGGCACAGCGCAACCGTGCTCCATGACGAGACTATCTCGTCATGGGCACTGAAGAGGTTAAAGGATCTATTAAGCTAGCTTCTCTCCTATGTCTAATATCCTGCAATAGGGTTTCGGATGTTAAAGCACTGGAAATATCTAACAGATCTTATGATGCCTTAGGCATCAGATTTGAAATTATCAAGAGAACTAAAACAATTTCTGATATGATTTTTTATCCAAGGTTCGATGCTTGTAAAAAATTGTGTCTGGTAGATTGTATGAAGGAGTATGATTCAAGGATTACCCAACATCGCACCGCTGGTGAAAAACAACTTCTTATTGGCTTTGTTAAACCCTTCAAACCTGTCTTTTCTTCTTCCATAGCTAGATGGGTTAAACAGGCTATGCAATTAGCAGGCATTGATCTCCAAAGATTTCAGGCTCATTCCTTAAGAGGCGCTATGGCTGGCCAGTCCTTTTAGAAAGGAGGTAAGTTAGATGGCATTCTTAAGGCAGCAGACTGGTCCAGTTCCTATAAATTTGCAAAACACTACTGCAAACCTGTCGAACACATGTCTGATGTAGTTTTACTAGATTACCAACATGCATAATGGTAGCCTCAGGTCTTGTAATGAAATTGGGACTCTCCTACTAGCAAGACCAGAGAATCTGGATTTCATTAAAGAGACAGAGGCTAACATTATCCCACCCCTCCCTCCCGGGAGTGGATTGTAACATCTTTTCAATTTATTGCATTTGTCTTGTTCTTAGAGCTTTTATATTATGTTAATGTTTTTTATTAAGATCTTAACTCAGTTTCGTATTGTATTTTGCCCTTTATTAAGCACTATTTCTCACTACCAATCCTCATTCCCCTTTTACTTAGGGCGTTAAGTTCAATTCCTAATATTTTGTCCTTTTTCAGATAATTCAACTTGATTGGCTCCTCATCAAGATACAGTTCAAGCAAGTCTCGACTTTACGCCTTCTTTCTACTTGAATGTCTTCATTGCCTTAATGAAGAAGCTTTGCCATCATGATTCTGTCTCTTGGATTTCATTACCTTTAGAAGAACTTTACCTTTTTTCTAATTGCATTTAAAAGAGGCAGATGTCTGTGTGTTCCTGTTGCCATTGTTACTTATGTATGTTCTAGAGATTTGCTTTGTGATGTAACTTTAAAATGGCTGCTTGAAGTTGCATTAAAGGAATAATGCATAATGTTAGCCTCCGTGTCTTTAATGAAATCCCGATTCTCTGGTCATGGTAATAGGAGAATCGCAATTGTTTGCCTAGCCCCATTCTTTGTTTCTCAAACAACCTATCCTGCCTGCCTCCTTCAATGCCCTAATCCTAAAGGAATAAGTACCAACATTCTTAGTAACCAAGCCTAACTTCTTCACAGCTTTCCTTGAGACTGCCAATATCTGTAAGGAAGCGACCCAGTTCCCTTGTTGGTCCATCTTCCACCCACCCACAAGCAACTCAAAAGGCCCCAAAAAACATCGACGTCATTAGAGTGGAAAACAGAACCATTACAAACTGTGCTTAACAACGTCTGGCAAAATAT
Source organism: Triturus cristatus (assembly GCF_964204655.1). Taxonomy (NCBI): domain Eukaryota; kingdom Metazoa; phylum Chordata; class Amphibia; order Caudata; family Salamandridae; genus Triturus; species Triturus cristatus. Next base: position 749,347,603 of record NC_140586.1, read on the forward strand.
GAATTATTCTACAAAATACCTGCCCAGAAAGAGGCTTCCTCCTATGTCCTGCCCTACCTTGTTCCCTAGTCCAGCCCTCTAACATCCTCTTCCCCAACTGTCCTGCAGATGGTGCTTACCCCCACAACGGTTTCCCCATGAAGACAATGCCTGCTAGCCTTCCTGTGATTGTTATTCTGGATAAAGCTTTTTCAGTCATCTTCAATATGAACTATACCATGTATTCTACTCTCTCCCATTCCTCAGAGTGGGGACAAGCTCCAAAACTCAGAAACTCATCCCAAGCCTGGTTATATGCCTTACGCGTAGATGCCGCTAGGGATCCCATTATTAGCTGCTACAACCTCTGTCTCCTATTGTCCATAACTCCTGTGGCAACTGAGTTCTGTCCCTGTCTGCCTCTGTGGCCAGTCCATGGAACCACTCCCACTGTAAGCGAGACAAACCATGCACAATGCCATTGTCCACACCTGGTACATGCCTGGCTCTAAACAGAATATTGTTCCACAAACATTCCAGCATAAACACCCTCAGCAGTGTAAGGACCTGAGTGTCTCTTGATGACAGTCTATTACCTAACTGAACCACAGCCATGGGGTCTATTCTAAAGTGTACCTTCCTGTGTTATAACTAAGGCTCCCTGTTTTCAGTTTTTACTGATCTTATACAGATAAATATAGACAGAAAACATTCATTTTATTGTCTGCATTTATTTATAAATGCGGATAAAAATGGAAATTGGGTTGATTTTTAAGTAATTCTAAATACTGTATGCCATGTCTGCCAGGCCAATAGATGTGTGGATTGATTGATAGGAGGGTTAAAAATGAAAGGAATTTTAGTAAGGAGGCTTTGAAAGCAGTAGATATGCACCATGTTGATACTGAAATTTGCATAATTTCATATAAGTGGACTGATTTATCTTTTGCGTGTGTTCACAGCACTGAAACCTGGCAGACATTCAAGCATGAGAGCATATTAATTGGTTAAATAAATGTGGAAATATACTAATTTCAGATGTATTTTTACACAAACCCCAAAATAAATATGGATAAATACAGGTAAAATTAGCAAAAAAATAAATATGGATAAATACAGACGGCAATGGGAAAAGAAAATACCATAACAACGGGAGCCCTCGTTATAACCATGCACCCCACAGTGTGACAGAGAACACCAGAAGGAAAAACTCAATAAATGCAATGCTTTGTCCTATACGTTTCCAACAATATGGCCATTCTTCCGTGCACCAGTGTCCCTGCCAATACAATCCAAAGCCTAAGCCACCTGAAAAAATCTGCATGCCCCAGTCACAATCTTTCTATATCTGAATTTGGATGCCATTGAATGAGTCCAAAATACACCTCCACATCTTCAGATCTGCCCTCACTCCTGCAAACAGTCAAAAATTATGGTGCAGAAGGTAAAGCCCCTAAAGCACTAAACCTGACCTCTTTCAGAATGTACTACCGGCCCTCACCACCCTGCATGCAAAGTGTAGGTGTCCTAAAAACACGTCCACTTCCAACACTGTGACCTTTGTCTTTGCAAGCATCGTGTCTAAAAACACTTGCATTATTAACTTCTTATCATCATGTGGAAGCTGGGCTATCATAGCCACTGAATCTAACTCAATTGCTAGAAATGAAATGGTGGTCACCGGTCCAACCAGTTTCTCCGGAGCCAAAGGACCCCCACATCCTCCATGAGCGCCTGAAATCTTGCCAGCAGCCGCTGGCAATCCACAGAATTGAAGTCCGTGACCATGAAAAAGTCATTGAGATAGTGTGTCACCTTCTTGTGACCCATTTCGTGCATGAAAAGCCACTGTAGGAAAGTGCTGTAATCCTCACAGACAGTTCATGAAATCAAGCATCCCATGGTGAAGGAGTGGGTTATTCTAAGACCCAGCGGTGCCAGGGGACAACACCTGAAACCTTCGTGGGTTACCTGTTCTGGCGTACAAAACACAGAGACACGGGACACTTCCAGCGACGTCAGAGATCAGCGTTTATTTACTGCAGGGATACAGAAATCACAAGAAGTACACAACGTGTAGGTTCTCGGAGACTGCTTCAAATTGCAAAAGTGGATCGCTCCTTTTATACACGTTTTTGCCATTGCACAGTATGGAAAACAAAGGTTACGACTCAGTTCCCACAATAAACTTCAAAAGAGTCGCGTTCATGTTTCAGGAGGCCGGAACATAATTACAGCAGCATTGCCGGTTCCCAACTGTAAAAACATGTCTACCCCGCAATAAAACACATTCCATTCTGACCGTAAACACATTAGGAGAGAGGACAAAAACAGATGCAAAGAAAGGACAAGGATGCACAACAGGTTAGAAAAGAGTGTTAAGAGTAATAAAGGAAACTTGATAACAGGATCAAAGACCTCGTGTCCAATGCATGCATGACTGAAACAATAGACTAGCACAGCAAGATGAGTCTCGAGCGGGGCCATCTGCCTTCGCCATGTCATTTCCCTTTCGTAAAAGTCACCCTCAAAGAAACACGTGTCCCTCGTGTAAGCTTGGGAGTCCCAGGGTCACGAAGCGGACAAAGTCCGTTCGCTGGCTACTTGAGGGCAAGAAACAAAATGGATGCCGTATCTAAAATGGAACGCGAGGGTTCGGATGAACAAACCCAAAAATGAGACGAACCATACGTGGTTGCATAGCGAAACTGCGTACACCCACTATACTCATCATTTGCGGTTCGTGGACACCAAACTCATCCATATTCGACACCACTCAAAAAGTGTCGTTCCGTCTCACACGGAACCTCAGACGCTCCTTTTGCCCTCATGTAGGCAAGCACTAGTCAAGATCGGAATCTATTTCAATATTCATCAGATCGTTCAGCTGCTGCTGGAACATCATTCTATTCATCAACGTTTCCTTGGTAACAGATGGCCGTCTTATACACGTTGTAGCACAGAGGCCACATAAGGCAGGACCACACTGTACACAAAGACAACACGTGAATAGAAACGTTACAACAACCCCTACGATCATCAGAATCTTCCAACCCCAAGTTGACATCAGACCCCAAAACCATCCTAGAAGTGTCCAATTACCTTCGTCCACGTGTATGGACTCGGAAATCTTGTGCAACTTTGAGATGGCTTGGTAGACAGTTGGAGCATTGTCAGGAATGAAAATGCAACAACTCGAATGGATAACTTTACACACACCACCTCTATCTGCGAGAACAACATCTAGAACCATCCGGTTCTGCAACGTCATGAGTCTATCCGCCTGAAGTTCAGCTGTTAAATTACCAAGGGCACTCGCGGTAATATTAGCAGTCGACTCAACTACACGGGTCAACTGTCTTAGGTTCCTACTATTAACCATAGGTCCCCAAAACGGCAAGAAACCCTTAAAGAAATCTCCTGCTTCTTGACCGGCAGTATCCTCTTTGCTAATAACGCCCCTCACAACTCTAGTCTTGTGATAGTCTGAGGCAACTGTGAAAGTCGGTGGTAAAAGATTCGCAATATAACAGGTACCCGAAAAATCACGGGGTAACCATGTATATGCACGTTCATAACATACGAAATAAGTGCCCTTAGCGGTCAGAAAAACAGGGGAAGAGAGCATCGGTAGGACATACGTGTCAGTGCAAGCACTGTTCCCAAGTTGTGCTCTCGGATTTCGACCCAAACCTTTCAAGCAGAAATTACCGAGGTGTGGTACAATCCATATTGGGGACGAGCTCTTAAGCTGTCTATCACCCACTGACGTACTATACTCAGCCTCACTCAGATCCGTATAGGCTTGCACCTCTTCATCTGGGATAAGCGATGCATCAAAAACATCTCTATCTAAATCCGCTATCGCCATCGCCAAAGGCTTGTGGTACGGACCAGGACCAAAATTGACAGAGCGTGGCTCTCGACTGGGGTAGGAATCTAGTGCACTGCGGAACATAGTTTGGAATGCTCGAGCTGAACCCTGGGAGCTGTAAGGAAGGACCAAATACGGAATACCCCTATCCATGGTATGTGGCATTAACCCACACACCCAACAGTTGGTAGTATTCATCACCAACTGATGCTGATGCAGGAGTTGAACGAAGGAGTTATTCATAAATTCCGCACGTCTAACCTGTTCGTGTTGAGGCAAGGGATGAAAAGAATGTGGGGAAACAGTGGTGATGGAGCTTAGTTTAGGAGAAAGGGTAGGTGAAACAGAGGGTAATAACAACTGTATTCCAAAATACACTCCGCCCACCAACAGCATAGACACAGTCAGAAACAGTAGGAACACCTGAAACAGAAAACATTTTGTTCGTACAACCCTCTGTAACTCTGATCTCTGCGCCGACATCCTTTCTACTTCCAACAGCTTAGAGAATGCCATCCTCTACAAACCGTCCGTGACGTACTTGACGCACTTCGTTCTGAGTAGCGATTATCAATCCCCAGGAGTTCCCAGGAATCGACAAAAGTAACCGACCTAGCGTCAGAAACCTGCTAAACAGAAAGGAGTACCCGCACGGCCCTACGGTAACCCGGATTGTAGGGTTTCCTCAAAACGTTTAGTTTTAATACAAATCTCTTAGCAGTGAAGAGCACATAAAAACTCAAAAAGAAAGGATATAATTGTCCATAATGTTCATAGCACCAGGAAAAAAACAAATATACGACTAATTTTTATTAGTCCTTGAGCGAAGAAAGTATCGGCTTCTTCCAGGTCGAGTTTGCTCTACAAACAATTGTTCAGCTGGCGCAACAGTGTTCGATGAAGTGAACGACGAGTCAGACCTTGGGTTCTCTGCTACTGATGACTCCACAAGTGGGTTTGGCAGCGACAAATCATCCCCTACAGGTTGAGCGTCACTAAACGGCACAAAGTGTAAAGGAGTCTCAGTTTCCGTTGCCGCAATCCCAGTTCTCACCCAACCGTCTGTTGGTGAGGGGATCGGTACCTTTTTCGTGTGGCTGGCGTGAACCCAGTTCTTCCGGCCCTCCAATCGAACCGCAGTCCTCGTCGTCAACAAGACTTGAAAGGGTCCTACGAATCTTGGCTCCAAGTTACGTTTCCGACCAAAATTTCGGGTAACGACCCAATCGCCTGGCCGGAGCTGATGTCCAGGACCCTCTGTCTGCGCCGGTAGAGCTTCAAAGACCTGTTGATGGATTAACCGTAGTTTAGTGGTCAAATCATGAAGGTAATCAATTAGCATTGGATACTCAAGACTATCAAAGGCCTTAGGTCTCGGGACTCCCCAAATGTTCGCAGGGCGGCTGAACACAATCTCATATGGGCTAAGCCCTACTCGAGAGTGTACAGTCGCTCTGGTTGATAGGAGAGCCAGAGGCAAGGCTTCAGGCCATGATAGACCAGTCGTAGCTTGTATCTTTGCAAGTTTCAGTTTCAGGGTACCATTGTACCCTTCAACCAAACCCGCTGCCTGAGGATGATTAGCGCTATGGAATTTTTGACGAATTCCAAGGCCCTTACACACACTCTGCATCACACTTCCCACAAACTCACTTCCATTATCCGACCACACGATCCGTGGCATTCCATACCTAGGAAAGTATTCCTTCAGCAGGATTTTCGCTGTGGACAGAGCAGTATTATCCTTAAGAGGATAGGCCTCAATCCATCTAGAGAACGCACAAACCACAACCAAAACATACTTCAGGTAATTGCATCTCTCCATATGGATAAAGTCCAGTTGGATAACCTCGAAGGGACAAACAGGGGGAGCAAAATGACCAGGTGGAGTGGGGGTGCCCTTGCCAGGATTGTGCATCAAACACACCATGCACTTCTTAACCACTCTCTCAGCACACTTAGTAATACCCTCATTCTTCCATACAGGGGACAAGAACTTACATATTCCTTTTGCACTAATATGTGACAACCCACGAGCCATCGTCACGACAGCTAACACGTACGCATCTGGTAACATCCACCTCCTGACGTTCCGTCAAATCAACCCAACATCCATGCATATCCAACTTTCCCGTACTTTCTTTCCACTTGGTCTTTTCAGCTTCAGTGGCATCGTTCTGAATTGCTTTCACACTCTCAACAGTATTTTCACACATACCAGTCTCCGTCGGCCATCTTACTGAACTTGTCACGTACATTCGGGTTGTAAGATTCTTAGCCGTTTCCTTAGCAATCTCATCCGCAAATGCATTACCACGACCAACATCATCCGTCACTTTCCGATGTGCACTACATTTAACGATCGCCACTTGTTTAGGCAATGTAAGTGCATCCAAAAGATCATTCACGAGCTGCCCGTGTTCGATCTTCGTACCATGCGATGTCATAAATCCTCTTTCTCTCCACATTCTTCCAAAACTGTGCGCAACGCCGAATGCGTACTGACTGTCGGTAAACACATTCACTCGCTTTCCCTTAGACAAAACACACGCTCTTGTCAATGCAATCAACTCTGCCGCTTGTGCTGAATTCTGATTCAATCTCGCAGTTTCCACAACCGTGCTCAACGTCACTACAGCATACGCAGTCGTCACATCACCATTCGGCAATTTAAAACAAGAACCATCAACATACAACGTACCATCGGGATCTGTCAATGGAGTGTTTTTCAGGTCCACATGACCCTTTGTTTCTTCCTCAGTTCGTAAATAACAATCATGTGGTGGTGCATCATCTGATTCCATATTAATCGGCAACAATGTCGCCGGATTCAGTACATTACAACGTTTGATCTGTACATGACTTGCCAAGAGGGTCAGCTCGTACCCAGACAACCTTGCACTCGTCAGATGTTGAGTTTTTGTCCGATTCAAGAGAGTGTCAACTGCATGCGGAACCATCACTATGAGCATATTATCCATGACAAGACCTGCGGATTGTCGAATAGACGCCGCAGCTGCCACCGTCGCCCTCAAGCAACTCGGCAACGCTCTAGCTACCGGGTCTAAGGTCGAGGAAAAATATGCACACGGGCGCTGCTTGCCACCAAATTGTTGCGTTAAAACACTCAACACACAACCTTCCCTCTCGTGAACGTATAGTGTAAATGGCTTGCTGTAATCAGGAGTACCTAACACAGGAGCCGAACACAACGCATCACAAAGTTCAGAAAAACTTTTCTGACATTTCTCCGTCCATGGCAAAGGAGTCGAAACATCCTTGCACGTGAGAGCTATCAATGGCTTCGCTAACAGTGAAAAGTTTGGAATCCACTGTCTGCAGTATGACGTGATACCTAAAAAGGCACGCACGTCTCTCTGAGTCGTCGGCACAGTCATTCGAGCAATGGCTGCGATTCTTTCAGGGGTCAACCTTCTTCCCGCCTTTGACAATAAGTGACCTAGGTAGGTAACTTCTTGACAACAATATTGCAATTTAGAAGGTGACACCTTGTGATGTGAGTCACATAGATGCTGCAACAGTGACACAGTAGAGCTTGGCTGTAAATCGATGGGCTCTCACAGTAGCCTTGAGGTGCACGTTTGAACCGGAAACTACGACCACCTAATGAAAAACCGAACAAATCACGACTTTCCTCAGCAATCGGAATGCTAAAGAACGCATTCTTCAGATCGATTACCGAGAACCATGATGCAGAGGCTGGAATCAGAGTCAGTAAAGCTGTAATATCAGGCACCACAGGAAACTGCGGGACAACAATTTTATTTACCTCCCGTAAGTCAATAACTAGACGGTACACGGGAGGCTTGGAGGGATCAGTTCGCTTCAGAATAGGCAACACAGGACTATTACACACGTTACCTCGTGTCTCCTCAATAACATCTTTATCGATCAGATCATAAATGATCGCTAATAGTGCCCGTTCACCATCAAGGGAGATACGATACTGGGGTATGCGTGGTAATCGCGCATCAACTTTCAATTGAACAACATAAGGTGGTATATCCAGCAGGCCCACATCATTGGGACCTGTCGCCCACAAAGAAGCCGGAAGAGAACTCAATTCCGGTGGGAGCTTATCGATCGACAGATACATAGGGGAAATCACACTCTGACCCAATGTAAGCTCCACTCCCGTAGGAGAGCAGTACAAAGTCGCATGTAACCTTTTCAACAAATCCAAGCCCAAAAGATTCTCACCACAACCAGTAGTCAAAATCAAAGGAGCTTCTAACTCATGAGACCCAATCGTAAGGGGCAAAGGGCTAGAAACTGGATTGCTAACGGGGGCGCCAGAGAATCCAACTGAAACATTCGTTAAGCCAGACAAAGGCGCGCCAGGGTGTTTCGAATGCATGATGGAACTTTTTGCTGCACCAGTGTCCAACAGAAAAGGCTCAACGACGCCCAATGTGGCAACTGCGACATAAGGCCCTCTCTGATCAACCGGAACTGATACTTCTCCCTTCCTTTGTCTATGGCTGTCCTAGTAGATACCGTCCGTATCAACATCACGCTCGACATAATAGTCGTCCACATGGTACTGTGCAGATCTACCAGACGAGAGGTCGCGTCGATCGAAACAATTCTGCGAGTCTAAGGAAGTGGCAAGACGCTCGGCCTGATTCTGAGTAACTCCGCGACCTCTACCACGTGAAGCTTGTTGAGGACCACTACGACCTCCTCGAGCCGACACACCATTGTTCCTATCACGGAGAACTGGACAATTAAACTTCAAATGACCCTCCCCTCGACAATATGCACATTGATTATATCCCAACACAAAGCGAGGTGCGGGAGAGTCAGTACGCACCTGCGATCTGGGAAACTGCGACTGTGATCGATTTGGCTGTTGCGAGTCATTGAAATTTGAGCGCGGAGGATACGCTTGCTGCAACAAGACCTTAGTTTTAAGATCCTTTGTTTTCTTATCTGCACGTTCACTTTCTTCCTTTTCTCTGTTTTCGTAATATTGGGCCGTAGCCAATATTTGAGCAGTGGTAGAAACAGCCCACGAACTCTCAGAATTCTTCAACTTGTTGCTAAGTTCGGGCAACAAGTTCGATACAAATTTATCAACGAACAACCGCTGACCACCCTCCGAACTCATGTCCTGACCACTATGATCAACAAATGCTTCCTCAAATCTCGTAAAAAAATCGGAGACACTCTCATCCCTCTTTTGTTTGCACGCGGACAATTTGTCCCAATTGACGCGCATTGCTGGCATAAGCGTTTTCATAAGAGTAATTATCCTCTGGGGCAAATCCACAATAAGCTGTTCAGGTTTAGCCCCACCAACTTGCTGGGCGTCTGCCGCCGTAAGGGCAGCCCAGTCGCCGCCTAACTCAGCCGCGTGATTTTCGTGACGAATTTTCGCCCAAATCGGCTGAGGCACTACATTGCCGAACAACATATCGATATCAGCAAGATTCATAACAGTAGCATCCACTAATTGGGACAACTCCTTATAATAGCCTGCAGGATTTTTACGGGGATCGGGCAAAGTTTGCTTCACCTGCAAAACCTCCGATCGCTTCCAAGGGAGGTGTATCCATACTCTCTGAAAACGTCCTGGAACAGCAGGATTAGCATTAGGATCACCTGGCATCCATACTGGGGGAACTTCCCGCATAGGACATTGACCAGGTTTTGCCATCCACTCTTCAGTCTCCTCTTTAAACAATGCTCGAGGTTGCACTGTACATCGAAAGGATAACAGGCGTTCTAGAGCATTGCGAACCTTATCACCTACAATCACACCAGTTGTAAATTGATGCTGGAGCTCAGAAACCTCAGACGGTACATTATCGACCACATCATGATCCCACTCCTCCTTCAACGATTTACACATTTCCTCAAACACGAATCGTTGCGTGGGCACATTAAACTGGGAAAATGTTTCAAACACTACACGCGAAGTGTACTTAACAGGATTACGAATCCATTTACGTGCCATTTTTACCAACGATTCACGTTCCCTACCATCAGGAAGCTGGCTGCGCCTCTGGGCAACATCCGAAAGAGTCGATCCGAGTATTGGCCGAAAAAGCGGAGAATAAAGAGTAGCAACAGCATTCAGAAGACGGCTACGAACAGAAGGAGAAGAAGAAGAAGGCGCAGGAGCAGCGACAGTAGGAGTGGAGACAGTAGAAGTGGACGCGGCACCGGGAGTAGCGGGAACGACAGGCTGAGAAGGGGCTGGGAAAGGTGCAGTAGGAAGAAAAGCCGGTAAAGGAGGATGCACGATTTGCGGCACAAGAGGATTCAGGAGAGCGGGAGGAACGGCGAGCTGACCAGCAGCCGCCAAAACAGCAGGTTGAGGAATAGGAAGAATCACAGGACCCACAGTATCGAGAGCATAGGGAGGTGGTGATTTCAACAGATAAGATAGTAGCGAGTCTTCTATCACTTCTTCTCCCGTCTTATCAGCATTAGACGGTAACACCGGATAACACTTATCCACCGCCATATGATGAAGTCGAGCACTAATTTCCTGCTCTTTCTCATCTTTGTCTCGCTGATACTGTTCAGCATTTCGCATCACCGTAATGACACCTTCTCTTTTATTTTTCTTACTCTGTTTGATTTCTTTCTGCTTGGCCTCTTTACGCCATAACCGGAAGGAATCAAACATGGCTGGCCTAGCCTTCTTTTTAAACAGTTTAGCTTCTAAATTATCTAAAACGGCAGTTTCGAAACTACCATGTGATGGCCAACTAAGAACACCATCATTTTTAGTGTAACGAACCCAATATTCGTTATATACGATAGGACCCACGCCATGGCGACTATAGAGCTCGTAAATTGGAGTTCCAACCGGAGGTATCGGACATGAATCCTCCAGCCGGGAATCCGTTCTGCAACATTTAAGAAACCCAAACAAAGTACTACGGCCAGGCATCGTGCACACTAACCGAGTTTACAAACTTCAAGGGCTATCGAATTATGATGTCCTCGCACAAAGATGCAAGACCCTCGGTGTTAGAAAAACCCCACTCCCACACCGGAAAGGGTGGTGGTAACGGGGTCTTTCCAGACATACACAGTGGTAGCTTGGCTCGAGTGGTCAGGGGTCAGGCACCGTGTTAAGCATACGCAATACCCATACAATAACCATGCGTGCATCCGTTCCAAAAACGACACTACACCTTAAAAATTATGAAAATATCTCTGTGTTTATCTTCTTTTCTCTTAGTTGCTGATTAAATAAATAATAATACAATCACAGAACACAAGGCTTTTCCTTACAAAGTGCAGGTCAAATAAATAATAAAACTTTACAGGTGCAATAAATAGGTTCAGGTCAAATAAATACTGTGAGGGAATAAATACTGTGCAGGAATAAGTTAGCTCAGGACAATAAATACATTACAGGAATAATTTAGATAAATACAATAAATACAGTACCCTCAATAAATAATATCAGCCAACAATGACATTTGTAAAATCAGATCACATTTTAAATACTATGGGCTGATTTGGCCCAGTCACAGCTTGTGGTTAGGTGGATGGCCAGAGGGTGTCTCACCTAGCTTGGGTAAGTCTGAGGCTAAAACTGAGGTAGATCAAGGGTAATCTAGGAATCTGGCTCTCCCAAACTACACAACCCCTCACACAGGTCACTGTATCAGTCTCAGTCCACCCCTGGCACTCCCAGGCTGGTTCTAACACCTCTTTATCCCTTAGGATGGTCTCTTAGAGCTCCACAGGGCCTTAGGCGCCCTCTATTCCACTTACTGCCCTTTTTATGGAACTCCGACGCCGCTGGAGTCGTGTCGACGCCGTGAGGCGGTTCCGGTTCGATGTCGGCGGCCTCGGCGCAATGTCAGTTCTTGACGACGTCGATAGGCGGCTCCGGTTCGATGTCAGCGGCCTCGGCTCGATGTCGATCTCCGTTTCGGTGACGTCGGGCAGTCTTGGCTCGATGACGACTTCGAGCGGCTCCGGTTCGATGACGTCGGTCGGCCTTGGCTCGATGTCAACTTCCGTCGGCTCCGGAGTGCGGTCTCCACTCCCGACCTCCGGTGCTCCTTTCCTCAGGTTCCGGCGACTCCGGAGTGCGACCTCCACTCCCGACCTCCGGCACGATTCTCTTCAGGTTCCGGCGACTCCGGAGTGCGATCTCCACTCCCGACCTCCGGCACACTTCACCTCGGTCTCTGGCGACTCCGGAGGGCGGACTTCACTCCCCCGTCGACGCCGCTCACTCGACCTCGGGTGACTTCCTCCTCGACCTCTGGTACTCTCCACGACCTCCGTCGGCGCCCTCTCTCGACCTCTGGCGGCTCCGGGTACGACGTCTGCTTTCCAGTCAGCGCCGCTTCTCCACCTCGGGCTCCAGGTCTCAGGCTTCTCGACGTCGGATTCCAGGGAAACCAATAAACAGGTCAGATTCTTGCTTTTCTTTACTTCTAAGGCCTGTTCCTGCTGTCCAGGTCCTTAAGATGGTTTTTCTTGCTTTGTCCCACACAGGGCTCCAGGCTGGGCTCAGTCAGTAGGGACTAGTATCAAGGGTGGGTTTATGGACCCCACTCCAGGCACAAGTTTCCACCCCTGCTGCCTCACTCCTTCCTCCTTCAGATTTCTGCTCCTCTCTCTTCACCAGTCAGGTGCCAACTGCCAGCTCCAACTGTCAACTCTGGCTTTAGCTTCTCAACATTCCAAACCGCCTCCAACTGTCACAGGGTTCCAGAATGTTGCAGAAGGTTCTAGTAGGTTCCGATGATGTCACAGGTGGCCACCATTTTGTGCTCCAGGCCCTCAGACAGAAGTTCCAGGGGTAGATAAAATGGCTCCCTGAATCTGCATCAATACGAAAAAGTCTGGTGGTTCCCAAAAAGGAAAAATACTAACAGGGTTTGAGGTAAAAGTGGGACAAAATAAATAATGATGAGGAGGGACCACCCAAAGGGCTGACAGGTCTAACACGCGTCCCCCCAGCTGAAAGTGGGGAGAGCTACCCAACCCCTTGGGAGTTCCCATCACTAAGGCGGAAATACCTTGAGAGACCGTCTGCATTGGCGTGGTCCACTCCAGGCCGATGTTCCACCTGAAAGTCCATTCCCTGTAGGGAAATAGACCACCTCAACAACTTGGGATTCTCCCCCTTCATCTGCATCAGCCAACGAAGGGGTCTGTGGTCGGTCTGAACTAGGAAGTGCGAGCCAAACAGGTATGGCCGCAACTTCTTCAGAGCCCATACCACTGCAAAGGCTTCACGCTCTATTGCACTCCACTTCTGTTCCCTGGGAAGTAGTCTCCGGGATAGGAAGACCACGGGTTGATCCAGACCCTCTTCATTGAGTTGCGATAACACTGCCCCAATGCCATGTTCTGATGCATCTGTCTGGACAATGAACTTCTTGGAAAGTCTGGGGCCCTTAAGACCGGGGCCTCGCACATGGCTTGCTTCAGCTTCACGAAGGCCTGCTGACAAGCCTCCGTCCAGACTACCCGTCGAGGTTGTTTCTTGGACGTGAGCTCCGTGAGGGGGGCTACGATGGTACCGTACCCCTTCACAAAGCGGCGGTAGTATCCCGTGAGGCCCAGAAAAGCTTGGACCTCAGTCTGAGTCTTGGGGGGTTCCCAGGCCATGATGGCCTCGATCTTCGCCTGGAGGGGTTGCACCGCTCCCCTACCCACCAAGTGTCCAAGGTACACTACCGACCCCTGCCCGATCTGGCACTTGCTGGCCTTGATCGTCAATCCAGCTTGTCTCAGGGCCTGGAGAACAGAATGCAGGTGACGCAAGTGATCCTCCCAGCTGTTACTGAAGACGGCTATGTCATCCAGATAAGCAGCAGAGAAACTCTCCATTCCGGTGAGGATCTGGTTTACCAGGCGCTGAAACGTGGCAGGTGCGTTCTTGAGCCCAAAGGGCATCACACAGAACTGGTAGTGGCCATTGGGCGTGGAGAAGGCTGACCTTTCCCTTGCTCCATCCGTCAAAGAGATCTGCCAGTACCCAGAAGTAAGGTCAAAGGTACTTAGATATTGGGCAGCTCCCAGCCGGTCAATCAATTCATCCGCCCGAGGGATCGGATGAGCATCAGTTTTGGTTACTGAATTCAGTCCCCGGTAGTCCACACAGAACCTCAGTTCCGGTTGGCCACCCGGTGGTGCTGCTTTTGGTACTAACACCACCGGACTGGACCAGGGGCTGCTAGAAGGTTCGATCACTCCTAGCTCCAGCATCTTAGTGACTTCACTGTTAATGCTGGCCTTCACCTTGTCTGACATCCGGTAGATCTTGGACTTCACAGGTGGGCTGTCTCCTGTGTCCACATCATGGACGCACAGGTGAGTCCTACCCGGAACAAGGGAGAACAACGAAGAGTACTGTCCCAGGACCTGGCGGCAGTCCTCTTGCTGTTCAGGAGTTAGAGATGGGGAGAGAATCACTCCCTCCACCGACCCATCCTTTTCTTGAGACGCAAACAAATCGGGGAGAGGCTCGCTTTCCACGTCCTCTGCTCCGTCAGTCACCATCATCAAGATGACTTCGGGCCTCTCGTGGTGGGGTTTGAGGCGGTTGGCATGCAGCACCCGTAGGGGCTGATGAGGGGTTTTAAGGTCCACCAAGTAGGTAGCCTTACCCTTCTTCTCCAACACCTCAAAGGGTCCTTACCAGTGATCCTGGAGGGCGCTAAGCTCTCCTGGTTCGATCACCCAGACCTTCTGGCCAGGCTCCAACTCCACCGGGTCAGCGTTGTGGTCATACCACGCCTTCATTACTGCTTGGCTGGCTTCCAAGTTGTCAGAAGCTTGCTTCCACAACTTAGCCATTTGACTCCGGAAGGCCAGCATGTAGCTCACCACATCCTGGGGAAGCTTTCTGGGAGTTCTTTCCCATCCGTCTCTCACCAGGTTGAGAGGTCCACGTACAGGGTGCACATCCAGAAGCTCGAAGGGGCTGAAGCCCACTCCCTTCTGTGGCACTTCCCTGTAGGAAAAGAGTAGACAGGGTAGGAGGACGACCCATTTCCTCCGCAGGCTTTCAGGCAGACTTCTGATCATGCCTTTCAAGGTTTTGTTAAACCTCTCCACCAGACCATTGGTCTGGGGGTGGTAAGGAGTGGTGAACCGGTATGTCACTCCACACTCCTTCCACATGGCCTGCATGTACGCTGACATGAAGTTGGTCCCCCTGTCGGACACAACTTCCTTGGGAAAACCCACTCGGGTAAAGATTCCCATCAGGGCCCTAGCCACAACAGGTGCTGTAATGGTCCTCAGAGTTATTGCCTCTGGGTACCGTGTGGCATGATCCACCAAAACCAGGATAAACCTGTGACCAGCTGACGTTGGCGGATCTAACGGACCCACCATGTCGATGCCCACCCTTTCAAAGGGGGTGCTAACGACAGGAAGTGGTTCCAGGGGAGCATTCAGCTTCACGCCTGTTTTCCCACTGGCTTGGCAAGACACACATGTCCGGCAGTAGGTATCGGACGACACTTTCATTTGAGGCCAATAAAAGTGTGGGACAAGACGGGCGAAGGTCTTGTCTTGCCCCAGGTGTCCTGCCAAGGGGATCTCGTGAGCCAACTCCAGAAGGAAGGCTCGATAACGTTGAGGGACTACCAAGGCTCGTGACGATCCATGTAGGGGTGCCTTGGGTTCACTGTAGAGGAGGCCATCCTCCCAGTAAACACTGTAGTTCCCTTCAACGTTCCCTGCTGCCTGGGCTTCGGCCTGTCGCCTCAGTCCCTCAAGGGTAGGGCACTCCTTCTGGCCCTGGCAGAATTCCTCCCTGGACGGGCCTCCCTCCACGTGCCACTCGGCCGGGATGGGTAGGTCCTCCAGTTCGGTGACATCCCCCACCGCAGACTTCTGGTCCACCACCTCCGGTGGCCTATCCGTCCTACGGGGTGTGGACGCCGAGGCAGGCTCCTCCTGTCCTCGGTTCTTCCCTTGACTGGCAGCTGGCTGGGCCTTTGTTCCAGGCTCCAGCCGAAACGAACTCCCTCTCCGGGTAGTCGCGGACCTAGTGCTCACACAGGCCCAGTCAGGTGTACCCAGCATCTCAGTATGAGTCCGGTATTCCACCTCCTTCCAAGCATTGTGCTCCATGTCATTCCCCAGTAGACAATCGACTGGCACGGCAGGGCTTACGGCAACTCGAAGTGAACCTGCAACCCCCCCCCATTCAAAGGGAACCTCAACCACCGGATAGTGGCCTGTTCTGCCGTCAGCCATCGCGGCTGGGGGGAGTACATCGGGAATTACCTGCTCTGGAGACACCAGTTGGCTACGTACCATAGTCATACTGGCTCCTGTGTAAGGGTGGGCGTAGTTCGCGAAGTAGCACTTCGTGAAGCTACGCAAAGTGCAGTTCGCACTACGCGAGCTTCGCGTAGCACTTCGCGAACTGCGTAGTAACATGTTCGCACTGTGCAAGATGTTGTTTTCAATGATTGCACAGTGCGGACAAGCAACCGGCACTGTGCAATCATTGATAATGGCATCTTGCACAGTGCGAGCTGTAGTTTTCTGCTGCTCGAGGAGATTTTTACTCGAGCTGCAGCTTTCTCAACGCGAACTGGTAGTTTCTCATCGCGAGCGGTCGCGAGCATGCGCGACCCCTCGCAATGAGAAACCTGACCTCCTCGCGTTGGGAATCTCGCCGGGAGGTATATTTTCCTTGTTCGCGATCGCCAACTTGATGTTGCTGATCGCGAACAAGGAAAAAGTCTCGCCGGGATGTCATTTTGCTTGCTTGCGGTCGCCAACTTGACGTTGAGGATCGCGAGCAAGCAAAAAATGACCGCAGCACTACGCAAGACTACGCTACGCGTGTTCGCACTGTGCTACGTGCAATTCGCGTAGTGCGAAGTAGCGCGAACTTCGCAAACTTCGCGAGCGTAGCGTAGTGCTTTGCCCAGGCCTACTCCTGTGTCTCTCAGAGCCTCCCCTCTTTGGCCGTTGAGGGTGACCCACTGCCCATACTTTACGGTATTTGCGGGCACCTGGATCTTAGGAACCATCTCCCTTTCTCCCAGGGACACTAAAGTGACACCCGCCCACTCCCTTCCCTTAATTAAAGGCATCTCCTCCCCGAGCACTACACTAGCTACTCCGGGGGTCTTTCCTCCAATGGGAGGGGGTGGTCGTTTCGGGCACTTCGCATCTCCCTTATAGTGTCCAACGCCACCGCACTCGTAGCAATGGACAACCCTTGGCTGCTGACTCTGGCCAGGATTAGGGTTTTTGGGTGGGGTAGCCCTAGGGGTGAATCCTGTTCCCTTCCCTTGGAAGTTATTTTGGGGGCCTTTGGAGAACTCCTTTTTCTTTTCCCCTCCCTCTTTCTTCTGGGGGGCGCCCTGTCCGGCCTTTTGAGTATCCCCTCCAGTCCCCCTTGTGGACACCCGGGTACTAGCCCAAATGTCCGCCTCCTCAGCAAGCTTCCGGGGATTGGTCAGCTTGCTATCCACCAGGTGTTGACGCAGTTCAGGGAAACATTTTTCGAGCAGGTGTTCCTTCAGTACTAAATCAAACAACCCCTCGTAGTTCCTCACTTCACTGCCCTGAATCCAACCCTCTAGTGCCTTCTTTGCATAGTCCAGGAAGTCCACCCAATTCTGTGTGCCCAGTTTGTGACTACCCCTGAACTTCTGTCTGTACTTTTCGGGTGTTAGTCCAAACTTTCTTATGAGCGCCACCTTCATGGTGGGGTAGTGGGTCTGCTCATCCTCCTCTAGGGCCAATAAAGCATCCCTACCAGCTGGAGGCATGTACTTGTACAATCCCGCTCCCCAGTACTTCTCTGGAACCCCATGGGCCCTTAACGAGACCTCATAGGCCGCTAGCCACTTGGCAATATCGTCGCCCACTCCATAGCTAGCTACTATGTCCTTTGGCAGGTAGGGTTTGGGTTCCCTGGTGAACTCTCTTTCTTGGTCTTTGCTGCCACCATTAGGAACAGTTTGTGCCCCGATTCTTAGGATCTGAAGATCTATCTCTTTCAGCCTTAACTCATGAGCCATCCTCTGTTCCTCCTTCTCTTTCTCCAGCCTTGCTAAGTCCCATGTGAGCTGTCTTTTCTCCCTCCGGTCTGTTAATTCCACTTCAGACAAGCCACCGCTAGAGGCACTGCTGCCCTTCCTGGAAATGGTTCTGGGCCCCGCTACTAGGTTCCCCACCTCAGGTTGGTACATCCCAGCCCCCTCGCTGTCAGGCTCTCCATCCCTGTCTTCCTGCTCAGCCTTGCTTTCTCGTCGTGCCTCCCCCCAAGCCCTTAAGCTGGTTTGGAGTGCACCCTTCTTTGCTCCTGGGGGACAATACACCCCCTCCCGCTGACAAAACTCCCTGAGTTGGGCCACAGTATAGGTTTCCAGGTCTTCTATCACAAACTCCATTTTGCCCACTCAGGTCAGAAGACAGGTTTTTACAGAAGCAATGCAGGGGGGTACCTTTAATAATACCTCCTCCCACCACCAGAGTAAATTTGGAAAAAACAAAAACTCACAATTAGGAAGGCCGCTTTGAGAAAACTCCAGGTGTAGGCCTATGGACTACCCACAGTTATTGTCGAGTATGCGTAGGCACAGCTCAATCCCGCCGCTGAACACCAATTATGTTAGAAAAACCCCACTCCCACACCGGAAAGGGTGGTGGTAACGGGGTCTTTCCAGACATACACAGTGGTAGCTTGGCTCGAGTGGTCAGGGGTCAGGCACCGTGTTAAGCATACGCAATACCCATACAATAACCATGCGTGCATCCGTTCCAAAAACGACACTACACCTTAAAAATTATGAAAATATCTCTGTGTTTATCTTCTTTTCTCTTAGTTGCTGATTAAATAAATAATAATACAATCACAGAACACAAGGCTTTTCCTTACAAAGTGCAGGTCAAATAAATAATAACACTTTACAGGTGCAATAAATAGGTTCAGGTCAAATAAATACTGTGAGGGAATAAATACTGTGCAGGAATAAGTTAGCTCAGGACAATAAATACATTACAGGAATAATTTAGATAAATACAATAAATACAGTACCCTCAATAAATAATATCAGCCAACAATGACATTTGTAAAATCAGATCACATTTTAAATACTATGGGCTGATTTGGCCCAGTCACAGCTTGTGGTTAGGTGGATGGCCTGAGGGTGTCTCACCTAGCTTGGGTAAGGCTGAGGCTAAAACTGAGGTAGATCAAGGGTAATCTAGGAATCTGGCTCTCCCAAACTACACAACCCCTCACACAGGTCACTGTATCAGTCTCAGTCCACCCCTGGCACTCCCAGGCTGGTTCTAACACCTCTTTATCCCTTAGGATGGTCTCTTAGAGCTCCACAGGGCCTTAGGCGCCCTCTATTCCACTTACTGCCCTTTTTATGGAACTCCGACGCCGCTGGAGTCGTGTCGACGCCGTGAGGCGGTTCCGGTTCGATGTCGGTGGCCTCGGCGCAATGTCAGTTCTTGACGACGTCGATAGGCGGCTCCGGTTCGATGTCGGCGGCCTCGGCTCGATGTCGATCTCCGTTTCGGTGACGTCGGGCAGTCTTGGCTCGATGACGACTTCGAGCGGCTCCGGTTCGATGACGTCGGTCGGCCTTGGCTCGATGTCGACTTCCGTCGGCTCCGGAGTGCGGTCTCCACTCCCGACCTCCGGTGCTCCTTTCCTCAGGTTCCGGCGACTCCGGAGTGTGACCTCCACTCCCGACCTCCGGCACGATTCTCTTCAGGTTCCGGCGACTCCGGAGTGCGATCTCCACTCCCGACCTCCGGCACACTTCACCTCGGTCTCCGGCGACTCCGGAGGGCGGACTTCACTCCCCCGTCGACGCCGCTCACTCGACCTCGGGTGACTTCCTCCTCGACCTCTGGTACTCTCCACGACCTCCGTCGGCGCCCTCTCTCGACCTCTGGCGGCTCCGGGTACGACGTCTGCTTTCCAGTCAGCGCCGCTTCTCCACCTCGGGCTCCAGGTCTCAGGCTTCTCGACGTCGGATTCCAAGGAAATCAATAAACAGGTCAGATTCTTGCTTTTCTTTACTTCTAAGGCCTGTTCCTGCTGTCCAGGTCCTTAAGATGGTTTTTCTTGCTTTGTCCCACACAGGGCTCCAGGCTGGGCTCAGTCAGTAGGGACTAGTATCAAGGGTGGGTTTATGGACCCCACTCCAGGCACAAGTTTCCACCCCTGCTGCCTCACTCCTTCCTCCTTCAGATTTCTGCTCCTCTCTCTTCACCAGTCAGGTGCCAACTGCCAGCTCCAACTGTCAACTCTGGCTTTAGCTTCTCAACATTCCAAACCGCCTCCAACTGTCACAGGGTTCCAGAATGTTGCAGAAGGTTCTAGTAGGTTCCGATGATGTCACAGGTGGCTACCATTTTGTGCTCCAGGCCCTCAGACAGAAGTTCCAGGGGTAGATAAAATGGCTCCCTGAATCTGCATCAATACGAAAAAGTCTGGTGGTTCCCAAAAAGGAAAAATACTAACAGGGTTTGAGGCAAAAGTGGGACAAAATAAATAATGATGAGGAGGGACCACCCAAAGGGCTGACAGGTCTAACACTCGGTTTTTGGCAATTGCAATCGTCAAATAAAACCCAACTACTAAGAACCACAAATGCTATGGAACCATGCAAACAACAAAGGAACACTGGGAGCGACCCCCAAATACTTAACTGAAAGAGCAATGGCTTCACCAGGAAGGCCCGTCTATCGTCTCGCCATACAAAGGACTACGCCAGGCGCCAATACAGGTCGACAGTCAGGGCATCAGTCCGTCGCAGCCGTCAGGAGGCGGGGATCTTCGCGGGAAAAGACGTCGGGCCACTTATTTCGACAACTGGATCGATGAAGCGGGGTGCACCTTCCCTCGGAGATTTCACACGAAGTTCCTCACGATCGTCGGGCTTTGGACCGGTACCGTTGATGTCGCCCAACGTTGGGCGCCAACTGAAGGACTGGGTTATTCTAAGACCCAGCGGTGCCAGGGGACAACACCTGAAACCTTCGTGGGTTACCTGTTCTGGCGTACAAAACACAGAGACACGGGACACTTCCAGCGACGTCAGAGATCAGCGTTTATTTACTGCAGGGATACAGAAATCACAAGAAGTACACAACGTGTAGGTTCTCGGATACTGCTTCAAATTGCAAAAGTGGATCGCTCCTTTTATACACGTTTTTGCCATTGCACAGTATGGAAAACAAAGGTTACGACTCAGTTCCCACAATAAACTTCAAAAGAGTCGCGTTCATGTTTCAGGAGGCCGAAACATAATTACAGCAGCATTGCCGGTTCCCAACTGTAAAAACATGTCTACCCCGCAATAAAACACATTCCATTCTGACCGTAAACACATTAGGAGAGAGGACAAAAACAGATGCAAAGAAAGGACAAGGATGCACAACAGGTTAGAAAAGAGTGTTAAGAGTAATAAAGGAAACTTGATAACAGGATCAAAGACCTCGTGTCCAATGCATGCATGACTGAAACAATAGACTAGCACAGCAAGATGAGTCTCGAGCGGGGCCATCTGCCTTCGCCATGTCATTTCCCTTATCATAAAAGTCACCCTCAAAGAAACACATGTCCCTCGTGTAAGCTTGGGAGACCCAGGGTCACGAAGCGGACAAAGTCCGTTCGCTGGCTACTTGAGGGCAAGAAACAAAATGGATGCCGTATCTAAAATGGAACCCGAGGGTTCGGATGAACAAACCCAAAAATGAGACGAACCATACGTGGTTGCATAGCGAAACTGCGTACACCCACTATACTCGTCATTTGCGGTTCGTGGACACCAAACTCATCCATATTCGTCACCACTCAAAAAGTGTTGTTCCGTCTCACACGGAACCTCAATGGGGAGGGCTTGATCCACATACCAGGACCCATCAAATTGTATACCCAGTAGTTGAAGGCCCTCTGGGTGCACAGGTAGTAAATGGAATCCTGACTTTATTTCACATTTTGCCATATAAACTCCCTGTCCTGCCTGCTCCACCATGCCTAAAGCCACATCCACAGTGGATTATGACACTCATGCCAATGAATTTGTTGACCAAATCATCCTTGAAGGTGTTGAATAAGCCTAAACTGCCCTGCCTCCTTCCTGGGCTCTACCCCTTTCAGGGAAACAATCAAGTTCTCCATTGGCCATGTGTCAAAAGGTTCAAGGCTGATTTGCATGTGGCTGGGAATAAACCGGGGTGGCGAAGTAATCTAAAGAATGATGATGGATTGAACCGAGATCTGTGACTAGGGGTGAGTGTCTGAAAAGTTTCAGCGCTCCATCCATCAGTTCCTTGTGTTTGCCTTGTGTCAAAAGGAACAGCCATCTCGCATCCTGTACCTCCTTCCATAACTTGTCTCGCACCACTTGTGTATGCACTTTTACTGACATCAAATTCTCTGCCAAATACAGCTCTCTGGGGCAAGTGTCCCCAGCCTTAAACTCTGTGTAAAATCTTCCTAAGGAGTACGGGTATCCTCCCTCTTTGGATAAGATACCAGCCAAAAAGATTATCTAACTTAACTGGCGTATGAGCTTTTCCCTTGAGGTCCCTGTGCTCCTCTACCTTCCTGTAACTCCCAACATTGGACCCTGCCACTTCCCCTGAATTATGTTGTCATTAAGCATTGTGACCACCCTTTTGGGTCCCTGACGTACTCCCAGTATTGCTGAAGCCATTGACAAGGGGATGCCTCGCTGAGTACTTGGAGCATTGTGCATGAATCTACAATACTCCTTCATGCACACCCTATTGTTGAAATCACAAAAAGCCCCTAGGGCACCTTCCTGGGTCTTGCTGGATGCACCTACCTCCTTCCGGATGAAATGGCCTGAAAGGGCTGATATACTATGGGCAGACCACTTGCTGTG
Organism: Triturus cristatus; assembly: GCF_964204655.1. Lineage (NCBI taxonomy): Eukaryota > Metazoa > Chordata > Amphibia > Caudata > Salamandridae > Triturus > Triturus cristatus. Next base: position 749,370,322 of record NC_140586.1, read on the forward strand.
CATATGGTATTTCCAAACTTGGCTGAGCCCATTTTCTGCTGCTATAGATTGGTATCTAGCTCCCCCCATTTTGCTTCAGGGTCCCTTGCGATGCACGCCTGGAGCTCTTCGTCATATTGAGCCCAAGCATTACCGGCACAGGAAATTTGTGCTTATGGATGTGAATATGTATTTGAATAAAGCTACACTCCTCTCCGGGCACTTTTTACAATAGACACTGGAATATATCAGAAACGCTGCTGTCCAATTCTCACTGGTCATGGATACCCGTGGTTGCTTCACCAGTTCATACTCCTCATCTTTTGAGCTTTCCTTTGCCCTGAGTTCTCCTTGCAGGAGTTTAAACATCTCTACAAATTTGCCTTTCCAAATTCTTTCTTTGGTGGACATCATCAGGTGTGCCTCCAGTGGCTTGGTAACAACCATGTATGGAAGTTTATGTATTTTGAGCACTATACTCTTCTTTCCTTCTGCATCTGTTGCCTTCCTCTTATACCCTTGTCCATAACAACCTGTCCTTCCACACTGACACACCCTTGCTTCTCCGTCCCTTCTCGCTTTTGCTCCTCCTTTCCAACCCCCCTGCAATTCTGTGTCCACATTCTCCCTTTCCTCAAGATGATTGTCTCCGTAATCCAGTACTTCTTCTTGCCTTGCGAGCCCTTAGGGCTACTTGTCATGCTAGCCACAAACAATGGCCCCACCATAGCACTACCTTCTGCCATCTCCCGAAGAGCCATACCAACCCTATTCAGGCGTTCTTCCGGTGCAGGCCGTCTAGACCCATGCTGCTCCCAAACCATAGATGCTCAGCTCCACTGCTGCAATCGCCATGGCGAGGCTTCCCTGAACCTTCTTGTGCCATATGTGTCCCACGACACACTCTGGCTGATCGCTCTGGGCCAGGCCTTCTCTTCCCCCTGGGGTATGCAGGCAGCACTGTGCTCTCCCAGGTCCAGAACCTGCCGTAGACTGAACACCTGTAACGAAGAAGGTAAGCCCGGTGTGCAGTGCCCTGGTGCCCCTGATGGTTGACCCTGTACTCCTCCTTTCCCTAAAGGTCGCACTGGCCTTTTGCTTCTCCCAATCTTCTCCACCCTCTGACCTGCCTGGTGTAGACCTTATGGGGTTTCCAATAAGCCGTCCCCCACTCCATTCCTGGCCCAATTCAAGCACAGCAGCGACAATCGCAGACACCCTGCCACGCTGAGCCTCCTGTGCAGCATCATTCCTCAGCATGCTCTCGGGGCTCCCACCTCCTAGCTTTTCTTCTGGTGCCTTCTCCAACCAATCCCACCCCTCCATGATTAATGAACTAGGAAATACCCCCTGATATCTGGTCTGCCTCCTCCCCCAGGTCCTCCAAGAGGTCATTACCAGTGCCAGCCCACTCTCCAACCACCTGCACTGTGCCTGGACTGTCTCTGTAAGGGCAACGCCTAATCCTCCCCCTCATCAAAATCCTGCTCCTTCACTAAGTCAATGCCCCCAGAATATCCAGCAGTTCTCTACCCCACTGTAGGGCCTGCTTGATCCATCATCGCGGTTTGGCCTTGCGTCTCTCCCTCTCCCTGCCTAACTGCATATGGCTGACTGCCTTAGATCAGCAGCTGTGACCCTGGGGAGCCTTTAATGCGCAATGGCTGATCGATCTTGTGTGACTTCTTCCCCACCCCCTCTGTTCGTGTACAACACAAGTCATCACCTGCGGCATCTACCTCGCCCCTCTGGTTGCAGGGGTCACCCAGTGTATTTGAGGATGGCCTGGGACACTGTTGGGCCCTGCGGTGGTGAGCATGCCATAATGGAAGCCGCCTTCCTGTTGGATGCAAGCTGCACCGCCTGCAGCGACTGCGTGGCCACGGTCTCATCACCCTGGAGATCCAGGCACCCTGCCTCAGACATCAGCCAGAGCGCATCGCATTCCCCCTCGTCCTGTATCACACCTCGGAATTATTCAAAATAAGGTAATGGGCTAAAAATCATGCCGCAAGCACGCTGCCTCCCATTCTATTCCACCATTTCAACTACACTAATACATAACTAAGAAAAACTATCGCTAAGCAAAATTGCAAGTTATATAACCATTGGACTACATCCTTTACTGGATGTAGCCCAACAAGACCAGCCATCTAGACTGCACCTGATTCCACCAATGCTCTCGGGGACAATTTTTCCTCTGGTTTGCTGTCCTCCAAAGCCCTATTATAACGTGAATAAATACATTTTCTTCTCACGTGATCTCAGAATGAAGGAGAGCCCCAGTGCTTCCTGCCCTATGAACTGTGTTAAAATTCCTCTTGAGGACTCTAGAATGTGGGGTTTTGAATTCTATGCAAGTTTTAGTTTATAACCTTTAACCTTTACAACCCCAGAAAAGGGAAGGAAGAAGGTACCACAATCTTGCAGCACTGCGTGCAGTTCCCCTGGATTGTGCTTTGTCTTGGCTCTGTGCTTTAGCATAATTAATGCATTTTGGTAGAATCCTCAGCAAGAGAAACTGGACTAGGAGTTTCTGGATTTCTCAGGAAATGCCTGATTACAAGTAGGGAATGTATGACAATACAACGCAAACATTTACAACGCATGCCTTAACAACACAGTTTTTACATCGCAACATCCATTACAACTCATGTTTTTACATCGCATGCCATCACAACACATTTTTAGAAACTACATTTACAATGCATTCCATTACATCGCATTATAGCATTACAATGCATACAATTACAACTCATACCATTACATTGCATTTAAGGTAAGTGTTGGATAGTGTAGGGCTAAAAATTACTATTCCCACTCCAATGAGTGCAACAGTAGGTAAGTGTTGGATAGTGTAGGGTTAAAAACTATGCGTTGCAATGGTATGCGTTGTAGTGACATGCGTTGAAATGACATGCGTTGAAGTGACATGCGATGTAATGGCTGTGTTGTAATGGCATGCGATGTAAAGGATGTTGCGATGTAATGACTGCGTTGTAAAGGTAGTGCAATGTAATGACTGCATTATAAAGGTTGTTTCCCCAAGTAGGCCACGTCAGATGCTTTAATTTACTGGATGCCATGATTATCACCTATTCTGACTTTATGGAAAAAAACATGCAGATGTTGGTGCTTAGGACCTGGTAAAGGCTCTTCCTGTTAAATTCCGGCAAGTTTGACCTGCCAAAATTTAACGAAAGTTGTGATTATTATCGCATTTGGTAGTTACCAGTTGTGATAAACAGTGCACCATTTGTAATTGCAATCTTGTGTAGGGATCGCAATTTAACGGGCCAGTTGTAATCAGGCTCTACGAAAGTAAAACATTCAATATTCTGCCTCTTGATGTCATGAGATCTTCTAGCTGGTAGGATTCATGTTTGTGCCAGTCTCAATCAGCAATAATTAAATGCAGCTGGTCTGTTCACAAGTCTCCAATATAGATCACAGAAATGGGAAACCGCAGTGATGCTTCTTTTTGTTTCCATCTGTATATGAAATGATGGAGGAGTCACAGATGTAGTGATGGACTCTTATTAGTTTACATGCTCAGTCTACAAATGCAGACATGGATGGTTCCCCCCCACACGGAGATTTAGCAGCACCAATGTAATGAAGATTTTTCTCACTTAAAATCATTCATGAAGATCTAGTGTGGATGTCTTCTTAAAGGGGCCATCCAGTGAATAATGCCCCCATCTGACATAATCAAACAAAACAAAATTCTAGAAGGCCTATTAATGGTAGTTGTTAGACAGCAGTGTTTCCCTCTATGCTGGGTGGCCACTGTCAGTACATACAAGTTGAATGAAGCTGTCAAACCTAACTGCTGCATGACAGTGGGCAGCAATCATTATACCAATGGCTTCCGCCCTGCAATGCTGGCTTTGTTAAGATTATACGACCATCACAGTTTACCATGTGCCAAAAGCTGTCGACTTAACCCATTTCCCCATCTATTCCTGGTAGGCTTTAGAAGGGCGGTTGCTTGTCTTCATGGGGCCGCAGAATGGGTCCTCTTCTATTAACAATATGACCCAGATTTCTTCAGATTTTGTCATCTCCATGATACCTGGGGGCTGGAACTAAAGGGAATGCAACTTCTTAACTGAATGTCCTTTGTGAAAAAAGTGGACAAACTGGACACAGAAATCTGCCGAACATCATATTGGTTAATGGCATACCCTTCTGAAAAAGAGCTGGATCCGTTCTGAAATCTTCTCAGCAATTACAAATTCTTGAGACAAGGAGATATTCCCAAAATATTCAGTTACAGGAAAATCCAGATTTTCCACAGCTGGGGTGCGTGGAAAATCATGTTTTTATTAAAGACACAGAGGCTGAAATTATGCATTCCTCTTTAATTGCAAACTCATAGCAGCAACATCAACAATGAAAAGCACTTAGAACAAGAATCCATTAGCATTCCATTCGCTATTTAATTCCCTGGCTGGCAGCCATCTTCCTTCTTTCGCTGTGAACAAGCTTAAATGTCCAACTTCCATGACTACTTATAAATAAACTGGAACAACTTCTCTCTTCTCCCTTATTTCCTATTTACTTCCTGAACTCTCCTCCTGCAAATAAATCAAAAACATAGTATTGGGTGGGAATTTATAGGGTGGGATAATATCAGTCTCTGTGTCTTTAATAAAATTGTGATTTTCTACCCACCCCTGCTGTAGAAAATCAGAATTTTATGGCAAGACACGAAGGCCAATATTATGCATGTTTAAGACTTGCCATATTATTCCATACTGCACTGCACAATCCACAGGTTTGAATAAAATCTCTTATACTGATTCAGATGACCAATTTGCAGCCTCCAAAATTCCAGTCAATCCACCGCCTGACATATAAGCGTTGGAAGCTGTTAGAAATGGGGGTCTCTAGTTGGCAGAGGTAGGTACCTTTGTCCAAATAGGGACCCTTGCTTCTAGTCAGGGTAAGGGTGATGCACACTTTAAATAACACTTGCTCACCCCATTGGTAGCTTGGCACGAGCAGACAGACTTATCCCAATGGCAATGTGTAAAGTAGTTGTACCAAACCCTTACAGTAACACAGTGAAAACACCACAAAGGGACACCACAAAAGTTTAGAAAAATAAAATGTCTTTATCTAAACAAAACAAGACCAAAATGACAAAACCCAACATACACAGTAGAAAATCTAAATTTTTCAAAAGGTTTCAAGAACTTGTACCATACAAAAATATGGATGCGTGACTTTTACACAAAGCACCTGTAGTTTCGTCAAAATTCACAAGGCCAAACAGCTTCAGAGAAAAGGAGCATTGAAAACAAAGATATGTGTCAGTTCCTGAGACCTTGGGGAGGCAATGCGACAGTTGTGCTGCACGCAGGAGAAGTGATGCGTCGAATCCGGTCTGTAGGGGGTAGTGATGCATCGATTCTTCTTGATAGTTCTGGTCCGCAGGTGATGCGTCAGGAAAACCTGTCGCTCAGCTGCGATGCATGGAAATCCGGGATGCGTCGGTAATCGATGCAGCGGTAGCAAGCGGTGATGCGTCGGTTTTCTTCAGCTGTGACCCCTCGATGTGTCAATTCTTGCAGTGGTGACAGGTTTTCGTAGTGGCATGGTGATGCATCGGAATTCTTCTAGTGCCGTGGAGATGCTTCAGAAAAACAGCCGCAAGAAGAGCAATGTGTCGTTTTTATAGTTTCGTCAAGTAACTTCTCTCTTCAAGCTCCCAAACAGCAACAACAACCTCCAGAGGTCCAATACTGGCACAGGCACCTCCTGGCAGGTCAGAACTCACAGCAGCAGAGTTCAGGAGAGCTGGGGGTGAAGTCTTTGTGTCCGTGAGACTTCAGAACAGGAGGCCAGCACACACAGGCCCTTGGAGATCTCCTTCAAGCGCACAGCAAAGTCCTCCTCCTTTCCTTGGCAGAAACAGCAACTACAGGCCAACCCCACACAGCACACAGCAAATGGGCAGTACCTCTCCTCAGTCTCTCCAGCCCTTCTCCTTGGCAAAGTGTCCTCTTGAATTCCAGGGATGATCTAAAATTCAGGGGTTGGGCCCCAATATTTATAGTTCTAAATCCTTTGTTCTCTGGTGGCAGAGAAGCCCTGTGCGCAGTCAAAACCAGTTATGTCCTCTCTGGTTAAGCTTCCTGGCAGGGGGTGGAAACATCATTGTGGAAGACAGACCAGGCCCATTCAGGTGAAAAGAAATCTCCTCCCCCTACTCTAAATGCAGCCCAAGTCTATTCAGCCCAGCCCTGACTCATCCAGACTCTCTGGAGCCACTGCACTTCCCCAGTCCTAATCAACCTAAAGCCAGACAGACAATAAACATGCTAGCAGAGGATGGCTAAGCAAGAAAATACCTACTTTCTAAAAGTGACATTTTCAAACACAGAAGGTAACAAGCATTTGCAATGAAAATAGGTCTCGCATTTGTGAGTTATAGCTATTGACATTGTAAATGGCAATGTTTTTTACCTAGTGAATGTATGTAGTGTGCAAAATCCCTTGGAAAGGTCCTGCACTTCGTAATAAATATACTGAAAAAGATGCAAAGTGTGGATAGTGAACAATTGCTTGGCACGTACCTCATGGGTGAAGTGTTGCCACACATGCACACCGTGGTGTTTTACTAATGCGAAACTAGTGCTTACAGACTAACCAACCCAATCAGGATCAGAGGATGTGAATCCGAATCTTGGCTTCTTGTTCATTTTCTAGACTATTTGAATCACTCTCCTGCGTCTTGGTTATCCCTTACACACTGGGAGGCAATGAAGTTTGCCAAGGGGGCGGAGAGAACATGGGGGCTTCGGGGCACATGAAAATGTATTCATTGCCTAGTTGTCAAAGGTCGCCCGGTGCTATTAGTTAAAAGTGTGCAGAATTCATTAGGATATTAAGAGTACTTTACTCGCATCTATGAGAAAATCGACATTAACTAAACAAAATGCCAGAATGCGTGTCAGTTTTCACAGTGTTTTAGACAGTACTAGTTGCTTAGTTTCATTGCATTATTTTTTGTATTTACTCTTTTACACAGCATTCAAAGAAGGTTACCTAACTCCAAAGCCCCGAGTTGTTAAATGACCCATAGAAGGGAGTGTGTTACAGTTGAGCAAATGTGTCCAAATTTAATTTTGGTAGGCGCCACGGAATGATCAGCCAATGAGGTACTCGATGAGCAGGTATTTAACTACATGTTCAAAACGTACGGTATTGTGGCTGTTGTTTGTTTGTACACAACCACCTCTCTGAATGTGTTTATTAACACAGAGCTTCATCTACCAGACAGTGCTCACAGAGGGGCAACTGAAGAACAGAACAAAATGTATTAATTTATCCTGAGTGTGAAGGCACCCGGAAGGCTTAGGTGCCCACCCGGAGAGGCTAGGGATCCCAGCGCTTCTACAGACTCTGCCGTGCTCCTCTGCACCAGCATGCACAGCTCAGAATCTGCTGCTTCTGCTAAGAATAGCTGAGGTGGATGAGGTTGGGGCATGGGGGAGTTGCCGGCACATTTCCAGGTTATTGAAAGTGATGATTCTGACGTGAGGCAATGGAGATTGACTTTGTCTGTTTGTACACAAATGTATGAGAGGCAACACAAAGCTGGATGTGCTATGTCAATACAGTAGGAAGCAGGTTGTAGAGTCCACACAAAACTTGTAAAATTCAAGTATTCTTTATTCCATAGTTCGGTACTATCACATTCACAGCCAACGCGTTTCGCCCAAACATGGGCTTCTTCAAGGCTGTTAGGAATCATACAAAATAATGGTTGTCACATAAATTTTGTACAAATGAAACTTTATCCACAAACAGGAAGAAAAAAGAGAGAAAAAAGAACAAGATAAGAGGAAGAATTAGCAAAAAGTTTAGAGAAAACTGGTGAAAAACAAGCTGAGACGTAAAGAGAAAATAGAAAAACAACACACCATTACCTGGTGTCTGACAAGCCAACGACCTTAAAATGGGCGTGAGTAGAAAAGAAAAGTAGAGTAAAATGGAATCCCGAAACATTACATGACCATTTGTGTATTAGTGGAAGCTTTAAAGCAACGGTGACGTAGTGTCGAAAGATTCAACAGTGAGAGGAAGGAAAGAATGGTAACTAAGACTAGAACTGTCGCTTACCAGAAATTCTAAAAATGATGAAGCACAAAGGCTATCACGGAACCGAGGCGTGTCTTTAATAAATTGTATCTGAAATTAACAAAGGTTAACATGAATAATGACCCAAGGTGAAGATACACCACGGTTTCTTGTTAATACTAGTTTAAAACAATGCCTATTGACCTTGCCAAAAGTAACGTGAAACCAATGAAGGAACGTATAAAGATATACGTGAAGAAATATGTATATCAAAGAGTCCTTGACAATCCAATCTATTTAAAGATTAACAAAATGTTATGTTGTATAAAGGAGAAACAGGTAAAAGGCTGCATATATACGTGTCAAACACGCACTATCTCGGTAATGTTGAATTTACATCAATACCGACTAACCTTGCCAAATAATTGCCTGAAACCAGTGAAGGAGCGTATATAAGTATACGTAGAGAGCTGAGTATCTCAAAAAGTCCTGGTCAAGTCAATCTATATGGAAGGTAACATATAGTTAAGGTATAAAGAAAACGAAAAGCGGATAAAAAACTGTCTGTATATATCAAACACGCACTCATTAAAAAATTGTGAAAGACCAACGACATGAGTAATGACACACTGGTAAAACCGCCAACCTAGTCATATGTAAACGAACAATTACGAAATTCTGTACTTAACAGAGCTAACTTAATAAGACATAGGAGAGTACTAGCCCATATGCTCGCATATCGAAACATAAGTGTTAAAAGTGTAACAAAAAAGAGCTAGGACGCTGGAGCAACAAGGCCGTATATCCGTGTATACCAGCGGAAAATGCTCGCCCGTACATAGAGTATCCAAAAGAGCAATAGTGTTAGGCAAATAACATACAAGAGCTAAGCCGCTGAGGTCACAGGACCGTATTTCAATGTATTAAGTATATAGGTAACAGTCAAATTTTGAACTAAGCCGGATACTAGATAACAACTTTTAAATCTGACATCCTCGTATCACCAATCACACAACTTACTTCATGTATCGTAAATCAAGTCCCTTCCATGGGTGGCCTGTAGTGATATGCGTACCGTCGTGTTGGAACGGTGATCTAGATGTGCAAAGCGCCAGTGTAAATATGTGTTTGGCGCCGAAATAAAGTTTCCGGTATCAAGGGATTGCACAAGCAGGCTAGAGCGTCACCCAACAAGGTATACTCCATCTTGGAGTAGTTCCGGTAAATGGTCATTTAGTTAACTTCCGCTAACCATGTAACAGAGCCATTGCAAAAACGTTGTATACCATCGTATTTAACGATTATCTAGATAAGAAAAACGCCAGTGTAAATGTATGTTTGATGCCAATGGGGAGTTACGTGTATGTCAGGGATTACGCGAGTGGGCAGGGACGTATCCCAAACAGAAATGCTCCATCTTGGAGTAGTTACGGTAAGCGGATAAAATGTTAGTTTCCGCATTGCGTATATCCAAGCCATAATAAAAACAGTAAGGACTATGCCATTGTGCATTGACATAGTACTAGTATCCAAATAATGAACAAAGGTAAGCCAAAGAATAGACTAGGTAGGCGTGATAATCATTAGTGTTGAAAACACAAGGTAAGCGACTTAATATCAATCCAAAAAACAAAAAAAAACAAAAAATAAAGTAGTAGTATTAGAAGTGACGAACGAAAAGACTCGGACTTGAACTGGAATTGGGATGAAAGAAAACGGACAGATCCAGAAAGGGGAAATCATGAAAAAGGCAAACCCAAATCTAAACTCCCAAAAGGTGGAGTAGAGCAATGGTAGAAACGTAGTAAGGTTTAAAACATACCCTTCGCTGTACTATATAGCGCCAATTTATGTATACTCTAGTTTGTCGTGGCTTTCTTAAATAGTCTCTGTCGCACGGTATAGCTAGAGGTAACAGTTAGACCGATGATAGTCATAGTAAATGTGACTTGCTGAATTAGCCGCTAAAGAACAGTTGTTGCACAAGATGACAGCTGGAAAGATAGTAACCTGAGCATCTAAAGCTAATGGTCATGAGCGAGACAGACTGGAATATACTCAAACAGTCATAATGCATGGTCCAATGAGACAGGTTAGAAAAATATTGACAGACAGGGTATGTGCATGATACGAAGCTGTGTACCACAGACAGAAAACACACCTGAATATGTTCCATTATCATTATCGTGTGCAAGTTACATGGAAAATAAGACAGACATATTGTAACAGTATCGGTACACTAGAATGTAATAAGCACACAAACAGTTGATACATTGGAATACAAAGTTTCTGACAAAAGATACCATGATCTAAATATGTCAAACGTATAGTGCTTTATACAAGGTATATACAGATTTAAAGGAAATGATGCATCTCATTATCACTGTTGAAAACCAGTGCAACTGATCGCAAAGTACAAATCCATCTGGCCTCAAGTTGCCTCAGTCTGAGTTCTCTGTCCCCACCCCTTTTAGCGAGCATGACTACATCAATGCCGTGGAAGCGAAACCTGGATCTATCTACACCTTCAGTACAGGTATGTGACACTATAGCATACATAGTGTCACCATGTAAGGCAGCTCTGCGGTGTTCCTGTATACGGGTTTTTAGTGGTCTCACAGTACTGCCCACATAGATTTTATTACATCCACAGATCAAAACATAGACCACTAAGCTGGTTAGGCAATTGATGAAGTGGTAGATTTTGTGCTGTTTGTCTGAGTTAAACCTGAACGTGAGAGTTTTGTTACATCCTAAATGGCAGATATTATAGGAACTGCAGGTGTAAAACCCTAATGGTTTGTGTAACCAACCAGACTTGGGGGGCTGAGATAACGTGTAGCTAGGACATAGATTGTCTCTGATTGTTTTACTTTTTCTGAAGGTCATGGATGGTTTCGATGTAATAATGCTGTTGACACCAGGTGCTCCCTTAAGAATGGGCCAATGTCTGTCTAATATCTTAAACACCTCATGATTAAGGGTAGAGTGAGTCGTAATGAATGCAAGTCTTTCTTTCTGACTGTGAACATACTTATTGGTGTTTTTGAGTAGATCTTCTCTTTTAAGTTTCATGGCCCTATTTTTTGACAGCTGTAAAGTGTCATGCTCATATCCTCTCTTATATAGTCTGTTTATTGCCAGTGTGGTTTGGTTCTCAAAATTACCATCCTCACTGCAATTCCTTCTAATCCGTACCATTTCTCCATACGGTATGGCCTTCTTTGTAGAAGCCGGGTGAGCACTAGTGTAATGTAGGATACTGTTGACTGCGCTGTCCTTCCTGTGGAGTTTACTATGTATTCTCTTGTCATGAACATATAGTTCAAGGTCCAAGAAATATATGGAAGTCTGGGACAACTCCATAGTGAAGGCTACATTAAAGGTGTTCAGATTCAAGAACTTGAAGTACTCTTTGAATTCTAGTTCTGTGCCTGTCCATATGATGATAATATCATCAATATAATGACCCCAAAACTGAATATGTCTAGTCCATTCAGATGCCATACCTGACCAGGCATGTATGTGTTCCACCCACCCCATAAACAGATTTGCATATGAAGGTGCAAATTTGGAACCCATTGCAGTACCTTGCTCCTGTTTGTACCAAGTATGGTTAAAAAGAAAAAAGTTGTTATCCAAAATGAGATTAATCATGGACAGGAGCATGGTGTTGTGTTCCATTAGTGTGGCCAGTCTTTTACCCAGAATAAAGTCAAGAGCCCTTATACCCAGCTCTTTTCTGATGCACGTATAAAGTGATGTTACATCCAATGTGGCAAACCACATGCCATCCTCCCATTCTAGATCCTCCAATTTGTTAAGAATGTCCGTGCTGTCCTTAACATATGAGGGTAAATTAATGACAAGAGGCTGTAGGAAAGTGTCCACAAATTTGGCTAAAGCTTCTGTCATAGAGCCAATGCCCAAGATTATGGGGCGACCAGGGGGGAAAGGTTGTTTTTTATGTACTTTAGGCAGTAGATATATACAAGGAAATCTAGGATCCTGAACAGTAAGATATTTATGTTCAGTCGCCGATAGGAGGCCGATCTCTTTCCAGTGTGATAAACGATCATTAATTAAGCCAGTGGCTAGGGGACAAGGGTTAACTGAAAGTCTGGTGTAATTAATAGTGTCATGGAGCTGTCTGAGTACTTCTGCCTCGTAATCCTCTCTGTTCTGATGATAATTGAGTCATTTATGCTAAGGTTATGCAAGGCTATTCTTTCTTCCTTAGTCAGATTGTCATTTGCATGTCTTTTTGGGCGTGTGTAACCTATCTTCCAAGCAATAAAGGTCCCGGGATACCATTTCATGGAAAGCATCTATGCTGTAAAGATGCGTGCCCTGTGGGGTAAACTTACTCCGAGTATGTAAGCCAATATCACATGAATAGTCCTGTCTGATGTTGAGATCTGAAAGTATATTGTGAATTGTAGAGTCATTCTCCTCGTCAATCGATAGTAGAGTGGCAACATTTTTGACATGAGAGACTGTAATGTATGTATGTATTGTAGGCAAATCTGTTATGTGAGATTCATAATTATTCACTGAGTAGTGACATTTGAGTTTGGCATTGCGCACAAATTTATACAGATCAACATGTAAGTCTAAGAAAAAACCCTGAGAAACAGGGCAGTATCCAAGTCCTTTATTAAGCACACTCATTTCATGCATTGACAATTGATGGTTAGATAAGTTGATCACCAAATTCTCTGAAACCAATGTTGTATTCATATCATTAACAGAGGCATTTATATCAAACATTAGCGTTTGTCTATTTGGCTCTTCTGGTAACGCGTCAGAACCCTGTCCTTTTCTGGCATTTTTCCTCCTCCCTCCTCTCCTGGTTTTTCTTTTGATTTTTTGTTCCCAATTCTGAAGCGCAGGACCTCGTCTAAAAAAGTCGATGAACTAGGTCCCTGTGCTCCAGTCTCAGTAGGTCCTTCCTTGTTACTATCATCAATGGAAGATGCATCTGAGCTGACGCTAATGCTAGAAATACTGCCAGTGCTATGTATAGCAGAGGTGTTGGACTTTGGAATCTGTATGTTGTCAAACTTGGCAGCAAAAGTAAAGACACGACCATTATCATAATCACGGTCATCACGTATTATCTTATGTAATTTCCAATTCTTTACTGCATTCTGATGTAATTTAATTTGTTCTTTTAGGATTACATAATTTTCAGTTGTTTAATGTCATCCTCTAGAATCTTAATTTCAGCCTGTAGTTTAGTACATTTTCTTTCTGCATGAGTTATGAGTATTCACATCATATTAAAAGATGAGTTATGTAAATTATCCTCCCAATTTAAGAGTAAGTCCGGGTCAAGGTCGTCAAAACTAGGAAAAGTCAATATCCTTAGGCCCCTTGGCACCTTCTTCTTCTCTAGATATCTTTTCAAGGTGACTTTGTCCCACCATTTAGATAATTCGTTTTTTTTTAGTCTTTCTAATCTCTGAAACTTGGATTTCAGACCCTCCTTAGGATTACTCCCATCAGATGCTACTTGTACAATGTCTTTATTCTGTTTAAACAAGTCCTTAGCTAGTTCTTCCCTATTATCATCAAAACTCATTGTTAATCAGTAGAAGTGCGTCCGGCGTGCAATCAACCTTAGAAAGCCTATATATATAGAGACAAGCAGCTAGGTTATGCACTGCCTAGACATGTCACTATACAGTGATGAGAGTATTGCCCACCTCAAATGGCCAGCTGCTTTAAAGACCATAAATGATAAATATGTACACAAATGTATGAGAGGCAACACAAAGCTGGATGTGCTATGTCAATACAGTAGGAAGCAGGTTGTAGAGTCCACACAAAACTTGTAAAATTCAAGTATTCTTTATTCCATAGTTCGGTACTATCACATTCACAGCCAACACGTTTCGCCCAAACATGGGCTTCTTCAAGGCTGTAAGGAATCATACAAAATAATGATTGTCACTTAAATTTTGTACAAATAAAACTTTATCCACAAACAGGAAGAAAAAAGAGAGAAAAAAGAACAAGATAAGAGGAAGAATTAGCAAAAAGTTTAGAGAAAACTGGTGAAAAACAAACTGAGATGTAAAGAGAAAGTAGAAAAACAACACACCATTACCTGGTGTCTGACAAGCCAACGACCTTGTCTGTTTGTCTGCACCAGTCTATTTCTCTATCATCTACCGGGCTCACTGTCATGTATCCATTCATCTCTCTTTGTTAGAGGTGCGCAAGCCAATATATTTATTAACAGGTACAGCCAGCCAGAGACGAGGCAAGCGTATACGAGCCAGTGGGTGAGCCGTGAAAATGACCGGCATGTTAATCATACAGTAAACATGATGTAAATGTGCGATAATGTCTCTTCAGAATTCAAAAAAGGGCGTTTCTTTAGCGCGTCACCTCAGTACACAAAATTATAGCACTCAATTGAGAGGAAGTTATTAAAAGTGCTCGTTTTAAGCATGAGTTAAAACATTGCCGCTCCTCCCGCCCGACAACAATGCCATTTGTGAACTAAGAGGCATCAGTTGCCATGCATACCCCGAATGTTGCCTAAATTCTTATTATATTAAGAGTAACATTAAAATCTAGTTCATTAAACACGAGAAGTTTTTGTACAGCACGCATATTGAACTTTCATATTTCAAGGTGGCAAAAATAAAGATGAAAACGGAAGTGCCGGCAGGCAAGAAAACACGAATGGGAGTGGGGGGGTGGGAAGGGTGAGAAATCACAGACTGAGGGAGGGGGCGGTAGGGTGGGTAGACAGGGAAGAAAATAGTGTTAGGAGTAAATGGGCCAATAGCCGTGGAAGGATACAAATGATGAGTGAGGAGGGACTAACAAGCCTCAAACCAATCGGAAGCCAGCATTTAAGACAAAAGCCAATGGGCAGAGAGTGGGCAGAGATTCCACGAAGCTTCCAAACTACAGTATATATAGTGTATATCTCACAAAGCGATGGCAGCACATTCGCGCTGCAACGCTAGGCGAGACCGAAAAGAAAATAGTGTTAGGAGTAAAGGGGCAAATAGCCGTGGAAGGATACAAATGATGAATGAGGAGGGACTAACAAGCCTCAAACCAATCAGAAGGCAGCATTTAAGACAAAAGCCAATGGGCAGAGAGTGGGCGGAGCTTCCACGAAGCTTCCACACTATAGTATATACTGCATGCCTCGCAAAGTGATGGCAGCGCATTTGCGCTGCAACGCTAGGCGAGAACTAAAAATCACCCTCACTAAAAGATGCATCTTAACATTCTGAGTTCAGGCATATTAAACTTTATTTTCCCATCTTGTTCCTAGCGGTAGTTATGTTTATAAAATGTTATAAGCAAACTCCCCATTCTATCCTATGGGAACAGATAGCCTTGCAATAGTGAAAAATGAATTTGGCAGTATTTCACTATCAGGACACGCCACACACACCATGGCATGTCCTACCTTTCACATACACTGCACCCTGCCAACATGGGTACCTTGGGCCTGCATTAGGGGTGACTGATAGATAAGAAAAGTAAAGGTTTAGGGCCTGGCAAGTGGGTGCACTTGCCAGGTTGACATGGCAATTAACAAACCACATGCAGGCACCGCAGTGGCAGGCCTGAGACATCTTTTCAGGGCTACTCATGTGGGTGGCCCAATCAGTGCTGCAGGCCACTAGTAGCATTTGATTTACTAGCCCTGCACACTTAGTGCACTTCACTAGGGACCTACTAGTAAATCAAATATGCCAATCAGGGAGACCCGATCATAATAATTTACACAGGTCACACTTGCACTTTGACACTGATCAGCAGTGGCAAAGTGCACAAAGCATCTAAGCCAGCAAAAACGAAATCCAGCACAGCATCGAAAATACTGGAGGTAGAGACAATAAGTCAGGGGAAACCAATGATGCCCGGTCTAACGCATGTCTCCTCCAGCTGAAATGTGGAGAGAACTACCCACCCTCTTGGGAGCTCTCATAACTAAGGCAGAAAAACCTGGACGGACCATCAGCATTGGCGTGTTCTGTAGGGAGATCCAATCATGATAACAATTTACACAGGGAGCACTTGTACTTTGTCTAAGCCAGCAAAAACGAAATCCAGCGCACCATCGAAAATACAGGAGATAGAGGCAAAAAGTCAGAGGAAACCACGCCAAGGATACCAGGTCTAACAGAAGCCATTGCCCCTCTAGCTGAGTGTGCCCCAAATTAAGCAAGATCTATTCCTCCTTCCTTCATGACCTCGCTCACCTACCTAGCCAAAGTGGATATAGACAATGCTTTGTAAAGTTTCCTGAAAGAAATTATCAGTTGAGCATTCGTCACATCTCGCAAACTCTCTGTTCTTCTTTCACAGTCACGCAAACATCTCACCACATGCACTTTTTCACATTCATCCAAATTCTGATAAAAAAAAATAGTTCGAGAAATAGTCTTTGTTCTCTTATTAACATTGAAACAAACTCCTTCTGTCAAATATCTTTGTCCTGAGACCTCCAAGGCTTTAACATCTGAGCAAAGAAGCATAACCAACTACAAAGAAAGTATTTTTAAATCTAGAAACTCATTCTTAGACCAATTTGCTAACTCCTGCAACTCAACATCCACGTCCCACAAAGACTAATATTTGGCTCCTAGTGGGGCCCTTAACTTTACACTACTTAATAATCTTTTCACTACATCCTGTTGTCCTATTGGTACACTATATATCAATTACTGGCCATCAGAACTTGCCGACCTACTAATGTTCACTGAACTGTAGGACCTTCTGTTTAAGAAAACCTCAGTTAAATAATTTACCACATATACCATAGGTGCTGATTTGGGATCCAAACCCTGAAAAACACCAACAAACCCATTTCTTCCAGGCCAACCTATATGCCTTGGAGGTCCTTGGAGCCCATGATTCCTTAATGAGTTTTGAAGCCTCCAGTGATACTTCTGACACCTGCCATGCTTTCCCAAAATCAACTAAGCCATCATCCACAACTGTCCTTGCAGAACTAACTTGTGCCTGTCTCCCCTTGCACTCACTAACAAGTCTGGGATGTTCGGCAGAAGTACTGGGTTCACTGTCAACATTTCTATGACATCTGGGTGCTACACTTGGGATGACCATAAAGGTGCTATCAATGCAACTTCACCTTCAATAATACCTTCTGAATCAAAAAGCAAAAGAAAGGAACGCATATCCCCGAATTTTGTTCCAATTCTATAGGAACATATCCACTGCTTCTGTCTATGGGTCTGGTCTCCAACTGTAAAACCATCTTTTCTGAGCATTTACTCTGTTTGCAAACAGATTTACCATAAGCGTACCCCCATCTGTCGTTGATCAAGTTGAACACCTCCCTGTTCAGTTTCCAATTGCTGAAATCCTCAGCTCTCTCGAATTCCAATCTGCTATCTAATTGATCATTTCTGGAATGTACGGAGCTTGAATCATGATATTCCTGTTCAGAGAAAAATGCCAAAAATCCCTCACTAAATACGCTAAAGCTTTGGACCGAGGTCCCCCTAACTTGTTGACATAACTTATTGCAGAGATGTTGTCCATGCTTAAAAATACACAACATATCATAGATCCCTCAGAAAACTTCTTATCGCAAAGGAACCTGCCAATAGCTCTAGATAATTAATGTGCATCTGTTTTTCCTGATCGATCCACTTCCCCCGTGTTATCAACGATCTGTATCTTGCTCCCCAGCCCTGAAGATTGACATCCGATTCTCTCACTACATCCGGCATAGGACCGAAAATAGCCCTTCAATTCCATGCCTCCAAAGTCTCCAACCTCCATTTTAATTCCTCTCTCATTTCCCCAGCTATCTGTACTTCCTGTGAGTATCCCACTCCTCTGTGTAAGAACCTTGTCTTCAATCTCTGGAGAGATCGATAATGTAGAGGTGCTGGGAAAACAGACCTGTATGGAAGCCGACAAGAGACCTAATAACCTTGCTATTTGTCTCAAAGTCATCCATTCGCATATCAGCATTCAATGAATCTCTTTGGTAATCTTCTTTATCTTTTCTTTTGGCAACCTCAATGTACAATCTAATGTCCAAAACTGAAAACCCCAAAACACGGTCTCCTGTGTGGGTTCCAGACATGACTTTTCCCTGTTTATTACAAACGCTAAATCCTCTAACACACAAACCACCAGCACTGTATGTTCCTCTGCTAGCTCTCTGCTCCGTGACATAATTAAGATATCGTCCAAGTACACTATCAACCACACTCCCGTCATCCGTAACCAAGCAATTAAAGCTCTCATCACCTTTGTGAAACACCAGGGAGCCGACATCAGACCGAAAGGGAGACTTTTGACTCTCCACATAATCACTTTCCATAGAAACTTTAGGTAATTCCTCTGTTCGAAACATACTAGGACTATTAGATATGCATCTTTCTAATAGTGTCAACCAGTCTCTCAACGTATGAATCCCTTTCATATTGAAGTGATTGTATTGCTCTCAATCGTTCAACTCTTTCAAATTAAACACAGGATTCATACCCTTATCCGTTTTCTCTACAAGAAAGAGGTTGCTCACAAATCCTACTAAACATTGTCTACTGTGCCCTTCCTTTCTAAATACTGTACTTCCTGATCTACCATTTTGTCTTCCTTTTTTGAAAAACACAACACCCTTGGACACCTTATTTGAATTGGATTCTCCACAAAATCTATTTGATATCCACTCACAGTTTGATATACCCACAGACCTGAGGTTATCTCTTTCAATCTGTCAAAAGATCTGTCTGTCTCGAGTCTGCCACCTAACATTTCCCCAATACACAAAGGGTCTTTTACCAAACATACCTTGTTGTCTTGTCCTTCTCTCTCCGCTATATCTTTCTCCTCCCCTCTGCCTCTGGGGATAAAAGCTGGTTGTATTGAATCCATAGTTCTGGTACCCACTGGGTCTATTACCATGTGAAAAGAATCTTCCCATGATTCCAAATACACAGGCAGAGAATCGACCCTGTATTCTCCCGGCCCAACCAAAAACCCTCCTAATGTCCTTCTGAACTTTCTGAATAGAGTTAAATGCCCCTGCATGACAAGCCATCTCCTTAACAAACTCATCTCCAAAAAGGAGGCCATTGGCATCTTAACCTGACTCTTTGCCTGCTAATTCAGCTAATTTTGGGTCTATTTCCATTAACAGACTCTTCCTGAGCTCTGCATATAATGCAGCATTTAAGTTTCAAAACAAGCACATTGCTCTTTGGATACATTGTTGCAATTCTAGCACATCCACTGCAGATATGCCTCTTCGCATAAATCAAATAATTTAGTCAAAGGGCCAAAAACATCAAGTAAGAGATCCTGACAGCCCTTTACTCCTTTATCAAGACCACGTCTGGGCACTCTGAGCGGAGTCTAGTTCTCACCTCCTTAGGAATTACTCACCTAATCCTAATCTCAACATATTCTGCTACATGTTTAGCTGGTACCCACTGATGAGAGAACGGATGTTGAATTGTATGTGGGTCAAACATGAAATTTCCTAGAGGATCTTTAACCTGATTCAATTCATCCTTCTCTCCTTTCTCCTTTTTTACCCTGTTTCTTTCAGTTTCTTCCTCCTCAGAATCATTAAAGTTGGAAGAGCAGGGAATCACAATGTCTCCACTACTGGAAGACTCATCACAAATAATTGATCTGTGGCCCTTCTCTCGTCTTTCTGATTAAATGCTCCTTTTTTTTATTGACCTTTTCTCAGTGGACATGATTGCGCTTTTGGGTCACCTTTCAACCACTTACACCAGCCATATTATCACCTGCTACATTCTGCACAGACACAAATTGCTCATCCTCTTTTCTGTTCACAAATCTTCCTTCTATGTTTCCCATGCAATCTTCTATTTTCTTCCCCAGCTGTGTTGCCAATGCAGAAACAGCCTTATTTACACAATCCTGTACTCTGTCCTCCACCTTCCTCTCAAATACATTACTATCGTCGATACCGTCAACCTACTCTGAAAAACCAATATAACCAACTAATCAAGATAAATAATCTACCATCCTTGTACAATAAACCTCTAAAATCTCTACTCTTATATCACTAATTAGTAAAAAATGCCAGACTACAATAACCAACTGTCATCTCTTCACCTCAATGATGATGTGAAAGAAAAAATGATCTTTCTTTCCCCAAAAGATGGCTGCAAAGATGGTAAAAGCACTCAACTATCTTTTCCCAATTCATCTGACGCTACTATGGCAACTCACTTGTTCCACAAGGATTGCACGCCGGCTATGCACGTGGAGAAGGTAGACACCAACCCTATTTAATTTCTATTATTAACTGTACACAGTATAGATCTCTGATCCTACAAGAGTCTAAAGCGAAGAAAATGCTTTGGCAGTCGCGTTCACTCCTTCCCCCCCCCCCTTCTGACTCTCAATCACAGTCAGAGTCAGAAGCTGGAGGAGTAATGGCTGCCTCGCGCTCTCAATATTGCTCAAATGTGTATGGGTGTGTACGCTCAAACTTTACCATTCCAACTGTTGTCTTCTTCGTGCCCTCCTCACCCGATTCCGGCATGATTAATGTTTTCTTTACACGTAGCCCCTTGAACCATAATGGGTTACTTACAGATTCATTTAAGCCACAATAAATATCTATATAATTAAACTATATAAATCATCCATAATGATCCACCTGCGCTCTGTAAAACGTGTTTACAAACAATCTGAAACTCAGATTCATTTAAAATAGTAATAAAATTAACACATTATGCCTCATACTCTCTCCTCTCATAATTTACTCATCCCCAAAATGCTATACAAACAACTAGCATACAAATTCATCCTATTTTCTCTTTCAAACCCAAATGAGATATTAAAATCAGAACTTATTTGCGCTATGAGCAGTAACAAAGAAGGAAGATGGCTGCCAGACAGGGAATTATATTGAAAATGGAATGTTAATGGATTCTTGTTCTACGTTCTTTTCATTGTTGATGCTACTGTGAGTTTGCAATTAAAGAGGAATGCATTATATCTGCCTCCGTGCCTTGCCATAAAATCCAGACTAGCACAGGCAGTGCTTAATTTATAAAGATATAAATGCTGGTGTCCCAAATTCTGCTTAAAAGACCATCGCTGGTGCTATTGAATGTTAGGATGCCGAATACCAAGGCTACGTCACCTTGATTCCACCTGACGCATATTAATCCACCACCAACCACTCTCTGTCCCTTTATCTCACTCTTTTACGCTTTCTCCTTTTGTCACAATTTTGCAGTTCTTCTGATCCTCATTCTTTCCCCCTTGTGCATTTTCTTGCTGTGGGTCAAAGTCTGATTTAAGGAAAAATAAGTACCGTTCTGCAAAAATTAATGGCAGTTGACCCCACCTGCAACCACCAGCTTAAATAAAGTACAGAGTGTATGGACTCTGATTTCAGGATAGGTAGACGTGTCACATAATTAAAGGAAACTATCTGATACCTCCTTGCAGCTGACAAACATTTGGAAAAAGGGTGATTATATGTACCAAAAAGTTGCCAGTGACAATGCAGAGAATTCCTCTAAGCTTTTAACTGAATTCTTCCTGCAAATGTTACCTGGAATACACAGGCTGGTAATTACAAACCCACAGGCCTGTTTTTTAGTCCCATCAGATGACAAAATAGCTCTGCCTTTCAGAGTATTTGGGTCACACCAGTGTCATTCTGATCAGCCTGGCTCCACTAACCACAAAGGTGTACAAAATTGGATTATTAGCTGAGAAGGATGAGAGCCACACGCAGATGATGAAACCAATTCTTGTTAGGGTAGACCACCAAAGTCACTAAATAAACCTGTGCTTAGCCCCCTGGTAACTAGGCACAAAGCAGTTAGGCTTAACTTAGAGGCAATGTGTAAAGTATTTATGCAGCATTCAAACATTAATAAGAAAAAGTTAGAAAAATATAGTACATTTTAATAAATAAAATTACAAGAAAACAACAAAAATCCAATCAGTAGAACCAGAGTTATGAAGTTTTAAAGTTTTAAGTAAAAATAGACCAAAGAAGCATACAGCGGCAATGGCTGTTATCTGGTTGTACTCGACTGGGTCATAGTAAAAAGTTCAGGCTGACTGCAATAAAGCGGGTCAGATGTAGGAACCAGGTTTATCCCCGTGGAAAGTTTGCCTTCTAACTTAGTCCACTTCCACGCAAGGAGCTCATCGACAAGAAGAACTGAGCACCAGTTGAAGCTTTGCATTGCCGGGAAACATGGATGTTGTTGCAGTGAAGAGCTGGGTGCCAGGCAGAGCTTGGTGCTGCCAGGAAATGCTGGGCTTTTGTTGTCGATGAGAAGAGCACTGTGTGGGGGAAGACCAGAGCCTGTTTCCATGGAGGTAGCATCGGCAGTTAGTCACAGGTCTCGGGTTGATCTCTGGGAAGTCCACTCACATTTGTGATGAGACAGCGGACATTTTGTTTTACTGGAAGAACCTCTGGATTTTCACCTTCAATTCAGTTCTTGCAGTTTGCAGGTTGGAAAAGTACACTCTGACACAAACCAAGGGGCCAGGACCTAGATAGGAACCTCTTGGGGGTCAAGACTAATTGCAGTAGAGTTCAGTATCATGGTGCAGGTAGGCCCAGTTGGTGATGGTCAGCTGGATAGTTGCACGGGAGGCTTGCTCTGTCTCTGTAGCTCAAACAGGAGGTCAGGTGATCATGGGTTCAAGGCAAGTAGGTCCAGCCTTTCTTCTTTATGCAGGAGACCATTTCCTCTTCTAAAGTTTCCACAAGTCTAAGAGTGTACTGATGATATGTTCTGAGGATGCCATTCTTAAACCCGGTGCCAGCCTGTTGGAGTGGGATGCCCCATTTGTTTAACCTTCTCCCTTTCCTGGGCCTGGCTTCAAACTGTCTAGGTTAACAAAGGGCAGGCAGAACTAGGTATGAGCTACTTTTGTCAGTGGTAGGTCAGGCAGCCTCGCCTTGAGTTCAGACACAGCTATATGAAAATCAGTCTTGACCCTGTGCCTCATGGGAACAGTCCAGCCCGAACTGCAAGGCCATGTCTTTCCTGGACCGGAAACTAGCATGCTGGGACCGGTTTCTGGCTAATCAGCCGTCATTAGCCAGTCTAGCTTGAATCCAGTGGCAAACTGAGCAAGGGACCCACGTCTGGGCATTCCCTGCCAACTTAGTGCGAACAAAGCAAACACAAGGAGATGATGGATGGAGTGCTGAAACTTTTCAGACACTCTGGCTGGGTCCAAACTAGGATGGTGTGGTGAGCAAAAGAATGATGGATTTAACCCAGATCCTTGTAACTGGGGGCAAATGTTTGCATTGTCCAGCATTCCGTCAATCAACTGTTTATTTTAAATATGCTGTCCTAAGTGGGAATGGTATGACCAGACGTGGGTCCCTTGCTCACTACACCACTGGATTCAAGCTAGCCTGGCTCATGAAGGGTGATGCCCTGAACCCGGTCCCAGGATGCTTGATTCCAGTCCAGGGAGGACGTGGCTTGGCAGTTCGGGCTGGACGGTTACCACAAGGAACAGGGTCAAGACTGATTTGCATATGGCTGAGTCCAAACTGGGGTGGTGTGGTGAGCAAAAGAATGATGGATTTAACCCAGATCCTTGTGACTGGGGGTGAATGTTTGCATTGTCCAGCATTCCGTCCATCAATTGTTTCTTTTGCAACTTTCTAAAAGTGCCATTTTCAGAACAGTGACTTAAAATCCCACTATACCATTAGAGAGGAGTTTAAATTACAATTCATATGAGTGAAAGTAGCATTTCTCCATCTGTTTCCAAACTGAAGTTATCACTTATTAAATGCAATAGGGTAACTCACTATTAGTCTGTGGGAGAGACAGCCTTGCTATAGTGAAAAACGACTTTAATAGTTTTTCACTGTCTGTACATATACAACTTAAAAACACATGCCCTACTTTTCAAATACTATGCACCGTGCCCTATGAGCCTTTAGGGCCTACCTTAGGGGTTAGGGAATAAATATAGGGGATCATTTAGGGATTAGAGCTGGGTTTGGTGGCTCAGTGGACTAATGCATCCACTGCAGCGACCTGTGTTCAACCTCCTAGTCACAGGTTCAAGTCCCGGCAGGTCCACTCAGCCTTTCATCCATCTGAGGTTGATAAAACAAGTACCACTGAGTTGGGTAACAATAAACATGTTATTCAGCGCCAAGATACCTAAGGGTTAACGCGCGCTTTACAAATACACATGTTATGTTTACAAATACACATGTTATGGTAGTATGGGAATTATATGATTAATTGGCAGAACTCCTGCTCCTAAAAAATCAGCAGTTCCAAATCCCATTGTAGATGTATAGGAACTGCTATCAGAAACTTTTGACCTGGTCAGTTGCCTGCCACACGGCTGCCTCTTGGTGACAAATACCTTAGCCAATTCAGGCAAGGTATCAGCCTGCAAAACACAAAACTGTCACTGATGTGCAGGGAGAAAACTACCAGTGCACAAAGGACATTGATTTTTTTCTTTTTCAGAAACAAACCCTCTGCTTTCCTGGGGTTTGTTACTGAAAAAGGATAAATAATGTTGTGCAAGCCATAACAGAGTGGTCACCCAGTCAGCATTCTGGTATGCTGAAAGTGCATCTGTTGCCACAAGGGATGTACTTTCAACAAAGAGACCCTTGCCAGGCAGGATGGGTTCTCTCTGCAGGGTTGTCAGTTCTCTGCAAGTGGGAAACAGTGATGGCTCACCCGGATAAGGTGGCCTGCCCACCAGGCCTTGATGAGGCAGTTAGAATTTGGGACAAGGTTAGGGAAAATCCTAAAGCTCAGCTTAGGGTAAGTAATATTTAGTATTCTTTACATTAGCGTTAACATAGCTGACTTAAATGTTGTGGGCATGATACACAAAGGTAAATATACACATATGAGGAAGTGTAATCTTGATTCCATCTGAGGGTAATGTAGTCAGCACTCAAATAGACTCAGTTGAGCTAATGTACTAATAGGAGTGGGGTATTGCATATCAAAGTATTTTGTTTGAAGCATGCATTTTGAATGTGATTAATATGTTAGTTGACAAGTTAGATATGAACACAACAGGAGAAAAGAACATTAAATTACATATTTTGAGATACTTAATTTGGATGTGTGCAACTAATGTTTAATGTCTTTACGCTAACATTGAATTAATCAACTACAGATGTACTTACACAGAGACATTTATAATTCATTGCTTTTATTTGTACTTTAAGCAGTTGCATTTATCTTCTTGTACAAACGTGTAACCTTGTGCCCATGTTGACTTAGTAAAACTGGGCCACGAGAAAAAATGAGTTCAGTTGCTGCTCACATTAAGATTTTAAATGTAATTCACATTAGCCTTCATTATGGAATGTATGTTGCTGAGCTGCTTCTACTGCAGGTGAATAAGCTTCATTATTTGGAATAAAGGAGTCTTGTGTTAATAGATAGGAAAGTACGAGAAGGAGGAGTCAGCCAAAGGAATTACTGTAACAAGCGAGGAGATTATTTCTCATGGGAAAGGAATAGCCAAGGATGAGCAGAGATAATGTGTTATGTGGCTAGGAAAGGTACAGAAGGTTTCCAATTGTGGTGGATCTATGGAAATTTCCCAAGGAGGAGCCACATGAGAGTATCACGTCGACTGCAGGTAATAATATGTGTTGTGTTTAGTTAAGTAGAGAGTCCATCTTGGGTTTCCTGAGCTACAGCTTGTGTGACTTTAAGCTACGTGAACCCTTTATCAGAGTGTTCCTATTGAAGACACTGATGGCTGACACCTTTCTGTTATTTCTAACTTGATTATGTTCAAATTCTTTAGTTTAGGATTGCCCTTTTAGGTAGTGTACGGAGAGTTTGGTTACTCATGCTCGTTTAAGAGAATCATCTGATGCAATTTAACCTTTATTTCTTCTTACGGATTACCTTTGTTATCTTAGAGTTAGTCATTTGCTTTGTACTATATAGGGTTTATCTCTTAAGGAGATTTGGACTTACTTTGATCTATTTGTATTTTTATATGATAATATTGAGACTAATCTATATTGATTTGTTTCAGAATTTAAAATTAAAATTACTAATCTCTAATCAGAGTGTTTATTGGATTAATGTGTGACCACATTGGTTACATTATACTGGAATGATAACTGGTGATTTGATTCCATTCACCTCTCACTCTATTAGAAAGACCTCGCCCCTCTGGATAGAAATGAAGTAAATTAGCCCAGACTTTAACACATGTATATTTATTTGTATGTATATTTAGTACTACACCTACATGTAACCCTCTAGCTCTTTGCTATTGACCATTTCCGAGTGGAGAGTTACCCCTTGATGTAGACTTGTCTCCACCCCTCCAATCCAGTGGTGCAGCCGACTATGATTGCTTTTACAACTGTAATGTTACTACATGCAATTTTTCAACCATATTTTACATTCCGCCTACTTGCGGGGAATGCTCACCAGAAAAGTGAAGGTATAGAGAAATATTTTAACATATGATATAAATGTATATTAATTTTAAATATCTATTAGTAATCTGGAACTAATAAAATAGCATTTACAGCCATTAACTTCTCAAATTGAATGTTTATTAAATATTTATAACAGAAGAAATATATGTTATTTTAGCAATGGTCTTACAATTTCCCATGTTCCAACCACCCCCCCTAGTATCTCCCACATTTATTACAAAAATGTATACCTATGAGTGCAAAGATCTCCTCAAATGCTGTTAAAATCTCTCCACAGAAAAAGTAGGAGAGGTAGAGGTCTCTAGCTGTAAGATTGAGAAATAAATGGTGTAGTATGCGAGTAGTATTACTGTGGTATTACTTTATATGCTTCAAACTGCAGTTTGTGAATACAGCTCTATATTTATGAGTTTGGGTAAAACAACGTAGTTAAATTTAGGTTTTGGAATTAGGTTTCATGATTTAAAAACAACAATTTAAGAATGTTTAAATGTGTTACATAATCACTAAATCTTTTCCTAGATTTCATTAAAATTAATAAAAACATTACAATCCATATAAGACTGAATCTCATACTGATGGAGCAAGGACTCGTATAAAAGGAGACTTGCTCGGAAGCAAATCCCTCAAATAACTCATAACCTAGTAATAATTGTGTTTGTAAGTAATAATTTGCACCAAATGCATACATTTGAATCTAGGGGAAGCTTGCCTATGTGTATTACTAACAAGTAACCTGTGTGTCTCTGCAATGGCTGCTAAACGTGGGATTCTGCATTGCGCATGCATCTACTGCATCTATGTAGTATGACATACTATCGCTTGGAGGGAAATCTTTGCAGCTGCGCAGTTGCTCCGAAAATGGCCGCTTGAAACCGACATGATAATGTGCATGCTTTGCTGAAACTAAACCATGTAAGTTTACTAAAATGCTAATGCGAAAGGTTATTATAAGTAAATGGGAAAAGAGTAGAGATAGGTGGTATACAGTGAAACCATTTATTTTTTATTTTAATATTTATTTTCTTTGACCTCTCTATTAGTTTGTATTTGGGCCTCCAAGAGGGACTGATGCTCGTGTATCATGTGACTAGTTCACATGCGCAGTAACGACAAACCAGGAACCACAATGCAAAATCTTGAATGCCATCCAAAAGAAAACAGCAACATGTCCTGGGAACAAGCATGATGTCCTGTGAACAGGAACCAAATTATATACAATATATTGATTAAGATGTGAATAAGGGTGGGAAATAAAGCTTGGGAAAGTAAATTAAGGTGTGGGAACATTAAACAATAAGCTTTAGAAAAATATTAAAACTTAGCATGGTTTGATGATCATCTCCCCTTGCTCGTCCAATCAGAATTAAGCGTTTCATGAACTTGAAACATTTAGGGGTGGTGGTTACCATTAGAAGAGTATAATTGAGGTAGTTTAGTCAGTTAGATAACCGCTCATGCTGCAGAGATGCTGAGAGACCGAGATGCTGTGCCAGAATTGAGCAGATCCTAAAGAAGAACCAAACTACAGAACTTAGAACCAAATCTTAATTAGAAGAATATTGCCGAAGAATCGAAGAGGGAAGTAGGTAAAGAGCTAGAAGAACATCGCAAAAGAATCGAGGAGGAAGAGAGTATGTGTCACATCTAGAAGAGGTCACCTATCCTGTCCTGAATCCTGTCCTGAATCCTTTGGTCTCCTGACCTGTCCCAGGGGACCCAGTCCTGCTCCTAGGCCAAGGGGTTGGTTTCCACACCATTCTAGGTAAATATAATTCTGTGTAGTATGTCATTGTACTGCTCTCTCTCTGGGTTTCTCATTTTTCAGGTACTATCATTATTATAACTTAGTCTGAAATCTTTGACTTAATTTTATTTTCCTTCCTTAAAGAAAACGGTGTTCGAGCTGTACTTTGTATTTTTGTTTCACATGAAACTTACTATGTAAACATTTAAAACTCTCTTGAGTCAGTGGTCATTTAAAGTATATAGTTGGATATTATTACACCTATACTGCTAACAACTAGATCCATTGCTCAGAGGAAATTATATACGGATGAAGGGTTGGTAAGAATTGGTAAGGTAAATTTACCTCACAGGTATCATCCCCCTAAATTGATCTGAACGGAGCCTACTAGCATTTGTATGAATGTTTATGGGCCCAGGTAAGTATGTGAATTATGTGCATCTCTAGCTGGTAACCGCACTGCTCCATCAGTTTTTCTGGTAGTAGAGAGGATGGTTAGTTTTAGTTAAGTTAGGTGTATATATTGAGATCTGAATTTAATGTATTAACACACCCGTTTTTTGTATCTTGTTATATGTTGTCTGGTGGTAACTGGAAGCCACACTGCAGTGAGGTTATTCGTTTGCTTAAGGTAGAACTGAAAAGCTATGCAGGGCTGACAATGTTGAGTTAGGGATTCATTTGTATAAAAGTGAGAGTGATTGACAGCAAAGAGTTCGCTGGTGAATCTTTGGTCTTATATCACCTAGAAAGGGTAACTCTGAAGGAGTAGCAGGTTCATCGATGCTTGAGTGAAGAGTAAGCGGAAGGTTTTACTCATAGTGTGTGAAGAGTAAGCGGAAAAGTTTTACTCGCAGTAAATGTAAATCGATTTTCAGTTTTTTTTAGCAGAAGCAAACAGAGTAGCAAATGTTTTTATGATGTCATTTAATGAATTTTGCATGAAAATTATAAGAAAAGAAGTCATTTGTGTTACCTTGTAAAGGAGGGGTCAGTTGTGAGTACTGCACTGACGTCACAGAGAGCCGCGCTGGGATTGGTTGGAACAGCGGGCATGTGACTGACGCGAAATTTGTAAAGGAGGGGGTCAGTAGTAAGGAGTGATACTGACGTCACAGAAAAGTCGCGCTAGTATTGGCTAAAAGCATAGCGTGAGACGGAACTTGATTGGTCAGAAGAATAGAAGCCGCGCTGGTATTGGCCAATTATTAAAGTAAAAGCAAACTTTTGATTAGTTTGAAAAATAGAAGCCATAATATTAATTGATAGTGGGTTTTGCATGTGGAGACACGATCCAACTTTAATAGGGAATCGCCCAGACAGAAGGTATTTAGGATTTGCTAGAGACCAATAGATAAAATGATCGACGGCAAAAATGTACGGAGAAAAGAGGAAGATGACATTTATGCAGATAATTAAAAATTATTTTAAAAAGGATAAACCCATTAGGACTAGAGAGGGAATTCTTATTCCTCCCCCGAAAACGCCTGCATCATTCATGATGATGGAAAGAGGCTATCATACCTGTGTATGGTTAGAAAATTGGATAGAATATACAAAAAGTGATGGAGTGCTAGCTTTGCAAGAACATGGCACGTTTAATGGACGAATTTTACATAATCTAAGATTGAGAATAAACGAATTAGAGCCCAGACCTAGATTAACTCAGTATGATGCATTAGAAGAATTGGAAACTGAAGCATTTGAGCACGATAGACTAGAAGTAGCAGAAACCTTAGTGGATTTTATCCCAGACTAAAGCGTGAAACTCGAGATAGTCAGATGAAACAATGGGGACAAGTTATGGAAGCTGAAGGATTATATCCTGTACTGATGGCAGAAGAACAGTGCACAGAGAAAACAAAATATTTAACGATGACAGGTAGTGGAGAATCAGAAGATGATTTCTTGGAGGATATTTTAATGAAAAACCCTCCGCCATATCATGATAAAACCAGTATAACTATTCCTAGTGCCCCTGGTTTGGGAATACCATTGGTTCCACAAGTTATACATGATCCAACTAATGGAAGGGCACTTCAGGAAAAAGAAAGAGAGGCAATGAATAAGAACAGAGAAGAATTGATACAGAAAATAACCCAATTGAATACCCATCCTGAAGCATTAACCATACCAGTGACTATAGGTCCGGTTGTTCCACTGGATGGGGATAAAGTGATCGGCCCCAAACCTCCAGTAATGTCTACACCTGTAATTGAACAAAGAAAGGAGAAAATAATAGTTGATGACCAAGGCAGTGAATGTGAGTCAGTAATATCATTGATGGATTTATCAAGAAGAGGACAGATAAATGAAACTCCAAGAAGAATTACACCTAGTAGTTCAAGGGAGGTACAGATAGAGACTTCCACAGGAGTAAAAAATGCCAAACAGTATCATCAGAAGAACCAGAAAGGTGGGCATAGGGAATAGACAAGCCAAAACCGCCACTGAAAATTTTAGATATTTCCAAATTAAAAGTAGAATTGGAAGAAATGACAGCTGGAAATGTGGTACTAGACAGGCTAAATACTTACGATGAAGAAGAATTACTGTTGTAGGAGTATTACCAAAAATAGAAAAGTATTCCATGAGAAATTAACAGATTTAGCCCATGAAATGGGAATTGAAATAGGGAAATCCAAGGTATTAAAGAAACCATACAGAGCAGAATTCGGTGATAAAGACTTAGAAAATATGAATGTGTCCGGAAGAAAATTACACGTTAAAGAATTAATGAACATCCTGCAAAAGTGGGGTGATCTAGACAAGTGGAAAGCTAGATGGATGAGGAAAATGGAAGAAGCATAGGCAAATAGAACAGCCTCTGAATATCTGGTGAAAGAAACAGGAAAAGTTGAAAGACTGTGTCCCATGAGAGAGGTACCAGGAGGAGGATATGTACATGTTCCATGAACAAGACAGGATATTTTGTAATTTACTAATGATTTCCCGAAGCTAAGAGAAAAAACAGTTAAATGGTACAGGCAAGTTGAGAGATTTGTGAAGGTTTCAAAGGTTTTGCTAAAAGATTTGGATGGTCTGTTTGACAAAGTTGTACCTGCAGACTTGTGGACAGAATGTAAAATTACCGTTGATTGGCCTAGTGATGAATACCCGAGAGATGAGAAAACAGGAGCTCCTTCAGAAGAGGTAATGAAGAAATATCACCAGGTGATCACTTTCTTGAAAGGGAAAATTCCTACGAAAGAAACAGATTGGGTAACAATAGACAGAACAACCCAGGATAGAAATGAGTCGGTACATACTTATTATGAACGACTGCTGCAAGTGTTTAAGCAATATAGCGGATTTGAGAATATCGGAGATGAAAATATGGACATTTTGTATATTGATTTGTGACAGGATTAAACCCAGAAATTGGAGACACGATATTCCAACACATGTTGTGTTGGCAAGCAAGGCCAATAGATGATATACTCAAGTACGAAAAGTACTGCGGAGATGAAATTGACAATAAACGGAAAAAGTGATGTGGGCCCAAGTAAAACTAGCAGAACAGCAGGAACTCCAATGAAATAGTCAGACAGGAAATCAAGGAAAAGGGCAAGGTCAAGGTGAAAATAACGGGGGAAAACCGAAGGCAAGAATGAGTAGAGAGGAGGCAAAGAAAAAGTTTCCCTGTCACTGGTGTGGAAAATTGGGGCATTGGAAAAACTAATGTAAAAGTATACAGAATAATAATGGCCCAAATCAACATTTAAATCCACAGAATGAGGTGATAATGAGCCAACCGCAGCAGGTTGTTAATCTACAGAGTCAGTTGCCACCTGCCCCTATGCCAAATTTTGTGAACCAAGCCAAGTACAGTGCAGACACCGGATTTCAAGGAGGAAGTGGTAAGAAAAATTCTGTAACATCACAATTTCTTTTACAGGACAATTATTTCAGTGATAGCGATCAATGACGGTGCTTGAGGGGGCAGGAAGAGAAGGGCGTACTTGGCACATCCTTACCGGTAGATCAGTCAAGTCCATATATTGATGGTAGAGTAGAAGGAAAAGATATTACCTTTTTGTTGGACACTGGTGCTACCCGTTCTACTGTGAGAACAGCAGACATTCCAAACCTACCCCTCTCGGTAGATTCTATCCAAGTAGTGGGCGTTTCCAATAAGCAGATTAGAACCCCTATTACAGAAACCATGGAGGTACGCATTGGCAATTTCAGGGAAATGCACAAATTCGTATTGTGTGACTCTAGTCCTTTAAATTTATTAGGAAGAGATCTACTATGCAAAATGAACTGCACAATATTTTGCACACCGGACGGTGTTGCAATCCAAACCCAAGATGAAGACGGAGTCTACAAAATCATGTTAGCTAAACAAGGCACAGAGTAAGCCTGGGCGAAGCACTACGCTACGCTCGCGTAGTTTGCGAAGTTCGCGCTACTTCGCACTACGCGAACTGCACGTAGCACTACGCGAACACGTGTAGCGTAGTGTTGCGTAGTGCTGCGGTCATTTTTTGCTTGCTCGCGGTCCTCAACGTCAAGTTGGCGACCGCGAGCAAGCAAAATGACATCCCGGCGAGACTTTTTCCTTGTTCCCGATCAGCAACTTCAAGTTGGCGATCGCGAGCATGGAAAATAAACCTCCCGGCGAGATTCCCAACGTGAAGAGGTCAGGTTTCTCATTGCGAGTGACCGCTCGCGATGAGAAACTACCAGTTCGAGATGAGAAAGCTGAAGCTCGAGTAAAAATCTACTCGAGCAGCAGAAAACTACAGCTCGCACTGTGCAAGATGCCATTTTCAATGATTGCACAGTGCCGGTTGCTTGTCCGCACTGTGCAATCATTGAAAACGACATCTGGCACAGTGCGAACAAGGTACTACGCAGTTCGCGAAGTGCTACGCGTAGCTCGCGTAGTGCGAACTTTACTTTGCGTAGCTTCGCGAAGTGCTACTTCGCGAACTACGCCCAGGCCTAGCACAGAGGTAGACGAGATTTATTCTCTGATGACAAAAGATGATTTGCGGGATGAGGTCAAATAAAATTGACAGTCAATCCAGATGTATGGGATTTTGCAGGAAAAGACGTAGGACTAATGGCAAATGTAGACCCAGTAAAAGTAACCGTGAATGAAGGTGCAGTCCATCTTAACACTCAACAATATAAAATGAGACATTGATCAAATGGTGGAACCAGGCATTCTAAAAGAAATAATGAGCAGTCCATGCAATTAACCAATAATTGGCATTAAGAAACCCAATGGGAAATATAGGGTGGTTCAGGATTTACGAAAAATCAACAAGATTGTTGTGCCATGCTGCCCTGTAGTGCCTAACCCAGCAGTAGTTCTGTACCAGATACCATGGAAGGTAGGATGGTTTACTGTAATCGATTTATGTCACGCTTTCTTTTCTATTCCATTGCATCCTGATAGCCAAAATTTGTTTTCCTTTAAATTTGAGGATCGTATTTTCATTTGGAATCGTGTTCCTCAAGCGTATACTGAAAATCCTTCAATTTTTAATCAAATTTTGAAAAAGTGTCTTGAAACTTTAGTGCTGCCTAGGAAGTCAGTCCTGGTGCAGTATATTGATGACTTATTAGTCGCATCTAAAACAAGAGATGACTGTGTTGCTGATTCGATTGCCTTGTTGAACCATTTGGCTGAAGGTGGACATAAAGTGTCCCCAGAAAAATTACAGTTTTGCCGAACCAGAGTCAAATATCTTGGACACCAAATAGAACGTGGAGTGAGGAGAGTGTCTCCCGAGAGAATAGAAATAATAAGACAGATGAATTTGCCTGGAACCCAGAGAGAAATCAGAATGTTCCTTGGAGTTGTGGGATACTGTAGGCAGTGGATTGTAGGGTTTTCCTTGCTGGCCAAATCTTTAATACAAATGACCAAGAAACGAGAAAAAATCCAATAGAATGGGATGATGAAAGGATGGAAGCATTTGTAAAATTACGAAAATGTCTGAGAGAAGCTTCTGCCTTAGGTATGCCAGATTACTCAAAAGAATTTGCACTATTTTGTTGTGAAAGGAATAGTTGTGTACTTTCAGTTTTAACTCAGAGACATGGCTCGAAGCGACGACCAGTGGCATATTTTTCTGCTACTTTGGACCCTGTAGCCTCAGCTTTAACTGGATGTTCGGTAAAAGTGCATGTTCCACATTCAGTTGAGATTCTGTTGACAAGAACACGAACGCAGTATCTTACCCCTAGTCGGATGACTAAGTATGAAAGAATCATATTAGGTGCAGAGAATGTGACAATAGTCAGGTGTACGGTTTTAAGCCCAGCTACCTTGTTGACAGATGTATATGAAGAAGAAGTGAGAGATGAGGTCGAGCATGACTGTCTGGACGTGATCGAACTTTGCACCAAACCCCGTCCAGACATACAAGAAGAGCCCCTGAAGAATGTTGAACATGAGCTGTTTGTAGATGGCTCGTGTATGCGTCATGAGGAGGGAGGATTAAGTGCTGCTTACTCTGTGTGTACATTGGCTGGAATAGTTGAGGCATCCTATTTACCAGGAGTCAAATCTGCACAAGTAGCCAAATTGGTGGCTTTGATTAAAGCATGTAAAATTGGGAAAAATTGGAAAGTAACCATTTTTACTGATAGCCAGTATGGTTATGGGGTTTTGCCAGCTCTGGATGCAGAGGGATTTCTTGACTTCTTCAGGATCCCCAATAAAAATTGTTAAATTCATAAAAGAACGGCTGGAAGCAATAAAAGTGCCAAAGAAAGTGGCAGTGGTCAAGTGTGCCGCACATCAGTCAGGAAATGACTATGTGACAGCTGGTAACAGGTATGCTGACCAGGTTGCACAACACTGTGCCAAATATAAAATGGCAGTAAACAAGAAAATTGAAACAAGTGGAATCAGCTGCCAACTTATGCAACTCTCAGGATTAGAAACATGGGAAGAAGTAGGAAAAATACAAGAGGAAGTAGAATTGAAAGAAAAGGAAGAATGGGTGAACGAAGGATGCGAAAAAAGGTCACAAGACGATGTGTGGGTTTACAAAGATGGCAGGCCAGTAATGCCAAACTGTATGCTTTCACAATGTGCTAGGATGTACCATGGTGACAGCCACGTAGGCAGGGATGCCATGATCAGACTCTTCAAACAAGATTGGTATAACCCAACATTTAGGAGTATAGCAGAGAGTCTATGCCAGAGATGCTTAATTTGTCAACAAATGAATCCAGGTCAAAAGACAGTGGTCAGTACAGGAGATATTGGAAAAGCCGAAAGTCCATTTATAAGGATACAATTATATTTTATCCAATTGCCACCTTGCAGAGGTTTGAAGTATATACTTGTGATAGTTTGTTTATTCTCATGGTGGGTGGCGGCCTACCCTACTAGAAGCAATGACAGTATAACAGTTGCCAAATTATTGTTGGTTTTCCAGTGACCTTGGAATCAAATAGAGGGTCTCATTTTAATAATGAAGTAATTCGACTAATCTGTGAAGCATTTAAAATCGAACAAAAACTGCACTGTGCATATCGCCCAGAGGCTTCTAGAGTGGCACTACAAAAGCAAGACTGGGAAAGGTATGTGCATCCACTCCACTGGACGGCCTGATGCTTTACCTCTTGTTTTGATGGGGCTCAGAAGCATTCCTGATAGGAATACAGGGTTGAGTCCTTATGAAATACTCATGGGAAGAGCAATGAGGCAGGCATGTATACCAGGACACAAACTCTTGAATATATCCGAAGACTTGGTATTGGAATATTTAAAAGAATTGGCTGACCTAGTGCGTTCTATCTCTCACCAGGTTAGAGAAGACGCAGTTGCAAGGCAGCCGAATCAAGCATATGATCTGAATCCTGGTGATTGGGTGGTGGTGAAGGAACACACTAGAGAGTCGTGGTGAAAACCACATCACGTTACATTGGTTACAACCACACCAGTGAAATGTGCAGGCTTGCCCAATTGGATTTATGCCAGCCATACCAAGAGAGTATCAGCCCCTGACACAGAAGTTTCCCAACTGACACAAGCGGTTGAGGCTGCAGAAGGTGGTACAGCTGAAGGTTCTAGAATATCAGATCCTGAAATAGCTGATCAAGAACAACCGAGCACAAGTCAGGTTGATTGGATACCAGTGGTTGACATACCTGAAGTAATTGTGAGAACAAGAAGTCAAACAAAGTTAAAAAGGCAGGAAATTAGTGAGGACCAGATAGGTATAGAAGAACAAGCTCAGGAGGGTGAAAATCCAATTATTGGAGAACCTGAGCAGGACCAGATAGGAAAGAACAATCTACTCAGACGGAAGTGTATGAAACCTTTCACGAGTCTGGGGAGGGACATATAGGTCTAGAAGAACACGTTTGGGCTGTAGAAACCCAAAGTGCAATAAGACCTAAGCAGGACCAGACAGGAAAAGAAGAACAAGTACAGGTAGAAGAAGAAGAGAAAACTGAAATAAACCTGAACATGGCCAAGACAGGGAAGAAGAACGTGTCCAGGCAGAAAAAACCATTGCAAAAACAAGCCCTGGACAAGGTCAGACAGAAAGGGTTACTGAAACCGAAAACGATCAAATTATGTCACAACCTAATGAAAATAAAAGAAAACTCGAAGACAGTGACAGTGCAGTACAAGCAAAAAGGGTCAGAAGGGGTGACAACTGGCCAAGTGTTGTGGAAAGGTTAAAGTATCATTTGAAACAGTTAATCAAGAACCTGACCAAGTAAACAAAATTTCTAGTCAGTCTGGGACATCT
The DNA here is from genome assembly GCF_964204655.1 of Triturus cristatus. Lineage (NCBI taxonomy): Eukaryota > Metazoa > Chordata > Amphibia > Caudata > Salamandridae > Triturus > Triturus cristatus. The sequence continues at coordinate 749,407,325 of NC_140586.1, forward strand.
GCTGAACAGCCCAGATGACAAAGTCAAAGATTAAGAGTATTGAAGAATAAGTTCAAAGGTGCTGAATGGACCTATGTAATTCTTGAAGATTTCGGGAACTTAGATTTAAATGAAGAAAGTGATGAAGAAGTAAGTGCAGAAGAGATTGTCGAAGAAGTGAGACCAACTTTCAAATCTTAATCTGAATTAAAGAAGAGAGATCTTCTTAGCCCAAGATGGCTGATTATAGGGCTGCTGGAAAACCGAAACAAAATTGTGTACAAAAATGTTGTAAAATACGTATTTATGTATATTTTTAGTACTCTTAATTTGGTTAGTACTGACAGTAGCCATTCCTTATTTGATGGTTGCAAAAGAAAAGAATTACACATGAAAGGGTAGATAACATTAAAGGAGATAGGGTAGAATTAGAAGCACCGAATGAGTCCAAGACTAAAAGAGATAGAGTAGATTTAGGAGCACCAGATGAGTTAGATGTACACCACTGTGGTATTCATATGTTGTTAACTTTATCTCTTGGGGTTTTACTGTTTCATTAATTTTGAGGAATGCTATGTCAAGAACCTTGTTATGTCATTTATGAGTCTATGCTGCCCACGACAGATGCTGCTGGCTTCTGACTACTTCAGTTGCTCCTGCCGTGGGCTCCTTCTTCAGTATTTACTTTCATGGTTTTACTACCAATAAAACGAGTTTAGACTTTACATCAGCATCATCTGGACTTTGTGGATATTCCCCTTACTACAATTTGGTACCAGGAGTGGGGTGCTGGGAATTTTTTCTGCCTCCACGCTGATCTGCAACGCTTCTGGAGCCCACCGAGCTACCTCTATTTTATACGCAGCACTTGATGACCTCTTCCGACTTTACCTCGAGGTTAGTCTAATTTTGCCTGTGTTCCCCGGTTTTAACTACACGCAGGTCTTGTTCCATTAGCCCTCGCGCCACCATTTCAAAATATTCATATTGTTGCCTGGCTCACTCTTACCTTAGCGTTCCAGACCCCTGCAACTCCAGAGTTCCATCTTCTCTCCCTCTTCGCTGACAACATCTACTGCCGCTTTGCATCCTGGGAGGCGCGTTGAAGTCACGCGCACGTCTGCGGCCATATTGGATAAGTCAGGAAGTGGATTTCTTTGAGTCTCCGAGTGCAATTAAGATCAGTGTTTCGCACGGCTTTAATATTGATTGCAGGTTCCTGCCAAGTGCGGCACCGCATTCCGTGATTCGCACACCTCACTCAATTTAAACACCGTTTTCAAGTTTGAATTCTACTCAGGATTCTCCTACCGTGTGACACACGGTGATTCACACACCTGCTTGTTCCTGCTTGCAGGTGAGAGTGAGTTTACATTTTTCATGCTATTCTCAAGTGGATCAAGCATCCTTTTTTCGCTCCAGTAGTAAAGTACTGTTGTTAATTATTTTGACTCATTTTCACTCTTCATGGCTTCCAGTCAGGGTGTCATTCAGCCAGCGTCGTTCCTATTGAAACCAGACAAACCTGAATTAAAATGGTCAGAATGGCTTAGAGACTTTGAAAATTACCTCACTGCCAATGACGCAGATGGTTACTCCCCTACAAGGAAATTAGCTTTGTTAGTGAATCATTTAGGCACAGCTGGTCGCAGGGTTTTTGATAATCTACCACGCCACCCTGCCCCTACATCCGAAGATACCGTATGGAACGTTTTCATCAAAGCAAAATTGCGCATGGCTAAGCAATATTCTGATTCCACAAGTGTTATGTTAGAAAGGTTTAATTTTGCCATGTGCAAACAATCCTGTGAAGAGTCAGTTGAGGATTACATAGCGACTTTAAGAGTTTTGGCTGAGAAATATGAGTTTGGCCCCAATATTTACACCTACATTAGGGACCAATTTGTCTTCCATTGTTTTCCCAAGAAAATCCAAGAACGCCTTCTCACTTCGCGTAATCCCACTTCGGCTTTAACGATTGATATTGCCAAAAGCATTGGAAGGTTAATCGTTACATCCAAAGTTTTGTCTGGTCAGACTAACCAAACTATGACTTCTCCTACCCAGTCAACTACACAACCTACGGTTTCTAATGTAATGTTATGTGTGCTGTTACTGCTAAACAGACTTTTAACAAGAATAAACCTTCTAAGAATCAATCTTTCAGAGGGCAGCTGGTTTGTTTTCAATGCGGTTCTAGAAACCACATAGGAAACAATCCTAATTGTCCTGCTTTGGGAAAAAATGTTACTAAATTACAGAAACTTGGACATTTTCAAGGAGCGTGTAGAAGTGGTATGAACACAGCTTCGAGCAGGGTTAGGATTTCTAATATTTCTTAGGAGACTCCTGACATCCAAGATTGCACCTCACAATTCGCTAACATTTTGTTCACTGTTGAAGTCCCTGAATCTTCTGACAAACCTATTAAAGGGCCATTGGTTGACATTTCTATTGATGGGAAAATGATTCTAGCAATGGCTGATTCAGGTGCTCCTGTTACTAATCTTGCAGATTGCACGTTTTACAAATTTTGGCCTAATGATATGTCACTTCACACTCCTGATATCATCCCCAAAGCCTTTGGAGAATAAGATATCGATCTCTTAGGTTATTTTTGGGACAGAGTGGAATGTCTTGGCAGATCTGTTAGAACAAAAATGTATGTGGCCATTAAAGGAAGAGACATCATAGGCTGGAAGGATCTTGCTTTCCTGGGTATCATATTGTGTCGTGGATAAGACCCTCCCATTGTACTTGGTGATCTTCCTTCCAATATTTTGTCTGTCAACCAACCAGATTCAGTTGTTGAAAACCTTTTAAATCTTTTCCAAATGTGTTAAAAAATTCTGTTGGTACTGTTAGAGGCTACGAGCACACTATCATGTTAAAGAAAAATGCTGTTCCCATAATACATAAAGTTACACCAGAACCTCTTAGTGTCACAGAGGATTTAAAGTCTCTACTCAATAATCTACAAGCTGAAGGAATTATTTCCCCTATTGATTCCTCAGAATGGATTTCTCCGGTTGTTTTACAGAAAAAAAAGACAGGGGACCTGAAGCTATGTGTGGACTTAAGATCCCTCAATCAAAACATTCTTATAGACTGTCACCCTCTCCCCTTATACATGAAATGCTGGCTAAGGTCGGAAAGTCAAAGTTTTTTTTCCACCATTGATTTACACTCCGCCTATCATCAGATTCAACTATTCCCTGATTGTCAAGCACTCACTGCTTTTGTGACTCCTTTTAGGGCCTTTAAATACTTAAGATTGCCTTTTGGCCTCGCTTCAGCCGCGAGTGTTTTTCAAAAACTGATGGACAGTCTGTTTGGTGGTCTTTCCCAAGTGCAAGCATATCAGGACGATGTCTTAATCCATACAGAAACCAAAGAAGAACACGTTCAAATTCTCCACAAAGTATTAACCATTCTACAAGACAGAGGCATGACTGTAAAAGCCAGTAAATGTAAATTACTTGTTAATGATGTTGAATATCTAGGTCACAACATCTCGATCGAAGGATCAAACCAAAGTTTTGTAATGTGGAAACAATACGTAATGACCCTCCTCCTTCTGATAAAGATGCCTTACACTCGTTCCTTGGCCTCTGTGAATACTATGCCAGGTTCGTACCTGGTTATGCACAATTGATTCAACCGCTGAGGTGTCTCCTCAAGAAAGGTATTACATTTGAATGGAATGACACTCTACGTTTTACTTTTGGAAAGGTAAAAACTTTAGTCATTAATGCCCCTGCTTTGAATCCGTTTGTATCCAATGCTAGTTCTTTTGTGTCTGTGGATGCCAGTCAGAAAGGCCTTGGAGCAGTTTTTGGGCAATGGGTTGATGGTAAAGAACACACTATTGCCTCTGCCTTCCGTGCTCTGACGCCTACTGAGTGCAACTACAGCACAATTGAATGGGAGGCACTAGCCATTGTCTGGTCAGTTCAGAAATTTAAGACATACATTTGGGGTGCTCGGTGTGAGGTTTTCACTGATCACAAGCCTCTTGTTTCTTTGTTATGTGGTAATGGTTTGAAAAAGTCTTCTGCAAGGCTGGTCAGGCTACTTTCAAAACTACAAGAGTGCAATCTCAATATCAAATATATTCAAGGTGGAAACAACATCCGTGTTTCCCTCCCTGATTGTAGTGAGGGTGAAGACGATTTCCATAAAGATTGTGTGGTTGGTCTTGTAGATGCTGTCTCCATGTGCAGTGAAAGCATCTCACAAGACGAATGGGCTTCTGCCATGGCACTTGATGAGACTCTTAAGAAAGTGAAACTTTTCATCAAAGGCAAATGGCCTGCTAATAAAAGTTTGAGCAATGAAATTAAGTGCTTTGCACAAATTGGTGAGCAACTATTCTTTGAAAATGGAGTTTGTGTGAGGAATGGATTGTTTGTCCCTCCTAGTTCTCTCAGGGAGAAGATCATAACTATTGTCCACGAAGGTCATTTGGGTATTTCTGTCACCTGCAGGAGACTGAAATATATTTATTGGTGGCCAGGTATAGACAACTGTCCTAGTTGCGTTGGACTTGACAAACATTGGAAGGTCAACAAGAAACCTTTAATTCCTGTTCCATTCCCTGAATTTCCCTAGGATAAGATTGCCTTGGACTTTTCAGGACCTTTCACCTTACTGCCCATGGCCAAAAGATACTGCCTAGTTGCTATATACTACCATTCTAAGTGGTTATATTATTCATTTGTACAGGCAGCCAACTCATCTACTGTTGTTTCTTTTCTCCAAAGCATTTTTAGAGTTGAGGGTACTCCTTGTTGTGTTGTCACCGACAATGTTCAACCTTTCCTTTCTCATCAAGTCACTAGTTTTCTTGAGAGTTCTGAAATAAAACACTGCCGAGTTGCGTTGTATAGTCCTTCTTCTAATGGACTTGTTCAGAGGGCCAATCATTTCCTTAAGGAAGGAGTTCAAACTGCTATTGCAGCCAATGTTGATGTATGTGAATTCCTGCAGAAGAAGGTTTGGGCCTTCTTAACAACACCTCATTCCACCACTGGAATTACACCTTTCAAAGCTCTCAGGGGCAGAGAAGCTAGATCTAAACTCATGCCACAATGGTTCAATGACTTAGCCATAGGTTCTGCTTTACATGATAGGAGAAACACTTCAGCAGATTACCAAGTGATTTAAACTAGAGTAGCTGCAAAGCAGTCATTGCAGAAAAGCTCTTATGATGGTTGGTCTGTATCTCACCGCCCTCTTTTCAAAGTCAATGATTGGGTTCTTAGTAAAAAACCTTACAAAGTCTGCAAAGGGCAGTCTAGGTTTACTCTACCTGTTCGGGTTGTCAGAGTCACCAAACCTCCTGTTCTTTTAGAAAACAGAGGTTGGTGGAACAAGAACAATGTTATAAAGGTTACTGACAACCAAGTTGAAATCTTTAACAAGGTTTAAGCCAACAGATCTGATGAAGATGATGCGGATTTCACTTTTGGACCTGGTTTAGACATGGCAGACTTTTCTAATGCATCTAATGTCATATCCAATCCTACTGCAAGTTCACCAACAAGCTCTAATGTTATCTCACCTACTCAATCTTGTATTTCTTTTGATGTTGTGCCTGCAAGTGATCAACGAATTTGTAGGATGCCAGTCAAATTTAATGAGTATGTATTGTATTGATCAGTTTTGTTTTGCATTATATGGGGGAGGGAATGTGGTATTCATATGTTGTTAACTTTATCTCTTGGGGTTTTACTGTTTCTTTAATTTGTGGAATGCTATGTCCAAAACCTTGTTATGTCATTTATGATTCTATGCTGCCCACGACAGTTGCTGCTGGCTTCTGACTACTTCAGTTGCTCCTGCTGTGGGCTCCTTCTTCAGTATTTACTTTCTTGGTTTTACTACCAATAAAACGAGTTGGACTTTATATCAGCGTCATCTGGACTTTGTGGATATTCTCCTTACTACAACCACACTGTTACAAGTAATGACACTGCTTTAAATGTTTTCACACATCTATTAGTGCAATATGTAGACACTATGGAAGTGAGTGATTGTTATGTATGTATGAAATTACCAGCATCAGTAGCAGAAGGTGTAACTTACCACCATATTCCCTTGACCTATGGTATTTCTTGTCACAAGTTAGCAAGTTTGTGTTATAGAACAGGAAAGCTACAATATTATTAGTCTAATGTAAATGTGATTTTTTCTGAGGTTCCTATACGAAAGAGCATGAACCCAGTTCTTAGTACAAGGGATGCACAGTTTATGGGAGAATATTTTCTAACGATGAAAACAATAGATATAGCTGAAGCACACAAGCACAATTTAACATGTAAATTACGTGAAGAAGAAAAGATATTTTTGAATTTAGTTGTGTAAAGGAGACAGGACTTTCAAAGAAAAGCCTCTGAACCAAAACCTCAGATACCTCAATGGGCTGAGAAAGAAAATATGTATACAGCTGGCAAGACTCAGTCTGTGCCGTTATTCTCTTCGCCACCCACTTTTTAAATAATGAAATAGATCCAGAGGACTAACCTTCACCCGCTTGCCTTGCCTTTGCCCGCTTCCGAGGCAATATACTTTGGGGTTCGACCGGCGGCGGTGGTGCTTCTCTGTCGGCGGTCCTCCCCGCCTCTGATCTTGTCTGTGGTGCTGTGGCTGGATGTGAATGGGAGCGGCACTTCTCAGGGCGGTGGGCGCACTCGGAGAATCGCGAGCAGCTCTGCCCTGCCCCGCCTCGGAGAGTCGGTTTCAGCCCCTGGTTCAACTTGGGCAGCGTCAGCACTTGCAGCTCTCAGGAGGAACTACAGGGAGCTGATTTTGAGTCAGGCACTAGAACTAGAACAGCTGCTTCAGAGTTGAATTCGGCTTGGATCTTGTCTTCCTTCAAAGGGTCTTGGCCAGGCACCTTGAATATAATTCAACGTGGGGGAGATCAGATAAAGAACAACTTAGAGCCTGGCGGAGTGGGGGACCTTACTGAAGAGAAGCTTACCTCGCCATACCGGATAACGCCGCCACTGCCAGGAGTCATTGGACGCTGTACGCAGCGCCGCTGCCACAGGACTTCAATTCCCAGTTGTCTCAGCGGCAGCGCGCTCTATCCACGCCGCACCAGTACCAGGAGGCGCATTTAAACAACTCAGAGCCCGGCGGAGTGGGGGACCTTATTGAAGAGAAGCTTACCTTGCCATACCGGATAACGCCGCCACTGCCAGGAGTCATTGGACGCTGTACGCAGCGCCGCTGCCACGGGACTTCAATTCCCGGTTGTCTCAGCGGCGGCGCGCTCTATCCACGCCGCGCCAGCACCAGCGCCAGCGCCAGGAGGAGCATTTAAACAACTCAGAGCCCCGCTACGCGCGCAGGACGAGCCGGGCAAAGCCCGGGCATAGGGCGGGCCCGTTTTAGCCCGTTCTAGTCCGGTAAAGGCCGGGTCGGGCCACCCCCCCTGCATCAATCTTACACATCCAAGGTTAGTGAGTGGCTGCTTATACTCCTTTGTGATATTCATTACCTTCACCAGTTGGTTGCCCTTATCAGGACATTATGTCTGCCTCCCCATTGATTGGAAGGGATACTAGAAAATTAACGGGAGGGGCAATAATGGGCACTCTGGATAATTTTTTAGTTAGAGTGTCCTCAGTTTTGGCAAAGGATATCGAGTTAACAGAGAAAAGACTATCTTTGGACATTGCCCTGGATAAAAGATCTTCTATGGGTGAGCTAGCCGAAGCCCGGTCTCCAGTCTCACAACGGACCAATACCTTTGCCTCAAGGATATCTATGGAGGAGGGAGGGAGGAGTCGATCACCAGATATAGCTGGATTATTGATCAATCAGCTACCCTGTGCTGTTACTTCACCGGATAAGAGTTCGGATATAAATACCTTTACTCTGTCAGGGGCCACACGTTCATCTAATATTAAAACCCGGTCAGCTAGTAGTGTCAAGGTGGGGTCGGCCCAATGTGTACAGGGTCTGTCAGCAAAACGGATTTATAATGGCGCTAAAGTACAGATTCCTAGGAAGAAGCCAAAACCTGGAAAAGCTTTGTTGCCCAACAAGCTCTTAACCCAAGGTCCCTCTCAAATCTCTGAAGGCTCAGAGCCTGTAAGTGATGAAAGGATCTCTCATCTCCGGGACGATGACAAAGGCCTGATCGAGATGGGACCATCATTTTGGACAAAGCTGGAGTGCCTTCTCAAGAAGGCTTGTGCACCTTTAAGAGAGAGATTGGATCTAAATGATTCCAGATTAGTGTGCCTTGAACTGTCGCTTGCCTCATCTCGGGTTAGAGAGGGAAAGCAGGTCAATGGGCCAATTAGCAATCAAGCAGGCGACGAGGGGTCAAATGTAATCAATGTATCTGTCGTAGATATTCCCCCTAAAGTTCTGAATAAAGAGAGCGATAGTGGTACCTTGGCAGTAGTTATGCGACCCCCAGATCCCCGGGTACATTGCCCTACATCGGCCCTCAATCAGTCGTTATTTGCCGAACGACTGAGAGAAAGGGATAGGACGCAACAAAGAGAGACCAGCAGGCCTGCAACCCACCAGCAAGCCATGCATAAAAAGACTACTGCTCATAGCGAAACTACCCTACCGAATATTCAGCTCCCCCTCGAGTCTTCTCCTTATGTGGTGGTTCTGGTGGGTGTTCCTTCACTAAGTCAGGATAAGAAGGAATCATATTTGGAGTTAAAAAACAAATGCATTTTCTGGCTTAACAAGAACCGCCCTTTGCCTTCCCATGTATCTGCAGAAATTCTTTTTGCTAGAAGAGTGGGATGGGTGGGGAATAAACCAAAGTCTGTGGAAGGGGACTGCATAGTTATTAATTTTAGGAACAGAAGGGCGGTGGATTATATATGCGAATGGTACCAAAGAGACTCAGAATCAGTAATTCATTCTTTTCCCCTGTCCTATTTCTACGCAATTGAGTATCCTTGGCGGGGGAAAAACATCTAATTGGGGGGCAAAAGGATTGGAGTGTCCCAGGGAATATAATGCTTTCTAACAGGTTTGACGGGCTAATTGGTTTGGAAGATTGCAATTGACTGCAAGATGACAATTGTGTTCGGAGAGCTAGTAATGTAGACCATAATGAGGGTGATGTCATCAAGGCCATAAATGAAACAGAAAGCTCGGACGCAATCATTGATCCCCAAGTGCCTACATGTATGATTCTGAGCTGGAATATAGCTAGGTTGAGAAGCAAGTGCAGGGCTAGGATTTGGCTGGGTGAGTTAAACTCATATGACATAATAGCACTCCAAGAAACCTGGGACATAAACAATAATTTCACCATAGATGGGCATTAGCATTTTTCCACTCCTGCGATACAGGCCCAGTCTGGAAGAGCGAAGGGAGGTTTAGCATTTTTTTTCTCCCTGAAATTAAATGGCTCATTAAAACAGCTTGTTGTGGCCTGCAATAATTGTCTGATAGTGGAGTTATCACTGCCACAATCTGAGAAACTGCTATTGGTTAACTTTTATAATTCTCCTCAGAGTGAGAGTCTAAATCAATTTTTAACCTGCCTAGAGGATTTCCTAGTAACTTATAAAGCTAAATACCCGAGCTCTGAGGTTATCCTCATGGGCGATTTTAATATTCATCCATGTGCTCAAGCGTGTGTTTTTGATAATCTTGAAGGTCCCCCACATTCAGTTCACACGCATTTTGAACACACTAAGCAAGGGGAGGCACTTGAGAACCTCTTGGCCTCCGCGAACCTTTACGAATCTGGGTGTGTCACGGGTGGCCCAAGGGCACCTACTTATAAAGGTATGGACCCGGGCACAGTTATTGATTATATATTTGTGACAGCGTTAGTTTTGCCTAGAGTGTTAATATACAAGGTGGGGACCTCTGCTTTTAGTGATCATAATCCCGTGACTTTAGAAGTGGCCTCGGGGGCCCATTTAAGCTTAATTAAAACAGGGATCACGGGTACTAGGCGTGAGATAATACCAACTGACCAAGGCAGGAAGCTAAAATGGACCAAAGTAATCCCAGATACTTTTATGGGGGAAGTCCTGTCCAAAGTAGCGAGTGAGGTTACCATTTGCTTGGACACTGCTGCAGCAAGTACAACGATTGTGGGGGCTTTTGATGTTATCTGTAGCCAAATTAACAGCAATTTGACTATGAAAGTTCATCATACAATTAATAAAGGAAGTAGATGGTTTGATAACTCCTGTTCTAGGGCACACTCAGCTCTTCTTAAAGCATTGAAAGAGTGCCCTAGAAACAGGGAGCTGGTTAAGGAGTTAAGGAAGTCCTATAAACAGGCCATCAGGGTTAGGAAAAACCAGATTAAAGAAGAGGCATGGGATAAACTTTTGTCCCCGGAGATCCTGAGGGATAGCGGGAAATTCTGGTTAACCATTAATGAGCCCTTCTTCTCGGGAGAAGATAATTCCCCACTTGATTGTAACATTCCTGATGTCCAGTGGATAGCCCACTTTGAGAAGATCTATGGGAGTCAGATGGCAGAGAGTCCGCAAGATGCGATCCTTAATTTAGATTCAGTCCCAGCAGTGGTTTTTCAGGAGACTGAAGTGACAAGAGCAATTGAGGAGACTAGGAAAAACAAGGCGCCAGGACCGGACGGGGTCCCAGCGGACCTTTTTAAAAGTTTCCCTAGATTTTGGGCCAGGATATTGACAAATGTCTTTAATGCTTCGGGTTTGAATTCATTTCCCGCTTCTTGGTCCAACTCTATTATTATCCCGGTCTTTAAAAAGGGCCAAAGAGATGATCCATCATGCTATAGGCCTATCTCCTTGATTGACTCTGCGGTGAAAATGTTAGGCAGAGTTATTCTGACGAGGCTGTCAGACTGCCTAGAGGGGAGAGGGATCTTGTCTAATGCTCCGTACGGTTTTAGAACCAAAAGGAGTACGTTAAATCAATGTCTTAACCTACAGCTCCTCATCAGTAAATATACCATAGCAAAAAAGGGTTCCCTTTACATGGGGTTTATGGACCTCTCAACGGCATTTGACCTAGTAAATAGGTCGAAGCTGTGGCAAATTTTACTGAATATTGGTATTGACCATGCATTAGTTAAATTCCTGGCCGACCTTCATTGTGGCTTATTAGCCTCTATTCGAGTCACCCAGGAAGGGAGATGTACAAGGTATTTTAAATCGGAAAGAGGGGTCAGGCAGGGGTGCATATTGGCACCCCTACTTTTTACGCTTTACATAAATGCATTAGAACCTGCCTTGAAGGGAGCAACATTGGATGTCCCGCGTGTAGAAGAAACAATTATACCAGTTCTCCTCTACGCGGATGACGCAGTTTTACTGGCACGTACTGGTGTTGGACAAAATAAACTGCTGGATAAGTTTGGCACATTCATGGAGTCTTTAGATCTGAAAATAAATGCAAAAAAATCACATGTAATGATAGCGGGGGATCAAAGTAGGAAGAAAATAATGATGTCCTTTTTCTGTGGGGGTGATGAGATTAAAAGGGTCCCTGTTTTTTCTTATTTAGGGCTCCTATTTGATGAAAAAGGGTCCTGGGGTCCCCAACTGAAACATAAAAGAAATGTATTTGCTAGATCTACGTCAGCCCTTATGGGCTTTTCAAAACGTCTTGGGGCTAGACCCATAGAAGCTATTTTGAAGGTGTACAAGTGCCTTGCAATAGCTACATATGGCTCAGAGATTTGGGGGTATAGCTCACAGGATCATCATATTCAAGTGGTAGAAAATATATTTCTAAGAACCTTATTATCTGTACCACAGTCAACCCCTACTTTTTCGATCCATGCAGAGATGGGGTCGGGTTATGTTTCTGATATACTGAAAATAGCCCCGCTAATATGTTGGCTTAAGACCTGGCTTAATCAGGAGATTACATTGAATCATATGATTCTTAAAGATTGTCTAGCTCTAGACAAGGCTGGTATAATTCCATGGATAGCATATATCGAATCCACTTTTAAAAAACTTGGACGTCCTGGGCTCTTTCTGGCCCCGTAAACTATTAAGAAAGAAGATGTGGATTTGATAAAAACCGCCATGGCTAACCTTTTATCGTTTGAAAGGAGAGGAAAGAGAGTTGAAAAAACCTATGGTAAGACTGAATTTTGGGTTAGTGAGCTCACCAGGATTGGAGCCTTACCTGAAGTTAGTTACATGTCCTTTCCATCGGTACCTGTTAACCAGATTCCGATTTAATATAATTCACCTCACTCTGGGAGATTTCCCTAAATGGGGAATACCGGACAATGCTGAGCCTTGTAAGTGTGACAAATTTTCATTACAAGATACTCTGCATCTTGTTATGTTCTGAGAGTATTATACAGACATTAGGAAGAAGTATTTGATTCCAGTATTAAGGGGAGCAGGGTTTGTTCAGGTTAGGCCGGCACTTATTTATCTGCAATTGTTGAGTAGTGCCCGAATTATTTTCCATGTTGCAAACTTCCTAGTGGCAGCCGTGTGGATTAATAATATGAAGAAAAGAGTAGATCCTATGGACGCTGTAGTTTGTTCATGATTGCGACCTTGGTCCTTTTGGACCTAAGTGCCGCTTTCGATACGGTGTCCCATAATATACTTCTCAAGCGTCTGCAGGATATCGGGATCAGGGACTGAGCCTTGGCATGGATTAAATCATTTCTATCGGAAAGATCTTTCCAGGCCCTGGCACCCCCCTTTTCCTCACAGGAATTTGCACTACACCAGGGGGTTCCACAGGGCTCCATTTTGAGCCCTTTATTATTCAATCTATACGCCAGCCCTCTGGCAGTGCTGGCGAAAGAGAGGGGGCTGTCGCTGGTGTCGTATGCAGACGACACCTAATTAGTGATATCCTTTTCTAGGAAATGTACCTCCAGTTTAGATAATTTTAAGGACGATCTGTTAGCTATCTCTGATTGGATGGCAATTAATTGCCTTCAGCTTAATTCTGGTAAATCAGAGATCCTTCTATTCGGAAAGGATAGGGAGCTGTGGTCAGATCTATATTGGCCGGATCGTCTAAAACCTGCCCCACTTCCGAAGGAAACCGTAAAAAATCTTGGGGTATGGTTTGATCGGGGACTAACTTTTGAGAAACAAACTAAAACGGTTGCGGGGTTCTGTTTCGGACTCCTGCGGGGTCTAAAGCCTTTGCTCGGGTTTTTCCCTCCTTCAGTGTGCCAGACTATCGTCCAGGCATCTGTCCTTTCAAGACTGGACTACGGCAATTGCCTATATTTGGGAGCTACAAGAGCCAGCGTCAAGAGCCTCCAGAGGGTTCAGAATGCAGCAGCGCGGATTTTGGTCTCATTACCCAAGCATTGTTCAGCTGCACAGGTTCTCCCCAAACTCCACTGGTTGCCAGTGGACAAACGGATACAATTTAAAGCACTATGTGTCTCACACAAGATCCTGTCTAAACAGGCCCCGCCAGGCCTTCTCCAGCTGTTGGAGGCCTACACACCTAAGCGCCCTCTGCGTTCCGCTAACCTAGGTATGGTCTGCACCCCTCGAGTGTGGAGAGCTAGGGCAGGGGGGCGCTCATTCCGCTGGCTGGTGGCAAAATTATGGAACTCACTCCCGACCCCTATCAGAACCATTTCTAACCATCTGCCGTTTCGTAAGGCTCTGAAGACTTGGCTTTTTCCCACTTCTACTATTTAACTGCCTCGATTTGCCTTGGTTCTCGTCTCTGGTCCTTGTACTGCGCTGGGACGCCTCGTTGCTGGGGCAGCCATGCGCATTATAAATCTGCAATAAATAAATAAATAATTGATGATGTGGTTTATTTCTAGTCATTTGTATATGGATCTGTCTGCTATTTTTATGCGCAGTGTTTTAGATTGGACTTTTAAGGAATTTTAATGTACATTTTAATTCTGGATTTGCACAAATGTGTCAAATATTGTATCTGTGTCTTTTTATGATCTTAAATTATCGAATAAAAGTATGTGACTGACTGACTGACTCATGATGCTAGGTCCCTAGACTTTGAAAAGAAAGGGAAGATCTGCCTCCATAGATTAAAGATTGAATATAACAATGTATTTATTGGTTCCAATGAATGTGAACATAATGTTCTTGTAATTAGGGGATGGGGACTAAAAGGTGGAACAGATCCAGTATTTCCTGGAATTTATTATGTATGTGGAGACAAAGCATATTTTAGGCTGGCTGATCATTGGTACGGCAGTTACTATCTTGGAATAGTATTCCCAAAAGTGTACCATGTGAAAAGAATCACTGGAAGCAATGAAAACGCAAAAGAACTAAGACGTATGAAGAGAGGTTGTTTTTCAGAAATAGTAGGTGATATATTCAGTGCATTGATACTTTCAGTGGGAGTAATCCCATACTCACGTTGGATTTGTCAATTATCTACAGTGGTTAATCGTCTATCGACTGATACTGCTGGAGGATTCTTAATGATTAATACAGAATTGGTTGCGATTGGATCTATGGTTTTGCAAAATCGACTTGCTCTTGATATATTATTGGCAAAAGAGGGCGGAGTCTGTAAAATGTTGAAAGTGCAACATTGTTGCACTTACATTCCTGACAAACGTGTCAAAATTGGAAGATATATTAAACAATTACGAAATTAGAGGAAGATTTGAAACCACTGGAAGTTGACAGTGTATGGAAGAAATTAACTAATAGTATTACAACCATAGGCGGCTAGTTTTTTAACGTAGGTACTAGTTTTATAGGTCAAATAATACTACCATAATTAGGAATAACACTATTAGTTTTAGCAATAATGACATGGTTCAAGTGTTGCAAAAAAAGAAAAGGATATACAGTAAACGAAAAGGGAAAGAGGAGAAAATACAATGAGATACAGTTAGAAGAGATGAAAGGAGATCTATACAAAAAGATGAAAAATTTACAAATTAATAACGAAAAAGAAAGAAAAGAAAGGGTTGAAAAGATTGAAGAATGAATTGAGATGTGCTAAAGTTGACATCTGATTTGGTGGTGGGAAATTAGTGATGGCATAAAATGCCATCAGAGAGGGGATTGATGGAGCAAGGACTCGTATAAAAGGAGACCTGCTTAGAAGCAATTCCCTCAAATAACTCATAACCCTGTAATAATTGTGTTTGTAAGTAATAATCTGCACCAGAATTCATACATTTGAATCTAGGGGAAGCTTGCCTATGTGTATTACTAACAAGTAATCCGTGTGTCTCTAAAATGGCTGCTAAAAACAGGATTCTGCATTGCGCATGCGTCTACTGCATGTACGTAGTATGACGTACTATCACTTGGAGGGAAATCTTTGCAGCTGCACAGTTACTCCTAAAATGGCCGCTTGAAACCCACATGATAATGAGCATGCGTTGCTAAAACTAAACCATGTAAGTTTACTAAAATGCTAATGCGAAAGATTATTATAAGTAAATGGGAGTAGATTAGAGATAGGTGGTATACAGTGAAACCATTTATTTTTTATTTTAATATTTATTTTCTTTGACCTCTCTATTAGTTCGTATTTGGGCCTCCAAGAGGGACTGAAGCTCGTGTATCATGTGACTAGTTCACATGCGCAGTAACGACAAACCAGGAACAGCGATGCAAAGCCTTGAATGCCATCCAAAAGAAAACAGCAACATGTCCTGGGAACAAGCATGATGTCCTGTGAACAGTAACCAAATTATATACAATGTATTGATTAAGATGTGAATACAGGTGGGAAATAAAGCTTGGGAAAGTAAATTAAGGGGTGGGAACATTAAACAATGCGCTTTAGAAAAATATTAAAACTTAGCATGGTGTGATGATCATCTCCCCTTGCTCGTCCAATCAGAATTAGGCGTTTCATGAACTTGAAACATTTAGGGGTGGTGGTTACCATTGGAAGAGTATAACTGAGGTAGTTTAGTCAGTTAGATACCCGCTCATGCTGCAGAGATGCTGAGAGACCAAGATGCTGTCCAAGAATTGAGCAGATCCTAAAGAAGAACCGAACTACAGAACTTAGAACCAAAGCTAAATTAGAAGAACATCGCGGAAGAATCGATGAGGAAGAGAGTATCAGAGAGGGGTGTGACGCAGGCGTCGGATCTAGAAGAGGTCACCTATCCTGTCCTAAATCCTGTCCTCATTCCTTTGGTCTCCTGACCTGTCCCAGGGGACCCAGTCCTACTCCTAGGCCAAGGGGTTGGTTTCCACACCATTCTAGGTAAATATAATTCTGTGTAGTATGTCATTGTACTGCTCTCTCTGATTTTCCTTCCTTAAAGAAAACAGTGCTCGAGCTGTACTTTGTATTTTTGGTTCACATGAAACTTACTATATAAACATTTAAAACTCTCTTGAGTCAGTGTTTATCTAAAGTATATAGTTGGATGGTATTACACTTATACTGCTAACAACTAGATCCATTGATCAGAGGAAATTATATACGAACAAAGGGTTGGTAAGAATTGGTAAGGTAAATTTACCTCACAGGTTTCATCACACTAAATTGATCCGTGTGGATCTTACTAGCATTTTCACAGTCAAATTAGGAGAGTACACATCTAAACCTTTTAAAGTCACCATGGGGGGTGCCTCAGGGATCTTCCCTGAGCCCTACCCTATTTAATATATATGTTGCTCCATTAGCAACCATCATAAGGAATTGTGGGTTTCTACCCGTTTCCTACGCAGATGACACCCAAATAGTGGTGTCAATTTCAAATAATGTGGACGAAACAGCAAACAGATTTAGTAACTGCATGGAAGAAGTTAATCACTGGATGCAGCTAAACTGTCTAAAACTAAACAGGGATAAAACCGAAGTCATGCTACTTGGGACGGATCTTAACATCTGGTCGCTTAAATGGTGGCCTGATAGCTTAGGCAATTGTCCTTCCCCAGTGGATAAAGTGAGGAACCTGGGTTTGTATTCGACAATAAATTAATGTTCAACACTCAGATTAACAAACTGTCCTCTTCTGTGTGGTACATTCTGAAAATGATAAAAGACTCTTGCCTTTCATTCCCCAAGAAGCTTGTAAAACACTGGTAACAGCACTGGCCTTATCTAGGCTTGACTACGGAAATGCCCTGTGTCCTGGGATACAAACTCAACACCTGACAAAACTTCAGCGTTTACAAAATGCAGCAGTTAGACTGGTTCTAGACATCCCCAGATCTGAGACAGTTGCCCACAGATTAAGAACCCTCCACTGGTTGCCTATGGAGAAAAGGATAAGGTTCAATTCAGTCTGCCTAGCATACAAGGTCCTTCAGGGGATAGGCTCCCACTTCTTAAAAACTCAACCGAAACAGTACGAACCTCCAAGGAACCTAAGATCAAGCGAGGCAAAGTTGATTAAGGTTCCCAAATTCAAGCAATTAAGAAGCTTTCTATTGCAAACAGCTAAAACTTGGGAACCAACTACCACTCTCAATAAAAAATAGCTCCTCGCTGCTATTATTTAGAAAGGCCGTAAAAACCTGGCTCTTTACATCCTAGTTAGAACCTCATATCACCGGTAGCTCCAGACTTTCTGCATTTAACACAGCGCCAAGACGCCCCTGGGCATTCGTGTGCTTTATACGTTTACAAATCAAATCAAATCAAATTTGTATGAATGTTTATGGGCCCAGGTGAGTATGTGAATTGTGTGCATCTCTAGCTGGTAACTGCTCTGCTCCATCAATACATAAAAGATATTTTCAATTATATTATTGAAAAAAATTATATTTTGGTACAATTCACCCATGTTTTCATTCAAATAAAAAAAAAATCTAACATTTTGTTAAAATTAAGAGTGGGCCTAGAGATATAGAAACTGAAACAAGGTTACGTTCTCAATAACTTAATTAAACATATTTTGAACGTTACTAATGTAGGTTGTGGTAGAGTGGGAGAAATGCCATAAACCAGTGGTCTTCCTGCTCTGTCAAACCTGTGGTTCTCCCACTCTATTTAGAGTAGAGAAATATCTGGATTACCTTTGGTGGGGATCAGCTGGCTTAGCAAATGGTAACCTCAGCTCCTGCAGTCTGCCTGTCAAGGGACAGCTGATCCATAGTGGTGGTCTCACAGCCCTATAGAGAGCTAGGTGACTGCCACTCATTTTCCCTGCCTCTCTCTGCGAAACATGGCAGGCAAGGGCAGGGAAATGCGAGTGGCCCCCATGCACCAGGAGAAAACAGTCTGCACAACAGGGACACTTACTTTTTGTTTAGTGAAAACAAACATGGCTTACCTATACTCCCTTATTGTCCCCCATTTAGTATGAAACTTTGGTGACCTTGGAACGTTCGCACTTGCACTGAAACAAGAGACTTTTGACAGCAGGGACTGTTTTTGAATGTTAAATTCCTGGTAAATTTAAGTCTTGCTCGATGAGGGGAGAATGTCATTTTTCTATTCGAAACTAGGTCAGCTGTATCCAGACTAAACAGAGGGGTGCTAGATGGACTCCTGCTTAAGTCCTTGATCAGGGCTGATTTATTTCAACACCGTGAGGTTTGCCAGCATAGCTCTAGCCCATATTACATTATAGGATTCAACAGCTTGGTTCATGGGTATTCCTAACCATCCCTGTCTACCCAGTTAAAGTCTCTAGAAACAGAAAAACCAGGGTAGCTCTCATGAGCTTAACATATCAGTGAACCTACAGGTTAAGTGCAAGGTTGTTATCACTGGTGTCAATTTGACGGCAAGGGATCACCTGTTTTTTCACCATTCAAGCCTCTGGTTAATTTATTAAAATGCAGCTGGAAAAGTATATGACATTTGCATATTGGAGAGTCTGTGATTATATTTATAATATAGCACTTCGTTACAGGATTGATTCCTGTTTCTAAAAGAACAAAAATGCTTAGTTTTTTTTATTTTCCTCCATTCTCATCAACTATGTTTATTTTGTGCCTGGAGGCCAGACTTCACGCCTTCATAAAATTGCGATGTTTTTCACTGCGACAGACCGCTGGCGTTGATGTTATATTTTTACACACTCCTGTCAGCAGGAATAGGAATTTGTGAAAGTCCACAACATTTGACACCATTTTACAGCATTTCCTACTCTTTCAGCTCTATGATATTTGACCCATTTGGAAGTCTTTTCAGGCAGCTTCATCTCCGATGAAATAAATAAAGATCTGGATAAACTTAGGACTGAATTCAATCAATCAATCAGGGATTTGTAAAGCGCACTACTCACCCATGAGGGTCTCAAGGCGCTGAGGGGGGGAGAAATATCGGGAAGCTCCAGCTCATCCAAAAAGCCAGGTCTTATGGCTCTTCCTGAATGCTTGCAGTGTGGGGGTTCCTCTGAGTCTGAGGGGGAAGAATTCTACTAATAACATGATGATACCTAATGGTGAGTGTCTTCACTCACTAAATGGAGTTATTAAGGTATACGTTTTGGAGTGAAATTGTCTTAGCTTGTTGAAGGTGTTTATAGGTCTTCTGGTCTCACTGAAATCGAACCACTAGACACTAAGAGACTGATCTTTCCTTTTTGCCGAAGAACCAGGCGTGAAGGGAAGATGGTGAGAGTAGAGTGTTTAAATTGGTTTTTCCCTACTCACACTATCTGAATTGTCCTGAAATAAAGTGGCTACCAAAGTGTTGAAAGAAGGGTCTTTGACTACAAAGACCCACTAGTACCTCTTATAATGATGAGTGGGCGAGAGAGTCTTTTCAAGACGTTTATTCAGTCAACAGGAACGGCCCCCAGTCAGCAGCATGCCTCAACAGTCATTGCCGCTCCGACCTCAAGAACACACACACGTTCTAGAAGTGGAAGCAACAGCGCACACATGCATAAACAATAGTAAATACATACATAGCTATAACAGTACCCCATAAAAGCAATTTGTGCACCTAACCATAGCTCACAGTCATCTGCAAACACACAAACACCAGAAACACCCACACACACCCACACCTGATGCAGCAGAGTTTACCAGCTCTATACACACACATACACACTACTCTCACTTTGGGCCCATATACATTCATACATTCAAAGAGCTAGCAAATATCCGCTGGTCATCCATTTTGATTTACCTTAGAGACCTGTTACATCAGTATCATTACCATTTCACTGTCTCCTTATGTAAATGTACTTTGTCGATAGATTTAGTTGTAGATTAGAATAGGGAGGAAATAATAACACATTTAACCTTAGTCTTAAGAACCACAGACTCAGTAGAAGTTTTAAAGTTTTATCTGAATTAATAATTTTGTGAGTCAAATCAGAATACACGTAGAAACACCAAAATTCTCCATCAGGAAAAATAGTACAGTTAGCTTATAATCAATTCACAATAATTAAATTCTTGTGATGACAGTACCTGAGGAGAGAAAGAACAGAGAGCAAATATGGAGCATAATCACACAGATATATAATTACCTAGAATGGTGTGAGGATCTAGACATCAGAGTATCAAGGATTCAGGGCAGGTTCAGGACCGGAAAGGTGACCTCTTCTAGTGTAACGCTAGCGTTACACCCCTCTCTGGTGCTACTCTCTCCAGCTCGGGCTCGTCCGGACCCCTTCCTAGATGTGCCTCCTTCGTTATTCCGCGATTCTTCCCTGGTGTTGGATTCTTCAGTCAGATTGCAGCAAAATCGGGCAGCATCTCAGCATAGCATCAGCATCTCAGCATCAAGTGTGTCTAACTAACTAAAACTTACCTCTGTTATACCAATTCGAGTGTATGAGCCACCCCAAATGTTTCAATTCAATGTACACCACTCAATTTGATGAGGCTAGACAGTGGGGTGAGGAAATCACACCATACTAAGTGCAGTAACTTTCTTTAGTTCTATTGTCTAATTCCCTGCCCCTTAATTTTAATACCCACAAGCTTTATTCCCACAAGCATTTCATATGTGGATCGATAAATGTGTAGTACAATGTTTCGGCTTCTTCCTTTCGTAGGTTCAAGAGTTGAGCTTCCCATGTCCTTGCTGGGCACATGTTTTGGCAGCCGTTCAATGGCTTCATTGATCTTAGGACAAGGATGCAGCACGCATGCGTAGTTGCCGCAAAGGGATAGGGACGTCGGTCACCCTCCAAGGCCCACATACGATCTATTAATAAAGTCAGAGAAAAACAAGTTAGAATACAAAATTAAATGAATTCACTGTATACCACTTACTTCTACTCTAACCCCATTTATTCAATTTCTCTTTTGCATTAATGGCTTAGTAAAATGGGTTAGATTCAGCACAGCATGTGCGTTAATGCGAGGTTTTCGAGCAGCCATATTAAAAGCCATTGCGCAGCTGCAAAGATTTCCCACCAAGCGACAGGAAATGTCATACTACGTAGATGCAGTAGACGCATGCGCAGAAGAGTTCCCGCGTTTTTCTCAGCCATTTTAGGGACACTTGGGTTACTAGTTAGTAAAATACATAAAAAAGCTTCCCCTAGATACAATATGTAAAATGTGGTGCAACATTAGTAGTCACAAACATGTTGGTTATAGTATTATGAGTTATTCGAGAGGATTGCATACAAGCAAGTTTCTTGTTATATGAAACCTTGCTCCATCCCACCCACACACATATATAATGTGGACTATATATGCCCCCTCACATCCTGATCTTAATCTCAGAAAAGAGAACTTACTATGAGTGTAGAACAACTGATGTAAAGACAATTTAAATTGTATAAGTTGATGTTTATAAAAAGTGGAACTGCCTCCAACTGAGCTTGTCTATAGGCTGTTGTAAGGGGTCTTTCAATGCTTCCTAAATAGGGGAAGGCTCCCCGGATCAAGATCTTTCAGGGGAGCTTAAAGGGATTCTAGAACACTAAAAAAAGCAGACAGTGGTCTCACTCCTATCTTTCGACGTTCTTTTACATAAGGCTTCATCTTCAGTAGAAATGTTGGACATAGTGGGAAAGAAACTATTTACACTACTCATTTGGGAGAATAAATGTGAGAACTGAATCCAGAAATGTTGACTTTACCTTTCACAAGGATATATAATAATCATAAAAGGAGAATCAGAAATAAAGTTTAGGAATTTGTTTTGCTACATTGTGGGAAAAATCAAATTTTTAACAAAATTTGCCCATCTCATCATTTTACGATGCAGATGACACAACTTTCATGATTCAGCAGCGTACTGACTTCAACTTATAATAGGCTATCCTTACATTTGTGTAGTCGGTAATCTATTCATGTTTTGCATCCGGATTGTGGTTGCAAAACAATAATACATACCATTCCTAATCGGTATTTGTAAGAGGCGCCCCAAACACACCCCTTACAAATACTAATTCGATATTTAGTTATAAACCTAAATTACCATTAGGTAATGTGTTACCGAATTGCAATTTGGATTTCTTACATATCAAAAGGCATTTTCTCAGTTGCATTTGGGCCATTTCCAAATTCAAAAAGGCTTCATATATGTGGCCCAAAGTCTGCAGTCTGATGGTGTCGTAGCTGTGGTTGTGCCAAGATCCACCAGAGAGAGTCCAATACAATATTCATGAAAAGAATAATTGAACCTATGGATGCACAGAAGCCATAGTATTGAGGTTTCTTGGAATCCTATAGACAACATATAGGCATAGAACAACATCATGGTAGAGCGGTAGTAGGTCTTTTTGGGAAGGGACAGTAGCTTCATATGCAGGAAAGATGGGCTTTCAAGGGCTTTTAGATCACGAGAAGGGTGGGTTTCATTGCAATGTCAAGAGGGAGAGAGTTTCAGGTGATAGCAGCTCCAATTAAAGAGTGATTTTGGGAAAAAGATGTCCTGAACCTTTCTATCTCAGGTTGTGGTGAGTTTCAGTTTCTGAGGCTTCTTTGGCCACTCAACGTGGAGTGAAGCTTTGATAGTTAAAGCGGATGGTTCAGGCAAATGCCTTTGTGGGCATGGCAGTAGCATTTGATTTTTTTATTGCTGTTATTGCTATCCGATAGAAGGGAGGAATTATGTTGTGAAGTGATTGAATTTTCTAGTGGCCATGATCAGTTTGGTAGCAGAATGAGGTATTGCTTTGAGAACAGGCGGTGAAACCTGTGGAGCATCCACTGAATAGTGTTCCTGAAGGCCATATAAATGGATTATTATGGCGTATTATGGAAGTTTTGCCTTTCACTTTGGTGGCCCATCTCTATTGATATGCGACCAACACCCATTTCTTATCATGATGTTGTGTTCCCAAATCCAAAATCAATAACCCTTTCCTCATTTATTGAGAGGATAGGAAAGCTACATGGAGGCTTGATGTGTCCATGTCTACCTTCCTATCTGGCACAAAAGAGACAGACTTTGTAAGTAGTAGGGAGCAGGATTTTGGGGCATAGTATCAAGACAGGAGATAAAATTATCGCTGCTTTAGCGGCAGAAAACTACCGCTAAAACGGCGATAATGGGCTTGATAATATGCTCTATGGAAATTCAATTGAAGCCCATGTTAGATGTGAAGGACATCTAACATGGGTTTCAATTGGAATTCCATAGAGCATATTATCAAGCCCATTATCACCGCTTTAGCGGCAGTTTTCTGCCGCTATAGCGGCAATAATTTTATCACCTATCTTGATAATATGCCCCTAAGTTATTCAAGGAATAGGATGTATTCTGTGCTACATTAGCCCTCGAAAAGACCACATTGAGAGACCTAGCCAAGTATATCAGTGAGTATCTCTCTAGTGTACAATCAGGCATCCTTCTTAATTAACTTTTATATACGCAGCCTGACTCACATCCAAATACATTCATTTTGGAGCAGTGACAATACAAGCTGGCAGTGTCAGGAAAAGGCAACAGAATCCATAGGCAAAGCAGAGGAGAATGCCAAATTCAATCAGGAAACAAAAGGTCATATTCAGAAGGGAAAACCGGTAAATCTATGTATCTAAGAACTAAAATAATGTTAGTCACCACAGTGTTGTGGAAGACCTGAAAGAGCCATCAGGGCCCTCCTGCACTCTGAACTGGTTTTCAAGCAGTGATAATGATGAGGTAATCACTGTCACCTTCTACCACTTCCTGCTTCAGTACAGGCTCAAAAGAACTAGGGGGCATATTATCAAGAATGGCGTTAAAATTATCGCCGCATAAGCGGCAGAAAACTGCCGCTAAAGCGGCGATAATGGGCTTGATAATATGCCGCAGAGAATTCCAATAGAAGCCCATGTTGACATCAGAAAATGGGCTTTCTATGGGAATTCTCAAGGGCATATTATCAAGCCAATTATCGCCACTTTAGCGGCAGTTTTCTGATGCTAAAGTGGCAATACTTTTAACGCTGTTTCTTGATAATATGCCCCATGTTGAGTGTGGCTTCTACTCGAAGCCATTAATACAAATACATTTCAAAACCTAATTATTTTTGTCCACTGTATATGGCTGCTTCCCCACTTTTTAAACTGCTTTCCAATGTCTTCAGAGACCACAGTGAAGTGCAGAAAGGAATGGACGTGGTTTACACCTCACTGGTCTCCTCTCCATAGACTGAAACAAGGCACTAGAATGGCAGATTACAGTCCACTGTCCCTCTTGCCTTTTCCCACCTCTCTCAGGTCAGTGCAGACCACAGTGAGGGGCAGGAAGGCAGCTAATTCTCAGCATCCCCCTGAGGAGAGCTATAGCGACATGAGAATTATCTACATGCTGACAGAGGGCGTATTAGAGTCGCTGTCAACCTGGCACCTTCTGTCAGGAACGCATGAGGGGGGAAGTAATGTCAAGATGGCGGTTAATGTGTAGCAGGCATTTGTTTTTAAATCTATATTGATGCAGGGGAGGGGTGTTACTGAAGGAGTTCTGGGAGGATGGCAAGATGACGCTTATTTTGGGGGGAACAACCTTTACAACGCAACTTTTACAATGCACTACACTTACAACGCATTTTTTACAACGCAAAATCCATTACAACGCATGACATTACAACGCATGACACTACAACGCATTTTTAAAAACTACCTTTACAACGCATTCCATTACAACGCATACTACCATTACAACGCATACCATTACAACGCATAATATTACACTACACTATCCAACACTTACCCTACTGTTGCACCCCCTGGAGTTAGAATAGTAATTTTTACCCCTATACTATCCAACACTTACCCTACTGTTGCACCCCCTGGAGTTAGAATAGTAATTTTTACCCCTATACTATCCAACACTTACCCTACTGTTGCACCCCCTGGAGTTAGAATAGTAATTTTTACCCCTATACTATCCAACACTTACCCTACTGTTGCACCCCCTGGAGTTAGAATAGTAATTTTTACCCCTATACTATCCAACACTTACCCTACTGTTGCACCCCCTGGAGTTAGAATAGTAATTTTTACCCCTATACTATCCAACACTTACCCTACTGTTGCACCCCCTGGAGTTAGAATAGTAATTTTTACCCCTATACTATCCAACACTTACCCTACTGTTGCACCCCCTGGAGTTAGACTAGTAATGTTTACCCCTATACTATCCAACACTTACCCTACTGTTGCACCCCCTGGAGTTAGAATAGTAATTTTTACCCCTATACTATCCAACACTTACCCTACTGTTGCACCCCCTGGAGTTAGAATAGTAATTTTTACCCCTATACTATCCAACACTTACCCTACTGTTGCACCCCCTGGAGTTAGAATAGTAATTTTTACCCCTATACTATCCAACACTTTCCCTACTGTTGCACCCCCTGGAGTTAGAATAGTAATTTTTACCCCTATACTATCCAACACTTACCCTACTGTTGCACCCCCTGGAGTTAGAAAAGTCATTTTTACCCCTATACTATCTAATACTTACCTTAAATGCAATTTAATATTATGCGTTGTAATGGTATGCGTTGTAAAGGTAGTATGCGTTGTAATGGAAATGCGTTGTAAAGGTAGTTTTTAAAAATGCGTTGTAGTGTGCGTTGTAATGGAATGCGTTGTAATGGATTTTGCGTTGTAAAAAATGCGTTGTATGTGCATGCGTTGTAAAAGTGTGCGTTGTAACGACATACATCCTTTTTTTTGTCATTTTGCATTCAACGCAATGTGGGATAAGCATATGAAGGCTGGGCAAGATGCCAACCATTTGCTTGATATATATATTTGGGGTAGTCTACAACGGGGTCTTAGGGGTCTGTGCTGTCACCTGGAACTGCTTCCTGAAAAGCAACTGAACTTCAAATCAGTGATAAGCTGGGGCTGGACCACAGCATTTCTAGCACCCCCAAACTTACCTGCGCTGGAGACGGACAAGAACCCGGAAACAAGCATGCTAAAATACAAGCACTGGTGGCTTTAACACTTGTGGCAAAAACGACCCTACTTGTCACTAATTTAAAAACACTATGAATTGCATCTACTAGAATGCAGCAGGAGAGTTGGTGCTGACTTGTTGACAGTGTGCTCCCTTCCCCTTTGACTGTTAGGATCCACCAGGTGTCATTTGGCTGGTGAGCCATGGGGTGCATCTGCACGCTTGGAGAGATATTTTACCTGATATACAACCAGGTCTCGGTATAATAGTTCTGGCCAGTATCTCAACCACAGGTGAGGCCATTACAAGCAGAAGACCCTGCAGTGGGGTATAGCATGTAGGATCCAAAATTACCAGATTATTTCCTGCATGCTGTTCCCATAGACGGGGCCCTTCCCACTGACATTTAACACCTGCTGTTATTAGGTGGAAAATGTCTGCCAGAGGGTAAATGCAAAAAGAACAATCGATGTACGGAATGCTGAAGGATGTCAAACATTCACCCCCAGTACAGAGATCAGGACATGAATCCATTGTTTTTTTGCTCACTGTTCCATCCCAGTTTGGTGCCAGCCATATGCAAACCAGTCTTGACCCTGCTCCCCATGGGAACAGTCCAGCCCAAACTGCCAGGCCAGGTCCTACCTCAACCGGAAACAAGTAACCTGGGACTGGTTTCATGGTATCACTTGTAATAAACCAGGCTAGCTTGACTCTAGTGGCAGGGAGAGCATTGGACCCACATCTGGGCATACTCGCCAGGGCATGGTGAGTAAACAAATGATCAATTTAGGCCCAGATCTCTGTACTGGAGGTGAATGTTTGACATTGTTCAGCATTCCATCCATCAATTGTTCTTTTTGCATTTGTCACCCCAAGTGGGGCGAGTATGCCCAGACGTGGGTCCTGTGCTCGCCATGCCACTAGAGTCAAGCTAGCCTGACTGAGGAGGGGTGATACCAGAAACCTGTCCAGGATTACCCTAGTACAAAGATTATTCACCACGGTAAACGGCGTTTACTTCGCATGCGTTACTTCACATGCCATTACAACGCGGACGTTAGTACGCACGCGTTGTTACTTAGCAAACCTTTACTACGCAAGTCGGAACAGCGACTTACGTTAGGGGGGAGAAGGTGTTGGATTTAAAATCCAACACCTTCCCTAGTGTCCACATAGACTGTAGTTGGAATAGTAAATTATACTATTCCAACATCCAGCACCCCCTACTGCAATTCGTTGTTCCGAATTGCGTAGTAAAGGTATGCGAACTAACAACGCGGTCGTACTAATGACCGCGTAGTAATGGCATGCGAACTAAACGCATGCTAAGTAACATCATATATTCATTCACCACTAATGATACCATGTAATGAAGCGGTTTGAAGTAAAAAAAACTCTTTAAAACAGAGTCTGATGACCAATCCGCCGCATTCATGATATCCTCCAAGCAAGCTTACAAGGAGAAAGCTTTAGAGGCCATATCCCCTCTGGAAGAGTGGGCCTCAAATGTCTGAGTGTTGATGCCTGCTTTCTGCATGGCTCGTCTGACCCATCTAGCGATGGTAGGGGAGGCAAACATTTTATGTGATTGTGTATGAGCAATAAGAATCTGTCGTTCTACGGGGTATGGTGTTCATCTGTCATGAACTCATGACACGTAATGCATCTCACTAAACATTGCTTGGGAACGACGGGAAAAGCTGCATAAGAGATCACTCCGGAGTAGTTTTTTGTTCTTCTTGAAACATGAAACGTAACTCCCACCAGAGTAAACACTCGTCCTTGATGTCCACAACCCTGACATCAGATACTCGTCTGTCGGAAATCAGGCACAGGAGGGAAGCTAACTTAGTGGACAATTTCCTAGAAAGGTACTTGTTTCTTCGCCAAGAGAGAAAGAGATTAAGAAGTACGTTCACGTCCCAAAGTTCCGAATATCGCAGCTTGGGGGGAATGGATAACCTCACTCCTCTAAGGAGTTTTTGGGTCAACGGGTGCTTGCCCACAGTATGGCTATCAATCGAGGTGGGCCCCATGACAATCTCTGACCGAAAAGTATTGATCATCCTGTAAACCATACCATGCAACGCTAGGGAGACCAGGAAATTCGGGACATGGAAAATGGTGGCCCCCATTGAATCCAAGTGTCGTTGACAACACCAACCCATCAATCTGGACCAAGCTGATAGATATCTTTTAATCAAGTTACCTGCCCATGCCACGGAGAGAAGGACTGCAGCTTGGGGCAAAAGTTCTGGGGCAGGCCATTGTCCCTGGTAATCCTCCATGCCATGAGTCACAGCAAACCCTCTAGTATTAAACAATGGGGATTCCAAGAGAGATCCTAGAAGAGAGCTGGGAGCAGGTGTAGATGGATTAGAGAATCCCAAGAAAGTTCCATCAGAACTGAAAACTACTCTTGAGACGTCCCATTGGGAGTGATCACCACCACCTCCGTTCGCTGAAGTCGGACTTGGGTAGAAAGCCCCATAGCATCAAGAATGGTGGAAACCCAATAGCCCCTTTCCGTCTCCCACCTTTGCAGGAACGCATCTGTCACTCGAGCCGAGGGGTCCAGTCTGCAGCGGAAGTATTTGGCTACCTGGTGATCTAACCTGGACGAAAAAGGTCCACTGAGAACGGGACCCATTGGGAGCTCAATGCCCGAAAGATGGACAAATCCAACTTCCAAAGACGGAGGTCCCTTAGGTATCGGGACTACCGGGCATATGTTCCGCTCTGACTGCGATCTTGTTTTCCAGGCACTACTCCCAGAATCTCCTGACCAATAGAGGTTTGGACTGAGTTCCCCCAAGATGGTTCATGTATATCTGACTGCTGTCCCATTGTCCATCTTGAGGAGGATATTGCACTGTATTCTTTCCTTTATCCAACATTCAACGCCTCCATGTGGGCTAGCCACCATTGAATTTCTGCCTCTGCGTCATCTGATAGGGGTACGCACTCCAAATATGACAGACTCTTCCTCAAGTGTGAAATCTTGAGCGGTTGTAGGGGCCCTGTAATGTAAGGGGCTGGGAAATATGGCCTGGATGGATTAGGAGAAAGCCCAACCATCTTTGGATCTGACAAAGGGATGTGACTGGCCTTGCTATTGTGCAAATAAATTTGTCTCTGATCTTGGCTATCTTTCAGAAGGGAAGACTCAGAGTACCTTGAATGGAATCCACCATGAAGCCCAGTAAGACAATGGATTGTGTTGGAGCACACCAACTTTTTCTCGTTGATGAGAAAACCCAGGGATTGCAAGAGGGAGACCGTCCACTGAAGTTGGATCTGCAGGGACTTCGGGTCCTGGTTCATCAACAGAATATTGTCCAGATAGATGATCAGGCAAACTCCTTTGGCCCTGAGGATTTCCACCTCTGTTTATAGGATCTTGGTGAAATGCCATGGGGCAGAGGAGAGGCCTAAAGGGAGAGTTGTGAACTCACAAGTGGCGTGGAGCCATTGAAATTGGAAGAAGCGTCAGTGAGTTAGGAATATGGAGACTGTAAGGTATGCTTCCTTTAAATCAAAATGTGTAAGCCAATAGTTTGGGAGAAGAAGATATCAGAGGGGATGAATACCCTCCAATTTGAAGGGGTGGTACACCAGCCACATGTTGAGTTACTTGACAGTGATGAGTGGGCGTTTTCCACAATTGTATTTCTCCACCACCAAAAGATTTCTGAGATATGGGATTGTCGGGACAATGGCCCCTTTGGACAAAAGCTCTTGAGCCTCTGCCACGACCAGGGAGGATTCCTCTGCGGAAAAGTAAAGTGGTGGCAGAGCCCTTGATTGGACGGGGAGCCATACAAATCTATATGGAACCCCTGAATGATCTGTAAGACCCAAGCATCTGATGGCTGTGATTTTCATTTGTGTGCAAAGCTTGCCGATTCCGACCCCCAAATTTACATGAGAAAAGGGAATTACACTCACTGTTGTAGGTACCCTGCTTATGTCCGCCTCTGGGTCCGCCCATAAAGCCTTGGTGTCTGAGGTATACACGGGTGGGCTAGAACCCCTGAACCTGGACTGGTCCTGGTATTGCTCTTGTCTTGAGGCTGTGTTCCCAGAAAGAGGCCTGTTGTTGTCCATGGCCGGCCATGCCCCCCTTTCCACGGCTAGCCCTGGTGAAAACCCAGGAGGAGAAATTATTTTCAATGGATGACAGTTTTAGACAATGAGTTGAACGTGGCAACAAATTTCATGAGCTCCTTCATTAAGGGCTCACCAAACAAGCCGCCTTGCTCCACAGGGCTGGCTTCATAGGTGGCTAGGTCTCCTAGTTTGAGGTCAATCTTGATGAATAGGGACCTTCTGTGTTCGTGGATAGGGTGCAATTGTCATTGCCAAGGAAGATTGTTGATCTCTGTACCCATACTGACATGACCTCCGGGGATATGAGGGAGCTGGAGGCCTTGGCATCCTTTGCCATGTCCAGTATTTTGCTCAAGGGTCCTGCCATGTCTAAAAGCTTGTCCTCACAGGACGGACAGGACCTATCAATGCCCTTTTTAGGGTTGAGGGTATACTTGGCAAGGAAGTTCACCATGCGCAGATCTAGCTCTAGCGTAAGGGCCACTTTATCGGCCAGGATGGGATGGGGCTCTCTGCCTTGAGGTGGTTGCAGACTTCTTTCTCCATCAATAGACTTCATCAGTCTCTTAACCACATATGTGGCTACTTTGGCCGCAGGGATCCAGAGGGATGTAGAAGGTCATCTGGGTCAAGGAAATCAGACGCTGGACCTGGTGAGGGTCTATCATTGTGAGATGACTTAGGGTCCGCTTGGGGCACCAGGGCTCTGTCTGGCTCCATGTCTCCGTCAGAGGGCGGACAATCACCACTGTCTGGTGAGTGGGGTTGGCTGGGGAAGGTGAGTCTAAGTCAGGGATCGTGGTATGGTTGAAGGACTTGCTGGTTCCAGTGAGTTATGGTCCAGAAAAGCGTGCTTGAGTCTGGAAAAGGTGACTAAATCTGTGCCAGCGCACTTGTTGCCAGAAGACTGGGGCCTCTTGGGTATGCCTGAAGGCTTTGGCGGGAGGCACCTTAGGTTCTGCCCTTAGATCGAGAGGTCAAAGGGAGTGCGCTGCCAGGTTAATTCGTTTTTTGTTGGAGCGATGCCATGGCTTCCGAGACTGCCCATGCGTCCATGCCTTCGCAGAAGTTATCGCCAGTGGGTAGGTCAGTGATCGCCTAATCCTCCGTATAAGAGTCGTGGATCTCCTGCATGATAGAGGCACAATATGGTCTGGGCATGTGGTGGCCTGACAGCAACTGCCTTTTTTTTCACAGGGCGAAAAACCAAAGCTGCAGGTAGGTTATGATAAACAAAGAAACAGGAGCTGTGATTTTGTGACTATCTTTGATAATTAGTGTAATTTTTTGTACTATGTATTGAGGCCTGGGAGAGGTGTCCCAGAAGACTTAATAAGGGCTATGGAGAGAGAGAGAGAGAGAGAGAGAGAGAGAAAGAGAAAGAAAGAGAGAGAGAGAGAAAGAAAGAAAGAGAGAGAGAGAGAGAGTGTGAGAGAAAGAGAGTATCTCACGCGCTACACTTAGAGGTCAACGATCTCAAGATGGGCCCTGCTTTGGCACTTGACGAGCACAGTAAATTGAGGTCAAAGGCCTGTGATACAGACCCCAGCGGGCATGCAACACGCACGGAGCATAAGGAAAATAGCTGTCACCTAGTGGCCAGAATACTGTCCCCCGCGTGGGGCCTAACACTCCAGGCCCTGAGGCTCCAAAGGGGCAGAGGACGGCTGCAATCCGATCACTATCCCACGTGGAATGCGATCAGAACGGCGGCCACGTATACCCAAAGGGAGTCTCCTGAGTGACATGCTGGAGCCCCTAGTCAGAGGACCACACCACACAGCCCGACACATCTCTTAGAGACAGCCTCGCCATGTAGAGGAGAGCACGCTTCCACTGGAGTAACAAATAACCCTGTAAGGGAAAACAAACAATTTTAAAGCCAAAACCAGCATACATTGACAAGAATGAAAGGAATTGGCCATGGACCTGGTACTTAACTGATGCCTGCAAGGAGCAGTGAAGTAAGAGGAGGAGAAGATACTAACATGGGACTATAATGGGTCATGATCACCATCATTGGTTGAACTTTAATGAACTTTATCCCAAGTGTTCATGGGATTTGTAGTTTTATTACTGTTTTAAATGGCTGCTTTTAATAAAGCAAAAATAAAGAATATGCATAATCCACACCTCCTGTCCTCACATAGAATTTAGGCCACACACCTCATGCAGAGAAGAAAAAAAACATTTGCACCTTTGTATACTATGCATAGAAATTCAGCATAATGGCATCTAAAAGGCTGGTATTATGAAGGCAACCATTGTCTAAAGTTGCAAAGAACAGCACTTGCTTAAGGTAGTGTGAACAGAATCAAAATGTGCATTTGTGCCCATAAAAAGCACAAAGGATTAAGTGACGCAGTGCGTTGCTGGTTACAGAGTGACCTCGGTAGACAAATTGAATAGCAGAACACCCTTTTACTTCTCCCCCTCAAGCTTACCTTCACTGAAACTATCTTTGGCAGTCCACGCGGCACCCCTTTACACTGACCTGCTCCCTGCTGACGAGAGGCAACTACCTCGAAACACGTGTCCAGGGATGGCTAATGCGACACATACTTTTCTACATACACCGTGGCATAGGCGTACTCGCCGTCGCCACTACATTGACCACAGTTCCTTGGGGCAACTTGCTGGTGTGACGAGCAGAGTGCGACCAACTTTTGATTCATTTATTACGGCTCCCTGGAGCCAACGGGCTGACGAGCCTTGGACCTGCACCTGCGCGCCATGGAAGGTACTCTACCTGTTTTAATTACATTTTGGCAGTCCACGCGGCACCCCTTTACACTGACCTGCTCCCTGCTGACGAGAGGCAACTACCTCAAAACACGTGTCCAGGGATGGCTAATGCGACACATACTTTTCTACATACACCGTGGCATAGGCGTACTCGCTGTCGCCACTACATTGACCACAGTTCCTTGGGGCAACTTGCTGGTGTGACGAGCAGAGTGCGACCAACTTTTGATTCATTTATTACGGCTCCCTTGAGCCAACGGGCTGACGAGCCTTGGACCTGCGCGCCATGAGAGGTACTCTACCTGTTTTAATTACATTTTGGCAGTCCACGCGGCACCCCTTTACACTGACCTGCTCCCTGCTGACGAGAGGCAACTACCTCGAAACACGTGTCCAGGGATGGCTAATGCGACACATAATTTTCTACATACACCGTGGCATAGGCGTACTCGCCGTCGCCACTACATTGACCACAGTTCCTTGGGGCAACTTGCTGGTGTGACGAGCAGAGTGCGACCAACTTTTGATTCATTTATTACGGCTCCCTTGAGCCAACGGGCTGACGAGCCTTGGACCTGCACCTGCGCGCAATGAGAGGTACTCTACCTGCTTTAATTACATTTTGGCAGTCCACGCGGCACCCCTTTACACTGACCTGCTCCCTGCTGACGAGAGGCAACTACCTCGAAACACGTGTCCAGGGATGGCTAATGCGACACATACTTTTCTACATACACCGTGGCATAGGCGTACTCGCCGTCACCACTACATTGACCACAGTTCCTTGGGGCAACTTGCTGGTGTGACGAGCAGAGTGCGACCAACTTTTGATTCATTTATTACGGCTCCCTTGAGCCAACGGGCTGATGAGCCTTGGACCTGCACTTGTGCGCCATGAGAGGTACTCTACCTGTTTTAATTACATTTTGGCAGTCCACGCGGCACCCCTTTACACTGACCTGCTCCCTGCTGACGAGAGGCAACTACCTCGAAACACGTGTCCAGGGATGGCTAATGCGACACATACTTTTCTACGTACACCGTGGCATAGGCGTACTCGCCGTCGCCACTACATTGACCACAGTTCCTTGGGGCAACTTGCTGGTGTGACGAGCAGAGTGCGACCAACTTTTGATTCAAGATGTTATTGGTATACAGGAATCTCATTAATATGTTATTAACATGAGCCTCTGCGATCTTAGCTACCCAAGGAAGGAGGGATATTGGCCGAATGATTTTCCAGTTTTGCCGGGTCAAGCGAAGGTTTTTTAAGTACAGGAGATACCCTCGCTTGTTTCCATGGCACAGGGACCACAGCTGTAGAAAAAGAAGTATTAACAACCTGGCACAGAGTGGCCAGGAAGAGAGAAAGTGAGTCCCTGAACTGGACGGGTTTTAAATGATCAGCCGGAGAGCCGGTTTTAACTTACCTACTCAGTAAACTCTTCCTGTGTGATACTGGGAATAGCTGCCAGAGAATGCAGTGGAGGAGATCTGCAAAGAGCAGCAGGAGGAGGAGACCCTTGCGGAAAGGACCGATAGATGGTGTCCACTTTGTCAACAAAAAAAGTTGCCAGGTCCTCACACTGTTGCTCAGATGTAATCACGGAAACAGAGGAGTTTTTCCTTACTCTGAGGTCCTTGAGAATCTTAAAAATACTTTTGGCCGGATTAGGGCTTAGCTTTATTTCATTGGCATAATAGGCCGTTCGGACAGTACAAATGGCTCTATGATAGTTTTTAATAGCGGCCAAATAGCATTTTTTAGCCGCAGGGTCATATTCCTTTCGCCACGCGCGCTCCAATTTCTTACACGCTTTCCCCAATGCAGTCAGAGAGTCATTAGACCATGGGCTAGAATCCAAAGTGCGGCCTTTAAACCATTTAGCTGGAATGAGGGAATCCGACACTTGGACAATCCAATTGCAAAAAGATCTATAGCCCACATCTGCATCGTTGTGTGGTTCCGGGGGATTAGCTGCAAGAAGCGTGTGGAAATCCTCCAGCTTCAGTTTGCGCCAAGGGCGTCTAAAGACGGGCAGTTGAACAGCCTTGTCAAGGGGCTCGTGGGCAGGGAAGGACATAGATACCAAAGAGTGGTCAGACCAACGTACGGGTTTAGGGGTCTCCAACGTAGCAAGAGGAATATTAGAAAAGATGGGGTCTAACAGATGGCCAGATGAATGGGTGGAGCCGGGGACCAATTGATTTAATTGGCAAGCTGCCAAATCTGCAAGCAGACTGCATATTTCAGTATATTGGACAAGATCGAAATTCAAATTGAGGTCACCCAGGATGCTGAAATTGGCTGTACCCATTGCAAGCGTGAAGGTGGACTCCATCAGGGCAGATTTACATTTCGTAGCAGGCCCTGGAGGGCGATATACTAACAACCCTGAAATAGTCAGATGGTCGCTGCGGGTAGTACTAAAACGCGCGCATTCGCAGCCCTCCATTGCTTCTTTGACAAATAGGGACGAGTAACAGGATTTAAAAATGACCACAATGCCGCCTTCCCTAGACTCTCTATTAACGGTAAGAATGGTATAAACAGGAGGCAGTGCTAAATTAGGTTCAGCCACCATATCTTCATTGAGCCAGGTCTCAGTTAAATAAACCACAACCGGAGATTCCTCCTTAACCAGATCATAGATATCTAGGTAACGCTTAGCCAGTGACCGAACATTCAAATGGAGAATTCTCACCAGTGACCTGGGCTGAGAAGGGGGAGGTAAAGGAAGATAAGCCAATCAAAGGAGTGTACATAGGTGACATTCTTGTGCCACAATAAAGGTATAGTCTCTAATGTCAGGACCACACACCAATCAGGTTGTGACGTTACTGAAGATATGTAGCCAATACGGGCTGGTTCTAGGATTTGTGGAGCTCCGGCAAGAATAGGAACATGCAAGGCCTTTGGAAGATGTAACATCACAGGAAGTGACATCAGAGGAAGTGACATCAATTGACCATTACTTTTCTGGAATTGCTGACGCAGATTTGCAAGAAGTTGCTTATATAGTATGGATATCACTAAAATGGCTCAAATATAAATAATAATCCTAATAAAATAGGTACATATATTGAAAGCTGTATTAAGTGGAAATACATTACATCAATCAAACTGGGTGAAAAAGCTAGGACTAGGTAACTCCAAAACCAATATGATTACTCCAATGTTCACCAACTGTTTCCAGATTAGTGCTGAATTAAAATTCCAAGACAGATTGCCCAAGAGCTATACAACAGGACATTAAGTAACTCCCCATCCCTCCCTTTATGCGAGCGAAGTTCAAGATAAGGGACTTGGTATTCATCAGGCAGGGGGGATGAACACAAAGGGATACAAGCTAGATCAGGGGAGTGGCCTGCAAGTCCTGCAGCAAACAAGAGTGGGCCTAGATTCCAAAAGATAAGAAGACCAGATGGCTAGAAGATCATACAAAGGTGGAGTGGCAAATATATTGTCAGGCTGGTCCACTTATGCACACTGAATGACTAAACACAATAATTACTATTAAACTCTTTTTTTCAACGGTTACAAAGAGCTGAACTAGCCTAAAGATATAAAGAAGAGATAGGTAAAAAGGACATCAATGTGTAGCCCGGGAAACAGACTGCCAAAAGCTGCATTAGGCACCAGTCACTAAAGAGACAAGTAGTATATTAAAGCAATAAAACAAGAGAGACTGACTATAGTACACTCAATGTACACCTATACCTAGACTTACCAAATTGCATAGAGACCAGAACCATGCCATGCCCTAGGCTACCTAATAAAACACTTTTGGTCTTCCAACCTCCAGTTCAAGATTTGCTTGCATGAACCTACTGGCTACCTACTCTCATAGAGTCAAGGAGTGGCAGATTACTCCATGTTCATTGATGTACTTTATGTATTTCCCCCTCACTCCTCAGCCTCTCTCTGATGGTCGGGTCATTGAAAGCTCAAGCCAGAGGCCTGGTTCTCGCTCAGAACAAGGACCTCCTAGAACCTTTAGCCCAAAATGAGCCAAACTTACACAAAAGTCAGCATCTAGTGAATCCAGGCAAATCTCCCTGTGATGGAAAAAAACAAACGTTGAATATAGCCTGTGTCTCTTGTGAAGTGCTCTTATGTCCATGGACATTGCTCGCGCTATGTAAAACTGGCAAAAAGGAAATGCACACCCTGTCTGTCACTTGCTCTAGTCTCGTCTTCCAAGAATTAACGATGAAGTATTAAGCTTTAATGTGATAAAGAGCTACCCATCTAGTGGCTGAACTGCACAGTGAGAAACTGACAAATCTAGGATCAATCCTGGCTTCCTGGCTTGACCACATTGGGGAATCCTAGGCAAATGCCTTATTTCACCAAGACTCTACTTTGTTCATTATCACACATCAGAGCACTTTCAAACACATGCATTCAGGAAGTGCGTTGTACTTGTGCTTGATGTATTAGACTACAATTTTGCTCAATGTATAATAGGAATCTAGCCCACATACAGGATTAACATGAACCCTGACGTGCCTCTGAGTTCAAATAATATCACTGTCATCAGCGCACATTATTGAAACATAAGAGAACTTCAGATAGTATACAATATAACATAATAAGTTTAGAATTCAGTACAATCCAATTAAGAAAAAGGAGATATCAGAGGAAAAACAGGGAGGGGGAGAACGGGAAGGGAAAAGGAAAAGTAGGAGGGAGAGGTCAAAACACCAAAAATAACACCTGAGTCCAAACTCTATAAATTTGAAAAAGAAAGTTCTTAAAATATATAAAATAAAAGCAATTAACAATATACCTAAAGGAGTAATCATGAGCCCATATTCTGATTGAAATTAAGAGACTAACGGTCACCTCAAGGAGGTTTCTGGACATCATCAGAATTGTTAGCTGGTGTAGATTTGGTAGATGCAACGTTTGTGAGATACGAGGATAATGGTAGCCATAACAGATCTCTTTTAATGGAAAGCGATAAGGGAGTAACATAACTAGTGTCTAATCTATGGTGAAAACAAACAGCATTCCACCATGCTTTAAAAGTAACTTTATCTAACTGTTTCCAATTGGAAGTTATCAGGTGAAAAGCAATTGCCAATAATAAGTCAACTAATTTGGAGTTAGGAGATGTAGCAGACCAAACAGGCGAAAGTGAACCTAAGAAAATGTTGGTAAGTGAGAAAGGGATTTGAGTGTGAACGATTTTGTTAATCTGAGACCAAACTACTAACCAGAAGCAGGACATTGGGGGGCAAGTAAAAAGCATATGTTGTAAATCAGCCATTGAACAAGAACAGGACCAACAAGAAGAGGGAGAATCTGAAGAAATAGAAGCCAGCCTAGCAGGAGTGAATAAAATAAGTTTATAAATTAAAAAAAGGGTCTGGGAGATGTTAGCAGCTCTGGAAGTCTTGTGAATTTTTAGCCATAATTTATCCCAATGGGGAATAGGCCAACTATCATCCAAATCCTTCTCCCAAGCCAATTCAATCTTCTCCTTGCCCCTATTAGAAGAAAAACATAAACCCTTATATAAAGAAGATGCCGATACGGTGGATGAGAGTAGAGGAAAAATAATAGAACATTTAGACGAAGGAGTGGAAAGAGAAGGTAAGGAGTGAAGATATCAGGAAAGGGAAGAACACAATTAACCATATTTATCTTTACAGGAGGCTGGCAAAGAGAATTTTGACTGTAGATCCAAAAAAGAAATAGGAACATTGTTCATTAGCAGTTGGGAGATCCGGAGCAATCCTTTGAGTCTCCACGTTTTCCAATAAAAGGCGCAGTTGTTAATACGTAATAACTTATTATGCCAAATGGGCTGATGATCCAAAGAGGACAGCGAGGGGTAGGATGAAGGAAGAAGAGGTGCAAGGATTTTACGCGTTTGAGAGATAACTGGAGAGCGAAAAAGGGAGATGTTGTTGGTGATGAGAAGAGATTCCTTGAATTCAAAAGGAGATATAAAATGTTTTTCTATGTTTAACCAAATAGGACGGTGAATCTGTTGATCATCAGAAAGCCAGCGAGAAGATTGTTTCAAAGAGAAAGCAAGATGATATGATTTAAAATCAGGAAATCTAAGGCCCCCAGATGATTTATCTGCTTTTAAAGTAGAAAGAGCAATTCAAGAGGGTTTATTTTTCCAAAGAAATTTGATCAAAAGAGATTCCATTTTCTTAAAGTAAGAGACAGGAATATGAACCGGAATCATGGAAAGGAGATAAAGAATCAAAGGAGAAAGCATCATCTTGATGGAATCTAAACGCCCCCACCAAGAGAGAAAAAGTGGATGCCAGCGATCAATAGAATCAGATAAAGTTTTAAGCATACTATAAAAGTTTATTTTTAATGTTTCAGGTATGTTAGAAGAAAGCCACAGACCTAGATATTTAATCTTAGAGCTTTGCCAGGAAAAGCCAGTTTGTGTGAAATCATGCTTAAGACAGAAAACGTTTAAAGGTAGAATTTCACATTTATCAGCGTTAAGACGATATCCAGATAATTGAGAGAAATTTTCAACCAAGGAAAAAAAAGAAGGAATAGAGGTAGAAGGATTGGAGCAGTAAAAGAGAATATCGTCCGCATATATGGATAGTTTAATCTGAGATGAATCAAGTTGAAATCCAGTTATTTTTTCTTCTAATCTAATTTTAGTCAAAAAGGGCTCCAAAGCTATTATGAATAAAAGAGGAGAAAGAGGGCAACCTTGACGCACTCCTCTAGAGAGCAAGAAATAATCCGAGGTTTTGCCATTTACAAAAATAGAAGCTTTGGGACCTGAGTATAAAATAGAAATAAGAGATATTAACTTAGGAGGACATCCTATCCATACTAATGCTTGAAACATAAAATCCCAACCGATTCTGTCAAATGCCTTTTCTGCATCCAATGCTATAGCAGCAATGGGATAATCGAGAGAAGAGGCCTTCCTGAGGATATTAAAAAATACTCTGGAATTATCAGATGACAGACGACCCTTTACAAAACCTGATTGTTCCGGGCCAATAAGAATGGGTAAAATAGGATCTATGCGTAGCGCGAGAATTTTTGCAAAAATCTTATAGTCCAAATTAACTAAAGAAATGGGCCTGTAATTTTTACAGAGAGAAGGGTCTTTATTTTCTTTAGGAATCAAACATATCATGGCTTCTTGAAAGGTTCCAGCCAAGGACCCACTAGAGATAAAGGCATTATAAAGCGATAAGAGGTGTGGCAGTAAAAGACTCGCAAAATGTGCGTAAAATTCAATGGTAAAACCATCAGGACCTGGAGCTTTCCCTCTCTTCAATATCGAAATAGTGTGAATGATTTCAGATAAAGTGATATCTGCCTCTAGGGAAGAAAAATCGATATTGTGAGGAAAATGAGATTCGATGGACTGAAAATAAGTGGACAAATCAGTCTGATTTGGTTGGTGTTCAGGAGTATATCATTTTTTATAAAAAGAGACAAATTCATTCAAAATATCGTTGTCTTTAAAGATAGATAAACCCGCCTCATTCCGAATAGATTCTATTTTAGTCCGCTCACGTCTAATTTTCAAATAATTAGCTAAGTGTTTCCCCATCTTGTTTTGGCCTCCATAATATTGAACGCTGCTTTTTAAAAGATAAGTGGAAGCTGCTTCCGTGGACATTTTATTGAATGCAAATTTTGCATCAATTAGATTTTTCAAAGCAGATTCCGAATTTGTATGGTAATAGGTGTGTTCAAGGTTCTTAATGTTAGCAAGTATTTGAGAGTTTTTAAGTTCAAAAGCTTTTTTCTTTTGCGAAACAAAATTAATAATAAAACCTCTGGAAGCCGCTTTAAAAGAATCCCAAATCATTACCTGAGATGAATCCAAGGTAGATTTAAGAGAAAAGAACTCAGAAGCAAAGGAGGAGAATTGGCTTGTGAAGTTAGGATCCAATAATAACGCATTATTAAAACGCCACCTCCCTGCATGCGGGATAAAAGGGAGCAAGTCGAAATCAACTAAAACTGGAGCATGGTCTGATATTAAAATAGAACCAATTTCAGAGTGGGAAACTTGTTGACTTAAGGGTTTACTAAAGAAAAGATAATCTATACGAGATTGGGAATGGTGTGCGGGAGAGTAAAAGCTGTATTCACGAATATCAGGATTGCAAAGTCTCCATATATCCACTAAGGATTTACGGTGTATAGAAGTAAACTGTGTATGCATCTTTGTATTAGAAAATTTAACCGAAGAGTGCCTATCTAATATGCGGTCAAGAACTTGGATACAATCTCTACCAAAAATGGGGTCAAGAACTTGGTTACAATCTCCACCAAAAATAACATAATCATCATCAAATAAAAGAAGCTTATCATGTATCCAAAAAGTATTATCCACATTGACAGGAGCACATACATTAAATAGAACCAAAGGTATTCGATTTATCAGAAGTTTGACAATTACCCAACGCCCCTCTAAATCAGTTTCTTGATGTAAAACTGTAAACTGCTACTTCTTATGACATAAGATGGAAACTCCATTTTTCTTACCTATAACAGGGGAAGAAAAAACATTGCCTACCCAACCACGTCTCAATTTAGAAGCTTCGCTATCAGATAAATGTGTTTCTTGAATTAGAGCAATGTCAGCATTTAATCTAGCTAAATGCGTTAATACTCGTTGTCTTTTAATCGGATTTTTTACTCCTTTAACGTTCCAAGTTACAACTCTAAAGATAAAACATCAAGTAAAACATGAACCATTAAAGTGAAAAAGGAATAGAAGTTAGAACTTTCATTACAAAAAAGATTGGAGCTGATGGAAAGAAAAATAAGAAAGAAACTCAGGAAGGAGTGAAGGAAGAAGATAAACATTAAAGGAATGACGGAGGGTGTATCCAAGTAAGAGGAGAAAAAAGGGGAGGAGAAAAGGAAAGAATGGAAAGGGAGAAAAACCAGTTGAAGAAAAATAAAATACAGATCAAACATTTGGCCATAAAAGAAGGTATCAAATGAACATACCACAGAAAAACAATAAGACTGGGGATGGTGGAGCCACATGTGGAGGGAAGCACACCGGATTGGAAACTCCATCAGGACGCGGCAAAGAGGGAGCGACTTCCAGGCATATATGACGAAAACATACATCAAAGGAGCACGTAACAGCATCTAAAAGGGGTCAAAAAAGAAAAGCCATTGATCACATAAACTTACAACAGAGCACAATACAACAAGCAGGACAGGATAACAAACTTCAAGACGTAGAAACGGGTATGTAGGTACACAGAATAATCATGCTCGAGGGATGTCCATAGAATCATCTCTACAAGAGTTCAGAAATTGTTGAAGCACCGCCGGGTCTTCATAGGTCATCGTTTTATTATTGTAAGTCACTTTAAAGAGGCAAGGGTGGAACAGGCCATAGCGAGCATTTAGAGAACGAAGAGCAAGTCTCATGTCCAAGAATTTCTTCCGACGATCAGCAGTAACTTTGGCGTAGTCCTGTGCAAAGAAAAGATTGGAGCCATTCCAAGTAATCTTCCCTTTCTGCTAAGCCGTTTGAAGAACTGTAAGAAGGTCAGTATACTCTAGAAAATACAGAATAACTCCTCTAGGTTTAGTTGAAGAGGAAGAGGAGGCAGTGGAAGTGCGAGAGATTGAGCCCAAACGATGCGCTCGTTGAATATTTAAAGTCAGTGAACTTGGAAGTCAAGCAGCTTGGGCAAAAAAGATTGAAAAAAGGATATAGGATTTGATCCCTCAAGGCCTTCCGCAATTCCATAAATGCGTAAATTGTTGCGCCTATTGCGATTTTCTAAATTTTCGACTTGTTGCTTAAGATTTTGAATGTCCCTATGGAGGCATGGTACTTGTTCTGTAACCCCCCGAACCGAAGCTACTTCCCGCTCCAAATCTTCCACTTTTTGTTTAGTGTCTGACCAGTTATCCTCGAGACTTTGGAGACGAGAATTTGTTTCCGCCATGTAGGGTTTGAGTGAGCGAATTTCCTCAAGTAAAAGTTCCATCGAAACAGAAGAGGGAGGGGTCGCCTTTACTCGCTTCCCTGGTGTAGAGGTAGAAGTAGAGGATGTTTAGGCGAGATTTTAGAGCCTGGGCGAGAAGTTTGAGAAGAGGGCATATTTGCGGCAGAGGAATCGTTAGTGGGCTCTACTATGCAGTCCTGTAGCACACTAAAAGGGTTAATGTCTTCCAGTTGTCCTGTGCTCGCATTAGGTGCTTGAGAAGTATTGCGAGTATGCTGTGACTAAGGGTGGGCGTAGTGGGCGTAGTGGGGCTACGTGAAGCAGCACGTAGTGTGCCCAAATCTACGCACACTACGCGCTTCGCGTAGCCCCACTACGCGCCACCCGCCACCCACCCACCCTACTTTTAAAAGATTAAATTAATGTGTAATAAAGCAAATTAAAGGCACTTACCTGACGCGCGGCGTCTCCCGGGGCTCCCTCTTCCTGTTTTTCAATTTTCCTGACAAATGCGCATGTGCGGACGCCCGCGCATGCGCATTTCTTGCGAGAAATGCGCATGCGCGGGCGTCCGCGCATGCGCATTAGTCAGGAAAATTGAAAAACAGGAAGAGGGAGCCCCGGGAGACGCCGCGCGTCAGGTAAGTGCCTAATTTCCTTTATTACAAATTAATTTTTTCTTTTAAAAGTACGGCGGGCGGGAGGCGGGTGGTGGGCGGCAGGCAGCTACGCTTCGCCCACGTAGTGTGCGTAGGCGCTGCCTGCTTCGCCTACTTCGAAAACTGCGAAGCAGGCAGCGCTACGTACACTACGTGGGCGAAGCGTAGTGTCGCGCCCAGGGTTAGCTGTGACATTGCCATGGAAAGCTTGAAAGGCACAAAAAGGTAGTGAAACAAGCTCCAAAGGATCAAAAAGATGGTAGAAAATTAATACCGAAGCGTTGGGATGAGCTTCCTGTAGGTGGCAGACAGAAATCAACGCTGATACCGATGACAAACAGCATATGTAGAGAGAGACCAATCTCACTTAGGAAGCAAAACCTTTATTTAATCCTCCAGCATGACAATCAGAAAAAGGCATTAAACCGTGAGGGCACAAACACCACAAAATGGCAGTTGGTCTGTGAGAGGCAGGCAACAAGAGAAGCTTCCATTATTACAGAGATGAAAATCTTCCTACCTCAAACTTCAAAATGATGATTCCTGCCCTGGACATGGCAAAAACAAAAAAGCGCCTCC
Organism: Triturus cristatus; assembly: GCF_964204655.1. NCBI lineage: Eukaryota > Metazoa > Chordata > Amphibia > Caudata > Salamandridae > Triturus > Triturus cristatus. The sequence continues at coordinate 749,451,511 of NC_140586.1, forward strand.
CGAGAACAAGAAGCGTGAGGAAGACGGTAGAAACAAAGCTCTCCGGAATGATGAGGCTGCAAAATGGCGGCCGCGCCTGACGTCCGTTCCGCGGCAAAGTAAAAACGGGAAAAGCAGCCCGTTTCACACACCTCCTCTCTCTTATGTTGTAGAACTCGAGGAAGCAGACTTTCCGAAGCGATATTAGCACGTTTCCAGCGACGTGCATTCACAGGAGTCGCCTGGAAGCTCCCGCTTCGCTCACGGTCCGACGGAGCTCCTCACGGCGGCGACCATCATCTTCGGCGCCTAGCCATGCCCCCCTCGAGCAGGAATGTTTCTGAGTTCATGTTTAAAAACTTTTATTTCTAATAAATATTTTTCAATGCAGTGATATATATGACTTATTTACTAGGTTGAAATGGTTCCACATTTCAAAGAAATATCGGGCATATTATCAAGCATGTCGTAAAAATGATCGCCGCTTTAGCGGCAGAAAACAGCCGCTAAAGCGGCGATAATAAGCCAGCTTGATAATATGCCGAAGAGAATTCCAATAGAAGCCCATGTTCACACCAGAACATGGGCTTCTATGGGAATTCTAAAGGGCATATTATCAAGCCCATTATCGCCGCTTTAGCGGCAGTTTTCTGCCGCCAAAGCAGCGATAATTTTATCGCCGTTTCTTGATAATATGCCCCTATGCCTTTTCTAAATTTTGTCGATACTTTATTATAGTCTAAAATGGTGTGTGTTGAATGATTTTGATGCCGAATATTTTCAAGGATTGGCCTGTGTGCAGTCTCTTAGAGACAGAGTATACTCTTCACTAGGGTCTTGATGGGCTCTCCTTGCTAAATTGCTGGCTTGCCCACCTCTACATCCTATACCTTTCACCTCATCTTTCTCTGAGGTGGTATGTTTACTAAAATAAGACGCAATGCTTAGCATCACCCAAAAATGATGAGCTGCGTTATGTAAGAGGGAGAAAACAGGGCAGAGCCGTATCTAGAGAGTTATGGCGCTGTCCTGCTCCCTTGTTATAGCTGGCGTACAATTAGGCAGCCAGCATCACGCACACACCCTTGCACTTTCATTCAAATGTGTCTGCATGAAGGCTACCTTCAAGTACAAAATACTATGTTTAGACTAACTTAAAAATGTGCCTACTTTTCTCAGAAAAGATTGGAGAAATTAAAGCATTTCTCCATGATAGCGCCAATGTCAAAAGGGTGTTATTTTTATGCAAAACCATTTTGCATCAAAAACCGTGTGTGGTTGTTAGGGAATGCCCATGTCCCACCCATGGATGAGCCCTTAGACACAAATTCATGCAAAGCAGCTCTAGGCATTTTGCGCTGATGTGGGTATCTTTTGTGGCACAAACGTGGTGCTAAATGTTAGTAATTTTACCCCTAGACTATTCCCTTCTCTCACTGATTCTGCCTGTCACATAAACTGCTCCTCAACCTCTTCCTCCTTGTTCCCAATTCTGCCCCACTAATGGCCCATCTGTCACCTTTCTTCTGGACATTTCCTCAATCATCTTCCCCACCTCTTACTTAAGTTCTTTCCTTTGTCTTACCCCTTCATAATCACTGCCCCTTCATTCTCTTGTTTCACCATTTTCCTTCATCCTAGGTGAGCAATGCCCATTACGATGTGACGTGATTCTTTTATTGGCAGTCCTGCAGGATGCCCTGATTTTCATTCAGGAGGGGCTTTCTTTACACCTGAAGGCACTTCAAATACCCATCTAATCGCTGTTCTTATGCAGATGCAGTGATTAGATTTCTGATGCCCTTTCAACCCATGTCTGGGAGGGCCAACGGCCGGGTTGGAGAGGAGCTGGTGAATACCCTTAGACAGGGACGGTTGTGTCGTACCTGTGTGCATAATTCTACAGGGCATTCCAGACTGGGAATGACCACTTCCTGCCTACTTACAGCTCTGTGAATACATTTACACTCACAAAAATCTTAGTGTGTTTACAATTACCGCAATAAGGTAACTATTGCACAATTAGATGAAGTGATCTGCTAAATCTTAAGAACATGTGGTCAAAATGTGAGTGTCAGACTGCGGGTAATCTTGTTGATCCTCACAAGTGCATAAGTAGAATCTGAGTTTATTTACAGTAACCTTGAATGAATCAGGTGAATGCTTGAAAGCATATTTGCCATTCAAGTTCACAAAATGCTTTATGAGAAACTAAATTAAGAAAGAGAATAATAAAATATCCTGAAATCTGTGCCATATGCACAAGGAAAGTGCTGGCATTTTCAGAGCCCTGATAAAATCCGAAAGCTAGCCTAAAGAGAACTCATTCATAATTGAAACCTTTGCATATGAAGAGCTTGTAAATATGCAAAGATTTAAGATAAATCGAGCCCTGGTATGTTTGGAGTGCAGTACAATCATAAAGATGTATTATGAGAACCTTTCTAGAATCCAAATCTTGACCCTATATGAGCCCTGTAATAACTGGAGAAGCTATTACCACAATTCAGATATAATGAGAATGCTGCTGTAAATTGTCACCTCCCTGCATGGCACAAAATATGGCAAATTTCTCTTACTTACAGGTCAGGATTTCTGAAGGATCAACTGCTTAGGGAAAGTAGATATTTTATAAATTTCCATGTGACTGCATGACATGACTAAAGGTTGGTTGCAGCATTTTGGAAATTGGGTAACCAGTTGAGGAGGGTTAAATCATACTCAAGCAGCAACCACAATTCCGGTGAGGGAGAAGTCAAAGGTAGCCCCAAATTAAACTGTGCTTAACACTCTGGCAGCTTGGCACAAATCAGTCATGCTTAACTTAGAAACAATGTGTAAAGTATTTATCCAGCACTTCAAACAGTAATGAAGTGAAAACGCAACGCTTTCAAAACACCATGGGCCTGATAGGAGAGTGGATGGCCGGCAACTACCTAAAGCTCAACTCCGACAAAACGGAGCTGATCATCTTTGGACCCCTCTCTCCGACTTGGCCTACTCTCTGGTGCCCCCCCGAGTTCGGTACTCCACCCAATCCGACCTCTAAGGTTAGGAACTTGGGAATTATCTTTGATGATCGTCTCAACTTTATGGCACACGCCAATAAAGTAGCAGCTACAGCCCACCACAAATTAAAGATGATAAGAAAAATCATGCCAGTTCTTCCAGATGCCGCGGCCAAAACCCTGGTAACCTCCTTGGTCCTACCTTCCTTGGACTATTGTAACTCGCTTTTTCATAATAGTCAAACCAGAGTTACAAAAAAACTACAAACTATACAGAATGCGGCAGCACGCCTCCTGACAAGAACACCAAAGTTTGCTCCCATCTCGGACACCATTAGGACACTCCACTGGTTAACCATCAAGAACAGGATCATTTTCAAATCTCTTTGTATAATTTACAAAACCCTACACGACCAAGGTCCACGTCCTCTTAAGGACCAACTTAAATGTTACAGACCAACCAGACAACTCAGATCCATGACTCTTAATCATCTAGTTGTCCCACGCTCCAAAACTGTATCCTGGGGTGACCGCCGCTTTACGGTAGCAGCACCCAAGATCTGGAATATGCTGCCTCAGCACATCAGATCCAGCAAATCATTACTTCAGTTTCGTAAGAGCCTGAAAACATGGTTGTTTAACCAGTAATAACCCCCTGGTCCTTCCAATCATGAGGAGCTTCAGTCGTTTAGTCTAGCGCCGAGACGCCCACGGGTATTCGTTCGTGCTCTATAAATGCCAAAATAAAATAAATAAATAAAATAAACACAAGAAAAATTCCACACCAATTTAAATAAAATGAGTAAAATTAAATACATTATTTGGCACCAAGTCAACTAAAATCCAATCATTAGAAACAGAGATATTAAATTTTAAAGAGTTTAGGTAAGTAAAGTGCCTGAAAGTACAAAGCGCCACTCGTCGTTATCTGGTAGTGCGAGACCGGATGAAAGTCACAAGCACAGGCGGACGGCGATGGAGTGCCAGCCAGATGCAGGGATCAGGTTAGTCCCCCTGAAACAGTTACCTGTGAAGTCCAGTGTGAATAGTTCCATCGGCAGTGGAAGGAACAGAGAGTCACAGATCATCATCGATGTAGCACGAACATCCTATCGGGCTTCACGGACGGTTGCTGCTGGAGCTTTCCATTGGTGTTCACTGTGACCTGTCAATGATGTAACGCAACGTGCAGATCTTGCACTGCCAGGCATTGTTGGTGGTCACTGTAACACGGAGAGTTGGACTTGCGGAAACTTTGTGTTAGCAGAAAGCACGGGCAGCAAGATCTTGGTGCGAATGGGCCCATTCGCATTCACGAAGAGCCCAAAACTTCAGGGAAGCTCAAATGAGGCCACAGCAAGGGCCCAGGGGTACAACTTGGGAGTCAGGAACTCACTCCAGCAGATGCCGGCAGTGCTCAGACAGGTCCAGGCAGCAGGTCAGTTGAGCAGTTGCAGGGTGCCTCCCGAGCTTGTTTTGTCCCCGTGGCTCAAACCAGGTCAGCTGGCTAACCCATGGAGTCAATTTAGCCTGGGATGAAGGATGCAGGTCCAGTCTTTTTTCTCAGCATGCAGGGCAGCAGGCATCAGAGCAGCATAGTAGTGGGGCGGCAGAGTTGCAGTCCTTCTCTCAGAAATGCAGCACAGCAGTCCTTCTTCTGGAATATCCACAGGTCCAGGAGTATACTGAGGATTTGGGACTGAGGGTCCAATATTTATATATGGTGACCACTTTGAAGTGGGAGAGGTTTCTATAGAATTCCCTTTGAAGTCCTTGAAGTTTCCGACCTCCGTACCCAGTCCAAGTGGGCTACATGAACAACGCAATGGTGACAAGTCCTTTGTGTGAAGGCAGGGCACAACCTACTCAGCTGCACTCCCGCTTCCTGCCAGTTGATGGCTCAGTCAGGCACACCTAATCCCTCTATTGTGTGGCTGTCCAGGAGGAATAAACAAAGTCCAACTGTCAACTACACCCAGTCATGTGACCCAGGAAGAGATTGCAGGCACTAAATACTATAGCAGGAAAATGCCAACTTCCTAAAAGTTGAATTTTCAAAACTGCAATTTAAAAACCGACTTTACCATTAAAGAGGATTTTTTAATTACAATTTCTCAGACACCAAACCTGAAAGGTTTACCTGTTCTGCAAGAAGATGGGTTACTCGTTGAGAGGGGTGAAACCCTTCTCAAGTAGCAACCACAATCCTTGTCAAGGTAAAGTCAAGGTAAAGTCACAAGCAAACCCTAAATTAACCTATGCTCAACCCTCGGGGAACTTGGCACAGAGCAGTCAGGCTTAACTCAGAGGAAATGTGTAAAGTATTTGTGCAACACTTCAAACAGTAATAATGTGAAAACACAGAACAAGAAGGATCCCACATCAAATTAGGAAAATTGAGTACATTTATTTTAATAAGTAAAACAAGACCAAAATGCCAACAATCCAATCAGTAGAACTGGAGATGTGGAGATTTAAATATATCAGAGAAAATAGCACCAAAAAGCACAAAAAGCTAATTGTGGATATCTGGTGTGATACACAGGCACAAAGATGGCATCATTGACGGGCTTGCAATGTGAATTTGGGAGTCGAGGATGTGTCTGCATCGACTTGTTCTGAAGAAGTTGTGGGGCTTGTAATGCGAAGTCCTGAGTCATCGTCAAGTATGCGGCAGATGAGTATATTGTAAGGAGAGGGCCTGCACGGTTTGGTATGTCAGACACTGGTGTTTGGCTTTTTGTGAGCAGGTAATACAATGTGGTACAGGATGGATTGATGTTTTGTTAGCATTTACAGGAGTCATCTTATGTGCAACGCAGAGTCATGAGGATGGTCTTGCAGACCCATGTGGCCATGAAAGACCAAAATGTCGACAACACACCCTTATTTCATTTGAATACCTTGATTCAAACCTTGTTATAGTGTGCTTTGAAAATTCTGAGTTGGAAGGATATGGGCTGTAATTTTTACTGACCATATTATTTGAGGGTAAAAGGGTGTTTATACTACCACCAATCCCCTAACAAATTGGAGCATTGGATGGGATTGTACTGATAGTCACAGTGTTGCTGTTTGTATATTGTGTATAGCATGTATATATTACTCATAAAACATGGATGTTATGCTTAATGAATGTAATATAATATAAAGTAAAACATATGGGTATTTGAATTATTCCTTGAATACAGTTTTCATTCTTTCATTGTCTAGATCGCATCTGTGACCATTAAAACTTTGAGAACTTATTGTGAATAATTCCTCAAGGAACTTTCTAAAAGTGGCATTTTCAAAATTGTAATTCAGAATCTGACTTTACCATAAAAGAGGCTTTTTCATTACAATTCCAAAGACACCGATGATTAACTGTTCACCTGTTTCCATTTATAAGTTACTCGTATTAAATGTGATAAGGTAATCCTAATTTTATCCAATGGGAGAGGTAGACCTTGCAATAGTGAAAAACAAATAGAATTTTTCACTATCAGGACATCTAAAACTTAAAGGTCCATGTCCTACTATTTAAATTCACTGCACCCTGCCCTCTGGGCTGCTCACGGCCTACCCTAGGGCTGACATTTATGTATTAAAAGGGAAGGTTTGGGCGTGGAAAAAGGTTTATTTTGCCAGGTCAAAATGACAGTTTAAAACTTCACAAACAGGCTGCAATGGCAGACCTGAGACATGTTTAAATGGCTAGTTAAGTGGGTGGCACAATCAGTGCTGCATGCCCACTAGTAACATTTAATTTACAGGCCCTGGATACATGTGGCACATGTGGCACCACTTTATTACAAACTTAAAAGTAAAATAAATGTGCCAATTTAACAGTGAGAGCACAAGCACTTCAGTACAGGTTAGCAGTGGTAAAGTGCGCAGAGTCCTAAGGCCAACAGAAACCAGATAAGCAAAAATGAAGGAGTAAAGGCAAAATGTTTGGGGACAGAGCACTCTAAGGCTGACAGGTCCAATACAGCTGATTTCCTATTGTGCAATACACACCTTTTTTCCTGCACCCCAGTTAAGAGACTCTCTCTGTATGAATATGTGTAGTTTGACATGAGTTGGCATCCCAAGATCCTCCTGAATATCACAGATGTGTTAGATTAGTGATTGTTGCCTGCATAAGGGTCTGTACGCCAGTTTTGACTCCCTGTATGTATGTGCTTAGCACCTAAGGTTGCATGATTTCTCTATAGAATTCTTTATAACAATACCACTCCAGTTTCCCATTCCTTGCACACCCCTCATCCCGTTTCTCTTACTTCTCCTGCATCCAGCATCTTATTAAGACAAGCATATATAACTGACATAGATTGACATTCCTTGGAATGGAGCAGGAAGAGGTCTTTGTACCCATCTTCCATTGCTAAATCCAGTATCAATAGGACAACCTCTAGTCTCAGAGACAAGAAAAAAGTACTATACGGAGAGCATAGCTGTTACACATTCACACTAAGGAAATGCAGATTTAATGTATTTCTAGTTTAAACTTTTGTTTTGCCTTCAAGCCTTCTTCTTTTGTTATCTGGAGTTCAACTTCTTCACTATCCCACTTCGACAATAATACCATTTTGACATTAGCTAAATAATGTTCGCTGCTTAGAGCTTCACTCGGGTCTACAGAGAATAGGTCCGCAACACCGGGACATTCAGCGGTCCGCAAGTGCGTTATTCTGCACTTTTACTAAGCGGATTTCGTCTTTCCTGCAACCGGAGCATGGCGTGAGTCAGAGGAAGCCTTTCATTGTCAACGCGCATGCCACTTCCCGCTAACTTTGCTACTCGCGCTTTCTTCTCAGAAGTGCGGCCGCCATTTTGAATGCCGCGATTTTGCTTTTGGATGTCCCTGAATTGACTGTAAGTGGATTATGCTGCTTACAGGTACTTGGACTTCAAACTAATGGCAGCATGCTTATCTATAGTGGGATTTTTGCACTGAAGTCTATTGTCTGTGTCCTCTAAACACTTCTCCCTCATTGCTGGTGTGCTCACTCCCTTTACCTTGCCTGTTCTGCTCATTTTGGCATGTAACAGCTGCATACACCGCTTATGTGGTGCGCTCTCCATAAGTGGCCCTTTTTTAGCTATTGACTGCTCCTTGTAACGTATGGTAACGTTCTTTCCTCTGGAATGTTCCTCAATATACTCCTCCTGACTGGTTGCCACGTATGCCAGTTATGAACCTCCTTTTTTTTTCGCCTGCTCTCCTCCTTCTTCAATGCCAATGTAGGATTGGCATTGAAGAACAACACACTGAGGATTTGGAAAACCGCAATAGGAGGAACAACCTTCGCATTTACGGTTTGCCGGAATCTCTGGAAGGGGAGGACCCTGTCACCTTTTTCTCTTCTTTTTTACCTAAACTCCTGGATAAGCCTCCTTCAACAACACTGAATATCCAAAGGGCTCATAGACTTGGTCCACGTCCTTCACTATCTTCACCTTCAGTCAGACCCCGAGGAGTTATCATTCTTTTCCTCAAATTTACTGACTTGCTTTCTGTTCTCTCTGCGGCCTGAGCCAAACGTCAAATTTCTTGGCTAGGTCAGAGAGTTTACCTCTCTCGGGATGTCTCTAATGTTACAGCAGGTAGGCAAAAAGAGTTTCTTAATCTTCGTTCAATGGGAGCTCGATATGGTCTCTTCCACCCCTGCATCTTCAAAGTCACCTTCCAAAATCAAACCCGGTCCTATGAAGACCCTTCAGATCTCAAGAAGTTTATTCAATCTCATGCTCCATCTAACATGGATATTGCTGCTCCTCCTACGGGTTGACTTGTTATATTCTAACTTGTTAAATTTAGCTTTTCCATATTCTCATTGTTGAGATGCTGTTAATGCATGATTATTTATTTATTTATTTTAATTAGTTTTTCTTTTTTACGTTTGTATATGTTACTCTTCTTACCTCTTTTTCAGGCTTATATGTCATTGTAGTCACTTCTTTGAATTTTCTCATGTTTCAAACTGTTGTTCATTTCTGTTTTCTTATGTTCTTCTCATGTCATAATTCTGCCCTCCTATTCCTCTCACTATTATTATCTCTCACTACCTGTTTTTTTTCTTACGCCTCATTGTCTTTTCATATGTCTCCTTCATAGTTCATGCTTATTCCTTTGTTCGTATTTGACATGTATCGGCTATTTACTACTCATACATTTTTTTTTTTTTACCTTTTCCTTAATCCCCTCTTATTTTTATATACAGGTTCCGTCTGTCTTCTTTAAAGTACTTGGTTCGTTTATATTTCCCTATTTGTTGTCCTGGTGTGGCCGGACTTCCTGGTTTGGGCGTCTCGTCTAACGTTCGTCGCCACTGCCCCATACTCATATTGTTTCCGTTCCCCTCAGGTATTTTCTTCAGTCGTCCTTTGGATATGTACTGTCTCTCCTTGTATCTTTCCTCTCCCTCCATTCTTACTTTTTTCCCTCTTTTCTTCTCCCCTTTTCTTACCCATTTTTCTCCTCATTCATTGGCATTCTCTTCTATCTCTCTATCAATGTAGTTTCTGTTTCTTTAACATTTTTAATGTTTTTCCTTTCAGAGTTGTCTCCTGGAATGTAAAGGGTTTTATTAATCCTATTAAAAGACAGAGAATCCTTTCCCACCTGGCCGCGTATAACCCTGATATAGTTTTTTTACAGGAAACCCATCTCACAGATACTGAATCACTTAAGTTAAAGCGAGGCTGGGTGGGTACGGTTTTATTCTCTCCGTCTACCAATAAAAAAAATGATCTTGTCATTCTATGTCATAAGAAACTGAGATGTAAATTGATATCGCAAGAAAATGATACGGAAGGTAGATGGATTTTAGCCAAATTGTTAATTAATTCTGTTTCTTTAACTGTTTTTAATAGTTATGGTCCTACACAACCTGATTGTTATTTTTGGCCATTGATTACACAAAAATGTACTCAATTTCGTGATGATTTATTTATTTTAGGTGGTGATTGCAACCAAATTGTAGATCCATTTCTTGACCGCAAGTCTACAGTCCGTTTTATTCCACATAAGACTCACAGACAATTCCTTGATACTATCTCTCAAACACATCTCATTGACTCTTGGAGGTTCTCTCACCCGGATACTCTTGACTATTCGTATTTCTCTCCTCCTCATGCCTCTTTTTCCCGTTTAGATTATATCTTTCTTTCTCAGTCTTTGTCTCAAAACCTATTGTCTTCCTTTATTGAACCCATGGTTATCTCTGACCACGCTCCAGTTGTAGCAAATTTTGATTTACTTCCTCCACATCCAAAATCCTCTCGCTGGCGTTTTAATAACTCCCTCCTTCTCGACCCTCTTTTTTCCTCCTCCTTTCACTCTTTTGCTAATGAATTCTTTGAACTTAATTGCGACTCCAGCTCTTTCCCCCACGTCATCTGGGACTGTTTTAAAGCCACGGAAAGAGGTTACATCATTGATTTTGTTTCAAAGAAAAAGAAACGTTTTCTTCAGCAACGGGAATCTACCTTAGCTCATATTAAATTTCTGGAACATGAATTTTATAGTTCTTCAAAAAATTCTTTCTCGCCTGAATTGATACGAGCTAAATTGGCTTTCAACAAAGCCACTACTGGTCGCAATAAAGCAGGGAAACTTTTAGCAAATGACCTTAAAACTCGTAAAGAGCACACTCTTATAGACTCCATTTATTCCTCTAATAACTCCCTTCTTTATAAAGATCAAGAAATACTCGATGAATTTAAACTTTTCTATCAAAATCTATACACACCTGAATCTCCCCCTTCCTCCTCTCTCATTCATGCCTATCTTGATAAACTTTCTACTCCTTCTACTTCCTATCTTAATCTCCATGATCTTGATAATGATCTCTCCCTTAGTGAACTTTCCAATGCTGTAAATGCTCTCACTAAAGGGAAAACTCCTGGCCCAGATGGATTTCCTGTTGAATTTTACCTAACTTTTTCTGATTTGTTGCTCCCACAACTTTTAACACTTTTCCATTCATTTTATTTAGCTGGTAAGACGGAGGGCACTTTTCAGGAGGCTACTATTTGTATCATCCCTAAAGAAGGTCGTGATCCTAAATTTTGTAAAAATTATAGACCAATCTCTCTGGTTAATGTTGATTACAAATTGTTTGCTAAACTGCTTGCTTTACGTTTAGACCCTCTTATGCCTCATCTTATTGGTAAGGAGCAGTGTGGTTTTGTGAAGGGAAGGCTTACTTCTGATAACTCTCGTCATTTTCTTAATGTTTTAAATAAAGTTTCCTCCCTTTCTACTTTTTTAGCTGCTATTTCTGTTGATGCAGAAAAGGCTTTTGATAGAGTAGACTGGTCCTTTTTGTTTGCTTCGTTGCGCTGGCATGGTTTTGTCCCTAAATTCATATCACTTGTTTCCTTATTATATTCATCTCCTAAAGCTTCAGTCTTAGTTAATGGTCATGTCTCCTCTCATTTTCCTCTCCAACGTGGCGTTCGTCAAGGCTGTCCTTTATCCCCTCTTCTTTTTGTTTTAGCTCTTGAACCCTTCTTATCCTCCATCCGTAATAACGATTCCATTTCCGGTTTCCCTTATGGTGATCACCAGTTGAAGCTTTCTGAGTATGCAGATGATATCCTTTTATTTATTTCTGCTCCTGAAACTTCTATTCCTCCTTTATTACTTGAATTTAATCCTTTTCGCAGGTCTCCGGATATAAAATTAATTCAGACAAGACTGAAATTCTCCCTCTCACTAAATTCTGTCTTCCCCATTCCTTCTCTTCCACTGGGTTCGCTTGGAACAGTTCAAAAATCAAATATCTAGGCATATGGTTTTCCAATTCCATAAGCTCTTCAATTAACTTAAATATGTCCACAGCCTTATCTCGAATTGACAAATTACTTTCTTCCTGGAACCCTCTTTTTCTTTCTTGGTGGGGTCGGTTAGATTCGATGATTGCCCCAATTCTAATTTATATACTTTCCATGCTCCCTGTTCACATCCCCACTATCCATTTTAATTACATTGATTCGTGTCTTTCCAGTTTTCTCTGGAAACATAAAAAAACCAGAATTGCTCTTTCTTTTCTTCGCAAATCAAAATCTAATTGAGGGGTGAATTTCCCGGATTTTCGTCTTTATCAAAAGTCCTTCTCTCTTCGCCAGGTCTCTAAATGGCTCTTGTCAAATCCCTCCCCTCTTTCCCCCCTTTGGCTTTCCATTGAACACATTTTAGTATTACCATTTTCTTTCATGGAAATAATATGTTTTTCTGCTCAAGCCTCGCACACTTCTCCTCCCTTATTTAAGCACACCTGCTCCCTCCTAAAGCCTTTGGTCCACCCTATTACTATTTCCCGTGCATCTCTCTTGAATTCCCCTATTTGGCATAATTCACATATCCTTCTCAATAATAGACCTATTTTTGGGAAAACGTGGAGATTAACCCCTTCGATGCATGTGACGGAGCGGTTCCGTCATGTGCGTCGGTCGCGCTATGCGCATGACGGAACCGCTCCGTCACGGCCCCGCCCGCGCAACGGACCTTCAGCACGGCGCGGTAATCCGCGCCGCGCTGAAGGGGTTAAAAGGTATTATATGGGTTAAACATCTTTTTGATGGGGTTTCTCCTTGTTCCTTTCCCCAATTTCAATCCTTATTCCATTGTCCCCGCTCTTTTTTACAGAAGTTTACTATTCTTATGGCAATTATTCTTGATATTTATTATTCTCTTCCCCCCTCATCACCGTCTGACACTCAGGACTCTCTTCTTCAAATACTTCTTACCCTACCCAAAGCTTCTCTTACATACAAATTCTTCTTAACCCCCAATCCTGATCGCACTAAATCTAAATTGGAACTCACTAGGGAATCGGATTTGGGATGCGCATGGTCTATAATCTTTTGGGATAAACTTTGGTCTTGATCGTTAAAAATTTCTCGTTCTGCCTCCCTTACCCAATCTATGTTTTTCCTTTATCATAGACTCTATCACTCCCCCACTTCTCTGGCACGTTTTTCTTCCTCTGCTGATTCTAATTGTTGGACTTGCGGCTCTTCTCTCGTCTGTTTACAATTTCCATTCCCTATTCTATTCCCCTCCTCTTTGCTGGTAGCCTCTCTGACTCTTTAGGTGTTCCCTTACACAATCATGGCCTTTTTGACCTCATGCTTGCCCTAGCCCAAACCACCTGAACCAGGGGCATTCAATAATTATTCCAAACAAAAGGTTCAGAGTGTACAAATTCAAAAACAAATATCCAAAAGCAATAAAGACATGAATTTATGTAAGCAAAAGAAGGAAAAAGAAAAAAGAAAAAGAAGAAAAAGGAGAGAGACCCTAATAGAAAAACATACAAAATGCATTCAATAAAACAGCTCAGTGTATTAAGCTGGTACATTTAACATAAGAACATATACATGACCAGACAAGTGGCAGACAAGGAGATGAGTACATAACAAGGGAGTTTACAAAATTTTCATAAAACTCCAGTAGACAAAAGGTGTGTCCTCCAATATTTGCGGCCACAATAGCGCCGACGGCGTTTCGACCTTTGGTGTTAATCCATGGTCATCTTCAGGACGTAAAATATACTGAGCATCCTAAATGGGTAATTTAAAATTACAAAAATTGCATTACATCATATAAATTTAAGAAAGGGCAAAAGAAACAGTATTATTTTAAAAAAAGAGGGGGAGAAGAAAAGAAAAGAACAAAAAATGTTGAAAGATTTTTGAGGAAAGAAACCTTCAACCATACCAAATTAAGAATCATTAGTAAAGAACCACCAGTGTACTTGAAATAATAATACTAGCTGTACACGAGATACATAATAGCCGACTAGAAACCAGTGTGCAATCAATTTCTGCCACCTGTTAACTTCAGAGGTGACTTACTTCTATCTTAAACAGATTAGGTACTTAAACGGATGTATGACGTTACAACGCATGCTTTTACACCGCATGCCGTTACAACGCATTTTTTACACCGCAAGATCTGTTACAACGCCAGCCTTTACAACGCATGCTTTTACAACGACGTACACTAGATGGAGTGCTGACATTAGAAATGTATAATTTACTATTCTAACTCCAGTCCACGTTGCAGTAGGGAAGGTGTTTGGATAGTAAAACTACACTATTTCTAATGTTAGCACGCCATCTAGTGCATTTCGTTGTAATAGCATGCGTTGTAATGGCATGCGTTGTAATAGATTTCGCGTTGTAATAGTTTCGTTGTAATGGTAGTGCGGTGTAAAAGTTGCGTTGTAAAGGTTGTTCACCTACTTAAACACACCCTGGCGCAACCGCGCAGCGGAAGCGCGCCTTGCGCGCCCAAGGCAAGCCCGTCTGCGCCCGTCCGCGCTCGTGCCGGGCTCAGGGCGATGAACCCTGCCTCTCCGTTAGGAAACCACAGATCTTACGCTAGGGAGACTCTCCTGCTACTCAATCCTGCTACCAGCTTTCCACCCTGCCCCAGATTCTCCCCCTCTATACCACCTAATACTCTGCCCGCACATTGTGGAGGTTGCTCTGGCACACTTCCTTTAATACTGGCCGCTCCTACCAAACCCTTTCACCTGGCTGCTCAAGGGCCAAGTTACCTAAGATGGCGTCTCCATTCAAATGTCTTTTGGTGAACGCTCGGTCGTTAGTAAAGCACAGCCAAGAATGCTCCCTCCTGATTGAAGATCAAGACGTTAAGAGGGCTTTTATTACCGAATCTTGGACAGACAATGCGTCTGGACCGGATTTGGTGAAGGCCGCCCCTCCCGACTTTCTTAGTTATAGCCTGGACCGCCAAATAAGGAGAGGCGGGGGCCTGGCAGTGATTTATCACAATAGCCTCAGCCCCAATTTTGAGGACGCTTCTAACAGCTCATGTGAAGCATTATCTATTAATGTGCGGTTCGGCCCTCATGACACACTTAAGGTGATGCTTATCTATCGTCCCCCAGGCTCTAAAGGGGGCTTTCTCGACTCAATTGGCCTATTGCTGGAAGATGGTCTTTGTGCTAAATCTTTCACAGCCTTAGGCGATTTCAACTTTCATTTAAATGACCCCTCGGACCCCGAAACAGCTCGATTGGTTGACATTATGAGTGCCGTTGACCTTCGGCAACAGGTATCTGGACCTACTCATAGGGCCGGCCACACCTTGGATGGGATTTTTACTAACTCTCCCGGCCTGTCAATCGTGGGCAATATGCCTTTACCTTGGACCGACCACTCGGCAATCCTCTTCGAAATTGCCCAGTCCGCCTCTCCACAAGTCCACTTAAATCACAGGGACGGGTTAGCTACCAGGCCTTGGAAAAATATCAATTCACTCAACCTTAGTAAAGCATTGACTATCTCAGTCCCTGATTTACCTCCCAACATAGAGGAAGCCGCTGCAGCCTATGATGACTGGATTAATTCGGCCTGTTGTGTTCTCGCCCCTGTTAAATGGTGCTTCCCCAAACGTAGAACTCCCTCTGCCCCCTGGTACTCGCAGACTCTCCAAGAGTTGAAATCAGAATGTAAGCGTCTAGAGCGGTCATGGAGGAACGGTTATAACTCTATCAACAAAGATAGGTACAGATCCCGCCTCCTAGATTACAAGAACTTGCTACTAACCGAGAAAAAGGCCTACTTTTCTAAAAAAATAATTGAAGCTAAATCTTCCGCAAAAGAACTTTTTAAAACGGTTACTGCCCTTCTCCCCCCCCCCCAACCCACCCCGCACAGCAGTTCTGAGTTCTGCAACACTCTGGCACACTTCTTCTTGTCTAAAGTAGATGCCATTTTTTCATCCTTTAATAAGTCCTCAGGCCCCCCCTCTGATACTAGCTCTGACTTGATGCCCTCCAACATATTCCCAACTTTTGATAATTTCACGCCTTTGTCCACTCAGGTGGTGGCCAATCTTTTACTGGGCTGCAAATCTGGCTCTCCGAAAGACCCCTGTCCTGCCTCAATAATCAAACTGTCCCCTGAAATCATCACTAGTACCCTTACTCCACTTCTCAATCACATTATGGTATCAGGGCACTACCCCATGTCATGGAAAACCGCTTCGATCTTACCTCTCTTAAAAAAAAACAATCTCGATCCAAAAGATCCTAACAGCTACAGGCCCATTTCCCGTCGTCCCTTACCGGCCAAAATCCTGGAGAAGGCGATGAATTCGCAACTCAGCCTTTTTCTGGACACAAACATTCTGTTGGACCATTCTCAATACGGGTTCCGGGCCGGGCGCAGCACCGAATCGGCCCTGTTGAAAGCTACGGAAGAGATCAGGGAAGCCGTCGACCAGGGAGGCTCAGCTATCTTGATTTTGCTGGACCTGTCGGCGGCCTTTGATATGGTACACCACGATGTTTTAACAGATCGACTATCTAAGGCCGGGATACAGGGCTCTGCCCTGGCCCTCCTGAAGTCCTTCTTGACCAACAGAACTCAAAACGTGGACATGGGAACTTTTTCTTCCAAGTCATTTGTTCTTCCCTGTGGAGTTCCGCAGGTTTCTTCTTTGAGCCCGACGCTTTTTAATGTCTATGTCAAACCTCTTGCACCTCTCATACGATCTTATGGCCTTAGGTTAACCTCTTATGCCGATGATACCCAGATCGTGATCTCCCTAAACAAAGGGATTGAAGCAACTAGAGCCTCTTCCTGCCAGGACTGTATGGCCGCCATCACCAGCTGGATGGCTGCCAATTGTTTGAAAGTAAACGCTGGCAAAACAGAGGTTATCTTGTTCGGGAATAATCCCTGCATCTGGTCCCCAGCCTGGTGGCCTAGCGAATTGGGCTCCCCCCTCCCCCCCGCTATGAAAGTAAAAGACTTGGGGGTGATTGTTGACAACAGGCTCTCCTTTGAGAATCAGGTTAATAAAGTGATACCCACTTGCTTTTTAACCATTAGGACGCAGAGGAAAATAAATCCTTACTTAATCACTGATAGCTTCAGGTCTGTTGTGTCCACCTTAGCTCTGTCCCATCTGGACTACTGCAATAGCCTTTACCTTACGGTTCACAATAAACATCTAAGCGGACTCCAGATGGCACGGAATGCGGCAGCTAGGCTGCTAACAAATACTCCCAAATTTGTGTCCGTCAGCAAAGGACTACGGGATTTGCATTGGCTACCCATGAAACTTCGGGTTCGTTTTAAGGCCCTTTGTATAGCTCACAAATCTCTACACGGGGCCGGACCTCAGGACCTTAGAGATCGCTTCCAGTGGCATCTTCCGGGGAGAGCTCTTCGCTCCAGTGATGCCAAACTGGCTGTTATCACCAGGGCCAAAAAGGCTAACTGGGGTGGTAAGAGTTATGTGCGTAATGAAGGACTGGGCTATTCTAAGACCCAGCGGTGCCAGGGGACAACACCTGAAACCTTCGTGGGTTACCTGTTCCGGCGTACAAAACACAGAGACACGGGACACTTCCTGCGGTGTCAAAGATCAGTATTTATTTACTGCAGGGATACAGAAATCGCAAGAAGTACACAACGTGTAGGTTCTGAGAGACTGCTTCAAATTGCAAAGGTGGATCGCTCCATTTATACACATTTTCGTCATTGAACAACATGGCAAACAAAAGGTTACAACTCAGTTCCCACAGTAAACGTCAAAAGGGTCGCATTCATGTTTTCAGAAGCCCGGAACATAATTAAAGCATCATTGCCGGTTCCCAACTGTAAAAGCGCATTATCCCCACATTAAGCACATTCCATTCTGACTGTAAACGAATTAGGAGAAGGGACAGAAACAGGTGCAGAGGAAAAACAAGGATGCACAACAGATTGGAAAAGAGTGTAGAGAGCAATATCGGAAACTTGATTGCAGGATCAAAGGACTCGTGCCTAATGCATGCACGACTGAAACAATAGACTAGCACGGCAAGATGAGCCTCGAGCGGAGCCATCTTCCCTTGCAGTGTCATCCCCCTCATCATAAAGACACCTTCAAAGGAACACGTGTCCTCCGCGAAAGCCTGGGAATCCCAGGGTCACGAAGCGGACAGTGTCCGTTCGCTGACTACTTGAGGGCAAGAGAAAAAATGGATGCCGTATCTAAAATGGAACCCGAGGGTTCAGATGGACACACCCAGGAATGAGACGAACCGTACATAGTAGCGTAGCGAAAACGCGTACACCCACTAAACTCGTCATTTGCGCTTCGTAGATACCAAACTCGTCCATATTCGAACAAACCCAAAAAATGTAATTACGATTCTCACGGAACCTCAGACGCTCCTTTTGCCCTCATGTAGGCAAGCACTAGTCGAGATCAGAATCGATTTCGATATTCATCAAATCGTTCAGTTGTTGCTGGAACATCATTCTGTCCATCAATGTCTCTTTGGTAACAGATGGCCGTCTTATACACGTTGTAGCACAGAGACCACATAAGGCAGGACCACACTGCACACAAAGACAACACATGAACAGAAACGTTACAACAACCCCTATGACCATCAGAATCTTCCAACCCCAAGTTGATATCAGGCCCCAAAACCATCCTAGAAGTGTCCAATTACCTTCGTCCACGTGTATGGACTCGGAGATCTTATGTAACTTCGAGATGGCTTGATAAACAGTTGGAGCGTTGTCAGGGATGAAAATGCAACAGCTCGAATGGATCACTTTGCACACACCACCTCTATCTGCAAGAACAACGTCTAGAACCATACGGTTCTGCAACGTCATGAGTCTATCCGCCTGAAGTTCTGCTGTTAAATTACCAAGAGCACTCGCAGTTATGTTAGCAGTCAATTCTACCACACGGGTCAACTGTCTCAGGTTCCTACTATTAACCATAGGTCCCCAAAACGGCAAGAAACCCTTAAAGAAATCTCCTGCTTCTTGACCGGCAGTGTCCTCTTCGTTAATAACGCCTCTCACAACCCTAGTTTTGTGATAGTCTGGGGCAACCGTAAAAGTCGGTGGCAAAAGATTCGCAATATAACAGGTACCCGAGAAGTCACGGGGCAACCATGTATATGCACGTTCATAACATACGAAATAGGTACCCTTGGCAGTCAAGAAAACAGGGGAAGAGAGCATCGGTAGAACAAACGTATCAGTACAAGCACTCTTCCCAAGTTGAGCTCTCGGATTTCGACCAAGACCTTTCAAGCAGAAATTACCGAGGTGAGGTACGATCCATATTGGAGACGAGCTCTTAAGCTGTCTATCACCCACTGACATACTATACTCAGCCTCACTCAGATCTTTATATGCTTGCACCTCTTCATCTGGAATAAGCGAGGCATCAAAAATATCTCTATCTAAATCAGCAATCGCTATCGCCAAAGGCTTGTGGTACGGACCAGGACCGAAGTTTGCAGAACGTGGCTCTCGACTGGGGTAGGAATCTAGTGCACTACGGAACATAGTTTGGAATGCTCGAGCTGAGCCCTGGGAGCTGTAAGGAAGAACCAAATACGGAATACCCCTATCCATGGTATGTGGCATTAACCCACACACCCAACAGTTGGTAGTATTCATCACCAACTGATGCTGATGTAGGAGTTGAACGAAGGAGTTATTCATGAATTCCGCACGTCTAACCTGTTCATGTTGGGGCAAAGGATGAAAGGAATGTGGAGAAACAGTGGTAATAGAACTTAGTTTAGGAGAAAAAGTAGGTGAAATGGAAGGCAATAACGACTGTATTCCAAAATACACTCCACCCACCAATAGCATAGAAACAGTCAGAAACAGCAGGAATACCTGAAACAAAAAGCATTTTGTTCGTACAATCTTATGCAATTTTGATCTTTGCGCCGACATCCTTTCTACTTCCAACAGCTCAGAGAACGCCATCCTCTAAAAACCGTCCGTGACGTCCTTGACGCACTTCGTTCTGAGTAGCGATTACCAATTCCCAGGAGTTCCCAGGAATCGACAAAAGGTAACCGACCTAGTGTCAGGAACCTGCTAAACAGAAGGAAGTACCCGCACGGCCCTAAGGTTAACCCGGATGATAGGTTTTCTTAAACAAACACCCATCTTAATAAAAAATCTCTTAGCTGTAAAAAGCACACATGAAAAGGAACTCGAAAATCAGTAAAGGATGCAATTATTCTTAATGTTCGTGGCAACAGTAAAGGACAATATTAGAAAAATTGTATTAGTCTTTGTCATGTGAACGAAGAAAATATCGACTTCTCCCAGGTCGAGTCTGCTCTTCAAATAATTGTTCAACTTGTGAAGCAGTGTTCAGTCGATCAGATGACAATTCAGACCTTGAGTTCTCCAAAACTGACGACTCAACAGATGTGTCTGGCTGCAATGAATTGTCTCCTACAGGTTGAGCATCACTAAACGGCACAAAACATAGAGGGGTCTCGGTTTCCGTTGCCGCAATACCAGTTCTCACCCAATTGTCTGCTGCTGAAGGGATCGGAACCTTTTTGGTATGGGTGGCATGCACCCAGTTCTTTCTGCCTTCCAACCGAACTGCAGTCCTTGTAGCCAGCAATACTTGGAAGGGACCCACAAATCTCGGCTCCAAGTTGCGTTTTCTGCCAAAATTGCGGGTAACAACGCAGTCACCAGGTTGGATCCGATGTCCAGGACCCTTTGTCTGTGCCGGTAAAGCTTCAAAGACCTGTTGATGAATTAACCTCAGTTTAGCAGTCAGATCATGAAGATAATCAATTAACATTGGATACTGAAGACTATCAAAGGCCTTAGGCCTCAGGACTCCCCAAATGTTTGCAGGGCGGCCGAACACAATCTCATATGGGCTGAGCCCTACTCGAGAGTGCATAGTCGCCCTGGTCGATAAGAGAGCCAGAGGCAAGGCATCAGGCCATGACAAACCAGTCGTAGCTTGTATCTTCGCAAGTTTCAGCTTCAGAGTACCATCGTACCCTTCAACCAAACCCGCTGCCTGGGGATGATTGGCGCTATGGAATTTCTGTCGAATTCCAAGGCCCTTACACACACTCTGCATCACGCTTCCCACAAACTCACTTCCGTTATCTGACCACACAATCCGTGGCATCCCATACCGAGGAAAGTATTCCTTCAGTAGGACTTTCGCTGTGGACAGGGCAGTATTATCCTTAAGAGGATAGGCCTCGATCAATCTGGAGAACGCACAAACCACAACTAAAACGTACTTCAGATTATTGCATCTCTCCATATGGATGAAGTCCAGTTGGATAACCTCAAAGGGACAGGCAGGAGGAGCAAAATGGCCGGGTGGAGTGGGGGTGCCCTTGCCAGGATTATGCATCAAACACACCATACAATTCTTAACCACTCTCTCAGCACATTTAGCAATACCATCATTCTTCCATACAGGGGACAACAACTTACATATACCTTTCGCGCTAATGTGTGACAAGCCGTGGGCCATAGTCACAACGGCTAGCACATATGCATCCGGTAACATCCACCTCTGACATTCCGACAAGTCAACCCAACATCCATGCGTGTCTAACTTCCCCGTGCTTTCTTTCCACTTGGTCTTTTCAGTTTCAGTGGCCTCATTCTGAATTGCTTTCACGCTCTCAACAGTGTCTTCACACATACCAGTCTCCGTCGGCCACCTCACTGAACTCGTAACATACATTCGGGTTGCAAGAGTCTTAGCCGTTTCCTTAGCAATCTCATCCGCAAATGCATTACCACGACCAACATCATCCGTAACCTTTCGATGCGCACTACATTTAATGATCGCCACCTGTTTAGGCAATGTAAGTGCATCCAAAAGATCGTTCACGAGCTGTCCGTGTTGGATCTTCATACCATGCGATGTCATAAATCCTCTTTCTCTCCACAATCGACCAAAACTATGTGCAACGCCAAACGCATAATGACTATCAGTAAACACATTCACTCGCTTTCCCTTAGACCAAACACACGCTCTTGTCAACGCAATCAACTCTGCCGCTTGCGCTGAATTCTGACTCAATCTCGCAGTTTCCACAACCGTGCTCAACGTCACTACAGCATACGCAGTCGTCACATCACCATTCGGCAACTTAAAACATGAACCATCAACATACAAAGTGCCATCGGGGTCTATCAATGGAGTGTTTTTCAGGTCCACACGACCCTTCGTTTCTTCCTCAGTTCGTAAATAGCAATCATGTGGTGGTACATCATTTGATTCCATATTAGTCGGCAACAATGTCGCCGGATTCAGCACATTACAACGCTTGATCTGTATATGACTTGCCAAAAGTGTCAACTCATAACCGGACAACCTTGCACTCGTCAGATGTTGAGTTTTTGTACGATTCAGGAGAGTGTCAACTGCATGCGGAACCATTACTGTGAGCATATTATCCATGACCAGACCTGCGGATTGTCGAATAGACACCGCAGCTGCCGCTGTCGCTCTCAGGCAACTCAGCAACGCTCTAGCTACCGGGTCTAAGGTCGAGGAAAAATATGCACATGGACGCTGCTTACCACCAAATTGTTGCGTCAAAACACTCAACGCACAACCTTCTCTCTCGTGAACGTATAGTGTAAATGGTTTACTGTAATCAGGAGTACCTAACACAGGAGCTGAACACAGCGCATCACGCAGTTAAGAAAAACTGTTCTGACATTCTTCCGTCCATGGCAAAGGAGTCGAAACATCCTTGCACGTGAGAGCTATCAATGGCTTCGCTAACAGTGAAAAGTTCGGAATCCACTGTCTGCAGTATGACGTGATATTTAGAAAGGCACGCACATCTCTCTGAGCTGTTGGCACAGTCATTCGAGCAATCGCTGCAATTCTTTCTGGGGTCAACCTTCTTCCCTCCTTTTGACAATAAGTGACCTAGATAGGTTACTTCTTGACAACAATATTGTAGTTTAGAAGGTGACACTTTGTGATGTAAGTCACATAGATGCTGTAACAATGATACTGTAGCAGTTCTGCAAATCTGTTCAGTGTCAGCAGCCACCAACAGATCATCAACGTACTGAATCAAGGCCGCACCAGCCGGTAACACAAACGCATCAAGTTGACTCTTAAGAGCTTAGCTGTAGATCGATGGACTCTCACAGTAGCCCTGAGGTGCGCGTTTAAACCTGAAGCTGCGACCACCTAATGAGAAACCGAATAGATCTCTGCTTTCCTCAGCAATCGGAATGCTAAAGAAAGCATTCTTCAGATCGATTACCGAAAACCATGACGCAGAAGCTGGAATCAGAGTCAGCAAAGCTGTAATGTCAGGCACCACGGGAAACTGTGGAATAACAATTTTATTTACCTCCCTTAAATCAATAACAAAACGATACACAGGAGGCTTGGATGGATCAGTTCATTTCAAAATAGGTAACACAGGACTATTAAACACATTACCCCGAGTTTCCTCGATGACATCTTTATCGATCAAATCGTAAATGATCGCTAATAGTGCTCGTTCTCCATCAAGAGAGATACAATACTGGGGAATGCGTGGCAGTCGCACGTTGGATTTCAATTGAACGACATAAGGTGGTATATCCAGCAGGCCCACATCATTGGGACCTGTCGCCCACCAAGACTCAGGAAGAGAACTCAATTCCGGTGGGAGCTTATCAGTCGACAAATACATAGGAGAGGTCCCTCTCTGACCCAACGTAAGCTCCACTCCCGCAGGAGAACAGTACAAAGTCGCATACAACCGCTTCAACAAATCCAGGCCCAAAAGATTCTCACCACAACCAGTAGTCAAAATCAAAGGAGCGTCTAACTCACGAGACCCAATTGTAAGGGGCAAAGGGCTAGAAACTGGATTGCTAACGGGGGCGCCAGAGAATCCAACGGAAACATTCGTTAAGCCAGACAAAGGCGCGCCAGGGAGTTTCGAATGCATGATGGAACTTTTCGCTGCACCAGTGTCCAACAGAAAAGGCTCAACTACGCCCAATGTGGCAACTGCGACATAAGGCCCTCTCTGATCAACCGGAACTGATACTACTCCCTTTCTTTGTCTATGGCTGTCCTAGTAATTACCGTCAACATCAACATCATGCTCGAAATAATAGTCATCCACATGATACTGTGCAGATCTACCAGACGATGAATCGCGCCGATCAAAGCAATTTTGCGAGTCTGATGAAGTGGCAAAACGCTCATTCTTATTCTGAGTAACACCGCGACCTCTACCACGTGACGCTTGTTGAGGACCACTACGACCTCCTCGAGCCGAAACACCATTGTTTCGGTCACGCAAAACTGGACAATTAAACTTCAGGTGGCCCTCACCCCTACAATATGCGCATTGATTATACCCCAGCATAGATCGAGGTGTAGAGGAGTCAGTACGCGACTGCGATCTAGAAAACTGTGAGTGTAATCGATTTTGCTGTTGCGAGTCATTTTGATTCGAGCGCGGAGGATACGCTTGCTGCAATAAGACCTTAGTTTTAAGATCCTTCGTTTTCTTATCTGCGCGTTCGCTTTCTTCTTTCTCTCTATTTTCGTAGTATTGGGCCGTGGCTAATATTTGAGCAGTGGTAGAAACGGCCCACGAACTTTCAGAATTCTTCAATTTGTTGCTTAGTTCAGGCAACAAATTCGATACAAATTTATCAACAAACAATCGCTGACCTCCCTCAGAGCTCATATCCTGACCACTGTGATCGATGAATGCCTCCTCAAATCTCGTAAAGAAATCGGAGACACTCTCGCCCTTCTTTTGTTTGCACGCTGACAGTTTGTCCCAGTTAACTCTTATTGCTGGCATAAGCGTCTTCATAAGTGTAATTATCCTCTGGGGCAGATTCTCAATGATCTGTTTAGGTTTAGACCCACCAACTTGCCGTCCGTCAGCCGCCGCAAGAGCAGCCCAATCACCGCCTAACTCAGCTGCGTGATTCTCTTGACGGATTTTCGCCCAAATCGGTTGAGGTACTACGTTACCAAACAACATGTCGATATCGGCAAGGTTCATAACAGTAGCATCCACTAATTGGGATAACTCCTTATAATAACCTGCAGGATTTTTGCGGGGGTCAGGCAAAGTTTGCTTTACCTGCAAAACTTCCGATCGCTTCCATGGGAGGTGTATCCAAACTCTCTGAAAGTGTGGTAGAACAGCAGGATTTGCAGCAGGATCACCTGGCATCCATACTGGGTGAACTTCCCGCATAGGATACTGACCAGGTTGTGCCATCCGCTCCTCAGTTTCGTCCTTAAACAATGCTCGAGGTTGTACTGTAGATCGAAAAGATAACAGACGCTCTAAAGCACGTCGGACATTACCACCCACAATCATACCATTCGAAAACTGATTCTGAAGTTCAGTCATCTCGGGCGGTACATTGTCTACCGCATCATTATCCCACTCTTCTCTCAAAGATTTACACATTTCCTCGTACACAAATCTTTGTGTGGGCTCATTAAACTGAGAAAACGTTTCGAAAACTATACGCGAAGTGTACTTCGCAGGATGCCTAATCCATTTACGCGCCATTTTCACTAACGACTCACTTTCTCTGCCATCGGGAATTTGACTGCACCTCTGAGAGACATCAGAAAGATCGGACCCGAGTATTGGTCCAAAAAGTGGAGAATAGAGATTAGCGACAGCATTAAATATACGACTACGAACAGAAGGGAAAGAAGAAGGAAGTACAGGAGCAACAACATTAGGAGTAAACGTAGAAACAGTAGCAGTAGTCGGGATAGCAGGAGTAGTAGTAACAATAGGCTGATGAGGTATTGGCAAAGGAGCAGTAGGAAGAAGAGCGGGTAAAGGAGTAGGGACAATTTGCGGCACAAGGGGATTCGGAAGAACAGGAGGAACGACAGGCTGACCAGCAGCCGCCAGAACAACAGGTTGAGGAACAGGAGGAATCACAGGACCCATAGTATCTGGTGCATAGGGAGGTGGTGAGTTCAATAGATAAGACAATAATGGATCCTCTACCGCTTCTTCTCCCTTCTTATCAGAACTAGACGGTAAAACCGGAAAACATTTATCCACCGCCATATGATGCAGTCTAGCAAAAACTTCCTGCTCCTTCTCGTCTTTGTCTCGCTGATACTGTTCTGCATTTCGCATTACCGTAATAACACCTTCTCTCTTATTTTTCTTAATCTGTTTGATTTCTTTATGCTTGGCCTCTTTATGCCATAACCGAAAGGAATCAAACATGGCCGGCCTAGCCTTCTTTTTAAACAATTTAGCTTCAAGATTATCTAATATTGCAGTTTCTAAACTACCATGTGGTGGCCAACTAAGAACACCATCATTTTTAGTGTAACGAATCCAGTATTCATTATATACGATAGGACCTACTCCGTGGCGACTATAGAGCTCATAAATTGGAGTTCCAACTGGAGGTATCGGACATGAATCCTCCAGTCGGGAATCCGTGCTGCAACATTTAAGGAAACCAAACAAAGTACTACGGCCAGGCATCGTGCACACTAACCGAGTTTACAAACTTCAAGGGCTATCGAATTACGATGTCCTTGCAAAAAATGCAAGACCCTCGGTTTTTGGCAATTGCAATTGTCAAATAAAACCCAACAACTAAGAACCACAAATGCAATGGAACCATGCAAACAACCAGGTTTAACCAACTTACAAAAAATACAAAGTAACCGTCCCAAAAAGGAACTACAAAACCATGGACTCTGGGAGCGACCCACAAATACTTAACTGAAAGAGCAATGGCGTCACCAGGAAGGCCCGTCTATCATCTCGCCGTACAAAGGACTACGCCAGGCGCCAAAACAGGTCAACAGTCAGGGCATCAGTCCGTCGCAGCCGTCAGGAGGCGGGAATCTTCGCGGGAAAAGTCTTCGGGCCACTTATTTCGACAACTGGATCGATGAAGCGGGGTGCACCTTCCCTCGGAGATTTCACACGAAGTTCCTCACGATCGTCGGGCTTTGGACCGGTACCACTGATGTCGCCCCACGTTGGGCGCCAACTGAAGGACTGGGCTATTCTAAGACCCAGCGGTGCCAGGGGACAACACCTGAAACCTTCGTGGGTTACCTGTTCCGGCGTACAAAACACAGAGACACGGGACACTTCCTGCTGCGTCAAAGATCAGTATTTATTTACTGCAGGGATACAGAAATCGCAAGAAGTACACAACGTGTAGGTTCTGAGAGACTGCTTCAAATTGCAAAAGTGGATCGCTCCTTTTATACACATTTTCGTCATTGAACAACATGGCAAACAAAAGGTTACAACTCAGTTCCCACAGTAAACTTCAAAAGGGTCGCATTCATGTTTTCAGAAGCCCGGAACATAATTACAGCAGCATTGCCAGTTCCCAACTGTAAAAGCGCATTATCCCCACATTAAGCACATTCCATTCTGACTGTAAACGAATTAGGAGAAGGGACAGAAACAGGTGCAGAGGAAAAACAAGGATGCACAACAGATTGGAAAAGAGTGTAGAGAGCAATATCGGAAACTTGATTGCAGGATCAAAGGACTCGTGCCTAATGCATGCACGACTGAAACAATAGACTAGCACGGCAAGATGAGCCTCGAGCGGAGCCATCTGCCCTTGCAGTGTCATCCCCCTCATCATAAAGACACCTTCAAAGGAACACGTGTCCTCCGCGAAAGCCTGGGAATCCCAGGGTCACGAAGCGGACAGTGTCCGTTCGCTGACTACTTGAGGGCAAGAGACAAAATGGATGCCGTATCTAAAATGGAACCCGAGGGTTCAGATGGACACACCCAGGAATGAGACGAACCGTACATAGTAGCGTAGCGAAAACGCGTACATCCACTAAACTCGTCATTTGCGGTTCGTAGATACCAAACTCGTCCATATTCGAACAAACCCAAAAAATGTCATTACGATTCTCACGGAACCTCAGTAAGGCCTCCTATGCCTGGAGCGAACTTCCTTTTTTTCTCAGGTCCACCTCTGATCTCCTCTCCTTTAGAAGAGGTCTGAAGACCTGGCTGTTCTCAGTCTAGGCACTCACATCGCTTCTGGTTATGAGTTCTGTTCATTGCCTCTCTAGACACTCTGCTATAGCGCCAGAACACCTTCGGGTATTAGAGCGCTCTATAAGCTGATATAACATAACATAATATAACATATTACCCGCTTGTGTGGGGTGGATATGCACTGCAATAATCAATTTTAGGTTTTGCAAACTCAAAACTCAGTGGGCACAGATGGTGGCCATCGATACATTTCATTGTGCTTTTGTTAAAGGTAGGTGTACCCCAAGACTTGGAAAACTGTGCCTGCACTCAGTCCAAAGTCCCATCCCCTAGCCATCAACACATTCCCTCTACAGCCCTTACTCATTTGAGGCTGGATCAATCAGTAGAAATTATTACAATGTTGTTGGCATGTATCAGTATTAAATCTTTGGGCTGCATTATGTTAATAAATATTTTCAACAGAAACAAAGAACCATTTAATGTAAGTAATTGTATTTGTATTGCACTTACTACCGCTAACAAGGCATTGAAGTGCTTATTGGCGAGTAGCACACTACAGAGGAACCCAAAAAGGATTAGTGGTAGGTTAGTATAGAGAAATATAAGTTAATAAATTGAGCAGTGGACATGTAAGTCAGTTAGTTTGATTGAACAGAATAAAGGATGGTTAGAGGAGGTAAGAGTCTAGAAAGTGATATTTTGGAGATAATAGTAATAAGATGAGGTTTGGGATGAGTCAAAAGAGGGATAGAGGAGGGAAGAGTCTAGAAAGGGATATTAGGAAGATCATAGTAGTAAGTTGAGGTTTGGGATCAGTCAAGGAGGGATAGAGGAGGCAAGAGTCAAGAAAGGGTTATTAAGGAGATCATAGTTGTAGAATGAGGTTGGGATGAGTCAGAGTAGAGGTAGAGAATATACTGAGAGAGGTATAGGATTAGACATAGAGTAGTGCATTGGAGAGAGTTGACGTTGTTTTTGCTACAGTAGGAGTAAAGTAATAAATATATAGACACATAACTACATAGAAAGGGTATACATGTATAAGGAAAATAAAAAAGAGATTTAAAGTTGTATTGTGTAAAGTCCCATATGTGCATATATGGAGAGATAGAAACTCAAACGTTCACGCATTGCTGTACATGAAGCAAATGTATTTGTGAATTTTTGTATATTTTAAAATGGTATTTTAACCATAAGTAATATATACATTTGTTAAACAGACCTAAAGAATATCTAGATATTTTTAAAGCATATATAGTATATGTACAGTAGTTATCACGTGGTGTATTGTGACAGTGATTTCAAGATGGAGGACAATGTAACACAACTTGTTTTGCATAAGCTCAATTTCTGATGTATTCAAAGACAATGACATTCAAATAGCAGGACTAAGCGGAATTTCAATTATACCGGAGTCATTCAGAGTAACTTCGTCAATGCCACGTTACTCTTTGACGCTGAATTACCAATAATTATGCGATTACTCTTCCTCACGCAATTTGGGGGGGAAAGTCTACCTCAAGAGCACATTTATAGAGCACATATTAGTGCTAGTTCTTTCCATATTGGACGATAGGTAAAGAGATGTTGACCTTTAATGAATCAGTAGACAGTTTGTATGACTCACAAAGGGTCGCAAACAAAGAGAATGGGTCAACTAGATGGGCTGTAAAAGGCATTCATAGCTGAGGCCAGTTGACACTCAAAGGGAAAAGCAGCTAATGCAGTGTGACCCGCACACTCAAATCCCAGCACCATTGTAATCTCAGTTGCACCATTCTTGTGAGGTGTAATTTGTAGTTGTTGCTTCCCAAATGCCTAAATTGTGTAATCATGAGCATATGTCTTTATCTCTCTGCTGTATCCCATAGTGAGTGACTCTGTGAGGTAGGAAAGGGGCCTCACTTGGAACTATGTAAAGAGGGAGTGTGCAAGAAGAGAACAATTTGGCCAGGGAAAGAGTAAGGAAGACACCAA
This sequence comes from Triturus cristatus, assembly GCF_964204655.1. NCBI lineage: Eukaryota > Metazoa > Chordata > Amphibia > Caudata > Salamandridae > Triturus > Triturus cristatus. The sequence goes on from NC_140586.1 coordinate 749,481,287, forward strand.
TGGAGACAGGTGACAGAGAAACAAATGAAAAACTGTGTTTTGTGTTCTCCTCACTGACCTGTCAGAGGCCAGGAGTCTCTGTATTCATTAGTTTCCTTCTCTTCTCAAAATTCGGATTTAAAGGGAAACAGAGTAACCTTCACTAGCAGCACTAAATAACAAGCATCTGCAAAGCCATAGAACTCGCATTTACGCAAGACCTATTGCATTGCACGGACTACGGGAAGGGTGGAGGGAAGCACGGACAAGGGGAGTGCGGAAAGTAGTGCTCACAGTCTAAATAACACATACCATACTGTGTAACACTCGAAGTAAAGGGGCCAGTAGCCATGGGAGGGTAAAAATAATGACATGGCCATAATAAGGAGGGACTAACAAGCCTCATAATCAATCAGACGTCAGCATTTACCAAAGACAATGACATGAGCCAATTAAAAACAAGGGCGGAGAGTGGGCAGAGCTTCCACAGAGCTTCCACTCCATACTCCATTACTGCATGCCTCGCAAAGCGAGCATCGCATGCGTGCTGCAGCTATAGGCTCTCCTTAAAATGTGACATCCATATGCAGGTCATGTTTTGTTCAAATAAATTGGTCTGGGGGCATATTAGTGGCCGGCAGGACCTAGATACCTTCGAATACATGAGCAAAATCTAAGTGTAAACTAAGAAGATATGATATGGAGAAGCTGACCTATTAATACGCAGGAAGAAAGTACTATGCGAGAACCGGAAAGATTCTTAGAGCAGATCAGGCCTTAAATATGATTTCACTTTTACCGGTGCTCACTTTAAAAATAAGTGCCATGGCCCCCATCACGAGGCCAGCGCTGCCACTGGCAGTACTAACACAATTACTAACCACCACACTCCTACAAGTGCGACAATTCAGACTATTCTAGGCACACAACACTATATGGAAGGCTTGGGTGGCAAGTATTAGTAGTTTTTTATGTTTATTGAATTAATAAACAACTGTTGCTCATTTCTAAATTAGACACACAGCACCTCCATGTGCCAGATTGTCATAAGTGCTGGTGTTGACAATTAAGTGCCAGTGCCCAGCCTGAAACCACTGGCTCAAATGAAGCACTGAAGCTAAGCCTACATGCTTAGCAATCATAAACCTAAAAGGTAACATAGGCATTTATGGCAAATCATAATATCAGTTTGATAGAGCATTATTCAAATATCACCTTCCATGAAGTTTAGATGCATTCTATTACTTTTAGACTTTCTTCATGAATATTTACCGTTGCTATCACGGTGCACTGAATAAATATATGACAGTTACAAACAATAGATGAAGCCTTAAAGCAACCCCATGACAATGGAATCATCACTATTGTTTGGACATTAGCCAGAAAAGGTAAAGTAGGTCAACAATGAATTGTATGAAGATTGTTAGTGCTGCTAGAGCCTGGAAAAACATTTACACAATTACCTTGTAATCCTGCACGTATTTGCTATTGCAAAATATTGTCCACCACCTAATAATTTTTTTTGAAAAAAAATAAGCAAATTTGCCATACTGAATGCTGCACTAAGAACAAATGATGGCATTTTTAGTGTAACGTGCATTTTTAAAACTCCTACAATTGTATTTGGCCTTACTTTTTTACTTTTACTATTTTGCAGTGTCTATGCAAAGAAAGCTCAATAAGGCACAGTTAATTTTTCTCATCAAATTATAGTCGAAAATTGCTATGCATTTGTAACAGTAATTAATATATCTTAATTTGAATCCTATTACAAACAAGTTATACGTCCAAGGATTACTCATTCTCGGAACCTTCCTTTACTCTCATGAAGGAATCAACACAAGTCAGGGGCATATTCACAAGAAACTATCACTGAGTCAATGGCACTTTATCGCAGCCGAAGTTACAATAAAAATACCTCCCCATTCACAAGCCGGTTTAAACAGCCCACAGCACCAGTTTACCCGCGACATCAGCCGCAAAAAACATTGCCATAGAGGACCCGCAGAACTATCGCTAATGAGATGCAGAGTGGGCGTTCCCAAGCCAAAATCCGCGACCACATCACACCACAACATTCTCAACGACCAGCCACATCGCCGATAAAAACACAAAACAGGCGATAAGGCGCGTTAGCACCAGGAAATCTACACCTGCTCTGACCTGGTGTAAAGTCGGATGGCAGCCTGCACCACAAAAGGGAGACCAGCCCAGGGCCACACCTGAAGGGCAACAGAAGCCATGGAGCCACCCATCATGCAGCCCGGACACCAAAGAGGGCCACAACACCCACTGACACCACACCCAGGCCCGCAACACCCCCTCGGGACCTCCCCCAACCCCGGACCAAGAAACTGCACACCAACACCACGAATCCCAATACAAAAATTTTGCCTGACGTTGCACAAGCAGGAAAATGAGCAGACATGCGTGGCCAGGAAATGGAGACTCAGTCAAACAGCAATGCAATCACCAACACAAAACACCATACAAACAAAAGCCCAGACAATCCGTAGGATGAGTCCTAGCGGCTCCTCACTGGACAATCCGTAGCACACAGCCTGGAAGACCAAATCCAAGAGAAGAAGGTGTGCCATGCGCCCAACAAAGGAAAGAGAGGGAGAGAGTGAGGGAGAGAGACGGAGTGAGATTGCACAAGCAGCGCAAGGCCCCTCGGGCATCTGCCACCACATGACAACATGTGTGTCTGTATCGCCATCCGTACACCATGAGCCCAAGACCCTGTCCCAATCTCAGCGCCAAAGCAAAATCACATTCCGAAAATGCAAGTAGTAGTCAGACAAACATCAGGGATGAAAGCTCCATTGTTCCAATGCAGAAGGTGGGAGGACACCTGCACCTCTGACCTTGGTCCAGAACGAGCCTTGAACACCCTGAGAGAGATGTCATGGCAGACGGGGACGACTCCCACACCACGCATTCCCCAAATGAACTATCCGACTCATCCACACCCCACACACAGAAGCCCCTGCCTGTGGTACCCCCGCATGGCATGCCCTTGACACTCATGGAAACAGCAACCCACTCTCCTCAACTTCGCACACACAACCGAATCATTGCTAAGAGCTGTGGCATATCTTCCAAACAGCTGCCGCAGTTCAGAAGAGTGCCCGTTCCACGAGACGCACCAACGCAATGGCAGGCTATACCGGGCACATGCACAACCCCCATCATGTGAATGTATGCTGCATTTGTCTCGGCACAGTGCCACTGGCAGTGCTGCGGATCAGTTACCGGCCCAGCTTCCGCATTGCCTACGTCACATGCGTCCAGCCGTGGTTCCACTGCCGAACATGCACATTTGAGTGTCCCATGCATGTCTGCCTATCCAACACAACTGTTGATGAATTGGACTATGACTTGTGTCTGCGCCCCCTGTTGGACCACGAACAGGAGTGTAACCGAGACAGCCATGCATGGAATGCCTTGACATACTACATATGTATTGGTAGTTGTGCATGGGAGATTGCACAATTCCTCGTCTGCAGTGACCACATCGAGGCGCTGCCCTATTGGGCTTTGTTGCAGATTGGTGAAACAGCGTGGGCTGAGCACACCTGCCCAGATCACTTAATGGATTGACTTACCCTGGGGTTCCTTGAACACAACAACAATGTACTATTGGAACACATTGCACATGAAGCTGCATGGGCATTCATGGATGAGTAACTACGTTCCTGCAGCCACATCCGATAGGCACCCACAGCACATGTCCCAACAACTTGTTGCATCATGGGGATAGCTCACACATCCCACCACAAAACATGATACATCTGCCTTAGTCCGGGCTCTGGATGCATGTGCGTGGAACAACGCGTGTGTACACACACCTGTTCAAGGTGATGCAGGTCCATGCCTGTTGCAACCCAGCGTTGTTTTGGCAACTTTGCCAATTCGGACACACTGCTGGGGGAGAGCACACACATGGCAATGTAGCAGGACATGTGAACCTGTCGGACCCTCACACCTGATCACTGTCAGCAGAGCAGACAATCGGCACACTCTGGAGGCAGAGCACTATGCAGATCCCATGGGCAATGAGTCGTGCCCCCTCACACGGGGCAATGGGCAGATGCCAAACAACACATGACTCATCCAGCAAGGCAAGATGGGCTGAGAGCGTTGCCATCCGTGATGAATGTTGCCCATTTTAGCCCCAACATTTTCTGAACTTCGACATGTGCCCATGCTGCGTGTAAGTGTCTTAAGCATGTCCCTGCCTGTTGTGGGCCTTGCCTCGTCCGTACTGACACGCACATGCCAATAAAGTCTATGCAACTCCACTGGTGTCTAACTGTGAGATGTGTTGTTTGGATTGTCCACTTTTGCACCACAATGAGCATCGTCCCTACACAGGGAGGAACTGACTGACACATGTGCAATGGGGGGGTGTCCCTTTGCCAAGCTCCACCTCTGTGAGCCAGATCTTGTTATTGGATGGGTGCTGGACGCCATGTGCACTTACGTGACTTCAGCAATGTGAGTATGGTGTCCAACCCCTGACCATGTGGAGCAATGTCATATATCACAACAGAATGTGTCCACACAGATGTGTGTGAGTAGGTATGCGACATGAACTTCTGGTGTCACATGTGCTGTAGGACACCACTCCTGGCCTGCTTTCGTTTGGGTCAGTCCTACACACAGCCCTATCAATACATGGACGTGTGCCTACGTTGGGTGTTGTGAGATTGTTGTTGATGGGGACACAGCTAGTACTCACCTTCACAGTCACCCAATTGGCCATGTGTCTCAGGGATACACATGAGCATAGATGTCTGTTACCAGGGTGTACCTTCATGTGCAATCATTGTACCTACATCCAGCTATACCCCCACATGTGAGTGAACATAGTGATGACAAATCTGTGTGATTTAGAATGTTTCATTCACATTCAGGTGATTGCACGAGCCGGGGCTGTACATGGCCATCCAAGCCCACATCACATGGAAGCCCATTGGTGTGCAACCAGAGTCCTTTGGGGATTGCACAGTGATTGGGAAGAGGAAGGGTGCAGTCCGCAGCAGGATAGCTGTGTAATTGGCCAGTGGTGAAGAAATGGCAGTCCGTGTAGGGGTCCAGGCGAAATTTGCAGTGTTTTCCGGGGGTCACTATGAGGTGTTTCCCAGGCCATGATGCATAGATCATAACCAGGCAGGGACAGGCCATACGGTGGTGATGGCTGCTACTGCCTCCTTCCCCACACAGTAGTTCACATCCCCTTCTTACTCCCCTTATACAGGTTCTGTGTCTAGTGTTTCCAATGTGAGTGGCGAGGTGATGGCTGCATCACTGTTTACCACTGACACATCAGACTGCGAAGGTGATGGGGCAGTATCACTGTGTGCCACGGACACATCAGGGGTCAGAGCTGTGTGTGTCGATGTCCCCGCTGCAGTCATCTGGGAATGGCTCAGTGGCAGCAATGGCAAGATGAAGTACTGCAGGGCACTGAAGTTCCCAGCTACTACTAGCTGGTGTCCATCCCTGTCAGACATCCTTCCAGCCTGCATCCGCTCCATGGTCTCCATTGACCTCTGCATCTGTCACAACTCTGTGCCGTCATGGCTGGTGCCTGGCTGCCCACACAGTTCTTGTGTATGATTCATGGCACCAGCGAGATCAGCCAAGGTCTGTGGCGGAGCATGGTGCGAACAGGGGGTGTCCGATAGGAACTGTACGTGGTCCATGATGGGACTCAGACACTCACATATGGCATCGAGTTTGGCTGCCATGAGCTCGAAACCCACCTGCAGCTGTTTAGCCAACTCCACCTGGGAAGACCACACACGTTGTATGTGCGCCATGTATTGGTCAGGGGGTCCTGGGAGATAGCCGTGGTGGTGTGTGTGTCCTACTGTGTGGTCTCTGCAGGTGGTGTGGTCACCTTGAGGCTCCTGGGGGTGGGGTGAAGAGGCTGTCCAGTATCCGTTGGAGGGTATCTTGACATATGTGCAGGCTGTCCTCTACATCATCAGTGATGGGGTTTGTGTTCTGCTCTGCAGTAAGTGTCGATTGCTCCTCTGCAATGTTATGGGGAGATGCGGGTTAACAGGGTTTCACATGTATGTTGTTGATTTGCATATGATTACATTCAGACTGCATGCCAATGTACATTATGGATGTTTTGGGGGAGCTGGCTATTCGATGGCAGTCAGTGTGTTTTCCCAATACATGACGGATGTGTGGTGGTACCCGTTCATTATCATCACACTGTGTCAGGCAACTCCAGATGTGAGTGGACTGTTACTACGCACGAGCGGAATCTGTTGTGGTCTCTGTCCTGTGGTGCTGCACATTGTACCACATTGCCGTCGTTGCTGATGTCCCATGATTGCTATGTGTGTGTGCTGCATTGTGGGGGAGTTGCCCCTGCAGCTCTGATTTCGTGTGGCCTTCTCCCTTTGAGGTGGAGTGCCTTTGAATTGTGTGCTTTTCGGGCATGATTTGCTTTTGACTTGGGTCATATGTGCTCTCGGACAGATTTTGTGGCCAGGTGCATTGTTCGTCTGCTGCGTGTATTGTAAAGCATGGGTTGTGGGTGCACGTGGACATGTCAGGGTGTGACCTGCTCCTTTATGGATGTGATCCGCACTGGGCTACCTCCATGTCGATTCGTGGGCCATGTCATTTTTTTTGGCTGCTGCCATGCTATCGGACATGCAGTGTTGCTTGCATAGTCAGTGTGGGACACAGAGCCGCTGCTTTGCTGAAGTCGGCACATGTGCATGGGTCGGTGGTGATAATGGTGATAGGGGGGGCCCTCTGTGCACATTGTGGATGGGGGCCTACTTGGCATTTCTATGTGTGCTGCAGTGTGCCAAGGCAATCAGGGACATGTTCCTCGGTCATTGTGGGTGTGCAGTGTGCTACGCATACTTATGCATGTGTGCCATTGTGCCCATTTCTCCCCATCCTCCCATCCCTGGTCGTTACTCACCCTGTTGCTGTTGTGTCAGGTTGTATTGTGCTGTGTCCAGGCCCCCCAATCCTGCCACCATCTCCTCACTGTTGACTGTGGCCATCATTTGCTCCAGCTCATCCAGCTCCTCCTGTGTCGCAGGAGGCCCACCTCGCAGTTGTTGCCTCCCTGTTGTCGGCGAGCTTATGTTTGGTCTGCCTTTTCAGATCATGCCAGCGCCTCTTGACCTCCTCCAGTGACCTCCTGGACACTCTGACTGCATTGACGTTGGTTACAATGACCTGCCATATTTCGGTTTGGGTTGCCAGTGCCGCAGTGGAGGTGCCGAACAGTTGTTGATGTTGTTCGGTCACCTCCGTGACAAGGGTCCGGTCTTCCTGCGGACTGAACCCCGTCTTCCTCTTCCTCTTGTCCTTGCCCTTCCACAAACGCGGGGTTCCTGGCTGGTCCTTCATTGGGCTTGTGGTGTCGGGCTTGTCCTCTGCACTCGGTCTGGGTGCATCCATAGTGCTACGCAGTTTGAATTGGTTTGGGATTTTTTTTCTCTTTCTTTTATAGTGCATTTTCCAGCCAGATGCTTGGGATTTGCAGGCCTGTGGCTGGTCTTCGCTGATTTGTGTACCGCGATTGTCCTCATCGCATGATTTTTCACGTATCGCATTTTTGCAGCGTGGTGTCGATTTTTACACTGACATTTGACACGTTATCTGGTGTCTATCGCATGGTACCTCCTTGTTGTGAATTCCACCTTGACACTGGGTTATTTTCCCGCGATGGGCTGCGATATTGAAAGTTGTGTTACGCTACTCTTGCGGTAGTTATCACACGTTCTTGTGAATATACCCCATAGTGTCTTTAACCAGGAGGGAGAGAGGCTCTAAGTCGACCATCGCAGAATCAATTTGTTAACCTACCTAGATCTCTTGAAACGCTCTGAAGAAACAAGCGACTTTGCAGAAACATTAAAAAAAAATAGAATATGTGATATCCTCAGAACCTCAATAATTTAAAGGGTTCAGTGGTAACTATTGAAAAACAATGTTCCCTGAAAAGAATGCTAACTGCAAGAAAGGATGGACTCGGTTGCTAGCATAACTCATCCTGCGATACGCATCCTCCTGACGCAGGAGTAAGCTCTGAAGCTGCAGATCTGTAGAAAGATACATCAGGATTAATGGTGGTCAGGCGAGCTGAAGCCTAACTAAGCACAGCTCCAGAGCCTGCTATATTATGATGAATATCTCTCCGAATAGCTTTCTGCTGTCCGCGTTGGAAGTCTATAGGCCCATTACAAAGTTCACCTTTACGCCGCCACCATCGACTCCCATAATGCGCATCACATTTTTCAAAGACAGCGCATGGCATCCATCAGTTTCATCTTTCAGAGACTATCTAAAGTGAGATCCAAGAAGAGAGTAAATGAAACTCACAGGGTCAGGTGTGAGTGCACTGTGGCTGTTACTGACACGTGTGTATTGGGACATGATTTATGTGCAGAAGGCACCATCATCTTGAGTGATTTGCTCTTGATCAAGTTGAGAATTTGACAATGGACAATCGAGTAACTCTTCCCCTCAAATAAAGGAGAAGGTAAGCACCTTTACCTGACGCAGATGTAACTTCTTTTTCGATTCTCGAATATATGGATAATAACCTTAATTCTCACCTGCATGCGTTTTAATCAGGATTCCACAGAGCTGCGCTAGAACAAATAGAGCCACTTTCATGAATAATTTAATATCACAACAGCGCTTGGATGGATATATTTGTGACTGTACAGAATAAGTATTGTGCACAAGCATTGCCAAAGCCAAGAGGTCCGGATTTGGCAAGTGTGATTTTTTTTTTTGTGCAGAAATATGCAATAGAAATGAAAAGCTAAAAAGTGTAAAAATAATATTGAATGAGTTAAAAAAAATAATTGAAAGGAGAGATTAGCCAACAAGGCACTGGCCCTAAAGTGCACTAAATTTTAGGCAGATGAGCTCACATGACCAGGTACAATTCCATCACTTCTACTGAAAGAGAGGCAGTGGCTAAGGTGGACTGATGCTGTGTGCATCTGTGGGTGAAAGTAAAATGTGAATTACCATTTACCAGACCAACAGACGACGAATGGTGACCTAAAACCCCTCTATTTATGCATCAAAGAACTAATTTTATTGTTTATTTGCATAAATGCATGAAGCTGGTGAGACAGCTGTAGGGCAGACATACAAATGTCCCAGCTTCAATGAGCCACTGCCATTACGGACTTGGCAAGTAGAAATATGGGGGATTATTTTCATTTTTACCTTTTTATGAATCAGCATGCCACGTCTACCAATACTGACAGCACACACTACAGTGCAGCAATGCAGGTTACCTTTGCTCCATCTTCCCTGCTCAGTGCTAATTAACAGTACTTAATCAACGTGCAGGAGTGGTACATACCAGATGTCTTCTGCATTACTGCGCTGGCATTCGGCTTCATTTGATCATGTTGTTTCTCTTGCCTGGAAACACTCTTTTCTGTTTCAGTGCCTCAAAATGACCGCCTCATCATTGTGCACACTTCTGGGAGGAGGCACTAGACGAATATGACTTGTTACAACGCGAGCCATTACTCCGTGTGTCATTACAACGCAGTTGCGGTATGTTGGCGTCTTTTGGGGGATCAACATACCACTGTAAGTCTTCAAAAATGCTTCTCTGATACTTTTGAATCTGAGGAACACATCCAACAGGCACACCATGGCTCCCATTTGCATTGGACCCACCCTCCAGGAACTTTTATTTGGGTGGGCCAAGGATGCATTTGGGTGGGCCACTGCTGGCCCGATTTGTTGCTTATGTCTAGGCAGGCCTGCTTCTGGGTCGTTCTTTATCTCTCCTTAGTCTTACTGGGCCCAGGAAAACCTACTCTTTTACAAATCTCTTTCTAAATGTTATCACTATCAAAAGGTGTTTTTTTGTCACACAATGTCCCTTTGATGGGAAGAGGAGGTTTCTAAGTTGGGAGTATCAGGCAAGTGACACTACTCGGGCTCCCTCTGTGCGAGCCTTCAGGGAGAATCCCTCTTCATTACTACCTCCACCTCACCTCTGACTCTGCAGCGCACTCCCTTACAGGCTTGATTATCCACTTTTCTATCATCCCTCTCCTGTGCACCTTATCTCACAGCTGACCTTGCACCTCAGCTCCACATCAGCCACCATGCGGTTCCTCTTTCATTATTCCCGGTAAAAACATTAGTAAAATCACCTTCAAACTTGAAACATTGAATATAGCAGTGAATGTAATTAGCGTGCACTTTAAAGTATGCTCCACAGCTTTCCTAATCACCCAACTGTTACTTAAATAAATGAAAACAGAAGGCCAGGACAGGGACGGCTTTAGTGCTGGTGTGAAAGTCTTTTTTGGCACCCCACCAATGAATGACCTCTTCCTCAGACTCCCTCACTACCACCCTCCACCAGTGTCCCTCATCTCTCCGTAGCTCCCCCAATCCCCATGACCACCTCCTCGGATTCCCTCACTGCCACCCTCCACCAGTGCCCCTCATCGCTCCATCGCCCCTCCCCCATGACCTCCTCCTCGGATTCCCTCACTGCCACCCTCCACTAGTGCCCCTCATCTATCTGTAGTTCCCTCCCACCCCATGACCTCCTCCTCGGCTTCCCTCACTGCCACCCTCCACTAGTGCCCCTCATCTCTCCATAGCTCCACCCCATGAACTCCTCCTTGGATTCCCTCACTGCCACCCTCCACTAGTGCCCCTCATCTCTCTGTAGTTCCCCCAACCTATGACCTCCTCCTTAGCTTCCCTCACTGCCACCCTCCACTACTGCCCCTCATCTCTCAGTAGCTCCACCCCCACCCCATGACCTCCTCCTCAGATTCCCTCACTGCCATCTTCCACCAGTGCCCCTCATCGCTCCATAGCCCCTCCCCCATACCCTCCTCCTCAGATTCCCTCACTGCCACCCTCCTCTAGCGCCCCTCATCTCTCCGTAGCTTCACCCCCACCCCATGAACTCCTCCTCAGATTCCCTCACTGCCACCCACCACTAGCGCCCCTCATATCTCTGTAGCTCCACCCCACCCCATGACCTTCTTCTCAGATTCCCCCACTGCCACCCTCCAACAGTGCCCTCATCTCTCCATAGCTCTCCGTAGCTCCACCCCCACCCACTGCCACTCTTCACAAGTGCCCCTCATCTCTCTGTAGCTCCACCCCATGACCTCCTCCTCGGCTTCCATCATTGTCACCATCCACTTGTGCCCCTCATCTTTCCATAGTTCCCCCCACCCCATGACCTCCTTCTCAGATTCCCTCACTGCCACCCTCCAACAGTGCCCTCATCTCTCCATAGCCCCTCCTCCTCATGACCTCCTCCTCTGATTCCCTCATTGCCACCCTCCTCCAGTACCCTCATCTCTCCGAAGCTCCCCCCTCCACCCCATGACCAACTCCTCGGATTCCCTCATTGCCACCCTACACCAGTGCCCCCCCCACTGCTCCAGAGCCCCTTCTCCATGACCTCCCCCTCGGATTACCTCACTACCAGCCTCCACCAGTGCCCCTCATCATTCCGTAGCCCCTCCCCCAATGACCTCCTCCTCGGATACACTCTCTGCCACCCTCCACAAGCAGCAATCATCTCTCCCTAGCCCCTCCCCAATGACCTCCTCCTCGGATTCCCTCACTGCCACCCTCCACTAGTGCCCTTCATCTCGCCCATACTGGTTCGCAATATATTTTACGAGGGTTTGGTCTGGAGAAGCACAAAGTCAGGATTTAAAGAGAACTCTAGTGATTGGGGGTTGGCTTTACTGATAAAAATGTATAACTGCCCAAACACTTTTTAGCAACATTAGAATAATGAAAGACTGGAGAAGTTCTAACTATATCACAACACAAGAAAGAGAAGTTTGTATGCAGCTCTTTAATTACAGTTCATAGGTCACTGTCCTATGTTAGGATAGTAACTTCTGAACTGCAAGTAACACAATGATCTCTGTAGCAAAGGCAGTAAACCACTGTGCTATCCACATAAAATTCAGTTTATCTGCACTTAAAAACTACCAACAGACATTTGGTTGCTCTCCAGCAGGATCATAAATCACCAGTTATCTGATTTTTTTTTTATTGTTGTACATCGGTGGCAGATTCACTGCGAGGGCCGAGGCTCGTTTTTGGGTGGGCCTGGCCCACCCGACCCACCCGGTAGAACCGGGCCTGACCCTACCTATCCTTACACATCTATCCCCATAACATATACATACAGGCTTAAGGTAAAGAAATCCACACCAGGTTTACTCAGGTTTTAAACCAGGTAGGTAAGGGGGTACTGATTTACATTTACATGTGTGCATTAAGACAGCTTTAAGATTTCAGTAGCCATGGAAGTACATTAATAATTCACAACCTTTCACTTTGAATCTGCATAGAAATCGTATTGTGTGCTGCGAAAATCCGTGTACACAAAACGCATGCATATGCGTATTCAAGTCGTGACTAGGCCTGGGCGGTAAATTCCGTTCCGCTCGCGGAATTTGCGGAATTTCGGTAATTTTGCGTTCCGCGGAGAACGCGAAATTGCCCAAAATTCTGCTTTCCGCAACTTCGCGAAATTTTTTCTTGTTCGCGTTCTCAAAATGCGTGTTCGCGAGATATTTCTTCCCGAGCACGCAAACAGCAACTGTGAACAGGAAAAAAGCATCGCGAACAAGCAATTCCGCGTGTTCGCGGAATTTCTGCATGTTCGCGGAGATTTTTTGCCGTTTCGCGGAGATTTGCGTAACGCGATTACGCAAATTCCGCCCACCCCTAGTCGTGACGGGATGGGTGTTGCTTTTTACAGTGTGACAAATGACAAAAAACACATTTTGGTGTCGGTAAAACCACGAAACTCTCGTTGCTCTGTGGGCTGTATGCTTGTTTTAACTTATCATTGCTCAATTTGGGCCGGCGATTGTCTTGTCAGTGAGTGCCACCGACACTCGTTTTTGTGGAACGGCACACATTTTTCCCCATCAGATATTTAGGAGAGCAGGAGGGGGTAAAACATTCAAAGCGGTAAAATTGGAGGAGAATGACGGGAAACACCGTCATACAGGGTGAGAGTAGGGACCTGCAGGAGTGAGATAAAGGTGCAGGCGGTGTTAGGTAGTGGATTAGAGAGACATGAGGTAGATTTAAGTTTAAGCCTCTGCAGCCTTAGAATTGGGCGCATCGACATTTAATTGCACCGCCCGGGCTTCTGAGCCGAGTCCTGGGTAGCCCTGACTCTATTTTTCAAGTTAAGCAGTAGTCTGTACCCTGGCCAACTCTTCCAAGGATAATTAAAATAAATACCGCTATAGTTGGCTGTAATGGCATATATTATTTCACAAAGACAGTTTTGTAGGCCAAAGAAATTTGCCTTCGGAAAAGTCTTTACAAAAGAGATTTTTTTTTAATCACGAATGTTAATTCATTGAAATGCCAACATTGACAGAAATTACATCAGAGGACCGCTAACCCTCTAGGAGCATCACATGATCTGACAAAGTTCAACCTTTACAACCTTGTCTCTCGGTTTATCAGGAAATGACATCACTGACAAAAAGCACAACAAGATCAAAATCAATTAAATACTAAGAAAGTGGCTAAACTACACAAAATTGTACTTTGATGGCCACTTTCTTGTATGTTAGGTTACGTGCCGCTTTGAGGCACAGATATAAGATTTTAGACAGATTTGATGTCAAGTGAATTTTTACTCACGATTGGAGACTGACATGACAAACGCACGCTCAAAAGTCCAGACAACCAGATAAGGAGGCACAGTCTCGGAATAACAGTTCTAAGACACCCAAACAGCGATTAGAAATCACTTCAAACTCAATCTGCATCATAGACTCTTATTTTAATATACAGAGAACCCCAGAAATCTGACAGCACATCTCTCTCACGATTAGTACCACAACCCAGTGTCACAATAGAGAAATGTGAGAAAGTGGGTTATTAGTTGGGGGTGGATGGCAGTCCACCGCAAGTAATAATGGGGTATATTCCTGGCAGGTCCAGTGAAGGTTTCGATAATTTAAACATGAGCTCAACTCCTGGTAGCTCTGGCACGGAGCCAACAGGCTTAACTTATGAAAATGTGTAAAGCATTTAGAAGTAACAATAAAGCTAAACGTCAAAAATATAACATAATAAAAATTCCCACTTCATTTTTATAAGAATAGAGAATATTATAATGAACAAAATGAGTCCAAAAATGAAAAGATCGTATAAGAGGAACCAGAGATATGAATTTTTACAGTTTGAATTTGAGACCGGGGCAAAGTCATAGTTAAGGCTGACCGCACTTGATTGCCTGCCAGATACAAGGACTGAGTTGTCTTAATCAGGAATTATCTTCTTAGAAACAGCTCTGGACATCGATGGGTCATCAACAGGTTTCTCGGCATCAAAGGGAGCTGACAGAGGCCGAAGCAGGGCTCAAAGGTGACTGATTGCCAGAGGACAGGGTCAAGGCGAGAAACATTTAGGGTTCAAATACATTGGAGGTCTTATACGAACATAGAGTTTTTTTGATGGTGGTGAAGGAACCTGGCCCATACATTCTAGACCAGCTCTAGAACCTCTAGTAAATGGTACTTTTTCTCAGCATGAAAGCGGGGAGGGAAGAGAAGTCGTTAAAGACAACCAATATAATCACATTTTCACCAGACCCATAGCAGCCACAGACTACTAGGTAAGGTTAGTTGATTTATTACAAAGCCACAAATAACTGAACATACAGACACCTCAAGACGACGGTATAGAAATATATTGGGACCAACATAAAACCAAATCTGCGAATAAGGTTGAGGCGTTGCAACATGCACAAGAAAATTAATGAAAGAATCAGGATGCAGAAAATCAGAAAACTTGAGTCCAAGTTCCCCTGCATCGAGGAATGATGAAAATAAAGCATTTAGCTGTCACTACACGTGCACTAGCATGACATTTCTACTTAAGCATTATTCTTCGGGGCTGGATAAGTTAAGGTGTCAGCATGTGGAGTTTTTCATTGAAGTCTCTCAAATTCAGTGAGTCAGGTGGCATGCAGATTTTGAGACAGAGCTTACTCTCATATGCTCTCTCTCCAAAAGGCAGAGAAGAAGGGGGACCCTCTACCTAATTACAACTCTCCAATATCACCTGTGTTTTCCCAAGATTCCTTTCCGGTCATGCCATGCGATCAGACCACAGTCTTATAGGTACCTTTCCACTGGACGGTGATGCTCCTGAACAGTGACAAGATGACCTTGATTCCCAGGCCTTCACCGTAGAGAAAATAAAAGAGTTCTCCTTATCAGCCTTAACCCCCAATGTATCCTCTTCTTTCCTTGCCTGACTCCTAAAACAAAGACATTCTTCTAACTAACGAGGGTGCTTCTCCCAACTGTAACATAAACGTGAGAAAGAGCAAAATCCAACGTGCACAAAAAGTTCAAACTGTTAATTCTAATGTGAGAGCTTCCAGGGAAAATGCAATTCAGGCCTGCAAGATTCAGCTAACATAAGAGAAATTAAATATGAGCTTTACGAAATTATAAAGGATTTGAGACGCATTCAATTAATATTTCCAACTACATAACAATTACGTGATTAATAAACACATGGACTAATAAATGGTTGTCAGTTGCACAACACAAGTGTTTCAATTAAAGTTTTCTGCTGGTTACATTTGATTTTCCACATTAATTCTTCATGTATTCTACGTTTTGGTCTAAACACATCACATTTACGTTATTACATTACAAGATCGTAACACTTAGGTTGACAAGACAAAAGATTATGGGCCATATGTAGGTAATTTCTATTTACCGATTCCTAAATACCGAATTTTACCGATTCGGTATTTAAGAATCGGTAAATTGAATGTAGGTAAAAATCGGTGAATTTTACCGATTCGGTTATATTCGTTATTACCGAATCGGTATTTACCGAATCGGTAATAAGGAATACCTTCCTAGTCATTCCTATGGGCCTGGAGGCCCATAGGAATGAATGGGAAGCCATTCACTATTACCGATTCGGTAAATACCGAATCGGTAATAGGGGGAGCATATTCAAGGGTGGCAGGGTGTCACATTGACACCCTGTCGCACCCCTGAATCGTGCATGTGTGCACATGTGGCGCACATAGGGCATGTATGTCTGCCACATGGCATTTCTAGAAAAGCACACAATTGCTTTTTAAAAGGTATTCGGTATTTACCACCAACCTGTAGTTGGTGGTAAATAACGAATCCTTAAAACAAAAATGCACTCGCTTGAGTGCTCCCTACATAGGACTTAAGGATTCGGTAATTTACCGATTCGGTATTTTACCGATTCCTTAAAATAACGAATCGGTAAATTACCGAATCCTTAAATCCAGCCTCCTACATCTCAATTGCCTAAATACCGGTCGGTAACGGGAAATTTACCGATTTTCGGCCGTTACCGACCGGTATTTAGGTACCTACATATGGCCCTATATGCGGATGAGTTCTACACATGTGATTACAATACATCCCTACAAATGAAAATTAATTTTACACTACATCAGCGGCGTCTAGGAAGCTGCAGTATGGAGTTGAAGCAGCCCCAGTGTTGAAAGAGTCCAGCAGCAAGAAGCAGACATAGAAGGAGCTATGACGAAGTCAGGCTCACTGGGGATGCACCCTCAGTAAATTGGTTTGCAGGTAGATAGCAGTCTTCTGCCGGTTCTCCAGGCAGAAATCTTTGAAAAAGTTTATAAGTCCCAGCTTTTAGGGTAAGGCAGGAGTACACTCTGCGACTTATCTAAGGGCCCCAGGGCCTTAGGGACACCGCATATGGGTCAAGACTCACTCCAGTTGATGTCTCTAGCAGTTGCCAACAGGGCAGGTCTAATTGGAACTGCTCAGCTGGCCTCATCAGGACAATGGGATTCTTGCAGCTTTTTGGCCCTTAAGCTTAACTGGACGTCAGCCAACTGACCTTTGGAGTTAATTTCTGAGTCCTGGGTAGAAACAGGAACATGTCCATCCATTGGTGTTCTCCTTACATGTCACAACAGCAGGTGTAGTAATTCTTCTATCTTCCACTGGTTCTGAGGTGTTCTGAAGGGAGTACTGAGATGCCACATTTATGCTGGGTGCCAGTCTGTGGATGGGGTAAACTCTTGGCCACTCCATAACCAATGGGATAAATCTCCCAGAGGTGACCTTACCCATGTTTGAAGTACTTCCTGTGTGCTTTACTGTAACCTATCCCACAGTGCTCTTCTCTACATAAAACCAACATGGCAGAAGTTGTTGTCCTCTGTGCAGCACTCCCTTTGCTGACCTAGAGGTAGGGCTTTGATAATGGACAAACCCACCTTTGTGATCACTCCAAACCGATCCTGGGGCAACCTGTCTCCCACTGGGATTGGTGCCTGACTGGCTCGCAGTACAATAGAGGGTGCAGGCCCAGGCATGAGTTACATCTGCCTGTGATAGGTTAGAGGCTCTTTGAAGTTAATTAAGGTCCTGGGTACAGCTGAGGCGGCCATTCTGTCAGGGAAAGGTCAGTCCCTCTCCCTTTGTCTCAGCTATTTGAGCCACTTCACACCTAATTTAGGAGCCACCAACAGTCAGGCTACACTGAGCACTGGCAGACGTGGCTCAGGCAGAAAATTGACAACTTTCTAAAAGAGTCATTTTCAAAATAATAATCTAACTTCCGACTTGACCATTAAGTTCGATTTTAATTTATCATTAGAATGAGTCCTTGAATCATTGTTCTAGATATTGCCAAGCTGAAGTTAAGCATTATAAGGAGGTATGATGTAAACCAGTGTTTTCCTAAGGGAGAGTCAGCCTTACCACACTGACAAACAACTTTTCGATTTTTCTTTGCCAGGACAAAACTACACATGCCCTACTTTTTAAATATGCACCCTGCCCAAAGGGCATGTAGGGCCCACTTTAGGGGTGACTTATAGGTATTAATAAATATGTTTTAGACCTGGCAGAAGTTTTTTTTTGCCAAGTTTTAAAACTGACCATACAGGCTTCAGGGTCAGGCCTGGAGACAGGCTTTGAATTACCACTTCAGTGGTGGCACAATTTGTGCTACAGTCCACTAGTGACATTTACCTTACAGGACCTGGGTAAACGTTTGTACATATACTAGGGACTTCTAGGTAAGTTGTGTAGACCAAACAGGAGCAGTGGCGGATGCCTCGGAAACGGGGCGTTGAGGCAGGGGGAATTGATTAAAATAAAATGTAAAAAAATATAAACTTACCTTCTCCGCCATGCCGCTGCACGCTTCACCCTCTGTCCTCTTCAGACCTGCTGCAAGCACCGGTCCACATTAACCATTTAGGAAACCTTGGGCACACACTATATACATAAACGGTTGAATTCCGTACAGTAGTAACTATTGATTTACACAGTAGCCCTGACGAAGTCGCTAAACCGATGAAACACGTGTTGGCTATGTGAACAGCTAACAAGATCTACAAATAAAAGATCTCTGCTGACGTCAAATAATGGGATATTTGCATTATTCATATGAAGCAATACCTTCTTGTCTATGATACTGTATAAATCAATAGTTACTACTGCATGGAATTCAACTGTTTAAGTGTATAGTGTGTGCCCAAGGTTTGCAATTTATGTACAGGGCTCCCATAGAGGGGGTCTCATCAAGGGAGCGTAGGGCAAACACTCCGTCCTTGTGTGAACCACTCTAAATTCTCTTTTCTGAAATAATTGTGTCTTGCTATCAGGTGAGCATCAGCTTCTAGACCCCAAATTTAACTAGGCGATTTTTTTTAACCATTTAGGGATGGCAGATTTTTTTTTGCTTAACAAAAAGTGTGGGAACTGGCTTTGTGAAATGAAAAAAATATAGTCACATCGGCCCCCACAAATCCTGCCTACATGTAGATGTCCTTTCAGGTAAGTTTAAGGGTGGTCTACAAGGTCGCATTCAGAAGCAGAGCCCTGGTCATCCGTACCCCTGGGGCTGCAGAGTAATGGCCCAGGAGAAAGAGGAAAGGAGTGATAGAGCGCCATGATATTTTGAAAATTGTAGGGGTGCATCATAATCGAGAGTAGTCCGCACCCATATATAATCAAGTGTGGTATTAACCAATGATCATTAGAAGAGTAAACATAATAATGAATAGTGAGTATAATGTTAGAAATGTAATCAGTGTTAGTAAAGAGGGTAAAATGATCTTTAAATGTAACTGCCTATTGCAAAGTGCCTTACGAATGAATTTATGTGTAATGTAATGCATTAGATTTAAATGTGCAAGATATTAAAGTCTGCACGTGTAGGAATGATTACTTATAAACTAAATGTAATGAAATATGGTGATTACAGATGCAACATTTATTAATATGTTGAGTTTTGATGTATAGAGGCCAAAATGAACGCCCATGTTTTGTTATGAAAGACCTACTCACGTTCCTTATGTTAGCTGAATTGTGCAGGCCGAAATTAACTTTCCTTGTGAAGGCTCTAATTTGGAGGTCAGTGAAATTCCTGTGCAGGGAAGTGCTTTCTGTTCTCAGGCTTCTGATGTAGGTGCAAGGACATTGTTCTCGTTAGCTAAGACTAACTCTTTTGTTTTAGGAGTTAGGTATGGAGGAGAATTGTTACACGAGTCTCCAGGAATGCTGATAATTGGAAGATGCTACTTTCTGCGCCGAGGGAGCCTGAGACTCAAGGACGTTTCAACCGTTATTGGACGAAACACAGGTGTCAATGGAAATTTACCCTCAGGAGGTGTCCAGCCAGAAGAGGTGTTACGGAGGCGTGTCCTCCATGTTGTGCATTTTGTATTAGGGGCAGTGCTCCAAGGGGAGAGCGGCAGAGAAGAGGCAGATGAGGGTAGAAGGAAGAGATCGATATTGAGGAAGGAGACTTAGAACGAGTTTGGTCGTTTTGGCTACTGATCCCTTCAATGTGAGTGTACTTCTTAGGAAGTCTTCACAAGCTGACACCTTTTTCTGATCTTGCTTGGGAGATGCTAAGTAGGGATGTCACTTTAGTGGTAGAAAAGGGACAGAATAATTAATTCCTTCGTAGATATCCATGAAGACTGATTTGGATATTGGAGCAGTTATCTTTTGTTTAATATCTTTAGAATTCATTATTCTTTTTATGCTTCATCGAATTTGGCTGTTGCATAGACTAAACTTTGTATTACTACCCATGTATTTTCTTAACCTCGTTATGAGGTGCTTGTATGTTTAGTTATTTTTAGGTCTCGCCTGACCCAGCGCATGCGCTGGTCTGGCAAGACATTTTGAGAGGGCTCCAAAAAGTGCTACCAGGCCAGCCTAGAGCTACAGTGCATGTGCGCGGGCGCACGCGCCGTGCTTGACAGCGATTACTTTCACTTTTGCGGCCGCTTTGATGTTTGATCACGATCGCAATCACTTTCACGGCCGCTTGTTTACATTTAAAGCACTGCCAGGGCCATTGATTAATACGATTGACAAGCTCCAGGAGGATACCAGTACATATTACTGTTCTGGGACCACTGACGCTCGCTGCTACCTGGGGTCATGGGAGCATACAATGCCTTGGTCATAGATTCCGGTGCTGCAGGTGCATATACCGTCTGTGCCATTAACTCATTAACTCATACTGCTAGGCGCTAATGAGATACGTCTTTTTGGAAATGAATATTGCTGGCATTGCCTTGCTGGAGAGGTTCATGTTGAGAGGCAACAGATATTTGGCACATGCACTTAACACACATCCTGATATTACCCATTTCGTGTCATTTCCTGTAACATACTTTACTTTAGTAACTTGTTTTTGCCATTTCTTGTGATGCCACTACAGTCAGGTCGTATTAGTTCCTGAAATGTCACTGTGTCAATAATGCTCTCCTGGCGCGTGTGCTGCACACTGAGGCTTTTCCTATGGATACTGACAGTAAACACAAAGACACCACAGTCCATAAAGTTATATTAAGTGGGATCCCAGTCCAGTTACTCGAGGGGGCAGGCTGCAGCTTGTCTGTCCGATAAACCTAGTCTGACTCCGGCTGCTTCTGGAATCAAACCGTTTCACAATCACAAGGCACTCTTCCTTCCACTAACCGCTATGTTAAAAGAATGGAATAGAGCACGAAGGCCATTAGCAGGGCTTTGCAGCACTGTCGGGCTGGGGCACTGTCACACGCTGACTTGAAAAGCATGCTTCAGTTCTTGGAACTGTGCAAACGTGAGAGGTGAGGCCCGAGTCAGAGTGGCAGTTACCCGCCATGGGGAAGGTCACACTTGTCAGGCCATGCCATGCTGGATGTAAGTGTGCCGCATGCGAGTTCAAGCACTTGTAGCCTCACTGTCCAGACGCAGAGCATCAGGTGGCCAACCCACCCTCAACCTTAGAGGAGCGTGTGTAGGCTTCTGCATTTCACAGCCGTGTCACAAGAGCCTGGTGCATCACACGGAAGCTTCCCAGGTCCATGTCTGTGCGTGCAGCTCAACTAGTCCAGGGTGTCACTGTGCGCTGACGACCTTGCAGTCCTGCATGTACAGGACTACATGTCCCAGAATGCAAAGACTCGGACAGTATTAGTCACGCATTCAACCTGAGCGCTCCACATGTGCATATCAAGTCATGCACATTCTAACAGACATGCCAGGGCTGAAAGTGGCAATCCAATGGTAAGGTGCCAATTAACCAGGGCTATACATCACTGTCCTGCTGTTCACACTGCTAACACTCCAGTCGGGTATTAAAGCAAACACAGGAGTGTTTATCAAATAAAGTATGTGAGCATGAATAGGCTATCAAACTTCAAAATAGTGTAAAAATCAATTCACTTAAACCATGCAAAAAAAAAAATAACGTGAAAACAAGCATTGGCATGGCCAATAGGTCTCGCTTTTGGGACCTTATAAGTATTTAGATATGCAGCACAATATCCTTGGTGCAACAACATCAACTGTTGCATGGCTAAACACTTATAAGGTACCCAAGGCGAGGCCTATTGACTATGCCAATGCTTTGTAATAAATTCCCCTAAAACTTAACTTGGAGATAGTGATTCTTCAGTGTCTGAACTGATTAGTTATTGATTTCATCTGAATGAGTTGGTTCTCTCCCCTTTACACTCCACAGCAGATAAAAAGGTCCAGTCGGCCGAGGATTCTTAGGAGTGGTAAGAGATGGTAAGATAAGATAAGAATCTGGTGTTATCAGTAGCGAGATCCATGGATAACATCAAAGACATGGCCCATAGGAGGGGTGCTATCTGGGGGCTCATTTTTCCACCTACGAATGGACAGACATACGGGCAACATATAGGGGCTGTTTTCTTATGAAAGAGCCAGCACTGCCATTAATGTTACAGGTGTAGTTGCACTGGGACCAAGAGTGTGAGGGGGCCACTGCACCCCAATTATGACTGACTTACTAGCAAAAAGCAGTAGTAGGGCCTAGGTCACCCCTATTGCATGGGGAACAGGGCCCTAGCACCAGAGAAAGGGGGAGTGGTGAGATGTGGGGCTTCGTTCCCTTTTTGTATTAAACAAAGGGGCAGAAAGTCCACTCTGAGCCTCAGGCTTAGGAGTAACAGTTTTATATAGTGTGCAGAGGACGAAGCCTGTTTCGTAGGGCTGTATGTTTCATTGGTACTGCAGGTACAATGGCACTGAAGCCCAGTGGTGTGAGGGGCAAACTAAACCCCAGTTATAGCTGTTTTACTATCCTTCCTTGATTGCTTTAGGCCCAAGTTCACCCTTGCTGGGCCTGTATTTTTGGAGTCATACCAATGGCCCAAGCGAGGTAAATAATGAAGCAGAGGAAACAGTTTAGCTTGTGCCTCAAACACGTGACAGAAGGGGTATGGCGAAAGATCTGGGACCATTGTTTTGACAAAGAGCAGGGGAGACTGCCAGCTTTGCTAGTCAGTAGCTATCATTAGTGAAGCAGGTAAAGTAGGACTGGATCTTGGGGTTGAGAGGCCCACTGCATCAGAATAATGACTGTCTCACTGTCCAAAAGAGGCATGGGGCCTTGTTAGCATTAGAGCTGAGGAAACCATTGCTGCAAAGTGGGGGCAGCACGTAGGGGCTAATTGTTTTCTGAAAACGTCGGAGAGTCTGTTTCATGGCTGAAGTGATGGTCAGGCATGGTGGGAAAGGCAGAGGCAGTGAGGCAGCCTACTACTCAGGGCTGCAACTATCATTAGTGCAGCAGGTACAGTTACATTGGGGCCCAGGAGTGTGAGGGGCTCATAACCCCCTAAATTTATGTGGGGCAGAGGTTTTTGGCCAATGTTTGTTTTTGTGTGCCGTACTTGCTCTTTTACACTGCTCACATTGAGCGCAGAATTTGAGCAACAGAAAAGTACCCCTGAAATTATCTCATACTCCCAGCCAACTGTACTCATCCTTACCACTGCTGCGCCCCCAAATCTTGACATAACTGTTTGTGGGGTCCGACTTCAAAATGTTTTCCGTAGGGGAGCTCAGAGCAAAACCGTTTGAAGAACACTGGTGTTTTGTGTGCATGGGTAGTGTGTGTGTGTGTCATGTAAATGGGAGGCACACTTGAGGTACTTGCATCACTGCCTCTGATGTACAGTTACACTACGACTCCTTCCTTCCTTCTTTCATCCTCCTTCCTTCCCTCCCTTTTTGTCTGCCTGTCTCCTTCCTACTATTTTTCTCATCCTGCATCTCACTCTCTCCTTGATTTCCTCTATGTGCTTTTCACTACAGCACAGGTTGCAACTCTGCCTGATAAGTTTGGAGACTTCCTCCTTTTTAAGCTTAGAGCGTTACTAATTCTCATTTAGGGGCATATCAGCAACGAGGCGATATAAAATTGTCGCCGCTTTTGCATCTGTTTTCGGGCGAAAAGCGGCGATAATTTTATCGCCTAATTAGCAATGTCACACTATCGCGTGAAACCTTGCATTAGTGCACGGATTCTTAACGCCCAGCTTTGCATCTCTAATGAGATGCAAAGAGGGCGTTCCTGACCTGACATGTCTGGAGAAATGTCGCTAAGCGACATTTCTCCTATCATCAAGCCCCACGCTATGAAGCATAGCGGCAAGAAAAGTAGCGATAACGCCTGTTATCGCTACTTTCCTTACGCCTGCTTCAGGACTGACTTAGCCATGATATCCTATGGAAGGTGAATATCATGGCTAAGTATGTGAGGCCCTATCATCAAGCTAATGCCAAACTTCGTGAGATTATCGCTGGGTTTCCAGCGATAATATCACATTTTGCAGTTAGCGCTAGGATTTTTATCGCTTTTGAGATAAGCATTGCTAATAGCACACGATCTCAGCGATAAAAATCCAAGTTAGCCGGCGATAATTATCCTAGCGCTAAGTGCGCTTAGCGATAATTATCGCCGGTTGTTGCTGATATGCCCCTTAGTTTTAAATCTTTTCTTTCTTCGAAGATATACTTCACTCTAATGCAAGGTAATAGGTAAATATGACTTAAGTCTGCTGTGCATTTTAGGAATATACATGTGCAATTTTCAGGAGCCAATACCTACATTCCAAAGTACTTTTCCTCCTGGCAATAAATGTGTTTTAATGCCAGTGATCCTAGTCCCTGTGTAAACAACAGCTTGCTCCTGTCTCCCTGCTACTGTGATAATCTGCATTCAGTATTTGGAATGCAATTTCTGGTGCTGAGCTCTGCAGCGGGGCGTCATTAGCAATATCTCAAGAAACACACTCAAGAGAAAATTGGATGCAGATCAACAGGAAGATATGGCTCTCTCCTGAAAATGCAATTTCCAAAACATTATAAAGAACAAACACGGGAAAGAAAGGACAGGCCCAAAAGCAGGTTAGGAAGGAGAGTGAAAACTAGTACAACAGGTACAGGCAAAGGGAATGGTAGCTCCCCTTCAGGGATGAGATAAAGACAATAGGATGAATGGATGAACAGCAGGTTTAGTTAGACTGTGGTCAATCTAAACCATATATAAAATAAAAATAGGAACCAATATACCAGGTCTCCATGCAATATAACTTACAAAGGTTAAAAAAGCCCCAATGAATCACTATAAACTAGTATTGAACCACCTAAAACAGCTAAAATTGAGATTAAAATTTACATTTCAGTTTTCACACACACTTTAATAGCAACCTAAAGCACAGACAACATCCCAAAAATTTGGAGCGCGTCGTTTTGGAAAACCTACTCAGAGTAGCAGGCCAAGTCTAGTCATTATTGAAGAAATAGGTTATACTCCCTTTAACTCTGGTAGGAAAAGTATATTTAGGAGATGTATATATCCTCTCCAAGTTGGGCTTCTTTTCCATTACACTGTAAATTGGGATGAAGGCTGTACAGGTACTGCAGGCCATAAGAAAAAGGCTTATTTGTGGAAACAAAGGGCATCGACTGAAAAGGAAGAAGCTCAAAATATCACTCAAGAACAGAGGCTGGACCCTGACTAATCATAATAGGGCAAATGGCTGTAAACAGGTTGGAGTGCTACTGTCATTTAGGAAAGATATGAATCTCCTCCCCCACCCTCCCCCACGCTCCCAGATTGGTTGGTAGATATGATGTACTCTGCTCTATGCAAAAGTGTTCTAAACAAGGTTCTGGCCCAGAGATCTATAAACATAAGGTCAGATCTCAGGTTGGAATGGGATATACAAGAATGTGGTCTGAAATGAGTCATTGTGGCACCCTTCTGGGACCCTGGAGTGCTTCTTATCAGACCCACAGAGTCCTTTAAAACTAGAGGAATAGAAGAAATCAGAGAGGATGGGGAGATGCTGATGCTCCATGCATGTTTCTCAATTATCCATGTTTGAAAGATTTCTAGAATGCTGTGAGTAGAATAATCTCTGAGACCTTGTGGCTGAATATTTATTGTAGTGAATGCCCATTCCTTTTTCTGGTTTCAGAGACAAAGTGGGAGAGAGGACACTTCATTATGTGTCTGTTGTTTTTAGGATCGTTCTAACCAGAGCTGACATTAAGACATTACCCTCATCATTTATGAATCAAGAATGAGTTAATTTTTGGTTCGACAAATGGTACAACTAGAAAGAATATTAAAGATGATCTTAAGGATTTTAAAAAAGTAGGGATTACATTGGGAAAAAAGACAATCAAGTCCTCTCTTTTCAGGAAGTAGTCAGGTCTGATTGTTAAAAAAGCTGGAAATGTACTCCTGTAAAGTTATGCCTGGTTTGGAGTAAATCTCTTCATCAATTCACAGAGGGTATCATGCGCAGGCTACAAAGGTTTCAATTTCTATGGAGTAGTTCTGTTCATCTTGTGTGAATTTCACGTTACTCTTATGAGAAGGCAGTTTTTCATACATAAATGTACCTTGCTATGTTGCATAATATAGCCAATCGAAAGAGACTTGCAACGGACCCTGCAAGTGATGAATCAGATGACGATGGTGTTGAAAACCCTCCTCGAATATCACCCCCTGGATTTGATGCCACAAGAGCTGACGAGGGACGTCCCCACAGGGAAGATGCGACTAACAACTACTTTTAATATACACATCATATACATAATCTCAAAGAATGAGCACACAAAATGTAAAGATTAGTAAACACATTTCATTTTTTCTGCTTATTCACAGATTCAGATGAAGATGAAGAACAGTGTAATTGTCAACTATTAGAGCTGAGGGTCTCTAGTTGGTAGGTATCTTTGTCCAAGTCGGGACCCTTGCTTTTATTCAGGGTAAGGGGAATACACACTCTCGATAACCCCAGCTCACCCCCTTGGTAGCTTGGAACAAGCAGACAGGCTTAACCTAAAGGCAATGTGTAAAGTATTTGTACTCAAAACACACAGTAACACACTGATAACACCACAAATGGACACCACACTAGTTTAGAAAAATAAAGTATCTTTAACTAAATTCAACAAGACCAAAACGAAAAAAATCCAACATACATGTAGTAAAATAACACTTAAAACAGTTAGTTCCAAAATACAGCTTGTAGAAAACAAATAGCTCCACCTGGGGCTATTACGACATTGTGACAGCAATAAATCCAAATTATGGCCCTACCGCCTGTGGCTTTGGGCATGGAGTCACATATACCCCCAAACAAACAGTACCTTGGAAAATGAAGTCTATGACAATGAACGGCATTGTGGATGTGAGGCGTCAGTGCTAAGGTCCATGCTGGCTCCCTGGCTGCCACCGGGGACGTGATGCGTCGTGTTTGCGAGGAGGCGGCATGTCTAATCCAGGACAGGGGAAATCAGTTGCGCCGGTTCCAGTGAGCCGATGAAAAGTCAGCAAGTTTGTGGAGTCACCCTCAGCAGTTATCAGCACCGCGATAATAGAATGCAGGCTCTGGCGATGATGGAGTCGGTGTGAGCGCAGGTGTCCAGAATGCCAATAACTGCAGGCGTAGGCAGGCGTCAAAGGGCATCAAGGGTGCGGTGCAGGACGGGCGGTGCATCGTGCCCCTGGCCTCAGTGCAGGTTGCAGTATCACGGCAGCATCGCTGATGGCGGCGGAGATTGCTTTTCTTGTTTCTCTTAGGTTTCTCCTAGCTCCCAACAGCAGGTACAACCTCCAGTGGCCCAAAACTGGAACAAGCACCTCCTGGCAGGTCAGAACAGGAAGCCAGCACACACAAACCTTTGGAGATTCTTCATCAAGCAGGTTTCTCAGCAAAGTTCCAGTCTTTGTCCTTTGCTTGGCAGAAGCAGCAACTGCAGGCCAACCACACACAGCACACAGCAAAGGGGCAGTAATCCTCCTTCTCACAGCTCTTCAGCTCTTCTCCTTGGCAAAGGCCCCTCTTGAGTCCAGAAGTGATCTAAAGTTGTTGGGTTTAAGGTCCACGACTTATACCCCATTTTATCTTTGTTCTTCTTTGTGCAAGGGTCTCGAAGCCAAGTCCAAACCAGTTCTGTTCTCACTGGTGCAGTATAACCACAGGGGGTGGAGGCAGCATTGTGCAAGGGAGACAGGCCCTATTCACATACAAGGATAACTCCAGATTCAGCTCTGAGTCATACAGGAAGGGCCAGGCACACCTCAACCCCCCATGTGGTCTACAGTGAATGCACATCCCCAGCCCCTGTCACTTCAAAACCAGACAGTCAATCCACAAAAAGGCAGAGGCACACAGAAGGGTTAAACAAGAAAATGGCTACTCTCTAAACATTTTCAAACACACAATTTAAAAACCATCTTTACTAAAATACGTTATTAAATTCTGAGTTCAGAGAGCCTAAAATGTATTCCTCTATCTTCTCCCAATGAATACTTATACTTGTAAGATGTTACACAGTATCTCCCATCCTATTCCATGGGCCAGATAGCCTTACAATTTGCAATGCAATAGGTCTCGCATTTATGCTGAAGGTGTTATTAAAGATATGTAAGCTAAATTCCCGAAGTATGTTTTCAGTACCAACGGGTGTGGGGAGTCTATCCCCTGGCTTGACAGATCACTTTATTCTCCTTTTATGTTTCTATGTTACTATTTCAGATAAGAGGACATTTAAAACACTCCTGTAGGTCACTGCCCATTTCTCTGCAACAGTATGAAGCTTGGGTAACCTCTCTTTGGTAGGCATTCCATTCTATGCAAGGACAAAGGGAGCTCTCCTGTCAGTAGCACACCCAGAAACCGGAAAGTCCTGCTGCAACTAAATATATTTGCAGCTGTTTAGGATTAGTACATTGTAATTCCACAGTTTAGGGACATAATAAAAGTATCACTAGATATGAAGTGTTGCACTGGAATTCCGGACCTCGCTTATCCTGTCACCTGACTGTTGTGACCTGGTTAGTGACTGCGCCAAAGTGCGTGAAAGTGACTCACTGCCTTTCATTTCCTGCCATCTATAGCACAGACAGTAAATCAAAAGCTAAAAGAAACGTCTGAAAACTAGGGGCGATGACGTCGCCACACCACAAGTGCAGGAAGGGACGTTTACTAATGCAGTGGCTTTCAGTTGCATCAGAAAGCTGCATATGGAGAGGGCTGATGAAAAAGACCAGCTTTCAAAAATGCTTTATTTCCGATGTTGCAATCGGTTAGTACACATTTCTGTGTACTGTGCCATTTGAGAGATTACAGACGGGTTTGGTTTTTGATGCAATGTGAGGCGCCTTCGGCTGGAAAAGTGAATTTGCGGTGCTTATGTTATCTTTCAGCTTTTGCTAGCTTTACATTCATAAAGTCTTAATAGCTGCAAAGTTTCCCCAGGCCACGCGTGGCGTTTTCAGCCATGTGGTGTGCATTCGGCCATGTGGTGTGCATTTCAACCGCTAGCTGTTGTCATGCTGGAGACTGTAATAGGAAAGTAAAAATACCAGCCAGAACCAGCGTTCTAGGTGCTGCACGTTAAAAATTCACAGGATTTGCCAGGAGGCACATCTCCGAAAACTCACCTAGTAACATCCTATTTCCCCTGAATTCTTTACGATATGTCGGACGGGAGGTAAGATTAGTGATTAAAACCTTCCACTTGAGTAGGGGGGGGTGAACAAAACAAAAAGCAACATAAATGAAATCAGACTACAAAATGTTAACACTGAAAGCTACGGGTTGCATTCAAAGCGCAGCGCCCGTGAAGCGGATCCATGGCAAATGGCAATACAAAAGTAATGATGAAAGCGGGAGCCGCGCCCATGCATTTTAAACATATGAGCATTGCGGGCCATGGAGCAGGCGCCATGGCGAATAAAAAAAAAAGATTAAGTAGTCCCTGAACGAAATTGAAAGAGCCCTACTGCGCAACTAAACTGTAGTTGGTCGGTGCTGCTAGACATGAAACGGAAGCGACATGTCAGAGCGCCAGCCAACAAGGACCCAGGAAAACAGAGCAACACTGGAGTGGCCCAATGGAAGCAGCAGGCTCAATTGGATTACAATAGGTCTACCGGACAGCGCATGAGCTGCCTAGGCTCGACCTAAAAAAGTAAATTAGAAATATTTCACTATCAGGACATGTCACACACAACAGGACATGTCCTACCTCTCACATACACTGCACCCTGCCCATGGGGGTACCCAGGGCCTACCAGAGGGGTCCCTTGCATGTAAGAAAAAGGAAGGTTAGGCCTGGCAAGTGGGTGCACTTTACAGGTCGACATGGCAGTTCAAACCTGCCTGCAGACACTTCAGTGGCAGGAAAAAGATACATTTACAGGGCTACTTATGTGGGTGGCAAAATCAGTGCTGCAGGCCCACAGGCAGCATTTGATTTACAGTCCCTGGCACACTCAGTGCACTTTACTAGGGACTTACCAGTAAATCAAATATGCCAATCAAGGAGAACCAATTGTAATAACACTTTACACAGGGAGCACTTGCACTTTGTCACAGAATAGCAGTGACCAAAGCATCTAAGCCAGCAAAAACGAAATCCAGCACAGCATCAAAAATACAGGAGGATGAGGCAGGGGCAACCACAACAAAGATGCCAAGTCTAACATCAACCATCAACATATTAATTCGTATTTGGAAATAGCTTTTTTATGAAAAATAATAAAATATTTTTTGTTAAACTTAAAAAAATAAGCTAAATTATCTATTTTTCTGTTTGCACTTTTATCTTCTAGTAATTAGGGCCTGATTTAGATCTTGGTGGTTCGGTTACTCCATCTCACTGATGACGGATATCCCATCTGCCAAAATATAATTCCAATAGGCTATAATGGGACTTACATTTCGGCAGACTGGATACCCATCACCCTTGTGATAGGGTAACCCGTCCGACAAGATGTAAATCAGGCACAACGTTTTTTGGTGGCATATTGTGTGGTCTTTCCTTGTCCTTCTCCACCCTTCTAGTGTGTTTCGACGTTGCAGGATCACCAGCAGAAAAGCTGCTCACACTTGAGCCCTCTTCAGTTTCTCCTACTGAGCATGCTGCCCTAATTCTTACATTAGTTGTGTGCATTTCCTCTAAAGTGTTTGCTACATTAGCTAGTCTCCTTGCTATATCACGACTATGGTGAACTAGCTCTACCAGCATGTCAGCAATTCTCCGACATAATTGAAGTGGTCCTTCAACCAAAAGCCCAAATGTTTGGAGGTGATAGTTTATGTGCCTGTGATCATGCCAGTGGTCTGCAGTCTTGAGCCATCTCTCTGGACATATTCTTTATGGCCATTGTCAGTTCTTCAAAGTTAGATCTAAAAGCTTCATTACCTTCAAAAACAGTTTGGTCTAAGTTTGCTGTCTTCTCAATTCAGAGCTGCTTTCTTTGATTGTTCTAGTGCATGGGACTACATTGGAGCAGGCGAGGTTTCCCAGACTTCCCTCAATGTAAACAGTACAGTAGGCTTTAAAACCATTTCTTCTCCTTCTAAAACAGGAAGTGATGGTGTTGGAAGGTTTAGAGAAACTGCACATGGAGCAAATGTTGCAGCTCAGTGTTCTAATGAGAAGTGGTGTATTACCTGTTGGGTGGATTAACTGCCTCTGTAGGAATTTGAATCACTGTATCTGCAGTTTCTGGTGCTGTGTGATAGATCAGGTATGGTTAAAAAATATTCAAAATATTCAAAATATTGTTCTAATAGATCTGTTGGCATTGATTGTAATTTTGTTATAAAGTATGTCAATTTAAATCCTTGTAATTCTTAATAACAAGTACATTTAAAATATATTTGTCATTGACTATATTTAGACAGACTAGCAAGCTCATACGGCAAAAAGAGTAACTTTTTATGTAAGCATTGGTGTTCGGCACACGGCCTACATTATCTATAATGCATTTCATTGGTCTGTATGAAAACCTGAAATGGATTACTTAACATCTATGAATGTTGACTTTCATTTAATATCAATTTACCCTACTTGCCAAATAAACCTCATACTATTACCCCATCTCTAGGTACATCTGATTTCTCAAAATCATTACACCTATTCAGTATTAATATATTGACCCAAGTACATTGTAATTTACTGACATGGAGCATCCAATGCTGGGACTGATGTGTCAATACTGGATACTCTGGAGATGGATACAGGCTCGAAGGGGGGGGGGGGTCAATTAATTCTTCCAAAGGGGTAGATTGTGGCTCTGTAGTTGGTCTCCCAACTATGGCTGCAGCCTCCTGTCTCCTTGTTGCGACCTTCTCCTAAGTGTAGGAATGCATGTCATACCACTGCTCAGTTCTTATATAAACACCTTTTGGTGTCACATACACCACTTAACCTTTGCTGTTGTCGGGTCCAAATATGTTTTATACTACCCCAGGAACAGACATGGAAGATTTGCCAAACGGCTTCCCACGTCTGAGACGCACTCCTCCACAATATTTCATACACATTGATGGCTAAATTTGCTCTTCCTCTTCCTGCCAACCTTCTCCTGTGGTACCAGGCTGGGCATGGTGGTTTCCAGTGCACCTATGATGGGAAATAAGTTTTCTATCTAGTTTGCAGCTGAAAGTAAACATACTTCCTGAAATGGGATCGCACGCTGCTATTGTGACAGTCACTATTTGAGACTCATACTGATTTGAGATTCAGTTTTTAAAAATTGCAAATACTAATGAATCACAATTGGCCAATAGAGAAGCTATGCAAATCATATTTAGTGATTTCTAATTTATGATTTGGTAACACTAGGATTGGGCGAAAGAGTCCATCTTCTTCACTGAGCAAATTAGTTGAATGGGGCTTTTCCAGGCTCCAGGGAACATACACCTGTGGAGGAAGCCACAACCCTTGTGTTATATTTTCTCATGCTTAATTAAGTGAGGCTTCCTGCCAACATCTCCCAAATACTGCTTGTTGGACTTGGCCCTTTTTGCAGGGTCATCCCTGAACTTTTTGCCTTCCTCCTATAATTTTGCTGACCTGTTGTTGGCTGTTTTATGACTCTGGGCACTTTATCACTGCTGATCAGTGCTAAAATGCATATGCTCTCCCTGTTGTAAATTGATGTATGAATTTGTAATTCCATGGTTGGTTTGGTTTACTTATCAGACCCTAGTACACTGCACCAGGAGTGCCCAGGGATTGTAAATCCAAATACTGCTGGTGGGCTTGTAGCACTGGTTGTGCCACCACAGAAGCAGCCTGTAAAAGTGCGTCTAAGGTCTGCCATTGCAGAGCCTGCATGCAGTCTGGTACTGGCATGCTGACTGGGCAAGTGCACCCACTTGCCAATCCCTAAACCTTCCCTTTTCTTCATATCAGACACCCCTATTGCAGGCCCACGGGCAGGGTGCATTGTAAGGATAAGGTAGGACATGCCCTGTTGTGTGTGGCATGTTCTAATAGTGAATTACAGCCCTTTTCACTTTTCACTATTGCAAGGCTACTGTTCTCCATAGGCCAGAATGGGCAGTTTGATTATTACATCTTATAATCCTAACTGACTCAGGGAACATGGTAGAAATTCGAATTTAGTATGCCTGAATTTAGAATTATAAAATACATCTTTTAGTGAAGTTGGTTTTAACATTCTGTGTTTAAAAATGCCACTTTAAGAAAGTTGGCATTTTCTTGTCTAACCATTCAAACCTTTCTATGCTAGGCTGTGTATTCCTTGTCTGGGGTTTGAGTGACAGGGGCTGGGGAATTCCAGGGGGCTGGGGAATTCCCAGAGACAGGGTGAGTCAGCACAGGGCTGAATAGAGAGATCTCCATGTAGATGGGTGGGAGGAGTTGCACCTGGGACCTAAATAGGGCTGTGCTTTCCCTCCACAATGCTGGCTCCACCCCCTGTGGTGCGTCTGATGGCCCTGACCTGCACTCTGAAAGAAAAGAAAGAGTCAGGTAAACAAAGTGCTCCAGGACTGACCAGAACCGGTTTGAACAAGGCAAAGGCCCCTCTGCCCTCAGAGGACAAAGGATTTTGGGGTATAAGTATTGGGACCCTGATCCCAAGAATTTAGATCACTTTGGGAAACAAGAAGGAACTCTGCTGAGGAGAGGAACCAAGAAGAAACTGAGTAGAGACTATCCCTGAAACTGGGGGATTGGCCTGCAGGTGTTGCCTACTGCCAAAGAGAGGAGAAAGGAACTTTGTGTGTACTTTTGCTCAACTTGTGAAGGATCTCCAAGGGCTTGGAAAAGAGCTTGCCTCCTGCTGAAGTCTCAGGAACAACAGACTTCAACCACCAGCTCCTCAGAGTTCTTTGGAAGTGCTTGCTGCTGTTTTGGGGCCTTCTGAGGGACTGCGTGCCACAAGGAGCTGGAAGCGTGACTCAAGAAGGAGAAGTGTGCCGCTGTCGGAGCTGCTGTCGTCGCATCGCGTAAAGTGTGTCGCCGCTGCACCTGTCGCATCGAGCGGAAGCGTCTCACATCATCGAAGAAGTGTCTCGCAACGCGGAAGACGTGTGTCACCATCGCAGCTATCGTAGCTGACAAAGAGGAGAGTCTCGCATCGAGGAAGAAGCGTGTCGCAATCGCAGCCATCGTAGTTGTCGCATTGCACTGCATCAAGAAAAGCGCCTTGCATCCACGGAGAAGCGTGCCGCCATGGGAGCTGTTGTCATCGCATCACGTAAAGTGTGTCGCCGCTGCAGCTGAAGCATCGAATCGAGTCTTCTCACAACATCGGAGAAGTGTGCCGCATCTGGAAGATCTTCACGTCTTTATTTCTTTGCACCAAAATCTTCAACGCATCAACATCGTTGCAACACTTTCGTTGCCCTGTGTGTCGCATCTAAAAAGGTACATTGACTTAAAGTGTAGCATTTAAGAACTAAAGAGAACTAAGATAAATTCGACCATCTTAAACTAACAGTCTTGTGTATTTTTGTTGTTTTTGGTCTTGTGGTAAATCTATATAAAGAATACTTATTTTCATATAAAACCTGTGTAGTGTCCATATGTAGTGTTGTCACTTGATTACTGTATGTGTTCTCAAATGCTTTACACACTGCCTCTGAGATAAGCCTGTCTGCTCGTGCCAAGCTACCAAGGGGGTGAGCAGGGGTTATTTTAGGAGTGTACCCCATTACCCTGACTAGAGGAGTGGGTCCCTATTTGTCACAAGTGCATACCTGTGCCAACTAGAGACCCCAAAGTCTAACACTGATACCACATGTAACCCAGTGAGCGGCTCTAACAAACAAGCCTGGGATTCTGAGGGTGGCCATTGGGGATTTTGGGATTTGAAAGAACATTTGGAGGTTTGCCATTTTCTATGAGGAGTCTATGGGGAGCGAATACCTTCTTTGATGTTGTATTACCTGATCACAAGATACGCCTTACTTTTTGCTGTTGGCTCGGTTCCTCAGTTGTGTTTCTTCACTGGCAGTGAGGACGGAACAGGCTGCCACCTCTCTGTTGAGAATCAAGGCATCCAGTTGTGGCTGAACCTACTTTTAGTGGACAAAAATGGATATTAAAAGTTGAGGCATGGGTTAGAAATTATGGTACATGTGATATGAGGGACGAAAATGCCTCCATCTTTTGTAAACCAATCCACCCTATACAATGACCAAATAATACTTAACAAATATTTGCTTTGGATATTGTAGGACCTTTTAAAATGCTATCTCCTTGGCTGATATTTGTATTGATCGTCGATCACTCCAAATTACCAGAAGTCAAGTTTGGCATTGTTGTTCCTTCTGATTTCATTGACAGCGGCCTTCATCTTCCTATTAATGCCCCCTCATCCCCTCCTCCCCGGGATCTTGTCTAATCTACCCTCTTGATGATGATCAGAGCAATAGAGAATTGTTTTATCACAGACATTATCAGGCCAGTGATGACAGAGTGAAAATGCTAGCAGAAACAGGAAATTATCTTGAAGAGTGCTGAAGAATTGACTCTGACTGACTGAAATATTTATCAAGCACACTATTGCCGAGGTGTCTTGGCTCTGAGTGAGGATTGGAATTGGAAGCTCATAGACTAGGTTTTTGTACAAAGTTTTTAGTGCCTTTCTAAACAAGATCTTATTCACTTGCAAGCGTAGCTCTATCGGGAGGGAGTTCCATAACTTTGCCGCCTGAAATGAAAAAACCCTTGCCACCCCATCAGGCTCTTTTTATCTTAGGAAGGCAGACCAGTCCTAGACTGCCAGATCTTAGTGCGTGGGACAGTACATACCGTGGTAAAAGAGATTTGATATCCGCTGCACCTCCTCCATTTACAGCTTTGTGAACTAGGCATAGTGTCTTAAACTGCACCCTTCGTCGAACAGGCAGCCAATGTAGTTGCCTTGTGCCATTCGACGTCGGGTGGAGTTTGGGAAGATCCAGCAGCATTCTTACAGCAGCATTCTGCAATGACTGAAGTTTGGAGAGCTGTCTTTCACCATTTCCACCATACAGTGCATTGCAGTAGTTGATACGTGATAAAACCAAGGCTCCTACTACTGTTTTTCTTTATGAAAAAGGTATGAATGGCAGTATTTTTCGGAGAACCTTAATCGTGAAAAAATAGGCTGAGGTAACCTGATTGACTTGAAAAGTAAGTGTTAGATCCTTGACAATCAGGAAACCTAAGTACTTAGCCTTTTGCACAGGGATAGGGCAGGTGCCAGCTTCTGGGGGCCACCATAGATGATTCCAATCTGAGGGTTTTTGAGCAAATTCTACCACTTCAGTATTCTCAGTGTTGAGCTTTAGAAAATTTGTATTCATCCAGCTCATCACACTTGTGAGGCAATTTCGGAATCGTTCTGCTGTGACTTCGACACTCTGTGAAAGTGACACCACTAACAGGGTGTCATCTGCCTATGACACCAGTGTCAGACCTTGATCTTTTATCCATTTAGCCAATGGGGTCACATACAGATTGAACAATGTGGGGGATAACGCTGATCCTTGAGGTACTCCACATGGGAGGAAGAACTCTCCAGACTGAATTCCATCCCAGTAAATTTGTTGTACTATGGAGTACAGGAAGGACCTGAGCAATGTTAAAGCAGTATCCCTGACACCTACGGCTTTAAGCCTCTGTAGTAGGGCCATATGATTAACGGTGTCAAAAGCTGCCGTTAAATCAAGCAGGATTAAGACAGCTCTGCCACCTTCATCCATGACCGTACGAATCTCCTCAGTTGCCATTATTAAAGCAGATTCTGTAGAATGTCGTGATCTAAAGCCATGCTGAGAGGAGTCCAGGATAATATTAGAATCCACATACTCCATCATCTCCTGGTTCATGGCATTCTCCAGTATTTTTGACGGCAGTGAGAGACAGGATTTAGGTCGATAGTGCTTGGTGTCCTTGGGGTCCAATGAGTCTTTCTTTAAAATGGGTCTTATACAGGCCTTTTTTCATCTCTGTGGAAAGACTCCGGATCTTATGGTCTCATTAAAGAGAGGGGTCAAAACAGCAGTTATCTCTTCTGAGGCCAGATGTGGTATGTAGGGGGGACATGGGTCAAGGGGTGAACCTGACTTATTTTGACTTAACAGGTTGGTTACCTGTTGTTCACTAAGCAAGGAGAACTGGGACAAGCTATTCAAAGTTGGGGAGGTCTCAATTAGTTCTCTGTTGTCTATTACCATGTTTACCCACAGGTTCTGGAGTTCGTTATAAACTGCTTGGACCTTTTGCTGAAAAAACAGAGCCAGTTTGTCAACAAAATTTTGATCTGGGACAAACATTGTTTCACGTGGACACTTAGTTAAAATTGATATTGTTTTAAAAAGTTCCTTAGGGGAATTGGTGGCCTCTTGAATTTTTTTTGTAAAATATGCCGTCTTGGAATGTTTTATTGCGGGTTTATACTCCTCCAAGGTTCTATTATATTCCTTCCTATGCTCTATGCTATAGTCCGATCTCCAGATCCGCTCCTGGCGTTGGCATTTAATTTTAACTAGCCTGATCTCTGCTGAATACCATGGAGAAGTGGCTAGTCTCCTCTTAGGTTGCTTACTTTCCTCAGGGGCCAGCTCATTTACCGATACCAAAGGGGATGATGGACGGAGCGTTTGAGCAAATAAAACACTCACCCCCAGTCAACTGATCTGGGTTTAATCCATCATCATTCTTTAGCTCACTCCACCACCCCAGTTCAGACATGGCCATATGCAAATCAGTCTGACACTGTGCCTCATGGGAACAGTTCAGCCCGGACAGCCAAGACATGTCTTCCCTGGACCGGAAACAAGCATCCTGGGACCAGTTTCGGGTTCATAACCCTCATCAGCCAGGCTATCTTGAATCCAGTGACAAAGTGAGCAAGGGACCCACGTCTGGGCATACCCTGCCAACTTAGGGCGAACAAAGCAATACCAAAGGGGATGATGGACAGAGCGCTTGAGCAAATAAAATACTCACCCCAAGTAATCTGGGTTTAATCCATCATCATTCTTTAGCTCACTCCACCACCCCATATGCAAATCAGTCTGACCCTGTTCCTCATGGGAACAGTCCAACCCGAACTGCCAAGCCATGTCTTCCCTGGACAGGAAACAAGCATCCTGGGACCGGTTTCCGGTTCAATACCACCTGGCTGATCCATTTGTCAAAATTATTTGCCCCACCATTACTATCCTCCATGGGGGGGATCTATGCGTTAAAATTGTAATGAACTCTTCTCTCTGCATACGATTCCAGGGGCGAGCTTTAGCTAACAGAGGGCGATCCCTTCGGCCATTAATAGGTGAATTAATTTTTACTTTAAAATGTATTGCCGCATGGTCTGACCAGGGTACGGGCTGCACATTTCCTACTTCAATAGGAACATTGCTGATAAAAATACCAACCAGCGTGTGTCTGGCATGGTGGGTAGGCTCGTGTACAATCTGGTTGATCCCATAGCCCGCCATATTGTCAATTAGTCTAGAGGAATCTGGGTTGTTATTTTCTTCTAAATAGAAGTTAAAGTCCCCTAAGACTGTAAACTGTGTGTTCTTAAATGCTTCATGTTCACTCTTAATTTCTTTATTGTATTCTTGCTTAAGGGAAGGGATGTGTTATATCCCCTCATACTTAGTTGCATGATTCCACCGTCCCCAGTTTCTCACTCCGACAGGTGACCCAGTGAGCGACTTCGAAGAAAGAATGTAGGATTATGAGTGTGGTGTTTGGGAATGTTGGGCTTGGGATAGTGGTTGGGAATGTTGGCATTTTCTGTCAGGAGGCTGTTGAGAGTGGGCATCCTGTTTGATGCCCTGTTACCTAAAAAAAGATATGCCTCACTTCTTACCGTTGGCTCTGTTCTGTGCTGGTGTTTTTTAAGCCTGTCACTGAAAAAGCTTTTTTGGTGTGCTTTAGTGTATCATGCATGATACATGGTAGGAGTTTGGGCCAAGCAGATTGCCCAAAAGTGTCAACATCTGGCGAGGCAAGCACTGAATTAGCAAGGCAGAACACAGCCCTTGTGAGGAGGGGGGTGCAGTTAAATTCCATGCATTCTACACATTTTGTTAAGCTTAGGATATATAATAACATCTATATTTAACTTGAGTCAGATAAGCATGAATTTAAGAGAAGGCAAGCTGATACAGAAAAGAAAATTTTACAATCCAATGGATGTATTTCTTACACACGGAAAGCCTCTTTTTGGTACTAGCAAATGTCCACCAACGAGAGGTGCTAATTTATCACCTTGAAAATGTACAATCTTCAGCTTCAGTACATTTAATGTTCTATCTATGGTTCATTAGCATACTGAAAAATTTGAAATGAGTCCCATTAAAAAGGCTATTTGATTGCTCACTGTGCTATTACTACAGCTGGAATTGTAAGGTGCTAAAATAGCTTTTCAGAAAATTGAAAAGCCTGCCTTCTCAGCATTGGTATTGAGAGTAACAGTTTTTCACACTAAAAAACACGGAGGTTAGAGGAAAATGAAATTAGTTTTAGTATTCTTTTAAAGGATCAATCAAACAATCAATCAATCAATCAGAATTTATAAAGAGCTAATCACCCAATAGGGTATTCAGGCACTTGCAGGCCCCAGAGAATTATTCGATAAGCCAGGTCTTGAGGGCCATTCTGAAATACGGAAGTGAGATGATGGTCCGGAGGTACGTGAGGAGGCTGTTCCAGGCCTTTGCTGCGATGTGGGAGAAGGAGCGTCCTTCACTTCTGCCTCGGTAGATGTAGGGAATATTGGCAAGTGAAAGGGAGGTTGAGTGTAGTCTTTGCGTCGGTTGGCGGACGTTCAGGTGGTGGTTAATGTATGCAGGTCCTTGGTTGTGTAGAGCCTTTTGTGCATGGGTCAGTCCCTTGAATTGGCATCTCTTCTGTATGGGGAGCCAGTGGAGTTTCCTGAAGTGGGGTGTGATGTGGGTTCATCGGGGAAGGCCAATGATGAGTCTGGCTGTGGCATTCTGTCTGATTTGAAGTCTCTGTAGAAAGTGTGCAGTGATTCCTATGTAGAGGGCATTGCCGTAGTCCAGTCAGCTGGTGATGAGGGCTTGTGTCACACTGCGTCTCGTGTGGATGAGGAGCCACTTGAAGATCTTACTTAAAATGCGCAGAGTAAGGAAACAGGCGGAGGAGATGGCGTTGATCTGTGATTTCATGGTGAGCTCGCTGTCAATGATGATTCCAAGGTTTCTGGAGTGGTTGGAGGGAGTGGGTGCAGGTCGTAGGTCTGATGGCCACCAGGAATCGTTACTTGCGTTGCTATTGTTGCTAAAGATCAATACTTTTATCTTGTCTGTGTTCAGCTACAGGCAGTTGTTCTTAATTCAGTTGGTGACGTTTTTCATGCATCTGCAGAAGTTGGTTCTGGTGGCGGTGGGGTTGTCAGTGAGTGAGAAGATGAGTTGGGTGTCGTCTGCATAGGAAATTATGTTGAGACTGTGGCATCTGACGATGTTGGCCAGTGGGGTCATATATGCGTTGAAGAGCATGGGGCTGAGGGATGAGCCCTGGGGGTCACCGCAGGTGATCTCCTTGGGTTCAGAGGTGAAAGGTGGGAAGTGGATCCTCTGGGTTCTTGCGTGAGGATGGAGGTGATCCATCTGAGCATATCCACTTGGATGCCGATGTGGAGTCTTTTGATCAGTCTATGGTGGGATACGTTGCTGAAGACTGCCAAGAGGTCAAGGAGGATCAAAGTTGCTGTTTCGGGACATGGCTTGGCTCCCGAGGAATATGGCGGCACACGGGGGAAGCCACCCCACACTTTTTGACAGTCTTCTGCGACGCTGGTGGTCACTGCGGACAGCTAAAGGTCCGCTGAAGGTTGTGTGACCCTCGACACCTCCATTCACGGCAAATATGACGTTTTATTCGAGGCATTGAGTTCTTTCGCTGCAACATATTATCGCGGCCGCCATTTTGTGTTTTTTTCCGCGATCGCGCACTTCCTCATAATGAAGCCACAGCTGTCAACAAATGCCTTATTTAGTTCCTAACATGCCCAGGAATGGAAAAATTGTTATACCTCACTCTGGAGCCTTGGTTTTTAATGCTGATTCTCACTTCTAGTGTCCTGCTGAGGTACCTATGATGTGTACGGCAGCCATTTTGTGAATATTAACAAACCTTCACAGCGTGCATTTCCTTTCCTTCACATATTATTGATTTGAAGGAGGCACGAAGTGGGAACTAACACCTTTTCTGCTCATATTATAGTGGCTTCCTTGCTCAAACTTCAAAGTCATATTGATATAATGTTGCATTGATTTTCTTCTTCACAAATGTTCCTCCTGTGTGATTTTCACCTCATTGAGCTTAATCTTCAGTATATCTGTATCAGGGAGAAGTGTTTCAACCGTGCTTTATGGGCAGAACGAGGGCATCTTATCCTTCGCCATCTAAACCAAAGCACATTTTTGTAAAAAATTCAAGGATCTTCACTGAGTTCTCCAAGTTGGAAGATTCTCTACTATTTTCGCCTCAAAGCTCACAGATAACAATGGATCCTTCATCTGCAACTCTAGGATAATCCATCACTAAATGCCTAAAAAAATACCCTCCTTCGCCACCTAAATCAATCTCGCCAGTGTCTATAAAACTGTTGTTGGAGGAAATCAGAGCCCTCCAACCCTTTATGGAAGAGACCAACACTAAATTGCAAATCTTAACAGATAATTGGTCTTAACTTGTTACAAGGGTCTCTGCAGTTGAACATAGCGTTACCTCCTTAAAAGAAACAAGACAGGTCGAGGATCTTGAAAATCGTAATAGACAAAACAACTTACGTATTTATGGCCTGGGAGAAGGACTTGAAGGATCAGATTCTCTTACCTTTTTTAAATCGATCCTCCCTAAATTACATCACATGCCAGAAGGAACTATGCTTAACATTCAACGAGCACATAGGTTGGGGCGTGCTCCATTTCATGCTTCACCTTCACAAAGACCAAGAGGAGTCATCTTATACTTCTTAGAATATATAGATTTGTTAAAAGTATTATCAGCGGTCAAAGCTTCTCCAAGAATTACATGGTCAGGCTCATCTTTGTTATTTGCACAGGATTATGCTAAAGCCACTTCTAACAGACGTAAGGCTTTTTTCAACATGAGAGCTGATCTTCGCTCGATGGGAGCCCGCTATGACCTTTTTCGCCCCTGTCTCTTCAAAGTTATGTACAACAACAGAACAACAACGTATGAAGATCCGCTGCGTTTACAAAGTCTCATAAACTCTCACAAAACAACTGTTATGGATTCCTCTGGGCCTTCTTATTCATCTATTGCTTGACACTGTATTTTTTCCTTACAGGATGCTCAGGTTTTGTTCTCTTCTTTATAGTATTTCATTGCTCAAGAAGTGAATTTCTTTGGTTCCGATAAGCTTGTCATTCTCACTAAGGTTCAATTTATGTCAATTTGCTCAATGTCATTTCTGGTTTCTCTTGTTCTTGTTCGCTCCAGTATTTATCATAATTTTTATTATTTTTCGTTTCCACAGATTATACCTTGTTTCGTGGTGTCTCCCTGAGCCTCCGTTTAGGTGACCCAGGATATGTCGTCTGTTCCATGTGGTTCCACCCCCTCTCCGTGTCTCCCTGAATCCTCTCTATGTAGGTATGTTATCTTCCTGCATTTCTATTTTATTTTTGTTCCTAGTTTCCCCTCTTTTTTCCTATCCAAATATTTTTCTTATTCTCTTTTCAGGTGTCATTGATTTCTTCACTTCGTATGTCTTTTCTCACTATGTCACTTCTCTCCTTTTGGCTATAATCAGTATTGATATTGTTAATCTCCAGCTTTCGTTGGCAAATACTTTTATTGCCATTCATTCACTTTCCTACGTTTTACTTTTTAATCACATTTTCAATTATGTATCTTTTCACTGTATTGCTTTTTCATATCAGTCATGCTGTTCGTTTATATCACTTTCTGCATAGCTTTTTCACCCTATTCCAGTCATTGTGATTCTACATATGATATTTTCCTTCTTCCATTCTCCCTATTATTACTTTACTGAAATGGATTATCACTTTTCAACTTCTTCATTTACTATTCCTTCTAATATGTCATGCCGCTGAAATTAGTATCTTGGAACTTTAGGGGACTAAATTCTCCCATAAAAAGACAAAGAGTCTTATCCCACCTGGCTAAATTAGATGCAGATATAATATTTCTCCAAGAGACTCATCTTACGGAGGTTGAATCATTAAAAGTAAAAAAGGGTTGGGTGGGGGAAATCTTCTTTTCCAAAGGTGATGGCAAACGTAATGGAGTCATGATACTTTGTTGTAAGTCGATCCAGGTTAAATTTATTTAACAAGAATCTAATACAGATGGTCGATGGCTTAATGTTAAATTATTGCTGAAAGATTTTCCAGTCTCTTTTTT
This sequence comes from Triturus cristatus, assembly GCF_964204655.1. NCBI lineage: Eukaryota > Metazoa > Chordata > Amphibia > Caudata > Salamandridae > Triturus > Triturus cristatus. Next base: position 749,524,846 of record NC_140586.1, read on the forward strand.
CAATGTTTTTGCTCCTACTGGTGGTGACTCCTCTTTCTGGTCCTCACTAGCTAGGCAACTCTCTGTATGGATGATCATTTTATACTAGCGGGTGATTGCAATCAGATTTTCGACCCATTTATAGCTCAAAATTTTAAAGTTTCATATAGCCCTAATAAATCACACAAATGCTTTATCCATGCTATTACCCACCATAAACTTCTAGATGCATGGAGATTATGTAATCCAATAACAAGAGAATATACCTTTTATTCCCCTGCTCACCATTCTCAATCACAAATTGATTATTTTTTTGCATCCCATAATGTATCGCAAGCACTTATAAGTGTTGAAATAGGACCTATATTATTATCGGACCATGCCCCTATTTAAATTTGCCTAGACATTTTGCCTAAGGTCAATGCTCCCAGAAGATGGCGATTTAATAATTCTCTTTTTTTGGATCCAGCATTTTCCTCTTCTTTTACTACCTTTTTCAATGACTATTTCTCAATAAACCAAGCTGACTCCCTCTCCTTCTCAACTATTTGGGATGCCTTTAAGGCCTCAGCGAGAGATTTTATCATAAATGACGTTGCACGCAAACATACTCATACTCTTTTCCAAGAAATAAAGAGACTGGAGCATTCTTTTTATACATCTAACTCAAAAGACGCCCTAAATTCTCTTATAAAAGCAAAATTACAGTTTGACAAAGAATCAACAGAAAATGCCTCTTTATATTTACTTAAATATAGTGCAACATTTTATGGTGGTAAAAATGTAAATGTTGGCTAATTATTTGAAAACCAAGAATAACAAGTTAAACATTGAATCTATTTATGATGAACAATCTGAAATTTAAGGATGAAGACATTTTTAATCAATTTTCTTTGTTTTATAAGTCATTGTATTCTTCGGAAACAAATCCCACAGACCTCATGTTATCACACCTTTTCACAAAAAAATCAGCAGATTTCTCCTGATCTGTCATCCTTGGAATCTGACATAACAAAACAGGAACTTTTAAGTGCTCTCCAACATCTCAAAAAAGATAAGACACTCGGGCCAGATGGTTTCACTGTCGAATTCTTTCTTAATTTTTCCAAATTATTATTACCCAAATTGCACCTCTTGATTAATTCTTTCTGTTCCCTGGAAAAATCCGTTGGCTCTTTCTCAGACACGCACATTTGTGTCATACATAAAGAAGGCAAAGATCCGAAGTATTGTAAAAATTATAGACCCATATCCCTTGTTAACATAGATTACAAAATTTTCTCCAAAGCATTGGCCCTCCGTTTAGATTCCCACTTACCAAGTATATGAGGCAAGGAACAATCTGGCTTTGTTAAAGGACGAGTAATCACAGACAATACGAGTCTCTTTTTGAATATCTTGTCTAAAGCTTCACATCTAAAACACTCCCTTGCAGCAATAGCACTAGACGCGGAAATAGCGGTTGATAGAGTTGAATGGTGTTACCTATTTTATACCCTCAAATGGTTTGGTTTCGGTCCAAAATTTATATCCCTAATTTCCCTATAATATTCCAAGCCACACGCTGCTGTATGTGCCAATGGTCTAATATCAAAATGTTATGATCTTGACAGAGGAGTGCGTCAAGGTTGCCCTCTATCTCCTTTTCTTTTCAATTTGGCTCTTGAACCTTTTATTTCAAAAATCCGTCAAAATACACACATACATGGTTTTGAAACACCCACATCTCATATTAAAATTGCAGCATACGCCAATTAAATTTTGCTTTTTATTTCAAACCCTAGTGATTCGATTCCCACCTTTTTAGCAGAGGTTCAATCCTTTTCTTCAATCTCAGGGTACAAATTAAACAGTGATAAGTGGGAGATTCTACCCCTGACTAAATATACTTTTAAAGCAGATTTCACTTCAGCTAACTTCACATGGAAGTCCAATCATATTAAATATTTAGGATTACACTTTACGCCTACAATCCCTGGCACAGTGACGTTATGCATGAACAAATATATTCAGAAAATTTCAGAGCTTACAACTAAATGGCATCCCCTTTATTTATCCTGGTGGGGTCGCCTCGATACTATAAAGATGATGCTTTCCCCCATAGTGTTATACACCGTCTCCAATATTCCAGTCCCTATTTCTGCTAAATTATTTAAATCTGTTAGCTCCATACCCTCCTCCTTTCTTTGGAGTAATAAGAAACCCCGTATGTCTATCTCCAAACTAATTCGCCCTAAAACTGAAGGAGGAGTTAACTTTCCCAATTTCTCCGCCTATCAAAAAGCATTTCTGTTACGTCAAGCCTCATATTGGTTACTTGAATCTACAGCAGAGTATCCTTTATGGACATTAGTTGAAAACTCATTTTTATCTCCTTTTTCTTTTCAGGAATACCTCTCCTTTTCCCGAAAACCCCAAGCCCTTTCCACTCCTTTATTTAAGCTTACTTTCAAACTTCTTGGCCCACTTTACCCCTCAACTCACGAGACTCTTGATTCTATCCTTGGCTCAACTATATGGCACAACAAAACTTTATTAGTACGCAATAAACCCTTTTATTGGAAAACTTGGAGACAAAAAGGTTTATTGTGGGTCCACCAACTATTCTCGCATTCAGAATTTATCTCCTTTTCTGCACTCAGGCAGCTATATGATTTTCCCACCTCACTAATTTCCAAATACTATACTCTTAGGAAAGCTGTGCTAGACACATGCACTCAATTAGCTAGCAAATCTTCCATGCCTCATACTGGCGATTCACCTAAAGAGCTATCCACTCTACTACACACTTTACCTAAAGCATCCACTATATATAATTTCCTATAATCTACTGATACGATCAGACAAAAATTGAACATAGAGACTTCCTGGGAGAAAGATTTGAATACATCTTGGTCTTTATCCATGTGGAGCAATATCTGGACCAAGATACGTAAGTCTTCAAGAACAGCGAGCCTAACACAAACATTGTTTTACATATACAACAGGCTTTTATTATCCCCGAACACCTTAAGTAAAAGATTCCCGAATGTACCAGATACTTGTTGGTCCTGCACATCTCCAAACGCTGATTTGTTCCATATGTTATTTTCATGTTCACTAGAGCATAATTTTTGGAAGTGTGTCTGGTCTCAAATTAATTCAATTTTTGGTACCAACATCTCCTTTTCTGTTATTGATATATTTTTAGGAAGTCTCTCACCAATTTGGAGCAATTACACATTCAATGTCAAAATTATTGATTTATTAATAGCGGTTGCTTTTCAGCAAATAACAAGGAATTGGAAAGATTTCACGAACATTTCTTACAGAGCTTGGTGGTATGATATTTGCCATAATCATAGATTAGACACCTTCCTCACCTATCCCATACACATGGCGACGAAGCAAATTCAGTTATGGTCACCTGTTACAATGTTCTTTGATACAAGTGCCAAGCAAACCTCCTCACCAAACCCTTCCCAACAAGAGGTACTTAAACCCCCATGAATTCTCCAGATGTTCCTCAAATGTATACTTGAATATTTATGATATCACTCTTTGTCATTTCATTGATATAGTTTCTATTTTTTAATCCTATTCATGTATTTTTGCTGGAGTAAATCTGTGATGTATTGATTCATGATTAACTATATGTATTGTATATTGACACCTCTTTACCTTTAATAATTCTTTTGAAACATAAAATAGTTGCTGTTTCTCCTTTGTCAAGGATGGTTTGAATTTCAGTGGTGGCTTCAATCAGGGTGGTGTCAGTGCTGTGATTGCTGCAAAATCCAGATTGGGACATGTCGAGTAGCTGGTTCTGCTCCAGGTGTATCATGAGTTTATTGTTGATGATCTTTTCCGGTACCTTGGCTGGGAATGGGAGCACGGAGATTGGCCGGTTGTTTTTGAGTTTGCTGAGGGTCTTTTGAGTAGTGGTGTGACTTTGGCGTGTTTCCAGGTGTCGGGAAATGTTGCTGTGGTGATAGAGATGTTGAGTAGGGTGGTGAGTGCCTGGCTGATCCTTTGGTTTCCTAGACTGAAGATGTGGTGCGGGCATGGGTCTGTGGGAGCTCCTGAGTGGATGGATTTCATGGTGGAAGTGGTGTCCTGTTTGGAGAGGATGTTCCACTTGGTCAGTGTGTGGTTTGTCTCGGTTACAGTGGTGGCATATCTGCCTAGGAAGTCCATAGGTGTATGTTGGGGTTTGAAGTTTCTGTACATGGTTGCGATCTTGTCCAGGAAGAAGTGGGTGATGTTTTCGCATAGCTCCTGTGAGGGTGTCATGTTGTTTTCGCTGGCAGCTGGGCTGGAGAATTCCTTAACATTTTTTAAAAGTTGCTTAGTGTTGTTGGTGCTGGTTTCGATGCGTGCGGCAAGGGCTGTCTTCTTTGTTGACCTCAGCAGGCATAGTGGTAGGGTTTGAGGGAGGTCTTAGAGGCTGCCCTGTTGGAGGCGTCCTTGCTGGTGCGCCATCTCCTCTCCAAGTGTTTTCTGTCTCATTTTGCTGTTCTGAGTTCTTGGATGCACCAGCTGGCCTTTTTGATGGATTTTCTCTGGTTGTTGCTATTGATAGGGATGATGTTATCTGAACAATTAGTGATCCAGGTGTTGAAGTTTTTCACTCCCTGTTTGAGGCTGGTGGCGGTAGCAGGGTTGAAGGTATTAAGGACATTCACCGAGCTGGTCTCTGAGATTTTGTTCCACCTCCAAGAGGGGCATTGGTCATCTTGGGGCTCATGGTATGTGGGCTTCAGATGCTGAGGTGGATGATGGTGTGATCAGTCCATGTGAGTTCTGTGACATAGCTGTACTTGACACGTTGGCTGTAAGTAAAAGATGGGTCCAGCATGTGTCCTGCAGTGTGTTGGGTCATCGACGATCTGGGTCAATCCGAAGATGCTCATACTGTGGAGGAAGTGCACGGTGTTTTTGTCATGGGGTCGTCGATGTGGAAATTTTGGTTGCAGAGGAAGATGTAGTGCTTGGAGTCTAAGGCTAGGGGCACGATAAAGTCTGCAATGGTGTTGCACAAGCTGGAGCGTGGGCCTGTAGGTTGGTTCACAAGGGTGCCTCTGATGGTTCTCTTGTCATCTGTGTGGAGTTTGAAGTTGAGATGTTCCATGGAGGTGATGGTATTGTCATTGGTGTTGGTACACTGAATGGTCTCATTGTGGATGATAGCTGTTCCTCCTCAAGGCTTGTTGGTACAGTCCTGGTGAGTAATTTTATATCCATCGGGGATTTCTATGGTAATGTCTGGGGCAGATGTGGGTTTAAACCAGGTTTCAGTGAGGAAGACGATGTTGGGGGCGAGGGTGGCGATGAGGTCCCATAATTCAGTGGAATTCATGCATAGTGAGTGTGTGTTGAGAAGGGTGAAAGCAAGTTGATTTTTTTATTCAGGTGGTGTCTGTGATGTGTTATGGGTGTGGCTAGTTGGTGTGCTGGTGTGTATGCAGTGGCAGGTGAAGTGGAAGTGGGTGCAGGTGAAAGATCCTACCGTGGATCATGGGTTGGCATGGTGGCAGTGTTTGTTGTGGCATCCGGGGTCAAGGGTGTAGAGCTTGGCGAAGGTGTATCTTCCAGGTGGAAGGGCCAGGGGTCATGGCATTGGGTGCAGTCCAGATGCAGACAGGTGCAGATGGGCTTGCCTTTGGCGTGCCTGTTGGGCGCGTCCACTACTCAGTAGCACTACTGCCTGCATTAAGCAGTTCCAGGGGTGGACGGGGCTTCTGTTGGTGGGAACAATGGTGAGTTGGAAAACCTGGGCGGGAAGACCCCAGCGACAAAATCCAGGTAGCTGTGGTGTCACTGGATCAGTCTGGAATAAGCAGGAACTGGAGGCCATAGGCACACGGCAGGCTAGGTCTCCAGATGCCTACTGATGTGGTCGTGCTGCGGCCTGCGTTAATTAGGTACTGGGGTGGGCAGGGCTTCTGTTGGCAGGAAGAACAGTGAGTGGGAAGAACCCAGTCGGAAAAACATAGGCACCTGCAGTGTAATTGGATCAGTCTGGAACAAGCAGGAATTGGAGGCCACAGGCAAGTGGCAAGTTAAGTGTTGAGGTGCCTACACCTGCTACTACAAAAGTTGCAGGTATTAAAGGCTAGCTCATGAATTAGCTGTTTATATTTCAAGTTGTGCAATCTGTAAAATGTGTTCAGAGCTATACAATTTCATCACATATCATACCCTGAACTCCACTGTCATTTAACTGGCACATTTCCACACTTCAAACAAAAGGAGATGATGGACGAGTGCTGAAACTTTTCATACACAGATCTGGTTGAATCCATCATCACTCTTTAGCTCACTCCGCCACCCCAGTTCAGACCCAGCCATATGCAAATCAGTCTTGATTCTGTGTCTCATGGGAACAGTCCAGACCGAACTGCCAAACCAGGTCTTCTCTGGACTGGAAGCAAGCATCCTGGGACCGTTTTCGGGGTAACACTCCTTATCAGCCAGGCTAGCTTGATTCCAGTGGCAAAGTGAGCAAGGGACCCACATCTGGGCATACCCTGCCAACCCAGGGCAAACAAAGCAAACACAAGGAAATGATAGACGGAACGCTGAAACTTTTCAGACACTCACCCCCAGTCACAGATCCATGCTCTCCATGCCCGGAGGTGGAGATTTTGGCCATGGCTAAATCTCTGCCACCGGCCGGAATCCCCACCTCTGGGCCGGAAACTCCGCCTCTGGGCCAGAAGCTCCGCCCCGGGCCAGAAGCTCTGCCTCTGGTCCGGAAGCTCCGCCTCCGGGCCGGAATTTCCGGCCCGAGTGTGGACGTAAAGTTAGTAGTCGTAAATCCATTCTGTGAATACCAAAACTAGTAAGTGCATTCTGTGTATACCAAAAGTAGTAAGTGCATTCCGTGAATACAAAAAGTAGTAAGTTTAGGATTTTGTCTTAAGTTAATTCTGTGAATCGGGCCCTACTGGCCTACTATCATGCCTATTTTCAAAAAAGGGGGAAAGGCATGATCCGGGATGCTACAGATCTATTTCCCTACTGGACGCAATAACGAAGGTGGTTGGCAGAGTCCTCCTCGAGCGTCTCCAGGATTGGGCTGAAGAGAATTCTGTCCTGTCAGACTTGCAATATGTCTTTTGGGCTGGGGTAGGGACTATACAGCAGGGTATAAATCTCTCTCTTTTGGTGGGGAAATACACAAGGGCTAAGAAAGGACACCTGTTTTTAGCATTTGTGGACCTCACAGCTGCTTTTGACTGTGTGGTCCATAGTAAACTGTGGTCAACCTTAGAAGTTATGGGGGTTGAATTAAACATTCTTTATTTTCTTTAACGATTTTGTAGTGATGCCAAGGCCCGTGTCCATTATGCCATGAGGGGAGAATGTTCAGAAGCCTTTTAGATAAGGAGCGGAGTCAGACAGGGATGTGTCTTGGCTCCGTTCCTTTTCAATTTGTATATAAACAGACTAGGGGAGGCCCTTCTTAAGGATAATTAGGACTTTCCCCTAGTAGCAGGCTGTTCAATTCCAGCACTCCTGTATGCGGACAACGCGGTATTAATGTCTCGGATCCAAATAGGTATTCAGCGTGTTTTGGATAGTTTTTCTCTCTTCATGAAAGACCTAGGCTTAAGAGTAAACTCATCCAAAACCTTTATTATGCACTGTGGTACTTGCATCAAGAAGAATAAGGGTATGTATATGGCAGGGCAAAAGATCGGGGTTGCAAAGAAGTTCTCTTATTTGGGTATTCTTTTTGCCCATAATAATGGCTGGGCTCAAACAGTTTTAGCTAAAAGGATGGTACTTTTACGCACTACATACAGCGGCAGACCCTGATGCAGAGGTCTAGCCCGGGACCAGGGTTCAATTCCCCACCTCGGTGGGTCTTGGGTGGGTCTTGGGCTCAATAATTCCACAGACCTGATAATTCTCACCTCGGTGCCTATTCCAATCATGGAGTCCCACTCTGCAATAGCTTGCTTAATCTCCACAACGGCCCCCACAATGCTAAGGATGCCTGGCCTCCACCTTGGGGGTGCCCAGGAGTGGATACCGCACAGGTAAAGCCAGGATGGGTTCCACAGCAGTATTCGTACAAGTGCCTTGAGACCCTTGCGGGTGAGTAGTGCGCTATACAAGTATCAAATTTACATTTCTAACTACTTTTGCCAGAAAATTGGGAAAACGACCCCCGGTAGAACTCCTAAAAATTTATAAAGCGAAGTGTGTTGCAACGGCAACCTATGGGAGTGGGGTCTGGGGTTTTGCAGATCCCCTCCCAATCCAGAGAGTTGAAAACTCTTTTCTCAGATACATCCTATGCCTACCGAAAGGTTCCTCTGCAAGCAGTTGCCATGCTGAGCTAGGGGTGTCATTTATCTCTGATCTGATCAGACTGGAACCTGTGCTTTTATGGCACAGATTGTGGTCAAAACATCAGGCCAAACTAAATAGAGAAATTCTGTCAGATATTTTGCACCTGGAAGGAGCAATGAGGATACCATGGCTGAGTTATGTATACAATTTTTTAAAAGATCTTGGCCATCCTGAGTTTTTTACTGACCCTAGCACCCTTAATTTTACCTCAAGGAAAAACCTAAGGAAAGAAGGTATGCTGCTGCTAGACTCTAACAGAATCTCGTCCGAGATCTTAAAACCTACTGTTCTGCACAATCAGATGGTTTTAACTACTTTTAACATTCAACCTTATTTAACCTATGTACAAGGTGTCTATGACAGGTTTTTACTGATTCGTTTTAGGCTTGGAGTCTTCCATAGACTAGTCACTTTTCCGACAACCAACGACTGGTCTCAAACTCTCCAAGCCTGCCCTTGTGATAATTCTTCCCCACAGTCTACGATTCATGTTACCTCTTTTGCAAATTTTATACTGCTGCAAGGGCCTTTTATTTACTGCCTATCCTAAAACAATATGGGTTACGACAATGCCAACCAGCTTTATTGACTTTACAATTTTTAGATAATGAGCACATGGTTTTTAGGATATTGACCTTCCTAAAAAAAGTCTTGTCCCACTGGAAGCAATTGTCCATGATCTGAAATACTATGTCAAGAACTTTACTTAGTTTAATACTGTTTTAAATGCTGGAGTATTAATTTATTTTTGTCTGAAATCTCTTGTATGAATTATAGTATTGTATTTTGTATTGTGCTTTTATGATTGTCTGTTTTAACAATCAAATAGAGCTTTCTTGACTGACTGAGCCCTCTTTAAAAGCCCTAATACCCCCTCACATCTTTGTGCCTTTGCTTTCTTATTTAACCTGTCACATCCAGACAGAAGCATTCCGCTGCTATCTTTCTTCTATGCTCAACCATCCAGTACCCCCCTACCTACAGAAACTATTCTAACATACCTACGCTGTCTTCTTTTCTTCTGCCATTCTTCTTCCTTGGTACATCATACTCTACCAGTGATTCCTATTAGAAATACATCAAATGTCTTCTCTTCCACTGCTCCCTGGTTCATACAGACCCCTAAAATTCTCTAACCCTCTGAAGACCTACTCTTCTGTGGTCTAAGGCTGCTAAAAATAAAACCAAGTACCTCAGAGCTCCAGACAATGATGTCTCAGTTAGCATATGCACTGACTCTTTTTCCATTCTCCTAACTCCTTCCCCCTGCAACAGACCATATAATAATGTTACTTGGAAAACAACACCTCTTGCAGACTTACCAACCAACTCAACTCAAACTGAAATTAACACTGTGACATCCGGATAACGACTACAAAGCACCCATTGTATCAGTGCGTACAGCCTCCCATAAGACAAATACATTTGTTTCTCCCTCCTAGCCCCACAGTTTGCCATGCCTGTAGTCACCCATCTCTAAATGCATGCACATGGTCACAACATATATCTCCTTTTCTTATAATAACAAAAAGCAAAAGAACCCTATTCTAAGTAACAAAATAATATAAAAAGAAAATAAGGCATAAACACAACCCCTAAAGATCTAAACATAACTAAGCCTCTAATAAACCCAAAAGAAAATAGAAACCTACCATAAACACTATAGCCAAATGTTAGATCTACAATACAAAACTTTTGTAAACATAGACTAACATAAAATAGACAGTTTGCTGCAGGTAATCATCACTGAGTTTCCATGGTATGACTTACATGAGAAGATCTACGCAACACCTGATGTTCCACTTTTTCATGATCATTTTTAGTGTTGCCACTATTTTCCATCAGTCTGGGAACAGTGTTCTCACAGACCTCAGACCCATTCCGGACTTCCATTTTGGACTCTCACAATTTTGCCAGTGTTCCACCAGTTACCATCCTCCATCATCACTGCATTACCACACACCTTAATTTCAGTCAAAGGTTCACCATATCTGCCACCACCTTTCTTCACAAAATTTTGACATTTAACCCGAATCACATCTCCAGGTCGAAACACTGTCTGTTTGACCGATTTCTTAACATCATACCAGTCTTTCATTTTCTTCTGAAAAAGAGGGTGGGAGCACACTGACTTCACATCGCAGCGTCATTACCTCTGAGCATCGTGGTAGATGTAGTTCATTGTTTTTGGCACAGGACAAAGTTCGAAAAGTTTCTTGGCTCAATACCATAATTTTCAAAGCGTATCCCTAGACACGTGTTTCTGGATTTCTCCGTCATCAGTAGGGAAAAAATAGTAGGTTGCTGGACATGCTGCCGCTTAATTTTCTCAGGCACAATTCCACTTTGGGCATGCAGGCGCTCCCAAGCTCGTCAGCTCATTTTCTTCTGATAGCCTTCCACTCTGTTCAAAACTGACCTGTGATCCAACTTTGTAGTGATTCTACTTTGTGCAGCTTTGGCCAAACACGCTGGAAAAAGTACAGAGGTAGACTGGTGTCCTTGAAGAACCTCAAAAGGAGATACCTTAGTGAGTGAAATGGGTGTTGTGCGATAAAACCACAACATAGACTTCGTGGCTTCATCTACATATTATTTGGGTTTTTTGGCCCACTTTATGCACTAAACCACAACTCTATTCATCCTCTCCACCAAACCATTGGTTTGTGGGTGGTAGAGAGAAGCCCTCAAATGTTTCACACCATATTCATCCAGGAACAGCTTCATTTCATGACTTGCACATTGAGTCCCATTGTCTGATAAAACACTCTGGGAAACTTTCCTCAAGGAAATATCCTTCAAGAGACACACTGTATCTGTAGCCACGGGAACTGAAAAAAACGAACTTCCGGCCATTTACTATGGTAATCCATCAACACAAACGCATGACGTAAGTAATGTGGAAGAAAATGGAAAGGTCCCACCATATCAATGCCCACTTTTGACCATGGCCTTTCAGGCACAGGTATCAGTTGTAGAGGTGGAGTCATGACCTAGAACCCTTTTGCTGCTTTGATACACACCACACATTCTTTCACCACTGTATCTACATCCCTGTCCATCAACGGCCACCAATAATGAGCTCTAATCCTTCTTTTTGTCATAGTTTAACCGAGATGTCCGTCGTGAGCATTATTAACCAACAAAGGACGGGTAACATCTGGGAGCACACACTTGTCACACCTCATCACCACCCCATCCTTAGTGGAGAGATCTTCCGCCACCTTAGAAAAAGGTTGTAACTTTGAACCCAAGTACTTCTCCATAGGCCACCCACTAACAATAAACTCTTTGCCCTTTGACAGGACATCATTCTCAGCAGCTGTCATCCATTCATTCTCAGAATATTCCTTACACTCATCTGTGTCAATCAGTACTATAAAGCAATCTTCTTTGCCACCCACTGCGTCTATAGTGTCCTGATCACCAACTGGTAACCTAGAAAAAAAAACAGCCGACATGTTGTCTCTACCCAGAATATACCTCACTTTAAAATCATATTGAAGCAATTTGGCTGTCAAGCAGGCAATGCGAGAGGTGTTGTATTTAATCTTATCAATCAAAATGTAAACAAGGGGTTTGTGAGCCATCTGACATATTTTCTGCCCCATACATAGCTCCTGAATTGTTCACCGGGCCAGCAACATTCCAGCAACTCCTTCTCGATAACTGAGTAATTTGACTCTGGCTCTCTCAACACTCTGGAAGCGTAACGTATGACAACATCGCTCTATTCAGAACACTGAGGTAGCCCCCAGACTATACTTACTGGCATCCATGGTGATGGTACAAGTCAAACCAGGACCATAAGGACTAATGCATTGCACCATTTTGTTTGCATGCAACCACCAAAGGAGAAAGCCACAAACTAGACTCAATGGATTTAATGACTCCATTGCTTTAGAGGTTTTCTAGTTATAATTTGAGATCCTCTCTATGACTGAACGGAACAGACTTAACCTTGTGTTTGATAGGAATGGCTCCTTGCTTGATTCTTATTCTGTTTTTGAAAATCACAATTTTACCCAGACCTGTTGAAAAAGCATTGGGAAACTCATCCTCCAAAGCAAAAGATGACGGTGCATCTTTGATGACTAGGATCTGTTCACTAGTCCCCGGTCTGAGTGCCATACCAAAAAAGACCTTGGTGGAGCCAACCCAACATGCTTATTCCTCTCAACGCCACATAGATTTGGCCTTGAATCCCATGCCCCATTAATTCTAAACATCCTCAATGTAACCTTCTAACTCAATTTTCCTCCCTTTGTATGAAATTGGGGCTCTGTCTAGTGGAAACAACACTCTATCTACCCATGTTGTGCGATACAATTCAGACTTTATCATAGTAATCCTTGCTCCTGAGTCAACCAGCAAATATAAAACTTTACCAGCCACAACAATATCAACATAGGGATCGACACAGTCACTGGGGTCCCCGCTGATTATGTTATCATCTGTAATCACCACTATCATATCTTGGAAAGCTTTGGTCCTGTCCTGCACTCCAAATTCTTCATTGTCATCAACAACACTGTGGACCTAGGTAACTCTGGTCTGTGAAACCCTCCAATTTCACACTGGGAACAAAGTTTCCTTAATGCATTAATATACATGTCAATATCTTAATTTTGCATTTGATAGCATTTTAAAAATGTATGACATAGCAAATCTAACTGGGCTGGATGTCAAATCTGGTAACCAATTTCTTTGCTACAACTTGATAGTCATCCAAATCTTCTTCATCGGCTAGTACAAGATTGGGTAGGTGTTTGAAAACCTCCATACCTTCAAAACCCAACGAATGCAAAAGAAGATATTTTATTCTTTCTGGTCTATATCGAGATGCGCCAAAAGGACAAAGATACATTTCAAAACCATTGAAGGGATGCTAGGACAGCCAGGTGACTCTAAAAAAGGTGGTGGTGGATTCACAGCCGGCATGACCTGGCCGACTACCAACAGAGTACACTGGAGCAAATGTAACCAAACTCGAAAGATGTAAACTCAGTGTTTCTTTTTCACATCATTGATTAAACATGCACTGTAAAGAAACACTTGTGCAGGTGAAATGCAGAATGAAACGAAAATGATACCACCAAACTAATTGCACCAGCAATAAACAAGGTATGCCTCTCACAAAATGCGCAGTCTGATCTTTGCCAGTTAAACTGTAGAAGGTGTGCCTGCAACCAATTGTGCAGGCAAAGTCAGAGAATGTGCCTAAAACAGGGGTGCCTAATTATATAAACAAGGTGTGCCTGACACCGACTGTGCAGGCAAAAACAATGAAAGTACCTAAAACAGGTGTGCCTGTCACAGAACGTGCAGGCAAACTAAACAGAATACCTTGAAAGAGATGATGATGCGATGTAACAAGGTGTGCCTGTCACCGACCGTGCAGGCAAAATCAATGAAAGTACTTAAAACAGGTGTACCTGTCACCGAACGTGCAGGCAAACTAAACTGAATACCTTGAAATGGATTCTGATACGATGCTTACACTAACTAAGATGGCCACCACGAGGGAGGCAAGACAAACCAGATGCCGAGCAACGCACGTGCGGGAAAATAAAATAGAGTGTGTGATAAAAAAAGTCGAAAAATTGGGTTCCACAACCCATTCCGTAGACCTAAAATGGCATAGAGTTAGCATGCTTGTGGTACAACTAAATGCATGCAGGACTTGTTAAAATGGCGCTTGGTCATGCGTGGAAGGAGCTGCCTGACCCTGCGTAGGCCAGGCACTCAGCAGTACATGCACAATGCTACCTGCTGCACCACCTTCCCTGCGTCCCTGCTGCGATATCTGAAACCAGCTCCAAAGGATGGTAGCAGCGGAGCATGTAGCCATTGTCACAGGATAAAGGTGTCCATTCATGCTTGTCGCTGAGCATGTAGATGCAGGAGAATGACAGCAAGTCTCACCGGGAACTTCGACAACGCCAGTAACTGCGTGGGATCACCTCAGTGACTTCTTGAAGCAGCTCACGACCAAAAAGGATGTTATAATGCACCACAAGACACAGTGAGGAAAAGTAATTTGTAAATGTATTAATGTGTCGGTAACATAAAGAAGCCACCACTGTGCTCTCCCTGCTGGACGTGCTCCAACTGCCACCAGTGTAACGTTTCCACAGAGAGCCCACAGGTGTGGAATGCTGCACACTACATTCCACATCCACCTATGGATTTTAGCACAATATCAGATTTGCCACGAGTGGCCGACCTGGGAATGTGTCAAAATGCAATGCCTTCCCAGAGGAGGCGTAATGAGGACAAATGTCTTTATCTCTCCCAGTTTTTCCTCTTTCTACGTGTGCTGCATCCTGAAGCACACATAGAAAGAGGAAAAGCCTCAGAAGATTATTTTTGAGCACAAAGATGTCCCTTACTGTGCAAAAATAATCCTGCCTCCAATGCAGGCACCCTTGCACCATGATGCAAGGGTGCCTGCTTTGGTGCTAGGCAGAAGGTGCCCCAGCACAAGGAGAGGACAGGAATGTGCCATTTAATGTTAAATATGGCACATTTTTGCCTCCCCCTTTCAAGCAGCGCAGCAAGGTGCCTTGATGCATTATGTTGCATGAAAGTGTGATAAATCTGGGTCTCAATATTCAACATCTATCGACAAACTAACTATGGCCCATATTTATACTTTGGGAGATGAGTTGCTGTTCCTCTTCCAAGGAGGAATGTTGTTGTCCATCAGAAAGGTGGATGGTTTTGTCAGTCATGGCCCCCCATGCACCATCAGAAGTTCAACCTCCCCCCTGTTGACAGTCATACATCTATCAACGTTGGTGTGGTAGAACACCATCCACCATATCTGGAGTTGTCCACCACTTTGGCCGGAGCACAGTTGCAGAGGCGGGTCTAAGGACTGTCTCAAAGTACAATCAAACTAAGAAGGTTTTTATACAGTTTTTGGGTATCATAAAAATACTTCCGGTGATCCTTGTTTGATAAAAGAATGTGGGCCTTGTCTGTGGAGTAACAAATAAGGCACCTGATAACAAATGGCCTCGACCTTGCGTGGACACAATGTAGGCCAGAGGGTAATGTGTCCAGATGTCTGGCAAAAGGGGTATGCAATCAATGCGTGTACTGTGTCTTGATTGGCTATGGGTTCCTAACTTTGTGTGGCATCTGACTTTCTGATGTTTTGGGAAAGTGTGCACTCTCTGGCCATGTGTGCTTTATTGGGGCCATTTCCCTGGACCATTGTGGTGTCACTGCGCTGATCTGGGAGATGGACCAGAGTTTCCTGTTTGCATGTTTGTCTTGTGGCTATGTGCCACCCCACCTCTGATGTGTCAATCACTAACCTCAGGCTTATGTCACAGGGCCTGCCTGACCATGTATTTCTGAGTCGATGTTGACGGAGAGTTCATGATGGGGGAGTTTGTTAATAGTGATGCAATTTCGCTTGTATTTGAAAGTGTATCATTATAAACATTAGCATCGATTTTATCAATGTTAATACCTGGGACTTTTTTGGGAGACCAGACTGAAGTACAGACCTTTCTCACCCAGATCCAACTCCATTATATGGTTTACCTGGCAGCCTTCCCAGCTGCACAATCGCACATAACATTCCTTATTTCATATCTCAGTGGGAATGCCACCACATGGACAGTTCCCGCTGTCAATGCAGGTGATCCTCTTCTATGTGTTTGGAGAGGGTTCCAGAGGGAATTTGAAAAAAGGTTTGATAAAAGAACCCTCACAGGGTCAGTCAACTGAGAATTACTTGACCTTAAACAAGGGACCAAGGATCTGGTGACATAGCTATCGCAGTTCATTTGACTAACTGCCAAAACCAACTGGCCTGAGGACAAGAAGGCAGCAGTTTACTATTGTGGACCTTAGAAAGGAATTAAAAGACATTCTAGATCAGATTGACCTATGGCCTGTAACGAGTAGAGACCTAAGAAACATGACCTTGCGGCAAGACCACTGTCTGGATGAGTGCTGAGGTGATAGGCAAAAAAACTACTAGAGACCATTTATCCACCCTAAGGAAAAGAACAATTTCCCACTCAGCGATGCTCTAGAACCAATGGAAATTGGTGGTATTCAAATGCCCTTGACAGCCAAAGAAAAGGAACTGTGCTGGAAGAACAGCCAATTTCTCTATTTCTGCAAAAAGGGTATTTCCATCAGGCAATGTACCACAAGACTTAAGACCATCAAACGTGTCAATTTGACCAAAGCTGAAAAGGAAGTGGGAAGCTGGCTGGCTCAAGCACTACCCAGGAGGGTCCCTTGAGCAGGAAGCAGCTATCTCCTGATCAAACAGAAGCAATTACACTACAGAGCTCTACCCACTTACACTGAATGTTACAGTTACCATTCCGCAGCAGAATGTACCATTAGTGGTTATGATTGACTATGAGGCTACTGGGAACTTTATAGATACTAAGGATTGCAAAAGATTAAGGATCCCAACGCACAAGAAGAACCAACTAGAAGTACTGAAAGCTGTTTATTGAACCATGCTCACCTCAGGGCTCACAAGTCACCAAACTCATCCCTTATGAATGCCCTGTAATAAAGGTTCACAATAACATGGTGAAGAGCTAAGTTTCAAACTAACTGATGCACCTCAATTTTGGCATAATTCTGGGCATGCCCTGGATCACACCTCACAACCCAATGATAGATTAGGCCAGTCGGAGTATCAGCTTCACCTCATCCTGGTGCAAACAAACCTGCCTTACCCCTCATCTACCTCCAAAATGAGACCATGCATGTGGCCATAATATAGCAACAGCAGCAGAACAAAACATAGTATTACCATCTGAATACACGTCCTTTCTCGATGTGGTCAGTGAAAGCAAGGCTGAAACCCTTCCACCACATCGAGAGTACGACAGTCAAATAGATTTCTTCCCTGGTGTGAGAATACCATGCAAAAGGACATACTCCCTTACTGATGAGAGAATCAACATCTACAAGAGTACTTAGACAAATTTCTCAAGAACAAAAAATCCCCGACTACCTCCCCCTTGTTCTTTGTCCTGAAATCCAATGGAGAACGGCGACGATGGATTGACTATAGGACCCTAAGTGACACCACTATCAAGAATAGGTACGCTCTTCCCCTCATTCAGGTATTTCTAGATCAAGTCAAGGGTGCCACGATTTACACCAAGCTTGACTTAAGAGGGGCTTACCACCTAGTTTGAATTTGGACCAAAGATGAATAACATATGGTGTTTAGAATTTGGTAAGGGCTATTCAAATATTGCATCATGCCGTTCGATCTATGGAGTGCTCCGTCAGCATTCCAGTTCCCAGTCAATGATGTCTTACAGGACCTTTTAGATGAATTTGTCATTGTATATATAGATGACATTCTGATCTTTACCGGAACCCTAGATGAACATGTGGGTCATGTCAAAACCATTCTAGTCACTCTACTCCAACATGGTTTGTATTGGAAACTAACTAAGTGCAATTTTCATACCACAAAGCAAGAGTTCCTTGGTGTAATTTTAAGTCCTCAGTGGATGTGGTTGGCAGAACGCAAGATCTAAGCTATTGTTGATTGACCCTCAGAACATCAAGGATGTGCAAAGATTCCTATGGTTGGCCAATTTCTACAGGAGGTTTATCAACTACTTCTCCACCTATGTTAACCTAATATTAAAGATGCTGAGAAAAGGTTTACCCTTCCAATTGGATAGAGACCTGGATTTGGCCTTCCAGAATCTGAAAAAAGCATTCACCTTGTCACCCATCTTGAGCCACCCTCGACAATCCAAAAACTACTCCCAGCCAAAGTGAATTACTCTGTCGCAGATAAAGTACCACTGGCCATCTATCTCACATTCCAGAAATGGAGGCACTATTTATTGGGTGCCCAGCATTCCATCACTTTCTACATGGATCATTGTAAACTCCAGTTTCTGAGGTGCACCAGGGCTGTTTGACCAAGACAACTTCAGTGGGTGGTGTTTTTTGCTGAGTTAGACTTTGTTATCATATTTCAGCCAGCTAGTTACAACAACAAAGCAGATGCCTTATCACACTATCCTATAAAGAACTTTCTAACAGACAATTCTCTGCCACCCTTACAACCGGCAAATCAAATCATAGGAGCCACCATCACAGAACAGTTTCTAGACCAGGTGAAAGACCACATGTCTCTTAAGGAGCTGGTTCTTTGTGCGCTCATTCTGTAATGGGTTATCCTTCCACAGAGACAAACTGTTTGTTCCAACTACATACAATCCTGCAACAGAAAGTCCTTCAATGGGGTAATGACCTGTTGGTTGATCAACTGAGATGTTCAAAAACCACAGAACTGATGAGCCGCAATTTCTGGTGGTCCAGCTGGCACCAAGAGGTCATTACCTACGGTTGAACTGTAGTACTACTCCCAAGTCAAATTTGATCACACCCGCAAAGCAGGCCTATTACAGCCTCTGCACACTCCCACAAAGGTGTGGGAGTACATTTCCTTAAACTTCGTCACTGACTTTCCAAAACATCAAGGTAACAAATCTTTCTTAGTTATTGTTGCCTACCTATCAAAATTACATACTTCATCCCCTGCAAAGGCCTTCCTTCAGCCAGCCAAATTGTGACCGTGGTCCGTCTACATGGTTTACTCAAAACCATTATGTCAGACCGTGACTCTTAGTTCACTTCCAAGATCTGGAAAGCGTGATGTCCGTCCCTTATAATCCGACCCCAACTTTCCACCAGCTTCCATCCTAAGACTGATGGTCAGACCAAACGTGTTAACGAAGATCTGAAACAATATTTGCCCTGCTATGTCCCCAACACAAAGGACTCCTGGGTGGATCTGTTCTGGAAAGTAAAACTGCATATAAAAACATCCACTATGACTCTCTCCAAATGTCCCCATTCTATGCAAGTTATGGTTTCCATCCTTAACATCTGCCACTGCTTCAACCTCTGTCCCAAATTGAGATTTCTAGCTTCAATGTATTGTTCACCGGGACTGAGTCACCCGTGGCAATTTTTTATGGGTGAAGGCACATTACAAAGCACAGGCGTATCAAAAGCAATGGCCTGCCCATTGTTACCATCCTGGAGACCTTGTATTGTCATCCACCAAGAACCTCACCTTTAAACTTCTTATCAGTTTTCAACCATACTTCGTCGGTCCTTTTGAAGTCTCTCTCAAGTCAATCCCTTCGCTTTCAGGTGAAACTTCCACGGACTGTGAGGATTCACCCTGTTTTCCATGTCTCCCTGATCAATCCAGCCTGGGGCTGGCCTGCTCCTCGGCCTCCTCCTGTGCTGGTCCATTCTTATTGGGACTATGAGGTTCGGGTTATCAGGGCTATTAAACTCTGCCACTGGAGGGACTGGTATCTTGTCTCCTGGAAAGGTTATGGACCCAAGGAGGATTCGTGGGAGACCGCTGCAGCTCCACACAATCCTGGTCTCCTTTGCCGTTTCCATGCCTGGCACCACTCCCATCAGTCCCTCCCTGGTCAGGTATGATGGTCTTTGAAGGGGCTATGATGCCGTGATTTCCCCCGCTTGAGTGCATGATTGTATGAATCTGCTATTTCCTTAGACATTCCGTCTCTACATGCCCCCACTTCACCCTCTCTCATGTGCTGTTGCCTGCTGTGCTTCTCAACAGGCATGATTAACATGTCTTTAGCCTGTATCTTTTACTGGTAGCGCTGTGTGGTAAACTGTGCTGTTACCCTCCTTGTACCATACACACCTGTATGTCTGTACCTCTGTGGTCACTTGCTTATCTTGGGTTAAGCGCTGTTTCTGAGAACATGCTCTGTCCTGCATAACTCACACACATATCAGGCTTGACTTGTGGGTGGCTTTTCTCACCTTGGGGAGTGAGCATTATCGGTATATCCATGTTCCAGTTTGTTTAATTTAAGAATATCCAGAAATTGCAGGCAAGAGTTCTCACGAGAAGAACCATCAAATCTCAGGCACCATCTTTGATCGGGCGTGCCTATATTAGGTGGCTAGTGCCGGAAAAATGCACCAGTTCTTCACATTCCATTTTCATAGCTGCATCCAGGACTTCTGTGAGAGACCCAATTGGAGGTTGGGTTTTGTTTTCAGGTTTGGTGTGGGGACGCCGCTCGTCAGACAAATGGTGTGCGTGAACACAGAGTCTGGTCCTGAGAATTCCCTATCAGCATAATCCCGGTAAGGCGTGAGATACCTCTTGTGCACTTTTGACAATTGAGAATTCAAGCTGATCAGTTTTCTTGCCAAAGTTTACCCATACTCAAAGATACAGCTGAGCTTGCAAATCAGTGTCATGGGGGAAATAATGCACAGCCAAAGAGTAACTTCTAAAAGTAAACCCTAAAAGCAAACAATTTGTGGTGTGCCATGTTAGATTTTTGCTTAGACTTTATACTCTGCTTGACAAAATACATGAAAGCTTTGATTCTATGACTGAGAATGTGCTTGTCCTACTAACCCTTTCGTTTCCAGGTCTCCTTCCCCACAGTACCCTCCCCAATGCCCCTCTCCCGGTCTGGCCACCCCGAACCTCTGTAAATCTTCAATTCAGAGTTGGTGCTGCCTGAAGGTGGGCTTTGTGAGGTTACTGCTCTTGAGGAACCAGGCTTGTGAAAGCTGGTTAAGCAACAAACTGTACCATGCAAGTTGTCTAATTTTATGACACAGGACAGAGCATTACTGAGGTCCTCGTCTCTCAATCCCCCCTTAAAAAATAACTGCCCTATACAAATATATTTGGCATTAGAGCGACCAACTAACTCCAGGACATAATGGAAACATGCCCTTATTTAGACCTTAGTACACAGGGTGCTCTGACTCAAACATGCCGTACGAAACACTAATACAATGATGTTTCTGGCAATATTCCATGTTTCTGTTAGTGAAGCCTGCATTGGCTCTTGTAGTGCAAACCTTAGACTGATGATCTGTTGCATCTTGCGTCTACTGAGTGCATATGTTGCAAGTATATTTTCTACATGTTTGTGACTGGCAGGAAAAGATGTAAGACCTAAACAGTCATGTTGAGTGAACCATCCAAGGATGTCGAGTTCTCTTAACTATTTTCCAAAATTGTAAATAATATATATTTGGTGTTATTTTGTTAATAAGGGCAGATTGCCATCTGAGATCTTGCTGTGACAGTGCAACATCTGAAATTTAAGCTAATAAATCACTGTTTCGATGTAGATTAAGTGGTAAATTTGAAAAATCTATGCAAAACAATTACAACAACCATAATGCATTATGTTACTTCACAAAAAAACGTAACTGGAATCAGTTTAGGAATTTAGTTGGAGGATGGTTGTTAGAAATGGGGGTCTCTAGTTGGCACAGGTATGTACCTTTGTCCAAGTAGGGACCCTTGTTTCTTGTCAGGGTAAGGGAGATACAAACTTTAGATAACCCCTGCTCACTCCGTTGGTAGCTTGACATGAGCAGACAGGCTTATCCCAAAGGCAATGTATAAAGTATTTGTACTCAAAACACACAGTAGCACAGTGAAAACACCACAAAGGGACACCACACCAGTTTAGAAGAATAAAGTATCTTTATTTAAACCAAACAGGACCAAAATGACAAAATAGCTCCACATGGGGCTATTATGACGTTGTGACAGGCATAAATCCAAAGTACAGCGTAGACTGCGAGGTGTGCGGCATCAGCCACGGAGTCACGCAGACTGCCAAACAACAGTACCTTGGACACGAAGTCTATGGATGATACACGGCATCGTGGTGGTGAGACGTCGGTGCCGAGCTCGAGGCTGGTTTCCTCGTTGCCCCATGGAAGGTGAGGTGTTGTGAAGAGGTGATGTGTTGAGTCCAGGACAGGGGAAGCCGTTGGTGGTGAGACGTCAGTTCCGGTGAGGCGATGTCAAGTCGAAGAGTTCGGGAAGTCACCCACGTCGGTTGTCGGCTCTGTGATAACGGAATGCTCACGCTGGCGGTGATGGCATCGGTGTGAGCTCTGGCATCGGAAAGGCTGATAACTGCAGCTGCAGGCCAACCCAACAAAGCACACACAGCAACGGGCAATACTCCTCCTTACAGCTCTCCAGCTCTTCTCCTTGGCAGAGGTTCCTCTTTAGTCCAGAAGTCATCTAATTCTCTGGAGTTTAAGGTCTAATATTTATACACCATTTTGACTTTGATCTCCTTGTGGCATGGGCCTCTGAGCCCAGTCCAAAACAGTTCTGTCCTCTTTCTTGTGCAGCTTCACTACAACATTGTGCAGAGGAGACACTGCCTATTCCGGTGCAATTGAAAACTCCTCCCACCACTATAAATGCAGCCAAGGTATATTCAGCTCAGCTATGAGTCACCTAGAAAAGGCAGGGCACACCTCAACCCCCAGTAGCTTTCTACAGTGAATGCCCATCCCCAGCCACTGTCACTCCAAAACCAGACCGTCAATATACAAAATAGCAGAGGCACACAGAATGGTTAAATAAGAAAATGCCTACTTTCTAAAAGTGGCATTTTCAAACACACAATTTTAAAACCATCTCCCTAAAAAGATATGTTATTAAATTCTGAGTTCAGAGAGCCTAAACTCCACTTCTCTATGTTGTCCCAATGGAAAGTTATACTTGTATATTGTTACAAAGTAACTCCCATGTTACACCCTGCCCACGGGGTACCTTGGGCCTACCTTAGGGGTGCATGACAGGTAAGGAAATGAAAGGTTTGGGCCTGGCAAGTGCACCCAACCTGGCAAGTGGGTGCACTTGCCAGGTTGACATGGCAGTTTAAAACTAACCCTGGGCGGAGCGCAAAGTTCCACGGAGTTGGAAAACAACCCCGTGGATCTTCGCTCTGCACTGCGCCCTCCCCTCTCCCAAAGTAATGATAAAGTAATAAAAAAGGCCTCCTCCTCGCCATGGCTGCTCTCCTTCCTCGTCCTCACTGTCCTTCTTAGATAACCCCTACATTGTACATCTTATGCGTGCGAATGCGCACTCGCAAGACGTACAATGTAGTGGTTATCAGTGAAGAAGCACGGCGAGGAGGAGGAAGGAGAGCGGCCATGGCAAGGAGGAGGCAGCCATGGCACGTAAGTGCCTTTTTAATTACTTTATAATTACTCTGGAAGGGTGGAGGTGCCGGTTAACTACGCTCCGCCAAAGAGTCATAGTTTGGCCTAAACTCCGCGTTCGCAACGGAACGCGGAGTAGGCAAAACTACATAAACTACACTGACAGAGCGTAGTTACCTGCCCGGGCTTATTTAAAACTGCGCACAGACACTACAGTGGCAGGTCTTTACAGAGCTACTCATGTGTGTGGCACAATCAGTGCTGCAGGTCCACTAGTAGCATTTGAGTTACAGACCTTGCACACTCAGGGCACTTTGCTAGGGACTTACCAGTAAATCACGTATGCCAATCAGGGATAATCAATCAGAATAACAATTTACACAAGGAGCACTTGCTCTTTGATCAGCAGTGGCAAAGTTCCCAAAGCATCTAAGCCAACAAAAACAAAATCCAGCATAGCATCAAAAAGACAGGAGTTAGAGGCAAAATGTCAGGGGAAACCACGCCAAGGAGGCCTTGTCTAATAAAGGTGGTCACCTTACTTCGTACCTTAGTAGAAAACAATAGCTAAACAGTAGCTAAGGAATAGTAGACATCCAAAATTGCATGGATAAATAAATTAAAAAAAATATGCAATATTAGTTACAATATTACACCAATTACTATGTCACATATAATGAAATCATACGTTTCATAATAAATTCAAAGAAATAAACATTTCTTTCTAACTTATGCGACACATATTGTGATTGGTATTTAACACAAAGCACAATTAGGGAATACATTTACATATTGTCATAGTCCCTGCAATGCAAGTATAGTCCCATCACATGACAATTTTGCAAGTAATGTATTAATTTCTAAATATAGTCTATAACAACAAACACACAATTCATAGGAGGGCTACATACCAGTAAAATAATGATTCTAATTTCAGCATCCACATTGCCTTGCATGCAGCCAAAATATCAACAGAATCACTATGCTTTTAATTCTTTATTTTTTTATATGAGTTCAATAATTGGGTGTAAGCACACTCAAATACAAATGGTGTGGATGTACTATCCAGAGGTACTTCAATTGTATAGTAAAGTTTTACAAAAATAATATGTTATATAGTTCATCATCCACATTTGAAAGTGAGCACCCAGTTTCTCTAAGTTTATAAAAAACAATTTTGTAAATAAGCCATTGTTATTTTAAAATTCATATACAATAGTATTGATTTGTTAAAAAAAATATAAAAATAACATTTTGGATATAGGATATAATATTGTTTACACATGTGAAAGAGCAATGTTTAATCTCAAAAAGAAATAATACTCATTGTACAATATATTTTTATTTGTGGGGGCAACACCAAGGCAACAGGGTACTGAGTCCACATTACCGTAGACACCATCTGAAGAAGAAACACAACATGCCTTCAGTGGGATCTGTAGCCCTTCTGCTGCATCAGACAGCCAAAATGAAGCACCAGCACCATCAGGTTTGTCTTGCATGGTCTCAGTCACGGTAACAGGTACAGTCAACTCTACTGCATCCGGAAGTATCCTGTCTTCTACTACAACCACCAACAGTGTACCAATGCCACCCCTGTGTCATGAACTTCACCATATGTACTTTTGCCACCAGTGAGGAAGGAGTAGACCAAATCAGGACAGAAGAGGAAGAGGAACTTTATTTACCTGTCACTTCCTCGCTGACTAACGCTGCGTCACGCCTGACACCACCTGAAAATAGTGCAAGAAAACAAGAAACAAGAAAACACTTTAAAAAACAAAGATGGGCAAATGGAATGAGAAGATGAAATCACAGAAATAGACAAAGGACTTGTTTATGTTTAGCAGAGTGCACAACAAGAAGAAAGAGGACGGAAATCAGGCAGAGGAAAAGAGACAGAAGATGGACACAAAGAAGAGGTGGAAGCAAGAGAGGAGGCAAGAGTGGAAATGGACGTGGGTGAAAGGAGAAGAAAGGCTCCAAGTTACTGGTGGCGAACCCAGGGAGTTGGAGAAACAGCAGGATGAGCTGAGAAGCTCCTGGAGAGATGAGGGAGGCAGTTACCCATGCTGCAGTGCCTCCCAGATACCAAGGCAGGCGGTGAGGTACTGGGCCAGAGCCATGCTCACATGGGACCGTGAATTGACCAGGTTAGTTCCTGTATACAGGAGTGGACGGGTCGCATGGGGAAAAGAGGAGGACATCAGTGGACTTAAAGAGGGCCACTATTTGAGAAAGGGGATAGCCCCAGATAGGAGATAAGTTTAAGCCTATTGTGAAAATTGCTGCAGTGTTAGTGTTAAAAGCCGAAAAGGTATGAAGAGCTAGGATACGAGCCAGAAGATGGAGTATTCCAATTTGGGCAAACTAGAAACTTTTTTTTCTTTGTTCGTTATTTCTCAGATATATTAACAATTCTTCTCTTTTTGCATATGTAGGGTTATACCAATAGATTCATGAAGCTATTAAATCAAAAATTGTTGAGTCAAAAGGTTTATAGACCTAGTTCAATCCAGACCAGGAGACTGAGAAAAGGAAAATAGGATGAGAGAAGGGTAAATGATAGGATGGAAAGATAAGAAAATCTTTTAGAGAAAATTGAAGAGAATTGAGAGGAGAGCAAGAAGAAACAGTAAGGAAAATACTAAGAAGGAAAATAAAAGAGTACAAGAACTTACTTGTCCCCCTCCTTTCTGTCGGAGACATCTGGCCTGTCTCAGGGAAGAACTAAGGACAAAGAAGAAGAGACGGCCAAGGTCCAGGAAGACAAGAAGAAGAAATAAAATCATAACTTATAAGAACTCTTGAAATTCCTGAAAATTAATGGGCAAAACCCCACTCCTATAGTAGGGAGTGTTCCTTTCACAAACCCACACTCTTACACCATCCATCTTGTCTCTTATCAGAATGAGGAAAACTACAACACTGTTGTTGACAAGACAAGGGAGGCCTGTCCACAACTCATGGTTCCCTGGGCTCTTCCCAATCTGCTGAGAGAGCACCTATTGTTGAGAGGAAGTTGAGGAGTGCATTTCAAAATGTAAAGAAATACAATATCTAATTGATGTAGCAAGGTGGGGGGAAGTACAGCTGGACACATTAATGCCACTGCTATAGGCAAAGACCTCCTTGAGGTGTACACTGATGTCAGAACACACTTGATGGCTTTAAAGCACTGACAGGATGAATCTCAGGCCTGGAATCTCCAATCTGCGGCCAAGTATCATCTTATGACCATACCTTCGCTATAACATGACAGAGTGGAAGCCAAAGTAAAGCAAGAAAGTGTAACACATTGCTGCCCTTGACATCAAATTAGGTGTTTAAGATCCCACATCTCAACACTCACAATGCAGGGTTCACCGTGCTGGTCTAACTGATGCCAACACTGAAACATCCACCACCAAGAAAAAGAAGATCTAATGTCATTCTCTGAGCCTTGATCTTTGGACAAAGCTTATCAAAGTGTTCTTTCGATTTAGCTTTCTGTGTAAATCAACACATACAATGACCTCAGAAAAGGCTATAACATGTAAATATATAACAACTAGTGAAAATGTTAAATAATTAAAATAAACTGTATTTCTGTTCTATGAACATACATGATTTGTGCTAAAATGACCATGCCATGTTTTAAAACATTGTGTTCATTCGAATGTTATTTTGTTAATTTGTTTTTCAAAATCTCATTCAATTTTTTTTCATAATGAAACATACATGCTATTACATTATATAAATATCTTTAGACATATTACCACACTCTGAAATATATCATGTACGGTTTTATTTTTCCACTTAACCCGTAGTAACAATCTTTTTTATTACCTGTGTTGTATTTTATATATGCATTCTTTTTTTTTCTATTCCATATATCACAAAAAAAAGTTTTCTTTTTTTAAGTATATTTAATAAAATGTTTACTATCCCTATGAAACATCATTGTCTGGACCCTATTTTGTTTTCTCAGCTGTTGTCTCTTTTTTTGGGATACTCACACTATCATGGACTATGTAACAGGACTCCAGCAGATGATGGACCTATTGATGTTAGTATATTAATTCAATAGTACTTTAGTGCATCTTTGAAATTGTCATCTGCTGTCCATTGTGTACTCATCCATCATCCACCATGCTGCAACCGAATTTTGATTTTCTTAGTGTAAGTGTAGGAGATGCATGGTATCATGGTGAATTGGCTAGCGAAGCATGACAAATGCAACATGGCAGATGCATACTCTATCTCTTAAGAATAAGTAAGAATTTCATTTCCACCATCATGTCAGGCATTTACCTTTGCGACAATGACTGAAAATAATAGCTAACATCAGATTGGCTAAGATCTCCAAATATGGCAGGTAATAGTCTACCAGCGTGGCAGAGGTAATGACCTCTGGGTGGTGGGTGGCCTGCCAAACTCTAAATGAGGGCTTTAGTGTTCACAGTCCAATTCCACACTGTAAAGGATCCACACTTAAATTGGCTGTTGACTGGTGCTAAACTGCAAGCATGTGTGATTGATTTATTAGTGTGTGGAGTAAAAATACATGCTGGAAGCCTTTTTGATGCGGGCAAACCGAATCAGAAAGGGTGTCTGAATCGTTCATCGTACTTGCTCGCTCAGAAAACCTAGTCCATAGAGCTGTACGAATCGGCTCCGGAAGGCTCTATCTCCCCAAATGCCTTTCAGAACTGATTCTGTCAGCGCTAAGGCATCGTACTTGGTCGTTTGGAGCTGTGAATGATTAATTGGAAACAAGGGCTCCCTATCGGGTTAGGCAATTCCAAATCTGATTCAGAGCCCTTTCGACCAAGATCGTAATCGACCCCTAAGTGTTAAGAATAAAAATGCTGTTCAGATTTTTTGTATTTTTTTATTATTCTTTGTTTTGGTTGAAAGAGGTTCACAAATACTATCTTGCTGACCTCAGTTGTCAAGATATTCCCTAAATACGTAACAGGATCAGCTTTTCGAATAGTTATTTGCTAATATTTTGGTTTATTACAATTTTATAGATAGCCAGAGAGTGTACCAAAATCGCCTTGTTTTCTATTTCTTCAATAGACATTTTAGGGGTGTAAGTTTGCATATGCTAGCAGCTTGGTAACATATCCCTTATAATGAAGTGGCATTGCCCCATCATTCTCAAACGTTTCTGTATAGATGGTTCTCTGTAAACTGCAAAAAGTAAAGGAAGGCGGGGACACCCCTGCCGAGTACTGCACTACATTTTGATGCTCTTTGACTTTAGACCCAAAACCTGCAGCTTGGCTCGTGGTTGTTCACAAAGAATCTGCATTGAATTAATAAATTATGGTCCAAACCCCCTTTTTTCCATAGGTCTCCAAAGATACACTGAAGTTACTCTGTCAAAGGCTTTTTCTGCATCATGCAGGACCATTGCCAGGGGTAAGCCACAGCTACAGGTATGCCAAACAGAGTGGTAGCCCTATTAATATGATTAATAGCTCCTTTCTCTGGAACAAAGTCATGATGCCATGGAGAGACTATCCTGGCAATTATCCTGCTCAACTGTACGGACTGAGGGTTGTAAGTGACTTTTTTTTAAACTATTATATTGGTAAGTGTCCATGATTGTGGAAGAAATTGACATTGTTGAAGTAACCTTAAATTGATAGCGTAACTGTTGCAATAAAAGGGAAAAATTTGAAAGGAATCCTTTCAGGACCTACCGCCTTAGGGCTGGTAGAGTATCTACTGCAATTTTTATCTCTTGCAGGGAGATCAGTGCATTTAAAATCTCTTTATCCTCTTCGTGTAGGGCTTCAAGGTTTATGCTATCCAAATATGCATTGATCATGGTCTGAGAAGGTGTTCTAACTTCTTGGTATAGGGTATGATAAAAGTATAATAACACTGGGGAAATGTCAATATGGTCATGGACGGGGGTCTCCTCACTATTCTTTTTTTAAAGTTTGAGCTTATTAAAGTACTTATCAGGAATTACCAGTGATACAATAAAATATAAGATCTACAGCAAATTCATAGAGGTAGAAGAGGGCAAGAGTAAAAATAATTGACTACGCAATGCGTCAAGCTATATTGGAAAATCAATAAGATGCTGTAAATGCAATAAAATAGGTAGACGTTTTAAAAATTCTGGATAAGAAGGGAGGGGGGAAGTTGCAGGGACATACTATCAGAAAATATACAGAGTGTTAAAACTTGTAGACAATTGCAAAAGAACATCATAGAAATATAATGTTAATGCATTAATCAAAGACAAAGAGATATATTGCATACTTTTTTTAGGGTGATTTTCATACTTCATCAGAAATAATAACTTCTCTATTGGCTAATAAACTAGATTGATTAAAAAACACGTAAAGTGACCACAAGATATCTCTTTTTATAGCTAATGAAAGGGTGAGGCATAGTTAGCATTTAACCTATGATTGAAACATAGAGCATACCACCAAGATTGAAAATGATCATTTAGTGCATTTTTTTCAATTAGTTGTTATTTGATGAAAATCTAATAAGTCCACCAGTTTATGACCTCAAGATACTTCAGATGAGATTGGTAGCCAGCCGTAGCGGGCTATACTGCCATTAAAGGCACAAGCTTAGGGTGAAGGCCTTTAACAAGAGAATGGGCCTTTAATGGTCTTTATTGCTCAGCTACCACAGGCTATAAAGCTATTAGAACATTTCACCCCATCAGAGCAGAATGTTCTTATTAGTAAAGTAAAGGTTTCACAGAGCCCGAGGGGGTTGAACCCCCCTTGGCTCCAAAGCCTTTGTTCACAGCTTTTGCTGTGAATGTTCTACAGCTAACAGCCACGAGCAGGGCAATGGCTGTTAGCTTTCAAACTTTCACAACAAGAGCTGTGGAAAGGGACTCAAGTTAGGCCCTGGATTTCCCAACCTTGGCTGATATGCTTTTAGTAGTTCAGTCAGACCAGAGGGATCCAGGAACTGAGCAGCAGACCAGGGAGACACAGGAACTCAGCTGCATTCACCTCCGCCCCATCTGAAGCCCTGGTACCACTATGAGGAGGGAATGCTGAAGGCTGCATGTGCCCTCCTGCATGGCCCCTGCCTTTCTTTTTTACCTAATCAATATATTTTCGAGAGGCAGAGGAAAGACAAAGGCAGAGGCTGTGTATTAGGACATTGAAATGTTGAGACAAGCGGGCCTATGCCAGTTCATATAGGCCGCTGCTGCTCCATTGTCTTCAATGAAGCTCTTAACATTCCCATGCTCTAATACTTAAGAATATACTTGAAAGAGGATATTGACCTTAAAAATCTTATTGGTTTGCCTCCACACTTGTTTCCAAAAACCTGAAACATTAGGATATTTAAATAACATATTTTTTAAACCAGCTTCTGGGTGGTCACAAGACCAACAAGATGAATTTAAATTATTGGATTTTTTTTTTAAGTATAAAGGAGTAAATAATAAGTGATGATAGACAAAATAAAGAGTTTAGTAAAGCATTACCTGTTCCAATTGATGTATTGATTTTAAGCCAGATCTTATTCCAAAAATCAACAAGAAGGAATTCCATCAGGTCTCTTTCCTATGCTAATTCATTTTTTGATTTAACCCTGTCCATATTAGAGTTGAGTGTCTTATATATGGAAGAGGCCTTTGGACTAGTAGTTTATAGTTGGAGCAATTTATTAATCTCTTGAGAGGAACAACCATTCAGAGGTAAGTGTAATATTGAAGTTGTTAAATAGGCACATAGTAAGTCATATTTTTCTCAAATGATGTGAGTACAGACAATTTCTGCTAGAATTCAAGAAAAGATGAAGCCCTATTATTATCTAGTGTCCTCTATCTCTCCAAGACATCCAATAGTTGGGTGATTCTTGATTTGAACAAAATAATTATGCTAAATAGATTGTTGGTGAAAATTAGCTG
Organism: Triturus cristatus; assembly: GCF_964204655.1. Classification (NCBI taxonomy): domain Eukaryota; kingdom Metazoa; phylum Chordata; class Amphibia; order Caudata; family Salamandridae; genus Triturus; species Triturus cristatus. The sequence continues at coordinate 749,556,086 of NC_140586.1, forward strand.
ATGAAAAAGGAGTGGACAGAGTCAATAGTTTCAATATATTACAAGAACGAGCAATGACAGGCATATTCTTCTTAGAAAGTTTCGTCGTGAATGATAATATTATCATGAAATTTAATGGGGAGGGGAGAAATATCTGAAATGGTAACCATAAAGGATGGTGGACTGTTAAACATAGTAATCCAATATGCCGATTGTTTTCAAGAAAAGCATAATGATATTGTCTAAAGTTTGGAAAATTAAATCCACTCTCATGTTTACCTTTCTTAAGACTTGATAGCAATAATCTACAGGTTTTGCTATTCCACAAAAATCTAAAATGGAGAGAATCTATTTATGAAAAATAATGGCATGGTATGTGTCTTAGAATCATAGAAAGGGGATATAGTATCAAAGGTGTCAACATCGTTTTTATAGAATCTATTCCTTCCCACTAGGAAAGAAATAACAGATTCCATTGTAAAATTGTATCATTTAAGTTCTTGTATATTTTATCAAAGTTCAATTTGTTTTAATCTTTATCTTTTTGGCGAACCATATACCCAGATATTTTATTGTAATGGTTTCGCAAGCAAAATCTACATGTGTAAAGACCTGTTTAGTACACAAAGCATTTAGAAGTAATATTTGTGATTAATCAGTATTCAACCTATATCCAGATAGTAGGGAGAAAACTGAGATTGGAAATTGCCTAGATTTGATTAGAAAGAGCTCTAATGCAATAATAAAAAACAGAGGAAATAAGGGACATCCCTGACGAATGCCTCTAAACATAAGGATCTGTCGGGGAGAAATCAATTGCTTTGCAAAAGTAGAAGTAAATGAAAAAGGGTCGCTTAATATGTAGTAAATAAGTTGAAAAACAGTGACATTTGCATTGATTAGATACTGGCACGCATATTCAAAGATGTTGGAACACAAAGAAGCAAAACAATGACTAGTATATGCTTGCAAACAGGTATTGTTTTATATAAAGTGAGGTTTATATATACATCAACAAGTATTCAGAGAGGTGTCAATATGAGATATAATAAGAAAGTGACATGTGGTGAAGTGACAGTGAGGGCTCAGTGTTGGTGGTGCAGTGCATATATACAAAGTGACGTTATTTACACATATATACACACGGATGTGGTCAGTTCGAAAAAATAAACAATATCTCTGGTAGATGGCTCATTTGCTTATGAATTTAAACCCAGAGATTTGGTGGTGCTGAACCATGAACTATCGTCGACATTTCGACCCTGACAAAGCGTTATTGGGGTGTCATCGCGGGTCTTCTTCAGGACAGTGAGGGATTGACAGCCTAAAAATAAGATGGAAAAATTAAAATGTGTACCAACTCCATAATGAACGTGGAGGATGAAGGAGTACCTCTTACTCACCCAATAGGTGGGAGTACTTCCTGTGGCATCGCTCGATGAGTGGAGGAAGTAAATAGATCTAAAATGGATCAAATGATTTAACTGTAGGCCCCGGGGCTTTGGAGGGTAAATGACAATACATGCGTACACATTATGCAAGTGTCAGAGAAGCTCAGGAAAAACTTGTGGATATGAAGACTGGGAAATCTAAGGATAAATATATACAGTAAATGAAGCAGGAAAATCTGGTGAGAACTAAAACAATGAGGTGGCCAATTATAGTCAGAGTGCCACATAGGAAGGCTTACCCTTGTAGAAGAGGTCAAAGGCTGTTGGTAATCAGCCAGTATACTCATACAGGACACAAATTGAATAAGGTCCAAAGGGAGGACAGGCAGCAATCCTGTAAGGAAAAGTGCAGCCAAATTAGACACACAGGGGGATATTCACAAGGACTTATCTTTGATTTATCTCCACCTTAACGGATTAAAAGTGGAGATAGATTTAACACCCCATTCACAAGCTGGTGCAAACTGCAGACAATGCCAGCATTCCCGCGATAACTGCCCCAAAACTTATCTCCACGGTGTACACCACCAACTAACCCTAATGAGATGCAGAGTAGGCGTTCCCGTGGAAAAACACACGAAAAAAACACAACACCACTTTCACAACAAACTGCCAGATCAGCGATGCGAGTCAAACAGAACCCCACACACAGCCACACCCGAAGAAAAACGACGCCATGGAGCTACTCATGCAGCTCAGTGCCTCAACAGGGCCTCAACACCCACTGACACCACCCCCGGACCCGGACCCGCCCCCCCGGACCACCACAGAGGCAGCGCAGAGTAAGACAACGGACCTACTGAAAACGCACCAGTCTCACAGACCTAACGCCCGAGGAAGTCATAGCCCACTATAGGCTCAAAAGGACAACCATCATCCGCATCATGACCCACATCGGCCACAGGTTGACGGTCCCAACACAGCGGAGAACCAACATCCCTCAACAGACAAAGCTGCTGGCTGTGCTGCACCTGTTGGCCTCTGGTACCTTCCAACCAACAACTGCCAGAGTCAGAGGGGTCTCACAGCCAGCCTTATCAAAGTTCATCACACCTGTCCTGGATGCCATCCTCAGCTTCATACCCCTGTACCTTCACTTCCCCCACACTGTGCAGGAACAGCAGGAGACCAAGCAAGGCTTCTATGCCATAGCTGGATTCCCGGCCCTGTTGGGGTCAATAGACTGCACACATGTCCCACTACAGGTACTGCGCACCACTACCGCAACAGAAAGCACATGCATTCAATCAATGTGCAGGCAATAGTGGACCACCGGGGAATGTTCACCAATGTCGTCGCAAACTACCCTGGCAGTGTGCATGATTCCTACATCTTCTGACAGTCCATCATTAACCAGCGCTTCCAGGATGGCACATATGGAACTGGACTGCTTGTTAGTAAGTGCCAAATCAACACACCACACACCTCAAGCAACCATCACACAACGCACAACTGTGGGAATGCACACATGACCAAACCACATACAACATGTCAATCACCATGCCTACCTACCAGACACGACAACACTACTCCATGGTGATCCTGGGCTACCCCTGCACACAATACAGCTATATCATGGCACCACAGCCACACAACAGCTGAACATGTGTAGATGCGGAATGCAGCCATGTGTGAAGGATGCAAGTGATCCACACAACTACAAGTGAGGCATGGATGTGCAGGACAGACATGGGTATACAAACCACAGATATGTCCATGCAGACCACATCTGCTGGTGACTGGAGAGTAGTGAACAGTGGACGCAACCATGTCACCCCAGACCGTGGGTCAGATAGCGGAAATGTCGCTTGCTGCATCCCCCCGTGAGCGTAGTGGGTTGGCCCCGAATACACCAGGGCTGCGCAGGGGTGTGGACAAAAACCCTGTGGTGCAGAGCGTGGTTCTCTCCCAGAAAGGCCAACGTCACTGACAGGGTGGCGCCTCGCAGTCTGCCACGAGACCGACGCCGTGAGCAGCGGGGCCTGCGACCCTGTCGCCTGCTGCACCCCGGACGCTGATGCCCAGACCAGGTCTGCCTGCCCAAGCGCCCCAGCGCCCCAAGGCTGAACTGCTCACCTGCCGAAAACGTCGTGTGTCACTCACGACGCTGGCCCACATCACTCCTTTCTCATTGACATACCCCACTGGCGTCCTCTTCGTACCAGTAGGTCCCACATGTGGAACTGTGTCCTGAGTCTTGAATGGCAGGGACCCCAAATCCGTGGCAGCAGCCACAGCACCAGACACCCTTCTATCAGTGAGGTATTGGTCCATATCGCAGACCTGTGACACGTGGTGCTACTAACCCTGTTCAATGCAAGCCTGTGACATGTGGTGCCACTAACCCTGTTCTACGCAAGCCTGCGACAAGTGGTGCCGCTAACCATGTTCAATGCAAGCCTGTGACACGTGGTGCCACTAACCCTGTGCACCGTGAGTGACTGCCAGCCTCCGGCAGAACATCGTTGGTGTCTGAGCCTATGGCCTGGGGGTTGTCATCAGCAACGGGCAGGTACAGACTTGGTGTCTGGCATGAGTCTGTGGCATTCATATCCGCCATGTTGCCGGACACAGCTGGCATGTGCCCTCTGTATCATGCCCTGGGGGTAGACTTCCCATTCTCCCCCGTGACACTCTGCGGAAGGCACCTATGACACATATGAGACCCTACTCTGCCCTCATGACCCTACCCCAGTCTCCCGCAGGTCAGCGTCCCGTGGCGGTGGGCCCATGTCAGCCGCTGTGCTTCCGGGGCCACTGACCCTGTGCTACTCAAGTCATCCCCCCTTTTTGTTCTGACATTGCATTTCTGTGTGCCTGCTGACTGTTGGTGTTGTTGCCAGCACCAGCTACTCCCTGTGTGTTACACCCACCCCAAACACAGCCAGCACAGGCATCACTGGATTAGTGGGCCTGCCATCACATCCTGCCGAACCAAGTATTGATTCTTTTCTCCCTGCACTGTCACAGGTGATCAAGGATATGCACTCTGCCCTTGGATGATGACACCCCTCCGAGACCCGAACACACCCGCCCAGAGGCAGTTCAATGCGGCCCACATACGCACTTTTTTCTGAAGGAGGAGTCACAGAAATTAAGCAAAGTTTGGAGACTCTATGTCAAGTACGCTGAGAATGTTCGACACTAACTGATAGAGTTGCAGCGTACCTCTTGGACTATCTCCCAGTTGTCCGTCCAGAACTATTTGGAGGACACTAGTAGTAACTATTTGTGTTTATCTAGGGGTTAGTTTGTATGTATAAGTCGCTTTCTTTCTTTTGTATGTTAGGATTTTGCGTATGTACAATTTATGTGTATATTTGTATTGGTGTTTTGTTGTTCCCTTCTTGATTTCATGTCATTCTTGATGTAGAAATGTAAAAATGTTTTGATAAAATCTTTCTAGATTAATAAACTAGAGACAGAGTAACTAAGTGTGCTCTATCTAAAAGTAATTTCCATATTTATTCCTTTATACCACTTTCTGTTTACACATACGCACCAGGGGCCTCGTTGAATGCACATTTGGCATGTTGAAGTCACGTTTCAGATGCCTGGACGGCACAGCTGGAAAGCTCCTGTACAGCCCGGACATTGTGTGCAAGATGATCGTTGCATGTTGTGTGTTGCACAACATCTGTGTACGCACCAATGCCCCATGGATCCCAGTTCCAGAAGTACCGGACGATGATGGGGATGATCGGGCAGGTGGCCCACATCCCACTGCAGCTGTGCCAGGAAAGGCCCGTAGGAACACCATCATTGACAATTACTTCTCATGAGCAATGTGGCCGTCCCTGGCAATCATGGTACAGTGCAAAATGTCGATAAGCACTGCATGTGTGAATCAAACATATTTGCCGGTTACAGGTTGTACTTGTACATTGTCAAGTCACAGTTTCCTGCTGTGCCGGATGTGATTTGCCATGTTGTGCACATTTGCGGCACCAGTTGTGTCCCGTGTTCCGTTGTGGAGGTGTTGCTGTTTGTACCGAGATGTTGTCAATGTCGAGGTGCACTTATACTTATGTGAGTATTCTGCACGGTGGGTGATTCGCTCCTGCAGGTCTGATTTGTCTGCCACTGGTCCCTTTCATGTGCTGTGCCTGTGCCTGTCAGTTCTGTGCTTCCACTGTGCTGAGGTGTTGCAGACTTAGGTAACTTGTGCTCTTTGTCAAGTTGTGACCCTAGGGCATGGTTTGTCCACAGATGTGTCCTTGACGTCAGGGGTTGTTTGTGCAGGTGGTTGTGTCCGAGTGTGACCTGCTCCTTTCCGGTTGTGGTCCGCACTCAGCCACCTCAGTGTTGTGCCATGTACATTGTCATGGTGATTGGACTGCAGCCATGCTACTCGTCATGTGGTGTCTCTTGCATTGTCAGTGTGGCTGATGTATATATGCATGTTTGCTGTGTTTCGCATGTGTGCATGTGTTGGTTGTGTGCTTGTTGATGTGTTGTGTGGGTGCCCCTTTGGGCACATGATGTACGTAGGACTACTTGGTGTTTTTGTGTGTGCTGAAGTGTTCCCGAGGGATCAGGGACATGATCCTGAGTCATTGTGGGTGTGCAGTGTGCTCTGCTTAATTGTGCATGTGTGCCATTGGGCCCCTCTCCCCCCGTCCACCCACTCCCTGGTCGGTGCGCACCCTGTTGATGTGGTGTCGGGTCATGTTGGACAGTGTCCGGATCCCCGACTCCTGTCACCGTCTCCCAACTGGTGACTGTGGCCACCATCTTCTCCATGTCATTTAGCTCCTGGTGTCCTGCTGGCCCCACTCCTCCGGGGTGCGTTGCTGCTTTCGTGTTGGCAGCGAGTTTCTGCTTGGTTTTGCCATTCACATCAGTCCAGGGCCTCTTGTGCTCTCCCATTGGCCTCCTCTGCCATATGACGGTATTCACATGGTCCAAGGTGGTGTGCCATCTTTGCCTCTTTGTTGCCAGTTACACGTTGGAGGTGATGTACAGTTGGTGGTGGTGTTCTGGCTCATCCATGGCGAGAATCGGGTTTTACTGGTGACTGTACCCTGTCTTCCTCTACCTGTTCTCATTGGCCGTCCACTGGCCCTGGATTCCTGGGTGTTCCTCCGTGGGAATTGTGGGGTTCATGTTGTCCTCTGCAGTCGGTCAGGGTGCATCCGCGGTACTCCGCAGTTGATGTCCTTTTTAGTGGCATTTTCCGTATGTTGTTCTTGTGCTTTTTCCCGCATTACCCGTGGGTATTGCTGGCCTCTCGCTGGTTGTCACTGTTTTTTCATCGCATTTGGGCACATCGCGTCTTTTTACACATTGGGGTTTGTGTTTTTATCTCCGTCGCGATGGGTGTATCGCGGACATTGGCCGTGTTTTCGGCGGAATATCGCATGGTACCGCCGTGTTGTGAATTCCATGTTGACACAGGGTTATTTTGCCGTGATAGGCTGCAATGTGTAAAGTTTGGTTGGCATTTTTTGGTGATATTTAGCACACGTTCTTGTGACTACACCCCTAAGTATGGTCTTTGAGTGGAGTAATAAGGCCAAAAGCATGAGCTATGAAAGCTTACCGGGGTCCGTATGCACGTACTATCGCAGTCTTGAAAATGGTTGTCTGCCTCGCGGTAAAATACTGCACAAGGCAGCTTTATGTGTCAACGTGCACATAGGTGGCGTGCACGGCCCGTGCCAGCAGCTAAATGCTGCTTGGCGTATTTCAGGTTATTTCGCAATTACGGAGGTAAGTCAAGAGTCAGTGCAACTGACACTGAAGATTTGGCAGAATTTAGCCAGGAGTGAAAACGGTTGATCTTATGCTAGATAATTCGAGGAAGTGATGTTGAAGTGAGCCTCGAAATATTGAGCATCAGACCAACCGTTTTTTACTCCTGGCTAAATTCTGCCAAATCTTCAGTATCAGTTGCACTAACAACCCTCAGTGCGGAAGAGCTGATACTGAAATATTACATATGTTTGCCACTTGTGTTAATTTACAAATATATTGGGGAAAATGCATGGTTTTATGAGAAAAACACTGCATGTACAGATTATGCCTACTCCACAATTTATCATGTTTGAGCTAGATAATATGACAGCAGTAAAAAATTGCTAACATATGTCACTATGTGTGGTTAGTGTTATTTCTCTGTTTGTATAGTAGCAGCCTGGCTAAATTCAGATCCTCCAGCCGTTCAGCGGTAGCCGGCTCACTATTTAGTCAGTTTTCATCTGGAGAACAAACTTTATAACTGTAGGGGTAAAAACACAAATAAATGAGGTCCCCAGATTTGGGGACCTCTGCAATCCTGGAGTAAACAGAGGTAGCTCTTATGTGATATGAAATGATCTAAACTATTAGGTATGGAAAATGTTTAGATAATTCCACTAACAACCAGAATAAATGAACTTTTATTAAGTAGATATTTGGGCTTTAATAGCTTGATGTCTAGATGAGGTAACTAATGGTGAGATTTCATAGTTATTTAAAGAGGTTAACCTTACAAACAGGCTTGCCACCACTACAGGTTGTGTCGGGTTTGACCCTATCCATGTTGATAACTATCCTGTGGTTGTCATCGACCTTATCACAGACCTAAATAAGGAGGTGGACTCAAAAGATGTATGTGAGGAACCCGGCACAGTGGAGCTGAGCTTCTGTCAGGATGGCCAGGAGATTCAGCGAAACTTACAAACCTTCTTTGTTTGTTCAGTCCTGGAAGAATCTGGTAAAATGCAATTGATAGATATGAAGAGGTCACATTTTTATCATAATGGGCAATATCTATCTGAAGTATGATTAATTTCTTGATAAAGTTAATAGGTTTAACTTCTGTAATAGTTTTTTTCCAGGTTATCTAATGCTTCTATGGCGTTTGTTAAACTTTGGTCTAGTAACATTTCTATTCTGACATCAACAGTTTATTTATTTTGATAGTTTATCTGCTATTCTCTGCTACTCGGAGTACAGTATAAATATCTAGCACCACCCAGTGCCTAGAGAATTGGTTTAAAATTAATCTAACTTCTTCTCAATATTTCGGATCAACAAAAAAAGTCACAGGACCATTTTTTATTTGCAATCCTAAAGGAATATATATTAGTTTATTTTTCATTTTTTCAAATTCTTCAATTATAGTTTAAAGGTTGAAATTTGGCTAACTGAAGCAGATGCAAGAAATGAAGAGCTTCAGTCAGGGCTGGACTGGGAATAGCAACCAGCCCCGGCAGATTGCTGCTTGACCAGCCCGGGGTGGATGCTAGCAAGAAGCACCGCTAACGCTTTTGTTACAGGGGCCCGCTATTGCAGCACTGCTGCAAAACCAGCCCACACAGCCGCAAAACCGGCCCCACCCCTCCGTCTCACCGGGAAAATGCCCGGTGCACCCTACGACCAGTCCGGCTCTGGCTGCAGACTCTTTTTGGTATATTTGTAGGTTTACAATCATATTTTCGGTAACTAGACACAATATCAGAAAAGAATATAGAATGGACAGAATATGGAATTCAAAATATAGAATGGACATAATGGACATAATATAGTGGTTAATAATATCGACATGCAGGTAATGTCAAAATATCGAAGTACATAATATAGGCATTAAAATAGATCGAATTTTTAAGAATATCGAATTTTTTTAAGTGTGTTGTATGTTAGTATATGTGTTAAAAGGGTATATTATTGTTGTAATGTATGTTTAATTATTTTTTAAAGTTCAGAAATGTATGTAAAATCATTTTTGCGTATTTTACTTCTGTAGCGGGTTGTGGGTTTATAGGGGAATAGTGTGGGAAGTAATTTAATTGTAATTAAGTAAATATTTATTTTTATGTATTGGTATTGATAATTAATTTATTGTTAATTAATTATTCATTGGTAATTAATTTTTGACAATTGGTAATTAATTGTTATTAATTGATAATTGTGTTAATTGAATTAATTTATTATTCGGAGCGGGTTGATGGTTTATAGGGGAATAGGGTGGGAAGTAATTTAATTGTAATTAAGTAAATGTTTATTTTTATTAATTAGTATTGATAATCAATTCATTGTTAATTAATTATTAATTGGTAATTAATTTTTATTAATTAATGAATTGATAATTATTTTAATTGTATTAATTTATTATTCGGAGCGGGTTGTGGGATTATAGCGGAATAGGGTGGGAAGTAATTTAATTGCAATTAAGTAATTATTGAAATTATTTTTGTGTATTGATAATTAATTTATTGGTAATTAATTATTAATTGGTAATTTTTGTATTACTTATTACATTTTTGGTATTGAAAATTAAGTGGTTGTTAATTAATTATTAATAGGTAATTAATTTGTAATAAATAATATTTCTTGGCATTTAGAATTAATTACTTATTAAATATTTTGTAATTGGTAATTATTTTAAATAATATTTATTGGTATTGATAATTGAATTATTTTTATTTAAATATTAAATCATTACTTTCGCTACTATTGCACTCACTGGAGTGGGAATAGTAATTTTTACCCCTACACTATCCAACGTTTTCCCTACTGTTGCACTCTGGAGTGGGAATAGTAATTTTTACCCCTACGCTATCCAACACTTTCCCTACTGTTGCACTCACTGGAGCGGCAATAGTAATTTTTACCCCTTCCCTATCCAATTCTTTACCTACTGTTGCACTCTCTTGAGTGGGAATAGTAATTTTTACCCTCCCGCTACCCAAAGCTTTCCCTACTGTTACACTGTCTGGAGTGGGAATAGTAATTTTTGCCCCTACGCTATCCAACGCTTTCCCTACTGTTGCACTCTCTGGAGTGGGAATAGTAATTTTTACCCTCCCGCTATCCAACGCTCTCCCTACTGTCCCACTCGCCGGAGTGGGAATAGTAAATTTTACCCTCCCGCTATCCAACAGTGATGTAAATTTTTTTTAAGAGATTACATATATTATTTATTAATTTTAACATTTTTTAAATAATTTTAAGTATGTTTTACTTAATTATATTGATTATTTAATTAAGTTAATGTTACTTTTAACATATTTTACAAATTCGATATTTTTACATTCTATATTTTAACCAACGATATTTTGATTCGATATTTTTGTACTTACTTGTTTGTAGCTAGGGAGATGATATTTTGTTCTTGGATATTTTGGCGTCGATATTATGTCCATTCTATGTTTTGCTCGTCGATATTATGTCAGTGATCCCATATTTTCCTCTGAAAAAAAATCATAATTCTGTTAGTACGAAAGAAAATGTTAAAGACAATGTACAAACCCACACTAACTCAGCTGAAGCACTAAAGTCAATAGAAACATAGCCCTCCCCCACCCCTCCCCCAGTAACCCTAGTACGTAGGGGTATTCATTGTGACAAAGGAGATGGTGGTTCCTTCAGGACTGATTCTAAACAAATTGAGTATCAGGCAACACATACATTGTAATCTAAAAGAGTTAATCATGCAACAAAACATACACCATATAAACACACCAAGAGTCATTCAACAATATTCAATTTAGAGATACATTTATGACTGATAAGGGTGATATACAAGTGGAATAAGTGATGTTACACTGCTCAAGTGAAATGCATGTCCGAGAAAAGTGAAAAGAGAGTTTTTTGGGGAGAGAGATGATTCAGCGCCTCCTATTTTTTTTAGAAGGATGGGAGGAGTGAAGATTCTGTCCCTTTCGCTGCTACCTGTATACAAGGTAACATATATACATTCAGTTCAAACTGAGGGGTTTGTTGACGTTTCAGCACTAATATAGTAATTTCAAGGTGTCATCATCAGGATATGAGGATTGAGAGATTAGCAATCTGTAGTAACAGATTTGTATTGCCTCACACTTATGATTTATAAAGCACTAGCGCATGCCCAGTGGATACTTATGTTTTTTTAACACCACAAAAGCATTTGGGCAACTAATGTCCTCAGTGGAATTTCCATATTATTTGGAAACGTCCGTGTTGTTAGGACACTCTCTTCATATTTGTGTTCCTTTTGACCAATCTGACTCACATTGTGCATGCTGAAAGTTGAATTTCAAAGACCATTTTTCCCATGTTTGGTTTGGTTTGAAATGGTCATGGGAGGGGCTCAAGTTATTAAGAGGACACAGACTCGGATGTACCTCTGTAACCCACACAGGCTCTGCGGGCAGTGGGAGGTTTTGTTCATTCACATTATTTACACAAGGAAACAAAGATGTTTATGTCATCATTGAAGCTGTGAGAAATGACAATCAGTAGAAAGCATATGGTTGCTGTTCCCGAACTGAAACCAGACAGAAAAAAAAGGACAGAAAAAACATACGATGGAAAATACTGTACATCCCTTTAAAAAGATGAGCGAGATGTGTCTACAGGGCTGCTGTGATTTGTGCGACCCAGGAGTTGAGTACTTTTTGTTTCATGATCCCACTGCACAGTACTTGGTTTGGAACAGGTGATATATAATAAACTGCTTTAGAATGCGTACGAGAACATTCAAATTGTATTTTTATATTTTGAATGCCTCATCCTTGGACAAATCCCAAATCAACTCTATTGGTAAATAGTGTGACAGAAAAAGCCTTCAAGTGGCTCTATTTTGCCAGCTGTCACAGTACATGTCGCCTTCCCTCTGTGCCATGCCAAGAACTCAGCAACTGAAGCAACGCAGCAACATCAGAACATTTCCACGAATGACTCCTAGGATTCTAATAAAGCGCAGCATCTGAATTTGCTAATATTGTTCGGGTAATTTATGGTGGAATGTGTGAATTCCTTTCTGCTGTGCTGTGAAAGGGCGTGCACAGCTTCATGTCATACACTGTAAATATCCTTTTCTGAAGAGCTGCTCAGAAACAATAGGCTCAGGATGCGGATCTGGTGCTCTGGCACCATCCCTGCTCTTCCTGCTTGCATGGCCTGGCAGGGCGAGGGGGAGCCTGAAGATGGGTGACACAGGTCACAATGGGTGCTTCTGGGTGCTGAGGGCGCTTCGGAGAAGATCCCCGGAGCAACGCTCATCGCAGGTCCTGCGCCTAGGGGCCTCAGCCTGCAGCACTGGAATCATTCTCAGGAGGGAGGGAGGTGGAAGCTTCTGGTCACTGGCACCAGCCCCTCAAATAATAGGGCTTTTGAACAATGCTAGACTTATGAACAAGCAAATGATACACGCCCCTTCAGTGGGACAAGGTGGGGAGTCATTTTTGTAAACATTGACTCCATTGATTCACTATGAAGCAGGTATTCCTTAGTGTATTTGTAAAATGCCACACAAATGTGGGCATCCGTGCCCAGTCTTTTATAGAAAGTATCTGGGTGCTAATAAATCGCCGGAGCTAACCAATGGACACGTGAACCGAAGTCTTCCTTGGGGAAATCCCAGGTCCCAATTAATTTTCAGAACTTATAATCATCTGTTATACAGACAGCCCCAGATGGAGTCTCTTGACTTCACCTAACACTTCACAATTTCCAATAGAGCCTCGAGGACATTATTCCCTTGCAGCCCTAAAACAATTCCCATCGGATAGATTTGGGGCTAGTTGGGACCCTGTACGCATTACATGAAATGACAGCCAAACTGTGCCCGTTTCAACCGCAGAGCAACAGTCAAAATAAATAAATACACGAAAAGACCCCAAGAACTATTTCTTGAAAACCTCCAGATGCACTCAGGCATCTCTTTCTGATAAACCACAGATTGACCAAGTGGTCTTTGTCACACCCAATCTCGCTTCGAGTGTGCTCCCAATTATGACCAAATCCTACATTGCTCATTACATAGGGCCTGATCCAAGGGCATTTATGTGCAAGTTGAAGTTGCACGTGCAGAAAGGCATTTTTACATGAGCAGCACCACGATTGGGACTCAAAAACTTTATTTCTACACTAGTAAAAAGATTTACTTATATCAACTTTTTTTGTTCCACAATTGTGTCTACCAGCTGTGGAGAGTGGGCATTCCAGGACAGAAAAGATTGTTTGTGGACATTCACAAAACTTTCATTGCTCATTCCCACCCTGGATATGGTCACAGATTTACTCCTGTTAAGACACAAACTAAATCAGTTCTATCGCGGGTAAAGGAAACTGGAGAGAATTCAGAAGAAGGGGTTTCTTGGCAAGCAAACATATATCTCTTTGGAGGAGAAAATAAACATGTTTCAAATGTTATCTATGCATAAATGTACAACTATGGACATCTATGTGGTGATGTCTCTGCATTCTCATTAATAAAAAAAAATCACAAATGTTTTCCAGGAACACATCTGGGAACCTGTGTGAATTGTGAGAAATGCAGTGCAAATATAGGAAGAATCCTGCCAGAGGTAATTCGGGATTTCTTTTGTGAGCCTCTCAAACAGGTCGTTCGAACCTAGTTCTGTTCTTTAAAATGCACAGATTTATTCAAAGCTCTGCACATGGTAGAATTAGTCACTCGAAAACAAAAGCCTCACAAAGAGCTTTTTTTCTTGCTGATATAGAGTCACCCTGAGTTCTTCACTGTATAATACATCTGTGCTCTGGACTCTATTCTTAATAAAAACTAAGAATCTTCCCTGGTGAAATCCAGAACCAGAAACTGGTTCCTAATAAATACCCAGACACATTCAGAACTCTGCTTTTGATTACTCAGAGCACATCTTGAGGTTGCTGACCGATGCTGCATGTCATCAGAGACTACTGCCAAATGAATACAGCTGCCTGCCACATGGTACCTCATGTTTAGTATTGCGCCCAAAACATGGAAAAAGCACTTGCCATATGCAGGCTTCACCGGGTATCGCCTTCACCAAGGAAAACCCTGCTAAGGTGCCATTTGGGCACATTTTGGCACCTGCGTGTGCCAAGGTAAATCTCTAGACTAGAAACAGGGCACCCATCCTGAAAAGAGTTGGTGAACCCAGCCTGTGTCTGACCAGCAATAGAAGACCTCACATCCTCCTCCCTCAATTCCAATATTCAGATCAAATCTAAGTGAGCGGTGATAAAGGTCTATTGGTACATTTTGTTTTATATTAGATACCTCCTCTTGATCTGATCTCTTGTGCTGTTTATTCTTTATTTGTTAATAATGTGTTTGGTAAACTGTAATCACCTAATGCTTATTTGATCAAGCTTCTTTTTAAGCAGTATCTGGCACATGCATCATGCTAGGATTTTGCGAGTCCTTAATTGCGAATATTAAGGATTCGCAATTATGGACTGGCAACATCCTATGTATGTAGGAATCGCTATAATAATAGCGATCCCTACACATTCGTTATTTGCGACTCGCAAATAGCGAGTCGCAAATAAGGAATAGCTTCCCATTCATTCCTATGGGCCTGTAGGCCCATAGGAAGGAATGGGAAATTGCAAGCGCAATTTGCGAGTACCAATTGGTACTCGCAAATTGCTCATGCAATTTCAAGGGTGCACGGGTGTCAAAAGGACACCCCGTTGCACCCCTGAAATTGATCTGTGCACAAATGCTGCGCACACACATGTCCCAAGGACATGTGTGTGTGTGTAACCAACAACTTTGAAAAATGCACTTTAGTGCATTTTTCAAAGTTTTTGCAAATTACCATGAAGTTCAACTTCATGGTAATTTGCGCCCCCTAGTAGCGAAATCGCTACTTCAAAGTGGTTCTTGCATTGCATTTAAGGAGTCGCAAAATGCGATTCCTTAAATGCAATCGCAATTTGAGAACTCTCAATTTATTGAAATTCTCAAATTGCGAGGGCCTTGACCCTTGATGCATCGCAAAAGCGATTTTTGCGAATCGCACCGTTTGCGATCGCAAAAAGCTTTGATGCACGTGCCAGAATGTTTCTAAAGAGCATTTCTCAAAATGTTGCTACTCGAATGTTAGTCTAGGCAAGTACTTTATTGCGGGTATAACAGATCAGCGCCTATTGACTCATGAGTTTCTTAAACACTATTTTTGGGGCAGCCTTTTAACTCAGGCTGGTTAAACTATGTAGACCAACCTTCTTTGGCAGTTTAGGCTAGATAAATGTAGTCTGTCAGTCAAGCAGAATGTAATGATGAAAGGAACAAGGGTGGGCTGCTAGCTATTTATTATTTATTTATGTATGCATTTTTAAATAGAGCTTACCCGAAGGTGTAAGAGCGCTGTACAATGAAGCCAGTTACATTACATAAGAACTTCAAAGTACATGAATTACATATGAGATACGAAACAGATACATGAGTCTAAACACAAAAAGAAAATGTTACAATGGTGTGTACAAAAGATGTGCAATTTAAACTAACAGTGTAGCTATAATCTATCAGTATTGGCGGGAAGTGAGCGCAAAGAATATAGACATAACATAATGATAATATATAGCATAGCATTATGATGATGACTGGTTGGTTAGTTTGAAAATGCATCCAAACAGTATCCAAGGGCTCCAGCCGCTAGCCCTGTCCCCACGGTCTTGCTACATAGGGTGGGCAGGCCAAGCTGCATTCAGGTACATTTTGTTCAATGAGTTTATGGCCCTGCCTTGCCGACCCCACAATTACTCAAACATAGTGCCTTTTGGCAAGGATTGTGCTATATAAGTACCATATAAACACCGAGAGACATTAGATCTGCCTATGTTGTCACAATATGCTCCGTCTGTAAATACATTGACACTACCTTCCAGCATTACGAGGTGATGATCATTATTAACTATTGAAAAATGTAAGCATAAATCTAGCAAATGACTTACACGTCTGTGGGGATTAGGAAATCTTTTACCTTGCTTCCTTTTCTCACATCTGCTGGACTCATCAAGAATACCACTAAAGTTTGAATCACAAAATACCCTGCTTTGCAACTAGAAGCGTGCACCCATAAATCTGAATCGCAAAGAAATATTCTCTTAGGGCTAAAGTGGGAATTGCTTTTTTAAAAACAAATAACTAATGACCCCCAGACGCAGGGATTGCTTTCCCTGAGAGTTGGGGTTATTCTTTTACTTTTTCTATCCATTGCCACCAGGTGTTCCTTGGCGGTTGGATAGAAAACATGGACATAAGAAGGTAGAACTTTGACGCAAAGCTGATTTTTTGCCAAGACCGGAGGCTAAGATTATGCAATCTTCCTTTATTGCGCCACCCACAGCAGCACCTTTAAAGAATATAGAACACAACCGAAGTTCTAAGAAATCTAACAATGTGCCGGAACCTGCAGTAATCTTCCTTCTTTTTTTGCCGCTCCCCTTAAGATAAGTCTTGCGTGCGGTTGCTCTGATACTATCTTAGATAAAAACAGTTTTGTATGCTTGGTGTATTATTTAATTTTGGATGAGTGAAATTCATATCTTTAGATTTGATCTAAACATAGATTCTGGAACTGTAAATTAATAATTTTAGTATTTAGTCTAAGCATAGAATCGAATAGATTTAGATGTGCATTAATAATTGTTAGGTTATTCAATGTAAAGTGTACATGCTTTAGAACTTGTCTTTTAAAGTATAAAAGTCGATTTCTTAAATTTCTGGAAAGAAGTTTGAGAATACCGTTGAGCCATGTGGGAAGGCTTTTAAGTTTAAACACGGCACATCATTGATAACGTTTTAATTAACATAGAAAACGTTAGATTTATAAATAAATTGGTTTTGGTTGGGGGCATAATAAGATTTTAGTATTACAGTTTAACGATGCGTAATGTTTAGGATTAAATGGTTCTTACCGTTAGCGGTGCGCATGTGGAGCGAACGTCATAATGCCCTAGTAGCCATGTTGGAGTCAGGCTGCTTCGGTAAAATGACGCACTGACGTGCATACGCACGTCTGTGTAACGCATATGTTTCACTGACTAAGGAGTCGCGTATGCGCTTTTTGCTCTTTGATGTGATAAGGGAGATCCATAATAGCGAGGGTTTGCGCTGAATTGGTCGCACTGAAGTTGTAGTTTAAGTAAGCTGTCATATGTATATTAGTGTGTTTATTCTAAGTAGAAATTAAAAACCTTGGTTTGGCGAGGGTTTGCTTGACCTTTGTTTTTATCTTGTTTATTTACTCAGAGGTTTTTAAAGTATTTTCTAAAGTTGTCAGAGGAAAATGGAAATAGACAAGCTGAGTCAGGCTTGGAGGAGAAGATTAGTCAAATGTTGAATACATTTGCAACAGACTAAAAGATTTGAGGATTTTATTAAAAAATAATGGCCATCCCTCACAAGATGAGCATTTTTGGTCTGCTGGAGAAGGTCCAGTACCAATAGAAAAGAAAGGAGGAAAAGTGAGCAGAAAGAGAAAAAATACGGATGCAGATGTTTTTAAAGGCAAAAAAGCAAAATCTGTAAATCCGGTAATGATTTTTCGTAAACGTACGAAGCAGGGAAGTGTCGAGGACACACAAGGGGACCTTGTTAGAGGTCAGAAGGATATTAGAAGACATACAACTATCCTGTGCGATGATTCTTCTGGAAGTGCAGAGATTGAGTTGAGCTGCCCATACAATTTTGAATCTGAGGTAGAATTTGTTGAGAATGATAAGCCAGTTGAGATTGAAACGAAAGATAATTCAGATGGCCTTGGTGGGGTCAAAGACCCTTTAGGTGAGTCAATGTTTGACCCTATGTTATTGAAACACCCTTTGTCTCCAGAATGGAGTCCAGCTCCTCATGTTGCAGAACATGTACAAATGTGGTAGAGGAAACAGATTCCAAAGGACTTGAGATTGAGGCTCCATTCAGAATGTCCAAGACCTAATTTAGCAAATAAAATCGGAATGACTCCTGATCTCGGTGCTAAGATAATTGCATTCATAGGGAAAGGAGGTACGGACCCAAAAAAAGGCTTAGAAAAGGGTCTAAGGACGTGTCAGCTCAGACTTTTGGATTTATCGGGACCACTGACAAAGATATTTGATATGGCCTAGGAGGCATATGTTAGTAAGAAAGTTTTGGATGTAGAGGAATTTAGGGAATGGATTCAGAGAGCGGTATGTTTGCTGGGGAATGTGATTTCTGTGGAAAGGAGGAAGAGTATCCTCCTCAAAATAGACCCCAAGTTAGCTGAATTAGCAAATAATGAGGGTGGAATGGAAGCTTATGGCATGTTGTTTGGAGAATCCTTTATTAAGGAAATGTCCAAATATGTTGAGGCATTTAGTTCCCTCCAGAAATCGCAAAGGGAGATTAAAAAGGTCTTTGACCGTCATGTTTTTGACAGGGGCGGGCAAACTAGAGGTCGCTTCCCCAGCCGAGGTCAAGGGATTACAAGGACCTCGTTTTCAAGGGGTTTCAGACCCTACAATTACGGATATCAGTCTCAATATGGTCTCCAATCAGGTATCTTTTATCCTCAGAAGGAAAGAAGAAACTCAAGAGGGAATAGAAGATCAAGAAGATCAGGTAAGATTAGACCATATTGTTGTTACCCATATAAAAGTGGGCAGCAGACTTGCCCAATTTTACCAGAATTTGCTTATGTTAAAGGGGATCCGTGGGTCCTTCAGTCTGTGTTAGGGTATCGCATCGATTTTGTGGATGAACCAGTTCAGAATCGGTGTTCTCCAATGATAAGATTTGAAAAAGATCTAACAGATTTAGTAGAGAAAGAAGTGAGAGTACTTCTACTGAAAGGAGCTATTGTAGAGGAATTAGATGTATGTGCGGGTTTCGTAAGCAATATTTTCCTGGTGGAAAAGAAAGGGAAGGTATGAGGCCAGTAATACATTTAAAACATCTGAACGATTGGGTGGAGTACCATCATTTTAACCTCTTCGCTGCGGCGCAAATTCCGCCGCAGCGCTGCCGCAGTGCTGGACATTCCATTCGTGGGCGTGGTCATGACGTCTCCCGGCCGTCGTCCGCACACGCCCATTGTGACTCATGACGGCCGGGAGACGTCATGAGCATGGAAGAGGTTAAGATGGAAGGAATGCATATGCCGAAGAGATATCTTACAAACACAAGATTTGATGACTCGTCTAGACCTAAAGGATGCTTATTTAACTATTCCTATTTAGTCAGAACATCAGAACTGTCTGAGGTTCATATGGGGAGGGAAGTTGTGGAAGTTTGTTTGTCTCCCCTTCGGGCTATCCTCAGCCCCGTGGTGCTTCACCAATATGCTTCGACCAGTTGCCTTCTTGAGAGAGAGAGAGGTATACGTGTGATTATTTATTTAGACAATATCCTAATTATGGATCAGGAATAATTGAGAGTGGAAGAGCATATGAGGTTAGCGGTGGACCTTTTGAAGAGTCTCGGATTTGTAGTAAAAAGGGAGAAGTCATGCTTAGTTCCAAGTCAGGAAACTCAATTTTTTGTGGTTTTTGATAAACACTTTTGAGATTGCCTATGGAGAAAATAAAGAGAATAAGGAAGGAAATTCAAAGAGTGTTGTCTTTAGATGTGATTTCATTGAGGATGTTGGCAAGAATTATAGGTCTGTTGTCCTCAACTATCCAGGCGATTTTTCCAGTACCTTTGAATTATCGTGCTCTACAAAGATTGAAGAGCAGTCACGAAAGGCGTGGTATGAAGTATTCAGTGGAGATTACACTTTCAAGGGAAGCGAGGTCAGAGCTCCTTTGGTGGCGAAGAAATATGGAGGCTTGGAATGGGAAAGCAGTAAATCCGGAATCGATTATAGAATCAGATGCGAGTTTAACTGGATGGGGAGTTCGTTGTGGTGCTACTTCGACAAGAGGAACCTGGACTATAGAGGAAATGAAAATGCACATAAATTGTCTGGAGCTACTTGCAGGGTCTTTTGCAATAAAGACCTTTACAAAGGACAAAGAAAGGTGTTCGGTCCAATTGAGAATGGACAATATCTCAGCTGTGAGATATGTCAACAAACTGTGGGGTCCGAGATAAAGGGATCTGACGGATCTTGCAAGAGTGTTTTGGGATTATTGTTTGAATCAGAATATCTTGGTTCAGGCAGAACACATTCCTGGCCTGAAAAATGGGCAAGCGGATAGGTACTCGAGGAACTACACGGATTCCAGCGACTGGACTCTTCACAGGTCGGTGTTTTTGAGGCTGATGGAGATGTGGAGTCCTTGGATCTGTTTGCAAACAGGTGGAATACTCAGCTAGTAAAGTTTTTCAGTTGGCGTCCGGATCCGGACTCAGCAGGGATAGATGCCTTCAGACAGGATTGGAGGGGTCTTCTCCCTTATGCCTTCCCTCCATTTGTTTTGATAACATTACTAACCTTGTTAGTTCGCAAATGGAAGGAAACAGTGGTATTGATAACCCCCCTATGGAAGTCCCAAGTCTGGTATCCTATCCTTCTAGAAATGTCAAAAGATTTTCCAATTCTGATTCCATCGTTTCAAGGTGTACTCATGGGTCCTTTTTGGGAAGATCACGATTTAGTGGTATCGGGTCAGTTGAGACTGTTGGCATGGAGAATTTCAGGAGAGTCTGGGAAGTGCCTGGGCTTTCGGATGAGGCTTCTAACCTTATTAGAGAATCCTGGGCTCCTGGAACCAGGAAAATGTATAGATTGGCATGGGACAAATGGTTACGCTGGTGTGTGGAGAGGGATTACGATCCCGTTTCAGTGGATGTAGTCATAATAGGCAATTATTTGGCTACCTTGTTTGCTTCAGGATTAGCTTACAGAACTATTAGTTTACATAGATCAGCCATTGCCGCGGGTCATAAACTGATTAATGGCGTTTCTGTGGGATAGAATGTTTTGGTGAAAAGATTGATGAGAAGTGTGAGAGTTTCAAAGCCTCCTGTGGACAGATATTCCTCTGTTTGGGATGTATCAAAAGTATTATTGTATTTAGAGAACTTAGGAAATAATAGTGGATTAGACTTGAGAAGTTTAAGTGGGAAACTGACTATGTTATTGTGTTTGTTATCTTTTAGAAGAGTTTCAGACGTGAAGGCTTTAGATGTTTGTGCTAGGATTTTCGATCCCAAGGAAGTTAATTTTTATCTTTGCAGAAGAACGAAAACGAATTCAGAAAGCATATTCTACCCTTATTTTGATGAACATGAATGTCTATGTGTTGTACGTTGTTTAAAGGAATATGAGAAGAGAACTTCAGGTATGTGTTCTCCAAATGAAAAACAGCTTTCAATATCCTATAGGAAACCACACAGGGCTGTGTCTAGTCTGAATTTGGCTAGATGGGTGAAAGAAGTGATGAAGAATGCTAGTGTTGATGTAAGCAGGTTTGGTGCACATTCAGTGAGGGGTGCTTCAGCTTCTAAAGAATTTATGCTGGGAGGTGCTTTGCATGATATTTTGAGATGTGCTGATTGGTCAAATGATTCTGTTTTTAGGAAATTTTATTTTAAACCTGTGATTAATGCAGCGTCTTGTTTGTTAGAGAAGTTTTAAACTTGTATAATCTTAGTCTCCGGTCTTGCCATAAAATGTAGATTTTCATCAGTTTTGATGGACAGAAAATCTGGATTTTATTAAAGACACGGAGGCTAATATTATTCCACCTCTCTCCCTTCCCATTTTTGGTAATTGTTCTTGTTCTTTTACAGCTTGTGGTCAACAATGAGACAGGAAGATGGATTCTTGATGTTTGTGGATTATTTTCGACTGAATTTCAAGTTGCTGTTTCTTAAGACTTATGTTTGTGTTTATTTTCAGTTTTCAAAAAAAGAAGGAAGATGACTGCAGGTTCCGGCACATTGTTAGATTTCTTAGACCTTTGGTTGTGTTCAATATTCTTTAAAGGTGCTGCTGTGGGTGGCGCAATAAAGGAAGATTGCATAATATTAGCCTCCGTGTCTTAATAAAATTCAGATCTTCTGTCCATCAAAGCTGATGAAAATCTACATTGTCCGACTTACAATAGACTCTAAATCTGGGTCTTAGTTTGTTAAAAGCAGGGGCTTGTTTACATAGCAATCATGCAGCGCAGTAGGCCACCTTGCTGTGCTGGGCTGCGGGAAAGGGCAGGAATGTGCCGTATTTACCATTAAACTACGCATTCCTGTCCTTTCCTTGCACTGGTCCCTTTTTGGCTGCCTAGCGTCAACACAGGCACACTTGCACAGTGGTGCACACTTGCACAGTGGTTCAAGGGTGCCTGCATTGCAGACAAGATTGTTTTTGTGCAGGAAGGGACAATCCTCTGAGGCTTTTTCCTGTTTTTATGTATGCTGCATAAGCATATTTCTCCTCATTGTGCTTCTCCTAGAGAGGCGTAGCATTTTGTTGGATTCCAAGGCTTACCAGTATTGGTACAGCTGAGAATGCGCCAAAATCCATGGATGGATGTGTGGGAACATGCATGCTCCACCCATTGAATGCCTCCCTGGGCAGAGTAATGCTACAAAACTATTTGCGCTGCATTGCGTTACTCTGGATTTATTGAGGCATGCAGGGCCACCCTTGCATATCTTGATAAATCCAACTTAGGTTTGCCTCGTCCTTTAACCCCCTTGCATGGTGCAAGGGCGATGCAAAACCTTCATAAATATGCCCCTTAAACCCTATCTTCCTCAAAATTAACCATTAACACCTTTGAGGACACACCAAAAAGTTTAAGACTGAACTCTTCAAAGTGCTGCACTGTTGTCCATTATCCTACTGGGCTCCTTCTAGTTTCATTGGTGGTGCAGTAGCACCATTTACATAAGATCAGCACAAGGTGCACTTACTAAGTCCTAGATTTGGAGGATGTAGCTTACCCTGATTCTCTCCACATCCTGCTGCAGTTTACAATTTTCAATTTACAGGACCTTCCTCCTTTACAGATGTCATCCAGTTAATGATGTCTCAATAGGTCTCAAAAGCAAGACTCATTTCATAAAACAAAGGAACATTCTGGAATGCTTATTGTTGGCGATTGTTAGAGATGCAGAACAGGGTAAAGAGACCAGTGTTTTCCATGCACTGCATGACCCCTTATAATCAGGGTCACTGGAATTATGCGATTGTGTGGCTGTCGTGATTTTAGCATAACTATTGTTTTGCTGCATTTGCCACAAAATCCATCATCTGCTGCATAATCTGCAGATTAGAACAAAAAAAAAATTTGTTTCTAGCTTACACGATTTAAAAGTTAATAAAAATGCAGCAACGCGTGTTGCCACTCAGTGGAAGGCCCTTTGCAAAGCTGGAGTGGTCACCTATCTGTTGCTTATTACGATATTTGGGTATTAAACTGGTGCTAATGAGATGCAAACGATGCCCAGACAGCGTTAACAAGTGTAAAAATGATGAAATAATGAAGTAATACGATTAAAACATATGCTGCATTATGCCACATAAATTGCCTTTTCTTGCTTCATAATTCAATCAACCCTGCCGCATAATTTGCCCCACTCTTGCGCTTAATTCCAGTGGCTTTGCTTATGATAAAGATGGGGAACTGTAAAGATCTATAGTAACAAAACACTCAAACATTCTACATCTTCTGGGATTTTTTTAATGGTTTGCCATGGACCACTAGTCTTCAAGTTTCCTACATCACAGCTTGGAGTAGCACAAGAGCATATTTATTCTAATAAATGCAGACTATAAACAACATTCAAAAATAAATACTGCCAACATAAAGACCAAACACAAATTCCCCCCACCTAAAACACAATCTCGCAATCTATATAGGTGGATCTCAGAACACTAGGAGGACAGCCACCCTCTGGGTGGGGAAAAGTGATTTAAGAAACTCAAAATTCCAAATAAAGCATGTTCTTGGGGCAGAACTCTCTGATGAACAAAAAAACTGTTGGCCTTCTGAAGACGACTCGTTTCTCCATTCATTTCAATTCTGTACTGCACAGGCTTTAATTAACTATACAAATAATATTACTTACTTACAATTGTCTCCGAATATGTCTATTGTTCCCCTTCCGGTGCGAGGATTGTTTGAGCTTCAATCAATCAATCAATCATTTGTAAAGCGCACTACATACCCGCGAGGGTCTGAAGGTGCTGGGGGGGCTGCTACTGATCGAACAGCCAGGTCTTGAGTTTCCTCCTGAAGGTCAGCAGGTCTTGGGTCTGTCGTAGGCTCAGTGGGAGGGTGTTCCATGTCTTGGCGGCGAGGTGGGAGAAGGATCTCCCGCCGGTGGTTGTTCTTCGGATGCGCAGGACGGTGGCGAGTGAGAGGTCGGTGGAGCATAGCTGGCGGTTGGGGATGTAGAAGGAGAGCTGTCTGTTGAGGTAGGCTGATCCAGTCTTGTGGAGTGCTTTGTGTGGGTGGAGGAGGAGCTTGAAGGATATCCTCTTGTTGATGGGGAGCCAGTGCAGGTACCTCAAGTGGGGGGGTGATGAGGCCGTGTCGTGGTAGATCGAGGATCAATCGCGTCGAGGCATTTTGGATGCGTTGTAGTCGCTTGATGAGCTTGGTCGGGGCTTCCGTGTAGAGGGCGTTTCCGTAGTCGAGTCTGCTGCTGATGAGGGAATGGGTGACTGTCTTTCTTGGATCTGTCGGGATCCATCTGTAGATTTGCAGAGCATGCGTAGGGTGTTGAAGCAGGAGGAGGAGACGGCATTGACTTGCTTGGTCATTGGGAGCGTTGAGTCGAGGATGATTCCCAGGCTGCATGCGTGGTGGGTGGGTTTCGGGGCTGCCCCCAGTGCCGTTGGCCACCAGGAATCGTCCCAGGCTAAAGAGTTGGAGCCGAGGATGAGGACCTCCGTCTTGTCCGAGTTCAGCTTCAGACGGCTGATCTTCATCCAGTCGGCGACGGCCTTCATTCCTTCGTGGAGGTTGGCTTTGGCGGTGATGGGGTCCTTGGTGAGGGAGAGGATAAGTTGAGTGTCGTCGAGGTAGGAGGTTATGTTGAGGTCCTGCTGTCGGGAGACGTGTGCGAGCGGGGCATTGTAAATGTTGAACAGTGTCGGGCTTAGGGAGGATCCCTGGGGTACGCCGCAGATAATCTCAGAGGCTTTGGAACGGAATGGGGGTAGGCGGACGCTCTGGGTTCTGCCGGAGAGGAAGGAGGTGGTCCATTTCAGAGCCTTGTCTCGGATCCCTGCGGCGTGGAGGCGTGCGCGTAGTGTGTGGTGGCAGATGGTGTCGAAGGCGGTGGAGAGGCCTAGGACGATGAGTGCTGCGGTCTCACCGTTGTCCAGCAGGGTCCTGATGTCGTCGGTGGCGGCGATGAGGGCAGTCTTGGTGGTGTAGTTGCTGAGGCACCCTGACTGGGAAGGGTCCAGGATTCTGTTTTCTTCGCGGTATCGGGTTAGCTGTCTGTTGACAATTTTCTCGGTGACCTTGGCCGGGAAGGGGAGCAGAGAGATAGGCCGGAAGTTCTTGAGGTCTCTTGGGTCTGCCTTAGGGTTTTTGAGTAGGGCGTTTATCTCTGCATGTTTCCAACTCTCTGGGAAGGTCGCGGTCTCTAGCGAGAGGTTGATGATGTTGCGTAGGTGGGGTGCGATGGCGCTGCTTGCTTTGTTGAAGACGTGGTGCGGGAATGGGTCTGACGGAGACCCAGAGTGGATTGTGCTCATGGTCTTGATGGTGTCATCGACGCTCACGCTGGCCCAGGCTAGCAGTGGGTCGTGGTCTGTTTTGTTGCTGTCTGTTGGGGCTGTCTGGGTGTTGAAGCTGTCGTGGATGTATGCTATCTTGCGGTGGAAGAAGTTGGCGAGGGAGTCGCACAGGGCTTGTGACGGCGGGATGTCGTTGATGTTGGAGATAGGGTTGGAGAGTTCCTTCACGATGTTGAAGAGCTCCTTGCTATTGTGTGCGTTGTTGTCGAGGCGGTCTTTGAAGGAGGTCCTCTTGGCCGCCCTGATGAGGTGGTGGTGGTTGCGGATGGCGTCCTTGTGTGCTGCAGTATATTGTGCACACCCCCGCCCTAGCAACAAGACCATCATCCTTGAAGCTGATTGTTGCTGTCTGTCCCTTCTCTGGTAGAGGTGTAAGGGACAGCAATCACTTTAATGTATGCACCTAGCATGTGGGTCATCAGAGGAACTATCTCTCATACATCATACATGTTCGCATGCATCAGTGTTATAAATATTCTTGCCCCCAACCTTTAAAAGCACACTATAGGTTTAACATTTAAAAGCAGGCTACAATCCACCTGGTGAGCTTTGTAGTGTGCAAGATACCTCAAACAAAAGGAAACTGCAACATCTACAAGCCCTTGCTTCTAAACAACCTTGGATCAACAATAATCTTCAGTTAACCCCGTCCTGCAATAGGTGTGAAGTGCAGGCCTAGGTGCCATTTTTATTATGTATGCTGTTGGCAGTTGTTGTCCGTTGTTCCAGTTCCGTGTCTTCACACTGATCGCTGTAAAGCGTGCGAGCATGTGAGGAAGATGCCGGCTGCCCTGCGACTCCAGGCTTCCAGCTCCCAGCCCATGGCCCCCGGCCCCCTGTCAATTTCCACACAGTGGGGGTCTAACAACGCCTTTCATTGAATCGCGGGTGGCAGGTGGGGAGTGCCAAGCGAGGCCGAGTGTCAGCCACCCACAGAGCACGGATTCCACTCCACGGAGGGCGCCACGATGCTCCAATGCCCAACAACAGCAACAGCAGTGTCAGCAGCACCAGAATTATTTCAAGGTCCTCACGGCTGCATAGGAGACCACCATCAGGGGTGAGTCCTTGCAGCAGGCAGGCACCACTGTGGTCGCTGTAAAGTGGCAAGCGCTGCCGCCATTAGTCGGCGGCGGCAGTGAGTGTGAGCCCTCGGCAGTCTCATAGAGGCGGCCTGATCAGATCAGGTACAGCTAGTGACTGCCCCGTGCGCCCCGCTTGCCTCCCGCTTGCCCCCCTACCTGCTCCCTTGCTGCTCCCCTCTGCTTCTCTGCTACTCTGCTGAAACAATTCCATGCCTTTGGGAAAAAACATACAACTGCGCCTATCCACAAAGGCTACACTCCGGTAAAAATAACAACCCAAGTATTCCCAATATTACAACGACCCGCCTGCAAATCCATCCCGACGCACAGATGCACAGACGCACAGACGCTTAGTGCTCAGTGCTCCAGCCCAGATCCAGCGATCAGCTCGTGCCACACGGTGCCTGGCAAGCGCAATAGTCCGGTCAGAGTGTGGGCTACAAAAATGTGGTAAAATCCAGAAATGCGGTCAGGGAGAACAAGAGGAGGGAATAAAAAATACAAACATCCACAAGTCACATCCAAAAATTGAAAAAGATGAGGATAAGGGTGAGGATAAGGATAAGGAGGGAGCCTTGATTGACATTACGGCCCAAATGCACATCCCCCCCGGTATGTCCTCTGTACATCCTGGCCCGCTATACATAGAGGACACAGAAGCCATAGAAGCACGGCACGAGTGCGGAGCCACAACAGATGTACCAGCAGTCATGGCAAGCACCTTGGAAATTACAGAAAAAAACTCCGAAGAGTCCGCCCCACAAGCCAAGTGTGTTGGAAGCAAGAAAGTAACTCGTACGGCTCTAAGTAGCCATAATTCCTGCCCGAACAGCAGTAAACGGGCCCGGATTACGGATTTTCTAAAGGGTGCAATTAAAACCACGGAGGAAAACTGGAGTTGTCATGTTTCCAAACACTCCAAACCTACTAACCTAAACAACCTAACCAATAACGACAAAGACTTCCAAAATGATGCCGACATGAACCCTTCAGGTGATAGAAGTACTATTAATAGTGAGGGTGAAAGGAAAGAAAAGAAAGAACCCCTGCACACGGGATTGGATGCCACGGGTGACAAAAACAAAGAAATTCAATACCCCCAATTATTAACACCCAAAGCCCTCCGTTCTCCGGAAACCCGTCAAAGCAATAATTTCCAGGTAACTGAGGCACTAATTAATTACCACTCGGCTCACTTGGATATGCCCTGCCAGTCCCAGCAACAACAATCTTCACCCGAATACAGCGGACACAGCGGACAAGATGGACACATTGAAAGTGACCCAACACATCAGTTTAACATAATAACCTCGAGTCCTTTGGGCATGCCATATTCGTCGTCGGGAGCCCACTCCCCCGTTTGTCAGGGGAACGCTAACTCAAACACCCACAATCAAGATAAACCTGATTCACTTTTTCACACACCGGAAATAGAAGAGCACTTTTGCCAGGATCTCTGCCAAGTTAAACCAAATGACGTGACGTCATGCCAACCAAATTACCCGGGATCCACCACCCCGATACCACCTACCCAAAATAAAGTATCACCCAGCAGGTTTTCAGGCTGTTTGAGCGAGCCTTTCTCAGGGTGACTGCCTCACCGGGAACATCGTGCTCGCTCATTATCAGCAGAACAAAGCTGTCCATCAACATCTCCAGTCTGGCCTCACCTGCTACACACAATGGACACAATTGGCAAAGCAATGATCCTCCATGCAGACAAATTGGACACCCAAGTAGACCTCCTAAATATTCTTGCAATCCATGTTCAGGGGGTCGAACAAAAGTTGCACAGCTTCAATGAGATGAGACTGAAGGTGCAGCGAGACTGGGAAACAGCTTATCAAATGTGTCACGATCACTGCACCCAAATAATCGATAAATTAGCTTCAGTTTCAACCCTATTGACTGAACTACTGGGCACAACAAGGGAAGTTTTAACTAAGCCTGCAACTTCAACAGAGAAAGAAAAAGAAGCTTTAAAGGAAATAGACTTGGAATGTCTCAATTCCACCGTGGGGCAAAAAAGTAGCGAAATAGGATCAACCCCCACACCAATCAAACCAATCAAGGCAATAACATCCATACCCAATCCACCAAGCGTACTTGACAACCCAGGTGCCTTGGATTTCTCACTCCAAGATCAACGCAAGCAGTCTCCAGCAAGGCAATTAAAAGTACCCAAGCCATTATCTAAACGGGAGAGAAAATGACTGAGAAAGTCCAGAAAGAGCAAACAAACAAGCCAGTCATCAGATCTAATCTTGGCAGCATCCGTTCAAAACAGAATTCATCAAGAAGACAAAGTAATTCAAAACAGCATGGAAGCAGTAAGTCTTAAGGAGCAACCGATTTCATCTCCTATTTTGCCCGCCATTCTTAGTATCTCAAATCACAACACAAGGGTGCTACCCCCGCCAGAAAAAATAAATAGTTTATTTAAACCTGCAGCAAGTAAGGAGAAATACAATCTAAAAACTCAGGCCACACAATCAACAGCAGGGAGCACCACAATGGCAATAAGGAAAACAAGCCAGGGTGAGGCTACCTTGGCAGAGGAAAATGGCACAGACGTAAGCCATGATCCGGAAACAAATAGGGGAGGCAAAACCCATCCACAAAAAAACACACCGGAATTTCGAGATGTATCCCCGACTTTCTCAGAGTCCATGGTGGTGAGGTAAGAAACAGAAAGGAGCTCAGTTAATGAGTGGCAGTATGACCCTCCAAATAACAACAAATTGTTCTTTAATCCCCAATATGTCTCAAGGGGAACGCATGACATTCTTAATAGAAGTGTATTGCTCACACTATTTAAAGCTCTTCCCCCTCTGAGCCGTATTAATACCAATGACATCGAAAGCATTGAGTTCAAACAAAACTCGAGTCTCATAGGTCAAGAATTCACAACAGCCACATTTACCAATAATAGTCTCACCGAACAGATTTGGCAGCAGAAGGACTCATTCGCCAAATGGGGTATCGAGTTACAACCACCACTTGACACTGCGAGTCTGTTAAAAGGGGCAAAAGTCCCGGATCATCATAGCCAAATAAAGGATAAAGAGTACTTGGCCTGGAAAATTACCATCACCTTTGACCATCCTGAAGCTAGTAAGCCTTTGGGTTCCCGGCACTCAAACATGGTAGTCCCTCCCTTGGGAATGGCATGAACAATCCCCTCAGCAGTTCCACACACATATCAAGTTTGCAACATCTGTTCCTGGAACTTGCACAGCCTGCATACAAAATTAGAAGATCCCGACTTCATGGATTTTATTACACAGCACAACATTCTTCTTTTTCAAGAATCTTGGCAGAAAACCCCCTCCCCAATAACCGGTTATAAAGAATTCCTGAACCCGGCCAAGAGAGCTACAAAATATGGAAGGGCAAAAGGGGGCCTCTCCACCTTTATTTCAACAGTAATCCCATGGCACCCTTCTATTATAGACTTAGATTGTTCTTGGATGCTATGTGTCAAACTTGACGCCTCGTTATCCCACAGTCTGCTTATACTCAACATCTACATCCGACCCGCATCCAATCAAAAGAGGACAAGAATTGAACAACTAATTACATCATTAACAACATTAAAACTTGCCTATCCAGATGCCAACATCATATTGTCGGGCGACTTCAACATGAATCTACAACATGTCAGGAAAAAGGGTACAACAGAGGCCACACCAGCTCCTAATCAATAGGACACAATCGGTAAGAGATGCGCAGCCCGCCTGAATGACCTCTCAATGTGTGTACTCAATGGTCGAAGCCCGACAGATTGGCCCGCAGCATACACAAAGGTTACCCAAAAAACACGCTGAACCATTGACGACAACTTCACGGACTATAACCTTCTCCCGTACATTGTGAACTTTCAAATAAAAGACAGGCCGGAAAGCGATCATCAACCGCAATCTTTTACTCTATAAGGAACTTTTGTAATTCCAGAGAAAGCAAAGGCGATGTCTTCTCTAACACAATGTTATAACCTAAAACACCTTTGCTGGAAAAAGGACAACATTGAGGACATCACAAGTATATATACCAGTCTCTTGGAACGATTTAACCTCGAAACATTGAGCATAAAGGCCTGGGAGTCTTTCATTCATCAAATAAACAAAACAAAATCCAAGCATGCCCACGGCCATAAAGCAGGAAGCTCAAAAGGGGCAGTCTGGTTCTTCAATAGCCTGAGAAAACAAAACCAACAACTAAATAAGTACCTTAGACAACTGTGATCTCCGGAACCAGAACACCACCAGGAAATCCTGCTCTAAATCGCAAAAACAAGAAAGGAGCTAAAAAGAGACATAAACTTGGCCCAAAAAGAGTACTAAGAACCTATTTAGGCCAAACTTCTCCATGCATGTAAACTAAGGGACTCCAAGCTCTTTTGGAAACATATCAATCAGCTAATTAACGGCAGGAACCGACATCATAACTTGGATGTAATGGAGGCCACTTGGAGAGCTCATATCGAACGCTTATATAACGAAACTCCATCTTCAATTGCCCCAAATAGAGGAACATAAACAGGGAGGGGGGCCGGTGGTGGAGGACAAGTTAACGACATCCTGATCCACGAATCACCTGAAGTTTTCAGTCGTTTTCAGAAGAACAAGTACTAAAAATCATAAAAAATGTAAAACCTGAGAGAGCTCCAGGTCCCAATGGACTACCAAATGCCCTGTTGCAGCATGACCCCTCATTTTGGTCATGTCTCCTGACTCCTCTTTTTACCAAATCTATAGCACGCAGTCTGATTCCTGAGTCCTGGAGAGGAAGTATCCTTAATCCAATCCACAAGTTGGGGTCCCGCTCGGATCCTTCCAACTATAGGTTGATTGCACTAATGGATGTGGAGGCGAAAATATACGCATCTAATCTCTTGGTTGAGTTAGAGTCTTGGGTTAGCTGAACAAACCTAATTTGAATTTAATTTGAATTTAAAAGCATTTATTAAGCGCGCTTTTACCAAGCGGTTTCATGGCACTTTATGTGATGCAGTGGTCATCAGCAGCGAAAGGCTAGGCAGTGCCTACACGCAAACTGGATTTCGGGCATGGATGGGCACCCTCACTAACATCTCTGCGGTTACTCTCCTAGTCAATCAAGCATTTGCAAAATCTAGGCCTTCGTATGCTTGCTTTATCGACCTCAAAGCGGCCTTCGATAACGTTTCAAGAGATAATTTATGGGCAGAAATGCAAGACTGGGGAATCCCACCCAGACTCCTGGAGGACATCATCAATTTCTATTCACACACGTGGGTCCAAATCAAGAAAGGGGATGGGTCCAGCTTAACCGGCAAGATTCCAACATTCAATGGACTAAAACAGGGGTGCGTTTTAGCGCCCTGTCTACTTAACATTTACACCTCTGATCTTGATAAGCGCCTTCGGTTAATCCAAGCCGGCCCCTGAAAATTGGGCAAAATACCAACACCGTGTCTCCACTATGCAGACGATATCGTCTTGCTAGCACAAACTCTGGTAGGCCTGCAGAAACTGGTTACGGAATTGGGAGCTTACACTACCCTGAACCAACTTACGATTAACCATCAAAAAACAAAAGTTATGTGTTTCTCCAAACACAATAAAACTAGGGGTGGGCGGAATTTGCGTAATCGCGTTACGCAAATCTCCGCGAAATGGTAAAAAATCTCCGCGAACACGCAGAAATTCCGCGAACACGCGGAATTGCTTGTTTGCGATGCTTTTTTCCTGTTCACAATCGCTGTTTGCGTGCTCGGGGAGAAATATCTCGCGAACACGCATTTTTAGAACGCGAACAACAAAAATTTCGCGAAGTCGCGGAAAGCGGAATTTTGGGCAATTTCGCGTTCTCCGCATAACGCAAAATTACCCAACTTCCGCAAATTCCGCGAACGGAACGGAATTTGCCGCCCATCAAAAAGGCATACTTTTTCATGGAAATTGGGTGAGCAACCACTGACCCAGGTATCTTCCTATACATACCTAAACTTTCAGCTAGATTGCAAGCTTAACTTCAAGCTACATTTGGACCAAGGACGCATGAAAGCCAAACAACTGTTATTCGCTTACAAAATCCTACGAAAAAAACTCATAGGCTGCTCCACCTCTCACCTGCTAAAAGTTATTGCCACAAAATTCCTACCTTCCATCTCGTATGGCTCGGAAATTCTGAACATTAAAGATGCCACTGTCTTAAACACAGCACAATCCACATTTTTTAAGAGATTGTTTTTAATATTGCTACATACCACACAGGCACAAATCCGCCTAGAATATGGATTCAAAAATCAGATAATGGCCAGACAAGGCGCCTTAGTAAAGTATTACTGGAGGATGAGGGAAGCAGAAGAGAACACCCTAGTCCACCATTGCTGGGTCAAGATTGAAAATCAAGTAAGACTAGTCAATTCAACCACAACAGTCCTGAAGGAATCCTTGTCGGCACTACAGCTAGAGGAGGCTTGGTTCACCCCTGCAACGTACTCCGGATTCAAAAGCGTGGTGAATAACGCTATCAAGCAGATCTCTTTACTAACAGACAAAACGACCTTTGCAAAAAAACCTCACGCCTGGGCTGTGACACAGGCCTACCAGAGGCTGAAGCCGCAACAGTATCTGACTGAACATTTCTCCCACCAGAAAAAGTATTATCTGATGTTGCACCGAATGGGATCATTCCCCTCAAAGGATCTGACCCCAAAATGGAAACATACATGGCCATCCAAGGAATGCCGCCTCTGCGGTCAATGGGAGGAGTCACTATTACACCTACTAGGTACTTGCCCTTTTTTATTGGACACTCGAAAAACCATCCTTCAGAAGGTTCTAAGGAAGGAACAAATAAGAACATGTAGAGCAGGAGTCATCAGGTGTGTTGGAGGGTCGTCGATTCCCCTGTCCTAAAGAGCCATAAAACTTAGCCTAGGACTCTAGCCAAGTAGGCACCTAATAACCTGTTGGCACATATTCTTTAAATGTACTCTTCTACTTGTCATTGTTTTAATTTAATTAGTTGCCCCCTATTTGCGGTTACGACCTTAAGGCCTTTTTACGTTTGTAAAATCTACACTTAAAGTATTGTGTTTCATGATGGTTCCCCATCCTTTTATGATTTTTAACGAATCAAATAAAAGTATATTTGGCTTGACTATTATGTAAGTGCCATTTATCATAATCCCTGGAAATAGAATTTCGTGTATTTCATTTTTTTGGTCCTTACATGAACTGTGAAACTGATGTCTGCCATGAATCATTTTCAAGCCTCCCGACTGTATCTTGCATGCATCTCCCATGACCTTTCTACGAGGCATTCCCTCAGTTTCAATTTTCACACAAGATGCCAGCCATTTGCTATAAAACACGTAATTTCACATAATGTATGTGAAAATTACTTGGATTGAACTGATGGAAAAACACATGCAATTTCGCCCACCCCTCAAATATCCATCACTGGATTAGGGAAATCTGAAACATTTTTGGAAGCATATATTTTGGACAGCTTTTTTATTATTGCTGTTGACATCTTTTAACCTTTAGATTTGCAGCCAAAATCTATAATTTACCTGGACCAAATCTCGCTCGTTTTTAGAGAAACAACACCGCTCGAAATGTGGCACCAATCATATGTAGTAAGGCCAGTGTGCAAAATTGGACAAAGTAAATGCAGCAAAACAACCAACTCCTTTTAAGAAGGGAAAGCTCAGCCGCTGCGAATAGAACAGCGATAAAATCTGATTGAATTTGGGCAGCCACTTTTTCGCCTGTGATCTTTTGTATTCCTTGCAAACTTTGCTGATGATTCAACCCTGAATGAAAAACGGCCAGCCACACAAAATGGTGCCAAGGGACTCTCTATAATAGTATTGACTTTACCTAATCAGCATGTACAGCATTGTAGGAGGATATGATTAGTCACTTGCCTGTCTTTTGAAGGTTTGATCACTTTGTTCTTTCATAGCAGCCAAGTCCCCCCTCCATATATTTTATCAGGGCAGCCTATGAATATTTACAGCAAATCATTGCGCCAGAGGACACGTCAAGTCTAGCAGCATAACAAACTGAATTACCATGAAATAAACTTTCTTAATTAAACCAATTAAATTTCCTTCCCAGTATGTAATTTGGAAACTCTGATAAAGTCTACTTGTAAAGGTTTCTTACAGCCTCAAGCCGGCCTGAGAAAGAGAGTGCATCTGGCCAGCGTCGAAATGCTTGTTTAGGCCTTGGGCAGACTTGGAAGCATTTACTGCTGTCCATGGTGCTGCATGTTTTTTGTTCCGCCCCAGGGTTCTGATGAATGACAGAAGTCTCGCTGGGGCACAAATATTCGTATGTTTGCGAAAGGCAACATCGTACAGTGCTGAAGGAGTTAAAAAATCTACATGCCACATTTTAACTCAATGCCTTTTTATTTAGTCTTGTTTCAAAATTAGTCTCAGGATGCTTGTGGAATTTACCTTACAATAAAATGGAGAAAAGGAATTTTTCACACTGATTGATAATTATGGTGGCATAACCTAGTACCTATGTAGAGGTGTACATTTAACACACAGTCCTCTGTTTGAGATATCTGGGTGTTTTAAAAAAAAGTGTATAACACCACTGCTAATAAACAGAAGACTCTGGACATTAGTAGCATAACGGGTGGTGTCGCTTTCACAGGAATTCTTACCTCAGGTCTGATACGTAAGGGTAAAATATTGTTTTGTGCTCTTCTAACAATATGCTAGTGTAGGAAATGACCATCTTTTGTGTGGTGTACCGTCAGATGTTTGCCCTGTCTGTTATTTTGCTAATTATGGAACTCTTTACCCCTGCTAAACAGAATGTCTGTGCATGCCCTCTAAATATGGTAAAATTGGCACAAGACTAAGTGGCAAATTTAACTTACCATGAGTCCCTAGTATATGGTACAAAGTGTACCAAGGCATGTAAGTCAAATAACGCTAGTGGACTGCAGCACCTATTGTGCCATCTACTACAGTGGCAATGAAAACATGGCTACAGGCCTACCATTGTAACCTGACTGAAACAGTTTTAAACTACAATTCACGTTGCCAAATAAACCCTTTTGGCAGGTTTAACCCTTCCTTTAAAATAATAATAAGTCATCCGTACTTAGGCCTTACAGCCAAACAAGGAGGGTACATAGTTTTTAAAAATATCACCTGTAGCAAAATTAATGTTACACATGTCCTTAGAATGAATATCACGTTAAAGCTATTTTCTCTGTGGCAAGGCTGGCTGTTCCGTAGGGAAACACTGGAATGCACTATTACATTTATTAATGCTATATGCGGTTAGGAAACAACTAGAAATGTAATTCTTGGACTCATTGTAATATTTATTAAAAGCCCCAGTTCACTTCTTAAGCCATATTTTTATTAAATATTAAGGAAAATGTACTCTTAGAATGTGACCTTTTTCATGCCCAAAACCTCTAGAGGATAATTTGCATTAGCCTCCAGCAGCAGCCCGTTAAGTGCTTATGCCCTGAGTGGTGTGAAAACTGCTCTCTGAGCAGAGATAATGGCCTGGGTGGATAGAATTGTTTCTGTTCCACTGGCAGGATGACCATTTGGGCAGGGCCCAGGAAACTGATTAACTTCAAATGCAGATGTCAGATGACACCTGCACAAACCTGTTCTTTGTTTCCCCAATCAGTCACACTCTAATCTCAGTGGGGAGACAGTCGCTCACAGTTCTGGCCTGAAGTGACCCCAGAGGAAGGGTTGTTTATTTCCTTGGCCACACCTCTGGTGTGACACAAAGGCTCTGCACCAGGTAAGAAATGTTTCTCCATCTTGGATTTGCACAGAGAAGGTCACTGTGGGATTGTTTGCAATAGGGCACACAGGAAATGCTGGAAGAGTGGGTACAGAAACCTCTGAGAACTTATACCCTACCCACAGGCTGGTGCCAGGCATAAATGTGGCATCCACTAATGACCTGTGGAAGAAGATAACTGAACTTGCTCTTTGAAACCTGAGAAGAATCCTGAAGGATTTGTCATACTCTCTCTTGTACCCAAGACAAGCAAGTGGACTCCAAGGGTCATAAGGAAGACTTCCAATTGAAGCTCTAGGGACAGAATAAGCTACAAGAGGTTGTTTATGAAGATTTCCAGCTGACCAGTTGTAACTAGACCAGTCCTGGAGTTTTTTGGTAATGTCTGTTGGAGTGAGTCCTGACCCCCAAGTGCTGTTCCGGAGGTCCTGGAACCCTTGAATGGGTGTGGGTGGACTTCTCTTACCACCCTTGAAAACATAGGCTTAGAAACATTTTGGCTCTGAAGATCTCCAGTAGAAAGGGACACACCTACTAAGCTGATCTCACCAAAGTGCTTTGCTGCTGGGCTGAAGATTCAGTTTTCTCCCAATCTGAGCTTTTCAGCAGCAGCATATCCAGTTCAATGGGACTTTGCGGATAAGATATCCAGGCCTCATGCAGCCCTCTTCGGCTACTACCTGCAGCCTTACCCCATTCGAGAACTCTGAGCCCAAAAAAACAAGGATTGTGTTTGTTGCTTAATGTGAGTAGTCACCCCGGTTAACTGACTGCCCAATTTCTTACATTGGTGGTAGTGGTGGTATTTAAGACTTGTGTTGTGCAGTACCACTTAGTGATTTTAGATGAAATTTCAAATCCTTTTTGACAGCGAAAATTGACTTTATATACTTGTAATTTGTTCATATTTTATTTTCCCTAAATTAATTTTTGTGCCCAGTTTTGACACCTGTCATTTTTGCAAGCATGTAGGTAGACCTGAGCAGCATGGAGAGTCTCAGCATGGCAGAGCTGAGAAATGTGCAAGAAAATAGGGCTAAGGCTTAGCAAATCCAAGAAGGAAAGCTCACACATTACCCTCAGAGCCTTGGAGGAAGTACACCTGCTACAATCCACCCCACAGGAGCATGAGAATGAGGAGGAGGTAAACAAGGGTGACAGTGATGAGGCGCCAGTGTCAGAGGTGTTCCACCAGGAGCACCATCCTGAGCCTTGTCGAGCACAGGGAGTAGTGTGTCCTCCCAGGGTTTGCCCATATCAGAGTTGGAAGGCAGAAAAACAAAATAGGCCTTGAAGTTGCAACTGGCTTCTATGGCCATGGAGGAAAAGAAGTTGACTCTAGCCCTGGTGGAGAAAAATTTCATACCGGCCCAGGAGAGAAAACAGTGAGAGTTGGACTTGAGGTCCAAAAGGGCCTCTCAGTCCAGTGATGATAGTGTGTAATGACTACGAAGCACCTTGGAGAGGTAAGAGTGCACATCCCAAAAGATCTTGTACCTAGTTATATGGTGGAGGACTACATAGATAAGTGGTTTGCAGCATCTGAGGTGGCCCATAGGAGGACTGGAGAGCTAGGCTGTGGAAGTACAAGCCTATTGCTGGGAGAGATGCCATATTTGCCCTAAACATAGCTGACCAGATGAAGTATGTCCCCATGAAGGAAGCCTTTATCTTTAAGTTTGATTTTACCGCTCAGAACTAACGCCAAGATGTTCAGGGATAGCCAGAAGCAGTCATACCAGTATTGGCTAGATTTTGTTGACTCATCAAGTAAGGTGCTGGATGGTTGGGTGAAGGGAATCAAATGAAATGATCATGACTGGCTGTACAGTTTGATTATGAGAGAGCTCCTTTTAAGCAATTGTTTTACAGAGTTGCGCCAGCACCTGATTGACACCATGGTTACTGTGCCCAGAGAGCTTGGGAAGGAATTTGACCTCTGGATTAACACCGGGGTGTCAAAGATGGTACCTAGGGGCAACACAAGAAAGTTGGACCCGGTGTCCACCAGCAAAAGGAAGGGAAAGACAAGGATAACCAAAGGGATTTTACTAAAGGCCCCCAAAAGAGTTCCCTGGTAAGGGAGTCCAATTCCTCTTCAGACCACAAGAGGTGAGATTTTAGTGGGAAGGAACCGCATGGGCCTTACCAGGCCAGGTACTATGAGTGTCTCCAGTTAGGTACAAGAGGGGAGATGCTGTTTTCCACAAGAAAAAGTCCCCCGGTGGTGGGCCTACCCCAGAGATTGCTAGTGTAGTGTTAGGGGGAACAGAATGCCCAAGTTAGTTTTGGAAATAATGAAGAGGTAACCCTAGTATCCCTGGGTGACAAAGAGATAGTACCCAAAGCACATATATATGATAACGCTAAAATATACACCTAATGTCTTACTATTAATGGGCAAGAGTGGAGGCTCTGAGAGACACAGGAGCCAGTATGATAACTGTCAGGTGTCATCTGGTGTCTGCAGGTTATCCCTAATATAATATATCAAGTAGTGACTTCTGGCAACCAGGGGAGCCACTACCCTATGGCAAAGGTTTCCCTGGAGTGGGATGAGGTTTGTCTCTGGCTTTCTGAAGGTGACCTGAAGCAAGCTAGAGCTCAGGTCCCATGCTAAAATGTTGAGATTGCCTGAATTGGTGCCCATGACCATGTGGTCCATAGCCAATTGTCAGGGAGTCAGAAGGACCTGGAGCCAGGAAACAGTGGTCTAGGTTCCTTTCAATAGGAGAGGAGTCAGGGAGTGTGGTAAACCAGCTCTGAAGAATCCTTCAGTTCAGAAGGAGTCATCCCTGAGGGGGACGATTTGGTACCTATAGTGGAGGATGTATCTGTCTTGATCTATTTGGATGGCAAGTTGCAGGAAGACCATCCCAGGCAGAATCTGCAAGGCATAGAGGAAGTGTCCCACTCTCTAGGGAATTAGGCGACAGGCAAGGCCCAGAAAAAAGGCAATACTTCTGGTGATCATTACATTTACTGGGAGATTGATTTTCTGTTTATTGAGCATAAGGTTTCTGAGCCTGGGTCAAGAGTGTTAGCAGTCCCCCAGTGCCATAGGACCTTTTTATTGGACCTGGGTCATGATATCCCCTTGGCAGGACATCTATAGCAGGCTAAAATGTTTGATCACCAAGTAACCAATCTTTACTGGCCCCAGATGACGACCAAGTCAAATGCGTTCTGAAGGTCGTGTGTGACTTGCCAGGTCAGTGGCAATTCAGCTGGGAAGTGCAGGCTCCCCTCCCACATGTCCCAGCGGTGAGAACAGCCTTGGTGGTAAGATCACTGATGGGAATAGTCACCCATGTGGGGTTTCCCAAGGAGGTAGTTTTTGATAGAGGCACCAACTTCATGTCTGCTACATGAAGGCTATGTGTGATGAGCGTGGGGTTACCTATAAGTTCTCCACATCATACCCTCCCCAGAACTATGGGATTACCAATAGGTTCTCCACACTGCAGCTGCACAATGCATCCTCGATGCAGGCCGTGGCATCACAAGCCCCTCATCAACTGTATCCTCGACGATGATGCATGACTTCGCATCACAAGCTCCCCAAATTCTTCAGAACCAGCTAGTGCAAGATGTATCTTCATCAGAGAACTTTGTTTTGCAAGCCCATTGTCAATGGCATCTACTGCGATGATTCTGGACCATGCATCTAAGCCCCCTGAAACTACTGGTATGTGATGCATCATTGACACAGGATCACACACTTCTCAGCAACCAGGACTTAAGGTACTCTTTGCTCAGATGGACTAACTGGATCCCTGTATTCTGCCCATGCTGCACGCGATCAGCCTGAGCTTGCACCTTTGTCCTGGTCCGGTGCGAGCAAATGACCACAGTTGGGAAATTGTGCGTATAGGCACTATTTCACTTAAATCTTTAAAATTGCATATCTCTGAAATCACTGATTGGATTTTTGTCATTTTGATCTTAAATAATTTATTACATTTTATTTTATTTGTGTTTTGTTTTCAGTTTAATACTGTTTGAAGTGCTGCATAGAAACTTTACACATTGTCTCTAAGTTAAACCTGACTGCTCTGTGCCAAGTTATCGAAGGGCTGTGCGCAGGTTAATATGAGGTTTGCTTGTGTTTCACCCTGACAGAGATTTTGGTTGCTGCTTAAGTATGGTTCAGCCAATTTCCAACAGAAAACCTGCCACCGTGCCTGTTGTTTGCTGACAGGGAGGCACACCAGGAAGGAGTGGTCTTTCCTTTCTTCAGCTTCTTGGAGTTACTCTTTGGGCATCCTGTGTGTCACTAACACTCAAACTTGTGAAGGAGGGTGGAAGAAAGCTCCTAGAAAACACTCACAAGATGTCATTGACTACACGTTAGCTCTTAGCCAAGATACAGTGCTACATGAATGAGGTAACTGAAAATGTAGAGGCTAGCCAGGAAATGATAAAGCGCTGGTATGACCAGCAGTCCATTCTGGTCAAACACTAAACTGGCCAAAAGTTTTGGGTGGTGAAGCACATGGGGCCCCATGCCTTTCCGGACTGGCGTATAGGGCCTTATGAGATCAAAGAAAAGAAGAATAAGGTCACCTACCTGGTAAACCTCCAGACACCCTGGAACCCCTTGAAGGAGCTCCACGTCAACAGGTTAAAATTTGAGAGCTTCTATATCATATATATTCTATGGTGACAGGTGATGGTAAGAAGGAGGGTGAACCCCTCTCAGACCTCATGCCATACAAGTTCAGTGGGGTAGTTGTATTCTTCCCTCTTTGAGAGAAGGCCAGCAGAAGAAATGCTGCCAGTTGTTGTGCAATACAACACTTTATTCTCACTGACCACAGTGCTCACCCATTGATGCACCCAAGACATTGACATAGGGGACAACATGTTTGTCAGAAACAACATTTACAGGCTGTCTGACTAAGTGAGAGCCAGCATCAAGGAAGAGGTGTCGATGATGTTAGAGTAGTGGGTGACTGAGCCCTTCTGTAGTCCCTGCTCTAGCCCAGTGGTCCTATTACCAAAGGCTGCCCCACCGGGTACCCCCCCAGACTGCAGTTCTGTGTGGATTACAGGGGACCTAATTTATTCACCAAGAATGATGCACACCCCATACCCAAATGATGATCTCATTGATCGGTTATGGACCTCCAACTTCCTCAGTACCTTTGACTTGATGTCAGGGGATTGGCAGATTATCCTAACTGAGAATGCAAAGGAGAGCTCAGTATCCTCTGCCCCTGAGGGACATTTATAGTTCAGATATGGATTATAGAATGCCCCTGCCACGTCCAAATCTTGGTTTTCTGGATTCTCGCTAAGTTTGAGAAATTCGGTGCCACCTAGCGAGGCAACATTGCAATCTTCAGCTCCAGCTGGGAAGACCACTTGATCCACTTGAAGGAAGTGCTTTAGGCCTTTCAGCCGGCAGGCCTGACCATTAAAGCCAGTAAGTGCCAGATAATGCATGGACTAGGAGCCTCCCAACACACTGACACAAGTAGGAACATGTTTTGACTCCACTGGTTATTACAGGAGGTTTGTGAGGGTGTATGAAACCATTGTTGCCCCACTGACTGACCTGACTTCCATCAGCCTAAAAATGTGATATAGACAGAGGCATCTGTCTGAGACCAGACACGAGACTTGAAGGACTGGAACTTCCCTCCCTCTTTCTTGTATCCGTGATACAGAAGTGAGTTCCAAGGGTCATAAGGCTGACCACCTACAGGAACACAACAAGTTACAAGAGGTCTTTCTTGAAGATTCTCAGCTGATCAGTTCCAATTAGACATGTCCTAGACACAGCTGTGGCTTCTGCTGGAGAGAGTCCTGAACCCCAAGTGTTTTTTCATGTGGTTTTGTAACTCTTTCCTGGGTCTCGGTGGACTTCTCCTACCATCCCTGAAAACCAGGGACTTAGAAAATGTTTGGCTCCAAAGACTGTCTGGGGCCCCAGGATAAACCTGACAAACCAATTCAACCAACGTTGTTGCTGGTGGGCTGAAGATTAAGTTTTTTCTCTGCTCTGAGCTTTTTCCACAGCAGCAAATCCAATTCAGTGAGATCTCGCGCAGAATGGATCTAGCTTTGTGGATTCCTCTTTGACTACAGCCTACAGACTTACCCAGCTGAAGATTTTGGAGTTCCGTTTTTGAGACTAGGGACCTGATTACAATCTTGGCAGGTGGGACACACCTTTTTATTTTTTATTTTTATTTTTATTGAGAGTTCAAATATAACAATACAGAAAAACTGAAAGCAAGATACCGTTGAAGACCAATTAATACAGTATGAGAGAAGAAATAACAGCAATATTCTTACAGATTGTCATTTTAACATTTAAATTATATAATAAAAAAAAATAAAAAAATAAAAAAAAGGAAAGTGCAGGATTATATAAAAGACTGCAATTAATAATCAAAAGATTTTGATATAATAAAAACAGTATGAAGCATTTAAATACAGTGGACGTCTTCAGAACTAATTTATAAAGTGACACGTGCGAAGTCCAGACGAACACACTAGACATATAGGCTAAAAGATGTTCTCGCAAAAGTATACATCCCATAAAGTAATAGCAAGACAATTTTAACAATCGAACACACTCCAATTTTTATCATATTTTTTGAGAGCCCCTGATCTAAGAGAGTAATTTCTTTCCCTACCCTGGATTTGGAATAGATTGGACTTCCATGCCTGGAAGGATGGAACAGAATCTGTTTTCCAGGACTGTAATATGAGGGATGTAGCTATTAAGGAAGCTATAAAGAGGGACTCATCATGTTGGGTGTGAATAGGAGAGCAGCCTAGAAGGGGAATAAGGTCATCAAATACAATATTAGTTTTAAGAATAATTGAAAGATATTTTTCTATTTCCTTCCATAAAACCAGGATCTTTGGGCACT
The DNA here is from genome assembly GCF_964204655.1 of Triturus cristatus. NCBI lineage: Eukaryota > Metazoa > Chordata > Amphibia > Caudata > Salamandridae > Triturus > Triturus cristatus. Next base: position 749,599,650 of record NC_140586.1, read on the forward strand.
CCCAGACAATGTGTTTCCAAGTGCCTTTTTCATCACATCGGAAGCATTTGTTGGCTACTTGGGGGAAAATATTATGTAGGCAGGAAGGGGTTCTATATATTAACCATTTGTTGAAAAATTGCATACGTTTAAAATTTGCTCCGCGAAAAAGGGTTTTATTGAATTTATTTATTTTGTCCCATACCTGATGATTGATTGTAATATCTTCCCTCTTTTTCCATCTTTCAGAAAACTTGCTGTAAGGGTCCTGGGCCTTGCTTTCTTTTAAAATTTTGACCCAGATACTCATTTTCTTTTGAATTTTGTTATTAAAGATAGTGGAAATATTTTCTTTATTGGATAAATTTGCTATATTAAGTTCTCTGAGTTTTAGATTTATTCTAATAAAGTACCAGTTCAGCATTAAGTGCGAATGCGTTAACTGGGTGTGTATTTCGTCCCAAGATTTCCATCTATTTCCCATGAGGAAATCTTCAATTTTCTCAAAACCATTCTCCTTCCAAAGAGTTAATATACTTTGGTCCAAGCAGCGAGCATCTCCCAAGCTAAGATTTATTAAATTTGTCTTATTGCTAAAAATAGGCAAGTCATAAAATTTAAAAAACTGCGTTTTCACCTTGAAGATCCACTGGAGGGATTTATAGCGAACTTTTTTGGGATCCCATCCGAATTACAAGTTCCATAGGACATAATGGAATTGTAATTTGGTGGACGGGATATCCATCACAATGTGATGGAGTAACCCTGTCCACCATCACCGTAATTAGGTCCCAAGTCCCTAAATAACACCTCCTACTTGGTTGAACCTTGTCCCTGTATCCAACCCGTGCTCCATTGAAGAGTGCCTCAAACTGCGCCAAAGTGCCGAACAACCATGTTTACTGCAGCGGGTGCTTACTGCTTTTTTGTGCTATTTTTATTTAATACTCTAAAGATTCACGTCTCCGGTTGCCCTTAATGGATTTTTGTAGCTTTGTTGCCATTCTATTAATTTCAACTTACTCTATTTTTCTGAATTAGGGGTTATTCTTGTGATGTGTTTTTAATTTTTTTGCACTGTTTGGTACTGCATACATACTTTACACATTTCTTCTAAGTTAAAGCTGCCTGCTCTGTGCAGTAGCTTTCAGGAGATTGAGCTCATGTTAGTTTATTTACTTTAGTGGTTCACCCTGACAAGGATTGTGTTTGTTGGTTAAGGTGGGTAGTCAGCCCCCTTAACTAACAACCCAATTTCTTACAGCTAGCTCATTGTTTATGTAATAGTTTAAAAAATTGCGATCAAACTGGTGAGACCGGACCCAGAAGTGTGGTGCAATGCCATTGTGAAGAGGAACGCAAAAAAATAATTTGAAGATGGGAAAAGAAAGGAATACGATATTAAAATATGAACATATCTAGGGCAACATTTAAACTAAAAGTAGAAAGCATATATGCAAATGAATACACTTCTTAAACACATCTGTAAATGTACAGATAATTTGGTTTATCAACAAATTATTTATTATTTATTATTATTTATGTGTCCTGTTTACAAACAAATTGCAAATAATATTTCTGTCGTTGTCTTCATTGCGCCTTTTATTTTATTTTTTGCAGTTTTATATAATGCGAACTTGACCCGAATCCAATCAGGTATTCAGAGCGCCTTACATAGCATCAGTTACGTTACATTAGGACACGCATTCATTCTTTGTTAGGCACGGGGAGATTAAGTGATTTGCCCAGAATCACAGGATGTTCAGCTTCATTACCGAGACTCGAACCCAGTTCCCTAGGTCCGAGGTCGAGCAACATAGCCGTTAGGCCTCTCCTTCTTCTCACAAACCTGATAATAATACTAAGGTGTGTCAGTGGAACATATGACAGGCACAGATCTCAGTGCATCCCTGTGGGATAGAGGAATGCTCTACAATCTGCCACAGTTCTTGACCTGCATCGAGGACAGATTCTGACCCGAGAAGAAGCTAGCATGCCCTGAGGATAGAATGTCGCCCAGGAAGGATGCATGGGTCTATGGCTTCACCTGAGGACAGCTTTTTGCACCAGGACAGATGCATGGGTGAAATGCACTTTGTACACATATCCAGCACATACCAAGCTCTAGTTGATAATTTGTTTATTCCGATCTGCACAAGGTCAAATTGGAATAAGTGCTGGAGCAGGGTTTTCTGTTTAAACCCGAACATCAGCTTATATTTTTGTATGTCATAATTAAAATTACTAATAATTAATTACTAGATATTAAGTTTTGTCGAGTGTTTTAACTAATCAACTTTACTAATGAAAGAATTATACGTGGGAATGCAATTGCATGGTTTAATTAATACGTGAACTAAGTTGGTGAGCAAATTAATTAAATACATGTGGCTAAGGTGCTATTTGTTATGTGTTTGCGCTTTAAAATAATATGCTTTAATGCTTCTTTATGTTGCAAATGGCTAGATAAATACATACACATAAGGGTATTAGTGGGAGTCAACACTGAATAATCATTACGATGTAGTAACGTTGTTTTGTGTTTCTTTTAATTAAGATTGCCCATTTTGGCCTATCGAGAAATGGCCGACATTTACAGCCTGCATTCGAGTAGATGAAATGTGAAGAGAGGCCTCGCTGAATATGGTTGAAAATATGACCTCGGCCTCTGTCTGAGCTAAAAGTTACGAAAGGACAGCAGCTCTGGGCTTGTCGCCAGATATCCTTGGAGGAGAACAATTGTCACCAATGAACATTTTGATAAACTGGCGGTGGCTTCACTATAGTTCCGGAGAAGAGCATCCATGGATGTTGCAGATTTAGTTTGTGCTTCCTTCTTCCGTGTTTTTATTTTTGAGATATTTGAGAGCGGAGATTTTTCTAAATGTTGCGAGCCAACATCCTTTCCTGCTCGCCCTGCTCAACGGACGCTTGGAGCTTGTTTGTAACTTGTTATATGTAAGTTTTTGTATAAATATGACTAGACTAGAGAGGGTCTTAGGCCACTTCTTCCTGAACCTATGCTCAAGAGGATCGATGCTGACTGAAAGGACGGCGACTCGGGAGACTTTACTGAGAGACCTGTCCTGACCTAGAAACGACATTTAGCTAGAATAGGTAACTATGAGAATAATGATTTTGCTATTGAATGACTTTCATTTGAACTAATTTAGATAAAATAACATTTTGTTTCAATTACAGTGTTGGGTGGTTATTTCTTTGTCATTTATTGAGATCTCAAATGTGTTTATTGTTTAAATCATGACTCAAGACAAATCAATTAGGTTACATTGACCTCAGATTAGATGCAGATTGATTTAGGAGTTCTCTCGTATATTCAGTGTGGATAGAGTAGTAGAATGAATGTTGGTGTGACGGGCCCCAGCGTATGATGAGTGTATGTGCGTATGACTGTGAAATTACTCTGTCCGTGGAAGTAGGGAGAATTTATAAGCTCTGATCTGCAGCAGTGTCCTGGTAGCAGTATGATGGTTTTGATTATTGTCTTGATCTGATAGACTGCTTGTACATAGGCTTTTGGATTTATTGATTTATTGATTGATGTTGATACATGTACTAATACTAAATGTTGAAGTCGTCGTATTGAGTTCTATGTAGTGTGTACGGCTTCTGGGACGTAGGGAGTCGGTGACGGTTCCGTAGTAGGGCAGAGGGAAGTGAGTGCTGCTCTCGGGAAAGACAGGATTGTTGGCCCTGTATGAATGCAGGGAAAAGCGTGTGACAATTGAAGTTGCGCGTCGCATTGTCTGGGTTCGGATTCAGTGACATCGTCGTGTGTTACTATTAGAGACATATTTTCTGTATAAGAGGAGTGTGTATGGTAGCGAAGGTTATCTGTGAAACTCTGGTCTTAAGTCCCAGGGATCCGTAAGGTTTGCCGTTAAAGCTTACTGCTGGAGAAGTAATAGGTATTCTCTGAGCTTGTTTGAAGGACTGAGCAGAGGTAAGCGCTGCTTGGTTAACGTGTGTTATAATTCTGTAGTGGGACAGACTGTTTGCTGTTCTCGGGAAAGGCAGGATTCTGTGTAAATGTGCTACATGTTCTGGTGTGAAAGTGCGTGAATGTATGGGCATTTAGTTGATTGTGAAACTCTTTGGAGCATTCTGGGAGGAAACAGTTAATAGATGCATGTTAGAAGGGCAGAGTAGAGGGATGTGCTACTGTGTCAACGAAAGTAATAATTCCGTGGTAGAGCAGAGGTAAGCGCTGTTCTAGAGAAAAGCGGGATTCTTGTGAGAAAGGTCTTTACTATTCTGTGGTTAGCGGAGCAGACAATGGAGATGTTTATATGTTGTAACTAATAGATTTTGTAGAATCTGAAACAGAGTCGACCAAGAAGGCTTTGTAAAGGAGGGGTAGACGAGTGACAGGAGACAGGAGTAGAAGCGACTGCAGCGACTGCTGACGTCAGAAAGACCGCGCTGTGATTGGACAGTGGGTTAGGACAGCGAAAGCGCTGTAATTGGTGCGTTGGTGTGAGCCGCGCAGGGATTGGAAGGAGTACAGGGTGACGTAGATGCTCTAGGATTGGTGCGTTGGTGTGAGTCGCGCTGTTATTGGATTAAAGATCGTACAGTTGCGGAAAGGACTAGAGGGTTGTGGTAAACGCGAAAATGTATTACCAAACAGAGAAAAAGAAGAAAAAATCCTTGTTCAGTAAAATTAAAAAGTGGTTTGACAAGGATAAGGACATAATAACTAGAGAGGGTGAGTTACTACCTCCGACAAGAACCCCTGCATCCTTCATGGTCGCGAAATATGGGTATCATACCTGTATCTGGTTAGACAATTGGGCTAAGTACACTAAAGAAGATGGTGTTTTAGCGTTCCCGGAACATGGTTCATTTAATTTGGCCGTGTTGAGAAATTTACGGGAAAAGATGATGTGTCTAGAGCCTAGACCAAGGCCGACACAGTTCGAGGCATTGGTGGAATGGGAAGATGAGGTGCATGAGCGAGAAAAGCAGAGGAGTGGAGGTAATTATAGGTACATTTTCGGGAGGAAATATGATCGTGAAACTCATCATGATCGAGTGAGGAGATGGCGAGATGCTAGTATGTCAGAGGGTCTGTATCCTATGAGAACTGTTGAAGAAACAGAAGGGAGAAAAGGTACGGAAAAGGTACATGATGCAGAATTAAGAAGGTATGGGGCTAATGATTATGAGGATGAAGTCTTGGATGACATGATTTACAAGAGACCACCTCCATATAGACCAGAACCAGAAGTGAGAACACCAGTTGCTACTCCAATAAGAGATACTTTGCAAATTATTAAAACAGAAGTTGTGACTCTTGATCTAAAAAGTGGTAGCTCTTTCGCGGAAAGGGAAAGAGAGAGAGAGCGAGAGAGAGAGAATGCAATTGGGGATGAGAAAACAAGAGAATTAGCAAGAACCACATCCGAGTTGACAGAGAAAATTAGGGAATTGACAAAGAATCTAGAAGCTGTTACAGTGCCTGTAACCATAGGTCCGGTTATGCCTATTTTTGATAAGCAAAGAATGGGTGAAAATGGTTTGACAGTTCCATATGTGGGAAATGGACAAGTTAGTTCAGAGTCAGGAATAAGGACGGGAGAAAATCATTTGAGACAGTTGAGACATGACACAAGTGGTGAAGAGTCAGATGTACAGCCTAATTCAGGATTGAATACTGGTTGTGTAGGAAGAAATGTTATGATGGGAGGATCAATTTTGGAACCACAGAGGATGGCAGAAAAAGTGAGTACAGTGAAAAAGTCTACAGAAATAACGGCTGAGGATTTGAGTGATTGGTTGAAGATTCTCCAAAAGAAAGATAAAGATTCACAGGCAATTGATGTAGCCAGGTTGCGCATAGAATTGGAGGAACTCATAGCAGGAACAATTCCTACAGAAATGTTGAAAAATCATCATGATGGAGAGTTGTTATTCATGTGCAAGAGTATCACCTGGAGGGCTAAGAGTACACATGACAGATTAAAAGGAATAGCGAGTGAAATGGGAGTTGACATGGACAAGGTGAAAGCTTTACAGAAGCCTTACAGAGTGGATTTTTCTGATAAGGACATCGAGAATCTAAATGATGTTGGCAGAACAGGGCAGATTAAGGAAATGATTTCTTTATTGCGAAAATGGGGTGATGTGGAAAAGTGGAAGGATAGGTGGTACAAGAAAAGAGAAGATTCAGTGGACAGGACTTACTCAGCATTTCCCATGAGAGAAAAAGAAAAAACAGTGGATGCCTATCCTATGAGAGAGATTCCTGGAGGAGGATATGTACATGTCCCATGGACTAGACAGGATATTTTGTCATTTATGAATGATTTCCCTCGACTGAGAGAAAAGCCTGTCGAGTGGTATAGGCAGGTAGATAGGTTTGTGAAATTTTCAAAAGTGCTGTGGATTGACCTGAATAGTCTGTTTGATATAATTGTTCCAGCAGACTTGTGGGAAGAGTGTAAAATAGTTGTAGATTGGCCTGCTAAGGAATACCCGAGAGATCAGAGAACAGGAGCTCCAGACCCAGAGGTTATGAAGAAGTACGAGCAGGTTATTGTGTTCCTGAAGAATAAGGTACCCCCTAAAGAGACAGACTGGGTTAAGATAGATCGAACACATCAGGAAGCAAAGGAATCAGTTCATGCTTTTTATGAAAGGCTGATACTGGCTTTTAAACATTTCAGTGGAGATGAACACCTGGGTGATAAGGATTTGAGTCATTTTGTATAAAGATTTGTATATGGCTTGAGACCTGAAATCAGTGAGACGATTCGAGAGCATACAGTTGATTGGCAGAGTAAAAAGATTGATGAGATCTTGAGACATGCGAAATACTTCAGTGATGAAATTGAGGCGAAGCAAAGAAAGCTGAAGGAGAAAGCACAGAGAGAAGCACAGCTGGTTGAACAAGCAAATAATCCAGGAAATAGGCCCAGATATGGTACAGGGAAAGGAAAGGGGAATCTAGAAGAGGCGAAGAAGAAATTCCCGTGCCACAACTGTGGACAATTGGGGCATTGGAGATCCGAGTGTACGAATCCACCATTAGTGAGTAATGAGAATAAATCCTTGAATCAACAGGTGCAGAACGAGGGGGGTAATCATCAGCAGCAACAGCAGAAGGTTGTCAAGCAGCAGAATCAAGAGCCAAAACCGCCCTTACCGCAGAACAGAGGGTCCCAGAAATATAACCAGGACTCAGGATTCTACAATGATGAACAGGTAAACAAACCGAGACGTACAAACCCGGTACAACAGTACTGGTTAAAGAATGAGGGGAGTGAGTCTGAAGGGGACTACTGACGGTGCCGAAGAGAGGAGGAAGAGTGCATACTTGGAGCAACTCTAGAAATAGACCAGGCAGGACCATTTGTAGATGGGAAAATAAATGGGGAAAGTGTTACTTTTTTAGTAGACACAGGAGCGACAAGATCAACTGTCAGGTCAGCAGATATAAGAAATCTTCCTCTCTCGGACGAAGCAATCCAAGTGGTTGGTGTAGCTAATACACAGATTAAGACTCGTCTTACTGAACCAGTAAGGGTAAGGATAGGGAAATTTTCAGATATGCACCGATTTGTGGTGTGTGATACTAGTCCAGTGAACTTGTTAGGTAGGGACTTATTATGTAAAATGAATTGCACAATTTTTTGTACTCCGGATGGAATAGCTTTTGAGACACCAGATGAGGATGTCTTATACAGGATGATTCTAGATAATAGAGAAAGTGAGATTGTTGGAACATATGCTGTATTTTAATCTAGATGACTTGCCTCAGGAGTTGAGAAATACAGTAAAAGCAGCAGTTTGGTATTTTACTGGAGAGGATGTGGGATTGATGAATAATGTAGATCCAGTGAAGATTACAGTAAAGGAGGGAATCACTTACCCTAATATCCCACAGTACAGATTGACACCAGAGATAATTGAGGGAATAACACCTATAATTGACAAGATGATTCAGCAGGGTGTTTTGAGAGAGTTATTGAGTAGCCCATGTAATTCACCGATAATGGGGCTGAAGAAACCTAATGGGAAGTTCAGAATAGTGCAAGATTTGAGGAAAGTTAACAAAATTTTGGTATCATGCTGTCCCATTGTGCCAAATCCATCAGTGATTTTGTATCAGATTCCTCATGATGCTGAATGGTACATGGTAATTGATTTGTGCCATGCTTTCTTTTCAATTCCCTTGCATCATGACAGCCAGCCGATTTTTGCATTTCGGTTTGGACAGCGTATTTTGGCATGATGCCGTATCCCACAGGGGTATACAGAGAGTCCTTCAATATTCAATCAGTTGCTGAAGAAATCATTGGAAAGTCTGATCATGCCTGAAAGTTCAGTATTAGTACAGTATATCGATGACCTACTTGTGGCATCAAAGACACGTGAGGCTTGTGAAGTAGATACCATAGCTTTACTGAATCATCTGGCAGATGGAGGATTAAAGGTATCTCCAGCCAAATTGCAGTTTTGCAAGAAAGAAGTACATTATCTTGGACACAATATTGAAAAAGGTCTGAGAAAAGTGACCAATGACAGGATCAAAATTATCATAGGAATGAGAGCCCCAATGACCCTGAGAGAAGTGAGAATGTTTCTGGGAATGGTGGGTTATTGTCGTCAGTGGATAAGTAATTTTTCACTGATAGCCAAGCCCACTGATTAAATTGACCAAAAGTGAAGTAAAAGACCCATTAGAACTGAATGCAGAACAAATGGCAGCATTTGAGGAGTTGAAAAGCAGATTATGTGAAGCTCCTGCTCTGGGAATGCCAGACTATGAGAAGGAGTTTGAACTGTACTGTAGTGAGAGGAATGGATGTGCACTTTCAGTGTTAATCCAGAAACATGGACGACTGAGAAGGCCAATTGCGTACTTCTCATCAACACTTGACCCAGTAGCTGTGGGTTTACCAGGTTGCTTGAAAGCAGTAGCTGCTACATGCAGAAGCTTGGAACAGAGTGAGGGTATAATAATGGGATATCCTGTAAGGGTGTTCGTACCTCATGATGTGGCTATTCTTTTGACAAGAAGCAGAACTCAATATATGTCACATAGTCGGCTGACTAAATATGAAAAAATCATTCTGGGAGCATCAAATGTGACTCTTGAGAGATGTGTGAATGTGAATCCAGCAACACTCTTGCCAGATGCTGAAAATGTGAGTGTGAGAGATGATGTTGATCATGATTGCTTGGATGTGCTTGATTACTGCACAAAACCGAGACCAGACATAAGAGATCTGCCACTGCCTGAGAGTGATCATGTGTTGTTTGTGGATGGATCATGTCTGAGAACAGAGGAAGGTGTGCTGAGTGCAGCATATGCGGTGTGTAAAGTTTCAGAAGTTATGGAAGCTTCATCTTTGAAAGGAGTTACATCTGCTCAAGTAGCTGAATTGGTAGCATTGACAAAAGCTTGCAAGATTGGGAAGAATTTGAGAGTGACTGTAATGACTGATAGTCAGTACGGATTTGGAGTGGTTCATGACTTTGGCCAGCTTTGGCTACAGAGAGGTTTCTTGACTTCGAGTGGAACTCCTATAAAGAATGCTGAAGTGATAGGGAAATTGCTTGAGGCGATACAGCTGCCTAAAGAACTAGCAGTTGTAAAATGCGCTGCTCATGGACAGGGAGATGATTTTGTTACTCTTGGTAATAGGTTCGCAAATGACATAGCACAGTATTGTGCAAAGAACAATCATTCGATTAACAGGGGAAGAGAGAAGGAAATGTCTTTTTGTTCTGTGATGTTTACTAATGTACTGGAAACATGGGATGAGGTGAAACAGTTGCAGGATGAAGCAGGAGATGAGGAAATGAGAGATTGGATCAAAGCAGGTTGTGCACCACGAGAAAAAGATCATGTTTGGATCTATAGAGATGGAAGACCAGTCATGCCAAATTCCATGTTGTCAACAATGGCAAGAATGTATCATGGCCAGGGACACCTGGGGAGGGATGCTGTGATTAGGTCTTTTAAACAAACCTGGTACAATGCAAAGTTCAGGCTGATTGCAGAGAGCATCTGTCAAAGATGTTTGATTTGTAAGCAATTCAATACTGGAAAGAAAACAGTGGTGAGCCTAGGAACAATAGGCAGAGAAGGAGGTCCTTTTACTAGAATGCAAATAGATTTCATTGAAATGCCTCAAGTGAATAGATTGAGGTATGTTCTAGTGGTAGTCTGTTTGTTTTCAAGGTGGGTGGAAGCATATCCGACTGGGAGAAATTATGGAATAACAGTGGCAAAGTTGCTGTTAAGAGAGTTGATTCCTAGGTACGGGTTCCCAGTGACAATTGAGTCAGATAGAGGAGGACACTTCTACAATGAATTAATGAGTTTAATTTGTGAAGCATTGAGCATACAGTAGAAGCTACATTGTGCATACAGGCCAGAGGCTTCTGGCGTTGTTGAGCAAATGAACGGCACAATCAAAAACAGGATTGGTAAGATGTGTTTAGCCACTGGAATGAAATGGCCTGATGTCTTGCCTCTAGTGTTAATGACTATTAGATCTACTCCAGACAGAACTACGGGGTTGAGTCCACATGAAATATTGATGGGACGTGCAATGAGGCATGCATTAGTGCCCGTTAACAAGTTGATGACAATAACTGATGACATGATTTTGGATTACTGTAAAGGCCTGGCTGACGCAGTTCATTCTGTGTTTCACCAGGTTGGAGAAGACGCCACTACACTTGAAAAGAAGCAAGCCCATGATCTGAGTCCAGGGGACTGGGTGAGAATAAAAGTACACAGGAGAAGAAATTGCTTGGTTCCAAGGTGGGGAAGGCCAAGACAAGTCATTCTGACTACGACGACTGCTGTGAAGTGTGCTGGAGTGAAGAACTGGGTTCATGCAAGTCATACTTTGAGAGTTCCAAATCCAAAGGATGGGACTGGGAAGGAGTACTTTGAAGAGTCAGATTCCAGTGATGATGCACACACTGAAACAGTGAGAAGAAAAAAGAATCCTGAAAGGGGGGAAGGAGAGTCAGAAAGAGAGTCAGGTGATTCTTTTTTCTTACCAAGAGAAGCTTCAAGAGGAACATTGAGAACCTCAGAGGAGAGTTCGGATTCTGTAAGAGTGCCTGAAGTTCCAACAAGCAGTGGAGAAAATAAAGAGAAAGAGAGAAAAGAAAGGAGCAGTTCCATAGAGACTACACCAGAGTCAAATGAAGAGATTGAGAATTTATCTGAGACAACTTCTGAAGAAGTAGGGTCAGAAGAAGATAGAGAGGGACAGATTGCGGAAGACCCCCGAGGAGGTGTAGGGAACATTCCTGATAAGCTAGGTGAAGGGACAAGTAGACAGCAAGAAGATTGTGTGTCAGAGACTCGAGGAGGGACAGTAGCAGGGAAATCTCAATTGGTGGAAAAGAAGGTTGTGGGAAAAGAGAGAATTGTTGATGAACAAGAGGCAAATGAGACAGAATCGGATGAGAGTGAGAATGAGAAAGCAGAGGGTCGAGTTCTGAGAAAGAGAACTTGGATTGGAGAAAGAAACAATAGAGAAGTGAAACAGAAAAGGAGTGTAAAAGGAGATCTTTGGCCTAACAAGATAAAGAGGCTGAGATATCGACTGACACGAGTGAATTCATCGAAAGCTGAACAGGTGAACGAAGTGTCAAGTCAAAATCAAGCGAAAGAAGAAGAACCAAAAGAACCAAAGGAATCAGAAGTGATGAAAAGAATTAGAAAGCCCAACCAGAAGTATAGGTCACCGGAATGGACGTATGTGGCATTGCTTGAAGAAAAAGAAGAGGCAGAGAGTCAAGGAAATCCAGAGGGGACCTTACGGAGAGTGGTTGAGGAGGAGAAAACTGTTGGAATCCTGAAAGTTATCTTGACTGACATTGGAGAAGAGACAGATGTTCAGGATATTCAGGATCTGATACAATTTGATGTTGCTGAAGAAGATGTGAAAAGTGATGAAAATCCAAATTGAGTGAATTAAAGGAGTCACTTGGAGAGGAGTGAAGAAGAAGAGATCTAAAAATTAACAGATTTAAATAATCTAGTGTTCTAGAGATTCAGTAGTGGAGTAGTAGAGGCTAAGTCAAAAGACACTGCCAAAGTAATAAGATGGCTAACACAGAAAATAATCAAAGTAGATGTACCTTCCTGAAAAGATGGTGCAAAATGTGCTGCTGCTGTACAGGTTTATTAATGCTACTATGGAGTGTACTTGCTTTATTAGTTACTTTTAGAGTTACAATAGACACTTTAGGAATACATACTGAGAATATGACTAACATAAGGAAGGGTTCACAGAAAGTAGTACCAACTAGAATTAGTAATAGATACATACATAAGGATAGATCAATTAATGATTTTTCTAGCAATGTTTTTTCAAAATTGTTGTATGAATACGTAAAGACAATGGAGGTAAGGGATTGCTACGTTTGTATGCAATTACCAGCATCAGTTTCAGAGGGAGTTACTTATCATCATCTTCCAGCTACGTATGGGATTTCATGTAGTGTGTTAAGTAGTATTTTTCATCTATTAGGGAAAATAGATTATGATATGTCTAATAAAGATAACATTTTTGGGCAATTACCTATGAATAAGAAACTGAATCCTGCAAAAGAAGCTAACATTTTTGGTGAGATTTTTATTGAGACAGAAGAATTAACATTAGATTACATTTTTTGAAACAATTTAACTTGTAGTTTGAAAGAAGAAGAAAAAGCTTTTCTAGATATGGTAGAGAAAAGGAGAATGAGCATGAATGAAAAGGCAGGAGGATATAAAATGAGTGAGACAATATGGGACATTGAGATGGGAAAGGAGTTGAAAAATGGGGCCAGTCCAACTTTGGCTTTAGATGCACCACAGAAGGGTAAACTATGTATTACCAGAAGGAAATCCCAATATGATAATCATTTTGTTGGGACTAGTGGGTGTCATGATACATACTTTATTGCAACAGGATGGGGATTCAAGGGAGGAGAAGATCCAGTTTTCCCGGGAGTGTATTATATTTGTGGGAATAAGGCTTATTACAGGTTGCCTGACCATTGGTATGGCACATGTTATGTTGGCTTGGTCTTTCCAAAGATTTTTCATATGGATAGAATAGAAGATGCAGAACAGATTAATCTACTAACACGCTTTAAGAGAGAAATTTGGTCAGAAATTGTAGGAGATATTTTTGGAGCTTTGATTCCAGCAGTGGGAATTTCATTGAATGCATATGGAATTCGAAAGCTGTCAACAGTGGTGGATCGTTTATCGACAAGCACCGCTGGAGGGTTTCTATTGGTAAATACAGAGATGGTTGCCTTACGCGCCATGTCTATGCAAAATCGACTTGCCCTTGATATTCTATTGGCCAAAGAGGGTGGAGTCTGTGGAATGCTGAAAGTTCAACATTGTTGCACTTACATTCCAGATGAAAGCAAAGATCTGAAGGTCTATATCAAAAATATTACTGATTTGCATGAAGAATTAGTACCACTGGAAGCTGAAAGTATCTGGACTAAAATGGCTAATAAGATGATTGCTGTTAAGAACTTTATTGCTAAGATAGGTAGTACCATTTTTGGTAAGATATTGTTTCCATTGACATGTGTGATTGTTGCTTTATTGATTCTTAGATTAGGGTGTTTATGCTGTAGATATAGGAGGAATAAAAAGAAAATAATAGAAGAAAAAGTTGAAGAGAGACAAAAGAGGTCAAAAAGAGACCCACAAGAAATAGAATTAGAAGAATTTATAGAGAGCATGTAAAAGAGACGATGAAAGAGAAACTGGTGTTTAATTTAAATGCAAAAAGACATTTTGAATTTCTCCTAAGAAAAGGGGTCTACATTTTTGGGTTGGATTTTTGTGGTGATGATATATCACCAAAGGGGGGATTGCTGGAGCAGGGTTTTCTGTTTAAACCCGAACATCAGCTTATATTTTTGTATGTCATAATTAAAATTACTAATAATTAATTACTAGATATTAAGTTTTGTCGAGTGTTTTAACTAATCAACTTTACTAATGAAAGAATTATACGTGGGAATGCAATTGCATGGCTTAATTAATACGTGAACTAAGTTGGTGAGCAAATTAATTAAATATGTGTGGCTAAGGTGCTATTTGTTATGTGTTTGTGCTTTAAAATAATATGCTTTAATGCTTCTTTATGTTGCAAATGGCTAGATAAATACATACACATAAGGGTATTAGTGGGAGTTAACACTGAATAATCATTACGATTTAGTAACGTTGTTTTGTGTTTCTTTTAATTAAGATTGCCCATTTTGGCCTATCGAGAAATGGCCGACATTTACAGCATGCATTCGAGTAGATGAAATGTGAAGAGAGGCCTCGCTGAATATGGTTGAAAATATGACCTCGGCCTCTGTCTGAGCTAAAAGTTATGAAAGGACAGCAGCTCTGGGCTTGTCGCCAGATATCCTTGGAGGAGAACAATTGTCACAAATGAACATTTTGATAAACTGGCGGTGGCTTCACTATGATTCCGGAGAAGAGCATCCATGGATGTTGCAGATTTAGTTTGTGCTTCCTTCTTCCGTGTTTTTATTTTTGAGATATTTGAGAGCGGAGATTTTTCTAAATGTTGCGAGCCAACATCCTTTCCTGCTCGCCCTGCTCAACGGACGTTTGGAGCTTGTTTGTAACTTTTTATATGTAAGTTTTTGTATAAATATGACTAGACTAGAGAGGGTCTTAGGCCACTTCTTCCTGAACCTATGCTCAAGAGGATCGATGCTGACTGAAAGGACGGCGACTCGGGAGACTTTACTGAGAGACCTGTCCTGACCTAGAAACGACATTTAGCTAGAATAGGTAACTATGAGAATAATGATTTTGCTTTTGAATGACTTTCATTTGAACTAATTTAGATAAAATAACCTTTTGTTTGAATTACAGTGTCGGGTGGTTATTTCTTTCTCATTTATTGAGATCTCAAATGTGTTTATTGTTTAAATCATGACTCAAGACAAATCAATTAGGTTACATTGACCTCAGATTAGATGCAGATTGATTTAGGAGTTCTCTCGTATATTCAGTGTGGATAGAGTAGTAGAATGAATGTTGGTGTGAAGGGCCCCAGCGTATGATGAGTGTATGTGCTTATGACTGTGAAATTACTCTGTCCGTGGAAGTAGGGAGAATTTATAAGCTCTGATCTGCAGCAATATTCAGTAAATTTAATATTATCAGGCCTATGGCTTGACCTGAGGACAGCTTTTTGCACCAGGACAGATGCATGGGTGAAATGCACTTTGTACACATATCCAGCACATACCAAGATCTAGTTGATAATTTGTTTATTCCGAACTGTACAAGGTCAAATTGGAATAAGCACTTTGTTAAAAATGTGCATAATGTACAATTTGGTTTGAGCCTGTTCAGTTCTAGCATCATTGTGTGCGGCATCAGGAGAACAAAAAAGTGATGATTATGTTGCTTGGATTAATTTCGACCACTGGTAATTACTCAGGGCCACATTCGAGTCCATCATTTCTTTTTGCCCATCACGTCACCACAGAGAGAAACCAGCCATATGCATTTTAGCTTTGTGCCTCTCCAATAAGAACAGATCCAGCCTCAGTGACAGGCCAGGACCCTTCTGTATGGGACCACACGTCTAGTAAGAGATCGTTGGTGAGGTGTAGGCTTGCATCCTGTGGCATAAGGACCATGGGACTGATATTTGGGCATACCTGTTACCTTTAAACTGTTGCACTGATGGGTGGCATGGTAGAATTAATCAAAGCCACTGGTAATTACTTGCACAATAAACCTCCCTGAGCTTATTTGTATACTAATTAACTTCTGGTTTGTATGAAACCTGCACTGGAGGCTGGAATCAAGGTTCGGTATTCATTAAAACTCCCAAATAGCAGCACAGTATATAAAAAGCAAAGAAGGAAGAGTTGCTTACTGTCTATAAATTGCAATTCTAATTATTATCTGTAATGCAAAACATGTTCATGTTCTACCACAGTGCACAATAAAAAAGCACAGAGGAATAAAACCAGTTGAAATGATAATAAGCATACTGTAAACAAACGTGAATACAAAATGGGTGGCAATTAGAGCAGGGTGACTGAGAAATTAAGGTTCATAATGCATGTATATTTCATACCACAGAGGATCCATAGAGCCAACAGATCTCGAGGTAAGATCTGACTGGCTGCCACCACATAAATAAAGATGTGATGAGAGCCATTTTAGGACTTAGAGACTCAGCCCCTGTTCTGTAATTAAAATAAATACATAAATATATGAATATATATATATATATATATTCACTTAAAAAACCATAGGTTTCACACATGTTATAGTTAGCTGGACATTTCACTCGTAAAAAAACAATGAAATTCCCCCGTTATAGTTAGTGCAGGCAACTATAACTCATGCGACTGCAATCCTCTGCTGATGACGTCAGATATTTCCCGGTGCGTGCCGTGCGCGCGCGGTGCGCGCACCTCGTGTTTTTTTTTTTTCTCCCTTGGGGGTCCTTCTGAGACCCCCTGACCAAGGCTAGGGGGTCAGGAACTGTCCACTCTGCCCCCTTTTCACGTTCTCCACCTTTTTTTTTCACCCCTTCAGACTGCGAGAGACAAAATGGCGGCCGACACTTCCTGGTTTCGACCGATTCGAATGTTTACCGACATCTAACAACCAATCAGAATTGCGCTCGCACACGGCAGGGTGCGCGCACAGTGCGCGCACGGTGCGCGCGTATAGATATTGATATGCTTTTAAATGCTATTTTCTCACGAAATACTGAACAGATTTGCACCAGACCTGCAAAAGGCACTTCCTTGACCTTATGGCTACCTCTCTGCCAAATTTCACGTAATTCTGTTCAGCCGTTCGGGCTGTAGCTGCGACTAAAGGTCCTATGGAAAAATGCATGGGGAAAATGCGTTTTGGGACCCCCCCTTTTTCTCGGCCCCCGTTTGACGAATCACCCCGAGACTTTCAGGGTAGGAGCTGAACGGAGCGCCCCATTTGTTTTGAAAATTTTGCGAGGATTCGTGAACCGGCGCCAAAGTTATTCAAAATAGAATTTTCAGATTTCCTATGAAAACTGGAAACACCCCTAGGGAAGCTCTGACATGTCTGATTCCCTACCGTGCCTAATCCCGGTAGACACCCTTGTTGTTTATTTATACAAACATGGGTAGCTATTGACGGGCACATTTAATACACATGCACACCAAGCCATTCAAAGGAGATTCAACAAAAATTCGACCAAAACTATGCAAGAAACCCCCCTCACGGTTAATAAAACACACATCCTCTGCCGGATGTGTAATACTTTTTATTTTACTCTCTGGAAAGGGGACGAACATCACTTGAGAGTCACAGCGCGCTCCTGGCAGAGCCCAATGCTGTGTTACACCCACCATTGCTTGC
Source organism: Triturus cristatus (assembly GCF_964204655.1). Classification (NCBI taxonomy): domain Eukaryota; kingdom Metazoa; phylum Chordata; class Amphibia; order Caudata; family Salamandridae; genus Triturus; species Triturus cristatus. The sequence goes on from NC_140586.1 coordinate 749,617,039, forward strand.
TGAGTGCCACACACCTCTGTGTTGTATTCCACTAGCTAGTGCATATGCTATGACACTCTCTAGCCCATGTGCACTGTAACACCACCCCGTGAATATGTCATGCCACACTTGTCTTCGCACGGGTTATATTGCCCCATCTAACGTGCCTTCCTTGATGCCTATGTTATAACGCACAGCGCTATGCCATACATATTACAATCTGGGATCCATATCTTTGTCACAGTGCATATGCAACGTTACACTCCCCAGCACATATTTTATATTACAACTTTAGAGACTAGTTAGGTTACACAACACTACCCTGTGCATATTACACTCCAAGGCGCATATCGCATAGCACGCCTGTGCTATCTCGCGCTCTCCAATGAATCTGTCATTGCGCACAATGTATTGCATATTATATTTCACGCCCGGTTCATCTTATATCACACTTTTTGGTGCATAGTTTATACCATACACTATATCTAGTTTTCATTTTCAATCGTACTCTCAGGACTATGTTCTATATAACACTGTGTTCACCTACCCTTTTCACGGGCATTACATTTTGCGATAGGGGGTGGAGGGTCAGGGGGTGTTTCTGCCAAGTCACAGTCACAAACGTCCTCTTCTTCCTGAATAAAAGTGAGATTATGCTGCATACTTGTTCATATTTTAAGTAGTTCGCACAGAAACACGTTTTAAAAACAATAAAGTTCCTAATACCCGCCTTCTCTGAACAGTTAGCTTGCTGCCCCATCCCCCTCCTCCCTATCCTCTGTTGTGTGAATCCTTGGACTAGCCTCCTCCCTCCTGCCATGCATGGTCTGATGTGCTGCCACTGCCCTCAATTTAGTATGATGTACCAGTCCACTCCTCCTGCCCTCCATTGCCCAATTCTATGCCCCATCATTGACCTCCTGCTTAAAGTCTGTGCTTAGCTTGCTGCCCCTATTCTCCTTCCCCCTGCCCTCCGATGTCTTTGTGCATGCCCCTGCTCCATCCTTTTTGCCCACCATGTTCCATGGACCTGCCACTCCTATCTACTCTGAGTGTTCTGTTGAGCTGCCACTCCCCTCCCACCTGCCTAGCATTGTCAGATGACTGTAACCTGTCCCTGCCACCTCCACCCTGCCTGTCCACATGCCATGCCCCTATCCTCTTCCTCCTGTCCTACATGGTCTATTGTACTGCCACACCCTTCTGCCCTCCCTGGTCTGTTGTGCTGCAACTGCTCCTCCTGCCTGCCCGTGCGGTCTGTTGTGAGGCCCCTTCCCCTGAACTTTCTTGTCTGTGCCCAGGTCCTGACCCTCTCTTCCATGGTCCTTTGTGCATTCCCCTGCACCCTCCTTCTTGCCCATCATAGCCATTGTGCTGCCACTAACCCTCCCACTTCCCATGCATGGTCTTGTGTGCTGCCATGGCCCCTCCCACCTTCCCTGTGTGGTCAGTTAGCTGCCCCTGACCCCCTCCCACCTTCCCTCCATGGTCTGTGTGTATGCCATCACAGTCTCACTGTTGCTCTTCATGGTGTGTCTTGCTTCTAGTACCCATCCTGCCTGACCTCCATGGCTATCTTGCTGCTCCTGCCCTGCCCCCTTTCCCCCAGCCCTCTGTTTACATGTGCAGACCCCTACTCCCTCCCTCCTGGCTTGTCTGTTCCATTGTAATGCCCCTGATCCGTCCCTCCTGCCCTTTATGGTCTGTTATGCTGCAGCTTTTCTCCTGTCTGTCCATTATGGTCAGCTAGCTACCATTGCCTCTTGCCCCTCTGTTCTCTGTTGTCCATGTGCATGGTCCTGTCCCCTCCCTCTTGCTTTCTATGGACTGTTGTGCTTCACTCCCATCCCACATGCCCTGTGTGGTGTATTGTGCTGCTGCCAACCCTGATGCCTGCCCTGCAGGGTCAGTTTGGTGCACCTCTCCATGTCCCTCCTGTCCTCTGTTATCCAAGTCCATGTCCCTACCCCATTTCCTTCCATGATCCAATGTACCATACTTGCGAACATTTTGAACTTGGTAAGAGGGAGATTTTGAAAAAAAACAGGGGTATTGATTTTCCCCTTTGAGTTACATTGAAAAAGAGGAGATTGTAGACAGGAGACAGATCAAATAAAGCCCATTTGAGCTTAAAAACATTGGACATTTCCTGGCTGAATCGGGTCTGTTGGCATGTATGGTTGTACTACCATTGCCTCTTCCTTCTGCCCACAATGGTCTATTACCTTGCCACAGCCTCTCTTGCAAATCCTGTATTGTTGGTTTGTTGCCCCTGCCCCCCTTTCCACTGCCCTCCATAGTCTGTTGTGCTGCCACGGACCTTCCTGCCTGCTCAGTGTGGTTAAATTCTTGCCTTTGCTTCCTTCTACCTGCCTTCAATTTTCAGACTCGGTGCCCCTGGCCTCTGCCTCTCAACAGTATCCTAATGAACAACTAGATTGCTAACATTCTATATTTATTACAAAAGTGTGGAACGCCTGACGTCATCTTGATGTAATCAAAACTGTAATACCTAGAGCATTTCCTTTAGAAATTACATATATGAGAGGGTCGTATTGGCATCAAAATTATGGTTAGTGCTCTAAAAGACTAAAATAAGGACATATTTTCTGAGTTTTCAAATAGCGACAAAGCACTTTTAAATTATTTGTTATCTTTATGTTTTTTTATCCAGTTGACCACTTGATTAAATGTTGCACTTAGGGGAGAGGATGTGGTGTTACTTCCAGAACTGCAGACTTTGCAACTGGGGACCAGGTTGGAGTTTCTGCTTCAGCTCGACATTCTGTGATTCTGGTCAAATCACTTAGTCTCCCCATGTCTACAACCAAAATGAATTTGTTCTTGTGTGATGTAACCAATGCTCATGTAAAGCACTCCAATACCTGACAAGTCTGCACTATATAACACTGAAAAAACACAAAATAATAAGTGTTTTGCACACTTCTGTCATTGGGCTATATTTGGGCTACATCTGGGTGATTTTGGGCTACATTTGGGCTCTTTTGTCTCCGGTGGCCATTTTGGGAGATTTATTTGTTATGAAGTTTCCTAATTTCCTCATGTACTGCAGTCTCCTCAGTAGGAAATGCTTTCAGTTTTTTACTTTGATTCCATCATGAAGGTATTCAGATATGTCACACATTTGCCATAAATTCTGAATGTTAGCACTCTAGTTGCTCATTAGATCACTGTAGTAAAACTACTGTTCACCATGGAAGTCTGCTCCTGGTATTAAAAGTGCATGTTTCAGTCTGCATGTCAGAATTTTTTAATGAAATAGAAGAGGATTTGAGAAGTCACTCAAAATGTGCCCTCATTATCTTTCTTCAGCATTAATCATAATTTCTATGGCAAAATGAACCCCCTCATTGTGTTCCTTTTTAAATTAAATGTTTTAAGTGTTACCAGTTTATTCCAATCAAGATGGCTTCAGGTGTGCCATACTTTTGGCATAATGCAGACAGTAAGCGCTCTAGTTGTTTTTAAGAACACTCTGGGACATTCTGTCATTGGGCTATACTTGGGCTACATCTGGGTGATATTTGGGCTACATTTGGGCTCTTTTGTCTCTGGTGGCCATCTTGGGAGACTTATTTGTTATGAAGTTTCCTAATTTCCTCATTTACTGCAGTCTCCTCAGTAGGAAATACTTTCAGTTTTTTACTTTGATTCCATCAAGAAGGCATTCGGATGTGTCACACATTTGCCATAAATTCAGAATGTTAGCACTCTTTTTGCTCATTAGATCACTGTAGTAAAGCTACTGCTCACCAGGGAAAACTGCTGCTGGTATTGGAAGTGCATGTTTCAGTCTGCATGTCAGAATGTTGTAATGAAATAGAAGAGGATTTGAGAAGTCACTCAAAATGTGCCCTAATTTTTCTTTCTGCAGCACTAATCATACTTTTTATGGAAAAATGAACCACCTCATTTTGTTCCTTTTTAAATTAAATGTTTTAAGAGTTACCACTTTAATCCAAGCAAGATGGCATCATGTGTGCCATACGTTTATCATAAGTAGGACTGTTAGCGCTCTGGTTGTTCTTTGGAACACTCTGGGAAGCTGCAGTAGAACACAAAGGAATCAACTGACAGTCTCTGCCCTTGTTGGGTGTACATGTTTTACTGAGAATGTCAGACTTCATTCTCACATGACTGAGAAAGATAATGTGAATTTACAGAAAATATGCTCTCAGTTTAGCTTATAGATCACCTTCCAAACCTCTGTGAGAAAATATTTTTCTCTCAATCATGATATCCCAGCAGAAGGCTTTTTCACATGGTGAAATCACCTTAGACCATACCACAATTCCTAAAATGAGTATGGTACCATCCACAAATGATTTATAATGTAACTAAAGTCTTAAAACCTTCTATTAACTGCAATGCTTTTTAATGAGGTGCTATCATGTATATTGGTCCCAAGATGGCTGCCAACACTTCTTGGATGAAGTTCTGACAGCCAATCAGATCTCAGGATGAGATGTGTGGTTAGGCTCCGCCCACTTATATATATGATTTTACTTTTGATTTTCTCAGGAACTACTGAACAGATTGACACCAGACCTGCAAAAGGCACTTCCCTGACCTGAGGACTACATCTCTGCCAAATTTCAAGTAATTCTGTTCAGCCGTTCGGGCTGTACCTTGGACTAAAGGTCCCTATGGAAAAATGCATGGGGAAAATGCATTTTGGGACCCCCTTTTTTCTCAGCCCCCGCTTGACGAATCATCCCGAGACTTTCAAGGTAGGAGCGGAGCGGAGCGCCCCACCTATTTTGAAAATCTTGCGAGGATTCGTCAACCGGCGCCAAAGTTATTCCAAATAGAATGTTGCGGATTTCCTATGGAAACACGGTCCTAACTATAACTATCTACTGGCGACCGCCAGTAGATAATATATATATATATATATATATATATATATATATATATAGTCACAGAAAAAACCATAGGTTTCAGGGGTGTTATAGTTAGCTGCCCATTTCACTCGTACAAAACAATAGAAATTCCTCCGTTATAGTTAGTTCTGCTAAGTATAACTCACACGCCCGCAATGCACTGCTGATGATGTCACATATTGCATCATTCATGACATGGTCAGTGACATCACTGATGACATCACTGATGACATCTCAAACGACATCACTGATGAAATCACTGATGACATCATCCACTGAATGTGGTTTAGTTTGAAATTTAAATATGTATTATCTATATACCAATCTGTATTGAAGATTGAGTGGATATATAACTGTCTGGATTGAGGATTTAGTAGCTGTCTGACTGTCTTTTCAAGTGAGTAATTAAAAGTGTCTCACTTAATACATGGATTAGTAACTAAATGTGAATGTGTGCAGCACTGTCTCTGTTGTTGTATGTCATGCTGCCTCAGTTGGTCACTAACTACATGAGTGTGTATATTAGTTATTGATTAGTTGGGTGAGTATTTGTATGGGACACTGAGTTTGCGTGTGGTTGGATGGGGTGTGTGTAACTCTATGCATAGATGTGTGAATGGTTGATTGACTAGGTGTATGGGTTTAAGAGTGCATGTGGAAACAGTTGTTTGGGTGACTGAGTGTATTTATTTGTGTGTTGGTGAGCGAATATATGTTTTAGTTGTACATCTTCAACAAAGTAAAAAAATAAAAGGCATTGTATGTGAGAGTTGGTGTATATAAATAAGTTTGTGTAAGAGTCAGTGATTATGAGAGTAAATATATGAATGAGTGTATAATTGTAATGGTGCTTTTTTAACATCTTAACGATGAGTTACTATGTGTTTGAATAAATGAGGTGTCATTGGATAATTGTGTAAGTGAGTAAATTTAAGTGCGATACATTTTTTTCATGAGTGAGTAGGATGACTGCATAACCGACTAAGATGACTGCTGATGTGTCAATGGCTATATATGTGTATAAGTGCATTTGATAGTGTTCTGTTATTTAATGACTGCATGTATAGATGATTCTGTTGTTGAATGGGTAGTTGTGTGTGTAGACTTAGGAATCAGTGAGTGGGTATGTAGTAACTGGTATGGGTGTGTCAATGGTTTCAAATATGGTACTCTGTATTTTACAGTGAGTGATGAAAGGTTATACTAGTGTATGATGTGGTGTATCGGATTGTCAAGTGGATGATGTCATCAGTGATGTCATTTGAGATGTCATCAGTGATGTCATCAGTGATGTCACTGACCATGTCATGAATGATGCAATATGTGACATCATCAGCAGTGCATTGCGGGCGCGTGAGTTATAGTTAGCAGAACTAACTATAACGGAGGAATTTCTATGGTTTTGTACGAGTGAAATGGGCAGCTAACTATAACACCCCTGGTTTTTTCTTTAAATTTCTAAGGTTTTTTAAATGCTAATTTCTAAGTATAACGTCTCTGAAACCTATGTTTTTTTTCAGTGAATTTCAAAGGTTTTTTAAATGCTAACTTTTAAGTGTGATAGTGGTTATATCTATTTTTCTGTACTGATTTTCTACAGTTTTTTAACTGTTTATTCATAAATATTTTATTAATTAAATAACATTATATATTTTTCTGAAAATTGCAAAAAAACATTTTTTAATTAAAACTGAAATATTGATTAATTTTCTTGTTTCCATTTTTTATTTTAATATATTTATATCATTTTCTTTAAAAAAAAAATCCAATTTTTTTCGCAGTCGCGCACTCAAAGTGTACACTTCACGGTGGGTGTGCGCATTCTAGCCGCCACTTTAGAAAAGTCATGAAGGATCCGCGTATGGTGTGTGACGGCTGCGTGTTTTTCAGTTACATCATATACATTTAATATCACGTGATATGCGCAATTGGTATGCGACCAGTCTGCGACTCCTGCTCCCGCGCATTCGCGACACATGCGCATTACGGTACGAGATGTTTGTGCGCTTGCGGGTCCTGCGTGACATCATATACGTGCTGGGGCGTGCTGGGTGCGCGACTCCCGCAAAAAAAAATTATGTTCCAAAATGATATGTATGTGTCTTTAATATACATATTAAGGCAAGAGATTATGTAAAATATTCATCAAAATAATATATTTGTACTGATAAGAAACTTATATTATTTTTAAATATATTTTCGCGAAGTCGGGTGCATGCGTCGTGAGTGCAGAAAACCAGGTCAGCAGAGCTGCTGTAGAGCCAGAGAACCAGGTCAGCAGAGCTGCTCTAGAGCCTAAGAACTAGGTCAGCAGAGCTGCTCTAGAGTCAGAGAACCAGGTCAGCAGACCTGCTGTAGAGCCAGAGAAACCAGGTCAGCAGAGCTGCTTTAGAGGGAGAGAACCAGGTCAGCAGAGCTGCTTTAGAGCCAGAGAACCAGGCCAGCAGAGCTGCTTTAGAGCCAGAGAACCAGGTTAGCAGAGCTGCTTTAGAGCCAGAGAACCAGGTCGGCAGAGCTGCTCTAGAGCCACAGAACCAGGTCAGCAGACCTGCTGTAGAGCCAGAGAAACCAGGTCAGCAGAGCTGCTTTAGAGAGAGAGAACCAGGTCAGCAGAGCTGCTTTAGAGCCAGAGAACCAGGTTAGCATAGCTGCTCTAGCTGACACTGACTGACTGACACTGACTGACTGACACTGGCTGACTGACACTGACTGACACTGATTGACACTGACTGACACTGACTGACTGACACTGATTGACTGACACTGACTGACTGACACTGATTGACTGACACTGACTGACACTGATTGACTGACACTGACTGACTGACACTGATTGACTGACACTGACTGACACTGATTGACTGACACTGACAGACTGACTGACACTGACTGACTGACATTGACTGACACTGACTGACACTGACTGACTACTCTCCACTACTCTACTACTGACTCTCTACTACTCTCTCTCTACTACTCACTCTCTACTACTCACTCTCTACTACTCTCTACTACTCACTCTCTACTACTCTACTACTCTCTACTACTCACTCTCTACTACTCACTCTCAACTACTCACCTACTCACTCTCCACTACTCACTCGCTACTACTCTCTACTACTCACTCTCTACTACTCACTCTCTAATACTCACTCTCTACTACTCACACTCTACTTCTCTCTACTGCTCACTCTCTACTACTCTCTACCACTCACTCTCTACTACTCTACTACTCAGTCTCTACTACTCTCTACTACTCACTCGCTACTACTCTCTACTACTCACTCTCTACTACACTCTCTACTACTCTCTCTCTCTACTACTCTCTAATACTACTACTCTCTACTATTCACTCTCTACTACTCACTCTCTAATACTCTCTACTACTCACTCTACTACTCTGTGCTGCTCTCTAGCACTCACTCTCTACTACTCTACTACTCTCTCTCTACTACTCACTCTCTACTACTCTCTCTCTACTACTCTCTACTACTCACTCTCTACTACTCACTCTACTACTCTCTACTACTCAATCTCTACTACTCTCTCTCTACTGCTCACTCTCTACTATTCACTCTCTACTACTCACTCTCTACTACTCGCTCTCTACTACTCACTCTCCACTACTCACTCTCCACTACTCGCTCTCTACTACTCTCTACTACTCACTCTCTACTACTCACTCTCTACTACTCTACTTCTCTCTACTACTCGCTCTACTACTCACTCTCTACTATTCTCTACTACTCACTCTACTACTATCTCCTACTCACTACCACTCACTCTCTACTACTCTACTACTCACTCTCTACTACTCTATCTCTACTACTCGCTCTCTACTACTCACTCTACTACTCCCTACTACTCACTCTGTACTACTCTCTACTACTCACTCTCTACTACTCACTCTCTACTACTCACTCTCTACTACTCTCTACTGCTCACTCTCCACTACTGATTCTCTACTACTCGCTCTCAACTACTCTCTACTACTCACTCTACGACTCACTCTCTACTACTCTACTACTCTCTCTACTTCTCACTCTCTACTACTCTCTCTACTACTCACTCTCTACTACTCACTCTCTACTACTCTACTACTCTCTACTACTCTCTCTACTACTCACTCTCTACTACTCACTCTCTACTACTCTCTACTACTCACTCTCTACTACTCTCTTCTACTCACTCTCTACTACTCTCTACTAATCACTCTCTACTACTCTCTCTACCCCTCTCTACTACTCACTCTCTACTACTCTCTACTACTCACTCTCTACTACTCTCTACTACTTTCTACTACTCACTCTACTACTCACTCTCTACTACTCTCTACTACTCACTCTCTAATACTCACTCTCTACTACTCACTCTCTACTACTCACTCTACTACTCTCTACTACTCACTCTCTGATACTTTCTCTACTACTCTCTACTACTCTCTACTACTCACTCTCTACTCTCTATTACTCGCTCTCTACTCTCTACCTCTCTACCTCTCTCTCTACTACTCTCTACCTCTCTACCTCTACCTCTCTACCTCTACACCTCTACCTATACACCTCTACCTCTCTACCTCTCTGTACATGCACACATATGCACATATATATATATGCATATATATTCATATGCATTTATATATATGTATGTGTATATATATACATATATAAACATATAAATATAATCTGCATATCTATATAAATATAAATTCATGCAAACATATACATATACATATATGCATACATATGCATCGTATGTACATGAAAGTTTGAAAAACTCTAATACAAGCAAAGCTAAAAAGCCACCTAATTACAAACAGAATTGCTTTAACTTAAACGAGGGCGAGACCTATTGCATTTTCAATGCTTGTTTACTTTGATTCCATCAAGAAGGCATTCAGATGTGTCACACATTTTCCATAAATTCTGAATGGTAGCACTCTAGTTGCTCATTAGATCACTGTAGTAAAGCTACTGCTCACCAGGGAAGTCTGCTGCTGGTATTGAAAGTAGATGTTTCAGTCTGCATGTCAGAATTTTTTTATGAAATAGAAGAGGATTTGAGAAGTCACTCAAAATGTGCCCTAATTTTTCTTTTTTCCTCACTAATCATAATTTCTATGGCAAAATGAACCTCCTCATTGTGTTCCTTTGAAACTAAACTACTCACTCTCTACTACTCACTCGCTACTACTTTCTACTACTCACTCTCTACTACTCACTTTCTACTACTCGCTACTACTCTACTACTCTCTACTACTACTCTCCACTACTCACTCTCTACTACTCACTCTCTACTACTCTCTACTACTCTCTCTCTACTACTCTCTCTCTACTACTCCCTCTCTACTACTCACTCTACTACTCTCTACTACTCACTCTCTACTACTCACTCTCTACTACTCTACTACTCTCTACTACTCGCTCTCTACTACTCACTCTCAACTACTCACTCTACTATTGTCTCTACTACTCACTCTCTACTACTCTCTACTACTCACTCTACTACTCTCTACCACTCACTCTCTACTACTCTCTCTCTCTACTACTCACTCTCTACTACTCACTCTACTACTCTCTACTACTCTCTCTGCTACTCACTCTCTACTACTCTCTACTACTCACTCTCTAATACTCACTCTCTACTACTCTACTACTCACTGCTACTCTCTCTACTACTCACTCTCTACTACTCACTCTCTACTACTCTCTCTCTACTACACACTCTCTACTACTTGCTCTCTACTTCTCACTCTACTACTCACTCTACTACTCACTCTCTACTACTCCCTACTACTCACTCTACTACTCACTCTCTACTTTTCTCTACTACTCACTTTCTACTACTCCACTACTCTCTACTAATCACTCTCTACTACTCACTCTGTACTACTCTACTACTCACTCTCTACTACTCTCTACTACTCACTCTCTACTACTCTCTCTCTACTACTCAATCTCTACTACTCACTCTCTACTACTCTCTCTCCACTACTCTCTACTACTCTATACTACTCACTCTCTACTACTCTCTACTACTCACTCTCTACTACTCTCTACTACTCACTCTACTACTCATTCTCTACTACTCATTCTCTACTACTCTCTCTCTGCTACTCAGTCTCCACTACTCACTCTCTACTACTCTGTACTACTCACTCTACTACTCACTCTCTACTACTCTCTACTGCTCTCTACTTCTCACTCTCTACTACTCTCTACTACTCACTCTCTACTACTCACTCTACTACTCTCTCCTACTCACTCTCTGCTACTCTCTCTACTACTCTCTACTACTCTCTCTCTACTCTCTACTCTCTATTACTCATCCTCTACTCTCTACCTCTCTACCTTTCTCTACCTCTCTCTCTACTACTCTCTACCTCTCTACCTCTACCTCTCTATCTCTACCTCTCTACCTCTACGTCTCTACCTCTACACCTCTACCTCTCTACCTCTCTCTACACGCACACATATGCACATATATGCATATGCATGTATATATATGTATGTGTATATATATATACATACATATATAAACATATATATAATCTGCATATCTATATAAATACAAATATAAATGCATGCATACATATACATATATACATGTTATGTACATGAAATTTTGAAAAACACTAATAAAAGCAAAGCTAAAAAGCCACCTAATTACAAACAGAATTGCTTTAACTTAAACGAGGGCGAGACCTATTGCATTTCCAATGCTTGTTTACTTTGGGTCCATCAAGAAGGCATTCAGATGTGACACATTTGCCATAAATTCTGAATGGTAGCACTCTAGTTCCTCATTAGATCACTGTAGCAAAGCTACTGCTCACCAGGGAAGTCTGCTGCTGGTATTCAAAGTGCATGTTTCAGTCTGCATGTCAGAACTTTTTAATGGAATAGAAGAGGATTTGAGAAGTCAAAATGTGCCCTAATGTTTCTTTCTGCAGCACTAATCATAATTTCTATGGCAAAATGAACCCCCTCATTTTGTTCCTTTGCAAATTAAATGTTTTAAGTGTTACCACTTTATTCCAATCAAGATGGCTTCAGGTGTGCCATACTTTTGTCTTAAGTAAGACTGTTAGCGCTCTAATTGTTCTTTAAAACACTCTGGGATTTCTGTCATTGGGCTATACTTTGGCTACATCTCGGTGATATTTGTGCTACATTTGGGCTCTTTTGTCTCAGGTGGCCATCTTGGGAGACTTGTTATGAAGTTCCCTAATTTCCTCATTTACTACAGTCTCCTCAGTAGGCATACTGTCAGTTTTTTACTTTGATTCAATGAAGAAGGCATTCAGATGTGTCACACATTTGCCATAAATTCAGAATGTTAGCACTCTAGTTGCTCATTAGATCACTGTAGTAAAGCTACTGCTCACCAGGGAAGTCTGCTGCTGGCATTGAAAGTGCATGTTTCAGTCTGCATGTCAGAATTCTTTAATGAAATAGAAGAGGATTTGAGAAGTCACTCAAAATGTGCCCTAATTTTTCTTTCTGCAGCACTAATCATACATTCTATGGCAAAATGAACCCTCTCATTTTGTTCCTTTTTAAATTAAATGTTTTAAGAGTTACCACTTTATTCCAATCAAGATGGCTTCAGGTGTGCCATACGTTTATCATAAGTAGGAGTGGTAGCGCTCTAGTTGTTCTTTGGAACACTCTGGGAAGCTGCAGTAGAACACAAAGAATCAACTGACAGTCTCTGCCCTTGTTGGATGTACATGTTTTACTGAGAATGTCAGACTTCATTCTCACATGACTGAGAAAGATAATGTGAATTTACAGAAAATATGCTCTCAGTTTAGCTTATAGATCACCTTCCAAACCTCTGTGGGAAAAGCATGTGAAAATAGTTTTCTCTCAAACATGATTCATGATATCCCAGCAGAAGGCTTTTTCACATGGTAAAATCACCTGAGAACATACCACAATTCCTAAAATGAGTATGGTACCATCAACAAATGATTTATAATGTAACTAAAGTCTTAAAACCTTCTATTAACTGCAATGCTTTTTAATGAGGTGCTATCATGTATATTGGTCCCAAGGTGGCTGCCAACACTTCTTGGATGAAGTGCTGACAGCCAATCAGATCTCACAATGAGATGTGTGGTTAGGCTCCGCCCAGATATATATTTGATTTTACTTTTGATTTTCTCAGGAACTACTGAACGGATTTACACCATATATGCGAAAGGCACATGCCTGACCTGAGGACTACCTCTTTGCCAAATATCAAGTAATTCTGTTCAGCCGTTCGGGCTGTACCTTCGACTAAAGGTCCTATGGGAAAATGCATGGGGAAAACGCATTTTGGGAGCCCCCTTTTTTCTCAGCCCCCGCTTGACGAATCACCCCGAGACTTTCAGGGTAGGAGCTGAGCAGAGCGCCCCATTAGTTTTGAAAATTTCACGAAGATAAGTCACCCGGCGCCAAAGTTATTCAAAATAGAATTTTCAGATTTCCTATGGGAACTCGGTCCTAACTATAACTATCTACTGGCAAATATATATATATATCTATATATATATATAGATATATAAAAATGGGGGAATCCAAAACCGTGTTTTCCCATGTTAATTTACATAGGAACTTTAGACAAGGCTACAGGCAGAACTGCTGAACGGAATTACACCAAATGTGGCAGACAAGTAGCTGTTGGTCCAGAAAGTGAACTTTTTGTAAATTAGTGTGAATCCATTCAATAGTTGCAGAGTTATTTAAAGGTTTTTCAGATATACACCTGGGGACTTGAAGGGTTCGCGACCCCTCCTGATCTCGTGCTGAGATCTGATTGGCAGCCAACACTTCCAATCAGGAAGTGTTGGGAGCCATCTTATGACTATGATTGAACTGAGATGCAAAAAAAGGTTAAAAAGAAAAGGGGACAGGGTAGGAACACACTGACCCCCTAGTCCTCTTGGGGTTCCCCACAGGGCCAAAAATAGCATTTTTGGAAAAACATTTTTGGTGGGGTCACAAGATCCCACTGTAAATTTTAAAAAACATGAAGCATGGGTTTCCATGTTTTATTGATTATCGTCCCCCGGGTGGGCCAGGTCCCAGGGGCATTGTTTTAATAAGGAAGGGGGATGCACGGCCCAACCTCTTGGAGCTGGACACTGCCCTGGGGACCACCACCTCCCAGGGGCTTCTTTAGCAATGAATGTGGGGTAGGCATATACAGCCCTCCCCACTGCCTCGGAGACCCCACCTCCCCTGGGCCTTATTTATAAATGTTACGGGGGCCGCCACCTCCCCGGGAATTTAACTTTAATAATTAGAGGGGCGTGTAGACCACCCTACCCTGGGGACCACCACCTGCCCAGGGCATTTGAAAAATTGAAAACCGGGGGAGGAAGGCAGCGTGGCCCTCTGCAGCCCCAGGGACCATCACCTCCACGGAGAAATTGTAAGAAAGGAGCCCCCCTCCTGAAGTCAACATGGCCCTGGGATCCCCCATCCCCTAGGGCCGTCTCCTGCTATGTCCCGGGGTGCCTACCCCAAGGACATAGCTGTTGCGAGGGTTTGGTGGGAGCTTTACTACTCCAGCCAAGCTATAGCAAACTGTGATTCGCTTCTAGCAAGCGAGAGCAAAACAATGCTCTTACTTGCTAGAAGAAGAGCACAACTACTTTGACAGAGATGGAGCTGCATGTTCAGCAGCTCTCTCTCTGGAAAAGCAATGCTGGCTCTTGCAGGAGGCAGGGAGCCAGCAGGGACCGCAGGGGCCTTGAGGCTACCCCCACAGTTCCCAACAGAGTGGGTGCCCCGGGTAGGATCAGGACACCCACAATTGAGGCGGGCCCTGGGGGATGGGGCATCCAGGGCCGCAATTGGCCCAGGGAGGAGATCACTCAGCCCACCTTCCTTTAAGTATATAAAATATTTTTAGAAAGGCCAGACTTTTGGTTCCCGGGGCCTAAATTGGCCCAGGGAAGGGGGGCTTCCCTAAAAAATATATATATATTTTCTTTAAACCCGACCAAGTTGCCAGAGGCCCTGCACCCTTGCAGCACCACTCTGCAAATGTTCAGAACTGACTAGGGGAAGAAGCACTCTTGGCTGCAGAGGGTCCTTGGGGGCCTTCAAGTCCTCCTGTTACCTCCAGTTAGTCCCAAACAGTGGGATTGCTGAGAGGACTTCGGAGGCAACACACCCTTTCTCCACCACTCTGCAAACCCACCTCCTGGTGCACTACTGGTTGGGGGATGAAGTCCTCTTAGATGCTGAGGGTCCTTGGCGGCCAAGAACCACTCCTGTTGCCTCCCTTAAGTCCCACACAGCAAATTGCTCAGAACTCATCCGCGGCCCTGCCCCCTTTCTCCACCACTCTGCAAACCCACCTCATGGTGCATTACTGGTTGGGGGATGAAGTCCACTTTGATGCTCAGAGTCCTTGGGAGCCAAGAACCACTCCTGTGACCTCTAGTAAGTCCCACAAAGTGGGATTGCTGTGAGCTCATTAGCGGCACGCCCCTTTTCTCCACCACTCTGCAAATGCTGCAAACTTCTGGCATACTACTGTTTAGGAGATGAAGTCCTCTTTGATGCTTAGGGTACTTGGGGGCCAAGAACCCCTCCTGTTCCTTCCAGTAAGTACCAGACAGCAGGATTACTGAGAGCTTATCTGAGGCCCTGCCCCCTTTCTCCAGCAGTCTGCAAATGCACCTCCTGGCGCACTATTGGTTGGGGATGAAGTCTCCTTGGATACTGATGGCCCTTGGAGGCCAAGAACCCATCCTGTTATCTCCGGTAAGTCACACACAGGCACAGCGGCATTGATGAGACTTCATGGGAGGCCCCTTTCTCTAGTAGTTAGGAATTAGAACTAAAATAAAATAGAATTTTTAAAATCGTAGACATTTCCTGAAAAAAACAAAGGTTACAGGGACTTTATAGTTAGGAAACTGAATTAGAAAAAACTTAGAAATTCACTTAAAAAAACAAAGGTTACTGGGACATTATAATTAGGTTTCGCTTGTACAAAGCCATAGAAATTCAGCAATTATAGTTACCTGAACTAACTATAACTTACGCCCCCACATTGCACTGCTTATGACCTCATATATTACATCACTCATGTCATGGTCAGTGTTGCAAAGCCATCCTGTGCCCTGGGCACCCCCCAACTGTTTGCTGACTGATGCTGGTGGTAACTGACTATGACTGACTCTGGCTCTGCCTAACCAGGCCCAGGGCCAGTGCTATGCTGAAAGAAACACATTAGAATACAGTTAAAATACCTACATACACTAGGGTACACAATGGTATGGTGGGGTACCCCTGTGATTGGCATGACCTACCCTATAAGCCCCTATTATATAATAGGGCAGGGGGATTGAAACTACCTAGAAGTCTCTAGTACCCTGGGGCATGGCAATTTAAAGGCCAGCAGCTCTTTTTGCACTTGCATGTGTGCACTACTGAAGCCTGAGGTCAGTTTAAAAGCAGCACTGGGTGCCAGGACTGCTTTTAAAAAGTAAATTGTGCCCAAACTAGACTTTGGTGTTTGGGGCCCTTACAAATGGATAACCTACAATGTGTTGGCATATTAGGGACCCCCAGGGTTTCTCCTAGATATCCCAGTGGTGGGGGGGGGGTAGGTATTTATAAGGTGCACCCTTATAAAATGAGATTTTACATGCCTGGGTAAAGTCAAATTTAACTTTTCTCTCCCCACATTGTGGTACAGTGCTACTCAAATTCAACTTTGATGCTAGGAGCCCTGTAGAGGGACAATCTGCAATATTTCTACAGATTCAGAACCCCTAAAGTCTCCCCTAGTTGCACATGGGGTGGGGTTCCTGTAGATATAAGACAAGTACTTATAAAATATGTTTTTGTAAGTCCTGGTAATGGAAAAATGCCCAAGTCATTTTTCCCATTGCAAATCCCCAGTTACATAGGTTAACATAGTGGAAAGTTATTGATTAATAACTCTTGATAGGAGAGGGATAGAAATGTCATTCAAAGACTCCCCAGAATGGTATTACCAAATCCAACAATATCATATTGTTGAATTTCTCCCAAAGTGTACATACAAGAAGTTATAAGACTTTCCTGTTTGTAAGTCCAAATCCAGCCTTCCAGTGGTCTGCCCCGCTTGGTCAGAGTTAAGATGATTAGCCAGGCTGCCTTGAAGAGGTGACAAAGAGCCCCTGGGGTTAACCAGCTCTGCTGGGAGGGCAGTGTGCTGTTCCATAGGAATGCCAGGCCAGGGGGAGGAGTTGTAAACCATGGTCTTCAAAGGCAGAGGGATAGCCACAGTGTCAGTTTCCACTTTACACTTTTGACCCCCACCAGACTTAGGATTAGGGAAGGTATGTGCAGATGGTAGAGGGAGAGTCTATGGAAATAAGCCTTCCTAGGGGGTGTGTTTAGCCAGCTCTTACCTCCTTGCTGGAAATTCAGCCATTATGGATTTGAAAGATTTGACTCACTCTGGGACAAAATAATGCCACACTCTACAGGATGTGGTCATAACTTTGAGGAGTTACCCTGCTCCCATTGGTCAGAAGTGACCTCCTGCATGACCCAGAGAACTTGGAATAAGTATCTGAGAGGGGCAGAGGAGGGCGCTAGGTGGCGCACAGCGGAATGGCTGCCTTCGGGTGAAGCTCCCGCAGCCCAGCGAAGAAATCCTTAATAATCCTTCCTGAAAGTCGCATTTGATAGCCCACGCGGGCCTGTGTGGGTGGACCAACATCCCCACCGCAGTTGGGGCGCTGTCTCATCCCTGGCGACCCGGAGATATCGGACTGCGAAGCCGCCACAAGTTGTGCCGGCTGTGGAGGACGTCTTGCTGGAGCTGTGTCCGGGAGGCTGCTGCGACGCGAGTCCGGTGCGTCTCACGTGGGTGACAGGCCCCACCTCCGGATCCACGGCTGCGGGCGGCGGCCCTGCGACGTGTCAGCTGGGGGCTCGCTGGGACCCGCGTTAGATCCCCCCGGCCGGGGGCAGGAGGACGGACTGGACCACGGCGTGATGCACAACAGGCGCGGGCGTTGGTGAGTGGCGCGCCCGGCTGAATCCCCGGCTGGGGTCGCCGCCTTCCCTGCCCGCGCCGGATCCTTACTGCGGCGCGGTGCCGTCCCGCTCGTACCGGCCTGCGCGGACCCCCCCCCGGCTGCTGCCCTACTGCTAGCCCACTGGGGGCGATTACACGTCCGCCGGAGGGACAGATCGGAAGAGGTGCGAGGCCCGGAGAGACTGTTACCTGCTGCGCTGACCGCTGACCCTCCTGCGCTGGGGCCTTCGAGGTGGTGCCTACGCTGGGGCCCCGACTTGGATCCTCTTTGCCCCCATATACCGGACTCTCTTCTGCTGACGCTCCGCGCGGAGCTCATCCCGTTCACTCACGGAGAGTCGCTACTGGCCGTGGAGGTGAGCGGTGTGCTTGTGGGGTCGCGGTTGGCCCCGGGGAGGGCGGCTGGTCCCCAGCGAGATCCTGCGTGGCAGGTGGAGGGGGTTGCACGAGGTGCTGGTGGTTGAGCCAGTGACCTGCTACACGATCTGGCCAATCTCCCTCTTCCCTAGGCTGCCACTCCCCCCCTCCTTGGCCGCTTGCCCCCGGGGCCCACCCGGGCGTCCCCCCTGATCCCGCCGCGGGTGGCCTGGTGGCGCCGCCATGGGGAAGCCGGACAGCCGACAGCCTCGCCTTACTTTTGAGTCCAAAAAGCAGACCAGGCCGCAGACGGAGGCTACTGCGGCGGGGTCGGAGCCGGTGGAGGCCCCGCCGGGGGATGATGTCAAGTCCATCTTGCTGGACATGCGGCAAAGTCTTGCGACCATAGTCAACGAAATGGATTCCATGCAATCCCGCATGGACTCGATCGTACATAAGGTTGACAGCCATGGCGAACGCATCACGGAAACGGAGAGACGTATCTCAGACACCGAGGATCGCACAACGGAACTGTCCGCCGCTATGGCGCGCATGGACAAAATCCTCCATGTAATAGCAGCCAAAAACAAAGACTTGGAAGCGCGTAGTCGGAGGAACAATATCCGTATAATTGGCATACCAGAATCGACCCACACGGGCAAGATGGAGGACTATGTGGAGGGTCTCCTGCGCGAGGTGGTGGGCACGGACTCCCTATCCCCCCAGTTCATAGTGGAAAGGGCGCACAGATCTCTGGCCCTGAGTCCACCGCCGGGGGCTCCCCCTCGCCCTATTATAGCACGCCTGTTGAACTTCCGTGACCGAGATGTCGCGCTTCGGACGGCGAGGGAGAAGAAGAGCCTATCCTATGGCGGCAACGCCTTCACCATTTTTCCGGACTTCACCCCGGTGGTTCAGGAGGAGCGAAAGAAATTTGTCCAGGTCAAGCATAAACTACGCGCTGCACAAGTTGACTATGCGCTTCTTTACCCTGCCCGCCTGCGCATCACGCATCAAGGAAAACAAATCTTTTGCACTAAACCCCAACAGGCGGAGGAGTTTTTGAAACGACTCAAGAAACGTGACCAGGACTGCTCCTCACCGCTGGCATCAGACTGATGGGCCTGGAGTGTTGACCTGTCGATTTTGAGACTGAGGCCTGTCGGCTGGTAAGGCGGTGCGAATATCTGCTATCAAGGGACTTGATATAGTGACCCATGGGCCCGGCTTTATTCACTGTGAGGGGCTGATAGCGGGGTGTAGAAACTCTTTTTCTTGCACTAGACTCTCAGGAAATTATCGCCTCGCTGGGCATCCTCTTTGATCATGGGGTGAGCCCGGCCCAAGGGCGGGAAACTCTCTCCTGGATCGAGGGGTTTATTGTGTATTCACCTAGACTGTCCTCCCAAGGGTATTACCCAATTGACTTTAAGTTTTCATGTTGCTCCACTGTGGCCTTTGCTATGGACGGAGTTCGTTAGGGGGGGGGGGGGAGGGGGGCCGACCAGATAGCATGTTTGGGATGCTGCTGTGGGAGGGGGGAGGGGGGGGGGGGTGTTGGGGATTTGTACTGTTTGTTAAGTTTGTATGGGATGTGGCGCTGTTGGCATGGTCTTCTACATACGGGTCGGGGGGTGGCGTTTGTACTATATTGCTGGGTGTGAGTCTTTTGGTCTTCCATGAGTGATCCGCAAACACATAGGGTCTCTACTGGGCAGCTTAACTTTTTATCCTGGAATGTGAGGGGCTTGGGGGACCACAGGAAACGCAGGCACGTCCTAGCATACCTGGACAGGCATCACGTGGGTGTGGCCTTTCTTCAGGAGACGCACTTAGATCCCTCCAGGCCGGTGCTATTTGCCTCGCGCTGGGCGGTGCACCGTACCTTCTCCTCCTACTCCACCTACTCACGGGGGGTGGCCATCCTCATTAGGAAACATACCCCGTTTGTGCACATGGGCGAGCGTATAGACCGGGAGGGCAGGTATTGTATTGTTTGGGGGCGCATGGGCACGGATACGCTCACTTTAGCGTGCTATTATGGTCCTAACACTGATGATCCGTCTTGTCTTCAGGCGCTGTGGGGAGAGATTCTGCGTATCGGTTCCACCCACCTAGTGTGGGGGGGTGATTTTAACATAGCTGTTGACCCCGGGAGTGATAGGTCGAAACCGAACCCACACCACTACTCCCGCTCGCAAGCATATGTGCATGACCTTCTTACTGAGCGTCATCTATTAGACACGTGGCGCTCTAGGCACCCGGTGACAAGGGAGGGCACGCACTGGACTGCCGCGCACTCCACATGGGCGAGACTGGACTATATCCTGGTTTCACCGGGGCTTGCCCCCGCGATAGGCTGGGTAAAACACCTCGCTCGCACGTACTCCGATCACGCCCCGGTCCTGCTGAACTTTGTCATGACTGACCTCGCCGGGTCTCCAATGGCGTGGAGATTGCAGCCCACTGCCCTGCTGGATGACGTCTTCAGATCAGAAATAGCGCAGGAAATTGAGAGCTTCTTCCAACGCAACGGTGGCACGGTGGATAGTGTTGCCGTGGTGTGGGAGGCATTTAAAGTCACGATTAGAGGACTATGCATCTCTAAGGGGGTGGGGGTCCTCAAGGTTTTACGGAGCACCCTTTGTAAACTTGAAACTGACTTGAAAGACTTGGAGAGTGCTCCCACGTTTCATACTGATGCTGGGGCTCAAGCCCGCTTTCGGGTACTGCTGACAGAATATAAAGACACAGCGGACAGAGAGGTCCGATTCAGGGGGAAACACTTTCAAGCTCGTAGATACGGGGAGGGGGAGCGCCCGGGTAAATACCTTGCTTGGGCAATCCGACCGCCCCGCTTTAACAACCAAATCCTCGAGATTCAGGATGGGTCGGGGGAGCTCCACAGAGACACCCGGTCTATTATGCAAACATTCGTCACTCATTATACTGACCTGTACTCCTCCGCTCACACGGCACCGCCGGAGCTGGCTCCCTATTTAGGGGAGACCACATTGGGATGGCTATCTGATAGGCAGAGGAAGTTCCTCATGGCGCCGCTCGGGATTGACGAAATTCGTGAGGCCATCATGCAAATGGCCTCGGGGAAAGCCCCTGGCCTCGACGGGCTCCCGATCGAGTTTTATAAGTCATACATAGATATCCTTGCCCCGATCTTGAAAGAGGTGTTTGAGGAGGCCCACACGCTGGGAAAGCTCCCCCCTACCATGAGAGAGGCATTGATTACTTCCCTTTTGAAGCCGGGTAAACCGGCGGCCTCCCCTGACTCCTACCGGCCTCTGTCCCTCCTTAACTGTGATGTAAAGATCCTCTCTAAAACTCTGGCTAACCGGCTGTCGCTCCTTATGCAGGGGCTAGTACTCCCGGATCAGTCGGGTTTCATACCGGGCAGGGCGACGTCGCACAACCTGCGCACGCTATTCGCCACTCTGCAGAACGTTGACCCCAGCCTCCAGATGGTGGCCGTCTTTTTGGACGCGACGAAAGCGTTCGACTCCCTGGAGTGGGATTACCTTGTGGCGGTGCTGACTAGTATGGGTTTCCCCCTAGTTTTCCTGGGCTGGATAGCTATCCTTTACGGTGGCCCCCGTGCCAGGGTATTGATCAACGGTAGGACGTCGGAGCCCTTTGGAATCGCCCGGGGGACCAGGCAGGGGTGCCCCTTATCCCCTCTCTTGTTCGCACTGGCGGTGGAGCCCCTTGCTTCGCGGTTGCGACAGCGTCATCAACATAGGGCGCTGATCTGCGAGCAGAGGCAGCTTCTGCTGTCGCTCTATGCAGATGACATAACTTTGTATGTGCGAGACCCCCAAAACAACCTGAACCCGCTACTCAGGGAATTCATCACGTATGGGGAAATGTCAGGCGTGCGAATCAATTGGGCCAAGTCTCAGATCCTCCATTTGACGGATGGATGTCGGAGGTTCTCACTTGACTATCCCATAGAATGGTGTGAGTCTGACGTAAAATATCTAGGCGTCAGGATATCTCGCGACAGGGACGAACTGATGCGCTCTAACTATGGTACGGCACTGACACAGGTCTCCTCCTGCGTAGACCGCTGGATAGCGCTCCCCCTCTCGATGGCAGGACGTGCTGCCTTGATTAAGATGGTGGTGCTCCCCCGACTTTTGTATCTGTTCATGAACATTCCCTTCCCACCGGGTCGGCACTTTTTCAATCGACTGCGCTCGGAACTGATTTGGCTAGTTTGGGGCGGGAAGAGACCTCGGCTGAAGTGGGAGGTGATGACCTCCCCCTACTCCCGGGGGGGTTTGGACATACCGGACCTGGAGTTGTACTACTATTGCGCTCAAGCACAGTATGCATATTACTGGTTCCACCCCATTGCATTTATGCCCCAACTCGCTGCGGAGGACTGGCTGGCGGCTCCCCTGCCTCTGCACGGTCTGCTGCATAGTACTCTCCCTTATAATACCTCGGACTATAATGCGTTGCAGGGAACGGTACGGGCATGGCTGGAGATATCTAAGCGAGTTGCGAGCTCGTTCTTGTACTCGCCCCTTCTCCCCATTGCCTACCACCCGCAGCTGCCTCTTCTACAGGAAAGACTGTTTCAAGACTTGATCCACAAACTGGGGATTCAAAGGTGGGGTGATCTATTCTCGGCTGGGCGCTTTCGAGATCGGGAACACTTCTTTGATGGGTACGCGCCTACCCCCTTGGAGCTATTCACCTACATGAGACTGAGGCACGGCATGCGGTCCATATTACAGACATTCCCGGAGGAACCCGAAATCACTGACCCATTGCACAGAGTCTTACAGGCGTCCTCGCCCTCCCACCTGGTCTCCATACTATACCACACAATCCGATCTGACACTGCACTTGACGCCTCACGGGCTCGTGGGGAGTGGGAGCGGGAGTTGGGGCTAGAGCTGGGAGATGACAGGTGGTCATACTGTTGCATACAGACAGAGCAAATCTCTGCAAGCAGCAGACATCGTATCATACACTTTAAGTTCCTAAATCGTCTGTACTGCACACCGGTCACCAAACACAAATTCAAACTGCAAAACTCGGATAATTGCGAGAGATGTCATGCCCCACATGCGGACTTCCTGCACTTGTCCTGGGGTTGCCCCGCAATTCAGACCTACTGGACCCAAGTGTTCTCCGCTGTCTCACAGATGGTGGACTTACTCCTTGAGCCCGACCCGGTGCAGGCCCTATTGGGGTATACCAAACACATTCCGCGGGCAAGCCGCAGGTTTGTCACGGCGGCGCTGTTGTTGGCGAAGCGGAGGATAGCGTGCCGTTGGGGGCGGGGGAGGGCTCCGAAATTTAAGGAATGGCTTAAAGACCTTGTCTACTGCCAAGAACAGATCCTGGCATACTCCAACCTGCTCCCGGCTCGATCCCGCCCCGCCGATATATGGGGCCCACTACAATGTTACCTACTGCAATACCCAGAGGCCCTGACCGGGGATGCCCCTCCCCCGGCCCTTGATGGCGTTGCTTCTGCTGCTCATGATTCACAAACTACGCAAGGGATCGGTTGAGCTGTTGCGGTGCTGTGGGGGCGGGAGTTCTTCCACGATTGCCAGGCTGGGATGATCGGGTTGCATATCTGTTACACGTGTCTTAAGGATTGCAGTCATGCCCTGGGAGAGGTATACTGTATGGGGAAGGTCCGCTGAAGAACCCCTCAGGACTACACTGTTCGCTTTTCTTGTGTGTGGCTCTGTTGCCGGTTTTTTCCTGCCCAGGGTCCCTGTGCTAAGACTCATGATAATGTCTATTTTGCTGTTCCCGCCCCCCCCGGACATGCATTGGATATACTGATGTAATGATTCAGACCTTGAAATGCCACCGAAGTTTGATTATGATAACTGTGTGATTGTATTGTTTTGATGCAAAATCCAATAAATAAAGTTTAAAAAAAAAAAAAAGTATCTGAGAGGGGCAGAGCCCTCCATATCTACTGCTTGAAACTTACTGAAGCAAGAAGTGTCCTGCTGAGAAGTTTTGCTGTGCAAAGATTTCTAAGGTCTGACCTCTGAAAACTGCACCATCTGAAACTACAGCCCTGTGGATTATTTTGCTGAAAAAGAACTAAAGAGTGGACTCCCTGAAAGCTACAGGTTAAAAGAGCTCAAATGGAACATCACCAACTAAATCTACACCTTGGAGAACCATCAGTGGATTTGTAAGTGTTTTGTACCAGTGGATTGTGGGAACTGACGTCCTCAACTTTCAATGACCCTCTTGGAGCTTCCAGACCCTTGGAGTAAGTTTGAGACACTTTGGGACCCCTTGAGGTACTTCAAGAAGAAGTTCAAGAACTTTGGAGCAACTTTGAAAAAAAAGCTCCATAGAGGGACCGACTCAACCTGGTCAGCCAGGCCGCCTGCCTTCAACCGCGAGCCGGCAAAGCCATCCAGGTTTGTCCCGCTAAAAGCTCCATGGGTCCAACTTCCAGAAATTGACCAGGACTAGAAGAAAACTGAAGCCGGTGAACCCTCACCAGATCCGGCTACATGAGGAGCATCGAGAGACCCTGCGAGAAAAAGCTTCAGAAAAGTTTCTAAGTCCGCTCGTAGAAAAGGTGACCGGGAGCAACCGCGAGAGCCAAGCCGCCGGTCTTCCATTACGTGTCGGCCTGGATTCCTGGGTTGTCCCGCTGAAGCAATCTTGAAATATTTTCTAAGTCCGCTCCAGGGAAGTTGACCGGGACCTCGTCACAAGTCAAGTCGGCGAACCCTCACCGGATCCGGACTGGCTGGGAGCTTTGAGGACCCTCGGGAAGAAAAGCTCCAGAAAAATTTCTAATTGTGAAGGTAGAAACTGAGACCGGGACCTGCCGGGAGCTGTGGCCGCTCAGGGCTCCATCGCGCCCGGCCTGAAACTTTGTCTTTGGTCCGGTCTATCGCGAGCAGGTATCACAATATGGTGCTAGAATCTGCTAAGTGTTATATTTAAATAAATGTTTGAAAATTCATATCTCTGGTTCCCTACATTGGATTTTGTCGTTTTGGTGTCATTTTAAAGATAAAAATATTTCCTATTTTTATAAATTGGTGTTGGATTTTTATTATGTGTTGTGTCTTAATTATTTACTGAAATTGTGTTTTTAAATGCTTTACATGCCTGTCTTTGAAGTTAAGCCTGTCTGCTCGCAGCCACGTTACCAAGGGCTGAGCATAGGAATAATTTTCTAAGACCTATGCTAAGGCCTACAATGTGTTATTGGCCTTATTGCCAGTGTCAGACCTTCATTTGCCCCTACCAATAATCCACTTTTCAACAGTCAGTGACATCACTGATGACATCTTAAATGACATCACTTATGACATCATCCACAGAACCACTCACACCCTTATACAGTCTCTCATGCACTCACTCACCCACAGAACTATTCACATACCTATTCACAGATCCATACAATTTGTCGTCGCACACCCACTCACTTATCCATGCAAACACTCACATAAGCACTCATTCATACAGCTACTCATAGACCATCTACCCATATAACAACTTACACAGCCATACAATCACCCATACAGCTACTCACACACCCACTTAATCATCATACAATCACTCAGATAGCCAGTCCCTCACCCATACAACATATCAATAGACCTATAGACACATCCATACAACTACTCACGCACTCACTCACACAACCACTTAAATACCCTTTTTTCATCCCTAGAAGCACTCAGTTGATCACTCATTCACCCATCGAGCCTTTCACACAGATACTCACTCAAAAATATAGCCACTCACATACCCACTAAGTTAACCAAATACCCACTCAAACAGCAACTCACTCACCCATACAGCCACTCACACACCCACTCACACACCTATGCAGCTACTCACACACCCATACAGCCATTCACACAGCCACTAACTCACCCATACAGCCACTCACACACCTACTCACTCTCCAAAACAGTCACTCACCGAGCCATTCACTCAGCCATACAGCTACTCACATATCCACTAACTCATCCAAACAAGCACTCACACACCCATACAGCCACTCAGACATCAACTCACACACTGTTACAGACAGTCAGACAGCCACTCAGATGAGATATGTTAGAAATAGTATGACGAATTACTAGTACAAAAAGAATAGTAATTTGTAGATTAATATACGTCTCAGAAATGTTTACAAAACACAGTCACAGAATGGTGTCATCAGTGATGCCATCAGCGATGTCATTGATCATGTCATGAGTGATGTAATATGTAAGGTCATACGCAGTGCATTGCGGGGCGTAAGTTATAGGTAGCTCAGGTAACCATAATTGCTGAATTTCTATGGTTTTGTGTGTATGAAATCTGAGCTTAACTATAACAATCCTGTAACCTTTGTGTTTTTCATTGAGATAAACACAAAGATAGATAGATAGATAGATAGATAGATAGATAGATAGATAGATAGATAGATAGATAGATAGATAGATAGATAGATAGATAGATAGATAGATAGATAGATAGATAGATAGATAGATAGATAGATAGATAGATAGATAGATAGATAGATAGATAGATAGATAGATAGATAGATAGATAGATAGATAGATAGATAGATAGATAGATAGATAGATGGATAGATGGATAGATAGATAGATGGATAGATGGATGGATAGATGGATAGATAGATGGATGGATGGATGGATGGATGGATGGATGGATGGATGGATGGATGGATGGATGGATGGATGGATGGATGGATGGATGGATGGATGGATGGATCGATCGATCGATCGATGGATCGATCGATCCATGGGCTATATCAAGTTGCTCATAGGGAATGTTGCTAATGCTACAGGAAATCATGAAACATATATTAGTTTTTTATGCTGACTCAGTTATAGAACTACATTTACACTTTGTTTCATCATGTATTGAGAACTATTTAATAACTTTATCTAAGACCAGAACAGTACTCACATCTATTCTGTTTGATGGGATATAGGGCCTTTGATATAACTCTGGTAGTCTGAGCAATGGTAATTCTGCCACTGATGTTCTCATTATGAGTTGCAGATAGAATTTCACCCAGAGCAATTACTGTGGGTGAAATTCAGCCATCTTCAACTGCAAATGCCTCCTAACCTGATAATTCTGAGCCCATGGACATATGACCTTTTTCCAGGTTTTAGGGACAGGGGCTTTGTGCTGCAGCACAGCCCTGGGGCAGTGTGGGGGAGCAGAAAATGCTCACACTGGAGAGCCTGAAGCCTGCCCTGACTTCCACTTACCTCCCACAACCCACCAGCCCTCCTGCTTGCTTTCAGCAGGTGGGAAATATCTGCAGTTTCAAAATTAGCTACAACTGCATGGAAAAGGACTTAGTATTGCCAGGTTCAATAAGTTATTTCTCATTCGGGGAAGAAAAACTCATAATCTGTGGAATTTGTTGCAGGAATACTGTCCAGAACCAGAAATTCTACCCTGCCAGTATGCTTGTACTAAACCACACCATACTCGTAATAACGGCCTACATGATACGTTGGTCTGAAGGAGCATGGTTCCAGCGTGACATACATTTATGTGGCATAAATGTCTTGCATCTTGAAGAACCCAGGCCTATCAACATACATCATCTCAGTGGGCCATAGTTAGTCTGATGGATGACATGACAAATACTCATGCCTTGTATGAGGGCCACCTAAGCTTCCATCTCCATGATGTTATCAGGCGCCCCATGACTGGCTGATACCATTACAAACATTTAACAAACAGTTGGGTTATTTCATATTAAGCACAGTATTGCGTGGCTTATGGTGCAAAAGATATCCACTTGATCAGGAGGGAGCTCATCCACAGCCTTTGAGCATTTTTCAAGATGTGTTGTAAGACTGCTTTGCTTTGTGTAGTGAGGATGCTAAGAAGCAGGTGGAGCTTGGCCTCATGGTGTGAGGGCAGGAGGTGAATGGCTGATGCTGAAACAGAGGTAGTTTGGTTTATTGATGATGAAGACATTGAGAGAGGATCGTTGAAGATTCTAAAGGCAGTCAGCAATGCTGTTGAAATGGTGGGCACCGTTGAAGAGGGGGCAACAATATGGAGGATTCATTTCAGGAGGTGGCACCTGGAGCCAGGGAAGGATGTCATCACCAGGGACCTCTCCGAGCGGATTCCTGATGGAATTCAAGCTTGTGCCAGGACTAAAGCTGAGAGGGAGCTAGGAGGGAGGATGAAGCTATAAAGTTGTGGATGTTTACATGAAAGGAGGAGATGTTGGGAAATGATTAGGTATGTAAGAAAGCATTAAAGGGATGACTAAGATAATTTCAATTTGGGGGAACAAAGATTTAAATGAGGGCTCAAACCCCATCGCTTCACATTGGAGAGTAAAAATTAACGTGACCAATGTTATGGTAGTGTTGTTGTTTTTGCTGATGGATCTGGGTACAGTTGGGATATTCATGAATTTTCAGATGTTCTCATATGGAGAGAGGACAGGAAATTCATGTATATGTTGAAGATAGCTAGCTATAATGCTTTTCCATTTGGCAAATATATGGCAATTTATTTGCAAGCTTTAATTTAAATGAATTGTGAACTGTATGGTAGGAAGGATGGGAACAATGCTTGAAGTGTTATCGCATAATTTCACTTTGACTCTAAGAATAGCTGAACTGCCAAATATATATTCAATGCTTCCGTGATTACAAATAAACAGGTTCGGGTTCCGTTGGAGTGGAAACAGGCCAAAATTCTTCCCCTTTTGAAGAAGCCTACTCTCGACCCCCTGACTCCTGGGAACTATCGCGCGATTTCTCTCCTCCCCAGCCTAGCCAAAGTCTGTGAGACGGTGGTCACCAGAAAACTCACTGAGTTTGTGAATAAATCTTTGCATCCGGCGCAGTCTGGGTTCCGAGCCTCTTACAGCACGTAGACAGCGCTGGTTGAGATCTCTGAAGCCATCCGTGACTGCTTAGATGCTGGTGGTAGAGCAGCTTTGGTTATGCTCGATCTGTCGGCTGCTTTCGACACGGTCCCGCACTCCAAGCTGCTCACCCGCCTCACAGAGATTGGTGTCTCTGGTTTGGCTTTGGCCAGAGTGAGGTCCTTCCTGGAAGGGCGGGCCCAACAGGTTTGGCTGCCGCCGGCTGCCTCTTCTTCGCAGGTGGTCACTAAAGGTGTACCTCAGGGTTCTTCCCTTAGCCCCCTTCTTTTTAATATCTATGTTACTCCTCTGGTCTCTTTGGCCGAGGAGTTGGGGGCTAAGGTGATAGCATATGCTGACGACACCCAGCTCCTCTTCACATGGGGTAAGGATGAGGACTCAGTACTGCCCGTACAGAAGTGCTTGTCTTCGGTATTTGGGTGGCTTGCAAGGGCTCAACTCAAGTGTAACGAAGACAAATCTGAGATCCTTCTCTATGGCAACTTTCCCCCTGATTTCAGAAATATGATTTGGCCTCCTGGATTTCCCTTTCCTTCTTCTAATGGGAAATCCGCTAAAAATCTAGGAGTATGGTTTGAGGATAACCTCTCCTTTTCTGTGCAGGTGAATAAGATTTCAGGCTGCTGTTTTGGCCTCCTTAAAACACTCAGGAGTTTTCTCCATTCTCCTCCCTAGGTCTGCCAAAGAGACGGTTATTCGGGCATTAGTCTTGTCTCGCTTGGATTATGCTAATGCCCTGTATATTGGCATCCCTGGCTACTCTATGAATAATCTTCAGGTGATCCAGAACGCGGCTGCCAGGCTGCTTTTTGGGAATCGCTAGGAGGAGTAGTGTGTGTGTTCATCTCCGTGCCCTGCACTGGTTGCCCGTGGCGGAGAGGGTCAAATTTAAATCTTTGGTAATTGCTCACCGTGCACTTTATGATCATGGGCCCATCTATCTACAGAAACGGTTCTCTTGTTATGTCCCGCCCAGACTATTGCGTTCTTCTGCCCTTTTGTTGGTGACGGTGCCTCGCTTCTCCTGCTTCAAATTGGGTGGTTGCTCTCTTGCTGTTAAGGCCTCTCAGGCTTGGAATGCTCTTCCATTCTTTTGGTGGAACACTCAAGACCCACTCGTATTTAAGAAACTATTAAAAACTCACCTGTTCCCGTAATTGCTGGCCACTATGTTAGAAACTCCTCTTGGCTCCGCGCTCGGACACTCTGTGGAGAAGCTATTGCGCACTATAAAAGGATTTAACATAACATAACATTGCTTTTTGCCAAAACTTGTTACAAGTCTGACAGTAAAACGGCCACCATATTAAATTGTCCTCTGCAGATTATGACCTATTCTTACCTAGGATGGCTCTGATCTTGCAATACTTTGTCTGACCTTATTGAAGTCAGGCCTCCGATATCCTAATATGTTATTTTTTTAACTAATTGAATACACACCATTATTATTATTATTATTTGAATGTATAAGGCACACAGCTACACCGAGGGGTTTCCCTGTGGTCCCTGTGGTGCCCTTACAAGTTCTGCACACCCAGAGGTGCCCTTTCATCATGCCACTGGGCTGATGCTAGTATTTCTCACCAACATACTTGCAGTATGTGCAGGATCCTCCCCATGTACCATCCTGTTTTTGTTGTATGGCTGCTCCTCAGTGAATCCATTTTCTATCCCTCCCAAAAAGGAAACCTGCAAGCAGAATTTAATGGCTGATTGAAGGTGCTGGATCTGAAGCGCACTTGAGCAATTTCTCTGCACCATCGTTTTTTTTGTAAAAATGAAAATACAAACATATCAACACTAGAACACCTTTCAAAATACAAAGTATTGCAACCCTCCTGATTTTGGCAGAAGTCCCACATTTTCTTAGATGTAATGTTGCTATTTTCAAGTTCTGTCTGCTATATTTGTATCTTATTGACAGTATACTTGAAATACTTGTAGCCTACGTGACTTCATCAGATTTCATCAGCCTGAAGAGTGAAAACATCAACCTTACATAGAAAAAGATCATGAAGAAAATTGGGGGGTTGTAACTGAATGGAAGAATAAATGCCTCCGATTACAGTCTCTAAATCTCGTTCTCATGGAGTACCAAATGATGCCATGCATGGAAAGGGCGTAGCATCCTTGGTCCTGGACATTTTGTAACAGACCTGAGGTTTGGCCAATCCAAACTCAAAGTCCTTTGTTTGGCTTCATGGGCAGTCACTTACACTGGAATTATGACAGAGGAAACTTCAATGAATTGGAGGGTCCCCTTGTTGGCAGCAGATCTAGTCACAAACATTTGTACAAATGTAGGGCCATACCTTAACGCAAAGTTGATGAGACATGCATTAAGACAAAGCTTCTTTACACTGCAAGGAAAATCAAGGATGGGGGTCTCTAACTGTCAACACGATACTTTCTACGACGTACAACAATCTCCCTGCTTGTTCCTGCTCCCTAATTTCCTAGTTGCGGTGATGGCCACAAGGTCTGCCACAAGAGGGCAGTTGGCATGGACTTGGATGAAAGTGGCATGCGGCAGAGGAACACAGGTCCATCTTCATCCCGAAGTATGCACTTAATTCTATCAAACCTGGACACAGCAATTTGTGGCTAATCCTTCTAGCCCATTCCAGCCAGTTACCCCCACAAGGTCAATTTTAACACATTTACCTGAGGATTCCACTGTGCTATATGGTTATCTAGAGGCTCAAGGGCGTAACGCGGGCCCCTTCTGTCCTGCAGGGCCTCCCAACCCTTCAGGGAGCCCCAATTCAGCCCAAGGCCAATGTATATTGGTGAGATGCCGGAGACTCAGGGGCCCTTCATCACATTCTGCAGGCGGGAGGTGGGCTCCATCATTTTGCATCACACCATTTTAGAGGGTGCAGCATTATTATTTCTTTTAAGTATGTATCTTCTCCTGGTTTTAGGGCTGGCTATAGAAAGCTTCCGCTGTTTTAAAGAGCTCAGGGCTAAGATTGTTGTTTATAAAAGCTGTCTGGGATGTTGAGACTGCAGCTCGTAAAATCGATGTTTGCATTCATTCATGCACTTACTTTCTGATTCACGCACTCATCGCATCACCAAAGACTTCTCCAAGCACTCCGCCACTCCTCCATTCGACCGCTCACCCATTCTCACATTCAGCCTCTCATCACAAAGTCGCGCTTTTACTCATAATGCAGCCTAGCCTACTGGCTTTACCAGAGCTTTATCCTCTTTCCTACTCGCATATATTTCCTTCTATG
Organism: Triturus cristatus; assembly: GCF_964204655.1. NCBI lineage: Eukaryota > Metazoa > Chordata > Amphibia > Caudata > Salamandridae > Triturus > Triturus cristatus. Next base: position 749,649,480 of record NC_140586.1, read on the forward strand.
TGAGAATACTTGCTCATTACTAGAGACAAATCTAAGCTCGTGCTTTAATGAAACATTCTAATCACCATCCACATTAAAATATCCTTCCCGAACCCAATAACGGGATGGCTTTATGAAGAAGCGCGTTAACACCACAGCACAGGACCATAGGCAGCGGCGCCAGGTGAAGGCACCACGGGCGCGTGGAGAAGCCGATGAGGGGAATCGACGAACACTGCGTGCAATGCAAGCAGGGCTTGGGGCTCCCTTGGGGCTGTGCGCGGATGAAAGGGTTACAGCTCAAGCAGGGCTCTTTCATTCATGTTTTTTGTAAAACCGTATTTATTAGTCTTTAACATTATGGAAGATGAACATTAATCATAGTCTCGCCGTTTACACATACATTTCGGTGCTTAATCACAGTTTATAATAATCAGCCAAGGATGAAACAGTGAATACAGTAAATAAAGCTAATCTGGCCTGGAGCCTCAACACTCCCCTCCTACTCTTTCCCTCCCCCCCCCCCCTCCGGCCCTCCACCCCCTCCCTATCCCCTCCCCAGCACAGAAAGTCGAGTGTAGCACACTACACAATCCTGTTTCTGCATTAGACAACACATTCAAGTCTTTAACGCCCACCTGCATTATCAGTCAAACTTTATCGGAGCTCTCACTTTTGGGGGCCTGTAATTTCGCGCTGGCCACCCGGCATATATTGTAACTGTAAGAGCTGTAGCCATGTGGACGGAAAAGCGTCTCGAGACAAATTAATATGTTCAACCATTGTTATGACTGTCTGTGCTATCATTTAACTGCTGTACTAACACGAGCCCCTAAGGTACCGAGAAACTACCCTCCTGTTCTCGTGTCCCACACATGGTGCCAGTTCGCGCTGCACATGCACAGACCAGCTGTGCTGCATACCAGCACCACGCATCTTACTACGGCCCACAGTTGCGTGCTGTTTGTTCCACAACATCTAGAAGGAGCCTGGGCTGAAACCCCCTTCAACCGCCAGCCAGTTGCCCTCGCCTTCATCGAAGTCCTCAGACCAATTTCTGAGTGCCAAATTAGAGGGTGCACTGCACAAATATAATCAGTGCCGCTGTGTGTGCACTGATAGGGATTGCGCATGTGCACCTTCAGACTCTATTTGGAAGAAGGCTCCACATCCTTACGAGCGGTGCATTACCTCCTCGTTAGTCTTCCTCGCCACATGACTAACAAAGTGAGCTTCTGCTCCACACCAGAACCCTCCAAAGCAAAAAAGTCAGCCCCCATGTCTTCCATCCCCTCCCAATATGGCCGACCCATTACACCCTTGACCTCTATAAGAGGCGGGCCGGCCCAACCCATCAGCCTGTTTTTTTCGTTCTGCGCCGCAGATTCTCCAGAGCGTGTTTCAACAGGTAAGTTGGGGCCTGGGCCTGCTCTAGCAGGTCTTACGGCCCGGGGGACGAGCCCCTGCTCTAGCGTGCTCCTGCTCTGGGTTTCCCCCCCACCTTGTACCCTTCCCTTGCCCCTTTGGTTTCGCCTGCTCTGCTCTAGCGAGGTCTGAGGTTGGGGGCTCTGGGTGTTTGTCCAGCCCTGCTCTAGCGGGCTCTCCTTGATGGCTCCGGGGTGTCACTGGCCTCATCAGCCATCCCCGCCCCCCGCCTTTGTTACTTCCTGGGTCCGGGTGTGGGGGCTCTGGTGGGCTGAGGTCGTGGAGTTTTTCTCTGAGGGTCACCACTCCCATTGGGCTTCCTACGTGTGGGCGTTGCCGGGCTGCGCTGGACGTCTCGTTTTGCCCATCGCATTGTCATTTATGTGCCCCGGTGTTGGCACTTGTTGTTTATAGCGCTTCGTCGTGGCTGCATGCTGTGTGAAGAGATACATGCTGCTGTGCGCAGCCAGGGCTAGGGGCGTGTGTCCGTGGCTGTAACACTAGTGTGTGGGGGTCCCGTGGCTGTAACCCGAGTGCGTGTGGGGCTCGTGGCTGTAACCCGGCCATAGCCATTTTTTTCCTTTGTTACTTCCGGGCTTCTAGCTCTCCCGGGCGGATATCCGCGTGCGCTGCTGGGAGCCGCGCGCAGCTCCAGGCAGTCAGAGGTCACACACTGCTGCTTTGGCCTCGGCTCCCCTGGTCCGGGTGGTACCGTACTGGCTCGTTTCTCCCTCCGGCGGGCGTCTCGTGAGTTTGGCACGGATCAGGGCCCCTTGTCGGCTTGACCTTGCTGGCAGTATGTGTTGTGTGCCGGTGCTTGCGAGCCTCATGCTGTCCTCCTTGTGGATTTACAGTGTCTTTGTGTCTGTGTGCCGCGCGTATGCGCTCCATGCTTTCCTCACCTGGAGCAGCTGAATGGTTTTTCATGAAACCGTTTCACTAGAAGTGTAATTTAATCTTCGAGTGATTATGGCCCTTGCTGGAGGGTTTTCCTTATGACTCCGTGACTGTGATCCGGGTTTACACCTGTGGGTGTCTATGAGCGTGTTTTGTTTTGTGCTATTGCTCTGTTGTCACGTTTTTGTTTCTTCCTTCGCGGGCTGTGTATTAGGTGCACCGGGCTCTGATTGGGTTGTATGTGTGTTTGCCTTTCGGCCTGCTTTTATTTCAGCATCCTTGTGGGCTCTTCTCGATGTGCGGCGTAGTTTTGTTTCCCCCGGGATGTCCTAGGGTTGGTGATCCTGCTGCAATGTGCTGTGTGTGGATGGTCTACGGTGCTGTGGCTCATGGGTTCATCTTGTGTCTGGTGGCTCCGAATCACTCAGGTCCAGGGGTTCGGTTTCTGCCTTGCTCTGCGCCGTTCTGGTTTGGTTTTCTGTGTCCCTCCCGCCGTTTCGGTGGTCTCGCTTGTGGGAGCGCATTGGGATGGTGCAGTGTGACCATCTGGCTGGCGCATTTGCTCGTTATCCTGGTGGCTTTGACCCTTCCTGGTTTTCCGTGAGGGGTCCCTTAGGGAATTGTTCCGACCTAGGAGCTCTTGCTCTCTGGTTAGTCTTATGCCTCTGGTGGCTCAAGCTCACGCAGGGCGATGGTTCGTTTTCCTGCCACGGTTTTCAATATTGCCCCATGATGGGTTCGGTTCTTAAGGTCCTTACACTGCTTTGGCTGTAATGTCTGTTTTGCCGTCTTGGTACATACGTGCGGTGCTTGGTTTCGGCCATTTGCCCTGGGGGTTGTGTATCATGCCCTATAGGGGGTATGCCCCGGGGCCTTGGATTCATGTTGTTTCCTGTGTTGTCCCTGGCTTTTTCTTCCTTTCCATGCTTTGGGTCTGCGGTCCTGCGGTCCTTCCGTCCTGTGGGCTCCTGCTCTCGCCTGCTCGCCATTGTGTGGCGGTGTCTGTCCTGGTGGTTTCCTGGTTGGGCGTCCTCCTTCGCCATGCTGTTGGGTGCTGCGTCTCTGAGGACGGGCGGCTGGTGGCACCTGTCTGCTCTTCGCTGGGCTGTTTCCGTGGTCTCCATGCCGGCTCTTGCCACTACTCCTGCTCCTGGGGGGCTTGCCCTTTTTCTTCCTGTCTGGGGCCCCGTCCATGGCTTCCCCATTGTTTAATGCTCCCTGGCTCGTCAGGCAGCTGCGCCGCCTCTTGTCTGGGTCGTACTTCTCCTCGGCTCCGGGCAGCTGTCTCTGTTGAGTGCCGTCTGTTGCCTCTCCTTCCGTCCTGGGTGGACTCCTCACGGTTCCATGCACCCTGCCCGCTACTGGGCCGCTCCATTCATCGCTGGTTGTTGGGCTGCCCTTCTCGTGTCCATTGTGCTGTGGACCTCTGGGGGGTGTCGACTTGGTCGGGCTAGGGGTTTGGCACATGCCTCTGCAGGGGTGTGCGTTTTTGTGTGACCCTCCCGGCTGTTCGTGTTGGGGTTGTCTGCATTTGGTGGGGCCGTCCTTGGGGTGTGTTTCGGGTGTTTTTGGTCCTGGTGGGCAGGCAGTGCTTTCCCGGTTTGTCCGTTGGTAGTCCTCCCCGTCCCGCTGGTCTCTGGACCTTTTGAGCCTGCCTTGCTTCCGGTTCCGTTCCGTCTTCGCCTGTGATGGCGGTGGTGATGGCGGCCTTTGCATCCTCTCTGTGGCGCCCTCTCGGGTCTCTTTTCATGCTGTGCTAGGGTCGGCTGCTGCAGCCTTTGTGGTGCTGTGCCTTGCCGTTTGGTTGGCTCCTCATGCTTCCCGTACTTGGTGTTCCAGGCCCCATGGCCTTCTTGTACTGTGTGCATCTGACCTCGTCTGCTCTGGGTGGTTGGCCGGGTCTGGAAGGGTTTGCGCCTTGTTGGTTGGCAGCCTGGTTCTCCTGGTGCTTTGGGCTGCCTCTCCTGTGGGGTCCATGTCTTGTGTGCCTTCTGACATTTCCTTCTTGGACCAGTGTCCTTTATGTTCTGGGTGCCCTTTTCCGGGTACTAGGGGCCTTTACCGCCCTTTGGGGCGTGCGTAGGTTCCCGGTCGTTGCTGGGTTGGTTGGTCGGCTTTCTGTCGCCCGTTCCTTGGCTTCTCTGGGATTTTCCCCAGCCCTGTGGGGGCTTCTTGTTGCTCTCCTGGGCGGTTTCTCCCCTACTTCGTGCTCCAGGGTGTTTGCGGGGTTCACCCCTGTTGACTTTTTTGCACGATGGTGCTGTCCTTGAAGTGGGTCGCTTTTCTTCTGGCTCCGGCCTTGCCGCCCTGCTGGCTCGTGTTTTCGTCTGCTCTCTTTCCGTTATGTGGGTCAGTCCTCTTTAGTGCCTGGAGGGGAGTTCTCCTGGGGGCGTCTGGTGCTGTTTGCTTCGTTTTGGGTCCCGGGTTTTGGCTCTTCGGCCTTCTCGTCTAGGCTCCCGGCTTTGCGCTTTCCTGGGGTCTTTTTCTTCCAGGGGTTCTGGGCTTGTTTGGCCTGGCCAGGGTTTTTGTCCTGTTGGTGGTGCTCGCCTGGGTGCGTCTCCATTGACGTCTGCTGCTGCGGTGGTTTACTTGGGTAATGTTACTTCTTGGTCCGTGTTATGCCTCTGTGGGCGCGGGTTTGTGTCCTGCCCCTGCTTTCTGGCTTTCCATTGCTGGTTTTTGTTCCCAGCGGTGCTGTTGGGTGCCCGGGGTTGCTGGGAGTCCAGTTTCTCATCTGCCTGGTGGGGCCCTGTGCTTACGGTGTGGATTTGTATTCCTCGTTTATTTTGTCCCTGGTTTTGGGGTTCCGGGACCTGTTGGCTCGGTGGCTCCCTGGGAGAATTGGCGTGGCTCGGGCTTGTTTCACCCTGCCCTTCTGTCCTTCTCCCCTTTGGAGTGTTTCTGCCTGTGGCTTTTCCTCCCTGTACGCTCCTGTTCCTGTTTGTTCTTCAATGTTCAACTGGGCAGGGCCTGGGTGTTCGCCGGCTGGCTGTGTGGCCACCTGGGTGCTCGCTTCGACGGCTCGCTTTCTCCTTGTGGGACGTTCCTGGGTTGGGTTGCTTGGTCCCTGTGCGGGGCGGTCATGAGCCGCCGCGCTGCATTTTTCCTTCCTTCCGGGCTCTGTGTTTTCTTCTGCTTGAAGTCCTCTGGTGGCCTATCGCTTCGTTTCTGGTGGCTTGGCCTTGGGCCTGGTCCCTTCTACTCTTCGGACTCTGTGGGTGGCCCTCTCGGCTTTCCGCTCTTCGCTGTTGGCCGGTTGGGTTCCCTTGGTGGCCTGGTCTCTTCAGTGTCATTTCCGGCACCTTCCTGGGTCTATTTTGCCTTGAGCCTGCCTAGGTTCTCTCGTTGGTGTCGCGATCCTTTCCGGGGTTTTTTTTATGTCGGTCACCCTTGCGGTGTGGCTGTGTTTGTCGGACTGCGTATCTTTCTGCGGTGGCTTTTTTGTTGGGTCGCTGTGGTGGGGATGCCCTTGGTTTCTTCAGTTCCTCTGTCTGGGGTTTTGCTCTCCTCTCACTTTTGGCTGTCCGTTGGGCAGTCTTGGTGTGTTTGGACCAGCTTGCTGCTTTCTCTCTGGGGCCTGTTTGCTGTTGCTTTTGGCTCCGTGCGGTCTGGTTCCGTGCCTTCTCTGAGCAAGGTGTGCAGTTTCTTCAAAACGGCCGCTAATTATTGCCTTTAGTATCAGGCTATAGCTGAAATATTTTCCAAGTACGAGTTTTGAAAGCAATCTATTGGTGGATGGATAAAGCAAATTACTTTGATTTTCCTCCTTCTTGCAGTTGGGTAGCTAACGCGTGGGGAGTATGATTTCCATTGACCCGAACCAGCCTCGTCACCACGTTATGCACTCCTGGGGGTTCTAATCAAGGAGATGGCACAATTCTAACTGCCTTTGTCCTGAGCACCAGTGGGAAAGCAGGCAATATACAGCTTATCTGGCTATATTAAAATGTGTATACTTGGTGCCTGGTGATGGTATGTGCAGTGGATGGCATGGCAAAGTCGTGAGGTGGCAGGAAATAAGGTGTGTGATTAAAAATAATGGTCAGAGTTTATCTAATATTATATAAAATTGGATAAAAATGAATGTGTCATGTGCTATCCTTACTTCTCTCTCTTCCTGTTGCATGGTGCGAGTACAGAGGTTCTTGTCTCCCAAGGGGCCGCTTCCGGTCACGTAGGCACGAAGAAAGAAAAAGCTGCCTAGGAGAGGAGAGAAAGGGCAGAGTGCATGGACCGAAATCTACAGCAGTACTCGATGGCACAACATGAACTGCAGGGGTCTTCGGCGCTGAAAAGTGTCACCGGGTCTAAGAAACACACGCAGAGCAGAGAGAAATGCAGAAATAGAGTCAGCATAACCCAAAATATAGCCAGTGCGCCTTTGCAAGAATGGCAAAACTATTATTTCATAAAGGCATAAAAGACAAAACAATTCAGCTAAAGAGTTGACAGTCGAATACAGGGATTATTTAAAGTCTTGACAGTTCCTAGAAATGAAAGGATATGACTCAAACACGAAGTAAATCTAACAATATTAGGAAAAGATGATAATGGACCATCCTCAGTGACAAGAATATTTTTTAACCTGGACCATTTCTTTTTTCCTAAGGAACCCCAATGCATTCCAAATCCAATCTGTGCAGACACAGTTTTTAACTCTTAGGTAAAATTGGTTAGAGGGCAGACCCTACAGCAATCTTTGTCAAACAAGCACTGCCTGGATTGAATGTGTAAGAGTATGTAAACAGCATTTGGGCATGCCTGTGTTGACTATAAAAACACTTTTCAATTGGCTTTACCAACTCTGGTCTATACAGTGTGTGGAAGGCTCCAGTTGACACAATGTCCTGATTAGCAATTAGAAATGCCTGCTGCAGTGAAAAAGCAAAATAAAAAGGAGTGCTGTTTGTGTGCAATGCATGTATGATTTACAGGAGTAGAGGTGTGAGGAAACAATCGCTCCTGCGTTTAATGGAAGCAATTCAAAGGAGGCGGGATGATAACCAAACAAGCAATAGCATAAGGAGAAAAGGTAATACTTCTCTGGGCTTAGCAAACACCCACGCTGTGTATATGTTAAAGAATTGGCAACAATAAGTTAGGCTGATAGCTCTGCTGTGAAGCCAGACAAGAAAAGATGCTGTGTGGTTTGTTACCTAAAGCACTTCTTCACTAAATCTCGTTCTTTGTGCTATGACAGTCTTGAACTACTAGTGTATTACTTAAAAGGCACACATAAAGGATAATATTTCGCACTACACATGTATGATCACACATGAACAACTTTTTGTGGGCTGGTGGAATCCTCTGCCATTTTCTGCAGAATAAAACATAGCCATGAAAGAACGACTCACATTTCAGCATACCATATACACAATTGCATCATAATATCAATGTGAATCAAATACATTAAAACATTGATCATAAAGTGCACATCATGTTGCAGGTACGCACTTCAGTTTTAAAAAAAGCGCCTACTCAGAAGGCCTGTTCGTCATCTTCCAAGAAAAGGATAGATCTATATGCAATTTTAAGCTGAACTTGTGAATTATTTAAAAAAAATAAGATATTAATAGCCATTTGGCATACTTTATATAAAACTTGCAGCAGACTAAAAAGTGCAGTGTGGAAACCAAGGGGTAAACAAAGTAAGAATATTACAGTGCCCTCTCTTAAGTGAAAAAGGAGTCCCCTCACCCATCAACCTATGGGTTTTGTGAGGTAACTGGCCAACTGGTGAAAGGTGTTCTCGATTGACAAAAAAACAACTACAGTTGGTTTCTTAGACTTCCTATCTAATCTTGCCTTACTATAATGAATATAGAGTGCCGTTCGAACTTCTTTTTTGCTAACAGTACCTATCTCATTTGGGCTTGTAAAAATGTGTTCAAAGTTTACCTTGCTTAGTCTTGAGCGCACCTCTGCTAGCCACGGGATATCCATTCCCTTTTCACATTTAAGGCAATCTCCGATGATCTCTTATGTGAGAATTGCGACTGGATTTTTCCAAATGGCTAGCCAGAATAGAGCAGGGCACGCCTGTATATAGTCTTCAATATAATGCAAGTTCAATTCACCATGGCAAGCATATTGGGGTGTTGAGATGGAGGCGCCTAGAACATTGCATTGTCGCAGAGCGCGTTACCCGCCATTGTTCAATATGGCCTTCTGATTCTTTAAAACGTCTTTTTCTTTCCATTTCAGGTAACCCAGGAACCAAAGACGGAGCATAATTGGAGTAGCGGAGGACCCCACGCAAGTAAGCAAAAGTTGCTGATGAACTGCATCCCACAGGAGACGTTGGATGCGACTTGAAGGTGCCCTGGAAGCGGAAAGGTAAGTGAGTCATGGGCAGAAGATTGCATGCGCAACCACTTGAAGCAATCTTCCACCGAGAAGGCCAGCTTTATGCTGGAAATGCGCCACCCCTGCCACAGACCTGGCCAGGAGTGGAGCAAGCACAACATACACGATATATGGCAGGAAAGGCTAACCAACTCATTGCCCTTTACTGGAAGAAAAAAGAATCCCCTGCCAGCTCACTTTAGTTTCACAGGTTATGGCGAACACTAGCAATGAAATGGTTGTATGACGTTACAATGCATGCCAATACAAAGCATGATGTTACAACGCATACCTTTACCCCGACTTGCTGTCGGGGGCACGCTCGAAGATGGAATAGTATAATTTTTTGCGCAACAGCAGGGAAGGTGTTGGAGTTAACTCCAACACCTTCTACCCCCTGCAACAAGCCTTTCGCATTGTAATGACATGCGTTGTAATGGCATGCGTTGTAACGCTTCCGTTGTAAATGCTGTGTCCCAATGAAACAGATGACACATATGTTAAACAACTACAACAAAAAAGTATTTAGCAAATGACAACCACTTATAGACTACCTCTCACATCAGGAACGTTTCTGTTTCACTCCTCAGGGACATTGAGTGCTCCAATTATTTACCTGAACTGGATACAAGGAGATGCCGGCCTCTCCCTCAGGACAATGACACCCCAACACCGTCCACTCCCCACACCTACCATACAATACTTATGAAAGCATCCAGTTATGCACACTGCTTAACTAGCACAAATTCCTCTTACACCAGCCTAATAGGCCCTACCTCGCTTAAACCGCTCCCGTAAAATATTCCTTCAGGGTATCCACGTTCCATACATTAGGGAGTCTTCTGACTTCCAAGCCTTTCAATCATATCCCACCACCTCTCTCTCCTCTCCCTACCTTTCCATCTTATATTTTGTTACTTTCGTATCTGTCCTTATGTGTTTTTTGATTCATAAAAAATGTTGGGGTGGTGGTTTGGGGTTATTGCTTTGTTAAGAATAAGTTTGAAAAATACTCAAAAGACATTATAATGATATTAAAAGAAATGTTCCACCTGTCCAATGATTTGCTACACACTGGATGTTTCTATGTCATTTGGAAAAGCTCATTGAAAGATTTGAAATAAAAAAGAATAATCTTAATTTTACAATGGTGTGCTATGATAAGTATTAGTGTTGTATTTCATATTGTAGACATTATCAAGTCACTATCACAGACATCAAGCGAAGAAGCCTACTATGCCTGGGCCATGCCTGAAAGCAGACTTGCTTAGCCAGCTACAGGCCTTAGCGCCATGTTGTCTGCATGCTGGTGCCAGCTAATTGTGTCTAAGGATATAGAACTACCAATGAAGTTATAAAGTTTAGCTAGCTGCAAGCTTTGACACCATGTTTAGTGCCAGATTGTGCTGCATGATGGTGTCTAGGATATATTGTTGATGTAGGATAAATACAAATATGTCTTGTTTTTGATATTTAGGTATGTGAGAGGATATGGAAGTGTTGGGCTGCCATGCTTAGCAAACTATATGTCGTTGGTGCCCCGTTGTGATTATTAAGGTGCCACTGAGAGAATCTAAAATGTACTGTTGAAGTAGAGCAACAAGGAAATAAATCTAGGCTTGATATGGAGGCTCTGGGAGGTCATATAAACTGGAGGAAAGGAGGAATGGCAACATTGTATTTGGTTAGACATATCTGCTCAGCGTATCTAAGCAGAGAGAGGGGTGAGCAGCCCTAGGAAATTAAGGAGGCTTTTGGACTAGAGCACAGAAGCACCTTATCGCATCCCAGAAACTGGTCCCTATCACCTGTGCGTTTAACGACATCCCAAGTTTAGATTCAATGCAATAGAGTAATGAACTCAAATGGCATCAAAACTTTCTTGGTGCTCATAAATTTGACTACGCAACTGATCACCCTTCACATGATGCCTTTAGAGTGAAAGACCAGGTTCAGGGAACTGTATGGAACCCGTATGGTCATCCATTTCACCAGTTATATTATTTGAGAGAGGAAATGAAAGTGTATCACCCTATAGGATGACTCCACTCATATTATCATTTCCTGCTAAAGGTACTACAGAGACAAATCTGAAGAAGGTGGCTTCACTCTCATGCTGTAGGAGCAACCAACCATTGGATTAATTACCCAAATCTAAGAATCTGTTCTGAATTGAAAACTTGGTCGTTCATGGTCAGTTAATTGCATGTTGCTCTGTACCTCAGTATTTCCCTGTTAGCTCCAGGAAGCCTCATGTTTTCATTGAGGTTTAGAAATTATAACAGATCATTACATAATTTTCCATATCAATAATGAAAGTAGGGAAACCTAGTAGACATTCATTTATCTAGGGGTAATGTTTCCCTTTGAGTTCTGTTTCATTTCAGGGTTTCCAACACAGTTCTAGTGACAAATGTATTGTCATTGCCAGCCTGGTATCCGCCAATGGCTAAGCCACACACAGAGCTTAGTTTTACACCTCTTTGTTCGTCTGCATGTAAACTCAAAATTCCAAACCAGCCTTCAGTGCATTCTGCTCTAACACTTAGTCACAGTTCTACGGAGTCCATCAGGAGCCACAAGGGTTCCATCATTTTTAATTTGCAAGACATTACATCCCCTCTGTAAAATGAAAACTAATTTGTTTTTTTACATCATTTATGGATAGATCGACACGTACAATGAAATTTCTTCAACAATCTTTTTGGTGCTTTAATTGTTTGACCTGATCTTATTCTCGGAATCTGGGAACTGTCATCACCAATTTCCAGGATCTGAGTCAGCGGTGTAGAGGTAACAGTAGTCACTGATGTTTCAAATCCAGTCTCTCCTTCAACAGCAAGATCTGATGAACAATTAGGTAAGTGCCTATCATGATAAGAGTTTCTGGTAATAGGCTTCCCAGGGTGCTGGGCAGTCCCCATGTGTCCCTTGGTAGATACCACTTGAAAAGGTTCTGCAGCATGGAATGGAGCATCTGATTTTCTACTTCGCATCTATCATGCGAGCACTCAATATCCTTTCTTAAAGACAATGTTCTTCGCACGTCGTCTTTGGTCAGCATATGTTTTCATCTTTTGTTCATTCACCAAGTCTTTCTCACGAGTTGCTGTCTCATATTTCTTTCTCCGATTGGTCCATTGAGGTAACTAGGGGGCATATTAACAAGTAAGGGCGATAATTATCGCCCGTGCCAAGTATCGGAAGTTTTGTTACCGCCTCCTTTCCCTGATAATTTTCGGCTTCTTACCGACGTATTATCAACACGTCTGTGAGAGTCAATAGTGTCAGGGAAAGGGGCGATAACTCCTGCTAAGAGGCGATAGATTTTCAGGCGATACCTTGCCATCGGCAGCGATCGGCGCATAGACATTAAAGAGATACTAAGCACTAGCGATAATTATCGCCCTTACTTTCTAATATGCCCCTATCTCTTTGATGTCTGGGGGTCTTCTGATGGGGATCTGGCTTTAGTCAGGTTTTTAGCAGGTGTTAAAAACCTGCGTACATCGGGGGTTAGCGCGAATTATTATAACGCAGGTCTTCTTTGATAATACAGCGAAGTGCTGCTAGCAATTTCTACCGTGGAATTTAGGTAAGTAACGTCTACCTTGCATGTCATTAGTGATACCTATCGCTGGCATGCAAGGCGATAAAAAAACCATCAGCTAACGCCGGAAAGCTTGCGCTAACACATGTTAGCACAGGCTTGCTAATATGGCGATAAAATTATCGCCGCTTTATCGGCAAAAAGTGCCGCTAAAGCAGCGATAATGCCCTTGATAATATGCCCCTTAGTGTTCATTGCTCTCCCGAATACCACTGTCGCAGACTTTTACCTGTGCTCGAATGGGGTGTTGAACGGTAAGCTCTCAAGGTTGAATTCAACACAGTTTTAAAATCAAGCCTTTAAATTGTAGCACGCTGCTCTAGTTTCTTTAACCTACTCATAAAACACTCAACAGGTCTGTTGGCCTCTGGCCACAAAGGTGTGTTCTTCTGATATTTACATTCAAATGTTTCAAGAAATCTTTAAACTCTCAACTTTTGAAAGGGGTGCAATTGTCAGACTTTACTATGGCTGGAACATCCCATGTCGTAAAGATGCCATCTAGCCTTTCAATGACTCGTTCTTGAGTAGTAAATGAATTATCTTCTCTTAATGGAAATCATGAGTATTCATCCACAATCACCAGCAGTGGACCAAAATGCCAATGGCTATTCTCTCCCAAGCATGCTTTAGGAGTTCTGACATGTTCAAGGTGTGGTGAGTAGTTTTTGTGGAATGGCAGTTGCATAGATTACAGGTCTTTAATTCCTCTTTAACCCTGTCATCAAGATATGGAAACCAGACCCGGACTTGGAGAGCTTCTTTTAGTGGCAATGATACCACATATCCTTCATGGGTCACTTCAAATATTTTCTGTCACAGACTCTCCTTCTTGAGTTATGGAGAGTTAATCTTTTACTTTTATTTATATTTATCATCACTGGTGAGCGGTCAAGTGTGCTGATTCCATGACTGCAGTGTAATTATGTCCTTCAGTTTTGGCATGTCACTATTATGGCTCATGGTAGTGATAATCTGAGCTAACAAAATCGCAGCTGGTGTTTTTGATTATTCAATTAAATCGATGTGGACCTCAGCCACCTTTGATGGAGTACCATGACCTTGTATAGGCACTCTGGAAAAGTATTCAGGAGAGTTCTGATCCTTCCCTGGATGATGCACAATGGTATAATTGTACTCTTTTAACCGTAGTCCCCATCGTTCAATAAGGGACAAACTTCTACTTGCAATATGCCTCTGAGCATTCTGGTGTCTGCTTTGCTGCACAAGGATGGGCTAACATAGAAAACAACCTATTTATTAAGCTTTGGATTGAAGTATGCCATTTCAGTTGCATTCTCAATGGCGTGTTTAATTCTTTGAAAGCTTTTCTCACATTCATGTAACCAATGAAATGAAACATTCTTTTTCCTCAATTCTCTCAATGGAGCACTTACTGTTATGAGAATACCACAATCTGTATTAAATTAGGATTACTGTTCAGAGTACGCAACCTATGTGTTACTCTATCATGCTTACCTCATCTAAAACTTGAAAAAAGAATGAGTGAGTAAATATTTACTATGTGTCTAGCCAAGTTTGTTGGTATTTATTTGTATTTGCCAATGATTATTTATTATCCCCAAGAACAAGGTTGTCACACGTACTAAAACCGTTGTATTTGCCAATGATTATTTCTATCCCCAAGAGGTTGTCACATGTGCTAAAACCGTTGTTAGCTTCACGTGCGCATCGTTGAGAAAACATTAGTCAGCTCACGTTTTTCCCCAGCTAACCTCAAGGGGATATTTCACGTGTACTGTAAACCACGGTTGCATATGCAAAACACGTGAAAATACCAAACGTGACCCACACGTCTTTCCCTCCTGCCTATAAAAACCCCCACTCACCTCTGCCAGATGCTTCGCTTACTGCATGACGGAGTGCTCACCTGTTCCCGATCCTCTTTGGCCGCATCTTCTTGCCAATCCAGTTTTCAGCGCGTCTGTCCCCGACGTGAAGATTCATTTTTGGGTTTTTTCTGTTTCCCCGAGACGCCTCCGGCTCCTACGTTTTTCCGGTCCCGATTGGAACATCGACCCTTCCTTCCTGGGATTTCCGGGTTCCTGGAAAAACAAGCGAACATAAGAGATTATTGGAAGATGGTACAGTTTATTTTGTAACAGAGAAAGCGGTAGGGTTTTGAAACATTTTCCTGAAAGCTGACATTTATTCAAAAGCGTTATTTTAGTAAAGACTAAAAGACATTGGAAAGAACAATTTTGTGAACGTTTGATATAAAATGAAGACTGCCATATATATTAGAATGTTTACGTGGTATTTGAGAAAAAAGGTTGTCATATTGATAAGAAAACCTGCTTAAAACTAAAACGAAGACTGTAACATAGATTTATTAAAAAGGTTGTCATATTTCTGGAGGATACCTGTTACAATGGAAGGATTGTCATTGTTTCTGGGAACACTTGTTATATATATATATATTTGAGCAGCATCAAAACAAAAGATTCTCAAAATGTTTTAACGATGGGTGATATGTAATCAGAAAAATCTGTAAACATACAAAAAATCCCCTAAAAAGAGAGCAGTAGTATTTTCTGTGTGTTCTTTTCTGTTTATTATTTATTTTATTTTAGTTCACGAACCCTTGGGAAAAAGTCTGCAAAGATTCAAGGTATGTTGACATAGTTCGGAGAAATTGAATACAGTTTCCATTCGCAAATTGACGAACTAATAATGTGATAATTATTTGAGAGTGACAATTTGTGTTTATTTGTCATTTCTTTAAAGGCAGAACCTAGTACTCAGACAGCAGTAATATTTTCGTAAGAAGCGAGACAATGAGCTGATTCCTTTAGGGTAGGTTAGATTCAGACTTAAGGAGTTCAATAATTTTGCTAAAATGGAAGGATAAGTTCTGATGAGAATATGTTTATGTTTTTGTAGATACACAAAAATTCAGCTCGCTGACGCTTCACCCTTTGAGAAAACCTGCACCACTTCGGAGCAGTCAAGAAGCTGAAGAACCATATCAGCGTTCTTTCTTTGTTTTTCTCATTCCCACTCCCCTTTCCCTTGGGGGTTTTCTCAGAGCGGCTAGTGTATTTCCTGGTCGCTCTGGTAAGCCGCGAAGGGATTTGGGATCAATCGGCTTCGAGGAGGAAACAACCCGGAGAACAGGTGGGTGACTTCGTAACAGAAAGCAAAGCCTCAAAAACCACTCTTCCCTTGTTTCTTCCTCGATTTCGAACTCATGGATCTAGAGCAGGAAGGGTTGGACACCTCACAATTGGTACAATTAGTCCGTAAATTAAATGAGGAGATGTAGGAGGTGCGACAGGAGAATCAGGCCCCTAGACAAGAGTTAGACAGGACGAGAAGTGGGTTCACATCTTGAAGGGATCCCCAAGCCAATATCACGAAGCCCATTATAGCTCCTTCTAAGTTCGCTCCCACCATGTTCCCTTCCCAGAATTCTACTGGAACAATTTCAGATCAACCTTTACAAGTCACGGTAGTTACCCCAACCGCTGTCCCTCTAGCAAATCCAGAAAGATTCACGGGAGACAGTAACAGTTTTACCACATTCATGAGTCAGTGTCAGTTACACTTTTTGTGTAAACCGCAGGTATTCAACTCAGACACCGCTAAGGTAGCTTTCATCATCTCGTATTTAGGGGGAGTAGCTGCCAACTGGGCCATGCCTTTGGTTGATTCCAATGACCCTTTGCTACATGACTTAAACTCCTTCAAAGCCGCAATGTCTAGTCTATTTGCCAAGCACGTCTTTATCCAAGCCTCGGATAATGAACTTTTAAGTTTACGGCAAGGGTCAAAAGACTTAATAACTTATGTAACTACCTTTAATAGGTTACTGGCGGAAACTCGCTGGCCTGGAGACAAGAGAGTCTCCCTCTTCTATAAAGGTCTGAGGGATGAATTAAAGGATTCTCTGGCCTATATTGTGAACCTACCTGATGATTATAGTGAGTTCGTTGATTTAGTGATTAAACTAGATCATAGGTTGCGGGAACGAAAGAATGAAAGACCCAGAGGGGATATTAGGAATCTACATTTTAAGGTAGAGAAAAAAGACAAAAAGAATTCACATGTGGAGCCAATGCAAATTGGCAGCTTAAAAGGACCACTTTCCATAGAAGAGAAGGAGCGTAGACGAAAGGGGAATTTATGTCTTTATTGTGGGAAACCTGGTCATTATGCTAAAGATTGCTCAGAAAAACCCACCAAAAAGAAATCAATAGCCACAACAGATGGGTTGTCAAAAGAATCGGAAAACTAAGTCTCTCGGGGAAAGAAGAGATCGTTTCCTCGAGATCGGAATCATTTCAGATCTCTCAGTATGCCACTAATGTCATCAACACTACCCCTAAACATTTCACCATAAGAATAACCTTTGTCATATCCACTCAGCAAAGGTATTGCTTGCCTGTTTTAATAGATTCAGGAGCTACTGGTAATTTCCTTGATCTAAACCTGGCTCATAAATTACGGATAAGTCAGATATGGAAACCTGAACCTGAAGTGGTTAAGGCTGTTGACGGTTCAGCCTTGTCTTCAGGGTTAATTAGGTACCATACTCCTCCTCTGATCATGATCTGTGAAAATGGTCATACTGAAGAAACCATGTTTGATCTGATTGATACACCAACTTTTGGAATCATACTGGGAGTGCCATGGCTTGAACTGCATAACCCAAAAATAGATTGGGTTAAGAGAACTATTACATTGGATTCAGCACATTGCAAAATTCATTGTTATCAAGAAACTCAAGATCCTATTACTCCCCTTATTTGTGCCACTTCTGATCAACAACCTTTATCAGTACCTGTGAAATTCCAAGTTTATGCTGATGTATTTGATCCCATTCAAGCTACGAAATTACCGCCACACAGAATTTATGACTGCAGAATTGATTTAATTCCAGGGGCAATCCTACCTTGTAGTAGGATTTACACTTTAACGGAACCTGAAAATCAATATTTGAGAAAATATTTAGACAAACTACTAGACATCGGGTTCATAAGGCACTCGACCTCACCAGTCTCTTCACCACTTTTTTTTGTAGCAAAAAAATCCGGCGATTTGAGGGCATTTATTGATTATCGTGCAATCAATAAAGCGACTATTAAAAACCGATACCCTCTACCTTTGATTCCAATACTTCTAAACCAAGTTAAGGAATCTATTTTTTACACGAAATTGGACCTGCGAGGGGCGTACCATCTCCGCATAAAAGAGGGCAATGAATGGAAGACTGCCTTCCATACTAAATTCGGCTTGTTCGAATATACTGTGATGCCTTTTGGCCTTTGCGACGCCCCAGAGGCGTTTCAGTATTTCATTAATGAAGTCTTACACGATCTTCTTGATATATGTGTCATAGTTTATATCGACGACATATTGATTTACTCAAAAAATCAAGAAGAACACACCAAACACGTTTGTGCAGTGTTGCAGAGATTACGTGATAATTCACTGTTTGTAAAATTTGAAAAATGTGTTTTTAACGCATCTAAGGTTGAATTTTTGGGTTACTGGTTGTCGCCTGAAGGCATAACCATGGATCCCAAAAAGGTAGAAGCAATTTTAAATTGGCCATCTCCCTCCTCAATAAAAGACATACAGAGAATTCTAGGATTCACAAATTTTTACAGACGCTTCATATCAACATTTTCAGAAATAGTTGCACCCATCACTCAGTTACTTAAGAAAGGGCAAACATTTCGATGGACCTCTGAGGCTGAATCTGCTTTTAATAAATTAATAGAAACTTTAACCTCAGCACCAATTTTGATTCATCCCGACCCGGACAAACCATTTTTTGTAGAGGCAGACGCTTCCCAAACAGCCTTGGGGGGGGTGTTTTAATGCAAAAGGATTCTGGAACTGGCCATTTACATCCAATAGTCTTTTACTCACGCAAATTACTGGCTGCTGAACAGATTTACACCACAGCAGAGCGCGAGTTACTAGTGATCAAGGCAGTTTTCCAGGAATGGAGACATCATCTATTGGGTGCAAAACACACCATCACCATATTTTCAGATCATAAAAACCTTCAATTTTTCTCTACGGTCAAGGCACTTACTCTCAGACAAATATGTTGGTTGCTCTTTTTCAGTGAATTTGACTTCCTCATTACATATCGTCCGGGAGAACACAGCTCTTGTCTGACACTTTGTCCCGATTAGTTTGCAAAAAGAACTACAACAAAAGCAACAGTCCTCCAAGTGTTATTCCACTTGAGAAAATCACAGCAATCACCCAGTCTGAAACCTTCTTACATCAAGTCAAGAAAGAAACTCAAAAGCTAAATCCACAACAATGGTTAGAGAAAAAACAGAATTCAATCCATGATGGGTTTCTTTTTCATAAGAATAAGTTGTACATTCCACATAGAGACTTGCAATTACAAGTTTTAAATTGGAATCATGACTCAAGTACTGCAGGTCATCCAGTGATTATTAAGACTCTAGAACTATGTCAACGACATTTTTGGTGAAATAATCTTAAACAAGATGTACAACAATATGTTAAATCTTGTCCAGTTTGTGCACGACAGAAATCATCTCATTTGCCTCCCATGTGGTTATTACAACCTTTACCAATACCCCCTCTTCCTTGGCACACCATTAGTCTAGATTTTATTGCAGACTTGCCTAAATCACCTATTTACACCACAATTTTAGTAGTGGTTGATTTGTTGTCAAAAATGGGGCATTTCATTCCCTTAAGCAAACTGCCATCTGCCATGGAATTTAGCGATATTTTCTTGAACAATGTTATAAAACTCCACAGCCTGCCCAGTAAAATAATTTTGGACAGAGGCCCCCAATTCATTTCTAAATTCTGGAAACAGTTGTGTCAACAATTAGAAATAGAAGTAGCCCTATCGTCAGCATATCACCCACAAAATGACGGCCAGACCAAAAAAGTAAATCAATATTTGGAACATAGTCTGCGCTGTTTGACCTCATCAGTTACGTCTCAATGGGATGAAGTCTTGCCCTTAGTTGAATTTTCATATAATAACAGTCACCACACAGCTTTGGGTTGCTCTCCCTTCTTCTTCTTAACTGGTTGGCATCTACGCTCAGTTCCAGTATTATTCCCCGAAACAAACACTACTATGCCTGCAGTCACTGAAAGACTTAAGAAATTACAATCAATCAATCAATCACAGACATTTATATAGCGCGCTACCTACCCGGAGGGTCTCAAGGCGCTAGCGGGGGGGGGGGAGTGCCGCTACTGCTCGAATAGCCAGGTCTTGAGCTTCTTCCTGAAGGAGAGGTGGTCTTGGGTCAGGCGCAGGTCGGTCGGGAGGGAGTTCCAAGTCTTGGCGGCCAGGTAGGAGAAGGATCTTCCTCCTGTTGTCGTTCTTCGGATACGGGGGACGGCGGCGAGGGCGTGGCTGGCTGATCGGAGATGTCGTTTGGGAGCGTAGAAGTTGATGCGGTTGTTGAGGTAGCTCGGGCCTTGATCGTGTAGGGCTTTGTGTGCGTGGGTGAGGTGGCGGAAGGTGATTCTTTTGTTGACGGGGAGCCAATGCAGGTCTTTCAGATGTCCGGAGATGTGGCTGTGACGTGGGATGTCGAGGATGAGTCTGGCTGAGGCGTTCTGGATCCGCTGGAGTCTCTTCTGGAGCTTGGCGGTGGTTCTGGCGTAGAGGGCGTTGCCGTAGTCCAGTCGGCTGGTGACGAGGGCCTGGGTGACCGTCTTCCTGGTCTCGGTGGGGATCCACCGGAAGATCTTCCGTAGCATGCGCAGGATGTAGAAGCATGACGAGGAGACGGCGTTGACTTGTCTGGTCATGGAGAGGGAGGAGTCCAGGATGAAGCCCAGGTTGCGTGCGTGGTCTGTCGGTTTGGGTGCACAGCCCAGGGCGGGGGGCCACCAGGAGTCGTCCCAGGCGGAGGGCGAGGAGCCCAGGATGAGGACTTCCGTCTTGTCTGAGTTCAGTTTCATGCGGCTGGTCGTCATCCACTCGGCTACGTCTTTCATCCCTTCGTGAAGGTTGGCTCTGGCGGCGGCGGGGTCGTTGGTCAGGGAGAGGATCAGCTGGGTGTCGTCGGCGTAGGAGATGATGTTGAGGTTGTGTTGGCGTGCGATGGCCAAGAGGGGACTCATGTAGACGTTGAAGAGGGTGGGGCTCAGCGAGGATCCTTGAGGGACGCCGCAGATGACTCCGGTGGCCTCTGACTTGTACGGTGGTAGACAGACTCTCTGTGTTCTTCCGTCGAGGAAGGAGATGATCCATTCCAGTGCCTTCTCCTGGATTCCGACGTTGCTGAGGCGCTGCACTAGGGTGCGGTGGCAGACAGTGTCGAATGCCGCGGAGAGGTCTAGGAGGATGAGGGCCGCTGTTTCTCCGTTGTCCATCAGGGCTCGGATGTCATCGGTGGCAGCGATGAGGGCGGTTTCGGTGCTGTGGTTGGCTCGGAAGCCAGACTGGGAGGGGTCGAGGGATCCATTCGTCTCGAGGAAGGCGGCCAGCTGCTTGTTGACGGTCTTCTCTATGACTTTGGCTGGGAACGGGAGGAGCGAGATGGGGCGGTAATTCTTGAGTTCGGTGGGGTCCGCTGTAGGTTTCTTTAGAAGGGCGCTGAGTTCGGTGTGCTTCCAGCTCTCCGGGAAGGTGGCGGTGTCAAAGGAGGTGTTGATGATGTCCCGTAGGTGGGGTGCGATGACCGCGTCGGCCTTGTTGAAGACGTGGTGAGGGCAGGGGTCGGTCGGAGATCCGGAGTGGATGGAGTTCATCATGCGAATGGTGTCTTCGGTGCTGATCGGAGTCCAGGCGCGGAGGGTGGTGGTGGGGGGCGGTGGTTCGGTTGTGGCGTGCGTCGGTTGAGTGCTGAAGCTGTTGTGTATGTCCGCGATCTTGTTGTGGAAGTAGGAGGCGAGGGAATTGCAGAGGTCTTGCGATCGGGTGATGTCGTTGTTTCCGGCGTTGGGGTTGGAGAGCTCTTTGACGATGTTGAAGAGTTCCTTGCAATTGTGTGCGTTGTTGTCCAGCTGGTCCTTGAATGCAGTTTTCTTGGTGGCGCGAATCAGTTGGTGGTGCTTCCGGGTGGCCAGCTTGAGGTCGGTCGTGTTGTCCGGTGTTGGTTCTCTTCTCCAGGCTTTCTCGAGGGCTCGGCAGTTCTTCTTGGAGCTCTTGAGTTCGTCGGTGAACCATGGGGCCTTCTTGCTGCCGGGTCTGCTAGGCGGGGTCCTCAGTGGGGCGAGTTCGTCCGCGCAGTTGTTGATCCACTTCGTGAGGTTGTCGGCGGCCTGGCTGGGGTTCGCTGAGCTGGCGTGGGGGTGCTGGCTCAGGGAAGCGGCGAGCTGGTCGGCTGAGATCTTGTTCCAGCTTCTTCGAGCAACCGGTTGCTGGTGGTGATGGATCGTCGTTCTTTGGAAGGTGAAGTGGACGCAGCTGTGGTCCGTCCAGTGGAGTCCAGTGGCGTGGTTGAAGGCGATGTCTTTGCTGGATGAAAAGACTGCGTCGAGTGTGTGTCCGGCGAGGTGGGTGGGGGTGGATACCAGCTGCTTGAGTCCGAGGTTGGCGAGGTTGTCGAGCAGGGTGGTGGTGTTGCGGTCGTTGTTGTTCTCCAGGTGGAAGTTGAGGTCCCCCAGGAGGATGTAGTCAGCGGAGGGGAGGGCATGCGGGCTGACGAAGTCGGCGATGTCCTCGCTGAATTGTGTGCGTGGTCCCGGGGGTCGGTAGATCAGGGTCCCCCTGAGGGTGGTCTTCGGGTCGGTGTGGATCTGGAAGTGCAGGTGTTCGGCTGTTTTCAGGGTGTCGTTGGTGTTGGTCGAGATGTGGATGGTGTCTCTGTGGATGATGGCGATGCCTCCTCCAGTCTGGTTGTCGCGGTCTCTCCGGGTGATTGTGTATCCCTCTGGGATGGCGATGGCGATGTCGGGTGCTGAGGAGTCGTTCATCCAGGTTTCCGTGAGGAAGGCAATGTCAGGAGCTGTGGTGTCGAGGAGGTTCCAGAGTTCGATGGCGTGCCTGTGGACGGAGCGGGTGTTGAGCAGGATGCACTTGAGGTGGTTGCTGCTGGTGTTGGCTTGGCGGGTGCTGGTGTGGGGCAGGTCCGGATGCAGGTGAACTTGCAGGTGTGGCAGCTGAAGGGTCCGTGGGTGTGCTTCGGGGTGGCTCGGTAACATCCAGTGATGCCGCCGGTGTTGAGTGCGCTGAGTTCGGTGGCGTTGTAGGACAATCGGGTCGTCTTCCGTCTGTGGGGGCCAGGGGTCCTGGCACTGGGCGCGGTCCAGGCGCGGACGGGCGCAGACGGGCTTACCTTTGGCACGCCTTCGGCGCACAATCGGCGCGCCCGCTGCGTGTGACCGCTGCGCGTTCGCACGGTCGCCATATATGGCGAAGTGCGAGGGGGGGCGGAGCAGCTGGGAGGCGGGAGCGGGGAGGGTACAGAAGGAGAAAAAGGGGCGTGGTTAGCGGCGGTGGCAGGAAGCGGGGAGCGGGGAGGGAAGAGACGGGGGCAACAAGAAAACAGGCAAACAGGCACTACAGAAATACAAATTTACAATACAATACAATAAATACAGGGGCACAGGGCAAGAAAGCGGGGCCCAGGAGCCTGCAGGTCAGGCGAGCACGGACCACGCCGCTCGGTGGCAGGGGGCGTGGTCACGCGGCGGCTGCCAGGGCAGCGAGGCAGGCAGGCTGGAGGCACACGCAGCAGCTGGTGGCCGTGCGGCGCGGGGGGTGTCCTAAACTAGGTCACACTCACCTGCGTCGCACGGTCGCCATATATGGCCAAGTGCGAGGGGGGGCGGAGCAGCTGGGAGGCGGGAGCGGGGAGGGTACAGAAGGAGAAAAGGGGCGTGGTTAGCGGCGGTGGCGGGAAGCGGGGAGCGGGGAGGGAAGAGACGGGGCAACAAGAAAACAGGCAAACAGGCACTACAGAAATACAAATTTACAATACAATACAATAAATACAGGGGCACAGGGCAAGAAAGCGGGGCCCAGGAGCCTGCAGGTCAGGTGAGCACGGACCACGCCGCTCGGTGGCAGGGGGCGTGGTCACGCGGCGGCAGCCGGGGCAGCGAGGCAGGCAGGCTGGAGGCACACACAGCAGCTGGTGGCCGTGCGACGTGGGGGGTGTCCTAAACTAGGTCACACTCACCTGCGTCGCACGGTCGCCATATATGGCCAAGTGCGAGAGGTTCAGGAACACGTAAAAAAGAACTTAGCCAAACATAAACAAAAGGCCAAAACATTCATTGATAGACATCGAACACCAACACCACGCTATAAAGCAGGGGATCTTAGATTCGAAACTAATAAATGGTTGTTTACACTATCTGATTGACTGGAAAGGGTATGATGTTTCAGAGAGGTCTTGGGAACCTGAAGCTAATGTACATGCTCCAAGGTTAATGAGGTCTTTTCACGCTCTTCATCCTAAAAAACCCCGTCTTGTGAGACAACCTTTAGGGGGGGAAACTGTTACGAGAAAACCACAGTCTGTATTAAATTAGGATTACTGTTCAGAGTACGCAACCTATGTGTTACTCTATCATGCTTACCTCATCTAAAACTTGAAAAAAGAATGAGTGAGTAAATATTTACTATGTGGGCTAACAAAATCGCACCTGGTGTTTTTGATTATTCAGTGAAATCGATGTGGACCTCAGCCACCTTTGATGGAGTACCATGACCTTGTATAGGCACTCTGGAAAAGTATTCAGGAGAGTTCTGATCCTTCCCTGGATGATGCACAATGGTATAATTGTACTCTTTTAACCGTAGTCCCCATCGTTCAATAAGGGACAAACTTCTACTTGCATATGCCACAATATGCCTCTGAGCATTCTGGTGTCTGCTTTGCTGCACAAGGATGGGCTAACATAGAAAACAACCTATTTATTAAGCTTTGGATTGAAGTATGCCATTTCAGTTGCATTCTCAATGGCTTGTTTAATTCTTTGAAAGCTTTTCTCACATTCATGTAACCAATGAAATGAAACATTATTTTTCCTCAATTCTCTCAATGGAGCACTTACTGTTACGAGAATACCACAATCTGTATTAAATTAGGATTACTGTTCAGAGTACGCAACCTATGTGTTACTCTATCATGCTTACCTCATCTAAAACTTGAAAAAAGAATGAGTGAGTAAATATTTACTATGTGTCTAGCCAAGTTTGTTGGTATTTAATTGTATTTGCCAATGATTATTTATTATCCCCAAGAACAAGGTTGTCACACGTACTAAAACCGTTGTATTTGCCAATGATTATTTCTATCCCCAAGAGGTTGTCACGCGTGCTAAAACTGTTGTTAGCTTCACATGCGCATCGTTGAGAAAACATTAGTTGCTCACGTTTTTCCCCAGCTAACCTCAAGGGGATAATTCATGTGTTCTGTAAACCACGGTTGCATATGCAAGACACGTGAAAATACGAAACGTGACCCACACGTCTTTCCCTCCTGCCTATAAAAACCCCCACTCACCTCTGCCAGATGCTTCGTTTACTGCATGACGGAGTACTCACCTGTTTCCAATCCTCTTTGGCCGCATCTTCTTGAGGATCCAGTTTTCAGCGCGTCTGTCCCCGACGTGAAGATTCAGTTCCGGGTTCTTCTGTTTCCCCGAGACGCCTCCGGCTCCTATGTTTTTCCGGTCCCGATCGAAACATCGACCCTTCCTTCCTGGGATTTCCGGGTTCCTACAAAACAAGCGAACATAAGAGATTATTGGAAGACAGTACAGTTTATTTTGTAAACATTTTCCTGAAAGCGGACATTTATTCAAAAGCGTTATTTTAGTAAAGACTAAAAGACTTTGGAAAGAACAACTTTGTGAACGTTTGATATAAAACGAAGACTGCCATATATATTAGAATGCTTACGTGGTATTTGAGAAAAAAGGTTGTCATATTGATAAGAAAACCTGCTTAAAACTAAAACGAAGACTGTTATATAGATTTATTAAAAAGTTTGTCATATTTCTGGAGGATACCTATTACAATCGAAGGATTGTCATTGTTTCTGGGAACACTTGTTATATATATATATATATCTGGAACAGTAAGTGGCCATGCCAAGAAACAAATGAACTATAGAAACATCTAGTGGGGAATCAGCATTTCACTGTGCTTGTACTTTAGCAGGGTCTGGTGTCATACCCCCATCAGAAACGATATGGCCAAATAATCTTAGCTTTTATTTTATAGAACTCAAAATTGTCTGCATTCAAAGTCAAACCTGCTTCAGCAAGTAACTGACATGAATTGTTGTTTATCACTTACGATTTAAGTTGGTTGTTTTTCTTCTAATTGTTAAATATATTGTATTAATGTTTTATCAATATTCCATGTTATATTGTGCAGTTTTAGTTAATATGCAATATTATGATGATAGTAGAAGGGTGTCTATTGTTTTTAATGCTGTCCTGCATTACACCAGGCAGCTTCCAGCAATTCTGAAAGCTGTCACAGTTGTATATGTCAATCATACCAGAATATTCCGGAGCAGCTGCAGAAGAGATTCATGAACTCGTTAATAATCCTTTTTCAAGGGGTGGGCCCTGCTACAAAGTGCCACAGGCTGCCTCAAAATAAGTCATACTCCTTGACATTTGTAAGGCTACAGGTGGAACAGGGAATGGGGTCCCACAACTGTACAGTTGGGAAATGATGTCATTTGCTTGCAAGTAACAGCTTTTCATTTTTTTTTGTGTAGTTCTGCAAAACAATATTGTACGCATTCATGACAGGTGGTATGATACATCGAATGATGTCTTGAAACAGTTTGGCAGCAGATAACACAACAAAACATAATCTTTTCTATCGAAATAGACCAACATGTGTAGAACAGGTTGTAATGTACCTGCAATCTTCTTCAAGTTCTAACTGATGAAAACCTATATTTAAATCAAGGCGAGAGAAGACTTTTGCACAATTTAATTGAGTTATCAGGTCAGCAATGTGTGGATCTGGATGTTTTCTCTTTTCTCTTTTCTCTTGTTTGCCTGATGCATGTTAACGCATCTGTGTACAGCTCTTTCACTGTCCTTTTTATGCACTACCACTATGGGAGAAACTGGTGGCATTGCACCAGTTGAATGCTCAATAATGTCATGCTTAAGTAACGCTTCAAGTTCTCCTTCAACAGCTTCTTGCAACTTAAAAACAATGTCTCTATGTCTCTAAGCAACAGGACAGATGTCCTCATTAATATGTAACTTTACTTTCATAGTCTTAAGCTTTCCAAAATCATAAAATAACAAGGGGAATTGACTTACTATTTCGTGGTGAGCATTCAAGTTGTAATTAACTGAAATAAGTCCCATATCCGCGGCTGTGATGAAACTGAGTAGACAGGCATTTGAAGCACATGGATGGGTGCTTGCATTTTAGTTTTCTTGTTTTTCAATGTAGCTACAAATGAAACTTGATTTTTTAAGGGCATTGATGCAGCCCATGTATACACTTTGGTTTTTGATGGCATAAGCTGCGGCAATGGAGATAGTTAATTGTTTTTCTCCTCAGGCATAATTTTTAATGGATGCGCCGTTGTCGATAATGAAAGGGGCCAAACAGCCATTTACTTTCAGTGTAATCTTCGAACAATGTTTGAATGAATTTGGTTCTCCCACATATCGATCTTTTCTTGACTAACATTTTTCTTCACAAGTGGCCAAACCAAAATGGTCACACTTTTGTGAGGTAAACATTGACATGGCACAGACATTTTCATCACTTTCACTTGATACTGACACAGAATTTATGTTTGCCAATGATTTAGATGGTGATCAACTACGTTTACTGTTGATTTGTTTCAACTGATGTCCCCGCTCGACCTTGTGGGTGTGCATCTAATGTTGATTCTGGTACGTTCTGGATGCCTTTTTATCTATGCGCTGTGGCGCACTTACTTTTGTCTTCGCTTTGCAAACCATCACAAATTGGTTCTCCTTCCCACAGCCTTTACATATCTGTCCTAGAGCAGGACATTTACCTTTGTATGGAAACAAAAATTCACATCTAAAACACAACTTCTTTTTGGAGATAGACATCACTTTGTGTCCGTCAGCCTTTTGTTTTGACTTATTTTTCACACTCATTGCTGTTTCATCCTAGGCACCTCTGGCCTCCATGTCATCAGCTTGTCTAACAGCAAGCTCGTCAGCACTGGCAGCCATCGACACTCGCTCCAGACTAAGGGCCCGAATATGAGTTGTACTGGTGGTAAAGGAGTGCAGGATTGGCGGTCCGACCCCCTTATTTCAACCATGGTGGTCGGACTGCCATAGGACAACTGCAACTGCCAGGGATCTGCAATCCCTGGCTGTGGCGTGGCACACTGAGGCCACAATATGTTTTGCGGTGCCACTGTGGCACCGCCAAGCATATTACGAGTTCCCTGACTGCCTCACTTTTCATGGGGGTGATCCCGCCATGAAACGTGTTGCAGTGAGGAAACAAAGGGGGCCCTACAGGGCCTCCTGTTGCCTTAGTGTCATGGGGTGCATGCAGGGGGCCACATGATGTGCCTCCCTGTCTGCATGCACCCCCTTTCCTAAACAGCATGGACTGCACAGTCCACGCCATGCAGGAACGGGATTTGGCACTCCCATTGCGGTGCCTTTTTAATTGACACCGCTGTGGGAATGCCAAAGGAACGCCCTATTTGGTAGTGGGAGCGGGTCGGTGGTGTGGCATCCCACTCCCACACCAACAAATTTATACTCAGACCCTAAGAGTTTCTCTCAGCATTCGTCATCTGGATGAATCTAACAGGAATCAGTCAATAACTCTCAGACCCATAGCTTTGTCATCAACATATTCATTGAACTTACATGTCTGATGAGTGTGTTGAGTCTTTCCACAATTCATCAATGGTTTCACCAACTTTCGGGCATTTTTGGTTGAAGATGTATTGTTCGCAATCAACATTTGCCATTTGATTAAACTTGAGATTCAACCTTTCTTTAATCTGACCGTATGTTACTTTATCCATTTGCTGCATTTTCTTTATGACTTCTTTTGCACCATCAACAGCAAGATTTTTAAGATGCTAGATAATCTTTTTGCTATCAATTGCTTCAAGTGCATCAATAAAATCATCTAATGTCTCTAGCCAAGCAGTCCATCCATCTCCAATATTTTCCTTTTTGATCGTATCAAACGGTGGTGGTGGCTTCAGGAAAGTGGCAGTGTTGTAGCTATTTATGGAAGTGGCTGACGTCGAGGGTGAAGCTCTCTCCGGTTCCTGTGGCTGTTCATCTTGAACCTGTTCATGTGATCAGCCTATAAGGCCTAGGGACATACTGGTCTCTGGATCATCTTCGATGACTTGTGGAAAGAGTGCCTCGGTCTTTGCCTCCATCGGAAAAGCAGCATTTCACTATTTCAAAGATATCGGAGTCTTTGGCGATTGTCGCGCACCTGTAAAACACAACCCCTGTGCTTGTTATGGGTTGTGGCGCCTGGCGTGGAGGTCATACTGGCTCACTTTACTCAGGTTCTGGTGAGTAAATAACTATTTTACTCTTTAGCATCTCTTTGCCCGCTCTTTATCTTCATCACTTTCTAATTGTAACGTTATCTTGCAATTTGTGATTATCAATAGCTGCTCCTTGAAAACCTGGTTGTATCTGCCTTCAGAATTAACGCTCCGGATCACGTATGACTGTATGTTGCATAGTGGCGCTGTACCGTTATGTACGGTCTTACCAGCAGGCTCTCTGTCACCAATATGTAGATTTCTTTGCAATGCTTTTGTTGTTTCTAACTTCTGTATAGTGGCTGGAGTTGTGTTTTGACTCCACATGCATTAAGTGTCAGTTGCATACTTTGACTGCAACACATGTGGAATGCACAAGCAGTTTGCTTGGACCATGGCAAACTCTCTGGGAGAGCACTGTCGATCTTCGTGTTACTCATCCCGGAACTCGCTGCCAGTTGTAGCGTAGTCCCCAGCCTGGGTACCCACCAATGACTATGCCACACATGGAGCTTAGTCTTACACATCTTTATTCATCTGCATGTCACTGTGAACTCACATTCTAAACCAAAATTCAGTGCATTCCACTCTAACACTTGCGTCACAGTTCTATGGATTCCATCAGGAGCCAAAAGGGTTCTATCATTTGTAACTCACAAGAACCTACAGCGAGCTGCTCATTCCCTCTCTTTGTGTGAATCCACTATTATTCCTTTTTTCAAAAAGGGAAACCATTATAACCCAGCATGTTACCATCAGAAATTACTCCTGGATGCCTTTTTTTAATTGCATGCCAAAATGTTACTGATTTTTGTCCATGAGTTGCTCTAGAGCAGAGAGTAGTCCACA
This sequence comes from Triturus cristatus, assembly GCF_964204655.1. Classification (NCBI taxonomy): domain Eukaryota; kingdom Metazoa; phylum Chordata; class Amphibia; order Caudata; family Salamandridae; genus Triturus; species Triturus cristatus. The sequence goes on from NC_140586.1 coordinate 749,679,027, forward strand.
TGACTGACCTGGGCTTTAGGGAAGGTATGAAAATGTTGGTGTAGGGTTTCTATCTATTGTACAAAGAATGTCTTCCTAAAGCATGGCATACTTTATCTGGTATTTATCAATCAGCTGAAATCTTTTGACTCCAATGATTCATTCATCGATCAGCTGCAAGCTTTTGATGCCATAGAGTCATTATTGGATCAGCGGCAAGCCTTTGAATCCATAGATCCATTCATTGATCAGCTGCAAGCATTTGCCTCCATAGATCCATTCATTGATCAGCTGCAAGCCTTTCACTCCATTGAGCCATTCATCAATCAGCGGCAAGCCTTCGACTCCAGTTGTGGGTGACACTGTAGGAGCTAGGCCTGAATCCATTGTTCCTGGGAGCTATAACAGCTCTAAATGATAAAAAGTAAAGGGGACAGATGTCCGATCTTTTGCTCATCCAGCACAGTGTCTGCAAGAATTTGTGTTGGACCAGCTTTTCTTCTGTCTGGATATTAACACTCTTGAAGTGACTGTGATAGTCTATTCTCCATGTTCTTTCTGTGATGGGTAAATGCGTCCCTATAGCTCCTAGTCTTCTGTTTCCCGACTATGATGTGCTCCTCACCAGACCCCCAAGGGCTCTGAGGTTCACGATGCCTGCCTTCAAAGTGTACCTCTCCAGGAAAATCCCTGTCATTAATGTTGGTAAATCAGAATTAAGTTTGATGAACCCTGGGCAGTTGGACGTAAATTTTGCTCTGCCTACTGGAACCCTTGAAAAAGTTGAGGCCTTTCAGTACCTATGGGTTTCCCTCTCTCGACACACAGTGAAGGGTGAAACACTCCGATAAGGTTTACATTGCACTTAACTAAACAGCAAAGGGTGTGTTTGACTTTTAAATATGTATTGTCTTTTGTATCCTAGACATGGGCGGTCTAGGAGGCCAAGCCATTCGCAAAGGTAAACACGGCAGAGCTGTGGGAAAGCTTCACAGGCTCTGCAAAACAGAAAGGACGCTCATGCTCAGTGTGTGGCTGTTCTTCAGTCGACCTCTATGATCATTTTCAAGGTCCAATTAGGAATTATCTCCATCACAAAAGACCTTGCAGCAAGTCCTGGCCAAATACCTGGTGGAATGACCTTGGCCTCTTTTACAGAAGTAAAGTGCTCCAAGTAGAAAAGGAAGAGTATGCATCCAGTTTTCCCTTTATTGAAGTGCTTCTTGGCTCTAGGGGGCACTGTGCCCTGTGGAAGTCACCATAGTCTGCCAGTCAGGGAGATGGGCAAGGAGGCACCAAGAGGTTTAACCCTGAGGAGAGTGGGAAGCTAGTTGTACTCAGCATCTGGCCTATGTTGAGCAGAAGCCTTCATTCGGTTATAAAATGTCTCTACTTGCCCTTTTATTCTGGTCAGATTACTGTGACTCCCGGGACCAGGATATGGAACAGGAAGTCAATGGAAGAGTCCATATGTTTGGCCTCCTCTGTAGATGATGTGACTGCTGTGCTTTTTTCCATTCTACCCCCTGGTAGGTCGGTGTAAGAACTCTTGGTTTTAACCACTTTTAATGGGTAGTGTTATCTGGCCTGGTATGTATTCTGTGCAGTTTATCCACTCCACAACCACTCTGTAGTTTTCTTTCAATTTCTGGCTGTAGTTTGGCAGCGGCAAGAAGTATGATTTAAAAAGTGCCAGGTTTTTTGTAATCCTGGGCATAGTACTACACTGCACTCACAGAGCATGTGTAGTTTGTATTACGCAAAATGCAAGTAGCACAGTGCAAACACTGTGCTACAACACATAGTGCAGCAGCAATATCAACAATACCAACCAATGCTTTAATAAAGCAATTTTACATGCTAAAAAACATATAACCACTTCACAAAAGTGAACTGTGAATGAAAATGTTAGGCAATGAGAGAGGTGATGATTTTGGGTTCCCCCCTAACCTAGGGGGAGACTCAAGCAGATGCCTTGAACACAAAGAACATATCATGCTGGTGAACGATTCAGTGGTGGTCCCTTCCTCCTAAGACCACCCCAAGCACAGTTATGGGCAAAAATACAATCCCAACCAAAGGCCCTGCAAAGCATTATGGGACGAGATTAGCAGTGGGCAGTGAATATTATAGTATCCAATATCAAAATAATTCTAGAAAGAGCTGCAGTTCAACTAGTTGTTACTAGATGTCCCTCACGAGTCAAATGCAAAAGCATTGAAATTATTATTACATCAAGCTGCAGTTCAACTAGTCGTTACTAGATGTCCCTCACAAGTCAAATGCAAAAGCATTGAAACCCTTTGGTTGGGATTGTATTTTTGCCAATAACTGTGCTTGGGGTGGTCCTAAGAGGATGGAACCACCACTGAATTGTTCAAGAAGATGTGCTTTTTGTTTTCAAGGCATCCACTTGGTTCTCTCCCTAGGTTAGGGAGGATCCCAAAATCATCACCTCTCTCACTGCTTGCTAAATTATCATTTTCACTTTTGTGAAACGACTATGTGCATTTTAGCATATAAAGACAGATATGAATTTAATCATAACTAGCACTATGTAAGATACTGTTTGCAGTTATTGTGCAGAGCAGCCAAGCACACAGTACTAACAGCTATGCACTATGCAGTTTGTGTAGCTGAGCGTAGCTCAAAATGTACTTAGCGTAGCTACATGTAATGCTACTATGCAAACTACGCCCAGAGTTAGTTTTTTCACCGCTGTTTTGTCATTGATATGTTTACTGGATTGTTGTTTAGCACTTATGATTTAAGTTGATTGCTTTTCTTCTAATTGTTAAATATATTTTATTAACGTTTTATCAATATTCTGTGTTGTATTGTGCAGTTTTAGGTAATATGCAATTTTATGATGAAAGTAGAAGGATGTCAATTGTTATTAATGCTGTCCTGAATTACACCAGGCAGCTTCCAGCAAGTCTGAAAGTTGTCAAAGTTGTATATGTCAATCATACAAGAACATTCCAGAGCAGCTGCAGAAGACATTCATGAACTAGTTAATGATCCTTTTTCAAGGGGTGGGCCCTTCTACAAAGTGCCACAGGCTACCTCAAAATAAGTCATACTCCTTGACATTCGTAAGGCTACAGGTGGAAGAAGGAATGAGGTCCCACGACTGCACAGTTGGGAAATGATGCAATATGCTTGTAGGTACACAACTATGAAGGTGTATGGAGAATATGAGATGGACTTGGATAAATGTATGTCTTTTTTAACAGTCCTGTGTTGTACTCATCCATATTTTTCTGGTCATCTTGGTATTTATTCTGTCTAGTGTCTGAAAATTAAGTCACTTAATCGAGAAATGTACACTCACAATTGGTACCTGTTGGGTTTTAGAACTACAAGCAGCAATGTGTATATGTGTATGTGATACTAGTTAACAATGTAGTATAAATTTCTTTGAATACCCATACCTACTTAAGGGCATCCTTGCTCTTTTAACTTCCCTTGCTGTCAATTTGCACACAAATGCTGGCCATAAAGTTATGACTGACACCATGGAGTGCCACTCAAAAGAAGACCTAGTTTCTGTATTTTCGTTTGTTTAAGAATAAACAGAGTTATAAAAACACATTTAGCCAGATGTACAAACTGCATTTTGTAGTACGAAGAGTAGTATTACAGCAGTACTACTAGTAACGTACTTCAAAATGCAATTCATTAATCTACAGCCGGGGACCTCCACGTCCGACTCTCCTGTTTTCTGGATGGAGATAACTGACAGACTGGCAGAGACCACCATACATGTAGCTTGCATTTTAATAGTAAATGTGGGGCTCACCAGTCAAGAGGTTGGAAAATCGGGAATCTTTACTTCTAAATGGTAGAGGCATGGGCACATTTACAGAGGGGTTTACAAACTACACGTTCAAAGTTGATTCAGTCCTAAAGGTGTCAAAACAGGTATAAATGTACTGAAGTAAGTCAAGCACCAAATATGGGCACCTATAGGTACTACAACATACTCTCATAAATAGCAAGCATTGGCAGAGCCAATAGACCTGGTGTCATCCGCAAGCCTTTGGGCAATTCTCGCTTTGCTTTGTCACAGCTTTTGCAAGACTTTAATGTTTGGGAAACTGGCTGGAGTTTCTCAATCTAAAAAAAACATGGACTTAGGATGCCGCAACTCAGAGAAGTCAGCCAGTGGCTGAAGTGGGGTGACAGTTGCCCCGTGATTCATGCTAGAGTGGGTTGGAGAAAAATGGGAATGATACAACCAAAGATAAATGGATGAAGTTGGCTGAAAACCCCTATAAAAAATTATGTCATACACATAATTTTAGTAAAATCACAAAGAGTTTGATACCACATATTGAAAAAAAAGCCACTCCGTGCGCCATTGGCTGTCAGCCGTTTGCCTTTGAGAAAGAAAGACAGAACAAAAAAAGGCAGAAGGAAAGCAGTAAGTAAAGAAAGAAGGAAAGCAAGAAATAAGGAAATAAAGAAAGAATGAATTAAAGAAGGAAAGACAGAAGGTAAGAAAGAAGGCAAGTAAGGAAACAAGAAGGAAATAAAAGAAGGGAGTAAAGAAAGCTGGAAGCCAAGAAAGAAGGAAAGAAAGAAGGCAAGAAAGAAAGAGGGATAGAAAGACAGACAAAAAGAAGGAAATTAGGATAGAAAGCAAGAAAGAGGGAAAGAAGGAATGAAAGCAAGAAAGAGGAAAGAAGCAAAGAAAGAAAGAAGGCAAGAGAGAAAGACATCAAGAACAAAGGAAAGAAAGAAGGCAAGAGAAAAAGAAAACAGGAAAGAAGAAGTGAAATAAAAATGAAAGCAAGAAAGAAGAGATGGAAGAATAAAAGAAAAAAGGAAAGCAAGAAAGATAGAAAGATAGAAACAAAGAAAAAAGGTAGGTGAAATAAAAGAAGAAAGGAAAACAAGAAAGGAAAGAAGGAATGAAAGAATAAAAAAGAAAAGAAAGAATGAAGGAAGGAACACAAAGGACTAAGAGAATGAAATACACAAGGAAAGAAAGAATGAAAGAATGAAAACACAACAGAAAGCAAGAAAGAAGGAAACAAGGAATAAAAGAATAAAAGAAAAGGGAAAGAAAGAAGGAACAAAGGACTGAACGAATGGAAGGTAAGAAAGAAGGGAAGAAGGAATAAAATGGAAAGGAAAAATTACAGAAAAAAGAAGGAGAGAAGAAGCATAAAAATGAAAGCAAAGAAAAAAGGAAAGAGAAAGACAGATGAATGAAAGAATAAAAAAAGCAAGAAAGAAGGTAAGAAAGAAAGAAACAAACAAACAAAGAGGGGAAAGAAAGAAAGAAAGAAAGAAAGAAAGAAAGAAAGAAAGAAAGAAAGAATGCAATAAATAATATGTGCTAAAAATGCTGAAAATTAAACCCGAGGAAGGCTAGTTTTCTTTCTGGGCAAAGTTTATTAAAGCACTTTTGGTGAAATTGAGTCAAGAATAAATGTGTTCAGAAGAATTGTTTGCTTATAAATTCACTTGTATATTTTTGAAGCTTTCGATAACTTAATATGGAACAGTTTGAAATGGACACAATCTGTTATGCTGCGAAATACCAAAGTCAGAAAAGGACACTCCAAAAGGAGTTTACAACTGCATTGCCAGTAGACAGGAACTGATAAAGCGTTGAATGTGGCCTGTGCTCACAACTGGTAAAGCGCCCTGCTTTCTCATCTGGCTCTAAGCACAGAGGCAACATCAAAGTAATAAATAAAATAAAAAAATTGGCACAGAAGGGAACTAACTTGTGTGTGAATGTGCTTCTTGTGAAAGAGCAAAATGCAGTTTCCAGAAAGTGTAGTGATCCAATGGCTGAAGTGGGCTGATCCCCTGCAGCATGCAGCATATTGTAGTGTGCGGAAGCAAAACTTAAATGACACACCAACAGACCAATAGATGATGAAACCTGGCTGAAAGCCCCTTTAAATAACTATAGAGTACATATATAGGTTTTTCAAATGTCTTAGGTACAGTGAGGCCTAAAAATGAAGGCACTGATATAAAATAACATTCCACAGAAACTAATGTTAAATAAATTAAAAATACGTTTACATTTAATTCACTGGAAAAAACAAAGGTCAAAGTGATGTTATAGTTAGGTGAAAATGGCAGCAAAAAGTAACATTTTAAACAAAAGAAACACTGAAATTCAACAGATGCAATTAATTGAAGTAACTATAAGTCGCACACCCACCATGCACAGTTTTGTCATCAATGATGTCATTTCAGATGTTGTAACGATGCTGTCAATGATGTCATAGAGTATGTCATGAGTGATGTAATATGTGAGGTCATAAGCTGAGTAAACAGATGTGGAAAGGGGAAGCTGTACTTATGCAGAAATCTCGCTCTTTAACTATTTTAGACACTTAAAACACATCATGCCTCAAATTACTAAAAACCCACACCTCCCCTCACATTTTAACCATGTGGTTTCATAATTCCAATAACATCACAATGCTCATTAACTTCAGCCTGCTGTTCAGGAAAATCTTTAAATTTAACAGCTCATATTCCAACAAAATGGTGCTCAGGAGTGCCCCACTATTGTTTTGAATACAAAATGTTAACGCTCTAGTTGCTCAAAGGAACTTGGAAAATGGCTTCAGGTAAGCCCCGGTTTATCATAAGCACAGAATGGTAGTGCTCTTTGGGCCAAATGTATAAAGGCCTTTTGCTTTTGCAAAAGATCCAATTCGCACAATCAGGCCATTTGCAATCGCAAAAAGGCTTTTTGTTTTGGATGAAATCCAGATTGCAATTCGGTAACATGTTGCCGAATTGCTATTTGAGTTTGCCACCAAATACCAATTTGGTATTTGACAATGGCATGTTTAGGTAGTTCCTTTGAAATACAGAAATCAGAATGGTATGTATTAATGTTTTGCGACCGACATCCGGTCACAAAACATCTTGTTCCATATTTATCAAGGGGTCACACGGCTTTTGCACCATCCAACATAGTAAAAAAGCACCGCAGCCCATAAGATGTGTTTTAGAAAGCCGTGCAATGCCCCTTTGCATGGTCCTGAGTGGCTTGATAAATACAGAGCAATGCAATGCAGTGCAAATCATGCATTGCATTACTCTGGCCGAAGGAGGTATTCCAGGGGGAGGACATGGGTGTTCCCACACAACACCCATGGATTTTGGTGCATTCCAAGATTTACCATTACTGGCAAACCTGGGACTGCGCCAAAATGCTACGCCTTCACAGGGTAGGCGTAATGAGGAGAAATATGTTTATTTATTCTCATTTTTTCATCTTTTTATGTGTGCTGCAGAATACAGCACACATAGAAAATGGAAAATTCCTCAGGGAATTGTCTTTGTGCAGGAAGATGTCCCTTCCTGCACAAAAACAATTGTGCTTACAATGCAGGAATCCTTGCACCGTGGTGCAAGGGGGGGTATGTTGGTGCTAGAGAGCACATTGTGCCTGACAGGAATGTCCTGTATATTGTTAAATACGGCATATTCCTTCCCTTTCCTATCATTCAGTGCAGCACAGCAAAGTGACTTGCAGTGCTGGGTTATATTTTTATAACTATTCCTCTAATCCTTTACCCTCTACAAACATTTAGTGGTAACCCATTCGCAAACAGGAAGGGGTCCCGATGGGAATACTTCTCTTCTGTGAATTTTGACAAAACATGTTTTAAGAGTAGGCAGTTGTCCAATAGACCACTGCTTACTATTAATAAATGTTGATTACGCCCTTTTTGTTTTTTAAAATAAAAAAAAGCATCCTGCTTTGCTTTCAGGAAAATAAGTTGCATTTACAAAAATACTTGATTTAAAAGGAATCACAGACATGGTGGTCTGCTGACCTCAGCAAGCCACAATCCCGATGATGACTTCAATTCATATTCGGTCACAATTTGAGACTTATGTCACTAACATTCATGAGGTATGTCAAATCGCAACCCTCTAGAAATCATTTTTTGTGAACTGACCTATTAGTACATAGGTCGGTTTGCAAAATAGCACACTGGTTGCAAAAATACTGGTCTCTCATTGCAACCAGTATTTTGTCACCAATGCTTCATACATCTGGCCCTGGGAATTAGAACTCTGTGGAAAGCTGTAGGGGAACACTGAAGAATTGAGAGACAGGTTCCTACTCCTGTTGGGAGTGCATGTTTTGCTCAGAATATCAGACTTTGGGCCAGATTTATATATTGACGGATGGACCTCCATTTCGCCATTGAGATGTAAATAATTACTCCATCCTCATGACAGAGGGACTGCTACATGTCCACCCATACTGATTGAGTGGGCGAACATGTTGCCATTTCTCCTATAGCCCTTACTCTGTCGGGCCATTTGAGAGCCTTGGCTATGGTGGTAACAGAGTAGCCAAACGTATGGTCTCCCCACAATTACTTTGGGCAGGTGAACCATTTTGTTAGTGGTGAGTATGATCTGTCGCCGTTGCAATGGAGTATGCACACTGCCAACACATAAATCGGGCCCTTTATTCCCACATGGCTGAGGACGATAGTGTGAACTTATAGAAAATGTGCTCTCATTTTAGCTTCTGGAGCACAACAGAAAATCATGAAATAAAACAGCATACTTTCGCACATGGTTCATCAGATCACAGCAGAGAATAAGTACTTTTCACATGGGAAAGAAATTAAAAAGATGCCTGTGCCTGTCATTAAAAATAAACATATTTATTAAAATAGATTACATTTTTACACGTGTATTCAATAAAAACAAATATATTTGAACTAATTAAACACATACGTTCATCAAAATCTACTACATATTAAATAAAAATGCTATTGAGGCATGTATTTTTTAATTATTGTTTAAAAATGCATCCATAAATTTAGATAACATATTTAAGTGTCTGTATTAATTAATACACATTTAATCTGAAAAGTGTATGTGGTAGAGCATTATATTGTATTAGCTCTAGGTGATTAATAAATATTTGACCTTATATTGCATGTATTTTATACATTAGAATGTTGTAATATTTTTCAAAAGACTATTAAGTTTTAAATAATGTTCCCTATACATTCCCAAAGTGAGAGCTCCCCCTTAATGGTCAAAAAAGTTAAACGGGAAAAGGGATATGGGAAAGATTACTACTAGTAGCTTTACCCTTGTAAATTCTGTAATAGGCGACTTCGCCTGCTGATTTGAGAGGGTGTAGACATGTAAGACCACACTTAGGTGTAACTCTCCGCTCCGAAACTGTTAATATTAAACAAGCTGTCTCCGTGGAGCCGACGGGGGATGGAAAGTGAAAGCATGCGATGCGCTTGTGAGCGCGCGGTGGGAGCCAGAGACGAGACGCTATGCGGGCGCGCCGGTGGGAGCGTGTGAAGCAGAGGAGACACCCTGCATGTGCACATCGGATGTCCGTGCACGCACATGGTTTGTCTCCCTTCGCTAGGAAAAGCCACAACAATAGAGTCTCGCCAAGCAAAGCAGCTGCGCTGCATTCGCTAGGTGAGACCTAAAAAGGGGAGAGTTACACCTAGGCGTAGTAGTAAATATAAACATAAGTAAATATTGCATTTGTAATTTGTGTAAAGTAAATTTATTTACTTTTGTGAATTGGGATCAAAATGTTAATTCTCTATTAGTGTACACAACCTAATAAAATGAAAAAATGTGAGCTTAAATTATGATTAATTTTGGTTTGGAGGTTGAACCAAGAGTCTCATTCCAAATGGTGGAGGTAAAGTACATATGTCATCCCTCAGTAGGAATTGTCGATACTCCAATTTTCTTAATTTGTGGATGCAACATTCAATCGAATGCATTTGATCGCACCCTTAAAGGTTTCACCACCAAGAATAGGGAATAACACAGAGTAGGTTTTTGTATACCAATTACCATTAGATGCCCTGCAGTATCCTAGCCCAAAACTAAGGGTGCTTCAATAATCAGTAGGACACAGTTGGAGCATTTTGCCATTCAAAAGATGGGAGATTCAGTACCTGAGACATCAAAAACTGTTAAAAACCATGGGGCAGATTTACAATAACTGGCGCATCCCTGCATATCAGCAGGGATGCGCCAGTTATTGTGCGTCACGGCTCCGCCGCCATGGATGCGCCGCATTTACAATGCGGCGCACCATGGGGCAAAAATGGACAGATGCGTGACGCATCTGTGACGTAAAGGAAGCGCATTGCTGGAGTTGCGTCGCAAGCGCGACGCAGCTCCAGCAAGGCTCCAGGGTGCCCTATCTCTGAAATGCTGCGTCAATCCTTACGCCTGCTTCAAGCAGGCGCAGGGTTTTGACGCAGCATGGGCTCAAAAGTGACTGAGTGAAATCTTGTAGATTTCACTCAGCCACTTTTAGGAGGCGTTCCTGCGACGGAACGCCCCCCCCTGCGCAGGAACGCCTTCTCCTGGCGCAGGGCTTTACAACGTGATGCATCTCCCAGATGCGTCACGTTGTAAATACCCCGCAGCATGGCGCTGGTTTTGCCCCGCCGCTGCGTCACAAAAGTGATGTAACGGCAGCGTAAAAGAGGCGCAAGGGGCTTGTAAATCTGCCCCCATATATAGAGACTTCAATAACCGTTAAAAACGGAATAAAGGCAGTGCAGAGGCTGAGAGAGAATGGGACTGCTGCATGGGGGTGGGGGCAGTGATGAGTGAAACAGTGAAGGCAAAAGTGTTGGTAGGACACTGATTTACAGAACAAGTGCTTTGAAGTGCATTCGTCTTTTATGGGTTTCATGCTGACTAGTGTTGTTTGTAACTCAGACAATCTTGGTTTGATAGTCAGCAGCGCTTTGCATACTGAGAATTATAAACCCAAATTTGCAAAGTTGAAAGCAAAACTACAAGTGCCAGAATGGCTAAAAACCTGACAGTGCTGGTTTAACGTGGAACGTTTGCCAGCTATATCTTTTTTTAAATTACCTATTTCGTATTTACTTTTTGTATGTTCCGCTTCAATTGTGTGTTTTTTGTAAGTCTGGGATATTATTATTAAACAGCCCTGTCATACGGAGTGTATCGATTTTATGAAGCGATATTTACGGGGTACATACAAGCTTATAGTTTCCACATAACGAGATAATGAATTTCCAAACGGTTGGAGACAGTGGAGAATCAGCACAGATAAATATAAAACATCTTCCAGGTGGGACTCGGTGAAACGCCACGCGGCACTGGGCTTTTTGGCACGGTTACTTCTCCCAGAGGAGAGCCGGGCCCCGGCAGGCGAGGTCTGCCACCGTCCCCGGCGCCCATCTCCACCCCCTCCTCGGCTGCTGTCTGACTGGGCACCTGCGCCACGCCATCAGCCGGCGAGTGAGCGAGCAGCTGTGACAGATGGGGCGGGGGTGGCAGCGGGACTCACTTCGCTGTGCCATTATCGTTACCACACACAAGAGCGCCCTGTCGTTTCGCTTTCTACCTCCAGAAAGCGTGAAGATTGTTGTTTTATGCTGGTTGAAATGCGGAGTGTGTATGCAGACAACCTCAAGCAGAATGTGTTTGTTTCTAAGCACTGTGAATGCCAGACGTCCTTTCCCCTGCTTGTATTAGGGCCCATCATGCCCATGTTATGCACTGACCGAATAAATCATAGAAATAAAAACAATATTTCATGTCAACACACGTTGGAAACAAAAATCTGTTATGTTGACGCTTAACATTTCAGGACCAGGATCCAAATGGCGAAGGTGTTTTTGAACTTGTAAAAGCTGCGATTCACATAATGACTGGGTTTACAACAGCAACATTGTATTATATTGTATTGCAACATTCATATAACGTTTACGACCCTACGTGGGCCGCTAAAAATGCCTTTTACTATTGTAAAAAAAATACATTTTACAAGCGGGAAAAGTTGTTCTGACTTATAAAATAGGTTTGGTGTCCCAGAGGGTAAGGTGTGGTGCAACGGCCAGAGCGGCTGACTCCAGAGCTCGGGGGCTCACGGTTCGATCGCCACCGGCAGCTCAGCTCAGCACCATGTGACTCTGGGCAATAGCTCACTTCGGGGCTTATTTACATGCCCCTCGCGTCACTTCTCCCAAGTTAAAAGTGATGCAAAAGTGGCGCAAGGGGCTTGTAAATCTGCCCCTTAATCTCCCAGACGACCCCCGCACCTTGAAACCCTTAAGGTGTTGGATATGTTTGCACTTTACAAATATGAACTATTATTATTACACCGGATCATAATTTGGAAGGGCCTGAAAGGCATGTTCCTTCCAAACTGTGACTCGTGATGGTATGTGTCAATGGGTGGTGACCGCATTTCCAGGCAAAAACCACCCACCAGTTAGCAACTCTTTAAAGGAGGCGGTAACTGACTAATTGAAAGGGGGTCCCTCTCATGTTGGCAGACTTATAGGATTATAGGCAGTGCTCCAGGGAACTACTGTCTGCTTTCTGATGTTTTTCTAAATTGATTTTTTAGGAGTTGTGGCTGCTTTGAAAAGATTTCATTTGGAAATGCAAACATGGAGGTGCCTTCTACATCAGACACTTCATGTAGAAGAGCTAATAGGGCCAAGTCCGTAAAACGTTGTAGGCTGGTGCCACCCAGTGTAAGCCAGATATTGAGCAAATATGTGTCTAGGTGGTTGCAGGACCATAAGAAATGGTCACATTCTGGCTCTTCGCATCTCCAACATTTGTCGTCTGGTGTGAGCCGTGTTTTCTGCAATTTATAGGACGACCAGTACCAGTTGTTGAGTACTTTGAAGTACTTGTACTTTAGCAACACAAAATGATGGACAGAATGTCATACCTGCCAACTTGAAGAACAATCTCACTGTGTGAGGTGGGGCCTTGAAGGGGGAGGGGCTTCTTGTCGAGAAGTACTTACAAGGCAATTTTGAACCCCAGCCCACCTCGCTATCGACCCCCCTGCCCACCGGAAAAAAAGTTTGCTGAGGCTGGTGCGGAAGTCCTGGGGTATTTTCACACCCCTTAATGGATGTTGGCAGTTCAAATAATCGGATGGAAAACCGATATTTACCATGGTTTTAAGCTTATTTTCTCTGTCACCATGTGATATCCGCTCCTCACCGGGTGACTGTGTGATGGGAGCCGATATTGTGTGTCACAGAGTGGCATTGTGTGAGTTGGCAGGTATGGAATGCTGAACATTGTCAAATATTCACCTCCAGTCACAGATCTGGGTTAGCTGAGGGTGAATGCTTACATTCAGTCAATCAAATGTTCTTTTTTACCTTGTACTTTAGCCTGGTCTACCTCAGGGCATGATCGTGGTGTTCCATAAGAGCCAACCGGGCCTCGTCTGTGTAATCTGTAGGTAGTCCTGCCTACCAGTATGGTTTATTGTTTTGTTTTGTTGTGGTCGAGTACTGAGTATTAATGAGAATCTGGTGTATGTTGGATTCTGTGCCACTAGACACCCCCCCCCCCCTCCACACCAGGAAGTATCTCTGGATCGGGGACTTGGGTAGAAGTATGGGTCTCACTTCCAGTCTACTTTTCAAGCATCGTTGGATTTGGAGGAAGCACCAGTACTGAGAGCCTTGCAGTGCATGTTCTGAGCAAAGTGCTTCGAAAGATTTGTGTCTCCATCAAACAGGACTCCTACGGTGCCATTACCACAGGCAATCCATGGCTTTACACATTCTTAAATGGCACCAAAGCAATTAGTTGTAGACATGTCCAGGAGAGTCAGGGGTTGTTCAGAGAAATGCGAAGCACTTACGGTACCACACATAGGGCCATTTGTAGGTAGCATAACATTTACCGATTCATAAATACCGAATTTTACCGATTCGGTATTTATGAATCGGTAAATAGTATGTAGGTAATTAATCGGTAATCATTACCAATTCGGTAAATATCGGTATTTATGAATCGGTATTTACCGAATCGGTAATAATGCATCCCTTCCCATTGATGCCTATGGGCCTGGAGGCCCATAGGAATGAATGGGAAGCCAGTTACTATTACCGATTCGGTAAATACCGAATCGGTAATTGGGGAGGCATTATCATGGGTGGCAGGGTGGCACATTGACACCCTGTTGCACCCCTGATTCGTGCATGTGTGCACATGTGGCGCACATACATGCCCTAAGGGCATGTATGTCTGCCACATGGCACTTCACAAATTGCACAAAAATGCTTTTTTAAAGGTATTCGTCATTTACCATCAACTTGTAGTTGGTGGTAAATAACAAATCCAGACACCAATTATGCACTCACTTGAGTGCCCCCTACATAGCATTTCTGGATTCGGTATTTACCGAATCGGTATTTTACAGATTTCTTAAAATTCCGATTCGGTAAATACCGAATCCAGAAATCAGCCACCTACATCTCAAGTGCCTCAATACCGGTCGGTAACAGGATATTTACCGATTTTCGGCCGTTACCGACCAGTATTTGGCTTCCTACATATGGCCCATAGAGCGGTAACAACGGATAGACAGAGCTGCAACACAGATTTTTGAGGAAAATGCAGATTGTCTTGTTCTCTGCACATTTCTTAGTTCCCCATACATTATTACCTTTTTGCTATTTTTCTGCAGATTGCTGACATTTTGGAAATTACCGTTAAAAAGGTTAATCTCTGCCAAAAGGTTCGACCAAGGCCTGCAGAAATATATTTTGAAAAAAGAGAAATGACTGGGTCTAAAGAGTTAGATCCACAGTGGCAGATAGTAGCATACACTGACAAAAGAGCAGCCCCGACTGAGGTCTTCATTAGGCTTAGTAGCAGCTCAGTTTGGTTACCTGCTAGGCTGAGTATTAGGTATCTGCATTGTAAGTCTTTACAGGGAAGCCCCCAGACCAGGTCACCTACCAGGTCTCCTATCCCTGGAATGGTGCAAGAATACCTGAGCTTTTGGGTGTACAAACATGCAATGGGATGGGGAAAGGTGTTTGAGGGTGCCGATAGCCTGACTTCAGGACATAAAAAGGCTTCTGAGACATATATGTGGGTTGGATGGGAGGTACAAGGGGATAGGATCCTTTCACCGGAAATGACAATGGACAGCTGAAGAGAGAGGTGATGGAGCAGGGCAAGGACTAGACTTGTTTTAATTACCTTGTTTTCAAACCATTCAGGTTTGTTAAAAATAAGTGCATTGATTGAAGCTTGATAAGGATCACTCTTTATGGTCGCTGATGCCACTGATTTATATTGTTGTATTATCCTTAACTCTGATCGATATATAACACGGTCATGTTCTTACTCCAACTGGTTATACTATGCCAACCCATACAAACCCTCTTATCACTGTTTGGAACCTGTTCTCACGTCTTGTAAAGCGCTCTGATGCGCTCAGGTCTAGCTAGCACTATAAAAAAACTCTCTCAAATAATAATAAATAATTATAATAATCTACTTTTCATTATTGTTGACATTGGTTTAAAAAACATTAATATGATTTTTCATGGTTGTTTATGCATATTTGATCTTACATGTAAGCATTTCAGTAACGTTTTTTACATATTTTCACAGATTGGATCTGCCTCAAGTCATAACTTTGCAGGTAGTACCTTACACATGTATACTACTGATTTCTCTAAAATAACTGTGGTTCTAAACTTGCACTTAGATAGCGCAGCTGGAAGCGCTGCACTATGGGTGAGGAAGTCCTAAGAGTCCACTTATTTTCAAAGGACGGGAGGCAGAAGGAAATACGTATGGAAAAAATTATACCCATGTAAAGACAAAAGTGAATCATGAGGTTATTTGTGGAATTTCAGATATTTCTAGCTCCCTGCTAATTTTCATTTGACCATTGTGGTAACAGTGCCACACCAATTAGCAGTAGTGGCTGCTACCGGACCCGGGTGGTGGAGGGGTTATGAAAAAAGAAAAAAAAACACTTACCTGATAACAGTCGCCCGCCGCCTCTACTCCGTCCTTTTCTTACTGTCTCTGGTCCGGCAGCAGGAAGCAGCAGGGAGCAGCAGGCTCCCAGGCTCCTGTGAGCCAATCACAATGCTGCAATGCAGTGTTGTGATTGGTCTGAGCGCTGTGGATCGGCGCTCAGACGGGAAATGGGAGGCCCGGCATGTTCCTCACCAGGCTGTGCATTATAGCCTGGTGGGGAAGATGCAAAGTGAGCATGACTGTTTGGCCATCCCAAGAGGGCCGGCCAAGCAGTCGTGTGCACTTAGGGAGTGCAAACCACTCCTCCTCTTGCTCTGGTCAGCCCCGCCAGGCCCGAGAGCCACTGACTGAATAGGAAAACTAAAATGATTAATAACAAAACCTTATTATCATTTTATTTTTCCTTCTGAGCAGGGGGGGCGACGCTCCTCCACCTTAGCGGAGGAGCCACCACTGCCAGTTTGTCCTTCCAAATCCAGTATCAGCTGTTAGTGCACAACTCCCTGGGTCAACCATCGTAAAGACCTAAAACAAAGGCTTAAAATAAAACAAGAGAGGCACTCCCTAATATTGTCTTGTCTCACATTCCATATTGCTTTCTGAATCAAATTCTTATGGTTGGATCTTGGTAAGAGTCTTTTCAATTAATACAGTTCAATTCAACAACACCATCCGTTATCCTTTAGAACATTTCTTTATTAGTTTCTGCAAAAATATCAATATCGTCACAGCCATTGCACTTCTTCCCATTAGATAGAACTTCTTTACGGCCATTAATTGATATAAAATCACTAAATTAAAACCTAATTACAAAACTCGAATATTTTATAAAGATTGCAAATGCCTCAGCACAGGAAAAATGAGACACAGACATCTGCATATTGTTTGACATATTAGTGTAATGTGTGCCTGAAATTCGAAAATATTAAAAAGCTTAGAGTGCTAGAATTAGGATCAAACAATTGCCAATACTGCAGTCAGTGCATATAAGTCCTAGTTTATAATTCCAAAGTGAAAGGGAGAAATTCACACATAAAGCACTCCTTTTTATAACGTTCTATCATTTAAAGAAGTCTTAAAAAGCATACCGCAATTAAATTTCGTCTGTCTCTTTGTATATCCCAATGCATTGAGTACATCGCAAGATCCTCGTTTTCATCTACAGTTTAATATATGGGACTCCTTCAAGGGTTACATTTTGAACCTTAGAACAAACAATAAAGGGTACTCCAAAAATGAAGTATTTAAGACCTATAGTCGGTTTGTTATTGCTTTATGGCCCAAGTGTAGTGTATCCCAGAGTGTGGATCTTGCAGCAATAGTGTGTGTCAAAAAGAGGAATTGTGTCACTTTGTAGCACATGAGTGCTGTACAAGGAGTGATTGGAAAGAGCAACACACCTATTTGCTAGTTTCCAAGAGGGTGTGTCTCCTGTGACTGAAACAGACATTACAAAGTAGTGTTTACAAACCATTAGCTGTAGCATAACCATGGTTAACTGTTGTAAATGGGTTATGTCGACTCAAATGACGATTTACATGGAAAATTATATATAGTTGGTCCATACCCTTTGAAAATACCTTAACTAAAACCTCTTTCAGCAATACAGAAGAAGATGAAATACCACAGTATCCTGCCGTAGATAGATCTGTATGTGGTGTATAGAGTTGGCATATGTGTGTGGACAAAATGGCTCATGGTCAAGATTCACAGCAGATATTTACAGAAAAATAAAGTAGCCAACAGAAGCTTAGATTTATGACCTGTATAGGTTAATAACAAAAATTAAGGAACTCAGAGGATTCCAATTCATGCTTTGCGTTACACCGTAATCCAGCTCATAAGCAAACACAAAGAAAACTCATAGGGGTATATTCACAAGAACGTGTGCTAAACATCACCAAAAAATGCTAACGCAACTTTACACATCGCAGCCTATCACGAGAAGATAACCGGGAGTCAACGTGGAATTCACAACATGGCGGTACCATGCGATAGTCCACCGAAAACGCGGCCAATGTCCGCGATACAACCACTGCAACAGAGATAAAAACACAAACCCCAACGTGTTTAAACATCGCTATGTGCCGAAACGTGATAAGAAAACAGTGACAACCAGCGAGAAAAGCACAAGAACAGCATACGGAAAATGCCACTAAAAAACAACATCAACTGCTGAGTACCACGGATGCACCCTGACCGACTGCAGAGGACAACATGAACCCCACAATCCCCACAGAGGAACATCCAGGAATACAGGGCCCATGGAAGGGCAATGAGAAGAGGAAGACGGGGTACAGTCGCCAGGAAAACCCGATCATCGCCATGGATGAGCCAGAACACCACCACCACCTGTATGTCACCTCCAACGTGTCATTGGCAACAAAGAGGAAAAGATGGCACACCACCTCGGACATAAGTATAAGTGCCCCTCGACATTGACAACATCCCGGTACAAACAGTAACACCTCCGCAACAGAACACAGGACACAACTGGTGTCGCAAATGTGCACAACATGGCAAATCACATCTGGCAGGAAACTGTGACATGACAATGTACAAGTACAGCCTGTAACCTGCAAATATGTTTTATTCACACATGCTGTGCTTTTGGACATTTTGTACTGTCCCATGATGGCCAGGGACGGCCACAATGTGACATGCTCATGAGAAGAAATTGTCAATGGTGGTGTTCCTACGGGCCATTCCTGCTGCAGCTGCAGTGGTATGTGGGCCACCTGTCCCATCATCACCATCATCGTCCAGTACTTCTGGAACTGGGATCCATGGGGAATTGGTGCGCACATAGATGTTGTGCAACACACAACATGCAACGATCATCTTGCACACGATGTCCGGACTGCACAGGAGCTTTCCACCTGTGCCGTCCAGGCACCTGAAACGTGACTTCAACACGTCAAATGTGCGTTCAACGATGCCGCTGGTGCGTATATGGGACGCATTATACTGCCTCTGGGTGGGTGTATTCGGGTCTCGGAGGGGTGTTATCATCCAAGGGCAGAGTGCATATCCTTGATCACCTGTGACAGTGCAGGGAGAAAAGAGTCAATACTTGGTTCGGCAGGATGTGATGGCAGTCCCACTAATCCAGTGACGCATGTGCTGGCTGTGTGTGGGGTGAGTGTAAGCCAGCCCTCAGAGTAGCTGGTGCTGGCAACAACTCCAACAGTCATCAGGCACTCAGAAATGCACAACAAGGTGGGGATGACTTGAGTCGCACAGGGTTAGTGGCCCTGGATGCACAGCGGCCGACACGGGCCCTCTGCCAAAGAAAGCTGACCTGTGGGAGACTGGGGTAGGGTCATGAGGGATGAGCAGGGTCTCATATGTGTCATAGGTGCCTTCCGCGGAGTGTCTCAGGGGAGAATGGGAGGTCTACAATGCAGAAAATACTGGGACCCCCTTTATACAGGATAATTTTCCAATAGGTCAGGGAGAAAAGGGGAAAATGAAGCCAATCTACCTAATAATACTCCCTCTTGACCTAAACAACAGTTATTTATATATAAACTAGCACACAAAGCACAAAAGTGTATTCTTAATATTTTTTTTATTTTTCGTATTTTTATATTTTCATTTTTTCTGTATAAAAATGTAATCAATTTTGAACAGATAAATCAATTTTTCATAAATGAACGTTTTCACTTATACTTTACACATTGTTCATGTCAATTCGATAAGACAAAGATATTCTTTTGATTCATGACAAAAAAAGGAAAACAAAACCCAGGGAGAAAGAACACTGCACATACAAACTCTTCATTCATGCAGACACATATCAGACATTCCGTACACAGATATCTCAGTAGCTTTACCACTTAACACATAATGAGTGGTAAGGTAGTCCTAATAGCCCCCCAAAAAAGGAGCTGCTACAAAACATTTTTGTAGGATCTACAAGAAGATTTGGTCAACGCGTTTCGGTGGTATAAGCAAACGTGGAAACCACCTTCTTCAGGACCAGCTACTTCTCTTAGCGCAAGTTCTCAAAACCTGGGGTATCTAAAGAAAAGAGAATTTTTACATAAAAAAGACAAATTAGTCACTAGTCTCTAAACATTATTATTGTCAATACTGTGTGCTATAATAAAAGACACCGGTTGGGCCAATCTATACAACTGAGCATTCAAGTAAAAATGAGAAGAAGAAAGAATAATAAAGATAGTCTGAGAGAATCAACACACAAATTAGTACGATATGAAGTACAATTTCTAATGAGAGAGAGTTACCTTTGACAGAAATTAAAAAGAGAAAGTGTGTGAGTGGAAATAATCCCTATAATACTCTACTCTACTCTGATCAGAAAGGTATGGATCTATGTAAGGAAATCCTGTTTTTTTGGTAATAGTCCTATAAATACAGTAAAGAAGGATACTTACTATTTAGGGGGACAATATCACCCTACAAAGCCTGCTGTTTGTACTGTAAGACGTAATCACAGTGGAAATTCTTCCTCTTATTTGTCTGTTTATCTGTAGATGTCCTAGTGAAATTTAAGGCAGAAAAAACCTAAATCAAGATTATAGCATATTTTAATTATCGCTCCAAGTTCTCTATTTAGGTACTGCTAGTTCTTTTTATATTGGCCGAGGGCAACGATATCCACATAGAGTTTACATACCGATAGTGGTTAGACTCTAAATCCCACTAAATGTAGTATGCGGCTAGGAGACATCCAACAATGATTCCGTAGTACTCCATGTATCTGTGTGGGGAAGTTAAAAATATACTGCATCATAGTCTGTCTCCTATTTATCAATTGTTACTCACTATCACCAGATTTAAATGATTGTAAATACCTTTAAAAGAAAGTTTGTTTAAAGATCACCAAAGTATATTATTTCCATCCATAACCAGATATAGGCAGAGTCTCAACCGTACAAATACACGCTGTTGCAATTCTTTACGGTGTCCCTAAAAGAGATACAGAGAGACAGCCAAAACGATAACGGTCAATTAATATTAATGACCCATATATAAAGTCTGTGTCCCAAAGCATGGGACCAATAGTAAAGTCAGCGGACGTCCAAGATCATGACTGTGCTTCACTAAAATAGTGGGGATGAGTATAAGGGGGTATGTCAAGATGCACCCTTTACTTAAAAGTAAGTACACTTTCGATAGAGACCTGCTATTTTTCACCATTCTATATAAGTCTAAGCCTACCTTCGTTTGGTGGAAAGTTACAATGCTTAACTCTTAAATAAAGCTAAGTACCCAATTAGCCCAAGATAACAGTGAGGCAAACTCTGGATTGGAGTACTAACAAGCAGTAGTAGACCCAAATTACCCCAGTTTAAAGAGAAAAATAACAATTCAAACGTTTTTTACTCCTGACTCACCAGCGCTCAAAACATCTAAGTCCTTCAGTCACACGTAAGCATCCTCAGATCGTCCTGCTGTCAGGAAGTGAGCCTACACCCAAATGCGTGTATCTACTTCTACTCCTCCCTCCGTAGTCAAGATTGTCAAAGCCGTATCATCTGTGAAAGAGGCAGTCATTAAAAACTTGTTAGTGAAATTGGGTACCCAACTAACCAAAGGTAATAGTGAAGTAGGCGCTAGCTTGGATTACTGACAAGGAATAAAGGAGCAAACATACAAATTGCCCCAGTTTAAAAAAAAGGAAACAAAAATTCAAGCTTTTTACTCCTAACTCACCAGCGTTCAAAACATCTAAGTCCTTCAGCCACACGTAGGCGTCCTCAGATCGTCCTGCCGTCAAGAAGTGAGCCTACATCCAAATGCGTGTCTCTACTTATACTCCTCCCTCCGTAATCAAGATTGTCAAAAACCGTATCACCTGTGGATGAGGCAGTCACTAAAAAGGGACTAACAAATTTACGCTAATCAAAGCGCCATCTTTGAAAGGTGTAATATATTATATCAGCAGAGACCGCATTAGTCCGATTTAGTATGCATACTGTACAAAGACAGGGTTTTCTAGAGTATAAGTACTAGTATCATGCCTGAAATAAGCAAGAAAGGTCTATGTGAAGGCCATGACTTACCGGCACACCGATTCTTAATTACAGAGAAGGGATTTATTGTCAGCGCCATCTTGTAGTGGTGTGTGTCAGGTCATCTTAAGAAAGAGAAAAGGGGACTAACCCGGTACCGCCACTATTGCACGCCATCTTGGAACAGTACACCACAAACAATCAAACCCAACCTTCGAACTCCCAAAAAAAGAAGACTTCCACCCAAAATACACAACCCGAGGAGGCATGCACACCTCAGCCCGACCTACTATACCAATAAGTGCACACACAAACCGCCATGGAAAGGAACGTATCAAGGCCAACAAACTCGCACCACTACTGCAAGCAAGCAGTCCATGTATGACCCTCTGTCCACGAAATCTGGAAACAAAATATAGAAAATCCCTCGAGCAAGGGCACAACTTCTCTTACGACATGAACTATCCATGCAAAGCTATCCGACAACTGACAGACTCAACATCATAGTGTACAACCAGCTGTATATATATATATGTCTCCATCAGAGTTGATAATACATATGCTCACTCAGAAAGAACAAGGAGAATATAAAAAACCTGTAATAATCTAATAGATTACGCTTAATTATAGGTAAACACTGTGGCCAAGTGAATATTTTACTCCAGGACTGTAGGGGAAGCCCAACCTAAAGAAAAGTCAGCTCATTTAGAAAACTCATTAAGACTATTCCCAATAGAACATACAGGGAAAGTCTCAGGTAATAGTTACACTAGGTCCTAAGTCTCGTGACGAGGTAACCGTGGGTTGTCCAAATTATATAGCTATTACCGGTAAATCCCTCAATCAGATTCCTAACAGAATATAACAGGAATCCATAGGTATAGGCAAGCCTAGCATCGAGGGTTGAAATGGAGAATATCTACTTAAACAGTTACCAAGTTTTAGTAATATTCCATTGAATTTCCTCATTAAGGCCATGTTTCACACTGTCGAAAGTAAAAATCCAGAAAGTCTCTCTCCTTTTGCGCAGGGTTTCCATAGGGACCCCTGCTTGGCCCTTCACTTTCTCCAGAATGCACCATTTAATGTCTTGTTCAGTGTGATGTTGAGTACAAAAGTGTTGAACAAGAGGAGCAGAGGCCTTACAAGTACGTATCGCAGATTTATGTTCGCTAAAACGTACCCTGAACTCACGTGCTTTCTCCTATGTAAGCTAGATTACAAGGACATAGGAGGATATAAATGATGTTACGACTTCTACAGTTTGTGAGATCTTTCAATTTGGCAGTATGTCCCTGATACACAAATACGTCTGTAACCAAAGCAGTGTTACAAGCGTGACAGGAACCACAGGTATGGTTTCCCATTTTGGCTGGTAGACCCGTTAGGGTAGTTTGACGCATAGTGTTGTTTAAGCTTGATCGTGTATGTACTAATATATCGCGAAGATTGCGATTTCTGCGGTAGGCTACCAAAGGTTGCTCTAGCTGAGTTTCATCCGTGTCAGTATTCAAGATTTTCCAGTTTTTTTGGATGATGTTTTTAATCTTGAAATTAAGGCGGGAGTGATTGATCACACATACCACTTGTTCTTTAGGGGTGCGTTTGGTTCCCTCCAATAAGGCATCACGATTATAATACTTAGCCCTCTTGTATGCGTGACGCACTAATCTCTTTGGATAACCTCTTGCTAAGAGTCTTGATCTAAGGGCATCACCATGAGCATGAAAGTCCAGCATGTTAGTACAATTTCTTCTTACCCGTAGGAACTCTCCGAATGGAATAGAGTCCTTTTGGATGTTAGGGTGATAGCTCTGGTACTGTAGAATCGTATTCTTAGCAGTCGGTTTCCTGAATAAACTGACCTCTAGGAAATTATTTGATCCCGAAATCAGGATGTCCAGGAATTCCACAGAATGGACACTACTCTTTACTGTAAACTTCAAATTATCATCGCTTGCATTCAACCATAAGATGTATTCATTCAGAGATTCATTGTCACCCTTCCAAATAAAAAAAATATCGTCAATGAAGCATCTCCAACTCTCTACATTGTCAGAGAAGGGGGCCGCCTCATTGAACACATGCTTGATTTCCCATTCACCCATATAGGTGTTGGCAACGCTAGGAGAAACCGAAGCACCCATGCTGGTGCCCTTAACTTGTTGGTATAGGGAACCCTCAAATTCAAAAAAATTATTCAAAAGGACAATTTCCAAGCAATTTAAGATGAAGTTATCTGGTCTGTCCTCAGGAAACCTCTGAAGTAAGGAGGAAACAGATTGCAACGCTTGACATTGAGGTATGTTGGTGTACAAGGCCTCAATGTCAAGCGTTACTAGAATTTCAGTCATGGGATTGAATGGTCTACCTTCAAGTTTGCTGATGACATCACCAGTGTCGCGAACAAAAGAAGCATACGTCTGGGTGAGAGGACAAAGGAAGGAATCTACATACTTAGAAAGGGGTTCAGTGCTAGAGCCTATAGTTGATATAATAGGCCGCATAGGTGGATTATGAATATCCTTATGAGTTTCAGGAAGCCCATAGAGAGCAGCAGTCTTCGGACAGGTTTTGTTTAGAAACAGGTATTCCTGCTGACAGATGTCACCAACCTCCAATGCTCTAGTTGTTAATTCTTGAATTGTCTTTTTGAGATGGTGTAGCTCTCTGGGATGCGATTTTTTATAGTGTTGTGGAACAGCTAGCATATTAAGGATTTTTTTTATCATAGTCACTCTTATCCATAACGACTATTCCACCACCTTTGTCACATGGTTTCACAATAAGATTGTTGTTAGATTTGATCTTCTGCAAGGCATTATTTTCAATGGAGGACAGATTATTTCTTACATATGGTGGATGTTTGGTTAGTTTGGTAACCTCCTTGATGAAATTCTGTTCAAAAATCTGTACTTCTGGACCAACCATCTCCAAGGTCGGAGTGAATTGAGATGGAGGTTTACATTTCGACTGGTTCTCATTATTGATTTCTGGTGGTCGATCCAAAAAGTATTTCTTAAGTCTAACCTTCCTGAAGAAGGTGTATAAATCCTCATGTAATTTGAACAGATTTGGTCGTGTGGAAGGGACAAAGGATAAGCCCCGACTTAGAACAGAACATTCTTCTGTGTTAAAACTAGTGGATGATAAATTAAAGATTGGTAACACATCATCTTTCTTTTGACATTCGCCCATACTGACTATTGGCGCCAATATTGTTGGTTCCGGGTTTTCAAATATGGCTGCTGATGTTGAGGGGCCATTGGTTGTTGGTCCCCTCTGTCCGGTACCCATCTCTTGTTTCTTCCTCGATATTGACCCCGTGATAAAAAAGGTGTCTGTCCCCGGTATGATTGCATTCCCATCTGTCTACCTCTACGGGGGTGAAAATCATATTGTGCCTCATCTAAATCTTGTCTAGCCTCATTGTCAGAATCCGACGAAAACGTATCAGAAAAATTCTGTGTTTTTCTTTGATAGTTGTTATTCCTACCCGAATAGTCTTGATTGTAATTTGGGTCTTGATAGTAAGTGGGGTGAAGGTACGGATATGCTTTTTCCTGTGTGTACCATCTGATATCTTTTCTTAATTTATCAGTTTTTTTGTTATTCAGATATATCTCAAAGTCCTTCATATCGGTATTAATTTTTTCCAATCTAGCTTTTGCTTCCTCAAATGCCGTAGAGGTATTCAGTTTTTCTTCCAATGATGTAATTTCCTTACTTAGGACTTCCATCATTTCTCTGGTGGTTTCTATTATAAGAATCATCCAGTCCCTGGAGCAGTGGTTCGCAATAAGGGACCACCGCTCCAGGAACTTACGGACTTCTACAAACAGTGCAGGGACATTCCGTACCCTTAAACCAGAAGGAATCACTCCTGATCGTAAGTATTCGAGCATATAGTGAGCATGCGACTCCATACGTTTAAGTTTCTTTCTTAGATTTAGTAGATTGTTCCATTCTCCACTGTCACTAGATTGAATAGAGGTCACATTATCACCTGTAATTGCCCTACCAATCAGTGCAGTGAAATCATCATCGGAAAATCCAAAGGTTTTGAGGCCCTCCATTCAGAAAAAGGAATTACAAAAAGTATAACCTCCACCAAATCAATGTGCAAGAAAAGAAAAGATTTTTGTGAACAATATAAAAGAATTATATTGTAAGAAAAAGAAGAACGTTTACCTAGCCAATTACTGTATATATTGGTCCAATCAGGGTGTCATACACTAAAAAAATACTAGAAACAACCCAAAAAATGGGCACTCTAGTCCCACAGTTAAAGAACCGTGATTGCATTGCAGAAAATACTGGGACCCCCTTTATACGAGATAATTTTCCAATAGGTCAGGGAGAAAAGGGGAAAATGAAGCCAATCTACCTAATAATACTCCCTCTTGACCTAAACAACAGTTATTTATATATAAACTAGCACACAAAGCACAAAAGTGTATTCTTAATATTTTTTTTATTTTTCGTATTTTTATATTTTAATTTTTTCTGTATAAAAATATAATCAATTTTGAACAGATAAATCAATTTTTCATAAATGAACGTTTTCACTTATACTTTACACATTGTTCATGTCAATTCGATAAGACAAAGATATTCTTTTGATTAGTGACAAAAAAAGGAAAACAAAACCCAGGGAGAAAGAACACTGCACATACAAACTCTTCATTCATGCAGACACATATCAGACATTCCGTACACATATATCTCAGTAGCTTTACCACTTAACACATAATGAGTGGTAAGGTAGTCCTAATAGCCCCCAAAAAAAGGAGCTGCTACAAAAAATTTTTGTAGGATCTACAAGAAGATTTGGTCAACGCGTTTCGGTGGTATAAGCAAACGTGGAAACCACCTTCTTCAGGACCAGCTACTTCTCTTAGCGCAAGTTCTCAAAACCTGGGGTATCTAAAGAAAAGAGAATTTTTACATACAAAAGACAAATTAGTCACTAGTCTCTAAACATTATTATTGTCAATACTGTGTGCTATAATAAAAGACACCGGTTGGGCCAATCTATACAACTGAGCATTCAAGTAAAAATGAGAAGAAGAAAGAATAATAAAGATAGTCTGAGAGAATCAACACACAAATTAGTACGATATGAAGTACAATTTCTAATGAGAGAGAGTTACCTTTGACAGAAATTAAAAAGAGAAAGTGTGTGAGTGGAAATAATCCCTATAATACTCTACTCTACTCTGATCAGAAAGGTATGGATCTATGTAAGGAAATCCTGTTTTTTTGGTAATAGTCCTATCAATACAGTAAAGAAGGATACTTACTATTTAGGGGGACAATATCACCCTACAAAGCCTCACACGATGTCCAGACTGCACAGGAGCTTTCCACCTGTGCCGCCCAGGCACCTGAAACGTGACTTCAACACGTCAAATGTGCGTTCAACGATGCCGCTGGTGCGTATATGGGCCGCATTATACTGCCTCTGGGTGGGTGTACTCGGGTCTCGGAGGGGTGTTATCATCCAAGGGCAGAGTGCATATCCTTGATCACCTGTGACAGTGCAGGGAGAAAAGAGTCAATACTTGGTTCGGCAGGATGTGATGACAGTCCCACTAATCCAGTGACACATGTGCTGGCTGTGTGTGGGGTGAGTGTAAGCCAGCCCTCAGAGTAGCTGGTGTTGGCAACAACTCCAACAGTCATCAGGCACTCAGAAATGCACAACAAGGTGGGGATGACTTGAGTCGCACAGGGTTAGTGGCCCTGGATGCACAGCGGCCGACGCGGGCCCTCTGCCACAGAAAGCTGACCTGTGGGAGACTGGGGTAGGGTCATGAGGGATGAGCAGGGTCTCATATGTGTCATAGGTGCCTTCCGCGGAGTGTCTCAGGGGAGAATGGGAGGTCTACCCTAGGGCCTGATGCAGAGGGCACATGCCAGCTGTGTCCGGCAGCATGGCAGATATGAATGCCACAGACTCATGCCAGACACCAAGTACGTACTTGCCCGTTGCTGATGACAACCCCCAGGCCACAGGCTCAGACACCAACAATGTTCTGCCGGAGGCTGACAGTCACTCACGGTGCACAGGGTCAGTGGAACCACGTGTCGCCGGCTTGCGTTGAACAGGGCCCGTGGCACCACGTGTCGCCGGCTTTCATTGTACAGGGTTGTGGCACCACATGTTGCCGGCTTGCGTTGAACAGGGTTAGTGGCACCATGTGTCGCAGGCCTGTGATATGGAATTATGCCTCACTGATCGAAGGGAGTCTGGTGCTGTGGTTGCTGCCACAGACTTGGGGTCTCTGCCATTCAGGACTCAGGACACAGTTCCCCATGTGGGACCTACTGGGCCAAAGGGGATGCTGGTGGAGTATGTCAATGAGAAAGGAGTAATGTGGGCCAGCGTCGGGGGGCCAGTGATGGTCTGTGGAGGCTGCAGAGGTCGCAGGACTGGTGCTTGGAGCTTGCATCGGCACGTGGTGGGCCTTCTTTGACACACAATGGTGTCGGCATGTGAGCAGTGTGGCCTTGGAGAGCTGGGGCGGGCAGGCCTGGTCTGGGTATCAGCGTCCTGGGGTGCAGCAGACACGCAGGGTCGCAGGCCCCTCTGCTCATGGCGTCGGCCTCGTGGTGGACTGCGAGGCGCCGCCCTGTCAGTGACGTTGGCCTTTCTGGGAGAGAACCACGCTCTGCGCCATGGGGTTTTTGTCCACACCCCTGCAGCGCCCTTGCGTACTCAGGGCCAACCCACTATGCTCACGCACACGGGGGATGCATCGAGTGACATTTCCACTATCTGACCCACGGCCTGGGGTGACATGGTTGCGTCCACTGTTCACTACTCTCCAGTCACCAGCAGATATAGCTGTATTGTGTGCAGGGGTAGCTCAGGATCACCATGGAGTAGTGTTGTCGTGTCTGGTAGGTGGTCATGTTGATTGACATGTTGTATGTGGTTTGGTCAAGTGTGCATTCCCACATTTGTGCTTTGTGTGATGGTGGCTTTGAGGTGTGTGGTGTGTGGTGTGTTGATTTGGCACTTACCAATGAGCAGTCCAGTTTCATATGTGCCATCCTGGAAGCGCTGGATGATGATGGACTGTCGGAAGATGTAGGAATCGTTCACACTGCCGGGGTAGTTTGCGACGACATTGGTGAACATTCCCCGGTGGTCCACTATTGCCTGCACATTGATGGAATTTGTGTGCTTTCTGTTGCGATAGTGGTGAGCAGTATCCACAGGGGGCACAAGTGGGACATGTGTGCAGTCTATTGCGCCCAAAACTGCCAGGAATCCAGCTATGGCGTAGAAGTCTTGCTTGGTCTCCTGCTGTTCCTGCACAGTGTGGGGGAAGTGAAGGTACTGGGGTATAAAGCTGATGATGGCATCCAGGACAGGTGTGATGAACTTTGATAGGGCTGGCTGTGAGACCCCTCCGACTCTGGAAGTTGTTGGTTGGAAGGTACCAGAGGTGAACAGGTGCAGCACAGCCAGCAGCTTTGTCTGCAGAAGGATGTTGGTTCTCCGCAGTGTTGGGACCGTCAACCTATGGGCGATGTGGGTCATGATGCGGATGATGGTTGACCTTTTGAGCCTGTACTGAGCAATGACTTCCTCGGGCGTTAGGTCTGTGAGAGTGGTGTGTTTTCGGTAGGTCCGCTGTCTTACTCTGCGCTGCCTCTGTGGTAGTCCGGGGGGGGGCGGGTCCGGGTCCTGGGGGTGGTGGTGGTCCTGGGATGGTTGTGGTGCATGTTGTGGCCCTGTTGGGGCACCAAGCTGCATGATGAGTAGCTCCATGGCGTCGTTTGCTCTTCGGGTGTGGCTGTGTGCGGGGCTCCGTTGCCTACTGCAGGTAGTCGCCCGGCTTTACACCTGTAGGAGGCAGGAGTTATATACCTACTGCTACCGTGGCTTATCGCGTGCTTTTGACTCGCATCGCAGATCTGGCAGTTCGTTGTGAAAGTGGTGTTGTGTTTTTTTTGTGTGTTTTTGCAAAGGAAACGCCTACTCTGCATCTCATTATGGTTAGTTGGTGGTGTCCACCATGGAGATAAATTTTGGGGCAGTTATCGCGGGAATACTGGCGTTGTCTGCAGTATGCACCAGCTTGTGAATGGGGTGTTAAACCTATCTCCACTTTTGATGCGTTAAGGTGGAGATAAATCGGAGAGAAGTCCTTGTGAATATCCCCCATAGTGAACCTGTCATAATTTACGAAATAGTCAACATTATTAATGTGCAGCTCTATAATGCCGAAATACACAGCATTCAGTACCCAAATAAATTAGTGAAAAAAAGATGCATGTAGCTGAGTTACCTGCAAACTGTGCTGTGTCGAGTCAAGTGCGACTGCGTGTCTGTTGATTTCGGTATGGTAGGTCTCTTACATATACGCTGGGGAAACTCGGAATTGGTCAAATACAACCTGGAAGAAAGGCCACTTGGGGAACCAATTGATGCCCTTAGCTCCATATTGGAATGGGGCTGCATCCAAATTATGTTACTTATGGCTCACCATAGCAATCATAAATAATTTCAAAACGAAAATAAAAATGTCCCCAGTGGGAGGTGTGGCATCAACTGATGTAAGTGAGTAAGTAAGTAAATGTACTATTGCTTGGTTAATTAAACATTAAAACAACATAGCCAGAATTACAACATCATTTAAAAAAGCAAAATAGCACCATTACACAATGTATCAGTGCCAGCTGTAAGGAAGAAACGTCAGGATTATGTGCCATTCATATACTCAGATGAATATTAAGGGATAGCTAAAACACACAAAAAAGTAAAGCGCATGACAAAGAGGGTATCCTGACATGTTTGATCTGGTCAATAGTTCTGCCCCCATCCAGAGTGCAGTTTGTATGTGGTAGCCGTTGTTAGTGTCTCCTGCCTACTGTCATCACTGAGTTCAATGGCCAGAATGTGCAAAGACATAAGGGCACTTGGGCAGAGGTGTGTGCAGAATCTCCAGATAATAAGTAACTTCAAATGTGAGCTGGTAATGAGCATGCTAGAAAAGATCTTTAGTGCTTGAGTGCTGTACAAGGAGTGATTGGAAAGAGCAACACACCTATTTGCTAGTTTCCAAGAGGGTGTGTCTCCTGTGACTGAAACAGACATTACAAAGTAGTGTTTACAAACCATTAGCTGTAGCATAACCATGGTTAACTGTTGTAAATGGGTTATGTCGACTCAAAGGACGATTTACATGGAAAATTATATATAGTTGGTCCATACCCTTTGAAAATACCTTAACTAAAACCTCTTTCAGCAATACAGAAGAAGATGAAATACCACAGTATCCTGCCGTAGATAGATCTGTATGTGGTGTATAGAGTTGGCATATGTGTGTGGACAAAATGGCTCATGGTCAAGATTCACAGCAGATATTTACAGAAAAATAAAGTAGCCAACAGAAGCTTAGATTTATGACCTGTATAGGTTAATAACAAAAATTAAGGAACTCAGAGGATTCCAATTCATGCTTTGCGTTACACCGTAATCCAGCTCATAAGCAAACACAAAGAAAACTCATAGGGGTATATTCACAAGAACGTGTGCTAAACATCACCAAAAAATGCTAACGCAACTTTACACATCGCAGCCTATCACGAGAAGATAACCGGGAGTCAACGTGGAATTCACAACATGGCGGTACCATGCGATAGTCCACCGAAAACGCGGCCAATGTCCGCGATACAACCACTGCAACAGAGATAAAAACACAAACCCCAACGTGTTTAAACATCGCTATGTGCCGAAACGTGATAAGAAAACAGTGACAACCAGCGAGAAAAGCACAAGAACAGCATACGGAAAATGCCACTAAAAAACAACATCAACTGCTGAGTACCACGGATGCACCCTGACCGACTGCAGAGGACAACATGAACCCCACAATCCCCACAGAGGAACATCCAGGAATACAGGGCCCATGGAAGGGCAATGAGAAGAGGAAGACGGGGTACAGTCGCCAGGAAAACCCGATCATCGCCATGGATGAGCCAGAACACCACCACCACCTGTATGTCACCTCCAACGTGTCATTGGCAACAAAGAGGAAAAGATGGCACACCACCTCGGACATAAGTATAAGTGCCCCTCGACATTGACAACATCCCGGTACAAACAGTAACACCTCCGCAACAGAACACAGGACACAACTGGTGTCGCAAATGTGCACAACATGGCAAATCACATCTGGCAGGAAACTGTGACATGACAATGTACAAGTACAGCCTGTAACCTGCAAATATGTTTTATTCACACATGCTGTGCTTTTGGACATTTTGTACTGTCCCATGATGGCCAGGGACGGCCACAATGTGACATGCTCATGAGAAGAAATTGTCAATGGTGGTGTTCCTACGGGCCATTCCTGCTGCAGCTGCAGTGGTATGTGGGCCACCTGTCCCATCATCACCATCATCGTCCAGTACTTCTGGAACTGGGATCCATGGGGAATTGGTGCGCACATAGATGTTGTGCAACACACAACATGCAACGATCATCTTGCACACGATGTCCGGACTGCACAGGAGCTTTCCACCTGTGCCGTCCAGGCACCTGAAACGTGACTTCAACACGTCAAATGTGCGTTCAACGATGCCGCTGGTGCGTATATGGGACGCATTATACTGCCTCTGGGTGGGTGTATTCGGGTCTCGGAGGGGTGTTATCATCCAAGGGCAGAGTGCATATCCTTGATCACCTGTGACAGTGCAGGGAGAAAAGAGTCAATACTTGGTTCGGCAGGATGTGATGGCAGTCCCACTAATCCAGTGATGCATGTGCTGGCTGTGTGTGGGGTGAGTGTAAGCCAGCCCTCAGAGTAGCTGGTGCTGGCAACAACTCCAACAGTCATCAGGCACTCAGAAATGCACAACAAGGTGGGGATGACTTGAGTCGCACAGGGTTAGTGGCCCTGGATGCACAGCGGCCGACACGGGCCCTCTGCCAAAGAAAGCTGACCTGTGGGAGACTGGGGTAGGGTCATGAGGGATGAGCAGGGTCTCATATGTGTCATAGGTGCCTTCCGCGGAGTGTCTCAGGGGAGAATGGGAGGTCTACAATGCAGAAAATACTGGGACCCCCTTTATACAGGATAATTTTCCAATAGGTCAGGGAGAAAAGGGGAAAATGAAGCCAATCTACCTAATAATACTCCCTCTTGACCTAAACAACAGTTATTTATATATAAACTAGCACACAAAGCACAAAAGTGTATTCTTAATATTTTTTTTATTTTTCGTATTTTTATATTTTCATTTTTTCTGTATAAAAATGTAATCAATTTTGAACAGATAAATCAATTTTTCATAAATGAACGTTTTCACTTATACTTTACACATTGTTCATGTCAATTCGATAAGACAAAGATATTCTTTTTAATTCATGACAAAAAAAGGAAAACAAAACCCAGGGAGAAAGAACACTGCACATACAAACTCTTCATTCATGCAGACACATATCAGACATTCCGTACACAGATATCTCAGTAGCTTTACCACTTAACACATAATGAGTGGTAAGGTAGTCCTAATAGCCCCCCAAAAAAGGAGCTGCTACAAAACATTTTTGTAGGATCTACAAGAAGATTTGGTCAACGCGTTTCGGTGGTATAAGCAAACGTGGAAACCACCTTCTTCAGGACCAGCTACTTCTCTTAGCGCAAGTTCTCAAAACCTGGGGTATCTAAAGAAAAGAGAATTTTTACATACAAAAGACAAATTAGTCACTAGTCTCTAAACATTATTATTGTCAATACTGTGTGCTATAATAAAAGACACCGGTTGGGCCAATCTATACAACTGAGCATTCAAGTAAAAATGAGAAGAAGAAAGAATAATAAAGATAGTCTGAGAGAATCAACACACAAATTAGTACGATATGAAGTACAATTTCTAATGAGAGAGAGTTACCTTTGACAGAAATTAAAAAGAGAAAGTGTGTGAGTGGAAATAATCCCTATAATACTCTACTCTACTCTGATCAGAAAGGTATGGATCTATGTAAGGAAATCCTGTTTTTTTGGTAATAGTCCTATAAATACAGTAAAGAAGGATACTTACTATTTAGGGGGACAATATCACCCTACAAAGCCTGCTGTTTGTACTGTAAGACGTAATCACAGTGGAAATTCTTCCTCTTATTTGTCTGTTTATCTGTAGATGTCCTAGTGAAATTTAAGGCAGAAAAAACCTAAATCAAGATTATAGCATATTTTAATTATCGCTCCAAGTTCTCTATTTAGGTACTGCTAGTTCTTTTTATATTGGCCGAGGGCAACGATATCCACATAGAGTTTACATACCGATAGTGGTTAGACTCTAAATCCCACTAAATGTAGTATGCAGCTAGGAGACATCCAACAATGATTCCGTAGTACTCCATGTATCTGTGTGGGGAAGTTAAAAATATACTGCATCATAGTCTGTCTCCTATTTATCAATTGTTACTCACTATCACCAGATTTAAATGATTGTAAATACCTTTAAAAGAAAGTTTGTTTAAAGATCACCAAAGTATATTATTTCCATCCATAACCAGATATAGGCAGAGTCTCAACCGTACAAATACACGCTGTTGCAATTCTTTACGGTGTCCCTAAAAGAGATACAGAGAGACAGCCAAAACGATAACGGTCAATTAATATTAATGACCCATATATAAAGTCTGTGTCCCAAAGCATGGGACCAATAGTAAAGTCAGCGGACGTCCAAGATCATGACTGTGCTTCACTAAAATAGTGGGGATGAGTATAAGGGGGTATGTCAAGATGCACCCTTTACTTAAAAGTAAGTACACTTTCGATAGAGACCTGCTATTTTTCACCATTCTATATAAGTCTAAGCCTACCTTCGTTTGGTGGAAAGTTACAATGCTTAACTCTTAAATAAAGCTAAGTACCCAATTAGCCCAAGATAACAGTGAGGCAAACTCTGGATTGGAGTACTAACAAGCAGTAGTAGACCCAAATTACCCCAGTTTAAAGAGAAAAATAACAATTCAAACGTTTTTTACTCCTGACTCACCAGCGCTCAAAACATCTAAGTCCTTCAGTCACACGTAAGCATCCTCAGATCGTCCTGCTGTCAGGAAGTGAGCCTACACCCAAATGCGTGTATCTACTTCTACTCCTCCCTCCGTAGTCAAGATTGTCAAAGCCGTATCATCTGTGAAAGAGGCAGTCATTAAAAACTTGTTAGTGAAATTGGGTACCCAACTAACCAAAGGTAATAGTGAAGTAGGCGCTAGCTTGGATTACTGACAAGGAATAAAGGAGCAAACATACAAATTGCCCCAGTTTAAAAAAAAGGAAACAAAAATTCAAGCTTTTTACTCCTAACTCACCAGCGTTCAAAACATCTAAGTCCTTCAGCCACACGTAGGCGTCCTCAGATCGTCCTGCCGTCAAGAAGTGAGCCTACATCCAAATGCGTGTCTCTACTTATACTCCTCCCTCCGTAATCAAGATTGTCAAAAACCGTATCACCTGTGGATGAGGCAGTCACTAAAAAGGGACTAACAAATTTACGCTAATCAAAGCGCCATCTTTGAAAGGTGTAATATATTATATCAGCAGAGACCGCATTAGTCCGATTTAGTATGCATACTGTACAAAGACAGGGTTTTCTAGAGTATAAGTACTAGTATCATGCCTGAAATAAGCAAGAAAGGTCTATGTGAAGGCCATGACTTACCGGCACACCGATTCTTAATTACAGAGAAGGGATTTATTGTCAGCGCCATCTTGTAGTGGTGTGTGTCAGGTCATCTTAAGAAAGAGAAAAGGGGACTAACCCGGTACCGCCACTATTGCACGCCATCTTGGAACAGTACACCACAAACAATCAAACCCAACCTTCGAACTCCCAAAAAAAGAAGACTTCCACCCAAAA
Organism: Triturus cristatus; assembly: GCF_964204655.1. Classification (NCBI taxonomy): domain Eukaryota; kingdom Metazoa; phylum Chordata; class Amphibia; order Caudata; family Salamandridae; genus Triturus; species Triturus cristatus. Next base: position 749,714,693 of record NC_140586.1, read on the forward strand.
TACACAACCCGAGGAGGCATGCACACCTCAGCCCGACCTACTATACCAATAAGTGCACACACAAACCGCCATGGAAAGGAACGTATCAAGGCCAACAAACTCGCACCACTACTGCAAGCAAGCAGTCCATGTATGACCCTCTGTCCACGAAATCTGGAAACAAAATATAGAAAATCCCTCGAGCAAGGGCACAACTTCTCTTACGACATGAACTATCCACGCAAAGCTATCCGACAACTGACAGACTCAACATCATAGTGTACAACCAGCTGTATATATATATATGTCTCCATCAGAGTTGATAATACATATGCTCACTCAGAAAGAACAAGGAGAATATAAAAAACCTGTAATAATCTAATAGATTACGCTTAATTATAGGTAAACACTGTGGCCAAGTGAATATTTTACTCCAGGACTGTAGGGGAAGCCCAACCTAAAGAAAAGTCAGCTCATTTAGAAAACTCATTAAGACTATTCCCAATAGAACATACAGGGAAAGTCTCAGGTAATAGTTACACTAGGTCCTAAGTCTCGTGACGAGGTAACCGTGGGTTGTCCAAATTATATAGCTATTACCGGTAAATCCCTCAATCAGATTCCTAACAGAATATAACAGGAATCCATAGGTATAGGCAAGCCTAGCATCGAGGGTTGAAATGGAGAATATCTACATAAACAGTTACCAAGTTTTAGTAATATTCCATTGAATTTCCTCATTAAGGCCATGTTTCACACTGTCGAAAGTAAAAATCCAGAAAGTCTCTCTCCTTTTGCGCAGGGTTTCCATAGGGACCCCTGCTTGGCCCTTCACTTTCTCCAGAATGCACCATTTAATGTCTTGTTCAGTGTGATGTTGAGTACAAAAGTGTTGAACAAGAGGAGCAGAGGCCTTACAAGTACGTATCGCAGATTTATGTTCGCTAAAACGTACCCTGAACTCACGTGCTTTCTCCTATGTAAGCTAGATTACAAGGACATAGGAGGATATAAATGATGTTACGACTTCTACAGTTTGTGAGATCTTTCAATTTGGCAGTATGTCCCTGATACACAAATACGTCTGTAACCAAAGCAGTGTTACAAGCGTGACAGGAACCACAGGTATGGTTTCCCATTTTGGCTGGTAGACCCGTTAGGGTAGTTTGACGCATAGTGTTGTTTAAGCTTGATCGTGTATGTACTAATATATCGCGAAGATTGCGATTTCTGCGGTAGGCTACCAAAGGTTGCTCTAGCTGAGTTTCATCCGTGTCAGTATTCAAGATTTTCCAGTTTTTTTGGATGATGTTTTTAATCTTGAAATTAAGGGGGGAGTGATTGATCACACATACCACTTGTTCTTTAGGGGTGCGTTTGGTTCCCTCCAATAAGGCATCACGATTATAATACTTAGCCCTCTTGTATGCGTGACGCACTAATCTCTTTGGATAACCTCTTGCTAAGAGTCTTGATCTAAGGGCATCACCATGAGCATGAAAGTCCAGCATGTTAGTACAATTTCTTCTTACCCGTAGGAACTCTCCGAATGGAATAGAGTCCTTTTGGATGTTAGGGTGATAGCTCTGGTACTGTAGAATCGTATTCTTAGCAGTCGGTTTCCTGAATAAACTGACCTCTAGGAAATTATTTGATCCCGAAATCAGGATGTCCAGGAATTCCACAGAATGGACACTACTCTTTACTGTAAACTTCAAATTATCATCGCTTGCATTCAACCATAAGATGTATTCATTCAGAGATTCATTGTCACCCTTCCAAATAAAAAAAATATCGTCAATGAAGCGTCTCCAACTCTCTACATTGTCAGAGAAGGGGGCCGCCTCATTGAACACATGCTTGATTTCCCATTCACCCATATAGGTGTTGGCAACGCTAGGAGAAACCGAAGCACCCATGCTGGTGCCCTTAACTTGTTGGTATAGGGAACCCTCAAATTCAAAAAAATTATTCAAAAGGACAATTTCCAAGCAATTTAAGATGAAGTTATCTGGTCTGTCCTCAGGAAACCTCTGAAGTAAGGAGGAAACAGATTGCAACGCTTGACATTGAGGTATGTTGGTGTACAAGGCCTCAATGTCAAGCGTTACTAGAATTTCAGTCATGGGATTGAATGGTCTACCTTCAAGTTTGCTGATGACATCACCAGTGTCGCGAACAAAAGAAGCATACGTCTGGGTGAGAGGACAAAGGAAGGAATCTACATACTTAGAAAGGGGTTCAGTGCTAGAGCCTATAGTTGATATAATAGGCCGCATAGGTGGATTATGAATATCCTTATGAGTTTCAGGAAGCCCATAGAGAGCAGCAGTCTTCGGACAGGTTTTGTTTAGAAACAGGTATTCCTGCTGACAGATGTCACCAACCTCCAATGCTCTAGTTGTTAATTCTTGAATTGTCTTTTTGAGATGGTGTAGCTCTCTGGGATGCGATTTTTTATAGTGTTGTGGAACAGCTAGCATATTAAGGATTTTTTTTATCATAGTCACTCTTATCCATAACGACTATTCCACCACCTTTGTCACATGGTTTCACAATAAGATTGTTGTTAGATTTGATCTTCTGCAAGGCATTATTTTCAATGGAGGACAGATTATTTCTTACATATGGTGGATGTTTGGTTAGTTTGGTAACCTCCTTGATGACATTCTGTTCAAAAATCTGTACTTCTGGACCAACCATCTCCAAGGTCGGAGTGAATTGAGATGGAGGTTTACATTTCGACTGGTTCTCATTATTGATTTCTGGTGGTCGATCCAAAAAGTATTTCTTAAGTCTAACCTTCCTGAAGAAGGTGTATAAATCCTCATGTAATTTGAACAGATTTGGTCGTGTGGAAGGGACAAAGGATAAGCCCCGACTTAGAACAGAACATTCTTCTGTGTTAAAACTAGTGGATGATAAATTAAAGATTGGTAACACATCATCTTTCTTTTGACATTCGCCCATACTGACTATTGGCGCCAATATTGTTGGTTCCGGGTTTTCAAATATGGCTGCTGATGTTGAGGGGCCATTGGTTGTTGGTCCCCTCTGTCCGGTACCCATCTCTTGTTTCTTCCTCGATATTGACCCCGTGATAAAAAAGGTGTCTGTCCCCGGTATGATTGCATTCCCATCTGTCTACCTCTACGGGGGTGAAAATCATATTGTGCCTCATCTAAATCTTGTCTAGCCTCATTGTCAGAATCCGACGAAAACGTATCAGAAAAATTCTGTGTTTTTCTTTGATAGTTGTTATTCCTACCCGAATAGTCTTGATTGTAATTTGGGTCTTGATAGTAAGTGGGGTGAAGGTACGGATATGCTTTTTCCTGTGTGTACCATCTGATATCTTTTCTTAATTTATCAGTTTTTTTGTTATTCAGATATATCTCAAAGTCCTTCATATCGGTATTAATTTTTTCCAATCTAGCTTTTGCTTCCTCAAATGCCGTAGAGGTATTCAGTTTTTCTTCCAATGATGTAATTTCCTTACTTAGGACTTCCATCATTTCTCTGGTGGTTTCTATTATAAGAATCATCCAGTCCCTGGAGCAGTGGTTCGCAATAAGGGACCACCGCTCCAGGAACTTACGGACTTCTACAAACAGTGCAGGGACATTCCGTACCCTTAAACCAGAAGGAATCACTCCTGATCGTAAGTATTCGAGCATATAGTGAGCATGCGACTCCATACGTTTAAGTTTCTTTCTTAGATTTAGTAGATTGTTCCATTCTCCACTGTCACTAGATTGAATAGAGGTCACATTATCACCTGTAATTGCCCTACCAATCAGTGCAGTGAAATCATCATCGGAAAATCCAAAGGTTTTGAGGCCCTCCATTCAGAAAAAGGAATTACAAAAAGTATAACCTCCACCAAATCAATGTGCAAGAAAAGAAAAGATTTTTGTGAACAATATAAAAGAATTATATTGTAAGAAAAAGAAGAACGTTTACCTAGCCAATTACTGTATATATTGGTCCAATCAGGGTGTCATACACTAAAAAAATACTAGAAACAACCCAAAAAATGGGCACTCTAGTCCCACAGTTAAAGAACCGTGATTGCATTGCAGAAAATACTGGGACCCCTTTATACGAGATAATTTTCCAATAGGTCGGGGAGAAAAGGGGAAAATGAAGCCAATCTACCTAATAATACTCCCTCTTGACCTAAACAACAGTTATTTATATATAAACTAGCACACAAAGCACAAAAGTGTATTCTTAATATTTTTTTTATTTTTCGTATTTTTATATTTGAATTTTTTCTGTATAAAAATATAATCAATTTTGAACAGATAAATCAATTTTTCATAAATGAACGTTTTCACTTATACTTTACACATTGTTCATGTCAATTCGATAAGACAAAGATATTCTTTTGATTAGTGACAAAAAAAGGAAAACAAAACCCAGGGAGAAAGAACACTGCACATACAAACTCTTCATTCATGCAGACACATATCAGACATTCCGTACACATATATCTCAGTAGCTTTACCACTTAACACATAATGAGTGGTAAGGTAGTCCTAATAGCCCCCAAAAAAAGGAGCTGCTACAAAAAAAATTTGTAGGATCTACAAGAAGATTTGGTCAACGCGTTTCGGTGGTATAAGCAAACGTGGAAACCACCTTCTTCAGGACCAGCTACTTCTCTTAGCGCAAGTTCTCAAAACCTGGGGTATCTAAAGAAAAGAGAATTTTTACATACAAAAGACAAATTAGTCACTAGTCTCTAAACATTATTATTGTCAATACTGTGTGCTATAATAAAAGACACCGGTTGGGCCAATCTATACAACTGAGCATTCAAGTAAAAATGAGAAGAAGAAAGAATAATAAAGATAGTCTGAGAGAATCAACACACAAATTAGTACGATATGAAGTACAATTTCTAATGAGAGAGAGTTACCTTTGACAGAAATTAAAAAGAGAAAGTGTGTGAGTGGAAATAATCCCTATAATACTCTACTCTACTCTGATCAGAAAGGTATGGATCTATGTAAGGAAATCCTGTTTTTTTGGTAATAGTCCTATCAATACAGTAAAGAAGGATACTTACTATTTAGGGGGACAATATCACCCTACAAAGCCTCACACGATGTCCAGACTGCACAGGAGCTTTCCACCTGTGCCGCCCAGGCACCTGAAACGTGACTTCAACACGTCAAATGTGCGTTCAACGATGCCGCTGGTGCGTATATGGGCCGCATTATACTGCCTCTGGGTGGGTGTATTCGGGTCTCGGAGGGGTGTTATCATCCAAGGGCAGAGTGCATATCCTTGATCACCTGTGACAGTGCAGGGAGAAAAGAGTCAATACTTGGTTCGGCAGGATGTGATGACAGTCCCACTAATCCAGTGACACATGTGCTGGCTGTGTGTGGGGTGAGTGTAAGCCAGCCCTCAGAGTAGCTGGTGTTGGCAACAACTCCAACAGTCATCAGGCACTCAGAAATGCACAACAAGGTGGGGATGACTTGAGTCGCACAGGGTTAGTGGCCCTGGATGCACAGCGGCCGACGCGGGCCCTCTGCCACAGAAAGCTGACCTGTGGGAGACTGGGGTAGGGTCATGAGGGATGAGCAGGGTCTCATATGTGTCATAGGTGCCTTCCGCGGAGTGTCTCAGGGGAGAATGGGAGGTCTACCCTAGGGCCTGATGCAGAGGGCACATGCCAGCTGTGTCCGGCAGCATGGCAGATATGAATGCCACAGACTCATGCCAGACACCAAGTACGTACTTGCCCGTTGCTGATGACAACCCCCAGGCCACAGGCTCAGACACCAACAATGTTCTGCCGGAGGCTGACAGTCACTCACGGTGCACAGGGTCAGTGGAACCACGTGTCGCCGGCTTGCGTTGAACAGGGCCCGTGGCACCACGTGTCGCCGGCTTTCATTGTACAGGGTTGTGGCACCACATGTTGCCGGCTTGCGTTGAACAGGGTTAGTGGCACCATGTGTCGCAGGCCTGTGATATGGAATTATGCCTCACTGATCGAAGGGAGTCTGGTGCTGTGGTTGCTGCCACAGACTTGGGGTCTCTGCCATTCAGGACTCAGGACACAGTTCCCCATGTGGGACCTACTGGGCCAAAGGGGATGCTGGTGGAGTATGTCAATGAGAAAGGAGTAATGTGGGCCAGCGTCGGGGGGCCAGTGATGGTCTGTGGAGGCTGCAGAGGTCGCAGGACTGGTGCTTGGAGCTTGCATCGGCACGTGGTGGGCCTTCTTTGACACACAATGGTGTCGGCATGTGAGCAGTGTGGCCTTGGAGAGCTGGGGCGGGCAGGCCTGGTCTGGGTATCAGCGTCCTGGGGTGCAGCAGACACGCAGGGTCGCAGGCCCCTCTGCTCATGGCGTCGGCCTCGTGGTGGACTGCGAGGCGCCGCCCTGTCAGTGACGTTGGCCTTTCTGGGAGAGAACCACGCTCTGCGCCATGCGGTTTTTGTCCACACCCCTGCAGAGCCCTTGCGTACTCAGGGCCAACCCACTATGCTCACGCACACGGGGGATGCATCGAGTGACATTTCCACTATCTGACCCACGGCCTGGGGTGACATGGTTGCGTCCACTGTTCACTACTCTCCAGTCACCAGCAGATATAGCTGTATTGTGTGCAGGGGTAGCTCAGGATCACCATGGAGTAGTGTTGTCGTGTCTGGTAGGTGGTCATGTTGATTGACATGTTGTATGTGGTTTGGTCAAGTGTGCATTCCCACATTTGTGCTTTGTGTGATGGTGGCTTTGAGGTGTGTGGTGTGTTGATTTGGCACTTACCAATGAGCAGTCCAGTTTCATATGTGCCATCCTGGAAGCGCTGGATGATGATGGACTGTCGGAAGATGTAGGAATCGTTCACACTGCCGGGGTAGTTTGCGACGACATTGGTGAACATTCCCCGGTGGTCCACTATTGCCTGCACATTGATGGAATTTGTGTGCTTTCTGTCGCGATAGTGGTGAGCAGTATCCACAGGGGGCACAAGTGGGACATGTGTGCAGTCTATTGCGCCCAAAACTGCCAGGAATCCAGCTATGGCGTAGAAGTCTTGCTTGGTCTCCTGCTGTTCCTGCACAGTGTGGGGGAAGTGAAGGTACTGGGGTATAAAGCTGATGATGGCATCCAGGACAGGTGTGATGAACTTTGATAGGGCTGGCTGTGAGACCCCTCCGACTCTGGAAGTTGTTGGTTGGAAGGTACCAGAGGTGAACAGGTGCAGCACAGCCAGCAGCTTTGTCTGCAGAAGGATGTTGGTTCTCCGCAGTGTTGGGACCGTCAACCTATGGGCGATGTGGGTCATGATGCGGATGATGGTTGACCTTTTGAGCCTGTACTGAGCAATGACTTCCTCGGGCGTTAGGTCTGTGAGAGTGGTGTGTTTTCGGTAGGTCCGCTGTCTTACTCTGCGCTGCCTCTGTGGTAGTCCGGGGGGGGGCGGGTCCGGGTCCTGGGGGTGGTGGTGGTCCTGGGATGGTTGTGGTGCATGTTGTGGCCCTGTTGGGGCACCAAGCTGCATGATGAGTAGCTCCATGGCGTCGTTTGCTCTTCGGGTGTGGCTGTGTGCGGGGCTCCGTTGCCTACTGCAGGTAGTCGCCCGGCTTTACACCTGTAGGAGGCAGGAGTTATATACCTACTGCTACCGTGGCTTATCGCGTGCTTTTGACTCGCATCGCAGATCTGGCAGTTCGTTGTGAAAGTGGTGTTGTGTTTTTTTTGTGTGTTTTTGCAAAGGAAACGCCTACTCTGCATCTCATTATGGTTAGTTGGTGGTGTCCACCATGGAGATAAATTTTGGGGCAGTTATCGCGGGAATACTGGCGTTGTCTGCAGTATGCACCAGCTTGTGAATGGGGTGTTAAACCTATCTCCACTTTTGATGCGTTAAGGTGGAGATAAATCGGAGAGAAGTCCTTGTGAATATCCCCCATAGTGAACCTGTCATAATTTACGAAATAGTCAACATTATTAATGTGCAGCTCTATAATGCCGAAATACACAGCATTCAGTACCCAAATAAATTAGTGAAAAAAAGATGCATGTAGCTGAGTTACCTGCAAACTGTGCTGTGTCGAGTCAAGTGCGACTGCGTGTCTGTTGATTTCGGTATGGTAGGTCTCTTACATATACGCTGGGGAAACTCGGAATTGGTCAAATACAACCTGGAAGAAAGGCCACTTGGGGAACCAATTGATGCCCTTAGCTCCATATTGGAATGGGGCTGCATCCAAATTATGTTACTTATGGCTCACCATAGCAATCATAAATAATTTCAAAACGAAAATAAAAATGTCCCCAGTGGGAGGTGTGGCATCAACTGATGTAAGTGAGTAAGTAAGTAAATGTACTATTGCTTGGTTAATTAAACATTAAAACAACATAGCCAGAATTACAACATCATTTAAAAAAGCAAAATAGCACCATTACACAATGTATCAGTGCCAGCTGTAAGGAAGAAACGTCAGGATTATGTGCCATTCATATACTCAGATGAATATTAAGGGATAGCTAAAACACACAAAAAAGTAAAGCGCATGACAAAGAGGGTATCCTGACATGTTTGATCTGGTCAATAGTTCTGCCCCCATCCAGAGTGCAGTTTGTATGTGGTAGCCGTTGTTAGTGTCTCCTGCCTACTGTCATCACTGAGTTCAATGGCCAGAATGTGCAAAGACATAAGGGCACTTGGGCAGAGGTGTGTGCAGAATCTCCAGATAATAAGTAACTTCAAATGTGAGCTGGTAATGAGCATGCTAGAAAAGATCTTTAGTGCTTGCCTGCCCCCTGTCAGAGGTAAATTTGTAGGCCAGAATGTGCAAAACCACAGGGTCAGTGTTGTAGGGGGATGCACAAAGTCACAAAAAAGTAGCCCTAAGTATAAGCAGATAAAATGCATACCTAGAATAGGTCCTTAGTGCTTAAAAGCACTAATCAATAGTCAATTCGCCTTCATCTTTTCAAGTACTTGGTTAATTACTGTAAAAACACTGGGGTAGACAGATAGTGGAATATACAAAGTCAGTAAAAATGGGAAATAGTCTATATGAGGTATGCAGGGAGATATGCAAAGTCCAAAAATCATTAACAAATAGCTGAATATATAAGCAAGTAAAGTGCATACGTATAATGGAGTCCTCAGTGGTTGCAATCCCTGGTCATTAGTCTGAATCCCCACCCTTCTCTCCTTCATTTCATTGGTCCATGTAAGGTGGACTGATAAAATCAATTAAAGTGCATGAAGAAGTCAAAAAAGAGAAGTGGACTCCGGCAGTTTGTCAAGGTCTGCCATCTTCCCTTCCATCTTTTTAGGAAATTTCACTAGGTAGCCCTTCAGCGGCATATCTACTGGGGCAGAGGAAGACAACGTAGCCTGCCTTTATGTACAATACCTCTTTGGCTGAAGAATGCTTTTAAGAGCAATATACAATTGTCTGGTAGCTCTTTACAAGTGCATATTAAGTGTGGCAGATATTGTTTGCCACCACCGCACAAGCGGCAGCAAACTCGAGCCAGGATATCGCTGCTACAGAGATAGCTGTAACAACAATGGATCCTTTTTAAAAACTTCTCTTTAAGATTATTGTTGTACCCGACATGAAAATATAATTGGGAGGTGGCTGATCTGTAATTATTCTAGCCATGCATGAGATCTTCTAGCTAAAGTACCTTCCAGCACAGAGAGCAATTTGATAGTTTTGCTAACAAAATTTTTAAAGTACAGATGGGTGGTGGGGTTTTTCCAGAGGTCAGTTGTCCCTGTTATAGTTAGCGATTCATTAACATATGCTCTGGCGGTCAAGGTGTCCCTATCCCGTATCTCCTTCCATAGGTAAAAATTCAAGGTATTTGGGTCAGCCTTCCTGATATTTTTCCAGCAGTTTATGTAGGCACAACACCATGCCAGAGTTTGCCTCTGGAAACCGAATTCCGGTCTTATCTGTGTTGGGGAGGTGTATTTGGGGAGACTGAAAATCATCCTGTAGGTTTTAGTCAGGATATTACCAGGCTTACAGCATCTCTCCCTTTCAGAAGTTGGCACCCGTAAGCTAATGAGGGCAATAGTTTTGCTTCGACTACTCTGAGAAATGGCGTTAAAGTTGGGCCAGATAATTTCCTATTCAAATTTTTTAAGGTTATGGCCAATGCATTGCGATATCTTCTCATGGCTACTGTCTGGGGTGGTAAATGACCCATCTTTATAGACAATGACTCCAAGATATTTATATGCAGTTACCAAGTCAAGCAGCTCGGATCCTTTTCCTTGCGATGTTAATTTGTTAATTGACATAGTTTTGGTTTTGTCTAGATCAATAGCCAGGCCATTTTCTGTGGAATATTCCGGCGTGATGTTGAGTAATCGCTGTACCCCTACCTGGGTGTGGCTTATTAGGACCAAATCGTCTGAGTACAAAAGTCTAGAAAGATTCATGCCACCTAGTTTGGGGACGTGGGAGTCACTGCTTTTCAGCGTAGATGTTAGGTCTTCCAAAAAGAGGTTAAACCGGGTGGGCTGAGCACGCACCCCTGCTTTAAGCCTTTGGTAGTTGGAATTTGTCTGGAAAGATGAGATCCAGTGCCCAGCTTGATCTGCACCCACATATCTGTGTGTAGTAGTATGAGTGATTGCAGGAGGCCTGGTGCTATATTCCAGCACCCATGTTTCCACCATAGTTTTCCTCGGTCAACATGATCAAAAGCTGACCTGTAATCAATGAAGCATAGGTGCAATGGCAGCTTTACTACCATTAAACTGTCGATCAACAGAGATAAGGCCATTCATTTGGTTGTAGTTCCTGTTAGTTTGGAGAAGTCCGTTTGGGTAAATCGGTTTATGGCATTCTTAGAGGCCAAAGTTAGCTTTTTGAAGAGAGTACCTGCAATTGATTTGACCCCGTTATCAAGGAGCACTACAAGAAGCTCTCCTTACTCTTTGAGCGGCTTTCCTGTTGCTATCACAAGTTGGGAGATGCACAGTTTATTGAACGTGAGAGCCATCTCCAGTCTGTTTCTGATGGCAGAGATGTATAGTTATATCTTCCTGACTGATTTCTGGATGAGGTTTTAGTTGGTGGTGATTTTCCCAATGCGCCCTTGAGGTCTGAGACTGTAGCTACGGGTGGGCAGTCGCCATCGCTGGATAGGACTCATGCTATTATAGAGTGAGGGTACCCAGGTTCATAGTGGGGCCTCAAACTTATGCTGCATTTTGTAAAGGTCTGCCACTTGTTTAGAACTTTCCAAGCTTTGTCTGTTGAGCTCCAGGTGGCCTTTGTAGCTTCATTTGCTGAAAGGTTCGCCTGCAATGTAAATTCAATTGGGATTTAATCTGTTGGCCTTAGGGTTTACAGGGTGGGGATCAGAGTCAATAGCTTTAAGATGTTGCCCTTGTTTAAAATGTGCAGTTGCCCTAGGATTTGTATTCAGAATGACCATTACAGTTTTTGTGCATGGCAGATTGTTAAGCCTTGTATAAAGGTCATGTTGAACTTGAATTGCCCTGGTCTACTGTACTCTAAGGTAAGAAATATCCAGTGAGTCGAACCTACTAGCCCTCTAGATGGAGAGAGCTTCAGTTCGTGACTTAGGTTGAGAAGCAGCCATTGGGGTTGTTTTCTGATCTATGTTGTGCCCTTCTTGCCATGTAATGGCCCTCACTACAAGGGGGGTATTTTCAATGAGTTCACCAATGACTAGAGTACTTAGAGGACCGTTAGTTGCAGGTTCAACCCTTGCCATGATATCTTGTCTAGCGCCTGGCTGTTGTGTATCTGCTTTTTTGACGATGAGCCGCTCTTGTCCTCTGGGCTCAAGAAAGCCCTATTCGGGCCATTTAGGTTTCTTACATGCGTTTTCTCTGTTTTACTACGTCTTTGATCACTAGAAGCATCACCATTGCCTGCCTCAAGCATTCAGGATTTCCATCTTATGTCCCCTTTCCTGGTAGCTTACCCCCAGTTGGTGTGATGCGTAAGTGGGATATTGTTTCAGGATCCAGCTTACGGTTCCTTGTCACTGTGTTGAAGATGGAATATTCCGCAGGACATTCGATAAAGCCATATTTTTTATTTCTGCCTTTTCTTCGTTGCTCTCATCGAGCTTGAGCCTTGCTCCCTTGCCCTGGTATGTTAGAGCTAATTGGCAAGTTGAATTCGGTTTTGATGATACGTCCTACTGCTTATTTGAGGAAGAGGCCTGGGTCCCTCTGGGGGTTCAGGAAATGTGCATGTTCGCATCAGTAGTTTTGATCTGGACCACTCTCATTAGGAGCACTGGGCGTATTGGTTTGTGATGAGCCAAGAGGCTTCAGGTAGAGATGTAGTTGGTTGGGATCAGTGGGTTGTGACTGTATTACTTGTGAAGGCTTTGTGGTTTGCTTAAGATCTGTAACTAAGTCGCTTACCGTAACAAGGAGGGAAGATCATTTTTCCAGGACTGGGGAACAAGTGCAGTTTTCTTGTAGCGATTGTGTCAGACTGGGATCACCTGATAAGATTGTCAAGATTTCCCAATTTTTCCCCGATACCGGCGATGAGGACCACAAGTGTATTGAGCAGCGTTATCTGTATGTCCATTTTATTGGGCTGGTATTGTAGAGCATCCACTGATAGTTGCATGGCATCTACTAGAGATGATGACCAGACATTGTAGACTGCAATACATCCTCTGTGCCTGTTTTTGTTTTATTGCATTGGATGCTGCTTGTAAGGGAAGTTCCTTCGGCGTACGATGTTACCATCTTCTCCCATTCTTGAGTGGTGAGATAGGAGATGTCATTGCATGCCATTCGCACATCCTTCAAGTCTTGTTGACTGGACTGAGAACTGGCAGCCAACTGCTCGTGCCTGGCCTTGGCCCTTGGGGGGTGTGTAGGCTCAGCGGGCATTGGCAGTGATGTAGTGTTGTAATGCTCCATTACTTCAGAGATGAATGCTTTCATTGCCTGTTATGCCTCATGGGTTGGAGATGGTGTTGGTCGTGGCATGGCCTTGCATGTGGCTGTGGAGTCATTAATGGTCCACGGGGAGCCTTGTTTTACTCCCTCAGCTGGGCAAAGAGAGCGGACCAATTGTGAATCAGGGTCGATAGAGTTGATGGAATCGTACAATTGTCAGCCATTACTGGACTCCCTAATCTAACCTCCTGTGGGTTTATAAAAAAAGTTAAAGTGTAATTTAATGCTAGCGGTGAAGACTGCTGGGCGAATGTGCCAACAGGGCTGGCACTTGGAGAGCTTGTGTAGCTTGAATTCGAAGGGCAAGACAGGTCCTTGTTTTCTTCCATGTTTTCATCTTCCTTTGTGCCAGGGGTTGTTAGAAGAATGCAGGTTGCCGATTTCCGCTACTTCTGTGAATCCCTGTGTTAGGGGACCAAATGAGCTCAAAATTCCTGGCTGAGAAGAATATTTCTCAAGGGGTGGATGATAACTTCCAAATGAAGTGTTGTCAGCAGCCCAGTTAGCCCCTCATTTCATCTTTTAGGAAACTAAATTTCATGTGGATTTTTAGCTGAAAGTTACAGGTTGCTGTGATGGAGGTGGAGGGACCCTCTTTGGGCTTGTAGGCTTCGGTGCGGTGACTGGGCCTCACCCAGGCTGCTCCTTAGGCTCATTCCTGACATGACGGTATAATGTGAAAGCAATTAGATTTGCTGTAGTGCAGGATGGTCGGGGAGCATTTTGTTTTGTGGCTGTTCTACTAGGGATGGACGACCTGAACTTGCATGACCTTACATCACCTCATTTTGGTATTGTAAAGCCTAGAAGAGCTTATAGGAGCGTGCAGATTCTTTTGGGAGGGGAGCTCTAGTGGGGGGTACTAGCTTACTGGAAAAATGCTGGTTTTCAGCCCCTTCTTTATGGTACCACTCTGGGGCCTGTATGTCTCATGGTGCCAACATCCATTGGAGTCCTAACAAAGTAGTCTCAAATTGCCAGCTTAGTCCCCCACATCAGATGTGCAATTTGTCCCTGGTGGTACAATTTGCTAAGATTTTTTGTAGCGAAAGATGTGGATGGAACGTAAGGAGAGCAGAGGTGACCAAGTGGGAGATATAGCAGGGCTGCCACAAGCTGCACCCAGTCTTGGCTGGGCTGATGCCATTATGGCCCAACAAGCTCTTCTGTGCAGCAGCCAACTGTGGCCGCCATGCTCGCCTGATAGGTACTGACTGGAGGGCTAGTGTAATGCTATACTCATATGCTGGTATGCTGGAATGCCCTCTGAGAGTCCATACTTCCAAATACTGTTCTGCTCCCACATGGTTGCTCGTGGTTGCAACTGGTGGGTCCAGGCACAGACACAGGCAGGAACTCAGGCAGGAAAAGCACAAGGAGGAGGGTGACTGGCTGTGGCATTTAAGTTTTGTGGGCCAGCTAATGCTAAAAAGGCACACTGGGGCGATGGCGATGGCTATGGAAGGCAGCAGTGGCAGCAGTCTCTCCAGGGAGGCGGGGGGCCACAAGCCAATCGGAAACATAGCTTGGCCACCTTCACAGTGCCTGCACTCCTCCCCTAACGCATACTCCCTAATGGTGTCTTGCACCATTCTGAGAACCATGCCACACTCACCTTCCCTCCTGTCTCTGAGTTGCTTCCTTACTTCGCTTCTTGGAACAGGGTGGGGGTAGGGGGGAACAGGAGGGGCCCGTGTCAGCACTGTCATGTGATGCAGGACTCCTTGCTCTTCCTCCTCTTCTCCCCCATCACCCAAGGTCACTGAATCGGCCCATCTTCTGCGACTCACCATGACCTGCAACCTGCAGCTCACATTGCTTCACCCCCATGCAGACTTTCTTCCACTAGGATCCACTTTCTTCCACTGTCATCTACTGATGTTAAAGGTAGCACTCAAAGCTAAGGTCAAACTTCGCAAGTTTCGATATAGACATGTACACAGACCAAAGAACTAATTGTAACATTCAGCGCCATGTTGGATGGGTCTCAAATTTGAGGATAAGTTAATTTTCAAAATATAAAATGTTTTCCCAGGATTTATTCAGGCAAAATTTGAGATAAAAGGGTAGTCTAAGAAGAAGTCTGTAGACTGCACAGCAGAGAAACTGCTAGGAATCACTACATTTCTAGTGATAGTCATAGATAATCTAAACCTGTAACAAGAATAATGACCTGGAAAACCAATGCAATGGATATTCTAAACATCCAATATGTTCTAAGCTGGACTTGGAAAAGCTACATAATTTTAAGTTGGTTTTTACCAGCACAAGATCTATTACCCCTGTGTAGATTGACCAAGTATGCATAGGAGACATCACAGGGGAGAATGGAAACCGAGGCATCAGACCAATGGTGTCCACTAACATTATGCTTCATATCTGGGAATATAATACAAGGAAATGAATTCCAGTAAAAATTGAGCTCTACACGTCTCCAAATTCCTAGTGTTCTGCATGCAGATTTTCCTCAATGCAACTGCTCCACACGTAAAAGTTTAGGAAAAACTAGTCTATGCCAAAAATGTATGTGATTGGAATGCATTTCTGTGGAACTAGCCTGCACCAGAAATGTATGAGAGTAGAATGCATTGCTGCACAGAAATTCGTAAACTCATCTAAGCCACACCCGTATGCCTTTGGCCTGTGTTTCAACAGACAGTTATCATTTCCAGAAGCCACAGGAGTAATTACTGTCCATGAATGGATCTCTGCATGAACAAGAAAGGAAACAGGGATTTGCATAGCCTGAAGGTCTCCCCCCTGAAACCGACAAGCATAGTCAATGCTTTTTTAAAATAAATTAGTGGGAAAAAGAGGGCTGAACTTGCAGGTGATTTGGTGTCCATCAATAGTCTGAAATGTGTAAACTTTGGCACAGTCAGCTCTACATTCTACACATAGAAGTGATTGAGATCACTTACGTCAAAGCAATGCCATTACTACAATGAAGGATTCGGATTATTTGGGAATTAACAGAAGAGCATCTTCCACTGGGGCATCTGGTATGTTCATATATGTAAGGGCTTCCCATCTAAATTTAATTTCTGTGAAATTTGCATCTCTGCTACAATGGAAATATGCTTACACATTTCTCAAAGAAGAGTCACTCCACATGTCAGCAGCAGCGCGTAATTCCTCTTGAGAAATGTGGAAAACAGAGTGAGGCTCTTTTAGAGGATTATGATGTCTTTGAATATTCAGAAGTGATCAAAGTTGGATCCATTGGGTCTGACATGGTGATTCAATGCCGTTCAATAAGTAATTAGACAATGGCACTATCGATCAGCTCTGCACTCAGAGCAAGAAAAGAGTTGAGGACAGAATGGAAGAGACTGAGATCCCTTTACAATGTGTTTGCTCCACCGATGGGTTTCAGATTTTTGGGAATTTACAAAAGTGAGGCTTCATCTGGGGCTCCTGCTGTTTTCATATTTGCAAGTGTTTGCCGTTGAGATGTGATTTTTTGTGAACTGAGTATCTTTGCCAAAATGGAAACTCCTGACCATGCTGCCCTCCGTACTTCATCCTCATCCTCAGCAGGTTCTGGCTGGAAAGGTACACCGTGGAACTGAGGGTGATTGTGGGAAGGTTGCATCCCCTGGCTGAATGCCTGACAGCAAAAGGATTTAGAATTTAGAAACTATTAATAAAGTAGATGGGATATTGCTTAGAAACTATTTTTTGTTCGCATTGGCTGAAACCATTGCTGCAGTAAAGATTTTTAGCCCAACTCAGAACATGAAAGACTATCCCAGGCAGTGTTATTCAAAATGTGTCCCTTCCTGCAGACGTTTTGGACATTCTTCCAGTATGCCAAGACTAGCAGCAAACTTGCAAGCATAAGACACGCGCACTCACTCTCACGTGCTCACATATTCTCACATGCTCACTATCTTACTTACATACTCACTTACTCTCACTGATTGCCTCACTCACAGCAATTCATTGTCTCACTCATATGTTCACACTGTCTCCCACTGTGTCACTCCAATGCTCACACACTGTCTCATGTGTTCAGTCGGTGTCTCACTCATATGCTCATACTCTGTCACAACTTTATGCTAACTCATATGCTCATACTCACTCACTGTCTTCCTATTTCATTCACTGTTATTCATGGTCACTCACTTTCTCACACCGTGTCATTCAAATGCTCGCACACTATCTCACTTGCTGACACACTGTCTCACTAGCGCACACACACACACAAACACAGACACACACTCATTTACCTTAGAAGCATTTGTGCTGCCTACTCTCAGCTACCTATGCGGGTCCAACTCAGCTGCTGGTGCTGCATCTGGAGGTCCCACCTCATGCACTCAAGCAGCAAGCTGAGAACTGGAGCCTGCACAGTGCATCACCAACATCACAAGGCCCCTGCTGATTCACTGCACAGGCTCCAGCTTTCAGACCTTCCTAACGCTGTGACAAGTTGGGAAAAGGTGGGGTGACAGGCTGATTGACATGTATTACCAAGCACTGCAAGGCTGAGGCACAACGCGCCCAGATCTACCTTTACCAGTGATGCTGCAGTGCCCCATAAATGTACAATACCAATAGCTTATTTTTTACTTGTGGTATTTTGGAACAAAGGGGCAGAGGATAAGGAGGGCAGATCCCCTACGTCCGTATGAGCAAGCTGCCCCGCAAATAAATGTCGGGATGGAACAGGGTTCGAATGATGTGAAAGCTTACATATTTCCAGCACTTCTTGGGTCTGGTTCATCAGTAGAGCAGGTTTGTGTAATCGTTTCAGTAGGAAAGAGCTGACAGTATTGACTTGCTCTGTAAAACCTGAAAAAGAACGGATGAAACACTCAGCAGGGAGCACATAGCAACATCAAGTTAATATTCACACATCAAATCCGATTTCAGACTAGTTAGAGATATGACTATAGACATTTATTTAGAGTAAAATGTTCAATGAGTTTTCCTTTACAGTAAGAGGTGACAAATGCCTTAGGCCGTGGTAACTAAATCACATTCATATTAGGCGTACAAGATAACACTGAGTATAAATAAACCTGCTTGACTGTCTCCATCAGTCACACAATGAATGCCACAATTCTTTTGTTCTGTCAGGCTGAGTAAAATGCATGTCTTCTTTGTTTAAGTAAATGAAAGCAGGATAAAGGATGCTACATTGTCTCCTACAAATGACAAATATGTTTGAACTTTTCATTCAGGGAAAGCCTTATTGTAGTTTCCATTTAATCGGATTGCTTTGGGTTTGATGTTCCATATGGCGACCAAGATTAAATCTGAATAGATGATCATATGCAAGATACTAAAACACACATTGAATTCTAATGATGGGAAATTTGATTCGGACTTCATTGGCATTTTTTGTTTGATCCTTGCAGACGTTGGGACTTGACAGCATTTTTATATGAACAGGCCTAGATTAATACAAGACCATTTGTGCGATGTGCAGCTGGTTTCAAAGTGGCAATCTGAATTATAGAAGCATTATGCAAAGTTACTTAGTTTTCTTCATTGCACAAATACCGATAATTCTCACAAAAAATTATGAAAACCACAAAAAGTGCCCATAGTTCAATTCTTATGCGAAAGGTATATGTGTTTATTTACACATGAGAAAAACTAAGCACGGCACGTGTTTCCCTATAACATTCATGTCATTTACTAGCTCAACACAGTACCAGAGTACCCACAAGAAAAAGCTACTCACATACAACATGTTTGCTAGTCACTTGCTCAAGATGGTTGCAGAGTACTCACAAGAGAAAATGAATTGAAACTATATACAGAATCCCTTGCAAGATGTTAGTGTCAACTAACACCTGCATGTGTAAAATGTGTGGTCACATACAAAAGGCTCATGTGTTCGTAGTACAACAGAGTTTCAGGGTGCTCACAAGAAGAAGCATGCAAAATTAGTGTAAGTTACTGGTGTGTCATATGTAAATAGTGGATGCAGGAAAAAACTGAGCAAGATTTGCACTTATCCAGAAAATGCTCCTGGGTTACTGGTGTCACCTATAACTGCAAAACAAAAAAAACACCTTGCAAAAGTAGAAAACTTTGCGAGCTCCAGGAAGACAAAATGTGCGAATTCTGCAACAATATGTTTAGCTAATAAAAACTCTGCACTGCCCTGATTCAAAGAACTCGGGTTCGCCAGGAAAGTAGAATTACTGCTCAAAATGTAACTCTTCTTGCCTGCCCTCTGATCAGTTCATTTAAGTGGCATCACACATGAACTGTCCATTATGACATTGAGATGAAAGAGGCAGATTAAAAAATACATATTTTTCTTTCAATGTGAGAAATCCTGACGTTGTTAAAATGTCCTAAGTGAGAAAGAAAGTGGCAAGGGTGAACAAAACTGAATTTTAGAAAACGAAACTCTAAAAGAGCAGTAAGCGTTGGAGAGGAAGACAGGGTAAAACCAGAAACCGAATAGGATCTCGAGTTTTTCACATTAACCTACAAAAAATGGAATCCAGAATAATTACTACCATTATATCATAAAGGCAAGTATGTGCCCGTCAAGATTTATATATATTGTGTTCTTCAAAATTTTGGATTTAATTTTTTTAAGCTGATATGAAAAGTTTGTTTGGTCCTCCACTATGTAATTATTTCTGTGGCACCAGAACCCCCTACAATCGCCACATTGCTGCGGACATCAGTTGTTGTATTGTGTTATTATTTGTATAGTGCACTTCTATCATTTGAATAGGACTGTAGCCATTTTGGGGGCTGGCACCCTTTCTACATGGTTGTGGGCTTTTCAATGTTGGTTGTGTTTGACTGTGTTGTTATCGAACTGTGGGTTTTCCCGCTGTGATCTAAAATATCCTCAATACAGCCATCGCACAATTTTCCTCAAGATGGCTATAAAGGTGGCCAGTTTGTCCCGAGTTGCCTGAAATGCTCGAAATTGTCTTTATATAGACCTGGCGTGTATGGCTTTATTTCTTGTCTATGGCCTTTACATTGACAAATGTCTGCAATAATGCAGGATGGGCCTTCACTTGATGGGTAGTCTTTTAAGGTAGCCATTAGGGGACATTGTATAAGAGCTGATGTTGATATTCGGAGGGTAGTGGAATGTGGCCTCAATGCTAGAGAAATAAAACTGTGAAACGTAGAACAGACTACTTACCCAGAACCTATAACCAACAGGAATTGTTGGAGGCAAGGGGGAAAAGGATGTGACACTTCTTAAAAAACTATGGTGCCTCAACAATGCTGAACATGTTGCAGGAACACATGCAAAGTGTGACAAGGCTGGTCCCTGTTGCACAGGAATTTGAATAAGAATCAAGGAGTGCACCAGTTATGCCAGCCAAGGATGGATGAGAGGATACAGCATACATGCAAAATGACATTAATGCAGCATTCCCATATTATTGCTCAAAAATGACCTCAGGCAAGAGGAGACGCTGACTCTTGATATCAAATCATACCTAAATAGGTGGATCCTCCCACTGCCCTCCAGAGGCTATTATGAGACTCTGAATCTAAAGGTGACAGAATGAGAGGTCAAGGCAGTGTTGAGGGATATGGGTACTGGGAAGATCACATGTCTGGCTGCTGGCGGAGGAATTCTATACTGCATTTGAAGCCATATTAGCTCCACCACTGGCAAGAATGTAGCATTCTTCTTTTAAAGAGGGATGCCTATCACACACAACCAAAGAGGCACTTTAAGTCTCCTTGCCTTTTGTGACCCCCATTAACCTGGCCTTCCACAAACCACAGTCTCTGTTAAACACAGATGATAAAATTCGGAGTAAAATACTACCAAGTAGGATTTACAGCTTCTTGCTCATCCTAGTTCAACCAGATCAAAATGGTTTTATCCACAAACATAACTCTTCATTTAATCTCAGATACACTTTTCATGTCCTTAAAGAAGCGCCAGCAGGAAACCCAGATGCAAGGGTTGTCTAAATCGGTCTGGAAAAAGCTTTTGATACACTCTTTGTTTGCAGTGCTCCAAATTATTGAGGTATGATGGTGAGGTGCTCCGGTCAGTATCACTATTATACACTAAACCGAAAGCAAGAGGTAAGACAGGCAAAATACTCTTCCACTTATAATGTGTGCCGCATGACAAGGCAGGCCTGCTGTCACCAGTGCTGTTTACGCAGGCAGTGGGGCCTGTTGCTGTTGTAAGCAGAGTTGAAGTAAGAGGAAGGAGAATACAGTTACTGGATGAAGTATCTACCATCTCATTTTATGCGGATAACATCCTAATACTTCTAAGTGTAGCTGCAGTAGGCTCGAACCCATTACTGTCTACCTTGAAAAATGTGGCCAATTCTCACAGCTATGGGTCAACTGGACAAAAATGATGCGATTAGGCCTGGTGTATGAGGTACACCAGACAACTTCAGGACCTAAGTATGCCTACTTTTAAATATCTGGGGTATGAATGTACCGGTCAGAGGAAGACTGACTGGATAGGAAACTGGGGGTGAATCTAAAGGCGCTCTGGGATGAGTTTCTTTTTGGGAAAAGCTGCAAAAATCAATCAAGGGGAAGATAAGCCTTCATTACGATTGTAAAGGCTCTGCAACTATTATACTACCTTCTTAGCCTTTCTCTTTGGATCAAAAGATCTTTGTTTATAGAACTGGACTCGGTGATGACTGACTTGATGTGGAGTATAGGCAAACACAGGGTGCAACTCACCACACTTTAATTCCTGGAGAGGGGCCAGGCACACCAGATTTGAGCTTTACGTCCTGCCTGTGCATCTCCAATGGGCAGCACTCTGGTTCAGAGGTACAAACTTGGATACAAACAGGATCCCTAATACAGAGATAGAGGGCCACGCCTGGCCAACCTATTACTAGGAGTTGGGATTGCAAATGAGAGATACACTCATCTGCTGCTACTGGCACTGGACAGTTGGAAGACAGGTAATCACAGAATTTGGTTGACTCTGCTGCATGCTCCCTGTTTGCCACTGGTGCATTTGGTGTGACCTCTAGGATATTTCACAGGTGAGTAGATGGGGATATGGCTAAGAGCAGGCATAGATACTGTCTGGAAATTTGAAGGTCTATGACTGAACTGAGTGAAATCCTTTCAGGACAATTCCTTCTTTATGGTGCCTTTGTATGCACTGTGCATGAGTGGTGGGGGCAAAGAAAACACCAGAGAAACAAGTAACTTGGCTTTACAAAGCACAACTTTCTACGAGCAAGGCACACATAAGAAATCTCATGCTTATGGGGGCGGCAGACGTGGGTAGGGAAATGGAAGTCAGAGACTAGGAGAACATTTCAGATACCACCATGAGGTCTTCAGAAATGCCCATCTGAAATATATCCTAATTAATTATCTGCAAGGAACTCCCTGGACGTACACAAGGATAAATGTTAGAAGGGGACCTCAGAGAGGCCCAGAGGGGGCCCTGACTGTCCTGAGACCCACCCTCAAAGTATCGTAGCCGGGCACTGGCGGGAGACTCCGCAGGGGAGGAATCTCGTATCTAGGATCGGACACTCGGCACCACACGACAAAGAGACACCACACCGAGGGTTCTTAGGATTCAAGCTTTATCAAATCGAAGTAGTAGGATCTTTATGATCAGCAAGGCAGATATTTACAAGCAGAGCGTGGGCTCATAGAGTCTTGGCGGGGGTAGGAGGTAGCGGGACAGTCTTTGGGGGGATATGGATCAAATGCAGGAGCGTACCCGGCGCACGGCTCACAATCCTCGAGCTGGGGGATACGCTTGTCGTCGTGGGGTCCGGCGGGACCAAAGTGAGTCTGGGGGAGCCGCGAGTCACTCAGCAGGCTCAAGCACAAGTTCGGAGGTCTTACGATCTTCAGGGAGCCGCGAGTCACTCAGCAGGGCTCAAGCACGAGTTCGGAGGTCTTACGGTCTTCAGGGAGCCGCGAGTCACTCAGCAGGCTCAGGCACAAGTTCGTAGGTCTTACGATCTTCAGGCAGCCGCGAGTCACTCAGCAGGGCTCAAGCACGAGTTCGGAGGTCTTACGGTCTTCAGGGAGCCGCGAGTCACTCAGCAGGCTCAGGCACAAGTTCGTAGGTCTTACGATCTTCAGGCAGCCGCGAGTCACTCAGCAGGCTCAGGCACAAGTTCGGAGGTCTTACGATCTTCAGGGGAGCCGCGAGTCACTCAGCAGGGCTCAGATGTTCCAAGGCGAATCTGCCGGACAGTCCCAGAGCACCCCTTGTTATAGGTCGACCCCTCTATGATGTCCGGAGTCTGTGCAGGCAGGGGTCTTGTCACCTGGGGGTCGCTTGTCGAGGTTTCCTGCCATTGTCTTTTGATCCTTTCAGGGCCGGGTCGGGAGGAGTCCCAGACACCCAGCAGGCGTGGAGCCAGCCCTCAGGGAGGCCGGAGGGCCGATCGAAACCCATCGTCCCAGGGGAGTTCAGAGGTGCGATAGAAACTGCTCCTCCCTCTCTCATCCCCTGGAAGCGTGATGTCCTCCAGCCGGAGTGGCGCCTCTAGGCCCGGGTTGTTCTGGGGCCGGGCGGCCATCTTGGTGCATGAAGTGGGCACGCATGCCCGGGGTGGCCGAAAGGAGAGAGGCCATGGACGGGGATGCCCGGGTCGCGTGTGTGTGTTCTGGTGGGAAGGATCGGCTGGGCCGTGTGCTTGGGGTCCCAGGTAGCAGGTTAGGTAGTGCAAGGACATGAAGAGCCATGCTACGAGGCCGGGTCTAACACGCGTCCCCCCCAGCTGTAAGCCGGAGAGAACTACCCATCATCTTGGGGGGTTCTCTTCGCTGAGGCGGAAGAACCGGGAGAGGCCGTCAGTGTTGGCGTGGTCCGTACCAGGGCGATGTTCTACGGTGAAATCCATCCCCTGGAGGGAGATTGACCACCGCAGTAGCTTGGGGTTTTCTCCTCGCATCTGCATGAGCCATCGCAAGGGCCGATGGTCGGTTTGGACTTTGAAATGGGTGCCAAACAGGTAAGGGCGCAGCTTCTTGAGGGCCCAGACTACGGCAAATGCTTCGCGCTCAATGGTGCTCCACCTCTGTTCTCTGGGCAACAGCCGCCGGCTGAGGAAGGCGATGGGCTGGTCCAGGCCTTGGTCATTCACCTGGGACAGGACGGCTCCAATGCCATGCTCGGAGGCATCGGTCTGGACTACAAACTCCTTGGAGTAGTCGGGAGCCTGGAGGACGGGGGCCGTGCACATGGCCTTCTTTAGGGCATCGAACGCTTCCTGGCAGGCAGTCGTCCACTGCACCCTCTTGGGCTGTTTTTTGGATGTGAGTTCGGTGAGGGGGCCAACCAGGCTGCCATACCCCCGGATGAATCTTCGGTAGTAGCCAGTGAGGCCCAGGAAGGCTCGGACCTCCGTTTGGGTGGTGGGTGGTTCCCAGGCTAGGATGGCGTCGATCTTTGGCTGTAGAGGGGCGACCTGACCGCTCCCGACCTGGTGCCCCAGGTAGACTACTGATCCTTGCCCAATCTGGCACTTGCTGGCTTTTACTGTGAGGCCTGCCTGGCGCAGGGCGGTTAGCACTCTCCGGAGGCGCTGGAGGTGCTCACTCCATCCTGAACTGAAAACGGCGATGTCGTCTAGATAGGCCGCACTGAACTGTTCCATCCCGGCCAGGACCCTATTCACCAGTCGCTGGAAGGTGGCCGGGGCATTTTTCATTCCGAAGGGCATTACGCGGAAGCGATAATGCCCATCTGGGGTGAAGAAGGCGGACCGCTCCTTGGCTTCCTCTGTGAGCGCAATCTGCCAGTATCCGCAGGTGAGGTCGAATGTGCTGAGGAACCGGGCCGCCCCGAGTCGGTCAATGAGCTCGTCGGCTCGGGGGATGGGGTGGGCATCGGCCCGGGTGACGTCATTGAGCCCCCGGTAGTCCACGCAGAATCAGAGCTCGGGGGCGACACCGGGGGCCGCTGCCTTCGGAACTAGGACCACGGGGCTGGCCCAGGGACTATCGGATGGCTCGATCACCCCCAGGGTCAACATCTTCGAGACTTCAGCTTGAATGCAAGACCGGACCCGGTCAGGGACTCGGTAGGCTCGGTGTCTTACTGGCGGGCTGTCCCCGGTGTCCACGTCATGGACACACCAGTCGGTGACTCGGGGGATCAGGGAGAAGAGGTCGGAAAATTGTCCTAGGAGCTGGCGACAGTCCGCTTGTTGCTGGTCAGTGAGGGATGGGGAGAGGTTCACTCCTTCCACGGAGCCATCCTTCTCCTTGACACACAGGAGGTCCGGGAGGGGATCGGACTCATCTTCGGCCCCGTCATCGGTGGCCAGCAGGAGGCTCAGTTCTGTCCGCACGAAGTGAGGCTTGAGGCGGTTCACGTGTAGGGCCCGCAGGGGATCCCGGGGCGACTGGACGTCCACCAAGTACGTGACTGGGCTCTTCCGCTCAATCACCTTGAAGGGCCCGGTCCACTTGTCCTGGAGGGTGCCAGGCTTCACGGGGGCCATGACCCATACCTGCTGGCCCGGCTGGAACTCGACCAGAGTGGCATTCTGGTCGTACCAGCGCTTCATCTCTTCTTGGCTTGCCTCCAGGTTGGCCTCGGCCAGCTCTCGGAACTTCCTGGTCTGGTTCCGGAGGGCCAGAACGTATTGGAACACATCTCGTGGGGTGGTCTGGGGTGCTGCCTCCCACCCTTCCTTAACCAAGCTGAGGGGACCTCGGACGGGGTGTCCATATAGTAATTCAAACGGGCTGAACCCCAAGGACTTCTGTGGGACTTCCCGGTAAGCGAACAGGAGGCAGGGGAGCAGGACGTCCCACTTACGCCGGAGGGGTTCTTCTAGGCCGTTGATCATCCCTTTCAGAGTCCGGTTAAACCTTTCTACTAGGCCGTTCCCTTGGGGATGGTACGGGGTGGTGAACTTATAGGACACTCCACATTGTTGCCACAGGGACGTCATGTATTTTGAGATAAAATTAGTGCCGCGATCGCTCACGACCTCGCGGGGAAAACCCACCCGGGAAAAGATCCCCATCAGGGCTCGGCCTACCACGGGAGCCGTGACGGTGCGTAGGGGGATCGCCTCAGGGTATCGGGTGGTGTGATCCACTAGGACCAGGATGAAACGGTGACCTTGGGAGGTGGGGGGATCCAGGGGCCCCACGATGTCGATTCCGACTCGTTCGAATGGGGTACTGACGACCGGGAAGGGTTGGAGGGGAGCCTTGCGCTTCCCCCCACTCTTCCCACTAGCCTGGCACGTGGGACAGGACTTGCAGTGGGCTTCTACAGCTGCTTTCATCCTAGGCCAGTAAAAGTGAGTCACGAGACGGCTGTAGGTTTTGTCTTGATCCAGGTGGCCGGCGAGGGGGACGTCGTGGGCCAAGCCCAGGAGGAAGTCTCGGAAGCGTAGGGGTACCACCAGCACCCGGCCGGATCCTAGCTCCACCGACTTCTGCTCACTGTATAAGAGGTTATTCTCCCAATAAACTCGGTGCGTTCCGGTTTGGTCGCCTGCGGCTTGGCCCTCGGCCTGGTGCCGCAGTCCGACCAGGGAAGGACAGGTGGCTTGCTCCCGGCAGAACTCCTCCTGGGTGGGCCCGCCCTCGTGGCGCCACGGGGCCAATTCGGCCAGATCGCCTAACTCGGGGACCGGGGTGGTGTCGGACGGTGAGGGTTCGTCGCTGGCGACTGACCCTCCCGATGGGGGGACGGGAGGACCCTCGGCGGGGACTGCTCTGACTCCCTCGGTCGGGGTGTCCTCGACTTCCCCCAGGGGGGTGAGTCTGGCGGACATAGATCGGGTGGTGGCGCACACCCACTCGGGGAGTCCCATCATTCCTAGGTGGGCCTTGCGCTCGACGTCCTTCCAGGGAGAACTCTCCAGGTCGTTCCCTAAGAGGCAGTCGACCGGCTGGGAGGTTCTTACGGCAACCCTCAGTTTACCTATCACCCCTCACCACTCAAACGGCACCAGGGCTACCTGACACATACTCTCTCTATTATCTGCGGAAATTACGGGGCAAAAGACGTTGGGTAGGATCTCCTCCTCGGGGACTAAGTGCCTGAGGACACCGGTGATGCTGGCCCCGGTGTCTCGCAGGGCTTCTATTTGGTGGCCATTGATCTTGACGAGCTGCCCGTACTTCTTCGTGTTGGAGGGCAGGAGGCTACCAGGGACCATCTCTCTATCTCGCAGGGATACTAGGGCCATAGCTGCGGGTTCCCACTCCCCGGTGTCCTCAACCTCCTCCCCCAGGGCTACGTTGGCTATCTGTCTAGCAGGGTTTGCAGCAGGGGGAACCTGGGGGCCATGGGGCACTCCGGGTCATTGGCGTAGTGCCCGGGTCTCTGACAACGGAAACAAGTGATGGTTACCCGGTGCCCCCGTCTCCCGGGGGGTCCGGAGACTGGTGGGGGGGCGCCGGGAAAGGTGGAGGTTGGGCCTTCGGGGGACTCGACTGGGACTCTCTCTGCCCTCCCTGGTTCCCTTCCCCTCTCTGGCGGGGTGGTCCCTGACTGGCTCGGGGGTATTCCCCTACAATGCTCCGGGGGACCCGGGTGTTGGTCCAGCGGTCTGCTTCCACAGCCAGCTTCCGGGGATCGGTGAGTTTGCTGTCGAGCAGATGCTGGCGTAGTTCCACAAAGCAGTTCGCAGCCAGGTGTTCCCACAACATGAGGTCGGTGAGTTCCTCGAGGGTGGTGACCTTGCTGCCCTTGATCCACCCATCGAAGGCCCGACTGAAAAAGTTTACATACTCCACCCAGGTGGTGCCCGGGATCTTCCTGCAGTCCCGGAATCGCTGACGGTACATCTCTGGGGTGAGGCCGTACCTAGTGAGGAGAGCCTCTTTCATGTGGCTGTAGGAGGTCTGCAGGGAGAGGGGTAGGTCGAGCAGGGTGTCTCTTCCTTCGCTCAGAAACCGTCCCCACAGCCCCGCCCCCCAGTCCTTCTGAGGGACCCGATGAGAGGTCATGGCGACCTCGTAGGCCCTGAACCATTGTTGAAGGTCATCATTTTTATAATATTCTTTGACCACGTCCTTGGGGATGTGGACCTTCTGTTCCGCCGGGGAGGCCGCCTCTCGGTTCCCCGGGGGCCTCCCTTCCTCATTTCTGGCTTTGAGCTCGATCTCCTTCAAGCTGCGTTCGTGCTCTAGTTGGAGCTTCCTTCCTTCGTGCTCCCGTTGGAGCTTCTTCTCTTCCAATTCGCCTTGTACGCGCATTTGTTCTACTGCTAGCTTTTTTTCTGCTAATTTCAATTCGCCTTCGATTTTGAGTTTGGCTAACTCGAGTTCGTGATTGCGACTTCTCTCTCTGTCTGCGAGTTCTTCCGGGGAAAGGCCCCCGTCTGGCACGAAGCCTCGCACCTGATTGCTGCTGCTTTCGCCTTGGGGGGGTTCTGCTTCGTCGTGTCGCTCCCCCATGCCTTCTGGGCGGGAGGCCCCGGCATCCACCCAAGCTTTCAGTGCTTTCTGCAAATCTTCTTTGGTGTTGAGACCGGTGGTAGCGATTTTAAGTTCTTTGCAGAATTGCTTCAGTTCTTTGTGCGTGTATTCTTCTAGTTGTTCCACCTGGAACACCCTGTTGGTGTTGGTTTCTGCGGGGCTCATGGCGCTTCCTTCTGCCATCTTTGTCGGTAGTGCGTCAGTCGTTCACGGTACGATCTCTAGGTTATGGGCCCGAATCCCGTCGCTTGCCACCAATGTTAGAAGGGGACCTCAGAGGGGCCCAGAGGGGGCCCTGACTGTCCTGAGACCCACCCTCAAAGTATCGTAGCCGGGCACTGGCGGGAGACTCCGCAGGGGAGGAATCTCGTATCTAGGATCGGACACTCGGCACCACACGACAAAGAGACACCACACCGAGGGTTCTTAGGATTCAAGCTTTATCAAATCGAAGTAGTAGGATCTTTATGATCAGCAAGGCAGATATTTACAAGCAGAGCGTGGGCTCATAGAGTCTTGGCGGGGGTAGGAGGTAGCGGGACAGTCTTTGGGGGGATATGGATCAAATGCAGGAGCGTACCCGGCGCACAGCTCACAATCCTCGAGCTGGGGGATATGATTGTCGTCGTGGGGTCCGGCGGGACCAAAGTGAGTCTGGGGGAGCCGCGAGTCACTCAGCAGGCTCAAGCACAAGTTCAAAGGTCTTACGATCTTCAGGGAGCCGCGAGTCACTCAGCAGGGCTCAAGCACGAGTTCGGAGGTCTTACGATCTTCAGGGAGCCGCGAGTCACTCAGCAGGCTCAGGCACAAGTTCGGAGGTCTTACGATCTTCAGGGAGCCGCGAGTCACTCAGCAGGCTCAGGCACAAGTTCGGAGGTCTTACGATCTTCAGGGGAGCCGCGAGTCACTCAGCAGGGCTCAGATGTTCCAAGGCAAATCTGCCGGACAGTCCCAGAGCACCCCTTGTTATAGGTCGACCCCTCTTTGATGTCCGGAGTCTGTGCAGGCAGGGGTCTTGTCACCTGGGGGTCGCTTGTCGAGGTTTCCTGCCATTGTCTTTTGATCCTTTCAGGGCCGGGTCGGGAGGAGTCCCAGACACCCAGCAGGCGTGGAGCCAGCCCTCAGGGAGGCCGGAGGGCCGATCGAAACCCATCGTCCCAGGGGAGTTCAGAGGTGCGATAGAAACTGCTCCTCCCTCTCTCATCCCCTGGAAGCGTGATGTCCTCCAGCCGGAGTGGCGCCTCTAGGCCCGGGTTGTGCTGGGGCCGGGCGGCCATCTTGGTGCATGAAGTGGGCACGCGTGCCCGGGGTGGCCGAAAGGAGAGAGGCCATGGACGGGGATGCCCGTGTCGCGTGTGTGTGTTCTGGTGGGAAGTATAGGCTGGGCCGTGTGCTTGGGGTCCCAGGTACCAGGTTAGGTAGTGCGAGGACAGGAAGAGCCATGCTACGAGGCCGGGTCTAACAATAAACAGGAAACTATATATCTATTGGTCGAACACCTTAGGTTGTTCTAGATAGGATAGCAGAGACATGGAGTTTTTCCACCTAGTCCCAATACATAATGATGTTGGATAAAGATCATCGATGATCCAGCATTAACCCTAAGCAAAACCAATTAACATACACTATAAGCCTTCTGGGCTTATTTCCGCATTTGGAATCCAAGAGGGTGGGCAATAAATTCCTAGATTCATCCATGATGCTAGTGAAAAAATAGAGTTGGCATAGAAATCAAAAGGGCTGGATGGGATAGTGCAATTCAGAAGTGGGTGAAGAGCAGTAGTGCTGTGCTAAACAGCGAGGGGGGAAAAGGGTCTGTGAAGGCTCTCAGTGGCATCATTGTGGGGTGAGGTAATAGGTGAATGGGCCACAATTGACAAGCTAAGTTAGCAATATAGCTGCAGCTCAGATCATATCATCCGTAGTATAGTTCAGGGCCTAAAAGGTAGAGTAGCCAATAGGGATGGATGCACCATGCAGTCGCTGAGGGACATATTAGGAAGGGATGGGTGCACATTGTGGAGATTGGAGATCTGCCCGCTAATTTTTTCTACAGTCCACGCAGATGATAAATGGGGAATTTCACCACCACACAAACTCATTACCCACACGTGTCACCAGAACTGCCAGAAGGTTACTGTTGCCATGTCCTGCTATTTTGCTTTGCCAGACAGATCTACTAATAGTGCCTGTGGACAAAGTGGAGACAAAATGCAGGGATCACTGTCGCATGACTTATAATTAAATGTGCCACATCCTCGTCTAGTCATGAGCAAGTAATGTATGGGATAAATGTATAAAACTGTAATGTTAAAATAGAAAACAATTAAATGATTCTTTTTTTTAAAATAAACATGCATGATGGGCCACAAGACCTTTCAAAAATGGTCAATGCATTTTTTTTAGCTATACTTTGTGATGGCACTGTCAGCCAAAGAGATGTTCTGCCCACGCAACTCTGCTGTCCTAGGTGTGTCAGCAGTGCAGTCTCCCCCCATGCTGGAACAGGAAAATATTTGCTCCCGGAACCCAAAAATTGGAGGTCAAGGGCAGGCAGAGGAAAAGGCGTGGTGTCACAAATGGTGGAGTTTGAAAAGCAGAGTCTGACAGTTAAGGTATACCTTTATTTTAAAAATAATCTGCTGCAAAAAAATTGGCAATGAGGACATTTGTGACAGTACTTCTGTTGTGGATTACTTAATTGGTCACAAAGAGGTTGCAGTTTAAAATTTCTTAGAGGGTTAACACACTTGCTGTAGATATCATTGTGTGCTCAGCAATCTTGAGAGGATTATAGTAGGGACTCTAAGGTTAACAGAATTCTGGGAGAGTTCTATGCTTTGTCCAGTCACAGTTTCGACTCATAAAGTAGCATAGAGGGTTAATGTGCCTGTTGCAAAACACATTGTGTAACTTGTAGATCACAGATTTTTATTTTTCAGATAGGTAAGTGGGTTACTGCTTTTTGACACTGAGATCATTTTGTTACATCCAGTTCATAATTTGCAAGCCTACTAATGTAGTACAGTGATCTGTTTACTGGCATCAAGGCGCTGCATGTAGACTGTAAGTCATGGGTGTAGATCCTAATTGTTATTTTTCTTTCTGTTGTTATTCTAAGATTGCAAAGACAGGTTCCTCAGAGAAGTAATAAAGCCTTGTTAATACAGACTACCACAATCATTGCATTACATTTTATGTCCAACTTTGTGTTTCTCCTGACCATTCACTCTTTACATATAATGTCTTTAAGTATGGATGATATGTGATTCCTATACCTTATAACCCTCATTGTCTTATGTAGCATTCCTTTACATTGATTTACACACTTGTATGATTTATTGTCCCTCTGTGTGCAATGCAAAGCACTCTGACAGTCAACACCACACTGGGATGAGGAGCACTATGAGTTCAATTAAAAAAAGTAGATGTCATTTCCATCAATATTTGTGTAATTACTCATACATACAGATACATCTTGCATCCTTACAGTGCAAGTACGTCTCTCACATAGGGAGCTGAGCAATGTGAAAAACTTGTCTTTAAAAGTTAAAGGTTGCTCCCAGCCAGGATGATACTTAAACAAAAGGACGTCTGATCGTTCTTTAAACCAGACCTTCGCTTTGGGCCCAGCTAGATGTTAAAATAAGAAAGCCCACTCACTGCCTGCAGGTTGCTGCTCCAAATGGAATGCAGACAACTCACATGCACTGCTGAATTATGTCTTGTATCGGAAAATGGCACCAGGACAAATACAGAGCAAACCCAAGGAGATGATGGACAGAGAGCTGAATCTTTTCAGACACTTACCCCCAGTCACAGATCTGGGTTGAATCCATCACTGTTCTTTAGCTCACTTCGCCACCTCAGTTCAGACCCAGCTATGTGCAAATCAGTCTTGACCCTGTGTCTCATGGGAACAGTCCAGCCCGAACTGTCAAGCCAGGTCTTCCCCGAACCGGAAACAAGCATCCTGGCACTGGTTTCGGGGTAACACTCCTCATCAGCCAGGGTCGATTAAATCCAGTGGCAAAGTGAGCAAGGGACCCACGTCTGGGCATACCCTGCCAACTTAGGGTGAACAAAGAAAACAGAAGGAGATGATGGATGGAGCCCTGAAACTTTTCAGACACTCACCCCCAGTCACAGATTTGGGTTGAACCCATCACCATTCTTTAGCTCACTTTGCAACCTCAATTGTGTTTACCAGGACAAATGCAGCATATTTCTCTGGTCCAGCTGAATTCAAGATCCGACCCAGAAATAGCTGCAAGACCCAGGATTGGGGGGAAAACCTCTACTTTCCAGCACTAATCCCCACCCAGGAGACAAATCCCAACCTTGTTATTGCGATTTGCATCCAGTCTGCACCACTGAATTAGCACAGTCCTTCCATGAACCCCCATACACAGCCAATGCAAACCCCTATATGTGCACATTGTTCTGCCTCAGCCATGACACAACACACAGGGTGCGGTTCCTTACAACCATGCTTTTATACAACATCTCTTGAGCTCTAGAAAAAAAGGCTATTTTGTGGACATATATATTAGAGAGTGCACAAATAATTGTATCATAAATATTATACATCCACATGCTTTTGAAAGGCACATGTACTTACCAAAATCTAACCTAGAATATAAGAGATAGTTTTAGGTTAAACATGGCACTGAGAGAACATGGACAATGTATGGCCATGAGCATGTGGGCCAGGGTGGAGAGCTAAAGTAATTCACACTGGTGCTAGTACTGTTGACACCTAAGTTTATCTTATCTTTAGTGTTGGGGATGAGACTAGCGAGCTGGATCCAATGAGTTGGGTCTTATAAACAGAAGAGGGTACATTGGATCGAGGAGTGTTATGTCAGTCAAAATCATTCAGTGGGTCAGTTTAGCTGCATCCAATACTGGATTGTTTCAAGCAGTTATTTATTAATATAGGAGTTTTGTGTAGTGAAGAACATATGTACCCTAAAGCCATTTCAGAAATCAGTCCTGGTGTGCAGAGTTTACAAGCAGAAAGTAGGTAGATAGTGTGATTTATGCTTATGAATGTTTTAATATTAAGGTAAAAATAGACGTTTCGCATGAATGGACCGGGCCCTACCCATGCCCAACCAAACCACTTCTACCTAAGGCATTCATCATTTATTTTCTTTGATGGCTCTATCTACTATTCATAGAATTACTTTCATCACTGCAAGACCCTAGTGTAGTCCCTACACAGCCCAATGGGCAGGATGCTTTGCATTTAAAAAGTTGGGCATGGACTTTTACGTTTTACTTGTACTGGTAGTGAAAAACTCTCAAATTCATTTATCACTATTGCAAGGCTTACCTCCACTAAAGGATACATTTGTGTTACCTTATTACATTTAATAAGTGATAAGTTTCGATTGGAAGCAAGAAGGAAAGTCATGTTTGGTGTCTGAGGAAATGTAATTTGAAACCTTCTTTAATGGTAAAGTTGGATTTCTACCAGGGACTCCAGTTTTATAGTATCTACTTTTTCCACATTTCAGTCTGTATTTATCCGTATTTATTTTTGGGTGATGTTGTTGGTATTTATCCATATTTTCCTAGTATTTTGTGAATAAATGAAATCAGAACTCATTTAAATTTCCACAGGTATTTAAACAATAAATGTGCACTCATACTTTAATTAATGTTGGCTTTTACCACATTAAACAGACAAATATAATTTAAAAAGTCCATCCACATAAACATATTCGCACTATAGCACAAACATATATTGAGATATTTAGATGAGTAAGCAAATCGCATCCTGTTTTTTAGCTCCCAATGCTCTCAATATGCACATCCATTGGTCTGGAATTCTGAATGACAACATCGACATTCAGTTAAAAGAAGCACTATTTTCTGTATTTATCTGCTTTTAGAAATAAATACAGACGTGAAAGACATTGTTTTCAGTCTGTATTAATCTGAAAACATCAGTAAAAATGGAAAGCTGGGAGCGTTAATTTTAAGTCACAATTTTGAAAATGCAATTTTTAGAAAGTTGGCATTTTCTTGACCTAACTGTTTGGTGACTGCAGCCTGTTCCAGGGTCACATGACTAGGTGTAGTTAGCAGTTGGTGTTTGTGTATTCCTCAAAGAAAGTATCACAAAGGAGAGTCTGGGTGTTGGCAGGAAGGGCCATCTCTGACTTGATAGGGGAGCAGAGCTGGTAACCTACCACACTTGCACATCAAAGGCACTGGCTCAAACCATACACAACAGACTTCATACTAGCCTATTGTGCACATAGACAGACTGGGACCAGGGCAGAGAGGCAGAAAATTCCAGACACCTTTGTAGGGGTAGCTTCTGAAGTTTCTCCCACTTCCAAGTGGGCAACAGATACAAATATTTGACCCTCTGACCCACTCTTCAGTAGACTCCTAGACCTGTGGATACTACAGATGGACACCCTACTGTCCTGCTGTTTGAGGCCTTCTCTGCTTCCTGAGGTGGAAGACTGAACCTGATCCCTTCATCCCAGGTTGAGAGGTGCCAAGGGTCAGCTGACTGACCTCCTGTGTGAGCTACAAGGACATAATATGCTCCAAAGACCTCCCTCCAACTGCCCAGCCGACCTGCCGCACTGGACCTGCAACTGGACCTGCCTGAGCCCTGATAGCCTCTGCTTGAGTGAGGTTTTGATCTCTAAGTGTTGCCGCCCCAGGTCCTGGGTCCTTGCCTGGTATCAGCGAGAGCTCATCCTGGCCTAACTGAAGGTTCCACCAAATCTGGTGCAAAACTCCCCACAAAGCTCTGCACAGACATGCTGCAGAGCTCCAAGCTTAATCAAAACCTATGCTGAGCAACAAGTAGCCTCGCTGCACAGCTGCCATACTCATCAGAATTGGTGCAAAGCAACGCTAAACCACGCAGCACAGCCGCCAACTTCATGGTTGCCCAAGCCAAGAGACGAAAATCCTTTTAAAGCCATGCTGCACAGTTCATCAGAACTGACACAGTGTGATACAACTCAACGAAGGACGTCGCACTGCAGCCCTTGCAGCTCCTTGGAACCAACGCTGGACAATGCAAAGACTCTCAAATCAACACTGCACAGACTGTGCACCACGAACGTAAGGTACAATCCTCAGTGGGCCAAACTCGGTCCAGTGCACAACGTGTGCTCCATCGCAGTCCACCTGAACTTGTGACTTTATCCCTGTTCAGCGCTACCTCATATCCTCAGTTGGCGCTTCTTTTAATCAAACGTTTAAAATTGAATATCTTCAGTTCTACTTATGGGGTTGTTCTTGACTACACATGCCTTGTGTTTATACCTGATGACCACGAAATGGATAAAGAAATAAAGAAAACATTTACTTGGTAATCTTTAACACTGATGATTGCCTTTTGAGTGCTCAGGACTGTTTTCTCTTGTTCAGTAAAGATTAAGATCTGCATTCCACGGCCACATGGCAGACAGGCCTACAATTTAGGGGAGACATCGGTGGTTCATAGGGAAAACCCCGAAACCAACCCAAACTTCAAAAGACACACAACAGTATAACTACAGGGGCCATCTTTCAGCAAAAGGTTGAGATACACTTGTAGGGTGTGGGACCAGAGAACTTGGACTGGGTGGTACACATTGTCAGAGGACTCTGTTGTGCACATTTAAGATAACTGTCCGAATAGAGCCTAGGCTGGGTCGATGACCTGCTGAAGTGTGGCGCCCTGAAGTGTGCTCTCCAAGGGCCCCCTCTTTTTTGGAGATCACAGGGACATTAAAGATCTTCCGTGAGGGACCAACACCATCTACCTGTGACATCTGGAGAGCGGTGCCCTCTCAAGTGCCCACCTCAGCTACTGAATCTCAACTGGTTGTCTAGTGGAGAGCATCCCTGGGCGTAGTGGGCGTAGTGGGGCTACGTGGAGCAGCGCGTAGTGTGGCAAAATCTATGCACACTCACGCGCTCCGCGTAGCCCGGCTACTCGCCACCCACCGCCCACCCGCCCTCATTTAAAAATACTTAAAAGAATATCAAAAGTAAATAAAAGACCTTACCTGAAGTGCGGCGTCCCGGGGCTCCCTCTTCTTGCTTGCCGGTAGCTTCTTCACAGAAATGCGCATGCGCGGACGCCCGCGCATGCGCATTTCTCGCGAGAAATGCAGGCAGGCGGGCGGCGGGCGGTGGGCAGCTTTGCTTCGCAGCGGCGTGGGCGTAGCGCTGCCTGATACGCCTACTTCGTAAACGGCAAAGCAGGCAGCGCTACGTGCACTCCGTGGGCGAAGCGGAGCACGCCGCCCACCCTTAGTGCAGAGCCCGAGAAATTGTGCCTGCATCTAAGATGGGTGGTTCCTGTACTGTGAGGACCCCAACACTCATAAGTGTCTAGTTGGGGGTGAGCGGATGCACTAGTTGCAGGACCCTGCATGGCCTGTTTCATCAATCGTGCTGCATGTCTCTCATGCAACATGCTGACTGCATTGCGCGCGATGTGTGATTCACAGGGTGCGACTCTTGGAGGTGGGGGTGTACCCAGAGTAGAGCCCCATTCTATCTCATGCGGCTTTGCTGAACATGCACTTGTGTTTGTGACAGGACTGGTCTGGTGAAGCTGTATCCTTGTGCACTGGACATGGTGCCTCTTTCCAGGGAGGTACAGAATTGCATCTCTTTTCTGTGTCTGACCGGAACTTCGTGGCGCATTCCATCTCAATGTGCTCCGGTCATTGTGCCTCCTTTTGAGGGAGGGGCAGAATTTGCAACTCATCGTGTTTGTAAACTAAAGTGCTTGGTGTGACTCATCTCAACATGTACCAAGTACTGTGCCTGGATTGCCTGGGCATGACCTGGATCACCGTGTACCGATCAGGGCACCTCATCCTATTGAGAGGTTCCCCTATGTTACTCCCCATTCAACGGTTATTCCCTCATTGACCCCCATTGCGGTGGAACAACTGCCCTCTTCACACCAGGCCCCTCTTGAAGACGTCTTGATGCCAGGTTGTATGAGAGAGATTGACTGGGTTGAAGAAACGCTTCAGAGACAGTTCGGAAGTGGCGCAAGAGATTGCATGACTCCGTTGTGTTTTGAGATCTGTTTGAGAACTTCTCTAGTGCCTGCTAGCCTCTCCCTTTTTTACATCTACCTCCTAATTAAAACTGTTACATATTCCCAACTGCCTCCCGAGGACCCAGACAGTGTGACTTCGGCCAGGTGCAGCCCAGTGTCCGGGAGGCTGGGTTGGTTATCTTCCATCCTTCCATTCCATCTTCATTGTGGAGAGGTGTGGCTCACTGGTTAGAGGCGGCAGATCCGTAAGCAGAGAATCGGCCAGGGACCAGGGTTCAATTCCCGACGCGGCAGGGTCGTGGACCAGGGTCAAAATGAACTTGATAATTCTTGCCTCGGTACCTACTCTAACCAGGAACACACTCGGCAACTCTGGGCATTAAGCTTGCCTCATCTCTACAACGGCCCCCCACAGACGCCAG
This sequence comes from Triturus cristatus, assembly GCF_964204655.1. Taxonomy (NCBI): domain Eukaryota; kingdom Metazoa; phylum Chordata; class Amphibia; order Caudata; family Salamandridae; genus Triturus; species Triturus cristatus. The sequence goes on from NC_140586.1 coordinate 749,752,471, forward strand.
GGATGCCTGGTTTCACCTTGGAGATACCCAGAAAGGGACCATCTCACAGGGATAGCGCTGGGACACTTCCGAGTAGCTGTGCGCTGAATAAATTAAAAAATAACATAACATCCGGGGGGTATAGGAACTAGAGGGTGGAGGGAAGCTTGGGCCACAGAGTCTACAGTGGGTGAACTATTGACCTGCTGGATACCAGTGGCACTTCATTAGTGTGCGGAATGCGTATTTGTGTGTAAGAGGATGCCATACTGACTTATTGCACCACATAGTGGTGCGGAGTAAGTGTGGGTGAGTGGGAGAGATCGTGTGTGGACCACCTGTGATTCACCACACTAGCCAACAATGCTGCATCATTCGTTGATTGGTGCCAAAAGCACAATACCGTCTGACATTGGGTTGGCCTGCGTGGCTCTGACTTGCGGTACTGCTAAAAAGTGTTCTATCTTCCTGTATTGTGTATACTTTTAGTATTGTGTACCACATAAGGATGCTCTTGCTCAATCAGGGGGTTATATTAGGAATTGTCCCCAGTGTGCATAGTTGTGAAACCCTAACGATATGAGTGGGCCTGGTACTACTAGAAGTATTTCCGAATGTGTTTTATGCCCAAACAGTATATGATAGTCATTTTATAATGAGTGAATATGTGTGTTAATTATAAATCGGGAGAGGTAGTTCTGCCCGGTTGGGGGCATCCCTTCAGCCAACCAGACATTGCCAGTTCCAACACTTCTCCTCTCCCCCAAAACCCTGATGACTGCTGTGCCCTGAGATATGACATTGTGGAAGTGGTGACTGCGCACATTGAGGACTGGTAGAAGTCAACAGGAATTGTGTGTCTACAGGATGAGACAAGAATTCTGCTAGGTGTGATCTTTTTGGAGGAGACTCAGAACTTTCAAAAAGTAGAACATGCAAACTAGAGCCAAGGCCACCTGTATATTTGATTTGCAGGAAAGAGAATAGGTTCAAGAGAAGCAGCTTCCAAAAGTAATTTAGGATATCAAAATATTTTCAGAGCTTGATGCATGCTGGAGACTGTTGTGAATTTTAGCAGCATAATAGTTACACAGATGTTGAAGGAAGGAAGACCGCTTGCTTCTAGTTACACCGCTGTCCAACCAATCATGTTCCTTAATGAGGGTCTGCAGGTGCTGGAATTTATTGGTGCGCGACAAGGTTGTACTATGAGAAAAGACTCATGGATAGCTTCATGGGGAGCTTTGTGTGAAGAGTTCAGCTGGAGGACTGAAGGGTAGTTTCATGCAAAGTCTTAAGCAGGTACTCATGCCAGCTTTTCCTGTGACTTTTCTCCTGTCCAGCTTGCCCGCAATTCGCTACCCTCTGCTGCCTGTCTATCTGCTGCCCTGGGTTTGTGACTCATTTGCTCGTTTCTTGTTATATTTTGCCTTTTCTGCTCGTTTTTCTTCCCTCTCCTTTTTGCCCTTTCTGTTGTTCTTCTGGCCTCCATTTTGCCTTTTCTGCTTATTTCTCTGCCCACTGCTTTACCTTTATTGCTAATTTTTTGCCCTCATTTTGCCTTCACTGCTCATTTTTCTGTCCTCTGTTTTGCCTTTTCTGCTCATTTTCTGTTCTCTGTTTTGCCTTTTCTGATTGTTTTCTGCCTTTCACTTTGCCTTTTTCTGCTCATTTCTTCCCTCTTCCAGAAGTTTCCCTCCTCTCACCATTTCCCACCTCCTGCCACCCAGCACACCGCCTTCCCCAGGCCCTACTTAATTAAGGTGGCAATGTGGCCGTACAGTGGCAAGCCCGTCTGCGCCTGTCTGCTCCTGGACTGTGCCCATCACCAGGACCCCGGCCCTCTTGCCAACCACCGTCAGGGAGCTCTGCCCCCTGGTCACCGAAACAACTGCACTTCCTCCCCACAATCAACTAAAGAACCTTTCACCTGCCACCATTTCTGCTTCTCCTGCACCACAGGGCTGCCAGCCCTCCCTGGATCCCTTGTGACTTCCGTACAGTGGAGCACAAACAACCTGGAACCACTCCAAGGCATCCTGCTCAGCGCTTGTTCCCTCTGCAAGCACTCCACGGAAATCTGGGACACCATCACCACCCACTTCCCTGACGTTGCCTTTATCACTGAAACATGACTCAACCCCTCCTCGAACTCTGTCATCGCCACTGCAACACCAGACAGCTACATAATGATACACCGAGACTGCACAAACAAACATGGTGGGGGCATCGCCATCATCTTCAAGGAAGCCATCCGATGCATCCCCACCAATGATGACCCAACACCCCTCATGGAACACCTCAACTTCCAACTACAGACCGACGCCAAGACCATGATAAGAGGCTCCCTTGTATACAGGCCCCCGGGATCCCAACTAGCCTTCTGTGATGCCATCTACAACCTCATCGATCCACTAGACATCGACTCTTACCACTACGTCCCACTCAGGAATCTCAATTTCCCTGTAGATGACCCCAACAACGCCAACTCCACCACCCTCCTGGAGAACCTGAACAACAATGGCCATATCCAAATGGTTACTGAACCCACACACAAAGCCGGACACACACTCAACTACATTTACTCCTCCAGCGACAGAATCACATTCAGCCACGTCACAGAACTCACCTGTAACAACCATGCCATTGTTCACTTCACCATCTCCAATGCTCAGCACAGCATCCCCAAGCATCACAGTTCCTCCGATCGAAGCTGGTCCAAGAGAACGGAGACACAGTGGACACCGGCCCTCAGCACCATCCAACCCGAAGCTTCATCAGACGTTGACCAGGCCGTCCAGAATTTCTCTGCATGGATCACCAAATGTGCCAACAGAGTTGCCCGATGAAACCAGCAAAAACCAACAAAACCTCAAAACAAGCCAGCTGGTACAACCCAGAGCTCAGAACTGCCAAGTACAACTGTTACCGACTAGGGAAACAGTGGCATGCCGCAATGAACCCCTCTGATAGAGCCGCTTACAAAGCAGCCCTCCGCAACTACCAGAGGATCATCAAGGAAGCCAAGAGAATAGCCATCACAGCAGCCAACAACTAGAAAGAACTCTTCAAAATAGTTGAATAGTCAAGGAATTATCCAACTCAGCAGCCACAGAGAACACAATTTACCCCTCTCAATACTCTGTGACACCCTCTTGGACTACTTCCACAGAAATATTGCCACCATCAACACCTTTGACCCTCAACCCACTGCTCTGAACCTCAATAGCCTCGACCAACCAGCACACACCAGACGAATGATCACTACTTGGTCTCCACTCACTACTCAGACCACCACGGCTATCATGTCATCCATTCACGCCGGGGGGCACCCACCAACCTCTGCCCTCACTGACTTTTCAATATTGGAACCAGCCCTATCAGCACAGAACTCATCAGCATCATCAACAGCTCCATCACCACAGCAACTTTCCCAGACTGATGAAAATACGCAAAAGTCAGACCCCTCCTAAAAAGAACTTCCACTGACCCCAGTGAACACAAATATTATCGACTGATCTCCCTGTTCCCCTACCCTGCCAGAGTACTTGAGATGGCCATCAACATTAGCTTACGAATACCTGGAGAAAACCACCTACTTGACGCCTCCCAATCAGGATTCTGTGCCAACCACAGCACTGAGAAGATCGCCCTGATCTCTGCCACAGATGACATCAAAACCCTCCTCGACCATGGAGAGACTGTGGCCCTGATCCTCCTCGGCATCTCTGCTGCTTTTGACACTGTTTCACACCATACCCTCATTCAACAGACTCTACATCATCAAAAGACTCTACAACATTCGTAATCAGCAAAACGTCCTCAAGTGGATCACCTCTTTCCTCACAGGACAGACACAGAGCATCCGACTGCCTCCCTTCACCTCCGAACCCAAGAACATCTTATGCGGCGTACCCCAAAGATCATCTCTCAGCCCCATCTTGTTCAACACCTACAAGATCTCCCCCCGCTGACACTGTCAGATCCCACAGCCTAAACATAATTTCCTACGCAGGCAACATTCAACTAATCCTCTCGCTCACCAAAGACCCCTCCACCACCCGAATCAACTTCTGCAATGCCATGACCAATGTAACAAACTGGATGAGAGACAAATGCCTTAAACTCAACTCCGACATGACAGAAGTACTGATCTACAGGACGACTCAATCATAAGGGACCACAGCTAGTGGCTTGGAGAACTCGGGAAAACACCCACAGCTAGAGACCATGCACGCAACCTTTATAAACTAATGGGGTAACCCAAGAAACCCTAGGACCTGGGTAATATACAGTACAGTATGATCCTAATGGCATATTATTTTAGAAAGAGAGAATACGATATCTATTTCCGTATTATATTAACAGTGGGAGAAAGACACAGAACACAAATCATATTTAAAATTCACCTGGTGATCAGGTCTTCCACCGTAGCGAGGGTCACCCCCTAGTTAGCTCGTAGTAGTTCTTCTTTATCCTTGGTTATGGTGACTCCCAGGTATCGGACCTCATCTACGCACCACTGCAGCGGGTAGTCCATTGGGAACAGAGTGGTACAGCTTGTGAGCGGCATGACCTGAGATTTGCCCCAGTTGATGGTGATTCCCGAGAAGTCCCCAAATTGTATTATTTCCCTGATCATGGCAATTAATCCTTCAGCAGGATCACGCACATATAGCGTAATATCATCCACATATGGCGAAATTAGGACGGGCCTCGTGGGGTAATCTAGTGCATATTGCTTGTGATGTTGTCGCAACATGGATGCCAACAGTTCCATGGCGATCGCGAAGAGCAGGGGTGAAAGGGGGCATCCCCGTCTCGTGCCCCTGGTTATGCTAAAGGCGGGGGAGCGTTCTCCATTCAGCATCAGTGAGGCACAGGGCCTATGATATAGCAACTTAATCCACATGAGGAATCCCGGAGGAAATCCCATGTGCGTCAGAACTGCAAGTAGGTGTCCCCATTCCAGGGAATCTATCGCTTTGGTGGCGTCTAGGAAGACCACCACCGCCTGTTCCTCCTGGTCGATACCATGCAGGATGGAGAAGAGGGTCCTCAAGTTACGCGAAGTTGATCGGCCGGGTATGAAACCTGCTTGGTCAGGTCTAATGAGGTTATCCATCAATAGCATGAGCCTATTTGCCAAGACTTCAGCCAATACCTTAACGTCGCAATTGATCAGGGACAGAGGTCTATACGAGTCCGTAGATTCGGCGGTCTTTCAGGGTTTCAGTACTGAGACCAGCATCGCTTCCCGCATAGTGGGCGGGAGTATCCCCGTTTGGGCTGCCTCCTCATAGACTACCCTTAGGAAGGGGGCCAGTGGGTCTATGCAATTCTTGAAAAACTCTATGCCAAGGCCATCGGGTCCCGGCGCATTGCCGTTCCCTATTTGCATTATTGCCACTCGTATTTCGTCCACTCCCAAGTCAGCCGCTAAGAATTCTCTCTGCTGGTTGCTGAACCAGGCTAGTTCTATCTGCTGCAACTATTGCGGATTCTCATCTTGTCATGCTGCACACGTCGTATATAGTGCCCGGTAGTGTGCAGTAAAAACCACTATTATGGCCGACGTGTCCCAATGCGCCACCCAGTCTCATCGCGTATGACCAGTACGTGGTTCACCATTCTAGGTGGCCGGATGGTTCCAGCAAGTGACTTGCCATGGCTCTCTTCCTCGCCATATCTGCGCGCCATGTGATATTTGCCTCGGAAAAGACATTCCCTTTCTGCTTCGGCCAAGTTTTCTGTAAGGGACTCGCGTATCTTGGTCAGAGTGGGGCCCTCGTGTGCTACGTGTGCGGTTGTTTCCTGTTGTATAATTTGGCGTTCCAGGCGTGCTATCGATGTGCGAATGTCTTTGAGGATGCCTCCCGCTTTAGCCATGCAATGTCCCCTAACAGTGACCTTCAGCGCCTCCCACGCAGTAGCAAGGGATGGCACTGAGTCTTTATTAATTCTCAAGAATTCTTCTAGTGTGTCCCCCAGCTCAGTCTTAAACGCTGTGTCAAGGAGTGCCGTGGGTTGTAGTCGCCACTGTCTGGGTTGGGGCGACATACCAGGGAGGTTAATTGACATAATCACAGAGAAGTGATCCGAGGAGGTGCACGCCAAGTGGTCAGGGACTGCGCATGCAATGCAATGTCTTGTGATACAATCCACATGTCTAGCCTGGACCAATTGTTCTGTACTGTCGAATGATATATGCCCTCATGTTGTGCCAGGTGATGGTGGCACTAGACATCCACCAGTAAATTATCAGGGATTATTTGTTGAAGTTGGCGCTGCGCTCTGGAGTAGTGGTGTGGGAGTGGGTGGGAATGGTCGTGTGAAGGGTAAAGTGTTAAATTAAAGTCTCCTCCCCATATGAGGTAAGTCGAGCCTATGCTTACTATGCGTGCCCATAGGGTGATGTAGTAATCTTCATCATCCACGTTGGGTCCATAGCTACACACCAACGTGATGGAAGCAGATGCCAGCCGGCCCCATGTTATGCAGTACCTCCCGTATGGGTCAAGTGCTGATCCCTGCTCAATATAGGGCACTGCTTTCCTAATGAGGATTGCCGCACCCCTGGAAAAGGCAGAATACGATGAAAAGTATCTATGTGAGGCCCATCTTGAGGCAAACTGGGGCTGTTGTGTGGGTAGGATATGCGTTTCCTGTAGCATAGCTATGCTGACGTGATGTCTGTCTAAGTAGGCCAAAATGTGTTGTTTCTTTCTAGGGTCTCCCATCCCTCTAACGTTCCAGGTGAGGAGATTTATGCTTGCAATAGTATTGGTCTTCTGACCCTCACCCGTCCTTGTCTGAGTTTGTGTATGTACATATGTACTGCATTTCTGTACCGGTGGTTGAGTGTGAGCGATACCCACGCAAACTGATAGTTATAGCTATCTTGAAAATGCCTGCCGTTTACCCCAACATTCCCCCCACAATGGCGTCCCCAATTTGCCATGTACAGTACCCTCCCTCAAAACCCCTCCCGTTGCATCATAAAACATTTGTGTTGTGTGGGTAACATTGTCCCTGATTTTACATTGCTTTGTCCCTACTTCAGGTTTGCGCAGTGACCATGAAAGAAGGAACACTGCGGACAGAAGCAAGCAAGTATTATCAATACAAAGAACGGGTAGTGCGTTAATTACAGGGGTATTGGCGACCCATAAAGGCAGCATCCCCACGACAAAGTAACAAAGGCAACAACCAAATAGTACAATACCCATTAAAGGAGAAAAGGGCTGCTCCCTAGGAGACGTGTTTCCCAAGGGGTGTGACAGCTCCTCCTGCACCCTCGTGACGTGCAGAAGGTGACCCTGGAATACAGAGTCAATGTCCCGTGGGGTGCTCGCTATCTACAAATAGATTGGTGAGAGATCGGAAGGCCTTTTATTGACAACATCTGTGTTACCTGTGTATAGTAGAGAGCATCTCTGATGGTAGTGTCCGCAGACCAACCTGTGAGCAAGGGTATGCAGGTCTGTGTCCTCTTTACTTCGTCCTCTTCTTGTTGCGTTGGGTCATCTCTGGCCCCTGATGGGAAACGCTCCACTCTCTTGGCAGCCTCCACTGTCTTTTTGAGGAAGTCTGTCACTTGTTGTGGAGTGTTGCAGATGTGGTGTGGGCCATTGTGGGTGAGCCACAGATGTGCTGGGTATAGCATGGCATACTCCACTCCTTCCTGCTGGAGCTTCTTTTTGATGGAAGCAAACTTCTTCAGCGCTTCCTGAACGTTGAGGGTAAAATCAGGGTATAATGAGATGGCGTTGTTCTCAAAGACTAGATTTCTCACCTCCCTCGCCCTGCGCAACGCAGTTTAGCGGTCTCGGTAGTTAAGTAGTCTCGCAACTATGGGCCGGGGCGGTGCTCCAGGTGGGGATTCGGTGCCAGAGTGCGATGTGCCTGTTCCTCGATAAGCATTCTGGAGAAGGCCTCCTGGACAAAGCAGGTGGTGAGCAGCCGCTCTACATAGTCTTCAAGTCTCCCTGTATTGGTTGTCTCGGGAACGCCTGTGATGCGGATATTATTCCGCCCAGAGTGGGCTTCGATGTCCTAATTCTTTGCCGCAATCACCTTAAGGAGTTTGTCTATGTCCGTGAGTTGCCCTGCCGCCTGTACATGTTCGTCTTCCAAGGTTGAGATGCGTGTCTCTGCCTCTTTTATCCTGCCATCCTGTTTTTCGATCTTCTGGGTTATCTGGTCCATTCTGGCGCACATGGAGTCCATCTTCCCCTCCATAGAGGCAAAACTGGTTTTCATTGTGTGAAGCAGCATCTTCATGTCCACCTCCTCGGTGTCCTAGCTTGCTTGGCCCGTTCCGTCATGTTCCTGCTCAGGCGGTTGCCCTCTGGGCGCTTTGCGAGTGTCAAAGGTGAGTTTAGGCTGTTTGCCATCAGGCTTCCCCATTGTCCACCTCAGCTGGGCCAGTGGCAGTTGTTTTCAAAGGTTCTAAGCTGGTCTTCCATCTGTCTCGTCCTTGTGGGGGCAGGACAGACTCACCTGAGCAGTAGTGGGTGGCCAAGGGTGCTAAGAATCTAGGTGGCATGATTGTGGCCCTTACCCAGCGGGGCGTCAAATTGCAGAGGCTAACGCCGCATCTCTCCTGATGCAAAGCCCACGGATGATGGCGTGTATATGTCCCTGATGGGGAGGTGAATCCGGTATATGGAGTCTGGGTCATGGGCTGCTGGGCTGATAAAGCTTGTCCCTGATCCCCACTCCTGGGGTGTAATGCACGGTGCTACCCTGTCAGGGATGCTCCCCGACGGTGCCCTCAATGCTCTGAGCTGATGTTTATAGTGCCCCTCCCTGGCGGCAGCTCACAATTCTACGGCAAACAGCCGCAGCCTCTCTTCAAGGAGGGATATTTGGGCTCAGCGGTGGGGATGTGTAGTGGCCTGCGTGCTCACAGTGGCTCCCTTCCGTGCATTCACTCAGTACCTACAGGTGGCAGGGGGTAGCATCCTAGCAGGCTCTATACGGAGTCCGGAGGTTCCGTGCCCAGCTAGAGCACCGTGCTAGGATGGGTGGTTCAGGGCTGGTCAGCTAGTCACGGCTCCTAGCAATGGGCTCTTCAGAAGAGCCAGCCACTCGGCAGCACGCAAGCAGGTAGGTCGCTTGCTGACGAGGATCTTGGCGGGCTGTTATGAGTGGGGAGTTCAGCCCCCCTCCAATTTTGGACTGAGGTAACCCAGTGGCACCACCCGGGTATGAGCGAGGCGGCAGCCGGGGCATTTTCGCATGGTTCAGGGGAGACTTTCCCCAGGCTCCGCAGGAGGCAATATTGAAACAATGTGTCTGGGTGGGGATTTAATCAGTTGCAGACGGTTCCTCCGTTATGCGCTGTGTCATGGCAGTGCACGCCATCTAGGCCCCAGTCCGCAGTCTCGCGTGCCGGCCACCTCATCCGAACGGCCCCTGGACAGCAGGCGGGCAGTCACTCAAGTGCAGCATCAGGGCTGTCCCCAGCTGCTTCGCCCTTGCGGTTCTTCACCCGGGCCGTCGCTGCCTCGAATTACTGTTTCTGCAGGGCCTTGCGTGTTGGAGATGAGCCCCGGCGGCCGGCCCAGCTCGCCCACCTCACGCTCCGGGACGGTCCCCAGGCAGAGCGTGGTCTGGGAACTCGGTAGCAGCCACTATCTGTGTCCCTGCCGCCTCGGCCACGGCCGCCTCTTCAGGTTTATCACCACAGCGGCTCCGGCGATACCGCAGGGGGACTATGAAGGATCCACTCCGGCGGGTCCCCCCAGCTCTCGCTGGGATCGCTCCTCACCCGCCCGTCACGACCTTAGTCAGCAGAGACACGCGTCGCAGACCACCCTCTTATCCAGTGCTCAGCATAGCCGCTATGATACCTGGCTCGCCACAGGCGACGTTCGCCACTTCCTTCAGCCTTCCGATGCAGTATGATACAGTTTTGGACGAGGTTAGCCCCCGGATTAAGGATAGATTGTGAATATTTATTCCAGGGCTGATGGAGCCTCACTAAGGTGCGGCCATCTTGCCTGCGCGCCCCCTAGCATCTCCCAAAAGAAGCTTTATGTGAAGAGTGAAGCCTAGACAACTGATGGGTACCTTCATGTGAAGAGTGAGCTTTGCCGTAGATGTATTGGGTTTCATTCAGAGAACTGTGATGATATATTGAAATAGGCACAATTCTTTCAGGGTTATGCATTTGTACCATTTCACCCATCTTCAATGGCACATTTTTATGTTTTGTTTAATAATCTGCAGGTTTCCGAAATACTAGACATTCGTACTGCACCGGTAGTTATTATGAGACCAGAGTTCATGACACGACTAGATGGGCAAAAAGGCTGAAACAACCAAAATGCAAAGCGGTGGCTCCAGGTTCCAGGAAGATGTCCGAAGCAGGAGTGTAAACTCATCCTGCTGTCCTTCCAGCATAAAGAGTGAGCCATCACCGCAGCGTGATGACACCCGGCCTCTCGGGACATTAGCCGCTTGGCACCTACTTACGGGAAGGAGTCGGAATCACTCCCAGACTTCACATCGGATTACTTCATGATCCTGTGAGGCGGCAGGAGCGCTACATGAAGCGGGACACGAGCCGGGAGGAACACATGTGGTTCACAAAAATAGGGACACAAAATCAGAAGAGGGGAATTGGATGTTGCATATTATTAGCTCACCACTCTTTTGAAAATGTGCATTCTCGTCTTCTATATCCGTGAATAAAATAAATCTCGATTTTAAGTGAAACAGCTGCACCCGCTCCCTTGATTTCAAATACAATTAGAATGACGGTTTAGATCGAAGGTGCTTTTAAAATATTGCTACTTCAAAAAACATAAGACGTCATCTCTGCTCCATCGTTCCTTTTTTTTCTGACTTAATTCTACTATTAAAAAAGAGCACTTTTCTAAGCACATAAAGTTTAGCTATTCAAGGTTTATTGGTTATGAATTTGTTTTCATTAAACATTTTTATAGGCATCATAAAACGGGAGGACAACCTTGCAGGTTCAGACCTTTAGTACCGTTTTCCCGCGGCAAGTAAATAGTACGCTGAGATACAGCATTCGCATAAAATATGGATATTTCTTTTTTTTTAAAACGACATCACGTTAAAAGATGAAATATACGTGTTTGTTTTCGAGGTGGAAAAAAAATCGGCATCTGAAGTCACATCAGCCTCAATTTGTTTATGCACGCATGAAAGGCAAGGCAGAGAAATTACTCTCCCGTGGGACCCCAAATGGCAGCCCCCGCTGTGATATCGAATGTAACATCTCCAACCTGCTGCGTCTCTCCGGTGGCGCGCGCTGATGGCGGCGCCTTCCTCTCTGGCGCCAGCGACGCAGGGAAGGTGTCTTGGCAGACGCAGGGCCCTGGTGACGGGAGGTGGCTCGCGCCCTCTGCCGCAGTACGCGGCCCTCGGGGACTCCCAGCTTGTCCCTTACCCAAAAACCCCTGAGGCTAAGGAGGCTCCAGCAGCAGTTTACGGTTTTAATAATTGACGTGCTCAGTGAATGTCCCCTCACAGGCAGCCAATTAGTTGTGGAATATTTATAGCACTTGGATTACTTTTTTTTTTTAATCGACTGATCAATTAGAGGGAAAGTAATGAGGTCATGTAATAGCAGTTGGGAATCTTGATCTGTGTTCACGCTTAAAAATTATAAGCTATTAGGACTCCATTGGAAAAAATAAAAAATGAAACTCCGAGAAAGCACAGGCTCGGGGAAAAGGCTTTGGGGTTCTATAACTCTGGTTTATTGTCCCCTGGATAAAGCTGGCTATCATCTATTGATTTTGTTCATTTTATGTCAGCTTTCAAAATGTTTATTCTGCTCCACCCGCATGAGCCAGCACTCAGAAAGGGGCCCATTAGCTACTTAATGTCCCACTAACCGTCTGGCAGCATGCTAAAGGGTTCACTTGCCTATTGGATGTCATGATATCAGGCCCTTGGACGCTGCAGGCTGGGAGTGACATTTAATGGACGGATGACGGCAGATGGTTTATTCTTTTGAGGGATTCAAGTTAAATTGCTCTTTAAGGTGAATTCTTCGGTCTTTTAATGCGACAGCCATGTTTTGATTTCCTGATAACTCCGCTTCTAAAATACACTTTCTGTTATTATTCATGCACCGCACAGTATTTTCTAATTCCACAATAAATTTTCTAAATATTTTTACACATCTTTTTGCATGGCTTCCACTGCATCAAACATATGTCTACATCAAGGTATTGGCACTCTAAAACGGCACTATTTTCAAGAGGGTAAGGAAAGAAATTTACAACATTGTTGTTGACATTACACTCCTGCTACATTCGTTGTACGTTTCAAATTAAGGACCCACGTGCTAATTTTTGGGAGATGGGTATCCATTTAATTCTAGACTACCAAAGCCATGCCCAACAATAACACCGCATAACTGATTTTCGTCAGTGTTTAGGTTTGTCTTGGATACATGCATTTATGCAAAAAAATAATAGAGTATGCACCACATGCACGACCCTTACAATTTGCGACTCGCAAAATGTAATGTACGACAGTGTCTTAGGCAAAATTTGAGATTTCTTATGGGGGTCGCAAATTGCATGCCTCATTAATATTCATGAGGCAGGTGCAATTTGCGACCCTATTGGGAATGGCTAGCACTCCCAGGGATGGTGACCTGCTGGGGTCAGCAGACCACCATGTCTGTGACTGCTTTTTCAATAAAGCAGGTTTTTTTTAAAAAATGCATCCCGTTTTCCTTTAAGAAAAACGGGATGCATTTAAAAAGAAAAATGAAACGTTTCTGTTTCATTTTTTAAGAGTAGGCAGTGGTCCGTGGGATTGCTTCTTCTCAATACTCACATAGCAAGGCCAGATTTTTTTCATTTCTTCAGCACCAGTTAAAATTAAGTTATGCCTCAAAAGAAATTCCTCAAGTGAAGAAGTGCATTGCTTGACCATGCTTTAGTGAGTGCGTTATCTTGGCCATCTCATGACAACATTTTTTTTGCATGGCCACTTCATGTCATTATTGAAAAGTAAACACGTTAGGAAAATGTTTGAGAAGTAGGGCAAATGAAAGTATCTGGAATTGTTTCTGAAATCAAAATACTAACACCGAATATGCAGAGCACTCTTGGAAGCAAAGAAGGAAGAAAAAAAACAAAGTACGGTTTTCACACTTCAAACTGGGGAAATGTGTGCACATGTTTTTCCCCATTCTTTCAAGTCCATCTCTCGTGGCCCCTTTTAAGCCACCGAAAATTTGTTTCTGCTTCGTATCGTTGTTATTGTCCTGATACGCATAGGTTAGAAAATCCTAGAGTACCAAATTATTCTGGTCCAAAACCCAAGACTGCCTGAAGGCACAACGCATGACTTATATCCTTGGCATATATGCAGATGTGCCCAAATGTGCGTTTTTCAAGTCAGGTTGTGAGCCCATTTTCGGTATAGGTGCATATGGGGTGCCAGTGCAAAACAGGTCTATCAGTCTATAAATAACGACTAATATCTGTAAACAAATCACTGAAATTCGCTGGTTAAATTTTCCTTTTACCAAACCGTTAGGGGTTTGTAGCTTATTTAATCACAGAATAAAAACACACAAAGAAAGACTGGATGAGCTGCTTGTGTATGGATGTTCCTTTGGGGCATCCTGGATAACAAATCCTATTCCTGGCTTGCCCTTTGGTTTCCATTGTAATGCTCTTGCTACCCTTGGATCCACAGAACATGAAGGCAGTGGGAGGAGGAAAAAGTCCTTTTTTTAGGTCGAACATTCGAGACCTCTTGTATATACTTTAGTATATACTTATATACTTTAGTATATACTTATATGTATGTACTTTGTGGGCTATGGGGATCAGCCCGGGGACTTGTCTGCTTCCGCTTAGGGACTTTTTTTCTGTTCAACTGCCTCTATTTAACTGTCCTAGTGGAAAACAACCAGTGGAGTCAGTAAAATACCAGAATTGCTTTCTGCTGAGGGACTTTCTTTTTTTAATTTTTCTGACTACTGCCTCTATTTAACTTTCTTGATAGAAAACGACCAGCAGAGATTCCAGTCCATAGAAATTCTCTTCCACGAGCACCCGTAGACAATCATTTTTTTTTCAAATCTTGTATTTTCAGTGATATGACCACTGAAGGCCCTGATTTTATATTAAAAACAGAGCTTTGGACTATACCATTTCCAGCTGAAAGGCAATATTTCTCTCCATGTGTTCCCATACCTGGCGTGTCACGCAGTTTGGTGCTTACTTTCCCTCCGTGTTAAAGAACAGTAGATGTTTTAGCACCCAGGCTAATGTGCTGCATAATGCATATTAGGTACCAAAGGCAAGACCGATTGCATTGCAAATGCTTGTTTGTTTTCTGTAGTGCCCACTGTTTGCCCTTTTTCCTAGATCATTATCAGCAAATGGGAGGCCATAGAGTGCTTAATAGGGAGGCAGGGAGTCAACTGTTTGGTCCCATCAAGGATCAAAGAACGTATGAGGCTACATTGCTACCCCTGAAGTTTAGAGATTCAACTGTCTTGTGCCCATCTGTAACAACTGTAGACATTTTGGACACAATGGGGCTTATTCACAAACACATGTATGTTATGTTATGCTATATGGGAATTTATATAAGCGCACGTTCACCTTCAGGTCTCTTGGCGCTGATGAGTTTGAGCAGAAGAAGAGAGGGAGGGCAGATAGAGGATCAGTTAGTTATAGGCCATGGAGAATAGCCAGGTTTTTAGAGATTTCCTAAACCGCATGTAGTCAGCCTTCAGCCTAATAGAAGTGGGCAATGAATTCCAAAACTTCGGGCCCAGATAAGAAAACCGGGTCCCGCCAATGCGTTTCCGTCTAAATCTAGGCACCGTCAAAAGATTCAGGTGCCTCGATCTCAGATTACGTTAAGGCAAGTGCTTACTGATACACGATAGGATGAATCTTGGACCGGTTTCTTGAGTGGCTTAAAAAAGGATACAGCCAATTTTAAACATCACTCGCTGCTCCGTTGGAAGCCAGTGGAGGTCTTTAAGTAGCAGGGTAATGTGACATCTTCTATCCTTAAGATGGATGTTTCCAGCAGCTTGATTCTGAATCATCTGAAGACAATGTCTCCGATATAATGGGATGCCAAGGTGGAGGGCATTTCCATAATCTAATTTAGAAAGGATAAGGGCAATCACAATTTGAGTACTGGCCTCTTTACTAAAAAAGCATCTGATCTTGCGCAGTTTACGAAGTTGGACAAAACAGGCCGAAGTAACTGCACTAACTTGGGCGCTCATAGAGAGGTCAGAGTCAATGTGGAGACCCAAACTCTTAGTTGCTGGTTTGGGGATAAGAGGCCGCCCCTAACTCAGGTCGCCAGTAGGAAGGTGTCCAGTGAGTACGTTTGTTGCTCAGGATGATTATCTCAGTTTTTCCAGAGTTGAGCTTTAGTTGATTCTTATCCATCCAGGTTTTTACATACAACATAGAGCTCCTAACAAAATCTTTGCTTTCAATGGAGTACTCCAGAGTGAAGATCAGCTGCATGTCGTCAGCGTAGTTAAAGATCTTTACCCCCATCTGCCGGAGACTCGAGATTAGCGGACGTATGTAAATATTAAAGAGGATCAGCGAAAGGGAGGAGCTCTGTGGGACGCCACAGCTCATTTCAACAGTGTTGGATTTGTGGGGCGAGAGCCACACTGATTGTTTGCGGTTCTCTAAAAAGGACTCAAACCAGTCCAATGCCGAGCCCCCATGAGTATGTAAAATAGTAGTTCTGTAGTACTGTTTTACATACTCTTGCATGTCTTTGGGAATTGGTCTCAATACATCTAACCAAAATTAAATCAGAAGAAAATGTGAATATTCCTATAGAATCAGTGCAAATAGAAATGTATTCCCCTTCTTTGCACGTTTACTAATCGAGAGTTCTACTTCAGCCAGTGCCACCCATGTACCACACTCTGTGTACATTCTCAAGCACACCACCAGTGGTCTGCTGGTGTATACTACTTAGTGCTCTCATGAGGTATGTGACCCAGTGATTTTGTGAGGCATAACATCTAGTGCCCTCCTGAGGTGTATCACTGTTGGCTGCCCAACTCTGCATCACTTAGCGTTTCCTTAAAGCACGTTACCGAGTGTTCCTCTGAAGTGCATCACCCAGGGCTTCCTTGATGTGCCTGTGTGGAGAAATTACTCTGTGGTCTGCTGCTGTACATCACTCTGTTCCCCTTTAGGGACATTACCCTCACTATTAGACCTGATAATTTCACATGCATTTCTTGCAAAGTTAAAATAGAACGAGCAACCATTCTGCTAAAATCCTCAACCTTTTTGGCTTCTGGAAAAGCCTAGGTGCCCACAGATT
Organism: Triturus cristatus; assembly: GCF_964204655.1. Taxonomy (NCBI): domain Eukaryota; kingdom Metazoa; phylum Chordata; class Amphibia; order Caudata; family Salamandridae; genus Triturus; species Triturus cristatus. Next base: position 749,768,785 of record NC_140586.1, read on the forward strand.
GTATAGAATCATTTGAATTGTCAGAGGTGCCAGTGGAGGTCCACCTTTGTGTGGAAAAAGTCAACTCAAATAAAGAAAGCCACTGGATACCCTCAGGAGTGACAAATAGCGTCTGCAGATCTACTGTCCTTCTACACCCCCTCCCGCCAACTACGTTCCTCCAGCCAAGCCCTCGCCACTGTACCTCGCATCAACAAGACCACCATGGGAGGCAGATCCTTTTCTTACCTAGCTGCTAGAACATGGAACTCACTCCCCGCTTACCTTCGCCTTACCCAGAACCACCTAGCATTCAGAAAGCAACTTAAAACGTGGATATTTGACAAGTAATCCTCCTCCCCTTCCTAAGCGCCTTGAAACCCTCTGGGTATGTAGTGCGCTATATAAATTCTATGACTTGACTTGACTTGATTGGTTGATTGATTAATTGACTGGAAGTTAAACCTGTGCTTGAAAACATGGGCATAAAACAAGCTTCTCTATAAAGAACCCCGACCAAAACATGTAAACGTTTCAGCATCTTCTCTCATTAGGAAATGTAAGGGGAATAGCATGTGCACACTAAATCGCTTAATTAAAGTCCCATAACCTGAAATTGGCAGGAGCCTGTCAGCGTACCTGCCACCCACCATGTGCTCATTGGGATGATGACTGTTGTATTGTGCTCTCTAAATCACAGTATGTCCATTTAATGAGAATAGGGGGTTATAATCTCTTTGAGTCATACAAAAACAAACTCTTTTGCTGGACCCAAAGCATGACCAAAGAGACAGCATCTCCTGAGAGATAAGACAGCTTGAAAACGACCTTTTGATTCTGGAGTGGGGAAACCAGCGGTGCAGGAAACTGCAGGTTGTTTTGCGACGGTAACTTGATTAACTTCAGTTGTTTTACCGAGTCCCTCTCTGGAGCAACAAGGAGTAATGGCTAAGCTAGGCCAGTCAACGGTTTCACCGTTATTGGGATAGGAACCAGCAATACTGGTGCTGCCGTCGCAGGTAATGGTATCTGAGAAGCGTTCATCCTGACCAAGCGATATAACGTTCTTGCCATAGTTGATGCAGTGACTGATTTTCACTTTGAGAGTCTCTACCTTCTTCTGGTCTCTACCTTCTTCTGGATGGCCACCAATGGGACCCATGTCAGCCAAGGCAAACTCAATTGGATGCATGACAGCCAAACTGTGAGTAAATGCAGGTAACCTACAGTTTAACACTGTTTATTTGCTACAGGGTCAACAGGAAGATGACTGTTCAAACCTCCCCTTGATTCACTGTACAGCCACTGAAAGACCAGCGGTGAATGGCAGCTCCCCAAGGGAAAAGAGAGATGGAAAGAGAGAGAGAGCTGCCCTACGGGCGACAGCTTGCTAATGCCTGCTTTTGTTGTGGCCCGTTAACACTTATAATGAGGAGCAAAAACCTTCATCACTAAAGCAGCTCTGGTTGTAGACTGTCTACAACACCCTTAGCTGAGCTAACGTCTAGCCTGACTCCCTTGCCAGGATTCCCTCAATTCATGCAATCCCTGTAATGAGTGAGGGTCTCTAGTGGTACGTACGAGGGGGAATAGAGGTGGTTTGACTAAGGATGCTCTCACCTACGCTCCTTTCCTCTCTGGGTTATGCCCCTCACTCACCCATTTCCTGTTACCTCCACTTCAAAAAGTGAAAGCCCCAGTTAACAGTTGCCGAAATGTTACTTTCTGTTCTGCCGTGCTACTCAGCTAGAGTCCCCTGCCCTTAAGTTGGGCTTCAACCCCAACAGAAGGCTGTCTAGCTGTAACTGGGAAACAATCAGCAGGCGCTTGGTTCGCTCTGTCAAGAGAAAAACCCAATTTTCATTGGTCCATTACTCAAGGCCAAATATGCGTTTCTGTAATCTAATATGGCCAATGCTAAAATGTTAGACTAAGGTCTCACGCCGATATCTGAGATGTCACAACCCTCAAAGCTTTGGCAGTGCACTGTGGCAGAGAATGTGGAAGACGGGGAGAGATTAAGTAGTCTTTCCAACTCACTTTGAAAGTGACACAGTATTATGCAAGAGCAGAGAGTCTACATGAACCAGTTAAAGGAAAAAATATATATTTAAAAATAAAAGTGAAGTTCTCTTGCACACAGTAGTCTACCGGACCTTTTTTGAAACTCACTTTTCTTACAAGTGTGATGAGAAAAGGCAGGAAAGGTTTTTTTAGTTAAACAGAAGCACATGAGGGTTAGGGTACATATACATGGTTCTTAGAACACAGTTGAGTTAAAGAATCAAGTGCAGGAAAGACAAATGGGCAGATGTATCAAGCCATTTTCCCTTCGCAAACGGGCCGATGCGCAGAATCGGTCCATTTGCGAACAGAAAAAGCCATTTCTAATGTATGAAAGGCTTGGCATTTGCAATTTAGGTAATCACAATTTGCGATTACCTAAATTGCGAATGCAAATAGGGAATCACAATTTGCGATTACCTAAATTGCGAATGCAAATAGGAAACATGCACATGCAGGAAGCCTTTCCTAAATGCGAACTGTGCTTTTAGGAAACGCTAATTACCATCAAGTTTAAGTTGATGGTAACCATGTGCACATTTTGAAAAATGTACAAAAATCAATTTTTCAAAGTGCCATGTAGCACACACATGCCTCTAGTGCATGCGTGTGCTATACATGTGCACACCTACATTTTTTCGGGGTGATTCAGGGGAGGGCCTTAGGCACCCATACACCCTGGACTTTTCCATTCGCTAATTGCAATTACCAATTTGGCAATCACAAATTACCAGATGCAAAATCCTTTATTCCTATGGGCCTTTAGGCCTATAGGAATGAATGGAGTCATATTACCTAATAGGGATTTGACATTTACTGAATCGGTATTCAGTAATTTTAAGGAATCGCAAAATATTTCGCGATTCCTACATGCATTGCATTGTGCCGTTCCAAAATAGCTATTCGGTAAAAATCACTATTTCAGAATTTCAAAATGTATGCTTGATGCATCTTGCCCAAAATGTTTATCAACATTGGAGTAGCTCAATGGCATTTCCTACACACGTATATTAAGCGTTATTTAGCATTATTTAACTTGAGCAAACAACTGAGTTCTTTTTGTTTGTTATATTAATGGTTAAGAATTGTTGCTTCATATATGTATCATCACACAAGCATTAATGAGCAGGTAAAACTCTACAAGCACCCAGTGATCAAAGTTATTTGAAATCAAGTGGTGTTTTGAGTTTGATTGCTGAAAACCTTAATAGAGAGGGACACAATGGAACGAATATTTTCATTTTTAAAAGCAGTAAAGGTTTTTTGGGATCAATATAAAAAAAAATTATAAGAAGCTACTTCTGGTTTCGTATCTGTATTTTATTTTAATTGTACTTTGCCTATGTGATCGGCTTAGAGAAATATTTTCTTTTCAAAGTAAAACTCCCAGACTGACCAGTGAGTCTTAATTACTTTGTAAAGAAAAAAATATTGTTACTCCACCACCTAAATGATGTACATTATAAAAGACACATTCCAGATAACAAGAAATAATTATCTATAACTATTTCTGAGTTGTACTGATGGGAAATTAGAGGACCTTTGTTCCTTTTTCTTTTCATGGGAAATTATTTTCAGTAGAATGTCATTTCTTTACCCACTGCCTGTGAAAATGGGAAACACTCTTGCACTTCCCTCAATTACTGCACTTATACTTACATTAATACTGGTAGTAAATTAGAGAACTGTTAAAATATATTTTCTTCCTTTTCCCTCTTCATGGCAAATGCCTTTTTATGAAATGTTTTTCATCCTTCCACCATCCTATAAAACTTGGAGATATCAGTTCTCTTTACATAAACGTAATTATCTTTAAACTTAGTGTTAACAAATTAAAAATACTAACATAATATTTGTTCATTGTTCCATCTCATGGACACATATTTTCCTTGAAAAGTCTTTCTTTATCCAACGATCCTTCTGAAAATAGAGTAATGGTACCTTTTCTAATTCTTAATGCACTAACATCTGTAAGTGTATGGCTAGGAAATTAGAAGCATTTTAAAGTTATCTTTTTTGTTGCTTATTAATTTCCACGAGAGATTATTTTACATGAAAAAGCTTTTCTCCATTCAAGCTCTTTGTTAAAATGGCAATATTGGTGCACTTTCCTGCAGCTACTAAAGTCAATAACTCTTTGAAAGAGTTCATGCCACTGTCTCACTTCTCAAACTCTGAATGTCTATAGGCTACCCGAGATCCATCAAATCAATCCAATTTTACTCAGAGATGGGGCAGATTCATTCAAATAAAGATAAAGGTTTTGGCCAGGTCTGCCTGCAATGAACCAACCTAACAGCTGGGCGAACCCAAGCATACCCCGAAACGTAGCCCTAATAAATTATTTTGCAACGTAACCCATTTAGGGGAGTACTAGCCTTAATATTCTGGATCCACTCTCCATGTTTCCGACCCTTTTTGTACTTGCAATAATAGTATGTCCAGTGGATGAGGGAACTCATTGTATTTGACTGTACTTATAGGCACGGCTCTCTAAATCACAAATGCTCTTCTAACATTAGGTATTGTAATGTCTCAGTCAGACACACATTGTACATTATGCATTTATCCATTGGTGCCAGGCATTAAACCAGTTCCTGTCCACTGGTGTCATCTGCAGGGTTGTCTATCTCTTTTATGGCCACCACTTCTCCATGGATAGAGCTTGAAACCACATATAACTCTCCAGCTACCCCCACTGCAGAGTCTTATTGTGGATGGGGATGATGTGGGTTGTGGTACGGAAGGTGCAGGATTGAGAATAATAGGATAGGAAAATCAGAGCCTATTCTCAAGCCAATCAAAAAAAAACTAGGTTGTTGGCCGTGTACTGGGTCTGGTGCTCCAACCATTTCAGTTTTCATTCAGTCCTGCTACTCCAAATATATATTTTGGGAAAAGCTCTTGCCTTTGGACACATCATAGGCAAATGATACTGAACAGCAGTCCCAAATTGACACATCACTTGCACTGCCCTTGACACTATTGCACAGGCTATGCATGTGCTGAACATTTTTCAAAGATGAAACCAGTGAAATTCAGGAGCAGCCGCGACCCGTGCAAGTAAGAGCGGTGGGGCCGGGTGGGAGAGTGGGGGGTAAATTTCGACTGACGACAAGGGAAAATTAATTAAATTTTTCCTCGTCGTTGTCTGTCGAAATCCCACCCCCCAACTTGGCCCCACTGCTCTTACCTGCACGTTCCGCGGCTGTCCAAGAGAATTTTGCACCATACCCCTTAAAGAAATACAGTGTATTCTGCTTTTTAGGTCATAGCCTAGTACACAGTGCATGCGCTGTCTGTTGTGAGACATTTGTTGACTCATCAAGAAAATGCAGTGGCATGAAACACACTCATTTTATACCGCTGGTTGTCTTTACTTGGCATTCTCATTTGCCTGCTTCTTATTTGGGTCCCAGCTTGTCAATCTTGTGTTTGTTCCTGCCACGGAGCATTGCCCCTTTACATCTCTTTTGATTAGTTTCCTTTGCAGCTTCCCCTGCAAACTTTTCAAGAACTAATTTTTTCATTTGTGTTAAGCACTCCAAGAGAATTTGTGTCTTTTCCAGCTGTCTCCTTGGTGTACTTTTCTACCCCTGCACTCCATGTTGCTCTTTTTCATGTCTGCTTCTCCACGCCCCCTCCATGTTGCTCTTGACTGTGTGTTTCTCCAAATTCCTTCCCCCACCCCCAGGCTCTAGTTTGCTTCCCCACAACCACACCCTTCTTTGCCCTTGCCCTTTGCTGTTAAACACAACTTCGCCCCCTGTGTTTCTTCCCTCAATCTCTATGTTGCTTCCGCCCCGCCTTCCCTCCCAGTGTTACTTCCATAACAGCCGCCCTCCCCATATTGGTCTATCCCCCACCATCTTCTGTGTTGCTTCGACATTGCTTCGCTCCTGTTACTTCTCATCCCCCAATGCGCTTGTAACAAAACACCATTGATCCAACCTAGATTGCAATGCAATAGGTCTCGCATTTGCGAGAGTTAAAGATATTGGCATTGTAAATGACAATGCCTTTTGTTTATCTGTTTTGCTAATTAACACAAAGATAAAAGGTATTGTCATTTACAATGCCAATAGCTCAAACTCTTGTAAATGCGAGACCTCGGTCGCCATTGTAGCGGGCTGCTCGGAAAGTGAAAGCACACATGGTGTGCTGAATGTTGCAGGTAAGCATGTCGTGCCTGTAGTAGGAGAAACTCATTAAAGAAAATAGTGCTTACAGACTAAAAAAGAGGTACCATGTAACAACCGAAGTAAAAGGGCCAGTCCTCATGGGAGGTTACAAATGAAAACAGGGCGGTACTAAGGAGGGACTAACAAGCCTATTAACGAATCAGAAGCCAGCATTTACGAAGGGCTATGGCACAAGCCAATGACATATATGGGCAAAGAGCGGGCAGGACTTCTATGCCATACTCCAATACAGCATGTGGCAGAGCAGAGCATGCGCTGCCCTGGTTCGACCTAAAAAAAAGTATCACCAGCGTCATTTTGCAGGTGTGCTCACGCAAAATGATGCTGGTGCCCACATCTAAGCCTTTGTAAAAATCTTTAGACATCCTGCATTGCATCAGGGATGCTATGTAGCGTATATATAAGTAATTGGCAAAGGCAATAGGTTTCAATGGGAAGACTTATTAGTTTTGCTGCCATTGCTCGTTACTTTTGCCCCTTCTGCTCTTCCCGACATGGAACAGACATGAACTTTATGGGACCTCTGATTGGCTCATGCTTTTACCAGTCAGGATGGTAAAAATTGGAAAATCCATTAAAATAGCAGGATATTCCATCTAGCAGATGTTTTGTGTGTTCTTCGGGCAGGGTGAGGGTTGTCTTACCTGTTATGCCCAGGAGGCAAGGGCTTCTGCTCATTGTTGGAATGGCCAAAGGCAAGGCGGAATGGTACCCATCTGTGCTTGGTCTAACATAGCAGAAGTGGACTCAGTAATATTATTGGCGAATGTATGATGTTACATCGCGGTCTTCGCACCGCGATACGTTTACAAAGCAGTCATTACAACACAAGTCGTTAAAACGACTTGCGCTGGAGGGCGCTGGACTTAGGAATAGTATGATTTACTATTCCAACTCCAGCCTACGTAACAGTAGGGAAGGTGGTGGAATAGTAAATCATACTATTCCTTGGTGTACAGCGCCATCCAGCGCAAGTCTTTGTAACGACTTGCGTTGTAATGGCCACTTTGTAAACGTATCGCGGTGTAAAGACCGCGTTGTAACGGATGTCTCCTATTATCGGCTGCTAACCTAGTTCATGAAGGAGTCGTGTAAGTTTGGAAAGGAGGAGAACATAGAAATGGTATGAGAAATAAGAAAGATGTGTTCTAGATTCATAAAACAATCATGATGCAACTGCATTGTAAGTCAAAGGCGCCCTTGCTGGGAGAACAGATCTGTTAATGAGTCCTGGTGCTATTTCTCACATCACTAGCCCTCATAAAATTAGAAATCGTTCGAATTTTGTAGGTTCACGCAAATGTGGTTCTCTGCCTGAAGACAAGTAGAATGTTTGACTTGCGAGCTGGCATAAACCTAAGGAGAAACCGGATCACTGCGCTTAATTTTCATCTACTTTTTAATCCAGAGGGCCAGAAAATAACAGGGGCATTTGTGGTGCAAGATGGGCCGGATCCTCACGAACCCCCCGGAACAGTAACCTTTTAATGATACGAGGAACAAAAACTGCCAAAGCGCTCATCTTGTCAGTTTCTAGTCCTTGAGAGAACATAAAATGCCAGAGACGCCCAGCATCCGCAGCCGCGCTCATCTGTCTTTTTTTCAGCCCAGGCAGGATAACACAGAACACAGCAAAATGGAAAATGCAGAAAGCAGAGCGAAATGAATGCATCAAAAAGAAATTAGTACCACAGGACAAGTCGAGCTCAGACCGCAAGGCACCGAGCTGATTTTTCATAAAATAAAAGAAGTCCCTGAATTGAGAAATATGTGTGTCTCTTAGATTGGATTGTGCAGTGAACGGCGGCGAGGACTGGGCAATAATAAATCATCGGCTCTGTGTCAGAGTGAACGCTACAAGACATACCCCTGTTGGAATTGTCATGAAAGGTGACCTTATAAGCTTTGCAAAGGCGCTTGAAAAATAGAGAGGAATAGAAAAATGGAGGGAATTAATTTTAAAATATAGAAGCAGCATTTCAGAGCACGCGGAATTGATGCCTCCAGTTTCCTTTTATGCATAATCGTGTTTTTTGATCATTTGTAGAAAAATGGTGAGCAGCGACAAAAATAGAGACAAGCAATAAAAAACTTGAGAACACATTTTAAAATATAGAAGAAGCGTCGCATGCATGCTGAATGGATGCCCGCAGTGTCCTTTTAAGTATAATGTTGTTTTTCTGAACATTTATGGGAAGTGGCTGACACGCATGCGCACATACAAGGCCTTGATTAGTTACTGGTAACATTCATTACTCTGAGTTCAAAGATTGTCTCAGTTCTACCCTCAAGAATGGCAATGCCATTGAAGATGACCAGTAATAGGGACATTACTACCACTGCCCGCACTGCATTGTGGCTGTCCTATATGAGGATAAACCAAGCAGAATACTAGTCTGCTCCCAGCCGAGCCATCAGAACCAGACCTAGGGCACAGCCCCTCCTTTTATACCACAGGGCAGGCCTAAAATGGCCATAAGCCACGGGATATAGAGAGAAAATCCACCCAAAAGAAAAGCACAAGGAATAATGTAAGGAATGCAAGCTAGAACAAAAGCCACAGGGATGGGACACAAGGCATACAGGATTGACCTGTCCAAAGCCAAAGGCCAGACAACAAGCCTGTCTCACCATAGCAGACCAGAAGCTACCAAGAGATGGGGTGACCCTAATTATAGTCGAACATCCTACTACCTTTAACCGCTGAGAACAGGCTAGATAGACTGAACCACCAAGGCCTGGGAAAAGAACATGACCTGAAACAACTCCTGAAAAACCACCAGGGCCCAACCAAAACACTACGAGGCCCGAGAGCCATGACCAAGATAGAAAAAAGGAGCTGCCATAACTACGGGACTACTAGAAAAAGGGACCAGACAGTATCAACACTCAAGATAGAAACGAGGGCACATTGGCTAAGTTAGGAATTGGCCAAACACATCACCAAGCAAATAAAAGACACAGAAGAAGCACAGAACTAAAAGAGTCAACGAGAGAAAGTATCTACAAAACACTTAGAAAGTTGCAGAAGGATCCAAAAGGACAGAGTACATGAAAGCCATGAAGCAGATGCAGAAGGCTGCCCACTTAACACAACTGCTGGACGGTTGATAGGTGAGCAGGCAAGGACCAGTGAGATTTGCTCTTAGAGGAGCATCAATTGTTCACCCAAGTCCTGATCACAGACTATGGAGAAGGCAGAATTCAAACCAAACTGGGAAGGGGTAGCAGGTCAGGAGGGTACTTGGACCATCTGAGAGGTACAGCAGTGGAGGAGCTAGCAGAAACCCAGGTGAGGTGCAGCAAAGGGCCCTAAGGTCGGCAAAGCCATCTCAGAGTTACCAGTGAATGGAGCAATGCACCTGATCAGATGGAAACACAGCACGGGCATAAAGCTTAGATGAACAGGAACAGCTGGCAAATCTAGAATGCTCAAACAGTAATAGTCAACAAGAAGTGAAGCTGCCTCAGATATCAAACAGGTATCACCTAGGCAAAACAGAGAGAGAAATAACACTGAGCTAAGGTGGTAGCCCAAGAGTGGAAAAAGTCAAGGATAAGAGCCAGAATGAGGTGAAGGACCCAAAAAACAAAAAAAGTGCTCAAAGAATGGAACAGGGGACCAGAGAAACTCTTGTATGAACTGCACCCACCAGAAAGAGGGAGTAGAAGTGCTCGAGCCAGGGGTCTATGGTTAAGGTAGTGGGCCAGAACCACAGGTCATAACAACGGCAAACTTGTTCCTGCAGAAACCTCACTATCAAGTACTGATGCAGGTCGATAAACCACTCATAATAGTGGCCTCCAGGGATTGGTGCAACAGGAGAACAACCACCGTCACAGGGGTCTGAAGAATTAGGCTAGAGCTGATTCTTGGGTATGTTGAAGCCTAATAGCAAAGGAACTATCATTATTATGGACAGTATACAAACACGTTATGAGCAGAACGCAAAACAGACACAATACTAGAGCAGTAGCTGGTCTTGGGCCATTAAGTGAAAGACCCAGTGGCAGCAATATCGAGCACGAGGCCATGAATGGACAGCAAACCCCTCAGCACAGCCCAGAGCCCAGGAGTCTAAAAACCGCCCAAGGTAGTACAGACCAGCACCATTAATCCTAGCACAACCATTGGAGACAGTAAAACACCAGGGCAGTGCAAAGCATCAAAATCAAAGCAAGCCCCAACTCAGGGATGGAATCCTCTGGTAAAACAGAGCGTGTGATGACCTTGTGGAACCATCCATGCTACAGTTTATGCAAGAGCCACACAGGCCTGAAGACACAGGCCTTGGGACACAAGGTGACGGCTAGGCAATGCTAGGTGTCAAACCCTGCAATAGAAGGATGAACCCACGGAGCAAGGTAAAGCCCAACTTGACAACTGTAGGATAGAAGAAGCCTACCACAGCAGTGGTGGGGAACAAGGGAAACATATGAGGCATATGAGGGCAGCAGGCCATCAGAACCTTGTACATTAAAGGGAAGCAGAAGCAGAAAAAGGATTCCAACCCAATGGCTGGAAGTTAGGGCAACCCAAATACTTGTCCAGAGAGCGAACCCAAACCTGGAACCAGTGAAAATAGCGTCGGGAACAGACCAGTGAATGGAAAAAGACACAGCAATGTGCAGTTGCACACAATATATAATATAGATATGGAAATGCACAAATCAGTGAAAGTGCTAAGACCAACATGGCAGTCAGTACCACAGACAACCAGCATCCAAATGTACCCTTTGTCACCTGAAAGGACAGTGCCAACTAGACTTCTGGAATACGAAAGATAGAGGTGCCCTACTGCACTAACTGATGAAGAAGGAATAGATTTGCCCTGGCCGGAATATGAATTATGCCAGAGTAACCAGTCAATTCCGCATTACTCTTAGTTGCCTAATTACCAATAATTATGTGATTACTCCTGCTTATGTAATTTGGGGGGAAAATCCTACCACAAAAGCTTGTTTAGAGAGCTTAAGCAGCAGCGTGCTATTTGTGTTTTGCTGTATTTAGCACTCGTTCTTGGTGCAAAAATGAATCCTCGCATTCATTTTGGATGCAAGGGTGCATTTTGCATTAAGAAAATACTGCTAGGAGTAAGGTGTGGAACAATCCTACCCCAAAGAGCACATTTAGCGAGTGCAAGTGGTTGCTCATGCTGGACATGTGTGTTCTGTTGCATTTAGCGCTATTTCTTAGTGCAAAATGCATCCTCGCTTCCATTTTGGACACGAGGGGGCTTTTTTGCACAAAGCAGTAGAGCAAAATGCAGAAGTATTCTTCTTGCGGAATTCCGCCTAATCTTGCAGAATTCATAGGTAATTACGTTGATTACACCCACCCCTAGACTAGATGAGCTGGTCAAGAACCAGCTCAGCTGGTTCAGGAGGGTTAGATTGTTTCTAAGGGTGAGAGTTCACTGTTACAGCATTGTGAGGCAAAGTTGTTTCAAGAGGTTTGTCTTCAGCTCAGTAATAAATAGGGGTATCTCTACTCGATACAGAGATGTCATTCCAGATCCTCCCTTCATAAATAGAGAAGGCCTGTTGCCTTGTAGTGTTTTCACTTCCTCTGATGCTGTTTGATTTGCTGAGAAGGGTATTGCCACAACCCAGATGTGAGAGTACAAGGCTTGAACAGCAGTTCTGAAGTCACTTTTTGGGCAGAATGGTTTTGCTTTCTTTCGTAATGAGAGGTGGTACCAGGCTGCCTTGAGTTCAGTGTCCGGGGTTAGCAGCCAACCCAAACCCACTTGAACATTGTCACAGAGAAAGGATTGAGAAAGAGGGAGCAGCCTATGGCAGTGACATAAAGTAAGGTTGTTGCTCACAATGTAAAGCGCTCTGATACCTTCGGGTCCTGCCAGTGCTATATAATACTCAATAAATAAATAAATAAGGTGCATGCCCTAGTTTCATAAAAGTGTAATTCTAAATTGGAAGTTGTGTAGGATGGTGGCAACAGCATTGCCTGCTTTGCAGGTAGTCTCTGGAAGATTGAACTATAAGGGTGATGTCGAGTGTGTCAGAGAGGGTACTCTGTCGCAACGACAACAAGAGTACCCTCTCTGCCAAACTGTTGGTCTGCCCACTCGATTCGGGTGTAGAGGACCAACAGTATGTCGACAACAGAGCCTACTCTGGCTCCATCGCCAGCAAAATCCTCCAATGGCCCAACTGAGTACGGCCCGTCAAAGTCCATCGACCATCTGGCCAATTTAGAGTGGGCAGTCGGATGGCTTCTTGTTTTGCTGTCCATCACTGCCAGGCAAAACTAGGTGGCGAGGGAGAGTAAAAATAAAAATATACCTCCACACCATGGGAGTTTTACATTTTTCAAAAAATTTAAAACTCTGGAAAAGTTTGATCGCTGGCCATCATGATTAATGGCGCCATCAGTCAAACCTTTCCTACACTGCCACGTATCACCAAGAAGGCGATTCCTCTCAATGTAGAGAGAAGTGCATGGGGCCGTCCAACATCTCTAATTCGGTGGTCAGGATGTCCGTCAGGCCGCGGAGTAAAGCACTAAACCGTCTGCCGAATTCTAGCTCAGACCCTATGAGAAGGCAAACCAGACAAGATGCTAATGAGTGGCCGGGCTGTCAGTACAGAGTGGCTTGTTATAGTTCCATATAAACGTTTATGGTGCTTTGTCCATATTGAATTGTCTCTAGGTGCTGCTACCAGGTCCATACTAATTTTATCGCCCTTGAAAGGCTGAATGGGCAGGCTAAGATTCAAACCAGTGACCTTGAGGATGGAGACAGAGCTCTGTTTTAGTGAACACAGATATTCTGGGTCTAGAACGACAACGAGGCACTAGACTGGAAATCTGCTTCCGCTCTCCGAACTTCAGACATTTTTATTCACAGATCTGTCTTTTTTCCTTCGGCCCCATCGATCTTGAATTTATCACGGGTTTGTTAGCGACAGCTTTCCAGTTCCCGGCAGCATATTCAGGAGCAAGGCGGGGTTTGCTGAGGAGAGGCATAAAAAATGTGCTGATTCGGAGGAGATGTCAGTGGCTGACACGAAGGCCCTTGCAGTCAGGGGTCCTCTGACACTGGTATTGATGCTGCCCAGAAGCTGATGGAACGAAAAGACGCGCGTTTCCCCCCTCATAGATGCAGGGTGCTGGGTCAGCAGCGCGGTCCAGGCTCACACAAATAATACAGCGCGCTATCTTTACGGCAAACGTCACAGCACAGCAGGGTCAAGACCCTGTTACGAGGACGATCAAGGAATCTAAAGCATTACGCGGGCAGAAATTAGCAATTCAAACTGCACTAAAATACATCATACTTGAAAGCTTTACACTAAAGGTGTTGTAGTGATGCGGATCACTTTTTTACACTTCAACATAAGCGCGTGAGATTTGTTTACCATTACTGTACCCCATGAAATTGTTATGGGCAGATCTACCTGCATGTCTGTCTGTCTGTTCATCCTATATGTGCAGGGTTGTACAGATTGCAATTATCATTGTTGAGTGTGAGGAGGGCCAAGGACTCACGAGTGGGTCATAACGACCCTTCCTCAATAATTTTCTCTTGCAAAATTCACTGCATTGATGTAATAATTTGCAATTTGACCGTTGGACTGCGATAATAAATGTGTGAATGTGTGTTTATTAGTGCAGCATAGTGTTCCTATCAGTGGCCGAAGTGCATAAGAAAAAGTATGGGAACTGTGATGCTGAGCATGGGGACATGGTCAAAGGCGTGGCTAAAAAACAAAAAAAATCCTGTAACTGTTTACTGTCATTCACCTTCAGGTAACTATATATAAAATAACACACAGCATAAATGAAAATTAAATGCAAGTAATGTTAATCAGTGGGAAATGGAGTATCGTATATCATGAAACCTTAATTAGTCAATGCACTGCGCCATGGAGCCACAGAGTTAACCAAATCGATGCGAGTGACGGAGCGGTTCCGTCATGCGTGTCGGTTGCGCTGTGCGTATGACGGAACCGCTCCGTCATGGCCCCGCCCGCGTAATAGAACCTTCAGCACAGCGTGGTAATCCGCGCCGCGCTGAAGGGGTTAAATCTTGGTTGGTGCAGTGGAGAATAGTAACTTGTGCTTCTTTAGTGCTACAAGGGCCCAGGTTGTGTCAGCAGGTACTGTGAACATGTCAGACATTATTTTAAACTTGCATTGCGCACAGTGTAAGATAGCCTGCTATGAAAAGCGCAAAAATGTTTAAGAAAAAAAAAAGTGCTTCCAAAAATAAATATTTAAGTAATATACAGACTGTCGCAGTGCATTTTTTAAATTAACTGTCGTTTAAAAGCTTTTAGGGGAGAGGAGTTGGCCTAACGACTAGGGCGGGCGACCTCGAATCTGGGGAACCGAGTTCGAGTCACGGCAATGACGCTGAACATCCTGTGATTCTGGGCAAATCACTTAATCTCCCCGCGCCTAACAAAAATGGTGAATGTGTCCTCATGTTACGCAACTGGTGCTATGTAAAGCGCTCTGATACCCGATACTGGGTCAAGTTTGCGCTATATAAAACTCTGCAAAAAAAAAAGTACACTCTTCACAGCTTAGCTGGTAGCTCCCTTGCACTACCTCTCAAACAGAATAATGGTGTCTCTTCAGTATGTTCCAAGTGATTGCACCAATTAAAGCCAACACCGGCTTCCAAGGATCCTTTACATTTGCAGATTAACCAGTTGCGCACATTTATATTTCTTTCAGGGAAGCAGGCACCGTAGCAAGAAGGCTTGTTTAGCTGGCTGCCCGCCCTCGGTTTCACAGCACCGGACACTCCCTGTCTGATACTTTAGCTGAAGGATTTCAACTTTTGGAATTAACTGTCCTGGGACGGTTGTCTTTTCACAAAAAGTAGGGGAATTGTTTTTTTGTAATCAAAAAAGTAGGGCACATCGTGCTACTCCGATACCGCCCACTTCGACCACTGGTTCCTATTGATAGATGTGGACTACTTGGG
Organism: Triturus cristatus; assembly: GCF_964204655.1. Classification (NCBI taxonomy): domain Eukaryota; kingdom Metazoa; phylum Chordata; class Amphibia; order Caudata; family Salamandridae; genus Triturus; species Triturus cristatus. Next base: position 749,783,990 of record NC_140586.1, read on the forward strand.
ATATGGGAAGGGGCACAAATCACTTCCTACAGGGAGGATGGAACTTGTGAGTACATGATGAATGATGATAAGCTCCAAAAAAAGGTAAAATGTGTGTCCTCAGTAGCATCAAGATTGATGCACTCCCTCAAGCAGCTATGAAATGTCTCTGCCTCGGTGCGGTATTATAAGGTGTCCAGCAAGGGACCTCACATGTCTCTTCAAACACTCCTCACATAGGAGACGATACACCATCTTATTTATAACAGAAATATATACTCCGCGCCCACCTACTCAGCGAGTATAGCTCAACGTAATGTTACATTATGTTACGCAATGTGCAAAACAGGATGCACATTGTGTCATCTCTGTGGCCTCAGGTGTGCAATATTTAGAATTTTCGTCTGAAACTAGGTGAAATTCACGTGCAAGAACCCCGCAAGCTTGTGGTCAAAAGTGATGTGAGGTACTGGTCGAATAATGATTGACCAAGAAAAGGTCTCCCACAAGGAGCAATGTCTCTCACAGGGCATTTTCTGCTCGATCTAGTCGCGACCAGTGAAAACGAATGCAACATTTTGAATCTGTGAAATCTTCCACATTAAAACAAATAGTCAGTTCATGGTATAGCTTCACATCGTTAGGTTTCGAGGATTACATTGCAGACTGTAGTACTGTGACATCATTGTGAAAGCATTACTTTCATGCTTTTGAATGAATGGCATTTTAAAATGGAGTCCTGATTCAACAGAATGTACAGGAGTTGAACACACTTGAAGAAACTCGACTTTCAGTTGTTGAAAGTGTGATATCTCTCTTCAAAAATATAGAAAATTGCCTGCTTTTCCTGGCATAAGAGAAACAGATATAACTAGCTGTGTATGATGTCGTAATGCATAGTCAAAGAGGGTGCTCCTGGTCAAAGCTATTTTTAAATGAGAGGTGTTAAAAATTGGGTTGTTGGATGACTGGGGTGTGAGCCCTTGTCAAGCAACAGCAACAATCCTTTGCAGAGTGAACCACAAAAAGTCACTAAATTAACCTGTGCTTAACCCTGGGTAGCTTGGCACAAAAAGCTCTCAGGCTTAACTTAAAGGCAATGTGTAAAGTATTTACGCAACACCCAAAAATAATAAAGCGAAAACACAACACAAGAAAAATCCCAAACCAATTTAGAAAATAGAGAAAATTTTAATAAATTATTTGACACCAAAATGACAAAAATCCAATCTTTAGAAGTTATGAATTTTTGAAGAATTTAGTGAAAATAGCGCCAAAAAGCACAAAATGCCAAGTTGGGATATCTGGTTGCATTGGGCCTGGTCAAAGTCACACTTTCAGGCAGACCGCGATGGAGCGCAGGGTGGATACAGTCACCAGGTTAGGCCTGTAGAAGTTTACCTTCTCAAAGTGTTTGTCAAGAGTGCTATTCACAGTGGAGGGGGCTGAGAGAAGCAGGAAGAGCATCATGGGAGGCTGCCGGCAAAGAGCAGGCCAGGCATTGGGAGTGGGCTTAGCTGGAGCTTTGTGTTGGCGGTTGCCGTGAGCGATCGATCCTACTGTGCAAAGAGCCGGGCTGACAGAGCTTCACGCTGATTTGCAGTGCAAGTGACAAGGCCTCGATGCGAATGGGCTCGTTCATGGTCGCAAAGACCCCAAAAGATCTCTGAGCCACGCCAAGGGTCCAGGACATGAGGGGCAGAAACTCAATTCAGCTGGGTCCAGGGACTGGTGCAGGATGTGGGGAGCATTCTATGTCCTTGAGGCTCATATTAAGAGGCCAGGAGGCAGACTAGCCAATGAAGTTACTCCGGGAGCACTGGTTTCAAGATGAAGTTGCAGGTCTAGCTCTTCCTCCCCAAGCAAAATGGCAGCAAACCAGGATAGCAGGTCAGCACAGCAGGGCAGCAGTTCTTTCAGAGCAGTAGTCCAGCAGTGTAGCATTCCTTTCAGAAGCACAGCAGTCCTTCTTCGTGGCAGAGTATCCACAGGTCCAGAAGTGTACTGAAGAGTTGGTGTCTGAGTTCTCCTTTTTATACCCTGGTGTTCTGGTTCTGCAAGGTGGATAACGTTATTCTAGCCAGTGACTTTGAAGTGCATGGAATTTCCTGTCTCCCCCACCCTGGCCCCAAGCTTGCTACAGTGACAATGTAGGGTCATTAGGCCCTTTGTGGGAAGGCAAAGCACATGCATTTCAGTTGTAAGTGGGGCTATGCTCAGCTCCGCCCTTTGTGAGAAGGCAAAGTACATACTTTTCAGTTGTAAGTGGGGCTATGCTCAGCTCCGCCCCCATCCTGCCAGCAGATGGTCCATTCAGGCACACCTAATCCCTCTATCGTGTGACTGTCTGGGAAGAATTCATAAGTTCTAACCAGCAGTTATACCCAGTCATGTGACCCAAGGCAGGCTCCAGGCACAAATGGGCAAGGGCAGAAAAATGCCAACTTTCCAAGTATTTAATTTTTAAAATCGTGATAAAAAAACCTGAGTTTACCTTTAAATAGGGCTTTACATCACAATTCCAAAGACACCAAACATGACATAGCTACGAAGTCCTAAATTGGAAATTGAAACTTATTACATGTAATAAAGAATTCCCAATATTATCCTATGGGAGGGGTAGGCCTCACAGTAGTAAAAAAGGAATTTAGGAGTTTTCGCTACCAGGACATATCAAACTTAAACATATATGTCCAACATTTTAATTACACAGCACCGTGCCCTTTGGCTACCTAGGGCCTACCTTAGGGGTGACAGGCTTATCGAGGTGGTTTTAATGCCAAGTTGACACGGCAGTTTAAAACTGCATTCATCCTACAATGGCAGACCGAGGATATGCTTTAAGGTGCTACTCAAGCGTGTGGCACCATAAGTGCTGCAGGCCCACTGATAGATTTAAGTTACAGGTCATGGGTATATGGTAACCATTCTACAAGAGACTTGGAAGGACATTAAATATGCCAATTGGGTATAAGCCAATGTAACCATGTTTTAAGGGAGTGAGGACAAGCACTTTAGCACTGGTTGGCAGTGGTAAAGTACACAGAGTTCTAAGGCCAACAAAAATAAGTTCAGCAAAATGGAGGAGGAGAGGCAAAAAGTTTGGGGGCAGACCAGCCTAATGCTGACAGGTCTAACACAAGGCCTCCCCACTTCATTTGAACTGCAGTGCTGCATTGTGTGGCACTAGATAGCACTGTGCAGCTTGCAGCTTACACTTCTTGTCCCTCTGCCAAGCTGTAGGGAAAAAGTAGGAGGGACAACACTTGTAGCTCATTTGTCATCTGGAGTTCATTGGGTGCCCCACAAGCAATTTTTTCTCAAAGCATTTGTTCGCCCACCAAAGTTCTCACATGATGCTACGCACTGAATACTCTGACTGCAAAATAGTATCATGCACACTCTTAGGAAAAAGCAGCAGACTCATCTCTTTAAAAACACTACACCAAAATGCATTAACCATCCACAACCCAGATACCTCTCCATCACTGGTTGACTTTATGCTTGTCTTTGACCTTCTGCAGCCCTCTGCTGCTTTTTGGTTAGGTTCGCACTATAGAAATACCATATACATATATACTTACATTCTATCGCTTTTCCTACCGTAAACTAAAAGGAGACAGCTATTCAAGTGAACCACATTTTTGTTCTTCCGTGCTCCAAAGCAATTCCCATGCAAGGCAGGTCTTTATAGGGCTGCTAACATGACCAATCCTGCATCTTTCTAGGAAATCCAGACCCCATCATAGGACCTGGCATTGAGCCTAGCCTAAGCGTCCATTTATGGCCACTTCACTTGTTCTCCCACAGGAAACATGCTTTATTGTTAGTACAGAAAGAAAACTACTAGCCGCAGACGGTACCGTGGTCACTGCTCAGAATTTCTAGTAATGCATTCTTCTCGCTGCTGTGGCCTCTACTCAGAATTTCAAGTAATGCGCCTTTTCAAATGAAAAGTGGTCTACCTAAATGATGGGAGGAATCATTTTGAACTCTACTTCCTTTAAGAGTTTAAGTACTTGCTGCACACAAGAATTCATAAATAATGCTTTGGATATTTTTCCTGATAGATATCAACCCAAGATAGGACTTTCAGCATTAAAATAGACTGAATACTTCAGATGAATTTGTTATTAAAAAACATGTTTATTATTAGCATGTTAAACAATTAATGATTTGTTTCTAGTTAATAGTGAACTCTGGTGTACTAACTCTTTCTCTGTTTAACTAGCTAGGGTGCACTGAACCCATTCTTCATGAGCAAAACATGTTTTAGATCCAGAAAACTCTGCTTTAAAATGTAGTGCTCATAAGCATTAAGAATAAACAGTTTTGGAGCAAAGTTGATTAGCTCAAATTAATTGGACAAGACACAAGATCCCTAAACTTGCAGCTCACAGCATCCAGGTTGCTCATTGATCCTCCTGCCACCGCCTACTGTGGTCAACTCACCGGGGTTTGCTACCACACCTGGAGATCTTGAAGCCCGAGGGCCAATTGAAGATATCTTGAGGATCCGCTGCCCATAATTTATGGAGTAGGGACCACAAATCCATAAAGACAGCCCAGGAATGGTAATTGGCTGCACTTATTTCTGCTTCCATCATTAACAATAACTTTGGGTCAGTTGGTGGGAAAGAAATTTGTTTCAACAAAGTAACTATTAATTTAAACATGACAGGAAGCCTAAAGTCCAACAAGCATTCAATGCAAAATAGCAGGCAGCACAGCAAAAGATCACAACTGAACAAGGCTCTCACTAGAAATTGATCAGCTGGAGGCTTGACTGGAATGTATATGTTGTTTCATGATACAATTCAATGTAACAAAATCACGCAACAGAAACGTGTTACTCTCAGAGACAACGTTTCTAATTAGCAGGTGGCAGGATCTTATCCTCCTGTAAGCGCTGGACATTATTGAGGGTATGATATCATTCATGTACCCAAAACAGGCTTCATTATTCTCCTGAAATCCTGCTTCCACTTGCTTAGTTTGAGAGTGAGGCAGCGCTGCTAGGAAATGTGCAAAGGTACAACCCTAAACCCTATGGTTTCCGGGTCTACAAAAGTCATGACAAATACAAACATATTCAGTGCTGTGAGATGCTTTAGACAACCACAAAATGATATTCACATTTGATCAATATTGCTGATATATTCTATGTTATGTTTGTGATCACTAACATTCTTCCACATGGAAATATATGAACATAATAGACAATTGTCTCCGTTTCTTTATCAATCTCATTTTTATTGTTTTCCTTGCCACCCTGAGAAGTAGCAGGTGTCAAAGTGTTGGCACTGCCTTTATTTTTGCAAAAGTGTTGGATCATCTAACAACCTCATTTTAAACAACAACAATAATGGTTTCAAATAGTTTTATGCTCAAAGGACCAAATAAATCAGACCAGGGCTGCTTTGAATCTCATGTAATTTCTTTACACTCTCCTTAATGTTATCTTTCTGCTCATGTATGCTGTTGGAAGTGATGGGAAGGTGAATGCAGCATTCAGTCCCTACAATTGCACAAACTCTTCCTTTGGTTGCTAAAAGATAATCTAAAGCAATTCTGCTAATAATCTCATGCTATTGCAGTTGAATTTACTATCTTCTAATATTTCTTCATTTCTCCTAAAGCAACAGTAGCAACACAATGGAGTTTCCCTTGTAAAACGAGCAGCAGCGCCATGCAATGGATGGCTCGGTGCCGTTTGGTCTTGTAATAATTCTCCATTCTGCAGCAAGAATGTACCCCACCACCAGCCAGATGTTAAAAGTAGCAAATATGGCAGGTCCGAACCACATAGGGATCTAGTACCCAGGAGGAGAAGGCTGCTTACCTTGGGTAGAGTCAGTAGCAATGATAAGCTGTTGGGGCAGTAGCATGCAGTGGTGGGGTAACAGGCAAAAGGTGGGCATAAAGACATTGACCCACAATCCAATGATGAAGCTGCAGTAGATACAGTTTCAACAGTCGATCCAGGGCCAGATGTGGCAGGAGCACTGCTTTTTCTTAGCAGAGTGACTCATTTAGTGCCATGTTTACAGTGAGTTGAGTGGATACAGGTTGCCAAGGCAAGGCATTTGACAGCTGTGTAGGTGTTGAGCATAGATCCAGTCACTGGGCTGGAGGTAATGGAAGGCCTCGGTTGAACAACTGGGTAAGTCAGCTCACACCGTAGAAAGGAAACTGTATTGACATTGCATAAACTTTCTCCAATATTGTAGGACGGCGTCATCATTAAACTGGAGATCCAGTTTGGCAGAGGAGACGGGAGATTTGATGAGAGCATCATGGGTCGGCCCATGAGTATTTCATAAAGGCTCACTTTGATCTTTTTTGGAATAGGGATTGCCCTAAAGGACCATAGAACTAATGGAAGAGACTTGGCCATTCTAACTGTGTCTGTGAGCATATCTCACCTATACTGTTCTTCAAGATACCACTATTCCTTTCTACTTTGTCTAAAGACTCAGTGTGATAGACACAATGGAAATGTTGGTCTATCCCTATGGTCTTATGTTATAATAAAGACTCCACAGTCCAGATGATATTTATTTGAGTTCATTGGGAGATAGGTTTTATGAGGGAGTCCTGAAGGCCATCTGGGTTTCAACTGACTTCAATAGTACGGATCATAGCACAACATTCTATAAGCTTACATTCTAAGTAGGGGTAGGTGGAATGCTTCATTCTACCAACGGAACTGGCAGAATTTGGTGACTCCGCATTACACTTGTAAAGTGGTGTTCTGGCCAGATTCTGCCAATCGCTGCGTGGTTGAATGTTTTTCCTGTTCGGCTCCAGAAATGCAAGCTGGCGAGCATGAGCAAAGTATTGCGTTCCATAGGGTGATTTTCTGACGTGGGCGATCAGAGGGCTGCCTTATGAGTAGATTTGTTGCTGCTCGAGTACATTTTTATACTCGAGCAGCAGCAAAAGTAACTTGAATGGCTGTGTGCTCCTTGTGCACCGCAAGGTGCAGTTTGCAATGATTTTTTGAGCTGCTCGTGCTACCAGTGCTAAATCGCAGCGCAAGCTGTGCATATTTTCTGCTGTTGTTGGAACTCATTGGAATCTCACAAAGTTTTTATGTAACTCCGCAAAATTCCACAGACAGAAACTTCGCAAGTTTGTCCACCCCTGATTCAAAGTCAGCTTAAATCTACCACACCTTACCAACTGACTGTGCCACCAGTGACACGATGAGTATCCCCCTTTCAAAACAAATTCGGTTTGGCACACAAAGCTTAGAAATAAATTCTCTGAGTAACTTTTTAGCAACTGTAACAAAATATGTACAAGCACAGGAGTACGCTTCCATCCACCCTTAAAGCGTATGCACTTCTACGAGAATGTAGGAATATTTTACACATTTGAGCATCTGAATAAAGTCAACTTAGATGTGCATGAAGGGACCCCCAAGGAAAGGGGTGTGTATCCGGATTAGGCTTTCCCTCTTTTTTTAGCATTGTGCGACAGATGCGTGGCACCATTGGCAATAAGATTGAGCTACAGAGGAAAAGAAGGGGGCATTCCAATTGGTTGCAGCCACAAGTATCATGCCATCCCTACTAAAGTGGGCTGCTCCATGATACAACATGGTGAATTTGAGGGGGGAAGAAATGTCAGTGCAACCACATGCAGAGTGCTGTCTCTCCACATTCCATCAATGTATCTTTTACATTGCTTCTTGATCCAGAACTGTATTTCAGTTTCAGAGGCTTGTTCCTGCAATTGAGACAAGTCTTTTAAAGTAGTACAGGAAATGGATCAGTTGCTATAACATGCAGAGCAACATCAACAGTTTTAGACAATGCATCCTTCTTAGCGACTGAGTTAGCTTAGGCATTGCCCCTTGAAACAATCATGAGGATTCTGGTGGACAGATCACTTCAGCACTGCCAACCTTTCTGCAACTGCAAGAGATTCAAAACATATTTCCAATTTAGGATAGGGATACCTGCAAAGGTCATGAGTCCCCTTTGCATCTAAAAGAGCCCAAAGTCATGCGTCACTCCAAAAGCATGCTTTGAGTCCCTTTATTCAGAGTCATTTTTTTATAGCTATGTTAGAAGCAGCCTGAGTGAAAACAGTGAGCTCTGTGACTTGAGCTGAGACAGTGCAGATAGCATAACCAGAGGATAAAGTGCCTTCATCATTCCTGTGACATGATCCAACCACAAAATATGTTAATTCACAATCATCAAGAAGTTTATCAGTTAAATCAATATGAGGTTTGGTAACATGGGCAGTGACTAATACACAATCATGTGGGTCTCCTTCCTCACTAGTGGGCATTAAAGAAGCAGGATTCAGAGTGAAACAGTGAACTAAAGTAATATGGGAGGCAGCAATAGCAATATTTCATATTGAGTCAATCAGGCTGTGGAGAGATGCCGAGTTTTTGTAGTGAGACATCAAGCAACAGAAAAATGAGGCATAGCAGCTTAATGGCAAGCGTAATACATTTTTTCAGAAGTTTCAACAAGATTTGTGACAATAGCCACAGGAAATAAACAAGGTGAGCACTCAGCTGTGACTGGGTCCAAAACTGAGGAGTAATAGGCTACGGGCTTATTGACTTTGTACTAACACCCCTTGTGCCAATCCATTTTGTTTTTGACAGTGGAGGGTAAAAGGTTCCACATAATCAAGGGGCGACAAAGTGGAGGCAGATGGTGGTGCGTGTTTGATATTCATAAATTCATTTTCAGCTTTATTACACCACTACAGGCTTTGGCCATCTCAACATAACCCACACTCCACTGTCTGTCAGATTCTGTTATGTACTTGGGAAACAGTTATAGGGTGAGGCACCTTAGAGATGGCTTCAACTCATTCAGAGTACAGGTGACGCTTGCCAGCAGAAAGTTTGTGACCAACATATCCCACTCACGTGAGGCAGAACAGTTATTTTTCCCTTGAGGACTTGTACTCCTTCTTAGCCAATTCAGCGAGAATGAAGATGGAGTCCTCCTTCCACTGATCTAGAATAACAGATGCCAACAAAATATCATTAACATAATAATTCAGAGTAGACCCCTAGGGAAAACCAACATGCCCAAATCCTTCTTTAATGCTTGTAAAAAGATTGAGGGAGACTCTGTAACTCCTTGAGAGAGATGGATCCGTAAAAGCTGGTACTAATGGAATGTGAACAAGAAGAGATGCTTACTCTCCTCGTGTATGAGAATGGAAAAGAAAGCGGAGAAAAGGTCAATCACAGTGAGCCACTGACCATTTTCAGGAAGGCGGGAAAGGATAGTGACAGCGATGGGGCCCACAGGAATACTTGGGATAATCACATTATTAATTGCCCTAAAGTCCTGTACGAACCTATACATGTTGGTTTTCTCTGCCTTACCTATCAGGAGAATCGGGGTGTTACACCTGCTAACAATCAGAACTAGAACCCCTTGCTTAATCAAATCTGCTATTACAGTGTGGATGCCTTCCTCTGCCTCAGGTATTAGCAGGTTCTGAGGTAGTGTAGGTAATTTTTCTGAGGGTCGTCTTTCACCTTTGCAGGTTCCAGCGAGGAGAGGCATCCCACATCGTTGGGCCCTCAAAACCACAAAGTGGAAGGTACCTGTGAAAGTAATTTGGTTAAATCGGGAGACATGCAAATTAGGCCTTCTTCCTCTGAGCAACTCAAGCTGTCGCATAATAATGTAAGTACCTTACTCTCCTGTGATTGAGGTACATTCAATAACACTGCTTCTGCGGTACAAAACACAAGGCAGTTTAATTTTCAAAAAATATCTCTGCATAACAGGCTTGTAGGAGAGTATGGGCTGAGGGGAAAGGAATGCTTATCACTTATGGATCCTACAGAAATGAACACTTGGTCCTTAATAGGACGTGGAACTCTCTGATCGGTAATACCAACTGCACATTGCAAGAGAGGTAAACAAGAGAGTTTGGAAGTTTTGAGAGCCAAGTGACTAGCACCCATGTCAATGAGACAAGTAGTATGCTCACCATTAATGACACAATCTACATAGGAGTCCTTTTGATCTACTGGGAATAAGGCATTCATGACTCCTCATTGCCACTGTATAAAGAGCAGTCACTGTTCTGCATCTGTTTTATAATTTAGGTATTTCTGCTTCTTCTGTAAATTAGCTACTCTTTCTTTATCAAAAGTACCATGCCCTGGAAAGGACTTTCCCCCATCCCCATTACTGAACCTCACCCACTCTTGTATATATTTGCATGTACGTTTACTACATGGTTGGTAGAAAGTATCGGCAGGATTCCCCTGCCTCATCACAATGTTCTTATAATCCACTCACTCTCTGGCAAAAGGGAAAGGGGGAACTGGTCTGCGGCCCTTGTGCCCACAGCTTATCCCGTGGTTTGGGGTAGGAGAGGAAAGAGAAAACGGGATTGGGTTTCCTTCAGTTATATTCCTTCTGATTAATGTCAAGGAGGGAGGTTTTACGCACTCACACCATGTAAGCAAGCAAGAAACAAACGGAAAACTGTGCTAGACTTAGCCTAAAATTTTGTTCGATTCACGCTCATGCCAAATGTATTCCTTTACTTTTAGTTCCTGGTGAAATCGTATGGAGCTCGGTCCACTACTCCCCTGCCTTCTTTCTGTTGAAGTAAGTGCGGCAACATACACCATGTGTTAAAAATAAAACACAACACATCAGGAAGTCTAAAGTCCAAAACGTGTGCAATGTAAAACAGCAGGCCAAAGAGCTCAACTGACCAGGGCTCTTGCTAGAAATCGATCAGCTGGGGCTTTAAGCTAAAATACGGAAAATATGAGTCTGAAATATATATTTTTTCTATAATACAGGTGAATGTAGCTAAATCATGTGACAGAAGAGTGTTACTCTCAAAGAAAACATATTAATTCAGCGTAGACCCTTGGTGGAAAATCCACAAGTCCTGATCCTTCTTTAAACTATCTCATTAGCAGGTGGCAGGATCTTCTCCCTGAGGAAGTGGTGGACAATCATGAGGAGAAGAAACCATTCATGTACACAATACAAGCTTCAATAATCTCCTGAAATCCCACTTACATTTGCCAAGTTTAAGAGTGAGGCTGCGCTGCTAGAAAATGTACAAAGGTACAATCCGAAGCCCGATGGTTTCCGGACCATCTAAAGTCATGACAAATATCAAACATATTCAGTGCGGCAAGAAGCTTTAGAAAACCATAAAACAATATTCATAATTTATTAAAGTTACTGATACATTGTGGGCTGTGTATGTGACCACTAATGTTCTACTACATAGGAATATGTGAACATGATACAGCCAAGTTTTGAGTTTTCATATTATGTTAGTGAGCATGGTGGCGCCAGCACCTGAGATCAAAGTGACCGTGTGAAGGCCACTTTGATTTAGTGCAGATACTCGAAAGCAGGGCAAGTTTAAATATATTCATACACAGCAGCTAAATCACTTAACCAGCAACAAACTGTTCTCTGAGTTGGCTGAGTCTGAGTTTTGTGACTCCACTACCTTTACTATGAATTTGCTGGAAAGTGAAGTGCTTTCCTTTTCTGTATTATGGGAAACCAGGTGGCCAATGGTCTTGAATCTTGTGACTGGAACTCAAATTCCCTTTGTTTAGCTGTCCAAGTTAAATATGGATCAGCTCAAAATGAGAAGCCAAACAAATTCTGCTGTGGCGTTGATTTCTGATCCTAAAATTCATCAAATTGAGAGAATGAAATTCAGGACTACTTTAAAACCAAGTCGTTAGACAGCGAGTCACTAGTTGAGAGCAGTTGAATCCCTTCTCAAATAATAAACACAATCCTTATCAGGGTAAACCACAAAAGTCACTTAAGAAACCAGTGCTTAACCCTCAGGTAGCTTGGCTCAAAAGCAGTGAGGCTTCACATAGCAGTAATGTGTAAAGTATTTAGGAAGCCCTCAAACAGTAATAAAGAAAAAACACAGCCCGAGAAAAATCCCAAACCAATTGTGAAAAAAAGAGTAAATTGTATTTTAAAAAAACAACAAAATAACAAACATCCAATAAATACAACTGTTGTTATGAATTTTTAAAGTTTCAGGTGATAATTGTACAAAAAAGCACAAAGCGCCACTCATTATCTGGTCAAGTGGTACTGAGGGAAAGTCACAAGTTCAGGCTGACCACAATGGAATGCAGTTTAGACACAGGGGCCAGGTTCGCCCCACTGAAGAGTTACAAGGAGCTGCTGTTCATATTCTGTGGGGCCGCAAGGAGGTTCTTGTCAGCAAGAGAAGCAGGTCGGGCATCTTGGATGGTTGTTGTTTTGAAGCGAATAGCCGGTCATTGCTGGAGATTCATGTTGATATTCAATATGGACTGTCACTATCGGCACAAAGTGCAGGTCTCGCTGAAGCTTCAAGTCTAGGTGTGACCTCATTTGTCAGTGACAATGCAGGCAAACCTTAGAAGTCAGGAAGGCGGTGGGCAAGCCTGGAGGCTAATTTTCGAAGCTCAGGAAGGGCTAAGTACAACCCCCAGAACACCCAGCTCAGGAGAGCAACACCCTGCCCCACCCCCCAATACCATTTTGTCCCTATGCCTGGAAGGAATACCCAAAACACCACAGGAGAGACAGAAATATGGACAGAAAGACACATTTGTTTTATGCAGAAAAATGCCAACTTTCTAAATGTGACAAAAAAGGGTGATATCATGCACTCCTTTGTTCTCCATGTAAACAACATGTTTAAGGACGCTCAAAGGCGAAAGATTGCATGCTAGCTTGAGATGTGCTCTGCCCGAGTGGCACACATGGATAATTGCAAAGTCTCAGGTGCGTCGTCACGCCCCAAAATTAAGCTGCACAGCCTTGAACGAGCCTTTGGGGCACACAAAGGAGCAACTTTTAAGTATTTACAAGAAATGTTTAGGCCCGGGCAAAAGGCTTTTTATACTAGGTGGCAGGCCTGACACATGGTTTAAAAGACTACTGTAGTGGGTGGCACAATGAGTCATACAGTCCACTAGTACAATTTAATTTACAGGGACTGGGTACATATAGTACCATATACTAAGGACTTATAATTACATGAAATGTGCCATTCAGGTGTAGGACAATTTGACACTGTTTAAGGGAGAGAGCATTTTACCACTGATTAGCAGGGAAAAAGCCATCAAAAACAGCAAAGGAAGACAAGGGAAAGCAAAAATCTAGGGTGGCCCTGCAGAGAGGGCCAGGACCAACACAAAGCAGCTAACATTCCTACTGGTTGTTATACTCCTCTCAAGAATCTTCCAGTAACAGGTTCTACAGGAAAAGATATGGTGGTAAATTTTAGTTTAGGCCATATCACCATGGAATTCAGTGGTATTTCTCACACAGAATCCTGACCTCATTGAGTCAAATTAAGTCTTACTGTATGTTTTAACTCAACAATAATTAAGCTAGATGACTATCCCTCTAATGGAACTGATTCTACTGTGACTCTATTCTGAGATTTGACAGGGACCCTGCACTAGAAGGTAGTCAACCAACAGATGTCTTGTTTCCAGACAGTAAGGAGACCAGCAAGGTAAATAGCATGTTTTCACTCAAATTTCGATCCTCTAAAAAATTGCATAGCATATGAGCTAAAAAGGACAACACCTTAGTATGTGATAGGGGTGTCAGACTGACGGGAGGTGAGAATCAACTTAAGGAACACATACTAATGCTGGCTTTCGTAACTGTTAGCTTCCATCTAATGTAGGAAACAGCCACAGAATTAGTCACCAGTAGAAACAAAAGGGCAGACCCTGACACAAAGGAGTCTGGGGAGTTGGTAACAAAGCACATTTCAGAATAGAAAGTTCTATATACGGAAGGACTAAGTATCTTGAGAAAATGAGCAGCTATTTTTAAAAGCAGCAGGGAGGGATCGAAAAATACTAAGAAGACTTAAAAGACCTCCATTGAGGTGTTATCATTCAATTTTGCAGAACCCTCTTTGAGTTCACTCCCTCCTACATCTGAAGACATTATAGATCTAGCTGAGACACCACTAGAGTCTCTTAGTCAACCATGTCCTAGTCTTCCCTGTAAAATGGTGAGCAAGAAGACAAGATACCTTATGTAAAAAGGACTGAAATTTACCCCAAGCGTTAATAGGGGTAGTATACATGCAGAAAAGGTGAATTTGCTATGTCCACCATTTTGGAAAGAGTAGTTCATACGCTTTACCATGCCTCTTCCTTCAGAAACAAGGTGTTGGCTAAACATGTGAAGAAGACCAAGTATGACATTCCTTACTTGCTGTCAGTCTGTGAATCTCCACTGCCGTCCATGCCGGATAATTCCTTCAAATGATTATACAACAACCTTCTGGGTGATTGCAACCACAGTATTATCAGCACAGCCGAGGCCACAGAAGTCCAGCTACACACTGGGCACACCACTGGGTGCGTGGTATGCCCACAGTCTCACTCTGACTGCCAACATCCTCTAGAAAATACTGGACACAGCTGTTGCACTATGCCCTGCCTCCAGAAAGTTTGGGTTTATCAGTAAGCCTTTGAAAGAAGCTTAGAATCGTAAGGGAGCATAAACAGAAGAAACATCTTCCCACTAAAGCGCACTGAATCGGTAGTCTTTTAGTGAATCAAGATTTGAAGATGACACCTGAAAATATAAGAACAAAAACTTCTTGGACATCATATTCTAGTTGTCCTTGTACCATGATTAGAAGAGGTTCTAATGGAAGCGGACAGTAAGGATCTGGGACATATGGCTTCTACTGAGATGAATGAATAACAGGCAGATTACTCTTAGTTTGAAGCAATGCCAATTGGAAGGTCACAGTATTGAACTGATGAGTGATAATTCAACCAAAAATTATGCTCAACATTTTTACTGGCAATGTATGAACTGAAATAAAACAAGACGACATCCAAACCTTAACTCCAGGAACAAAAAGAGAAGCACTTGATCTTCACTTGCATGTTCCTTCATCATGATCTTTGAACAGCATAAACTTTGAGAAACAAGTTGTCTCAATTTCTATAACTGATTTACATAATTAATTACAGAACCAGGAGGTCAATCTGAAAAGAGACCCTTCTTAACCCTCCCAATTCTTCTTCCTTGGCCCCTCCCATTTAATAGTAAATAGTCCCTATTTTCCAGCCACTCCCTCTTCCCTCCCACATTTACTACGGAAATATATACCTAATGTATACCTACATGTGTTGCGATCTCTGCTGTCGGGCAACGATCTCTGCACAGAAAAGATAGGAGAGGCAATTGTGCAGATCGCTGCATGTAAGTCTGTGAATATGATTTTGTGGTATGTTAGTAGTAAAATTGTAATACTGTTAGATGTACTACAAAATGCAGTTTGTGAATAGACCCGTTAGTAAATGTTTTAATGTCTGCAGGACCAAAGGGACAAGAAGCTAAGGCTTCCCCAGTGAAGTCTCTTCAAAGGCTGGCAAGAAAACTAGGTGCCCCTCTTGCAACTCTTTGCCGTGTTAAAAACTGGTTCAACAGGACTTTTTGAAAAAAATATCTGTGCTCATGGAGCACTGCTTTATTATGCTTCCAACCTTGCCTTGTTATAGAATTTTTAGAACTAAAAAAGTGTCTGAGTCTGAAGGTAAAACGGTTGACTGGACCAAGAAGACAAATCCATCCCAGAGATAAAGCAATCTCAGGAGTTATGAAATCTCTCTCTGAGCTTCTGTCACCAAAACAAATGCCTTCTGTGGGAGCTTGTTGACAACATATTCGACTTTCAAGGATCCTCACCTGCTTCAGCTTTGGATCTTTCCCCACTGACCGACTTTGACTGAGGTGACCAGCCTTCTCTATCTGACCTCCATTCCATTGCGGGCAGCATGAAACCATGTCTAGGTCCCAGCTACTTCTGATTGGCGATTTCCTTTTACTCTGTGCTTTTTATCTTGAAACTTTACAAATTCATATCTTCAGTTCCTCTTATCCAATTTTTATCACTTTGGGGTTTTAGCTCCTTAAATTAGTTGTCTTTATATTGGGTTGAGAATTGTGTTGTGCTGGTTTCTTGACTATAACATTGTTGGTACTGCTTGAACATAGCACACTTTTCTCCGACAATTGCCGGCTGTTTGTTCCACAGTTACCTACACAGATAGTTGAGCTGAAATTATCTAGCAACTGTATTTTGACCTAGCCAGATTGTGGTTATTAAGTTGGTAAAAGTACTTTCTTCCAAAAGGAATAACTCACATTATAAGATCACTCTTCAGTTGGATTATTTGTTTTAGCTTGTTTGTTTAGTGCACTTATGCAGAAGCTCGATTTTTGGAATATAAAACCTGGGTTGGCATCTCTTTCCTGACTAGTTCATATGGCAATCACAGATGTCCTCAAAATAGTCTAGGAAAGGGCCTAGTTGATCTTCATTTGCTTTATCACATGGTGAGCCAATTAGTAGAGAACACAAAACTACTTAGGTGGCAGTGACAAAAGCTAGAGTGATTATTATTTTTTAGTTCAATGCAAATTGGCTGATAGTGGTGTATTCAATACGTATGGTTGATTTTTCTCCCCCCATGAAGATTTATTTTTTTAATCGGCATCTTTTTGGTGCGATTTTCAGCACTTTTTCTGTAATAAATGGAGTAAAAATTCAGTTCTTCTAGGCATTCATAAAAGAAAACTCATACATTATTTCAGAGAATTTCTGGGTTGCCATGCAAGTCTGACTTCTGAAGAGGGCTAGGGTACTAAGCAGGACTGCTTTGGCTCTACCCTTTCCAATAGAAAACACTAGTTAGCGATGTGAACAAGTTCAATGGACAAACCTGTGGTCTAGGGAGAGTCCCTCTCCTGAGAAAGAAATTAAAAAAGATTGGCAAATGGTGCATTTTAAAGCAAATGAATGCAGCAATAAAACAAGGCTTATTAAGCAGTGGGAACGTGTAGTCTTGAAATATTAAACACATTAAAAACTGCCCTGTATCTTCTTGCATTCATTTGTTCAACAGTTACTGTAATATTTAAATTGTTCTGCTTGACAACTTTAGCCCTTTAAAATGTATGCTTGCCCAGTGTCTTGCACTGCATGCAGCATTAACTTTTGAAAAATATGTTCTAACCAGACTTCGGGAAGCACCCACAGCTGCTGGCTGTAACCAGTCATATAGAAATATGTGCAGACAGGGAAAGCCGAATATGTCCCGGGGATGGACTTCACAGGACATAGCCTGTGAGCCGGCGCCGGGTAATGAAAGTCATTGTCTCTCTGTAGCAATTTTACCATACATGTTGGCCTCATACACAAAAATACCTTCATACAAGCGTGTAATTGTGCACACACAATCATACACAACCCCACATGCTTATGCTGGTGGCAGGCCCTCTCTTGTGCTGACGTATGGTGGGATTCACTCACACAAAGAACTGGTACATCACAGCCAGCAGCAGTGCAAACCTCACAGGTATGTGCAAGTACAGTAAGGCAAGAGTAGTTGAAGTGACACTACAGCAAAGAATCTGTGCTTGATTTGATATTCTCGGGTTCAAACCCATGTTGGTCCAGTCAACCTTTCATCCTCCTAAGGTAATTAAAAATGGTACTTTTGAGTGGGCTGTCAATAAATATGTCTTATTCAGCACCAAGATGCCCCAACAGTTTAAAGTGCCATTACAAATACATGTTACATTATTCACAGCGATAAGGTATGCCGCTTTACTCACACAGTAATGGTGTAGCACCGATAGGGTTTAATGATGAAGTACTGGCCACTAAAATAACGTGGTGCAAAATTATCATTACACACCCAATCCTCAATAAACACAACAGCCCAAAATAAACACAATTACAATACGTTTTACAGTAACGTTAATATAAACGCACAACACCATAATAAAAGCTGACGTTAAAGTAAACAGTAGTGTACTTTTCGATATTACATTAAAGCAGTGAAAAATACATGCTAACATTTGATATTTCAGCCCACGATATTTTTGTCATCATAATATTTTGACCACGGTATTATGGGCTGCTGACATTTTTGAGAAAATATTTAGCTGGAATACATAATGGTAGAAGCAGCGCAGGTGCCGATTGCAAGCACACAGGTACATCATGAGCCGCTGCAGGTCATATTTCCACCGCACCCACCGAAAAGGTACAGCAAAGGTAGCCACAGAGACAGGTTCTCACACTCATAAACACAGTAGAAGTGAACATGAGTTTATCCAAGCATGGCCAACGTGTACAACAATAGAAATCCAATTGGAAGAGGAGGAGTGGGATGTCGGTGTGTTCTTTCCTCCAAACACCGCCTGGATGGCATACATCCTTGGTGTACACATGGGTTAGTTAGTGCAAGCTTCACACCGGATCGTGGAATGGTGGAAATCCATGCATCTCGGCACTTATGCAAGTGTCCGTCCATAGCTCTGGCACCTGCCCCGCTCTGTACATAACTTCTTGCCCTATGTAAAGCACACTAGTGCCCTCTGTGGCAAGGTACGCACAATAAATACACTGAATAAAGATGAGAATACAATGTGTGATGCTGTCAACCAGAACCGGCTCATTGCATTGCGAGGCTTGTATTTCACCTTTTGCGTTGTTGTCATGGTTGACTAGTTGCCCTACAAGTCCCAGCATGCAGTGTGTGCTGCTGCTACACAGAAGGCCAGGACTTGGCGCATGGTGGACTCCTAACGTGATGCCTCTGACAGGTTAGTACTCTGGCAAATTTTTATCAGATTCAAGCAATAGCCTGGAGATCGTGCTTTGCCTGTGGGATACTGACATGAAAGAGATCCGAAAAACAGCATACATTTCTTCAAAGTTTACATTTTCAGGAGAGGGTGGCTTGCATTACAGTATGTTTCTAACTAAGGATAAACATCAGAAAGCATACGGTGTTGGGTCAACAATCAGTGCATCGCTTATGGGGTCCTCTGCCCTCTTTAATTCATTACGTATGGCTTCTTGTGCAAGTTGGTTATTCGCCACAGCCGGCATGCTCAATGGAGGTGAGAGGGCCGCAGGTGGGGAATACAAATAAAAAGTAAAAGTTACCTACCTTACTGCCGGTCCCACACCGCCTCCGAGTCCGCTCCTGGCTGGTCCCGCATGTTCTGAATCCTGGGGGAACAGGAAGCAGCCAGCACGCAGCCTCCTTCCCCGGCCCTAAGCCAATCACAATGCTGCAATGGCAGCTTTGTGATTGGTAAGGCGAGATGGAGAGCACCCCAGCCGGGCCATTTTCTCCATGTAGGCTGCATGCAGCAGCCTACATAGAGAAAAAGGGGGAGTGCGCATGACTGCTTTGTTCGGCCCTGGGGCAGACCAAACAGTCAGTACCCACAACAGTGGCTATGCCACTCCCCCCCCTGCCCCCACCCCGAGCAGGACCGCCCACCCTCCCGCCCCCAACCAGGTACTTCTGCTTTCTCGCAGTGCGAGAAGCAGAAACATAAAATGGTAGTTTTACCACTTTATATGTCTGCCTTATCGCACTGCGAGAAAGCAGTGGGCGATGCCCCCAGGCCCCCGTGGTGGAGCTGCCACTGCCGGGAGGGGACTGGGAAATTTGACAAAGTATACCAAATTTCTGAATTTTTGGGAAAAAATAGGAAAAAAGTGCTATGCAAAAAAGTTTGTTTTTTCAATATAATGACATCAACAAAAGGTTTGCTGTGCTGAAGTCACAATTATCCTGGTTTTTAGGAACATGCAGAGCTGAATCAACAAACCTATTTTTTTTTACCACAGTTTTGTTGATTTTCAAAGTGGTTTTTCCACATTTTAGTCAACATTGTGAATTCAGCAATGGGTCATTTGTGTAGATGCCTCAAGTTTTTTTTAAAGGAAATTATGTTTTGAAAATTAGTAAGAAAATAGTCAATTTGTGTCAATGTTGTCGTTTGTAACGTCTTGTCACAATGGCAAATTTACAAAAGCAATATACCAAAACATCTGCTATACCCTTCTGGTTGCAGGGATACATAGGGTTAGTGGGGTTTCCAGGAACTCTAGTCAATCAGAGCCAATAACTGAGCTGCACCTTGCAATTTCATTGGGTACCAGGTATAGAGCAATTCAGATGGTAAAATATAAAGAGTGAAAAATAGGTGTCAAGTAAACCTACGTATTTCCAATATGGGCACAAGATATGAAGTTTAGAAGCAGAAATTATTTACACAACTCAGAATTTGTGGGTACCCATACTAGCATATGAATTAGAGGACATTTCCCAAAATGTCTTCTTTCTTACACACTGGTTTACATTTGGTAGGCACAAATTCAGAGAAATGAAAATGTTAATAACACTTGTTCTATTATTCTGTCTTCCCATAAGTCTCTCCATAGAAATTGTATCACACTTTTGTGGGTAGGCTTAGTTCCCGCTATAAGAAAAGGCCCAAAATGCAACATGGACATATCACATTTTTCCAGTGTAAATTGATCCTTTTTTTGCAATTGGCTAGCTCTGGATTTTGGATCCTAGTTTAGCAGGCACCTAGGGAAATCTAGCAAACCAGCACATTTTTGATAACTTGACACCCAGGGAAATCCAGGTTGTGGTGACTTTTTTCTGGCTCCCACCAGGTTTTCTTACCCAGAAGTCATTGCGAACCTCAAACCTTTACTAAAAACACATTTTACTCACATTTCTATGATGAAAGTTCTGGAATCTGCAGGGAGAAATGAATTTGCTATTACCTAACATTTTCCCAGGTATACCAATTAAAATGGTACCTCTCTTGTGCGTGCAGGGCCAGTGGGAGTGACAGGAAAGGTGCCAAACAGCAAAATGGACACATCAAATCTTTTCATTGAAAACTGACCCTTTTTTTGCAATGTGTCTAGCTGTGGATTTTGAAGTCTAGCTCAGCCAGCACCTAGGGAAACCTAGCAACCTGTATATTTTTGAAAACTCAACACCCGGGGGAATCAAGGGTGGGCTGACTTGCATTTATCTCATCAGGGTTTCTTCCCCAGAAGCCCTTGCAAATCTCAAACTTTGACAAAAAAAAAATTTCTGCAGGGAGCAACAACTTTCATACTGTCTACCATTCCCTGAAGTCTCCCAATACAAATGGTACTTCACTTGTGTGTGTGGGGCTAATGGCTGCAACAGGAAAGGCACCAAAATGCAACATGGACACATCACATTTTTCCACTGAAAGCTGACCCTTTTTTTGCAATGTGGCTAGCTGTGGATTTTGGACCGTAGCTCAGTAGGCACTTAGGGAAACCTAAAAACCATGCACATTTTTTAAAACTTGTCACCTGGGGGCATCCAGGGTGGGTTGATTTGCATGGCTTTCACTAGGCATCTTACCCAGAAGCCCTTGCAAACATCAAACTTTGACAAAAAACATATTTCCTCACATTTCTGTAATGGGAAGTGCTAGAATTTGCAGGGTGCAACACATTTCCTACCATCTACCCTTCGCCCTGTCCCCCAATAAAAATGGTACCACACTTGTGTCGGTAGGGCTACTGGCCCCGACAGGAAAGGTGCTAAAATTCAACATAGACACATCACATTCTTCCAGGGAATACTGACACTTTTTATGCAATGTGGCTAGCTCTGGATTTTGGGCCCTACCTCAATAGGCACCTAGGGAAACCTAAAAAACATACACATTTTTGAAAACTGGACACCCTGTGGAATCCAGGGAGGGATGACTTGCGTGGATCTCACCAATTTTCCTTACCCAGAAGCTCTTGCAAACTTCAAACTTTGACAAAAAAAACAAATTTTTCTCACATTTCTGTGATGAAAAGTTCAAAATCTGAAGGGAGCAATGAAATTCCTGCCACCTAACATTCCCCCAAGACTCCTGATAAAAAGTGTACCACACCTGTGTGGGTAGGGCTAGTGACCACAGCAGGAAAGGCTCCAAAATGCACACATCGCATTATTCCACTTAAAATGTATCCTATTTTTTGCAACGTGGCTAGCTATGGAATTTGGGCCCTAGCTTTGGAGGCACCTAGGGAAAACAAACAAAGCAACACATTTTTACAAACAAGACACCCGGGGGAATCCAGATTGGGGATGACTTGCATGGCTTTTACCTAGAAGCCTTTGCAAACCTCAACATTTGACTAACACACACTTTCTCACATTTCTGTGATGTAAAGTTCTGGAATCTGCAAGGAGCAACACATTTTCCACCACATAACATACCACCAAATCTCTTGATAGAAATGGTACCACACTTGTGTGGGTAGGGCTATTGGCCGTGAAGGGAAAGGCTGCAAAATGAAACAATGACACATCACATTTTTCCACTGAAAATTTACAATTTTTTGCAATGTGGCTAGCTGCGGAATTTGGGCCCTAGCTCAGCCGGCACCTAAGGAAACCTAGCAAACTTTCACATTTGTGGAAACTAGACACCTCAGGGAATCCAGGGTGGGGTGACTTGCATGGCTCTCACCAGGTTTTCTCAGCCAGAAGCCCATGTGAACCTCAAACTTTGACAAAAAAACACATTTCCCTAACAGTTCTGTGATGGGAAGTTCTGAAATCTATAAGGAGCAACACATTTCCTACCTTCTACCCAACACGCCTGATTAAAATAGTGCCTCACTTGTCTGGCTGGGTCTAGTATCCATGACAGAAACAGATCAAACCAAGGTCAATTAGTTGTATTAAGGCTCCCTTGAGCTATTGGGCCGACGGGCCCTGGACCAGCACCTGCGCGCCATGAGTGGTACGTTACCTGTTAATACGTTTTTGGCAGTCTACGCAGCACCCCCTTACACTCACCTACTCCCTGCTGACGAGAGGCAACTACCTCGAAACACGTGTCCAGGGATGGCTAATGCTACATTTACTTTCTTCTAACACTGTGGCACAGGCGTACTCGCCGTCGCCACTACATGGACCATAGTTCCTTGGGGCAACTTGCTGGTAAGACGAGCAGTGTGCGGCCAATTGGATTCAAGGTCAATTAGTGTCCATTTGTGAGGTCTCCATTGAACTTTGTTTGATCCGTTCCTGTCACAGGCACTAGGCCTGGCCCCACAAGTGGGGATGCATTTTTATCAGGCAAGCAGGGGAACACTGGATGGTAGGGGAATTTTTTGGATTCCTTCTGATTCTGGGGGAATGCTTCACAGAAGTGCATGGAAAACGTGCTATTCTAGGCAAATTTTGAGTGTGCAGGGCACTGGGAGTAAGAAAACTTTGCGGGATCCACAAGAGGCACAACACTTTGTATTCCCCTAGTTTTCAGAAATTCCTGGGTTTGGTGGGTTTCCGGGGGGAAGCAGCCGAGACCAGGCCCAAAAACTGCAGCTACCACTTTTTTTGATGTTGCCACATTGTGTCTTGGACCCTGCCCTTTTGCGGGCACTAGGCCTACCCACTCAGATGAAGTACCATTTTTGTCAGGAGACATGTGGGAACTCTTTGTGGCAGGAAATGTGTAGCTACCTACAGATTCCAGGACTTTGAGTCATAGAAATATGAAGAAAACGTGTGTTTTTAGCCTATGTTTGAGGATTGCAAGGGCTTCTAAGTAAGAAAATCTTGTGGGATGATCACAAGACACACCACCCTTGAGTCCCCCTAGTGTCTAGTTTATAAAATATCGGAGGTTGGTAGAGTTTCCCCAGAAACAATGTTCACCCTAGCAGAGAAAGAGAGAAAAGACAAATATCACTGCGCCACCATCTAATACTCAAGTTCACACACTTACTGGTTGGATTTGGCACAAAGGTAAGTGAAAAGTTAAAAATGTAAATTTTATTAACAAAAGGTTTCACCAAAATTGAAACATGGAAATCACTGTTAATACGATAATTATTTATCACTGAACCGGTGACTCACAGCTCATGAGCTGTAAAGCCATGCCAAGGCACCAATCACTATACAGGGCATTCACACATCTTTCATGCGTCACACACACATAATCATTCACACCGCCAGCTGTGGGCCCATCTCAATGCAACACTCACATCAACAACCATCACCATTCAAGGCCCTCTCACTTTCATACACCCACAGGACTGGCACTGCAATTTCATCACCTGGCAGCTAGCGGAGTGTGTGGACTGGCGTTTTGCTGCTAGTGTGTGTATTGACCAGCAGCAAGTCTCTACATACACACACAACACCAGCCAAAAGCCATTTCACACATACTGCCAGCCAGATGCTAGTCACACACACCACCAGCTAGATGCAAGTTTAGACTCAGCAATCACACTACTTGGCAGCTTGTGGAATGTGTGGACTAGCGTTTCAGTGATGGTGTGTGCGCAGTGACTTGCTGCTTGTCACTAGTCACTACACACACATTAGCAGCTAAATACCAGTCCACACACAGCGCCAGCCAGAAGCCAGACACACACTCTGCCAGCAAAACGCTACTCAGGCATCCCCATTAGGATCCACATATGAAGCTTTAATTTGGAAGACACTCCTACAGTGAACGGATTATACAAACAAAGTACAGATAGTGAACAATAAAACATCCAACAAAAAGAGGTGTAACTGAAAACATCAAACTACTCCCAACCAGCGATCTAAACAGAAAATATATAGCAATACAGACCACAGCAAGTTTCCTTTTACTGTCATGGTTGTTCCCAATACTTGAGTTGTGTATGGTACAATTTAAAACATGTGACATGCATAGGCCAAGATTAGAAGAACACTTGGGGAAGTACATACAACTCTCCTTTTGTAAACCTCTTTGGACCCAGACTCTGCATCTCTGAAAAGGAAAGTCTTTTTTGGGTGTTAGAGGAATGTATTGAGGAAAATGGCGATCTTTCAATCTAGCCAACTCCTCCACCACTCTGACTTTAAGAATACTTGTCTGCTAAACTGCAACAAGGCTGCCTATTACAGAGTTCTGAAACTGTACAAAAGTCATCTTGGACTCTGGAGAATGATCTTTGAAACAACATAAGCATTGAAGGATATTAAATGAAATAGATGAACAGCCAACTTCTTGCACCAGATATAGGACTTTCGAGCAGCATTGTAATGCTCCAACCTTTGATCCACTCTATCTACACCTCCCATGTGCTTGTTGTAGTCTTGAATGTACACTGGTTTGTGCACTTCTGCAACTTGACCCCAAACAGTCACAGGTGCACTACTTTCATCTGAATAGTTGTTAGCAAGTGCCATCTCTTCTGTATAAAAATTTCACAGCAATAATTTCATTTCTACGTAAAGCACTGCTCTGTCCCCTTTCAAATGTGTTACACACACGCACTTTAGGATAACCTTTACGGTTAGAGCATATTGTGCCACATGCTACAGTGCCACTCTGAACAATTCCTGAAATAATTGCACACTTTTCTATAAATTATCCACATAAATGGTGATCTTTGTGAAAATAATTCTGGCAAGTTCCCATAGAATTTTCTCATTGACTCCAAAAGTGGAAGGAAAACCAGGGGGGTCAATTGAAGAATCCCTAACAGTGTACACCCTGAAATTATACACATATCCAGCGGCAC
This sequence comes from Triturus cristatus, assembly GCF_964204655.1. Taxonomy (NCBI): domain Eukaryota; kingdom Metazoa; phylum Chordata; class Amphibia; order Caudata; family Salamandridae; genus Triturus; species Triturus cristatus. Next base: position 749,809,391 of record NC_140586.1, read on the forward strand.
TTTCACACAGCACATGCAGTTAATATACAACATCTTCTCTTCCTGGGAATGTATTGTCTGAAAACCAAATGCCCCGCGAACAAGACCAGTGACTCATCCAAAGATATATCTTTCCCTGGAACATAGATGTCTGAGAAGCGATCTACTAAATGATCAAGGACAGGCTGAATCTTGTAGTGTCAGTCACAATCAGGGTGATCTTGTGGCAATGTTGTAGCATTATCCACAAAGCGCAGCATCCACTGCAAAAGCAAATATTGATCCTATAGTTGCTGGAAATATAGTAGTTGCCGTCAAAGGACTAGTAGACCAATATAAAGACAGTGATGGCCTCCTTATCATTCCCATTGGGAAAGTTAAACCCCAGAACTGCTTAATCTCATGGAGATATTTGGGAGTCGACTGGGTAGCTCTGGATTGGGTCTTCAGTGTGACACCGTAGTCCCTTCAAAACTGTTTGTAGTGCTACATCAAGCAAAATTGGTCGTAGTCCCTTCAACAAAAAAAGTCCAGTGGGGCGGCAGAAGCTTCGCCTTGTGTGCAGCGAAGGCCTGGAATGGTCTTCCATTTTATTTGAGAAATATTACCAATCTTTTAGCGTTTAGGAAGGGCCTGAAGACCTGGCTTTTTGACAAATAATTTCCTTCCTCCGGGTTCTGCTGCATGAGAAGTAACTAGCGCCAGGACACCTTCGGGTAATCGCGCGCTCTAGAAATCGCCTTAACATAACATAACATAACATAACATAACATAAATAACATAACATGCACTTATTGGTAGTGTAACCACGTGATGACCTTTCTCTGCCAGTATTTGAATTGACTCTATGTGTATTAATTCACTCTATCTTGAATGTATAACATCATTTTTCACGCACTTGCATTTTGACTTGTGATTTCATTTCATGTCTCCTTATAGCTTCAGAATAGGAGTGTTTAGCATAGAGCAAGACAGCCTTGCCTGGAACAGAACGTGTTGGATGTTCTTTTGAAAGCATGAGAGAGAGAAATGTGTGGAATGTGCTTCTCTGTCTCAGAGTGAAGTGCTGTAGGCAATGGTGTGCACATTTGCATTATGTTGTACATTCGGAAATGCAGTTTTAACTATGGGCTTTGACTTGCCCTAACTCCATCTTGAATTCTGACTCTGTCTAGCTTGAGTTCAGCAATCGGCACACACAAGCAGGCCCCCAGGTTACTCACGGTTATTCAGGTTATTTGCGTTCAAGATTGTTTTCCTCTTTGAGGGTGTTTTTGTACTCTTTGAGATGTTTTCTAATTTTGCGGGCTTCACTAAGATAAGGGGCTGGAACATGTAGTGTGGGAGCGCAAGGAGAATGCATGAGGAATCCCTTGACTTTAAATGCTTGCAGGAGCTTGGCCAGCATCAGTACGTTTCCTTGACGTAGAGGGTGTCTTCGTGCATTGAGAATAGTATAAAAATTGGGGTTTCTTGGCTGGAAAACCGGGTTCTCTCCTGAGAGGTGCACGCATCTGCTCAGTGCTTCATTTTCAGGATGGACGAGTCTCTTGTCCCCAGGCACTGTAAGTTGGGATCCCACAGTCTTGTGTGAACTAAGGTGAAGATATTGCAGCCAGTGAGTTTTTTTTCCGATCATTGGTATTGAGATTTATGTTTAGGTATATAGTTATTTCTACATGTGTTTTGTCTGTGTGCTAAGTGGCCAGCCTGTAAAGTATTTCTGTTCTTAATTATATATTTATGTACAGACAGTTATTCTCCTATACAATTATTATTTGTTTAGGTTTTGCTCCCTTCCATGCCACTGGTAAATGTTTCATTATTACCTGACTTGTAAGTGTTTGTTATTCAATTATGTTTTATCATTATTATCTGCTTGCGTTTTATCCCATGCAAATTATATATATATATATATATATATTTAAATGTGCATGTTATTTTACCTGATTCATTTGGCATCTGGGAAAGCCTTTCTGTTAGAGAGTGTTGCACTAATAAAACCCCACACTTTATTCTGAATACTGTCTTTTGATGTGCCTCATTTCATGAGTGTAGAGTCCCCTTTTCATGTTTTTTCTTGCTTTACCAATTACCTCTGCTGGGGAATGCTGCATTTCTTTAATGTGGGAGTGTAAAGCTAAACACGGTTCTGCATACAAATTAGTCTGCTCAACAATATAACCCAAAATACATCATCAATAAACAGTTGGAAAAAACTGATAGGCTAAATGTTCTCTGTAGTGACTCTATACCCTGAACCACAACTAAAGGCATGCAAAACAGGCTGCACCATGTTAGGGGCAACTCAGGGTTCCGCACTTCCATTGGAAAACCTTCCAGACCCTTGCTGCATTCCAGCTTGCTCTTGCTGCACTGCTGGCATATCACTATCCTCCTCTAAAAGAGGTACTTCATCAGCACAGATAGTGGATTCATCATCAGATGATTGCCCTTGAACAGAAAATTCACTGCCAGAATCTTCAACTTGGTCCTCTGCCTCGAATGAAGAGTCAATCTCAGAGCCATTTTCAGAGACCGATTCAAAAAGCAAACCTACAACCTGCTGGGCGGTCAGCTTGCAGGCAGCCATAATGCTTACTTATGAAACTAACACAACAAACACTAAACAGCACTGTGTCAAATTAGAGCTCAACACTCAGTTGTATCAAAGAGTAAATATAATTATTGACATATAATGATCCTGAAATAACTATACAATCCACACAATGAACTTGATACTCTAAAAAGATACCTCTCACTTGCCACAGAGAGCTAGGCTGAGGATCAACTGCACCTCTTCTACACAGACACAGTAGGCACCAACAATATCGCACTAGAAAGGGAAAGCAAAAAAAATCCTCACAAAACAGCACAATATAGATCTGGCACAAATTAGAAAAAGTAAACAAATCGTAAGCTAAATATGCCACGGTTATTACAACCATAAAAAAATATTCAAGCAAGGAAATAATATTCATTTGAAGAAAATATTACAAAAAAGTTTCCTTACCTAACACATGCAACTATACAATCTGCAAATCTGCCACAGCCAAAACTGTAAGGAGGAGTCCCCGCCAAGGAAATCAAAAGCAAAAGAGGAAATTAAACAGTAAGATCACAAGTGCAAATGATGACAAGAAATAAAACAGTTAACATTGCAAAACACTATGAAGTCTGCCCTGCACGCAAGGGGGGCACAAAGCAAATGCAAGACATAGATAGCGTACAGGGGAGTGACCCTTACCCCAGTCAAACACCAGTTTACACACAGCACCATCCAGACTCCAGACACACACATCACCATCCAGATGCCAGTCCAAACACACTGCCAGCAAAATCCCTAGATCAAACACACCATCAGCCAAATGCCAGTCCACACACACCACCAGCCAAATGCCAGTACACACACAGCCAGCCAAATGCCAGTGCACGCAGAACACCAGCCAAACTCCAGTTCAAACACACACAGAAATGTATTCCCTTGTGCCTAGTGATTTTCCGCCCCCTTGGGGGCAGATCGGCCTACAAAATGGCTAATCTGTCCCAAGTGGGGTTTGGGAGAGGTGGAAAACAGCCAAAACTGCTAGCAATATATTTGGTCAGTACCCTTGTCTTGGGGCCCCTCCCCAACATGTAAAAAAAATGCATCCCTGGTGTCTAGTGATTTTCTGCCTTATGGCTGCCCTGCCCCCAGGGGGGGGGGGGCAGATAAATGACCACAATATTTCCCTAATAAGATGCCGATTACGATCCGGTAAAAACCGGGTATGAACCGTCGGTCGGAGCGTATTCTCCGTCTGACTCGTACCCGGTCGTAAAACATTACAAACATGGAATTACGATTCGCACGGAAACACCATTTCCGTACGAATCGTAAAAAACACCGACCGACGAAAATATGCATACGAATGTGATCCGGGAATGCTGCGACGTGACGTCCGGACGCTTCCAGGCAGCGTTTCACGACCCAGGAATTACGATTCGAACCGACAGCAGTCCGGACGGCAATATTTTTACGGCACCCAAAAAGTGTCGGAAATGCGAAGTACGGCGCGAAACGACCAGAGTAGGTGGCCCGGTAAGCGCCGTACCCCCCCCAGCCCCTGCATGTACGCGCCGTACCCCCCCCCAGCCCCCGCATGTACGTGCCGTACCCCCCCCAGCCCCTGCATGTACGCGCCGTACCCCCCCAGCCCCTGCATGTACGCGCCGTACCCCCCCCAGCCCCCGCATGTACGCGCCGTACCCCCCCCAGCCCCCGCATGTACGTGCCGTACCCATCCCCAGCCCCCGCATGTACGCGCCGTACCCCCCCAGCCCCCGCATGTACGGGCCGTACACCCCCCAGCCCCCGCATGTACGCGCCGCACCCCCCCCAGCCCCCGCATGTACGCGCCGTACATGTACGTACTCGGGTGTACGTACACGGGGGGTACGGCGCGTACATGCGGGGGCTGGGGGGGGTACGGCGCGTACATGCAGGGGCTGGGGGGGTACGGCGCATACATGCGGGGGCTGGGGGGGGTACGGCGCGTACATGCGGGGGCTGGGGGGGTATGGCACGTACATGCGGGGGCTGGGGGGGTACGGCGCGTACATGCGGGGGCTGGGGGGGGTACGGCGCGTTCATGCGGGGGCTGAGGGGGGGTGCAGCGCGTACTGGGCACCTGTTTGGACGTCTCCATGGTTGCTATTGGAGTTCGGTGCGGACGGTCTTTTCACCATACGGTTGTGCTATCGGACGCCCGGGACGGATCGTGATTCCCCGGTCGGACTTCGCTTTTCACGTTTGTACGGTAACTCGTCCGAGGACGTGTCGGACACTTTTTCCGACCCGAGGACGTGTGGGGAATCATTCCCAATGCGACTCGTATGGGCTTTTTACCGTGCGAATCGTGATTGCCAGTTTGTACGGCACTTGTACGATTCGTACGGTAAAAAGACCGGATACGAGTCGTACGGGAATTTTTTTTACCGGATCGTAATTGGCACCATAATGTGGAGTGACCCTTGTCCAATGGGCCACTCCCTGCAACAAAAGAAAATCCCTGGTTTCTAGTGGGTGCATTCCTGCTATGCGATCGCGGTCCCACCCATGATCCCACAGCAGAAATGCACTTCTCTGAGACACCTGGGGAAAGAAAACAGTCTTTTCTTTCGCCTGGTGTCTCTCTGCCCTCCCGTTCCCTCCCAGTATTGAAAACTTACCTGCTTTCCAGAACACACTGGAAGCAAATAGTTTCCAAGGCATCCCTGGTTTCTGCGGATGAAATCTGCTCGCTGTGCTTGCTCTGATGTCATCAGATCGCTGGGGAGGGGTCAGGGGTGGTTTTATGTATATAATATGTATATATTAAGCTTAAACCAGGACATTTTAATCTCCAAAGGTTTGATTACCACGCATTATAGCTAGCTTCCCCCAAGAAGAGATGTAATGTGTACATTAGAAGATTGAATATATTTTTTTAATAAAAACATGATTTTACAATGTTTTTTACAGTTCATTATCAAGCTGCTATTCCCCTTATTTTCTCTTGTTTTCTTTTTTCTCTTCATTCTTGATATTTTAGCACCTGAACTCTATGCACTTTAGCACTAGCACTTTTAATTAATTAAGGCAGCACCAAGCACTTTAATAAAATATGCTATCATACCAATAGAGTTTTGACAGTCAGAAAAGATAAGCACGGATTCTTTAATGCCTCTCAATTTTAATACAAAAGTAGTAACCAGCTGCATAACAAACAAAATCACAGGATTTCTGTGCACTCAGCTATCAGTTTTCAAGCATTTATGCAATAAGATATAGGCACATGTTATAATATGCGTTTTAACCAATACAAACAAATTATGTATTGTTAAATCTGTTTACATATGTATTTATATATATTTATATGTATTTATATTTATTTATTATTTTGGTTTTAAATTATAACCAAGATTTTAATAAACAGTAGCATAATATGCTAATGAGAAAACTACTGCACTTATGCAAATTAGAGATATTTTGAGTAGCATAATAACTGTGGCAGCAAATCACGTTTCGTGTATGTATATTCAACTATGGTTACCTTGATCGACAACAAGGGGAATAAGAATCACTACAAGGATATCAATGGCGCAAAGTCTATATTGTCAACTCAAAGAGCATTGTCAATGATAGTATTTTGTTTATATCTATCACGGGTGTAGTTCAAGTAAAGATATAAAAATAGAAAGCGGACTGCGTTTCCGCATGTGATCAAGGGCACTTTGTATGCCCGAAACGTGTCATAAGGCTTATTGAATAAAAGAATTTCAGCCACCAAGCTTGGGTCCGTGACTCCTTGTGCGTGCAAACAGACAACATGCAGGAGTCGTCCTGCACATATATATATATATATATATATATATATTACCTACTGGCGGTCGCCAGTAGGTAGTTATAGTTAGGACCCTGTTTCCATAGGAAATCCGCAACATTCTATTTGGAATAACTTTGGCGCCGGTCGACGAATCCTCGCGAAATTTTCAAAACTAATGGGGCGCTACGCTCTGCTCCTACCCTGAAAGTCTCGGGGGGATTCGTCAAGCGGGGGCTGAGAAAAAAGGGGGGTCCCAAAACGCGTTTTCCCCATGCATTTTTCCATAGGACCTTTAGACACAGCTACAGCCCGAACGGCTGAACAGAATTACTTGTAATTTGGCAGAGAGGTAGTCCTCAGGTCAAGGAAGTGCCTTTTGTAGGTCTGGTGTAAATCTGTTCAGTAGTTCCTGAGAAAATAGCATTTAAATCAATATATATATCTGTAAGCGTGCTCCGAGCGCACACCGTAAGCTTACCGTACGCGTACGGTGCCGTGCGCGAGCGCGATTCTGATTGGCTGTTAGATCTTAGTAAACATTCGAATCGGTCGAAACCAGGAAGTGTCGGCCGCCATTTTCTCTCTCGCACTCGGAGGGGTGGAGGAAAAACAAAGTTGGATATCATAAAAAGGGGGCAGGCTAGACAGCTCCTAACCACCTAGCCTTGGTTATGGTGTGCCAGAAGGCCATCCAAGGCCAAAAAATAAAAAAAAATTTGTTTGAAAAAACGCCGAATACGCTTACCGTACACGTACGGTACAAAATTAATAAAAAAAAATCAAAATCCATATTTCCCCCCCCCCGTGTGCAAAAGGTGGCAGCAGGGCACCTTTTGTGCATGGCATATGAAACCTTAGTGAACATTTAACAGAAAACCTTTTCTGAACGAAGCGCATAATATGTCCTCCGTGTGCGGACGGTGCGCGAAGGGCATCGTGCGTACATGGCCCATCCAGCCTAACGTGGGCACGCGGTGCGCGTAGTGCACCGTGCGCGCACGGAACGAACTGCGTGAAGTGGGCGCGCACGGCACGAACGGCGTAAAGTAACTTAGCATTTAAAAAACCGTACAAATTCACTGAAAAAACCATAGGTTTCACACACGTTATAGTTAGGAATTAGCATTTAAAAAACCTTGCAAATTCACTGAAAAAACCATAGGTGTCACACAAGTTATAGTTAGCTGTACATTTCACTCGTAAAAAACCAATGAAATTCCACGTTATAGTTAGTGCAGGCAACTATAACTCACGCGACCGCAATCCTCTGCTAATGACATATGTGTCTTTATGAAAAAAAAAAATTTGTAATATATGTATAGCTAAAATTTAATGGAAGAAGACATGGGCAAATAAGTGTCTAAATACAGTATTAGCATCAGCAGAGGATTGCGGTCGCGTGAGTTATAGTTGCCTGCACTAACTATAACGTGGAATTTCATTGGTTTTTTACGAGTGAAATGTACAGCTAACTATAACTTGTGTGAAACCTATGGTTTTTTCAGTGAATATATATATATATATATATATATATATATATATATATATATATATATTATCTACTGGCGGTCGCCAGTAGATAGTTATAGTTAGGATCGTGTTTCCATAGGAAATCTCAAAATTCTATCTTGAATAACTTTGGCGCCGGTTGACGAATCCTCGCGAAATATTTAAAACTAATGGGGCGCTCCGTTCAGCTCCTACCCTGAAAGTCTCGGGGTGATTCGTCAAGTAGGGGCCGAGAAAAAAGGGGGGGTCCCAAAACGCATTTTCCCCATGCATTTTTCCATAGGACCTTTAGACACAGCTACAGCCCGAACGGCTGAACAGAATTACTTGAAATTTGGCTGAGAGGTAGCCATAAGGTCAAGGAAGTGCCTTTCGCAGGTCTGGTGTAAATCTGTTTATTATTTCGAGAGAAAATAGCATTTAAAAGCATATCAATATCTATACGCGCGCAGGGTGCGCGCACTGTGCAAGCCCTGTGTGCGCACCCTGCCGTGCGCGAGCGTAATTCTGATTGGTTGTTAGATGTCAGTAAACATTCGAATCGGTCAAAATCAGGAAGTGTCAGCCGCCATTTTGTCTGTCGCACTGAAAAATAAAGGTGGAGAACGTGAATAGGGAGCTCTTGACCCCCTAGCCATTGTCAGGGGGTCACAGTAGGAGCACGAAGGGGAAATAAAAAGATTTTAATTTTTTTTAAAAACATCGCGAGGTGCGCGCACTCTGCGCGCACCCGAAAAAAAACATTTAAAAAAATAGAACTAAAAATCAAGTTTAAGTGTTTAGATATTAGGTGGCTCTAAAAAGAGCCCTTGTGTTTATTGAGTGTTTTTCGGTACCTACAAGTAAGTACCGATGCAGAGTCTAAAGTTCAAGAGGAAGACTCTGTTCCCTTCATCATTGAAATGTACACCGTTTCCTCTATAAATGTCTTGCATGTTGTAACGCAATTTGTTGTGGTATATAGAACCCATACCATAGTCTCTGAGGAAAGCAGAAACAGACTTATTGACGTGCTTTCTTGCTTTGTCAACTTGCGGACAAAATTGGTTGGGCCAGTTCCACTTTTGCCTTTGGCATATATTAGAATATACAAAGGCAGTTTGTGGAAAAAGTGACATAAATTGCAGAAAGGTGTCCTTAATAAGCATTTCCAGACCAACCCCAGTTAAAGTGCCTAGGTCATTACCACCACAGTGCACAATAATAAGGTTAGGCTGTGGGAGATGTAGAAAGGTTTTCACCAAAGGCATTGATTGGTGCCACTTTAACCCTCTCTGACCAATCCATTTAATGTCTACATTTGGCAAAGCAAGGTCTTTGAAAATACCTCATTTTTCTGCATACTTTTCAATCCAGAAGACATAGCTATGACCTACAATCCACACTGTGAACATCTTCCAAGGAGAACAGGATGCACTCAGGAGGTGTCTTTCAGTAGAATGGCAATATGAAAAGAAAGACAGTTGAAAAATGGAGGCATACATACTTTTTTTAAATAAAAATAACTCATTGGCTGATTCAAACCATTTTACAGTTAAAACTAGGCTGTATGTTTACATTTTTAAAAGCATGTTTTGGATTGGTACAGAAAAATGTGTTCCCACTGAACATTACTTTGGATTTGCGGTTAGGTTTGAAAAGTCAAGCAGTCTTGCTCTTTGGATTTGAAACATTGTGTGCTGAACTTCTGACCTCTCTGCTCACCCCAGTGTTCCATGACCTGTTGCTATGGTAGCAGGCAGAAGTCATGTTGGGGGAAGGGATGATTTGGAAAGGGGTTGAAAGTTGCAACCAATAGAAATGTGTGATTCCATTTGAAAAAATGTGGGAAGGACTGTGATTTTACATTAACATGTATATGTGTGAAAAAAGAGAGGGAAAAATTGCCATTTACTGGTTGTGGAGAGAGGAGAGAGGTGTACAACTCTGAGATTCTGGCTCTGATAATCTGCTGTTTGAGTGCCACATTTCTTTCTCAACTAATTAATTTTAAAGGTGAGTTATGAGTTTGAGAGGGGAAGTATGTGGTGTATTTTGATATAAATAATAGAATTATCATTCTTGTTTTAAAGTTGTGTTTTACATTTTGTGATTTAGGAGAAATTTAACTGTCTTGAACTTGTAAGATATTATGGAGTAATTCTTCACTGTAAGTTAAGGTATACTGGTATCACTGAGGAATACTGTTTTGTGCCTAGAATCACATCATAAGTCTGTGTGCACACAGGATTTGTTGTCAGAGATTTAATTTGTGTTGCTCTTGTTCTGTTAGCCTTGCACTCGCAGAAAAGGGGCAGTTTGTTTGCTTAAAGTGTGATGGTTAGCATTCAGCAGAAATTAGTTACTCACAAAAAAGAGGCAAATGCAAACACATTTGAAAATAGCATGGTACATTTTCCTACCACTTTAAAAGTGGTGTTTTACATTTTATGTTAAGGAAGATATTTAAGCGCCTTGAACATCTTAGATATTATGGAGTATGTCTTCACTATAAGTTAAGGTGTACTGGTATCACCCAGGAATACTGTTTTCTGCCTAGAATCACACCATGACACAGTGTGCACACAGGAATTGTTATCAGAGATTTAATTTGTGTTGGTCTTGCTCTATTACCCTTGCACTCGTAGGAAAGGGGCAGCTTGTTTTTTGTAATACATGGTCATGGTGTCAAGTAGCTGTTAGGACATGTGCTCTTTTCTGCTTGTCTAAAATATAAGAAAAAAGTGTCAGGCTGTCACAGTAATTATCCCTTACTCCACCACAGTACTAAATGTGCTTTCAAATTGCCAAACAAAATATCGCTTTGTGGTTACAATCACACCATGAGTCTGTGTACACACAGGAATTGTTGTCAGAGATTTAATTTGTGTTGCTGTTATTTTGTAAAACTTGCACTTTTAAGAAAGGGCAGTTTCTTTTTTTCAACTGTGTTGCTTAGCACTCAGCAGAAATCACTATCTGAAAAATGAGAGGCAAATGCAAACACATTTGAAAATAGCATGGTACATCCCCTACCAATTTAAAAGTTGTGTTTTACATTTTATGTTAAGGAAGATATTTAAGTGCCTTGAACTTGAAAGACATTATGGAGTATGTCTTCACCATAAGTTAAGGTGTACTGGTATGACCCAGGAATACTGTTTTCTGTCTAGAATCACACCATGAGACAACATGCACACAGGAATTGTTGTCAGAGATTTAATTTGTGTTCCTGTTGTTCTGTAAACTTGCACTTTCAGGAAAGGGCCTGGTATCACCCAGGAATACTGTTTTGTGCCTAGATTCACGCCATGAGACAGTGTGCACACAGGAATTGTTGTCAGAGATTTAATTTGTGTTGCTGTTGTTCTGTAAAACTTGCACTCGCAGGAAAAGGGCAGCTTGTTTTCTTCAACTGCGATGGTTAGCACTCAGCAGAAATCGCTATCTCACAAAGGAGAGGCAAATGCTAACACATTTGAAAACCACAGGGTAGATTTTCCTTCCACTCCTGCAATGGGTGAGGTAGTTCCTACATGTTCAAAACTCCAATTAACCTTTACCAAACATGTACTCTTACACACATATCTGTCTGCAGTCTTCATGCTGTTGAAAAAGTCTCCATGCAGATCTCTCTTGCAACTGACAATACACAGTCTCCAGAAACACACTCTTTGCACACATGCAGCACCTTCTCCTACACTCCCATGCATAATACTCAGCTCTGTGTTGTGTTTCAGATAGCAGTGTATAACGCAAACACATTCAACGTCACCAAGGCTCATTTCCTTTGCTCTACTCTAATCACTCACCCTGTAACACATGCTGATGGTCTCAAGTAGCTATTAAGACATGTGCTCTTTTTTGCCTCTCTAAAATATAAGGGAAATGTGTGAGGCTGTCTCAGTAATTATCACTTGCTCCATCCACAGTACTAAATGTGCTTTCAAATTGCCAAAGGAAATATTGTTTTCTGCCTAGAATCACAGCATGAGTCTGTGTGGACAGAGGAATTGTTGTCAGAGATTTTATTTCTGTTGCTGTTGTTCTGCAAAATTTGCACTTTCAGGAAAGGGCCAGCTTGTTTTGTTCAAATGTGTTGGTTAGTACTCAGCAGAAATCACTATCAGAAAAATGAGAGGCAAATGGTAACACATTTCAAATCAACAGGGTAGATTTTCCTTTCAATCTTGTAATGGGTGAGGTAGTTCCTACATGTTCAAAACTCCAATTAACCTTTACCAAACATGTACTCTTACACACATATCTGCAGTCTTCATGCAGTTGAAAAAGTCTCCATGCAGATCTCTCTTGCAACTGACAATACACAGTCTCCAGAAACACACTGTTTGCACACATGCAGCAGCTTCTCCTACACTCCCATGCATAATACTCAGCTCTGTGTTGTGTTTCAGATAGCAGTGTATAAAGCAAACACATTCAACGTCACCAAGGCTCATTTCCTTTGCTCTACTCTAATCACTCACCCTGTAACACATGCTGATGGTCTCAAGTAGCTGTTAGGACATGTGCTCTTTTTTGCCTCTCTAAAATATAAGGGAAATGTGTGAGGCTGTCTCGGTAATTATCACTTGCTCCATCCACAGTACTAAATGTGTTTTCAAATTGCCAAAGGAAATATCGTTTTCTGCCTAGAATCACAGCATGAGTCTGTGTGGACAGAGGAATTGTTGTCAGAGATTTTATTTGTGTTGCTGTTCTGTAAAATTTGCACTTTCAGGAAAGGGCCAGCTTGTTTTGTTCAAATGTGTTGGTTAGTACTCAGCAGAAATCACTATCAGCAAAATGAGAGGCAAATGGTAACACATTTCAAATCAACAGGGTAGATTTTCCTTTCAATCTTGTAATGGGTGAGGTAGTTCCTACATGTACAAAACTCCAATTAACCTTTACCAAACATGTACTCTTACACACATATCTGCAGTCTTCATGCAGTTGAAAAAGTCTCCATGCAGATCTCTTTTGCAACTGACAATACACAGTCTCCAGAAACACACTCTTTGCACACATGCAGCAGCTTCTCCTACACTCCCATGCATAATACTCAGCTCTGTGTTGTGTTTCAGATAGCAGTGTGTAACGCAAACAGATTGAATGTCACTAAGGCTCTTTTCCTTTGCTCTAGTCTAATCACTCACCCTGTAACACATGGTCATGGTCTCAAAAAGGTGTAAGGACATGTGCTCTTTTCTGCTTCTCTAAAATATAAGAAAAATGTGTCAGGCTGTCACAGTAATTATCATTTGCTCCTCAACAGAAGTAAATGTGCTTTCAAATTGCCAATCAAATATCGTTTTCTGCCTAGAATCACACCATGAGTCTGTGTGCACACAGGAATTGTTGTCAGAGATTTAATTCACGTTTCTCTTGTTTTGTAAGACTTGGACTCGTAGGAAAGGATCAGCTCATGTGATAGGATTTGAAAAGTTGAAAAAAAAATTGTAATGAATTAAAATTACATAAAGGTATTTTTTTTTAGTTTTTTGCAGGTATTGCTGAGCAACAGTGAAAAAATATAAAGATGCCTATAAAGTCAAGAAAGAGAAAAGAAAAGAAACAACAACTATATTTGAAGACAACTGGTAAAAAAAAAATAGGAGGAGAAGCGTGTGCTGGAAAACAGAAAAAGTCTTCTGGTAAGCAAACTAAAGAATTTTTTTAAAATATCTTCCAAAAAAAAAAATGATCGAAAGATAAATTCAAACAGTGTTTCAAGTACAAAACAACAACAGAGTCGACAGCAAAAACAAAATGCTAATGTAGACTCAGAAGTAAGAAAGAGTGACTTAACACGGAAAATAGATTTTAAAAACATTAGTCGGAAAATGTTTCAGAGAAGAGTGATGTTAAATTTGCTAAAGGATGTGAAAAAATATAAGAAGAAAACCAAATTGTATAAGAAAAAGAAATTAATTGAAAGTATTGTTACCAAGGCATTAGAAATAAAAAAAACTATTAATTTTAATTTTGAACAGGATGCGTAGATTAGATAAATTAGTCAATGCAATGAAGTCACAAAGCAAAAGGAAAAGAGAATTAAAAAAAAAATAACTTTTGTAAAGTGTTCTTAGGAGAATGGAAGCATAGTTCAAGGACTGAACCATTTTTTAATTCTTCAAAGTAATAGTTTGTTGCATGCAGTTGACACCAATGGTAGAGCATATGAAGTTAAGGATGGTTGTGTAATGGAAAAGGAGAAAATGGTTCCAAGAAATGAGGAAGAAGTGATGGCTGATGAGGTTATGGGGAGACGTCCTAAAGCCCCAGTGTACACTTGGAATTGTAGTAGTATTTGTACTGTGCATCAGGAATCTATTGATAAATTACGTGACTTTCTAAGAGAATATAGTAAAAAGAGTGTTAAACAGAAAATTAAGGTGCTTCAAAGACTAGATCCATGCAGAGTGAGAGAGAATACTGGTTTGCAAGGACATTCTCTGGCTTGTCTATCTAGGAAAGTGTGACAAAGTGTTTTTCACCATTTTAGGATGCTGGCTGTTCATCATACTGAAATGAGAAAGTTTGTGAGAACATTGTATTTTGCTAAAAGTCCAGCACTAAAGTTGAATGAGTTGAATAATGCTCTGTTCCATGGATCTGTATCAGATGTAGTGAAGGTTACTGATGAGATTCAGTTTTGTTACTTTGGTCCAGAACAAGAAAGTGCAGAAAATGACACAGTTATTGATGAAAATGTGGAAGAGAATGTAGAACTTACTGTTAGTAAAATTTTTGAAGATGAAATGACAAAATTTGCTATCATCTCTAATGAAAGACCAAATATTACTTGTATTTGTTGCCGGAGAAGCCATTACAAAATTCAAACAAGGAATGTTGATCTGTATAAAAAAAAGTGAAAATTAAGATAATTATAAGTGGAAGGATTTTGCAACATATATATTTCTGGAAAATAGTTTTGATTTGGGTGAAGATCAGCATATTTGTAAATACTGTTATAACAAGTTAGAAGAAAATAGAATGCCAGCAAGAGCTGTACATAATAATTTAGAATTGGTTGATATTCCTCCAGAACTTTCTGATTTAAATACGTATGAGTCTATACTCATTCAATGTGTCCATCCGTTTCAGACCATAGTGCGTATGGAGCCAAAAACAGGTAAATTACCTCCTTCGGATTTACAAAGAGGTTTAAAAGGAAGAGTTGTCTATTTGCCATTGGATTTGAAAAAAAATATGGAAACAATTGATGCAGATAGATTGGAAACTGAACCATTAGTTATTCTGGTTAATGGAGTACCAACAAAGAATAAGAAAATTTGGCAGGAGCTGGTGGATGTACGAAAAGTACAACGAGCAAATTTGTATTTGAAAAAAAATAATAAATGGTATGAAGCCATTTATATGGATGAAGATGAAGAAGAAATACTAGAAGACAAAGGAATACCAACTAAGCAAATTGAAAAAGTGGATCAGTCAAAAGAAGAAGAAATTTATGAACATTTTAGCATACATCCTCTTCATTCTAAAGAAGTTATGGGAAACGCTATTGATCTGTTTCAGATGAAGAAAGCAAAAGGAACTCCTATGAGTGTATGGGAGGAGAGCTTGGAAGCTCGTTGTTTTCCCCAACTGTTTCCTACAGGAGAAGGTGGACGATATGATGAACGTCCAGTACAGATTCCTGCTTCGGAGTATCGGACTACAAGATTATATGCAGAAGATCCCAGATTTCGTCAAAGTATTCCTTATTTGTTCCATCTTTTATTTGAAAGTGACTTGTCTGCACTATCTTATGCAGTAAATCACATTTTGAAAACTGGAGTACATCTACATAATGTGTCAGCAAAGGACTTTCTCAACAAAGTGCAACAGCAAGATGATCATTTGGAATCTCAATTGATCAATTTGATGGCTTGTCAGTGTGGAACTAATGAATATTGGTACCGACGCCATGGAGAATTGAAGTGTATGTTACGGAATTTAGGAACTCCTACATGGTTCCTTACCCTGAGCTGTGCTGAGTACGCTTGGGATGATTTACTGGATTTTCTGCGAGAGGCAAATTCAAACATTGAAAACATCCAATACAAGACAGCAGGAGAATTGTGCTCATTAGATCCGGTTAATGTTTGCAGATATTTCAATCATAGATTTGAGGCTATGATGTCCTTCATCTGCAATAAAAAAAATCCACCTCTTGGAGAAGTTGTGGATTTCTTTTGGAGAAAAGAGTACCAAGCAAGAGGTGCTCCTCATATTCATATGCTGTTATGGATCAAGGATGCCCCAAAATTTGGAACAGATGCTGATGAAGCAGTTTTATCTTTTATTGAAGGATATGCAACATGTGCTATACCTAAAAGCACAGAAGAGAAAAACTTAAAACTTAAAAGTTTTCCAAAGTCATCGGTGTGGAAAATACTGTCGACGAAAGTACAAGAGTAAAGATAAATTCTACACAAAATGTCGATTTGGATTTCCACGACCTGTTCTTTCAAAAGGAAGAGTAAACAGTTTTATGTCAGCTGTGCGACATACTTTTACAAGAAAATCGCCTAAGAATACCTACAACCTAAGAAGAAAAGTAGAGTCAAAATATATAAATGACTACAACCCAGTCATTTTATCCATGTGGAATGCTAACATGGATATACAGTATGTGGCTGACAATTCTATTGATGTTGCTCGGTATGTCACATCTTACATCACTAAATCTGAGAAAACGGAATTGAAGGAAATTTGGGAAGAGATTTCTCACGAGAAGACTGTCAGTAAGAAGCTATACAGTTTCAGTTTAAAGATGTTATCGCATCGAGAAATTGGATCCTACGAATGCTCAGATAGGTTATCATCTGCAAGTCTGTACTCGAAATCCAGAAGAATAATTTGGGTAAGTTTAGGCCTTGCAGGAATGCGAAATCGGGTACTGAAATCTATTTGAGAAATTGAATATTTAGCAGAGTTCGAACCAGAAAGTACAGACATTTTAAGAACAAACATGTTGGACACATTTTACCCACAAAGAAGTCATCACCTTGAGGACATGTGTCTTTATGAAGTGCTGCAGAACTTCATTTTTAAACGGAATGCCACAGAAGATATCAACAATGGAAAATATAAAGTCAGTGGTCAGGAGGGATGTTTGGTGAAGCAAACAAAAGGAAGTTTGATAAATCACCGGAAGCTGAGTTGCGACACTCCTGACAAAAAGGAATTTTACTACTTGGCACTTTTGCAGCTGTTTAAACCATGGCGTTCAGAGGACGAACTACTTGGAGAATTCCAGAGTTATGAAGATTCCTTCAATGCTAGCAAAGACAGTATAGAATGCAGTACTTTCACAACTTATGTTCAAATGTTAAATGAAGAAATTGAACAAGAAGCAACAATTGCAGCTGAAGTAGCTAGAGACAGTTCTCAAGACAGTCAAAGTTCTGGGACATTCAGTCAAGATCCTCTAGGACAACCAATCATAGAAAAAGAAGCAGCAATAGCCATGAATGAAGTGGAAACAGCTATGAATCAAGTTCAGGAAGATTTAGTAGACTTAACATATTTGGAGCAGCAACTGAATGAAGAACAAAAACAAATTTATGAAGAAGTCAGGAAAAAAATTGATCACGGATTACTACATGAAAATAAAGAGTGCTCATGCACATCTTTTGAACCAATGAGAATGTATGTAAGTGGACAAGCAGGAACTGGAAAAAGTTTCTTAATTAATGTAATTAGAAGCTACCTACAGAAGAAAATGGATTCCATTTTGTCTTGTGTTGTTACTGCTCCAACTGGGTTAGCAGCGTATAACATAAAAGGAGTTACCTTACATCGTTTGCTAATGTTACCAGTAGAGCATGAGCACAAAATACAGTACCACAAACTAGCAGGAGAAGCATGCTTGGAAGTTTCAAGAGTATTGAAGAAATTGAAAGTACTCATTATTGATGAGGTAAGTATGGTATCAAACTTAATGCTTGCCTTTGTGCATTTAAGAATGCAGCAAATTCTGAAGACAGAGTATGACGTGTTATTTGGAGGAAAACACGTCATAGTTTTTGGGGATCTTTTGCAACTTACTCCAGTTAAAGGACAACCGGTATTCCATACTCTTACACATGAAGACACGAAAAAGTCGTTAGGAAGTATAGGTAATGTAAGTATTTGGATATATTTTGAGTATAAGGAACTCATTATCAATATGAGGCAAGCCAATGATGAGGACTATGCAAGTATTCTGAAAGATATAAGAATTGGACTACTCACAGAATATGCCAGAAATGTATTACAGAGTCGATTGCTGACTAATTTGTTTACAACAGAAGAAATAGTTCCAGAGAAGATTTACAAGAAGATTGCTGAAAAAAATACTGTAATCTGCTTAATGCCAACACTACATGAATGCTCTGTATTCAATCAAGAACTTTTGAAATTGGAAAATGAAGAGATCATAAAACTGGAAGCTGTGGATAAAATTCAACATGAACGAATAACTATTATATTGACAGGCAAATTGGCTACTAAATTGGATTCTCTGGAGAAAAACATTTCAAAAACAGCTGGTTTGGAAAAGAATCTTTATGTGTGTATGAACTGTAGAGTAATTTTAAGACGCAATTTGGATGTAGAAAAAGGTTTAGTGAATGGAGCTATGGGTAACGTTGTGGGTTTTGTAAAGTACCAGAAAAAAGATGGAATTGAAGTCTTAAAAATAAAATTTGATCAAATTGAAGAGGTTAAAGTCATTAGTCGTTGTTTAGTTCGTTTTTTGCTAGTGAAAGACTTATATGTACGTAGGAAGCAGTTTCCGATTTCTCTAGCATATGCTGTAACTATTCACAAGTCTCAAGGATTAACTGTTGATAGTGCTTTTGTAAACATTGGGTCTACTGTGTTCAAAGAAGGTATGGCATATGTTGCTTTGTCACGCGTGAAAAAATTATCTGGTTTATTCATGATAGACTTTGATGACTCAAAAGTAAGTGCTGATGCAAACTGTGTAAAGGAGTATAATAGATTAAGAAGAAGCTATGCTCCTCATTTAGGTCAGTATCCTGTGTTTGAAAAAACGTGTTGTTTGTCGGAAAAGGAGATTTGAGAATCTCTATAATGAGGATGTACAGAAGAGAAAACAAAAAGATAGTGATGTGACTGCAAGCAAAAAGAAAAAGGACAGTGTGGAAGAGGTTGTTGGTTGTCATTTTGAAAATAGCTCTGGTGTCAACTGCTACGCAAATGTAGTGCTGAATGTTGTATTTTATCTTGAAACTTTGCAAGAGCAGATAATACTAAATCATGAAAAAGATTCTGTTCTTTGCTGAGTCTCCTTTATGAGAAGCTGAGTAGTGATAGAAAAAAAATAGAAAGTGCTTCTGATGTTAGAAATCTTTTGGATGTATGTTCTGGATGTACACAGTTTACACAAAATGTCCAGCAAGATGCACAGGAATTATTGATGTATATCCTGATGGTACTGGAAGATGAAGGAGTAGAAGTAGAAAATTTATTTGGTGTCTCTTATACATGGGAACATTGTTGTGATAACTGTATGAACACAAGCAGTAGTAATGTAGATTCTGAAAGGTTCATATATTTACCATTACCAGAAAGTAAAACAGTGACTTTTAGTAAATTAGTTAAAGATGCTAATCACAACATGGAATGTTCTAAATGTAAATCTGAAATGTTGTCAACGTTATTTTTAAAGAAATATGGACAGTATGTAATTTTAATGGTACAACGTTGTAGAGCTGATGGAACAAAATTGGAAACTTTACTAAAGAAGTTTGTTGGCAACCAATTATCTATATCTGGAAAAACTTTTGTAGCAGTTGCAATAATTTTTCATGATGGTCCTTCTATAACTTCTGGTCATTACACAGTTTATCTTAAATGTGAAAAAGGATGGCCACTGTGTAATGATTCTCAATTGATTTTCAAGCAATGTTTGCCTTATGATTTACCCAATTGTTACTTAAGTTTTCTGAAACCCAAATTTTAAATACTAAAATCAGAATCGAAAGAAAGCATTATTAAAATTGAAAAGGATTAAAATTGGATATTTCACTCAAAAGGGATTTTAAACTTACCATTTGGCCTCAAGGAAAGGTAAAACAAACAATTGTGGACTTCTTTGACAGATATTATTTTGGAAAATGTTCTTTTGCAACAAGGTTTACAGACGTTATTTCTTGTAAATTGTTATTGTTCTTAAAAGGTATTTTTGACATTTCTATTAAGGTATGTTTTAGTGAGGATACATTTTGGGCTTTTTTAAACAATCTTTCAGATTGTTTTTTTTTTGCCCGCTGTTAAATGATGAATACAATTAATTTCACTATTTTCAGTGAAAATCAAAACATTCTGAAAACAGCAAAAAAAGGGCAAAACATTGCTTTGCTAAATATGAAAAAACATGTACTGTTTAATAAAGTGTATTGTTGAATATTAATTCTTTTTTTCTTTTTTTCAGAACTAGAAAGAAAATTTAGAAGATGTAATTCAGTTTCCTTGCAATTAAATAAAAACATTTATTTCTAAATAAGTTACTTTGATGGTCAGGTAAGTTTAAAATATCTGTATGTGTCACTGCTTTCGTTTTATGCTTCCTTTTCTTCACCTCTCCTTACTCTGCTTTTCTCATTTCTCTTCTCACTCACTCTTCCTGCTTTACTACTCTTTTGTAACTCCCTCACTCCTTCTCTACTACTCCCCTACCTTTACTACCTCCATCACAATTTTTCATCCATGTTTCTTTCTCTGTATCATATGTCTTAGTCTTTTTAACTGCCTTACTCCTTCTCAGTTGTTTGCTCTCTGTCTCTGTATCTGTCACTCTCGGTTTGTCTGTTTTACCCTTAATTTCCTTAACATCTCTGGGGCACATTTACAAGCCACCTGCACCACCACTACGTCACTTTTCTTGACGTACTAGTGGCGCAGGGTGCTTTTCCATATTTACAAGGAGAGGATAAGCCACTCTGTGTGTCTTTTTCCTCTCCTTGTAAATACAGCCAATTCAAATGCAGCACTAAAATGAGCTATTATCTTTTTGTGATAGGTTTAGGGTACCTATAGGTAAGTACTGATGCAGAGTTTAAAGTTTAATAGGAAGACTCTCTTCCCTTCATGTGTGAAATGTACACCATCTCTTTTTTAATTACTTTGCCACTCCCCTCTCTTTGTCAGGGAGTCCCTGAAGGTTTACTAAAGGTGAGAAAAATGATTTTTTTTTTTTTTTTTAAATGTCATTGGGTGCGCGCAGTGCGCGCACCCGAAAAAAAAAAAAGGCAAATAGATTCAAAAAACAAGTTTTTGTGTTTTGATTTTAGGTGGCTCTAAAAAGAGCCCTTGAGTTAATGTAGGGACAGAGGAAGAGAAAAACGAAAAAAAAAAATAACAAAACTATGGCCTAGTGCAAGGGTGCTCCTCAAATTTCCTCTGAATGAGATCAATACTGCTCTCACCCATAGTAATAAGAGTACCACAATCCATGCACCGTGTACTCATCCTCCCAAAACATGGACGAATATCCAGAGGTGTGTTAGAAGGTGAAGGCACCATTGCAGAAGAAGTGCTCGCCTGAGCTGCCGAAGATGTGCTCGGCTGAGCTGCTGCAGATGTCGTCGGCTCAGCAGGTGGAGGGTTTGCTCCAGAAGCTTGACGAAAAGTCACAGGATGCATTGCCTCAACGTGCCTCATCATAGTGTGAATACTAAAAGAGTACTTCTTATTAGCATTCCCACGTGACAAGGTGCGCTGACACAGTGTGCAGGTGACCTTTGGTGCATTCACCTTCTTTTGTCCCTCAGGAAAAGTGAAAAACTGCCATATAAAGGAGTCTTTCTGCTTCCTCTGCCTCTGTCTCTCAAGAGTGTCCTGCTCACTCTCAGAAGGTGGCTGGTGCTCTGCCATTGTCTCACAAAAACAGAGTAGCTCCTTCTCCAAGGGAATCAGAACTAATAATGAGGGGAGTGGGTGTGGTTTTGGAAGAATGTGGAACTGAAAGTACTTTGAACCAATGAAAAGTGATGTTTCTTGATCACATGACTTGCCATGAGGGGATTGGGTGTGGTGTTGAAACAATCTGAAACTGAAAGTAATGAAAACCAATTAAGAGTGTTGTTATATTATTCACATAACCCAAGGTGCGCGCACGGAGCAAGCTCAGAGCGCGCACCGTGCAATTACGCATGCGCGAATGCGCGCATGCGCGAACGTCAGCGCGCGTACTCTACGCGTATACGCGCGTGTAGCGCGTGGAGCACGTACGACGCACGCATGCGTACGTACGCATGCGTACTGGGTGCGCGCTGCGAGCGCGCACTAAAATGTACGTATGCGTACGTATATAACGTACGCATCCGTACACAAAAAACGTACGCATGAGTACTAGGTGCGCGCTGTGAGCGCGCACTAAAACGTATGTATGCATACGTAGATAACGTACACCTGCATACATGAAAAACATACGCAAACGTACTAGGTTCGCGCTCAGTGCGCGCACCCTAAAAATTTATAGAAAAAAAAAAAGAAAGAAAGTGGACATAAGTTAATAGAAGATATTAACTATGCTGTTCAACTTTATCCAAATTCAAAGTAAAAAAAAAATGACCCACACAAAATTAAAGGATACAGATAATTTATAAATGTATACATAGGGAAATTTTTGTAAAAGAAATATATAAAAAGTATTTTAAAAAAATAAAAAATTAGCATTTAAAAAACCTTTGAAATTCACTGAAAAAACCATAGGTTTCACACACGTTATAGTTAGGAATTAGCATTTAAAAAACCTTGCAAATTCACTGAAAAAACCATACGTTTCACACACGTTATAGTTAGGAAATAGCATTTAAAAAACCTTACAAATTCACTGAAAAAACCATAGGTTTCACACATGTTATAGTTAGCTGGACATTTCACTCATAAAAAACCAATGAAATTCCCCCGTTATAGTTAGTTCAGCTAACTATAACTCGCGCGCCCGCAATCCACTGCTGATGACGTCACATATTACATCACTCATGACATGGTCAGTGACATCACTCATGACATCACTGATGACATCTCAAATGACATCACTGATGACATCACTGATGATGTCGTCCATGTGAAAAATTAGCACATCTTCTCACACCCTAATATAACCTTTGATACACCGACTCAAAATTTAAGAGTTCCATTCTCAAAACCATACATACTGCAATACCAATAGCTACATACCCACTTATTAACTCTTAGGTCTACATACACCTCCACTCATTCACCTGTACAGTCACTCATACTTACAGTCACTCCATACAAGACTATCATATGCATTTATACACCTATATAGACACTCACACACTACCAATCATGCATAGAGGTACTCTCACACCTACTCAATCATGCAAATAATCACACTCCCATTTACTCACCTATGTGGTTATACGTACTCAAGTTCACTTAGTCATAAAAAAGTACCACATTCTTACCCTCTTATAGAATCATTCATACAAGCACACACTCATCCATACAGTCACTTTCACAATCACACACTCTCATATCTACTCATTTATATACTGTTACACGCACATATACTGCCTTTTACATATGTAGTTAGTCACAAATGTCCTACTGAGATATACATTCAATCCCTAACACACCCATACATACACTCACTCAACCATACAGTCCATCACAGATGCACTCTTAAAACCATGCACCCATAGAATCACCCACTCACACATTTATGCATAGAGTCACACACACCCTACCCACACAAACACTTAGGCACCCATACAGATACTCAGACAACCAATCAATAACCCATATAGTCACTTATATAGCTATTCACAAAACCATGCAGCCACTTATACACCAACAACAGACACATACAGACATTCACACAGTTTAGTCACTAGTCTGCAATAAGATACATTTAATGACTCACTTACAGAGTCAGTTACGCACCTAGAAAATCATCCATTCACACACTTATACATCCACTCATTCTTCAACAGGCCTTTCCCTATATATATTAAACATATTAAAATTGTTCAGAAACACACATTCACTGGATGACATCATCAGTGATGTCATCAGTGATGTCATTTGAGATGTCATCAGTGATGTCATGAGTGATGTCACTGACCATGTCATGAGTGATGTAATATGTGACGTCATCAGCAGTGGATTGCGGGCGCGCGAGTTATAGTTAGCTGAACTAACTATAACGGGGGAATTTCATTGGTTTTTTACGAGTGAAATGTCCAGCTAACTATAACATGTGTGAAACCTATGGTTTTTTCAGTGAATATATATATATATATATACACACATACATACATTGGCAGTAGCCACTGTGTAGTTATACCTGAGTGAAATGTTTAATTTGTTTGCGTATAACTTTGGCGCCATTTTACAAATCATCACAAAACTATCCAAAAGAACATCCATCCACAGCTCCTTCCTGGAAAGATTCAGGGTAATCTGTCAAGCAGGGCCAGTGAAAAGGGGATCCCAAAACACTTTTCCCCCATGCAATTTCCATAGCAGAAATTGAACAGCCATACAGAGAAAATGGCTGAATAAAAGAACACCAAATTTAACAGGACGATAGATCGTTACTCAGAAAAGTGTGCTTTTTGTGGTATAGTGTAAGTATGTTCATCTATTTTAAAGAAATTAAGATTTTAAAACATAGGGATATCTGTTGCTGCAGGACTCATGTTGGAGTCCTGCAGCAACAGATAACATCAAAATAAGGATTCTGGTTGGCTGGTCTTGCAGGACACCTGAAAAATCTATTTAAAAGGGATATCAGATGGCAGAGTAGAAATACCCTGATCCCCTAGCTCTTGTGGAAACCACCCCCATCCCATTTGGACCCCGGGGATATATATAAGTAAGGGGAGCCTCAAGCCGATGAAGGCTATGGGGACCCCATTTCCTGGGCCGAAAATATAAAAAAGGACCCCCTCCTAAGCCTTAAAAGGCCCTGGGGACCCCCTCACCCAGGCCCTAACTTAAATTAAAAGGGAGGGGTGACTACGCGGCCCCCATCCATAGCCTTTAATGGCCCCAGGGACCACATCCCTTGGGACCGGCTGACTTACTGTGTCCTTGGGAGTCCCCTCTGGTACACAGTAGTTTCCCTGCCCCACTAATGTTGACAGGAAAACATGTATTTGCTCCCATCTTGTCGGAGCATTTTTAAATCTCCTACCAAATGGGAGCAAACACTATAGGGTCATGATGATGGTGGGAAGAGTCCCGCAGTCACATTTTCAGCAGCCTTCCCATCTGCTTTCATGGCGATCTTAACACCTGATCAGGAATTGCCTCAAAACGTTGCCTCTGCCGACATTTCTTCTCCCTCGTCAGTTTCAGGAAAGGAAGAGGTGGCCCACGGAGCCAGTGCCGCCATTTTTCCCGCCGGGCTGATCATGAACTGCATTTCCTCTGACATTTCCCTGGCGGGGACACTGCCATGTGTGAGTCAGCAGCAAAGCAGTAAATGTGCCTTAAAATTATTCTGAGCGTTATTGTGCCGTCACTAGTGCACGTGTAAAACGCTCCAATACCTTCAGTTTGGTGTGCGCTATATGAAACATCTCACCCATCAACAACAACAAAAATACAGCCGACTGGCTGGAATCTCATTGTGGGTGTGTCCAGCAGTCAGCACTCTGGCCAGCATTACATTCCATTTTGAAAAACAAGAGGTCCTTCAAAAACAATGCAACATGCGATAAATATAGACCAGAATCGGCTCTATATCACTTGTACAATGCCCAGCCGGACATTGAAGTTTTAATGATCAATAGAATTAATTTCTGACATACAAATAGAATGTAGAGTGGGACACAGTCCTGTGTCCTTACAAACTGAACAGAAAGTACAGACAGTCAAACACAAGAAACATACATCAGGCTGAAGAATGAAGCTTATAGCCAGTACGAAATACAAGGGCAAGCTTTCTTAAAGGTACAATGTCATGCACAATTTTTAACAAATGCGTTTAAAATGCATGTTTGTACATGGGGTCGACGACGTTTCGATCTATTCAACCAATACATAGATCATCATCAGGACTAGAGAGAATAAAAGCCTGAATTTACAATTCCTGTACAAATGGAAAAGGGAGAAAATAAGAGAGAAGGGACAGGTACATTAAAACCTAACAATACTGTGAAGAAACAATAATGTCAGTAACCATGCACGGCATGCCATACGTGAGAAACACACCAGACGGCTGGTTGTTGACGCGAAGGAATTGGTATGACCGGTGAAGTAAACCGAATGATCGAGGCTAGCACGCACGCTCAGATGGTGAGTTGAAAAAAGTGCAAGGGACTAACAATGGTACGTAGTGGAGCGTGTGGTGAACCGCCAGATAGTGTTCGGTGAAGTAGTACATGATCACGCTAGCGAACAGTCAAGAAGACGTGAGGACTAACGGTGAGCCGGTAACGTCGTGACTAGGAACGCAAGGAAGGCGGGAAACTAACCCATTTCAGAACGATTCACTCCTTGAGTAGTTGCACAAGGTTCCAAGTAAGGAAGTGGTTGCGCGGATCAGCCAGGATAATACCAGGGGTTCAGCTGAAAACTAAGGACGGAAACCAATTACAACCAGAACAGCCAGGGAAGGGAAGGGCGGAATGAGGGAATGTGGACTCACCAATTGTTCGCTGCAGCTTGGTGAGGGAATTAAGGGAACGACCAACTACCCAGCAAGGCGGCCTGAGAATCCAAAGTCCGCCTGTGGAGAACCATAGCGTGGGAGTTAGGGGTGAGGGGAGCAGGGTCGTGGAGAGAGAACACATACGCGCCGATAAAGCACTTACCAGCATCAAGGGGAACTGCACGATCGCTAGTTGGTAGTGACTGGCTAGGCTGGAAGGTATAGGAAAGCCTCAGGAGTCACGTGACAACCGGACCAAGGTCATGTGACAGGAAGTAACGGCTGTGCTGGGACGTGATTACGTGAGTGAATGGACGGCGGCCATGTTGGGTCAGTGTTAGGTGAATAAGGTGAAATGGAAAAGAGAACGAGGTTGAGTTAAAACAATACGAGGTAGAATTAAAACAATATCGTAATTTCTACAATTGTCACAGGCAGGGAAAAAGTCACAGAATTTTCAAAAAACTTGCAGAAAGGTCTAAATAAGAGAAAGCCAATCTTCATTCCTGTTTAGACCATTGCGAATTGTGTCAAGTTGAATGATAAGTTTCAGCTCTTCTTTATTCAGGATTTGTGCCAGATCGCCACCTCTTGGTGGTAGCTTGATGATTCGCAGAACAGTCCATTTAATCTCATTGTCCTGGTGATTAGCCTGTTTGAAATGTTCGACCAGTGGTGCGTTGGGGACATTACAGCGAATCCTGCTGCGGTGTTGACCAATCCTTGTTTTAATCTTCTGGGTAGTCTGCCCAATATAGTTTTTCTTGCATGGGCACTGAATCAAATAAATCACATTACATGTGTTGCAATTTGAAAAACCATTAGAATTAATGACAATGTCACCAAACGAAAAGGATTTACCTTCTAACGTCAGATCACATAAATTACAGTTGCCACATTTTGCGTGCCCCACCAGTGGCGTGAGACCCCAATATGAATTAAGAGTTGTGGGAAATGTTTTTTTGGGGATTGCAGCGCGCACTAGGTGGTCTTTTAAATTGCGGTTTTTGCGGAAGGCAAATAATGGTCTTTCCAGATTAAGGCTGCCCGCATTCAATATGGGCCAGTGTTTCAGGACAGATTTGCGCACCTGGTTTGAGATGACAGAGAAGGTGGTGACACATACAATTCTTTTGGTTTCCTTTTTGGGGTTGGGTGTGAGCAGTGTTTCCCTAGGGCAATACCAAGCCCGTTTCTGGGCGTTGCGAACAAGACGCTTGGGGTAACCTCGAGCTTTAAGTTTTTCAGAAAGGACTGAGGCCTCGGTGAAGTAATTTTCTTTAGAAAAGCAATTACGCCGAATGCGCAAAAATTGAGAGTATGGTAAAGAGTCCCTCAAGGCCCTAGGGTGATTACTCTCATATCTGAGCAGTGTGTTCCGTTTGGTGGGCTTCCTGTAGAGTTTGGTTAGGAGCTCACCTTCAGAGTGGTATATGGTCAAATCAAGGAAGGGAATGGATGAGGAGTCACTGGAGAGTGTGAACTGGAGGCCTAAACAGTTGTTGTTAAGCCAGTGCTGTAAATTGGACAGTGAGTCAGTGCTATTGTGCCAGATTAGAAACACATCGTCTATATATCGACGCCATACTTTGACGCCTGATATAAAGGGGTTAGTGGGTGACAGAATAGTGGTAGTTTCAAGAAAATCCATGCATAAAATGGCCAAGTTCGGGGCAAAAATAGCGCCCATCGACGTGCCTTTAACCTGCTGGAAAAATATGTCATCAAAGCAGAAGAAATTCCTAGTGAGGCAAATTTCAAGTAATTTCAGAATAAATAACGTGGGGACTCCATGCGGTCTCGGTCTAGAGTCAAGAGTTTGCTGGATAACTCTGAGGGCAAAGGGCTGTGGAATATTGGTATAAAGTGATTCCACGTCAAGGGTACAGAGGAGGTGCTCAGAAGGATCAAATGGAAGGTGTTCGATCAAATTGATCATATCCATGCTATCTCGAATATAGCATTGAGTCTAGGGTACGAAGTCTTTTATAAAATAGTTGACATACTGGCCTAGCGGTTCTAAAATAGAGCCGCAACCCGAGACTATAGGGCGGCCAGGGGGAGAGGTAAGGTGTTTGTGTATTTTTGGAAGGGTGTAAATTACCGGTGTTCTGGGTGATTTGGCATTGAGAAATTGGAATTCTTAAGAGCTAAGAAAACCTTCATCTCTTCCTTCAGTGGTAATTCGAAGTATAAGAGCCTGTAATTCATTTGTGGGGTCTCTAGGCAGTCTACAGTAGTGCTCAGCGTTGTGTAGTTGGCGGAATACCTCTGCTTTGAAATCAGTCAGTTTTGTAAAACAATGCCACCACCCTTATCTGCGGATTTAATGATAAGGGAGTTGTTACTTTTTAAGGATTCAATAGCTTTCTTTTCTTGAAGGGTTATGTTAAATGGAATAAACTTTTTGGTGTCTTTCAAAGCGTTGAGGTCTTTGAGTACCATTTTTTCAAAGGTGACAATTTCCACCGGTACCATGTTTGACGTTGGAAAAAAGGTTGAGGGGGGGCGGAATGGTGTAAATGCAGTCGGTTGAGGTGTGGCATTATTCAAAAAATAGGCATACAGACGAAGGCGTCTGAAAAATCTGAGTAGCTCAGCATGAAGGTCAAGATAGTTGGGATGCGTGGTGGGGACAAAAGAGAGCCCTTTACTAAGCAGAGATAATTCAGTGTCGAGTAGGTTGTGTGATGAAAGATTAAAATGGGAATTGTTGCCAATTTTGGGGTTGCGGTTGTAGCGGAGTTTACCATTGGTAAAACTTCTGTCTGGTTTGACGTTCGCCGGGTTGGTTGTACCATCTCTGTGCCCGTTTGACTCGCCCCCGTCTCGATGGTTCTGTCTGGCCTCTGCCTAAAAAATTCTGGTTCCGGGAGGAAGTGCTGGGGCCCTCACCTGGGTCAGAGTTATCGGAGGAATCTGCTGAGGTGTCTGAGAAGCCAACAAGGGTATTCCGTTTGTTAAAACGTCCCCAAGGTCTGTTGTTCTGCGGATTTGAGTAGGACCTGTTGGTGTAAAAGTCTTTTTGAAGGTAGGGGTATGTACGTTCAATTGAGTATGCTTTGATATCCTTCTTGACTTTGAGAGACTTCTTGTTTTGTTCAATTCTATGGAATTCATCAACGGATTTTTGGACAAATTCAATCAATTTCTTGGCCTCAGTAACTGAACTAGAGTCTTTTATCTGTTTCTCAATCTCAGTCAATTCCTCACATTCTATTCCATTACATTCCAGCTCATTTCCTGTGGCGACACATACCGGCATCATAGCTCCGCTGGAGTGAAACCACCAGCCCCATTGGAAACTCGTAATGCAGCAGGCGGGGAGGACGGCTGCTCGGTGGAGTACTCGGTCATGCCGCCGCAGCGGTCAGTGATAAGTCTGTATAACTCGTAATTGAGCCCTAATTCTTCTCCCAGCCGGCGGGAGATTTAAAAATGCTCCCGCTGGCACTCCTGCAGGCAGGGAAGCAAAGCACATATTGTCCCTGCCTGGAGAGACGATGCAAAAAACAGCTTCTCCTTCCAGGTGGGAGCAATGCTGTCTACCGCACTATGCGGGGTGCCAGCTCGGGCCGTAGGGGCCCTGGGGCTTGCCCTGTGCCCCTACTTGTTGGTTGGTGGATGCCCAGGAAAATAAGGCTCCCAATTTTCAATTTTTACTGATATGACAGAAAACATAGTGTTTCCTGTCTGTACTTATTTTTAAAAGCGGAAACATACTGAAAATGGTGCTTCTTGTGAGAGACTCTCCATGCTGTGATTTCCAGGAAAACAGCTAGCAGATGGGCAGCATGAGGAGTTAAAAAATGGATGACATTTCCTTAAATACAGGCATATTTTAACATATATTTCTAGTATAATGCTAAGCAGTACCTGTGGGTTTAGTGTATATCTAAGAGTTAAATGATTATGAAAATATGCCATTTCACACCTCTATCTATTCTCAAAGCATGCAATAAATATGGATAAATACCAATAAAATCTGAAAAAAATAAATATGGATGAATACATACAGAAATGTTAACGAAATAACAACCGTAACATAACATGTGCATATTTGTAAAGTGCACTTTCACCCGTAGGCATCTTGGCACTGACTAACAGATGCTTATTGTTACCCAACTCAATGGTACTCATTTTATTGACCTTTGATGGATGAAAGGTTGAGTGGACCCCCGGGGTTTAAACCTGTGACCATCAGGACGAACACAGGCACCTGCAGTGGACGCATTAGTCCACTGAATCACCAGACCCATAAAACCGGGAGCCCTAATTATAAAGAGAGGCCCCCGAGTGATGGGGTCCCCAGGGCCTAAGATGGCTCCCCTTTTTATTTAAATACCCCCAGAGGATGGGGTCCCTGGTGCCTATGAAGGTTTGGGGAGAGGTCACACTCCGCTTTTAAAATAGATTTGTGAAAAAAATATGGAAATGTACTGAAAAACAAAGGTCAAAGTAACGTTATAGTTAGGTGGATATGTCAGTGACATCATTAACGTTTGAACTGAGCAAACCACAGAAATTCACCAGTTATAGTTAGCACCGCTATCTATGGCTTGAGTCCCTACCATGCACTGCTTATGACCTCACATATTACATCACCCATGCAAAGCTACAGGAAGTGGCTTTGATTCCCTAGTAAATACAGAAAATGGTATTGCATCAGAATGCACCATAAACGTGAGGCAACCCGAAGCAAAATCATTGTAAATATGCCCCTAAATGTAATCTAGGCGGGTAACAATACAGAAGCCTTGCGACTAGTTAGGCAGCCTATGTGGAATCCCTTACTGGTCTCAACCCTCTTACTTCAGGTGTCTATTTGAAAATGAGCAACTACTTAGAAAAGTCATATCCCTTAACGTCAGGTCCCTTGTTGCTGGTCTCAACAGAGAGACCTAAAATTGAATGGCCATGGGGTCAGCATTACTCCCTTACCATTCAGATTAACATCAAATTGCGTTGAATGTTGCTTCAAGATGTTCGGTGTTGTTTAGAAATTGCAATGGGCCCTGTCCTATCAAGATTTATACCTGTATCTAATTGTTGTTCCGTGGGCACTCCATACCTTACACGCCATCTGGAAGACTGCTGCACTCTCCCCCAAGGGCCCCTTCAATCCTTCCCTGGAGCTGCTACATAGGTGCATGGGTGCCATGGGTATACCTGCATCCCTCTAACTGCTTCCCTATGGCCCCAGTAAGACCTATCAATGCATGACTTTCTTATGGTATTAGGATTGTTTTCCACCATACAGTGTTCGAAAATACTTATCAATGGTTTTCTCTTAATAGCTGCTTTCTAGTTTCAGAGGGATTCCTACGTTTGCATTGAAAATTGTAGTGGGCTGGTCCCACGTGTACAAGGGACATAGTAGATGAGGTTGAGATGTATTTCATGTAGTTTATTGAGTCCTAAAGAAGTAGTTACAGCAAGCCCCTCCAGGAGCTGCATGCTAGCTGCTCAGCCCATCTTCCAACTGACAACACCCAAGCATTCCATACATGCCAATCACACTAGCAATCTACACAGAACACTCACACTGGCTGAGCAAATAGGGACAAAGTGAAAGGGAACATTACAGCATAACATGAGAATACTAAAAGACCTCCCGGTTTTCAGACGACGGTCCCAGTGTCCCAACACTTTCCTTAAATTTAGGTAAATGTCTTTGATCATCAGTTCTGCAGATCAGGTCATTCTGCAAAGCAGAACTGAAAGTTATAATGCTCTATTTATGGTCGCCTCTTAAGACTGAAAGTAATTTATCTGTTTGTGTCAGGCAGCACAGGAGGGGGACAGCTGCAGACTTCCAGCAGAGGGGAGACAGGGCAGGCAAGAGGGAACTCAGGGTGGAGGTGATCCTGAGAGAGAGAGATATATAAATATACATATACAGACACACACATGCACACGTGCACACACACACAAACAGTTACTAAAGGCTAAAGACCTTAGTCCTACTTTTACGTCTGGCCTGTCCCGGTTTTACTTCTCAAAATCTGGCCCCCCCTACCTGAGGAGCCATATTGTGCTGCGGCCCTTATGCAGGGGTTTCAACAGCGCAATCAGTCCGGTTAGTCTGTCTGTGCCGTCACACTCGATGTTACTAAGCACAGATAATAATAACAGTAATACTACTACTTCTACTACTACTACTACTATTACTACACCTACTACTACTACTAATAATAATAAAAGTTATTGTTACAATGCAATAATAACACAATACCGCAATAATGGTTAGACGTAATACTAATAGAACAGTCAGTATAACTCCCAGTGAGACAGCGTGTCCTGTTCCAGGCGCTCACACTTGCCCATGGTGCCTTATATAAATCTGGCTCCCCCACCTCAGAAGACGATTTGATTTCTATGTGCCTCATAGACATCTACCTTCCGCAGGACAATGTTTCGTCGTTATACCACGCTTCCGCCTTGCTAGGACTGGGGGGAGCTCCCTCTCTTTCAAGGCAGCCAAAGCCTGGAATGCCCTTCCCTATGAACTACGAAACACCCAAGACCTTAGGTTGTTAAAGAAGCAGTTAAAAACCCTGCTCTTTAACTAACACCTTGCAGCATTCCACGCTCTTCAGTCTCCTTCATACTGGCTTCTGCGCCGGGACACTCCAGAGTATCCGTGCGCGTTATAAATATATAATAACATAACATAAAAATACTGGTACCATTTTCAGCCACCATCCCGAAACCCCCAGGGGTGATTTGTCGCATTCTATAAATGTTTGATTGATTGATTAATTGATATCTTTTACGACACACATGCTGCTAGTAAAGTATAGAGCCAATAAGAGGTGAACTATTGCAATAATATTTCATATTTTAAAGGCCCATATTTGTCAATAGTGAGTAATTAGGTTATTTGACTGCTCGGATTTTAAAAAGTTGAGTGGCCGCAGGGGATGAAAGATGAGAGACAAGGTGATGAAGGCTCGAAGGCTGAGGCATGGGGGATGGGTGGCAGGCATGCTGCAGGGCTATTCGGCGGTGTTGCACACAGCGTGCACATTCATTAAGATGTAAAATGTCACCTTTGGACTTCATTGCCGCGGAGAACATGTGCTGCTGGCTCATGCTTGCTGAGGGTGGAAGATATATCGGTGACGTTTTACACTTTCATTTATATTCAGAGTTTACATTATTTTGCATATTAAATAGGCAAATCACCACTGTGAGGCTATTGTGTTTCTGAAATAATCAGTTCATAACCAGACTGGATTTGCAAAGGGGCTCTGCACATTGAATTTCATGCACAATGTAGAGTTCACCACTGCTAAATTCATTAGGTGTGCTTATTGTGTTAAAAAAGTGGATGAGTGTGGAGAAAAATAAACGTGTAACTTTTTGTGAGGAAGAAAAGAGATTGAAGATAAGAACCTAGGTTTCAGTGTCTGGCAGAGTTTTGTGTGTGGTGGGGTTGAAACACAAAGTTTGGTGGAAAAAAAAGGTGTGTTTGGAGGCTTGTATGGGGAGCCCCGCATGCATTTACTCCACATGCCTTTACAACGCAGTCACTAACCCAACTGTGACGTTGCCACGAGCTACTTTACCACGCAAGTTGTTAGAACGACTTGTCTTAGGGGGAAGATGGTCTTTGGAATAGTATAAATTACTATTCCAGCTCCAGTTTTCGCAACAGTACAGTAGGTGTTGGACTTAAAATCCAACACCAGTCCAACAAAGCGCCCCCTAAAGTAAGTCGTTGCAATGACTTGTGGGTTAAAGGAACACGTGGTAATGTTGCAGCTCGCTATTAGGGAAGGACTCCCTTGGCACGCCTCTTCCTAACAGTGAGTCGCAAACCCTATTTTGCAAGTCTATAACAGGTTACAAACTCGCAATGTAGGGTTGGTACATGACAAATGGCATTTTAATAGCCTGATTCTTCATTAGCAACCGTTAAAAAGAGTCATACTTGTGCCCCAAAAGTATTTCCAACATACACAAAATAAAGGTTCAAAGAAAGTCACCTCTGGATTCTATGGCCTTATGCTACACAAAGCAAACACAAGGAGATGATGGACGGAGCGCTGAAACTCACACCCAGTCACAGATCTGGGTTGAATCCATCATTGTTCTTTAGCTCACTTCGCCACCCCATTTGAGACCCAGCCATATGCAAATCAGTCTTGACCCTGTGCCTCATGGGAACAGTCCAGCCCGAACTGCCAAGCCAGGTCTTCCCTGGACCAGAAACAAGCATCCTGGGACCGGTTTTGGGGCTAACACCCCCTATCAACCAGGCTGGCTTGAACCCAGTGGCAAAGTGAGCAAGGGACCTACGTCTCGGCATGTCCTGCCAACTTAGGGAAAAACAAAGCAAACACAAGGAGATAGTGGATGGAGAGCTGAAACTTTTCAGACACTCACGCCCAGTTACAGATCTGGGTTGAATCCATCATCGTTCTTTAGCTCACTTCGCCACCCCGGTTCAGACCCAGTCATATGCAAATCAGTCTTGACCCTGTGCCTTGTGGGAACAGTCCAGCCGACCTGCCTAACTAGGTCTGCCCTGGACCGGAAACAAGCATCCTGTGACCAGTTTTGGGGTAACACCCCTCATCAGCCAGTCTAGCATGAATCCAGTGGCAAAGTGAATAAGGGACCCACGTCTGTGCATACTCTGCCAACTTAGGGTTAACACAGCAAACACAAGGAGATAATGGATGGAGCACTGAACCTTTTCAGACATTCACGCCCAGTCACAGATCTGGGTTGAATTAATCCCTGGACCGGAAACAAGCATCCTGGGACCGATAGTGGGGTAACACTCCTCATCAGCCAGGCTACACAATCCATCAGCAACGTTTACAGCTGTATTATGCTTACTGGAGGCACATTATTGTTCATATACCATTGACTACTTCCTTCAATTACTGATTTTATCATACCCATATAGTGAGCCCTTGCGGTCTACAGTGCTAAAAAATGGAAGAGTTGACACACCCTTATATAATGATGGAGTATAAATGGTGCAAGTTTATGAATTGGTCAGATGCTGTTAGCCAACTAAAATGCTGCAAGTCCCATGCTGAAACAATGCTTTTGTCATATACAAGCCCCCCACGCACCTTGACATCAAACAATGAAATATTTGGCTGGTCATTTAAACTCATGGTTTAGTACTACAGGAGTCGCAAGTTGCATCTGTACCAATTGCATTCACAAACTTATGGGAGAGGGTGAGTTCAAATTGCACTTATTCCCAGGGGCATAACTTCAGAGGTGGGAGGAGAGGGTTGGGGGTGACCCCCTCCCCCCAAAATAAATGTATTTCTGGTTTAGTGTTTGGGTCTGGAGGCTCTGTGTCCGGTCTGCTATATCTGTTCTGGTTTTCCTTTTCGTCCTGATTTCTGTAAGAGGATTTTGGATCAGGAACTAAATTCTATATAGTGACCGGTATACAAAAAAAGTAGTAAATCTGCATCCGAAGACGAACTCCTGGAATGGGGTGAAGTTTGCTACGGTTCTGAAATTCACAAAGATTGGCAAATATGGGCTTGGTAGCTGCATCATACTCAGGTTGGCAGACATACACCTGACAATCAAACACGCAAAAGGAAATGGGGCGAACGCTTCCAAATAGTCTGACCCCAGACAATCACTCGAGGTAGCATCCCAACCCAACTTTTTTGCCCACTGTGACATATTAGACAGAGGGACTGATTTAGGGTTTGTCTGATGGAGTAAATCCAGACAGTGTGGGGGAGAACTTTATGTCCGCCACCCTGCCTTTATTTCTTCTGACATTTCTACACATTGGCAGGGACAACCATCATGTAGGTTCCTACCAATGTAGAAAAAGGTTGATGGATGGCTGTGTCGAACATGATGGATAGCCATCAAACTTTCCAATTTTTTTTATTTTTCACAAACAAATTACCAAAGTAAGAGTTTGTTCCTGGAAAATAAAAAGCTAATGATGCCCACACCATATGAGGTTTTGCCCAGGTTATGAGTTTTTTTTACTAACCCTCACCACCAGGCTGGACATGGCAGTGAGGAACAGTAAAAAGTCATATGACTATTCAATCTAAATAGGGTGGACAGTCTTATGACTTATCTGAACATCCCTACTCCATCAGGCCTTCAGAGGAAGTTTTACACCATCAGCCTAAACTCTGCATTCCGTCTGTCTCAAAATCAGGCAGGTGACCCATGACTTTAGTGGACAGGATATTCTGTTGCAATGAAGACAGAGTACCCTTTCCACCAAACTCTAAACCACCCCCAGAGGCCCACGTAACGAAAACCAGTTTTGACCCTGCTCCTCATGGGAACAGTCCACCCCGAACTTTAGTCATCTCTTCCATTCACCCTGTGGCCCACTGCTTTTTTTAGTTTGGAACTTTGAGATTAATCCCCCTGCCCCCAAATCTCACTGTCTAAGTTGCATTCCTGATCCCTGCTCATTAACAGTGAATTTTGCACTTGGCCTCCATATCACGGCATTGCCGTTTTAACAAACTGCTCTCAAACTCAAACTGCCTTATCTCTCAGTTTTTCTCTCAAAATTGAGCAATGGGGAGGGGGTGTGGCTAGCAGCCGAGGCAAATGGCGTCTCTCTAGCGAGGCTCTTCAGCCCTCGCCACACATACTACATTTATCCTGTCCAAAACCGTGTGCTGACCCGGGATCTATGGAGTATGAAGGTTCCCACACCAAGTGGATCCCGAAAACTGAGCAGCGAAGCCCCAAGGTGCACAAACTGTGGAGAAAGAGTAGCGACCAAGGCAGACTGGAGACGCAAGATGGCGGCAGCAGCGTAGTCTGGAGGGTGAGCTACGGAGCCCCTGCGCCTATTACATGCTTCCAGTAACTCCTGCGGACAGATCTGAGCATAACAGAAGCGAGGGCGGCCTGAGCGCTGAAGTGCGGGCTTCGGGCAGAGGAGAGGCGGTGAGTGTGTGGCAATTGGCAGCGCTAGAGAGATCGGCCCGCAGGGGGGAAAAATTGAGGCCCCAGCGGGAGCGGAACACAGGGCCTGAGGGGCTCTTCATTCCCCTTTTGAAGATTCGGAACGCCTGACGGCAGCTCCGCTGTGGGTGCGATACCAAGCCGCATCAGAGGGGTAACTGCCGGGAGGCCCCAGACTCACACCCCCCCTTCCGGCAATACCAGGTCTGCAGGTGCACGACGGGTGATGCACTGGTGATCACCGTGGGGCTGCTACCCCGTTAGAAGAGTGAAGTGACACCGGCGTGCTGCTGGGGAGATGGCCCTGTTGATGTGGTGACGCAGTGGATTGAAAGCCTCGGCCTCGCCTAACACACTGAGTCCTGGCTCCACGCCAAAGAGACCGCAGGGCTTTACCGGATACTACCGCAACACCTGAGGTAACAGACGGAGAGGGCCAGCAACAGCGTTGCGCCACCACCCACCCCTGACAAGCTCTAGAGGCCGGTCCTTGGGAAACCCGACAGGCCGCCGGTGGGACTGTCTTTACCACTGGGCAGGTGGCGGAGATTACTGGGGCAGGTCTCGGATAGTGGACTACACTCCTGGTTCGACGACCTGACAATGGCGAGTGGCAAAGGACCTAAGGCGTCAGCCCAAAACAATCTCGCAAAATTAGCATGGAATAGGGCAGGTGACGAGCAAGACAAAGTGCAGATAGAAGCTCAAGCTACAAGAAGCAGCCCTCATCCCCAATCAGATCTCACGCTCCATGACATCATGGAAGCTATCTCGGGAGTGCGCGCCTCCCTGGAAGCCCACATTGATTCTGTGAACGTGGAAGTGTCCCTACTCCGGGCGGACTTTCGAAAAATGGATGCCAAAGTCAAAGACCTGGGGGACACGACGGCCGCACTACAGACGGACACCTCCCAACTTCTAAAACAAGTTAGCGAACTGCAAGATCAATAAGCCATGATGGCAAAACAGCTGGATGATTATGAAGGAAGGGCATGGAGAAACAACATTCGTATCTTGGGTGTGCCGGAACGAGCAGAGGGGCCTGCGGCGGACCTCTACATTGAAGATCTGATCACGAAACACCTACAGCCCAAAAGGCTTTCAAGCTATTTCTCAATTGAAAGGGCCCATTGAGTCCCTGGGGTCTGCCCTAAGCCGGGGGCCCCCCCACG
Organism: Triturus cristatus; assembly: GCF_964204655.1. Classification (NCBI taxonomy): domain Eukaryota; kingdom Metazoa; phylum Chordata; class Amphibia; order Caudata; family Salamandridae; genus Triturus; species Triturus cristatus. Next base: position 749,847,964 of record NC_140586.1, read on the forward strand.
TCTGCTCATCGCCCGTGTCTTTAACTACAGAGACCGGGACATAATCTTTGCAGACGGCAAGAGCTAATCCTCTGTTCAAAATAGATAATAGTGTGGTCAAATTTACCTGGACTTCACGGCGAAGGTCGAAGACCAACGGCGCAGTATTTTTGGCTATGAAAAAAGAACTCCGACACCGTGAAGTGAAATATGAAATACTGTTTCTGGCGAAGCTGCGGGTAGAATCGGAGGGGAAGACGTGGTTCACCGGAGGACGCCTGGGACTGGATGGAAGGTTGGCGCAGAGCAGGGGGTCCACGTAGGGGTCGGAATGGTGGACCCTGACCACACAACTCCACTCAGGGGACGGAGCAGGCAGAAGGCCTAACCCGGGCTGGTAAAGGAGTGACGACACGCAGTGGAGCGGATTGATCCCCAGACTGAGAAAGACATATACTGTTTGCAGATAAGTGACCAATTGGGGTTGGAGGAATTGGAGGCACTTCGGAACACTTCTCCTAATTGCAGGGCTTACACAGGCCAGACGATAGATTTAAACTGTCTGCCTTGGTATACTAGTACACCGAGGGGTTGAGAAGGGACAGAGGTGAGACAGAAGTATGGGCCTCCGATACCAAACTGAGTAACACGATTGATCCCGTCTATGGTGAGGGAGTGAGAGCTGCCAGCCAACACCCACGAGTACTCTGGGGGGGAAAGAGGCGCTCTGCCTAGTTGTGGAGTGGGTAGCTCTGAATCCACTGACAGGGGGGCAGGGAGGGAAGAGGGAGGACAGTTTGGGGTGGGGGTTTGGAGAGTTTGTGTTTACAAGTCACAGGTCAATTAATGTTTTATTTCACGGCTACCATGGACAGTCACCTTAAAGGGGAGGGAGTCGTAATCTGGGTTGCTATAGGTGTGCCCATCTGTTTCGGCAAGTATATGCGTGTGTGGAACCGCCTACTAGCTGCAGGCATCATTCCCCGGAGGGCCATGGAGTACTTAGGTCGAAGTTAAAATGGAAACGTCACTTTCAGTGATAACGTGGAATGTGAACGGAATGGGGGACAAAATCAAGAGAGGGTATAGTACAGCAATACTTAAAACGACAGGCCCCCGATCTGGTGATACTGCAGGAGACGCACATAAATGCAAAGCCCTTACACGATGGGGATATAAACTATTAATACACGCGGACTACACTTCTGGATCCTGTGGCACATGTATTCTGGTCAAAAAGAACATAGCACTCACATTGACACGCACATGGGCAGATCCACAAGGCTGGTTTGCAGTAGTGGAGGCACAGTGGGTAGGCAGGGCGCTTAATCTGGTCTCGGTGTACCTCCCTCCGGCACTGGGTCAAGAAGCACTAATAGACTTGGGGGAGAACTGACCGACCTCCACATGGGCACACTGATAATGGGAGGGGACTTCAATATGACCATGGACGATATTAGGGATAGAAATCCACCCCGGCCGGTGTCCCGACCTCACACATATATGAAAAAGTTCGCCACGGCCATGGGTCTCGCTGATGTGTGGCGTACACTACAGCCAGACGGAGTTCAGTATACCTACTACTCTAATGCCCACAAAAGTTCCTCCCGCATTGATTATTTTCTAACACACTCGGTGTCCATCGGACATTTTCGCAACCCCCACGCCCTGCCGAGAGGCACCCAGACCACTCCCCAGTGAGAGTGGAACTCACATATTTTGAGCGCCAGCCGCGTGCTACATTAAGTCTCAGCCCCTGGTCACTGATGGTCCCTGATATCAAATAGAAATTACTTGAACAAATCAACAACTACTTTAAAGAAAATGTGGGTACAGTGGATTCGGCGCAGACAGTGTGGGAAGCCTTTAAAGTAGTAGTAGAAAGGTCAAGCCCTGGCCCTTAAGGCAGGGTATGACAAAAAAGGAAGCAGCACATGGTCCACATGGAGGGCGAACTCCAGCAATTAGAGGACAAAAATATTCATGCCCCCTCGGAGGAAGCCAGGCACTGCCTGAAGCTTAAGCAAGAGGAATATAAGATCCTGGTCAGGGAACGGATGAGGGCCAAACTCCTCAACACTGCACATAGATTTTACGAATTGGGGGACAGAACAGGTAAACTATTAGCGTGGTTGGAGAAGAGGGAGCAAGGTGAGCGATGGGTGCCCCAGTTGACTCTTAGGGACGGGTCGCATATCACACACCCAAAAGACATTGCAGATGCATTCGATGACCACCTGGAACAAATTTACACCCCATCTACCCCATACATGACAGAGGACTCCGGCCAACTCCTCACGGATAGTGACTTACCGACACTCTCTGATAGTGACAGGGAAGCATTAGACGAGTGCCTGACAGACCTCGAAATCCAACAGGCTATGAGTAAGATTCAATCGTGTAAAGTATTGGGGCCCAACGGAATCCCCATAAAATTCCTAAAAATGGTGGTCACTCAGGTGGTGCCTCATCTGCGGGCCATGTTCAACGAGAGCTATGAGAAGGGGCTCCTGCTAGAGGACAAGCGACTAACATCTATCGTTGTGATCCGAAAGCCAGGGAAACCCACTGACGATTGCAGCTCCTACCGCCCCATCTCTCTGATAAACACGGAAGCAAAGATCCTACCGAAAGTATTAGCCTTACGCCTAGTCACGGTCATATCATCGTTAGTCCACCCAGATCAATCGGGCTTCATGCCAGGGAGAAATACGGCGCTCAACATCAGACGTCTTCACAATGTGCTAGCGCGCCAAGAGTTTATCGAAGAATACTCAGTGGTCCTATCCCTGGATGCCTCAAAGGCATTCGACTCTATCGAATGGCCATATTTATTCAAAGTTTAGAGGCGTATGGGCTTTGGTCCGAAATTTATGGGCTGGGTGAGACTATTGTATACCGATATCCGGGGGTAGGTTCGAGTAAATAATTATACATCCCGAATTTTCCCACTGCAAAGGGGCACTAGCCAGGGCTGCCCTCTCTTCCCCCTAATCTTCTCTTTGATGCTGGAATCGCTGGCCTCTTGGATCAGACAAGACATCATGGTGAGAGGACTGAAGTGGGCGGAGGGGCACGATGATCGAATATCGATATATGCTGACGACATTTTAATCTATCTCGCCTCCCTCTATAGATCCCTACATGGGGTATTAAATATATTCACTAACTTTGGGAAATACTTCAGTTATGCCATAAATTGGAGTAAATCGATACTGTTCGTCCTCAAGGGTCAGGTTCCCCGGCTCCCCAGGGGCTGCGTGGTGGAGGTCACCACAGAAGGCTTTCTTTACTTGGGGATTTTTATATCCCCGGACCCCCAACCTTTCTATGATCGCAATCTTGCTGCCCCCCTGACTCGACTACGTGCTGATGTTAAACACTGGCGATCTCTGCTCCTGTCCCTAGTGGGTCGAGCGGCTCTTTTCAAAATGCTGGCCCTTCCTCGATTCCTGTATATCCTTCAACTGTCCCCACAGGGTCCCAGACACATATATCTGGAGAGTGAAATCGGATCGCTAATATGGGATGGTGAATCCCCTCGTATAGCCATGAACAAGCTGACCAAGGGTTGGTATGATGGAGACATCGCCCTCCCAGATATTCAACATTATTATTGGGCATCACAGCTTATGGTAGTGAATCATTGGATTTACCGATTCCCGGTGAATCCAGCTTACATGTTTGGATAAGTTCCAAATGGGAAGAGCGGGATACCTCGTGGCATTGTACTCTAAGACTCGGAAAGGACAGTATTTCGGTCCCACAGCCCATACAGTGGCCCATACAGTGGCAATATGGCACTAGGCAAACTCTCGTTTAGGCAGGGCAAAGATCCTCACCAAAGCTACACCACTGTGGTTTACCCAAGGACTGGGACTTTTGGAACACCATCCCGGGTTCGATAAATGGGACATCATTGGAATTTCTACTATTGGGGACTTGGTGAAGAAGGGCGCTCTTCTTAAATTCGGGGACTTACAAAAGACATATGACTTGGCCCAAGGGGAGGTGTTTAGATACCTACAAATCAGACACGCCCTCACCACTGCCCTCCGTGACATGACAGGCATTCCAGACTGGAGGACAGGCTTCTCGACGGACTGTTGCCCACCAAGGCCATATCGTTAACATACAAGAAACTATGCAACAATCTCCCTGATACATTCCATAAACTTCGGGAGAAGTGGCAGGTAGACCTAGGGCCCATTGATGCCGAAGACTGGCAGGCGGCACTGATATCCCCCCGGGAGGCAGCCATAACCCATCGTTACCGACTTATTCAACTCAAAATCTTACATAGATCTTATTTGACTGGAACTACCCTAGCGAGGATAGGCTCCAGGACGAGTCCACTTTGCCTTCGGGGCTGCCAGCAGGATGCAACTTTTTATCACATGATATGGGACTGCCTGGGGGTGAGACCTCTGTAGGAGGGAGCCACGGGTCATATTCTGGAAGCCCTGGGAAAGGAACTCACCCTTACGCCTAGCCTGGGACTCCTAAATATGTGGGAACAGACTGACCTAACAGACATAGAACAACAATTCACAACACTGGGCTACACTCTAGTTAAACGTGAGATAGCGAGGAGGTGGGGGGTAGCGGACAGACCTTCACTCAGAGTGTGGGTCAGAGAATACAACAAATGCATGATAGAAAAAGAGGTGTTCAAAGCGAGAGAGTGTCCTAAGAGATGGGACAAGAAGTGGGGCAAATGGAACGCTTAACAAGGTGACCTATGTGTTTCCCCATCAATAGAAATGGAACTGCAACGTACTGGAAAGCAACACTTGAATGCACCCTGATTGTAACTGATACCTTTATCGGATGACTTCTTTGTACTATGGAATATGTCAAACTATCGTTTACACATGTATGTGATTTCTAACTGTGAAAACCAATAAAAACATTTTTTTTAAAAATAATATTTGAACGACAGGAACAGCAAATCATTTGTACAACAATTAACAATATCATTTAAGGGCAATACCTTTTTGGTATTGTCACCCACCTTTCTTCTGGGAATTGACCCTATATGAACAGGATGCTCTTCATTGGTGTGAGATGCTGTAATCTAGTAGCTAATATTTTTGTGTAGATTTTTAAAAGTCTAGCTCTGGTAACTAAAGCGGCTTATATGAACCCCATTGTTCAGGATTATTCCCTTTTGTGAGAGTGACCAAGACTTCTGCTTTGGTCATGTAAGGGGGGGATTGCCCCTCTCTGTGCTATATTGTTGAATACCAGAGATGTAAAAAATTCACACAATTTACTTTTGCTTAGTTGTGTAAATTTAGCGTAAATTGGGAAATGAAAACCCCACATTCACCAAGTTTCGGCTACTGCACATCACCAGCCCTGCAAGCATAGGAACTAAAAACAGAAGCACCACCAACTTGGGGAAATAAAAAGCAGGACACAGCCATGGAAGGCACAACACTCTGGTGCCGATCACGATCCTGTAAAAACCGGGTACGAACCGTCGGACGGAGCATATTCTCCGTCCGACGCGTACCCGGTCGTAACAATATACAAACATGGAAGTACGATTCGCACGGAAATACCATTTCCGTACGAATCGTACAAAACCCCGACCGACGAAAATAAACATACAAATGTGATCCGGGAAAGCGCCGACGTGACGTCGGGACGCACGCAGCCTGCCATTCACGAACCAGGAAGTACGATTCGCACCAACGTCATCCCGCACGGACAATATTTTCCGGCAGCCAAAAACTGCTGGGAAATCAGGACGACGCGAACAAGGAGTACCTGCACGCGACGGACAGACATGGACCCAAACCTACGTGTCATCCCGGCCCTCATAGCAGTCGACCTCCTCTACAGGTTACGACGCAGACGCCGCAGAAGGTCAGAACAACAAAGGGAGGGGGGAAAGAGGGGGGGCAGGAGCAGGGGCAGGCCACAAAGCCCCCACCAAAGTCACACAGCACACATGCCCTGGACATACCTGACCCCCAGGCCCTGGTCACTACGAGGGGGTGGGGGCGTGTCCAGCAAAGCCAGCGTCCGCCACAACGGAAGTGCTTGACGACGCGAACAGGCAACACAACAATACAGGTACGTCCCGTACCCACGCCTTAAGAGCGTGGGTACGAGTCGTACTACGCCCACACCTACGTCACCCCAACAATGGCGGGACGGCTGTACCCACGTGGCAAAGGCCTGGGTACAGCCCGCACAAGCATCCCATAGCGTGGGTACGGATATGTACGGACCGTACCCGCTCCCCCGTATGCATGGAGCGTACCCCCCACCCCAACCGTGTAAGTACGACCCGTACCCTCACGCGCGTACGTATGGAGCGTACCCCCTACCCCAACAGTGTAAGTACGACCCGTACCCTCACCCGCATATGCATGGAGCATACCCCCACCCCAACCCCAACCGTGTATGTACGACCCGTACCCTCACCCGCGTACGTATGGAGCGACCCCCCACCCCAACAGTGTAAGTACGACCCGTGCCCTCACCCGCGTACGTATGGAGCGTACCCCCCACCCCAGCAGTGTAAGTACGACCCGTACCCTCACCCGCGTATGCATGGAGCGTACCCCCCACCCCAACAGTGTAAGTACGACCCGTACCCTCATCCGCGTATGCATGGAGCGTACCCCAACCCCAAACGTGTATGTATGACCCATACCCTCACCCGCGTACGTATGGAGCGTACCCCCCACCCCAACAGTGTAAGTACGACCCGTAACCTCACCCGCGTATGCATGGAGCGTACCCCCCACCCCAACAGTGTAAGTACGACCCGTACCCTCACCCGCGTACGTATGGAGCGTACCCCCACCCCAACAGTGTATGTACGACCCGTACCCTCACCCGCGTACATATGGAGCGTACCCCCCACCCCAACAGAGTAAGTACGACCCGTACCCTCACCCGCGTATGCATGGAGCGTACCCCCACCCCAACCGTGTATGTACGACCCGTACCCTCACCCGCGTATGCATGGAGCGTACCCCAATGCCAACAGTGTACGTACGACCCGTACCCCCACCTTGTATGCATGGAGCGAACCCACACCCGTGTATGTTCTAAGCGTACATATCCTGAAATAGGAGGGTTGGGTGCAGAGTCCTCCCAGCAGTGCCCAGTCACAGGAGGGGTGTGTGCAGAGTCCTCCCAGCAGTGCCCAGACACAGGAGGGGTGTGTGCAGAGTCCTCCCAGCAGTGCCCAGTCACAAGAGGGGTGTGTGCAGAGGCCTCCCAGCAGTGCCCAGACACAGGAGGGGTGGGTGCAGAGTCCTCCCAGCAGTGCCCAGTCACAATAGGGGTGTGTGCAGAGTCCTCCCAGCAGTGCCCAGTCACAAGAGGGGTGTGTGCAGAGTCCTCCCAGCAGTGCCCAGTCACAAGAGGGGTATGTGCAGAGTCCTCCCAGCAGTGCCCAGACACAGGAGGGGTGGGTGCCTAATACTCCCAGCAGTGCCCAGACACAGGAGGGGTGTGTGCAGAGTCCTGCCAGCAGTGCCCAGTCACAAGAGGGGTGTGTGCAGAGTCCTCCCAGCAGTGCCCAGACACAGGAGGGGTGGGTGCAGAGTCCTCCCAGCAGTGCCCAGACACAGGAGGGGTGTGTGCAGAGTCCTCCCAGCAGTGCCCAGTCACAAGAGGGGTGTGTGCTGAGGCCTCCCAGCAGTGCCCAGACACAGGAGGGGTGGGTGCAGAGTCCTCCCAGCAGTGCCCAGTCATAAGAGGGGTGTGTGCAGAGTCCTCCCAGCAGTGCCCAGACACAGGAGGGGTGGGTGCAGAGTCCTCCCAGCAGTGCCCATTCATAAGAGGGGTGTGTGCAGAGTCCTCCCAGCAGTGCCCAGTCACAAGAGGGGTGTGTGCAGAGTCCTCCCAGCAGTGCCCAGACACAGGATGGGTGGGTGAAGAGTCCTCCCAGCAGTGCCCAGACACAGGAGGGGTGGGTGCCTAACACTCCCAGCAGTGCCCAGACACAGGAGGGGTGGGTGCCTAACACTCACAGCAGTGCCCCTGCAAAGAAAAGGGTGGAGTACCCACAGATCCAATGCCCACAAATGTCAGTCAGGTGCACAAAGATCCTGCAGTACATGTACCACGTGTGCGAGGCTGGGAGTATACACATGCATAGCGCCAAAAAGAAAACATGTCCACATGAAGTCATGGCAACAGTCTACATACACAAGTACAGTGACCACCAAGGACGCCACGAATGATGCAGGTGGAGACATCGCTCAGCATGCATGGCCCAAGTCTAACGAGTCCGTCACACACCCAGCCAATGTAGACACAGCTCAGCACCACATATTGGAAAGACCCTGCAGGGAAGATGTCAGGTTACACAGAGGAAGGAACACACCTTGGGACAATGTCACCATGCAGTAACTGCTTACATGAACAAAGTTATGTAGCCAACAGCTTGTGATGGCACACAGATACCAGGATCCACACTATGACCAGCACAAGACTACAATTCCCACACACCCAACACATAATCACCACCCAAAATAATGGGGCAGGTCGACCAACAGCAATACCAGACAGACAGTAGTGTACTAAGGAAAAAGAAATTGCTTTATTCAGCATCCAAAAATCTGTTTGTCCCTTGAAAGTTCAAAATGTACAATGCCCATAGGGCAATCCAAAGTTCAAATCCAGGTGGGGGACACAGTGGGACGCGTGTCCCCTAGCTTGCCTGCACAGTCAGACTCCTTCGTCTTCCAGAGCGGGGAGGGCATCATGTGGGGGGGAAGGACCAGGCACGGCAGGGACATGAGGGCGAAGGGTAGGCGTCGTGGGTGCAGGGATGGAGGACTCCACCACAGGGGGTGGGGCAGGGCCAAAGACGGAGGCCAGGATGGCGCTGCACACCTTAGCAAGGTCCTCCAGCGACTCCCCTGCACCCGAAGGAACCACAGGCCCCAAGGAGGGGGGGGGGCGGAGGGATGGGTCGCAGCGCCACTGGGGGAGGGTGTGGACAGGGTGGGGACTCAACCACCCTGACCGGGGACTCCCTTGACCGCTTGCGGGGTGGTGTCACTGTGGGGCTCAGGGACAGAGCGGCCATGAAGGAGTCTTTGCCGGATATGTGGCCAGGAGAGCTGAGGGGAGGGGATTTGGAGGGAGTGGATTTGGTGGAATGCGGACTCCCACTCTGGCTGCGTGGCTTACGATTGCCCCCCGACCCAGTGGGTGTGCCTACTTCACCCTGTGTGTGCGTGCCAGGAGGTGTGCGTTTGACCTTCCCTGCTGGTGTGGTGCCTGTGTCTGTTGTGGTGGGTGCATGCTGACGTCTGGGTGTATGTGGGACAGGTATGGGAGTGGGAAGTGTGGATGGGTCAGGGGTAGGGGGTTGGACGTAGCGCTGCAGGAGACCCACTGCTGCAGTCAGTGTCGAGTCAATGGACCTCAGCAAGTTGCGTTGGTCAGCCTGCGATGAGAAAATGCCCTTTAAGTATGCCTCCATGTTGTTCAGCACTTGGCTGTGGCCATGGAGGACATTAAGTATCGCAGCCTGACCAACCTGCAACTGCCGCTGGATGTCCACAGACTCAGCATTGGCGGCAGCAGTGGAGACAGGGGCAGGGGGTGCGGTGCCTGGCAGGAAGGAGACATGTGGTGACTGGGCACGCTGGGAAGGGACACGAGCAAGTGGGAGGCGGCTGATGGCAATGGAGGGGGCGGGGAGAGATGTTGTGCCGCTGTCATTTGCTGGTGCAGCCTCCGCCCACTCGGAGAGATCATCCTCGGACCCGTCAGCTTCATATTCTGTCGTGCCAGTGGACAGGTCCTCGGCCTCGGCCTCACTCTCCTCCGCCTCAGTTCCACTCGATGTGCCAGGCACGATGTCACCGCTGGCACTGGTGCTCGGTCCCTCCGCTCCGTCTGTGCTCATGTCTCCCTCCGTGTCCCCCGACAATGCTGTGGGCAAGGTGAAGAGACAGCAATTAATCATACACCTGTATACATATGTCACATGAGTCCAATCTACATAGGTTACAGTGCATAGCCTGAAAAGAAAGATCAGTAACATCTACAAAACAAGGTACAGATGTAGGGCATGCAACACACAGTTGGTTGACCCACCATGCCACTGAAAAACTATGGAGAGCATGACACAATAGCAAATGACATGAAATGGAGTCTGACAGAGGAGCCAGGCCCTGGGGACAATCCAGCACTGCATCTGCACCACACAGCGTTGCCGAAAATAGGGATGAGCAGGGACCATATCCATGAGCTTGAGGCACATGCTGCATAGGTAATACTGAAAACATGCCCACCATGACTGGCTCACTGCACCTTGAGTGTATGTGCAGACAAACATCACACACTGGCCAGACCTAGCAAGGAGATATCAGGTTTTGACATGTAGGCTTTGCCCGCACCAACCACCCCCTACATGAGACAATTTGTTGAGACACAGGAAGTACTTACATCTCTTAGTCTGGGTGAAATACGCATGGGCTGGATAAATGCAAGATTGGACACAAAATACCCAAGGTGCGCCTGTCCAAATAATCATGTACAAATGGTCATCATCAGATGATTGTAACAAGACACACAGGCACTGGCCACCATGAGTATGAACAAGGAAAATCAGGTCAGGCTGTACAGTGGACACTTGTACTACATTTTACGTCAATATACATGGTGCCAGGGGACAATGGCACAGAGCACAACCTATGCTGTAGACACTGAGAGTGTCCACATTTTGTGATGACACACATGACACCTAGGAAAATATGCCCCAGGGGACAGTAGTGGCCACACAACTCCATGGTCCTGAATGGGAATGACTGCAACACGCCACCATCCCTGCACTATGCGTATCGCACACTCATGCACATCATGTCACAGGCCACAACATAGGACATGCGTGCTGTAAGGCATGACACTTGAGAGACTAACTCCCACGTATGGACTCAGCATCAGTGCCAACTGACATGCAACCCACAAGTACTGAACTGGACAGGGCACAGGCAAGGTCCCAAAACCTGTTACACACCACCCCCACACATGATGCTACAGGCATAGTTCACGTGGAGAAAGTGCCAGCCTACATAACCTTGTGAAGGAGTGACTACACACAGACCAGGGAACACATTGCAAGGAGGGGAAGGGAGGCAGGAGAGCACCGCTATACTGTGGGTAACAGGATCTGCACAGCACCTTTAAACCCTGGCAGTGTATCCATGCAACTGTGCACTTACAAATGCTGGTGACACACAACAAACACACATGTACCTACCCCCTTCCTGCCGCTGCTTCTCCTGTAAGCGCCTGTCCAAGTCTGGAAATACCACCGCCAGCACACGCTTGTGGATGTGGGTCAGACGGCGGCGCCCGCGGTTCTTATGGGTCTCAGGTGAGTCCCCCAGCAGGACCCGTGCGATCCTCCGCGTCCAGCACCGGATATCCTGCCAGCGTTTCCTCACCTGGGCCAGGCGCCGCTTGCGACCGTCCGTCCTCCTCACGGCACTGACGGCGTTCATCCAGATCTGCTTCTTGGCAGAGGCGCCTACCTGTGAGGATGAACAAGTGACACTACATCAATACACCTGGCACATGTCACAGAGACACATATTAGAACAAATTTGCTGTTTACAACAAGGCATAGTATGCATCCAACGCATTGCACCTTTGTCATAGGGACATGATCCTCTGGGGAAGGGCAAAAGCAGTACCTGCCATTGAAAGTACACAGGTGGAATGAGGGCAACGACACAATCACTGATCCAGGCTCACACTGTGCATCACAAGCTACACCAGGATAATGTGCAGCACCTCTAAGCAGTCACATGCCACAGGCCACTGACGCTACCTCAGCAGAGTACACAGACACACACAGGCACAGGACATTCACCTGCCATTGCCAAATGCAGCGACAAACCTCACTCTGCACATGTGCCACTAGACGGGGGGCTCACAGGTGTGGGGCTGGCTCTGCACGTCAGACACACAGCACTGCTCTCTGCTCACATCACATGGGCAGGGTATATCCATCCCTCATGCAGGCCGGGTGCCACACTCCACATATGCACCCACCCACATGACAGGGGACTTACACACACACAGATGTCCAGGGTACGAACACATCATGTGGACACTCTCAGCACAGGTACACAGAACTAACACACATCTGTGGGTACAGTCACCTGTCACACTGGGCTGACCACATAATCAAATGAGGACTGTCGAGGCTACATTCCAAGGAGGACAAGACAGGCAGAATGTGGCATGCACCATGCAGTGATTGTCACAGTAAACACAATGCAAGTGAGGACGGCAGACATGCACCACAGCATGCTCTGGCTGGGAGACATCAGGCATTCCCCCCCCGGGACCCCTTCTACAGTACATAGCATGTGTGTCACACCTGGACACAATGCCAGAAGTCACAGTCACAAACAAGGGACACAGTCTGTGCTAGTAGACTCTGCACTCACCTGATACCCTGGTCGCCCATACAGCAGGGGGTACTGTGGGAGGATCACATCCAGCAATGCCAGGTTCTCCTCCAGGGTGAAAGACTGTGCCCTCTCCACAGACCTTGACATGGTTCCAGGGAATCAGTAGCAGCAGCTGGGTCGTAGAATCCAAAGATGTGCAGGCAAGTGCTCCCTCATGGGACCTGGCTGCCTTATATCTGCCTTGCTGGCCTGTTTCATGCACAGGAGTACAGAGTGATTGGTCACTCACATTTGCATCCTATGTTTCCTCCAATCCCTTCAAACCTAGCACAGTCAGTGGGTTCTTATTGTGTTTTTTTCTTCAGCATGATGTCAACTCCAGAACCACATTGCAACAAAGTAGATTCATTCAAACTGACTACTGCTGTGCACCTGCTGAAAAAAATTCAAACTTTAAACTTGGTCTCCATGACAACCAGCATGCATGTAGGCCTTTATACTTGTCCCTCATGTGTCCCCTATGTAATTTGGAGTTTCACACACAGGTACGGTGCGTACCGGGGCCCTAGGGCACCCCAAATGCATAGCAACGGCCCGTACAGGCGTGTGTACGGTCCGTATCACTATGGGTACGCATACGCGAGCACACCCATGGTGATAGTGAGCGTACAGGCGTGTGTACGGTCCGTACCACTATGGGTACGCATACGCGAGCACACCCATAGTGATAGTGAGCGTACAGGCGTGTGTACGCTCACTTTCACTATGGGTACGCATACGCCAGCACACCCATAGTGATACGGACCGTACACACGCCTGTACGCTCACTATCACTATGGGTACGCATACGCGAGCACACCCATAGTGATAGTGAGCGTACAGGCGTGTGTACGGTCCGTATCACTATGGGTGTGCTCGCGTATGCGTACCCATAGTGATAGTGAGCGTACAGGCGTGTGTACGGTCCGTATCACTATGGGTACGCATACGCGAGCACACCCATAGTGATACGGACCATACACACGCCTGTACGCTCACTATCACCATGGGTACGCATACGCGAGCACACCCATAGTGATAGTGAGCGTACACGTGTGTACGGTCCGTATCACTATGGGTGTGCTCGCGTATGCGTACCCATAGTGATAGTGAGCGTACAGGCATGTGTACGGTCCGTATCACTATGGGTGTGCTCGCGTATGCGTACCCATAGTGATAGTGAGCGTACAGGCGTGTGTACGCTCACTATCACTATGGGTACGCATACGCAAGCACACCCATAGTGATAGTGAGCGTACAGGCGTGTGTACGGTCTGTACCACTATGGGTACGCATACGCAAGCACACCCATAGTGATAGTGAGCGTACAGGCGTGTGTACGCTCACTATCACTATGGGTACGCATACGCGAGCACACCCATAGTGATACGGACCGTACACACGCCTGTACACTCACTATCACTATGGGTACGCATACGCGAGCACACCCATAGTGATAGTGAGTGTACAGGCGTGTGTACGGTCCGTATCACTATGGGTGTGCTCGCGTATGCGTACCCATAGTGATAGGGAGCATACAGGCGTGTGTACGGTCCGTATCACTATGGGTACGCATACGCGAGCACACCCATGGTGATAGTGAGCGTACAGGCGTGTGTACGGTCCGTACCACTATGGGTACGCATACGCGAGCACACCCATAGTGATACGGACCGTACACACGCCTGTACGCTCACTATCACTATGGGTACGCATACGCGAGCACACCCATAGTGATACGGACCGTACACACGCCTGTACGCTCACTATCACTATGGGTACGCATACGCGAGCACACCCATAGTGATAGTGAGCGTACAGGCGTGTGTATGGTCCGTATCACTATGGGTGTGCTCGCGTATGTGTACCCATGGTGATAGTGAGCGTACAGGCGTGTGTACGGTCCGTATCACTATGGGTGTGCTCGCGTATGCGTACCCATAGTGATAGTGAGCGTACAGGCGTGTGTACGCTCACTATCACTATGGGTACGCATACGCGAGCACACCCATAGTGATACGGACCATACACACGCCTGTATGCTCACTATCACCATGGGTACGCATACGCGAGCACACCCATAGTGATAGTAAGTGTACACGTGTGTACGGTCCGTATCACTATGGGTGTTCTCGCGTATGCGTACCCATAGTGATAGTGAGCGTACAGGCGTGTGTACGCTCACTATCACTATGGGTACGCATACACGAGCACACTCATAGTGATACGGACCGTACACACGCCTGTATGCTCACTATCACTATGGATGTGCTCGCGTATGGTACCCATAGTGATAGTGAGCGTACAGGCGTGTGTACGGTCCGTATCACTATGGGTGTGCTCGCGTATGGTACCCATAGTGATAGTGAGCGTACAGGCATGTGTACGGTCCGTACCACTATGGGTACGCATACGCGAGCACACCCATAGTGATACGGACCGTACACACGCCTGTACGCTCACTATCACTATGGGTGTGCTCGCGTATGCGTACCCATAGTGATTGTGAGCGTACAGGTGTGTGTACGGTCCGTACCACTATGGGTACGCATACGCGAGCACACCCATAGTGATTGTGAGCGTACAGGCGTGTGTACGGTCCGTACCACTATGGGTACGCATACGCGAGCACACCCATAGTGATAGTGAGCGTACAGGCGTGTGTACGGTCCGTACCACTATGGGTGTTCTCGCGTATGCGTACCCATAGTGGTACGGACCGTACACACGTGCGTACGCTCACTATCACTATGGGTACGCATACAGCAGCACTCCCATAGTGATAGGGAACGTACACAGGCCCTCTGAGCGAATGTACGGTGCCTTTCACACATCACAGTGGTGACAGGCAGCACACAGGAAGGAATAGAGCTGACATACTTGTCCATGGATGGACATCAAGGCATTGTCTGGGCAGTACTACATGTGTGGGGCACAGGTGTGAACGGCTGTGATGTGGCACATTACTCCTGAGTCGAGAAGGCACCAGATGTATGATGAGATGTGTACAGATGTTATGTGTGACGGTGCAATGTGTGCCAGGCATGCCCTTAACTCCTTTGACATGTGTGCATGTCGTACTGCACACTTGGGATGAGCGTCACTGGCATGGCACAGTCAACAACACATGCAAGTGTCCCCTGATGCCCGCTACAGGGGTTACCACACCAGACATGTGACTACCCACGGTGCACAATGTGTCTATGTCATGTATGTGTGGGGTGTTCCCATTAGCTTGATGTTGGTGCTCCCTCAAAAGCATCAGCTGTTGCAGCAACCAACATGTGTCTGTGTGCCCTTTTTATTGGTCCATTGGTGGGTGTGGCTGTGTTTGAAGTTTGGGTGGGTGTGTTATAAGGAGTAGTTGTGTTTTGGGCCTCTGTTTGGGATTTTGGCAGTTGCAGGTCAGTGAATGTGTTGTTTTTGTGCTTGTTGGACATGTTTTGTGGCTTTGTGCGATTCGAATGGTGTATTCTTGTGTTGTTTTGCTTTGTCCTGGTTGTGTACGTGCGTTTTTAGCGTGTGTACGGTGTGTACTTCGGGAATTTTGTTGTACAATGCTGTCCTTGTGTCTGGCTTGGTACGACTCGTACATGCGCGATGTTGTGTGAAGGTGCTGGTGTTGGGGCCTGGGGTGCGCTCCGTACTTAGAATGTTGGGGTGGGGGTACGCTCCATACGTACGCGGGTGTGGGTACGTGTCGTACATACACGGTTGGGGTGGGGGTATGGTCTGTACATACACGGTTAGGGTGGGGGTACGCTCCATACGTACGCGGGTGAGGGTACGTGTCGTACATACACGGTTGGGGGGGTATGGTCCGTACATACACGGTTGGGGTGGGGGTACGCTCCATACGTACGCGGGTGAGGGTACGGGTCGAACATACATGGTTGGGGTGGGGGTACGGTCCGTACATACACGGTTGGGGTACACTCCATACGTACGCGGGTGAGGGTACGGGTCGTACATAAACGGTTGGGGTGGGGGTACGGTCCGTACATACACGGTTGGGGTGGGGGTACGCTCCATACGTACGCGGGTGAGGGTACGGGTCATACATACACGGTTGGGGTGGGGGTACGGGTTGTACATACACTGTTGGGGTGGGGGTACGCTCCATACATTCACGGGTGTACATACACGGGTGGGGATTCGACTCGTACACAGGAGGGCTGGGGGGAGTGTTGGGCGCGTATGCGGGCACATGTCTCCATGGTTGCTATGGGAGTTCGGTGCGGACGGTGTTTTTTCCATACAGTTGTAACATCGGACGCACGGGATGGATCGTACTAGCGCGGTCGGACTTCACTTTTCACATTTGTACGGTAAATCGTCTGGGGACGTGTCGGACACATTTTCCGACCTGAGGACGTGTGGGGAATTATTCCCAATGCGATTCGTATGGACTTTTTCCCATGCGAATCGTAGTTGGCAGTTTGTACGGCACTTGTACGATTCGTACGGTAAAAAGACCGGATACGAGTCGTACGGGGAATTTTTTTACAGGATCGTAATCGGCACCTCTGTGTGTATTTTTGCCTGCCTATATTTGCATGTATTAGCTTTTTAAAGCAGGACCTACTGGTTTGCCACTGCTTTTGATTGGTGTAGACCATTAGGGCCTTATTACAATGTCGGCCGGAAATGTCCGACCGGCATGGTAGGTTTACACTCCGAGTGTAAACCGGTCAGAAAAACCAACTCGGTTCCAACGGGCTCAAGGAGGCCGTTGGCCAGTCGCAATGGGCTCAAAATCCCATTAGAATGGCGTTTCCGCCTTAGGGATTATGATGTCAGTTTCCGACAGCCTTTCCATGTTGGCCTTTCCGACATGGAAAGACTGTCGGAAAGCAACTTTGGGGGCCCTCCAGTTGTGGCCCGGGGGGGGGTCACCTATGCTGCCCCCCTAGAAATCCCTGCACCGTCTGGCAGGCACCATGAGGTGCATGCCACACAGTGCAGGGATTTTCACAAACTCCCATGGAAACTTGTGCTGTGGGCGGTTTACGACCGCCGTACTAGCTCCTGTAGAGAAATGTGAGTTTGCGACCGTACCATGTGCCGTCGCCTCGTAATAAGGTGTGCAGACCTGCCGACATGGTGGGGCGGTTAACACACCAAAACGGTGTAGATCGGCGACAACGCCGACCAACGTTTATTAAGGCCCTTAGTAGAAACTGTAACCCCATATTCTAGCGCAAAATGCATCCTAGCATCAGTTTTCAATGCAAGAGTGCATTTTGTGCTACAGAAATGCAGAATCCAATAATAATAATTTCAAGTCCCACGCATGGCAAGTCTAATGCTTTTGGCTATGCAAGTTCCTCTAAGCACCATCTCCATCAAATCTTCAAGTATCAATAAACCAATTTGTTCTGTATCATTACACTGAAGAAACTCTTTTACCTAATTTCTATTTGGGCTATTTCCAAACCACATTTAGTAGTACATTTTGTATTACTACAAAATGCTATTTAAAATATACAATTATAGTTTCCACCTCTGCCTCTCTTGTACTTATATGTGTGGAGAACTCCGCCCTGACCACGCAGGTATACATTTTAGTAATAAATGTGGGAGGCACACAGGCAAGTGAATGGAAAATGGGGAATACTTACCACTAAATGAGAGGGAATTAGGAAGTAGTAAGGCAGGGTTACTCATAGTACGGCCCGCGGGCCGCCAGCGGCCCGGCAAGCCTACCTCGGCGGCCCGCGGACCTTGCAGACATCCTGCATGTGTTTAAAAAAAAAAAAAAATAATGTTAGCTCACACTGTCAGAGTGTCCGGTGCAGCAGCCCGGACTCTGAGACTCTGCTCTGTGGGGGCCGGGGGATTCCAGTGATTGTCAAAGTGGAGCTGCAGGGGCCTAAGAGGTGAAATACAACAAAGCTTTAACATGTAAATGGTCTTTTAACGACCTGTGAAGTACTCGGGTGGGGCTGTGTGTGAGCGCTGGGAAGCTGCCTCAGTGTGGCTGTGTGTGTGCGCGCTGGGAAGCTGTCTCAGCCCCGGCTGAGGGCTGACACACACACAGGGTGAGATGACAGAGGGTGAGGGAGCGAGAAGAAGACAGAGGGAGAGGGAGGGAGGCAGAGGAAGGGAGACAGAGAGAAGCAGAGAGGGAGAGAGCGAGGGAGACGGAGGCAGAGGGATAGAGACAGAGGGAGAGGGAGAGAGACAGAGGGAGAGGGAGAGAGACAGAGGGAGAGAGACAGGGAGAGATAGAGGGAGGGAGACAGAGGGAGGGAGACGGAGGGAAGGAGAGGGAGGGAGAGGGAGATGGAGGGAGACAGAGGGAGGGAGGGAAACAGAGGGAGGGAGGGAGACGGAGGGAGACAGAGGGAGGGAGACAGAGGGAGGGAGGGAGGGAGACGGAGGGTGACAGAGGGAGGGAGACAGAGGGAGGGAGAGGGAGACAGAGGGAGAGAGGGAGAGGGAGGGAGAGAGACAGGGAGAGATAGAGGGAGGGAGACAGAGAGAGAGAGACGGAGGGAGGGAGATGGAGGGAGGGAGATGGAGGGAGAGGGAGGGAGACAGAGGGAGAGAGGGAAACGGAGGGAGGGAGGGAGGGAGACAGAGGGAGGGAGGGAGAGAGACAGAGGGAGGGAGGGAGACGGAGGGTGACAGAGGGAGGGAGGGAGGGAGACAGAGGGAGGGAGAGGGAGACAGAGGGAGAGACGGAGGGAGGGAGACGGAGGGAGGGAGATGGAGGGAGACAGAGGGAGGGAGGGAGACATAGGGAGGGAGACGTAGGGAGGGAGACGTAGGGAGGGAGATGGAGGAAGACAGAGAGAGGGAGGGAGAGGGAGGGAGACAGAGGGAGGGAGGGAGGGAGGGAGAGAGAGGGAGAGGGAGACGGAGGGAGACAGGGAGGGAGGGAGACGGAGGGAGACAGGGAGACGGAGGGAGAGAGACTGAGGGAGAGGGAGGGAGAGGGAGGGAGGGAGGGAGAGGGAGGGAGGGAGGGAGACATAGGGAGGGAGACGTAGGGAGGGAGACGTAGGGAGGGAGATGGAGGAAGACAGAGAGAGGGAGGGAGAGGGAGGGAGACAGAGGGAGGGAGGGAGGGAGGGAGAGAGAGGGAGAGGGAGACGGAGGGAGACAGGGAGGGAGGGAGACGGAGGGAGACAGGGAGACGGAGGGAGGGAGACTGAGGGAGAGGGAGGGAGAGGGAGGGAGACGGAGGGAGGAGGCCGACAGAGGGAGGCCGACAGAGGGAGGGCGACAGAGGGAGGGCGACAGAGGGAGGGCGACAGAGGGTGAGGAGGGAGACAGAGGGGGAGGAGGGAGACAGAGGGGGAGGAGGGAGACAGAGGGGGAGGGAGGACAACGGAGGGAGGGCGATGGAGGGAGGGCGATGGAGGGAGGGAGACAGGGAGAGAGACAGGGGGAGAGAGACAGGGGGAGAGAGACAGGGGGAGAGAGACAGGGGGAGAGAGACAGGGAGGGAGAGAGACAGGGAGGGAGAGAGACAGGGAGGGAGAGGGAAAGGGGGAGGGAGTGCTAGAGAGGGAGGGAAAGGGGGAGGGAGGGGGAGAGGGAGAGAGAGAGAGATCTGTGTATGCTGGGTCTGGTGGCTCAGTGGACGAAGGCGTCTGCTGCAGGGACCTGTGCTCAACCTCATGGTCAATTTTTTTTTTTGCTTTAACCCCGCCCCTCCCCCTCTGACCCCGCCCCCACCGGTGCGGCCCTCGGCCACAAACCACACTGTAAATTTGGCCCCCGAGAGAAAGTTTGTGAGTACCCATGTAGTAAGGCAAGGTTAGAGATGGGTTTTAGGAGGGACATCAAGGAGGGACGTCAACCCACCCACAAATGAGTAAGTCTATACCTAGTCGTAAGCTGCACTTATATAGTTAATACAGCAAAACAGGACCCAAAACAATAGTAAACTACTCCAGCTCAGAGATGTAGTAGGTCTAGCACCACACATGGCCCATCACTGGTATTCCAAACACCCACTCTCATAGGAAATAATGTTAAATTAAATAAAATGTAATTATCTAAAGATAGTTAAAATATTAATTAAATATAATTTAATATAAAATATATAAAAGTAGCATATATTTTTAAATTGCAGTATTTTAATATTCTTTTTCTATTTTAAAATTAATTTAACACAGAATTTTATTAAATGTACTTAATTTTTAAATAGAAAATATACATCACTTAATTATTAATGCATAATAAATGACTGTGATTTGTTTCTTTAGGCTTGAATTTTTCTTTTATTGAAAATTGAGAATGTGTATTTTTTGATTTATTATTTGTTAAATAATTAAATTTTTATTTACAAATCTATTCAATAGTGCTGTAGTATTTTACAGTCATTGTACATTTAAAATAATTAAATACAAACATTTATATTGATATTTATGCAAAATTTAGAACAAAAATAAAAACATTTTATTTACCCTATACTTTACCATAGGAGGACTGCACAGATGAGTTGTACTACTCATTTTGGTAAAGTATGGTGAAAAGTATATAAATTCATGACAGCTGTACAAATGATTTTCAAAAAAGTTTATGTTAAATATTATTGAAAACTATTTTTAGAAATGTGTTTCAATTGTAGATCTAAATAGAAAAAAATTATGGTAACACTACAACTAAAAGGCTGATGCATGTTTGGACCCGAGAAAATGTGTGTTTCAACAGCTTAGCTATTGTTCCTTACAACCAAATGCATGACAGGTATATTACAGGGATTACAACCCTTGCAGCACACCTCGTAATGAATTGAATGATTGTTCTACACTCCACCACCCATTTCCAGATGAAATTAA
Organism: Triturus cristatus; assembly: GCF_964204655.1. Lineage (NCBI taxonomy): Eukaryota > Metazoa > Chordata > Amphibia > Caudata > Salamandridae > Triturus > Triturus cristatus. The sequence goes on from NC_140586.1 coordinate 749,869,187, forward strand.
TTACAACAACAACTAATTGCTGCAGGCTGACTGCATAAAAAAGGAACAAACACACCAAACCTCTTATCCTGCCTTTAATATGTCGGTGAACGTCTTGGTAAGTTAACCCCATCTTTTGAGGAGGAGAGAGAGGATTACAGGCAAAGGGTCAACATCTATGGTATGTCCAGGGAAGCTGTAATTGCTAGATACTTCTTTCCACTTGATGTGATCCTGGACATGGTTTCTGACTGGGAGCAGCAGCTGGATTCACCTACAGCTCGCTCCCAGACTATTCCGGCCTATGTCAAAATACAGACTTTACTCCATGTCATGATTACTGGAACTTTCCAGAGTGTCTCCTCTGACAAAAGTGACATTTCTCATGCAGGCTAGTCCCAATGCTTGCAGTACTCAGTTGCATCAACAAAAAAGTTCACCAGTTTATTACCATGTCACACTCACTGGAGGGAAGGTAAAGGATGGCATGGGAATTCCATGCCTTTACCCACTTCCCTCGTGTGGTAGGTGCCATGAACTATACTCCTCAACCACTTGTGCCACACAGCAAACCCTTTCCCCAACAAACACTGCTGGCATTTCATCAATGTGCAGGCTGTCTGCGATGCCAGGTCTGCTTCACTGATGTATACGCTGCCTTCCCTGGAACCATATACTGTAGTTTCATTTTCTGACAGTCACCTCTTACCATCATTTGATTGCTGGGGATTTGCGTGACATGCGGCTTCTTGGTAAGTAACAGCATCTCACACTTGGCCTACATTGGTATCAGGGGGTGTCATATCAAACATAATCATTCATCACTTACATATTTCCCACATATTACCTGGGCAAACACAGCATGTTTGTAGGCATGATATACTATAACTACAAAAGATACCCCTTTCTTTAAAAAAGTCACTTTTCTTTTTTGCAAATGATGCAGAGTATGCCATGTCTTCCCAGCTCCTCACACTCCACAGTCATCCAATCACAATATCCCAGCAGAGGTACAATAGGGCACACATACATACAGGAGCCATTAATGAAGGAACTTTTGGAGTCCTCAAGTCGCAAATCAGATGTGTTGACTGTACTGGGGGGTGCTGGTGTACTCCCCAGAAGTTGTGTGCAAGATAGTTGTGACCTGTTGTGCGTTGCACAAGAGTGCATATGACATGGCTTACATATTGATGTTGATCTTGACCTACGGCCAAATTCGGGGACCCAAGGGGGGCCCAGAACATAGGTCAGTGTATGCAGGTGCACGATTGGCTGAGCAACTCTTTTTTCTCTTGAGCTTCTAGTTTGATTTCTTCATTTATGTGGCTGGACAGTCTGTTGTCAAAAAGAGGAGCATTTTGAGGAAACTCTGTTGATTGCTTTGCATAATGTTTCTAACTAACTTACAGTGCTCATGTGAAAAACAAGGTCTTTATATTTTCCCAAATATTGTATGACTTATCCAGATCAGCATTTAAACACAATCTCATTTACAACATGATTTTATTAGTGTTTAACCTTTCTTCTTTTGAACTACATGCATGGAGTCTCACTCCTGCATACAGAGACCCCGCCTCGTATGCAGACGTTCTTCTTTGCTGGCGTTGTTGAGACTCAGCACTTGGAGCAGAGATCGCTACCTACCACAAATAAACAGGAAAGGAAGAGGAAGCTAGGAAGAGAAAGCCGGCCATTTTGTTTTCACTATGTGAGGCATCTTCTCCTCCAAGAATTATCCTCCTCCATTGTGCTGATCCTTGCCACATTCTTGCCCTTAACATGGCTGAGGGACTTGGAGAGAAAGCCACCCTTTTTGAAATCTGAAATAAATATAATCACAGAGGGTATGAAAGCACCCTCAGCTTTATGGGGGCCCAGAAACACAGCTGGAAAATGCAGCACTGGTCCAAATCTGGAGGGAGAGTGCTATGCCCCGCAGAGCAGGGGGTTCCACATCCGATGGGGGGAAACTGTACCATATGCACTGAGAGGAGCTTCGTCACTGGGCCCTTATCAAGGCGCAGGACATTATCGGCTGGTCCTCCAAGCCAAATACACAGCAACATGTCTGCCGGGACCCATGGTCAAAATCCTCCAGTGATTCCTACAAAGCGGAGGCTGTTTGGAAGTTGTTACTTCTTAACCTTTTATCAGCATCCTCCACCCTCCGCTCCAGCTGACCCACCGGAGAGGTGTGGCTCACTGGTTAGAGGCGGCAGACCCGTAAGCAGAGAATCGGCCAGGGACCAGGGTTCAATTCCCGACGCGGCAGGGTCGTGGACCAGGGTCAAAACGGACTCGATAATTCTCGCCTCGGTACCTACTCTAACCAGGAACACACTCGGCAACTCTGGGCATTAAGCTTGCCTCATCTCTACAACGGCCCCCCACAGACGCCGGGGATGCCTGGTTTCACCTTGGAGATACCCAGAAAGGGACCATCTCACAGGGATAACCAGGACGGGTTTACAGCGCTGGGACGCCCCGTTGCTGGGGCAGCTGTGCGCTTTACAAGTCTACAACATTTACATTTACATTTACATTTACACCCCCTCGGTCTGCTCACTTGCGTGGATAATGTGCACAAAATTTCCTCTGCAGAAGAAATTTGAGTCTCTGTGTTAGTGACCCTGCCTGCTATTTTCCAAAGATCATGATGCAGGAGCCCCATTTCAGCCTGACATCGCCAATTTGTGTCTACAGTGCTTTTCATGTGTCTCAATAGCTTGTAGTATTTGTGCAGAGCGAATTTGGTTCAGAGAGGCTTCCGTCTGGTGCGGCTCAGCTGGTTGGAGACCAGATGTAGTCATGGTACATTTGTCTGTTTTTGTCTGCTATTGCTGAGCCCCAACAGCTTGCATTCTCCCCATAGTCACAACAGGGGAGTTTGAGAATCTCCAGCTCAGATAGGGCAGTGTTTGTATGGAGTACAGGCACAGGGGTGGTGAGCACGCCGGAGCCTCAGGCATCCAGTCACCACGCGGAGCCTTCAGTATTACCGGAGGAGGATGGGGGGCACCTGTTAGAGCTGATATCCCAGGTTTTGCAGGTCCTGTATCCGAGTGTCAACAAAGTGGGGGAGGAGCATGTAGTCTATGCAGCTTTTGTCAATCCCAGGAGCTCCACACCCCAATGGGGGGTATCAACAGGATGGCAGAGGATCCGCACAGTACTCACAGTCCTCTGGGGTTCAGGGCTGCAGCCCCAGCTGCCCTGCTTCACCTGCAGCTGATATGCTACCTCATTGGCCACAAGCTGCTTTTGTCACCTCTTGTGGACCTTTCTGGCATGGGAGTCCAGCTGTGGTGATGGGCCTGACGTACGTACAGCCCAGGGAGTGTCCACCTGAGCACCTTCAATGTCTTCCCTATATGATGAGGAGTTAGCGACTGGCTCAGATCTTTGCTATAGGCTGCCCTGGAATCAGGTTGTTCAGGTGTCACTGTCATGCAGAGTCCTCCATGGCCTGCCTGTCCAGTCAGGCGACTTCAGGAAGGTGGACGTCGTCAGCTGGACACTTGGGTGTCACAGGGGCCACCTATGCCTAGCAAGTTGACTGGCTCAATCTTCGAGTACAATCTTCATGATCATAAACCAACAAAATCTATCATGACCCCTCCATAACCACCTGGATTGATGACGGGGGGGTAATGTGTAATTTTGTCCGCGTATATATTCTGTGTAAATATCTGTTGCCTTTCAGAGCATATGATGATCCAGAGTCTGCAAGAACCATTTTCCCATCAATTTCAATGCAATAATCAGGCATTAATGTTATGTTATGTTAATATGACTCATATATCACATGAATCGCCCCCAAAGGGGTATCTTGCTGCTAGGGAAAGGTACAGTCAAAACACAGAACAACGTCCCTAAAACAACTGTGTCTTAAACGATTTCCTAAAACTGACAAAATCAGAACAAGTTCTACATGTAGAGGCCGATTGTTCCAGGGAACCGGTGCCAAATAGGAGGCATAGGCATTATCAAGGGACCATCATCAACCCTACTCTCTGCCTTTTGCAACACCAACTTCTGAACCCTGCATGAAATTACCATGTTTGCCAAAATTTTTACAAATGGGGGTACGTACAAAACAACTAGAATTGCTGGAGAAGTGACCCATATCACTGTCTGTGTAATATTTCAATGTGGACTCTTTGGAAGTATTGTTTTTTGATTGACCACTACCCAACTTTTGTATAATAATTTGATGGAACCTCCAGATCATTCTTATGCATAATCACCTCATTGAGTGCTTCATCATTCACCACAATCACTCCTCTCATCTCCCTCTACCCCATAGTGTGTTCCATTCCTTTCTCAATGGTAGTCGCCTCCCTTAAGGAGAGTGGAGGTCCTTGTAGCTGCACAGCAGTCCTTCTTCCTGGCAGAGTATCCACAGATCCAGATGTGTACTGAAGTGTTTGTGTCTGAGGTCCATCTTTTATACACTGCTGTGCCTTTGAAGTGAGAAGAAGCTTATAGAGGCGTGCCTTTGAAGTGCACAGACTCTGGTCCTCGGGATTTGGCTGCTGGAGCCTGGCATCTTCTGGGTGTTTGTTTTTTGTTAGATTGGTCAAGTTGTGCCTGGGGGACATAGATATCACCATAGATAAGCACTGGGATAATTAGAGCAATTCAGATTAGTAGTGAGCAAATGGCATATTTCTGTTTAGGGGCTACTAGCAGGCAGATTAACAGAGAGGTGCATATTCACAAATACATTTTGAAGTAAATAAAATACCTGCTCTATAGCACCCTTTTACATACTCTTACACGCCTTTCTGATGGGGTCACAAACCATCTAAATTGGGAATAAAATGAAATACTCAGGGAAAATTCGTAAGCAATTAGTACAAATAGAAATGACAATAACCTCTACATTAAAAAACAGAGAGCTGGGCGTTTTTGGACTGATTCACAAAGAAATATAAGGGTATATGAAAGAGTAACCCTTTGTTACTACTTCCTGTACTCATAAATACTTTTGCGAATCAGCCCAAGCTCTTTCTCTTGACCGTTTTTTCATTTTCAGATTGCACTGTTTATATAGAAACTTTTACTACAGTTTTAAAAGTTTGCAGTTAACACATATTTCTTTGTGACTATTTGCTTCAGCTGGTTTATGCCTCTATTTGCTACGGACCTTTTATTTTTTATAAAAGAACTTCACCACTCTTCCATTCTTGACACCTCATGTGAATCTTATCTTCTTAATAACACAGCCGGGATCCGTCTGGTGGGCCACTGGCGGCGACAACAATGCCTTCGATGTATTTTAATAACTTTTCCATTCTTGCTAGTACAGAATGTCTACCTTCCACTGACATGCCTCCCTTTGGCGCGCAGTAAACATTGTAATGGGACCCATGTATCTTCCCCCAGTCAAGAACATCACAAAAAGGGAATATTCCAGAAAGGCGAGAGATAGGAGAGTAGAGTTGGATGCTGTGTGTCATTTAATCTTCTAGATGTCAGCTCTGACCCTAGCTGAAGGATTGAAAAGATGTACAGCAGTAAAAATGCATTTGCTTGGCCATGTTTTGCACAGTCAGCTCCCAGAATCAGATTTCAGGGCTTGGAATTAATTACTCTTCAATCTCGTGAGGCTTTAGCTTGTCTTCTTGTAAAGAACTAAAAAAAGAGATTGACTACCACTGAAAGGAGTAAGGCACTAGTATATATATATATTGCTTTGTTATTGACCTGATTGCTACAAACTGGTTCCCCAAAACATGCTTTATTTCCCGGCTACTAAGAAAAAGGCGAAATTTGCATTATATTGTCCTAGGCTGCGGCGCAGAGTTATTTATATGGAGTTCTGAGCAGCTGAAATTAAAAGTTAAAACCATGTCGCTGCACGTGCCCTGGAGCTTTATCTGAAGCAATTTCCCGACTCCAAAGTAGACCTACTGAAACTCATGTTAAGACTTTAGTCGCTCTGTGTTCAGAGTTGGTAGCTAAAAGGAAGACGCAACTCCAGCAATCTGCAGGCAAGTGCTGGGTTTATTATTCAAGAGGACTGGTCCACAAGTACCCACCAGGACATTAGGACCCTGACGACACCCGCCTTCCACATTCTACCCAACCGGCTGGAGCTCAACACACCTTCCCCCTCAAAAAAACAAAACTACAAGACAATGAACTAAGATAAAACAAGTTTCGTCAGTCAGGTGCGCGTTTGATTAGGGAAGCGCGAGTGTGGGGGGAGAGCAGAAAATCGAAGTCCCACCCTCCCAACCCAAAAAAAAAAAAAGAAAAAAAAAAAACTACTATTAGACAGGTAACTCTTGGGCAATGTTCATTGGTAGAGGCAAGGTTTGGGGTGGGTGAGGCAGGAGCGGTCTTACCCGGCATCCCAGGAAGACGGGTAGGAAAAAGGGGAAGAAAAGAATGACAAGGTAAAGGTAACACAGAGAAGTTTGAAGGTTGGTTTAAAGTTTTGAAATTGGGAAATGTGATTTTAGAAATGGTTTTGGCTCAGTATTCTAAATTGTAAAGAAAAATAAATAAAATTGCCGATTTATTTGAGAGTTTACCTGTTCTAAATAAAGTGGCCTTTCTACTATACAAAGATGTGTGAGGGTCAGTTTATTTTGGGCGATGAATCTGCATGCAGAGACATGAAATACTAAAAAGAATTACATGGACAACAACAGGTAAGCAGGAGAAATGGAACGTTATTGTATCTAACTATCCTTGGTCATCCCAACCCAACAAATTCGTACCCTCTTTTGCTACAGAAAAATACACTCTGCGTCTTCTTGCCATCGAATTCAAAATCCCTTCGAATTACCCCACAATCTCAATTTTCTTTCCCCAATAAGCATACATTTTTATACTAGAATCTTTAAATTCCTGTGGTTTGAATTTATTGGAAATGTCACGGCCAGTCGGAGTGAAAGGTGGTCCCGAATCAGCCATTAAGTGTGCATTTAAGCCATTAATCAGAATATTGCAAAATTGGGGCCTTTTCCTAAGGGGTTTGACAGATGCTACATACGTACTGTCACCCAGTTGAATTTATTGGAAATGTCACGGCCAGTCGGAGTGAAAGGTGGTCCCGAATCAGCCATTAAGTGTGCATTTAAGCCATTAATCAGAATATTGCAAAATTGGGGCCTTTTCCTAAGGGGTTTGACAGATGCTACATACGTACTGTCACCCACACAATGTGGCTCGCAACTGAGATCCACAACTTTTGTAATTGTCAACACAATGGCATTGTCATCATTATTTTCTACACATTCCCCCACTTAAGGGGGATCACAGATTTGCACGCACTAGGATCATCCTTGCAAAATAACCACTGAAAGCATATCATAAGTAACCCAGGACAGTTCTTAGCAGACACCACATGAGTGTGGCTACCACATCTAAAATATATATTAAGATCACTGTTCGTGTCCTTTTTGCCATCCCATTGTTGTTCCATCTTGACCTATTTTTTTTATGTCTTCATGTTTATCAGTAACCCAAAGTGTAATCACTTCCTTACTCCAGGATCAACTGGAGCTGATTACACTTTGAAATAGGCATCTGAATTCTCAATCTCTCTAGTAATGGTTATAACATCCTCCAGATTCGGACCCACCTTAGACAACAACCTTTCTTAAATCTTCTTGTTACATGTCTTTTCAATGAACTGATCACAAAATATTTCCTTTTTAAATCCCTAATGGTTACACTTGGGTGCCAAATTCCTTAAGGCAGAACCAAAATCGTCAATTGATTCTCCCTGTTGTCAGCCTCATTGTAAAACTGTATCTCTTTCTAGAAACACATTTCTGGCAGGGGAGAACCTCTCGTCAAGAATTTTAATGACTAAGGCACACTCGTCCTCTATTTCTACCCATGTCATTTTTTCAGATGTTCCCTCCTGATCCAGCTGTGTCTTTACCACCAGTATGGGCAACATTTTAAGACTGATCTCCCCACTGGATCGAGATTATGTATTAATAAAGCTTCCTTCTTTTTGTTGGTCAAAGTATCCCCATCAATAGCATGCAAATATGCCTCAAATGTCTCTTACCACTGAGGCAAGTTTTAGGGAGGTGTAGCAGGTGTTGATAAAAAAGAAGGAGAAGTACTGATGCCATCCAGGGTGCCTATCCTGAACAATATTATAATGCAGTAGCCGCCTGGATGAGCTGTTTTAAACTCAACTCTGACAAAACCGAAGTACTCATCCTGGGCATCACCCTCTCTGTCGGGGACAACTCCTGGAGCCCGGCAGCACTTGGAACCCCCCCATACCAACCGACCACGCATTATCCCTCGGCTCCATCTTCGACTCCTCATTCTCAATGAACTGCGAAATCAACGCAGTCTCATCCTCCTGCTTCCTCACACGCTGCTTGCTTCAGAAGATCTTCAAGTGGATCTCCACTGAATCCAGGAGAACGGTCACCCAGGCACTTGTCAGCAGCAAGCTCAAATACGGCAACACACTCTATGCCAGCACCACCCAAAAACTCCAAAAGAAACTGCAGCGCATCCGGAACACCTCCGCCAGGTTTATCCTGGACATCCCCCACTACAGCCACATCCCTGGTCACCTGAGAGAACTTCACTGGCTCCCGATCAACAAAAGAATCACCTTCAAGCACACATACAAAGCCCTCCACAACACAGGACCTGCATACCTCAACCACCTCCTCTTCTTCCACACACCCACCAGACATCACCACTCCGCCCAAATGGCACTGGCCACTGTCCCACAGATCCGCAACGTCTTTTTATTTATTTATTTATTTTATTTATTTGAAAAGTTTTATATAGCACTGGCTAGACCCAGAGGTATCAGAGCGCTTTACATGAGGTAGGACATTGTTACAGAACATTGTTACATAGTTACATCAGTTTCTGGAGCATCGCATAACATAGAAAGGGAAACAGTGTAACATATTTACATGAGTTACTAAAGCATAGCATAACATGGAAGAAACCAGCAAGGGGAAAAGTACTTCAGGGAACACAGAATGGTCAGGCTGGAAGAGGGGAGGCAGACAATGAATCACGGAGGGCGGAGGCGGGGGAAGGAAAAAAACGCAACGGGGAGCCAAGGAGAACAGTGCCCAATGTCTGGCTGGGTAGGTGACAGTTGTGGGGTGAACCCGAGCCAAACTCCTCCATAGCTGTCTAGGCAGCTCCACCAGACATTGGCCATATTGCTCGGTCTCCACGTTCAGGATAATAATCACGGTTCTTCTGAAAATTTAGAATTTAAATGCGGGAGTTGGAGAGATGAGAACCGCAGTCAAATCTAAACCCCAGGTGTATATAAGGGTTCAAGAAGGGGGTAGCTTCCAGGGAAATTAAAGCCAAAACGGCAATTCCTAGCTGTGGAGATTCCCGGCCGGTGCTGAAATCTGTCGACCATCTTGAAGAATTCCTGTATGAGATAGATTGCGGACAAGCTAGTACCCGACTGAACAATTTAGGCAGATTGATTCTCCAGCTTGGTGCCATAAGGAAGGGTTTAAATGAGGCTCCGCGTCACAGCAACCAGAGACGGCTATATTGCTGATAGATTTGTCGATAGCTACATCATGGGCGCCATCTTATGGCCAGGCCCCACTCTGGGGAAGATCGTCGTGCTGGTGGAAACAAATTTGTGCAAAAAAGCACTCCTTACATTAAGCGGACACAGTCTTACTTAAAATGTTGGTAAATGTTGCTGATCTGTACAGCACAGCTCCACACGGAAAGATAGAGCACTTCACGTATACTTCAGCCGCCATCTTAGGGTCAGGCAACTTTAATTGACGAATGCCGCAAGGTTAGGAGACACTGGTCATGGCAACAAAAGTAATTATGCCTTATCGTAAAATAAACTCGGTAAAAACCTAACGAAGCGGGCGCTCAGGAAGGCAATGCAGTAGTTATTCAGTACCTTCTGTGCTGGTTTTATTGATGTCTCTCGTAATCCGCCATTTTGAATCGCTGCATTACTTCATCCGACGAGGATGCAGCGGTGATTTTGCTTTAATCAGTGCCTAACATCAAGCCACAATACCACCATTGTGGCACCATTCCAACTTCAAGAACAGGTCTAAAATCTGGTATCCTCCGGTAGAAATTTGCAGCTGTGAGCCGGTGCAGCTGTGGGTCGGTGCAATTTCGGGTAGGTGTAGCTGTGGTTTGATGCAGCTATAGGACGTTTCAACACTGGTCGATACAATTGTTGGAAATTGAACTATGGGTCAGTGCAGCTGCGGTTAGTTTCAGCCTTGGGTCAATGTAGCGGGGGGATGAAGCAGTGGGCAGTTATCGTTGGTTAATGCATCTGGCCGTCGCTGTAGATTGTGAGTCAATGCAGATATGCTCTCTTACCAGATGCCAGCAATCATCTCCCCGGAACAGCCAGGGAGTTGCCCTCCTACCTTGTCACGAAGACCTGGAACTCCCTTCCTCTGCATCTCAGGCACTCACCGATACTGCCTCAATTTAGGAAGGACCTCAAGACCTGGCTCTTCGACTGAACTGCAGAACCCCCCTTCACCTACCCCCCCCCAGCACCTTGAGATTCTAATGGGTGATTAGCTGCTCTTTACAAATACCCTTATTGATTGATTGCCAGGTACAATTCACAAAACAGAATTACGGGCTGTGGCAGTGTAACCCACATTAAAATAGCCACTACTGAACAAAAATAAGTGAACCCAATCCAAGATGGCTGACGTTAGATGCTGTGTCACCCACACGCATACACTGGACATGTCCAGATGCTTCTGAAGTTGTGCCAAAATAAGGATGACCGATGCGACATGCATGCACACACATCACCAGTCATCACACAAAGTTGGAGAAGGGCATACATTAGAAACTTACAAATGAGATGAGTAAAAATGACAGTCCTGTCTCTGAACCAATCTTCAACCAAAAGCAGCACAGAAAGATACCGAGGGCTGTTAATAGAACAACAGGAGCAAGAACAGATCCCAAAATTGCATCAAAGGGCGCCCAGCAGAAGACACAGATGGAAGGGGGAAACTGGTGGTTTATACAGGTCACACAGGTCTGGGACTCCCTCATTGCCACCAAAAGGAAGGCACAACTTGGGGAATCTGCAGATAAGTGCTGTGTTTTGTCTTCAAGAGGGCAGGTCCACAAATACTCACCAGCAGATTGCCCATCAACTGCCGTTACAACCTTGGGGACACCAACCTTCAAAATTATACCAACCTGGCTGGTTTCCAATATTAGCTTGCCTGCGCTGGCACATGTGCTAATAATCACAGTTCTGGCCTAAAGGCATTCTCGTGTAAGAGAGCATTGTCATCTGAAAGATTTTGGGGACCTCTGGCAAGAAATATACTGGGGCCGCATGTTCGGAACAACTTTGAATTTTATGAACCGTTTTCTGCAATTTAAGCTCCATGATGACAAAAAAAAGTGATAATATTTTAAAGCCTGAGATAGAGAAATAGACAGAAGTAAGCTAGAGAAAACGTTCACTTTCAAAGCGGCCCCTTGGAAGGTGAGGACCTAAGCAATTACCCACTTTGCCCATACCTTGCAACGTCTGTGCAAGAGATTGTGGTGCATCACAAGAGAGCTAGTCTGTTCATGAAATTCTGATTCAGGATACAGTCAAAGAACATACTGAGAATAGAAGAAGACAAGCGTATGCAAATTAACAGAAATAGTTGAGATGGCAGCAGAAGACTTGTCATCATTAATCTTTAATGGTAGACTCCTGCACCATAATCGTACCTCGGGGTGTAGCTATAATCAAGGGAGCAAGCATGAGGGCACCAGGGCCCAGGGTGTGAGGGATAAACTGCAATCCAACCATGTGGGTCTTTAGCTACTCAACTTGCTGAGGGTAATGTTGGGTAAGTACTTCAAGGTTCCATGTAACTGTGACCGACGAAGGGATATGAACTTCACTCTCTGCGTAAACTCATTGTCAAAATATATTATATTTCTGAGTCACACATCCACTTAACTCGATTAGTGACATATAATTCATTGTCTGAATTACGGCAAACATTTGTATTCAATGTTTTGATTGACTGTGCTAATTCTCTACATGAATACACACTTTTTTCCTTTAGCACAGCAAACACTAAGGGCCGAATTGCCAGTCTGTCGGTCCTCTAACCGGTGGTGCACATTACGGCTTTGCCGGTCGTGCCGTCCTGAGACTGAAAACTCTGCCAGGGAACCTCTGTTACCTGGCGGTTGTGCAGCAATCAAGAGTCATCAATATGCTTGATGGGACTGCTGTGGTCTATATTACAACTTTCTTCACTGCCACTGGTTTCATTGAGGTCTTTCCTCCATGAAAACAGTAGCAGTGAGGAAAGAAAGGAGGCCATACAGGGCCCCTTTTTGCCTTACTCCATGTGGATGAACCCACCTTTGTACATGCACTCCCAGTTCCAGCATGGCATGGACTTCACTGTCCATGCAGTGCTAGAACTACCTTTAACGTTCCCATTACGGTGCCTATTTTATAAGCACCGCCGTGGGAACGGCAAAGGAAACACCCCCCATTGACTAAAAAAGTAAGTATACGGATGGCTGTTCTCACACAGGTTTGGCGGCAGGGCGGTCCCGCAGCTGCACCATCAAACTCGTAATCGGGCCCTATGTCTATATTAGCAAAAGTGGATGCCTATGTGTCCATATTATATCTGTTACCTTCATATGTTATGTTGAAAAATGCACATATGAAGTGCAGGGTATCTAAATCACTTGAAAGGAATGATATAAAAGTGAGAATGGTTCATATAAACAACATTCTATATGATTTTATGTATTCAAGTTTTTAATATTTACTTTAAAAATTTACATATCTGTGTGCCTGTATTAGTAAATCACACTTGCAGAAATGGACTTGGAATAGGAGTCATATTACTTCATACATTGCTCACGCTTTGGTGAAACATGTTCCAAAAGTTGCTGACCTTTCTGTAAAGCACGCTCATTGTAATACATATTTGTCAAAAAAGTTTAATTGATAGACTATCGAGGCCACTAACATCGACCTACAAAATTATCGACACAAAAATACCGACATTCTATACTTATAATGAAAATGGTAAAAATATTTAAACAAAGAAATCAATGTCAATATATAGTTGTCAAAGATATTGCTTTTTTATTTATATATAAAAGCATAAATAATAAACATTAAATATATTGAAATGTAACAGTAATAAAATAAAACTTGTATTCAAATCATTTAATAATTTGAAACAAATAAACACACATATATATTAATATATACATTTAATTATATATATTTAATTGTAAAATAATATTGAACAATTTCAAATGATATGATAAGTTAATATGTTTTATATATCTATACCTAATTGCATAACATTTTTTAAAAACATAACAATTTAATTGCAAATAATAAAAAATAAACAAAATAAAAACGTGTTGAGTGCGCCTGTGCCTGCCAGCTTTCCCTATGATTAAGAAGCAGAAGCTTCGAAACGCGTCAGGATCAAGAGTTGAACTATTTGAAATGCCAGCACCGGTTTTGCCAATAAAAATTCAGTTGAATTATCCTCTGTGGAGTGGCGTCTTCGCATCAGGGCATCCTGTTTTTCATGTTTACACACGGCAGCCTGGCCGTGGAAGATTGCACCACCTGTTTAACGGAGATACAGGACTGCGCAGTTTGGAATCAACTGAACTCGCCTGCAGCATGGAGGATGCATAATTAAAACCGGACTGTAATTTCGAGGCCCACCGGAGGGCTGTTAAATATTGAACTTTAAAGAAAGAAAAAGTATCTGGTAAGACAACGGGCCCCACTGAAGGGGAAGAATTGTGCACTACAATACCCAGCATGCCAAAGTAATTTTACTCACCTGAGAGTGCATCAAAAAAACGTAAATACGTGTTGAGTGCGCCTGTGCCTGCCAGCTTTCCCTATGATTAAGAAGCAGAAGCTTCGAAACGCGTCAGGATCAAGAGTTGAACTATTTGAAATGCCAGCACCGGTTTTGCCAATAAAAATTCAGTTGAATTATCCTCTGTGGAGTGGCGTCTTCGCATCAGGGCATCCTGTTTTTCATGTTTACACACGGCAGCCTGGCCGTGGAAGATTGCACCACCTGTTTAACGGAGATACAGGACTGCGCAGTTTGGAATCAACTGAACTCGCCTGCAGCATGGAGGATGCATAATTAAAACCGGACTGTAATTTCGAGGCCCACCAGAGGGCTGTTAAATATTGAACTTTAAAGAAAGAAAAAGTATCTGGTAAGACAACGGGCCCCACTGAAGGGGAAGAATTGTGCACTACAATACCCAGCATGCCAAAGTAATTTTACTCACCTGAGAGTGCATCAAAAAAACGTAAATACGTGTTGAGTGCGCCTGTGCCTGCCAGCTTTCCCTATGATTAAGAAGCAGAAGCTTCGAAACGCGTCAGGATCAAGAGTTGAACTATTTGAAATGCCAGCACCGGTTTTGCCAATAAAAATTCAGTTGAATTATCCTCTGTGGAGTGGCGTCTTCGCATCAGGGCATCCTGTTTTTCACATATATATTAATATATACATTTAATTATATATATTTAATTGTAAAATAATATTGAACAATTTCAAATGATATGATAAGTTAATATGTTTTATATATCTATACCTAATTGCATAACATTTTTTAAAAACATAACAATTTTATTGCAAATAATAAAAAATAAACAAAATAAAAACGTAAATTTGCTAAAAATATATTACATATGAAAAAATGTACTAATTGAAAATATTATAATTTTAAATAGAAAAAAACATAATAGCATACATTTAATAATAAAAACTAAACTATGAAATTCCACAAATAAAACATAAAGTATAGTCACTACAATTTATAAAACAATGCAAAAAAATGAAAAGTACAAATTACTATTCCCATTACAATAAATGCAACAGTATGGAAAGTGTTGAATTGTAAAGGGGTAAAATTGACTATTTCCACTCGAATAAGTGCAACAGTGTAGAAAGTGCTGGATTACAGAGAGGTAAAATTTACTATTCCCACGCCAGTCAGTGCAACACTAGGGTAAATGTTGGATTGCGGAGAGTTTAAGTTACTATTCCCACTCCAGACATAACAACAGAAGGGAAAATGTTGGATGGCGGAGGAGTAAAATTGACTATTCCCACTGCAGTCACAGCAACAGTAGGGAAAGTGTTGGATTGCGGAAGGTTAAAATTTACTATTTCCACTCCAGTTAGTGCAACAGTAGGGAGAGTATTGGATTGAGGAGGGGTACAATTTACTATTCCCACCCCAGTCATTGCAACAGAGAAAGTGATAGATTGCGGCGGGTTAACATTTACTATTCTCGCTCCAGGCAATGCAACAGTAGGGAGAGTGTGGGATTGTGAAGGAATAAAATGTATCATTCCTACTCCAGTCAGTGCAACAGTAGGGAACGTGTTGGATTGCGGAGAGGTTGAATTGACTATTCCTACTCCAATAAGTGCAACAGTAGGGAAAGTGTTGGTTTGCGGAGGGATTACATTTACTATTCCCACTACAATCAAAAAACATTATTAAATAACATTTTTAAATAATTAAATAGAAAAAATATATATATCATTTAATTTTAAAACAATAAACAAATTACATATTTATTACAATCTTTAATGCCTATGATAAATTCATACAAATATTATAAATATTATTAAAATACCAAACTATTGGCCTGAATACGATGGCGGTGGGACAACCACCGACAGCCCGTCGGTGGCGGTCCTATCACCATCGCAGTACACAATACCGCTCACCACATTAGGAAGGTCGGTGTACGGTCGGGGGAAGGAAATAACGTCCAACACTAATCGGTCTGTAATGCCTACTATGGTGGCGGAACCTACCAGGCACCACGGTAGGCATTACAATGTTGCTTTTCTCCGGCCCTTTCATGGCGGTGAAGCCACCATGAAAAGCCTGGCAGAAAGAGACATTGGGATACCCTAGTGTGCCCCTTTTATCCCCTGATCCCCAGACACGGACCTGGGGGCACCCATGGTGCTCCCTACATATCCCTACACCATGTGGCAGGCTTTTGTGCATTGCGGCGGGTTCTGTAGCCAGCAGCACCTGCCGCAATGCAAAATATAGGCACTGTGACCGCCGTGGTGGCGGTCGCATCAAAATGCCCACTGCGTGACTGTTGACAGCCTGTCAGGTGGTCCCAATCCCGATAGGGTGGCAGGTGAATGTAAGTCCGCCCACCATCCTAATCGGGCCCTTAATTCCCAAATTAATAACACATAAAGAAAATATTTTTTTTAATAAAAAAGCACAGCACAATTAACACATAACATAACAAACAACACAAACTTTGTCAATATATTTTTTTTACTTTTTATTACTTAAGTAACTTCCTACCCTATACCTATACAAACTACACAACACACAACTAAAAGATATGTATTAAATTATAATATTGACACATTTTCATAATTATTTCTATATTAAAATATTAATAATAATTACCTAATAGAAAATTAATTATATTTCATTACCTTCCCACCCTTTATCCTTAGAAAACAAACAACCAGCACCTAATATATACATTAAAAAAAATAATTTAAACATGTACATAATTAATTAAACAATTAATAATAATAAACTAATAACAAATCAATTATATTTAATTAACTCGCTACCCATTACCCGTACAAATACAACTGACACCCAATTGATAACACAAACAATATCTTAATTGCAGAATTTATAAAATGTATTAACATTTGAATACATTTATGTATTAAGATTAATTAAATGCTGTAATTAATTTGCTGCTCACCCTTTACCCTTGCAAAACAACTAACTATACAAATAAATCAATTAATAAAGCAATTATAATGATAAATAATTATACCTCATTTACTTCTCACCCTATAATCTAATAAGATCCACAACCTGCACCTAAAACTTAAATAAAAAAATGTAATTATACAATTAACATTAATAATTATCAATTAAATAATTTTTATGAATTAATATTCAAATAGTAATTTATTATGATTAATTTACTTCCTACCATATACCTCTACAAAACCCACAACCGACACCTAAAACGTAAATTAAAAAACAAATGTTATCATCCAATTAACATAAATAATTAACAAAAAAAAATTACTATTGATTAAAGATTAATTATTTATAATTAAATTACTACCCACCTTATACCCCTACAAATCCAGAACCCACATCTAAAAATTAAATTAAAAAAAAGATTGTGCACAATTAACATAAATAGTTGTCAAGTAAATAATTATTATTAATAAAAAATTAATTATTAATTATAATTGATTTACTTCCTACCCTGTACCCCTATAAACCCCACCATCCGCTACGGTACTAAAAATGGTAAAAACTAATAAATTAAATTTAAAAATCAATAAGCAGCCACAAACTATATTTAAAAACATTAACAGTATGTATGGAAACAATTTAAAACATATACAATTAAAATATATAGTAAAATACAAAATAATAATCAAAAATCGATATTATTAATAACAATATGTTTAACATCGATGTTAACACTTTTTATATTTCTAACATTGATATTACTTACCTTAAAATCGATATTCTTATCCACAATTTGCTTGCCAACGATATTTCTGCCTGACGATATTTCCAACTCGAGATTTCTGTAGGTCGATATTATAATTTCGGTATTTTGTTTGAATACCATCAAAAAATGAGCATACTTTACCTTTGAAAAAAAATTGAAAAATAGACAATAAATGATCAACATTAGTGGCCTGAATACGATGTCGGGCAGACTTGCATCCGTCCAACATCGTCTCGGTCCTGGGACCAACCAACCTCCGGTCGGCGGTCCCGACCGGCCAATTGCAATGCGACCGAACACTATTCGCTCACAGACACACATTTCTCAATGGGAGCTCGTGTTAAGGCCATAAACCAGCCGTAACACAATCTCCCATTGAGATATGTGAGATGTTGTTCATCCCTGCACCCCTTGGCAGGCACCACAAGGTGCCTGCCACAAGATGCAGGTATCAACAGGTGGGCCCCCAACTGGCTGCTGCATGCACAAAAGGGCCCTGCTGGTGGCCAGCAAACACGCTGTCCGACACGGTTTCCATGTTGGACAGGCCGGCATGGAAACTAATTCGGAAACCGTGCATCGTAATCCCAAGGGCGAAAAGGCCTGCCCTTTGGGATTATGATCCGGCTCCGACTCCATGACCCGTTGTAAGCCAGCCGGAATGACCGGCTGGTTTACTTTCTAAGCGCCAGCATCATAATGTGGCGTTCGGAAAGTAAACAGAGCTGTTCCTTACGATGCAGCCAGGAAGGCTCGACCATCGGTCAGAGCCTTAACGGGCCGCATCGTAATCAGTCCCTAAGTGTAAATGTGAAATATTCAAATGTTTAAATATGTTGCGTAAGTGCCATGAAATCTATTACATTATTATCAAAATGATGCATGTGAACATTAGGGATACAATGCGCCTGGATGCAATGCTAAATGTACATCATTGCCACAAAGGGGCCGATTCCGATTCCGGTCGCAAATCATACCGACCGACACAGACCCGGACCTGATACCGACCGGCATGGTCCAGCGCCGTACGACCCGTGTAGTACGATGCAACGCGTGTGAATTACAACCGACACGTACGGAATACAAGCCGTTCGACCGAGCCGTAGGGATAATAGTGACCCGGACGGAAAACCAACGTGATTTTCACCAACCGACACTAACCTGGAATGAATCCGACCGACCCGTACCCGTGATGTCCGATCCGCGCAGTATGATGCAATGCATGTAAACCCAGACCGACTCGCACAGAGACCAAGCCGCACGACCGACACGCACCGAAAACCGGGCCCACAAGTAATAGAGATCACCGCGACCGGCGCATGTGAAACACATAAGATAGGCAGCGTGAACGATGCGGAGAAGCCCGCACGAGCCAGAGTCCGTGTCCGTCAGATGAACGTCGCCTTCATGCCTACAAAACCTAAAGGAAAAAAGATAAATAAAGGACCAAACAAGCAATGACAAAGCCAATAAATATAAAATAAAAAAAACCTGGGACAAAGACACACCCACAACTCCAACTATATAAAGGACTATAATCACTACCATGAGCCCTTGCAAACAGGAGACACAGCCAGCAGCAAACACCGTTACACAGCAACCACAGACACACTCACAACTCACCCATCACACAACTCACACACCATCAGCACCTCATCCAAAATCACACACACATATAGCCAGCAAAACCAACACCAACCCACCCTCACTTGCACCCTCACACACACATCCCTCACCACCACCACCCATCACCATGCCCCCAAAGAAGAATCCAAAGTTCACAGATAATGAGTTAGAAGTGCTGGTAGACGAGATCATCAGAGTAGAGCCACATTTGTTTGGTACATTGGTCCAAAGGACCCCCATGACACAGAAAACTAAGATGTGGGCGAGGATTGTGGACAAGGTGAACGCTCAAGCACCAGCAAGGCGCACAAAGGATGATATCCAGAACAGGTGGTATGACGTGCGCAGGAGGGTCAAGAAACTCATTGAAAAAGATCACGCCCTGAGTCAGTGCACCGGCGGTGGCCCTCCTGCCAAACCAGTCTACTTCAGGACCTGGGAGGAGAAGGTGCGGGACATCCTACCATCAGAGAGCGTCCATGGTCTAACAGACATACCAGAGCCTGGTGAGTACACAAAAAACATGCCCAAGATTGTGTGGCAAGGGGACAGTGAAACCATGCACCGCAAGCAAAGCTACAGTAACCAATAGATAATCATCCCAAGATGTGTATGCCAGTCAGACAAACACAATACCTGCCATCTCATAGTGACTTGGAACTGTGTCATGACATGCACCAACCTACGGATGGCTGTTCTCACACAGGTTTGGCGGCAGGGCGGTCCCGCAGCTGCACCATCAAACTCGTAATCGGGCCCTATGTCTATATTAGCAAAAGTGGATGCCTATGTGTCCATATTATATCTGTTACCTTCATATGTTATGTTGAAAAATGCACATATGAAGTGCAGTGTATCTAAATCACTTGAAAGGAATGATATAAAAGTGAGAATGGTTCATATAAACAACATTCTATATGATTTTATGTATTCAAGTTTTTAATATTTACTTTAAAAATTTACATATCTGTGTGCCTGTATTAGTAAATCACACTTGCAGAAATGGACTTGGAATAGGAGTCATATTACTTCATACATTGCTCACGCTTTGGTGAAACATGTTCCAAAAGTTGCTGACCTTTCTGTAAAGCACGCTCATTGTAATACATATTTGTCAAAAAAGTTTAATTGATAGACTATCGAGGCCACTAACATCGACCTACAAAATTATCGACACAAAAATACCGACATTCTATACTTATAATGAAAATGGTAAAAATATTTAAACAAAGAAATCAATGTCAATATATAGTTGTCAAAGATATTGCTTTTTTATTTATATATAAAAGCATAAATAATAAACATTAAATATATTGAAATGTAACAGTAATAAAATAAAACTTGTATTCAAATCATTTAATAATTTGAAACAAATAAACACACATATATATTAATATATACATTTAATTATATATATTTAATTGTAAAATAATATTGAACAATTTCAAATGATATGATAAGTTAATATGTTTTATATATCTATACCTAATTGCATAACATTTTTTAAAAACATAACAATTTAATTGCAAATAATAAAAAATAAACAAAATAAAAACGTGTTGAGTGCGCCTGTGCCTGCCAGCTTTCCCTATGATTAAGAAGCAGAAGCTTCGAAACGCGTCAGGATCAAGAGTTGAACTATTTGAAATGCCAGCACCGGTTTTGCCAATAAAAATTCAGTTGAATTATCCTCTGTGGAGTGGCGTCTTCGCATCAGGGCATCCTGTTTTTCATGTTTACACACGGCAGCCTGGCCGTGGAAGATTGCACCACCTGTTTAACGGAGATACAGGACTGCGCAGTTTGGAATCAACTGAACTCGCCTGCAGCATGGAGGATGCATAATTAAAACCGGACTGTAATTTCGAGGCCCACCGGAGGGCTGTTAAATATTGAACTTTAAAGAAAGAAAAAGTATCTGGTAAGACAACGGGCCCCACTGAAGGGGAAGAATTGTGCACTACAATACCCAGCATGCCAAAGTAATTTTACTCACCTGAGAGTGCATCAAAAAAACGTAAATACGTGTTGAGTGCGCCTGTGCCTGCCAGCTTTCCCTATGATTAAGAAGCAGAAGCTTCGAAACGCGTCAGGATCAAGAGTTGAACTATTTGAAATGCCAGCACCGGTTTTGCCAATAAAAATTCAGTTGAATTATCCTCTGTGGAGTGGCGTCTTCGCATCAGGGCATCCTGTTTTTCATGTTTACACACGGCAGCCTGGCCGTGGAAGATTGCACCACCTGTTTAACGGAGATACAGGACTGCGCAGTTTGGAATCAACTGAACTCGCCTGCAGCATGGAGGATGCATAATTAAAACCGGACTGTAATTTCGAGGCCCACCGGAGGGCTATTAAATATTGAACTTTAAAGAAAGAAAAAGTATCTGGTAAGACAACGGGCCCCACTGAAGGGGAAGAATTGTGCACTACAATACCCAGCATGCCAAAGTAATTTTACTCACCTGAGAGTGCATCAAAAAAACGTAAATACGTGTTGAGTGCGCCTGTGCCTGCCAGCTTTCCCTATGATTAAGAAGCAGAAGCTTCGAAACGCGTCAGGATCAAGAGTTGAACTATTTGAAATGCCAGCACCGGTTTTGCCAATAAAAATTCAGTTGAATTATCCTCTGTGGAGTGGCGTCTTCGCATCAGGGCATCCTGTTTTTCATGTTTACACACGGCAGCCTGGCCGTGGAAGATTGCACCACCTGTTTAACGGAGATACAGGACTGCGCAGTTTGGAATCAACTGAACTCGCCTGCAGCATGGAGGATGCATAATTAAAACCGGACTGTAATTTCGAGGCCCACCGGAGGGCTGTTAAATATTGAACTTTAAAGAAAGAAAAAGTATCTGGTAAGACAACGGGCCCCACTGAAGGGGAAGAATTGTGCACTACAATACCCAGCATGCCAAAGTAATTTTACTCACCTGAGAGTGCATCAAAAAAACGTAAATACGTGTTGAGTGCGCCTGTGCCTGCCAGCTTTCCCTATGATTAAGAAGCAGAAGCTTCGAAACGCGTCAGGATCAAGAGTTGAACTATTTGAAATGCCAGCACCGGTTTTGCCAATAAAAATTCAGTTGAATTATCCTCTGTGGAGTGGCGTCTTCGCATCAGGGCATCCTGTTTTTCACATATATATTAATATATACATTTAATTATATATATTTAATTGTAAAATAATATTGAACAATTTCAAATGATATGATAAGTTAATATGTTTTATATATCTATACCTAATTGCATAACATTTTTTAAAAACATAACAATTTTATTGCAAATAATAAAAAATAAACAAAATAAAAACGTAAATTTGCTAAAAATATATTACATATGAAAAAATGTACTAATTGAAAATATTATAATTTTAAATAGAAAAAAACATAATAGCATACATTTAATAATAAAAACTAAACTATGAAATTCCACAAATAAAACATAAAGTATAGTCACTACAATTTATAAAACAATGCAAAAAAATGAAAAGTACAAATTACTATTCCCATTACAATAAATGCAACAGTATGGAAAGTGTTGAATTTTAAAGGGGTAAAATTGACTATTTCCACTCGAATAAGTGCAACAGTGTAGAAAGTGCTGGATTACAGAGAGGTAAAATTTACTATTCCCACGCCAGTCAGTGCAACACTAGGGTAAATGTTGGATTGCGGAGAGTTTAAGTTACTATTCCCACTCCAGACATAACAACAGAAGGGAAAATGTTGGATGGCGGAGGAGTAAAATTGACTATTCCCACTGCAGTCACAGCAACAGTAGGGAAAGTGTTGGATTGCGGAAGGTTAAAATTTACTATTTCCACTCCAGTTAGTGCAACAGTAGGGAGAGTATTGGATTGAGGAGGGGTACAATTTACTATTCCCACCCCAGTCATTGCAACAGAGAAAGTGATAGATTGCGGCGGGTTAACATTTACTATTCTCGCTCCAGGCAATGCAACAGTAGGGAGAGTGTGGGATTGTGAAGGAATAAAATGTATCATTCCTACTCCAGTCAGTGCAACAGTAGGGAACGTGTTGGATTGCGGAGAGGTTGAATTGACTGTTCCTACTCCAATAAGTGCAACAGTAGGGAAAGTGTTGGTTTGCGGAGGGATTACATTTACTATTCCCACTACAATCAAAAAACATTATTAAATAACATTTTTAAATAATTAAATAGAAAAAATATATATATCATTTAATTTTAAAACAATAAACAAATTACATATTTATTACAATCTTTAATGCCTATGATAAATTCATACAAATATTATAAATATTATTAAAATACCAAACTATTGGCCTGAATACGATGGCGGTGGGACAACCACCGACAGCCCGTCGGTGGCGGTCCTATCACCATCGCAGTACACAATACCGCTCACCACATTAGGAAGGTCGGAGTACGGTCGGGGGAAGGAAATAACGTCCAACACTAATCGGTCTGTAATGCCTACTATGGTGGCGGAACCTACCAGGCACCACGGTAGGCATTACAATGTTGCTTTTCTCCGGCCCTTTCATGGCGGTGAAGCCACCATGAAAAGCCTGGCAGAAAGAGACATTGGGATACCCTAGTGTGCCCCTTTTATCCCCTGATCCCCAGACACGGACCTGGGGGCACCCATGGTGCTCCCTACATATCCCTACACCATGTGGCAGGCTTTTGTGCATTGCGGCGGGTTCTGTAGCCAGCAGCACCTGCCGCAATGCAAAATATAGGCACTGTGACCGCCGTGGTGGCGGTCGCATCAAAATGCCCACTGCGTGACTGTTGACAGCCTGTCAGGTGGTCCCAATCCCGATAGGGTGGCAGGTGAATGTAAGTCCGCCCACCATCCTAATCGGGCCCTTAATTCCCAAATTAATAACACATAAAGAAAATATTTTTTTTAATAAAAAAGCACAGCACAATTAACACATAACATAACAAACAACACAAACTTTGTCAATATTTTTTTTTTATTTTTTATTACTTAAGTAACTTCCTACCCTATACCTATACAAACTACACAACACACAACTAAAAGATATGTATTAAATTATAATATTGACACATTTTCATAATTATTTCTATATTAAAATATTAATAATAATTACCTAATAGAAAATTAATTATATTTCATTACCTTCCCACCCTTTATCCTTAGAAAACAAACAACCAGCACCTAATATATACATTAAAAAAAATAATTTAAACATGTACATAATTAATTAAACAATTAATAATAATAAACTAATAACAAATCAATTATATTTAATTACCTCGCTACCCATTACCCGTACAAATACAACTGACACCCAATTGATAACACAAACAATATCTTAATTGCAGAATTTATAAAATGTATTAACATTTGAATACATTTATGTATTAAGATTAATTAAATGCTGTAATTAATTTCCTGCTCACCCTTTACCCTTGCAAAACAACTAACTATACAAATAAATCAATTAATAAAGCAATTATAATGATAAATAATTATACCTCATTTACTTCTCACTCTATAATCTAATAAGATCCACAACCTGCACCTAAAACTTAAATAAAAAAATGTAATTATACAATTAACATTAATAATTATCAATTAAATAATTTTTATGAATTAATATTCAAATAGTAATTTATTATGATTAATTTACTTCCTACCATATACCTCTACAAAACCCACAACCGACACCTAAAACGTAAATTAAAAAACAAATGTTATCATCCAATTAACATAAATAATTAACAAAAAAAAATTACTATTGATTAAAGATTAATTATTTATAATTAAATTACTACCCACCTTATACCCCTACAAATCCAGAACCCACATCTAAAAATTAAATTAAAAAAAAGATTGTGCACAATTAACATAAATAGTTGTCAAGTAAATAATTATTATTAATAAAAAATTAATTATTAATTATAATTGATTTACTTCCTACCCTGTACCCCTATAAACCCCACCATCCGCTACGGTACTAAAAATGGCAAAAACTAATAAATTAAATTTAAAAATCAATAAGCAGCCACAAACTATATTTAAAAACATTAACAGTATGTATGGAAACAATTTAAAACATATACAATTAAAATATATAGTAAAATACAAAATAATAATCAAAAATCGATATTATTAATAACAATATGTTTAACATCGATGTTAACACTTTTTATATTTCTAACATTGATATTACTTACCTTAAAATCGATATTCTTATCCACAATTTGCTTGCCAACGATATTTCTGCCTGACGATATTTCCAACTCGAGATTTCTGTAGGTCGATATTATAATTTCGGTATTTTGTTTGAATACCATCAAAAAATGAGCATACTTTACCTTTGAAAAAAAATTGAAAAATAGACAATAAATGATCAACATTAGTGGCCTGAATACGATGTCGGGCAGACTTGCATCCGTCCAACATCGTCTCGGTCCTGGGACCAACCAACCTCCGGTCGGCGGTCCCGACCGGCCAATTGCAATGCGACCGAACACTATTCGCTCACAGACACACATTTCTCAATGGGAGCTCGTGTTAAGGCCATAAACCAGCCGTAACACAATCTCCCATTGAGATATGTGAGATGTTGTTCATCCCTGCACCCCTTGGCAGGCACCACAAGGTGCCTGCCACAAGATGCAGGTATCAACAGGTGGGCCCCCAACTGGCTGCTGCATGCACAAAAGGGCCCTGCTGGTGGCCAGCAAACACGCTGTCCGACACGGTTTCCATGTTGGACAGGCCGGCATGGAAACTAATTCGGAAACCGTGCATCGTAATCCCAAGGGCGAAAAGGCCTGCCCTTTGGGATTATGATCCGGCTCCGACTCCATGACCCGTTGTAAGCCAGCCGGAATGACCGGCTGGTTTACTTTCTAAGCGCCAGCATCATAATGTGGCGTTCGGAAAGTAAACAGAGCTGTTCCTTACGATGCAGCCAGGAAGGCTCGACCATCGGTCAGAGCCTTAACGGGCCGCATCGTAATCAGTCCCTAAGTGTAAATGTGAAATATTCAAATGTTTAAATATGTTGCGTAAGTGCCATGAAATCTATTACATTATTATCAAAATGATGCATGTGAACATTAGGGATACAATGCGCCTGGATGCAATGCTAAATGTACATCATTGCCACAAAGGGGCCGATTCCGATTCCGGTCGCAAATCATACCGACCGACACAGACCCGGACCTGATACCGACCGGCATGGTCCAGCGCCGTACGACCCGTGTAGTACGATGCAACGCGTGTGAATTACAACCGACACGTACGGAATACAAGCCGTTCGACCGAGCCGTAGGGATAATAGTGACCCGGACGGAAAACCAACGTGATTTTCACCAACCGACACTAACCTGGAATGAATCCGACCGACCCGTACCCGTGATGTCCGATCCGCGCAGTATGATGCAATGCATGTAAACCCAGACCGACTCGCACAGAGACCAAGCCACACATATAGCCAGCAAAACCAACACCAACCCACCCTCACTTGCACCCTCACACACACATCCCTCACCACCACCACCCATCACCATGCCCCCAAAGAAGAATCCAAAGTTCACAGATAATGAGTTAGAAGTGCTGGTAGACGAGATCATCAGAGTAGAGCCACATTTGTTTGGTACATTGGTCCAAAGGACCCCCATGACACAGAAAACTAAGATGTGGGCGAGGATTGTGGACAAGGTGAACGCTCAAGCACCAGCAAGGCGCACAAAGGATGATATCCAGAACAGGTGGTATGACGTGCGCAGGAGGGTCAAGAAACTCATTGAAAAAGATCACGCCCTGAGTCAGTGCACCGGCGGTGGCCCTCCTGCCAAACCAGTCTACTTCAGGACCTGGGAGGAGAAGGTGCGGGACATCCTACCATCAGAGAGCGTCCATGGTCTAACAGACATACCAGAGCCTGGTGAGTACACAAAAAACATGCCCAAGATTGTGTGGCAAGGGGACAGTGAAACCATGCACCGCAAGCAAAGCTACAGTAACCAATAGATAATCATCCCAAGATGTGTATGCCAGTCAGACAAACACAATACCTGCCATCTCATAGTGACTTGGAACTGTGTCATGACATGCACCAACCTACAAACAAATAGAGCAAGGCAGTGGCACAAAGCTAAATAGTCACTGCCAGACAGTTTGCCATCACAAACAGACTATCTCACAGTGCAGCTGACTGACAGGAAGGAATAGTGGGGATGCAGGTGAAGTGAGTGTATCCAATAGCATGATGGGGATTGTAGTCACAGATAATGCTCCCCCTCCTGATTGGCCCATCAAGACCTCTCTGAAACATGCCCACATCACAGGGAGTGAAAAATGACTGACAAGATGGCTGACACTGGGTCCTGCTGTGGGGAGCACAAGGCCCTGGTAGGGCATGTGCGCCCATGGGCAGCAATCGCGCTCTACAAATACCATTACAATTACAATTACAATTACAAATCAGAAGCAGGACACCACTGACTGACATCCTGAAAGACAACTTGCACGCCCTCCAATGGAAGCACGTTTCATGGTGGGATGTCTGGCCGGTTGGGAAGGAGGACTGACAGCTCTGACCATACTTACCAGCATGTGGACACAAACACACTCCCCCTCAACACAAACTCCACACAACTCACCGGGTAGAATGCATTGACCCACACCTCTGTGAAATATCATCAAAAGATACCCCGTACTGGGTGCTGCTGCGTGAAGCACAGGGGCTCTCTTTGGACTTGTAGGCAAACAAACAAGAGGATTTCACAGTCAGCCATCTTGCCATTGCTGTCACACCCCCTCACAAGGAAGCAGAGTCAAGAGGGAGGAAGTATGGGCATGTTGGGAAGGGGGGTGTAGCCAAGAGTATGATGGGAGTCACAGTCACAGACAATCTACACCCACCCACATGGCCCAGCAAGCACACACTGAACCATGCACGCCTCACAGGGAGTGGGAAGGGACTGACAAAATGTCTGACACTGTGCTCTGTTGTGGGGAGCACAAGGCCCTGCTGGGAACTGGGCAACAACAAACACCAGGACTTCACAGTCAGCCATCTTGCCCTTGCTGTCACACCCCCTTACAGGGAAGCAGAGTCAAGAGGGAGGAAGTATGGGCATGCTGGGAAGGGGGGTGTAGCCAAGAGTATGATGGGAGTCACAGTCACAGACAATCTACACCCACCCACATGGCCCAGCAAGGATACACTGAACCATGCTCGCCTCACAGGGAGTGGGAAGGGACTGACAAGATGTCTGACACTGGGCTCTGTTGTGGGGAGCACAAGGCCCTGCTGGGAAATGGGCAACAACAATATCAAACTCTGTCAGTGACAAGCTGGAAAAAAGCAGTGTACAGGCAGGCATCTGTTCGTACAGTAGAAAATGTCATGTTTGTAAACCATTGATGCCTGTAGAAACATAACTCACATTGTGTGTCTCTTCCAAACACAGGTGGTGCTGGGGACCCAGCACCAAATGAAGAGGATTCCCAGTCCCAGACTCTGGTGGACACTGAGCTCTCTAGTTTGACTATGTCTTTGTCCTCTTCGGATGACAACGACCAACCTGGCCCCTCCGGTGTGAATCATCATGCAGCACCAGCAGCATCAACATCTACACTCCCTGTACCCACGCTTCCAGCATCTGGAAACCGACAGGGCACCCCCACCAACATGGACAGACCAAGGCCACTGAACATCCACAGCACAGGGACACAGAACCCCCCGGAAGCTACAGCAAACACCACCAGCAACACCACCCAAAGGGTCCCAGTGTCACCTGTGCGTCCCGCCGCTGGTCCTGCCCGTGTAGATAGGGGTGCTGGGAGGGGTGGGAGGCAGAGGGCATGCCTTGCAGAGGGGTCTGGACTGCATGATGACCCCCAACTGGCACGCATCATAGATGCGTACCAGGATAGCACCGGAGGATTTGGCCAGGTAGTGGGGATCCTCAAGGACATGCAACAGGAGCAGGCTGCCCACCATGCCTGCATGGAGGCACAGTGGGATGCCCTTACTGCAGTGCATCGGGACATACTCCAATGCCTCCGCCAGATCAACACAAACCTGTCCACACCTCCCTGTGTGGCCAAAACATCTGTTGCAGCACCATCTGCCAGCACCACAGGGAGGGAGGAGGACTTTGACGGAGAGTCCCCTGCACCGCAGAGGCCTGTACCTGAGGATCCCCCCCCCAGGAAGAAGAGGGGTCGTCCAAAGAAGGACATGTAAGAGGCAGATGTCCCAGCACATCCCCCAGGGCCTCTAAACTTGTTCTGGAGAATGTTCTTTGTGCGCAACCCGTTTACCTTGTTTAATCGCACACAACTCGCCCACATGACATGGAGGGTTCATGTTGGGCCAATGTAGCAGATGACTGTGGATTTTACTCTGGACATTTCATCCACCAGCACTTCCAAATCTAATGTGAACCTTGGATTACAAAATCAATGTACAGCACCCACCATCCTGTGCACTTTCCTCACACATGTTCGAAAATAAACTCACCAGTACACCATACTTGCCTCTGTTGTGTTTCCAAATTGTCATGTGTCATGGAGATGTCGATCTGCTACACAACACAGTGCATGCCAAATACTGCAACAATGTGACCAACGTTAGGTGAGTCATGGTGATGTGACACAAGTGAGGGAGACACACCACTATGGCAACACAACACATACTCACATGGCCATGTTACTCATCCCACACAATGATGTTAACCTGAAACACATAGGTATGCACAAACACAACACCTATCCACAGTCAGTGGTAACAAGTCCACAGGTGAGGTAAGCAAATGTCAGTCAGATGTGGAAAGACAGACAACGCACCTAACAAAGCATAGCACAGGTTCATTACACATCAGCAACATGTTTATTAAAAAATAGTTGCAAGGCAATTGTACGTTACGTTGGACACACGGTCGCAGAGTGTCTGAGAATTGCAGTCCAGGGGTGTTTGGCACATCACTTGATGTCAATTGACTACTCCCACACTGGTGTGGGATTCTGGGTTTTGGGGGTCAGTGTTGAACAAACAACAGGCAAATTACCTTGTGAAGGACAGACACAAGACACAGTCAAAAGCACAGCAGAACAGGAGAGAAATGCAATACACATGCACAAAACATGTCACAATAAACCTACACAAAAACAAGTTAGCAGTACTACCCTATTGTGGAGTACACACCACCTGAATGGACACATCACTGCACGCATCCAGTCAAGTGGCACACAGACACACTCAGACAGCAACAGAGCAGCCACAAAACATTCCAGGCTAACTCCATACATTGACATAATAACCCTGGAAACTCACATTCAGGTGAAGAAGTTGTTGATGAGCTGTGAGTGGACGTCACCCTCATCCTCATCATCACTGGCATCTTGGCCCATGCCGGGATTCTCCACAGGTGCCGGAGGTTGGTCATCGTCATCCTGCATGAGAGGCACCTTCTTCCGCACTGCCATGTTGTATAGCATGCAGCATAGAAGGATTATTTTGCACACCTTTGCAGGTTCATATGGGAGGGCCCCTCCGGTCTTGTCCAGGCAGCGAAAGCGGCTTTTCAGGAGGCCGAATGTTCGCTCAATCACCCTCCTGCTCCGACCATGTGCCTCACTGTAGCGCATCTCGGCTGGTGTCACAGGGTTCCTGAGGGGTGTCAGCAACCACGGCATGTTAGGGTATCCGGAGTCACCTACACACACACAAATAAACAAGTAGCTGAGTTTTGTAGGAGTGCGGAATACAACATTGACAAACACACACACTGATAAACAGTACACACTGACAAGCCAGGCATGCTGAGCTGGCATCTGTGACATCAGCGTTGCAATGCAACTACTCCTCATTATGTAGGCATTGTGCGCAGAACCAGGGAACAGTGCACACACATGTGTGATACACATGTCTACTAGACATTCCACCAGAGCATTGATCGAGTGGAAATGTTTCCTGTTACGGTATACATGGTCATGTGCCTGTGGTGGTATCAGGGCCACATGTGTCCCATCAATAGATCCGATGACGTTCGGCATCCTCCCCAGTGTATAAAAGGCATCCTTTATTTCAGGGAGTTCAGCTGGGCTAGGGAACTTGATGTACAGGTCAAGGAAATGCAACATCCCCTCCAAGATATCGCGTAGCACACGACTAAACATAGTTTGCAACATCCCACCTGCTGTAGCTACAGTGTACTGGAAGGTACCAGTAGCAAAGAAGTGCAGGGCTGCCATCACCTTCACCTCTGGGGTCAGTGCTGTAGGGTATGTCCGGCCAGATAGCAGATGTGGCGCCAACTGCTCCGCCAACTCCTCAATCAGTGGCCTGGTGAAGCGGTACCGTCAGATGCAGTCGCGTTCCTGCATGGTTGCAAGGTCTGGGAATGGTCGATGGACAGCTGGTGCCCTCCAGAACAGAGATGAACAAAGGAAGATTGTCGGTTCATCTACCCATGTGGCCATGACCAGGCTCAATATCACATGATACATCATGACATTACACAATGTACTGAGGTGTGTGCTGTTGGGCATGGACACATATGTCACCTACATGACCATCACCTCACATCTCAATTCCACATGTCCACATGAGTCCCATGTAGTGCAATACCCAATCATCTGGCTGTGTCACCCAACCTATGTACTGCTGTGATGTTACAAACACACACCACAGTCACAAGTGAGGCCTGATGTCTCCCAGGCATCACAGATCTTTGCCATGCAGATACCCAGGGTCCCTGTATTGCCACATCGACACTGGCATGGACATGGCGTATCACGTACACACCACAAGGCAAGCGTGAGTCCCACCGGTAGTGGCCACTGTTGTCCCTGCAGGCCCTACATGTACGTCTCTTAGACACACACACACCATCAAGGTTGATGCATATACCACATGGATGTGGAGACTGTCTCCCATTGGGCACATTTGATCAGACACATCTGAGACACAACATGTACACAGACTGTGGGTGTACATCAGAATTGTGGCGACAGGTCTCACTGTGACGTACATGCCATCACCCCAGGACTCAGGGTGTATGTGACATGTCCTAAACATATCCAACATGAAACTGTGTCCGTGACTCATGCCCATTACTGTACATTTGCACATCACAGTGGTAATGTGCACGACACACAAAGGATTCTGCCCCCATGTACACGTGCACATCCTGGGAGTGGCTGAACAAAAGTGCCACCCAACAAACCAAATGTGTCCCCCTAACACACAGGGAATGCAGCCTTACATGCCATGGGACACTGTGTGGCCAATGCTGTAGTGTGGTAGGTGTGCACAGGTGTCCCTGGCAAGTAATTGCATGTTGAATCCGTCGAATAGTCACACCAATGAGGTCCGACTCGGGTGACAATGCGTACGCATTGCACAGTTCATGACCGAGCCATGCGTACGCTTTGCCATTGACTGCAATGAGGTGCGATCCGGGTGAAAATGCGTACGCATTGCACGGTTCATGACCAAGCCGTACGTACGCTTTGCCATTGACTGCAATGAGGTCCGACGTGGGTGACAATGCGTACGCATTGCACGGTTCATGACCGAGCCGTGCGTACGCATTGCCATTGACTGCAATGAGGTCTGACGCGGGTGACAATGCGTATACATTGCACGGTTCATGACCGAGCCGTGCGTACGCTTTGCCATTGACTGCAATGAGGTCCGACGTGGGTGACTATCATGCATGCGTGTCGGGCAGGCATGGTCCGAGATAGGCGTATGCCTTGGCCATTGAATCGTATGGAGAAGGGTGCATGTGTATTTTAAAAAATATGCGTTGTACAGTCAGTTGACCGAGCCGGGCGCACCCATTGGCTCTGGACTGTCATGGAGACGGATGCGGATTCCAAACTTGTACGAGACGTGCGCTGGAAATTCAGTTGGATGCCTACAACAATGTTGCAATTCCTAGTGTTTCATGAAGGTGAAGATTTGAACGATGCGGAAGGCGTGTACGAGTCGTACATTTCCATGGATTGGCCAGATTCATAGAATGCAACCGTGTTGGACCTATCACTTGGGACACATGGCACAGAGTCTGCCTCTGCATCACAGATATAAGGCTGGCTGGCCCCCAGGGAGCTCACTTGCCTGCACTACATGCTCCTGGACAACATCCCTGCTACCACTGCTGCTGTCTCTGCATCCTCTGGCTCCTGCTATGGCACGTACTCTGGAGAGGGCCCCAGCCTTCACTGAGGAGGAGAACCAGGCCCTGCTGGACGGGCTCCTTCCACAGTACAGCAAGCTGTATGGGAAACCAGGGAAGCAGGTGAGTGTGCAGTCCACTGCCTTCCTAATTGTGCATGTTGTCTGACTAGCAGTACTAGCGGTGTGTACACCAGTGGCAAGCATTCTCACTGACTACTTTCATACCCAAAGTGTGTAGGTACATGTAATGAACAGGTGTTCTGCTGCTAAAGTGCATTAGTGCAAGCTTAAACTTCCCAGGCATTGTTAACATGTCAGACATGCAGGTGATTTGTCCTTCCCCATGGTTGCACTACCTGTGTAACTCATTTCCCTTTGTGATGATGACATGTATATCCAAATGTGTGCAGCACAAATATGGGGCATGTGTGTTAATGGACTTTTAACTTTGTCATCCCCACAGGTTGATGCCCACCAGAAGCAGGAGATATGGCTGACCATCGCCCGGGCACTTCGTTCGGTGGGGGTCTACAAGCGCCGGATCTGCAACTGCCAGAAGAGGTGGCAGGACCTTCGGGGCTGGACCCGGAGGATAGCTAGAGTCCAGTTGAACCTGTCACCTCCACGCAGGAGGGGCGGACACCGGACCCTGACCCCCCACATGCTCCAGATCCTGGCGGTGGTCTTCCCGGACCTGGATAGGCAGCTGAAGGCCAGACAGCAGCAAGAAGTGGGTAAGTCCATGCCTAATCTGTGTACTATGTCTGACATGCTAATTGCAGTCTTTTGGCCTGGTCACACTTCCACATTACGTAGGTCTTGTAGTCCAATACTCAGGTCCCTCAATTGTGTGATGCACCCTCCTCATCTGTTCCACAGGTGTAGCCCCTACAGTCTGTTGCTTGTGTCACTAGGGCACTGTGTCCCTGCAGTCAGCTATGCTGCAGCTACCGGGCAGCACCTGTTCCCGTGACTCTGTTGTGTGTTTCATGGGTGGTTCAATTGTTTGCCCAATGCCTGGGATCTGAAATGTGATATGTGTGTGCCCTTGATATGTGTTCCAATTGTTGGTCTGACTCGCCACATGTGGCTGGGGTATTTCAAACAAACCCATGCAGCAGGGGACTCCAATTTGTGGGCCTCAGGAGTTTGTATATCAAGTATGTTACACTTGCTTAGCCACCTGACTACTGTCCATGGCCAAACACTGTTTCACGTAGACCTGGGCAGTCATGCCTCCTCAAGGGCATTTAGAAACACTCTGTATTCCCACTCCTGTGTATCAATTTATAGGTTGTGCATAGTGACATGTGCCTTCAGGTGTCTGCCTCTGTGTCATTATGGTGTGGCTTCCTGTTACGTACAACTGGGTGTCCATGATTTTGAGGGTCAGCAGGACATCTGAGATGTGACTGTGAGAGACAAGACCTGTGTGACATATTGGTGTGTGATCATCTGACAGCGCACAATGGTGTATGCAGCTGTGTACTTCAGGCAGCTGGGTTACATGCACAGTAGACTGTGATGTGCTAATGTACATGGAGTTGTGTTTGCAGAGACTCATATGTCTGATTTGCATGATGTGTGGTCTTCTGGTTCCTGGATATGTTGTTTGCAGGGGATGGGCAAGTGCACTTGTCATCTGCAGAGTTAGCTTTACCCCTGAGCTATGATTGTGACACAGTGCATACTGTTGTTGTCTGGATGCCCTGCCCCTGTGACAGGAGACAGAGTTGACTGACTTTCCAGGCATGCCAGTGCCATGGCATTTAATTTGCTATGAGCGATCCTGCATTGTGTTCAAGTGTGCACGATGCACCCCATTGTGGCATTGACTATCAGGACATGAGAACATCATAGTGTGTGTTGCTGGCATGCATCTCAAGCATGTGAAATGAGTCTCTGCCCATCCCTTCATCCGGACACCTGTACTGAGTCAGTGGCAAGAGATGTGCTGTGTGTATAGTGACATACTCCTACATGTTCACTTGCATGTCCAACTGATGTGTGGGTGGTGCATGTTGGGACATTGGGGTACTAGCATCCAACATGCAACAGACATATAGGTGCAAGTCAAGGAGGGATATGTGTGCCCTGGTTGATGTTGAGAATGACAATCAGCTTATTATAAGCAGTGTTGGCACTTTGAGCAGTGTTCAGCTCGTGATGCCAGGCCTTGCCCAGTGATGTGATGTACTCACTGTGGTGTGTGCAGTCAGTGCAGGTGACTGATGTTGTTCTCTTTCTTCCTATTCCTATCCAGATACATCCACGGCCATAGGAGGGGACAGCTCCACGGACCAGGAGGAGCCACAGAGCCTGACAGGGACAGAAGGAGAGGAGTCGGGGGGACCCAGTGGCACGGAGGGCGAGTGGAGCCACACCGAGGAGTCGTCAGCACCATCCCCCCCAGCTGAGGTCCACAGCAGCTCTGAGGATGACTCCCTTGTGGAGGCGGGTGTCAGCAGCCACCAAACCCCAGCTAGTTAGGCTATCCCTGCCACCGCCCCACCTCCACCATCACCACCCTCCCATCGGCTCCCATCCCAGAGGTCCGTGGAGGCTCCTGTGTTCGGGACCATGTCTCCTTTGTGCCAGGAACTGCACCCCCTGCCCCTGTGTCCCCTGCTGCCCTGAGTGAGGAGTCTGGGACTTACTTAGACAGATCCATGTAGGGCAGACATCGATGATGAGTGTCCTCCATGCACACACCACTCTGTTGACGCAACTGGTGTTGTTCATGGAGGGCATTTCATCGGGCATGTCTGCCCTACAGAGGACCAATCAGTCTGTGGCCTCCTCCCTGACGGCAGCAGTGTCCCTCCTCCAACAGTCCCGCACCCCTCCTACCCCTGCACCGCCCACGATTCCTAGCAGCCTACCTGTCCCAAGCACACACACACCTGCACATTCTCACAAAGCCGCAGACACGGGCAGCACACAAACACCCAAACAAAGGGCTAGACATGCACACAAGCATGCGCAGGGGACTGATACCACACTCACAGGGGATGGTTTGCAGACACACACAAGGTCATCCACAACCACTCAGCAGTCCTCCGAAACCTCTCCCTCCCAGCCCCCTACCCTTGCCTCACCTGCAACCCCATCTCTGCAGAAGCTCTTCCTCTGTGACCTTGGTCTCTTCCCCACCGACCCAGCAGATCCAGATTACAAGGGGAAGAGGAAGTCTCCACACACAGAGGGGAGTGCCCCTCACATCCGGACACCCTCCCCTAGGTGCAGTCAGACTCAGGCCCCCACCCGCAAGTCCCCCCGGAGCCGGAAGAGCAAGACCCCACCGCCGCCTCGCAGCTCCAAGGCAAAGTCTCCGTCCTCTATCCCCTAGGCCACCACTCCAGAGGTTCCCCTGCCACACCCTGCCCTGGGTTCCCGCACCCACAGATACACTATCCCCAAAATGCTGAGCCCCCCCCTACCACTTGCTCCTTCACACCCGGTCAGACGGTTAGTTCCACTGATGTGGGGACCATGTCCCCCCACTCTGTCCTGCCGACCTCACCTGCACCCCATTCCACTCACATGGATTTAGACACTGCAGTGGAGTCGACGACCACCCCGTCTGACTTGAGCACTGCAGTGGGGACCCCATCCACTCCATCTGACCTGCCCACTGAAGTTGTGCCGGCACCCACCCCATCTGACTTGTGCCCCACAGTTTTGACTGCACCCACCACTTCAGTCAGCTCCACCGCAGTTGCAAGTGACTCTCCTGCATTTACCACCCCTTCACTGCCTCCTTCTGCTGCACCCTGATCCTGTCCCTGCGGTGCCTGGCCTGCCCCCATGTATGCCCCTCCGAGGTGATGTTCCCTGTCCTTCCAGTGCAGGCAAGCAACGTGTGACAGTTGTCACTCAAGTTCACTCCTTGTAATTTGATAATGGACTGGCCATTGGCCTTTTGTTTGAACAGACGTTTCAATTTTCATATGCTGAATAAAGCTTTTTTATTTATCCTTGTGAACTTGTTTAGCTGTACAGTAGGTTGATGATGTTTAGCATGCCCTTGCACCTGTAATGCTTGGTTTCCAATGTTGAATACTGAGGTGTTGATGTGCGGTACTCCATGTGGTCCATGAGATATGTATCCTATTCTGGTCGGTATCCATGTCATCCTCTGCAGCTAACTGGGTGTGTCATGATCAACAATTTGTGGACATCTCTGTGAACATTTCATTTGCATGGTCACATCAGTGGCTTGCACCCATACACATATTATGTGCTTCTCATTGTCCAATTTGTCTATTTCCCTGACTTTGGGCGCATCTCCACTGGACCTACAGGTGTGGGCATCATTGGTATAAGAGCAACTGGGTCCTCTGTGCAACTTGCTGTACATATGTGTTGAGTATGTGCAGATGACTTAGGGGAGACTCTCGTACCCAGGCTGTTGTGACCAGAGCCTTCATTGTGTGGTAACTGATGGCTGACTGACCAAGTGTTCTGCTGACATGAGTGGGACGTGCTGTGACTATGTGTGGCACAGTTGGACTTACACAGGAGTTGGGTCCCCTCAGGCTATGTCACGGATGTGTTGTTCCATGACATAGCCTCGGCCCATGGTGTGTGTTGTGTAAGCATGTGTGTGTGTTCACATCCCTTTTCATACACAGGCAGTGTTTCCTTGATATGTTCTTGTTGTTGATGCTTGCTGAGTGGTACTGTGTTCATCCGACAACTTTGCCATGGGCTACCAGATGTGTGGGTGCATGACACACTACTGTTAATTGGTGGTTCATCATTGGGATTTGTCTGTTCTAAGTGGTGATGATGTGGTCAGACGCAGATGGGACACAGTCAGGGGTCCCCAAGGCACTTGTTTGTTCGCAATATCATGTAGTTGTCCCTAGGTGGTACCTTTCAGTGATTGAGACATGTGTATGTGTGTGTGAGTGATCCCACTTGTCCGGTTCAGGGCTGCAATGTTTGCAGGTGTCAGCATGTGTGCTTTGTGGTTATCCTTGGGTTCTGCATTGCCCTGGTACTGTGGCAGGTATTCGGAAGGTTACGTGAGCTTTGACGTCATGGCCATGTACCGCATACTGTGCAGTATGTCTGTCATTCACCAGGGTTGTAAACTGTCCTTGTGTGATGAGTCTGTGCACCTTAGTTCCTCCCAATATTCCTGTGTTTGTCATGGGTGCATGTGCAATTTCACCTGTCCATGTGAGCTTCACAGATGCACATTGTTGCAGTTCAGGGTGTGTGGTGTTGAGGGTGGACTGATGTAAATGTTTGCATGGATGGGCCCCTAGCTCCCTTTTGTCCATGGATGATGGGCCATGCTGAGTGATTTGTGTTTGTGTAGGTGTGATGTACGTTTGTGGCACAGAACACATGTCTGGGTTTCCCAGTTTGTACGAAATCTACCTTTGTCATCACAGTGGAGGTGTCATGCATGCTTGTGCCACCCCAATGTCTGGTCCCTGGGGGTAGTGCTGTTGTGTGTCAGTCTCTTGCTGTGCTAGTTGGTGTTCATTCCAGCTTGTGTCACATGTGTCTGTTGTGCTCCATCTCATCTCACAATGCCTGATTGCCCACTAAGGGTGTCCCAATGATGGTTTACTTTTGTATGGCACTGTGTCCACATCTGTGTCACTGTGGTTCAGCCCCCCTCATGTGTTGTGTAGTTGCCTGGGGATACTGAGACACACATCCACATGTTGTGTCAGATGTGCAGTGTGAGGTTGCCTGTTTGTGTTTGTGCATCTGCATCAGTGCATTGGTATTGCTGTTGTGGGCCATTGTCTGGATGCTGTTTCTGTGATTTTCCCTGCTGTCCCTGTGAGTCATATCACATCATTCTGCACATTCTTCCTGGTTGTTAGTTGCCATTACTGGCATGGAATGTGGGTTTGTGAGCTGACACCTACAGGCTACACAGGTTGTTTTGATTAGTGTGTCTATTTTCGAGATGTGTGTATGGTTTGTGATGGTCACTTCTGCTCTTGTGTCATTGTATACTGTATGCATTGTCAGCCCCCATGTGTGGTGCTTGTCTGCACATGGCCAAGAGTATGTTTTGTTTTCACTGCACAACCACTAGTTTGCCCCAGGAGTGTTTCATGTGTTGGGAGCAGGGATCATACATGCTAATTGGCATTTGCAGCTTTGACCGTGACCATGATGACACTTACCTTTTGGTCACTGATGAGGGGGGGTTTAGACCCATCA
The DNA here is from genome assembly GCF_964204655.1 of Triturus cristatus. Classification (NCBI taxonomy): domain Eukaryota; kingdom Metazoa; phylum Chordata; class Amphibia; order Caudata; family Salamandridae; genus Triturus; species Triturus cristatus. The sequence goes on from NC_140586.1 coordinate 749,908,728, forward strand.
CCACAATGCCCGACATTTGCTGCAGTTTTGAACCCCACACTTAACTTTTGTTCTACACAGTGAGGGGGTGTTAGTTTTACATTGACACAGTGCTATAGTGATGCTTGCCTTGTGTAGGGCACACTCATTTGTTGGTCACACATGTGCTGTTAGTTACATTGTATGTTCAAAGTCATAATCACTGTTGTGGACATTTGTCACAGACTACACACTGTTGTCATGATGTGTTAGGGGGATGTATTTTGCTGACATACCTAATGTTGGCATATGATTGATGTGTGGCGCATCACCCATCCTATGGGTGGGGGTGGCAGGGGTGATGGGCAACATAAGCCCTATGGGTGGGGTGGCAGGGGTGATGGGAAACATAAGCCCTATGAGTGTGGGTGGCAGTAGTGATGGGCAACAGGTCCCCTATGAGTGGGGGTGGCAGGGTTGATGGGCAACAGGTCCCCTATAAGTGTGGGTGGCAGTAGTGATGGGCAACAGGTCCCCTATGAGTGGGGGTGGCAGGGTTGATGGGCAACAGGTCCCCTATGAGTGGGGGTGGCAGTAGTGATGGGCAACAGGTCCCCTATGAGTGGGGGTGGCAGGGGTGATGGGCAACATAAGCCCTATGTGTGGGGGTGGCAGGGGTGATGGGCAACAGGTCCCCTATGAGTGGGGGTGGCAGGGGTGATGGGCAACATAAGCCCTATGTGTGGGGGTGGCAGGGGTGATGGGCAACAGGTCCCCTAAGAGTGGGGGTGGCAGGGGTGATAGGCAACATAAGCCCTATGAGTGGGGGTGGCAGGGGTGATGGGCAACAGGTCCCCTATGAGTGGGGGTGGCAGGGGTGATGGGCAACATAGGCCCTATGAGTGGACGTGGTAGGGGTGATGGGCAACAGGTCCCCTATGAGTGGGGGTGGCAATAGTGATGGGCAACAGGTCCCCTATGAGTGGGGGTGGCAGGGGTGATGGGCAACAAAAGCCCTATGTGTGGGGGTGGCAGGGGTGATGGGCAACTGGTCCCCTATGGGTGGGGGTGGCACGGGTGACTGGCAACATAAGCCCTATGAGTGGGGATGGCAGGGGTGATGGGCAACATAAGCCCTCTGAGTGGGGGTGGCAGGGCTTATGGGCAACAGGTCCCCTATGAGTGAGGGTGGCAGTAGTGATGGGCAACAGGTCCCCTATGAGTGGGGGTGGCCGTAGTGCTGGGCAACAGGTCCCCTATGAGTGGGGGTGGCACGGGTGATGGGCAACATAAGCCCTATGAGTGGGGGTAGTAGTGGTGCTGGCCATACAACCCCTATGGTGGCCTGTTGTTAGTGGCCAGGATGTGGATCCCCTGTGTGAGTATGCCATTTTGCGGGTACGTGTCGTTTGTGTGGTAGGTATCTGACTTACCGTCTGCGCTGTCGGCCTCGGTTTCTGATCCGGTCATAGATGTAGAGTACTGGTATGACCTGCGCGATGGGATTCATGATGTGTTCGTCTCGTACACGCTGCTTGTAGCTGTGGATTGAGTTGTGGCGCGAATCGTAGCTGATATGCTTCTTTTCCGGATGCTGTGACGTGCCGTACGTGGCGACCCGTCCGGCGCGTAGGAAGTACGCATCGTACTTGTCAGGGCGGAAACTGCTATGGATACTGCTTCCGGGTGACTCGGTTCGGCGTTCGGAGTTACGGCCCGGACGGAGAATGAAGCTTGAATCACAGCCTACGTGTCGGTCGGGTTTTTGGCAGTAATGCGCATCGTACTTCATCTACAGGACGGACCGGCTACGGGTACATGCCGGTCACACGGTAAGGCTACGGACAGCTCTCGGAGAGCTGTCCGACTAGGATCGGAATCGACCCCAAACTGTCATGCAGCTTAACACATGTTGTTATTGTGATGCATACAAGTGTTCGCTTCATGCGGCACCCATTTTCTTTTGTGGCTTGTTAGGTGGTATCTTGTGGTCCTGGTTTGGTGGAGTTGGCTGCATTTTTTAAGATTTGGTGGCTTTGCAGTCTTTTTTGCTCCCTAACATCTCTTTTTAGTGTGTATCCTCTTTGTGACCCTTGTTGCACATTGTTTGAGTTTTATTAACAACTGAGTATATTTTTAGGTTTGTCTTTGTGTAATTTACTTTGTACTCCTGATTTATGAACACTTTTGTTCATTATCTGTCTGTGTTGGGGTTAAGACCAGTCATACAGGCTCTTCATTTTAATGTTGCTAGGTATTTGCTTGGCAGAGTGAGGTACAGTTAGCCCCTGCTTGAAAGGAAGGTAAGGTGGCACCGTGTCCGCCTTCATCTTTTCTGGGCCACTGACATAGAGCAGACCATGCAGCAAATACAGCTGATGAGGTGGCCAGAGAAGAAGACCTGCTACACTGCCTTGGTGTTGAAATCCATGGACCTGTTAATTTCCAGTATTAAATATATGTTGACTAATGTTTTAATGTACATGTAAAATATGTCCTCATCCTCTACCATATTATACTTCTGCATCTTGTATGCCACTTTTATGTTTGAGTAGTCCATCACTCACTCATACATAACAAAACATTAGCTTTTATACATCTTTTAGGCAAGGAATAGTAGTTATTATTACAGTGCTGACTCTTTACAACTAAATAACCAACATGTGCATGATGTATATGCAAAAGATGTAATGTAAGTCTGGGCAGAGCTTGTGGAATTGAACTCTGCAAAATTCTGCGGAGTTCCATGAGCGGGCGGAGTTGCTCGGCCACCCTAAGTCTGACTCTGAACCAGGCCTGAACACAGGGCTTTGTGCGCTCACCAGGATTCTGCCAATTCAGCTACAGTGAAAGGGTTATAAAAAATCACAGACCACTGGGATGTATTTCAACCCACATCCCCTTCTATGATTAGAAGAGGTTGGTTTCCACATTGTATCATCGCTCGGGGAGGAGATTATATGGATGTGGTGCTAACCCCAGCTCGCTGATGTTACACATTGTGTGATCTGAAACAAATAACTTCACCGACCAGTGTCTCGGTTTCAATACGGTTAAGCATGACAACCTTTTAGACTTACTGGAACGCAGGATGAGGTAATCAGGGTCCTCCCTAAACTGGGTTGCCTCGTTTCTCCACAAGAGAACTCAAAGTTTCAAGGTTGATCAGGCCCTACCTAATGCCACTTAGGTCACATTAATGGTACCACAGGGGTCCTTGCTCTCACCCAATTTCTTTAACTTGTTCATGGAGCATTTAACTGAAATTTTGAGATCATCCAACATCCACTATCAAATTCTCGCTGATGACACTGAATTGTACCTGAAAGTCTCCTCCCCCAAAAACATCAGGTTCCTTAACTTAAATCTCCCTTCCTCATAGTGAACAAAAAACACCATGCAATGGTCCAAGGAAAAAGCACACATTGGTAAAAATAACATGCACAGAAATCTGAAAGGATCCATTGCAATGACCTGAAGATGGTTAAGGGCAAACCAGATCGGATAAAAAACAAGGAAAACACAGTACAATGGGCTTGCAAGTTAACATCAAAATGCAGGAAACCAGAGGAAAAAGTGGCAAATTGCATGCATGTTAACATAAGGCAATCCAATAATGAAAAACGACAATGCCCACCCTTGTACTCACAATGATGAAAATAAACTGGACAGGGAAAATCAATCTTTAGGCAGAAAGACAACCTTTAAGCAGAAAGACAACCCCGACTCAAATCCACTCCCTTTCCACACAAATTCACTATGTTCACTATGAGGAAGGGAGAAGTGTTGTACCTGCTGCTCAGCTAGTGTGGTGTGGAATGTTGGTGTGGATGATGCTGCCGAATGTTGGATGTGTGAGACTGGCAGTTGGAGACAGTATTTCTAAACTGCATAAATTGGAATCCCTATGGATGGATAAATTACAATCTGTAAATAAAGTGATCAATATAGGTTAACAACTACATGTGCATTAAAAATAAGGACTTTTTTGTATACTTTTGTCTTTTCCAACTGTAGGGAGCACAGCTATTTCAAGTTATTGAGAGAGCTCTGTATATTGTGAGAGCTAGTTACTACATAGAGCACACACATACAAATATATATACATTTATATATATTATATTAGTAACGACTTATGTCGCTCTTGCCTTCTTTTATTAACTTGTTTTCTGCTTCTTATGATTTTATGTCTATATTTATAGCATGATGGATATTTAGGGCTGATTTAGTGTTTGGTAGTGAAGGTCTGAGACTGACTATTTCTGGGGTATTTAGGTTTACTTACAAGTAATTCTTTTTTTATTCTGTTTTATTTATTTTTGCCTTTATTTTTTTTTATGGATATTTTTGTTTTTGTTAGTTGAAATAATGTTTACTCTGGAGTACTTAGTCAGACTTTTGAATACATTTATGTTGATTTGCATCTTTTGTCATTGTTTCCGCAAATGTTGATCTTTCTTAGAGACTCCATTTAGTACTTGTAGTATATTTCACTTTTCTCTCCAAGTGGTTGCTTTTATTTGTGGTGAACAGAGTGTCCATCTTGTTAATAGCCAGAGATGTGATTAGAGCATTACATCAATAGCTTTTTTGCAGCCATTTTGATGATTACTGGGATCATAGAGATCTTTCTTGATCATAGAGCATCGACATACCAACTTACATGTGGATGTCTCCATTTTGTCTTTGCTGGCCTATTTAAAATGGCCATTTTGGACACCTGTGCCTCTGTAATACTTTTTGTGGTGTGGCACTATGCAGGTTACTCTTCTGCATTAAGTAAGGTGAGGTTTTATCCCTAGGGGAACGTATACTGCTGAGTATGTTGATAGTGTTTCTATAGTTTTATTTTGTTTAACTTAAGACTTGAATTGTTATTGCAATTTCTCTCAAATCACATTACTAAATTCTGAATACATAGCAGAGAGTAAAGAAAATTGAATACATTTTCAAGAGGTTAACTGACTAACCAAACCCTCAAAAGGTGTAAATTACACTAAGTCCTACAAGTATACAACACCTTGGTCTTAAAAATAAACCAAGCAATAATTACCTTAATTCAAAATTGCTTTCCCAGATCACATTAAAAAATGATGTCTCCAAATATCGAACCGTCTGAGCAAAATAAAATACTCGCCTTACAATAACAATTACTATTATTTTGTGCCAAGTTAGCAGAATGTTGAGCAAAGGTTAATTTAATGACTTTTGTGGTTCACCCTGAGAGATATTGGGGTTTTTGCTTTAGCAGGATGAACACCCCACTCAACCAATAATCCAGCTTGTCATATAATATGTGTTTTTCCTGTTTTTCTATTTTATAGCAGTCAATTATAATACACAATTTTTGTGCAATAATGGATTGCTTTTTGTTCATCTAATTTAACTTATTTTTTCATGCCTTGTTCTCTCATGTTATGTTTTCTTTTTTTTTTTATTCTGGAGACGCTCTTTGGTTTTCTGAGGTTATATATGAATCTATTTAAAAGATAATTCTGTATTGTCTATGGAGGGAATTTGTTTACATTGTTTTTGTAATATTTATATACTTCCGTCTGTGTGTATAGTGTTAGACATGTCAGCCTTAATGTAGTCTTCTCTCAAACATTTTGCCTTCACCCTCCTGTTTTTCTAAATAATTGTTCGCTGGCGTTAGGACTCTGTGAACTTTGACGTTGCTAAAGAGTGCTAAGTTGCTTGTGCTCACTCCATAGACGACAGCCAAATCTATTTGGCATATTTAATTTAGTTATATGTCTCTAGCTGCTAGAGTTGACCATTATATCCATCTCTTACCTGAATCCATTTTGCTAATCATAACATAGGAACGTCGCAATTAAATCATTTTTTTGGGGCTCATATAGATATTGTTACTGCACATTTCCTCCAATCTACTCACTCAATTCTCACACCTTCTCTATCACACCCAACAAAGACAAAAAGAAAAGAACTCTGGCAAAGAGCCCCCGTGCGGGCCCGTTGGGCAGTGTAACGATGGCCCAATGAGGAGCTACCTAATGATAAAGCATGACAACATTTGGGGTGTGTGAGGACTCTTGCGCCTACAAGGAGCACTCCCCCTCACCTTCTCCTGGTAGACCTTCAGCTTTTCAGAGGAACTGCATATCTCTTTTCAAAAAAATATCAACCCCTTGCCATGCCTAAAACTCCCTTATTACATATGTCACCCCTACAATTGGCCCTAAACAGCCCATAGGGCAGAGTGCATTGTACTTTTACATGTCCTTGTAGAAAAACAACCACATTAATTTTTCATTGCTGTGAGACCTGTCTCTCCAATAGGATAATTTTGGGTTGACGTATTAAATTTTATAAGTGCTAACGTTTGATTGGGAGAAAGTAGGACATTAATGTATGGTGTATAAGTAACTGTAATTTAAAATCCTCTTTAACGGTAAAGTTGGATTTTAACTCACAAATTTGAAAATGCTACTTTTAGAAACTGGGTCACATGACTGGGTGTAGGCAGCAGTTGGACTTTGTATATTCTTCTCTGACAGCCACACAATAGAGGGGGATAAGGTGTGCCTGGAAGGGCCATCAGTGGCAGGATAGGGGGGCAGCGCTGACAACAGCCTCACTGACAAATCAATAGGCTGTGCCCTGCCTTCACACAAAGGTCTTCACACCAGCTCCTTGTGCCATCAGCCAGGCTGGAGCCTCACCAGGTAAGTCAGGAAATTCCAGGCACTTGACCTGAACCTGGCCTAAGTGAGAACTAACCCTCCAAATGTTGCCTCTCGAGTCCGTAACCCTTGGAAGTGATGTGAAAGGTGCCCATGCAGCAAAATCCAAAACTTGCGACTTATAAAGTTTTGGGCTAAAAACTGCTCTGATAACTGAAAGGAGACCGGGACCTACCTGCTTGTTGATACGTCCAAGGTGCATCGCCAGTCGGCCAGAATTTACAGCCGCTCCAGCTAAATTCTTCTTCGCAGCAGCAAATCATGTTCAGCGGTCCTTCGCAGAGGGGTATCTGGCCTTTTGGAGCCCTCATCAATCACAGCTACAACTTCATCCTGCTACAGATTTTTGACTTCCCTAAAAGTCAGAACGTAGAAATATTCACAGTGACTCCATCCAGTGGCTCCCGACGATGAAGCCTCCTCCTTGGTCTGCAGTCATGCCCGCTGAACTTTACCTCGCAGACCTCTTTTCATGAAATTTCTTCTAAGTCTGAAAGTACGTGCCAACCAGGCCCAATTTACTTCTGGTATCTGACCCACACTCCATCATGGTCGGCCATATTTTTCAACTTTGACCCGATCTTGTGCGACTAGATGTTCATGGTTGGCGCATTGATCTTTAATCCCTAGTTTTTACCTTAAACTAAGTGTTGGGGAGTGTGCTGCTAAAACCTGCAGAGCACCTGAAAACTACAAATGATTGCACAATTGCACTATTGCTTACCTGTCATTCACCTGGGATGCTGAATGGGTGATGTCCAAATCCCAAAGGAGACTACTATCTTGGGGTGCTATGAGTTGAGTGCATCCCTGCAGATGCTAAGCAAGAGCCACCTGAGAGGCTTCTCAATAAAGGCACTCCAATGATTGACACTTTCTGGACTCTCAGGACAATCTGACCCAGGTAGACCTCTGGCAACCCTATCAATCCAGCCAGGCAATCATACCATCTGATGTAGCCCAACCTAAAATATACACCCTTGATTGAAACATTGGCCTAACTTAAATAGTGACTATGTGCACCTCCAGGCAGCTCACATTCACAACTATGGCAAGTATTTGGATCAGCATGCCACTTATCAACCGGCCCTCCACCTGGAGCAACCTACCAAAACATGAACTCGCAAGTTTAAGTCCACTGCATCTTCGGGGTCTCTTTTCTGATGATGCACAGAACATTCACAACGGTAATGAGGAATCAACATCTGGGTTTGAAGTTGACCCTCCAACTCTTCATTGAACCCCTTGATAGCGTCATCATTACTTTACCTTAAGAAGAGCCAAATACTCCACAGACATGTGTAGCCTTGTAGAACATTTACTAAAGAATCATGCAATGGCCACAACTGGAAAGAAATTCAAAGAACAGATGGGGGAAGGCAAACCACAAATTAAAGGGCATTTCCCTGGGGAAAAGAAAAGCTGGCACACTTTCCCAACACTTTCTATTTTTACTGTTTCCTCCCTGAGATTCACCTAACTCAATACCAGACTATTGTTATCTTTCACTGTAAAATTGCAATTTAAATCACAATTGAGTCTCGCATTTACTCTTTGTCTCCCTAAACAGTGTTCAACAATGAGCTTGATAAACAATTAAGAAAGCAAAGATTAGGATCCATAGATGTGGAGCAACAGATGACAGATCCAGGTGTTTTCTAGTATCATACCTTCGATACTGTTTGAGATGTAGAGGATCCCAGAAAACTGTAGGACTTTTGATCACAGCCTGATGCTTGAACCCTGATGCTGACAATTGGGTCGTGGTTTAAATGATATTCTGAAGCTCCAGAAATATTGCTATCTTTAGACTAATGCAACACAAAAATATGATGGACGGAATGTTGAACATTGTCAAACATTCACCCCAGTCACGGATCTGGGTTTAATCCATTGTTATATTTCTCGCTACACCATTCCAGCTTAGACCCAGTATTACAAGTACACAAATCAGGTAGGAGAACTTCAGGTTTTATTGAGATACACCACCATAGTCAGTCAGTCAGCTTCACGGTCCTATACCACCTCTCCGAACTCCGCCAGATGGCAGCAATAGAATGTTGGAACAATGCATAGAACGTTCCATGGTGGCAGGGAAAGGAGGGGGGGGGAGAGGGAAGGAACCATTAGATTACAACACACCTCCCTGGGCAGGAGGGAAAGGAAAGCAGGAAGGAAAAAAAAAGGAAATGCATGCGGTAAAAAGGATATTAGTGCCATAAGGTAAGGTAACCAGGCTTCTAAATACAAGAGAACAAAAACAAGGAAATTCACCAACTTTATAGTCTTTGTGCCATGATGGGCAACTAGTGCTCCTTGATGATCTACGAGCAGGGTCAGGGTCAATAGGCAAGGCTTTAGCTACTCCCTCACCCATTTGAGGATGGTTGTATTTGACCACTCTGTCCATTCCCCACGTTTGTCCATTTTCCAAGTGAACTACATTTCTTCCTACTCCCGTAATTTTGATGGGTTCAGAAAACCGGGAGTGGCTTTTCCTCCTAGCAACTGGCAAATCTATGGGAACCCATTCTCCTGATTTGAATGCGAGTGTCTTGACATTTTTACTATAGTCATACCTCGTTTTGTATTTCTCTTGTTGCGTTTTAATATTCTTGGTAATGTCTGATCTGTCTACCTTGCAATCGTATACCGTGTGCAGCCATCCAGCTGTGAGGTTGGTTTTTGGTTTTCTTCCTTTTAGGGATATAAAGGGTGAAATGTGTGTGACAGTGTTCGGTGCTGTTCTGTAGGCCCATATTATTTCTTGTAAGGCTTGTTTCGCAGCTACATTAGTGGCTTCTGCTCTTTGTAGACATTCTTTGATGACCCTATTAATTCGTTCTACTAACCCGTTAGCTCTGGGACAGTACAACGCGGTCTTCAGATGGGTAATGCGTAGATCGGCAAGAAAATTTTTCATTAAGTCTGAAGTAAATTGGACTCCATTGTGTGTTACAATAGTATACTTTCTTTGTAAAAAATGTCTTTCAAAATTGGATAAGAGTTTTAGGGCCATATGTAGGTAGGGTCACATTTACCGACTCATAAATACCGAATTTTACCGATTCGGTATTTATGAATCGGTAAATGTGATGTAGGTAATCAATCGGTAATATTTACCGATTCGGAAAGGGTCGGTAATTTAGAATCGGTATTTACCGATTCGGTAATGATGCATACCTTCCCATTGATTCCTATGGGCCAGGAGGCCCATAGGAATGAAGGGGAAGCCAGTTACCATTACCGAATCGGTAAATACCGAATCGGTAATGGGGGAGGCAGTATCATGGGTGGCAGGGTGTCACATTGACACCCTGTTGCACCCCTGATTCGTCCATGTGTGCACATGTGGTGCACATACATGCCCTAAGGGCATGTATGTCTGCCACATGGCACTTTGACATCAGCAAAATATCACGTTTTGCTAGGTATTCGGTATTTATCACCAACCTATATTTGGTGGTAAATACCGAATTCTTTTTCCTAGTCATCACTCATTTGAGTGTTACCTACATATCATTTCAGGATTCGGTATTTACCGAATCGGTAAATTTACCGATTCGGTAATTTTACCGATTACCGAATCCTGAAATATGCCCCCTACATAGCAAATGCCTAAATACCGGTCGGTAACGGGATATTTACCAAAAATCGGCCGTTACCGACCGGTATTTGGCTTCCTACATATGGCCCTTAGTGTCAATTAGGTTCACCCATTTAGTCACCACCCATCTTGAGTGATAATCTATAAGAACTAGGATGAAACGTTCACTTGCTTAGATTCAAAGGACCGATAATGTCTAGCGCAAGTTTAGACCACGGACGGTTGGGGTCTTGAACAGGCGACAAAGGAGGTTTTCTTACTGAAAGCGTTTTGTCACTTTTAGCACAATCCATACAATTCTTGACTACATTCTCTACCATGGTGTCCATTCCAGGCCACCAGTATTCTTCACGTACTTTGCTTTTAGTCAAGACTTCGTCCTAAGTGTCCCATGTGTGCTAACTTGTCAATTTTGCCTCTCATCCCCTCAGGGGGTACCATTTATTCTCCTCGGTAGACTGTGTCATTGATTATGCTAAGCTCGAATCTCACCTCCCAAAACTTGCAAACAGATCAGGTAAAGTGTTCCTTTGGTCTGCCCACCCCTTATTGATAAGTTCTTTTAGAGTAGCTACTGTATTGTCAAGACTTTCGTAGTTTTCCCATTCTGTTTTTTTCCAGTACTGTTACTTCCAGGACTACTAAATCCTTTTCCTCTTCTTTTGTGTTACAGTCAGTGTTAAGAGGAGCACGAGACAGAAAATCAGCTATTACGTTGTTCCTTCCAGGTACGTAGTCAACTTTGAAATTGAACCCTTCTAGTCCCATCATCCATTTAGCTATTCTGGATGTCATTCTGGTGGAACCTTTAGTTGTAAACACATAAGTGAGAGGTTTGTGGTCAGTTTTAATAGTGAAAGGTATCCCCCACAGAAAAAAATTGAAGTGGTTATCTGCCTACAAACAGGCTAGTGCCTCCTTTTCAATTACTGAGTAGTGTTATTCAGTACCTTTTAATGATCTGGAGGCAAAAGCTACTACTTTCTCCGTGTTCCCCACCTTTTGCATAAAACTGGCCCTTAACCCTTTATTGCTGGCATCGGTGGACGGATAGGTGGTTTTAGTGGGATCAAACCTACCTAAAAAAGGTGCGTTGGTAATGCATGTCTTTATCTCCAGAAATGCCTTTTGGCAATCAACATTCCATTCAAACATTTGTTTGGCCTTGAGAAGATTGTGTAACGGTTCCACCTTGCTTGCATAGTTCTGAATGAATTTTGAATAATATTCTGATAATCCCAAAAAGGATTTCAGCTCTTCTACATTGATGGGAGCAGCTGCTTCAAGGATCGCTTCAACCAGATTCATTTTGGGTTTGATTGCCTCACTGGAAATAGCGTGCCCTAGATATTCTACTGAGTTCACCCCTCAGCTTGTTAGGAAATAACCCTTCAAACATCTTACTGTCTAGCAAGGTGTATGGAGAACATGAGTAGGCGAAAACTCTGACCAATTTATTGTCTAGGGTGATGGTGCATTCTGGAAACCAGTTGACCATATCATCGTTGTCTTCTACTTGGAATACTAACTTAACCTCTACTGGTGTAGCTTCTGATTCTATCAAGGAAACTTTTTTAGGATTATAGTCATGGCACACTCTGGCTAGGTGTCATAATCTTCCATACTTGTGGCAAGTTACATTTTTCGCTGGACAAGAAGGATTATTCGCTAAATGTGCTGGGTTACCACACCTATAACACTTGGTTTTGAAATTAGTACTGATTTGATTTCTTTGTTTCAATTCTTTGTCCTTTGCTGATTCTTGTTTAGTAATAGCATTTACTTCATGGCGGGACTCAGCACTCACATTTATTTCATTTATACATTCTGCTGTGTGTTCAACACTTAATGCGATTTCTATAGCTTGTTTAAGATCTGGGTTGCCTGCCAACAGTTTTTCTTGTATCTTATGGTTGTTTGTGCACCTGATTAATTGGTCTCTAATGAGAGACTCTGTTAACCCTCCAAAATCACATGTGTTGGATAACCCTTTTAGAGCCGCGATATAAGGTTTGACCTTCTCACTTTTACCCTGAACTCTGGAAAAGAATTTGTGCCTTACCAGCACCACATTTATGGCTTTCCCAAAATGTTTCTATAGTTTGTTCATTGTAGCTAGGTAGACATTGAAATCTCCTTCACTCCCTTCTTCAACTTCTGTGTCAGAGCCTTCTAAGTTATTGTAAGTCTTACGGCCTTCAATTCCCAAATTATGCAATAAAATGTGCTGCTTCCTGAAATGCGAAATTTTTTCTCCTCCATTCGCTATCAGGTACGATTCAAATATTACTCCCCACTCTTTCCATGGAATGGTTGGATCTCCTTCTTCATTTCGAAAGGGTGGGGGCAACGCCATATTTAAAACAGCCATAATGCCAGAAATGAAAGAATTGAGACCGAGAACTAGTAAGAAGAGTCTACTGGCAATGGCCGGAACTGAGGAACAATGAGGTCTGGAGGAGTGAGCCTACGAGGAGATCTCCACAGAATATATTTAACGGCTGCTAATCTTAACAAGTCACACCATGGAAGCTGCGCCCCTCAGCATGCAAAAGAACGACCAAACTTAAAGGCAAGACAGGCAATATGGCAATGCTGTGCCCGTCAGCGTGCATCCAACGAGAATGACTCACTGAAACCAACTCTTCAGGACTAGACAGGCAATATAGAATAAGCTGTGCCCATCAGCATGTACGACAACCAATTAACAGGCACTGTTAAATGTGGTAAAGTAGAATAGGCTGTGCACATCAGCGTGCCACAATGAAAATAATTCTTGAGGACCTTAGACAGGCAATATTGAATAAGCTGTGCCCATCAGTGTGCCACAATGAAAAAACACTCCTCAGGATGTAGATAGGCAATGTAGAATAAGCTGTACCCATCAGCGTGCACGAAGACTGAGTAACAGGCTCACATCATGAACTAATAACTGCAGAGAAAATAGTGTAGAATCAGTTTATGTGAATCTTATTTTTTTTTTTTCTTTTCAGGCAAGAACGACGAAAATGCTGACAGGTAATGCAGACCACATGGGGCGCTCGTCCACGGAGCTGAGGAGAGTTCCCGGAGTGGAGGCAATGCGAGCAGAATACTCAAACTGCATTAATTAGCCACCAGAAACCACCGTCTGGCAAATATGCAAGTGTCCAGAGCGGCAGGGATGCTCCCAAGCGGTATGTGGACAAGAGTGAGGTAGCACCGGGAAGCAAAGTCTGACCAACACGGGAAACTGTAAGCAGGAAACACCCCCCCACAAGAATGCCGGTAATCCACTGAAGTATTTTGAAGCAGCAATGGCCAGAACAACTTGGAGGCGCCGTCCGGCAGGTGTTAAAAATGCAGCTAGAAGGAATACTCTGCGCAAGGCTGATCTCCCAGGAGCTGTTCACCTAAATGGTACGCTGGCTGTCTGCTTATCTGCCTGGAGTGTGACTATGGGACACGGGACACAGGCTACCAGGTGTCCAATGGAAAATAGTTTCAGCAAGAACAACGTCCCTCAGGAAAATTGATGTGCCCCTCAAAGCAAGCGCGACCGTACCTTGAAGTCTTCTGAGTGAAATCACATTCACTCTGTGGAGGACTGGATACTGCTGTAAACAGCTGGGGATGGTGGTGCAGCTGCCCCCACGCAGCGATCGTCGCCAGTATTACAAGTACACAAATCAGGTAGGAGAACTTCAGGTTTTATTGAGATACACCACCATAATCAGTCAGTCAGCTTCACGGTCCAACACCACCTCTCTGAACTCCGCCAGAAGGCAGCAGAAGAATGTTGGAACAATGCATAGAACGTTCCATGGTGGCAGGGAAAGTAGGGGAGGGAAAAGAGGGAAGAAACCATTAGATTACAACACCCAGCCACATGAAAATCAGTCTTGGCACCAGTTTCAGGCAGCAGGGTCCAGACTGATTTGCATATGGCTGGGTTTGAACTGGAGTGGCATAGTGAGCAAAAGAACAATTAATTCAACCCAGATCTCTTGACTAATGGTGAGTGGTTGAAATGTTTAAGCACTCTGTTCATCATCTTATTGTGTTTGCTATGTTCACCCTAAGTGGCCAAGGGTATGCCCAGACGAGATTCTTTTGCTCGCTGCGCCACTCGATTCAAGCTAGCCTGGCTGATGAATGGTGAAACCCTGAAGCAGCTCCCAGGATGCTTGTTTCTGGTTCAGGGTGGACCTGGCCTAGCCGTTTAGGCTGGACTGTTCCCATGAGGTGCAGGGTCAATTCTGATTTGCATACGGCTGGGTTTGAACTGGGATGGCATAGTGAGCAAGAAAACAATGGATTCAACCCACATCTCTTGACTGGTGCTGGTGGTTGAAATGTTTCAGCATTCTGTCCATCATCTTGTTGTATTTGCTATGTTCACCCTAATTGGCCATGGGTATGCCCAGTCGTGGGTTCCTTGCTCCCCATGTGCCACTGGATTTAATCTAGCCTGAAAACGGTCCCAGGGAGCTTGTTTCTGGTCCAGGGAGGACCTCGCATGACACTTCAGGCTGGACTGTTCCCATGAGGACCCTAGTCAAGACTGATATGATTAGATTTTAACTGATGTGGCATATTGAGCAAAAGAATGATGGATTCAACCCAGATCTCTTGACTGGAGGTGAGTGGTTGAAACTCGCGTTTGCTATTTTTCCACTAAAGCATGTTCAGTCCTCTTTAGTGCATAGTAGACCCTGAGGAGTTCTTCCTCATATTAGCACAATGGGCAATCTGGATCCACAAAGCTTTTTCGCTTTTTGTTTCAGCTCCTTGTTAGCTCTACTTATGCTTTTCAGGCCTCAGTAGTTTTGCAAATTACCCAGGAGCACATACACTACTTCCGCATCATTGCTGCCGCTATTTGTTTCACCAGCACCCCACGCCAGTTCATTTGCTATCCTTCCATGGTCCATCTCCCTTTGCGTCCCACTTCCTGTGGCCCCTGGATCACCCTCAGTGCAGACACCAGATTACCTTAAACTTTAAAAAATCATAACTCCAGTTCTACTGCTGAGATTTTTTTTGTTCATATTTCTTTTTATTAACAGGTTAAAGTCAATCACTGCGGTACATCGAGTCTTAAGGTATTCATGGTTACACACGTGGGTTAATACAGTCATGATTGACACATTATTACCTCATAGCATTTATGGTGATTCATGGACGTCTATTTCTGGCAATTGGGGGGGTACAGATAGATCCTCGATAAACATTCCAAGCGTTCCAGATGGAAACCCATTTGCGGGGACAACCTCTAGCTACATACACCGTTTTCTCTCGAAACATACACTAATCCATGTCCCTTATCCAGGCCTCCTCGGTTGGGACGCGATCGGCTCCCCAGAGTTGTGCTATGTTTCATTTGGCTATCATGACTCATGAGGCCTAGCGTCACCCATGTCCTCTGTGCCCCTTTCAGATCCGTGGGTTCCCATACATTTAGCAGACATCTCTTTGCCTCTAGACGGATTACCATTGTCAGTGCATCACTCATAACTGTGTGGATCCTGACCCAGTATCACTGTATGAGGTTGCATTCCCATAATATGTGTAAAAACGTACCCGTCTGGCCACACCCCCTCCTACATTCGCCATCCACCGCTCTTCCCATTTTCACCAGGCATAGTCCTGTTATATACGTTCTATGGAGTATCTTGAGGTGGACGAGGCGCAGCCTAGCTGAAATGTCCACCTCACGTGGGGAAGCCACTGCCTCTGTCAGTCTTCGTCATCCAAGATTATCCCGTCCTGTTCCCATTTAACTCTTGTAGGACGGAGTGGGTCCCCGGTATGATTGATAAGTTTCTTATATGTTAATTAGATTGTTTTTGTGGGTAGGTAGCCGTCTAGCAGCCTATTCTCCAACGGGGAGGAGACCGGGGGCGAGTCTCCGTGTGGTATGTGTGCCTGCAATGCATGGCGAACCTGCAGGTAGCGGAAATACTCGGTGTTTGCTAGCTCAAACTCCTGCTGGAGGGACGCGAAGGTTTTAACTTCTCCCTTCACCCAGAGGTCGCCTATTTACTGCTGGGATGTTTGATGTTTTTGCTGTCAAATAATTTATTCCAATTTACTCAATTTTTTTAATTGGTGCGGGATTTTTCTTGTGTTGCGTTTTCATTGTATCACTGTTTGCGTGCTATATAAATACTTTACACATCGCCGCTAAGATAAGTCTGACTGCTTTTGTGCCAAGCTAGGAGAGGGTTAAGTACAGATTAATTTAGAGACTTTTGTGGTTCACCCTGAGAGGAATTGTGGCTGTTGCTTGAGCAGGGTTAACACCGCACTCAACCAACAATCCAATTTGTCACATACATGTGTTTAGTCATTATTTTTCTTTTATTTCTATTTGTATAAAGAGCATTTGGATATGTGATTCAGGCTCTGAAGAAGTGATTTTTATTGTGAAACATGTGTTAACCTACCTCAACTGGGATAATAAACCTTGAATTGAAGTTTCATTGCCCGCACATTTTCTTTATGGTTGGATTTGCATTATGTTCCTGTGGTGGCAGACAGGCACAGTTGTGAGGGTGCATTTCTCGCAGGTCAAGTAAGTGCATCTGCCCCAATTTTAGATTTGTAAAATCAAAACAATGCTAATGAATTATGACAAAACATTAATCAAAAAGAAAAACCACAATGCTGCTGTCAATGATATAGGTTGCCATGAGTGTCTGCATACTTTGCCTATTTCAGGGTTTTGAACCTTTTGTTGTTAATGTTACCTCATTATTGTGGAATGTGCAGGTGGACACGTGCTGTCACTGGCTCATATTCTACATCATTACAATCCCTGAAAAAATGTAGTATGACTGATATTGATTGTTAACTGCGTTATTGTGATGTATCATTTTTGGAAGAAGATACCAGATATTAGGATAAACATAATTAGCATGTAATCAGACATACCAGGTGTGTTGCTTTTCACACTAAGCACATACAAAAAATAAATTAAACTATTCAGTAACCTGCTCTGAGCTCAACAGCCCAGAACAATTATCTCAGAAATATAATAACTAAGCTTATATGTAAGTAGCCGTAAACGTGCATGGGGGTGGCATGGAATGAACAGTGAGCAAACAGAAGGATTTCTTGCCTCGGCTGCTCTGCCGTAAATAACTCACTAACAATGTAATTCATTATATATTTATTGGTTTATATTGCATTGTAGTTGTAGATATAGCGCACTTCAGACTCCCAAAAGTGTGCCAAAATGCGTTAGAGGTTAGGCAGAATGCTTCTGATTGGCAGTGCTTGGGTCAAAGACAGTGGCGGTGCGTCCATTGGGGGTGTTGGGGCGTTGCCCTCTCGCCCCCGCCCGCAGCTCCCTCTGCGTCTCTGAACTTAGTTTACTTAAATTCAGAGACGGCGAGGGAGAACTGACAATGCATGTCAGTCAGCATGACGTCGGACTGTGGGCGGTGCGGCGTCATGTTGACTGACATGCATTGTCAGACCAGCCAGGGACAGGCAGCACTGCAGCACAAGTGCGCATGAGTGGGCAAGGTGAGCCAATTTTTAGCCCGTGCCCAGTCATGCGCACTTGTGTTTTCACGGAATTGCGCATGCCCATTAGGAGCCCCTCGGTCTCCTAATGAGCAGGCGGCGGGCGAAGAGTAAGCTGTGCCCTCAGCCAATCCTGGTGCTGCAGCAGCGCCAAGATTGGCTGAGGGGTTGCCACTCCAGTGCTGATGTGCTGTTCCTGTTTGAAGAGGGCAGAGGCGCCAACGCGGACCAGGAGCAGAGGCGGTCAGGTAAGTTTTCGTCTTAATTTTAATTGTATTCTCCCGTGTGACCCCCCCTTGCAATCCTCCCCTCGCGACTGGATCCTCGCTCTTTGAAGAATGTTTTTGTGTGCATTGGAAAATAAAATGCATACTGCGCGAGCGGCTCTCTATTCACAAATGTGGTCTTTTTAAACCATCCTGCTTTCGTTTTTTTAATGATATAAGCAATGGGCATTAGGTCTCACTAGGTGCTATAGATAGTTCATGATGTTCAACCGATTGTGAGATGTTCTCTGTCGTAAGTCACTGCTTGAGTCCAGTTCTCCCGCTGCTGGCAGCTGCCTCCCCCCTCCTTTGTTCCCCCTCTTTCCTCTCTGTCTCGCTCCTCCTCATGAAGTAAAAACCGGTTGGAGACTTCAAGAAACAGGTATTACCTTCTCTTTCCTCCTTTCGTTTATTTGCTTCCTTGTGAAATGGATGCAAAAAAGAAAAACACTTGCTGGAAACGTAGTCTTTTGCTGACATTTTTCAATTTCTAAATGCAGTCTCAGGGTAGAGGGAAGTAAAACATTCAAAATATGAAAAATAACTAACTAACTAAAGCAAGGTGGCCATATTGATTTATTCACACCTAAACACATTAGCGCCACATTACAGTGTTTGCCAGTGAAGCCCTACTTTTGTTGCCTCCTCGCTCTTTGAACAACCATGTTTTCCCTGGGTGGGAAAGCACACTATTCCTGGAGGTACTGAAATACCTGCTGGTTGGGTGCGTGCATTAGAAAACAAAATGCATACTGCGGCTCTGTATTCACAAACGTGGTCTTTTTAAACCATTCTTCTTTCGTTTTGTAATGATAAAAGCAATGGGCATTAAGTCAGCTCCGTTACTCTCACACGTTCCTTTCTGCACCCTCGTTCCCTTATGTCACTGTTTCCTTCTCTTTCTATTCCCCGGTTAACTGACTTTTCTCTCTTGCTCTGGGGGTGAAGGCCGATGATGAGAAATACGCCCCGGACCGGACGCCGGACCTTAAAAGAGTGGCAGCGCTAAGTGCCCACCACCTGCAATAACCAGTACATATTAGGCACTATAGTAGAGTCTAGAGATAGTTCATCCCATTCTTGTGTGAGATGTGCTCTGTCGTAACTACTTGTCATTTGCTATGATGGGGGAATGGAGGTGCGGAGACAGAGAAAGCGACGAGGGAGGAAGGGATACTGAGATGTAGAGAGGGATAGCAAGCAAGATGGATGTGACAGCAACAAGATAGGAAGAGATAGCAAGATAGAAAGAGGAAGCAAGATAGGGAGAGAGGAAAGCATAGGGGGTTTCGAGACAATGGAAGGGGCAGCAAGAGACAGTCACCGGGCAGTGCCAGCAGCACCCAGCCAGTAACAGAGGAGGGGATATGCTGAGATAGCAAAAGAGATAAGGTAGGAAGGGATACTTAGATGATGGGAAAGTGAGAGTGTCACTGGAAGAGAGTGACGCCTATAGAGCAGCTTGCAGCCACTTACAGGTGAAGGTGGTGAATTCTGGGAGAGAGATAGGTAAACAGAAAAGTGACAGTTCACAGAGGCACTTTCACAATTGCTTTATTAACCTCCCTGCTTTCTCAAATTTGCTTGAAAATGCACAATTTTTCTTCTCTTTTTTCAAAATTTTCACAGGAAGAGAATAGCAACGAACCCCCCCCTTATGGTGGTTTGGGCTCGCTACGCTCGCATGCAACGGTGCAGTATACCAATCATTTTACGCCTCACCACTTTCAAATGTCACCAGCTGCCCCTGGTCAAAGAATGTCCGAATGGTACGTGGCCTATTTTGAAATTTTCATGGTGTGTGAAGAGCAGAGCCCTGCTTTGTCTTGTGTTTTTGCCACTGAACCTTGGCATGTACTAAAGAAATTATGAGGATTATTAGCGAAGCTAGTATGTCATGGGCCCTAGTGAAAGAAAGGGAATGCCCCCCTCCACCCTGGCTGTCTGAATGATTAATTAAAGCAATATTCAGGGTTCAGAGCAGTGGCGTAATGAAACTTGAGGGGGCCCCCCTGCAAAGTACATGGAGGGGGACCCTCACTTCCAGACACAGAAAGAACTCTCAGATCAGGAGCCCCATGGAGATCAGGGCCCCCCACACAGCGGGGGCTGCGGGGACTATTGTTACACCACTCGTTTAGAGGGCCCTTATAGCCCACAGTGCCACTGCACTATTTATGTATAACATACTCATATAGGGCTTGTATCCACGTTCCTTCTTCCATGTGTCATTCACATTTTGCTTCTGCCAGCACAGCATACAATATGGGGCAATGAGTCAACCTACTTCGACATCTGGCTAACTTCACTTATAGAGACTGCATTTAGTCCTTTCACCAGGAGCACATCCGCACATAAGCTGGTGTCCTTAAGTGCCAGTGTTTTGTTTCTTCTTTATCATTACTTTAGTGTTGTCTTTGTTTGTAGAGCCTGATATGATAGGACTTTCTACCCGATGAGAGCATATGGCACATTCCAGATTTATCCATAGTAGGAGAGCTAATTTTTACAACCAAAAATGTTTTTATTGAAATGTGCAAAAGCCTACATTTTAATAGCACGTATACTAAACATGAACATTTGTAGTAGGTAATCATACTTAAATGTTTTTAGCCTAAAAGTGAAATACATAAGTGCTTATTTAGGTTGGCCTATCTTGTTTGGTATGAGATAACTGATCCTTGAGTTCCTGAATACTCTCTACATGCTTAACCTATATTCATTGATTGTCTGCTGAGTTATATCTGAGAATACTTTCCGGATTATTTTGCAAAGGCTTCACAATCCTGCATCAATTTTCTCATCTGAACTCTTTATTGAGTATCTGAACTGGCATCTTCCTCTATACTTTTAATTTTCCAAATTATCTACATTGGTAACTTCCTTTATAGAACATGCTTGCTGTATTATTACAATGTGTACTGTTATCTTAACTGATATAGTATTTTAACTTATTTTGAAATATCAATGATTGGATTATGTTCATTTTTAATGCTGATGCATAAAAGATTAATTCTTATTGAATAAAATGATTAAATCCTGAAATATCTAAGAATAAAACTCTTTAAATCATTCAAAAGTTGATTTATTGATTGCACTAAAAGCCATTAAGGACTCAGCATATTATTGGATTGAAGTAGATGTTTGCTTCTTTAAATTTCTCCTTGTCGCCGAACAAAGGTCCATACGACCAGCAGCGGGGGTTGTTTAATGATTACACCGAAGATTAAGATATAAAAAAACACTGCATCACCAGCAGCTCACATGAACTCTGATTATGAGCTCATGAGTGAGCTCTATCTTTGCAAACCTGTCTGTCATTCCTTCTTTCTGTCCTTCTTTCTTATCTTCCTTCTGTTTCCTTATTTCCTTTATTCTTTCCTTTTTCTTTCCTCTTTTCTTACTTCATTTGTTTATCTTTCTTTTTCCTTCTTTCTTTCCTTTTTCTTTCCTTCTTTCTGTCTTTTATTTTTCCTCTTATCTTCTTCATGCTTTCCTTCTCTTTTAATTTGTAATTCTTTTCTTCCTTTTTCTTTCTTTCCTTTTTGTTGTGCCTTCCCCTTTTTTCTTCTTTCTATTTTCTTTCTTTCCTTCTTTCATCTTTCTTTCTTTCTTTCCTTCTTCTTCTTTTTCTTTCTTTCCTTTTTCTTTAATTTATTCTTTCCTTTTTCTTTCATGCCTTCCTTTTTTGTCTTTTCTCTTTCTTTCTTTTTCTTTCTCCACCTTTTCTTACCTTCCTCATACCGTCTTTCTTTCTGTCTTTCTTTCTTTTTTTCTCTTTACTTCTTTGTTTCTCTCCTCTTTTTTTCTTTCTTTTTTCTTTCTTTCTTTCCTTCTTTTTCTCTCCTTTTCCTTTCTTTTCTTTTATGCATTACTCTTGCTTTTCTGCTTTTCTTTCTTTCTTTGGTTCTTTTTTCTTTTTATCTTTCTTTTCTTCTTTCCTAAAATAGACTATCCAATACAGAAATGTGTACATTTTCAGAACTCATGAGCTGATGTTTTGGGAGATTTATTATAATATTAATATGATGACAGGGCATTGCAGCTATGGCTGTTATTACTCTGCAGAAACATTCTGCCTTGACAAAGCATTTTTTACATTACTGGTGGGAACCATGCCTGATGCACTGAGGTGATCACTACTGGTAATCTTGCCTATGGTGGCCACTAATGTAATTGCGTCTGATACGGCCACTGTTAGAACACAAATTATGAGTAGCTTGGGATAATTTTCTCTGAGCATAAGTAGCTCTTACTACAGAAAAAGATGAAGACCCCCAATATAGATGATTCAGACCTCATTTGGAACCATAATAACCAGTCAAAGACGACAATTCACAGCCTTATTTTTGTATGAACACATTCACTTACAGCTGAAAATATCTCCAGTTGGATCTTGTATGAATTCACTAAAGGGGTTCTGACAGGCATAAATGGATTTACTAACGTGGATCTTTACACCATGAGTGCAGAGAAGTCCACAGTAGTAGCATCCAGTAAAAGCAGGGCCAGACTGAGAAGGTAAACCAGCCCTGGCAATTAAGTCCAACCGTACCTGGGTGAGGGGGATGCTGGTCGGAAACACTGATGCTGCTTTCATTACAGGGGGTCGATATTGCAGCACTGCTGCAAAGCCGGCCCTTAGTAACAAAAATGGCTACCACCGGTCCAAAACCGGACCCCAACCTTCCAGCCCATCAGGAAAACGCCCAGTGCCCATTACGGCCCTGAGTAAAGGGGTAGTAAGTGGGTGTTACAAAGTGTGGTTTGATTAATGAGTTTGTGTACGGTCACCAACATGTTCATTAGCATGCATTCACAAACACTGCTCCAACCCCTTGCTGATCACAAGTGGCTGGAAACTTACTCTAGCCAAAGGCTGGAATAACTCCCCGTCCAGGATGGCAGGGAGAACGGATCACCGTCAGATTTGGTGTGTAGGGCAAGGGTTTCTCATTGGACAATTTTTTTTTGTCTGCAGAGGTCAAAAAAAATATTTGCCTTTTCACAGTAGGTCCCATTCCCACATGCTTAAATCTAAGCAATATAGATTTCCACACGGGGTAATAGTAGGCAGCGGGAGATTTCACATGACATCCCCAGTAGCACACCTGGAAACCTGCACCATGTGAAGCTTTTCAGGCATACTACTACTGTGAATGTTTGTGAATTGAAAAACAAAATGTAAAAGTGCATTCAGCTTGAGATGTAAATCTCTGCATGTACTTTTTATATTTTTACTGTGAATCAGACTCAAAATGTTAAGAGCATATGCATTTATGGATGAGAGAAAGCTCATTGTGTCTTCAGGGTTTCACATCTGAGATTCCTCAGTCCAGCAGGGTGTATAGAAGGGCGTGTGTTTCATGGAAGTATTTTTACTACGAAGAAAGAAAAAGGAGTAAAAACACATTTTTGGAATTTCACTGATTCTTACTCTTATGTATGGAGATTCTCCGCCACACAGAGATCCTTCATGCCTAAGGACCTAGAGAATATGGGTTAGAGAAAATGGAGGGCCTTCAGAAGTGTAAGGGAAACATTTACATTTACCAGATTGCACGTTTTATCCGCCTCGGCATGGATATTTTGTGCATCAGGTTACAAGATATCTATCTCCACAATGAGAAGGGGTGTGACACACATTCCAGGATTCACACAGTTCGTTGTGATTGTTTTCGAATTTTCTTCACAGTTGTGGGGTTGGAATGGCATACATTTTTATTTTATTTTCAAGTAGTGCAAATTCGGCCAGAGGGCATCGGAGCTCTTTACATGAGCACCATTTTCATTACACACGCTCAGGTATATTTTTTTAGGCAGTGCTATATTAAGTGATTTTCCCAGACGCCACAGGGCCTATCATCAACGGGTAGCGGTAAATATCGCAAGTCGCGACTCTGGCGGCACCCTAGGTTACCAACTTGGAACTTCCGGGGCAGATCTGTAGCCCCCGCCCCAGACGGTCTATACCCGGTACTGTCCGGACCCTGACTTCTGCGGGTTCAACGCCAAGGACACGAATAATACGTGCTCCTTTGTTCTATGTTGGGATTATAGGTTATTCCCCTTTTTTGTCCTAAATCCCCCTCTTCTTTTGTTTTACTCTTCCACTAAGGTCCTGACGAAGCGCTAAGGATCCACTAGGGACCGCGGGCAGCGCGAAACATGTTGACCACCCCTTTCACACCCTCTCTCTCACCTTAACCTTCACTCATACGGGTTGAGAGCAGTGGGGCTTACTTACATCTAGCCGTCCCCTACTCAGAGTGTCACTTATACATTATATTTTACTAGACCCTACGGACCCACTAATAAATTGTCCGGGTACCACAAGGTCTTTTTATCCTCACCACCACACTGGTTTCTTTCCAACTACCCCACATACCCGCACGCACAACTACGGCGACTCCACAAAAAGATCTCCGATAAAGAGCCCTTCTGAAGGGCCCGTGAGGGACTACAGCGCCACCTCCACGAGGAGCACCGCCCGATGATGATGCTTTGCACCCGCAAGGGTGTGTGAGGGCACTTCTAGTACCATCCTGGAGTATCCGGTCTCCACTACACTTTTATCCTCGAACCTTATCCACAGCCCACCTCACCTTTGGCTCCGTCTTTCTCTTGCCTTACAGTAGACCATAGTGGCACTGTTTTTCTTAGGAACTGCTACCTCTTTTGTACGTGCACCATTTTCATTACACACGCTCAGGTATATTTTTTTAGGCAGTGCTATATTAAGTGATTTTCCCAGACGCCACAGGGCCTATCATCAACGGGTAGCGGTAAATATCGCAAGTCGCACTTAGCGCGAATTTGATTATCGCCGTCTATCGCAGGTTTACATCGCCGTGTTAGCGGCGTATTAACAACGCTCTGCCAACAGGTGATGTACAAACCAGCGATAGACGGCGATAATCCTCATTAGCGTGTGAAATTTAGTGATGATTTCACATGCTAATGAAAAGATTGATAATTGGGGAGTGTGGACGTAACCAGACGATCCACCTCCCATAGAAAACATGGCTAAGTCAACTTTCAAGCAGGCGTAAGAATCCGGCTATAACCACGACTTTTAAATCGCAACATGGTTCCTGGGCCGTTGTAAATACTGCGATGTCATGTTAGCGACATCGTTCATGTTGTTTCATGGCAGGAACACATACTTTGCATCTAATTAGCGATGTATATCGCTAAGATGCAAAGCGTCACGGAAACGGCAGCTAACATGCGCTAATGCATGTTAGCGCCACCTTGATGATTGTGCGATAAATAATTCACCGCTTTTTCGGCGCTATGTGCCAAAAAAGTGGCGTTATGTCCCTTGATAATATGCCCCCACATCTTCTTCTCCTTACATCAATAGGTAAGGGTGCCTGGTGAGGAACTGGCGGGAGTGATGCTGTGCTAGACGAAAAGGAAGACCATGCATTAAGAGGATGAATGCACCTTAAATGTGTGTTTCCTGTTGGCTCCGTAAGTGCCAGTGCACATGTTCTAGATGCGATGTAGGAACTGCGTCCCGATGGCTTAGCAAGAGGAGTGTGCCTGTCAGGAGAGATCATGTTAGCATGATCTGTGCTATAAGTGTGCACGCTTCCAGGGCAGCTGAAGCAGACACACTCCTTTAGTGGATGCTATGCTTGACAGTCCAGGCTTGGAAAATGCCCTACACGGAGTCCATGAGTAAGAATTGGGCTTCCCAAAACTGTTTGCATCATTTCATAGTGGTCCATTCTGCATTGGGGGTTTTTTCTCCAGAAAGTTTGTGAAGAAAACAAGCTAGATGTTCCTAACAGGCCGTTTTCTCCCTCACGTCACGGATGTTTTTAAAAAAAAATGTTGTCCAAGACTTTCTGGCTGATGAACCATTGGAAAAAAGGCTTTTCCACACCAGTGACGGCTGATGCTGTGACATCCGAAATCTAGTGGTTCTGTCATTCCCATAAGAAACGGGAGAACCACAGCTGTGGTGGAGAGAGTATTCTACAAGTTATGGGATAATATGAGTGTTGGCGGAGGGGGCACATAGACTCAGTGGTCGAGGTGGGGGAAACAAGTAGGGGAACTGTGGGCGGAGAATCAGAGGGTGGGAATAATCCAAGGATTGGATCAGTGGTGCGGAGCTAGAGGTGTCGCCAGAATGCACAAACATCACAATTTTTAGTATTTGTTTGGCATTTCACTGCCCAGTTTAATCAACCAAAGGATACACATGATTATTTAGGGTTATAATGAGTTATTGACCTATTTCAAACTGACACAGTTGTATCTTTCTCCCAAGCTAAACAGATATTTAGCTTCCCTACTTCTTTTTTTAATAAATATATTCCGTTACATCAGGCTTTAAACATAGCAATTCAGAATATTACCCCTTCCTAGGGTCAACCGATGGACCCTTCCATCAATGCTTTTACTTTTTTTTAGTTCTGGCCCCAAAGCCTCAGCAATTTACAAGTATTTAGATAAACCAACCCCTCATAGGGATCAAACTAAAGTAGAATTAGATTGGGAACGTGACCTTCAAGTTGATTGGCCTATTTCAGTTTGGAATCGCATTTGACTTAAATTAAGGAATACATCCAGAGCAGCTAACACCACGCAAAAACTCTTTTTATTTATAATAAATTACTTCTCTCTCCCTCTTTTTTGCATAAATTCAGTACTGAACACCCGGATGTTTGTTGGTCATGTTCATACTCCAATGCTGATTTAAACCACTTACTTTTCTTGTGTCCTTTTGTTCAAGACTTCTGGAAGAAGGTCTGGAATCAAATTACCCAAATTTTTCATTTGAGGGTTCCTTTTTCATTTATTAATATTTTCTTAGGTTCTCTATCTGAGTTGTTCTTTACCTTTACAAATTTTGGATTTGCTTTTGGGAGCAGTTTATCAACAGCTTATCAACAGATTACCAAACACTGGAAAAATGTAGCTCAATTGTCTTTTCCGGCTTGGTGGTATGCCATGTGTCATAATCATATGTTGGATACTGCTTATGTATTCCCAATTTCCTTAGCCCCCAAACGTTTGTTTATGTGGTCCCCAGTTACAGATTTTATGGACCGTCATGCTAAACGTTTTTCTGTACCTCAAATTTCAAACCAAGAAGTGTTGAAACCCCCCTGACATTCTCATTTGTTCTTATCTTCATTATTGTTCTCATTACTGTTTTCATTATATTTTATGCATTGCTCTATTGCTGGACCAGATTTATTTAGTATATTTGTATTTACCTTGTTATATTGATATAGGACGTTTTACCTATGTATTATCAGAACTTTCAAAGTTATCATCTATGTGTATTTACATTTTATTTTTTCCCTTTTTCACCCTTTCCCTTTTCTTTTTCAATACATTTTATTTTTTTCAAACTTAAAAAAAGAGTGAGTTATTCACATTAAAAGGCATTCAAAAAGTGGGATATGCTTCTAATCACAGTATGTCCCAAATACGATGAAATGTGGAAGCACAAGCCATTTGTCTCCGAGCCATGGAGTTTCTGTCATCAGCACTTCTCCATTTTTCCACAACAGCAGTTCAAACATGAATGGCAAAATATCCTAGATTGCAAATGTTTTCTATATAATTATGGCTCTGTCATATTTGCCTCATAATGCTAGATCTGCTGCAAGATCTGACCATTAAGCTAATAAATTGCTTGTAGCTCAAACGTGTCAAAAGTTTATAAAAAATTTGACTTGTGTTGCTGTGAAGTGGATGGCCTATTGCAAAAGTTGACTGATCAACTAATAAGGCAAAATCTTTACAGAGACTGTTAGCATATGTACACAAGTCAAAATAATGAAATATCAGAAAATATACTGCATTACGCTGCAGCCTTTTTTTAATGCATAATTGCAGCATAATTTTGCCCTCCTTTGCTGCATAATTAAATCCAGTGACCCCACAGCAGGCAGCACATGTTAAAAGTGCTTGTGAATGAAGCAGAGAGACTGTGACGTTTGCGAACTTTGGGGCATATCAGCAACAGCCAGCGATAATTATCGCTAAACGCGCTTATCGCGAGCATAATTATCGCCGGCTATCGATAGATTATATCGCCGAGATACCATCAACGCTTATCTCCAATACAATACCAAATCCAGTGATAGCGGCAAAATGTGCACAGCGATAGGCGAATCCTTGTTGATAGGGCAGGATGAACTAATCCATACAATCCACCTCCCATAGGATATAATGGCTAATTCAGATTGTAGTAAAAACCAAAGGAAATGATGGACGGAGTGTTGAACATTGCAAGCACTCACCCCCAGTCAACTGATCTGGGTTTAATCCATCACCGTTCTTTAGCCCACTCTGCCACCCCAGTTCAGACATGGCCATATGCAAATCAGTCTGACCCTGTGCCTCATGGGAACAGTCCAGCCCGAACTGCCAAGCCATGTCTTCCCTGGACCGGAAACAAGCTTCCTAGGACCGGTTTCTGGCATTTCAGCCGTCTTCAGCCAGGCTTGCTTGAATCCAGTGGCAAAGTGAGCAAGGGACTCACGTCTGAGCATACCCTGCCAACTTATGGCGAACAAAGTAAAAACCAAAGGAAATGATGGACGGAGTGTTGAACATTGCAAGCACTCACCCCCAGTCAACTGATCTGAGTTTAATCCATCACCGTTCTTTAGCCCACTCTGCCACCCCAGTTCAGACATGGCCATATGCAAATCAGTCTGACCCTGTGCCTCATGGGAACAGTCCAGCCCGAACTGCCAAGCCATGTCTTCCCTGGACCGGAAACAAACTTCCTAGGACCGGTTTCTGGCATTTCAGCCGTCTTCAGCCAGGCTTGCTTGAATCCAGTGGCAAAGTGAGCAAGGGACTCACGTCTGAGCATACCCTGCCAATTTATGGCGAACAAAGTAAAAACCAAAGGAAATGATGGACGGAGTGATGAACATTGCAAACACTCACCCCCAGCCAACTGATCTGGGTTTAATCCATCACTGTTCTTTAGCCCACTCTGCCACCCCTGTTCAGACATGGCCATATGCAAATCAGTCTGACCCTGTGCCTCATGGGAACAGTCCAGCCCGAACTGCCAAGCCATGTCTTCCCTGGACCGGAAACAAGCTTCCTAGGACCGGTTTCTGGCATTTCAGCCGTCTTCAGCCAGGCTTGCTTGAATCCAGTGGCAAAGTGAGCAAGGGACTCACGTCTGAGCATACCCTGCCAACTTATGGCGAACAAAGTAAAAACCAAAGAAAATGATGGACGGAGTGTTGAACATTGCAAGCACTCACCCCCAGTCAACTGATCTGGGTTTAATCCATCACCGTCCTTTAGCCCACTCTGCCACCCCAGTTCAGACATGGCCATATGCAAATCAGTCTGACCCTGTGCCTCATGGGAACAGTCGAGCCCGAACTGCCAAGCCATGTCTTCCCTGGACCGGAAACAAGCTTCCTAGGACCGGTTTCTGGCATTTCAGCCGTCTTCAGCCAGGCTTGCTTGAATCCAGTGGCAAAGTGAGCAAGGGACTCACGTCTGAGCATACCCTGCCAATTTATGGCGAACAAAGTAAAAACGAAAGGAAATGATGGACGGAGTGTTGAACATTGCAAGCACTCACCCCCAGTCAACTGATCTGGGTTTAATCCATCACCATTCTTTAGCCCACTCTGCCACCCCAGTTCAGACATGGCCATATGCAAATCAGTCTGACCCTGTGCCTCATGGGAACAGTCGAGCCCGAACTGCCAAGCCATGTCTTCCCTGGACCGGAAACAAGCTTCCTAGGACCGGTTTCTGGCATTTCAGCCGTCTTCAGCCAGGCTTGCTTGAATCCAGTGGCAAAGTGAGCAAGGGACTCATGTCTGAGCATACCCTGCCAACTTATGGCGAAAAAAGTAAAAACGAAAGGAAATGATGGACGGAGTGTTGAACATTGCAAGCACTCACCCCCAGTCAACTGATCTGGGTTTAATCCATCACCGTTCTTTAGCCCACTCTGCCACCCCAGTTCAGACATGGCCATATGCAAATCAGTCTGACCCTGTGCCTCATGGGAACAGTCCAGCCCGAACTGCCAAGCCATGTCTTCCCTGGACCGAAAACAAGCTTCCTAGGACCGGTTTCTGGCATTTTAGCCGTCTTCAGCCAGGCTTGCTTGAATCCAGTGGCAAAGTGAGCAAGGGACTCACGTCTGAGCATACCCTGCCAACTTATGGCGAACAAAGTAAAAACCAAAGGAAATGATGGACGGAGTGTTGAACATTGCAAGCAGATTGTAAGCAGGCGTTAAGAAACCAGCGATAAGAGTGGTTTGCGCTACTTTTCACATCGCTACGCGGGTTTGAGGTAAGATTGATGATAGCAGATAGTTGTGTTAGCGACATTTACCAAGTTATATTAGTAAGGTACGCCCACTTTGCATATCATTAGCGTTGCGACGTTGGGCATTAGGAAAACGGGCGCTGAGGCACGGATTCACGCGCTAGCGTGTCCTTGCTGATAGTGCGATTAAATTATCGCTGCTTTTCGCCCGAAAACGGACGCTAAAGCGGCGATAATTTTATCGCGGCCCCTTGATGATATGCCCGTTATTTTGGTGTGTGTGCAAAACCTGCATTGCCAATCCCTGGCGAGTTGCAGCTACTACTGCTGAAATAAGGCCAATGGAGGTACCTATGGGTGAGGCAGACTGGCCTCAAGGGCAGGGCCGGCCTTAGCACTGGTGGTGCCCTGTGCATTAATGTTTGCTAGTGCCCCCCAATCACCACCTCTGCCATGGATTCCCTCACTACCACCCTTTAACAGTGCCCCTCAAGTCTCAATAACCACACTCTCTCTCAGATGCAGTTAATTTGATTTGCAGCACCACTCATACCATTGTAGGGTGTCAGAGCACTTTACATCATACACATTACACAGAGATAATCAATATGTGTGTAAATCACTGTATAGAAAATGTTACATAAGATTAAGGACTACAAGGTGTAGGAGTCGCATGACAACCTTACTAGTAGGCCGTATAGTTTAATAGTGATTGGTCTGGAGAAACACAAACTCAGAATTTAAAACGTAATACCATGGTTGGGGGTTTTCTTTAATAACCAAAATTGATTTCTGTCCAAAAGAACACTTTTTGCAACATTAGGAGAATCAAAGACTGGGTGAAAAAACATTACACTCTAATTTATACCTTGCAGTTTGTATGCAGTTAGTAGCTCACTGTTCTATGTTAGTATTTTAACTTATAAACTGCAAGTAACAAAAGGATCTCTCTGACAAAAGCAGTAGCCCACTAACCTATTTAAGTTATGTGCACTTTGTGATCTGCATGGTACATGTTCTTTGCAGCAGGCACATTAACCCTCTGAGCTACCTTTCCATGAGTCAAAACTTCCCCTAAACAAAATTCCATCTCTCTCTAGGAAGAACATTAATCTCCAGAGTCATCATATATTTTTATTGTTGCCAAAAATTGCTGGAGGCCAGGAAGGAGGGAGCACGCGCTTTTAAAAGCATAATATACTTGCAAACATGATGCCTCCACCCAAAGTCAGCACCCAATGCGGTCACACCGGTTGCACCGCCCTAGAGCTGGCTCTTCTCAAGGGTCCTGTGACCTCAGTGAAGGAGTCACTGTTGTTCTAGGGTGTGCTGCTTCAGAAGACTGGAGGTGAACTTCAGTATGGATTGAGGTGGACATGCCTTGAAAGTTAACCTACACTAGTCATGCTAGGGTCCACCTGCTGGTGCTAAGACACCAGGGCTTCTTAGGTCTTGCTAAGCCTTCAAAGGCCTAGCATGGGATTGTGCTCTCTCAGGAGAGTGGTCTGGTGGACTGGTTATTAAGGCTGAACCTGATTCTCCAGTTCCAAATTCAGCAGCTCTGGCCATAGTGCCACATCCTCTCCTTTACACTCACTATTCAGAAATCAGTGAGTGCTTCTGCCTGAAAAGTTAAGGACATGACTGCAGGGCAATGAATGGAACTATTTCAATGTCCATTGCTGATATCCTTACAAAACGTAGGCAGTATGGTAAAAAGACCACATCCCTGGATGCAGAGCCGCAGTACACATTTTGTTTTCCAATCCACACATTGCAGTACCTCCAGGATTGGTGCACTAGTTCCAAGCTCAGGGAAAACAAAGACAATAAAACAAAAATAGCGCTTCACTGGCAAGCTCTGTAAAAGTGGCGCTAATGTGTTTGGGTGAATAAAATCAATCTGGCCAGTTTGCTACCACTCTGTCTTACTTTATTTAGTTATTTATTTATTTTTCATATTTTTAACCTTTTATTCCTGATGCTGCACATTGGAATTAAAATGTCCGAAAAATACGACATTTATAGCAAAAGTGGTTTTCTTTTTTCGATCCATTTCACAGGGGAGCAAATAAAAGAAAGGAGAGGAAATAGAGTGAGAACCCCATTTTGAAGTCATGGTTTTCAGGAAGAGAAGAACTGCTAGACAGAAAGAGAGGGAAGAAGAGAAGAAGGAAAGAGGGGGGGGCAGGGGCAGCTGAAGCAGCAGAGCAGAATTGGACACTGTCTTTGTCTTTTATGGGCAAGAAAGAAAAGACAGAGTCCTGTTACTTCTCTGTCGCCCCGCCCGCCAGGAACGCCGAGCTTTATCTATAGGTGATGGAGATTTCTTGCATCCTGGGACGCATTTTCAAAATAAAAGAGTAGGGTAATGGAACCTTTGGAATTAAAGAAGTAGGAGCACGTCATGCCCTGCCGATCCCGCCCACTTCGACCACTGCATAGATCTTATTTACCACACTCCTATTAAAGTACTCTGGTTAGCAATATTCGATCATACAGCAAACATAAATGTATAAATGTGGGCACATTTTAGTAGACTCCATGCAAGAAAACACACCAAAGTTTTGGGAATGCTGCAGGAAGACCAGGAAGTGAAGGTTTGAATGCGTACACGTTAGAGCGTGTCTAGGCCCATTTATAAAACATTTGAATTCTTTTGATTGAAATACCAGTCAGAAATGAAAAATCATAGTGCAAACATAAAACACTGTATAGTATATATATATCAGACAAATTCAAATTCTAGGAACAGTTATTACTGCTGACACGTTCAGATATAAACAAGACACTTGTTTGTGTGATCTACCCAGTGATACAGGCATTTCAGATAACAGGGAGAAACATATGATCACGCCCATGGCATTCCTTGTGCTCACTCTGCAGGATCTCCTTTGGGGAATAACACCCAAGGAAGTATCCTGGGTCTGGTCTCAAGTCACATCACACACAAGCTTCAGTGCGAAGACCCCTCACGCATCTCTCAGCACAGTTCTTCTGTGAGTGCAGGGAAGTAAGATGGTGGCAGCAGGATGGCTCCTGACATCTTTGAGGTACTACTTATGCAGGCTTTCCAAGGCTACTGGTCACCCTGGCTTACCTATGCTGGTACTACTCCATGCTTTAGTGGGTCTAACCTGGGTTGGCATGGTGGCAATGATTCATTCAAGCATTCCACGCATCACTTTATTAGTTTACCTCATTGATTTAGTGGCCTCTAATGCATTCAAGGGGTTGAAGTCTTGCTTGGCTTTCATTGAACTAGTCAGACTAGCACACCTAAACACAATGACTTGTAGGTGAAAAGTACAGGACAGGAAAGAGTGTACGTAATGGCCAGGAAGGAGATGGTCACCTTAATCATATGGGTCCACAGTGAGGAAACTAACCCTTCCTCTCTCTCTTTAGTGGGATAACAGCATGACATCAAGCACAGTCCTCTCTAGGCTAACATCCTATAGCTTTCTGCCAGGGCAAGACATAGGGGCATGCAGCCACCTAGGACATGGAAGGGAACTGTCAGAGGGGCCAAACCCAACTGCACAGTTGACGACCCTTCATTGATAAACCAGCGTGCCCACTTCTGTCCTACTCCTGAAGTCAAAGGTGTTCATACCAATGCTTTTAGGAAAATTCTGGACTCCAGTGTGGTAGGGAATCATACTCTCACTAGGCATTGCAATGTAAACATTTATTGAAAGTAACTTGAAGCTATGCCATTGACTCTGTGAATCTTTCCCCATCCCACTTTAATAATATTAGACTGAGAGCATTTACCACATGAACCAGATTACTAGTGAAGGCTCGCAGATGTGCCAAATAACAAGCAAGTTCCATTCTTATGAGTGTGATTGCAGGACCTGTAGTACTAAATACAATTGGGTTGCTTGATCCCTCCAGATGTGTGTCCTGTTTCTTGCCTGGTATGGGAATTTGCAATGGCTGTGTGTCACGTTGCCTCTGGTGCCTCCATTTTAACAATGCTAGACTGAAAGCATTGAACACCACAAGTACCAAAAATCTCACAGAGGCCAGCAGCTGTACCAAATCAATGACAAGTGAAAAACAGTTGTGTGCTGCAAGAAACTGCAGAGCACCTTGAAATACTAATGATTGCACGATTGCACAATTGCCCACCTGTCATTCACCTGGGATACCCGAATGGGTGATGTCCAAATCCCAGAGGAGACTACAATCTTGGGGTGCTATGAAGAGAATGCATCCTTGCAGATGCAAAGCAAGAGTCACCTGAGAGTCTTCTCACTTAAGGCACTCCAATGATTGACACTTTCTGGACTCTCAGAACAATCTGGCCCAGGTAGACCTCTGGCAACCCAGCTAGGCAATCACACCATCTGATGTAGCCTATCCTTTAAAATATACACCCTTAATGAAGCATTGGCTTACCTTAAATAGTAACTATTTGCACCTTCAGGTAGCTCATATTCACAACTTTGGCAAATATTTGGATCAGCATGCCATGTATTAGCCGTCCCTTCACCTGGAGCAAACTACCAAAACATGAACTCGCAAGCTTACATCCACAGCAACTTCAGGGTCTCTTTTCTGATGATGCACTAAGCATTCACAACAGCAATGAGGACTCAACATCTGGGGTGGAAGGAGACCCTCCAACTCTCCATTGAAACCCTTGATAGCTTCTTCATCACTCTACCTAAAGAAGAGCCAATACTCCACAGACATGTGTGGCCTCGCCGAACATTTACTAAAGAACCATGCAATGGTCACAACTGCAGAGACTTCAAAAAACAGATTGGGGAAGGCAAACCACAAATTAAACGGCACTTCCTTAGAAAAAAGGAAAGCTGGCACACTTTCACAACACTTTCTATTTTTACTGTTTCCTCACTGAGATTCACCGAACTCAATACCAGGCTAATGTTTTCTTTCACTGTAAAACTAAAATTGTAATAAAAACTGAGGGTCCGATTATGACTTTAGCGGTGCTGCACCAGCTTTGCGCCAGCTCAGCACCGGCAAAGCCATGCAGGGACTGCTCTCCGTATTACGAGTTGAACTCGTGTCTGGCGGGCTTTTCCTGTCTTTTCTTTTGCATTTCACATGGTGGTGCCCTAAAAACGGGCACCACAATGGGAACACAAAAGAAGTTCTAGAACAGCAAAGACTGTGAAGTCCATGCCACCCTGGAACTTGGGGTGAATGCAAGCAGGGGGGCACATGATGTGCAACCCTGAATGCATCCCCATGGTGGCGGGGCAAAGGTTCTGTTGAGCCCCCTTTGTTTCCCCTCCTACAGCCTTTTCATGGCAGTGAGCCTGCCATTAAAAGGCTGGCAGAAGGGAAACTCATAATATGCTCCACGGACCATGGTGGTCCAGCCTTGCATGTTACATAGGACCTCTGCGCTGTGCCCATGCCAGGTAAAGGCGGTTCACTGGTGCAGCCGGCCTAGTGGTGGATGGTCCAAAAAGCCTCCTCAGAATAGGGCGAACGCAGGACCGCCACCGCTGCACCATTAATCAAGACCTGAGTTTCGCACTTACGCCCTGTCTCCTTAAACAGTGCCCAACAATGAGTTTGATAAACCATTAGAGTAAGCAAAGATTAGGAGGCATAGATGTGGAGCAACAGATGACAGATGTTTTCTAGTGTCATACTTTCAATGTTGTTTGAGATGTAGAGCATCCCAGACAACTGTAGGACTTTTGACCACAAACTGATACTTGAACTCTTGAACTCTGATGCTGATAGTGCAATTGGGTCTTGGTTTCAAGGATATTGTAAAGCTCTTGAGGAGGCTCCAGAAATATTGCTATCTTTCCACGAAAGCATGTTCAATCCTCTGTAGTGCCTAGCCAACCTTGAGGAGTTCTTCCTCAAAAAAGCACAGGGGGCAATCTGGATCCACAAAGCTTTTTCGCTTTTTTGTTTCACCTCTTTATTAACCCTGGGCGTAGTACGCGTAGTCGCGCTACGTGAAGCTACGCGAAGATGTCATTGCACTACGTGAGCTATGTGAGCATGCGTAGTTGCTTGGGGCGCCCGTTCACGATGCGTTTTTCTTGTTCGGGGGCACGTTGTGCGTGTTCGGTGTGCTGTTTACGTGCTCGGGGGATAATATCTCACAAACTTACCCATGCGGTCGCCTATGAGCGCGGCCATCTTGTTTTTCAATTGTCCCGCCCGCTTGCGATGCCTTATTTCCTGTTCTGGGTCGCGTATAGCGAGTTCAAGATGCACATGTCATGTTCGGGAGCGTGTTTTACTTGTTTGCGATGATTATTGCGTGTTCGCGAGAAATATCGCGCAAACTTACCCACGCGGTCATGAATGGGCGCGGCCATCTTGTTTTTCACTCTATGCTATGGTTCTGAGTCTACTTTTCTATCCTCCCTTAATCTTTGCAATCCAGTTTTTCTGACTTTTTTTATTTATCATCTATCTCTCTCTGTCCCTAAGTTTATATTTTGCATTGTATTTCTACTTTTACTGTGATTTTTTTAACTTTATATTACTTCTTTCTTTAAGCTACTATTTCTTCCCCCAAACTTTATTTTTTCCCTTCTAACTTTTCTTTTCCGCCTCCCACCCACCACAGAACCATGGCCAAGGGCACTAACGGCTCAAAGGGCAAGGCGCCTGCGCGCAAGAGCCACCTGCCTTGCGGCAGAATGCGCCCTGCAGGGGTGCAGGCCCGGCAGCTTTTTTGGCAAGGCGGAAGTGGCCGCCCTTGTTTTTTTAATCCAGCAGCACCTCCCCTTGACCTTGGCAGCAGGCGGCAGGCCCGGCTCCGGGTAACCTACCCAGGAGCGGCACCGTTTGTGGGCGAAGGTGCGCCGGTCAGTGTTTCGCTGTTGGACCTGCTAGGTGTCGAGGTCATGGGGCTTGGTGAGTAGCTAATATGTAGCAGTATAAGTATTGTGTATACATTTTTGACGAATATCAAGATTACTGCTGCTAACATTGCTGGTCAAAATCTTCTGTGATTGTAGGACACAGGTGCTCAGCGCTACTCTTACTTGTTTGCAACTTTGCACTAGCTTGTGCTGATTAATGTAAGAGTTTACTTTAGAGAACTGAAGTTAGGTAATGCTATTGCTAGAGAGACTCTAGTCCTTCCATTGTCCTCCTGTGAAATAGTGGTGGATAGATACTAGGTTTAGTTAGTATTAGTTCATAATTTTTTACGGTCTGCGTGACGCCTCCTCTGTCACTGAGTGCTGCTTACTCCAGTTCTCCGTAGAACCTTTTGAAGTTTGTTTAGTGAGTGGTAGGCTTAGCAGTATCAGTCAGTAGCAGAACAAGATCAGACGCAACCAACCCACAAATTGGTGTATGCACAAATTTATGCATGTGTCCTCCATCTCATCTATGCATTTTTGATGGCTAAAAAAAATGGAAATACAGACTTAGTGAACAATTGGCCCGTATGGAATAGGTGGTCTAGGTCAGGTGGTACTTAGGCTTTGTTAGTATTCTGGAATCAGAATGATTATGGAACACTGGAGTGTTTATAAATAACTAGACGATCCGTGAATCCAGCAAGCAGCCCAGTAGTCGAACCATCTGATTTGATAGACAATTTTATTGCGATTGTTGTTTCCTAAAATGTTTTTTGACGTTTTTTAAAAATGATTTATTTGTTTCACAGCACTCCTTAATGTTTGTCTCTTTCTTTATTATATCTTACATGATCATCAGCACCACCCAGGGGCAACAACCAGAGACCGCTCCTCTACCAAGGCCCCTGCTGCTGGCCCCAGTAAGTCCTCCAGTGGTTAATATTAACAATTATATTTCCCTAACTTTTACTGCACCTTTTTTTTCTGAACTATTAACTATGCTTCCACTTCCTAATTCTATTTTTTTACAAAAGCTTCTTTGACCTTGACTATCTGTTTCCAAATTCTGGTTATCCCTGCCTCTAAGTTCCTTCTAACTGCCTCTGCTATGACTCTCTGTACTACTACTACTATTAGTCTGTCTGTAGCTAAGCTTGCCCAGTTGGCTACTCTTTATTGAAGGTTTTCTTTGGAATAAAACTCAGATTGACCAATAGCTCTAGCCGCTGTGTCCTTTAGCTTGTCCTCTTCCAGGCTTCTTAATCTTGAGGCTTTGACACTTCCCACCAACAAAATGCCCAACCAGCTATTTGACTAGTATTTTGGATAGGATAATACATCCTACTACTGTCGTTGGGATTCTGCACAGCCACATACAGAACTATGCACCAGAAAATAGGATGTTGGTGATGGGAAGTTGGACCTTACTCCCACCTCAGTCAGAAAAACCCACAATCCCCTGATCGACTAGCTATAGTGTCTCATTAGGTCCCGACCCCCCACACGAAGACACCCAATGATGATGACACAACCCAGAACATAACACCCTTTTGTTCACTCACTTGTGTAAGTCCACCCCACCGCACCAAATACCACAGAGTCTATGTGTAAGTTCAAAAGGTTTATTTTCAAATAAGTAACAAGCTCTGTATGTCGTTCTATGAAATTATTACTAAAGCCAGCTCCAACAGCAAAAAGCATAAGATTAAAACAGTAAACATTTACAAGTGCATGATAGAAGACAAAAGATCTGTGTGAATTCTGGAAGACCCCTCACCATACAACGTAGAAATACTGGTTACATGCATCATAAGCTGTGCAAATCTCTGGTTTGTAGAAGGGAATCTTCCGCCTATTATGAGAAAAATGGTGCGTTAGATAGTATAATGCAATTATGCAAGCATTTCGCAGTCATGCCAAAAAGTGTAACATGTTTATGTGATGGCTAAGCAATACGGACTAACCGATCTCCATAACAAAGTGACTTGTTTTTCGACCTCTTCACTTGTATGCAACACTTATGTGGCCTCAAAGGCATCTAATGCACAACAAGCTGCGAGGTAATATGCGCAAAAGAGTAGACATGATGAATCTAAAATGGTTACATGGCTCAGGCTAACTTTCCAAAGAGTAGAGTCGGACTAGATGACCCTATGGACCATAATAACACTACTAGTGTCTGTCTACTGACTCTGCTCTAGAACCCGATTTGGACTAGCGATGATGTATGTTGTATTAACTTTTTTCAATCTTCCTATTGAAAACTAATAAAATAGGGGGAGGTGTACAGGCATCTAAAATGTGTAATATTTTTTCTAGGCGTTCTACCAACCACCAGTGCCAGCGGGCCCAGTGGCGATGGCGATGCGGCAACTCCGGAGGGGGCAGGAGAACATGTGGCACCTGCAGGAGCTACAGGGGGGGAGCCAGCAGCAGTGGCAGGCGGTGGTAAGTTATATTCATTGCTTATTGACATTACTACTTGCTGGAAGGGTGTTCACTTCACTCACTGTACTGTGAGACTTATTAAGTTGTAGTGAACATTATACAATGGTTGAAGAAGACACCCTTTACTTAGCATTAGCAATGCATTAGCAATAGCATTAGCAGCGTGAGTTGAGTAACCAATGGTCTCTTCTATCTGACTCCAACTCAGCTGTGAAGGTTTTATGGAGAAGACTAAAACTCAGATCAGATGACCTTGATGGATGTGTTGAACAAAGAGGGAAAGAAGGGTGGAAGGAGGAAGGAGGTGCGAGATGTAATATGACTGGCAGAGAAGGATATGTTGGAAGCATGCATAGGTGGCTGATAGGAATCAGATCAGATGCATGGTTGTTGAAGGATGGGTAGATGGTGAAAAAAGATGCCTGCCTGGGTGGGCAAAACAGTATGGGTGGATACTAGATAGAAAGAATCATTTGTTTGGGTCAAACTCAAAGCCAAGGCAAGCAAGGAAGGAGCGGACGCATGGGTGGTTGTTGGTGAAACCAACTAAGGTTTGTTAAGAGATAGGTAAAAAAGAATGATAGACATTTACTTTTAATAAATGGATGCCTGGATGTACTATCATCATAGAAAGCACAGGTGGAGACTGTCACTGGAGAGTCTTCCTTTGAAGAGAATGTAAAAGAAACTGCGCCAGAGTAGCAAAGCGGAGGGGAATATAAGTAGTATTTTCAGAATACCATTGACTCACAGTAGTTTGCAAGCACATCTATATATATGTATATATTATCCAGCGCCTTCCTCCGACTCCGAGGACCACTCCCTACCTATGTTAATGTATTTTCGATTGTGTCAGCCAGCCTGCAAAGGGTGGCCTATCTGTTGGTTACACAATCAATGAAAACAAAGTACCCTATGCAGTAGCAGTCGGTCGTGGGAGTGCTGGCGGACGGTGACGTGGGGAGGGGCAGGGTGGGGGGTATTAAACTATGTATTACGGCCAAATACAGGTAAGTAAACATAAAAATAAATAAAACAAATTTCATTGTGCGCACAGCACCGCCAAATGCGATGCAGTGCGTGCAACAAAATTTGTTTTATTTATTTATATGTATTGTTTACTTACCTGTAATTGTCCGTAATCCTTAGTATACTACCCCCCACCCTGCCCCTCCCCACATCACCGCCCGGCAGCACTCCCACCTCCGACTGCTACTGACCTTATGTCGTGTTCCCATCTATAATATAAGCAATGATCATTGGATCAGATAAATAATCTGCCTTTTTGTAGTACCCAGGGCAGGGTGAAAGTGAAATTGAGCAATTGCTCTCATGAGACAGTAGGGCCAGTGCCAACCGTAATACAAAAATATGAGCTTCCCCACCTGCAGACAGTAGTAGTAAATATAACTAACGTGAGTCTGCATCATGTGACTCTTATCTGTTTCTCTTACGTGCAAGATTAGCTGACATGCTGGCTACAACAAGGTTATGTAATTTCGCTAAACTAGAGATAAGAACAAGATGACTGGTGTGTACTGGAGTCCATAGT
This sequence comes from Triturus cristatus, assembly GCF_964204655.1. Taxonomy (NCBI): domain Eukaryota; kingdom Metazoa; phylum Chordata; class Amphibia; order Caudata; family Salamandridae; genus Triturus; species Triturus cristatus. The sequence continues at coordinate 749,949,893 of NC_140586.1, forward strand.
GCTAGTATAATGCCTGAAACTCCCACAAATGTTAGAGTCTGAGGAAGTAGGAGGATAGATACTTACCACAAATGTTATGTACTGTGCTTGCTAGTGATACTGTGCCACTATGTGTTGAATTCATTTTGTGTTACTCTTTTGCTAAGAGTATTGGTTAAAATATTATTTTTCTTCCTTGATGTAGTTCCTCCTTCCCAACAAAAACCCACGCGGAAGGAGTTGGCAGCCAGGGCCTGGCGCCGTAAACTGGAGGCCATTTGTGAAGAATACCGGCAGCTGGTGGCTCAGGCGGAGGAGGAGGAGGAGGCGGCTGCAGCTGCAGCCTCCTCCAATGCCCCGGGCCACAGTCAGGCCCCACCTCTAGATTTACGGTGCCGTGGTCAGGCAGCCGCCCGCTGCCGTGCTTCAATAACATCAAGCACTGCTGCCCCCTACCCTGGATGTAACTGCAGGGCATTTCGTCGCCAGATGCTCCTCCGGATGGCACGCTTGGAGGAGCACCTAGAGGAGCGGGTCAAGATCCTGGTCGATAAACATCTGAAAGCCCGCTGAATTTAGGACCTCGTTGAATTTCCCCTTTTTTAATTCCTTTTGTTGGTGGGTGGGTTTTGGGCGTTGGGGTTTATGGACATTTTGGACTTTTGGACATTGGTTGGGGTTAGGGAGAGGGGTGGGTCAGGTCAGAGTGGGATAGTTTATTTTTGTTAGGGTAATAAATTATATTTATTTAAACTACGATGTTAATGTTTTTTGGGTGGGTTACCATTTTACGAATTTACGTTACATGGTTTCCTGGCTGCTGCAAGCCGGCAGCCAGTGTTTGATTTAAAATATCTGCCGATTTTGTAACACACAAACAAATAGATGCGGTATCCCTCACTGAGTTATTTTATTTGTCCTACTAGTATTGTCAGTCTCTCCTCCTAGTCCATTATACCTCCCATCAAAGTTATCTTACCTGTGATTGATGATGATTAAGTTCGGCACAGCGATGGCTGCATGGTTTCCCAGGACAATGGAGAAGATGCCATGGTTGTGGTGGTAGTAGTAGACACTGGCACTAGCATTTGAAAAAAAAAAGAGACAGTCACTTGCCTGAGAGAGACTGTGGGAGTAGTAGTAGAATGAAGTAAAGTACAGCACAGGTGGGCAAGCAGAAGAAGATCCCTGCCCTGCCTTGAAATTGAATTAGTGTTGCTTTCACCACATCTGCCCCAGCAAGCGTGTGGTCAATTGTTGGTGTACATTTAACGTAGTCACATCACACCTCAATATAAATCACGCAGCCCGGGGAAGAGGGTTAGGGATTGATGAATGGATGGGAAGGAACTTTGGGGAAAGGTTTGACAAAGAAAAACAGACAGTATACATGGACACAACAAAAGTAAAACACAATCATGAAGACGACCATGATACATTATCCAATAAATCTATAAAGGGAGAAAAAGGAAATGCATGCATGATGATGAAGAGAACTTGATGGTTAATGAGTAGTACCTACTAACTACTACTGCACAATTATACAGTACAGGGCAGAAATTATTAATATGAAATTTGCCCTGCCTGTCTGCCCTCAGAGAGACCCACATTACATGCTGTACCGGGCTTACTTTTAGTTTTAAAGCTTGCAAAGAAAATGAAAAAATAGTTGTAGGGATCAATTACCAAACAAACCACAAGACACAGTCGTAATGATTGAAGAGAAAAAAGGAATCAAATAAATTAAAAGGCGAATGATGAATGATACTAAAGTTACTGTATTATCCTGGTCCAATTGTGGAGTTGCATCATTCTCGTCATTCATCTTGGTCCTCCCTTCCATGAACACTCTGCACATCAATGTTGGGTACCACTGCCTGCCTGATGCGGATTGGTAAGGTAAGTGTGAGTTGTTTCTCCCACTATAGCACAGGGTAAAGGCCAGCCTGTAAGTGTAGATGGAAAAACAAAAGGGGTATTGAAAAATAACTGAATAAAAAAAAAAAACTCAATTACGGTTGAGTGCAAGAAGAGAAGACAAGACTTTTGGGAGAACACTTTCAGACTGAGGCGGCTTGGATACATCATGTCTACTCTACAGCATTAAGCTACAACAACAACAGGACAGGAGCCAGCATAGAACAGGCCCACCATGGCACCGGGCCGGCCCATGACCCAACCTTCATTTACCTGAAATTTTGACAGAGCAAGACAAAAGGCATATACAGCAACCTTGCATTTTCCAAATCAAGTGATTAAATCAATGCGCCACTGTCAGTCATACCACTACACTCTACTCCACACCACTACATGGACATGTAGCCTAGGTCTGCTGTGGTTCTTGTTGAATTGTTGTGTTTACTTTTTATTCCAGTCCATGAAATGCAGTTATTCCATCAATTATCTCCGATCCAACTGACTGACTGCGTGCAAAGATAGTATGGTCATCATCATGACCGTGTGGTATGTGTTCTCCAACACCAACTCAGTCTGTAGTGACTCCGATTAAGTTTAGATTCCATATTAAAAAATTGCAACGGATATTGGGCTGCACCTGCAGTAGTAGGAATAAAGTGTGGTTATTAAACAACAAGGAAACATTGACTGTCACTTGAGTCACTTTTACTTTGTAGATAAACTAGTATAGTTCGACTTCATACACATTCACTCGGAGTCAGCAAGCATCCAATGCAATGCATGCCATCTTTCATTAATCATTACCTGTCTTGCTCTTCTCTTTGGCTGTCAGATCAGATGCCTAGCCTTCTGACAGTGATGAGTTTCGGCTCGGAAACAAAACAGAAGATAGCCGTAGTCACGTTTCACTTCTTATGGAGGGACTGTTAGAGGCAATATTTATTGTATTATTTTCCATCTCTATCCAATGTCTTGCTTGCTGGAAATGTATTTAGGGAGAGTAAGGAAGATGGAGCAGGTCTCTGAGGAGTGGAGTGGACAGTTATGCACAGACGTGCAACTCTAATAGGGAAATAAAAAGAGGAGACAGTGTTGATGGATTTGTAGTGATTAGATTTGAACCAGAAAAACAGATACACACACAAATAAAGGAAGGAAGAAAGTAACAATTTGAAAGCCTAGTTGTCAGGGAAGAGGAGCTCGTCCTCAAACTCTGGTGGTTCGGACAGAAGTAGGTCATGTAACCCACTACTTATGTCATCGAAGTAGCGCTCCTCTTCCTGCTGTGATTCACGTATTTTGTACTCCGGTAGTATAAAGTGCTGATTCATTTTGATCATGGTTAACCTCTCCACGATTTTGGGTGTGAGAATGGTCCTTTTCACAGTTACAATGGCACCAGCAGCACTGAAAACACACTCAGAAGAGACACTTGCAACAGGGCAAGCCAGATACTTTATCGCCAGCCTGCTGAGCACTGGCCATTGGCTTCTTTTCCCATACCAATACACCAATGGGCTTTGCTCCATGAAGACCTCTGTTGTGTCATTCAGATAGGCCTGGACCATCCGCTCAATGTTCAGGGGTGCTCCGATTTGCTTGGCCTCTTTTGCCTTTGCATCAGCAATGGACGTACAAAACCCTTTCCGTAGAAATCAATGACTTGCCGTTTTCTTGAATGTGGCTGATGATCCTGTTGGTGCTGTTGTTGATGTTATTGCTGGTAGTGTTGGTGACTGCTGGGAGGCAAACGCACTGCTCTCAGGCTCTGAAGTAGAATTTGACTCTGGGTGCCCTGTAGTACTTGTTCTGGCCTGGGGTGGCGGGCCTCTAATTAAGAGTCGTTTGTTTTCGAAGTCAGTGGCTTCCTCATCTATCAAAGTTTTGTACTTGGCAACATCCACTTCTGAAAAAGGAATTACTTCATTACTGTTCAGAAATAATTTGTACCGTGGATCCAAAATTGAGGCAGTAATGTAATGTTGATGTGACCCAATGTTATTTTGAATCCTTGTATTTTCAGATAAGCGAACGGCTAAGGTGTCCACCAAACAATATGCGCCTACTTTGTCATCCACACCTGCATACGTTTCAGACACCTCCTTCAGCTCTTGCTCTAGCATGTACAACATAGTACAGTCCGTCCTGCCTGCTGACTTCACGTGTGAAGACCTCAAAAGGAAGTAGCATCTCTGTCAGGCATTTAACGAGGTCCTATTGGGCCATCTCAACGGTCATGCCTTTCACAGTAGGATCTCCTGACCTTTTCATGACATAAGCTTTGAGTGGTATGTACTGCCCAAACAGACGCTCAAGCATGTAATAAGTTGAGTTCCAACATGTTGGCACCTCCTGGATGAGTGGTTTGACTGGCATTTTATGATCACGTAGAATGACCCTCAGCTGCTTCCGGGCTTTAAAAGAATGGTTGAAATGTGTGCATATTCTTCTGCAGGTGGTCAGTAAGTTGCTGACTTTGCTTTCATTTTCACTACATTACTGCCATTGTCCATGGCAACAAAACCAATGTTAGGCCCTCTTGGTCGCAGCCACTCAAAGACCTTGCTGTTAAACTCATCCAAAATGTTTGCAACAGTATGAGATTTCTCCATAGCAAACATGGCTACAGTTGCATGTTTGCAAGTGTCATTAAAAATCTCAGCAGTGTCAACACCTGCAAATATCTTATCTCTAACACCCGAAATAGAGACCCAGTGTGCAGTGATGCACATGTAATCAGTGGCTTGGCAACTGATCCACATGTCTGTTGTCAGGTGGATACTCTGAACAGCACCGTATTTTAAGGCTTTTCCAAGCAATTCCAGCACGTCGTGATGTAGTGCTGGAACAGCAACTCTGGCGAAATAGTAGCGGCTGGGAACCTTCCATTTTGGGCATTTGGTTGTCACAAATTCCAGAAAACCCACTCCTTCAACAAAAGAAAAAGGGAGAAGGTCCAGTGCTAACATTTTAGCCAGATTCGCACTGTACAAACGTGCTATTGGGTGGTTGCGTTCGTACTGCCCCTCCGGCCTAATAAACATGCTAAGAATGGTAGGCTGCGTGGTATTCCTTCCTATTATGCTCAATGTCGCACTTTTTTTCAATGCATTACTCCTTGGTGTCTCATGCTGACTCTTACTCTTGTGCCACTGAGATGGTGCTGAGGATGTGGGCGTTACCTCTGCAGTGCTGGGGACAGGGATACTTTGTGTACCACTACCACCGAGAATGTCTCCCTCTTCTTCTTCTTCCTGTTCCACCGTGAGTGGACCTTCTTCTACATGTTTATCCCCACCAACAGCAATGGTTCCAGTTTTTATGCGATGAAGGTGCTCCTCCCAGTGGATTGCGTGGTGTTTTTTCAGATGGGTCATTTGGCCCCCGATACCATAGTTTGTACCAAGCTTACCAAGACTAACAGAGGTATGACAAAAGGAGCATATAGCAATGTTCTCCTCCTTTTCACAACCGTAAAGAAGTTCCACACTGGGAAGCTTAACTTTTGTCTCCTGCTGGAGGTGCCACTTCCAATGCCGGATGAACTGGCGGGTGTGCGTTGAATTTGACTCTGTGCAGTACCACTACCTACTTCTGCTGAGGTGGTGCTTGTGCCGGATGTAGGACGCTGCCGGCCCTTTGCTAATGTAAATATGGAAGCTGGAGGTCGTGTTGGTGTTACCTGTGTTGGAGGTATGCGTGCTACATCCCTCGCAGCCATTTTGAATAGGGTAATAATGTTGGTCTCCATCTCCTTTGGGCCAGGAGTGATGTTCGTGATGACTGGCTCATCATCATCAGCATCCTGTTGTTCTACATCAACCTCCATAAGTGTAAGGCTTTCTGGAACCTCCCTTTTCCCTAGCCTGATCTTGGGACGTGTCTCCCTCTCAGACTCAGTTTGTGGCTTCCAAGTGGCATCTAGATCATCAGAAGGGGGGCTTGGTGAAGAACTTGATGGACTAACCCTCCTTTTCCTTGCTGGGGATTTGGAAGACAATGGAACTTCTGAAGGAGTGGCTTCCTCTTCTTCCTCTGCATGAGGCTCAATTTCCTGAACTGCCCCTACTTCGGGAGGAACAACAACTACTATTGCGGGCGGTGGTTGCGGCTGTTGTTGTTGACCACTTATCTACTGTGTTCCCTCCTGCGTTGATTGTGTACTACTTTGAGATAGCGATAAGTTTAGGTCAGGCTCAGCATCACTGCTTTCCACCATTAGGCTCGCCACCTCTTCCACACTCATCTGCTTGAGCCTGGGTTGGTGGGTTGGGCCCACTGATGCGGAGGTGCTGCCCCCAGCTTGGCCCTGGACACCGCTGCTGGAGGCGTCATTTTTGGTGTCCCAAAAAAGGTTTTGGGTGGCACACCAGACGTAAGTGACACTTCCTTCTTCTTCTGTTCCTTCTTCTCAATGGCAACTTTCTTGGTACTGGAGGACCTGCTACCTGTTTCTTTGGGGGCATCTTCTTCAGATGTCAGCAGCACTCAGTTGCACAAGTTGCAGAGATGGCTGGTCAGGTCACTCACACGTCACATCGTGTACAGCAGCAGGATGTCGGTCTGGCACCACAACGGGCGATGATGACACACCTCCTCCTCAGTCTTTTGTGCACCTAAAAGCAAAGAAGCCAGAAGAACATCAGTCAAAAGATAGTACAATCAAACTAATATAATATATAACTTCTTAGTGTGTGGTGGGTGGTCACAATTATTACATTTTATTAAGTCACAGTAACAGTGTAGCCATTTATGAGACTTTGACAACAAGACCAGGGCTCCTGGTGTACTGTACTGTGTACACTCAGGAAGAATAGCAAAGAACAAAAGCATAAATGTAGTGGAGCCTGTTTGCCCTAAATAAAAATTTGTGCATCACATGGGATAGCTGCAGCATCAGGGAGCAACAACAACGAACACATTCACATAAAAAGGCATTTATTTAACACACCCAAAAAGTGAAATATACCCCAGGAAAAAAATAAAACCCACATTTTGCAATTCAATCCAAAGCCATCCATGCCATACATGATGTTAAAATTCAACAGACAACACAAAAACAGTTGCTTAACTTTCATGCACCCATGATGATTGATGAGTAGTACCCCTGGGCCCACCGGCAGACTAGGCCACAAGCTTGGAGGCCTATGGCAAAAGCACAGTGGCTGGTCCCACAAAATGGCCGTCACCACATGGCCAGGCCACTCACAAAACAAGAAAAGGAATACAAGACAGACAATGCAGGCCTATGGCAAAAACACAATGCCGGGCTTCAGAAAATGGCTGCCACCCACATGGTCAAGACACCCACCACAATTGTCAATAACAAGAAAGTGAATACAAAGGACAGGCACAGGAAGTTGGAGTCTCTGTGGAACTTACTACCTCTTTTAAAAAATTATAAAAAAAATAAAAGTGACTCCATGCTCCAAAAACTACAGCCAAATGACAGCCTGAGTAGTTTTTTTTAGCAAAATGCACAAAATCCTCATTTTCGAAAAGGTTTTATGTTGTTCGCGAGATATTGTTTGCCAGACTGCAAATTCTGCATGTTCGGCATCGCGAACTGTCCAAAAAGTCGTTATCGCGTGCGCGAACACGCATATTGAGCCCGCAAAGAAGACACAAACTGTAAGTCCGCGTTGTCACGTTGTGCAGAGTTGCCAAAAGTACGTGAGCTGAACTCCTATGGTTACCTACTGGCTGAAAACCCTATTTATTTAACACACATCCAAAAACTGAAATTCCACCCCAAAATCCACCTTTTGCAATTCAATCCAAAGCCATCCATGCCATACATGATGTTAAAATTCAACAGACAACACAAAAACAGTTGTTTAACTTTCATGCACACAAGATGATTGATGAGTAGTAGCCTGGGCCTACTAGCAGACTAGGCCACAAGCTTGGAGGCCTATGGAAAAAGCACAGTAGCTGGTCCCACAAAATGGCCGCCACCACATCATGGCCAGGCCACTCACAAAAACAAGAAAAGGTCAGGAATACAAGACAGACAATGCAGGCCTATGACAAAAGCACAATGCCTGGCTTCACAAAATGGCCGCCACCCACATGGTCAGGCCACCCACCACAATAATAACAAGAAAGTGAATACAAAGGACAGGAACAGGAAGTTGGATTCTCTGTGGAACTTACTTCCTCTTTTAAATTTAAAAAAAAAAAAAAAAAAAAAGTGATTCCATGCTCCAAACTAAAGCCAAATGACTACCTGAGGAGTTTCTTTAGAAAAATGCACAAAATCCTCATTTTCGAGAAGGTTTTATGTTGCTCACAAGATATTGTTTGCCAGATTGCAAATTCTGCGTGTTTGGCATCGCGAATTGTACAAAAAGTCGTTATCGCGTGCACGAACACACATATTGAGCGCGCGAAGAAGACAAAAACTGTAAGTCCGCGTTGTCGCGCTGTGCAGAGTTGCCAAAAGTACGCGAGCTGAACTCCTAGGGTTACCTACTGGCTGAAAAGCCCTATTTCATTAACACACACCCAAAAACTGAAATTTAACTTCAAAAACCACATTTTGCAATTCCATACAATGCCATCCATGGTGTTAAAATTCAACAGACAACACAAACAGTTTTTATGCACCCATGATTTGATGATGACTACCTCTGGGCCTACTGGCAGACTACGCCACAAGCTTGGAACTGAATGGCAAAAGCAAGCACACTGCCTGGATGGCTCCACAAAATGGCCGCTAGCCACCCACAACAACAAGAAATGGAAGAGAGACCATGTAAGCCTATGCCAAAAGCACACTGCCTGTCTTCACAAAATGGCCGCCACACACATGGCCAGGCCACAACAAGCATAAGCCAAGGGGAACAAAGAAAAGACATGCAGGCCTTAATGGAAAAAGAAGCACACTACTAAACTACCACCACAAAATGGCCACAAGCCACATGGTCACTCACAGTCACAACAGGCCATGAACTGAAGCAGGCCTATATATGACCAGACAAAGGAGGCCTGCTAAACAACACAGCTTTAATACAAACATGAAAATCAACAGGGCTACGAAAGGATTGGAAAGTTACACATCAAGCACACACACACATCCAACAAAGGTATTTAACACACACACCCAAACAGTGAAATACACCACAACCACATTTACATGATGTTTAAACTCAACAGACACCACAGAAACATGGACCCATGGGTACCTCTGGGCCTACTGGCTGAAATTTCAAGAAAAACAACTAGGCCCCTATTGAAAGTACAGGCCACCCACAACAATAATTTTAAAAAACAATGAAAATCCCAGAAAAATGTAGGTACAAACAAGCCCTAATCAAACAAACGTGTACACCAATTCTCCAACTCACTTGTAAAATTAAATCTCAAATCCAAAAGTCCTCAAATAAATCCAATCCAATGATATGATGCAGCAGACCCACACAAAAGTGATCCTTCCAGCTCCAAATCCAAATGAAAGTGAACAGCACATGGACAAAGCACTGGGAGGAGCCTGCTGGACAGGAACAGGAAGTTGGAGACTCAGGGGCACTTCCTTCCTCTTGAAAAAAAGAGTAAAATAAAAAGGACTCCTTGCACAAAAGACTACAGGAGTTTTTCTGAGCAAAATGATCATTTTCAAAAAGGTTTTATGATGCTCGAGAGATATTCTTCGCCAGAATGTAGTTTTTGTGTGTTCGGGATCGCGATCTTACCAAGACAGCCGCCGGAAGTTAGCTCGCGCGTCCGAATGACGTGTTCGCATTCGCACACTCTCGCGGGATCGGGCGGCCATATTACAAATCTCGTGGCGCACGTGAACGGATAGAAAATCGAGTCGGTGAACGCAGAATCACGGTAAGACATTACCGCGCATGCGAGAACGCATATTGAGCACGCGAGGAAGCAAAACAACTACGCTACGCTGTAGATTGCGTAGTATTCGGCAACTTCGCGCTCTACGAGAATCGCGAAGTTACCGAAACTTCGCAAACTCCGCGAGCGGAGCGTAGTTCACCACCCAGGTTTACTCTTTATTAGCTCTTCTTATGTTCTCCAGGCCCCAGTATTTTAGAAACCTATCCAGGAGCACATACACTCCTTCCTCTTCATTGCTGCCATTATTTGTTCCACCAGCTTCCCCCGGCTCGTATCATTTGCTACCCTTCCATGGTCTGTCTCCCTTTGCTTCCCACCTCCTGTGGCCCCAGGCACCACCTGCTGTGCAGACATCAGATTGCTACAGATTTCTGTCAGGACTCTCTACAGTGTCATACATGGTGGGGACCAAAGGGGTTCGTACCAGACCTTGAAAATGTTTCCTATACTTAAAGGAGTGCTCCTATGCAGTAGGATGCTCAGGGCGAGGGCAGACACAGTTTCAACAGTGGGGTATAATGACAATCAGTGGTTCATTTGTAAAAGTGACAGGTCTCACAGATTTCCTTAGAATGGTTGACTACGCCTACTGCTGGTCCTCCCCACTGCCACTACAGATGCCACACCTATTGTTTTATGCCTTTCCCTAACCTAGATCCTATGTTCATTGTATTGCCATGTACAGGGCTTCATTGATCCATTGAGTCCTGTACTTATAAGTTCCAATAAGCACCTTAATTTGTACGATTTGTTTCAAATGGCAAACATTAAGAATAGACGGATGTAGCATGTATAGCAAACGTAGCTTGTCCAGTCTTGGTTTTCTTTTGCTTTCTGTTATTTATAATAAAGCAATAAACTACAAGTATCAGAGTTTATTGAAAAAAACATGAATGGGTAGGTTATCTGTCTGCCCTGTGTCAATTCAAGATTTCCTCTTTGTTTTAGCTTGGACTCAAACTTTACATTTAGCTAATCCAGTTTCAGATCAGAATCTGGTCCCACATCACTGTATGAGTCATCAGGAAGAAAGCAAAAAAGAGGTCACTCACTTGTCTGACTGCCTGGCTCTAACAAGCCAATCTGAGGCAATCTGAAGTGTCTTTTATATTAATGTGCCGTGGGACCAAGAAACACAATTTGTGGCATTAGTGCAATTGCCACTTTACAGAGATAACAGTGCCATGATTGAATTAAATGTTTATGTCACTCAAAATCAGTAATATTGTTGCAGCAGCTGTGGTAATTAAGAGCAAAATGTAAAACCTGTCTGGTCAGTGCACAATTAGTGAAATCATCAATGCGAGTTTCTCAGTTAGTGTTCTAATACGGTGCAGAGCTATGGGAAACATCTCCGAATATACACTGCGGATAGCAGTCCTGGATGGAATGAGTTCCTAGTAGTATCTGCCAATCTCTGTCTATCATCATTAAGACTTTTGGATGAAAAATACCTGACAGTGCTAAAAAGACAGAAGGGAGTTCCTGGTACTTCCTACTCCTCTTTGTTGTCCTCCTGGCAGGTAGAACTTCAAGATGAAGCTCAACCTCCTCCTGGTTAGCAGCTATGACATTGAAACTCTGGTGATAAATTTTGCATCAGACATTCTTCTTGGTCGTTATACACACATTCCTTTCCGTTGCAGTCTCTGCAGCTGAGTTGATGATGGACCAGGGCTCTGCTGGTGGGTTACCAGCTCTTGTACTTCTCTTGGGCATGTAGATTCCCTTCTGATATGCTACTGGGCACCATGAGGGACACTTTGCTAGGATCTTAAGGACTTGACCATCACCACAGAGACAAATCCCTTGCTCCGTTAGGATCAAGAGCTGAAGGGAGGGAAATATTTGCCCCTTAGGTGAATAAATGTGCCTCCTCAGCTCCAATGGGTGTCAGTAATTGACCTCACCTCAGGCATGGCCCCTGTTCTCCTTCTTCCTCCAGATCTTTTGTGTGCACCTGTCTGAGGGGTACCAGACCGTTTTTCAACATTTGCCCTTAATAAGTATCTTTGACTACGTCATTACAAGTCAGACGGAGTGGAAATCCTATGTAGAAGTCCCGATCACAAAAGAGCTGATGCTTCCACACACTGGTTTCCCAGGTGCAGGAGCATGGGACCCGTCTTACCAACCAGAAAAAGTGGTTCCTCAGTCCCTAGCAACTTTTTTCTCTAGTAAGGTGGGCGGGGAATAGTCTATATGGCCTGGTACTCCCCAAGTCACCTTTTTACCTTTTGTACCCACAGTCCTTGTACGGATGGGGTCTCCCTCCCTCCTTCAAGGCAAGCATTAAGACCACACAATTTTTTGGATTAGGGATTGTAACCCCCCGGCCGTATTTATTACAAAATTAAAAACATTAGTTATTAACATTATGTACAATTACGCAGAAAGTCCAGATACATTGTTAGACAGATGATGTCAGGTGGGTAACCTTAAAACCTCTAATACACACGACACTCCTACCGTAAATCTATCAATGCATATATTCACTTGCTGCGTGTCCCCTCTAGAGCCTACGGCAAGGTCAATGACTGTCAGTCTCCAGATCCCAGCAAACTACGAAATTTCCACTGGAGTAGGCTTGCGCAGGGGGTACAGCTTATTGGACGGATAAATTCCCCCTGACCCCCCCTGCGTCCTGTGCCTTAAACTCCATAACGGGGACTGCAAAAATTCTGCATACTTGCGCCCTGATGCGCATGTGCGTGCGAGGGTGGCCATAGGCCTACAGGAAAGAGTGACTCCCCCAGCCCCCGCACCCTGACAGCCTACCTACCAGTTGTCACTGCCCATGGAGTTACATGGTTCTGACCGCTAAGGACCGAAGACTATGCTTACCAATCATGACCTTACCGCCGGAGACACACACAACTAAATACGACATTATTTACCTGAAATCGAATACCATGTTCTGACATTTATTAAACGTTACGCATTTCAACTACATAAATCTGCATTAAAAATCCTGTACTGACAAGCTTACAAATATTGACTCTTTTATTACAAATTCACCAAATCATCATATTTACATTTACTCTATCACCTGAGATACCTGCAATGCAAAATAAAAGAACAAAGCAAATACATTACTGACAAACACATTAAAAATGCACTAAATCATCAAATTTACATTAATTCTATCTCCCGAGATACCTGTAATGAAAATTTTAAAAGAACAAGTAAATACATTACTGACAAACACATTTAAATTGCCTGCCTTAGGGGATGGTGGGTGGGAAAATTAAATTACGGGCCTCTGATGGCCCGGGTGCTGTGCCTGTGGGGAGCTAAGGAACAAGAGACTGTTCTGCTCCCAACACCCCCTTTTAAGGGGGGGCACAGGCCAGGCCGGTCTAAACCGGTCGGACCACATGCTGGACGCCCACTTGAACCAGAAGCACTAAAGTGCTTCTGGTTCATGCCCCACAGAACGCCGCCTATTGGACGCTCATGGGGAGGTGGGAGTGCTCACACCTCCTCCTTTCCCCCGGGGACCGGTCCGACCGCCATAATGGCGGCACGCGCTACTTAGCGCTCGGTAATGCCCATATCTGTTTGCTTCCTTTAACCTCTTGACCTTCCCCCCACCAGCTAACTCAAATCAGGCCCCCCTTCAGACCTTTACTTGCTGCTCAGAGCTGTGTGTGACAAACTCCGCAGAATGGGGATTGCTTTGTGAATTACTGCATGGTAATTCTGGGACCATACAGTTATTCCACATTCTGAAGGATCTATCTCGAGTAGGTGGTATTCCATCTGGAGATACCGATTGATAACAGTATTTCCAGTCACCAGAAATCTCCGCATGGAATTCTGATCTCCTTGTAATCAGGCCCTTCCTCTGGTCGGCAGTTCAGATAGCATCATCAAGGACAGGAGAGTTGTTTCTTGTTGTTTTATGTTAACTTTCTCTAATTCACACAGGGCTCCAGGAAATGGGGTGGTGGTAGAAATGGGTGTGCGGTACAAGATGTGATGATTGCTTGAAAGCAGGGGATGTGAGATTTGTGCTTAAAAATAAGATCGGCAATGCCAGTGACTTCTGCCCTGGTCTACCCACCTCTTCAAGTAATTCATTGTCATCTGAACCAAAGTGGCACTTAGGGTTCTGCGGGTCGAAGTAGATGAACCAGTAAGGTCTTCAGCATCCGTGCTCTGTAGTTAGGCATGCCAGAGTGTGTTGTCAGTGTCTACATGTATCAATATGTGTGGCTATCAAGTACCATTGATTATATTACATACATCTGTCCTTAGAGGCAAATCATGACACAATGCACCTGTAGTCAGAGCGCACTGCCAGCATGATGGGTTTCACCACTGAGTGGACATAGAGGAGGTCTATTGGGATCAGTCAGATCCCTCCTATTGTTTTTGAACCATGGAATTCTTACAAAGTATTTCTGATAAATGACAGCAGGTTGGTGATACATCAGGCTCAGCTCCATTCTATCCCTCTGAGACAGTGATGCCAACAGGTTGCGTTCACACTGTAATGGATCCGTTACATGGGCACGATGCATGCTGGCTGCTCATGCACACTTAGGCCCTCATCACGAGTTCAGGGCTAAATTCAGAATCCTGTAGAAATAGGTCAAGCCTGCCAAATTGTATCAAGGGTAAAGAAAAAAAGGCAAAACATGCAGAATTCGGTGTGTTAAAAACCAATTTTGCATTTTATGCCTCGTCTTTCTGTTCAAAACTAGGGGTGGGCGGAATTTGCGTAATCGCGTTTCGCAAATCTCCGCGAAACGGTAAAAAATCTCCGCGAACACGCAGAAATTCCGCGAACACGCGGAATTGCTTGTTCGCGATGCTTTTTTCCTGTTCACAATCGCTGTTTGCATGCTCGGGGAGAAATATCTTGCGAACACGCATTTTGAGAACGCGAACAAGCAAAAAATTTCGCGAAGTCGCGGAAAGCAGAATTTTGGGCAATTTCGCATTCTCCGCGGAACGCGAAATTACCCAAATTCCGCAAATTCCGCGAGCGGAACGGAATTTACCGCCCAGGCCTATTCAAAACCTGAAATAGATATATACCAAGGGCAAATGCATGCAGTCTCCCATACCCTGCAAAACACCAACATAGTGTGTCTTTACAAGTTCAAAACTGCCCCAATTTTAGAATATGGGGCACTTTTGTAGCTATTTCATTCACTAATGGTGGCCACTTTAATTATGATGCTGGGGACCTAGCACCTCATGGGGGGTTTGGGGGGTGGAAACATTTATAAGCCTCTTCCACTACAAAGTGGGCACCAGGTATAAATATTGGACCCTTAGACTCTTCACTACACTTCTGAAGCTGTTGATTCTGCCAGGCAAAAAAAAGAATGCTGTGCTGCTGGAAGGACTGCCGGTCTGCTGGACTACTGCTCTAAAGGACTGCTGATCTGCCATCTGCTGCAAACTTTCCTGGGTGAGAATGACTGGACCTACATCTGTTGAACCCAGGACCCCAGAGTGACTCAAAGGGCTAGTTGGCTGGCCTCCTGAGCATCAGGCACAGAAGGCTTCAACAACCTTGAACCCAGCACCTGGAATCTTCCATCCGTGAGTCCTACCCTGGCAAGAGGTGAACCCCAGTCCTGGCCTCTTGAAAGTGGGCCTGAAGGTGCTCTGCCAGCCCATCAGTGGACCCAACAGAACTGACATATCTCCTCTGCCGCGGGGCGCAAGCCAGAGCAGAACTGACGTATCGCCTCTGCTGTGTGGACTTTCCTGGTGCAATGACCTAGCTTTGCAGCCTGCAGCCTCATGAGAACCACCGCTGCACGCAGGCCCTCACATCATAAGTCTCTTGATGACGGCAGCCTGGACGATTAGGTCAGACTTCCATTTGCAAGCCCTACAGCTTCTTCAGAACCAGTCGGTGTGCGGCGCATCCTCGGCGCAGGACTTCAAATCGCAAGCCCTTCTCATAGATGGTATCCTCGATGACAACGCCGGACCTCGCATCACAGCCTAGAAACTACTCTGAATTGATGCTGCTCAGCATATCTCCTCTTCTACTGACTGGACTTTCGTCTTTTTGGTTCCAATTTATTTATTAGAATGTACTCTGGTTTTCTAAATTGGTGTGGGATTTTTCTTGTGTTGGGTTTGAACGTTATTACTGTTTAAAGTGTTGCACAAATACTTTACACATGGCCTCTAGGTTAAGCCTGACTGCTCTGTGCCAGGCTACCAGAGGTTTAAGCACATGTTAATTTGGGGCTTGCTTGTGATTTCGCCATGACAAAGATTGTGGTTGCTGCTTAAGTAGAGTTTCACCCTCTTTAACCAGTATCCCAATTTCTTACAGGAGTGAATTACAAAAGTCAATAAATTAACCAGTGGTTAACCCTCTGGAAGCTGCGTACAAAGGAGTCCGGATTAACTTAGAGGCAATGTGAAAAGTATTAATGGAGCAGACAAACAGCAATAAAGTGAAAATATAACACAAGAAACATCCCAAACCAAAGAAGAAAAATAGAGTTCATTTTAATAAATAAAATGATACCAGACCAATACAAAACAATCAGTAGAACTGGAGATATTGAAGTTTAAAGTTTTCAGTGAATATAGCACCAAAAAGCAGAAAGCACCACTTGCGGAAATCTGGTTGCACTAAACCAGGGAAAGTCACAAGTTCATGCCAACAGTGATGGAGCGTGGGTAGGATGGAGGGACCAGGTTAGTTCCACTGAGGGGTTACCTTCTCAAGTTTGGCGCAAAGAGTTCCTTTCATGTTGGAGGAGGAGGCTTTTGTGGTGAAGAGCAGCTATGAGACTTGTGTATGGTCGTTGATGTAGTGCAAAGAGCCAGTCATCACTGGAGCTTTGTGTTGGTTGATGATTGTGAACAGTCACTGTTCCAATGAAGTGGCAGTCGCTTTGAGTTGCCGGTCATCGTAGATAGTCGCTGTTGGTGCGAAAAGCAGGTCTCACCGAAGCTTCGCATTGGAATTCGTCACAGGTTGCAGAGTTGTGGCATGAACAGGCACATTCTCAGTCATGAAGAGCTCTTTTAGAGATCTTTTTCCTTTGGAGGAGCTTTCACTGAAGCCAACCAAGGACCTGTGGGGCACATGTTGGGGATCAGGACTCACTCCAGCAGAGGCAAGCAGCAGGGCTCAGGCAGGTCCAGTTGCTGCTGGTCAGCTGAGTAGGTCCATGAAGACCTCAGGAAGCTGTTTGTGTCCATGTAACTCACACAGGAGGTCAGCCATGGAGTTAATCTGGATAGCCTGGGATCAAAGAAAGCAGGTCCAGTCTTCCTTCTTCAGACTGCAAGGCCATCCTTCCAGCAGCAGGGCAGTCCTTTATTGAATTTTCAACAGGTCCAGGAGTGTTTTGATAGGTGGTTCTGAAGGTCCAATCGTTATACCTATTGCCAGTCTTTGTTTGAGGGAATACTCTGGCCTGGTTCTGTTAATTTATGATTTGCATTAGGCTGGGTCCATACTAAGGTGGCATGGTGAGCGAAAGAACAATTGGATTGGGATGCTATCCCAAGCAATTGCCAGTGGTAAAACAAATTGCAAGCATGCCTCCCATCACCTTTTGTGTGTTTCTTTTCAGAAATGTTGCAGTCACATGTGTGAAGTGTCCACCCATGCTTTCACTAATAGATGTGTCCACATTCGATTGAATGACAGCCCACCACAGAGGGCAAGAGCATCTGTTATATGCCAGCTCACAGATATAGTAATCCAAACCACAGGCAAAGGATGAATGTTTTAAGTAAAACAAGGAGAAGTGCAGAGGATCATTTATCAATCAGTTGTTTTTAGTAATAAGTTATTCTATTCAAAGAACAATTGGTCTGTACCTTAAATGTTTTAGGGAAGTGTGCCAGTGTTTGAATATCCCCAAACTTCCTTGTCAGCGAACTGATCATGTAACTTCAGCAACAAAGGACATGCCTGTGATATCACAATAGAATGTTGAGGCAGGCTTCAATTAAGGAGTACATTAAGTACTGTTTGTTTTGAAGTTGGAGTCTTGAGTAAACCATGTGAGGTGTAAGTACTGGCTGACCTGTCAGATTCTCCTGAGGAGGCCTGGTTCAGAAACAAAATGCCTAATTCACTCCTTAAAGCGCTATCTATGACACCTTACATTAGCATGAGAGGAGGTCAAGGTCTCTAGGTATCATGCTTGAACGGGTAGAGAGTTTTCATTTTTACGTTTCTGCTTCCTGTGCTAAACTTTAGAGTGAGAACAGGTGTGCGTTGTAGTGCGATATAGGATGGCAGCGGCAAGGAGTCTAGAGCAGCTGCATCGAACCCGTAGCAGAGACCCTGCACCGCCAAGCCCCCTTAAGCACATGGGACCTATGCCGGAAAAAAAGGAAAAATGGTGAGGAGTTCGATCGCAGAGGGCTTAGTGACTCTCTGCAGAGAATGAGCCCTGGCCCCCACAGAAGTGGCCCAGCTAGGACTGGTTGTGGCTTGTGTGTTGGCCCGGTGAGCTCCCGCTCGACTTTATCCGCACTTCCTTTCACCGGCTTCACCAGCTTTCACCAGCTTTACTAGCCTGTCCACCTGCCTAACTGTATGCATACTTTCCTGCCTGCTTACCACCATTCAGTCTTTATTAGCCCCTATCAATAGGACTTGCAGCCAAAGAGCAGCCCCTTACCCTCAAAATGTAATCTCTGTCCTAGGAGAAATTTCGTACCAGGTCCTAAATGTCAGCCATTTAAGGAAATTAGGCCCTATTTCTACTATAATACTATTGGGAGTTGGGAGCCGAGGAGTTTGGATCACAGTCCACAACAGGATCCTGGATCCCCACGGCAGGGCTATTGAGGCTGTGACAGAGGTGGTTGATCTGCCGACTGCAGACTCTCCTCAGCAGCTGCAGAGTGAGCGGGGAAGGGAGAGACTAGAGCCGCGGTTCTGACTGTTTTGCATGGAGGCGGTCAATGTTAGGCTGGTTTGCACACCAACAGGGCCTGTTCGCATCCCCTCACCCCCACTGCTGTAGAGTCACCTTCCGAGATGCATATTTATTGTAAGGCGCATCATTCACACAAGCTTGTGGAGTACATGTGGGTCTTAGACTAACACTACAATGACTTTTACTCTACTTTTGTCTTTATGCTTTATGAGATGGGTTGTATATGGTGCTAATGGTTTGCTGTGCGCCTCTACCTAAACCTTACTTAGACCCCATTGAGCCTATTGCCTATTGGATGAAGATTGGGCAGTTGGAGTGCTGGGTTGGTCAGATATTGAGCAATTGTTACATTGTGCCGATACTCACTGATTTGTGTGTTGTTTGCATGCGTTCTGACCTCTGCAAATCTCCTGTACAACTATCTTCATGACTGCTTATTTACTCCAGGAGAAGTAGGGGGATATTGCCGGACAAGGCACGCGAGTGTCTTCGGTTGGACAGCTTCAGTCTCTGCCCTGCCTACTGCCCGTTGCCTGTTGCCATTGCCGTTGCCTGTTGCTGTTGCTACTATTCTTGGAATAATAAGGGAGTGGAGAATATCTTGGAGAATGACTCCATACACGATCCCTTATGGTTTCTCTCGTGGGTTCTTTTGGTTGCGCCATTGCCTGCTTTATAAAATCTTAAATATTCAATGTCAACTGGAAAAATAAAGGGGCTCAACAGTGAAGGGCGTCACCTACTTAACCTGGGGTCAAGTGTCAGGTTAGCCATAGTGGGAACGCATATGTTTTACTCCTGATTACAAATCTATATGGCTAAGGCAACCCTGTTTTAATAATTAGTGGATGAAAACCCGATCAGCCAAGACATCTGTACAATGTGTGCAAAATGTAATCTCTAAAAATCAAAAGAAAACAAGGAGACATAAGGATGAACTGGTAAAAAAGCTTAATACAGGCGCACCAGACACATCAAATAGAACAGATATTATAGACATAGTAGATATAGTAGGAGAATCAAGCATGAAAGCCACTGAATGTGAGAACAAAAACCAGTCTAGGAAGAAGAACCGAGGAGGGGGATTCAGTACTTGATACATTACTAAAAGATATACCAAAAGTATTGAGATATGACCCATTGGAATCACAACACACAAACCATCAGACGATTAAAGAGTGTTTTAGCAGAAAGGAGTTCTTGGCTGATTTAAACTCCGAGAGAAGGGATAATTCAAGGAGTGGGCTTGTCCACCGGTACAAGCTGTGTTGCCACAGGTCATACAAGACACGCAAACTACACAGTTTACCCAAGATAATATTGCTGGATCGGAAGAGGCCAGATTAGAGAGCTCTCCATTGTCAACACTACTTAGAGCGGCTGAAGAGGATATATATAAATACAGATGCAGGAAATCACTATGTAAATTCAGAAACAGACTCACTATATGGCCATGAGGAATCAAACACATTAGGAGACGGGGGCAACATTGAATCGGAATCCAATCAAATTGAAATCTCGTAAAAGTCCTTCAACGACCAATTAACATCTGGTCAGATGCCAGAATTGGATCATTTAATAAATCTACCTAATTACCCTCAACAAGAATCCAAACTACAACGTAACCCTTTACAAAACCATTCAGATTTAAGTTTACAGCTAAAAGTGAGTTAAGGCACAAAATCTCTGAATAAGGAGAATAAAGACATTGAATACTTTGAGGGTGAAGACACTGCTCCTGCGTTTCCTGTATTGAATGCGATAGGGCAATCAGCAACACACTGTTGCAAATGTCAGATAACCTAAAAAAGCAATCAACGATACTGACAGAAGAGGTTGACTATATTAAACAAATTGTATGAGAACTGTACTGATAAAAGAAAACTCTAATATACTATTGTCAATTAAATAGAATATAAACAAATTAACTACTACATCAAAAAACCTTGTGAGGCTAGATGATATCGTTGACTCGTTACAATTACTCCCTAAAAAAATAGAAAATCTTGTAATTGACTATGGAAAGAATCATGCTCTATATCCAATTAGGGAGAAGACCAATGAAATCAAAGAGATAAATGATGAGATAAGCAACCAGAGCCCTAAAAATCCTTAGCAGAGAGAGTGCGCTTCGAGTACGATGGTATCAAGATCAGCAACAACAGAGTACCCCAATGAAATGCAAATTGATATGGCTCCAGCAAAACACCAAGATGGTTTGCCCCTTATTTAAGTAAGAGACGACCAAATAAATTGAAAAAAAACAGGCATTCAACAAGAAAGTGTGGCTATACCCTCACCAGAAGTAGGAGACAATGTTCCAATTTTTAATAAATCTATTCCAAAACCAAATATGAAAAGCATAAATGATCAAGATATCATTACAAACAATGAGAGCATTACCAAGATGGATGTAATAAATCAAACTCAAATAGAACAACATTCCAAGGAAGAGCCAGGTAAAGGTACAACAACTGAAGAGAAACAATCAAATCTGGGACGTAACATCTCATCAGATTCGGACAGCAAATCTTCATACACTAAATCTGATTCAACTAATATGACTTCTAACATGAGTGCGGCAATAATAGTACCACAGCCAATGTACAGCAAAGTACTACAGGCTACAACTCATAATGTTCGGTCTCCCACTATTAGCCTGAATATTCATACAAATGATAAAGCGAGTACATCTACAAGTGATAACTCTGTGTTATTGAAACAGACTATGGAAACTTTAGCGGGGCTAACAAAAAAATGAGAAAATAAGTTCCCTAGGTCACCAAGTCTAGCAACCTCAAGTAACATGCGAACTAGTGAAGAATAAAAAATTATACAGAAATAGAAAATGATCAAACCAAGGGTCGCATGAGCTTACAGCGAACAAGAAAAAAAGAGATTGAAAGAACAGTTTATGGAGATTCCAGCAAGAACAGCAAGCCGACATCAAACAAAGAACCAATGTCCAATTAAGAAAGCTATATAATCGATTTTACACCCCTTTATAAATCTGAAGGTCTGTATGATATATTAAATCTTCAAAATATACTGAAGATTTTGAATTCTTTTGAATATTTAAGAGATCTAGACTCACAGTGTCTCCTGGCAGTTTGATTCTATGTTTCCCAGAAAACAAACTCAGACTACGAAACCTCTAGAACAACATGGGCATCACAAGACGTCGCTCAAAGAATACTGTTTGTAAAAGAAACCCTAGCAGATTGGGGCATTATAGTTGCGCAACTGGATAAACCTAAATGCCCTTGTATGTAGAGAACCTCATACATATGACCAGATTATCAAAGATCAACAAATACACCATAGATAAAGGTTCAGAGGGAGTAATAAGATTTGAAAAACTAGAAATCACTACAAGGGAAACAGTTCCGCATGTGCGATCAGGTATAGGTCCAGGGAACCCACGAACATTGTACCATCCAAATCCAACCAAACTGTACTGATAATGAACAGGAAATAAGGGAAGCATGGTGCAATTAATTCTCCATTTTATCATGGAATATCGCTGGATATGAACGGCAATTGACAAAGGCAGGGACAAAAATTATTAGTTTCATTCAAGAACAGTGTATAATCTGTTTTCAGGAGACCTGGCAATCCACAAATTTAACAATTCCAAATTATACTACATATGAAATTACAGCAACCAAAAATGGCTTCGGAAGACTGAAGGGCGGCTTGTCAACATCAATCAGCAATAAACTAACTCTGGGCAGGAACTCCGCTATGCTGGCAGAGCTTGCAGATTTTTTCATACTCCGCGTTCTGCGGAGAACACAAAGTTCATGCAAAACCTCTGACTCCGCAGTGGAGCGGAGTTCAGCCCTGGACCCTCCCGCCTCCACCCCCTCAATAAATATTTTATAAAATAAGAATGAAAATTAAGGTTAATAAAATGCACTTATCTTTATCGCGGCATCTCCCGGCTGCCCTCCACCTCCTCACCATGTTGCTGCAGAATCCCCTACGTCAGACGTACGTAATGGTAGGACTGCACACGCACACGCAGTCCTACACGATGTACGTCTGACGTAGGGGTTCTGCAGGAACATGGCGAAGAGGGCAGCCCAGAGATGCTGCGATAAAGGTAAGTGTATTTTATTAACCTTTATTTTCATTTTTATTTTATAAAATATTTATTGAGGGGGGGTGGAGGCATGGAGTGGATCACCACTGAGTTTTTGCCGAACTTCAATGGAGGTTCGCATAGAGCAACTCTGCCTGCTCTGCCCGGGGTTACAATAAACTCAGTATGATAAGCGAAAAAATAAAAACATCTTCAGGGTAAAAACTGGCAGTTATTTTAACAAATCAAGTTGCTACAAAATTGCTGATGATAAACATCTATTTTCCCCCACAGCTTGTGAAAAGCAACTATAGATACTGGAAAATACTAGAGGTATTGGAAAAAATTATGGCTACACATGGTCAATCATGTGTTATTGTAATGGGGAACTCTAATCAAACGCTAATGCCTCTTCCTAATCAGTGTTTAACCATGGAAGAACCAGATTTAAGTTATAACATTCCTCATCAAAAAAATACTCCCATAGAAAAAAAGGGAGTCAAAGGGATCCACTGTTCCATCTAGGTTGATGTATGACCTTTTAGTAGATTCCGGATACAGAGCACTAAATGGAAGGTTGGCAGAACACCAGCCAGTGACACCAACCTACTGCGGGCCAGCGGCCTCTACCATCGTAGATTATACATTATTCTCATTTCCACCTTTGTAAAGGATATGGAATCATACCAAGGCCCGAGAGTGATCACGATCTGCAAAGATTAGTTATTAATATCAGGCATTCTCTGCGAAGGGTTTTTAGGGAACAGGAAATATGGCGCTCAGGCAGGTAAACGGTGGGGTATAGAGAGAAAACAAAGAACAAAAGCTTCACAGTGCAAGCAGGTCAGGGGAGACCCAAAACCCCAGTATGAGGTGTGGGCTAGAAACCCATACCAAAACAATTTATAAACAAATCCTGCTCACACGTTTAGGAGTAAAGAGACATTAACAATATGGAGAATCAGGAGTAAGTCAGCATTGATGGTTCCCGAAAAGTTAGTTTAATGCAAGTTTGAGTTTTTTCAGAACACAAAACGCCAGCCGACATGTGTTTCGTCTACAGGTAGTGGCCTGTGACTCTTCAGGACTGGGAACAACATAATATCAATAATCAGGGAATGAAGAGAAAAGGTGACAAAATATCAGTGACAAAATAAGGTCGAAAAATTACATAAGTGACTGAAAGGTGGAAACTTTCAAGGAAAAGAACATGCAAATTCAATGCAAGGGGGGTTGTCGAGGTGGTCCACAGGGAGAAATTGTCAAGAGCAGGAGCTGTGCCGCACAATATCATGACCCTTAAGTGAAAATAGCAAAAATAATAATGTGACATGGGCCATCTTAGCTAGTTGTGGCGCCGAATAGCATAAAATGTATAAAAACAATAAAACAGCAACATTTGGTCAGAGTGTTACAGAAACGACGTAGACGTCGATCGTCTAGATTGCCATTAGAAAAGAACAGGGGGAGCAAGTCAAATTATGGAGAAAAGACATGTGATGTCAAGGTTCACGCATAGTTACAGCATATCAAAATTAAAACATAATGGTGCGTGTGATGTGCCCTTGGCGAGAGGCGATGAGCCAAATTAATATGATGTCCCAGGGTTAACAAAACAGAAGTTGCAGTGGTGATGCGTCAAAATCTGAATGCTACGAAAGGCTGAATACAAACATTAGAACAGTAAGAAAGCAGGACAGCGGAAAGGTGCAAGGAAAGAAACACCATGTAAACACCATGCAAGTGTGAGCGGGCGGTAAAGTAACTAGTAGAATTGAAGTCGGGTTACCTGATGGTGGCGGATCGTTCAAGTATCTACAATAGGGCGAAGAAATGAAAGGGGCAAGGGAGGGATAGAATAAAGTAATGAGAATAGACCCGTATTGGAGTTAACGGGTGCTCGATAAATGGATTATAAAAAGAGCGAGGGAAAGGCAGTCAACTCACCGAAGTAACGGTGAAGATTTCCAAAAGGATTCAAAATTAAAAGTGGTCTGTTCCGGAAAAGAAACTGATAATAGTCACACGGGTGGGTGTGTTCATGTTAGGGTTGCCTAAAAGGAAATGGGGGCAACAGTGAGTGTCAAGGTGAGAAGTAGAAAGGAGGGAGATTCAATGAAGCGTGGTGGGAGAGATGAGAATTACCTAGTGCAGGCTAGTCCAGATCGTTGGTGTCTTGTTGCCGAAATGCGGGAGAGCTACGTGAAAACCGGAAACGGTTTAAAAGGCCAAAGGGGGTGTGGAAAACTAGAGCGCTAACCCTAATCATTGTGAGTGATGACAGTGCGGAAGTGGTGCAAAACAAGTGATGAGCGGAATGGAAAGGTTGAAAGGTGGTGAATGTAGAAGAAGAAGCAATGTAGTAGCATGTAGATAAGAAAGTAAAAGGCAAACGGCTTAAAACAGTAACTGTCGGTGGAAACATGGTAAAAATTGGAAATTTATAGAGAGATCGGACATGAGTCAATATGAACAAAATTATAAGGGCTGAGATGTCTAGATTTAGTGTCATCACATATTACCACATATGTTGGTAGAAAAATAAAGCAAAATTGAATTCAAAGCTGTCAAGGTGATCACAGATGAATTATAGGGAATTAGGGATTAAACATAACGTGGAAGAAAAACACAAATTAAACGGGATATACTCAAATTAAATACAGACAAAGCAAACATGAATTTTAGTTAGTCGAGGTGGTAATTGATGAAAATAAGAGAGCACTAAATGGAAGGTTGGCAGAAGACCAGCCAGTGACACCAACCTACTGCGGGCCAGCGGCCTCTACCATCGTAGATTATACATTTGTACATTATTCTCATTTCCACCTTTGTAAAGGATATGGAATCATACCAAGGCCCGAGAGTGATCACGATCTGCAAAGATTAGTTATTAATATCAGGCATGATTGGTGGAAGGAAAAAATAACAGCAAACAATGATAGAATAATTTTGGTTAACAGGAAAAAGCTTACCTGGAATAACAGCTTAAAGAATAAGGCATCTACCCTAGGGGTAACTACGTCTTCACGCATCCAAAAAGCAGTTTTGCTACTGGAAGCCGGGAATGTTTGGATGAACAGCTGACAATCTATTTTAAATGATATATTATTGATCTTGATGACTCAGTTAAGAAAACCACGATTGTATACTTTTTTTTCAACTAATACGAAGCAACTTACAGAATCAAAAAAAGTATATCTTAAGATGGTGTGGCATGAGCTAAAATCCCCAGAGTCTAAGGATCGTGATCTGAGGTTGCAAAAATTAAAGAGGAAATTTAAGAACAGAAACAAACAGATAAAGTGCAATAGTCAGGAAAACGCATATACAAAACTATTTCATGCTATTTCAACTCGAAATTAATGAGCTTATTGGACCTTGGCAGGATATGGTGCAACTTCGTATGAGCAGCCAGACGACTTATTTATCTCCCAGTGATAAATGGGGAACCCATATTAAAACCTAGTTCAAATAAAAAATTAGCTGCCAATGTATACCATTAAAAAAATGTTGGAACATATCCCGATATTGCGAAGGAAGAAATATCCAACATAATAAAAAGCTCTCCTCCATCTAGAGCAGCCGGACCCATTGGTATACCAATAGACTTAGCCAAACTAAATATAATCTGTGGAGTTCATCGTTAGAACAGTTGTTCTCACATGTAATTAAGTCAGGGAAAGTTCCATCTTCCTGGAAAGGGGCAATTGCACATCCACTGTACAAACGAGGGCTGAAAGTTGATCCAACTAGCTACAGATTAATTGCATTATTGGATTTTGATAGGAAACTGTTTGCTAAACACCTTCAAAATAAATTAAGGCTAAGGGCAGAGGACAAAGCACTAATTCCTATAACTCAAACAGGGTTTCACTCAGGATGCTGAACAGTCAATAACATTTTAACATTGTCCTTACTCGGGAAAAAAACATGAATACAGAAAACTACATTATATGCCTGCTTCGTGAACTATTCCAAAGCATTCAACAATGTCAATCGGCAAAAGCTATGGAGCAAACTTATAGCATGGGATATAGATTGGAACCTTTTGGACGTCATTATTGAACTGCAGTCTGATACTTGGATATAGGTAAAACTAACAACCGACAACACATTATCACCTACATTTTGTTCTGAAAAGGCCTTCTACAAGGATATATCCTAGCCCCACTATTATTTTCCTGATACATTGCTGATCTAAATATGTCATTAAAGGCTGATCAAGTTATTCCTCCAAAATTAGGAGGTCCAAAAATAACATATCTGGCATATGCAGATGACCTAGTGATCCTGTCCCATACGCCAAAAGGACTACAACACCAACTCAAACAACTACACTTGTACAATATGGAGAATGGACTAACTGTCAATCATGTCCGAAACAAAAATTATGTCCTGTAGACATCACACAAAAACTGAGTGGGTACTAGGAGAATCATCAATTGAAGTAGCAAACCACTATGACTACCTCGGAGTGACCTTCGATGATAAGTTATCTTGGGCAAGCCACCAGGCCAATAGGAAATTGAAGGCACCAATAATTACTAGCTCAGTGCTGAGATTCATGAATATGTTTGGAGGAAAAGCGATTATTCCATCACTCAAATCTACACACATGAAACTGGTTCCATATCTATTGTACGCATCCCCGGTAAGGCGCAACAAGGCCATCTCCGATTTCGATAAAAGAATTATGAAATGTGTACACAATTTATTGCAACTACGGTCTGCAACTCCTCACTGTATTATGAGACCGGTATTAGGCATAAAATCTTTGATAACACTCCATTATAGAAGTACTGTGAACTATATTGTTGATTGTGCCAAGGCTGACCCAACTTCATTAAAATCTCTATTATATGAAGAATCAGGGATAGCTATATATAAAGACTTAGAATTGCACACGTTATCGAGAAGTCTAGAAGCCTATGACCTGCCTGATGCACAGACATTGGGCCAAATGAGCCGCTATGCTTGGAAAAACCTTATTTACGACACATTTATTACCAAGTAGTGGGCCGACGACATGACAGAAACCACAAAATATAAACGCACAAACTTGATAATTGACACTTATAGTGAACAGAGACAAGATTATCTAAGGCTAAACTTGACTGGCCATGTAAAAAATAAATTCTTACGATTTAGATTGTTATATGGGAGTTCGAAAGGAGATGGAATCCAATATTTAAAGGAAATAGTGCGTGTCCTCGCTGTGGTGTCACAATTGAAACTCTTATACATATTATATGCATTTGTCCCAAACAAACTGTTGATTATAAGGAAGAAATATCTAAGTCCTTTGTTTAAAAATGCAAAAATAAGAACAACAGTTGACGCTATTAGATTTTGTTTTCGTCTCAGAGAAGACAGTGCAGTAACAATGATAATAACATATTTAGATCAGGTCTATTATGTACTATCTGCATGATTGTTCATTATATCTACAAATAGATAGGGAAATTATAAAAACCAGTCAAAAGAGTATTGGGCCTTCTTTCTGGGGCAATTGTTGGTTGCATAAAAGTAATGATTTGTATGTGTTTTGCATATTTAGGCACATTTTCACTTTATTAATAGCGAAAGGCAATATATTGTGGTAAAGATGGTAGTAAATCCAGCTGTAGTATGTCGAACAATGTGCTCAATGGGAAGATGTTATGAATTAGGTGAATGTAAATACCCATTGATCTTGGAATTCAAACAGATGTTTGTTCAAAGATGTATCACTACGAATCAGATTTTAACGCTTTTATTTGTAGAATATTTAGTTAACGGTATTCATATGCTATATGCGATGATGCATATTTTACTGTAATCATTGATTAATACTGTCACGTGGCCCATGGGGACATTGTTGTTTTCTCTAAGCTAGAGTGAGCTCGGCAGACAGTACGCAGCTTTGCGCAAGTTAGTATATGGCTTTATTTTTGCAAATACTTTGTTAGTACTTTTCAAATGAGAACTGCTTGCTGTGTGCATGAAGTATGGTTTTTAAATATATTATTATTTTTCACTAATCTTTAGAAACTTTGACAACGTTGAGGTCCTGATGAATGCCGCAAAGTTTTAGTCATTTGTCAGAAACATGTTGACGATTAGGACATTTTTGGCAGTCCTGAACATCACTTTCTTTTTAACCCTAGCCCATGGGGACATGTATTAAACTTGTTTTTGTCATCCAGGAGCTAGTTTTAATACACTTTTTGCTCTTTATTTGCACTCTGCCCCTCACTCCCATTGCATAAATTGGTAACCTTACAAAACACCTCACGCTCCTCTCCATTTGGAGAATCGTAGCCCACACTGTATACCTTGCGATTGCAGTGTGAAGAGGGGATCCAATGAAGAAGCATGTCACCCTTGGGTGAGTGAGGGTTCTCGTCTTTAAGAGAAAAGTCTCTCCCTTTCTCCCTTCTTTTCCCTTGATTCAAGGATATAATTTGGTTGCGTTTGAACCACCATCCCTTTACTTTGTGTGAGGACCATATTCTGGTGTGGTGATGTGGATGCTACTACTCACTCCATTTGTTATAACCCTCTAGTGTGATATATATATAGTACAGCAATTGCTGTGGGTTTTTTATGACAGTTTTTGATTAACAGACTCGACTGGGTCTTTCTCCATTTGCACATGACATTTATATCACTTTAAGTAATATAGGGATCTTCATTACGATATTGTGATTTATTGTATTAGACCCTTTCTTGACATGATGGAGTATACAGGACTGGCCTTTGACGAAGACACAGTACAAGCCATATTAGATACACCTAGTATCCTTGACACACATATTTCGCATTCACTTTCCAATTCAGAAGAGTGGACGAAGCTTAGTAACATCAAAAAGCAACAGGTACGAACCATTTTGCATGCTGATATTCTAACTGAGTACCTTAGAGGTAATACAGCTCCCCCTGGCCTCATTGTATCTAATGCCCCTAGACTCTTCCTGGATAATAAACTCTTTATTACCAATTGGTCAAAAATAGCTTGGTGCTGTACTAGAGACTGGTTAGTCTTAATAATTACTACAGCTAAAGAAACAGCAGATTTATTACTTATAGAAATACAATCTCTAGAAACACAGTTGAAAACAGGAATACAGATCACCACCTATAAAAAGAAGCTAGATGAAATATCTAAGAATCTGAATGAAGTTAAAGACGACCTGGTTAAATACAAAATTGGTAAATTAAAGAAAGATCTTGATAGATTTACCCTAGAGAAGGTCTATCCCTATATCACAGACGGATATCAGGCAAGTCTAAATAAGAAGACAAATAAGAAAGGTACACATGGTTGGCATAGAGATTAGGGGTGGGCGGAATTTGCGAAATTAACTTTCGCAAATTGTCGCGAAAATGCAAAAAATCTCCGCAAACACGCCGGAAATATCGCGAAGACGTGGAAGTTTTTTGCCCACCTGTTCGCGGTATTTTTTGCGTGATCGCGGGTCGCCAACTTACCCATGCGGTTGCTCAAGGGCGCGGCCATCTTGTTTTCACTTGTCCCGCCCTCTCGCGATGCTTACTTCCTGTTCCGGGTCGCGCAATGCATGTTCGCGCCCATTCGTGGTCGAAATTTCCTGTTCGCGACCGCTTTTACTTGATCGCGTTGCTTTTTGCTTGCTCGGGGAGAAAATATCGCGCGAACTTGCGCACGTGGTCGCAATGGGCGCGGCCATCTTGTTTTTCACTCTATTGCATGGTTCTGGGGCCTGATTTTCAATCCTCCCAAAATCCTTTCAATCCTTTGTTTATAGCCACTTTTTTTGGATCTTTATTACTTATTATTTCTCTAACTATTTTCCTGCTTCTATATTTTTGGTTTTTGTCTACTTTTTTTTTGTTTTTTTTATAGCTACTTTTTCCTCTTTCTATTGCCTGCTATTTATTTCCTTTACTCCTTTATTTATTTTACCTTTTCTTTCCCGCCCCGTCCCCAGAACCATGTCCAAGGGTAGGGCTGTTCGCCGGCGCAGCCAGAGCCGCGACCGCCTTCCTTGCGGAAAGAGGCGCCCACAAGGGGTGCAGGCACGGGCCTTATTTGGGGAGGAGGAGTTGGCTGCACTAATTTTCTTTGTGCAGCGCCACCTCCCCTCAACCCTGACAGCAGGTGGCAGGCCTGGGTCCGGGTACAGCCTCCAGGAGCGTCGGCAGTGGTGGGGGAAGGTGCGCCGGGCAGTGTCGCGCATCTCTGGGGTCCGGCGCACCCAGGCACAGCTGACGCACTGGTGGTCCGACATCCTAGACCGTGAGCAGGACCTGCTGGACCTGCTAGGAGTGGAGGTCCCGGGGCTTGGTGAGTACATATTTAATTACTACAACTTTGTGTCTGTTCTTCTGCTCTGTGTTATATATTGCGAATATTTTTTTTCCTTCCAACCAGCTAGAATGTTGCTGCTTACAAATCAATACATTCCAGGTTAATAACGTTTAAAAGTCTTCTGTGATTACGGTGCTCTTCTGCGCTACTACTAATCTTACTTGTTTGCAGCTTTGCGTTTGCGCTTGCTTAGCGTGATTCTTTACGAGTTTATTTTAGAGAAATTAAGTTACGTAATGCTACAGTGACTCTAGTCCACTCCTTACTTTGTCCCGTCACTAATAGATAGGGGCGGATTGATGTTTAGGTACACTACTTTGTATGAGCTTCTAATTTGTTAGTGGTATGCGTGATGCCCCCTCACTCAGTTACGTGACGTGCTGCTAGTACGGCAGTCTTTAGAACCTTTTCTAATTTGTTCAATGAGTGGTGGTAGGCTTAGCAGTTACTTAGCAGTAGCAGATCAGCATCAATCAAACCAAAATTTGGTGTATACAAAAAATGTAGTCATGTTCATGTGTCCTCCATGATTTGACCATACGCATTGTTGAGGAATACAGTGGAAATGCATACTTAATGTACAATTGGCATGCCTGGAATAGGTGGGCTAGGCTGGGTGGTACGTTGTACTTCGGCTTAGTTGTAACTTAGTTTTCTGGAATCAGAATGGAAGACTGGATTACTGTTGATAAATAGTAACTTAAGTAGTCGAACTGCGAATCCCCCGATATTACATGTTGACCAGATGAGATCGGTCAATGTAGTTATTGCAATTGTTGTTTACATAAGTGTTTTTTGACCGTTGTTGAAAAATATTGTATTTGTTTGACACCATCCATCAATGTTTGTCTCTTTCTTATATCTTTCCTGTTCATCAGCACCCAGGGGCAGACCGACAGGGACTGGGCAGTCGGCGGGACAGGAACAACACCACCAGGAGGACACCTCTGAGGGCTCCTCTGCTGGCCCCAGTAAGTCTTCTTGTTTTTAATAATATTTCTTATTCCATAACTTTTACTGCCCCATATTTTTCCTGAACTATTGTTGGTTTCTAAATGCTATTTTTTTACCACCAATTATCCTTCGATCTGTACGGTTTCAAAAATCTTATCCCTGCCTCCGCTATGATGACTCTGAGTACTACTACTACTACATACTATCAGTCTGTCTGTACTGTAGTAGCTAGTCTTGCCCAGTTGGCCAGTGCCACTCTTTGTGAAAGGTTGTAATATAAAACTCATATTCACCAGTAGCTCGAGCCATTGAGTCCAATCCGTTGGGTCGTCGTCTTGTACTACTTTTACTCTTATTGATCTTGAGGCTTTGAAAATTCACAGCAACAACAGCCCTACCAAATTTATTACTATTTTGATATGATACCCTATAGGACATACTACTGTTGTAGGGATCTTGCACATACATTTGCACCAGAAAATAGGATGTTGGTGATGGTAGGTTGGACCTTCCTTGCACACCTCAATCAGAAATTCCGCACCCACCACAATTCCACTGCTTGACTATAGTACTGTCTTGTCATAACTATTAGGTCTCGGAACCCTCCCCCCAAGATACCCAACAAGTAGACAACCCAGAACATAACACACCCAACCTCTCAGTCGTGGAAGCAATTCACATGCACACCCTTACTTTAATTTGCTCACTCGTGTAAGTTAGTCCACACCAAATACCACCAAGTCTATGTAAGTTCAAAATGTTTATTTCAATTTGAGAAGGTCTGTACACTGTTTTCTTAGCAGCACCAACCGGAAAATCAATAACATTAAAACAATATACATTGTTACACTTATACAGTTGGGAATTAAATCATGATAACTGAACAGTGGTGGAAGGCAGCACCACCATCCCATAGCAATTTAGTTTATATAAATTTATAAAAGAAGATGTGAGTGAAGGGACCCCTCACCTTAGAAGAACCTAGTACTGGTAGTTGTTGCATCATTCAGAAGCTCTGGTTCGTAGAAGGGAATCTTGTGTCTGTAATGCGAAAAAAGAAATGGTGTGCGTTAGTATATTGCAACTTGCAAGCATTTCTCAGCCATGCCAAAAAGTGTAGCATCTATGGATAAGCAATATGGACTAACAGTAACAGTAGTACACCAGTACTTCCTAAAAAAGTGGCTTGTTAATGTTTGTGGACCGCTTGTACGCAGCGCGTAGACTAGACAGTAGCAGTGTGAGGCAGGTCATGTGGGCTCAAAGGTGTCTTTTACAAGAAGCTGCAAGGTAACGTCACATGTGCAAAAATAAAAGACACAAAGGTAAAATGGTAGCATGGCAAGGGCTAATTAAGCAAAGGCTACAATGATCATATATAACTATTAGTGTCTACTCTACTGCTACCTGATTTGTACTAGTGATGTATGTTAGTATTAACTCATTTTTCAACCTTGCAACTGATCAATAGAGGGGAGGTGTATATGACGCCTAATAAATGTGTAATGTTTTCTAGGCGCACTACAGACCACCAGTGCTGGGGCCAGCGAACAAGGCGACGCGGAAGGAGAGGATGCGGCAGTTGCTGTCGATACCGACGATGGAGCGGTAGGGGGAGTGGCAGCACCAGTGGTAGGCGGTGGTAAGTTAGATTCATAATCCTTAACTATTGTTGAACTTGACAGCACATTCACTGCAAGGGTGTACTGTATGTATATGTATACTGTACAGTTGTGACTTAGGGCCCCATTAGGATGGCGGGCCGGCTGGAATTCACTGCCGACACCGCAGGGGCAAACCTCCCGCCATCCCTGTAGAAAATATTCAGACCCCCCACATGTCGACCAGGTGGAAAAGGGTTCAATATGGCGATGGTGTCTCTCTGAACACACCGCCAGCATAATAATCTGCATTTTGGAATGCCTTTGCGTGGTGGCATTGCCGTCCGCCACGGAAAGGCATGCAGACATTGCAGAGTATGCTTGGGGGCCCCCATGGAGGGTACCTACCTATGCTATGGTACCCGCCCGCCTTTCAAAGCAAAACGTGACAGGCTCCATGCGGGGCCCGTCATCTTGTGCTTGGAAAAGCAGCACAACATTTTAGCATTGCTTTCAGCAAAGCCAACCAGAATGTAAAAAAAAAAACAGGATGCGCCCGCCACTGTGCCGGGCGCATCATCCTAATTAATTGTCCCCACGGGACCCCCACCCTTTTTAGCAGGAGGATGGCGGGCGGACAAAGTCCACCCGCTATCCGATGTCGTAAGTAAGTATGAGTTGTTGGGGACGTTTGAAGAGTGAACTAGAAGACTAGAATTCCCTTTAATTGGCTTAGGACTAGGAGCCAGAGTATTGAGTAACCAATGGCCTCATCTACCTGATTTCAATTCCGCTTTGAAAGTTTTATGGAGAAGAGCACCTGGTGCACTGTTCAACTAAAAAGTGAAAGACGGGTGGAAGGAAGAAGGACGGGCGACATTTAAAATGTTATGTACTACTGTGCTTTATATTATAGTGCTACTCTACCATGCCACTATGTGTATAAATAATTATCTTGTCCTACTGTTTTTCTAAGACTATATTTTACAATTGTCTTGTTTTTTTCTTTTTGAAACACAGCTACTCCGAAACTCAACCGGAAGGAGTTGGCCGCCAAGGCACAGCGCCGGAAGCTGGAGGCAATCCATCGGGAATACCGGCGGCTGGTGGTCCTAGCCGAGGAGGAGGAGGAGACTGCGGCAGCAATTGTTCAACCCTCCTCCAGTGCCCCGGGCCCCAGCCACCGCCCTCCAGCGGTACGGCACCACCGTCTGGCGGCTGCCCACCGCCACCGTGCCATCTCCGGTGCCCCCCCCACTGTGGCTGCAACTGCCGCGGCCTTAGACGCCGCGTCGCCCGTTTAGAGGACGAGATGCGCCAGATGCGTGTCCTCCTTCAGTCCCGCCCCACCACTTAGTCCCTGTCATCCTGTTCTGCCCCTTTTTTAATTCTTGTTTGGGTGGGTGGGTGGGAACTTGTTTGGGTGTTACGGACTTCTATGGAAATTGGTTGGGGTTAGGGAGGGGGGTGGGTCAGCTTTTGTGGGTTTAGTTTATTTTTGTTAGGGTAAATTAAATATATTTTTCTATGTTACATGCAATGTTGTTAATGTTTTGTAGGTGGGGTAACTGTTTTACATCACACTGTTTCCTTGCTGGTGCATGGCCGCCCATAGCCTGTGTTTGATTTCAATAATTTTCTGACTGTATAAGACACAAACAGATAGATGCGACACACCTCACTCATTGACTGGTCCTACTATGCATTCTTTGGAGTGGTGTTTGAAACTGAAATCATTGACAACATGTCCATTATTAATTCTGCCTCCCCCAAACTTCTCTCTTACCGGTGCTTGATGTTTATGTCCAACTGTGGCACAGCACTGGCTGCATGGTGAAGATGGTTTCCTTTTTCATACATGCCATGATTGGGGTGGTGGTGGTGGTAGTATAGTAGTAGTAGTATACACTGGCAGGGTGGCAGCATTTCCAAAAAAAGAAAAGGGGATAGTCAATCGCCTTTGAGAGACTGTTAGAGGAGTAGTTGAATGAAGTACATCACAGAATTTACCGAGCAACAATTATATGCTCAAATATTTGACAAAAAAACTGAATGCTGGTTATTATGAGGATAGCCTACTAGACAGAGTTACAAACTATAGTTTTGTCGACTTGACTATGCCTACAGTCTAACAGTTAGTGCTGTATATGAGGAATGACAACAAACAAATCCAATCAATGCCGGCAATTCATGCTGAGGTATATGTTCCTTTGGTAAATAAAATAACCTCTGAAATATTCTACTCATGGGTGGGCAAGCAGAAGAAGATCATCGCTCTGCATTGAAATTGAAGTAGTGTTGCTTTCACCACATCCGCCCCAGCAAGTGTGTGATTAAGTATTGGTGTACATTTCATTTAGTTACACCTCGACAATAAGTCACACAGCCCGGGGGAAGAGGGTTAGGGTCCGTTGATTGGATGGGAAGGGGGATTTTGGGAAAGGTTTGACATAGAAAAACAGTATGTATACATAGACAAACAAACGACAATCATTGAAGACTACCATACCATATCCATTCCATATGTTAAGGGAGAAAAAGGCAATGCATGCATGATGATGAGACCCGGATTACATACACTTCTATTTCTTGTTCTGTTCCGGCCTTAATACTTTAACAGATAGCAAATAGAAATTTTAAATATTGGTAGTGAAGAATCGTAAACACAGAGCAAACGTAATGATGATTGATAATAACAACTCCAAGAACACACTGTTGTAAAGAATGTATACAAGATATTAATCAAATTATTTAAAAGAAGTGAAAAGTGGATACTGTTACTGTCTTATCCTGGTAAAAAATGTGGACTGGTTTTTTGCATCTCGGCATTCCTCTTGCTCCTCTCGTCCATCAATCTTGGGTGTGTCGCCTCGCCACTCGCCACTGCCCGGCTGGAATAAAAAGGTGATTGATTGGTAAGGTAAATAATATGCATTGTAATGTTTTACAAAGTTTTGGACAAGGCCCGGCCTGTAATTTTAGATTGAAAACCAAAGGGGATATTCAGAAAGAAAGTGAAAACAAATGCACAAGTGATGGTGTAGTGCAACAAGAACACTTTCCGAGGTGGCATGTATGCATATGCATCATCTCTACTGTAGTCTGTTTCCAGCATAGACCTTCAACAGTAACAGGAGAGATCAGGCCTACAGTGCTTACCATTAGCACATCCTACGTTAACACTTTAGAGTCCTTTTTTTTTCTCTCAAAGAGTTGGACAAACGCAAAGCACATTATCCATTCCAAACATAGCATTTTACAGTTAAAGTTAGTAAAATCAATGCACTGCAGTCATCCCACCGCTACACTCTATTCAACTTCTACACAGACATTTGGGTGTGCTGTGTTTGTTGTTGACGTGTTTACCTTTAGGCTTTTCCGTTTTATGCCACTCATGAAACATCCTCCTGACTTCATCATCAGCTCTGATACTTCTACTGACTGACTGGAGATCGGCCTGCAGTACAAGTGTAATTTTTATAACACAACAAGAGTAGAAATATAAATATTACTGACTTGAGTCATTCTTTATTGTGTACAGAAAGATAGATTACCACTAGTACACTTTGACATCACTTTGTGCACAACAAACAATGCAAACACAAAGACCAATAGCTCAGAGTCAGGTGTCCAATGCATGCCATTAATTGTCATCATTCATTACCTGTTCCTTCTCATCTTAAGTTAACGGGCCGTCTCTTTCGCCATCATCATGATGGACGGTGCTGTTAAGTCACAGTCATTTGCATTGCGCAGATTGAGTGAGTCCCCTTCCTGTATTGAATTAAAAGCAATGTATCACCAAGATGCAGGAGAAGTACACATTTCTTGTTTGCAAGAAGGGGAAAATTAGTGTGTTCTGTAGAATGTTGATTAGTGGCAGTGCACAATTACATCAATTCATTCATGCGCAACACACACAACAAAATCTACATCATTCAGTCTGCTATTCTGCGGCCAATGCATGGCATCAATCATTACCTGTTCCATCTTATTTTCACTTTTTCAGTTAATGGCCAGTCTCTCTCGGCTCTGAAAGGAGGATAGCTATAGTAGTCATCTGATTCATGGTCCACTTGTTTTGGAAGGATGAGGAAAGTTTGAATTTGTTGTTAACATCATCCAATCATCATTCATGAGGGAAATGGAATTGAGCAGGAGATTCAGTATGATCGAGCGGAGGAGCTGGATTCGGAGGACTGTACTGTCAAATGGCAGACACCTGAAACTTGTATATTAAATTAGAAGAGTAGAAGACGGTGATAATGGATTTGTTGCGATTCACAAGTTTATAACCGGAACGACAGACACATAAACAAAGGGGGTAAAAAGGGAGGAAGACAGTAAGTGCGAGCCTAATTGTCAGGGAAGTATAGCTCGTCCTCAAACTCTGGGGGTTCTTCCAATAGTAGGTAATCATCTGACACAATACTTCCGTCACCTGAGCCGCTGTCCTCATCTTCCTCTGTTGATTCATGTATTGTGAAATTCGGAGGCATGAAGTGCTGATTCATTTTGATCATTGTTAACCTCTCCACGTTTTTTGGAGATAGACTGGTCCTTCTCAATGTTACAATGGAACCAGCAGCACTGAAAACACGTTCGGAAGAGACACTTGCAACAGGGCAAGCCAGATAGCTTATCGCCAGCCTGCTGAGCTGTGGCCATTCGAACCTTTTCCTATACCAATACTGCAATGGGTTTTGATCAACGTACACCTCTGTTGGGTCATCCAGATAGGCCTTGACCATCCGCTCAATGTTCAGGGTTGCTGATGGTAAGCTTTTGTGCTGTTTTTTCTGTGCATCAGCACTGTGCTTACAATAGCCCATCTTTACATACCAATCCTGTAATGATAATGATTGTACTCGGCCTAATGATCCAGTTTTTGTTTCTGTAGTCGATAGTGATGGTGAGTGTTGTGATTGTGAGCCAACCGAACTGCCCTCAGCCGACGAAGTTGCACTTGATTCTGCATGGCCTGCTTCAGTATCAGTACTTGTTGTGGGTTGATGTGGCGGGCTTTTAATTAGCAGCCCTTCGTTTTCAAACTTAATGGCTGCTTCAGCTACACAACTTTTGTAGCGGGCAACATCATTGTCGGAAAAAGCAAGGAATAGTCCTAATTTTGCACGTGGATCCAGAATTGTGGCACAAATGTAATGTTCTTGTGACAAAATTTTATTTTGTATCCTTACATTTTCAGTTAAGCGTCTGGATAAGCTCTCCACCAAGTCATGGGCTTGCCTTCTGTCCTCTACACCTTTGTAGGATTCAGACACATTATTCAGCTCATGCTCTAGCATTTGCAACAATGGGATAGCTTGGCCCATTGTACAGTCCTCCTTGCTGACTTCACGTGTGAAGACCTCAAAAGGAGACAGCATCTCAGTCAGGCATTTAATTAGCGTCCATTGCTCCCTCTGAAGGGTCATGCCTTTAACACTAGCATCACTGCTTCTGTACCAGACATATTCATGGAGTGACCTGTGCTGTTCGTACAGACGATCAAGCATGTAATACGTTGAGTTCCAACGTGTTGCCACCTCCTGGATGAGTGCCTTGACTGGCATCCTAAATTGCCGTTGGATGATCCTCAGCTGCTTCCGAGCTTTAAAAGAATGGCTGAAATGAGTGCATATTCTTCGGCAGATGGCCAGTAAATTGCTGACTATGGGTTCTTTTTTCAGAAAGTCTTGCACTATAATGTTTATGCAGTGTGCCAAACACGGAACCCTGAAATAGGAACCAAGTTCCATGGCCTTAAGTACATTACTGCCATTGTCTGTGGCAACAAAACCAATACAAAGCCCTCTGGGCCGCAGCCATTCAAAAACCTTGGTGCAAAACTCTTCTAAAATGTTTTCAGCCGTATAAGATTTCTCCATGGTGAACATGGCTACAGTTGCATGTTTCCGAGTACCTTCAAAAATCGCAGCTGTGTCAACAACACCTCATGCAGATAGTTTATCTCTAACCCCCACAAAAGAGATCCAGTGTGCA
Organism: Triturus cristatus; assembly: GCF_964204655.1. Taxonomy (NCBI): domain Eukaryota; kingdom Metazoa; phylum Chordata; class Amphibia; order Caudata; family Salamandridae; genus Triturus; species Triturus cristatus. The sequence goes on from NC_140586.1 coordinate 749,989,508, forward strand.
GTGATGCACATGTAATCTGTGGCTTGGCAACTGCTCCACATGTCTGTTGTCAGGTGGATATTGTGCACAGCACTCTGCTGCAAACCGTGACCAACCAATTCCAGCACATCATGATGTAGTGCCGGAACAGCAATTCTTGCGAAATAGGACCGGCTGGGAACTTTCCATTTCGGGCAGATGGCAGACACAAATTCAAGGAAACCCACCCCTTCCACAAATGAAAAAGGAAGAAGGTCCAGTGCTAACATTTTAGCTAGCTTCGCATTGTACAATCGTGCCGTTGGGTGGTTGCGTTGGAACTGCCCCTCCAACCTAAACATGCTCTCAATGGTAGGCTGGCTTACTTTCATTAGTGGTGCTGTTTTCATTAACCCACTAAGGCTCAACGACACAGATTGTCTCATTGAGGTACTCGCCGGTCGCCTTGGTGTCTCACCCACACTCTTGGCTCTTACTGCGGTGCCACTCTGATGTTACTGAGGAGGATGTGGGCGTTACCACTGCAGTGACTGCACTACTGGAGACAGGGCTAGAAATGCCTCCCTGTTCTTCACCTGCCACCACAATAATATCGCTCCCTGATTCTGAATGCTGACCAACTTCAATGTGTTTAGTTTTTCTACTTTCTTTTAACTTAAGTAGGTGATCTTCCCACACGATAGTGTGGTGTATTCTGAGATGACTTGCTTGTCCTCCGGTACCATAGTTTGTACCAAGCTTACCACGCCGAACACCTTGCCGACAAATTGAGCATATAGCAACGTTCTCCCCTTGGCGCTAACAGAAAAGAAGTCCCAAACTGGGGAGGAGAACTTTCTGGCACTGCTGGATGTGCCACTTTCAACACCAGATGAACTTGAGGGGGTGCTTGAAAATATGTGACCTTGTCCACCTACACTGTGACTTTTACTACCACTTCCTACTGAGATGGTTGAGCTGGATGTAGGTCCCTGCCGGGCCTTGGAAAATATGGCAGCTGGAGGTAGTGGTGGTGTAACCTGTGTTGTTGAGATCCGTGCTACATCCCTCTCAGTAGCAGCCTTTCTGGATAGGGTGAGAATGTCGGTCTCCAATCCCTTTGGGGCGGGAGTAATGTGCGTGATGACTGGCTCGTCTTCATCAACATCATCACCCCCCTCTTATACATCTACCTCCATAACTCTAAGTTTTTCTGGGGCCTTCCTTTTCAGAAGCATTGTCTTGTGGCGTATATCACTCTCAGACCGAGCTGGTGGGACCCAAGTGTCATCACGATCATCAGAAGCGGGGCTTGAAGAAGAAGATGATGGACTAAGCCTCCTTTTCCTGGAAGACAATAGATCTTCTGAAACAGTGGTTTGACTTTGCTCCACTTTGTCTGCAGGAAGCTCGATTTCCTGAAATGCCCCTACGTCAGGAGCAACAACTACTATGGTGGGCTGTTGCGGCGGGTGCTGCTGTTCTTGTTGCGGCGGGTGCTGCTGTTCTTGTTGCGGCAGGTGCTGCTGTTCTTGTTGCGGCGGCTGCTGCTGTTCTTGTTGCGGCGGCTGCTGCTGTTCTTGTTGCGGCGGCTGCATACTGATCTGCTGAGTTTGCGCCTGCGTTGAACTTGATTGTGTACTACTTTGCGGTAATGACATTTCTTCAACATCGCTGCTCGTTAGTAGACTGGCTACCTCTGCGACACTAAAGCCCTTGGGCCTAGGTTGGTGGGGTTGGACCGCTGTGCTGCTCCCAGCTTGGTTCCCGGACAATGCTTTGGTGCCAAAAAAAACATTGGCCGGCACACCACCAGTTGTGGTTAATGGCACTTCCTTTTTCTGTTCCTTCTTCTCACCGGCAACTTTCTTGGTACTGGACCTGGTACCTTTCTTTGGGGCCATCTTCTTCAGATGTCAGGCTGGATGCAGATGCACAACAAGTTCTGGTCTCACGTGGACGTGATGCGCAGCAGGACTTCTGTCTGGCTGGCAGTACAACGGGTAGCCGGGTGATGCTGATGACACCTCCTACTCTGTCTTTTGTGAACCTAAAAGCAAATAAGACAGGAGAAGAATATCAGTGAAATGTTGCATTTGTTGTTGTGGTTCAGTTACTTAGTACTGTACTAGTGCAAACAAAAGATAGTCTAGCCATTTATGACTTTTTTTTTTAACTAGAGCTATGTTATACTACTAGTACTGTGTACAGCCACACACTACACTCTCAGGAAGGATAGGAAAGTTAATAATAAACAACAAAATAAAAATTTAATGGAAGTGGGGTGGACCATTGCATTATTTGAGCATCTCAGCATCCATGGAGCTGCTGCTGGCAAAGGGGTGGATGGATGGAAGCAGTAAGTCAAAGAGCCAATAGGAAAACCATGCAGGCCTATGGCAAAAGCAGGACACTAATAACTCACAGTCCAAACACTAAAAAAGGCCACCACCCACATGGACACACACAAATCACAAACAAGCCGGGGGCCTGGGAAACACCAGGAGCTGACAAAAGGCCTATAAAAGCCAGGTAAAGGATGCTTGCTAAAGCACACTGCTCTGCCTTTTTAATGCAACAAAATGTAAATACGAACATTCACAGGCCCCAAAAAGCTCTGCAGGGTGCATGCATTGCACACCAACACACCAGACACATACAACAAAAGCATGTCTTTAAGACAACCAACATCAGAAAGGCCACCCCAAAAAACACACTTCCCCAACTCAATCCAATGCCATCCTTGCCCTAAATGATGTCTAAATTCAACAGATCACACAGAAAACACTTGATTAATAAAGCTGTGGCTACCTGCTCTGATCCTAGTGGATGAAAAAGCAGGCCTGTTGGCAGACAAGGCCAGGCAAGCTTGCAGGCCTAGGCTTCAAAATGGCCACCAGCCACATGGCCAGGCCCAACAACATCACAAAGGCCACCCCAAAAAACACACTTCCCCAACTCAATCCAATGCCATCCATGCCCTAAATGATGTCTACATTCAACAGATCACACAGAAAACACTTGATTAATAAAGCTGTGGCTACCTGCTCTGATCCTAGTGGATGAAAAAGCAGGCCTGTTGGCAGACAAGGCCAGGCAAGCTTGCAGGCCTAGGCTTCAAAATGGCCACCAGCCACATGGCCAGGCCCAACAACATCACAAAGGCCACCCCCAAAAAACACACTTTCCCAACTCAATCTAATGCCATCCATGCCCTAAATGATGTCTAAATTCAACAGATCACACAGAAAACACTTGATTAATAAAGCTGTGGCTACCTGCTCTGATCCTAGTGGAAGAAAAAGTAGGCCTGTTGGCAGACAAGGCCAGGCAAGCTTGCAGGCCTAGGCTTCAAAATGGCCAACAGCCACATGGCCAGGCCCAACAACATCACAAAGGCCACCCCAAAAAACACACTTCCCCAACTCAATCCAATGCCACCCATGCCCTAAATGATGTCTAAATTCAACAGATCACACAGAAAACACTTGATTAATAAAGCTGTGGCTACCTGCTCTGATCCTAGTGGATGAAAAAGCAGGCCTGTTGGCAGACAAGGCCAGGCAAGCTTGCAGGCCTAGGCTTCAAAATGGCCACCAGCCACATGGCCAGGCCCAACAACATCACAAAGGCCACCCCAAAAAACACACTTCCCCAACTCAATCCAATGCCATCCATGCCCTAAATGATGTCTAAATTCAACAGATCACACAGAAAACACTTGATTAATAAAGCTGTGGCTACCTGCTCTGATCCTAGTGGATGAAAAAGCAGGCCTGTTGGCAGACCAGGCCAGGCAAGCTTGCAGGCCTAGGCTTCAAAATGGCCACCAGCCACATGGCCAAGCCCAACAACATCACAAAGGCCACCCCAAAAAACACACTTCCCGAACTCAATCCAATGCCATCCATGTCCTAAATGATGTCTAAATTCAACAGATCACACACAAAACACTTGATTAATAAAGCTGTGGCTACCTGCTCTGATCCTAGTGGATGAAAAAGCAGGCCTGTTGGCAGACAAGGCCAGACAAGCTTGCAGGCCTAGGCTTCAAAATGGCCACCAGCCACATGGCCAGGCCCAACAACATCACAAAGGCCACCCCAAAAAACACACTTCCCCAACTCAATCCAATGCCATCCATGCCCTAAATGATGTCTAAATTCAACAGATCACACACAAAACACTTGATTAATAAAGCTGTGGTTACCTGCTCTGATCCTAGTGGATGAAAAAGCAGGCCTGTTGGCAGACAAGGCCAGGCAAGCTTGCAGGCCTAGGCTTCAAAATGGCCACCAGCCACATGGCCAGGCCCAACAACATCACAAAGGCCACCCCACAAAACACACTTCCCCAACTCAATCCAATGCCATCCATGCCCTAAATGATGTCTAAATTCAACAGATCACACAGAAAACACTTGATTAATAAAGCTGTGGCTACCTGCTCTGATCCTAGTGGATGAAAAAGCAGGCCTGTTGGCAGACAAGGCCAGGCAAGTTTGCAGGCCTAGGCTTCAAAATGGCCACCAGCCACATGGCCAGGCCCAACAACATCACAAAGGCCACCCCAAAAAACACACTTCCCCAACTCAATCCAATGCCATCCATGCCCTAAATGATGTCTAAATTCAACAGATCACACAGAACACACTTGATTAATAAAGCTGTGGCTACCTGCTCTGATCCTAGTGGATGAAAAAGCAGGCCTGTTGGCAGACAAGGCCAGGCAAGCTTGCAGGCCTAGGCTTCAAAATGGCCACCAGCCACATGGCCAGGCCCAACAACATCACAAAGGCCACCCCAAAAAACACACTTCCCCAACTCAATCCAGTGCCATCCATGCCCTAAATGATGTCTAAATTCAACAGATCACACAGAAAACACTTGATTAATAAAGCTGTGGCTACCTGCTCTGATCCTAGTGGATGAAAAAGCAGGCCTGTTGGCAGACAAGGCCAGGCAAGCTTGCAGGCCTAGGCTTCAAAATGGCCACCAGCCACATGGCCAGGCCCAACAACATCACAAAGGCCACCCCAAAAAACACACTTCCCCAACTCAATCCAATGCCATCCATGCCCTAAATGATGTCTAAATTCAACAGATCACACAGAAAACACTTGATTAATAAAGCTGTGGCTACCTGCTCTGATCCTAGTGGATGAAAAAGCAGGCCTGTAGGCAGACAAGGCCAGGCAAGGCTGCAGGCCTAGGCTTTAAAATGGCCACCAGCCACATGGCCAGGCCCAACAACATCACAAAGGCCACCGTCAAAAAACACACTTCCCCAACTCAATCCAATGCCATCCATGCCCTAAATGATGTCTAACTTCAACAGATCACACAAAAAACACTTGATTAATAAAGCTGTGGCTACCTGCTCTGATCCTAGTGGATGAAAAAGCAGGCCTGTTGGCAGACAAGGCCAGGCAAGTTTGCAGGCCTAGGCTTCAAAATGGCCACCAGCCACATGGCCAGGCCCAACAACATCACAAAGGCCACCCCAAAAAACACACTTCCCCAACTCAATCCAATGCCATCCATGCCCTAAATGATGTCTAAATTCAACAGATCACACAGAACACACTTGATTAATAAAGCTGTGGCTACATGCTCTGATCCTAGTGGATGAAAAAGCAGGCCTGTTGGCAGACAAGGCCAGACAAGCTTGCAGGCCTAGGCTTCAAAATGGCCACCAGCCACATGGCCAGGCCCAACAACATCACACAGGCCACCCCAAAAAACACACTTCCCCAACTCAATCCAATGCCATCCATGCCCTAAATGATGTCTAAATTCAACAGATCACACACAAAACACTTGATTAATAAAGCTGTGGCTACCTGCTCTGATCCTAGTGGATGAAAAAGCAGGCCTGTTGGCAGACAAGGCCAGACAAGCTTGCAGGCCTAGGCTTCAAAATGGCCACCAGCCACATGGCCAGGCCCAACAACATCACAAAGGCCACCCCAAAAAACACACTTCCCCAACTCAATCCAATGCCACCCATGCCCTAAATGATGTCTAAATTCAACAGATCACACACAAAACACTTGATTAATAAAGCTGTGGCTACCTGCTCTGATCCTAGTGGATGAAAAAGCAGGCCTGTTGGCAGACAAGGCCAGGCAAGCTTGCAGGCCTAGGCTTCAAAATGGCCACCAGCCACATGGCCAGGCCCAACAACATCACAAAGGCCACCCCAAAAAACACACTTCCCCAACTCAATCCAATGCCATCCATGCCCTAAATGATGTCTAAATTCAACAGATCACACAGAAAACACTTGATTAATAAAGCTGTGGCTACCTGCTCTGATCCTAGTGGATGAAAAAGCAGGCCTGTTGGCAGACAAGACCAGGCAAGCTTGCAGGCCTAGGCTTTAAAATGGCCACCAGCCACATGGCCAGGCCCAACAACATCACAAAGGCCACCGTCAAAAAACACACTTCCCCAACTCAATCCAATGCCATCCATGCCCTAAATGATGTCTAACTTCAACAGATCACACAGAAAACACTTGATTAATAAAGCTGTGGCTACCTGCTCTGATCCTAGTGGATGAAAAAGCAGGCCTGTTGGCAGACAAGGCCAGGCAAGTTTGCAGGCCTAGGCTTCAAAATGGCCACCAGCCACATGGCCAGGCCCAACAACATCACAAAGGCCACCCCAAAAAACACACTTCCCCAACTCAATCCATGCCCTAAATGATGTCTAAATTCAACAGATCACACAGAACACACTTGATTAATAAAGCTGTGGCTACCTGCTCTGATCCTAGTGGATGAAAAAGCAGGCCTGTTGGCAGACAAGGCCAGACAAGCTTGCAGGCCTAGGCTTCAAAATGGTCACCAGCCACATGGCCAGGCCCAACAACATCACAAAGGCCACCCCAAAAAACACACTTCCCTAACTCAATCCAATGCCATCCATGCCCTAAATGATGTCTAAATTCAACAGATCACACACAAAACACTTGATTAATAAAGCTGTGGCTACCTGCTCTGATCCTAGTGGATGAAAAAGCAGGCCTGTTGGCAGACAAGGCCAGACAAGCTTGCAGGCCTAGGCTTCAAAATGGCCACCAGCCACATGGCCAGGCCCAACAACATCACAAAGGCCAGCCCAAAAAACACACTTCCCCAACTCAATCCAATGCCATCCATGCCCTAAATGTGCTTGAAAATGAAATACATTCAAAAAACAACACACACACCCATGAGGCCATGCCCATGGCTATCTCGGGCCTACTACTACTACCCACAAAATAAAAAAAAAAAAAAAAAGGAATGATGATAATTAATTATCAAAAATAAATTGTAGTTACAACAACTGCAATGCCCACAATCAAACAAACACAACAACCACTTACTTGTAAAATATCCTATTCCAATAATGCTCAAATCCAATTGCAATGATGCAGCAGACAAAAAGAGTGATCTTTCCAGCTCCAAATCCAAAGGCAGAATGAGCAGGAGATGGACAAAGCACTGGGAGGAGCCTGCTGGACAGGAACAGGAAGTTGGAGATTCTGTGTCACTTCCTCCCTCTCTCCACCTTTTAAAAAAATGACTCCTTGCACAAAAAAGGAAAGCCAAATGTCAATGTAAGGAGTTGCTTTCATCCAAAATCAGCATTTGCAGAAGGTTTCATGCTGCTAGAGCCGATATTCCTCTCCAAATTGAAAATTTAACGTTGTTGAGTTCTTGAGCTTCACATTACTTCCGCCGGCGTGTCGAAAACGACATGATCGCGTTCTCTTCTTTGTCCCTGTCGCGTTGGATATGACGTGTTCGGGGTCTCTTTCTCCTGTTCGCGTTCGATTAGACGTGCCCGTGTCCTCATCCTCTGGCTCGCGATGTAGAATGACGTGTTCGAGATCTCAATCTTCTCATACTCGCGCGGTGCATGATCGCGAGAAGAAAGACGTGATCGCGCGACAAATGACGTGATCGCGCGACAAATGACGTTAATGCGGCCGCGAACTGTCGCGAGACAGTGCAAAATGGCTACCAAAATCCAACATCTCGTGGAGAACGCGACCGGGTCGGGAAAACTTGTCGGCGAACGCGGGGATTCAGGTAAGGCGATCACGCGAACGCGAGAATGTATTTTTTTACAGCGCGAGCAAGAAACAAATTATCGCTAACCTGCGGAATGCGGAAATTTTGACATTTTCGCGCTTTCCGCGGAACGCGAAAATGCCAAAATATCGCAATTTCCGCGAGCGGAACGGAATTTTGGCCCAGGCCTAGTAGAGATACTGACGAGTGGACCTCCAACTCGGATGAGTGGAGTGATTCCAATGATTCGGATACAGAACAAATTACCTACCGTCAACCTAGGAGAGGCAGAGCGAGGGGTACAGGTCTGACGTATCCATTAAATCAACAAGCACCCTGGTGGCCCCCACAAACATGGGCTTTTCCACCGCCTCTTTACAATCCATGTCCACCTTATGGGGGCCCATCTTACCAACCTTTTTTGGGTCAGGACAGAGGACGAAGAGGACGAAGGAGAGGCAACAGGGACCAGACTTCAGAGACCCCACAGGTCAATTGGGATCCAGCATTAGAACAGAGGATCACGAGGAGCATGACAGCGTCCACGAGCGAGCTAACAACTTGATTGTAAATTTGAGCACTAAAACTCTCACACAAATAGAGGAATGTGTTTTGTCAAAGGGGCTAGGTTTTGTACCCACTAAACTTGGAGATTACTTTATGACACACAAAGAGTTGGCGGACTTTTTCCGCAAAATACGTCTTTGTTTCTTTTTTACCAATATTGAAAAAGAGTCACCTACCCAGAGTTCAAATACAGGGCTCAGAAATAAATCTATGTTTGTACCCACATCACAACAAGTTCCATCAGAAGTCTTGACCTTTCAAAAGGCATTTCTTAAAGACTATGAGTCTAATCTTACTCAGACAAAAAGAGTGTTCTGTAACCTATCCAATGCAGAAAAACATTGTGTCTCTACATTGGGCAATGATCCACTCATTACCATCAAATCAGCAGATAAGGGGGGAGCCGCAGTGATCCTTGACACTGTGGTGTACCGAGAGGAATGTCTAAGACAGCTTAACAATGTGAATTTCTATACACCTATTACACAGGATCCAACTAGACGTTTACAACACGGATTAAGTCACTGGTGGAAGATGGGAGAGAGGCAGGATGGATAACTAAGAATAAGGCGGATTTTTTGATACAGAAACATCCGAAAACACCAGCCTTTTACATCCTACATAAAATACACAAAGATCAACGACCCCCGCCTGGTAGACCAATCGTGTCAGGAATTGGTTCTATTTTGGAACCTCTGTCCCAATTTGTCGACTTTTTCCTTCGACCGATTGTGGCCCAGATACCATCTTATTTACAGGATACGAAACATGTGCTTTCCTGTTTAGAAACTATTAGTTTTGATGCCAATTGTCCACTGATGGCCACATATGATGTTGAGTCATTATATACAAATATACCTCAGGATGATACGCTTGAGACGATATGTGATCTTCTGGACACGTGATGACCAGACTCCCAATGACTATGTCATGCGTTGTGCTACTTTAGCACTTAAAGAAAACTTTTTTAGTTTTGAAGGAGATTTGTTTTGGCAAACCGCCGGTACTTCCATGGGGAGTACCTGTGCACCTAGCATGGCTAATCTTTAAATGCATGGGTTTGAAACAAAGCACATTTACCCGATGGAAAATCCATTCCATACTAAGCTCAAATTGTGGAAGCGTTATATAGATGACATCCTGGTCATCTGGGAATGTGACCAAGAGTCTCTAGTGACTTTTTCGGAGTGGCTTAACTCACGTGATGGCAATCTCAAGTTCACTGGGGAATTTAACAACTCTTCTATTGCATTTTTGGGTTTAAGACTATACCCTAAATGTGGGAGGATTCACACTGAACTGTCCCAGAAGCCAATGGCAAGGAATTCCTTGGTAAGTTATCACAGTTTTCATCCTCGGGCCCTTTTAACAAATTTACCGGTGGGTCAATTCCTTAGATTGAGGAGAAATTGTACTGAGCTAGCCAATTATCACAAACATGCCATAAAGTTGAGCGACGAACTGGCTGCGAAACATTACCCAGCTCAATTAATCAAAAGAGCCTCTAAAAGAGTGCGTAACAATGATAGGGAGGCTCTTTTAGAAACTTATACTAAAGCAAAAATGGAAAGAATGGTTTGTGTGACTACCTTCAGTAATTTCACTGCAAATGTTAAAAAAGGCTATTAACAAAAACTGGCACATACTCAATACTGGGAATTTGACTTTAGATCGTCCCCTCTTTGCATTGAAACGCAGCAGTAACCTACAAGACCTGATGGTGCACACTAGACCTAGGATTCCAACTGTCAGAGTAGACAATTGACTCTGTGGGGTGCGGAACCTGTGAGTGGTCATTTTCCATGTGGATCCTGTTCAGTATGTCCCTTTACGCGACATTTGACCGAAGTCAATATGTTATCAGGTACACCATGGAAACTGAACAAGCATACTAATTGCAACACAAGTGGCGTGATTTACATGATTACATGTCCTTGCTCACTAATCTATATTGGTATGACTACTCGCAAGGCCCGTCACAGGATTACTGAACACCGGAGTGCTTTCTGGTGCAAAAGATCCAACACACGCATGACTAAACACTATTTAGAGAAAGCACACCCAGAGGATGACCTACAGGAGGTCATTATTGATAAACTCAATTATGACATCAGTATGAGACCCCACGACAGTGTCCTCTTTCGTCGCGAACAGCGTTGGGTGTTTCGCACAAAGAGTCATATGAAGGGTCTAAATGAAGACATCCCTTGGGGTTCTGTGTAGCCCCCTCTTTTGCCCCTCTCTGGTTGGTTTAGTGTACTCATACATATGGTATCACCTAGTATACCCATTATACCTCAACCTTGACAGGGGTGTACATGGTTTAAATACACATATATATTGCTCCGTCAGGTATCCAGATATACTACATGAATTAGACGATTGGTCTCGCCAATCATTGATTAGGTGGACAGTATTGGCATAAATGAGTGGATGGCAATTTATACCAATTGCATAATTTTGTTTATACTAAATAACTGCCGTTATACTGTGCACCTCTGATTCTTTAACTTGTGGGTTGCACCGTAGTGTTTGTATTTTATCTTATTCTGGTCTTTGGATATTGTTTACAACTCATTTGAGTCCCCTTGAATCCAATGAGACATATATTAGGGGTGTTGTGAGGTGATTATGGCGCTATCTAACATATCCAATTAATTCAATGACACTTATATATTAGGGGCGTTATGATTTTTATTATGGCGCCATCTAACATATATACCAGGACTGGTTTTTCTGGTTTTAAAGGCTGTACGGCACTTCCCCCTTTCTTCCATTCCTACACAGGGCTTTCCCATTTATGAGTAGTATAATCGGGAGTTCTGAACCACATTTCCCATGATTCTACTGACCCGGAGGTGGGTGGCGTCACTTCCGGGTCAGATGCATTCACGGAGGCTCCCACTGATATAAACACAACGGGAGTATGCCGTCTCTCCCCCTTTGGTTTTTGCCGTCGAAGGAAGACCACAGATGAACTTGAGGTAACGGGGTGTGGTATGTCCTAATAGGACGTTTTGTGACGGAGTTTTATTTACGAGTGGAGGGTTGACTTTGACTTTTGAGCCTTGACAATTACTTTTGACACGGTTGAGATTGAGCGTTCAGCGATCGCGGCGCTTTGGGCCATTATGTATACATATTTTAGATGCGATTGAGCGCTTAGCAATTGCGGCGCTTTGGGCCATTATGGATACATATTTTAGATGCACATGAGACCTAGTTATTTATCCTTTGAGCTGGTATTATGAATAATTAAATACCTAACTAATTTAGTGGCAAACACAGTTATAGGCCCACGGCATTTGTTCTTGAGCAGATGACACCAAATTGACTATATTACCAATCTATAAATACATATCACTGTATGATATGAGCATTTGGAATGTGCATTATGACGTTCCTTTTATATTTAAATGTGTTGTGCATATTGGAGATTGAGTTTGTGTTCTCTTTGTTTCTTTTTTGTTTCATCCTCAGAAATCTGTGATCTGAGGTAAACAAACTCCCATAATGTGGAGGTAAATTCAAATTACCGCCTAGGTGAGTTATTTTGTGTTTATTTAGACGTGTTCTCTTTTCACGTTTTAAAATCGCGTGGGTGGCTGAATATCACGTGTGTGGTGTTAAGGGAGTTAAAATGGGAGAAATTAATAATTGAAACTGACAATCATGTTTGTTTTTTCTTACAGACATTGGACCGGACTGCAGCTGGTACCTTTGTCATAACTACCATAACAATGAAGTATGGTTTTTAAATATATTATTATTTTTCACTAATCTTTCGCAGAGTGACAACGTTTGAGGTCCTGATGAATGCCGCAAACTTTTAGTCATTTGGCAGAAACATGTTGACCGTTGACGATTAGGAAATTTTTTCAGTCCTGTGCATCACTTTCTTTTTAATCCTAGCCCATGGGGACATGTATTAAACTTGTTTTTGTCACCCAGGAGCTAGTTTTAATACACTTTTTGCTCTTTATTTGCAATCTGCCCCTCACTCCCATTGCCTAAATTGGTAACCTTACAAAACACCTAACGCTCCTCTCCATTTGGAGAGTCATAGCCCACACTGTATACCTTGCGGTTGCAGTGTGCAAGAGGGGAGCCAATGATGAAGCATGTTACCCTTGGGTGAGTGAGGGTTCTCGTCTTTAAGAGAAAAGACTCCCCCTTTCCCCCTTCTTTTCCCTTGATTCAAGGATATAATTTGGTTGCGTTTTAACCAGCATCCCATTACTTTGTGTGAGGACCATATTCTGGAGTGGTGATGTGGATCCTATTACTCACTCCATTTGTTATAACCCTCTAGTGTGATATATGTGTGCATTCTATGCCAGTTCCTGGGATTTAGTCTGAACATTTTCAGCAAGGTCGATAAACAATGCCCCTTGTTATTCTATTCTGGTCAGGCCCTAGAACCTAGACAAAACATACCAATGCAGCTGTTGTTTGGAAATTGTACTTTGGTATTATGGGGATACATGCATAGGGAACTCACACTTGGAGAGGGACCTTTCCCGGGAGAAGAGCGAGACAGCACCTATGATATAGAACTGCCATCTAAAGTCTGAGGTATGGGGTCTGCTGACAAAACCCAGAGATCTTCTAATATATAAAAATACAGCCTCTAAGCAAGGGGAGGGAGATTAGGCCATATTGTTTTTTTTATAATGACATCTCCTTTCATGATATTTAGCCTAGCTACTATGCTGACAGTATTTGTACTATGCATTCTCCTGCATGTTGTGGCACATATACTGCATGTTAGAGCACGTTAGTTAAAATAAATATTTTAAACTGGTTCGTGTCTCTCAGATCTTATTGTGGACAAGACCAAGTGTGTGAGCAAAAGGGCGTATCTTGGAACCGCATGTCCGGAGAAATTCGGGAGTGTTGTGTTCTGGGGTGTCTAATCACTTGCTTCTCTGCGGGTGAGTAGGAGGACAAGTGAGACACTGTAGCTAGTTGGTCCTGGGCTCATGGGTACTAAAGTGGTAGGATGACTCAGTCTCTACACACTAAGGTCCCATAATCCTACACATCGTTCTGTTCTTGGGCAGAATCCCTGCAACAATACAATAAACTACTTTACTACTATTACCACTCCTGAAGCCTGTGAAACGATGAGGCAAATTGTAAACCCTAACATTTTAGGGTGCTTGGTGAGTTACTAAAGTCAGTGTAAGTGCCACTAGTTCAGTGAGAACCTGTTGATCACAAACGACTGGCAGTTGGTAGGATGGATAGTTGATTTAGTTGATGAGTTTTGAATGTGCTCTGAGGTAAAGGGAGACCTTAGTGTCTTTTCAGTAACACAGACAGCTTACAAATAGCCTCAAGCCAGATCTACATTGGGGAAGTAAGGTGTATCTCCGGAAGGAAACCCAGACTACTGTAGAACTGTTTGCCCGAGGACGGATGTGGACTCCCCATTGCCGTATAATGCAGTTGTAACAATTTAATAGTCTTGCTGGTAACAACCTGCCATGTAGGACTTCCTTTGTGTGCCTTTACCATTCACCAGTGTTTAATATTTAGTAGAAAACATACAGAGCAGTGACAAAGACAATAAGTTGGACTTTATATAGTCTTTGCACCGAAAAACACATAATATAGAGACATACATGCACACATATTGTACATGCAGACAAACACACCAACACGCATCCATGTAGGCATGCACCATAACAGATACCAACACAATAGGTACATCTTATGTTATGTGTTTTTATAAAGCGCATGGTATCCTGGCACTGAGTAGAGGTGTGTGCCTAGCCCTAATTATGGTAGGTTGGTAAATTGTAAAGCCAGGTCTTCAGCTTCTTGAGGAATTCACGAAAAGAGGAGAAGGCTCTGATGTGGAGAGGGAGGTCATTCTATGCTTTAGGAAAGATATAAGAGAAAACTTGTCTTCCTGATCTGTTTCAGTGTATGCTTGGGCTTTTGGTGAGCAGTAGGCCTGCGGAGAGGAGGTGTCTAGTTAGTTGGTGGAAGGAGATGGGACTGTTCAGATAGGTGGGGAATGAGTTGTGGAGTGCCTTGAATGTGAGTGTGAGGAGTTTGAATTGAGTGCATTGGTGTATGGGAGGCCAGTGCAGTTTCTTGAGGTGTGGTGAAATGTGACATAACCTCATGTATACGCATAGCACACAAACTTGTTTATCTTTGCAAATACAAAAGAAGAGAGGCAGACATATAATCAGAAAATACACATGAAGACAACACAAAAACGGTATACATAAACCTATAAAGCCCCATCCCATTTCCTGGGGCACAGTTCCTAAGCAACACTTGCTGTCCTTTTTACAAATGCTGTGACATGGTACATAAAAGGGTATCTGTGGCTATGCTTAGTTATCTTGCACAGCTAGTGTATTCCCTGTCATTTACTTTCTCAAAAACAAATTTAAATACATTTCCATTAGAGAGGTTGATGGAATTACTCATGCTGAGATCTTTATACTGCACACACTGCATTGCAGTGCATACAATTATCGTTCGTCCACCCGATTATTCTTTGTGACAAAAAAGCAGGACTAAATGTAAAACAATGGCTCTCACAACAGAATCAAAGGTTGTAAAATAAATTGGCTTGAAAAATTTGCATAGTTTGATAGAATGATGCACTCCGCCGCATAACTTTCTATTTATGTTGAATTTGTATGCAAGCTTAAATATTTCACATTTGATATTCAGTGAGCACAGCAATTTATATTAAAATAAAAGAGAAATGCCATGCATGTATTTTCTACTAATACATAAAAATTGATTATGCCAAATTTTTTGTTTCATCCTCTGAACAGATAGGCTTCTTTTGCAGCCGATGGCCCAAGCATTCTTCTTATATATGCAGAGATGATAAAATTGGTTGGCTTTTATAATCTAGAATTCTTTCAAATGGTGTTGTATTCACTGAGGTAAGTGCAATTTGTTTGCCACCAAATGAAATGGAATAAACATTCAAAGTCTGTGAGCTGAGTTTAAATAACAAAGCAACTGAACCTGTGACTGGGGATTCTTAAAAGTGTCTGATATTTTATTATTATTTCGCAGCTATGACTTTGTGTAGATAATGCAAAGCGATCCGATTAGCCAGTGAGATGAGTTAAAATTAAGCATGTGGTCATTGTATCCAGAAATATTAATTCCAGTGCTGCGATGCAAGTAAATGTGAGTGTGTGAATAGGCAAGCGTGAGTCAACAAAATCTGCTACCTGAGGTTTGACCATAATCTATGTTTATGATCGAAAATGATATTGTCATATCTACCATGATAAAGTTATTATCTTGAACAGTTCTGCTGTGGTTAGAAATTTCAATAAACGTTTCCAAAACGTTGATGTCTATTATCTGTTGACTTGAGAATTAATTGTTGCTGATGGGTTTAGTAAATTCATTTCAGAAATCAGCTACATTGACATTACAACTGCTCCATCGTGCAAACTAAAACTTGCTGCACAGACCTGCTAGAACGGTGACGATGATCTTTGCCACACAGAAACTCAACTCCAAAATCTGGTTTGCAGGAATCTGTTAAAACGCCCGGTGACAATGTCTCTGCTAAGTACATGTGCAGAACACTACCACCGCCTCTCTAATACGGAATCAACAAAATACCAGCAGAAACCCTCTTCAGAAAACATTATTAAAGAACCACCTGCCATACCACACCATTATTGCACAAAATCGCACCAACATGACCATATCCTATCAGGAAACTACAACAAAACAAGCTATAAAGATAATATGTAATGTTAAAGCACACACACAGACACTGTGCACCACAATGATGTTACTTAAGAATAACGCCAACACCTGAATTTATTGCCTGAGCCTTATTTTTCTCCTTTTCTGCCTTGCCTTTTCACGCCTTTTTCCTCGGTATTGCCTGTGATTAATTTTCCCTCTTTTTTCTCGTGCTTGTGTTGCAGCTGCCGGTTTCCATCGAACCCCGAACCAGCGCTCCTCCCAGGACCTACTTAATGGAGGACACAGAGTGAGTGTGCAAACGGGCATGCTGAAGGTGCGCTAAAGTCAAGTCCGTCTGTGCCTGTCTGTACCCGTCCATGCCCGTCCGTGCTTGGACCACGCCCAGCACCAGAAACCCTAGTTCTCTTACACCCCGCAGCTACACCCGGGCTGAACTCTGAGCCCTAGACCGTGGACACCATAACAACCAATGTGGTCACATCTTCCCATGATCTACGGTAGGTTTGTTCTCCTGCTTTGACTGCTTCCTCTCCTGCACCATCAGATCACTCACCAACATGCCATCCAGCACAATGCGAACCACCCAACACAGCACATCTACTTCACATCAACTTTCCTGCTTCCTCCTCAGTACACGCTCGCTTCGCAAACACGCCATTGAGATTTGAGACCTTATTACCACCCTGACCACCAATGTCGTCTTTCTCACGGAAACCTGGCTCCCCCCGCATCTGCTCCTGACATCGCCACAGCATCACCCGACAGATACAAGATCGCACACCCGGAGGATCACCATCATCCATGTGGTGGAGTGGAAAACATACACTACACCACCGAGACAGAAGACACCATCCAGACCAGGGAACACCTCAACTTCAAACTCCAAACAGATGGAAAAACCACCATCAGAGGCACCTTTGCCTACAGTCTACTTGGACCACTCCCCAGCTTCTACACCATCATTACTGACTTCATCGCCCCTCTTGTCATTGACTCCAAAGACTACATCTTGCTTGAAGATCTGAATTTCCACCTCAATGACCTCACCACTGTTAAAACCACCAGCCTCTTAGACAGCATGAATAACATTGGACTCATATAATTCATCACTGACCCCACACACATCGTAGGACACACACTGGACCCCTTCTTCACCTCCAGCAACAGGAGCAATTAGAGCCACATCACCAAACTCACCTGGACAGACCACTTTCTTGTACACTTCAAGATCTCCTGGCACCACATCTTCACATTTGAGCCACCCAGCCCGCCGCCACAGTTGGAGAAATGTAACAATGGGACAACACCCTCAACACATTATGCCCCAACACTACATCAAACCTGGAGCAAGCTATCAAAAACTTCAACTCCTGGATCACCCACTGCGCCAACATCATTTCTCCCATCAAGACCAGAAGACACAGGAGATCCACAAAGCCGGCAAGATCGTGCACCAATGAACTGAGGACTGCAAAAGGCCACTGCAAGCAACTGGAAAGAATATGGCGCACAAGCAAAGACACCTCACACAGAACTACCTTTAAGACCTCCTTCAACCTCTACCATCGGCTATGGAGAAAGAGGAAAGCCTTAGCCTGACCACATCAAATGTAGCTCCAACTACAGCAGAGAGCTGCTCAACATCGTCAGAGAGTTTGCCAACCCCGCAGTCATAGAAACAGCCAAGAACTATGTGACAGACTCGCCGACTTTTTCCCTGACAAGATCACAACCATATATAAGAACTTCAAAGCTCATCCCAAGCCCTAAGACTTCCTTCACCTTCACGCACTCACAGAAAACAACACGGACGAACAATGACTGATCACCATGGAGCCAGCTCACCCCTCAGGACACCACCACCATCATGAACTCTGTTCACTCAAGTGCCCCCACAGACCCCTGTCCGCACCACATTTTCAATCTTGGAAGCCGCAAGATCAGCAGTGAGGTCACCACCCTCTTCAACTTCTCACTCATCACTGCCACCTTTCCTGAAGACTAGAAACATGCAAAAGTCCAATCACTCCTCTTGAAGCCATCTGCCAACACGAGCAACTCAAAAACTCCCGCCCCATCTCCCTTCTCCCGTTCACTGCCAAAGTCCTGGAAAAAGCCGTCAACTGACAACTCATGAAATATCAGGAACAGAACCTTCTCCTAGACACTTCCCAATCAGCACCAAGACTGTCTTGATCACAGCTACCGATGACATCAGAGCCCTCCCTGACCAGGGAGAAACAGTGGTTCTGATCTTCCTTGACTTCTTAGCAGCCTTTGACACCGTATCTCATGACACCCTGATCAGAAGACTGCATCACATCAGTATCCAAGGTGATGTGCTCAAATGGATCACCTCCTTCCTTACTGGAAGAACGTGAAAGGTCCACCTACCTCCATTCACCGCTAAACCCAAGAACATTATCTGTGATGTACCTCAAGTATCCTTCCTCACCCTGACCCTCTTCGATACCAACAAGACCCCTTTGACCAATATCGTCAAATCCCACGGACTAAACATAATATCCGATGCAGATGACACTCAGCTCATCCTCTCACTATCAGAAGATCCCACCAACACGTGAACCAACTTCCACAGGTGTGTGAAGAGTGTCTGGATGAGGAACAACTGCCTGATGCTCAACATAGACAAAATTCAAGTGCTAATCTTCGACAACAACAGCACCCCTTGGAATGACTCCTGGTGGCCTTCAGAAATAGTACCATCACTCAAACCGACCAACCATGTCAGAAACCACAGCATAATCCTAGACAGCAAACTGACCATGAAGTCCCAGATCAATGCAGTCTTCTCTGCCTGCTTTCTCACACTTCACATGTTACAGAAAGTCTTCAAATGACTTCTCCTGTACATCAGACGTACCGTCACTTGGGCCCTGATCACCAGTCGATTAGACTACGGCAATGCTCTCTATGCTGGAATCACCACACTGCATCTGTACAGACTCCAGACCATACAGAACTGCACCGTCAATCTCATCCTCGACCTCCCTAGTGGACCCACATCATCCCCCAACTCAGAAAACTTCACTGGCTCCCTATACAGAAGAGATGCCAATTAAAGCTACTGATCCACACCTAAAAAGCACTGTACAACCAAGGACCAACCTACATCATCCACTGCCTGAATTTCCCCCATCCTACCAGAAAACTATGCTCTGCCTTCTTCTCACTCGCCCCCACTCCACTCATGAACAGAAGCAACACTGGAGGAAGTTCCTTCTCCTACCTTACAACAAAAACCTGGAATGACCTCCCTCTGCAGCTGTAGACCTCTACCTTTCAAATGGAATTCCAGAGAGCACATGAGAAATGGCTGTTTAATTAAATCACCTGAACCATCATGACCCTCAAACACCTGGAAGCCTCTCAGGTGTTTAGTTGCTCTATATAAATCCACTGATTGCTTGATTGAGGGTTCAAGGAAGGCTCCAGACAGCAAAGCAGTCCTTTCAGATGCAGTAGAAGTCTTGCAGAGTGCACAGCAGATCACAGTAGTAGGCAGTCATTCCACAGACTCAGCAGTGCACTGAAGAGTTGATGTCTGAGGTCCTTTTTTTACCCTGGTGCCCTGTTTCTGGAAGGTGGGAGACATTTCTAGACAGTAGCTTTGCAATGCATGGAACTTCCTTACTCCCCTGGATTGGCTTCAAGATGGCCGCAGTGACAATCGGGAGGTGTTAGGTCCTTTGTGCGAAGGCAGGGCACTCCCTATTCATTTGCAAGTGGAGCTCTGCTCAGCTCCACCCCCATCCTGCCAGCAGAGGGCCCATCCAGACACTCCTAATCCCCCTCTTGTGTGACTATCTGAAAGGAATTCACAAAGTCTAACACTCATTCATGTGACTCAAGCCAGGCTGCAGGCACAAAAGGGCTAAGAGCAGAAAAATGTAAACGTTCTAAAAGAAACATTTTTAAAATTGTAATCAAAATCTCGACTTTACATTTAAATAGGGTTTTTTATTACAGTTCCAAAGATACCTAACATGACAAAGCTACACACTCCCAAATTGGAAATTACAGTTTATTAAATGGAAGAAGGAATCCCCAGTGGTATCCTAAGGGAAGGGTAGGCATCACAGTAGTGAACAACACATTTAGTTTTTATTTTTATTACCAGGACATGTAAAACTTAAAAGGACATGTAAAACCATTTAATTACACAGCACTCTGTCCTATGGCCTAGGGCCTCACTTAGAGGTGACTTATATGTAATAAAAGGGGAGTTTAATGCTTGGCAAGGGGCTTTTAATGTCTAGTCAACATGGCATTTCAAAACTGTATTCAGCCAGCAATCGCATGCCTGGGACATGTTTTAAGGTGGTACTTAGGTTGGTTGCACAATACGTGTGCAGGCCCACTGTTTGCATTTCATTTACAGTCCCTGTGTATATTGTATACCACTCTACGAGGGACTTACAGGTAAATTAAATATTCCAATTAAGTATAGACCAATGTAACCAAGTTTCAGGGGAGTGAGCACTAGCACTTTAAGCGCTGGTTAGTAATGGTAAAGTGCACAGAGTCCTATGGCTAACAAAACAAGTTCAGCTAAATGGCAGAGAAGAGGCAAAATGTTTGGGGGAAGACCACCCTAAAGCTGACAGCTCTAACAATTATTTTATAAAAGCAGCATGTGTCCGTTATGGGCATCAATTCACAAAAATGGTAGGCATAGGGAAAGTGACATTACATACCCTTTGACCTTAATAAAATTAGAGGTAGTACCACCATGTGCGCTTTGGCCCTTAATTGTCTATGTTCTCGTGTTACATGACCTTAACCATGATGACATCACAATAAATATTAGCACTGAAATTCCATAATAACGGCATGATTAGTATAACACATAACACATACATGTCTATTTTAAATACCACCTTTAATAGGGTTCCGGCATAATCTATAAAAGTTCTGATGCAAAATACTAGCCCTGAATTGTTGGAAGCGAGTTAAGCAAGTGAACTGGACCTCTTCTAAGAGGGCTCGGGGAATCTGCCTCACATAAAATTTAAAAAAAAGGGGTCAAATAGTGCATTATGAAGCACAACTTTGTCATACATTTGTTAAAAAAACAAATCCCCTGATGGGACACTACTTACATATTCAAGTCCTTTCATGGTGTGCCAAGTCAATGGAACTTGACTCTCCCCAGGAAGTGATGCCATTAACAAAAAATGTTCTATGGGTGCTCTCATATGCCAACAATGGCCTCCATTGTGCCTTGAGCCAGCATTTTGTAATGGGTGCCTTTCGAGGCCAAAAATGACATACAATGTACCAGAGCAATAATTTCCCCATTATTGCCATCCCTATACCATGGGAGACCATGGGTGACCATGGGTGACCTCAGTATGTCCGGGCCAGCATATTGTCATTGTTGTCCTCTCCTCATATGCCATGGTCGTCCTCCCTCATTACAATATTTACATCCAGGGTGCTAATGCCACCATTTTGCCATAGGTGCCCCATGCCAGAAATTGCCTCAAGTATGCCCACTCCAGCACTTTTTCATGAGTGTTCTATATTGCCTCAAGTATTCCACTACTGGTAATTTACCCTTATGCAAAGAATTACCTTCAGTACTAATTGCCTCCAGTATGCCAGAACCAGTATTTTACCTTTATGCAAAGAATTACCTTCAGTCTGCAAGAATTCTGTTGCTGGTTCCTGTCAAACTAAGGATTGCTAGGATCAGAATTTTAACATGAGTGCCTCCATAAGGCAGGAGTAACCTCCACTATGCCAGGGAAAAAAGCAGACTCAAAAGCATTATACAACATTATTGCTAATGCTCAATTACATTCACTCATTCACACTTATTCTCATTCACTCATGCTCACTTTTTCATGTTTACTAACTTGCTCTCACTCATTCATTGTCACTCACTTTCCTGCACTTGCTCCTGCTGTCACTTCTTAATTTTTACTCACTTTCACTTACCACTCACTCTGACTCACACATTTTCACTCATTCACACTCGCTCCCACTCAAAGTCACTCTTACCCTGACTCAATCATACTTTCTCACTCACGCTCACTTGCACTCACTCTTACCCTTTTTCTAAGTCACTCACTTTCACTCTCACTCATTCTTACTCACATTGATTCTCACAATCTGTAACCCTCCCTCACACTCATTTATTTCCCTCCCAGTCACTCTTACTCTTACTCATTCTTGCTCACTCTGACTAACTTAAGCTCACCTAATTTTTGATGCTCAGTCTCACACATTATTAGTTACACACTACCTGTCATTGACTCTCGCTCACTTTCAGTTACACACACACTTACATGTACACACACATCCATGCATACACATGGCCAATTTTACCAGCAAGCATGCACGCAATTTCTGTTATTACCTCAGCTGTCAGGAAAGGAGGCTCCAACTCAGCTAATTTAACTCTATTTTTAATTACACTAATGGTGAATACTATAATATTATTCACTATTAGTGTAATAAACAAATTGGCAGAAAACAAGGAGAGTGACGTCTCAAATGATGCCTATTAGTACGAGCTGCTCTTGTGTACCTGGCTCTGATTTTGCCACCTCTGAGGCCAGTGGTCGCAAAGGTATTGCCAGAGGTCACAATGAGCAAGCCATGGGCCACAGTTGAGACCCCTGGGAACCTCTAAATGACATCCATGATGTCCCTTTAATAGATACAGATTGCCTAAAAAAATGTGTCCCATTTGGGAATTTAAACGCGAGAATGTCTCATGAACGTATTCATCCCTGCATTCACAGTCAAACTCAGAGGTTGCTAATTGTGACCAGCCTACTGTATATTCATCAAGTTGATTATTTTGTGCCCTCTCTGAATGAAGGAACAAATTGTGATGCGACCTATTGGAGCATAGGATGCATTGCACAAACATTCACAAACCAGTCATTGTGCAAACAATGCAACCTGTCTTGTGGCTTGTCAATGGGTGTATGTACATTTGGCCCTATAAACAGTTTTCATCAGGCAACATAGAAAATATATACTTGAACTTCCACAGATAGCAAGGTCCCTCCTTATCCATTTACATTTATGGGTGGAAACTCAGTTTTGCTTTTCTATACCTTTCTAAAGAATTTCTAGGATGTATTAATCCTACTCTAAGGCAAAAGTAGATTTGCCATTTTGGATCAGACAGAACTCCGTTTGTTAAAACAATCCATGCAAGGAACTGTGGGGCAGAAGGGATAGCCATGCTGTGTGGTCACAGCTCACTGAGCCCTTACACATGAAAAAGAGTCCTTCTTTAGGCAGCCTTGTGGCCCACTTCACAGCAGCTTTCCAGGGAGTTGTGATACCATTGCATTGGGGGCTACGAAGAAATAAGGCCTTAGAAATGCCATGGTATCTGCCTCTGGACAGATATTAGAGCAGCAAATTGTGCTTTCCCATGTCAACCATCACTCAGGCAATACTGCCATCACCATCCTAAAGCAATAATGGTGACTCTTCCAGATATCCTCTCTGGAATCAAATACTCTCTTTTCCTTGCACCACCATCCTGCTTTCTCTCAGCCCACCATTCTGTGACTTATTCCTTAGTCCAGACCTTAGGAGCTGTGTCTGGCACAAACCCTAGATATCCTTATTTTACCTGGGAGTATGTCCACCTGCAGCTAGAAGAATCACATGTTCCATCCCCTGCCCTCCGGCTTTCCTTGAAGCACCTCTTCAGCAGGGAGGCTGTTGCATTTCCTTAGATCCACCCGCTCTTGGTGGGCAAAGGAGTGCCTTAATATTTAACAGATCGAGGTGGATCCTCTAGTTAAGGGCTTAAAAATGCTGATACCTGTAGATTAAGTTATTTAGACAAAGCAGTGGCTTCATTGTAATAAGTGGGTTGAAGGTTGCAATAGCCCCAGTCTTTGCCTGCTCTCACTGATGGTTGGCTAGTGGTGTTCCGGGTTCTGCTCATCTGTTCAGGGCTCCTAAGCTAAAGGAAGACCACTGATGGTAAATTAGGATGCATGTTTACAACTGCTATGAATGGTATTCCTGTGCTATGTGGGAGCTGTTTAGGCAGTGGCTGCAACTGAGCGCGGTATGATTGCTACCTAACCTCTCATTTCTCCCACTACACACAAATAGTGCTAAACAGTGGCAAGAGTCCACAGTAGCACAGACGAAAATGACTGCAAGATGCCACACTGAAACCAATCTCAGACAAAAGCTCGGGTGTTACCTGTAGAGCCCCAGTACCTGCAGCAGGGCACCATGCTTTATCTCCTGTACCTTGCATAACACCTTGGAGAAGTGGGTTCAACAGAGGATCCAATGTTTGTTAATACACCAGTGTATGAATGCACCATTTTGATGCAATGCATGTATATTTCTCTGTCCATGAAATTCAATAGAAATACCCAATATGCTGATTCATGCCTCTGTGCTACACCAATTAAATCGCCCTGCACTCTATATGAGCATCATTTTATATATAGTTTTCTGTTCTCATTGTGGGTTTTTAGGGGATTATGGTGGTGTTTTCACAGTTGTCCCCTTGCTTTTGATAATTAGTGATCATCAATATTTATATAGCTGCCTACCCAAAAACAAAACTATGTTTGTTCAGTGTTTACAAAAAAAACATTGGGCCTCATTTATGAGACCCCTAGCTGCACTTTTGTGCCACCGGAATTTCACTTTTTAGACGTTGAGGTGCCGCAGAATATTTACAAGGCCACTTAAAGCCACTTTATGTGGCTTTTCATGGCCTTGTAAATCTGTGTCCTTTTTCGGCAGAACACTACGTGAAAGGGGTGTTCCATGGGTGTTGCTGTGGGTGTTCCAACACAACACCCATGGAATCTGAAGCATTCCCAGATTTACGAGAAATTGGAAACCTGCGAATGCATCAGAATCTAATGCCACCCCAGAGGTGGTGTTAGGGAGGCGAAACAAGGAGAAATTTTTCATTTCTCCTTGTTTGTTCCTTATTCCATGTGTGCTGCATTCTTCAGCATGCATATAAAGTGGAAATCACCTGAATAAATTGATTTTGTGCAGGAAGGTATACCTCAATCAGCCCTGCAACACAGGTACCCTTCCACCATGGTATTAATGTAATCGACTGATGTCTTTGCTAGCCTACATTGTAAGGTGAAATTATTAACTTAGCTTGACTCATAGGCCTCGGTTTGTAATACACTTGGAGAATCTCCATTTCTGACAGCAATGTTAAAACTTTTATGTGAAATTCGTAGAATGTTTTGTCTAATTTTTGTATTGCAGATGGACCATGTTACTGGAGAAGAGTAACGGTATTGCTTTGTTAGGCAAGGTTGCAGAATGAAGGAGTGACAGTTAGTTCGGTCGCAGGAGATAAGGTAGAGGGAGGTGTTTTCACACGGGAGATGAAGAGAAGACCAAGGAAAAGCTGCTACAGGGGGGCGTGTGTGCGGAGAAGATCGTGAAGGTAGACAACGTCATGGCAAAGTTCGTGGCTGAGCCTATTGTGCGACTATGAGAAGAAAAGCATTCTGGGACCTTCAGTAAATACAACTTTATGTATAAGATGCTTTGTAGAGAGGAACAGTTACCCCCATTCCTGCTTGAACTCCTGACAGAGAGCACCTGCGGGCTGATGTGCTTTCTCTCCTTTGCTTGTGACTTCATGCCTCAAACCCATCTTATGGCAAAGTAACTTCTTATGACGGTTTTGCCACTGACACCTTTTTTCCTCTTTACAGTCCTCTGATTGTGCCTTAATTTGGGGATGCCACTTTACCGGAAGAGTAGGTCTAGTTAGAGTTAATGCTGCATCTAGAAGAAGTGCCAATGCACTTTTCAATCTCATGTATAATTGAGCTTCTTGTTCTTTTCATGCTCCATCGAGTGAACCTTTTCAGGTGGTTCATGGTTCTTTTCTTTTCCCTTGTATTTCTATACTCTCATGCTAGGATTTGTTTATGTCCAACTATTTTTGAATTTGGAATAAAGCTGACTAACCTTCATTGGATGTCCATCTGGGTTCTTGTGTAGCCATTTGTGTTACACTGTAGGTCAACTGACATGAACTTTTCCTCCTGCTACACATTCATATTTCTAAAAAGAACCATCGGAGATCTGACATTGTAGTGAACTGAGCAGGTGGACTCAGAATCTTTCAAAATATATATACCAGTAGGTGGTTACAGTTAGGACCAAAGTTTTCATAGGAAAAGCGTTTATTGTTTTGCCAATAACTTTGGCTTTGCTTGACGAAACGCCGTGAAATTTTCACAACACTTTTCTTTTGTTGTTCAGCTGCTGTGTTGAACGTTTCGGGGTGATCCGTCAAGTGGGGTCCGAGAAAAAGTGGGGTCCCAAACACATTTTCCCCATGTTAAGTTGATGGGGATTTTTCATTTTTTGAACATGACTACAGCCCGAATTTGGTAGAAAGCTAGATGTTGGTCCAATAAGCGTGATTTTTGTGATTTAGTGTAAATACGTTCAGAAGTTTTCGAGATATCTATCTTTAAAAAACATAGATATCTGGGGTTGTGAGTCCTTGCAGTGGCCTCGCGAATCCTACTAAAATTGGATTGGCCTCCAACACTTCAACCAGGAAGCCATCTTGAGTCTCAGAAAAAAAGTTAAAAAAAGAAAAGGGGGCAGGGTAAGAATACCCTGATAACCCAGATATGGTGGGGCTGGTCACTGAGGGACCCCACTGGCGGTAAAAAGCTTTTTTTAAAACGTTTGCAGCAGATCTGCAAATCCGTGACAAAATACGTTCTGGAGGCAGGCCTAAGTACTATACTAGACCACTGTTGTAAAGACACTGTCAGGAACAATTTGATTGATTGTTAAGCGATTATTTGAAATGCTATGTGACTCTTATTCTTTATTGGAAAAATAAAGTGCATTTTAAAACACAATAAAAATATAAACAAAAACCTGTGCTTGCTTTAAAACAATCCCCAGGTGGTCCAGGTCCCGGGGACGAATGCTTGTTATAGGATGGGGTGCACGGGGCCCCCCTCCTAGGGCTTATCAAAGCTCCGGGGACCGCCACCTCTCGGAACACTTTTCATTATGAATTAAAGGACCCGCCTGCAGCTTCCCCGGGGCTATTTCAGATTATGTGGGCGTCTTCACAGACCCAACCCACCCGCCCCGGGGACTGCCACCTCCACGGGGCTAATTAAAACAATATGGGGGGCCTCATGGACCACCACTACCCCAGGGACCGCCACCTCCCTGGTACACACAGTGTTTTAAAAAAAGTAATGCGGGGGAGGTTGTAGGGCCTCCCCACAGCCCCAGGGACCACCAACTCCATAGGGCACAAATGTAATAACTAAGGTGGTCCATTGCGGATCCCCAGACCTGGGGACCACCACCACCCCAGGGCAAATGTAATCAAAGGAGGGGTGCTGCATGGCCCATGGAGCCCTACATGGCCCGAGGGACCACCACCCCGAGGGCTCGCTCCAGCAATGTCCTGGGTATCCACGCCCAGGACATTGCAGTTTGGTATGGCATGGCGGGGACACCACTCCCGCGATACTATAGCAAACAGTGTGCTCCACTTTGAGCAAGCAAGAGCATTTTGCTCTTGCTTGCTAAAAGCAGAGCATTTTGCTTTTTACGCACAGGTACCTGCATGTCAGCAGCTTCCTGTGTGTGAAAAGCAATGCTGGCTCCCGCAGGAGGCGGGGAGCCGGCCGGTACTGCAAGGGCCTTCAGGCTCCCCCGCAGTTCCCAATGGGCCAAAAATGTCCCAGGAAGGGAACCGCTTGGCCACCCTCCCTTTTAAGAAAATAAAAAGCCTTGCCCTGGGGATGAGGTCCTCGGGGTCGAAATCAGCCTGGAGAGGGGAGGTCGTGCAGCCCCATCCCCTTTTAAAGAAAAATATATAGAAAGGCCTAGCCCCGGGGATGGGGTCCCCGGGGCAGAAATCAGCCTCAGGAGGTGGTCTTTGTGGCCCCCTCCCTTTTTAAAAAATAGAAAGGGAGGCCTCCTATGAGGTCCCAGCAATCCTGCTGTGTGGGACTTACTGGAGGTAATATCGAAGGATGTCCTTGGGAGCCAACTACCCCTCCTTTATCTTCAATTAGTCCCAGACAGACAGATTGCCAAGTGATCTTGAGGGACCACGCCCCCTTTCTCCACCACTCTGCAAACGTGGCTCGTGGTGAACTACTGTTCAAGGGATGAAGTTCCCTTTACTCCTGAGAGACCTTGGGGGCCAATAAGCCCTTCTGGCGCCTCCTGTTGTGGAAAGGAGCCTTTTTAGGGGCTTACTGGTGCAGGGGTTCACTCTTATCTGTCCACTGGTTCTTAAACCAACAAAGAAGAGATTGCCACGGAAGCTCTAATATCAAAGAAATAGATTTATTAACCTCTCATGAGTGGGACTACGTCAATACAGTACCCTCAGGCCATTGTAGGAGGTAGTCCATAGAATACAGAAACCAGGGGCCTTATATAAACATTTGTTGCATAGTCAGCATGGAGACTCAAAGGGGAGGTATTTGCACATATAACAATAGTTATTGACTAACATGGGCATACAAAAATTGCTTGGTCAACTTAGTGGGAGGGGAAAAACTTATGCTTACATCAGTTAAAACAGCCTGACAGTTACACTCTAAGACAGGTGCATTCTAGCAGCTACAGGCCTTTCTGAGCATGCGCAGTGCTCTGGCTCAGTACTGAAAGAGTTAACTATAGTTGATGACTCAAGCAGAATAGAAAAGCAGGCAATAGTGAAGACGGAAGAAGCACATGGCTAACACATGGCTAACTAAAATGGATGCCACAAACAAAATGGCTTCAGCTTATGCTAACGGAAATTTCTGCGATTTCCACACTGTAAGTCCTACAAAGCGGGATTCCTGAGAGCTGGTCGAAGGCCCAGCCCCCTTTCTCCACCACTCTGCAAACACGACTACTAGTTCAATTCAATCACGGCTTTATTCGATTGATGATTCAAACAATCATAAAAGCGGATAAAAACATACAGATATTACATATTAAAAATTAGTTTTAAAAGAGATCCTGATATAAGTTGATATATAAAGCAACTGTTAGTTTATACAATAAAAGAAACGTCCAAAGTCATATACTAAGACTTTTCCTTAGATGAACAACTTTTTTTAAGTACATTGATATTCTACAGACCGAGTGGACATTATCTAGATATTGTAAAGTAATAAACACCGGCCGACACTGTCTAGTCCCCAAAGTTTTTTAAATTGGGACAATCCACGTCTTTCTTAATTCGCTATTAAATTTACAAAATAAAAATACATGTATGGTGGATTGACCCGAAGTATTATCACATGGGCACAGTTTCAATTTCCGGTCCCAGTCGTGGATTTTTGGGAAGCTTACAATTCTGCGGAATATTCTGAACCTAAATCGTGTCAATAGAAACCTGTCATAAATTCCAGGTACAACAGTTAGGTATGGTTGGATGGTAAAACAAGTTGAAATCATTTGATTTTGCTGTACACTGGGCTTGACAATCTCGCCAGTCAATGTTAACGAGTCCAACAATAGAAGCCCCTCTTTCTTTAGCTCTTTTCTATTTACAGATGGCCTACTATTTGGTTCTGTAAAGTATTACAGATGGCCAAGGTCCTTCATAAAACGATGGACTTTTGAAGTCCCTTCCAGTCTTAAACAATCTGTTAGGCTATCCCTATTTAATAAGGGCTCCACTTTTGACCAGATCTTGTGCCATAGTAAAACGGGCTCCACTTTTATTAGGTCAGAGATATAGGATATATCCAGCTCAGCATGTGGGAGTGCTACTCGGAACAGACAATAAAAACTTCAGAATTGCATTTTCCACCACTTGTATGGAATGCATGTCTGTAAAACCCCAGAGCCCTGCCCCATACAAAACTGTGGTAACGCTTTTCGCTTTGTACATCTGCAGGAGCTCCACTGGGGGCTTCCTGCCTAGCATTCTACTAAAATGCGCGAGCGCAGTAGTAGTTCTTGAAAAAACTAATTTCTTGCCTAATATAGCCTGGGTCCAAGAATCATCCTGGTCGAAAAGTATTCCCAGGTAAGAAAATCTCCTTGTAGGCTCTATTTTCTGGCCGTCTACATACATGTCCCTGCATATCCGACCACACCGCATTATAAAGGTCTTGGAAGTATTTACCCTCAGGCCAAGATTACTCAGAAACCCAGAGAGGCTATCCAAGACCCTTTGCAGACCTACTTGTGTGCGTGACATTAAAATGGCATCGTCCGCATAAAGAAGGGCAGGTATGGGGCGCCCAGCTATCTGGGGGAAATCTTTATTATCTTTAAGCAGTGCATCACCCACTCCGTTAATGTAAAGATTGAAAAGAAAGGGGACCAGCACACATCCTTGCCTGACCCCCTTCCTTTGGGAGATTGGGGCAGTGCAATGGCCCCCCAGACCAAATCCAACTCGTGTCTGCGCATCAATATAAAAACGTTGGAGGAAGTAGATAATTTGCTGGTCCACCCCCATTTCCTCAAGGATCTCCCACAGCTTCGCATGTATTACTGCATCAAAAGCTGCGGTGAGGTCCAAAAGGCTAAAAACAATCTCCCCTTTTTTGCCCTTGTATATTTTCTACCAGAATGAACAAATTCAAACTCTGCTCTACGGTCCACAGCCCTTCACGGAAGCCATATTGGAGGTCAGAGAGGACTTTATTGTCCTCTGCCCACACATGCAAACGTTCTAAGACTATATGCCCCACTACCTTTGTAATGGTATCCAATAGTGAGATGGGCCTATAACATCCGGGATCCTGGCGGTTCCCCTTTTTAAAAATTGGCACTATTGTTGACTCAGCCCAAGTTGAGGGGAAGGGGGCCGAGACGCTGGCGTTGATAACCTGGGTTACAAGTGGACTCCATAAGGTCAGGTTGGACTTAAACAGATCAACCGGAACCCCGTCCGGCCCTGGCGCCTTTCCTTCCTTGCTCATAGATATTGCCCGATTCACCTCGTCTAAAGAAAATTGGAGATTACAGTACTGAATCAGAGGGGTCTGGTCTCCTCCTGTCTGTACTCAGCACTTCCTCCGTCGCTAAAGATCCTTGAGAAATGATTAATCCATTCCTCTTCGCTAATAGCGATTTCGATTTCGGGGCCACATTCAGTCATAAAAAAGGCAATTTAATGATTTTCCAAAAAGTCACACTGTCACCCGCTAGAGAGTCTGTGTGCAAGGATTTCCATGCTTCATTCCTCAAGTTCAGATTTCTTCCTTTAATAGCTGACCTGTAGACCCTTCTTGCATGCCTTACTTCTGCTGGATTTCAGGGGATCTTATGTAGTGTATTTTTTAAATTTGTGTAGGCACGGGTACATTTCGAATCAAACCATCCCTGTGATTTCCCTTTTCTAGATTCCTGGGCCCATAATAACTCACTTACACCACCTGTTATGGTTTGAAAAGAGGTCAAGATGCTATCTGGGCAGGCTGTATCACTCAGGCAGGTTTCAAAAGCCCAATTACATTTAGAGATCACTTTTTTAGAGATTAATGCAGGGTCTATCTTGTCCAATTGCAGGGTGTAGCCATTTACCTGTTGAGTTTGATGTTAGTTAAAACATGATCCGTATTATCGTGCCTGACAAAACTACCTTGTGGCAAGGATAGAAAAAGGCACAAGGGGAAATGGTCGCTCAATGAGATATCATCAATACACAACTTATGAAGTCTGGGTGCATAGTCATTAGATACCAGAATAAAGTCAATAGTAGTAAATAAACCCCTTCCACTAAAAGTGTAACTCATAGGTAGAGGAATGGGACATATCATGTAGCAAATCCTAAATGATTGCCAAAGACCACTTCGTTATATAAATCCCCCAGAAATGAGTGGCAAAAATGGGTATTACTAGGCCCAGCTCCAGTTATGAAGCCATAGTTTTTTCCATCAACATTTGAACAGAAGGCACAATTAAAGTCACCTACCACAATTACCATAACATCTTTCTGAAAGTTACCACACATGTTTTTTATATCACAGTCAAGTTTTTTTCAACACATAGTTCACATTGGCGTGCGGAATATTGTTGTAGAAATTGCCCAGGATGATGCAATTCTTCATATCCATATAAATTTTGTGCATTTGATAGTTAACTTCCTGAACCTGTAGCACAGTATCCTTTGATTTTAAATTATTGGATATATAAGTGCTGAGCCCTCCCTTAGCCCTCCCACATTGACCCTCGACCGCTGGGGTGGAGAAGGTTTTAAATCCATTAATATGGATACGATCTTTGACCCAAGTTTCTTGGAGACATAGTACATCAGTGTTTGTTATAAAATCGCACCAAATAGGATTTGTCAACTTGGCCCGTAGTCCCGAGATATTCCAGGAGACAAGTTTACATACATCTTTAGTCCCCTCAAAGGGATTAGCTTGTGCTGCCATATCAAAAACAGGGGAATCATCAGTACTAATGATCTGATCAGGAGAGTTGTGTTCATCTTCCTCCGGGGGTCTACCGAGGATCAATTTTGTGAGCTCCCTGCCCTCTGTCCCTTCACCAATAAGGGCACCAGGTGACGTGGGAGTACATCTACCTGGGTGATATAGTACCGAGTGGTAGTCACTATTTTGCGGCATGTGCCCTCGGGGCCTCTTATCTTCAGGTTTGTCAGCTAAGGGGTGAATTGCTATGTCATACAGTCAGTCAAGTTCTTCCAAAGAGTTTAGGACTTCATACCGATTGCTTAGTGGGATCGCCCAACCAGGCTTCCCATTACCAATAGGTAGCCCCCACTTCTGATTGTGCCAGGTGTCTCTGGAGGGAGGATGAAAAAAAGCCCAACGGTAAGATGTTTATACCACTGACCATAGACTACCGGCTACCAGCCCTTTCTATGATATGTCGCACTAGCCCGGGGGATTTAAAAGTTAGGACCACGCAGTCAACCTGTAGGGTCTTTGTGAATTCCCAACCCAAGCTACTCTCCATGCCATTTTAAATTCCCGAAAGAGAATGTCATTTATGCCAATCCTGGTGCTTAAGAGGTGTAATGATTTGTTCCCTAAAGTGGACTAGTGTTCCTGTACATCAGGAGGAAGTGTAGGGACATTTGACAAAATAATCACATAAGGAGTTACTTCTGGGGGAAGATTTAAGTTCAAATCTGGTTTTAAAACAGCATCATGATTCGGTGTCCATCCTAGCAGTGTATGTACAGATCTTGTCCCTGCCCTAGGCATGGCGGACCCTTTTGCAATTAAAGGACCATTTACTTGGGGTAAGGGCATAAAGGGTTCCGAAGTTAAATTAGCATCAGCTAAGGATCGATAGGGAAGTGGGCACCCTTGAGTTAGGTTGCTGACCCCAGTGGGTTCGATGAGTGTGTTTGCAGCGATACTTGAGTGGTGTTCATTGCCTGATAGTTCACTAGTCCCAATACCTACACACCGCCTATTTTGAGTTGTGACTGGGTATTGAATAGGGGTGATGTTAACAAGCCGCTCTAGCTTAGTGAGACTGCCCTCAATTAGAGTCATCTTCTGTAATAATGGCTCCAGTAAGCTGCTCCCTCCAGGCGAGAGCAAATCTGGCTCCTGCCCCATATGAGGACGTGGCAGGGGCCACGGGTGCCCTGGGTCTCACCTTGTGGCCCCAAACATGTCTATGGTGGGTGCCGGGGGTGGGCACGAGGGTAACCCTGGGTGGAAAACTTCGCTCCGCTCATGGAGTTTGCAGATTTTTGGCAACTTCGCATTCCGGGTAGAACGCGGAGTTAGCGAAAACTCTGTGCTGCGCAACAGAGCAGAGGTTTTTTTTGTTTGTACGTTCAAAATGCGTTTTCACGCATGCGGTAGCAACTTACCGGATGCCTGCGTTCTCCGATGAGATTTCCTATCCATTTGCGTGCGCCACGAGATTTGGTAGCTGGCCACACGGACCCACATAAGTGTGCGATCGTGAATACGTCATTCAGACCTGCCATCGGACTTCCGGCAGAAGTTCCGTGAAGATCGCGATGCCGAACACGCAGAATTTGCAAGCTGGAGAAGAATATCTCTCGAGCAGCATAAAACCTTATCGAAATGATGATTTGGATGAAAAAAACTCCACAGATTGTTATTTGGCTGTACTTTTTTGTGCGAGGAGTCCTTTTTCTTTACTTTTATTTTTTTTTAAGAGGAAGGAAGTACCCCAGTGTCTCCAACTTCCTGTTCCTGTCCAGCAGGCTCCTCTCAGTGCTTTGTCCATCTCCCTTCACTTTTCATTTGGGTTTGGAGCTGGAAGGATCCTTCTTTTTGTCTGCTGCATCATATATCATTTTAATGGACGACTTTTGGATTTGAGATTTTACAAGTAAGCTGGAAAATTGGTGTTGTTTGTTTGATTGGTGCATTGCACCTACAATTGTTTGTACTTTTCATCATTTTTTTCAAATCTATTGTTGTGGGTGGCCTGTAGTTTCAGTAGGGGCCTAGTTGTTTTGCTTTGTATGTCATTTTTCTACTAGTTTTCTTTTGTAAAGGAAACATTTTGCAAAGTTTACTACATTTTCTCCAACTTTTGCAATCAATTTGCAACATTTATTTAATTTACTAGCCCAGTAGTCTACCAATAAGCCTTTCAGCCAGTAGGCCCAGAGCTACTCATGTGTGCATGAAACAACTGTTTCTGTGGTGTCTGTTGTATTTAAACATCATTTAGGGCATGGATGGCATTGGATTGAATTGCAAAATGTGTTTTTGGGGGGTATTTCACTTTTTTTGTGCGTGTTAAATAAATGCCTTTGTTCGATGTGTGTGTTGTGTCGCTGTTGTGTAACTTGCAAACCTTTTGGATTTTCGTTTTTGCATTGTTGCATTAAAACTGTGTTGTTTAGCATGCCTCCTTTGTCTGGTCATATAGGCCTGCTTGAGTTCATTGTTTTACATGCCTCCTGCTTGTTGTTCTGTGAGTGACCATGTGGCTGGTGGCCATTTTGTGGTTGTAGTTAGTGTGCTGCTTTTGCCATAGGCCAGCATGTCATATGGTTGGCGGCCATTTTGTGAAGCCAGCCACTGTGCTTTTGCCATAGGCCTGCATTGTCTGTTTTCCCTTTCTTGTTGTTGTGGTGGCCTGGCCATGTGGCTGGCGGCCATTTTGTACAGGCAGCCAGTGTGCTTTTACCATAGGCCTGCAAACTTTCTTTGTGGTGGCCATGCCTTGCCCTTGTTGTTGTTTTGCATGTATTTTATTTTTATTTCTTGTTAGCCAGCAAAAAAATGCAGGACAGTTCACTACATTTTCTAATAAATTTGCATTATTATTGATTTGAATTGATTCACTTCACTATGTGGCCTAGTCTGCCAATCGGTCTTTTTCAGCCAGCAGGCCCAGAGCTACTCATGGGTGCATGAAACAACTGTTTCTGTGGTGTCTTATGAATTTAAACATCATTTAGGGCATGGATGGCATTGGATTGAATTGTAAAATGTGTTTTTGGGGGTATTTCACCATGTGTCTAGTGGTCATTTTGTGGTGGTAGTTAGTGTGCTGCTTTTTCCATAGACCTGCATGTCTTTCCTTTGTTCCTCTTGCCTTACTGCTTCCATCCCCATTGCCAGCTGCAGCTTCCTGAATGATGCTGCATCCCACGTAATACACAATCACATTCACAATGCCAAACAGGTTCCATTACACTTGTATTTTTGTTTTTGTTCTTCTTCTTTCCTATCCTTCCTGAGTGTACACAGTACACCATGAAAGCCCTTGTTGTCAAAGTCTCACAAATGGCTACACTGTTATGTTTTTTTAATAACTGAGTTAATACAATTTAATATTATTAATAATAACACTAACAAGTGTGACTGACCACACACACTAAGTTATATATTATATTTGTTTATCTGTACTAGTAGTAAATTGAACCACTACAATAAATTCCACGTTTCTCTGATGTTCTTCTTGTTTCTTTGCATTTAGGTGCACAAAAGAGGAGGAGGCGGACCCATTGTACTGCCAGACAGAAGTCCTGCTGCGCACGACGTCACATGACGTGTGATCACAGACATCTCTTCAACTTGTGCCACTGCGTGCTGCTGACATCTGAAGAAGAGGTCCTCCAGTACCAAGAAAGTTGCCAGTGAGAAGAAGAAAGAAGTGTCAATTACCACTTCTGGTGTGCGGACCAAGATCTTTTGTGGGAAACCAAAAATTGCACCTGTAGCAGCGGTGTCTGGGGATCAAGCTGGGAGCAGCAGCCCCGCATCAACCTAGGCCCAAGCCCATTCTGTCGCAGAGA
Source organism: Triturus cristatus (assembly GCF_964204655.1). Lineage (NCBI taxonomy): Eukaryota > Metazoa > Chordata > Amphibia > Caudata > Salamandridae > Triturus > Triturus cristatus. The sequence goes on from NC_140586.1 coordinate 750,026,038, forward strand.
CAGCCAGTCTCATCATGACAACACCAACGAGCAGTGATGTTGAAATTGACTTATCGTTATCGCAAAGTAGTACCCAATCAATGCAGGAAACTCAGATAAGTGGACAACAACAGCTGCAACCACTGCCCACAATAGTAGTTGTTCCTCCTGAAGTAGGGGCAGTTCAGGAACTCGAGCTTCATGCAGAGGAAGAAGAGCAAGCCACTCTTTCAGAAGAGTCATTGTCTTCCAGATCCCCAGCAAGGAAAAGGAGGGTTAGTCCATCGAGTTCTTCTGCAAGCCCCCCTTCTGATGCTCTAGATGCCACCACCTCAGTCTGAGAGTGAGAGATGCCACGAGACAAGGCTAGGGAAAAGGAAGGTTCCAGAAAGCCTAAGAGTTATGGAGGTAGATGTAGAAGAGGAGGATGATGACGAGCCAGTCATCATTGACATCAGTCCCGCCCCAGTGGAGACCGACATTACCCCATCCCACCAACACAGGTAACACCAACACCACCTCCAGCTTCCATATTTGAATTTGCAGAGGCCCGGCAGAGACCTACCTTCAGCACAACCACCTCAGTAGAAGTGGGTTGTGATAGTGCACAGAGTAAAATTCCAAACCCACCCTGCAGTTCATCCGGCATTGCAAGTGGCACCTCCAGCAGCTCCAGAAGGTTCACCCCCCCAGTTTGGGACTTCTTTTTGGTTAGAAGTAAGGAGGAGAACGTTGCTATATGCTCCATTTGTAAACAAGGTGTTAGTCGGGGTAAGCTTGGTACAAACTATGGCACTTGAGGCCAAACAACCCATCTGAAAACACACAACTTAATCCAGTGGGAGGAACACCTTAAAGGCCCAAAAAGTAAAACTGCACCCATTGGTGATGGTGGTGATGAAGAAGTAGAAGATACGATCGTGGTGAAAGGTGATCAAGCCGGAGACATTTTCTCTGGAACACAAAGTTACCCTATCCCCAGCAGTGCAGTGGTACCACCCACATCCTCATCAGCCTCAGCAACATCTCAGTGGTACAAGAGTAAGAGTCAGGCTGAGAGTGAGACACCAAGGCAACAGAGTACTGCAATGAAAAAAAAGTGCAGCATGGAGCCTAACAACATCTGGCGTCAAGAAGTCAACTGCATCAGTGGCACCAGAAAGGAAACAAATCCAGCCTACCATTCTCAGCATATTTAGGGCGGAGGGGTAGTACAAATGCAACCACCAAATGGCACGTTTGTACAATGCGAAGCTGGCTAAAATGTTAGCGCTGGACCTTCTCCCTTTTTCTTTTGTGGAAGGGGTGGGTTTTCTTGAATTTGTGAAAGCCATCTGCCCAAAATGGAAGGTTCCCAGCCGGTCCTATTTTGCCAGAGTTGCTGTTCCAGCACTACATCACGACGTGCTGGAATTGCTTGGACAAGCTTTGTGGCAGAGTGCTGTTCACAGTATCCACATGACAGCAGACATGTGGACCAGTTGCCAAGCCACTGATTACATGTGCATCACTGCACACTGGATCTCTTTGGGGGTTAGAGAAAAGATATCTGCAGGTGTTGACACTGCTGAGATTTTTAATGCCACTCGGAAACATGCAACTGTAGCCATGTTCGCCATGGAGAAATCTCATACTGCTGCAAACATTTTGGAAGAGCTTAACAGCAAGGTCTTTGAATGGCTGCACCCAAGAGGGCTTAAGATTGGTTTTGTTGCCATGGACAATGGCAGAAATATAGGTAAGGCCATGGGCAAAGGTGGCTATTTTAGGGTCCTGTGTTTGGTGCACTGCATTAACGTCATTGTTCAAGACTTTCTGAATAAAGAATACTGAGTCAGTAACTTACTGACCACCTGCAGAAGTATATTCACACATTTCAGCCATTCTTTTAAAGCCTGGAATCGGCTGAGGATAATTCAATGTGAGTATAGAGTGCCAGTTAAAGCACTCATCCAGGAGGTGCCAACACGTTGGAACTCAACGTATTACATGCTTGAATGTCTGTTTGAGCAGTACAGACCAATCAATGAATATGTCATGCGAAGACTAGGGGGTGCTAGTGTGAAAGGCATGACCATTGAGATGGACCAATGGGGCCTAGTTAAATGCCTAACAGAGATGCTACTTCCTTTCTAAATCTTCACACGTGAAGTCAGCAAGGAGGACAGTACTATGGGTCAAGCTATCCCATTGTTGCACATGCTACAGAACAGCTGAAAGGGGTGTCTGGAATGTACGCAGGTGTGGAGGGAAAAAAAGAAGCATATGAGTTGGTGGAGAGCTTACCCCTTCACTTAGCTGAAAATACAAGTGTGCAAACTGAGATTGTGTCATCCAACCATTACATTTCTGCCACAATTCTGGATCCACAGTACAAAGCAGTACTGCACACTAACACATGAATTCCTTTTTCACAAGTGGATGTTGCCAAGTACAAAGCTTGGATAGCTGCGGTAGACAGTCGCTACTCCAGCCCACAAGTACAGCAGGGTAGCTGGCGTCAAGTTTAACTTCAAAGCCTGAGGGCAGTGCGGTTGACTCACAGCGGTCAAAACCCCCAAATTCAACAACAGCCAGAACAGGATCATCAGCCCCATTAAAATCGGCACAAGAATAGAATCTACAGCAAGGGCTTGCTAGGTCCAGTGCTGATGCAAATGCAAAGGCAAAAGAGGCCGGGCAAAGCAGAGCACCCCTGAGCATTGAGCGGCTGGTCCAGGCCTATCTGGATGACCAAGCAGAGGTCTACATTGATCAAAAGCCATTGCTGTATTGGTATGGTAAAGTCGCCATTTGCCAGTGCTCAGCAAGCTGGCGATAAACTATCTGGCTTTTCCTGTCACAAGTGTCTCTTCTGAGCGTGTTTTCAGTGCTGCTGGTGCTATTGTACCAGTGATAAGGACCAGTCTCTCTCCCCAAAACGTGGAGAGGTTCACCATGATCAAAATGAAACGCACTTATACCACCGGATTACACCATACCTAAAGCTCAGCAGGAGGACAGTGACTTAGATGACGAAAGTAGTGTGGTAGATGACGTACTTCTGGGTGAACCACCAGAGTTTAAGGATGAGATCTACTTCCCTGACAGCTAGGCTTTCAACTTGTTACTTTCTTTCTTCCTTATTTACTTGTATTATGTGTGTGTTTGTCTCTGTCTTTCTGGTTCAAATCACAACAAATTGATCACCACCGTCTTGTCTTTTTATTGCCGTATTGGAGTTGCAACTGTGTGCATTTATTAAAGAAGTCTACTCCTCCCAGTCCTTCTCCATCCATCCTGACTCGCCCTAAATCCATTTCCCTCAAGCCAGACATTGGATGGAGAATAGTACAAGAAATGCGTGACTGCCTCATCGAGTCCCGCCATAAGAACATGACTATAGCTATCAACCTTTCTGAGCCAAGAGGGACTGCCCCTTAAGATGAGAACAGGTAATGATAGAGCATTGGACGCTGACTCTGAGTTAATAACAAATTGTACTTCTACTGCAGGGTTATCCATTGCATTTTTGAATCTGGAATCTGGACTCACTCGGTACACTACAGACTGAGTTGAACACCATGATAATGATGACCACATACTATACTCTTCGCAGTCAGTCAGTAGGATCGGAGATGATTGATGGAATAACGTTTCATGAAGTTGCATAAAAGGTAAACAAGTCAATCAACAACAACCACAGCAGACCTACATGTCTGTGTAGTGGTGGAGTCGAGTCAGTGTAGGGGAGTGGTATGACTGACAGCGGTGCATTGATTTAGTTACTTAATTTGGAAAATGCTATGTTGCTGTATATGTGTGCTCTGTCTGGCTCAGTCAAAATCTAATTTAAGTGGAGGTTGGGTGGGTGCCGTGGGCCTGCTCTCTCCTGTTGTTGTTGTAGTGTGGTTAATGCTGGAAACAGAGTAGGCATGATTTAGCCATTCCGCCTCTGAAAGTGTTCTTGTTGCTATCCTCCGTAATTTATGCATTTTTATTCTCCTTTATTTTTCAATATGCCTTTTGTTTTACCATCTACACTTACAGGCCAGCCTTTACCCTGTGCTATACTGGGAAAAACAACTCACACTTACCTTACCAATCCGCATCCGCCAGGCAGGCAGTGGGGCACCCAAGATCGACAGACGGAACGTCCATGGAAGGGAGGACCAAGAGAAATACTGAGATGCAACTTCCCAATTTGACCAGGACATTAACATACAGTAACTTAGTATCATTCATCATCTTTTAATTAATTTGATTCATTTTTTCTCTTCAATCATTACAACTGTGTGTTGTTGTTTATTATGATTGTTCTTAGTCTTTGCCTATATCCCTACAGCTATTTTTTAATTTGCTTTGCTAGCTTTAAAAGGAAGCCCGGTACAACGGAACATAAATAAAATGTATGTAACTTTGGTCTCTCTGAGGGCAAACAGGCAAGGCAATTGCATAATAATAATAATTAATAACATCCGGGTGGAATGCGGAATTGCCCAAAATTCCGCGATCTGCAGCGGAATGGAATGAGTAGTAGGGGTATTGCACAAAACGGTGGCATCTTCTTGGATAAATATGCAGACAGGGCAGGATTCATTCTGACACGATGCTTCTGGCTGTCACAAAGCAGATATAAATAAAGCAGGTGCCCGAGTTGCAGCTCAAATTCAGTAACGAATTAACCAGCCCAAAATGTTTGTGAGCACTGTCGAGGCTGGGCAGGTGTGCTTTCTCCCCATATCTACTGTAAAAAATTAGCTGTGATCCTTGATGGAGGTCTTTGCATACATGAGTTTCTCGAGTGCAATCCCCGTGTAGTTCTTGTGACCAGGAGGTTCTTTCTTTCTTCTCATCTCATCTGCTGCTCTGATCGCGCTTTGACCCTCCTTTATAAACAAGAGGCATGTGAACTCGCGTAGAAGCCCTGCCCATTTGGCCCCGCCCCACATACACTAGTGGCATGCAAAGTCTTCCTGCCCTTTCCCCACTGTGATGGACAGCTCACTCAAGGGACCCCGGTGCCTTTCGGCACGGTGGCAAAGTTACAGACACATGGTCACTGGAGACAACTCTTCTGGCCCGCAGGTCTAGTGTAGGAAAAGCACTATACATTTACCCAATGAGGTAGCACTTACTGATTAGCCAGTAGTACTCCCGTTGAACAGAGGTGTTGCACAAAATGGTGGCATCTTCTTGGATAAATATGCAGGCAGGGCATGATTCATTCTGGTACAATGCTCCTGTCACAAAACAGAAAGCAGGTGCCCGAGTTGCAGCTCAAATTAAGTAACGCATTAATCAGCCCAAAACGTTTGTGAGCACTGTCTAGGCTGGGCAGGTGTGCTTTCTCCCCATATCTACCGTAAAAAATTAGCTGTGATCCTTGATGGAGGTCTTTGCATCCATGAGTTTCTCGAGCGCAATCCCATGTAGTTCTTGTGACCAGGAGGTTCTTTCTTTCTCCTCTTCACACCAGTGGTATGCAACTTCTTCCTGCCCTTTCCCCACTATGATGGACAGCTCACTCAAGGGACCCTGGCGCCTTTCGCCGTGGCTGCAAAGTTACAGACACACATGGTCACTGGCCCTTTAGGCAGCTGTCGTGTAGGAAAAGCGCCATACATTTACCCAACGAGGTATCACTTACTGAGTAGCCAGTAGAAAGTACTCCAGCTGAGTAGAGGAATTACACAAAACGGTGGCATCTTCTTGGATAAATAATGTAGGGCAGGATTCATTCTGGCACGATGCTTGTCTGCCCCTGAGACCATGCATAGATTACAAGGGGCGCAACAAGAAATCTCTGCGAGCACGCAAAATTCCGTGTGCTCGCGGAGATTTCTTGCCTTTTCGTGAAATTTTGCATAGGGAACTATGAAAATTCCGCCCACCCCTAGTTGTGACCAATACTCTTAGCAAAACAGCAACACAACATTAAATTACAGGCAACACATACAAATTATAGTCGCACAGTAGTAGCAGTAGCACTAGCAGCTGTCCTATCTTCCTCTCCTCCTCACCTCCCTCGGCCCCTAAGATTTGGATGTGATGATTATTTTTTCAGGCACTAAGTATGGAGTAGAGTAGAAGTATTATTTTTCTCTCTCTTGTTTAGCACAATTAATCCTGTATGCATGCCAGCACAGTCAGCTTGTGCCCTAGACAGACATACTCGAGTCGCAGACTCATGTACTTTACTACTGTCTGCATGTGGGGCAGCTGTACTACACAATTATATATTTCCATTACGGCCATACTCTATTAAATCAATGGCAAATGCTCAAACAATTTCACTTTCACCCTGACTGCACTACTGCAATAAGGCACATGATGATGGTTAATGATCACATGCTTATGGATGATGAGAAACGGCGCCACAACATCATGTCACTCACGTGATGATGATGATGACATACTGAGTGATTTGTAAGTACTAGTTTCCATGCAGCTGATATGCCACCCATGGCTGACACAGGGAGGGGACTGGAGCGGAAGTGGGCCTCGGAGTCAGACGGAAGGCGATTATGGGTAGGGTAAATAATTAGTCATACGCAATATAAATGTTGTGCTTCCAAACTACTGTGAGTCAAGGGAGTATTCCATTCTAAAATACAAGTACAACCTCAAACCTTTGAATAAAAAACCTTGCATAAAAAGAGTCCTTGTTCTTCCCAGTGCTTGTTTTTTCTTTTACATTCAGTGCATTGCTCTTCTAGCATTATTAATATTTTATTCTTAATCTTCTTCATCCTTGGCTTTGGTACTCTGGCATGGTTTAATTTTCTTTTACATTCTCTTCATCCAGTCTGACTCTGTTTTCACCTACTATGATATCATCCAGGCATCCATCCATCCAAACATGGTTATCATAAACCGTCTTTCACTGACAACAACATACATTTAGATATAATCAACCCCCACCCATGCCATATGTCCTTGCTTGCCTTAGAGTTTGACCCCTCAAACCCCCGAAGGCTTCCTTTCACCCATACAGTTTCACCCACCCAGACAGACATCCTTTCTGCTTTCTCTTTTACTTTTTCACCTATCCTTCAACCCACATGCATCCTATTCCTATCATCTTCATCTGCCACCTATGCATCCCGGGGACCCTTCCTTCACCCACGAATCCTTCTCCACCAGTCATGCATGTCGTCTGACTGTTTGTCTTCGCCATAAAACTGTCTTTGTTGAGTTGAGGATAGAATATGCCATTAGTTACTCAACCCCCTCCGCTAATGCTGATGTTTAAGTAAAGGCCAGGGTGTCTTCTTCAACTGTTCAGTGTTCACAAGCAAAAACTTAGCCTCAGCAGAAGTACAGTGTACTAGTACTGAGTGTACACCCTTGCAGCAAGTGTATTCATCATTCTCAATAAGTAAGGAATACGACTTACCACTGTCCATTACTGCTGCTGGCTCACCCCTTGTGGCTGCCACATCCCCTCCCTCCAGAGTGGCATGGTGGCCCTCACCGCTGGTGGTTGGTACATATGGAAAAGAAAAATCCAATTTTTTTAGATGCCATATACGCCTCCCCAGTTATTTTTTTCATTAGCATGATTGAAAATACTTAATTAATAATTCATACACACCACACACATCACTATCTACAATTCGGATACTAAAGTACAGTAGACAGTATGTCCTATCAAAAATAACTAAATAATATCCAGTTGGGCATTTTGTTGGTGGCAATTTTTGAAAAGCCTCTCAAGAAGAGGACAACCCATAGGACTGGACTCAGTGACAAGAGCTATGGTGCATCTAATTTTTTGAAAAGAAGAAAGAGTGGCCAACTGGGTGAACATGAGGTCTTTCTTAGTTGGAAAATGGTGCCGTCCTCCTACTCCTCATACTTCCTTACAGCCATGGTGCATGGTAACAGTTGTTCAGGGTCCATCATCAATTGCTGCTACTAAAAAAAATACTAGGCCTGGATTAGAAAAAGTAAAATACACCACTTTGGGGGGTCCTGCTACTGTCCAACGTGGGTGACCACAATTACTGATTGAGCATGATGAGACAGCAAAAGAAACTAAAGCCTTCTCAAATCACACTTCACAAACCTGCGGAAATACCTTACTTGTCTTGGGCACGCAATCTACAGTCTGCACAGCACATTAGTGCTACTAGTAGTAGTAAGGAGTCCTTACTAGTACCCTAGGAACAATGGGTTCACTGGGTCTTACAATACCACTACTGGTCAATCCACATAAGGGGAGTATAGTGAACCCTAGAAGAAAGCAAGCTACAGACAGACTGTCTAATACAGAGTCAGAGCAGAGGTTAGTCAGATGCAGTTTGATTTGATGTAAAAATAAAAACAGACACTAGAAGAAACAATGTTAGTAGTACTTAGTAGTAGGTAATAGTGGAGCAAAAACAAGAATTGAGAGACAGATAGATTGAAGAGGATTTTAGAAAAATGAAAATTAGGAAATGGAAATAATGGAGCGATAAAAGTTAGGGAAATATTAATATATTACAACACTAGGAGGACTTCCTGGGGCCAGCAGCAGAGCCATCTACACCTGAAGCCGCTTCCTACTGCTCCTGGGAGGCCCCTCCAGCTCCCGCACCCGCCGCGCTGTCAGCTGCCCCAGTCTTCCTCTTGCCCCTGGATGCTGATCATGTAAAGAGACAAAAAATGATTTGTGTTAAATATATAAATATAATTGCTCTAAAAATATTTTTTGACTTGATACGGCAATTGCAATAACATTGACCTATGCTAAATCAATCAGATTGACTTATTAGACTAGTAGTAGTCGACTATTATGTATCACATTCGAGTACCATCTGATCATTATTATTCCACAGTTCAATTCCGAATCCTGAATCCTAAATATACCTAGCCCGCCTATTCCTGACTTTGGAATGAATTGCAAAAAAAGTACATTTGCTTCTAAGTTCAGATCTCATTCCCAATAATCTTTCAGAGAGTCTCAACTCCAACAACTTCCTTTGACAGGCCAATTACTAAGTCTGCATTTATTCTTCTTAATGCATAGATGGACGCATGCATAATTGCATACACCAAATTGGTTGGTTGCTATACACTCACTATAAGAACTACAAAAGGTTCTACTAGGACTGAAGTCATGTGAGAGGACACATCACTCACGAGTCACAACGCAGGCTGCTAAATTACCAAATAATACTAACTAACTAACTACTACCACTATCTTAGTGACAGGAGACACGACAGCCTGACAGGACAAAGGAAAGGGCTGGAGTCTTTCCTATGTGGATTAAATACCTACCTAACTTAAATTCTCTAACCTCTCTTACATAACCAGCCCAAAGGAGCGCAAAGTTGCAAACAAGTGCGACGATTGGTTAGTAGCACTGAGCACCTGTCTGAAAGTAACAATCATATAATATAAGATTTTCAAACATAGGTTACCTTACCTGCATTTAAGCAGCAGCAGCATGTTAGCTACTAGTGAAAAATAAGTATATTCGCAATCGCAATAACAGTCAGAACAGAAGAATACAACATAGTAATATAAATAGCTGCTCACCAAGCCCTGGGACCTCAACACCTAGCAGGTTCAGCAGGTCATGCTCCCGGTCCAGGATATCGGACCACCAGTGCGTCAATTGGTTATGGGTGCGCTGGACACCCAGAGCAGAGAAACACTGCCCGACACACCTTTGCCCACCGCCGGTGACACTCCCGGAGCCCGGGTTAAGGGGCACTGGCACTGGATAAACAAAAACAGTGCAGCCACCTCTCCCTCACTGAATAAGGCCCGTGCCTGCACCCCTTGTGGGCCCCACCTTTCGCAAGGAAGGCTGTCGTGGCTCTCACTCTGAACCCTCCTAGTCTTACCCTGGCCCTTTGCCATGGTTCTGGGTAGGCGGGCGGAAAAGAAAAGGTAGGAACTAAGAAAGTAAGTAAAAGAAATTAAAAAAGCAAGTAATAGAAAAAGAGTGAAGAACGCAGTAAAAAACACATAAAAAGTAGGAAAAAATGCAAAATATACAATCAGGAATAGAGAGGGATAGATAATAAATAAAAAAGATCAACAAAAAGTTTCTAGAAACAAAGGATTGAAAAAAGATAGGGAGGATAGAAAAACAGGACCAGAACCATAGCAAAAAGCGAAAAACAAGATGGCTGTGCCCATTTGCAATCGTGGTGAAGTTTGCGCGATATTTCCACCGAGCACGCAAAAAGTGTCCCCAAACACGCAATATGCGCTCCCGAACAGGAAAAACGCATCATGAACGGGCGGAACAAGCAACTCCGCGCTTGCGGAAATTCGCGTAGCTCGTGGAGTTTTTTTGCTGCTTTGCGGAATTCTGCGTAGGGCGACTATGCGAACTCCACCCAGGGTTACACGGGAGTATCCATTTTTAAATAATGCAGGCTATGTGGGATAGGGTCCCTGGGTTAGTAATATGCTCTGGATCGGGCCGTGTTGCCCCCTCCCTTTCAAAATTAAATAAAAATGGCCCTGGTGATGGGGTCCCCAGAGCATAATTAGCCTCAGGGAGGGGGCCACATGGCCACCCCCCTTTAAAATAAAAACGGTCCAAGGGGATGAAGTCCCCAGGGCCTAATGAGGCTTGGGGAGGGGGCCACGTGACCCCTCTCTCCTTTAAGATATATACAGCTCCGGGGGATAGAGTATTCAGAGCATAATGATACTAAGGAAGTGGGACCATGAGCCCGCTATCCTGTCAAATAAAAAAACTGCCCTACGGACCCATGGCTAGGTGAGAGATGCCACGTGGCCCCATTCCCTTTTGTTGAAATTTTGGCCCTGGGGAATGGGGTCCCCGGGACCTAATTAGGCTAAGGGATGTGGGGCTTTGTAGGCCCTTCCTTTTAATAATTACTTGGCTCCTGGGATGGGGTGCCTGTGGCCTTATAAGGCTATGGGGAGGGGGGGCTCCCCTTTATAATGTGATGTGTCCCCTCTCACCTTTTAAAAAATGGCAGCCTCCGAGGATAATGGGTTCCCCAGGGCCATAAGAGGCTTGGGGAGAGGAGCTGCCTGCCCCATCTCCCCCTTTAAACAAGCATTTGCAATGCAATCGGTCTCGCCTTTCAGACCTTATATGTATTTAGCTATGCTTCACATTAGCCTGGGTGATGAAACAGCTACTGTTCTTAAACATGGAGAAAAAGTAAGCACCGAACTGCGTGACACACCCGGTATGGGAACACATGGAGAGAAATATTGCCTTTCAGCTGGAAATGGTATAGTCCAAAGCACTGTTTTTCATAAAAAATCAGGACCTTCGGTGGTCATATCACTGAAAATACAAGTTTTGAAAAAGATAATATTGTCTACAGGTGCTTGTGGAAGACAATTTCTATGGACTGGAATCTAGAAAATGCTAAAGTCATTCTGGTATTTTACTGAGCTCTGTTGGTCGTTATCTATCAAGAAAGTTAAATAGAGGCAGTTGAACAAGCAGAAAGCAATACTGGTATTTTACAGACCTCTACTGGTCATTTTCTATCAAGACAGTTAAATAGAGGCAGTTGAACAGAATAAAAAGTTTCTAAGCAGAAGCAGACAAGTCCTAGGGCTAATCTCCAGGGCCCACAAAGCACATACTGATATAAGTATATACTAAAGTATATACAAGAGGTCTTGAATGCTCGACCTAAAAATGGACACCCCTCCTCCCCTGTTTAATTGTATTTGGACCTGGCCAATATGGTCACCAGGGTCTTTTAAGGCTATATGGCCCCCCTCCCTGTTTTATTGGAACTGGATGGGATCATAGGGGGCAAATAAGGTTCAGGGAGGGGGCTGTATGCCCCCTTCGCCTTCATATATATGTTTTGCCCCAGGGCATGAGGTCCCCGTGGCCCTAAGGCCAATCTGACACTGCGCAGGGGTAAGGCTGTGCATGGTTCAGAATTATCATGCTGCTGGGGGTTTGGCCACTGGGCCTGACGGCAGGTCAAGCCATATTTGTGGCCAACCCCCAGCTGTACATAGCAGAAGGCTGTGCACAGCATCGGGTTGGGTGACTGTAGAGAGGTTGCCACAGCAGACAGGCTCTTTGCTCACCCCCTCTGCCGCACAGAGTGAAAGGCCCTGCGCTGTTGATAAAACATTACTTTATGTTAAGAAAACCCTAGAAATTCACTGAAAAAAACATGTCAAAGTAACGTTATAGTTCAGTGTTACAAAAAGATGTGTTTTAGTTTTTTGACAAAACTTGAATATTTCAGTGACAACAGTAACATTTTGAACAAAAAAACATAGAAATTCACCAGTTATAGTTTGCTGAGCTAACTATAACTTGCGCTTCCACCATGCACTGCTTATGACCTGACATATTACATCAGTCATGACATATTCTCTGACATTATTTATAACATCGCTGATGACATCTCAAATGACATAAATGATGATATCACTGATATATTGTAAACACTGATATATGTAAGCACTGGAACACTGGTTAATGTGTTATGAAGATTAAGTGCAAATGTTCATGATAGATGGTGGGCTGCTTTAAGAATTACATTAATGTTGACTAATAACAACATTTTCCATCCCCATGTCATGACTTAAACACACACCTATATGCTTACATCACATTTCACACTGGGTCAGGCCAGTGTGTCCTGTTCCTCTAGATTTTGGGTTCTTCCCTGTTCCACCCAGACCTGTGAGTTTTTTGGGCCTATGTTGGAACTCTGCTATGCATGTCTTGACATCTGCTAAATATCAATCTGTTATATTATATGTATTTGTAAAGCACACTATCACTCACAAGGTTATCCTGGTGCTAAGCAGGTGTGTGTGCTGTGCCCTGCCTGTAATAGGTTGGTTAATTGAAAGCCAGGTCTTCAGCTTCTTTCAGAATTCAACAGGAGAGGAGGATGCTCTGGTGTTTTATTATGTTATGTTATATTGATTTGTTTATCACACTAATCACCTGAGAGGGTATCCAGGCCATTGGGCAGGTGTGTAGGTTTGTGGTCACCAGGGTACTTATATCAAGAGCCAGGTCTTCAACTTTTTGCACAACTCAAGAAGTCAGAAGGCTGCTCTGATTTGTTGAGGGAAGTCATTCCTGTTTTGGGTGCAACGTAGGAGAATGAGCGACCTCCAGTTTTGCTTTTTGTGGATGTGGGGAATGTGTATGAGTGAGGCAGAGAGGAGGTGTCTAGTGAGGTTGGTGAAAGTGTATGCAGATGTTCAAGTATTCTGGCTCTGTATTGTGTAGTGCTTTGTATGTGTGTGTGAGAAGTTTGAATTAGTTGCGCTTGTGAATGGGGAGCCAGTGAAGTTTCCTGCGGTGCAGTGTGATGTGGGTGCGGTATGATGTGGGAGGTCAAGTATGAGTCTTGCAGTGGTGTTCTGAATGGCTGAAGTCTGTATAGGAGTTATTTGGAGATTCTGGCATAGAGACTGTTGCCGTAGTCCAGCCTGCTGGTGATGAGTGCTTGTGTGACGGTCCATCGGTTTTTGGAGGTAAACATTTGAAGATTTTTCACAGCATGCATAGGATGTGTAAGCAGTAGGTGCACTCTGCATTGACTTGAGTTGTCATGTTGAGCTTGTCGTCTAGGATGATCCCTAGATTTCTTGCAAGGTCTGTGGGTGATGGTCCTTGCTCTGATGGCCACCAGGTGGAGTTCCATGGGGATGTCTTGTTGCTGAAGACCAGTATGATGATGTGGATTGCAAAGCCATTCCATGCTTTATGTGTGATGTAAGAGAATGCCCATCCTCCTGATCTGCCTCTGTGTATGCAAAGGATGTATGTGGCTGGTGGAAGGAGTTACGACTGTTCAGGTGGATGGGGCCTCTGTTGTGTAGTGCCTTGAATGTATGTGTGAGGAGTATGAAATGAGCATGTTTGTGTATCAGGAGCCAGCGGAGCTCTCTGAGGTGTGGTGTGATGTGAATTCTATGTTGGAGGTTGAATATGAGTCTGGCTGCTGAGTTATGGATGGTTTGTAAACTTTTAGTGACTTGCTTGGTCATCCCAGCGAAGAAGATGTTCCTGTAGCCCAAGTTTCTGGTGACTAGAGTGCGAGTGACCGTTAGTCTAGTGTTGCTTGGGAGCCATCAGGATCTTCAGGGACAGCATTAAACTGTGCAGTGATTCAAAGTTTACTGTTGATGATTATTTTGAGGTTCCTGGCATGGGTGCTGGGTGTAGGTCCCAGTTGGGCCAGCCACCAGTCGGCGTCCTAAGGTGAGGAGTTCTTGCTGAAGATTGCTACTCCTGTATTGTCAGTGTTGAACTTGAGACAGTTGTCTTTCATCCAATTAGCCACTTCGGTCATGCAGGCGGCAAATTTGTTTCTTGTGTTGGGAACTTGTGGGGACTGAGCAATGAACCCTGAGGTACAGTGCAGATGACTTTGTGGACTTCTGATGAGTAAAGAGCTGGGGTGATAGTTTGAGTTCCATCTGTTAACAAGGAGCAGATTGAGAGGAAAGTGGGTCCTTGGAAACCAATCTTGTGTAGGATCTTGATGAGGATGTGGGGGTGAGAGCATGTCAAATGCTGCAAAGACGTCCAGGAGAATGAGGGCTGCTGTGTCTCCTTTGTCAAGGATCATGCAGATGTCATCTGTAGCAACGATGAGTGCTGTTTCTGTACTGTGACTGGGCCTGAATCCAGACTGCATGGTGTCGAGGAGTAGGTGGTAGCTGAGGTAGTCAGTGAGGCATTGGTTGATTAGTTTCTCTCAGACCATTGCTGTGTATGAGAAGAGGGAGATGGGTCAGTAGTTAAAAAGCACGGCTGGGTTAGCGGATGGTTTCTTGAGCAGTGGCATGACAGTGACATGTTGTCCAGGACTGTGGTTGGGTCAATGGAGACATTGAGGATGGAGGTTAGTGCTTTAGATCAGTAGGAGTCCTTTAGTGAAGGTGTGGTAGGAATAAGGGTCAAATGGGCCCCTGAGTGGATGGTCTTTATGGTAAGAGTGATTTCAATGTTGTTGATGGTGGTCCACGAGGCCAGGGGTTGTTCTTCGGCTTTGGTGGGAAGTTGAGTTGCGATGGAGAAGGGGTCCAGTTGCGGGTCAAAGTTGTTGTGTATGGAGGTCATTTTAGCCCAGAAAAACTCCTAGAACTTGTTGTAAATGTCTTTTGAAGGGGATCTATTGCTGGAGACAGCATGACACTCATTGAAATCTTTGATGATGGCAAAGATTTCCTTGTTGATGTTAGTGCCAGCATGAATGCAAAAGAGCTGTGCTCTTAGTGATACGTATATGCTGGTGGTAGCTTCTGAGGGCTGATTTAAAAATGTCTTTATCTGTGTTCTCCATTTGCAGTTCAGTTGCTTGCAGTGGCGTTTTGTCAGCCTGAGTTTCTCTGTGTACCGAATGGCCTGTGGTCAGACTCTTGCCATTGGGCTAGATATAGGAGAACCAGGGTGTTGACACATGTGGTGAACCAACTGTTGTGGTTCTTGATGGCTTTCTGCAAGTTGCTGGTTTGATTGGGCTGGTGCACGGAGAGGGTGGAAGCTCAACCAACCAGCGAACATCAGCCAAACCATTACCACATGGTCTCCGCTCAAAGCCCTGACCACCTCAGCAATCATGTCTTCCATCAACTCCTGAGCACCCACGACCCCTGCCCTCACCATCTCTACAACCTCACAATGAACCTAATCAGCATGCAACTCGCCAGCATCCTCAACACATCCATCTCCACAGCATCCTTCCCAAACAGATGGACACATGCAGACATCAGATCCCTCCTAAAGAAAGCTTTTATCGACCCCAGCGATCTAAAAAAATTGTCATCCGATCTCCCTGCTCCCCTACCCAGCCAAAGTACTGGAGAAAGCCATCAACAGACAGACAGACAGAGAGAGAGAGAGATAGATAGATAGATAGATAGATAGATAGATAGATAGATAGATAGATAGATAGATAGATAGATAGATAGATAGATAGATAGATAGATAGATAGATAGATAGATAGATAGATAGATAGATAGATAGATAGATAGATAGATAGATAGATAGATAGATAGATAGATAGATAGATAGATAGATAGATAAAGGACAATTGTTTGCAATCTACACAAGCATGAGACCTGTTTAACCTATTATATGTCTTTGCAAATAAGTGCAAATTTGTATAGATATGGCTTATGCATGAGCCATGGAATATTATTAGATACACCCCAGGCTTCCACTGGAAACCTGCGGAGATGGTCTAAAGTGTTGAAATGAAGTCAAATGTTCTTACTCTGCTCGTTATTTTTGCTGCCTGAAGTCCTCACACCCTGTAAAAAGAGTAGGAGTGTGTTAGATAGATCTTCCATTAAGACATTTCTGTAATTCGTGCTCCAAGTTAGCAGTGCCTTAACACATCCAAAAAGTGACCTGATTGGAACAGTTCTACTTGAGGGGCTATGGATGCACACTGTAGCAACTGTGTCAAGGGTCTCTCAACACATGAGAACATGTCTGCATGCAAGGACCAAGAGTGACATTTTTCTTAATGAGCCACCTATAATGTGCCTATAGATAAAAATGATTCTCCCGGCTGGTGGGTAATTACTTTCATTCTCTGAGAGGTCAAAGTCATTGCAAATTCCAACTTTAGAGGCCAAAGATATGTTATAATGTACTGCCAGAGGCTTTAAGAGCAGTGGACCCTAGATCCAAACCAGCACACGAATCCACTCATTGCTGAATAGAGGAGAAACCTCTCTTCAGTTGTCTTCGGGAGGGTGGAACCCCAGTTGAAGTTCACACACCTTTCCTCACGAGACAAGCTTTAAATGTCCTCTTGCCAGGAGGACAGAACCACTAGTAACTCTCCGTCAGTCTCTCACATGCACAAAACACATTAACCAATAATTGATTGACTGAGGTATTCTGTCCAATCGCACCTTGAGTAAATTTTAGACCTCTCTGATACTCTAGTCATTCAAGGCTCATAGGTGGTCTTACAGACCTCAAGCCAATCAATAGGCTTTCTCTGGGCTTGTTAATGATGACATCATGCTCTCTAGCAATCCCACTCCCTCCGACAGATAGGCTGCCTAATCACAGAACACATATAATGTTGCAATCAGGTGTTCTAAGCAGAAACTCCAGATTTTTCACATCCATGTCCTGCTCAAATCTTTTAATACTCATGAAAAATGTGAAAATCAATTTCCAGTGGAGAGCATTTTTTTGTTTGCCATTTTCTGCTGGAACTAACAGAGCTATTCATACTTGTGAGTAAATTGTATGTGTAACTTTACTATTCCACTTTTGAGAAACTTTACTACCTTTGGCTAACCACAAAATCTGAGCGTAAAGTTACTCAGAAGTGTAGACCTACATATCTCTACTATCTGAAAAAGAGAGTGAGGCTAAATTTCCAAGTGTAAGTTACTACTGCCAAAAAGAAACAGTAGTAAGTCGAGCAACGCATATAGCCAAGCACTAGTGCTCCAACATCCTCCCATAGAAAATATTGAAGGTAGGGACTTAAACTAAAACCCATAAGAAATATTGTTACATTAAATCGATGTAGTTAAAATAGTTAAACATATAAATAAGTACAATTTAATGCTGAAAAATCTATAGAAATAACACATGTTGATTTTTTAAATCTAGAAAAAATAATATCCATTTTATTATAAAATATAATATGATTACATTTTAAAAATATATAAATGAATAGCTTTTAATTAATTCTGTACATCACTTTCAATAATTATTATTGCATATTAAAGATATTTATTTTTGGACTTTTCGTGGGAATTTTTTTTTAATTTAAACTTTAGATAAATAAATGTAATCTAATATATTTGAATAGCTTAAAGGTTTAATTCAAAATTAAGTTACTAATGCTGCAGAATATTTCTGTCTTTTTTCTATATTTAAAATCAATCTATACAATACATATTAATTAATATTTAATACAAAAATATTTTTTGTAATTTTTTCAACCAAAGGCCTATGGCTTTGAGCAGTGGGGGGGGGGGGTGTTTGGCTGCCTGTGGTAGGATAATTTGCTTTCCAATAAGAAAATAATAGCTAAAGGGAATTACAGCACATTTTGCAGAAAGTTAAGCTTTACTAAGTTGCAAATCCGTTCAGTCGTGTTTGAGAAATTCGCGTTCAAAGAGTGGTTCTGGTTGATCATGAAGGGATTAACAAGTTAGGTATATCTAGACAACTGGTCTTGCGGGAGTCCTGCGGTACTTAAAAAATTGTGACTTCCGATTGGCTGAGGGAGCTTTTTTACCCATTGGCTATGTCAGGACCATGTTACCAGTACCACAGCACCGAACAATGTCATTATCTGGCAAAAACTCTCAAAAGAACGTTGCAGTCGGTACAACTCAGTCCCATGTCCTAAACTACCTTGTAAAAAAGGGGGCCCAGTAGGGAAAACACTAAAGGCCACATGTTTGGCTGGCTGTGGTGTGGTTGGGCACAGGGCCCGGCCAAAATACATGACACATATTCCTGAGATTAGCACAATGGTATTCAATCTTACAGACATGCTTACAATTGCAGGGTTTGATAAACCACGTCTACCACCCAGCATTCTTCCTTATTCATAAATCTACAATGCTTCAAAATCTTCACAAAGTTCTAGAAATAAACATCCACAGGTTATAAATGTCCTTGTTACAAAGAATTCATCTATAGCACTGTATTTCAACTATTTAACATGGGCACGTGCCCAGACATACACTGGTGCATAATCTAAGGAAACTTTGGCCTTTCTTGCAAACTTTTTGCAGTGGATTTTGGCTTTCAGCCACAGCTTGCTTTCAAACATACATCGCCAAGCCAATTCAGGTACACTCAGCCTTTACATTGCTTAACATGGAGTAATACTTGCACCCCAACTTTAGTGATTTGTGAACCGCGCATCACATAACTTTCAACATGCGCAACCACACTTAACTCCAGGGCTTATTCCCTATGATATGCCCCCACACATCTACACACAGTAACTCTATGCTGTATATGGCTATGGTGTCATCAGTGATGTCATCAATGTTATAATTTGAGATTTCATGTGTAATGTCCTCAATGATGTCATTTTATATGTTATGAGTGATGGAGTATGTGTGGTCATAATCAGTACATGGCAGGGCACAAGTTATAGTTAGCTCGTTCAACTATAAGATGTGGATTTCAGTCATTTTTCAGATTTTATAAACCTAAGTTTTTATATCATTTCAACACTTAACAATACTGTCACTTTAACCTTTTGTTGTTTTCAGTGAATTTAGTACTTCTTCTAATATAGGTCAAGATCCCATTACCATACCTCCCTATATTGTCATTTTAACCTTACGTTTTTTCAGTAAACGCACATATATATATATACACACAAAAAGGGGGAGATGGCACCTGTGAAATAGGGGGGCAATAAAGTGACAACCCATTGGTAGCGTGGCACAAAGCAGTCAGGCTGAACTAAGACGCAATGTGAAAAGTATCTGTGCAACACATAAAAGGTACCCCACATCAGGCTAGGAACATAGAGCAAAACCTAATATATAAACCAAGGCCAAAATGACAAAAATCCAGGAAGTCGATCCGGAGTTATGAATTTTTAAAGTTTAAACTGTAGAATAGCATAAGCGCCAACTGCAGGTAGCTGGTTACACTGGACAGGGTGAATATCAAAATTTAAGGTCACCCCAATGCAGCATGCGTCTGATACAGTCCCTGATAAGTCTTGCAGAAGTCTTACCTTCTCAGGCTTTTGTGCCAAGGGTCCTGTTTGTTTTAGAGAGGCTCATGCGGAGCAAGGAGAGTATAACGGGTGGTGGTGAGTGGTAGTTCGAGGAGCAAGTCAGGCGTCGTGGACGGACAGGCTGGTGCTTCACGTTGGTGGTCCTCCGCGGGTGATCAATGCTTGCTGTGCAAAAAGATTGGCTGACGGCGGCTCACGCTCAATTTTGGTGCACGTGCCATGGTCTCGGTGAAAGAGCTTATGAGCCACACCAAGGGTCTGGGACCTGACAGGCACCACTTGAGGTTCAGGAACTCACTGAAGATGGATCTACGAGCTGCTTGGTAAACTTTCATATCCCTTAGGCTCAGATCAGGAGGCCAGCAGACAAGCCGTTGGAGTCAGTCATTCTGGGGTCCTAGGTTCAAGATGGAGTTACAGGTCACGTTCTTCCTCCCCAGGCAAGAAGGCAGCAGGCTATCTCAGCAGGGTATTAGTTCCTCAGGGTAGCAGTCCAGCAGAGTAGCAGTCCTTTCAGCAGCACAGCAGCAGCAAGCATGGTGTGCCTTTGAAGTGGGGAGAAGCTTCTAGAAGCACACCTTTGAGGTGCATAGATGTCCTGCCTTCCTGGCCCTGGCTCTAGACTCACTACAGGGGGGTATGAAGCCCTTCGTGTGGGGACAGGACACAGCCTTTTCAAGTGTAAGTGAGGCTAGGCCCAGCTCCTCCCTCCATCCTTCCAGTGATGACCCATCCAGTCATACCTAAGGTCCTATTGTGTGTGGCTGGCTAGGAGGAATAAACAAAGCCCAACTGCCAACTACACCCAGTCACGTGACCCAGAGACAGGCTAAAGGCACCAAATGGCTAAGGTAAGAAAATGCAAAATTTCTAAAAGTGGCATTTTCAGAATTGCTATTTAAAATCTGACTTCACCAGAATTTAGGATTTTAAATTGAGATTCCAAAGACACCAAACATGAACTAGTTATCTCTTCCCATTTGGAAATTGCACCAATAAGTAATAAGGCAATTCCAATGCTATCCTATGGGAGAGATAGGTCTTGCAGTAGTGAAAACGAATAAAAGAGTTTTTCACCACTAGGACATGTAAAACTTTAAAGTACATGTCCAATTTTGTTAATACACTGCATCCTGCCCTTGGAGCTATCCCGGACCCACCCTAGAGGTGCTTATATGTATTAAAAATGAATGTTTGTGCCTGGAAAAAGGTTTATTTAGTGAGGGCGACCTGGTAGTTTAAAACTACACATACAGACTCTGCAATGGCAAGCCTGAGGCATGTTGAAAGGGCTACTTATGTTTTTGGCACAATCTGTGCTGCGGGCCCCTTATTAGCATTTAATTTACAGGCCGTGGTAACATACTACATTACTAAGGACTTAGAAGTACGTTAAATATGCAAGTTGGGGACAAGCTAATGTTTCCATGTTATAAGGAGAGAACACAAGCACTTTAGCACTACTTAGCAGTGGTGCAGTGCACAGAGTCCTAAGGCCAGCAAAAAAACAATGTCAGCAAAAGCAGGCGGTCAGAAGGCAAAAAGTTAGGGGAAAACCATGCCAAGAATGCCAGGTCTAACAATGCCTTTTCGGGTGTGTGAATCCAAAGCTGGGTTCACAGATCTGCACCTTTCTGAGTGGCTGGGAGCAACACAGAGAAACAGCTGATTCTGCCACCATTATAGGACTTGAGGGCTTGGTCCACGAGTCCTGAAAAGCAAATTTAAAAGACCTAAATAGGGCTGGAGTTGTATCCCCTGACTCCCTGTCTCAGGTGGGGGGGAAGGTCCCACATGGGGTCCTTAAAGAACAGAATTAAAATTTAAATAAGTATATTTTGTTACAGGATTTGCGGACCCTGCAGTGACATCTGCACATACCAGCATAGCCCCTGTAGTCCACAAAACCTAGTCACAGCCCCGTGATCCAGTTGCAAGATGTCCTGGTCCCTTGTAGGATCTCCAGCAGGGTTTGTGGACCTTGAAACAGATATAAAAAAGATATCAAAACCAGTTGGGCCTGAGCTCTATATGCAAAAGGGATTGGCTACCCGCAGAAGGTTTTGCGCAACCCAAGATCTGCGACCTGTGATTTATCATCCACAGATTGGTGGGCACAGTGCCCAGATGAGGCCCCGTCATGCGAGACCCCTGTTGCACATGGCCAAAGCCCGGCGGAGTGGGGATTTGCCACGTGTGGAGAGTTGGGTGCAGAGCCTAACTGAGGCCAACAACCAACCCCTCCTGTCGAGAATGAAGAATTGCAATGTGGGGATTAGCCTCCCTCAAAGGGTTTGGCACAGGGCACTGAACCTAACCAGTGAAGAAATGGTTAACCTTGACCTTAGCATATAATTTGAAATCCTTGGGAGTCCACTGGAAAAACACAAAGGACACAAAACTTTCTGCTTGCAGTTAGTGCCCTTTGACAGCTGCACTTTGCAGAAAATGCTTTCTCAAACAAACTACCCTAAAGTAAACTGTATTATAAAAAATAAGTAACTGGTAAAATGTGTAATAAGTTTCCATATTGCCATCTAGGGGATCTGGTGACATTCGCAAACCACGCAGCTCCAGGCTCGTCGTTAACAATGTCACCAGAACCATTTGATGCCATGATTGTACCATATTAAGGTTGCCCATTATGTAGCCATTTTATTTCTGAATATTATTAAAAATACATATACAGATTAAAACTATAGTACATATATTGTGCATTCTGCAGACATGTTATTGTTCTGCCTACTCTGGCAACTAGATATGGTACATCTTTCTAGAACGTCAACTATCTCCGGTCACACACTTTGTTCAATTTTATGTGGACAGTCACTTGCCTTTTTTAAAGTTCGAAACAAAAAATAGCTTTTATATTGTTCCTGTTTTCGCAGACATGCGACAGTGTATCTGTAGGAGGGGTATGCGCTCTGACTGTACTCTCACAGGCTCAGACAGGACACTTAATTACCGGAAGTAAAAGTGAGAAAGGGTTTGCTCTTACAGGAAGGGCTCCAGGCCATATCTCTCTTTAACTTCTCTTTAACTTCTGCGCTGCTGTAATGCCCAGCTGGCTGCAACCTTAAACTGGGAGTGAAGGAGAAAATGTTACTGTGTACAAAGTCTAGATAGGGCTCAGGCACTATTTATTATTTTTTTTTATTTATTAAGCACACACCACATAATCAAATGGTTCTAAACTTTGTTGATCTACTAAAATAAAAAACACTTTGATTGCTGTGTATATAATCACATCAACATTAAAGGCTCCAAAGATTAAACACATATGTTGGTACCTCCTCCTAAAACCTCTGCCACGTTATTAATGATTTAATTACCTCCCTCAGCTGTTTTGTGGCGATACCACAACAGTTTTTCTTGCAAGAACATGGATGCTGTACTCTTAACGCGTTTGAAGGCCAAACTACCCAAAATAAATGTGACACCTTTGGACATTCGGAGGGTATGAAGGTAGGCTATCCCTTTTCTGATATTTTCCGATTTTTTTTATTCAGGGCCAATCTGGTGGTCATATTTTGAGCAAACTGGAGCCATTCAAGCTGATATTTAGAAAGCCCTCCCAATATGGCATAATCATAGACAATCTTAAATTTAACAAGAGAGCCAACTATGGGCCTGATTATGATGTCGGGCGGAAAACCATCCGACATCTTGTCGGAGACTCTCCGCCTGACATCACAGGTTTCTGTCCGACCTCCTTATTATAATACAGGCGGTCAGAGGGAAACCTGAGGGGGGATTCCGTTCCTCTTCCAACAGGCTCAAAGAGCCCGTCGGGGTGGTGGGCAGACCAGTAATCCTAAATTGCCAGTGGAGCCAGCTTTGGTTCCGCCGTCAGGATTACAATGTCAGTTTCCACCTGCCCTTTCAAGGCAGTTCGCCCGCCATGAAAAGGCAGCTGAAAAGTGACTTTGGGACCCTTCGCCCTGGCCCTCCGCTATGGCGCCTGCGGGGCACCTATGGTGCCCCTCCAAAACATCCATGCATCGTGTGGTGGGCACCACATGGTGCCTGCCAAACAGTGCATGGATGTTTTGAAAGTGTATTTTTTCTTTTGCGGCTTGTGCTGCAGCCCACAGTACAAGCCACTACAGAAAACATACACTTTAAGACTGCTGTGAAGGCGGTTGCATCGTAATGATGGATGCGCGACCACAAACTCCTTGTTGTGCTGTAACGTTTCTGCTACGGTGTTGGTCGGACGCTCGTAGTTAGGCCTTATGTGTTAATGATATTTACATAAACATAGGGCAGGTTTTGTTTTAATTGTCTAAGAGTAAGAAAGGCCGAACAGGTAAGTAGTATTGTATGGAAAGCAAATAATTTGTCTGCTACAACCTTGCTGCTTATAGAAACAGTGGGAAGGTCTAAGCATTTGGATTGCCTGTGACGTTAGCTGGAGGCCTGTCTGCAGTAAGAGCACCTCTGTTTGACCCCATTCCTCATTTGACCACTTAAAACAGTGTTATCTGTAGCTTACTAATAACAATAGTTTAATTTCTTGCTGGCCAGTAGTAGAGGACTAGTTTGGGTCAGAGCCATTGTGAGTTGGGTCACATTTGGGTCAGAGCCATTGTGAGTTGGGTCACATTTGGAGGAAATAGAAGGCCAATGTTGAGAATGCAAAACATCTAAGGAGGAGCTCATATGTCAAGGCCATGGTGGGAGGCTCAAGGTCATTTATTGCATGATAATTGGCCACTCTGCTGTGTGCTGCAGCCTCAGCTGCATGTATGGTGCCAGGCGGCTAGGCAGGTGATCCTCCTCCGTAACATCAATATGTATATTGGTTTATTTCTATGGCAAATACTGGTTGGGGCAAAAAAAAAGGTTAGTGACTGGTCAATTAGGCCTCAGGCCTTTCTGGCATTGGGTGATTGATTGTCTGTGTGACCAACCCAATGGTGTTTGCCGGCTGGGGGTTTTCTAACACAGGCAAAACTTCACAAGGCTGAACGATATGACAAAAAAGTGCATCATAGACAGCAACTATGATAGAGGACATTTTTCTATATAATCACATGTAACCATCTATACTGCCCTTCTGACTGGAAGTGTGTGGTAGAGTTACTGTTAAAACAGGCACCATGTACCATTTTGTTCCTATGTACTTCTGCAATCCTCTACCCTCATCTCACCTTCTGGCATCTCCACTGTCAATTCATTTGGCATCCTTCTCACTCTAGTACGGAAGATGTTTATATCTTGCCCCCCAAAACTCTAGTTAGTCGTTTATTAGGCTTGGTGGAAATTGATTGGTTAGGTATGGAAAATGCCATGGCCAAAGTATTACATTTGAGTAGACCTTTTTCATCTATGCTTGTTTCAATTAGCCTCGACCAAAAATTTTCACCCCAGAGATATTCTTTCCACAAAAAGATCCTTGCTTCTTACCTGTGAATATACGTGTATTTTCAGCTCCACAGTGCTGTTTCACTAATATAACAGATTCCTAATTTGTTTTGCTGGTTGGAATTTTGTATACAGCACCCAGTGCAAAATGTTTGACCTTGGCACCTGTGTAAATAACATTTATCATCATCATAAGTTTATTTCGGATCACATAGGACACATCAAACTACAGTAAATAAACAATACTTTTCCATCATACATAATCACAGCAGTTAAATCCTAATTGAAAGCATAAGAAAACTATCAAAAAAAGTTTTAAAAAGGATGACCATCTTCATAATACATGTTCTACTAATATTTTAATGGAAAGCGTAATAATCAAGCATCAAATCCACTTCACAGAAGAGAGTCACAATACCATCCAAGTGGAACAAAAAGTGTGAGTTCTTAGTACTGTTTGAATGCTAACTTCTTACAGAGGGTCCCAAGGTACTCTAATGATCATAACCTTTAAAATGTGGGCCTCCCATCATTGGAGCATGCCCACATCTACAAGCTCTCTAAGATGAGCCATGCTGCATACATATATTTAGATACTGCAATAACAACTGCTTCTCTATTGTCTGTGCCCAAGACTATAAGTGCAGTGGAATTCTGCCTAAAGCCCAGGAGCTTGCATATTGGCTTAAGCCATTTCCCCCATGGGCGTGAATATGTCTCTTTTTCCTAATTACATGAGGGGCATCTTCCATTGTTAGCTTTGTCAACCACCCAGTTTGCTGTGAATAACAGTGTGGAAATCTTGTGGGAGCCCCGTTTAGGAACATTGTTTCCTGGGAAGTCCAGTGCATTCACTAAGTCATTTATATAGAGGGTGAACAGTGTCTGTGCCAAGACGCAACCCTGCCTCACACCAGACTCGATCACAAAGGGGTCAGCGAGCTCTCCTTTATTTCCAAATCCAACACACGCAATATTAGCAGCATGCAGTTTAATTAAGATTACTAGGAGATTCTTCGGGATGCCTATCTGCTTTAACACCTCCCAAAGTTTTGCCCTGGATTTAGAGACGGTCATCAAAGACCTCATACAAGTGGCCTCAGTCCAGCAATATAATTTTCCAATAGAGACAGCAGAAGTGTAGGATTTGATCCACAGTGCTTAAATGTTTCCTGAATCCCATCTGGTTATCTGAAAGTATACCATTTGCCTGCACCCACTCTAACAGTTCCCCAAATGCAACATGAGATTGACATTTATTTTTACTTATTTATAGGCCATTTGTAGTGCACTAGTGAAGAGATACTTCAAATCACATTGAGGGATGACTTGTTCAGGAATATCTCAATTTTCTAAAAAGAATCTTCAGATTTCAGCCAACAGCCACAACACCGCATGTTCTTCACTTATTCATTCTGGAAAAACAGACATACAAACATAATGATTTTATCTCTGACTGAGTTCCAATCGGAGAAACAATTGGGTTCCCTGTGTTTTGATGCCATGAAAGTCGGCTGCAGAGGCTGTAAGAACCAATAAGAATGACTGGACTTGTTTCTGACAAGGGCGACCAGCATACTAACAAAGGAAATAGAACTAACAGAGCGTCACCTATAACTAGAGGAGGTGAGACCATGTGCTGATACCTATAAAACAGTTTGGGTAGCGGATCAATCAAACTTTTTAATGCTAAAGGTGAGAGAGGCTTCACAGACAGGACCAAGCAGACCAAGAAGTCAGCACTGAAGCCCTGGTATTGTTGATTTAACCCCCCATGCGAACCTCTAGTAAACAGGACGCAGGCAGGTCCAAGGAACAAAACAGCTCCGAGGGTGAATAAGGCATACAATGTGGCGCATACAGAAGTGGCCCCAAAGGTTACTATAGCCACCAATGAATTATGTTAAAGAATGGAAAGAGCTTTTTCTTTATTATTGCAACCAGTAATGTCTAGATTAACAAAAATTGAAGAAAGGTTAAATTCTCTTATTAATGCCAAACGGTACATCACGGATGTATGACGTTACAACGCACACTTTTACAACGCATGCACTTACAACGCATTTTTTACAACGCATAATCCATTACAACGCACTACACTTACAACGCATGACACTACAACGCATTTTAAAAAACTACCATTACAACGCATACCATTACAACGCATAATATTTAATTGCATTTAAGGTAAGTATTAGATAGTATAGGGGTAAAAATTACTTTTCTAACTCCAGGGGGTGCAACAGTAGGGTAAGTGTTGGATAGTATAGGGGTAAAAATTACTATTCTAACTCCAGGGGGTGCAACAGTAGGGTAAGTGTTGGATAGTATAGGGGTAAAAATTACTATTCTAACTCCAGGGGGTGCAACAGTAGGGTAAGTGTTGGATAGTATAGGGGTAAAAATTACTATTCTAACTCCAGGGGGTGCAACAGTAGGGTAAGTGTTGGATAGTATAGGGGTAAAAATTACTATTCTAACTCCAGGGGGTGCAACAGTAGGGTAAGTGTTGGATAGTATAGGGGTAAAAATTACTATTCTAACTCCAGGGGGTGCAACAGTAGGGTAAGTGTTGGATAGTATAGGGGTAACAATTGCTATTCTAACTCCAGGGGGTGCAACAGTAGGGTAAGTGTTGGATAGTATAGGGGTAAAAATTACTATTTTAACTCCAGGGGGTGCAACAGTAGGATAAGTGTTGGATAGTATAGGGGTAAAAATTACTATTCTAACTCCAGGGGGTGCAACAGTAGGGTAAGTGTTGGATAGTATAGGGGTAAAAATTACTATTCTAACTCCAGGGGGTGCAACAGTAGGGTAAGTGTTGGATAGTATAGGGGTAAAAATTACTATTCTAACTCCAGGGGGTGCAACAGTAGGGTAAGTGTTGGATAGTATAGGGGTAAAAATTACTATTCTAACTCCAGGGGGTGCAACAGTAGGGTAAGTGTTGGATAGTATAGGGGTAAAAATTACTATTCTAACTCCAGGGGGTGCAACAGTAGGGTAAGTGTTGGATAGTATAGGGGTAACAATTGCTATTCTAACTCCAGGGGGTGCAACAGTAGGGTAAGTGTTGGATAGTATAGGGGTAAAAATTACTATTTTAACTCCAGGGGGTGCAACAGTAGGATAAGTGTTGGATAGTATAGGGGTAAAAATTACTATTCTAACTCCAGGGGGTGCAACAGTAGGGTAAGTGTTGGATAGTATAGGGGTAAAAATTACTATTCTAACTCCAGGGGGTGCAACAGTAGGGTAAGTGTTGGATAGTATAGGGGTAAAAATTACTATTCTAACTCCAGGGGGTGCAACAGTAGGGTAAGTGTTGGATAGTATAGGGGTAAAAATTACTATTCTAACTCCAGGGGGTGCAACAGTAGGGTAAGTGTTGGATAGTATAGGGGTAAAAATTACTATTCTAACTCCAGGGGGTGCAACAGTAGGGTAAGTGTTGGATAGTATAGGGGTAAAAATTACTATTCTAACTCCAGGGGGTGCAACAGTAGGGTAAGTGTTGGATAGTATAGGGGTAAAAATTACAATTCTAACTCCAGGGGGTGCAACAGTAGGGTAAGTGTTGGATAGTGTAGTGTAATATTATGCGTTGTAATGGTAGGCGTTGTAATGGTATGCGTTGTAAAGGTATTTTTTAAAAATGCGTTGTAGTGTCATGCGTTGTAAGTGTAGTGCGTTGTAATGGATTATGCGTTGTAAAAAATGCGTTGTAAGTGTAGTGCGTTGTAACAGTTGCGTTGTAAAGGTTGTTCCCCGTACATCACACATGAGGGGGGTTCATAGCCAGAAAGCCAAATGGGGGGAACGGCGAGCAGGAAACAAATTGGTCACAGAGAAGATAATGGGACATCAATGCCTTCCATTGAGCACGGTGAAGAATAGAAGAAACCTTCAAGGGGGAGGGTTGGGAACGGGGTTCTACTTACCAATACTCAGCCAACATCAGGTGTGGGGAAGTAGTAAACCCCACACAACGGCCACACCTCCAACAGGAGAGGTCTTATCCAGTAGAAGGGAGAACACAATTGGAGGGAATGCCTAAAGCATCGAACAGCAAAAGGAGAGAGATGGTAGAAGGGAGAAGAAGACGGGACATCTGCATCAGAGAAATGAAGTGAGCTTGAAGAGGTAAACCCTAGACCTACCCCCAGCAGCATGCCTTACGTCCTAATCTTAGCAAATGTTCTTGAGCTGAGAGGGGGACAGGTTGAATCTACAGAACAGCTCATGGGAAAAGCCCTATTTGGTTGTCTAAATATGTTAAGAAGGACTGTATACTTAGTCATTTTATAATAATGGCACGTAGAGTGGATTGGGTGGGCTCTTTCCCAAAATCATTGGGAGAGGACTTTATTGTAATTAAATTTAATAATCATAGTCTAGTGTGGAATTTTTGGGGAATATTACCAAATAGCCCCTCATTAGACTCCCAAATTGTTGTATTGCCGTTGGATTACTTCTGTAAACCCATGAATATAACAGCCCAGGTATTGGGGGTGGGTCGATACACTTCTCTCCGATCCCTCTCCTCAAGGTCAATAGAGCCCCCCAGATTTGACATAAGGTCCAATAATCAGTTCGCTTCACTGGAGGGCATTGAGATGTGTGCTTGACTGGGATCTGAACTAGAGGGATATCAGGAAATCACAAACTCTGTACCCAGGAGATGTAAAGAAGTAAGGATGAGGGTGGAGGGCATACAGAGACCAAATTTTATTACCTGGAATGTTGCTGGTATGAGGCTGAAATTGAACAACCCTGACTGGGTGAACATAGTGACAAATTGTGATATTTTATGTTTATTGGAGACGTGGGAAGCAGGCCCTATTTTTCTAGATGGCTATTGGTCCTTTCAAACTAACCCTGGGCGAAAAACTACACTACACTCGCGGAGTGTGCGTAGCGAGCGCAACTACGTGCTACGCGAATCGCACGTAGCACAGTGCAAAAACGCATAGCGTAGCGTAGCGGGCATTTTTTGCTCGCACAGGGTCCGCAACATCAAGTTGGCAACCGTGAGCTAGCAAAATCAACATCCCAGTGAGACTTTTTCCACGCTCGCGATTGGCAACATCAAGTTGCCGACCGCGAACGTGGAAAATAAACCTCCCGGCGAGATTCTCAATGCGGGGAGGTAAGGTTTCTCATTGCGAGTGGTCGCGTATGCTCCCGACCGCTCGCGATGAGAAACTACCAGTCCGCGTTGAGAAAGCTGCCGCTCAAGTACAAATCTACCTGAGCGGCAGAAAACTACCGCTTGCACTGTCCATTATGCCGTTCGCAATGATTGCACTGTGCGGACAAGCATCCGGCACTGTGCAATCATTGCGAACAGCATTTCCCTACCGCACTACGCAGTTTGCGTAGCTATGCGTAGCGCGACGTAGTGCAAAGTGCACTTCGCGTAGCATAGCGTAGCGCGACTATGCGAACTACCCCCAGGGTTAACCCTAGTGACTCCCTCCAGGACAGGCCGGGTGAGAGGGGGTTTAATAACTTTGCTGCCCATCACCCTTAGAATAAAGGTTTTAAAATTGCAGAACAAAACACTTTTCTTTTCAGATCCTTCTATGTGAAGGCTGTAATGATTGTGATTGGGTCCTAATTAACTTCTATAACAATACATTTGATGGTAACATGGCAGAGGTGGTTTGCCTACAGGAAAAAGAGTTAGATCTTATCTGTGCATTACACCCTAAAACACACCCTATGGGCAGGTGATTTCAACAATCATAATTGTAAAGGTTTTGGCACCCCAGTGTGTGGGCTAGTCAATGGTGAGGGGGAGGCAACTCCACATTTTGCCCATGGGGAATATGGCAATGCGCTAAATAGATTACTTACAATTAGGAACCTAATTAACACGATAGACAAATATACAGGTCAACTAACATATTCGTTTGGGTTCCCAGAAAATGGTTCCACAATTGATTACATTTTGGTGTCGGAAAATTTTATCGAACCTACTCTCCTAAGTAAAAGCCATACTGCTTAACTTTAGCGACCATGCCGCCGTTTGTTGTTTGACGATCTAGAATGACAACTCAAGCAAACAGAGATCATGGCCCCAAAACCATCGATCACCAGGAGAGATGGCTTTGCCGTGAAATGGGAGAAGGTCAATAAAGAAAACATTTTCACATTGATATTGACTCAAAAACATGAAGAGATCTTAGCATACTTGGAATTTAACCCTGACTCGATAGACGCACTGAGAGCCTTTGAGGAACCTCTTGACAATAAAAAAGTCAGTCTGATGAGGCCTCCTCCAAAAACCCAGTTGTTCAGTGTTCGATGGTTTGACTCTGTCTGTTTGAAGGCCCTAAAAAGCCTCTATGCTGCCCTTAGGAAGCGCCCCAGAAATACAATTTTAGTGCAGGCCTGTGTATAGAATACAAGAAAGCTCAGAATGCCAGATTGAGTACTCTGAAGGAGGAAGCATGGGAAAGTCTGAGATCAGCAACAGTCAGGAAGAATAGTTGGGATTTTTAGAAAGTGGTAAATGCCCCATTTAAAAAAAATGAGAATGACCCATCCTTAGACTTACATGTAGCAGAAGAAGCCTGGGTAGAGCATTTTAAGAATATTTTGAGGGACCCAGATAACGAGCAGTATCCCCATATTACCACGCAGACAGCTGACCCCAGGGGAACTTGATATTTGATCTGGCAGAGGTAAGGTGCAGGATGACACAGTGCAGCTTGGATAAGGCCGCGGCCGGACGGGGTCCCAATAAACCTTTTATCTAGTACATCAAGAGCTATGGGCACCGCTACTAACAAATATACTGAATGTCATAGCCAAGGTGGGCCTGTCAGATTCATGGAGAAACATCATTATCCCTATTTATACAAAAAAGCAGACCTATATCTCTGATAGGTGGCACAGCTAAATTAATGGGTAGGATATTGCTAAATAGTTTGGAGGATTGGGTAGAGGTGCGGGCATCCTAATAGCATCACAATATGGTTTCAAAAAAGGAAAAGGGATCATAGATCAATGTTTACATTTGAACCTGGTTATTGATAAATATATAGAGGCTAAGAGAGGCCAAATATATATGGCCTTTATGGACCTCTCAGCCGCTTATGCCTGCGTTGTTCATTCAAAACTATTGTCCATTATGGAATCAATGGGGATTGAAGAGACCAGTTTAGCCTTCAATCAGCAAATGTATGCACAGGCATCTGTTTGTGTGTGGTATGGAAGGAAGGGGGAATTTACCAGGGCATTTGAGATTATGAGGGGCGTGAGAGAGGGGTGTGTCATTGCCCCGTTCTTGTTTTCAATCTATACTAACGGGGTGGAGGAAGCCCTTATAGGATCTACCCCCGACGTCCCGCACAATAATTCAACCCCACTCCCTATACTATGATACGCTGATGATGCAGTAAAAATTGCTAAATCTGGGAAATGTTGCAGACCCTTATTGGGGCACACATGACTTACATGGAAAACTTGGACGTCTGAGTTAATTAAACAAAAACCTATGTACTAGTCTCTAGAGGGTGGCTGAAGACAGTGCCACCCTTTCTCATAAATAACCGAAGGCTAGAGGTGGTGGATACCTTTTTCTACTTGGGGATACTTTTTTATGCCAAACAAACCTTGAATGGTATGATCACTAATAGGGTACTGGAAATAGAAAAACATATTATGTCAATTCTAACATTTATTAAGAAATTGGGGTCCAAACCTATCCCCGAAATTAAGAAAATATATCACGCCAAAGTAATATTTGTGGCCACCTATGGAGCAGGGGTTTGGGGCATGGTGGCAACTGAGGTCTTACAGTGCATAGAGGATGGTTCTTTTAAAAGGCTCTCCCTAGTAGCTACTCAAATTACAACTGTCATGCAGAACTCAGAGTCCCATTTATAACAGACAAAGGGGCATATTATCAAGAAATGGCGTTAAAATTATCGCTGCTTTAGCGGCAGAAAACAGCTGCTAAAGCGGCGATAATGGGCTTAATAATATGCCCTTGAGAATTCCCATAGAAGCCCATGTTCTGGTGTCAATATGGGCTTCTATGGAAATTCTCTGCGGCATATTATCAAGCCCATTATCGCCGCTTTAGCTGCAGTTTTCTGCCGCTAAAGCAGCAGGAATTTTAACACCGTGCTTGATAATATGGCAGTTAGCTCCAATTTTATTGTGGCACTCAATTTGGAGAAGAGAGTCGGTAAATTTGAATCAGAGCATTAATAGGGACTGCCAGAAATTGTATTTCGTACATAATATATGGTGGTTACAATATGTTGTATGTTGTAGATTTAAGGAAATATTTCTAGAAAAGGCTAAGAGATATGGAAGGGAAGCTAATAATTTAAAGTCTACAGTGATGATATATCTTGCGACTCCTCCCATAACAGACAAGGCATGCACTCTTTTTTTTTTTTTTTTTTTTAAAGAAACCTTTATTACACATTAAAAAGGATACAAACAAGGGCCTACAACCACAAGGGCCGGCCGCTAGAAAGCTCGGGAGCCAGCAAGGCAGCGCCATACATTCAAATGAGCCAGAAGGAAAAGCTCCCGGTAGTTCGTAAGTACATATAACAGGCCGCGGCCACAGTCCAAGGGCGATCAAAAAAGGACGGTTTCATATTTTTTAATAGAAGGAAAAAAAAACCCCCAATAACACACAAACAAGGCAATGAGAGTCCGAAATAGCAGCGTGCGCTCCTCAGGACGGGGGAAGATCCACATTATCTGGAATAACTCTTGACAGGAGGTGGCAGTGGGGGGCAGCGGAGAAGAGGACAAAGCATACACAATTACGTAGAATGCGCGGCTAGGGGGACAAAGCGACGTCGACCTCTCGCGGCAGAGGCGGAGCGCAGATATTTCCACGATAGGAATTCCATGGACCCCACACCTTAGTCCACCTCCCAGGCTCGCCTCTCGCCACATACACCGTCTTGTCCCTGAACATACACCAATCCATATTCTCCTTCCATACCGAAACCGCAGGCGGCCTCGGGAACCCCACAACTGTGCGATATTGCGCTTAGCCACCATGTACCCCAAAGTCACCCATTGCGTCGGCGCCGCATTATAGTCATTTGGTTCCCAGACATTCAGCAAACACCTCCTGGCCTCTGGTAACAAAGCGACATGCGTGACCTCCTCCATTACAGTATGTACTCCGTTCCAAAATCGCACGACCTCAGAACATTCCCATAGGATATGAAGAAAGGTACCCAACAAGCCACAGCCACGCTTACACAATCCATCCCTCGAATAACCCATACGTATCAAGCCAGGCCCTGTGACATACACTCTATGGAGTATCTTCAGCTGCACAAATCTAAGGCGGGCCGGGATCGCCACCTCTTTCGGGGAGGCCACCGCCGATACCCAATCCTCATCGTCCAGTTCCAATCCGTCGGCCGTCCACGCCTCCCGCAGATGGGTCAGCAAGTCCGTACGATCATTAATAAGTTTTTTATAGATCAGAGAAATAGTGCTGTCGGGCACATAGCCATCTAACACTCTATCTTCCAACGGGGAATATTCTGGGATAGCAGCAACATCCGGAAAAACCGAACACAGCGCATGGTAGACCTGTGCATATCGGAAGTACTCCCTATCATTGAATTTGTATTCAGTTTTGAGCATTTTAAACGTTTTAAAGGACCCTTTCGCCCAGAGGTCACCCACCTTACTTATACCAATCATATCCCATTTCTCGAAGCCTTTCGTTTTCCACAGACAACCCAAGCGCTGGGAGGCATACAACGGCGTCGCTCGAGTCAAGCGATCCCTCCACCCCATCGCAGCATTCGCCGCATGCCACACGCGTACCGCAACTTGCGTTGGTCCCGTCAACCGTGCATCCGGAGTCGCCGAATACAGTGCCCTATTGTAATCCCCGCCCGGAAGTAATAACTTATCCATCTCGAAGGCCGGATTCAAAGCAGGACCATATATCCCGTGGTTCACCGCCGCCAACTGAGATGCCCAATAGTATCTTTTAATATCTGGGAGGGCAACACCCCCATCATACCAAGGGAGTGTCAACTTGGCGAGAGCGATCCTTGGTCGCCCGTCCCAAAACAGTTGGCGCTGAAGACCCTCCACCTCACGGAAGTAACGGGCCGGCACTACATCTAGCGTATTTTGTAAAGCGTACAAGAAGCGAGGCAGCGACATCATTTTAAACAGTGTCGCCCGTCCGAGCGGCGAGAGCGGAAGCCGTCGCCACCGCGCAACGTCGGCCTTCAATCGCTGGAGTGGAGGGAGAAGGTTTCGCTCATAGCGGACCGCGGGGTCCAGTGATATGAAGATTCCCAAATATTTGAACCCCGATGTAGCAATCTGAATAGGGCACCCCCGCGGCAGGAGGGGGGCCTCGCCCGAGAGGACGTAAACACATGACTTGGCCCAGTTGATAACCAGGCCAGAATTACGACCGAAGGAATTCAATACGTACACCAATACAATTAGGGACTTTCGAGGAGAGGTGAGATACAAAAGGATGTCATCCGCATAAAGGGAGACACGGTCCTCAAATTCCGGCGTCCATCTAATGCCCCGCAACGACGGCTCCCAACGCAACCAGGCAGCGAGAGGTTCTAAAGAAAGTGCAAAGAGGAGGGGCGACAACGGACAGCCCTGTCGCGTACCTCTCCCCAGCGCGAGGGGAGACGACACCCTACCATTCACCACCACCTGCGCCAATGGGTCAGCGTATAGTAATTTTACCCACCCAATGAATTCAGGGCCAAACCCGAATTTCGCTAATGCAGCCCAAATATACGGCCACTCTAAAGTATCGAACGCCATGGTAGCGTCCAAAGACGCCAAGATGGCCGGCTCACACATGAACTCCGCTCTAGCAAGCACGCCGTGCAACCGCCTCAGGTTCAGGGTGGTATTACGATGAGGTATAAAACCGGACTGGTCCTGATGAATCAAGTCGCCCACGACCCGAACCAGACGATTGGCCAATACCTTAGCCAGGATTTTGGGTTCCGCGTTCAACAACGAGATAGGCCTGTAGGAGCCACAGCGGTCTCGCGGCTTCCCCTCTTTATGTATCACAACTATGGTGGCAAGACGTTGGTCAAGGGGGAGGGAGCCCGCCGCCCGTGCAGCGAGGAACATGTCACGGAGATACGGTGCTATTTTATCTGGACGCAACTTATATAGTTCAATGGGGAGACCATTGGGACCCATGGCCTTACCAGAAGCGATCGAGCGAATGGCCAAAGCAATCTCATCCGACGACAACTTCGCCTCCATCAACATACTATCAGCCTCCGAGAGGGACGGCAATGCAATATCTCTGAGCAACTGACGAGAGTCCTCCTCCGAACACCCAGAGACCGGAGAGTATACCCCACGGAAGTAATCCGCGAAGCAGTTAACAATTTCTACCGGGTCAGTCACACACACGCCATCCACTCTCTCTACAAACGGCACCACTCTACTCGCTCTCTCCTTCTTGTCCAACCAAGCAATCAACTTTCCGGCCTTATCTCCCACATCATACAGTCGTCCTTGTTGCTCTCTACTCATCCTTTTAGCAGCATCCGTGACCAGCGCTCTATAATCTGACTGTTTAAGGCTGAGAACGTGCACTTTCTCATCCGTAACCCCCCGCTCCAAATCCCCCTCCATCTCAGCTATGTCAGTTTCCAGGCGGACCACCTCTTCCCTCCCGCACCTCCTAGCATGGGAAATAAGAGACAAGGCATGCCCCCGGATCACCGTTTTGTAACCTTCCCATAGGGAGACAGCAGACGACACTGACCCTACATTATCATCGAAGTAATGATCAATGGACTTAACCAGTTCTGCGCGAATATTAGGGTTACGTAAATACCAGGGGTTAATTGGCGCTACTCTTCCCTCTGCCCCAGGAACAACCTCCATCTGCAACAATAGAGGGGAATGGTCAGAGATACCTCGGGCCAAATGACGCACCTCCCCGATCATTCCAGCCTGGAACGCCGGCATAAGTATATAATCAAGTCTCGAGAGACTCCCGTGGGCCCCCGAATGGAAGGTGTATTGTGCCTGTGCATCAATCTCCAGCAATCTATAAGTCCTAAAGTATCTAGAAAGCCACCCAGCCAGGCCTGGGCTCTAGGGAGATCCCTGGGGGGGGTGACGGTCCTCTATACCGGATACAACAGCGTTAAAATCACCCCCTAACACCAGCACCCCCCCCTCAGCAAATGTAGCCATCTGCAATCCCGGTGGCACATAAACAGCAACGAGCGAAACAGTTCTACCCTCCCATCTGCCCACCAATGCTGCATATCGCCCTCTATCATCGCGGAGCACCTCATCCACCTCCAACGGGAGAGAGGCCCTGACCAAGATACCCACTCCCCTAGAGCCAGAAGTGAAACCAGAGTGAACAGCAAGGCGATAGCCCCACCTATTCAGGGCATGGAAGGAGTTCCCAATCAGATGTGTCTCCTGCAGGAAAACAATGTCGGGCGAGATCCGTTTAAAAAACTGCAACACCACCCCGCGCTTGATCCTATCCCCCAGTCCGTTCACATTCCACGAAAGTATTCTCAATCCCTTACCCCCCACCCCGCTCCCGTGCATGATGCCCACATCCCGGAGAACACAACCAGGACAAATCAGCAGCTAACCTCACATTGCCTTGTGAAACAAACAAACAGTCCCCAACACCCCCCCTCCCCCACAATATCCAAACCACAACTCCCCCCTCCCTGCACCCCTGCTTGAGCCCGAACAGCCCCCCCAACTTGCAGTGTGCCTGTCGCCCTAACATATACTGAACCACAAAAAGAACCCCTGAAGGAGGAAAGGGCCCCAATATGCTCTCCACAACCCCCGAGCATTTGAAGGGCATATTACACCAAACTTGAGTCCCATAGAGCTAAGGTACAAAACGTCACCAGCCTAGTCCATCACCGGGAACCAAAGTTCTAGTCCTGCTCCGCCGAACCCTCGCCACTCTCCGCCGTCTGACCAGTCCGACCTCGACTCCGGGGCAGGGTATCCAATCAGTCTCCAACCGCCTCCGGCCGGTCGAAGAAGTGCGAGCGATCCTCGAATTCAACCCGCAACCTGGCCGGAAATAGCATCGCATACTTCAGCTCCATGTCCCTCAGGCGCCGTTTGACGCCCAAGAATCCCAGTCGTTGTTTTTGGACCGCTTGCGTAAAGTCCGGATAGAAGCTGACGGTGGAGTTGTCAAACTTCAGCGGCCCATACACCCTCGACGCCTGAAGGATAGCATCTCTGTCCCGAAAGTTAAAAAGTCGGGCAATTATAGGCCGCGGGGGAGCACCCACTTTCGGCGCACCACCCGGAATTCTGTGAGCCCGTTCCACCGCAAAGAATTTGCTCAGCCCCTTGGGTGCGAGATGGTTGACCACCAGATCCTCCACAAAAAGGTCAGCAGCAGGGTTCTCCGATCGTTCCGGTACCCCAATTATGCGAACATTGTTCCGCCTGGCCCTGCTTTCGGAATCCTCAAGTCGGCGGTCAGTTAGGTCACCGGCCAGCCGTAACCTACGAACCTCCGTTTGCAGGGCGGCCACGTCCACAGTTAGATTCAACGCTGTGTGGTTCAAAGCATTGACCCGCTCATTCATTTTAGACAGATCCGCCCTGACCAGATTTACATCGATCAGGACCGCATCCAATTTACGAGCCAGGGTATCAAACTGCTGACCCACTGCAGCTTTCATCTCCTCAATGGCGCCCATGACGTCTATCAAAGTCAAGTCAGCAGATAGGCCCGAGACATCCTTGGACCTTTCCGGCGATTTATGCGACCCACCAGGGGATCCCTTTGTCTGCGCATAGCGGTTCATGTTATTAGCCTGGGTGTAAACTCCCCGCCGGGTATTCTTGGGTTTCTGCTTGTCTCCGTCCAGCCTCGTCGCCATCGTCTGGTGACCACTGAGATCGGCACCTGCCAGCACAGGAGTAGGGACCAGATAGCTAATTCAAGGGACCACAGCCGTCACGGACTGTAGCCTGTGTATAGTCCGAGATCCAGGCCAAACACTCCACCATCCAGGCTCCTCTGGAACATCAAGGTCCCTCAGCCGATGTCAGCAAACAGGTGCGAAAACGAAAGTGAAAGTGCAGGTACGTGACAGGCCAGGCCCTGCATGCCGCTGTTGTTCACTTCGTACCCGGGCACCTCACCAACTCGAGTTCCGGACCAAGGCAGGAGCAGGCCGTAAACTTCAGATCGCATCCATTCCGGTTCCCCGAGCCCGATTTGAATTTGGAGAACGGATGGCACCTCAGCTCAAGTTCAGCAACAAAAGCCCGTCGACAAAACCAGGATTAATTCAGGATAGACGTGGGAGGTTGTGGAGGCCCTCGGGAGCCTTGAGCCTACGCGGCCATCTTGGTTACGCGCTAGGCTCCTCCTTCCAAGGCATGCACTCTTATTTGGCCTCTGTATCTAACCTCCAGCACCATTCTAGTTTAGTGAGGTTCAGGTTAAATTTTATGTTGGGCTACCTGAGTAATCTGTATTCCGCAGAAGACTTGTCACCATGCCCTTTTGGCAGGGTGTTATTGCAATCAAAACTACATATTTTATTATTTTGTAGTTCTTACTTTGTCCAGAGGAAAAGATTCATCCTACGTGTCATAACTTCAGACACTATCGGGCAGCATTGTATTTCATCCATCAGCTGGCAGATCCATTTGTATGCCACTCTCTGGCCTCCTTTTTATGGTCTTTGGTAAAGAGTAGGAGAACAATTATGGTAGGATAAATAATGATTTGTTTGCCTCTCTTCTAATGATACTGGAATGCGTTTTAGGATGAATGTTTTAGGCAAAGTTTCTGTTTTAAAATTTAAAAAGCTTGTGAATCAATTTTAGAATTGTATTTTTGTACTATTTAAACAATTGGTATGATTATACATTGTGCACTTTATATCCTATAGAGCTGTAGGGAAATAAATTTCCTTTGCTTGATTGATTGACAACCAGGTTGCCAGGAGCGCATAGCGAACCCATAGTTGAGGTTTGTGCCCCCCTCTCTTTCTCCACTTGCTCCCAACTTTAAAACCTAACATCCTCATTTGAATGTCAAAGATGTCAAGGTATGACAGTGCTCTAAATGAACTGTTTTTATAATGTATTGTAAAAGACTCTGTTGGATATTAATTGCATTTTTATGTATTTTTTATTGTATGTTTATGGTCTATTTATTTAGAGCAAATAAAGTTAATTCTGATTCTGTTTGTGATTCTGATTCTGAAGAATGACTGGTCCAGCTTTGTGCATTTGCATCGCCTTCTTAGAGCATGTTGAACTGCTATAGAATAATCTGTACTTGTAACCAAACCAGGCACATTTCATTGGAATCCATGATACCAGTGGCGGCACCTCTGCTAAGGCAGAGAAGCGTCGCCCCACTGCTTTCAAGCAGTGGCACTAAAGGAAGAATAAAATGATAATAACTCTAAGTTGTTATCATTTTATTTTTTCCTTGTCGCTGCAGCTTTGTGGGCGGTATGGGGGTGGGCTGCTCTGCTGACAGAGCAGGGGAAGGGAGAAGTGGTTTGCACTCCCTAAAGTGCACATGAATGTTTGGCCAGCCCTCTGGGGCCGGCCAAACATTCATGCACATTTTGCATGTTCTCCATGCAGGCTGCATTACAGCCTGCATGGAGAACATGCCCATTCTCTGGCTGAGCGCCAATCTATGGCACTCAGACCAATCACAACGCTGCATTGCAGCATTGAGATTGACTATCTGGAGGCTGGGAGCCGGGTGTATCCTGCTTCCTGCCCTGGAAGCGGGAAAGAGGAATGAGAGGTGGCGGCAAAAACAGCGGGCGGCAGCGGCAGAAAAGTAGGTATGTATCTTTTAGGTCTCGCCTAGCGATGCAGCGCATGCGCTGCCTGCTACTAGCGAGATCTATTGTTGTCGCTTTAGCTTGGAAGCGAGGGTGGAAGCTCCACCCATGCTTCTGATTGGCGCTGAGCAAAACGGTGCGCTTTTCATTGGAAGTGAGGCATGTTTTATTACCTCCCTGTCTCCTGCTCGCTGCGCCAGCCCGGACAGGAGCTGTGCATGGGCACGGCGTCTTTCGCTCGCGGCGTTTCAGGCAAATGTGCGTGCTTTCACTTTTATTTTCCTTTTCCTCGCGCACGGCGTCTCTGGCGATTTCCTTTGATTCCTTTGAGTGGGGCCTCCTGCTGTCACCACAGGCCGCACCCACACCTAGATGGGCCACCTCCGTGGAGTCACCAGGGCACGCTCTCTGCAGCCCCCCACTAATGGTGGCTGCACTCACTGTGCACCGGGATTGTACCGCTTCCCCTAAAGGTAATGCTTACACACCACTTGGGGGGTGCAGTTCTGTGCGCTACGTGCTGCTAAGTACGCGGAGCGGGACAACTAAACAGACAGACTGTACAGACTGTGCCTTACCCCATGTGCCATGCCCCACCGCGCCGCTCAGCCACACGCCACCCCCGAGCAGACACACTGCCTAGCTGCCGATGTTGCAGTGTCGGCTCGGCTCAGGTCAAGTCTGGTATTGAGCCTCAGGTCCAACCTGACTTTTCAAGCACCTGAACCGCGTCCACGTCCGGCGCCTCTCGTCAATTTCGTCGTCTGCGCTGCCTCGCAGTCACGCCCCACCTCGCTCAGGCACGAACAATCGATTCGGAAAACCATTACCATTAAGTTTCAGCACACCTCTATGTTTTTTGTATTAATATGCCACCAAGTTGATTCAGTGTGCACAATTGTATATGAGGCATAGCAGAAGGACATATATTGTAGTGGGATGACTCACGAGACTGCGCACACACGAAGAGTGGAACTGCTCTGTCCAGTTTGCACCTCTAATCATCACTATGATCGAATTCCATTCCATCTTTTTATAGCTAGTTGGTGCCATTACAGAAAGGACCAGCTGCATATAATTCAGGCTTGGTGCTGCTCCAAAGGAATCTGGTACTAACTTCTAAGGCATTAGCCCTCTCTGCCCAGGGACATAAGCAAAACCAGATGGTGTTTTGTCCTTTTTGGATCTCATAAGTGAGGTGAGCTCGGGTCCCTGGGCCTGCATTTGATAAAGGCGAGGGAGAGTTCTTATATGATCTTTTTCCACGTTGCACGTTTGTGTGATCCTGGGCACATTACCATTCTCCCTTTGCCTAGGTTCCCATACCTGTCAGCATTAGGAGTACGTACACATGGGCTAAATACCAGCATGAAATGCTGCATTGCTATCAGTAAATTTACATTTAAGCCCTTGCCTGATCTTTTGCCTCGAAAACCCCATAGAGTACAGTGTTTTCCTCACTTTGTGAGAAGCCCCTTAAGAATGGCTGAAGGTGAAGGCCCTCCCTAGATGCGCCTTGGGGATATTGAAGCCTGTAAGTAAAATGTCAGTTATGTGAGAA
Organism: Triturus cristatus; assembly: GCF_964204655.1. Classification (NCBI taxonomy): domain Eukaryota; kingdom Metazoa; phylum Chordata; class Amphibia; order Caudata; family Salamandridae; genus Triturus; species Triturus cristatus. Next base: position 750,068,453 of record NC_140586.1, read on the forward strand.
TGGTACATCCCAACCTTTCTTGTTAAGACATGCCCCTGTGCTTTGACACAACAAAACATGCGCGTCATCTGGTGAGAATACAAAAACCCTGTTACACGACGTCACATGAACCCTGTTACTCTATGTCACTGTGACACGATGCGGCCTACCTGTTTTCTGACAGGCGTATTTAAAAGCCCTTACTTCGAGGCTTTATGGGCTCTTTTAGGCAACAATTCACACCGTCTGGGGTGTTGTAAGTAAAACAGTAGACAACTTGACAGCACTTTTAGTCAACTCCTTGGAGTCCTCATAAAGTTACAGGGTAACCTCGTGTCATACGGGACATTTTTGATGTCATGTAATATGTTTTTCTTTGACAGTGTAATGCATTCTGGGAGCTAGTATCTTGTTTCAATTCAGCAGAACCAATTGGCCCAACACTCCTGAAAACAATAATTTGTGAAAGGAAGAAGCATGACTGGATCCCGGTGTCCCTAAAGACAGGGGGGTATCTTGTAATCTCAGGTGTGCCTTGCCTTGCCATCAGAGTGGTGAAATGCTTGCTATGCTTCGTCAACCTTGCACCCTTCCACTTCATTGTATTTTTTTTTTTTGGGACATTTTTTTGATCTTGCATCTCTCACTGGCACCCTCTCACTATCCCATCTCATTCTTCACGCCTCAATTGCCCTCTCGCGGTCTCTTTCATTTTCTTCTGTCTCTCTGACCTTCGTGTCTGTCCCTACTTCTGTCTGTGTATCTGGCTGTGTCACTCTTTATCTCTGTGACTCTTGTTTGTGTGCATATGGTGTTCCCTGGCTTTGCACCTCTATCTGTGTCTGATGGTCAGCCCTCTCCGTGACTCAGTCGTTGTCCTTTTCTTTCTCTCCATCTCCATTTCAGTTTAATTAATTATTTTACTCTTTCTGCGCTCTCTCTCTCAGTTCACCTCTGTCTGCCTTCTTCAATTCTTTACATCCGTATCTTGTTTCTCTCCCTACTTTATTTCTCCCCCTCTCTAGCTCTTAGCCACATTGCATATGTATACATCTGTCTTTCCACTCTGTCTTCCCACTTATCCTTTGTTTCTCTTTTTTCGCTCTTTCTCCCCCCCTGTTTCCCCCTCTAACCTCCCTACTGCCCACACATCCCTCTGACTTGCACCTTCTTCAGCCTCTCTTTGGGGCATATTATCAAGACAGGCGATAAAATTATCGCCGCTTTAGCGGCAGAAAACTGCCGCTAAAACAGCGATAATGGGCTTGATAATATGCTCTATGGAATTCCAATTGAAGCTCAGGTTAGACGTCCTTCACATCTTTCCCTCCAGCTTCTCTCTGTCTCCCTCTCCTTCGTGACATAGGCACATATACCCAATGCAGCCATTTCACTCTACCAGCCTCTTATATTCGTGTGCTGTGCCTTTCCCTGCTTTCCACGCAAAAAAATACATGTCTCGCTGTCTTCTTCTTTTCTCGTGAGAACAGGAGTTATAATGTTTTGAAGTTACACCACTGAGCCTTAAGCATTTAAACTGATTTCCTACAGCTGGCCGAATATTAGAACACGGTATCAGGTTGACTGCTTCGTGGAGGGGGGGGGCTCCGGGAGGTGGCGGGGGGGAATGCCTGGATGAGCACCGGGCGCTGCTATTGAGTTCTACTATTGTTTCTCTGCAGGGGTGTTAGTTTCCCGGCTGCGTAGTTTTATTGTTAGAAACATACATTCAGACTTCTGTTTATGATGAGCAGCTGTGAGACTGTGAATGCAGGTGTAATGCCTCCACCTGATAGTTCCCTGCACGGGGGAAGATCTCGAGATAAATAGTGATTTCACGCTTGTGACCAGACTGTCGGGGCTTTCAGTATGGACATGCAATGTGCATTGCTCTCCACTATTACAGTCAGGGTTGTACCTTCATGGATATTCTCATGTTTGTCAAAGATAATTGTGCATTATCCTGTTCTGTGATATGATGTATGTCATTTAAACTGCAATAAACAGATTTCTAAATAAATCAGGTTGACTGCTTCGTGGCTCTTTCGTGGCAGAAATATTATTTGCTACGAGAAGCCATGTTTCCATGGTTGTCGGTCATGAATGTAATACTGAAAGCAAAACAACTACGTGGAGGCAAGGAAAGGTAACTGCAAAGGAAGACCCAGTTAAAGATGCTTTAGATGGTTACTAAGCAGGATAGATAGACATTTTTCGGTTTGTGCTCTTAGCCGTCTTGTATCTGGAAGGTTACTTATCTATCTCATAGTACATAGAGCTTTTTTAGGTCGAGCCTGAGTCAGCGCACATGCGTTGCCCTGCGAGCCATGCTGTATTGGAGTATGGACTTGAAGCCCCGCCCACTCTCCGCCCATATTTATCATTGGCTTGTGTCATTGTCCTTCCTAAAAGCTGGCTTCTGATTTGTTAATAGGCGTGTTTAGTCCCTCCTTAGTACCGCCTCATCTTTATTTGTAACCTCCCATGAGGAGTGGCCCTTTTACTTTGGTTGTTACATGCTACGTCTTATTTACTCTGTAAGCACTATTTTCTTTAATGGTTTCTCCTACTGCAGGCACTACATGCTTTCCTGCAACATTCAGCGTTCCATGCGCGCTTTCACATGCCGCTTTTACAAAACAAGCATTTGGAATGCAATAGGCCTCGCATTTCCGAGAGTTTAAGCTATTGTAAATGACAATGCCTTTTATTTATGTCTTAAAAACCAAAATATAAATAAAAGGCATTGTCATTTACAATACCAATAGCTCAAACTTGCATAAATTCGAGACCTATTACATTACAAATGCTTGTTTTAAATGTCATTTTCTCACCGCCTTCAAATACCAGCCGCCACTGCATACATCAGCTACACTAAAATATGGCATGCCATGCAATGTCTGTAATATCAGTGCTTTTCTTGCTAGGAGATATGTTCTACACTTAACCAAATAGAGGGAAAGTATCAGTAAGGTACATTCATAAAAGCATTTATGCTTACAGGAAGCAGTACTACAGGATAACTCTTTTATGTAGCCTTACATTCCCTTGTCAATCGCCCCGAAAAGTCTAACTCCTGATTAGTAGAAGTGCAAAGAGGGTACAGCCCTTTCTGCTTATTCTAATTCTATATGGATATTTCATTTTATTCCACTTTAGTTGTTTTAGGCTAATTCATAAAGGTGTCTAAGAACACGTAAAAGAGTACCAAGGGATTTTATTTTATGCAATGCTTATGTGATTAGGTCCCAAAGTCTATTGTTGTGTTATTTGATAGTAAAAAAGCGTATCACTTTTTGACGTGATATATTAAGACAAATCAAGTACTAAAAAGGGTGTGTGTAAAATTCCCATAATTTGCTGTAGCATGATCACAAGATATTATAGGAAAATTACATAAATTATGAATCCATCATTTAGCGCTATATTTTAGCATGAAATAATTGTTTTAAACCACAGGTACTCGCATTCTGGTTGCTCAGTTGTTCCTGCGGTACCGCATTATTATTTTGCTGGGAACGACTGCGTAATTTCGGGATGTGAATCAATGGTGTCATTTTTGGAATTTTTTGTAACAAGCAGGTAGTGAAATTCCCAAAAATCGATGAATTTTAACTGTAATTTAAGTTTCACCCATCTTGGGGGCATATTTACAAGCTGGCGATAAAAAATTATCGCCGGTTTTGCGGCCGTTTTCGGCCCAAAAGCGGCGTTCATTTTATCGCCTAATTGGCAAGGCCACGCTAACGCGTGAAACCTTGCTTTAACGTGGGGATTCCTAACGCCCAGCTTTGCATCTCTAATGAGATGCAAAGTGGGCGTTCCTGACCTAACATGACAGGAGAAATGTCGCTAAGCGACATTTTTCCTATCATCAAGCCCCACGCTATGAAGCATAGCGGCAGGAAAAGTAGCGATAACCCCTGTTATCGCTACTTTCCTTACTCCTGCTTCAGGACTGACTTAGCCATGATATCCTATGGAAGGTGGATATCATGGCTAAGTTTGTGAGTCCCTATCAGCAAGCTAACGCCACATTGCGTGAGATTATCGCTGGGTTTCCAGCGATAATCTCAGGTTAGGCAGTTAGCGTGAGGATTTTTATCGCTGAGGAGATAAGCGTTGCTAATAGCACGCTATCTCAGCGATAAAAATCCACGTTACTCTGCGATAATTATCCTCACGCTAAGAGCGCTGAGCGATAATTATCGCCGGTTGTTACTGATATGCCCCTTAGTGCTCAATCATGGATAAAGTGGCAATAAAAAATCCAAGGAGAGATCACCAGGTGCACAAGAGACAACAGTTGTATAAGAAACGCTACATGTGTTCAGATAGCGCCTGTCAACATTTCAGTTTTTTTGCCAAATATATATGTACTGGTTTTATAATACAAGCACAGGGCCAGATGTACTAAAATTAGGAATACCAATTTCCTAATTGCGATTAGGAAATCGGTATTCCTAATGTATGAAACTCTCAGCGACTCCTAGTGGGTCTCAAATAGACCTACCTCATGCTTATTAATGAGGTAGGTCGCAATTTGTGACCCATTAGGAATCACAGGCATCACAAAGATGGTGACCACCATGTCTGTGATTGCTTTTTAACAAAGCATTATTTTTTTCTTTAAATGCAGTCTGTTTTCCTTGAAAGGAAAATGGGATGCGTTTAAAAAGAAAAAAATGAAACTTTACCGTTTAATTTTCCAAGAGTTGTCAGTGGTCCGTGGGACCGCTGCCTGATCTTAAAAAATATTTGTTTTCCATTCACAAAGGGGAAAGGTTTTCCTGGGGGCCCCTTCCCAAAGTCCATTCTCTACAGGACCAGACATGGAATCCTCCAGTACATGTAGTCGAAGGGCTTCTATTAAAAAGGGCAAAAGGTCTATATGAGGTACAAAGCTGGGGATTCTTCCCTTGCTTAAGTATTACTGTTATAACCCTCTCACCCACGGTATTTGTTAGCATGCCTTGCTCAGCCATGTGACTGAATAGTTTTCCTGGCCTCCTGGTAAGCAGGGCCTGGTATGCTTCATAAAAGTTGCATGAAAGCCCATCATGTCCCGGGGCTTATCTTCTTTTCGGCTATTTTATAGAACTTTTATCAGAGAGCCCAGAATTAATTTATGTTCTACATTGCAGCACATAATATGTCATGCTTTTTTGTGGATTACAGTTCTAATTTTGATTGTTTTACCAGACTAACGTATCCACAAATTTCACATAGTTTAAATATGATGAAGAGTAGTCATTCGTTGCCTAGGCTATGGTGGCATCTGTCCGTGTGCTTTTTCATAAGTAAAACCCATAAACAATCAATCCACATGGCAAAGCTCTATCTTACTAAAATAGGCAACCTCGCTTCAGTGTGACATATATGCCTTAATGATTGCTTAAATACCACCAAAATGCAAGTCCACATATGTGCCTTAACATGTGCTGTTTTTTTATCAATCAATTTCTATTTTGTATCTCTACCTGTTTCAAGCCCACTAAAGTCTTAACATTGTTGCACACTTACACAGATTTAAAATTATTTTTTTATTATCCTGTGTTGAACGCTTCTCATTATAGCCATACTGTTCTATAAGAGTAGACTTTTTTTGAAGCTGTTTTGAGACATCTTAAGGAGAAAGCCTTTTTTTCTCGTTGGCTCCTCATCTTTGCTACCAATAGCAGACAACTGTGGCATGTGCAAGCCCTCTTGCTCTTATTTAATTGTGAATGTTGCGCGACTCCAAAAGGAGGCTACTTACTAATACACCCTGATGCTTTCACACCTTGCTACTATGTTAAATTGTACTTGTACTTTGTCCTGCCACTTTTCTGCCACTAATTTCTTGGCGATATGGTGAGCCTTTTGGGCGAGATTTGTGGAACTAGGTGGGGAGTCCTGTAATCCCTGTTCTGTAGTCACCTAGGGCCCGATTCACAGAACTGACTTAAGACAAAATCCTAAACTTACTACTTTTGGTATTCACAGAAGTTAGTATTTTGTCTTAAGTTTGTCTTAAGACAAACTTAAGACAGACTTAAGACAGTCTTAAGACAGACTTAAGACAGTCTTAAGATAGACTTAAGACAAACTTAAGACAGACTTAAGACAGACTTAAGACGGACTTAAGTTAGGATTTTGTCTTAAGTTTGTCTTAAGTTTGTCTTAAGTCTGTCTTAAGTCTGTCTTAAGTCTGTCTTAAGTTTGTCTTAAGTCTGTCTTAAGACTGTCTTAAGTCTGTCTTAAGACTGTCTTAAGTTTGTTTTAAGACAAACTTAAGACAAAATCCTAACTTCTGTGAATACCAAAAGTAGTAAGTTTAGGATTTTGTCTTAAGTTAGTTCTGTGAATCGGCCCCCTAATTCCTTACGTGGGTTTTCAGAGAAGGATTAGGGGCAGTTTTGAGGCGTTTTAAGAGAAAAGCACTACTTCCTGGTTGGGCCATCAAGCAGCAGGCATCTTTGCTATGGTAGTTTTGTCGTCTACCAGCAGCAGGCAATTGTGGACATGTACAACCCCCCCCCCCACCGACTTTATTTAATTGCAGATGCTGCTTGACGCTAAAAGGAGCCTTTTTACCAATGGCGGATCCTGCCTAATGGCGGAGGCGCTTCACCCTACCGAGTCAGTCAGCGGAAAATAAAATGATAATATAACAATATTATCTTTTTTTGTTTCGCTGACTGGGAGTCTTGGGTGGGGCAAGGTGGGCCAGGCATGGGAGGAAGGAGGGGCAGTGGGCACTGTAAAGTGCGCATTTCAGTTCAGCCAGCTGTCTTAGGCTGGCCAAACATGCGCACTTAGGTTTCTCCAACCCAGCTTTATTCCACAGCCAGGCTGGAGAAATGGCACATGCACTAAGGCACTATCTGAGCAGCAAACAAGGCCACTCTGACCAATCCTGGCGCTGCTCTCATACTCTGCCTGTGCTAGTGTCCTAGGGCCTGCTGGGAGATCATCAGGAGTGAAGAGGAGCGCCAACAATCGGCTGCAGGACAGGTACATTTTTTTTTTTTGTCAAACTTGTTTTTATTAGTCACACAAAAAAGAGCAGTACATACAAATCACATCCTGACACGTGCCTCATAGCCAATTGGACCAATAAGCGATGGTTAGACAACGCCAGACCGACTCTCAGCCTCCCCTAATAAGGGCGAGTCTCCCCCATCCCTACAATCGCTTTAGGAGAGATAGAGAGAACTAAAATAAGGGGGGGACGTCGGCCCATGAGTAATGCCCCGGAAACCTTCCGTAGGTGCCACCCGGGTACTAACAGTCCCGTGCCGGTCCGGCACGCAAAAGGTTCGGCCTAACCACCTTGCCGGCACTATGTCATTGGCTGCACATCCAATGTAACTAACAACCCCAACTCCCCACCTTCCCCCCCAAACCCCCCACCCCTCCAAAATCATAAAATGAAAAAGAGAGAGAGAGAGAGAAGGAAAGGTAGAAGAAAAAGAGACAGTGAGGAGACTCCGGGATCGGGCCCCGAGGCCCCGGTGCTGTGACAAAGAAGGGGAGACACTCACCCAAGGCTGCAGACAGGCAAAGGCCCATCCACATTTCCCGGGACCTCAACCAGCACAGGCAGGGGCCGTCACCGACTATAATAGCGGCCCCTTACAATTGAAACAACCGTAGGCCCCTAAGTTGGGGCGGACACACCGCCGCCGGTAGCCCCCTGGAGAGGAAAGACACCAACGGACCCCACTTGAGCTCAAACGCGGCAAAGTCATCCCTGAAGATATCCGTCATTCTCTCTAGGCTCAGAAGTCTCCGGAGACGAGCGTGCCACATCGAGGCCGTTGGCGCCGCCCGCTTCTTCCAGTTGGCCGCGATCGCAACCTTCGCCGCCCCCAAGCACAGCCACAACACCGCCTTGTCCGCTCTGGTTTGGTAGCGCAGGGAGGGATCCCGCAGGCCCATCAACGCTGTCGCCATGGACGTGGGAATCGGATAACCCAGCATAGATTTGATTTGCGCTAAGATCTCATCCCAGAAGGGGCGGATCGTCGGGCAGGTCCACCAGATGTGCTCAAAATCTCCTAGAAACCCGCAGCCCCTCCAGCAGCGGTCCGAGGTGCCTGGAAAGATACGCCGCAACTTAGCCGGATACAAATACCAATCCACCATTACCTTCATGTGCGCCTCTCGCAATTCTATCGAGTGGTTGTGCTTCGAGATATCCGACCACAACGCCTCCCACTCCCGTTGTCCGATCGGACGCCGCAGCACCTCCTCCCATTTAGATTGGAATCGTGGAGCCGGGGAGACTCTAGTAGCCAAAAGGTGTCCATAAAGAAAGGAGATTACCCCCTTCATAGATGTGGTAGTGCGCGCAAATTTTTCGAAGGGCGTTTGGGGTCTGCGAACCGCCGCCTGGAGGGCCTGCGTTTGAAGCCAGTGCTTAAGCTGGAGGTAATGATAATGCTCGGTGGGCGGAAGACTAAAGTCGGTCCTACATTCGGAGAAGGTCATCAACCTCGACCCCCTAAAAAGATGTCCTACCATCAAACAGCCCCCCTTCTCCCACGCCGCGTAAGGCCCCCTAGTAAGCGCCGGCGGAAAAGTCGCCAACCCGTGAATAGGCGTGTGGGGGGAAGGAAAAGTTGTCCACCGTTCATCCGACGCCAGAGTGTCCCATACCCGCAATGTTGTTCTAGTGGGCGTGCTGACGTAAGCGTTTGCCGGTCTATCGTGTTTTGGCCGCCACGCCAAGTCCCAAATCGTCCTGCCCGCCACCGACCTGTCCATATGGAGCCAATGTTTGTCCGATTCTCTCTTCGACCACTCTACCAAAACTCGTAGTTGAGCCGCCTTGTAGTAGAGGTGGAAGTCGGGGAGGCCCGCTCCGCCCGCAGAACGTGGCCTCCGCAACATGGAAAATGACAGCCGGGCTCTGCCCCCCTGCCAGATGTAACGAGAGCAGAGGGAGCGTAAGGTCGCGAAAAAGGAGAGAGGGACATCAATGGGGAGGGCCTGGAACAGGTGGAGTAACTTCGGTAAGACCGTCGTTTTGAGAGAGTGAATACGCCCCAGCCACGAGATAAACAAAGGCTTCCAACGCACCAGGTCGGCCTTAATAAGCCCAAGAAGGGGGGGAAAATTGGCCTGATAAAGATCCTCCATGGAGGGGGTAAGCTGGACTCCCAAGTTTTGAAGCGACGTGGTCGCCCAGCGGAAAGCCGTGCACCTCTGAAGGCTCGCCAGTTCCTCGCCCTGTAGCGTAAGATTAAGAACATAAGACTTGTCCTGGTTAATCTTGAATCCCGCCACTCGTTCATAGCTCCGCAGCTCGTCCTGGAGAATTGGGAGCGACTCAGAGGGGCGAGTGAGTGAGAGAAGCACATCATCAGCGAACAGGGAGATCTTATGGTCCTCCCCTGCGAACGGAATGCCCGCTATCTGCGGATTACGTCGAACGGCTATTGCCAGTGGCTCAATGCTCAGGGCAAACAAGAGGGGGGACAACGGGCACCCCTGTCTAGTACCCCTGGAGAGGGCGAACGGCACCGAACAGGTCCCGTTGACCTGGACCCGCGACACCGGGAGCCGATAATTGGCCCGTATCATTGCCATAAAGGCATCTGCAAAGCCCATCCGGCGCATGAAGAGAAGAGAAACCCCCAATCCACCCTGTTGAACGCCTTCTCGGCATCCAGTCCCACCAGGATGGCCGGCAAGCGTCGTTTCGAAGCCTTTTCTATGAGATGCACTATGCGTCGCGTGTTGTCGTGCGTTTGCCTCCCCGGAATGAAACCCGATTGATCGGGATGAATCAACGCAGCCATCAGAGGGCTGAGCCGGGCCGCCAGAATAGAGGAATACAACTTAGCGTCTAGATTTAACAACGCGATGGGGCGGTAGGAGGAACAGTGATCCTTGGGTTTCCCCGGTTTGGGGATAACCGTAATAACCGCCTCCGCCATGGAGGAGGAGACCACCCCCTGAGTGACGACAGCGTTGAACAAAGATTGCAGGTGCGGGGCCAGGTCCGGCGCAAAGGTACGATAAAACAGGGCTGTAAGGCCATCAGGTCCGGGAGCCTTATTCAGTTTGAGCGCCATTATGGCCTTGGTGACCTCTTCCAATGAGATGGGGGCGCAGAGGTCCGCGTTGGCCGCGTCCGACACCTGAGGGAGTTGTAACTCCTGCAGATAGGCTTCCTGCGCTGGGCCTTCTAGCGAGTCCGACTCGTAGAGTGTGCTATAAAAAGATCGGAAGCAGGCCGCCTTGCCCTCATCCGAGCGGATAAGCACGTCCGCGGCATCCCGTACCCCCTCAATGTATTCCTTATCTCGCTTGACCCGGAGCTGTCTAGCCAGATGCCTCCCCACCTTGTTCCCCTGGGCATAGGAGGTGTGACGCAACCGCAAGAGGGTTAGTTCAGCCCTATTGGCATAGATAGACTTAAGTTTGCCCCGCAGCGCCGTAAGGGGCCGCAAGGTGAGGCGAGAAGGCTTAGCCTTATGGGCCTGTTCCACGGCCACCAATTCCGCCTCCAGGCGTTCTCGTTCCGCCGTCCTCTGCCGATTAAGCGCCGAGTTGAGCGCGATGCACTTCCCCCTTATCACTGCTTTAAAGGCGTCCCACCGCGTCTGCTCCGAGGTCTCCTCTGCGCCATTGAGGGCAAAATAGTCATCTAAAACCTCCCGTAGTGAGGCGCGCAACACTATATCCCTGGTGAGGGAAGCGGGGAAATACCATTTTCGCTGGCGATCCCGGGGGCCTGGCCAGTGAAGCGTAACCGTGACCATACTGTGGTCGGAAATAGAGAGCGGAAGGATCTGCGCATCTCGTATGGACCCCGAAAGAAAGCGAATAATGAAAATGTAATCCAACCAGGAATACGACTGGTGGACATGGGAGAAATGGGTATAATCCTTCGTGGAGGGATGCAAAGTGCGCCAGGCGTCACAGAGGCCCAGATCAGAGAAGCATTGTCGAGAAGCCGCAGAGAAGGCACCGACTCAGCCCTCTGCGAGCGCGAGCTATCCAACTCCACCCGCCACACCAGATTAAAGTCCCCCATCAGAACCACCGAACCCTCAGCGAACAGCTCCAACCACGAGCAAAAGGTGGACAGGAACCCCGCCTGGCCAGTGTTGGGTGCGTAGAGTGAAATGAAAGTGCAAGTCTGCCCTCGTAGGACCCCTTTTACCATCACCCACCTCCCCGCCTTGTCTGAGCAAACCTCTATCGGCTGGAACTTCACTCCGCTATGAAACAACAGCGTCACCCCTCTGTGCTTGGTGGAGGCCGACGAACTGTAGATAAGTGGGTATGACCTGTGTCGCAGCCTGTGCTCGTCTTCCTTACGCAGGTGCATTTCTTGCAGCGCAACTATGTCAAGATGTCGATCCGCTATATACTTCATCACCCTCTGGCGCTTCTGGGGGGAATTAAGCCCCTGAACATTCCATGAGCCTAGGGATACAGCCATCGTGAGTTAGAGTGTGTGCAACCCTCAGCAGCCCAGCCCAGCGCCCCTCCCCCTGTCCCCGGTGTCAAGAAAAGAGAAGAAGAGAAGGAAAGAAAGGGAAAAAGAAAAGGAAGTAAAACAGCCCCAACCACCCCATTGCAACACAGCATTAAAGCAGTAAACACTCAAAGGGCATGGCAACCCGCCCCTCCCCTCCTCCCCCCCCCGGCAACAATCTTGACCCTTATGCATAGAAATGGGGAGAACATCTCCAACATTAGTTCCCGGGCCCTCTGACAGGCCCTCATTCGAAGTCTCGCACCCATCGACACCACTTCCGTGCTGGCCCTCCGATCTGACGGGCCCTCCAGTGCGCGCGGCCTCAAGCGCTCCGTACCCATGTCCAGGACCTCCCACCGCTGGATAAAACATTCCTCCAAATGGCGCCACCCGTGAAATCATCTGGGGGGGGTATGGCCCACTGTGGCCCAGTCCCCGGCCCCCGCCCCGGTGCCTCCAGTCGCTGCTGCTCTCCCCTCGACCCGTTCATCGTCCAGTGCAGTCAGGCCCAGAATAGCCTTTCCTACCTCCAAGTCAGTCACAGTACGTTGCTTATTCCGGTATTCAAATGCGAGGCCAAAGGGGAAGGTCCAGCGATACCTGATGTGCTCAGCTCTCAGTTTAGCAGTCAGCGGCCGAAAGGACTGGCGCCTCGCCAACGTCGCCGGGGATAGATCCTGGTAGAGTGCACACGTAAACCCCTGGAATGACACCTCCGCCGACCTCCGCGCCGCCGCCAGGACAGCCTCCTTGATTTTGTAAGAGTGAAATTTGGCCAGAATGTCCCTCGGCCTCCGTTTATCTCCAGGTGCCAGAAAGCCCACCCTGTGTGCCCGGTCGAGCTTAATCTTTAGAGTCTGTGGTTTCACTACTTCCGCAAAGAGACCTTCCAGGAAGGCCTCTAGATCCGGGCCCTCTGCTCGCTCTTCCAAATGGCGACACTCGAATGTTATTGCGGCGGGCGCGGTTCTCCAAATCTTCCGCCTTGAGCTGCGTTTGCGTCAACTGATCCTGAAGGGCCTGAATCTGGCGTGAGTGATCCGTACATCTGCCATCCAGGTTCTCATGTCTCGTCTCCAATTCCACCACTCGTGTGCCAACCGCGTCGACGTTGTGTCGGAGGCCGGATAGCTGGTCGCGCAGGTCCGCTCGCAACTGGTCCACCGAACGTTGAGTATCCCGGCCAATCTCCTCCCGCAGCTCCACCTTGAAATCTCGCAGGGAGGCCAGGAGATCCTCCTTAGTGAGCGCCATCGCTCCCGGCTGCGCCGCCGATGCCCCAGATGGCCCCCTGTCCGCCGGTCCAAAGAAGGCAGTGACGGAGGCGCTGCGCTTGGCCTGGCCCTTCTTCGCTGGCATAAGGCCGCTCCACACTGGTGCCGCCAATGGCGCGGTCAAGTAGGGGCCCTCCACACAAGCCTCGAAGCCGCCGCCTCTCTCGTCCAAGCCTCCGCCGGGACCTCCCGGGCCCGCCACACGACACGGGCCAGGCTGCGCACTCTCACCGGTACCACCGGACCTCTCTCCTCCGCCTCCGCCACAGACCACCGCAGTCTACACGGGCCACAGCCTCGCCGCCAAGGTCGCTCACCAGCGCTGCAGGACCAAGGAGACCCCCGCGCCGACCCCTCCGCGGGCTCTCCGCCCCCTCAGGCCAGGTCAGTAGACAATCCCGCACGTGGGTTCCCAGAGATGCTCACTCTCGCCTCTCACCGTCCTTCCGCCGCGCCAGCTCCTCTCCCTCGGCATGAGGCCTCGACAGCCGGGCCCACGCGGTCTCGGGGCCCCACCTCCGCATCGTCCGTCACCTCAGGGAGATCTCCCTCCGGGTCGTGCCTGATCCTCCATGCGGCCCTTCCGGGCCCGAGCCCCCACAGGGGCCCCCAGGAAGCCGCCGCCCCTCTTTTCTTGAGGCCCGGCGCCCCGGACCCTCAGCCGCAGCCGATACGCAGTGCCTTTACAGCTGCGGGAGCCGCCATCTTGGTCGCCTCTGCGCCGTCACTGCCGCGAGTCTCGGGAGCCGCAGCCGGCTGCCGCTCGGGAATCCTCCGGGCCCGCCGACGCTCCGTGGCTCACCAACCCATAGTGCGAGCGTTCGTCCTGCCCAGGGACCCGGGAACCACCTCGAAGCCGGGGGAAGCCCGGGGTGATGCGGGAGCCGATGCGGATCACGTCCGATCGGCCATCTTGCCTAAGCCACGCCCCCCCAGGTACATTTTTTTTATCATATCTCCCTTACCTCTCCCTCCCCCCCACTGGAGTTTTGTGGCAGACGCCACTGCTTTTTACTAATACAACTTGCCGCTATCATGCCAGGACACAGCCTATTCAGGTGTAAGTGAGGCTGGGTGCAGCTCCTCCCTCCCATCCTGCCAGGTAGGCCCATCTAGTCACATCTATGCTCCCATTGTGTGTGGCTGTCCAGGAGGAATACAAAAAGCCCAGCTGTCACTCCCCCCAGATGCGTATCAGACAGTAGCAGCTGCTACTGGGGAAATGAGGTGAGGCGGGGGGGGTTGTGTGTGATAAAAAAAAGAAAAAGGAAACAAATTAAGGAAAACCCACTTACCTTCCCGGCAGCCGGCTCTCCTCCATCCTTTTTGTCCATGATGCACGCAGGAAAAGGAAGCACACAGGCTCCCTCCCCTAAGCCAATCACAATGCTGCAATGCATCATTGTGATTGGCCTGAGTGCGGTGGTTCGGTGCTCAGATGGGGAAATGGAGCCTGCGAATATTACTCATCAGGCTATGTAATGCTGTAATGCAGCCTGGTGGGGAACATGCAAAGTGTGTATGACTGTTTGGATGGCCCAGGATGGCTGGCCAAACAGTCATGCACACTTTAGAGTGTGCTCTCCACTCCTACCTCTGCTCTGGCCGGCAGAGACCCACCCGCACCTTTACAGCGCGTGACAATAGTGGGAAAAAAATTATTAAAACATTGTTATTATCATTTTATTTTTCTTGTGGGGCGGCGCTACTCTGCCTTAGCGGAGGAGCCGCCACTGGAATCAGAATCTGGAAGCAGGCACAAAATTGCTAAAGTACGAAAATGCCAACTTTCTAGAAGTGGCATTTCCCTAATTGTAATTTAAAATCCAACTTCACCATAAGTTAGGATTTTAAATTAGGATTCCCAAAACACCAGACTTGGGATCCTTATCTCTTCCCAATTGGAAATCACACTTATAAAATGTAATAAGTTAACACCAGTGTTATCCTATAGGAGAGATAGGCCTTTCAGTAGTGAAAAACAACTTTGGGAGTTTTTCATTACCAGGACATGTAAAACGTAAAAGTACATGTCCTGCCTTTTAAATACATTGCACCCTGTACGCTGGGCTGCCCCGGGCCGACCTTAAGGGTGATATTATATGTATAAAAAGGGAAGGTTTGGACCTGACAAAAGGTTTATTTTGCCAGTTTGATGACAGTGTAAATTGCCCATACAGGCTCTGCAGTGGCAGGCCTGAGACTTGGTTAAAGGGCTAGTTCAGTGGGTGGCACAATCAGTGCTGCAGACCCACTAGTAGCATTTAATATACAGGCCCTGGGTACAGGGGGTACCCCTCTACCAGGGACTTATAAGTAAATTAAATATGACAATTAGTGATGAACCAATGTTAACATGTTTATGGGAGAGAGCACAAACATGTAGGCTATGGTTAGTAGTGGTAAAGTGCACAGAGCCCTAAAGCCAGCAAAAACGAGGTCAGAAAAGTGGAAGGGAAAGACCATCTAAGACTGTCAGGGCTCATAACACCTAATTCCCACCTGGTGCTTTCACGGAGGGATTAGGGATTGATTTGAAACATTTTAAGAGGAAAGCCCTACTTCCTGGTTGGGCCATCAAGCAATGGACATCTTTGCTACTGTAGCATTCTAATCTACCAGTAGCAAGCTATTGTGGAAATATGTAAACCCTCTCACCCTTATTTAATCGCAGATGCTGTGTGAATCTAGTAGTATAATGCTCCCTGTAGCCATCATGCCTTGGTGCTATTTTACATTGCAGATGATGTATTGAGACAGCTTAAGAGTGAAGCCCTACATCCTGATTGGTCCATCAAGTGGCAGCCATTTTTCTACTGTAAAGTTCAAGTACAGTACATCTGGAATTAAAATTTCTCCCTGATATTAAACAATGACATGTAAAGAAGCAATATTGGTAAATTTGTGTACATTTAGTTACGCTAAATTACCAAAATGACTCCAGTTATGCCGGCCTAATTAAAGTTTCAGCCAGACCCATAAATGAGCTTGGCTCAAGTTTATTTACAATAATAATACTTTGGAAACTGGCAAAAGAAGTTAAATTATAGTAGAAACAAAATAGAGACTGGACAGTGGTGGCTCTTTTTACAGTTACATGAGGAGGCCAATAAATGCAAAAATCAATCCATTGTATAAAAATCACCCAGAAACACATACAAGATAACTCTTCTTGGGGACACAGTTATGGTTTGTACCCCTGCTACTCTGCCTCCTCTCTATTTATTCCCTTAGAACACTGAACCAGAAGAAAGAAAGAATGAGAGTAAGGACACAATGGAAGAGGATTTGTTAGATGCAAGGTAACACATAAGCAAGCAATGTGATACGAGTGACTGACAGAAGGCAATCAGGTCAAGAAGGCTGTGGACTTCACTACTGTGGAGAGGTCAAGACAAACAATGCATTCAGCCACATCTGGACATAGCGATCTCTGTGAGTGCATCCCCACCATTACTTGAGAAAGTCTAAGAAGGACAGCAGATCCACCACTTAGGAGTTGCTTCACCTCCCCTCAATCTGAAAATGTAGCCGAGGATGACCCCACCCTGTCCCTTCCTGAGGCCCTCTTTCCCCTGATAGACTACCACACTCCTGGGCAAGGAGTCACTGTAAATGTTCATTGAACCCCCATCTGATTTAATGAGTAATTAGGAAGCAGTTACCTAATATTAGAGGAAAATCATATAAGTTCTGTGAGGAATCGCAAAGTGTGTTTGAAGTGTACTAGCTAAGGTTAATGTGAATCAACTGCTGCATTTATGGTACTCAATGAAGTCAGAGATCTGTTGGTTGAAAAGTTGGCATGGCCAAGGAAGGAGCCCAGGAACAATGGCAGAGGATGGCAGAGGATGCATTGATGAATGTGATTCTGGATCAGGGAGAACCAAGGAGGTAGAACTCTGGAAATGTTTAATATCTATGTCCGGGGAACAAAGGGAGGAGCAGAATCTCCCATAATTACATCTTTGGAAGCTGAGCTCTCCAATTACCCCCATGACTCGCACATCCTGGTAGCGGGAGACTTCAATTGCACTTTTGAGCCTCTCGCTGCCGAGGATGTGCTAGGCATTGAAGAGGATGATGCAAAGCGGGGAATTCCCTTGCTGAGTATCCCGCCGATAAAAAGATGGACCGAGTTGGCTGTCCAGCTGAATTCTTTAGCCGTAGAACATGGGCTAAAGGGCAACCAATGGCAGGTCACTATCTGATGTAAAAGGGGCACATACGTATAACAGGCTAGGCTCCTCCTCGCGAATCGATTACATCTTACTGAATTATAAATTGTGGCAGCACCTAATAGATATGGTGATAACATCGACAGTTGACAGCGACCACAATCCACTATCTCTAATTTTAAAATTTTCATGGTTGCCTAATTCTGGCTATTTGGTCTAGAATATCCAATGCCAACAAGGGAAGTAACTCCCTCTAACTGTAATAGGTATTTGAAATGGCATAGAGTTCTTCTGGACAACAAGAAATTATGTGGTATTAGAGAAACTGTGTCAGAGGCTCTAGACGAACTGAGAGGGGTTTCTACGGACCCTGATGTTACTGAGAAAATCCCTAAAATTTATGAAAAAACAATTAGTACTCTTCGGAATTTCTTTTGTTCAACTACTAGAGCAGGCCACCGTCCAATGTGCGAGAAGCCCAATAGCAATAACACGTGGTACACGAAAACTTGTAGACGGAAAAAAACTGCCCTGGTTTTGGCAGTTAAAAGTAAATCGCTCCCTACGATCCAGCTAGCAAGAAGGGAATATAAGGAGGCAGTGTCCAGTGACAAAAAAGAGTGGGAAGAGCAGCACTGGCAAGATTTAAAAACAGCCAGTCTGGAGAAGGACGCTAGCCGGTTTTGGAATCTCATTTGAATCAAGACACGGCGTGGTAGCGAATCATTAACTTGTAACATCTCAAGTCGTATCTGGTACGACCACTATCTGAAACTTTATTCTAATTCTGAGGATCTCTCATTGGAAGACACATCAACAGATCCCAGAATAGGTTTGGGGGATTTAAACAACTATCCTTTTTCCGAACTGAAAGTGGAAACCGCCATTCGGCGTATAGTCCCAGCTAAGGCAGCAGGCCCAGATGGCATTCCCGGAGATCTACTTCGGGCAGATCCCGTTAAATGGGCGAAATTCATTACCATTCTTATTAATGCCATTGATACCGGCTCTCCGATACCAGATTCCTGGAACGGAGCAGAGGTGGTCCCTATTTATAAAAAGGGTGCTAGGGACGACCCTGCTAATTATCGCCCAATAAGCCTAATTGATTCAGTGCAAAAGCTTATTGGGAGGGTGGTGCTGGAGAGAATCTTGGAATGGGCAGATGAAAATAGGATCCTCTCCGACTACCAAGCAGGCTTTAGGGCAGGTACAGGGACAATTGAGCAGGTATTTAGGTTAATTCTTCTCTACTTGAAGGTGGTCAAGATAGGCAAAGGCAGTCTTTACCTTGCATTTATAGATCTAAAGACTGCCTTTGACCTAGTCCCTCGAGGGCGCCTATGGAAGGTCCTAGCTGACCAAGGGGTTCCCAAGTATATTTTAATTCTCTTGGTGGGTCTCCACGAAGGTAACTACGCCCAGGTCAGATGGGGCTCCAAGGGGCAGAAGACGGACAGAATACCGGTGAACAGGGGTGTCCGCCAGGGCTGTGTTTTAGTTCCCACCCTATTCTCTTTGTACGTGAATGGGGTGGTGGAGCACCTGCAGCGAATACCATCTGACGCACCAGCCCTGGCGGCCGAAAAAATCCCCACCCTCCAGTGCGCCGACGACACCCTTCTTATCTCCAAGACCCCGAGGGGCTTGCAGAGTTTGTTGGACAGCTTCCAGTCATTCTGCACCAATAGAGGGTTGATCATTAACTCTGAGAAAACCAAGTACTTGGTGCTGAATCCCCCTAAGAATCTTAGAACTCCACCTGTATTAAATTCTGTCCCGTTAGAGAGGGTCACCACGTTTGACTACCTGGGTATCCGCATCTCTCACTCCATGCTCTGGAGTACCCATATACAAAAAATGCTTTTGAACCACAAAAGGGTAGTGGGGGCAATACTCAAAGAGCATCGTACTTCAACAAGCAAACCTATTGCTCCCACAATTGATATATATAAGGCCAGAGGAGTGAGTTCAGCCCTTTATGGTGCTGAACTCTGTGGTTTTTCTAACTTAGATCAAATTGTGAGGTCAGAAAATAAATTTTTAAAAGATCTTATGATGCTGCCCCTGAGGACCCCCACTAGGCCCCTACTGCAAGATCTAGGGTGCCACTCATTTAGAGATCTGGCCAGACTTCGCCCCTTCTGTTGTGGGCCCGCTTGTGGCGGACCCCAGATTAGTAAAGTATGCAGCGGGGTTAAGCGAAATAATGAACATGGATGGATGGCATAAAATCAAATGGCTTAAGGACCTAAAAACATTGCTGTATGACCTTGACCTTAAAGAGGCGTGGATAAACAGAACTGCTCCACCAAAGGCAGAACTTAAGAAAGCTTATTGGTCCTTGGTCCGCAATAAGGGGTTTCTTGATCCTAAACTAGGCAGGTTATCAGAGGAGTTCATGCAACATAAACATATCACCTACTATGAACCATACCTAGATGTCATACAAAAATCTTATGACAGAGCTCTGTTTTTTTAGTTCAGGGTTGGTTCGCTCCTCACCCGTGAAATGACCACTCGATGGAAGGCTCCCCATCAGACATCAGCCTCCTGCCCGAATTGCGAAGCCAATCTTGAGTCAATAGCTCATGTCAGGTTCATGTGCCCAGCCTATAAAGCGCCAAGGGAACAATGGCTTAAACCACTCTGCAGGGAGTTGGGTACTCGTAGCCACTTAGTGGCATTGCGCATCTTAAGATCTGATGCACGAGCCCTACATGCGTGTGGTTTGGCCAAATTCCTGAGTTGGGCATGGAACATCAGATCGAGAACCCTGAAAGCCAATCTCTAAGTATTGTCATTGCTATGAGCTTCCTGCACCCTGTGAATTGTATTTTTTATATATTTTATCTTGTAAATACTATTTTTAATGTTACTGTCAATTATTCCATCACAAGGATTTTTTGATGAATTATGTTATTTAGTCACTTAGGGTACATTTATTACTTGATAAAATGTTTTTTACTTTTTATATAGCTTTTTAACTTGTGTCCCACAGCTTTTAAGATATGTTTTTATCGAAATAAAGCTAATATGACTGACTGACTGACTGATTCTGGATGTGTCCTTTTTGGACCAAGATTTCAAACTGCAAACAAATTAAGGGGAAACACAGGCCGATTATTTATCCAAGCTTAAAGATGAGTTTGAGAAATACTCAGGCATCACCTGCAGAAGAGAAAATACAAATGCTAGCAAAAATGCATATAGATCTAATAATCGTTTAATGGGAAAATAACCTGCAAGCTTTCAAAATAAGCAAGACAATTGTTGAATCAATGCACCTGAGCTTTGCCCTCAATCAGTTGGATTACATAATGATAAAATCCACACATTTTGGTACAAAATAATACATTTTTTCTCTATGCAAGTAGACGGAAGAAAGAACATGTGATAAATAGAAACCTGTTTATAGGAAATAATGAGCAGGTGCCAGGCTCTTCTCATAGGAAGAACATAAGAAGACCTTGATGGAAAAGATATAAACATTTTCAGCATGAGCTGACTCTACAACTTTCTAAAATCCTTGCTTTAATATGCCAACTCTAAAATGAGATTACGCTTTACTAGGATAGTTCAACTAAAATAAACAAAAACACAGTGAAGGGAGGGACAATTTGGTAGCGAACAACTGACCTTGATGAAATTTTGACTATAGGGAGTTGTTCTCACTCCCCAGCCAGTTTGAGTGTTGAAGAACAATAAACTTGGTTCCCTACGGAAACCATCCTAACATATTTGTAGGGAGTATTCCTTGAAAAGGATTGCCTATTCCCTGCTCCTGGACTAAGGAGGTAGGGGTAGTACTCATGGGATATTTTCTTCCTTGTGAAGGACTGAAGAAAGCCGGGGTAAGGATTAATTGAATCTTTTTTCGGCTGAAACATGTCGATGTTTACTTGCAGAGTGGAGGAGTAGGTGATTCATTATAGTTTACCATTCCTTCATCCACTGGTCACATTTTTTACCGCTTTCTTCTTATTCTGGGCAAGGGAGTCCATAATTAAAGTTAGATTGAGGTCATCCATGTCCCTCACGAGTCAAATGCAAAAGCTTCATGAAAGGGTTTCAATGCTTTTGCATTTGACTCGTGAGGGACATCTAGTAACGACTAGTGGACCTGCAGCTTGATGTAATAATAATTTCAATGCTTTTGCATTTGACTCGTGAGGGACATCTAGTAACAACTAGTTGAACTGCAGCTCTTTGTAGAATTATTTTGATATTGCACACTATAATATTCACAGCCCACTGCTAATCACGTCCCATAATGCTTTGCAGGGCCTTTGGTTGAGATTGTATTTTTGCCCATAACTGTGCTTGGGGTGGTCCTAGGAGGAAGGGACCACCACTGAATCGTTCACCAGCACGATATGCTCTTTGTGTTCAAGGCATCTGCTTGGTCCTCCCCCTAGGTTAGGGGGGGATCCCAAAATCATCACCTCTCTCATTGCCTAATATCTTCATTCACAGTTTATTTTTGTGAATTGGTTATATGCTTTTTTGCATGTAAAATTGTGTTATCAAAGCATTTGTGGGTTTTATTTAATTAGCCACGACGCTACGTGTTTTAGCACAGTTTTTGCACTGTGCTATGTGCTCTGTGAGCGTAGTGTTGTACTACGCTCAGGATTAAATTGAATGTGTTGTAATGGTTGTTTTTAAAACTGCCATCTAATGGCATGCATTGTAAAATCCTATAATGTAATGGTAGTTGCGTTGTAAAAGCATGCGTTCTAATTGTTTGTATTGTAACGTCATGTATTTAATTCTTTCTGAAGGGGCCAATACACAACACAATACAACATTTTTATACAAGGCATCACCAAGAAAGACTGATTAAGATTATTCTGCTTGAGGTTTGTTGTTTAGGGATGTCACTAAAATTGTGTTTCTTCTTCTTTTTGCTTCCTTCAATTTTGCGTGCTTGGATTATAGGAACAGGCTTTAGAAGCATGTTTTAGGTTTGATCTAATTATTATATACAGTGTTGAAAATCTGTGAATATTAAAATCATATTTGATCTTTGGCTGTGTTCAATTATTTCACTCATTGGTGAAATGGCTAAGAATATTGGTCGGTGTGTACTATCACATTTACCTACAGACAAATGATGAGTAAAACCCTTTTGATACATTAGCCCCCTTTTTCAACAAGTTATTATTGATAGCAGGTAAACTGCCAAACACCCCAGGTTTTAAAAATTCCATGCAAGGTGCAGTGGTAGGTACCTATGAAAAGATTGTTTCTACCATGCACCTGGAATAGTAGTAAAAACGTGATACGACTTTCCACATACCCAAAAAATTCATAGGCCTCTTTGTTACCTGTGATACCTTGAGACATTCTTTTTTTTACACAACTGCACTTTAATGCTGTTTTTTTTTAGCCCATAGTTACAATGTTAACAGCAAACTTTCAAGTCCCGTAATCCAATGTGATATATATTAAAAGGTCAGGACGGCCTTAAACTGAGACATTTGCCAAGTGGACAATTGGGAGCTATGAATGTCAACACAACCGCAGCACCACCTTATCGTAATTGAGCAAAGAGTGCAGAAACCCTTCCGGTGGCTCAGAATGCAGGGCCACAAATTAATCTGTTATAATTCAAAATTGAAAAGGTATCACAAAGCACTATGCTGTGGGCAGGGTTGACCACCCCTAAAATGTCATAATATTCAGGAAGGAGTAAGTGAATGACCCCCCCCCCCCAACCTTGTCTAGGACTTTATTAAAACATTTTAATGTAGCACTCTTATCCCTTTAATCCATCAACAGTTTTGTAACGCAACCAGAGTTTTGACAGAGTAAGTGTGAGAGGAAATAACATATGAGAGAGAGTAATAAGATGTGACTCTGAGTGAGAGTGCACTCCTATGTTTAAAATAGTCTAAACCCAGTCCATTGGACATACTGCCAATGAGAAAACACTACATATCCTACATTACTTCTCCTTTAAATTAAATATATGCTTTAAAACAATCACTGCAATAAAACATGTTTTGTAAAGAATTGAAAAACACATTTCTTGTCTATTTTGGAGGTAAGCAGATGAATAAATACTAATAGGCATTGATTTCAAAAGATTTGGAAAGCACAAAGAAATCACCAGAGAAATCCAGGAAAAATAAACACTGAAAACAGAACAGCCTATACATGCAATAGTACATGCTTAGATACACATCAGCATTTGCATTTTGATAGAATGCAAGTAAGCATATCCAAGTGAATTGGCATTTTCAACCCCCCCCTCTTTTGGTGGCAGGATAAATCCCTACAATAACTCAATAGCATAAAAAAAGATTATTTCCGTTTAAAATTTTCATCATATTCTTCATCATCCTTAAAGGTACTTAGCAGATAAGCTGGGGCAATGTATTTATTACTTCAAGCATGTTGTATGATGCACATATTCAACTGTATTAGAACACACAGTGTTATGGTAAGAATTATTGCAATCACAGTCTCAAGTAGAGCTGGAGCTATTACCCATCGCCCCAACTTTATTATCCAAAATACCACCGGCAGAATCAGGGGAGGGGGCTGAATCCATGACAATTTACCACCGGCCTTTGGGCAGCTCTCTCAAAAACAACGCTGCTTGTAGCACTTTTCTCTTACCAGACTACACTGAGATACTTTGCAACATCTTATCCATCAAACCCTCCAACCACTTTGGAGATCCACTACCCGCCAAGCTCTATAAAGATTTCATCTCAGCCGTTCTCCCTTTTTGGTCCAAGATCATTCATGAATCCCTCATACAGGGAAAGATCCCGGACTGCCTAAAAGTTGGGCAAGTTACTCCCATTCCTAAGAAGCTCAATGCGGACCTATCAAATCCTAACAACTTCAGACCTATCACCAGCAGCAGCGAAAGTGCTGGAAAAATGCCTTCATTAACAGCTCTGCAAACATATTGAGAAATATCATCTCCTGGATCCTTACCAGTCAGGATTCAGAGCCGGACACAGCACTGAAATGGCACTAACGCACAGCGTTGATGACACCGTGAGAGCCCTTGACCAAAGTGTCCCTTGTCTCCTGATCCTGCTAGACCTGTCCTCAGCCTTCAATACCATCAAACATGAAAACTAGATTGATCTCCTACAAAATAGGATGGGATTGTCGGGCCCGGTACTAAATTGGTTTGCCTCCTTCCTTCACAACTGCACGCAAAGGAGCAAAGTTAATCATGCCCTAGCTTCCAGTACCCCGGTCCTGATTGGAGTCCCCCAAGGCTCACGCTCTCACCCACTCTCTTCAATTTATGGAGCCTCTTGCAGTCATTCTGAACAGAGCCAACATTCAATACCACATGTATGCGGATGACACGCAATTGTACCTGAAGGTCTCATCACAGGAGGACATAAAAACTTCAAATGCTGCACTTGCACAAACTCAACAATGGCTAGCCCAAAACCATCTCTTACTAAATACTCTCAAAACTGAATTTCTTTTGATCACCCCACCTAATCACTCAGCTCCTACCCTTGACTGAATTAAACAACTAACTGCTCTGAACTGCACACCTTATGTTGTAGACTCTGCCAAATCTTTAGGTGTCACCTTGGATAAACATCTAAATATGCAAGAACATATCAGCGCTACTACTAGGGGAGCCAATTTCAACCTCAACACACTGAAGAAAATGAAACCATTCCCCCCCCCCCCCCGTAGACCTCCGGCCGGCGGTACAATCCCTAATTATCCCCAGATTGGAATATGGATTGGTGACCCTCGCAGGACTTCCCAAAGCCAGCTTAGCCCCACTCAGAGCTACCTTGAATGCTTCAGCCAGGTTTTTAACGGGATCTAGGAAATTTTATCACATTTCACCCGACCTGTTGCAGCTAAACTGGTTATCTATTGAAGCTAGAATCCGACTCAAGATTGCTTGTCTGACTCATAAAGCCATACACCACAATACCCCATACTACCTAGCAAATAAACTTGAGCTTTCGGGCTCTAGCAGGACCTTCAGAAGTATGTCCACCCTTCTCTTGAAACCACCAAGATTCAAAAAGAAAAGATCGTACAACCGTGCATTCACCGGTCTTGCTCCTAGAATCTGTAACTCTTCACCATCCGAGATCAGATCAAATCCTTCTACTACTTCCTTTAAAAAACTGGTCAAAAGACTACTAATGAACGAACTTTAATTGTACTGATCATGTTCGGGTGTTTTGTTAATAACCAAATTCTTGACGTATTCTCACTGATGTTCTATATGTTTTTACCTTCTTTTTGCATTTGTTTTGTCCCAGTCCTCGATAGCTCGTTTAACTGCATCCTTTGTTGATTTTTGCTTGATACCCTTTTGTTAATATTCCTTGATGCTCATCGCACATCTTGGTTCCTTCTATTGTATGATGTTTTACTCTGAGCGCTATATGGCGCCTCTGATACACCCTACTCGTTACTCTTGAATATTTCCCCACAGTTTGTACTCTCCCTTACCTCCTTTATGTTTTGTATAATGGTTGAAGACTACTCTGTACAGCGCTCTGATACCCATTTGGGTCTTGTTCATGCTCTATAAAACTTTTCAAAGAAAATAAATAAATAAGGATCTTCATTCCCCAGGTTCAGAATTTACTTAACAACCAACCCCAGGTGGCGCTCAAGTTGAATTCAAAGCCATGTTAGACCTCATGTAACCTCCTCACACTATCCTTAATGTGATCAATCTGCTTATGTATGTTGAAGGGAGGTATGATGGAGGTGTATACGATACTCGGAACATACTATTGCAAGGACACCCCCAACCACCTTTAGGCTGCCAGGGTGTAGTATTTGACCAATTTGTTTCCAATAGAAAGGTCTTCTGAGCATCTGATCTTTTTTTGCACCTAGGCAAATGGCCATGGCATCTGCTACTGCATCTAATATCTAAGCATTGTGTCTAGTCTGTGGGATGATCTGGCCAAATCTACAGTTGTGGAACAAAATGGAGAAGAATCTGTTGATATCGGAGACCATGTGGCATTCCCACCGCTGTTGGATATTATGAATGTCTGGGTTTCTGATATAAGAAATGCTGTATCCAAAATAACAAACCCCCACCCATGCTTTCAGGCAGCCAGGGATAATCTTTCTTGCCACAGATAAAATGTGCATTTCCTTTTAGACGTAAACAGATGTGAAAAACCATGCCAGTGGGGAGACGGTATTCAAAGAGGGTTGCTTCAAGATATATAGTCACTACAACGCCATATTCACTTTGGCCCACAAAAACACTTCAATGATTTGCTTCATGGTGCTCACAGAACAACCCCTTTAAAAAACAGACAAGATGAGCAGCATCAGTTTTGTAACAGCCAATGAATTGTATTTTTTTGCAGCTTTGGAAAGACTGAGGGGAGGTACTGGCACATTCAGGCAGTCTGACCATGATGCAACACAAGACAAATTTTGTTTTTGCTTTAAGTCAATCCAATTAATGGCACCCTCCACCCCCACCCGCCCACACATCGTCAGGTATGTAGGTCCAAATTCAGTAAATTCAAGATTTATTTATGACAGTATATTTTCATACTGTCAAGTAAATAAATAATTCCCTTTGGGATCACTTATTCATCCACAAATTACATACATATACACTTTTTCAATTCTTATAGAACCCCCATAATTCTAATTAAGTCAGATGTCGAACAACTCAGTACAAGAGATCATATTATAAATTTAATTCATAAGTCTCCTTATGAATTATCAATACAGACTTATTAAAACCAACATAGCGTCATTTAAATCAAACATCTTAAAAACACATAATAGTAATGAAACAGAATAGAATAGAGAGAAAAAAAAAACAAGACAGTCACATATGTCATTGGTTTAAGATAACTTGACAGAATCAGTAAAGCCACACGATCACAATCAATTTGTTCTCTATTGTGTTCCTTTGTTCCTTAAATCTGGCCCACTAAATGCGTTGATGCGTTTCGGTGGAAAAGTAGTTTAACAACCACCTTCTTCAGGACATGAATAACTTTCTCTCACAAGAATATCTATTCACACATTGGTTCATGTGGAATCCCCTAAAAGTAGGCCGCCTACATGCCCACGTTTAAAAATGGCTGTACATAAACCATGGATAGATATCTCATAGGTCGGGAAATCCAATCCAGACCCCTCAAGTTGAGGTACATCCAATAGTTTGTGTAGATGTAATTATATTTGCACGCCTTCAACTGTCTGAGTGAGTTACCTTATACCGCCTTCACAATGGCACATAATAGTCACCACCTCCCATTCCTTTAAGGGCTTGTTTCCAAAAGCAACTTAATATTTAGTACTGTCACGAAGCAATGCCAGCACCTCATTCTCACAGTGCAGGGGTATACTGAGGTTTTGTAAAGAGGTAGAGTAAAATCTTGCTGGTGATACATGTATCTTCTTCCCAAGGTCTTCTTACATCCTTCCAGTGAGAAGAGCCTGGCACCTGCTCATTAGCACCTATCTGTAGGTTTATGTTTTATCATCTGTTCCCGCATCGACCTACATGCATTGAGAAAAAGTGAATAAATGCAGCACTGAAATGTATAGATTTTAGCATTACATGCTCCAACTGATCGGAGACGATGCTTTGGTCCTTTAATTAGACAATTGCCTAGGTTATTTTCGAATGCTTGTTGGCTAATTTTGCATTAAACACATTAGACTTCTATGTGCAATACTGTGGGTCAGGGTTTTATTTTACAAGTGCCACACTACACAAGTAAACGCTCACTTTCATCAACCTTGTGATTTTTTGGTCCTTTGGTGGCATCTCAATGTAAGGGTCATATGGATCTTTAGGGTGTCATCCAGTAGGCAGATTACAACTCTCTCAAAAAATCTACCCCTTCTTCAACCCTTTCCCCATCTTGATGGAGTTTAATTTATATTTTATAATACATATCTTGCAGATATGGAAAAGATGTACTGTAGGAGTGGACCTATCTAGGCACGTTACAGAGTACATTGAGCAGGACTGGGTATTATTTTGAAAGTGAGGTGACCAAATGGGTGTGATGTGGCGGAGGCACAACTGTATTAGGCCAAGATGGCGTTGAGAGCTGGCAGGCAAATGTTTGCTGATGTATGAGATATTGCTTGAAGAGATGTGTTATTGTCTATGTTTTGAGTTGCAATATGGATGAAATATATTTCAGATAATAGGGAAATAAATTCAAAAGTCATATATTAAGCATGTTTTCGCTTTTGCATGTATTGACAATTTTGGCTCCTAGTCATGCATTATTTCTGGAATGTCAAGTTTTCTGCCTGTGTGGAAGGGGCACTGTTAATCAGTTCTTTGGAGGTGACGCAGTATGTCTTTAAGATGATCTGAGCATGACATAGTCAACAGTGTAGATTTAGATAGATAGATAGATAGATAGATAGATAGATAGATAGATAGATAGATAGATAGATAGACAGACAGACAGACAGACAGACAGACAGACAGACAGACAGACAGACAGACAGACAGACAGACAGACAGACAGACAGACAGACAGACAGACAGACAGACAGACAGACAGACAGACTTAGGGCATCCCCCAAGGTTCAGTGCTCTCACCTCAACTGTTCAACATATACATGGAACCCCTCACCACCCTACTCAAAAATGCTAACATCCCTTTCCACCTCTATGCAGATGACACCCAGATCTATCTAGAAACCTCCTCCATTGATGACATTCACAGACTAAATGTCAAACATCCAACATTGGCTGTCGCTTAACCACTTAACACTCAACGAAGACAAAACCAAAATACTCCTCATCTCCAACAAAGATGTGAACCCTCATATTTCAGAATGGCTAAAAGCTTTGGATGCTCTTACGGCAATCACACTCTCGCCCACTCCGTTAAATCATTAGGAATCACCCTAGACTCAAAACTTGACATGGCCAAACACATCAAAAACTCTGCAAAGAGTGCCTTCGTCAACCTGAAGCTACTTAACAAAATAAAACCATTCATCCCAACCAACAACCTCAAACAAGCCACTGGTGCTATCCAGACTCGACTATGGGAATTCCACCCTCACTGGTACAACAAAATCTCACTTAGCTCCCCTCAAAATAACTCTCAACGCAGCAGCTAGAATGGTCACTGGAATCAGGAAATACGACCACATCTCACCAGCACTCAGAGAACTAAAATGGCTCCCATTCGAACTGCGTGCCAGTTTCAGAACTGCCTGCCTCACACAGAAAGGAGCTCCAGCACCCTACTGCTCATCCCTATGAAAACACGCAAACAAAAAACTGCCGCACAGTCCTTCGCCGGAAACGCGCCCATAATCTGGAATGCCTTCCCAGTCAGTATCAGGACTATCTCATCCTTCACAAAATTCAAAAAACACCTAAAAGTCCCTTTCCTCAACCGCTCCCTCCCGAATGGAGAGATGCCATCTAAACGCAAATCCCTGCTCCTCGTCTCTCCCAGACATTGTAGCTTTAAGACTTACCTCCTCCCTGCTATTAGACCCCTAACTGCTCCTCCCCCCCTAAGTGGTTCAACCCCAAGACAACATGCACTCTATGAGGTTATCTCAGGACTCACGGACTACCTCACTGCTGCTTAGCACACTTGAACTTCCGAACCTATATGTAGAATACTGCTTTATTGTATCAACCCCAAGACAACGTGCACTCTATGAGGTTATCTCAGGACTTCCGAACCTAGATGTAGAATACTGCTTTATTGTATGAATCTTGCTAAAAAACTGTTGTGAAGCGCTCTGATACCCTGGCGCTATATAAAACGTCTTAATAAATAAATAATAAATAAAATAAATAAATACTTAATTTAGGTCATCATTAGGAGCTATATGCACAGATATCTGTGGGCAGGATTCTTTGATGCCGGCTGGTATCCACATTCCTAAATCTGGTGATTACAAGTTATTTCCTCTGGAATGGGTAATAACATGTTGATCCATGAATAGCAGGTCCATTTCCGCAGATCTTCCCTTCTAACAGGGGAAATAACAGGCCAAAATCTCCATTTGAGAATGGCGCTCCAGGCCACTTGAGGGTTGGGGAAGAAAGTGGTCCTGAAACGACCCAGTGAGCATGGTCTACTATGGCAGGAAGGTTGCCAAGCCCTCTGTGTAATTAGAGATACTCACCTGTTGGAGGATGCTCTCTGAGTCTTAAAGGCATCTGCTGGCACGGCACTGCACTAAAAGATCAAATGAATGCAGAGCAGGTTGCATGTTGTTTGTTGGCCCTGTAGGCAGTTATATTGGTTTTCGTAAACAGTTCCCAAAATCAGGATTTTGTTTGCTAAAGAACCTATGAAAAACAAAATAGCAATGACCGGAAGCACAGTTTTCTCTCTGCACGAGGGTTGCTGTTTGCTAAGCCTGTCATGCCTCTTGTGTGAGGCATGGTGCACCTAGTCTGGGAAGTCCTGCGCCAAGAAAACTAGTGATGGTCGACTCATCCAAAATGTGGCCTATCATCCCTGAGGCAGATGGGTCTCGAGGTCATAGTTTCTGATGGATGAGAAATCTGAGGCTCCACTTTCAAAAGCCCTATGGTCTTCCCAACACTTAATGAGTTAGGGAGACCACACAGTCAATTTATGTCCTTGTTAGAGTCCTGCCAAACTATAAATGTGATCTTTAGTATATACAATGGCAGCATCCCCTTGCAAAAGAGATTTCAGAAGACTGCAGTAGCAGTTTCACCCCCTGCAAGGCCATATGATTGTTGAGACTGCAGGAATACACATACACCTACTGGGTGTAGGAAATACAAATGCAGAGGCAAAAAAACAAAAGCCTCTAGTCTACCATTAGTTGTCATAGGGGTCCAACTCAATAAATGTAGGAAGGGAATCACCATTACAGTGACTTTGGCATAATGTATCTATCTCATTTTATCTATCGACCCCCGTCACAGTGTTCTGCTAAATCACAATTTGGTACTGACCCATAGATATTAGAATTACTGTCTCCCCAACCCAAGGAGTCAAAACACTTAGGCTTCATTAGGAGATTAGGGGTTGACCAGTAAAATGAAGTGGTAATACAGGCCCAGATTATAGTGATATCCCTTTCTGGCCCACTTTGGTTCTCCGCTAGTTTTGCGTATTAGGTTATTTATTCTGCCACTGCTTTGCACAGCCACACAAGATACATTTGTTTTTGTGACATTATGTTCTTTTAGAAATAAGCTGTACATATTATTTGTTATTTAGTGACTCTTCTTGGTAGTTTTTATCCTATAAACCATGTCTCGTCCCTTCAGGGGTAGAGAGGAGATACTGGTCCTGGAACGGAGGCAGCAGCCTTGCATAAACTGAGTTTACACCTATGATGCGCACCACCTAACTACACATGCCAGATATGGGGTCAGTTGCTAATCCCAGCGATCACTAATATATCCCTGTGCTCACATAGTGGGGTAGGCCTCAACAGATATATTAGTTGCCATTGTTGAGTTGTTCATTGTTTACCAACTGCTAGTAAGGCTGATTACGTTGCTCAGTTGCATTTGTTTAGTATTCTCAGCACACTTGCTTCCAAATAGACTACAATAGTTTCATTAAATATACTGTAAACTTCCTCTGTTTCTTTCTTTTCTTTACTATTGACATGCATGACTGAGAAATGAAAGGTGGTGATCTGTTTCCACAGCTCGCTTGGGGACTAGAGGTTCATGTTCTAGGTTTGCCAAAATCACCTGCTACTCTGGAAACATTAGGAGTTCAGGCGAGGCACTGTGAGCTAGTCGAATTTGGTCCTACAGGTTCTGACATGGTAGAGAGACTCAGTCGCCACATTCTGATGTCCTGCTACCCCAAGGCAAAGTTCTGCTTCCCAGAAGAATCCCTGCAAAAAGCTATACATTTAATTTACCCAATGCAGGGAAGCAAGCAGAGTTGCTAAGCTACATTGTGTGTACTAGAGAGAACAGAACTGTGCTATATATGTGATGCAGTTCTGCTCTCTCTCTACACTGGAGCAAGACCACTGACTCATTGTCAGTGAAACTGCTCTCCACCCTCGCAGCTCCACCATCAAGTGCGGTCTTCCCCCGAGCCCCTGCACTCTCAAGTGCTGGTGTTCGAGGCCCTCCTCCACCCGCAGGTTTTACCTGCGCCTCATCCCTCATGGTCCAGTGGACCTCTGTCTCCTTTCTCTCGCTCCGCTCTTTTTCTCTGTTTTCACATGTTTTTCACTGATTTAAATCTCCCCCTTTTACTCTCCTTCTGTGTCTTTCCTACGTTTTCTCTAGTTTTTTACTGATTTCAATCTCCCCCTTTCACTCCCCCTCTGTGTATCTCCTCCGTTTTCACTCGTTTTTTACTGATTTCAATCTCCCCCTTTCACTCCCCCTCTGTGTCTTTCCTACGTTTTCACTCGTTTTTACTGATTTCAATCTCCCCCTTTCACTCCCCCTCTGTGTCTTTTCTACGTTTTCACTCGTTTTTCACTGATTTAATCTTCCCCTCTCACTCTCCTTCTGCGTCTTTCCCCCACTTTTCTTGCACCTTTCACTGCCTCATTTTCACTCTTTTTGCCTTTTCTGCCCGTTTTCCCTGCCGCTGCTGCCCCCGCGGCCCCTCCCCCCAGTACAACCAATGCAACCGGCCTGATCCATCTCCCCCCCTGCTCCCGCTTCCCAGCTGTCCAGCCCTCCCCAACCACT
The DNA here is from genome assembly GCF_964204655.1 of Triturus cristatus. Classification (NCBI taxonomy): domain Eukaryota; kingdom Metazoa; phylum Chordata; class Amphibia; order Caudata; family Salamandridae; genus Triturus; species Triturus cristatus. The sequence continues at coordinate 750,101,024 of NC_140586.1, forward strand.
ACTTAATGGCGGCTGCTGCGGGGACAGGCGAGCAAGACCACTGACTCATTGTCAGTAAAATTGCTCTCCCCCCCTTGCAGCTCCACCATCAAGTGAGGCCTTCCCCGAACCCCTACACTCTCAAGTGCTGGTGTTCGAGGCCCTCCTCCACCCGCAGGTTTTACCTGCGCCTCCTCCCTGGTGGTTCAGTGGACCTCTGTCTTCTTTCTCTCGGTCTGCTCTTTCTCTCGGTTTTCACTTGTTTTTCACTGATTCCAATATCCCCCTTTTACTCTCCTTCTGTGTCTTTCCTCCATTTTCTCTTGTTTTTTACTGATTTCAATCTCCCCCTTTTACTCCCCCTCTGTATTTCTCCTCCGCTTTCACTCGTTTTTTACTGATTTGAATCTCACCCTTTCACTCCCCCTCTGTGTCTTTTCTCTGTTTTCACTCGTTTTTTACTGATTTCAATCTCCCCCTTTCACTCCCCCTCTGTGTCTTTCCTCCGTTTTCACTCGTTTTTCACTGATTTAATCTTCCCCTCTCACTCTCCTTCTGTGTCTTTCCCCCACTTTTCTTGCACCTTTCACTGCCTCATTTTCACTCGTTCCTCTCTTTTTGCCTTTTCCGCCCGTTTTTCCCTGCCGCTGCTGCCCCTGCGGCCCCTCCTCCCAGCACGACCAATGCGACTGGCCCAATCCAGCTCCCCTCCCTGCTCCCGCCTCCCAGCTGTCCAGCCCTCCCCGACCCCTACTTAATGGCGGCCGCTGCGCGGACAGGCGAGCAAGACCACTGACTCATTGTCAGTGAAATTGCTCTCCCCCCCTTGCAGATCCACCATCAAGTGAGGCCTTCCCCTGAGCCCCTGCACTCTCAAGTGCTGGTGTTCGAGGCTCTCCTCCATCCGCAGGTTTTACCCACGTCTCATCCCTGGTGGTCAGTAGACCTCTGTCTCCTTTCTCTCGCTCCGCTCTTTCTCTCCGTTTTCACTTGTTTTTCACTGATTTCAGTATCCCTTTTACTCTCCTTCTGTGTCTTTCCTCCGTTTTCTCTTGTTTTTTACTGATTTCAATCTCCCCCTTTCACTCCCCCTCTGTATCTCTCCTCTGTTTTCACTCATTTTTGACTGATTTCAATCTCCCCCTTTCACGTCCCCTCTGTCTTTCCTCCGTTTTCACTCGTTTTTTACTGATTTCAATCTCCCCCTTTCACTACCCATCTGTGTCTTTCCTCCATTTTCACTCGTTTTTCACTGATTTAATCTTCCCCTCTCACTCTCCTTCTGTGTCTTTCCCCTACTTTTCTTGCACCTTTCACTGCCTCATTTTTAGTCTTTCCTCTCTTTTTGCCTTTTCTGCCTGTTTTTCTCTGTCGCTACTGCCCCCGCGGCCCCTCCCCCCAGCACGACTAAAACAACTGGCCCAATCCAGCTCACCTCCCTGCTCCCGCCTCCCAGCTGTCCAGCCCTCCCCGACCCCTACTTAAATGCGGACGAGGGAGCACCCAAGGCAATTCTGTCTGCGCCCATCCGCGACCCAACCGCGACCAGCGCCAGGAACCCTGGACCTCATCAACGCTATGACCCAGCGACACTCCACGCTCTCAACCCAGGATGCAACAACAACTGCGAGCTAGCATCACCAGCCGACACCCATGGACCCTTCAGCTGTCACCGCTGCCGGCACAACTGCAGCACTGCCAAGACCACGGACCCGGCGCAACCCGCCCGCAAGACCACAACCCAACCGAAGACCCTGCAATGCATCCTCCTCAACGTCCGATCCCTCCACAAACATGCCACCGAAATCTGGGACCTCCTCAACAGCACCACCCCGGATGTAGCGTTCTTCACCAAAACATTGACCAACACCACCTCGGGACCGGACATCGACATCGCCATTCCCCAAGGATACAAAATCTCCAGGAAGGACCGCCCCACCCGCCCGGGAGGAGGAATCGCCATCGTCCACAAATCCAATCTCCGCCTGAGCACACTCCCTGACGAGCCCACAGACCTGATGGAACACCTTCACTTCAAGATACTGGCCAGCCCTACCACCACCCTCCGAGGAACCCTCATCTACCGACCCCCTGGACCCTGCGGACTTTTCACCAACTCCATCACGGACATCATCTCCCCGCATGCCATCACATCCACCAACTACACCCTACTGGGAGACATCAACTTCCACCTCGACAACCAACTGGACCCCAGCACCACATCCCTCCTGGACAACCCCCACAACATTGGACTCCGCCAGATCGTCACCGAACCCACACACTCAGCAGGACACACCCTCGACCCCCTCTTCACAACAGGTAACTCCATCACCTTCAGCCACACCACCGAACTCCCGGGGACTGACCATCGATGTGTCCACTTCACCCTCAGAACACCCACCATCCAGAGACACCTGCACCTGCTCCCACGAAGAAACTGGACCAGACTCACCAACGACCAGCTAACCTCATCCCTCAGCAACTCCACCCCAACCATCGCGGAAAATGGCGACCCCAACACAGCAGCCCGAACCTTGCACAGATGGATCTCCGACAGTGCCAACACCATAGCCCCCCTCAGGAAAAACAACAACGCCCACGCCAAGAAAGCAAGATGGTTTACCACCGAACTTCGAAAGCCCAGACACACTTGCCGCCACCTCGAAAAGGCATGGAGGAACACCAAATCCACAGAAGCCTACAACAACTTCAGAGCCCCCTCCAATGCCCACCACCAACTCATCAGAAAAACGAGGAAAAAAGCGATTGAAGACAGAATCTCCACTCACGCACACGACAGCAAAGAACTCTTCAACATCATCAAGGAGTTAGCCCAACCCACCAGCGAGTCCACCGACATCCCTCCCTCACAAGACCTCTGCGACAAACTCAGCACCTTTTTCCACCACAAAATCAAGAGCATATACGACAATTTTGACGAAGACAACCAACACACTGAACCCTCACCAACCACCCCAACACCCTGAAGCCAGCGATCGACAACTGGACAGCTCTCACCACCGAAGACACACTGAAGACGATAAAGTCAATCCACTCCGGGGCCCCCGCGGACCCCTGCCCCCACCACATTTTCAACTAGGCCGCCGACACCATCGCACCCATGCTCTGCCACACCATCAACCGCTCCCTGGCAACCGCCACATTCCCCGACGACTGGAAACACGCTCAGGTCAACCCCCTCCTGAAGAAACCCTCGGTGGACCCCACCGACCTCAGAAACTACAGACTCATTTCCCTGCTCCCATTCCCAGCGAAAGTCATCGAGAAAGCCATTAACTGCCAACTCGCCACATTCATTGAAGAGCACAACATCCTGGACTCCTCCCAATCCGGCTTCAGAAAAACCACAGTACGGAAACCGCCCTCCTCGCTGCAACAGACGACATCCGCACCCTACTGGACAAAGGAGAAAGAGCAGCCCTCATCCTCCTCGACCTCTCAGCGGCGTTCAACACAGTCTCTCACCGCACCCTAATACGCAGACTCCACAACGCAGGGATCCAAGACAAGGCCCTCAACTGGATCTGCTCCTTCCTCTCTGGCAGAACGTAGCGGGTCAGACTCCCCCCTTTCCTCTCCGACCCTACACCTACCACCTGCAGAGTCCCCCAGGGGTCCTCCCTCAGCCCTACACTCTTCAGCGTCTACATGGCTCTGCTCACCCCCATTGTCAAAACCTACGGACTCAACATTGTGTCATACGCAGACGACACCCAACTCATCCTCTCCCTATCCAATGAACCCAATACCGCCAGTCACAATTTTCAAGAAGGCATGGAAGTTGTTGCCAAATGGATGAAAAACAGCTGCCTACATCCAATGTTCCCTCTAATTTTTTTCCTCTGTGTGCAGCAGTATAAGGTCTCTGTGCGCTGCAACTAAGGCCATGTGCGCCGGGAACCAGACCGCATATGTGGGTGCAGCGCCAAATATCACTCCAAACCTTTGCTTAAAAAAGTGAAAAGAGAGTGCATTTCCACACATGTAGCGCCACATGAAGTGTCTTAAGGCAGGTTTTCAATTTAGATATACACGAAATGACATGAATTGGTTACACAGGGAAGTACACTTTGGGTTTAGAAAAGCACAGTACTCCAATGGTGGTATCAAAATAAGATTTTACTGAAGATCCTAAGCTCAAGGACTGTTCATAGGGTGGGGAATGTTGGGAGCCTATACAAGATCACATATATACACAATTACATAACATATTTATAATTAGACGTGCAAGCTACGGAGTAATGTCTGGATATCCCGTCAGAGATAGTTTGTCACCAGTCCAAAAACGAGTCCCCTACAGCAAGTCGTCGTAACAACTTCTGGGTTGAAGTAACTTGTGGTAAAGTCGCAGTCGGGGTAGTGAATGCTTTGCAAAGGTCTGTCGTTGTTGAGACTACGAGGTAAAAGAGGTTTCCTGTGATTAATATTTCTGCTGGAGAGAGATGTTTGTCTGGTTGCAGTTTTGGCTCATCATAAAGTAGTACAGAGGGGTAATATGCCTGTATCAAAAATATGTACCATACACATCACATAAAATACAGTTCTGGTGATAGCTCAATAGGTTACTGCTTTTGTTGTAGAGAACCTTTTGTTACGTGCAGTTCATAAGTTACAATTATGATATAGGACAGTAACCTATGAAGTGTCAAAGAGCTGCTTGCAAACTGCATGGTATAGGTTAAATAGTTATGTTTTTTTTCCTTATCTTTCACTATACTAATGATGGTAAAAAGGGTTGGTTTGGGTAGAAATACATTCTTATTAGTAAAGACAACAGTATGTGGGGTCTTTATTTTCCTAATTGCGTTCAACGAAGGGCCATCAAATGTATTTCTGTTGATGTCTTCTGGCTGTGGCAGAGTTAATGTTACTTGGTCGCTAAATGCAGACTTATGTTCATTAATTAGCTCTTCTTGGGTTAATTGTGCAGCTGAACCTGAGATTAAAGTAGCAGATTGCTAATGCCCTACAGGATCATCAACCAGATTGATGGTCTTAACTTTCCGTTGCCTGTAATAGATCTATATGGTTTGCTAGTAAAATTGAGCGCAGCCAGGAGTTTTCCGCTTCCTCTACAAAGTCAATGATGGAGTTGTTTGTATACGGATAGCGCTTGTTTGGGTGAGGTCTTGGCATTGAATAAGAATAGCTTGGTGCGTGAACCTGGGCCTGAATCATGATAACTTCATCCACTGACATTCCACTGTTTCCAGGTGCTGTTACATTTAAATTCATAGATGGACTTATGCTGGACCGTTGATCTGGATTCAATAGTGAATCTGACTTTTGAGGAATGAGTGGATTGGCAGTTATGCAATATTTTCTGTTGTTGAATTAGAAAGAAAGGCAGCTAAAGGGTCCGAAGGCCAGAGTCATGTTGACAGTGTTTCTGGTGGATAACAGCAATGCAACAGTGTAAGACTTTAGCACTCAGCTGAACATAAGTTTAGGAGTTACGTCAAACCTTAAAAAATCTTACCTTTTCTTTGTATGGCAGCCAAGACTTTAAAGTGTTGTGTCACCTCCACAATCCGGGCTTACCCTCCCTCGATGACTAAAAACATGGCATGCTATATTTTAAACTAAGTAGAGTTGGAAACATTTTATGTGTTTCATTTCTGATCACTTAGGTAAGGATGGTAAAGGTCAAAACAAAAGCAACTATTAAAGATGGATTAAGGTGGCCCAGGCTGGATTAAAACATTATCATGTGATGTGTCTGAAAGGCTGGGAATGCTGGTATGTGCGCCCGAGGAAGCAAAACAGGTGTAGTTGAGGCCGGAGGTCCGTAAACCAGTGTCTTTTACAAGAGGAGGGTGGGTCGGTTTCTTAAACCTGCCCAGAGCCTTTCAACTCTAACACCTCGAGATTAAAAAAGATTGGAAAGAGATTTAAACAGAAAGTGTTTGTTGCTGTGTTCTGTTGTATTAAGAGATGATATGACAATGCATAGAGTCAGGGGTATATGCCTACAAATTCCTCGATAGAACAAAAATCTCTCTCTGTCTGTTTGTCTGCCTCGCTCCCCTCCCCTTACAAAGCACCAGAGGCGCAACTAGAGCCAAATATCGGGGGGGGGGGGTTGGCTAATTATTCCAGCAGTAGGAAGTGTGGAGATGCAGGGGCTCTAAGAAGGAGTGAAAAAACTACAAAGCTCATTATCGTGCAAATGGTCTTTTAAAGACCCGTGAAGTACTCGGGTGCAGCTGTTGTGTGCCCAGGAAGCTGTTTCAGCCTGGGGGTCCACACACGACGGGGGGGGGGCTGAAGCTGAAGCCCTTTGAGCACAATGGGCTTTGCGCGCCTGCAACACCATGTCTCTTCCTCTGCCTCCCGCCTGGATTTTGCGCTGCTCGTGTTTAAAAAGCGGCGGCGCGAACGGTCTAGTAGGGATGTCTCACAGTGTGCACACTAAATCCAGGACATTGCGCGCACCGGGTGACCATCATGTGCACGCACCCGTGCGCGCATCTTAGTGGGAACAGTGGCCCACACCCATCTGGCCAAACTAAGGATCATTAGGAACCACCAAGGCCTTTCAAAGCAAACGTTTTAGTTTGCATGTACAAAAACATAAATCAATGAAAACTCAAATATTCAGTGTACCATGAGTAAAACGTTTGTAATGAAAAAATATAGGACTCACCACAGCCAATTTTCCCAGGCTTATCTACTCCAGTACAGGTTTTTTTTCTTTGAATTATTTGACTTGCCTTATTCATACCAATATAAAAGAAGTATTTGCATAGCCAATAGGTCTCGCCTTTGGGACCTTATAAATATTTAGCTATACAGCATATTAACCTGAGTGCTACATCTACTGTTCTTTAATGTGCAAGCTTTGACAGTTATAGGTACATTATAGCACTGCATTGAGAAGTACTTAAAACTTTATTTGTGTATAACTGTTAGTCTGAAGTCAGATATCTGGGAGTGCTTTCATATGCGATAATGAAACAAAAAAGATTTTTAGTGAAATAAGTAACTTGCTGTAGTAGGCTGGTTCCATGAGTTGAGGTGACACAGCAGACGTAGCCGAGATATGTCTTTATGATATTTATTAAGTTATCCAGATCCATAGAACAGCCCCACCAGGAGCAGCCTGCTAGCTGCTCAGCCCATCTTCCCAACTGTCCCACACCACCCCAGCACCCAAGCATTCCAGTCAAGTCAACATTCTACACGGAACTCTCACACTGGCTGAGCAGCTAGTTACAAGATAAAGGGGAACAGTGATAACATTACATGAAGATACTACAATATCTTCCTTCTTTACAATTGAAAATAAAACCAACAATACTAAAAATTCAAAACCACTATACACAAAATGTACACAAGAAATAAATAGTTTAAAACCCAAGGGTAAGATGAATAAACCATACCACGAGAGGGAACCAGACTATAAAAAGGAAGAAGGATGAAAAGATAAAAACAAACTATCACCAACCTCCTCTTTTAATAAGACACAAAAAGAACGTTTAACTCACTAACAGAAAGTGAGAAACACCACATGAGGTATTTGTGAAACAAAACGCAGAGAATCACAGTAGAAAAGGACTACAGGTACTCTACAGATTGAGGAGTCATACGGGGAGAAACACTCCCAGAACAAATACACTATGGGTGGACCTCACCCGTGTATGTACTCCAAACTATGGGTGGACTGCACCCATCTAGGTATTCCTATGTAAGGAACACAACAAAAAACCATACCAAAATGGGACACAAACCCATAAAGCATACTGTAAATGGGACTGAAACCCATTACAAATTACATAGGTGGGACTAACACCCCCTATACACAGAGTAGATGGGACTAACACCCATTACCCAATAACGTAGGTGGGACTAGCACCCCCTAAACACAGAGTATATGGGACTAACACCCATTAACAATAACGTAGGTGGGACTAACACCCCCTAAACACGGAGCATATGGGACTAACACCCATTACTAATTAAATAGGTGGGACAGACACCCCCTATACACAGACATGTGAGTCACCGCATTACTAACACACAATATAAGACCACGTGCAGCACAAAGTGACTGATACACACTACATAACCACATACCATGGAAATGGGACTAAATAATATACAACCCACGGCTGACAAGAAATACAATGAAAATCAAACAAGCGAGAAAAGGGTAAAAAAACAAAACTGCTGGCATACAACTATAACAAGTTGGTCAAGAAAAATATCACTTTTCAGAAAAACATAAGCATATTGTATAAACATGCACCTGAAAATAGAATTACTGTTAGCTTTATAAAACAAACAGACAGCACTACGTTGGGAAACTGCCGCTCCTCAAAACCTAAGAAAGAAAAGCCCAATGCTGCACAGGATACTGGGTCCCCTAGACAGTCACATAGATGAAATCATTGTAGAGAACTAACCGTATATGCTTGAACAATGTACCAAGTTTGATGTAAAGATCTTAGTACCACAGTAGATAGCTGTAAAAAACGTCAACAAGGACATCGAAAACAACACCATAAGTACCCACTTTGAGTTTCTTGTTTAGTTTTTTAACTTTTCAGAAGAGTGAAAAACGTTGGCCAAAGTAAACAGCTCTAGTTGAAATTTTCCATCCTAGCTTGATGTTTGGACAGCACCAAATACCTCTGATATATCTGTGCAAGTTCTCCGGTAAACGTTCAGCTCTGGGACAGAACTGCTGGCAAAAAGACACTGCCGCTCCGATAGTGCCCTCAACACAGTTCCTCCAAATTCGGGTTCAGGCAACCTCACACGCAGGGGCACATCTCGGCTCCCGCCAGGCACACTGTAGGCATACAGATGAGTGCTGCCGAGCTTGAAGAGAGAAGCATCCATTGCCAATATGGCGATACGCAGATCGACGTAGAGCCGGGTGGCTGCAGGCACGTCCATGCTTCAAAGCGTTCAGCAACAGCATTAAAGACTGCCTAGCAACGAAGACAACAAAACATGTCTCCGCGCAACAGAAATGAACAGGTGGGTGTGCACGCTACTCTCGACACGCGCAACCATTTTAAACTGCACATGAACCGTTAAACTGCTATTACTGAAAAGTGGGGGCAACAATTGACAAAAATATATTTTAACAAAAAAACTAAATTACCTCACCGCAAATGACTCGTTGCAGCATCAATGTGAAGACTGACTTCACACAATTGAAATACACTTTTGCAGGAAAAGGCCATCTGATGCTGGGTATACGTAATTATTAATCCATAACACAGCGCAGGAAAATTAATACCCCTAGTGTGGCAGTCAATTTTACTGTACTCCAATGACCAAAAGGACTTGCAGGAACAGCTGTCATATAGAAATTCACAACGCAAATGTCCTGCACGTGTTGCCAGAACAAAGCATAAAACACCAAACAACCCTGCGTGTGTTGAAATAGGCATACTTTCACAGATTTAAATCCAATAGCTGCAGATAGATGCTCTTGAGTTCACTAGTGCGAGAGTCATTGATTATCTGAACAAACTAGTACACACTTGTAGTTTCTGTGGAGCCAGAACACAAACATATTTTTCGTTACCTTACAGTTCATCAGTAGTGGAGAAGTAGAGCATAGCACGCCTTGGCTGGGGCTGTCCGGTGTGAGGGACACTGGTGGGGCTGCAGGGCGTGATACTCCAGTTTCTCTTGTTTGTTTCAGTTTCTCTTGTTTCTTCATGCTCCATTTCAATAGTTTCTTGTGGAACTCTAGCCTTCTCTGTCCACACTTCCTCCAATGTCTCATGTGTACCATTTCCTCCTGGAAATAAACATGTGCTGTCCGTGAGCTCATTAGTGAATCACGAAGCTCTCCATGTGACATCAGCGCTTCAAGTTTCAGTAACATCCTTCCAACTTGAATAAGCCCATGGCTAATCATTTTCTAACCTCCTTTAAGGTTTGACATATTAAAACTTCCTTGAGGTACCTTGTAAACGTGGATAAGTCTCCAAATTGTCGCCAAATGTAGTAGGCTGGTTCCATGAGTTGAGGTGACACAGCAGACGTAGCCGAGATATGTCCTTATGATATTTATTAAGTTATCCAGATCCATAGAACAGCCCCACCAGGAGCAGCCTGCTAGCTGCTCAGCCCATCTTCCCAACTGTCTCACACCACCCCAGCACCCAAGCATTCCAGTCAAGTCAACATTCTACACGGAACTCTCACACTGGCTGAGCAGCTAGTTACAAGATAAAGGGGAACAGTGATAACATTACATGAAGATACTACACTTGCTTGATAACACAATTTAAGAGAGGAAGACACAATGTGTCCAGGTTTTTTTGTTTACGTTTGTACAAATCAGTTAATAAATGGGTATCAATGTGTCTTAACTGATGAATCCTGGCTCTAGAAGTGAGTACAGTTGGCTCTGATCTGCGATTCTACAAACACAGTCTGAACTCTTGCTCACTGAAAATATAGCCTTACATACAAGGTCATGGGAGCTCAAGGGTGATAAATGCACCAGATGCTGAGGGTGTTCCGGTTTTGCCCGCTGCTGGTGGTGCTCCGCGGTAGCTCCTGCTCCAGAAGGTGAAGTTGCTCCAGGGTGCACTGCTGCTTCAAGGGGCGAGGAATATGGGATTTGTAGTTGCTTCAGCTTGGGCTGGTGATACAGGGGAACTTCTGCGGATACATAGAGGGTTTGCAAACAGAGGGGCATGAAGAGGTCAGGAGAATAGAGACAGACCGAAGGATAGACATACAGGGGCATAAAGTGAGACAAAGAAGGTGGGACAGAAATCAAGATGCGGAGACAGACAAGAGCAAACCATGTGACAGAGACAGTGGAATGGAGAGAGGCTGCAAAATCAAGATAGAAGGACAGAGGCAGACAGTGTGACAGAGTTAGAGAAAGAAACAAAGAGCAGAAAGCAGAGGATCAGAGACAGGTAGAAGGACAGAGGTCAACAGAACCACAGGCTGAAAATGAAAAATATGCTCTGAGCCAAAGCGGGACAGACAGGCAGAAGTAGATGGTTCCATGGAGATAAAGGCACAGGCAGGAAGGTGCCAGGAGAAGAACAGGGGCATAGACAGTCAGAGGGACAGGACTGGGATAACACAGAAGGACAGGCCCAGAGAGAGGAACAGGCAAAAGGATGAAAAAAGGTTTAATGTGGCTGCCGGAAACGACCACCTTTTTTGAGGGTGATCTGTGTGATATGTCGTATCTTCACTGTAAGTCATTTCTGTTTATAATAAACATGTTGGTGAACAGACTGATACTGAGCAATAATGAACTATTAATGGGGGATCTGGCTCTGCAGCAGGAAGCCCCAGAATACAAACATTACTTGGGCTTAACTTTCAAGAAATGCTTCCTTTTTTAATTTATTATTAATATTTTTAAGAAATATATAATTGTGCCATGTTAAAAATATGTGAAGATATTAAAGGACAGGGGAGACCACAAAATAATTAAAAAGAAGACTTTGGAGCTTGGAAAATTCGAATTTAGGAATACATTGAACATTTTCTCAAAAATTAGGATGTGGTGTTTTTATTTCTTGACATTGTTACTTCTAGTCCCCTAATTATTCCTGTTGAAAAAAGAGAAGTTACGTGCAGGATCATCAGCAAACTTAGCCTCCCCACCCGTCCCCCACCGCTCACCTTTGTTCCTAATGCTGCCAGCAGAGCGTGTTTCCAGAAAGGCTGAACAAACAAGCATTGAGATAGGGAAAAGCTACAAGCATAGCGGGAGGAAGGGAACCTGTAAGTAAAGGAGAGGGATGGGAGGGGAGAGGGAACACAGGAAAAACAATGTTTTTGCCCCAAAGAAATGACCTGCTGGAGTTACGTGCGGAGTGCCAGCAAACTTTACCTCCTCACCCTCTCTCAGCAGTGTTCCTAATGCTGCCAGCAGAGCATGTTTCTAGAAAGGCCGACCAAACAAGCATTGAGACGGGGGGGAGGGGGAGGAGAGGGGGCGGCTAATTCTTCCATCAGTATGAAGTGTGGAGATGCAGGGGCTCTAAGAAGGGGTGTGAAAACGACAAGGCTCATTAACGTGCAAATGGTCATGCGCCAATGCAGGCACCCTTGCACCATAGTTCATGGGTGTAATGTTGTGGTCAGCATAGCGTGTGTGCAGGAAAGGAGCCAGTTCCTGCACATGATCTATGCTTTACAGCAATTTCCTCTTTGTATGTATGCAGCATTCTGCAACACACTTTCAAACGGCAAGAAAGAAAGATATTTCTCCTTGTTGCGCCAGCATCAGGTAGGCACAGGATTTTGGCACAAATACAAGTCAACAATTCTTTGTAGATATAAATTTTCATCAAAATCCATTGGTGGATGCACAAGAACGCCCATGCACTACCCATGGAATTTTCGCTTGATGCAAAGTAACACAATGCAGTGTAATGCACTGCATTGCATTCCTTTTGGTTACAAACCAACACAATTTGCCATTTGCAAACGAAACTGGTGAGAAAGTAACACAAACCTGACACAAAATCTTTGTAAACCTGGGAACTTATGGGCAGATTTATGAGCCCCTTGCGCCACTTTTGCGTCACTTTTAACATGGGAAAAGTGACGCAAAAGTGGCGCAAGGGGCTCATAAATCTGCCCCTTAGTGTCTAGTATTACCATTACCTGCAAGTATTACCACTCTATACAAGGACCATTACTAGTTTGAGGTCTGGAATGAGGAATAACATGCAGGTCGACAAATTACTGGATGTGTGCCACATTTTTCATGAGTTTTGGACCCTTTGCTACTTTCACTTTCCCTCTGCATTTTGTAAGTGGACATTTGGGTGATATTACCGGGTACCATCCGCACCTGTAAAGTTGTGTAATGGTGCAGGAAGGAATTCCATAGAACACATGTGGAATAAAAACTCCCTGCAATGAATTATAATGATCCCAATATATGTGAAGAACTAACACATGCTGAATACCGACATGATTAATGTCGTGTGACCTCTAGGCATCATAATCATGACTGATGAAATCCCCGATTCAAGCTAATTTAAAAGGTAAATGGTTATTGAACCATAAGGACTAAAGCGGTTTCAGTCATCCTTTGGAAATCAATAGGAGTCCATTAGCTGTCAAATACAACATAAAGCGGGGAAGTAACAAGTGTACTCATTGACTGCAGCACAAGGATGATGCACCTCTACTAGATTACTTTTATACTATGAGGTGGTGTGATTCATCTAAAAACAATACATGGTTCTTATTGTTTGCAGCACAAAAAAAATGGACAGCTATTGTTTGGAGGCATGGGATGGTAACATGTGAAACATTTTTATCTGTTTCATTATGCTGATGTGGTACAGCATACTTCTTGTATTGAATCAAAAATGTAAAAAGGGTGAAATAGCCTTTTGTACCCTGCATACCCCAGGCATGTATGACTTGTCAGGAATTTCCACACCACTGGCATTGCCAGAGGTCAATAATTTGCAAAGACTACCACTGCTTTGCTAAATTATTTCTCTCTAGCACATTCCAGTCTTTTCCTGACATGCCAGAGTGCAGTTGCAGATTTTAGAATGTATATAGTATTTCATATGTAATTCAGAAACTTCAGAAATTCTGTTCTGGAAATTAGGCAGAGCATGCTGTTCTGTGGTTTTGTTTCTTGATGTGGGATACTGAAGCCTGTATCATAGGCAAGTGCATCTAATTAGGTCATGCTTAGGCAACGCTGTATCTTCGAGAACTTTTATTTTCTAACAGTGAGCTTAGAGTCTGCCCATTGCTTACCATTGGTTCGCTTAATTGCCCTTTGCCTTTCCTTGCTTTTTATTGGTCAACTGGTTTAGGTTTCCTTCCTTTTCATGTGTTTGTCCCTTCCCTGGAGCATGGACATCTGTGTTGCATACCCCACCTTCCCAACCTCAATTCCTTCCCTGCCTTGCTTGCTATCAGTTTTCCTCCCTTCCCGTGTTTCATGCCCCATTCTCCATCTCTCCCACCACCCCTTGTGCTACTTGTCCAACGCCACCTCTCTCTCTTCCTCCCCATCGCTCACCCTTCCCCATGTTGCTTGCCATAATTGTCCTTCCACTGTGTTGCTTGCCCCCACCCTCCCTCAATCCATTGTCTGTGTTGTTACTTGCCCCCCCACCAGACAAAACAAAAAAAAGCACAATAATGCGGACACCTCTGGGTGCGTCATGCACATTTTTCCCCACACTCTAATTGTCTGTGTTGCCTACCTCTTCTTGCCCTCTGTGTTCCCTAAGACGCCCTCTGGCCAGTAATAACAAGCATTGGCATAGACAATAGGTCTCGCTTTTGGGACCTTATAGGTAAATAGCCATGCAACACTTGATGTTGTCTAATCTAGGATATTGTGCTGGATAACTAAACATTTATAATGTCCCAAAGGCGAGACCTGTTGGCTATGCATTGGGGGGCCTTATACGTGTTTAGGTAGAGCTATTGACTTTGGCAATGTTTCTAAGCTGTGCTGTAGAGAAGTGTGGCTGCTGTGCAGCATGCTGAGAAGTTGTAATTAACAGTGCCACATATGGCGAAAGGTATGTCCTGTACTACAAATACTTATGACACAGGCTCTCAGTCACACATTCACATATATTCAATTCATTCACACACATGTTCATACATCCCCACAAACCACGCACTCACTGACACACATGGCAGCCCTATCACAGTACCCCTAGTCACAGTATTTTGTTCAAACCATAGTGTCGGGCTCCATGGACATTAGGTTTAAAGTCAATGAAGGTGGGCGAGGGAATGTCTGGGAACAATGAGCGAGTTACTTGGCCTTCAGTAGCTCACGACAATTTTCACTGATCAGAAGTAGCTGTCATTCCAGAAATGGTTAGAGACCCCTGACCTAAACTATTGATAAAGGAAGGTTAAGGGAGTACTTTTGGGGAGTGGAAATATAGAGTGGTAAGGTCGAAAGTTTGACTCGTATATTTATTTTCTTTTGTCATGTGCATACAATTCCATGCTAGAAGTGGATTAAACCTTTGTGCCGATAGCTAGGTTTCGGACAGTATAAAATTAGATTAAGAATCCTGAGCTCTGATACCGGAGATGTGATTGTTATTAGTGCTGCTAAATGTTTATACGCTGCATGGCTTACATGCAAAAGATAATTTGCTAGCGATGTGGGCAGCTTTCTTAGCAGCAATTGACATTGGTCTGGATTTTTTTTTTTATCTAATATTTTATTGAAATTTGTTTTCGAATCTAACATTTTATTCTGCTAGGGTACTATGTGGTCGTTCTTCTGTTACAGCTGCTGGAGACACTGCACTTTGCTGATTTGCACACCACACTGAAGACCTGTTTAATGCACTTTACCTGAGAATTTTTCAACTGGCATCTTGTGTGCAATCACATACAATATTAAGTTTTAACATTAAGAGATACTGTATTTTAATTGTTTTACGGATTATAAATTCGAAATAAACAGACTTTGATTGAGGATGATTGATTGAATATGTTTTCTCGCAACAAATTGTCACTCGTTAGGTTTTAAAATGTCACATATAAGAAAACTGAAAACCTGGAAAAGTCGCAGATAAGCAAAATGCTAACTTGGCAGCTATAATATGGGTTACTTAAACTGGAAGTCAATATTGCATGTTATGCTCCCTCTGGCACTATGAAAAAGGCCAGTTCTGAATAACGGTTCTGAAATAACCAACGCCTGGAAAACTCATTATTATTATTATTATCATGCCTACATGCCAACCCACAAACTCAACGTGAGATTGCCATAGTGGTCCTTACCTTTCGACAGACGATCTTTCTCATCTGACTGCCTGTGTGATACACCAAGGCGAGAGAAGATAATGAAACAGCTGGTTTCAAATTGATTGATAGTCAAAGGGGCGTAATTGGGAAGGTCTTACGACTGTATTTCCCAGAAACCCCTCCGAATGGTTGGAAAAAGCAACCCTTACATAAATGACGGCCCGCCCATCCTCTAAGAAACCGCCCAGCTGGTGTCCCGGAAGAGCTCGCCATTCTGCCCCGGAAAACGTCACCATCTGTAAGTCAGCCAATTATCCAGGCTTGTTTGTATAGACTGGGTCTGTTCTGCATCCCTAGCAACGACATGTGAGGCTGTGGCATTTAAGCCGCGTCTCAGCAGAAGCCCTGTTCCAGTAATTAACTTCTATGCGTTGCGTCGTGCCGAAAGAGCCTGCCGAGGGAACACTAAGGAGCTATAACGTCGTCTGCTCCCTTGCGTTCCCTCGGCAGTCTCTTTACAGGTGTAACTGCCCGAAAGCAATAGTACCGCCGATGGTCGTACGTCACCAGATCTACTTGTTTGGTGCCGCGTAAAGGCACATAGCTGTCTGCTTCAGCCGCCCAACCGCCGCTTATTACTACTAGAGTAGTTTGGGCTGCTATATATGCCCCTATCAGCCTTTGTGGTGCAGCAGGATTACATTGATACTTGTGACATTTTCGTCAGTCACTTGTCAATTAAAAGACAGCGCTTGTTAGTGGTGTGTCTGTAAAAACATGCTCCGTGCGGGGCAGCTATAGATATTATTTTAAGCATTCTTTACTGTCTGAAATGCTTACATATAGAAAATAAACATTAACAAAGCCAACAGCTCTAGCCTTTGCGACCTAATTGTTTTATCAATGGTTGTTAGCCCTGCTGTCCCAGATGATGTGCAGCATGGCTAAATAAGAAAACAAATGAGGCTGCGTGTTTCACCTATCTTTTTATTTTCCGAGCTTAGTTGGAGCAGCAAATAAAAAGCGTGGTGGTGGTGAGAAAGATGAGGGGAATGGTGCAGTTGAGGTGGATAGGAGAGAGCAGCAAAGGGCATGGGTGGGGCAACATAGAGGGCACAAGTGGAGGGAGGCAATGCAGGAGGTGAGTAGGAGAAGCAAAAATCTATAGTGAAGGAGGGGATGGGTGGGGAGGAGAAACAACAGTTGGGGAGGACATGAAAGCGAGTGCAACTTGCAGGGCAGTGTGGAGAAGCACATGGGCAACAGTAAACGACACAGAGTGCAGGGAGAGATAATTATACCAGGGAGATAGTAAGAAAACGTGCACTCCTTGTGGAGTGCTTAACCAAAAAGAAACAAGCGCGCGCGGCAGCAGGGGGAGAGAGGAGGGGGCCTGCGCGATTCACTTGCGGGAGCGAGCAGCTGGCGCCACGATAATTGATAACATATGGCGCCAGCCGCTTGCTCCCGCAAGTGAATCGCCACACGTGCACGCGTTGCCATTGAAGGCAATGGAACCGTGCACGTTTTTGGCTGCAAAGCTGTGCCGATGACTAAAGGTCTCTCCTAAGCAGCGCATGTGCGCTGCGTAGGCGAGACCTAAAAATGGCAATTTGCAAGAACGTGAATACAGACCAGCTAGTATACAGAAGAATGACAAAACGGCGCTGCAAACAACAAGAGTGGAGTTGGAAAAATCGGGCAAGGAATTGATCAAATCCACTGAGAGACACTACTACTAGCAAATCAGGGAAACCAAAAGGAAGGCCCTAGCCAAGAGCATCAACAGCTCCAATAACAACAAGGAAGGCTTCAGAAAACCCAACCAAGCTTGCGAATTACCAACCGATCTCTCTCATGCCATACCCAGCTACGGTCCTAGAGAAAGAGATCAAGAAATGTGTCGCCGCCCACCTAGCCAACCACCAGCTCCCTGACACCGCATAATCAGGATTCAGACCTACCAGCAGTTTAGACACAGCCCTTTTTGCAGCAACAGACATCTAAATGCTCCTCGACGGATGAGATACTGCAGTCCTCATCCTGCTCTACTTCTCTGCAGCTTTTGACGCAGTCTCCCATCCCATCTTGATCAAACGAATTCACGAGGCTGAAATCCAAGGACCCACCCTCTAATGGATCTCCATCTTTCTCACCGGAAGAACCCAAGCTGTCAACATGCCACTAAACTACTCGGAAGCCCGGAAACTCATATGCAGAGTTCCGCAGGGTTCATCACTTAGCCCAACCCTATTCAACATCTACAATGACTCCACTGGCTAAAGTCATCCACACACACGACATCGACATACTCACCTAAAATGACAACACACAAATGATTTGTCCCTCTCAAACAAACCACTGTACCTGGAACAACTTCAAAATGAACATGGATAAGACTGAATGGTGCCTTTCAGAAAAGATGCCTCGCCGTACAACTATATCCGGTGGCCTACAGATGTCTGACCCCTTCCCAAACCCCAGCACACAGGCAAGAAACCTCAGCATCATTATTGAAAGCAAGCTGGACATGTGTGCCCAGGACAACACCAATGCCACGCCCTACTTCCACACCCTGAGGATGCTGAAAAAGGTATATAAGGGGCTATCTAATAACACCAGCAAGACTGTCACCCAAGCCCTCATCACCAGCAGACTGGACTATGGGAATACCCTACATGCAGAAATCTCCAAACCACTCACAAAACGACTTCAGACTGTCCAGAAGGCAGCAGCTAGACGGGCCCTCAACCTCCCACGCTGAGCTCACGTCACATCACATGAGGGACCTTCACTGGCTCTTGATATACAAGCATGCACAATTCAAGCTGTTCACACACACAAAGCACTTAACACCAAAGACCTGAGAAGCTGTGTACAGTTCCACCAACCCACCAGACACTTTTCCTCAGCTAAACTCTATGTAGCCCATGTCCCATGCATATGCAAATACAGATCAGGTGGTCGAGCCTTCTCACCCATCACTCCTAAAGCATAAAATGACCTTCCACCCCAAACTAGAGCCTCCTCTTTTCTTGTATTCTGCAAAAAGCTGAAGATCTGGCTTTTCAAGTAAGTCCTCATGTGGCTAGCCTCACACACCTGCAAAGTGCCAAGATACCCTCCTGGGTGATAGTGAGCTATAAAAATACACATACCATAACAATTTGCGGGCAAAATAGAGTATCAAATTGCTCTGGATGAAATGAAGTTACTTTCTTACGAGTCAGTAACGTTTTAAATTCGCAAACACCCAAATCAATACAGAAAAGAAGAAAAGCAATGGCAAATGATTGATTGTTTCTTGAAGTTCAGACAATGTATTTCCTAAACCCAGAAAACAAACCTATATTCTGGGAATAGGGTTAAGTGCTACCAATGGCGAAAGCAGAGATAGCTCAGTGTAGGCAGATCGTACAGGCTCTAGGTCAGCAGCCCCTAACTCAGTAGCGGCCTGTGCAGGTTAGAGCGGTAGGGCAGGTTTGGGGGATTCGACAGATGACCAAGAGGAAAAATAAAATCATTAATTTTCCTTCGTCGTCGTCTGTCGAAATCCACCCACCCCCCGCCTTCCCCCCAACACCACCACCCGGCCCCACTGCTCTTACCTGCATGGGCCACTGCTGCCCTAACTCAATGATTAAAAGGGGCTGGGAGACCACTTTTTGTGACCCACCGGAACTGTGGTAAATCCACAGGAACAAAAGAACTTCTCTCAGGCCACAGAGGCCTTTCTCAAAGTGTCAATCCAACCAAACGCTGGGAAACAGCCATTACAACGCGGTTAAAACCACAAGTGGCCGTTACCACGAATTCATAATCAGGCATATGCCTTTACCACGCATGCCTTTACAGAGAATTTCGTTCTAAAGGCATGAATGATAAAGGCATATCGTGGTAAAGGTTTAGGCATACTGAGCCAACGCAATTTGAGCAAGGTCAAAGGAAGAACAAAATAACGCAAGAGGGCGCAGTGAGGGAGCGCGCTATAATGATATGAAAAGTTGCAAAATGTTTCACTACTACAATAATAACCCTTCGTTCTCGAAAGTTTCTGCATGTGGGTTTTAACATTCAAATCTCGAAGTCTGTGTCCCTTTAAAGTTACTTCGAAAAGTAAAAAAAATAATCTGAAACGTCCCTTCAGTTTTACAGTCACAATAAAATTGTAAAAGTTTTAACGTTATCTCACGAGAAAAAGGCTCAACCTGTTTTTTAGCAAAATGTTCCCATTCCCTCGGAAATACAAGGGTGAACTATGAAGCCAGCTAATCGATCTAAGGGAATCTTTGCACATCCCTAGTGTGCTAACCAGACAGTCCCGCGCCGCTCATTTATTCTTTTGACAGTAGACTTCTTGGATAGTCAGTCTCAAGCTTCTGGTAAGGGGCCAGTGAGCTTCTAGGTGCTGTCCCTGCTTCTCTGGACTCCTTAGGCTGGCAAGGACAGCAGCAACAGAGCTAGTCAACAGAACTTCAGCAGGAGCTTTCAAACTGCTCAGATCCAGCAGGAAAAGGGCAGCATTCAGTTCCATGCTCCAGAATCTCTAACAGCAGCAGGGCCAAAACTCGCCCAGGTTCAAAAGGTATTCATCAAGCTTGATTAAATCCACACCTTATGTTCCCAGGCTCTGGGACATAATCCACAAAGAAGACAATACGTTGAACATATAAAACGTGTCTGCAGAAATATGGCACAAATCAAGCGTGTGTACCGGTTTCTATAAGCAGCGTGTTTTGGTGCTACTTTAGGGTTTGTAAAAGCTCTTTAGTTTCCCAAATGTGCTGCTTCAAGTAGTGCATGACACTTCCAATCGAGGGATTTGCTGACAGCCACTCATTGATCAAATCCGTGCATTGGAGACTACTCAACATCCTACAGGACTTCACATCAGTGTGGCCATAGGTTGTGGGGCGGCGAGGCAAAATAATACAGCGCACCTTTAGAATTCCCACCTCTCCCCCACTCACGAGGGTGTGGAACAATACTGTACATCCTTTGCAGGGCCCTTAGGAAACTCACAAGAGACCTTTAGGGGCGAGCAAAAGCCCCTGTACATAACACTTAGATCAGGAGCTACTTCAGAGTCCCAACACCTATCCTTTGTACGACAGCAACTGGGCTGAATGATTGGGCGATTATTGGTGGTAGCCTTCCCTACAAGTCAAGGGGGCAGGATGCCTTCCAGAACACCGTATGGTGCATGCTTCTACAAGGGTCTGAACACTGCCAAGCACTGTTTAAGTGAAATACCCCTTTGCAACCAGTCCTTATCCAGGGATTGACAATTTCCTAGAACCCACTTCCTCATCACAAATGCTGCTCTGGTTTTATATAGGGAGTAGACTGAGACAAGACACGGTAGAGGACATCTGGCCTCTTTTGCATTACTACAATGATGATACCACGATGACCTAGTAGGCCAACTCTCCTGAACAGACTACTACACATAAATGGTTTTATTGTAGAAACATTGCCAGCCTTTATGGGCCAGACAACAGCAGGACGCAGACATACGGAAACATTGTTAAGTGGAAGACGAACTGACTCACCCTGCATGAACTGTGCAAGCTTGGGATAGGCACAGATTACATGCAGTCTCGAGTTGGTTCATTACAGTACATTACTTTTGTATTTACAACATCACACGGTATTCACGCAAGCCAATCCCATAAGGGGTATTGGGTATGTCACTGCATTCAAATATCTGAAAAGGAAAATGCATTTTGTAAATGCAAATCGAATTGTGCTTTAGTTCAGATAAGGCTTGCTCCAGCTAGCGCTAAATGCCTGTGCTTGGTTGGGATCTCATCTTTAAGCAATATCATTACATAGAAAGAAGGGGTAAGGAGCAAATGTTCATAGAAAAATACCACATCGGGCCCTGAAATTAAAAAAAACGATAATAATGATTAATAATATATATGCAGATGCACAATGTGTAATGTGCTCTTTGTTACCAAGTTAGGTATGGGAAGAAGCCACTACTACCAAGTCAGCAATAATAATAACAAGAGCAAGAAAGAGAGAGAGAGAGATGGCAAAAAAGAACCAGCGTGTGCCTCGCGCTGAAAGTGGGAGGGGTGGCGGGAGTGCGAGCGTTTCCCTTGCGGGAGCGAGCCACGGGCACCATGTGCTTGTAAGTTAATTAGAAGCATATGGTGTCAAGCTCGCTCCCGCAAGGCAATCGCCACACGTGCACGCGTTGCCATTAAAGGCAATGGAACGCGTGCACGTTTTTGGCTGAAAAGCCGAAGCCATTCCAAAAGGTCCTTTTGCCTATGCAACGCATGCGCACTGCGTAGGCGAGACCTAAAAAAAAAGCATTACTGTCTGTTTTATAGCACTTTTGATTTACTTTCAGCCATGGCAGTCATGCTGATGTACAGCATGGCTGAAAACAATGTCATAGTCAATATCTCCTGCCTCATAGGCATGAACCATTGGCTTTATCAATGCTTGTTTTAATATCCTTTTGTCCAATTATTTGGTGAAACTCCTCTGTCTCTTTTTTTAATGCAGATTTATATAGCGCAAACTCGACCCGAAGGTATTGGAGCGCTTTACTAGAGCCCCCGTTACGTTACACAAAGACACATTCAGGCACGGGGAGATTAAGTAATTTGCCCAGAATCACAAGGTGTGGACGCGACCCAGAGGCTTGAACCTTGGTTTCCAGCACCAAAGTCGGCAATCTAGCCGGTGGACCACATCCTCTCCGCTATGGTTGGTTCGCTAGACGAACTTGGGGGCATATTATCAAGGACAGCGTTAAAAATTAACGCCGGTTTAGCGGCAGAAAACTGCTGCTAAAGTGACGATAATGGGCTTGTTAATATGCCCTTGAGAATTCCAATAGAAGTCCATGTTCTGGTGTGAACATGTGCTTCTATTCTATTGGAATTCTCCAGGGCATATTATCAAGCCCATTATCGCCGCTTTAGCGGCAGTTTTCTGCCTCTAAACCGCCGATAATTTTAACGCCGTCCTTGATAATATGCCCCTTGAAGATTTATAGAATTCTCTGTTTTCAGAATTGTCACATAATTTCCCAAGAATTACGAGGCATATCAGCAAACATCCGGCGATAATTATCGCTAAGCGCACTTAGCGCTAGGATAATTATTGGCGGGCGGCGGCTATCGCTTGTTTTTATTGCTATCAGCGACGCTTATCTCCAGAGCGATAAAAATAACTGAGTTAGCTGCCAAATGTGCAATTATCGCTGGGATTCCAGCGATAATCGCACAACGTTTGGCGCTACGTTTTTGATAGGGCAGGGCATACTTAACCATGATATCCACCTTCCATTGGATATCATGGCTAGGTCAAACTAAAAGCAGGTTTAAGGAAAGTAGCGATAAGCGTGGTTAGCGCGGTTAGCGCTACTTTTCTTATCGCTATGCTTGTTAGCGTGCCCATTGATAATTGGAGAAATGCCAGTTAGCGACATTTCTCCAGTTATTTTGGGCAGAAACACCCACTTTGCATCTCATTAGAGATGCAAAGGGAGGCGTAGGGAAAAAGGGTGCTAACATGCGATTATGCATGTTGCCACCCTCTTGTTATTAGGGCGAAAACATTATCTCCGCTTTTCTGGCTTTTAAAGCCAAAAAAGCGGAGATAAGGCCCTTGATGATATGCCCCTATATTTCCCCTTCATCCTCACTCATGCTGCCGCATGTGTGTGGCAAAGTTGAAAACACAGATGCATGCTACTGTGTTCTCTGAGTGTGGCAATATTAGTCGCTGAGAGGTTGTCAATGGATTTGAGATGGCAACAGGCGCTAAAACTGCAGCAGTGCAGGACAGTGAGACAAAATGTTGATATGGGTTCCCGGCACCATGTCTTGATGGCGCCATAACAAGTCGAAACCAGAGGAACCTTCTCACACACCAATGGATGTGCCATAGCCCCTCTATGTACGTGTATTTTGCATGAATTGTTATGCTGGCGAGCTGTCTCAAATGGCAAACCTAAAAAATACAATCCCAGTAAAGGATGCTGGTTCAGAAAAGTAGTAATTTCACCGAGTCACTACGTCAGGTAAGAAAGTTCAAGATCGTTCTAGAAAAGTTCCAGTATTCAAACTAGTGGTTTTAAGAAAGGTAGGATGTGTGCTACACTGTCACTTTTATTTCGCAAAAAAAAAAAATAGGTTAGTGCCAAAAATTGAGGATGCCTTCCATGCAAAAAGTTTGCTGAAGCGTGAGCTAAAGTGCACGTCGCCACTATTTTATATTTCGTCCGAGGGCTGAAATGGTTGACACGGCGTTATACCCTCCGTTAGTATTTCTGACCGATTTCGCAAGGAAATCCATAAAATCGCTCCACTCCTTTCGTGTCACGAAGGTGCAATTGGAGGGCGCGAGGGGGAGGACGGAGATTTACGGCGGCCTCGGCAGCCCGAGGACAGCTGTTAGGATGGAGAGAAGCCGCTCTCTGAAACGCGCCTGAGACTCTTCGAGCAAATGGCGCAGGAGTGAATAATGGCATTACTTGTGTGGAGACGAGAAGGGAATCAAACGCGTTTTAAATAGTTATTGCGGGGACAGAAAGATCTCTTAGCAGCTGCTAAAAGAAAAACTCAGAACTAACTTGTGATTAGGAGTGCCAATTTGGGAGTTGGAGTAAAGGCAAAAAGAAATTATTGGGCAGAATGACTCGGTTCGAAAAGCGACAACCAAGAGGATTATTAAAAGTGGGATTATACGGCATGCCAGCAACTACTGTAGCAGTGCTTAATTTGTAAAATATTAAGTGCCAGAGGCCCTGACCAGGAGGCCACTGCAGCTTGCAACACCCATCGCCTCTGCCATCGCTGCCATAACAGCACTAACCATCTCTCTCGCATGTAAATGTGACAGTTCACATTATTCCGGGTCCCCAAAGCTAAAGGAATGGCTGTGGAAACAGCTATTAGTAGTTGTTAATGTATATTGTATGCACATATTGTTCTGCTCAACTCTAAATTACATGAGCAGCGCCACCATGTGGCTGACTGTCATATGTGCGGTGTTGACAAGTGCCCTGCTGAGCACCGGAAACCACCTGTCAAATTAAGCACCGGGTAAGAGGCAGTAAGGAAACATAACAGTGAAAAACAGAGTACCTCCAAAAGGCAGAGGGGTGTTATTTATGCAATGTGGACACTGAGTTGAAACCCATTCCACAATTATTGTGGTTTGTGGTGCAGAGTTATTATTGGGGAAAATATTGCTCGCCAAAATATTACAGGTGGGCAGGCCAACAAATTAGCAGGGAGAGCCAAGCCAAGGGTCCGTGCACGAGCTGAGCCCTGAAAATACTTGGCATTTAAATCATGCAACAAATATCATGTTAGAATATGAAAAATTCAAATAAAGCATATCTATTTAACATGCAAAAGGGTTCCTTCTTAGTATATCAAATTGTATGTCTGCATCCAGAAGTATTTAATAAAAGTAATAGTTTTTAAATAGAAAGGAAGAAAGATTCCTGCACCCGCAGTGATGACAATACTATTAGTGAACTAAGAGACGTCAGTTGTCATGTTATGGGGCCTAGATTCTTTTTATACACAGAGCAGCATTGTAGATAATTAAATCAACACAATAATAGTGAGAGGTTACTGTACAGCCACATCCTGAACACACCTATATGAAGGTGCTCAAATATGTGATAATGAACAGAAACGATGCTCAGTGATAAAGGATTTGCCTAGAATTACACAATTTGGTCAAAGAGGGAAGCCGGTAGTGATCCTAGTTTTTCAAGTTTCAACTGGGCAATTCGAGCACTACATAGGTATCTCTTTCTGACGTCAAAGGTTAATGCTTTGTCCTTAATTTTTGGAAGAAGGGATTAGCACATGGATTTCAGGCAGAATCCACATTTTGTTTTAGCAGAGGCACATATTGCAAACCTTGTCCAGAGAAGTACTAGCGCTTGACAAAAGATACAGACTATACATTTTTTTATGGCACACAGAGATTTACCCAGATTTGCAGGGTGCAGAGCTTAGCCCTGTATTCAAGTCTGGTCCTTCATGTTACATGGTCGGAATTTGAAGCAACTAAAACACATGACCTCCCCAGAAAGCTTGGCTCGTTTTGGGCTCCAGTTTCCAAGTGGGCCTCAAGCTGAGCCAGAATCAGGCATCTGACTTGATTTTACAGTCTACATAATATAGATAAAGCAATTTAACAAACTAAGCACAGGTCCTGTGATCTTTGAACCTTTATGGAAAATGTGTTTAATTATTCATTGCAATCTTGTATGATACCCAGTGCTCACAGAACTGATCAATAATGATAACATTAGAAACATTTATTATGTCCTGCAATTAGTTAATCTGAAGGTCTCGGGCATTGGGGGCCTTTTCTTGCCATTCTGTTAGACATTCCCCTTATCCAGGGTCATTGGAATTATGCAATTGTGTGGCTGTAGCTTTTTTTTGCATAATTATACATTTGCCACATTTGCCACATCAGCCATGATCTGCTGCATAATCTGCAGATTTTACCCCAAACAATTGTTGCTACCTCAAACGGTTCAAAAGTTTCTAAAAGCTCAGTGACTTGTGTTGCCATGCAGTGCAAGGCCCTTTGAAAAGCTTGAGTGGTCACCTTTATTTTACGTATTGCAATATTTTAGTGTTAAACAGGAACTAATGAGGTGCAACCAATGCCCACGAAGCGTTAAAAAGTGTAAAAGCGATAAAATAATGATGTGATACTATCATAAAATGTGCTGCATTAAAATGCATAATCTGCCTTTTCTTGCCACATAATTTGCTCAACCCTGCTACATAATTTCAGTGACCCTACTTTTATGTAAGATGTTGCCCTTACATTATTGCAGAATGGGTGGGGATATCAGCCTCTGCTTTAAGGACAAGACTTGCCTATACATTCCTCATTGCCAATCACATCTCATCTAACTGTTTTGAGGATTAAATTATCTCCCGTGCATTACAGCATTCTACACGAGTTTATTTTGGCTGAGTTAATAATCAACCTTTGGGTCCCGAGGTCACAACATAACTAAATTCAATGTTACTTAAGGTTTTTTTGATCAAGTTGTGAGTCCCGAAGACCCTGGGATTTCAATAAGCTCCAACGTTTCTTTTTACTACAGAGAAAGGCACAATTTCTACTCTTTACTTAAATGCAAGTCAGAAGTACAAAATGTGGAATATTTATTCACCAGTGCAGCAGTGAGAAAGTAAGGAGCGGATCATGGGCTTAGAGTAAGTATATGAAAAACATTTTTTTTGCAGTTTTATATAGCGCAAACTTGACCTGAATATATTGGAGCACTTTACATGAGCAGGAGCTGCCAGCACGGATCGGGGGCGGCCGAGCGCGGGTGTGAGAGGGCATGGGGGTATAAAAAAAGAAATAAAAAATGTACCCCTCACCGTGTCTCTCCGTCGTCCTGCTTTCGTCTCTCCTGGCCAGTGTTCGAGGAACAGGAAGCATCCATGCTGATTTTTCCCTGGGCCAATCACAACTCTGCAATGCAGCGTTGTGATTGGTCAGCGCTCAGTCAGTGGATGGGTGCATGGGCATGTTCTCCGCCCAGGCTGTAATGCAGCCTGGGTGGAGAACATGCAAAGTGCACATGACTGTTTGGCTGGCCTGATATGGCCAGCCAAACATTCATGCCCACTTAGGGAGTGCAATCCACTCCTCTGCTGCTCTGTCAGCAGAGCAGCCTCGCCCGCACCGCCCGCAAAGCTGCAGCAGCAGGGAAAAAACAAAATGAATATAACCTCTGGTTATTGTAATTTTAGTTTACCTTTATTTCACTGCTTCAAAGCAGTGGGGCAACGCTCCTCCACATTAGCAGAGGAGCTGCCACTGTCCATGAGCACCAGATATGTTGCACAAAGACATTCATTTTTTGTTGTTATTTTAGGCATGGGGAGATTAAGTGATTTGCACTGAATCACATGATGTTGAGTCAACGAGGGACTCATACCTGATTTAGCAGCTCTGGCCATTACACCACATCATCTCCTAGAAAAATAGACACTACAAAACAGAGAAGATTGAAGCACAAGCATCCTATGTTATCACAGGGCCATGGCTTAAAAAGTAAGAGATAGCCTGCAACAGATGAAATAACTTCAAGTTATTTATGATTCTTTTTTTTTTTTTCTCCTCATACAGCCAAATCACTAGATGGGATTCCTCTAACCTCCTACCCGAAGGCGAGAGAAGAGCTTTACCCTCTAGATCACACCATTACCTAATCCCACTCCCGTTCACATATCAGTAGAGGCCCTTGGTGTTATTAGGGAGGTTAGATCCAATGGTGTACAGGCTTAATCATAGGAATCAAGTTTACTGCTCAATCCAATTTGATAGAGCCATCCAAACTTTATTTTTACTTTGTTGGTCACAGGCCATATCAGATTTGTAAGTATAAATATTTTTTTTCAAACAATCAGCAAAAATCGGAGGATGTTCTGACTTCCAGACCCTACAGATCTCTCTTCTTGCCAGTATTATAACATAAAGTACAAAATTAGAATCCATAGAATTCACACGATAATTTTTTATTAGACCAAAGAAGATCAGGCTAAGACTTACTTCTATCGATTTCTCCAACACAGCTTCCAAGAATTTACAAACCTCCATCCAATAAGTTTTAATTCTTATACATATCATAAATATGTGTATATCAGCTGCCTCTGGATACTTACACCTTGGACAGCAATAGGCTTTCCCCGTCACCTTAGTTAACTTTAGCGGAGACCAGTACACTCGATACATAGTATACAGATGATTTCTTCTCAATGCAGCTGGTTTAACTATTGCCTGTAGCATAACAAAAGAATCACACCATAGTTTATATAAATCCAATTCATTGTCTCCAAACTCTATTCCCCATGCTCTTATAACTTCGGATTCCCCTTCAACCTCTCCATCCAAAAGAGCTCCATACCAGAAGGAGACTTCCTTTTTCCATATACCTGTTCTAGTGATTAGATCCGCGTTACAGTTTACCTCCTCCTCCCCCTCATGCCAATCCTGTGACATCCACCAGGATGAAATCTGATAAAACTTAAATCTTGAGAGGGTTCCTTGGGTTAGCCTATCAAAAGCATCCCAACTCAATAATTTACCATCTTCTTGCATATCGCCCCAGAATTTTATGCCCCCCATTTTTAGGGGCAAGCTCAATTGATCTTGTAGGCACTCAGGTGTTCCAGGGGAATCCCAGATGGGGGCTTTTTGCGCATAATATGGAATTCTCATTCTGCTACTTATATGTTTCCAAATCTTTAAGGCTGCCCTCAAAATCTTCAGTCTAACTTTTTTTTTAAACTTTGGATGTCAATATTTAAATAAAGAGAATTCCTGAGCCTGTGGTATGTCCTTTAGCAGGGCCTGGAATAATAAACCTAAAGAAGATGAGTTTGTTTTATTGGCCAGCATTCTAAAATTTTTAAATTGAAAAGAGTAGCAATATATAAGTAGGTCTGGTAGTGCCAACCCACCCACTGCAAGGCCTTTTCTGAGTTTTTTCTAGGCTATTCTAGGGCTCTTCGATGCCCAAATAAGAGTACCTATTCTTCCCTGTAGCGTAGCTATATTCTCAGTCTTAAATGACAATGGGATTGAGTTGAATAAAAAAGTGATTTTTGGCAATATAATCATTTTCACAAGATTAACCCTCCCATAAATATTAAGAGGGAGGTTCGACCAACGTGTAAGTAGGCTATTTACCTCCTTAGAGACCGTCTTCCAGTTTACATTTGGAATATCCTCGAGCTTCTGTACTAACTGTACCCCTAAATACCTCATATGACTTCTCGCCCCCAGACTTCCTTTCACTTGGTTCCATTCCATTATTTCAGTTTTTCCTTTATTGATTTTATATCCTGAAACTTCACCATATCTTTCAGCCTTCTCAATTAGCCTAGGAATGGCGTCTATTGGATTTGTAGTGTAGAGAAGCAAATCATCTGCATATAGGGCAAGCTTCAATTTCATATCTCCCATTATGAATGGATGTATATCGGGATCCATCCTAAGCCAGCTGACAAATGGCTCGATATATAGGTTAAACAGGAGTGGTGATAAGGGACACCCCTGCCTTGTACCCCTAGAAATGTTAAACAAATCGGTCAGAGCGCCATTGACCAGTACTCTAGCTTTAGGGGCCAAATAAAGGTTTCTAACTGCCTGAACAAAATTATTAGGGAAACCAAATTTTATTAGAGTTTCCCAAAGGTATACCCAGTTAACCTGGTCAAAAGCTTTTGCAGCGTCTATGGCTACTATCGTCAGAGGTGCCCTCTTTACTTCTGCCATATCAATGGCCCCCATTACCTGGAAGATGAGTTCATTTAATTGTCTCCCTGGTATGAAGCCTCTCTGATCGGAGTGAACTATAGTTTTTATAACCTTTGCCACTCTTGCTGCTAATATACCTGTAAAAATCTTGTAATCTGAATTTAGTAGAGATATTGGTCTATATGACTCAATGGACTGCGGATCTTTATCAGATTTTAAAATTAGAGTCACCGTAGATTCCATCCAAGAATCCGGAATTTCTTTCCCTTCAACATATATTTTATTAAACAGTTCTTTTAAGACTGGTACTACAATCTCTAAAATAGTTAGAAAAAACTCAATTGGAAGTCCATCCGGGCCTGCAGCTTTTCCCCTGACCATTTTCTTGCATTGTGCTCTAATTTCCTCCTCAGTTATATTCCTCTGCAAAGCTAACCTATATTCTTCGGTCAGTTGAGGGAAAGTAGTCAATTTTTAACCACTCCTGGATCACCCCTTGTCCTTGTTAAATATCTTCTTTATATAAATCTTTCATAAAGGTTCTCGCCTCCTCTTGAATTTTTTCATCCTCACTTATTACATTTCGCGAGCCTCTTTGAATTAATTGTTTTATCGAATTCCTGGTTCTATCTGCCCTTGCTTTCCAGGCCAACAGAGGACCACATTTCTCACCATACGAGAAATGCTGCAGCTTGCTAACTTTCCATCTTTCAGAGAGCTTCCTGTCAAGATTTGCTTGGTATTCAGCCTGCAATTTTTCCAACTCTTTCTCTAGCCTTGGCGCTGCACCCTCATTCTCAATAGATGCTTTCTGTACTTCTGTCTCTTTCTCCTTTATCTTGCTTATCCTGTCTGCTTCCTCAATTTTCATAGTCCTCTTTCTCCCAACTGATATGGATATAAAAATCCCTCTTATATAAGCCTTAAAGGCCTCCCATACAGTCTGAATCCTAGCTGTACTGGTATTAAATTCAAAATAGTCTTTTGTTTTATTCCGAAACTTCTCAGTAACTTCATCGTCAAGTAACATGGTCCTATCTAGAGTCCACCTTCTTTGTATTTCTCTTTGCTTGAACTCGAATAGCAAGGCTATAGCTGAGTGATCTGAAAGAATAGCTGGAATATGGTATATCTCCTTGGCCTCTGAAAGCAATACCTGGTCAATAAGAAAAAAATCTATTCTTGAGTGATGCTTACACTTTTTGCTATAAAACGTGAAATCTCTAATTTCTCCGTTTTTAGTCTAAGTTAAAGTCTTTGATTATATTTTTTAACAGGAGAGAGGTCTTAGGTGGACTACTGTATCTAGCTTTGGACGTCCAAACCAATTCTCTATTTAGGACCAGGTTGAAATTCCCCCCCTATTATTATCGGTATTGAGGTGCTCAACAAGCTAGCCTCAAGTTTCAAGAGCGCCCCAGGATTATCCTGATTCGGGCCATAATATACAGCACATATAAGGGGTGTACCCTGAACTGTTAAGGTAGCAACCAACCATCTCCCGGACTGGTCTGATTCTTGTTTTACTACCTTTATTCCAGTGTTTCTTCTAATGACTAAAGCAACTCCCCTAGTGCTTCCCCTTTGATTAGAGCAAAGCACCTCTTGGACCCATCTCGCCTTGCTGAGCTCTTGTTTACATTCCTGGGATTCTAGGTGTGTCTCCTCTAAAAAGCAGAGGTGGGCCTCACTATCCTTTAAAAACTCCATTACCCTAGACCTCTTTTTCCTATTCCTTAACCCATTAACGTTCCATGTTATCATCTTAACTTTATTAAACCAGCTCATCTTGCTTCACCCTGGGCTCTTCCTCCATAAGTTTTTTTTTACTTGTATGAGGACTGAAATTTTTTCCCCCTTTACTCCCTATACCCAGTGCCCCAAAACTACCTCCCATGAGGAACCCCCCTTCTACCTTTTTTCGGAGGAACATGGCGGCGGGCTGACGCCGGTCGCGGGAGCTCCCGATGCTGCGAGGCATAATTGAGGATTAAGCATATTGGAAAAGCCTGAAAGGTATATATGAAGCTGTAGCTGTTTAGATAAGTTTAAACTTATTAAATACCTTGTCTTTCTCTCTCTCTTCCTGGTATGTCGGGGGAGTCGAGCATATGGCGTTCGTCATTTTGACTATCCAGGATTTTCTCGGCGTGTGGATACTGCTGTCTGGAGGGAGTCGCCGACTGAACATATGAACCCTGGTGAGACGGTGGCTTCTTTTTCTGTATCTCTCCTCCTTTTGCCTGTTCGGAAGCTGTGTCTGGGGTGTGGACGAGAATATGTATGGAGCCGAATAGGGGAGATTTTACTGGCACTGAAAATCGCCGAGCCGCGCTGTGGAGGAGGGCTCAGGCGGCGATAGGCAGGATTAGCCTCCGGGATGGCGGTGGCAGAGGCAGAACAGTTTGCTGGGGGGTGCGAGTCAATCAGAAGGTTGCTGGCGATGTAACGAAGGAGTTGTGGTCACGCTGTAGTTTGGATAAGATTAGGTTTGCCTTCAGCAGCCAGCAGATGGAAAAGGAGATATGCCCTATTAACTCCAGGATATCCAGGATATTTAATCTCCCCACTGAGTTAACCCCCATTGAGTTACCCCCGGCAAATAAGGTGGGAAGACAGGCTTGGGTGAATAAAGTAGCTGAGAAATGTGGAGAGGATGAACTAAATTTGAAAGGACAAGAGGCGGAAACATTTTTTTCTGACCTGCCTATAGGAAATCCAGTCCCCCTCTCAAGAAGTGGAAGCAGAAATAGGTACCAGCTACGCTCTCAACCGGATTTTAATCGAAAACCAGCAGTGGAGGGAAAAAGCATAAAGGGGGTACTCCCGGTCACCCCCAGGAAAAAGAAGGTGGCAACAAAACCAGTGGAGAGTAAGAGGCGACAAGAACCCAAGTCTGCGTGTTTATTAGTTAAGACTACCCCCTCATTGAAATCCTATTTCAAAATAATGGAGCAGGAGAAGGAGCAGGGGCAGGCTGGGGAGGAGTGGGGGTCACAGCAGTCCACTATATCAACTCTAAAAAACCGATACACATTGTTAACAGTGGATCAAGAGGGGGAGCAGGAGGGGGAGCAGGAGGCTCATCATGCAGTAGTAGAGGGGCTATTGGATATGGGATGCATTATCCCTGGTATAGCACACCCTCCCAGCACAAACTTAACATTGGAATCTGTACAATTACCGGAAAAAGGTGTCTCCCCGGACAAAGAAAAAATAACTACCCCATCGAGATCGAGATTGGGAGATAAGCCTGACCTGGAGTCAATACTATTAAATCTAAGAGGCGATTTATTTTCAAAGTTTGAAATCTCCGAGGCTAATCAAAAGGGAATCCATGAAAAATGCGAGACTTTAGAAAAAAAACTGGATGACATAGCCTTACGCACTGGAGTCTTGGAGTCTGAAGTTAAAGTACTTTCAGCGACGGTATCAGAAAATACTAAAGATTTAGAGAAGTTGAAGACTCAAAACAAGGCTCTACAGGAGGATCTGGAGAGGTTCGAAATGCAAGCAAGACGAAATAATTTAAGAATCCTCAAAATTCCGGAGGGGGCTGAAGGTGGAGACTTAAAAGGATTCATATGTAACCTTCTCCGGGGGGGATCCTAAAAGACAGACCTGATATAGATTTAGACTATGAAATCCAGAGAATCCATAGGGATCCCTTCAAGATGCACCCAGCAAGAAAAGCCCCAAGAAAAATTTTGATAAACTTTCTTTCTTATACAGTTAAGGAGTTGGTTTTGGGGAGGGCATTAAAAGAAACAAGCCTACAATGGGAGTTGACTGAATACCAGATCAGGTCGGATCTTGGAAAGAGGACTGCGCAGAGGCAGTGGGATTTAGGGACTAGGATGCCTGAACTGAGAAGTAGAGGCGCCCAAGTTCAGATGAAATTTCCGGCCATGTTAAAAATAATGTGGCAAAATAAGATGTATAATTTTACCTCCCCTGAAGAAGTTGATGTTCTCTTAGCACAAATGAAACAGTAGAATGTAGTAAATAGAGAATGTGGTAAATAGAGAATCTAGATTTAACTTTTATTCTTTTTGAACAAAGGAAGAAGAAAGAAGGGAAAGGGAGGGAAGGAAAAGAAGGGGAGAGAAGGGACGGAAAAGAAAAGGGAAAGGAAGAGGGAAGCACAGCGAGGAGAGAGATAGAAACGAAAAAAAAAAAAAAGGAAAATGAGAAGAGAAATAGAGAGGTAAGGAGAAGGAAAAATGACTCTTCTCTTTCCCCTCCTTTTTTTTCAGGCGAGCATGATATGGAATAATGCTTCACAGCACAGTAGAGGGTCCCTTAGGCGATACAATCGCCAAAGTTATTTATGATTCTGAAACATATATACTCTGGTAATCACTGTTGTTTGAATCGGGCTTCTATCCTTAAATCCTTCAGTTTTTAGTTTTCTGATATCCTCTGAGGCTCTCTCGATTACAAGGTCCTTTTGGAGCTCCAACCAAATCTATACCTGGCCTCTAGCACAATTCAAAATACCAACGTGCCATAAAAAACCTTAATGCCTAAATATCAACAAACTTCTTGATTACTCTAGGCACTAACTACACAACAAACAGTATGTGAGCAATGAGTTTGCCACAAGCTGGAGTCGGTTCCTAATCTCTTCTATCAAAGGTATTTATATAGTGCTTACTACACCTAATGAGGTGTTGAAGCACTTTACAGCGAGTAGCACTCTACTCCGGAACCCAAGGTTAGTGGTTAATCTAGTGTTTTTTTGTTGGATATTGTGTTTAGTCGTGTGCTCTCAAGAACAAATTACATGCATTTCCTACAGTTACTCTGTGATTTATTGATACTAGGTAGGTGTGATTATAAGTGGTTTTAGGTGAATGCTTACTGAGCAAGGTAGGCTGGTGCAGATCAGGTAACGCTAGATTACATACAGGGATAGGATTTTAAAGCAGAGAGGTTGTGATCTATGAAATGAGATGTCATCCACTTGCAGAATTACAATACGAAGGATTGAGGCAGACAGGCATGAGACTGAGAGGAGGCTCTTCTCAGAAATAGAACGATGAAAGGTAAGAAGTGGGGTCACTCTAAAGTTAGAAAGGGGAGGAATCAGGCAGGAGTGAGTCAAGGACAATATTTAATGCAGGGTTTTATGAATATAGTCGGAGAAGGCTTTCTGAGTTATCAAGCAATCGGAGAATGAAGGCTGTAGGAAAAAACAACATTATACATTGTGCTCCTTATCCAGGGCAGACAGCTTAAACATATCATTCCGAGTGCACACATAATTCAAACGTAAAGAGCACTAGCCTGTTGTGTCCCAAGTCTATGACTGCCCTTTTAAACATAGTCTGGAGTATTCCAACCTTGGTGCAGGGTTTGTAAGTTGCATAGGAGGCGTTGGTACAGAAAAAAGAAAGGTCTAATTTCCCTCACTATTCTTATTATTATTTGCCTCTAGCTGAGTGTCTCCTGTCTTTTGTCACCTAATCCAATCGAAACCGAGTGATGAACAGTAGCGGCCCATGGAGGGAGTGCCGTGGGGCGCTGGGGCGGGGGAGGGACATGGAGGGGGGGTAGTAAACTCCGGATCACGGCTGACTGGAGTAATGTAAATAAATAAATAAATAAAACTAATTTCATTGCACGCGCTGAAACGCCAAATGCATTTCAGTGCGCGCAATGAAATTTGTTGCATTTATTTATTTGTTTACATTACTCTGGGCCGCCGTAAGCCTGAGTTTACAACCCCCTACCCTGCCCCTCCTCCGCCCCACCTCACCGCCTCGCAGCACTCCCTCCACGGGCCGCTACTAGTGGGTTGCATTTTGGACATACCGGGCCTGTTCCTGTGCACAAGTTGGGGTGAAGTTGTTGTCCCAGACAGTGGAAGTGTATCAGAATGCTGGACGGAGGAGACTTAGACAGTGAACTGAGGAAAAAGGAGAAATTACTTCTACAGAAATTAGATTAGGTCATTCCTGTAGAACTGCCACTTGGTAGATGGTGGGGGTGAAAGGGGCTGCTGTCTATTGTTAAGAGTGAGAAGGTCTTTCAGGTAAAACGACCCTTTTGTCTCTTGCCTGATCACTTTCTTGGTGGCTGCTTATAGCCAGGTGAAGATAGTTCACATGACACTCAATCTTTCCCAAACCATGGTGATTATTGCTGATGTGTAAAATGCTTAGAGATGCCGAAAGGCTTTGTGGGGAACAGATTATTTACTTTTGATCAGAAATCTGATTTTCACAGGATTAGCAGAAAAGACATTACACTTCATGGAGCCCCCCAACTTCCCCTCTCCCTGATGACACCACAGCAAAAAAGAAAGTGACATCACAAAGCCTTTGACTCAGTTATAAAACAGAAAGTGACATCATCAAAGCAAGGAAAAAAACTACAATATGTGTAAGCATAAAAACCAAATCTCAATAAAGAAGCTAAGCCAATTTTAGTTATCAGCTATATACTAACTGATCTCTAGGTGGAATATACCACAGCTGCAAGCTTGATGTACCATGGGCACTCACAAGGAGATGATGTTCGGAGAGCTGAAACTTTTCAGACACTCACCCCCAGTCACAGATCTGGGTTGAATCCATCATCATTCTTTAGCTCACTTTGCCACCCCAGTTCAGACACAGCTATATGCAAATCAGTCTTGACCCTGTGCCTCATGGGAACAGTCCAACCCGAATTGTCAAGCCGTCTTCCCTGCACCGGAAACAAGCATTATGGTACCGGTTTCTGGGTAACACCCTCCATCAGCCAGGCTAGCTTGAATCCATTGGCACTGCCATCATAATCTATGTAATCGTATTTGTCCAGGTACTGCCATCATATATGCAGTACTGTCTCATGTACCCACTCACTTTATCAAATAATATCTGATACAGCCATCCAGTCCCATCCATCAAATAACAAATTCATCCTGCCCAGACACTGCCCTCATATGCCAAGCACAACTTCAGATGAGCAGTAGCCCCAAGTGTCAATCATATGCTAAATACAGTCTCATACACACATATACATGGGATAGAGCCTCACATGACTCCATACAGGAACATAAACACCATAAGAGCACCTCACGTGTCCTCACCACTCCATCATAACACTAGATATGCATCCAAGCACTTCCTCGAAGTATCATACTACCCATTTGCAAAAGCACTTTACCACCTTAATGAGCATATGAATCATTACATGAAGACAAATATAAAACAATACTTTTTTAAATCAACTGCAAGGATCAGACAATGTCAACCTTCTTTTGTTAAGCTGTAATTTCTAGATGACAACATTTTTAATGATCATATTGTAAAATACCTGAAAGGGGTGATAAGAACCAGGAAAACAATGCAAGGCCCATCTTCTGTTTAATAGATTTTGGTTTTTATCCAGGTTAAGGCAACACTGAAACCTGTTTTTAGTCTTTGCTTTTTGTAAACTGTAGATAGCTGTCTTCTTTTTAAAATATACTTTTTAACTTCTAATGATGTTATTTTTGTTATATGTCTGTCAAATTGTGATCACATGAATTAACTTTCTTATGCTTATTGCTATGTATTCTGCTTTTATTATTTGACATTTTTAAATCGAATAAAGCTTATCTTGACTCGGCTTGAATCAACGACCAATCCTCCTTCTGCCTTTCATTCTGCATTAGTGGAAATCAGAAGTTCTCCTCCACAGAAAGTAGAACCCCAAGGTTACGTTTCCCCATGTACATATCTGTCTTTCATGTGTGGATCTGTCTTCTTCAACCCCTTGTCTCA
Source organism: Triturus cristatus (assembly GCF_964204655.1). Taxonomy (NCBI): domain Eukaryota; kingdom Metazoa; phylum Chordata; class Amphibia; order Caudata; family Salamandridae; genus Triturus; species Triturus cristatus. Next base: position 750,138,775 of record NC_140586.1, read on the forward strand.
TTACTGCAGAGATACAGACTTCTGGTGTCTGACGCTGTTTTCCTTCCATGGCTGTAGCTTCTACCCCTGAATCATTTCCTGAAGCTCTGTCCAAGGTAGGAACAATGGAGGCAAGTGACACCTGCACCATTGCTCCTCCTGAGAGAAACTAACTGGAAACAGGATTACTCCTGAAGGGTTATTCTCTCATCGATTTTCATGGGTGTTTCTTGGCTATCTTGATCTTTTCAAATACAGCAATACTCTTTATACCATACAAATGCATCCACTTACATTAGTTGTGACTGCCTTTATGCACTGCCAGCCCTATGCTTAAAAAGACCTTTGTCCCTCCCATAACATCATACTGCATCAGGGAGCACCATGGGGAAGATTTGCCAAGAATTTACACAAGATATTTCAGCAAGGAGAGTAGGTGCACTGCGTTGCGGCAATATGAGAGAGATGAATAGTGCCATATTTACAAAGATATGGTGCTCTACAGCTCTCCCCCAGAGATGCTGTACTTGTGGCTGCCTAGCGCCAATGCAGGCACTCCTGTGCTATGCTGCAAGGGTGCCTGTGTTACAGCCAGGATTGTTTTTGTGCATAATAGCAACCCAAGGAGTAATTTTCCTCTTTCTACGCGTGATGCAGAATTATGTATTTAGGTTAGTTTTTTTATTTATATACGGTCTAAATTTTATAGGTCAGGCACACAACACGCACACACACACACACACACACACACACACACACACACACACACGCACACACACACACACACACACACACTCAGACATGCTTACACAACACTGTCCATAAGGGTTAACTATGTATTATGATCCTATATTACCAATACGTGCTTGAGAGGAGCAGGTAATAAACTGCAAGAATTAAGATAGAGTGGTTTGTAAGTGCAAAATGAAATAGAATATTGAAATGTTTTTAGGTCCATTGAAGACAATGGCACAACTGCCGGCTATAAACACTGATATAGGACCGCTACTGTCTACTTTCCAATGTTATAATCCACACCTTCTGACTCTCCCTCTATCCTGCTTCTCCATAGGCTATGTTGATTGCACATGGGAATGAGAGAGCCAGAATCTATAAATGAGGGCACCCAATTAGCCTTCCTCTCGCTGGAGGAGTCCTGCTTATTTGCATTCTCCCTCGGCTCTGCCAAACGAAGGAAAACAGTTTTGCTGAGCCCAAGAAGAATCAAGAACTGACTGCTGTCTGGTTTCATAGCTCTTGTGAAAGCTGTGATAGGTACTTAAACTTCAAATGTTGCAAGGGGTTTAAACACTTGCATTTTCCAAAAGGTTGCTGTTTTGCCCTCGAGGGAAGAATGTTCTAATAGCTTTACAGCCAGCTAAAATGGGATTTACTGGCAATTTGAGGCCCGACCCTTGTTATATGCCCTTGTCTTTGGCTTGGCCCTATAACTTGAACTGGCCCTTAATGGCTGATATTGCCCGCTACTGGCTGTATGGCAATATCATAACTAGGCCTGGGTGTAGTTTGCAGAGTTTTGCTACGTGGAACTCCGCGAAGTTACAAAAACACTCCGCAAAGTTCCGTGAGTGGCGGAGTGCAGTGCGAACTGCAGTTTCTGCTGGTATTCCTGCTAGTCGGGTAGAAGCGGCAGCTCACGCTCGCGAACTTACCATTTGCAATCGCGAACTTACTGCTCGCTATCGTGAGTGGGGAAAAAACTCCGCTGCACATCGCGAAGCAGAGTTTTCTGCACTCCGCGAGCTCCGCGGAGTGTGGACTGCAGAAAACTTCGCAAACTCCACGAACGGAGCGAAGTTCACCGCCCAGGCCTAATCATAACCCCAATATTGAATTACTGGACTATTATTACATGATTGAGCCAGAGTGTGACAGGCAGCCCACCAGCCAACTAGGTCAGTGAAGCACTTTTCTTTTTCATTTTGGCTGAGAGGTTATCTGACTCCTGCTGTGGCACATGGTGATGCTGCTCAAACTTGACCTGACTTATTCAAGGACGGAATTGAAGCGAGCTGCCTTGCTCTAGTTTGTATGATTAATAACTGAATTTCTAGATTATCACATGTTCTCCAAAAGCTAATCTTGCTGTCGAAAATGATCTGTGCTGTATAGCTACTTGTAATTACTCTTGTGCTATAAAATTTGAACTTGAAATGCATTTTCCTGACCTGTTTATTCAATTTGAGGCATTAGAGAAACGTTAGTCATGACTCATTTTTATGGATTCTATCCCATTCTTTTAGTCATATTCTTGGTCTCAAGGTGTTTGTGTCAGTGGCTATGAAAAGTTTTGTTCTAGGTTTAGAAGATTATGCTTATGGTAACAATGATCTATTCCAGGTCCTCATAGGATAATTGTTTACATCTTCTGAGTATTCTAGTCCCTATGAGCTCAACAAAAAGATCCGTCGGAGAACCTTGATTAGTGGCAAACAAGAGTATCAATAAAGGTCATTGTGAGTTTAAATGGAGTAAGAAAAATGGGCCTAGTGGTTTAAAGATTGTTGTAAGAGGTAAAAAGAAAATCTAGTAAGCTTTGCGCTGCACCACTGTTAATACGAAAAAAAAAGCAGTGTCACAGTATTCACTCTTCTACTTGCACCAGAGCATCAGATAGTGAGCTGGAAAAAAGACAGAGGACAAAAGGAGGAAGAGTGGTTTTGCAGAACAGAAACAGACAGCGGTAAGGATTAATAGGACAGTTGTGGAATGGGAGGGAAGAAGAAAAGGAAGGAAGCTCAGTTGATTAAAAATAAGTGAATTGCAGAGATAATGAAGCAAAGGGAGGGGGAGTAGAGTGGAAGACCTAAAGCTCAAGAATAGTATGGGGCAGGTCTTTGGGTAACAGGTTAGTGTGTTGGTGGTAGGGGTTAAAACCAATAAAAGAAACAGGAATAATAAAAAAAGAGGAGGGAAGAGGCAAATAGTGGCAAACGGATTAAGAATCGTTAAAGGTCCTGACATAGGAGGAGTCACTGAGAAGGTGTGGACACCAATACAAGGTGTTTTCACCTGGATCCTGAGAACCATTGGAACCACTGCTGCTTGTGCAACAAGAAGAGATAAGATGTCTTTTATGCATCAATAAATAACAACAATATGGGAATATATAAAGGATTATCAGTTTGAACAGTCCAACATACTAATTGAAGAGACTAAGAAATACAATCTGAGAAATTGTGACATTGTGACATTAAAGCAGGATATTTATGGCTCATGCCTGCAATGAAACACAATGGGAAAGGACCAATGTAATACATTCCTGGACTATTGGCTCAAGGAAACATCCTCAGCAAGAGAATGACAAAAGTATGTGTGCTTACCCCTTATGTGACCATGAGTGGAGATCACCAGCGTGGCCTCCACTCCCTCAGGTATGCAATCTCCTATCTTCCCTTGCTGCTTTCTCTATCGAGAAAGAGTTAATATCCTGTAATCTCCTCAAGCCCAGGGTATGGTCCTCTGAACTGATTAATCAACCACACGTGGTCTATCGTGTTCATGACCTCTGGTAGATCTGAGTGACCCTTGTACAGCAAGATGAAGAATGGAAAAGTGGAAGCCATAATGGCAGTCGATCGAGATCTTGCTGCCACCAAGGAACACTTGTTCCTCATGAACCAAAACTCCAGCCACAAAAACATTGTCTGGAGTAAAGGAGTGATTCCAGGGTGCACTGCCCAGGAGCTATAGAGTTCCTGAACTGGTGATGAATACAGGCCCCAGCCAGGCCCGCAGGACACAAGGGTTCGCTCTCCTGCAAATGGAATCTATAAGGAAGTTGGCACGGAAACTGCAAAGTACAAAGACAAAGTTTATTAACCCTTAAGGGTGGTCCTACAATCCATACAACACCCTTCAGTATTGCATAGAGTAGCACACAGAACTTGCGTACACGGCCCCCTTTTATACACAACAGAGGGGCTCATAAGTGGGTGGATACAACATAGAGCGAAATTCATTACCATTTAAGGACATTGTCGATACAGGATCAATATGTGGGCGGAGTCGACACTTTCCTGGGCCCGCGAAAACATGGTCAAGCGAGGACTAACTGATAACAGATGTGGTCAAGTCTGGGCATGCGCCAGACGGACAAAGGAGCTATTTATAGACTGTTACTAGGCAGATTGCAAGAGCAACTAACACGAAGATAGGACTCTTCTCGTGTTGAGCACGTGGAGACATGACAATACAAAATGGAGTCCAGACTTTAGTCAACATAACAAAGGAGACATGTTCTAAGGAAGGAGAATTCATGTCTTTGGTAAATGCTTAATCACATCGTCGTTTCAATTTACAACAGACGACCCTTTCAGCATTTACTGAAGACATCCGGTTTGTTAGGATAATCATCGTATATGTCAATTGTCATCATTTCCTCTACTTCTTTAGCTAAATGTTTCTGATAAGTGACATTGGCAATAGCTTTCTTATCGGGGATACAGAACGATACACATAAGGAACAGAGCAAAGGACCACATTGGGCACAAATGCAACAAGAAAACAGAACTGCTACAATAATACAGAGACCAGTTAAGACCTTCCACCCCCAAGCAGTGATCAATGCCCAAAACCATCCAGAAAAGGTCCAAGTGCCGTTTTCTGTATGGATTTCAGCTGCAATTTTGTGCAACCTGTTGATAGCATTATAAACTGACGGCGTGTGGTCAGGGATAAACACACAACAACTACTTCCGATAATTTTACAAGCTCCACCTCGGTCAGCTAACATAACATCTAACACCATACGATTCTGTAATGCAACAATTCTAGTAATCTGTAATTCTTCCGTAAGATTCCCAAGAGCAGCAGCGGTCCTATTTGTCACAGCCTCTACCACTCTTGTTAACCTTCGAACTTTCCTACTATTAAGGCAGCTCCAACGAAGAAAAACAATCCTAAATTAAAATCAATATACTGCTGCAGACTAGTGTCAGTCTGATCCACATCATCAATTGATAGAGTACGTTTATACCTATTTACAGTCACATTATTTAACAACTTCAAATCCTTATGATAAGATGCAGGTGCCAAAAATACAGGGGGCAATAGAAATGCTACATAACATACTCCAGACCAACCGGCTGGCAAACGGTAATAACCTTTATTTCCACATACGAAGTATGTATTATGGGATGCTAAAAAGGTACTGTTATTCAACCCGTCGATATTTAATATGGTAATGCAATCACTAACACCAACAGGAATATAACCCACACTCTGGACACACAGGTCCGCTTGAGCTTGTGCCACTTGAATCACGAATCTGTCTTTTCCCACAGTGTCTCTGGTGTTCGTGAAAATATAGGGAATCGATTCATTGTCTGGTCGATACTCTTCCCATTCCCAAATTGTCCCATTCGCTTGCGGATATCCATCTTTATCCTGATGACATTCTTTATTGAGTCTGAAGAGTAATCGTCCCACTGTGGGTTTCCGGGTGGCAAAAAGCAAAGTGTACCATGCTCTACAAGAGCCATTATGAGAGAAAGGAAGAGGTATGAATGGCGTTCCTCCTTTCTTCTGATGAGCTGGCATCATACCACATATCCAACAGTTCGTAGCATTCGTGGCAACGTGGGTATGATGCAACATCTGGATGAAAGTGTTATTCAAATAAGACTGACGATGCTTCAATTCTTGATACGGAAGGGTATAGAAGTAGTGTTCCTCAGGCACTGGAGTAGTCAACACAAATAACTTTCGAGCAGGAGTCACATCCTCCACAAACCATGCGGTTATCCCAACAATAGCTACTGTGAGCATAAACCCTGTTGCACAAAGGATTTTCTTTTTCTCGATGTCAGAAATAAGAATCAATATCTTCCTGAAACTAAAAGGTTTGTCAGAACTCTTCCCCTTGGGCAGCGGTCGATTTCTTCACCAACGGTCCAAGACGGGTGTCGCTACACTAATGCAGGGCTGATCCCCCCCCCTTGCCTCATTGGCTCTCCGTTTCACTAACCCAAGGGTCGTTCTGACAACATGTCCCGGTACTGAAGAATTCACTTCCTTGGCCTGAGATGATATCGCTTTCCTCCAGGAGTCGCGTGGTCCGGGAAGAGCTCCTCCGTGTCGTTCGGTTCCCCAGCACGGCCTTTCTCTGCGGCCAGAATTTCTCGTTGATCGGTCAATACAGCAGACTCCACCAATCCGGGCGGTACTTTGCGGCAGTGCAGAGAATGGATCCAATTCTTTCTGTTGGAAACTCGCACAGCCGTCCTCGTTGCAAGTAGGACCTGCTCAGGACCAACCCATCTCGGCTCCAAGCTGTTCGTCCTGTCAAAGATCTTCACCATGACATAGTCGCCAGGCCTGAGACTATGTCCTTCACCGGTGGACCGATCAGGGAGCGCCTCCCGGACCTGTTGATGAATAGAAACCAAGTTATCCGTTAACTGCGCCAGATAATCATTCATCATTACACAAGGTACATCATACACAGTCTTAGGTTTTGGTGGACCCCAAATATTCATTGGGCGTCCAAAGACAATCTCGTACGGTGTAAGACCGGTTCGAGAGTGCGGTACCGATCTAATTGACAATAACACCAGTGGTAAAGCATCTGGCCAAGTCAAAGACGTCGAAGCTTGGATTTTAGCGATCTTGAGCTTCAGTGTACCATTATACTTCTCGACTAGTCCCGCAGATTGAGGGTGAAACACTGCGTGAAACTTCTGGGTGATGCCCAGACCCTTCAAAACATACTTTATAACATCCGCTATATATATATATGGGGTCCGTTATCACTCCACAGAAGTCTACAAACGCCATATCGAGGGAAGAACTCCTTCAACAGCATCTTGGCGGTAGTCATTGCAGTATTGTCTTTCGTACGGTATGCCTCAACCCATTTGCTAAAGGCACAAACCACTACTAGAACATACTTCAAATTGTTACAGCGCTCAAGCTGGATGTAATCCATCTGCAAAACCTCAAAGGGTGCAGTAGGTGTTACAAATCCTCCTGCTGGAGTTCGAGTACCCTTTCCTGGGTTGTACCTCAGGCAGATCATACAGGTCTGCACCACCCTCTTTGCCGTGCTAGCAATCTCTGGATGCTCCCAGACTTGGGTAAGCAATTTTACAATTGCGGAAGCTCCAACATGTGCTAGCCCATGTGCCATCTGAACCATAGGTTGTACAAAAGCCGTGGGTAACTTCCATCTATCCATCTGCTTATTTCTCCAGCAAGCCTCATCATCCAATTCTCCCTCACTGGACCATTGCTCCCGTTCTTTATCAGAAGCGGTCCTCTGTATTTCTCGCACTTCTTCCTTCGCATCGTGCCATCTTTCTACTTGCGACTTCACTACATACATGGCAGTAGCACCGGGCTGCGTCGCAGTCTCCCGTGCCACCCGGTCTGCTAACGCATTCCCTTCTCCAACTTTATCAACTACTTTCTTATGGGCACTACATTTAATGATAGCAATTTTCCTCGGATATGTCAATGCAGTCAAAAGGTTATGAACTAACTCTCCATGCATTATTTGTACTCCATGCGACGTTAGAAACCCTCTCTCCTTCCAGAGTAGGCCGAAATCGTGCGCTACTCCGAAAGCATAGCGGCTGTCTGTATAAACATTCACACACAATCCTGTACTGAGCTCACATGCTCGTGTTAATGCTATTAGTTCCGCTGCTTGAGCTGATTTCTGTGGTATGCGTGCTGTCTCCACTATTGTTTGCAGGGTGGTAATTGCATACGCTGCTGAAGTCGTACCGTCTGGTAGCTTCAGGCATGATCCGTCCACCCACAGTTCTCCATCTACATCTGTAAAGGGCGTATCCTGGAGATCAATACGACCCTTTGTCTGTTCCTCTGTCACAAGAATACAGTCATGTGCTTTCCGTGCTTCAGACTGAGTCTCGGGGTATGGCAACAATGTGGCCGGATTTAACGTTACGCACCTCTTTAACGTAATATGAGGAGCCAAAAGCGTCAGCTCATACCCCGTTAAACGGGCACTAGTCAAATGCTGCATCTTCGTCTGATTAAGCAGGGCATCAACAGCATGGGGGACTAATACCAACAGCTTATGAGATAACACAATTCCCTCGCTTTGGCGTATTGACACAGCTGTCGCCGCAACCGAGCGAAAACAACCAGGCAATGCTCGGGCAACAGGATCAAGTACAGCCGAAAAATATGCACAAGGGCGCTGCTTGTCGCCGTGCATCTGCACTATTAATGCACATCCATCTTTCTCATGCACATACAGCGAAAAAGGTTTAGTATAATCAGGGGTCCCTAACACTGGTGCTGAACAAAGGGCCTGTCGTAATTGCTGAAAAGCAGCGTCACACTCATTTAACCAAGGAAGCGGAATAGGTGTGTCTTTTGTCAAAAGGGCTAATAATGGTTTGGCTATGTGTGAGAACCCTAATATCCATTGTCTACAAAAAGAAACAAGACCCAAAAATGCACGCACGTCCTTCTGCGTGGAAGGTACTGGCGTGTCCAAAATTACTTGGATACGATCTGGTGTGAGTGCACGCCCCTCCTTAGACAAAAGGTGACCCAGATAAGTCACCTTTGGTCTACAGAACTGCAATTTCTTCCGAGATACTTTGTGATTGTGGGATGCCAAAAAGGAAAGCAAGGACAACGTACTCCTTTCACTCAACTCCGGAGTGTCGGCCGCCAGCAAGATGTCGTCGACATATTGAATGAGGGCGACACCCTCGGGCAGAACAAAGGAGTCCAATTGCCTTTTCAAAGCTTGACTATAAATGCTAGGGCTTTCTGTGTAGCCCTGAGGAACTCTACAAAATCGATAAGACCTATTATTCAGAGTGAAACCAAAAAGGTATCGACTATCGGGATGAATAGGAATCGAAAAGAAAGCATTTTTCAAATCAATGACTGAAAACGTCGTCGCTGTAGGCGGGACCAAAGTAAGCAACGTCGTGATATCAGAAACCACTGGATACTGAGGTATCACGATCTTGTTTACTTCTCTCAAATCAATTATAAACCGATAAACCTTGGCATCCGTATCCTTTTTCAAAATGGGTAGAATCGGGCTATTACAGACGTTGTAGGGAACTTCCTCCACTACTCCCACCTTAATCAAATCCTGCACAATCTGTATAAGGGCCTCCTCCCCCTCCTGGGAAATACGATACTGCGGGAGGCGTGGTAACATTGCCCCCTCCTTGACACTAATATGGACAGGCGGAATCACCATCTGTCCCACATCAGTATCCGAAGTGGCCCACAAAGCACGAGGGAGGGTAGCTAACACAGCATCCTCTACAACCACACACATCCGTTCAGACCGAGGGTAATTGTCATTTAATATCACCCGCAGTCCAGCAGGGGAGCAGCGAATTGTAGCTCTGAAGTGCTTTAACATATCCAGGCCCATAATGTTGTCCGGCGTGTTCGGGGCAAGCAAAAACGGACAGGGTGCAGAAAAAGAATCAACCTGAAATGTGAGGGGCCGCGAAAGAGGGCTTCGGGAGAGTGTGCCATCAAACCCTACCGATGTAACCGTTAAGCCAGATGGGGGAGCCCTCGGAACCAATTGTTTAGACAGCGCACTACGAGTCGCTCCTGTATCCACTAGGAACTGATCAGTAGAACCCAAAACCTCAGCTGATACATAAGGACCCTTCTGATCAACCGGCACCTCAACTGATTCTAACCCCCATCCAACGCATTCCTATGCATGCTGAGAATCATGGTACCCAGAACGGTCAATCCCCGACACTTGATACTGGTTTTGTCGATCGAAAACATTAGGCCTATCTCGTTGCTGCCCGGCAGGGTCAAAGCGAACGTGATCGTTAGAATTCCCTCTAAAATTCGAGAAACCCCCTCTACCTCTCGGGCCACCCTGATTGTGTCCCTGACGCGAAGCATGCAACGCCGGGCAATCTCTGGCCCAGTGTCCCGATTGCTTACAATACGCACATTGATTCCTGTTCAAATCAGATCGGCCCGAGGGAGGACCATAAAATCCTCCCCTACCTCTATTGACACCCCGACGGGGCGGACCATATACTTGCGCTAACATCACCTTTGTTTTTAAATCTTTCGATTTCTTCTCCTCCTGTCCCTTCGCTTCTTGCTCCTGGCGCTCATAATACTGAGCTATAGTCAGGAGGGCTGTCGGGGTCGCAGTGGACCAAGAACTTTCACTCGCTTTTAGGCGGGCTGCGATCGCCGGTAGTAAATTCGCCACATATTTATCAGCAAAGAGGTGTCGACCCGTATCATCCGTAAGTGACTGACCACTAAAATCATGAAACGTCTCCTCAAAGCGCGTAAAGAAATCTGCAACTGATTCATCGACTTTCTGCTTACACGAGGCTAACATGTTCCAGTCAATCTTTTTAGGGGGGATGATTGTCTTCAACTTAGTCAAAATAGCAGCGGGGAGATCTAAGATAGCCTGAGGTGGTTTCTGCGCGGGCTTCCTCTCCCTATCCTCATCCTCAAGCTCAGACCACCGAGCCTTAAAAGCGGCAACATCGTCCACCTTCCGCACAGATCGCCACATATCTGGTGGTAAAATAAGCCCAAAGAACAAATCTATATCTGCTAAGGTCATAGTACAAGAATTCAAGGCCCCCTCGACTTCTTCGTAAAAGGCCGCTGGATTCTTGCGGGGATCAGGCAACGCATTCTTTAATGCCATGACGTCAGCCCTATGCCAGGGAGTATAAACCCAATTGTACACAAAATATCCCTTAGCATCGGCGGAGGTAATATCCGAACTAGTACCCGCTCCTTTAGGAGGAACATACAAAGGCGCCGCCTCTCGCATTGGTTTAACATGCACTAGATCGCTCTTATCTGAGTAGGAGGTAGATGATTGGTCATCACCGACACGTGAAGCCGACTGCTTTTCCTCCTCAGCTTTCTGGCGCGCTTTTTCTTTAAGGTCACTCACCGCGTCCCGTAATGCAAACAGCCGTCGAACCGCATCAGGCGCCTTAGAGGGAGAGAAAACACCATTACGCAATGCTTTAGCATCTGATACCACATCATCAGGCTCAAAGACGCTGGAATATTTCCGGAAAGCAGCAATCACTTCATCAGAAAAGTGGCCCAAAAAATACAACTTCTCTCTATCCTGCCACTTCTCCCAAGAATTCAACAACTCAGCAAGGGATAACTTGCCCTTAAGTGCACGATAGGAAACTTGCCGAAGCTCACCCATTCGGTCAGCCGATAACATGGACCGCGTGTCTACCTTACCCGACACCGATCCAGAATCCGGTGGGCCCGGGGCAGACGCGCCAACATAAGGGGGCGGAGAGCGATCTAGTAAATAAAAATCATCGTCAGGATTATTAAGGACAGGATAAAGTGACTGACGGACAGCATATTGACCCGAGACTTGCAACCTACGCTCTTTCTCTTGTCTCTCCGTCTGTTCTCTTTCCTCCCGACGCTTCGCTTCCTGTGCTCGCACATGATCATTCTTCCGTTGCTCTTTATCAAACAGCGCTTTCTCACGTTTCTCTCGCTCACGCACTTCCTTCACCCATAATCGCACACATTCAAACATGTCTTGACGAGCACGCCGTTTACACATACACTGTTCCACATACTCAATCTTACGCATATCAAACGATCCATACAAAGGCCACCGTAACTCAGGATCCTTTCTGGTGTATTTCCTCCATATTGTGCTGTACATTATGGAAGAAAGACCATGCTTCACATACATATCCCTATTAGGAGTCCCCTCTGGGGGAGCTGGAGCAGATTCCTCGAGGTTTAACCGGTTTCCAAAGCAGCAGCACCACTTACAGAGTGTGCTAAAAGCAGGCATGCTAAAAAATAATGCAAAATATGCAGTATTATCAAAAAAATGGCACTTAAACGTTGTGCCGTTCAAAGTTACACAGTTCCGGAGAAATATCTCCACATTACCTGCCTATATGTGTTGCAACGCATATATTCTCACAATAATCAATACAAGATATGACCGGTCATCACAAATCAAACTCAAATAGCCAAACCAGGCTTCAAAAACTCGGAGCAAGTACCGTACAACGGTTCTTACCAGTCAAGAGTCCAGATTCCAACTGCCAAGCTCCAAAATTCGCCCAAACGGCTGTCACGGCAGGACCGACAGAAGAGGTCTCAGTCGAGGACCGGCGCCACCCAGATGGTCAGCTCGGAAGGGAAGGAAGAAAACCTCGGGATGCCAGGACTAAAGTGCCTCTGGCAGTGATCACATCCCCGGCCAAATTCCTCACCTTCGTCGCGACCAGTCCTTCAAGCATCCGAGTCGCCGATGAGCCCCACGTGACGGGCACCAATTGATGAATACAGGCCCCAGCCAGGCCCGCAGGACACAAGGGTTCGCTCTCCTGCAAATGGAATCTATAAGGAAGTTGGCACGGAAACTGCAAAGTACAAAGACAAAGTTTATTAACCCTTAAGGGTGGTCCTACAATCCATACAACACCCTTCAGTATTGCATAGAGTAGCACACAGAACTTGCGTACACGGCCCCCTTTTATACACAACAGAGGGGCTCATAAGTGGGTGGATACAACATAGAGCGAAATTCATTACCATTTAAGGACATTTTCGATACAGGATCAATATGTGGGCGGAGTCGACACTTTCCTGGGCCCGCGAAAACATGGTCAAGCGAGGACTAACTGATAACAGATGTGGTCAAGTCTGGGCATGCGCCAGACGGACAAAGGAGCTATTTATAGACTGTTACTAGGCAGATTGCAAGAGCAACTAACACGAAGATAGGACTCTTCTCGTGTTGAGCACGTGGAGACATGACAATACAAAATGGAGTCCAGACTTTAGTCAACATAACAAAGGAGACATGTTCTAAGGAAGGAGAATTCATGTCTTTGGTAAATGCTTAATCACATCGTCGTTTCAATTTACAACACTGGGATGTGACTGTCCCCTGCATCAATGCAGGGTCAAACTGCTTCCAAACCCAGATTAATCAGATCCACAAGGGAATGACAAGTCATGGATACACCGAAGGATACCACCCTTTTAATTAGAATACCAAGATAAGAAGAAAGAAATAGTGGCCTAAAGGTACAGAGAGCAGCCAGACTGAGTCCGTCCTTTGTGTTTGTAAGGAGGTAGCTGGTGGCATGAGAAATCTTAACTCATATATTCAACACTTCTACTTTAATAAAAAACAGAGAAGTAAACGTACATGTTTCTGACTACATAAGAAGTAGATACCTGAACTTTTAAACTAAGAAGTTGCAGTGATACATTAAAAGCCCCTGGATTTGCTAGTATATGTTGTTCACCTTCATACTATTTGTATAATCAATCATAACATGCTAGTGTCGCCGAGGGAGCCTCTACCAATTCATCATTAGGGAACAGAAGGCACCTTCAGCCTGGCACCTCTCCAGAGTCAAAGCACAACCACATGAGAAAATGTTGTGCCTAAGACTATCAGGCGGAAACACAAAGCAATCTGGCGAGGCATCTGCAAAAACCAAGTGCAGATGCGGAGTGTGTGCTTTCCAGAAACACCGAAAAAAACATGAATGGCAGAAGCAGAAACAAGATATCTCTTGTTATTTCTCTCACGCGTTCTAAATAAAATTGACAGAAATTGACTAAATATCGCACATACATACACTAAAACTATTTGCATAGGAATACCTCTTCGGTTAATAAATTGTTCACTTGTCCTCTCAATTACACAATCTCGCGACTTAAAGATAATAAACAGCGAAATGTTCTTTTCTTAATCACAGGAAATATACATTTTATGTCACAAATGCAACATAAACCCATGGCACGTTAAAAGTATACCTCCTCGTTGCATTCTCGTTAACTTAGTGTGCAAAAAGATTACACAACAGTGTGATCTAACTACCAGCTCCCATGAATCATTAAGGCCGGATTTCCGAGTCCATAGTTTACCAGAACAACATCTGATATTTCAAGTACGAGACGATAACACAGTAATGAGAAAAGCACAGAATAAAAGACTAGAGTTGAGGATCCGACAACAATGGAAATATTGGTTGCTACTTTTTATTCACTATGTGCTCGATTCTGTATCAGGTGTGACTTCCTTCAAACTTCAGGGTGACATATTCTTTAATTTCTTGGGGAGAAACCAACATTTACAGAAAAAAAGCTTTGTGAATCCGGTCGTATGCATTGCACTACCAAAGGCGTCTTTTGCCTTTTTTCACCCCCTAAGGGAAAAAAAGAATAAAGAGAGTAAATCTAGCAAAACAAAAGGAGTTTTCTCCCATTTTTGCACACACGTAATTTGTTATTACAGACGTGATTGCACGTCCTTCTGTGATGTGCAGGTAAAGTTACTTGTCTGAACAATTGAAATGGGGGGCTCTCTAATTCTCATGGCGGTGTAGCCCTGTGCGGATGAGAGAATGTGTCTTTGTGCCACATCACCAAGCTGGGCACACATGCAGGAGATCTCATGATCCCAGGGATTCCTTCTAAAAGGAGGCCGGGGCCCCTGTACAGACAATGACGATGCTGCAAGGGCCTTCCTACCAATATGTGTTAAGGTGCATGATGTACATGGGTGTCCACAGGGGTAGTAAGGGGGGGCGCTTGTCCCCCCTTTATTTTTCCCTTGCCCTCTAATGACTGTGCCCCTGTCCTTTGACATTTTCAAAAAGGGTCAGAGGATGGATGAAGTTAAAATTATGCTTCCCCCTGAAAAAAGTTCTGCAGACGGCCATGATAGTACACTCTGACCCCTTGAGCAGGTCTTGAAGGTATGTTTTGAGGGCGCCTACACTCCCCAGAGCCTTCAGAGATCCAAGTGTTAGAGGGATCTGGACGGAACACTGAGCAGCAAGCGGACCGGTGATCCTAGTTTCCGTCCATATCACCATGGCATGCAATATCTCACTGAGTTAGAACATAGACTAGAAATGAATCCTTTTTAAAGCATGTACATGACTTCAATCTGTGCAGGGTATACAAAAGAGAAGGTGTGCACCAGTGCATTGAGTGATTGTATGCCCGTCTGCAGACTTTCCTCATTCATACATGATAAGAAGAGATGAATTTAACCACAAACCTTCCTAAAATAGGTTTTCAATTCTGTGATGTGCATGCTGTGTTGATTGAATGTATACATTGGACACTAAGGCCCTATTACAAGTGGCTCAGTGCATTCCAATATGTGCTGTGACTCCTGTCACTTGACAAGCCAGAATTACAAGAAATATGGAGAAAATCATCTTTGTAATTTTCCCTAAGTCAAGGTTGACCTGCCTAAAATCACTGGGAAAACACATCCAATGAATAGAGACATGCAGAATTTGGTTCTAAAAAGCATCACTAGCCATGTTATTCCCCATTATTACACTGACCTTACAATTGTAGATATTTATGACACCTGATAAATGACAACTCACAGTGTATCGTTGCTTATGAGGCTCAATAAATAATGCACCAAGCACTGGGCCACTCATAATGAGGGTCGAACCAGGGTGGACAAGCCTACAGAGGGATCAGACAGTGTCCAACGGGGTGATATTTCACGTCAGTGTGTGGGCCAGTTTTTGGCTATTTGTGGGCGTGTTTTGAGGTCGGCTGGGGTGGTTTATAATGTTGAGTTCCTTGATATTAATGTCAATAACACGAGAGTGAGATGAAAGTAGGCCCCCTTCACCTTCCAAATTCATCAAAATAATCCTAAAGAGAGAGCCTGCTACCTAAATTCTTTAAAACCATCGGATGAAAAAGGGACTCATATTTAGTTTTTAGAAGAACCCGATGCTTCATGATAAGGTTCGCTCTGGAGACGCTTAGTGTATGTGGGTGAGCTCCGAAGCCTGATTTACAGCGGAGCAGGTTATTGACGTTTAGGGATCTTGATAGTTAAAAATACCTTAAAGTTTCTCTATCCCAAAGGGCACCTTTTTAATAATGGGAATCTTAGGCAAGATGAAAAACAAGAAATGATGTGACCAATAGTGTTATGATCTCCCCCATCTATGGTAAACATCTTTTAGCCAAAGTTTCTGTTGCCCTTACGAGCCAAATGGCTTTCTTGAGGACTGAGTGATCTCTAATCTTATGTGCCTGTTCCCTATTGGTGTGCACATGCGCACTACTAAGCGTGAAGCTGTGCTATATCCGTAACTTACAATTTCCGTTTATGCTTCAGTACAGGAAAGTCTCCTGTGACAGCTTTTGTATCGATCAAGGTCAGAGGACTTTATGAAACAGGATATATCATAGGATTACAATGGTAGCTCCATTCATGCTATGCATCGTGATAAACCGCATTCAAGGTCATGCAGTTTTCCTCTAGCATGCAATAAACGCAGAAACTGATCCGAGCCCCCTGTGTGCTTCTTATCTGTGACACACCATAAACTCTCCATGCAATATTTGAATAATACGCCTCACAAAAAGGGATACAGATTTATGCATCATCATGCTTTTAGCAGTAATCCTTAGCAGTTAGATATATGCATTACATGCACTTATGTATAAAATCAGTGCTAACATGTACATTAGATAAGCTTGTCCTTTGCTTCATAGGTACTCAGAGGTAGGCAGACCCTGTAGACACACACTGGTGGGGGAGAGGTCTTCACTGTTAAAGACCTATACGAAAGCTCAAAGTATTGTCGCAATGAGTGTCCCCCCCATCCCCGGCACCTACTTCGTCAAGGTGTCTCACCTACATTTCACCTAGTTGGCATCTTCTAAGAGGTGCATATTGCCACGTCCATGCCCCTGGCACAGATATGCTTCTTCCGGGTATGGACTCCTTCCTTGATATTAAAACAAACATTGCCTGCTGCAAGCTCAAATCCATATAGTCTTCCATATCTTGCAAAACACTTACAGAGAATGTCTTTACACGTTTAAAACTGCCCCAATTTGCAAACTTGGGCCACTTTTTTAGCTATTCATTTTACTAATGAGGGAGACGCTTTGATTTTAGTGCCCAGGCCTATTTCTTGTCACAGTCTGGCCCTGGATCTAACACATCTTTACCTTGAGTATTTAACACAAACTATTGTAAGGATCAACCTTATTGGTCTGCACCAAAATTGATACTCCACTCTCCAATGAATGTGCCTATTTTTATGTGCCAGTGGTCCACAACTGACTAACGGTGGAGTGCTGTGGAGGGTCATTTCTCCAAATGTAGAGTGAGAAGCAGAGTTGCCATTTTCACAGTTCAATAACTGTCCTTAGACTACAAGCTACTTGGAATCAGTTTGATAATGGCATTTCGTCTTCAGGTATCACTAAAGTATGAATTTGTGACCGTGGGACCATGGCAGCATTAATCCTACTTCTTTTGCTTCACCTGTTCAGGACAGGTTTACCAAATAACCGGCCTCCTCTCACTTTTCCCTGGACAGGAAGAAATCGTCAACTGCTACCTCGATATGCAATGTCTAATCGCCTTAAGAATTTAAGAAGGGTCGGTATGAGTCAAGGTGTATGATTTGCAAATATAGTGGAACTATGCCTCCTTCAAATTCCTTCAGAAATGCTAATATTGTGGAAATATACCTCATTTTCTGGATATGGTGGACATATGTTTGTATTGTATGACGCCAAGTACAATAGGGACATACCCCTGTAGAGAAATATCTAGAATCATAAACGTTTATCTGTCCTTTTTCTTGTGTGCAGGATTTGCTGCAGCTTCTTCAGTCTTACTGTCTGCCCAGAAGTGCAGTGAAATGTAGCATGGCAGGGAGCCGAGTACTAACAGGTTAATTAACCAGGAGCAGCCCGTTCAGGTAAGAGCGGTGGGGTCGGGATTGGGCGGGGGGGGTTTAGGTGATTCGACAGATGACCACAAGGGAAAATTAAATAAATAATGAATTTTCCCTCATCGTCGTCTGTCAAAATCACCCCCCACCCGGCCCCACTGCTCTTACCTACACGGGCCGCAGCTGGGGTTCACCCTGTTTGCTCTTCTGGGTTACTTCTGTGTTTTAATTCAAGTTAATGGCGGTATTGCACCCCTTAAAGTCCATATGCTTGTTTATCTAGACATTGTTGGATGGAAGTTCTATGAAAGGTTATGCCGTATGTTGCAATATGGTGCTGTTGTGGGTATGTGTTGTTGCGGCCGCACTGATACCCACCTAAATAGTATGTGCAGTATTAGATTGAGTGAAATGTTCTGCCTAACATGTTGTACAGAAAGTTTTTTGTTTATTTTATTAAGTTATCAATATTGCTGTGTGCAAATTGATACCCAACTATGCATGTGTGCTACACTGTGGCATTATTACAACTATTTAAAGGTAAATCTGAGTTGTGTTGAGTGGAGGGTTATCATGTGAAGCACTGCAGAAAAAAAATCTTTAACACCTTACAGTTGAAGGTGAGTATGATGAATAGCAATCATGTAGATTAAGAGGAGGTACTTAAACAGAGAAATAAAGAATATGTTGGTTCGACCATCAGCCAAGGTGGCGGTAGCCCCATGGAACTCTTGAGTGAGACACTATTTCGCTGTCCGTTGCTGTGCATCCTGTGGGAGTCTGGACTTTGAAGCATTCACTATGGAGGTAGAGGTGAAGTGCTCCTGATTACTGAGAGGGTCAGCGGCTCAAACACTGGTAGTGGAGGACCTCCCCTCGTTACATGCTGCATAGCCTAAATGCAGATAAGGTGGACAACCGATAAAGAACAAATGTAATGACCAGTGGCAAGAGCGTAGAGTGGTCCACATTTGGTGTGAGAGTGCTGGAAGATTGGGAACTCTGAATGAGAGACTAAGCCTGAACGGTTCCTGATGGATGGGATTCCATATGAGCTGCTGCTTAACTGGGGCCATGGTGTCAGATGGCAGTTTCTGGGAGTTGGGTGTGAGGTAGAGGATAGACATTTCCAAGGAAGAAGCTTAGTGGACTCCAGAGTTCCTGATGTGATTCTAGGCATGGGGCCCATGAGGAACTGACTGCAGGTTGCACACAGCCTGCAGCACAGGTATGTCTTGTCTTGCCTTTGTGGAAACCTTGCAAGCTGCTTGACGAGGCTTTTGGTGTGCCTGATAGGTGCTTTCCTGCTGGTAAAATATCCCGACTACGGGGCTGATTCAGAGTTTGGAAGGTGGAGTAAAGTCCATCAGGGTGGCAGAAGACGACCGCCCTGACGGACTACTGTCAGCCGAATTATAGATGACTACGGTCCCAATGGTCATCTCAGTACATTGCCGTGGCACCTTCAATGTACATAAAGTTTGGTGAATAGTCACTGTTGGTTTTGATGGCAATACAAGACAAAGACAAAGGATATCACTACTAGAGTAACAGCAGTACATACAGAGCAAGAATATGCAAAGAAAGGGCTGAAAACCTTAGAGGAACAGGTGATAACCTCATCAGATACTGTGAGTGAACTAGACACTTTCAGATCAAAATGCTTGATGCAACCGTGATGTTGAAAGCAATTATTGAGCGCCTAGATACTCTTCGGAGAGAGTCACAGTTGAGAACACTTGTTGTTCTGTCTCTGATCAAGTTGGGTACTTTGAGAAATTGGGTTATTGGCTGAGGGGGGTGAAACTCTTCTTAAGCAACAACCACAATCCTCATCACGGTGAACCACAAAAAGTCAATAAATTAACCTGTGCTTAACCCTCTGGTAGCTTGGCACAAAAGCAGTCAGGTTTAACTTAGAGGCAATGTGTAAAGTGTTTATGCAGCACTCAAATAGAAATAAAGTGAAAACACAACACAAGAAAAATCCCACACCAATCTAGAACAATAAAGTAAAGTTTAATAAAGACAATGATACCAGAAAGACAAACATTCAGTCAGTAGAACTGGAGATATGTATTTTCAAAGTCTTAGGTAAAAGTAACGCCAAAAAGCACAAAGTGGCAAATGGGGTCATCGAGTCGTGCCGACCGGGACAAACTAACAAATTCAAGCCGACCATGATGAAGCACGGGCGAGGTACACGATGCAGTTCGCCATGCTGGTCAATGTACCTGGTTGTACTGGGACCGAGATGCAACGTCCTACGTCTTGTTGCATTGAGTTGCATCGGTTCAGATGGGTGCGCCAATACGGAGCTGCAAGTTGCTGCATCACGTTGCATTGTGCTGCTTCGGTTCCAATGAGGCTGACAATCAGGAGCTGTGACGTGCTGTGATGTGAGGTCCTGCGTTGAGTGCATCGCACTGCACGGTTTTAAGATGAGACCACCAATCAGCAGCTGAGAGGTGCTAAGATGCGAGGTCCTGTATTGCACTGTGTTGAGTTGTGTCACACTGTGTTGGTTCTGAGGGAACCCACAGTTAGTCCAGGAGGAGTACTCTCTTATGCCAGCCAATGATCTAGGGCTAGTGGGCGAATGCCACCAGAGGCCTCCAGCAGAGCACAAGCAGGTCCAACTGAGTCTGGGCAGCTAGGCAGAAGCAGGTCAGGTCTCTGGAGCTTTGTATGTTCCTTGTAGCTCAGAACAGGAGGCCAATCAGCTAGCCCTTATAGTCTCTCTAGTGGTTCTAGGATCACAGTGAAGGCCCAGTCTTCCTTTCTCAGGTAGCAGGGTTGCAGGGCAGCAGTGCAGTTCTTCTTGCAGCAGGGCAGTCCTTCCATTAGCAGAGCAAAATAACCATCCTTTTTCTAAGTCTTCCACAGGTCCAGAAATGATCTGATGAACAGTTCAAGAGGTCCACTGTTTATACCTGGTGCCAGCTTTTGAAGTTGGGGAAATACCTATACCACCTCAACATCCCTTTCCCTTTCCACGCCCTGAGTTGTCTGGGGTCGCAATAGGCTTGTGTCAAGTTCCTGTGTGACTGTGCTGGGGCAGCCCTTTGAAATGTAATAAAAGCAGGGAACAGCTCCACCTTCAACCATCTTGACAAGATGGACCATCCTGCCGACACCCAGTCCCTCTTTTTGTCACCATCTGGGAGGAATACACAAAGTCCAACTGTCAACTACACCTAGTCATGTGACCCAGGCAGCAGGCGGCACCAGCAAGTGGAGAGGTGTGGCTCACTGGTTAGAGGAAGCAGACCCAGAAGCAGAGGACGGCCCGGGACCAGGGTTCAATCCCCGACGCGGCAGGGTCGTGGACCAGGGCCAGCGGACTTGATAATTCTCGCTTCGGTGCCTACTCTAACCAGGGATCACACTCGGCGACTCTGGGCATTAGCTTGCCTCATCTCCACAACGGCCCCCCACATTCGCCGGGGATGCCTGGTTTCACCTTGGAGATACCCAGGAGGGACCATCTCACAGGGATAGCCAGGACGGGTTCCCCAGCGGTCTACAGCGCCAGGACGCCTCAGGGCAGCAGTGCGCTTTACAAGACACATACATTTACATTTACATTTAATAGTGAAAAATGACTTTAGGAGTTTTTCACTACCAGGACATGTAAAACTTAAAACCACATGGGCTACCTTTTAAATGCAATGCACCCTGCCCTATGAGCCTTTAGGGCCTATCCTAGGGGTGACTTATAGGTATTAAAAAGGAATACTTAGGCCTGGCGAGAAGCTTATTCTGCCAGGTTGAAATGGTAGTTTAAAGCTACGCTACAAGCTGCAGTGGCAGGCTTGAGACAGGCTTTAAAAGGCTACTCTAGTGGGTGGCGCAATAAGTGCTGCAGGCCCACTGGTAGCATGTAATTTACAGGCCCTGGGTATACTTAGCACCACTTTACTAGGGACTTACAAGTAAATTAAATGTGCCAGTAAGGGGTAAGCCAATTGTACCATGCTTTAGGCTGAGAGCACAACCACTTTATTCTATTCTATTCTAGTAGTCTTATATAGCGCATGGCTACCCGAAAGGCTCCAAGTGCTTAGTCTGTCAACATGCAGCTGACTTAACCAGCAGAGCTACCTACCGTAAATCCTGGTCTTCGAGGCCCTATGGAAAGAAATCTCATTAGACTGTTGGAGAACTTCAATGGGAAGGAGGTTCCAAAGTTTTGGGGACTTATAGGAAAAAGAGCAGCCACCCCATTGAGAGTGGCCAGTGATCTTAATAAGGCAGGACCTCTCTTGAAGAGTGATCTGTGTAGAGTACATAAAGCTTTGAATTGAACACATTTCTCCATGGGAAAGCAGTGAAGAATCTTAAGAGGGGCGAGGATGTAGCCTTAAGGCCTGGGTGGTAAATTTCGTTCTGCTCGCGGAATTTGCGATATTTTGACATTTTCGCGTTTCGCGGAGAGCGCGAAAATGTCAAAAACTTTCGCAACCTGCCACGAAATGGAAGTATTTTTCTTGTTCGTGCTTTAAAAAGGCATTCTCGCGCGTGCAGTCGCGATTTACCGGGTCCCTGCATTCGCCAATGAGTTTTCCTATCCGTTCGCGCGCACCACATGATGTTGGATTGTTGGTAGCCGGTCGCGCTATCCCACGAGAGTTTGCGATCACGAAAACGTCATTGCGATCGCAAACAGGAAATAAGCATCGCAAGCAAGATGGCCGCGCCCATTAGCGACCGCATGGGCAAGTTGGAGATATATATTCCCGCGAGCACGCAAAAACACATCGCAAACGGGCGGGAAAAGCAATCTCCGCGTCTTCACGAAAGTTTCGCATGATCGCGGAGATTTTGCAAATTCCTTACGGCTAGAGCGGTCGACGTCGAAGCTGGGCTACCCGATTTGAGTCTCGGCAACGAAGCTCAACATCCTGTGATTCTGGGCAAATCACTTAATCTCCCCGTGCCTAACAAAAAATTAATGTGTCCTCATGTAACGAAACTGGTGCTATGTAAAGCGCTCTATACCCGATATCTTTGGGTCTAGTTCGTGCTATATAAAACAAAAAAAAAAAGAAAGAGAGCAGTTTTAACTGATTGATCCCTTGGAAGATTCATCAGAAGCCGTGCTTTGTAACCTTTTTATCACATACCGAGGTGGCCCAAAGTACAAAACATTGCCGTAATCGAGGTGAGTGTTGACCAGGGCCTGAACAATTAGTCTTCTTGCTAAAAAAGGGAGCAGGTTTAGTACCTTCTTTAGCAACCTCAAGCCACCAAAGCACTTAGCAGGCAGTATTTTTGCTTGGTGGTCCATTGTGAAACTGGAATCGAGCCACATCCGAGGCTCTTTATCACCCCTTTGGAGCGTGGGAGTCTTTTCAGACAGTCAGACAGTCAGAGACAAGAGTTGTATCTTTCCTCATGAAGCTATTGCCCAATACCATGACCTCCACTCTGTCTTCATTGAGCTTCAGTTTACAGTTGGTCATCCAACTGACCACCTCATGAAGACAGGGTATCAAACTATGGGGATTGGAGCTGGGGTTGGGGGACATGGATATCACCAGCTGCGTGTCATCAGAACAAGAAACCAATGACAGCCCAAAGGAACAGACAATCTCGGCCAGTGGAAGGAGATAAAGATTAAAAAGAGTGGAGCTCAGGGAGGAACACTGTGGCACCTCCCAGTTCATAGGGATTCTGTGAGAGTACGAAGAATGGTTAAGCACCTGGAACGATCGATAGCTCACAAAGGAGGAGAGCAATTTTAAGGCATGGCTGACGACACCCACATTTTATATCATCTGAATAAGTGTGGCATGATCTACTGTGTTAAAGGCCACATTCAGATCTAATAAGATAAGAGCAACCAAACCTCCTTTGTCCAATAAGGCTCTAAGTTCCTCAACCGCGGCCAACAAATCTATTACAGTGCTGTGTTGTTGCCTAACCCCCATTTGGGTGGGGTGGAGGTTTTCGTTGGACTCGAGGAAGGTAGAGAGTTGGTAATTAACATGCTTCTCCAAGAGTTTCGAAAAGCTTGGCAACAAAGAAATTGGTCTAAAGTTGCTTAGGCAGAGAGGGTCCACCCCCGAATTCTTTAGCAGAGACCTGACCACCGCATGCTTCCATTGCGCGGGGACCTTTCCACCAACAAGGGAGAAGTAAAGCAGGTCCACCAAGGTGTGAGCAATACTATCAAACCCTTGCTGCAGGATATGAAGGGGAACAGGGTCCAATGGGGAACCTGATTTTACTTCCTTTACAAGGTCTGAAAGAAGGCTCATGCTCAGGTCTAGAAAGGCTGAAAGACTACTCTTGGCCTGTAATAAAAGAACTTCACAACTTGAAGGTACCTCAGTGACTGGGCCATCGGGAAAGGGAGAATATATATCCTGTATCTTTGAGTTTCCTAAAGTGATGGCTGCATTCACCACTAAAGGCCTACATTCAGTAGGGATGAAGAGCAATGTTTTCTTTTAAATTATAATTTGGAGCATGCATGAAGAGAAGACAATTTCAAATTGAGTCACCAAAACAAGATTGTTATCAAACCAGAACCCTAGGCTCTAATCATTCCTAACAGGGTTAAGTGCTGTTCCTAGATAGGAGGGCCAAGAGGACAAAGACCATTGGTTGTTATGACCTAGCAGCAGAACATCAATCTTTGACCCATTGAGACTGAAAAAATGTGAATTAATCCAGACCAGAATAGCTGACACATGTGGTTTCAAGGCTCATAGGATATCTGGTAATGGTTTATCGAGACTTACAATAAGCTGGGTGTCATCCGCATTGGAGACTACTTTACAGCCGGATTCTCTGATGATGTAGGTTAGCGACCGAATATAGATGTTATAAATACCAGTAAGAGCAAGAAGTCCTGAGATGCACTACATATCATTGAAAAAGATTTTGATTGATAAGCAGGATAATTTGGGATTGTTTTCTATTTTGTATAAAGGATTTGAACGAGTCTCTAGCTGTTCCTGAGAGCATCACCTTCTTTATATATCTGATTAATAAACCATGAACTCGGCCTGGGCGGTAAATTTTGTTCCGCTCGTGGAATTTGCGATAATTTGACATTTTCGCATTCCGCGGAGAGCACGAAAATGTCAAAACTTTTGCAACCTGCCGCGAAACGGAAGTATTTTCCTTGTTTGCGCTTTAAAAATGCATTCTCGCGCGCGTGGTCGCGACTTACCGGTTCCCTGCGTTCGCCGATGAGTTTTCCTGTACGTTCGTGCGCGCCACAGGATGTTGGATTGTTGGTAGCCGGTCGCGCTATCCCACGAGAGTTTGCGATCGCGAACACGTCATTGCGATCGCGAACAAGAAATAAGCATCGCGAGCAAGATGGCCGCGCTCATTAGCGACCGCATGGGCAAGTTGGAGATATATTTCCCCGCGAGCACGCAAAAACACATCGCGAATGGGCGGGAAAAACAATCTCAGCATCTTCGCGAAAGTTTTGCATGCTCGCGGAGATTTTGCGCAATTTCGCGATAATTTGCCAAAGTCACTTTCGCAAATTCCGCCCACCCTTATCATGAACCACTATATAAGTCAAATACAGCTGATAGATCAAGCAGGATGATGCAGGTGGAAAGGCTGAGATCTAGATCTAATCTAAGATCATTCAACACTGAGA
This sequence comes from Triturus cristatus, assembly GCF_964204655.1. Lineage (NCBI taxonomy): Eukaryota > Metazoa > Chordata > Amphibia > Caudata > Salamandridae > Triturus > Triturus cristatus. The sequence goes on from NC_140586.1 coordinate 750,164,113, forward strand.
CAAGTGCAACGTCGGTTGATAATCCAACTCTAAACTCCATTTGACTATCATCAATTAAATTATGGTCATCCAGATTATCAGCGAGCTAATAGGCAAGAAACTGCTCTTCAGTCTCAGAGACTGCAGCTAACTAGTAAATGGGCATATAGTTAGCCTCGTTTGCCGGATCTGATTGGCTTTTTCAAAAGAGACTTCATCACAGCTTCTTTCCACCTATGAAAGACCATGCCGTAAGCGAAAACATTAATCGAGAATAGATGTAATAACTTGAAATGTAACAGAAGAGATAGATTTAATACTGTACATTACACAAATTGTCTGGGGAACCAGATTTTAAACAGAACATTTTTTTCCTGCAGCCTCAAAATCAGAGATTGCAGGTGAAGAGCTGATGGGACTCATAACAAAAGTTGTAGGAGTATAGACTGGCAGATCATGGCTAGGGGAGGATGCCATTGATATCTCATCACCTGGCCTACCTTTGGTGATATATCAGGGCATATCATTTATTTTACAGTTTAATTTACCTCTACCTCTCCCCTATCCTCAAATTCCTTAAGTACATAGGAAGCTTATGAATATAGGTGCAAGTAAACATGCGTGACTCTGTCTTTATAGTTCTTTGGGCAAGGAATATTTTTCCCCTTATTAGGCATCCTATTTAGCTCAGGTGTTCACAGTCCAAATGTTACAAGTTCTTTGTCTGAATTTTCAAATCAAACTGCCATCATATCAACTGGTGATTTACTCTAACCCAGTTGGAAATGGGGGGTTCCCATTTCACAGCCAAAACTCCAGATCCGACCCATGATTGCAAGTCTGGAGGCCCAAAGCTGGCTCAAGGATTTTGATAACTCAGGTGAAATGATCTTCCATTTAGCTTGAATTTCCAATTGGTGGGGCCTATTTGCATTTCACTGTGCGCTTCAGGAGTTCCAGTCACACATTTTGAAAACATCCCCGCCAACTGCTAAATGAACAGGGAGGTTAGGACTAAATATACTTCCCTCGCAAATCTAGTTAAGCCACTGTGCATAAGGGGAAAGGAGAACCTCCATTCTGGCATTAAATGCCAGGGTGAGAAATGTCCTGATGCCTCATCTTTGCATTTTGCTCTAAAGAAAGGCTGCTCAGGTGAAGCCTAGCAGGTATGCTTAATTGTAGAAGAAACAACAGATATCTGATTCAATTAACATTTCATTAACGAGTGACAACAACATTAAATAGAACATCAATTTCACCAAGAATAGAACCAAAAAATGAGAGAGAACGTTTGCAGCTAATTTAAGTGGAAGAACCCTTCTAAGGGCAGTGGGTTAGGCAAGCAAAATACAAGTCAGAAAGGGAATTAGAGAGGTCCGAGGGACAATTCATAAAACAACTAATTAGGAAATAAATACTACTGTGTTTATAACAAATCGCGCCATTTATGAAAACTTTAATTACATTGAGCAATGACACTGTAACCTAAAGTCTATTCTGGGGTCAACAACAATTCAATCATTCTCCAAGAAAGTCCCCTGATTCTGACATTGTTCTGGGCTCTGTTGGCAAACAAATCTTCATCCACAGATTGCATGGTTGATGTCTCTGAGACAGTCAATCTCTGTTATCTCTACTATGTTTCTTGAAATGCTACCAAAAAAGGTGTTGTCTCTCCCCTGGTCTAATTAAGAGTGGCCTGTTAAATTCTGATCCCTGCAGAAATTACTGTTTGAACATGGGTTGGAAATTAATTATGAGTTAAGTAGGATTTATTACATCTGGTAGTTGTGAACCCCCTCTTCCCAGAGCCAAATTTCACCAGGTGAAACTGGACAGCATGTAACCTGGTAGAAAGTTCTGCAAATTGCACAGATTACACAGATTTTGGTGCAGTAAGGACCAAAATATGCATGTTATTCCCCATTACTAGAGAACTAGTAATAGATAGTATTTATCACGTCCTGTATATTCTCATGAGATTGTCATCCCACCCTGCTCTGGGCTACTCGTAATAGATATAACACCATTTCCCAGAAACCTTGTAGGGGATTTAAATACATTGTTTTAGAAGGATTTCATTTGAGATAAACTTATGCACAGGCGCTATTTAGATATATATGTAGACTGAAATTAGCTGCAGCGTGGTATTACCCTAAAGCAAGACTAATTTAATCATTTCACAGAAATGTAGTTGAGGGGGAAAAAAGAAAGACCTAACACGTTATCTTTTTCACTGTCAAGAACCCCATTACTTCCTCACCGGAGAATCAAACCTGTCTGAAGGCAATGGCCCCGTAATTATAAAAAATATTCGGTGTCATATAAAAAACTGAAGTATTAGAATGTATTACTACACCGTTTGAGCGCACCGTGCTCTAATAAATCCTGAGGTATATACGATGGAACTTCACATGCATGCTAAGAAAAGCTTGGCAAATGGTATTTTTTTTCTTTAAACAATGTTGCCCTTGAAAAGATATGGATGGCTGGCAAAATTCAGATTTCAGCACTTTTCTTTCGTCTGCTCTCACATGGCTTTTAATAAAATAATTTGTGGCCGATCTCAATCAGTTGCGTCAGCAGATTTTGTTCTTCTTGGAGGCCCAGCAGAGCTGACAGTCTATTTGTTACAAGAGTAATACATAAACACAGACGTTGTCAGGAGGTAGAACCGGCGAGCGTGCCTGTCCAAGATAAATGCCGGCTTTTGAGCAGACAAATATTGATGGCCTCCCGGACCAAGTTGTCTGTCGATTTAAAAAGCTCTGCGCGAAGACAGGGAAATAAAGCGCTCAAAAATGCAGATTTCAGATTTTACTAGACGAATTTACCTAATGAAAATGTATCCGCGCATTTTATGGCTACGCGATTGGGAACACTATTATTCAAATACAATAACCTTTTGACCTTGGGCTGCTATAAAACCAAAGCGTAATGGTTTTTGAACACCAGCCAGCTGCAGTCATGTTGCTACCGGGAAATTAAGATGAGTTTGTCTCTGTGACAATGAGATACTGTTGTTTTGTTTGCAGTAAACTGAAAAAAACACAAGAGTGAAAGAAAAAGCTGCTGTTTTGTATTTTAACAGCATTTCTTGCATACAGAAATTGGCTTAGATCTTTTCTCTTTCAAAGTGTACAAAGCTAAACAGGCTTTGGAAATTCGCTGCTACTTCTCCAGCTGTTGACAGCTAAAAGTTCTGTCTGGGCGCTGATAATGACTTTCCTCTTTGATAGCCCTTGAGGAATAAGCTAATAGGTAGAAAAGAAAAGGAGAATTATATGTGCACGTAGGTCTATGTGTGCACGCGTATGTATGCATTATACATGCTACATTATTATATGTATCCTCACAGACAATAAAGGCACTAGTGAGGCTGCAGTAAAAATGTCCACATATATATTTTCAAACTTTATCAAGTTAGTCCACTTCTGGAGACAACACTATATATCATAAAACAGCTATCCACCCACCTCGCCGGACACACACTCGACGCCATCTTCTCGTCCAGCAAAGACATCTCCTTCAGCCACGCCACTGGACTCCACTGGACGGACCACAGCTGCATCCACTTCACCTTCAAAAGAACCACGGTCCACCACCACCAGCAACAGGCCGCACGAAGAAGCTGGAACAAGATCACAGCCGAACAACTCACCACATCCCTGAGCCAGCACCCTCCCGCCAGCTCACCGAACCCCAGCCAAGCCGCCGACAACCTCACGAAATGGATCTCCACCTGCGCGGACGAGCTCGCCCCTCTGAGGACCCCACCCAGCAGACCCGGAAGCAAGAAGGCCCCTTGGTTCACCGACGAACTCAAGAGCTCCAAGAAGAACTGCCGAGCCCTCGAGAAAGCATGGAGAAGAGACCCAACGCCGGACAACATGACTACCCTCAAGCTCGCCACCCGAAGGCACCATCAACTGATCCACGCCACCAAGAAAACAGCATTCAAGGACCGGTTGGACAACAACGCACACAACAGCAAGGAACTCTTCAACATCGTCAGAGAGCTCTCCAACCCCAACGCCGGAACCAACGACATCACCCCATCGCAAGACCTCTGCAACTCCCTCGCCTCCTACTTCCACAACAAGATCGCTGACATACACAACAGCTTCAGAACACAACCAACGCTCCCCACGACCAAACCAACGCCCCCCACCACCACCCTCAACGCCTGGACACCCATCAACCTCGAAGACACCATCAGCACGATGAACTCCATCCACTCCGGTTCCCCAACCGACCCCTGCCCTCACCACATCTTCAACAAGGCCGACGCTGTCATCGCACCCCACCTGCGGGACATTATCAACACCTCCCTCAACACCGCCACCTTCCCTGAGAGCTGGAAGCACGCCGAACTCAGCGCTCTACTAAAGAAACCAACGGCGGACCCCACCGAACTCAAGAACTACCGCCCCATCTCACTCCTCCCGTTTCCAGCCAAAGTCATCGAGAAGACCATCAACAAGCAACTGGCAGCCTTCCTCGAGACGACTGGTTCCCTCGACCCTTCCCAGTCAGGCTTCCGGGCCAACCACAGCACCGAGACCGCCCTCATCGCTGCCACAGACGACATCCGAACCCTGTTGGACAACGGAGAAACAGCGGCCCTCATCCTCCTGGACCTCTCCGCGGCATTCGACACTGTCTGCCACCGCACCCTAGTGCAGCGCCTCAGCAACGTCGGGATCAAGGAGAAGGCACTGGAATGGATCATCTCCTTCCTCACCGGAAGGACACAGAGAGTCCGCCTGCCCCCGTTCAGATCAGAAGCCACGGAAGTCACCTGCGGCGTCCCCCAGGGCTCCTCGCTCAGCCCCACCCTCTTCAATGTCTACATGAGCCCCCTTGCGGCCATCGCACGCCAACACAACCTGAACATCATCTCCTACGCCGATGACACCCAGCTGATCCTCTCCCTGACCAACGACCCCGCCACCGCCAGAGCCAACCTACACGAAGGGATGAAAAACGTGGCCGAGTGGATGACGACCAGCCGCCTGAAACTGAACACAGACAAGACGGAAGTCCTCATCCTGGGCTCCTCACCCTCCGCCTGGGACGACTCCTGGTGGCCCCCTGCCCTGGGCAACGCACCCAAACCGACAGACCACGCACGCAACCTGGGCTTCATCCTGGACTCCTCCCTCTCCATGACCAGACAAGTCAACGCCGTCTCCTCGTCCTGTTTCAACATCCTGCGCATGCTACGTAAGATCTTCCGGTGGATCCCCACCGAGACCAGGAAAACAGTCACCCAGGCCCTCGTCACCAGTCGACTGGACTACGGCAACGCCCTCTACGCCGGTACCACCGCCAAGCTCCAGAAGAGACTCCAGCGGATCCAGAACGCCTCGGCGAGACTCATCCTCGACGTCCCCAGACGAACTCACATCTCCAGACACCTGAGAGACCTGCACTGGCTCCCGATCAACAAAAGAATCACCTTCCGGCTCCTCACCCACGCACACAAAGCCCTACACAACCAAGGCCCGACCTACCTCAACAGCCGCCTCAACTTCTACGCTCCCAAACGCCACCTCCGCTCGACCAGTCTCGCCCTCGCAGCCGTCCCCCGCATCCACAGAGCGACTACAGGAGGTAGATCCTTCTCCCACCTGGCCGCCAAGACTTGGAACGCCCTCCCCACCGAACTACGCCTGACCCAAGACCACCTCTCCTTCAGGAAGAAGCTCAAGACCTGGCTGTTCGAGCAGTAGCGGACCCCCCCCCCCCCCAGCGCCTTGAGACCCTCCGGGTGAGTAGTGCGCTTTATAAATGCCTTTGATTGATTGATTGATTGATTGTGTCAATATAATAAAGTACAACAGTACTATAACATCCGGATCTAAAATATCTCTAAGAAACATTTTAAAAACTTGTAAATGAGGTACCAGCGCAGTGCCAAAGTTAGGAGGACTACGTTGACCAGCATTCCCCGGGACCCCTGGAGGTGGTCCCTGCAGCACACACCAGCTGTTTCCGTGGTGGTGCTATATAGTGCATGTGTAAGACCCGCAGTGCGGGTGCGCCCGGGCAAACCCCGAGTTGAGGCCGGTCCCATCCTGCACTTGTCAGTGACAGGAAGAGGCTGGGCGTGGCCACCCCCCTTGGCTAACATTTCTGGCTGCAGTGAAGGAAAAGGTCATTGTTTTGGGTGATTTATTGCCCTCGATCTAGGTGTCTGCCAAGGTACTTTTGTGGCCCCACATGTTTTCTGGGTGACAGGATCACCTGTTTCAGCTGGCCACCTGCTCTGTGATGTTTCATGGTCTCCTTTCTGGTTTTCAGACTTCTATAGGGTTGGTGTGATAGAGTGTTTTCGATACATGGGGTTTGTATTGCTATAAGGGTTGTTGTTTGAGCATGGCTATCCCAATGTATTTGTTCAGAAAGGAGGGGTAAATGGTACATAAGGGCTTCACAAACATGGGTAAGTAGAAAGGGCCATCCATTAAAATCCTGCCCCCGCCTGCTTCCCCTCGAGTCTCAACCATGGAGGGCTTCCTTAATCATGCGGTGGGGGTAGCATCTAAAGAAATCGAATTGGCTGAAAGAAGGCCTTCTCTGAACAGGCACAGACCCCCCCACCTACCGATGTGTCGCCCATGTGCAGAGGAATGGGTGGGTCGCCTCGTGGTTCATGCACTCAGGACTTTCAGGGGGAAGATCTGGGGGGAGATATGTTGGGCAACCATCATTCTTCAACTTCCATAACACCTGTTATTAGTCCCAGGTGCAAGCGTGAGAAGAAAACTTGTGCCACAGCCCAGCCTCCTTCTCAGGCTAATCTGGCTGCTCAACCTATCTTTAACCCAACTTGTGATGAGGGGGGCCTTTTTTCTAGGAATTACTTTCTTAGGGAACTCAAGACCCTATTAAATAAAAAGGTGGACCCAATCCTGTTGAGGCTCTCCCTCATAGAGGATGGGGTCCTGGAGTTTCTATCCCACTCAAACAAGGGAAGAGATGAGCGCCAGGAGCCGGCTCTTTATACGAACATAAGAGGCCCACTGAACCTAGCTGCTCTGTGACAGAGACCTTCCCCAAAAATTTCCCTGCTGTTGCGGGCCTTCCCTTGGTTGCTCCAGGCTTAGGGAACTCGACAGAAGTGCAGGGAGTAGCTGCTCCCCTCGCAAATAACAAGGGGGAACGTTTGCACGATTTAGCCTCTGCAAATCCTGGAGCTGTGCTTAACTTGCCACCTGAAGCGACCCCTTTATGTCATCACTCTCTGTGGCCCCTGTTTCTGTGGTAGCCCTTACTCATTCTTTCAAGGCTATACCCTCCTATCTTGGAATATTGCGGGGTTTTTCCACTAAGTTCACTGATTCCAGATGGTTGCAATTCATTAAATCCTTTCACATAATTTGCCTCCAACAAACATGGAAAATTAAAAACATTTTTTTCCTGGAGGGCTATACCACCTATTTTGAACCAGCGGTGTCTTCTGTGGTGGGGAGGGCCAAGGTTAATTACAGTAGAACAAAGTGGTTATATTTGTGATCTTCATTGACAGGCTCAGACTATGCAGGGGTTGGGGCTATCACTTCCGGGTTTCTTCCTGATAGTGTTAATTAACTTCTACAGTGCTAAGGGGGAAATGACAAGGACTGCTGTGTCTTTCGCCTTGACCGGGCTCTGAAGTCATTGTTTGAGAAGAGCTCTGGGTGAGATCAAATTGTGCTTGCAGGGGATTTTAATTGTCATTTACGTGACCCTCCCCAGGAACTTGATTATTTTAAATCCTTGATGTTTGCTCAAGGAGGGGCTACATTTCGTACATTCGACTGAGGGTCAAGAGCTAAGTGAGTTTTTGTAGTTTTACAACTTGGTTTTCGCTTTGGTGAAATTAGTGAACTCCCCCAACTCCATAATTTGCCCAACTTTTAAAAGGGGCTGTAGGTCGTTTATTGACTATATCAGTCTCAGCCCCATCGCACTTGTTGACTTCCCATTTTAATATTATTTTTGTCAATTTAACGACCACAATCCATTATCCTTAACTTTGGACGTTTGCATGGCCCCTCAATCACAGCAGAGGGGACTCTCATGAGGCTTTCCATTGTTGACCAGAGGAGAGGAGGCTGAAATGGTCCCAGGTGGGCTCCAGCCCTTCAAAGCTTCCCTTTTTAAAAATTGTATGAATTATTTCGAAATTTGTCTGGACATAGATGTAGGGGGTGGGAAGGTTTTGGAAGCATTTAGAGCTATTGCCTTGGGGGTTCTTAAATTAATGTCCACAACTTCCCCCGTGTAGACTGTGCTTGTTAGTTAGCCTGCGAGATGCTATGTCAAGCATGCAAAATAGGGTATAGTTCTATTTTCTCGAAAGTGGTTAACAGGCCCTGCTTCGCAGATGGCTCTGGCACAGTTATATGCCATCACATCTTTGAACAGCAGTGGGTTGACCACTTTGAAGGTGTCTATAACCAGGGGGATTGCGGGGCTGACATAATTTCGGCTGTAGAGGCTATAGCTTGTGACCGAGTGGTCTTTACTTTAGAAGAAGTCAAGCAGGGCATTATGGCCTTGTCAAGCAATAAGGCTCCGGGGCCTGACAGTATCTGCCAGATTTGTTTAAGGCTGATGTGGAGGTTTGGGCTCCACTCTTGACTCAGGTGTTGAATGTGGCTGCCCGGAAGGGGATGTTGTCCTCCTGGTCCATAGCTGTGTTTGTCCCGATTTTCAAAAAGGGTGATAAGGACAATCCACAATGCTACCGCCCAATATCTCTATTAGATGCCTTGGCACAAGGGTTATTTTAAATAGGCTGGAGGGTGAGGGGAGGCAGGGGAGCACAACATTTTGAGTGATGTTCAATATGGCTTCAGGTTGGGGAGGTCTACTTCAGATCAGTTCCTGAACCTTTTATCTTTAATCTAATTATAAATAATTATACAGTTGCCCTGTCTGAATCTTTGCATTTAGCATTCATGGACTTAGTGTCTGCATTCAATAGGGTAAACCGGGCAAAACGTTGGGCTCTGCTTAGTGAGTTGGGGGTTGACCCGAGTATTGTGGCCCTCTAAACCCATCTCCATTCAAAGACATCTGCCTCTGTCTTTTTACCAGGGCACTGCTTGCACTCGCTCATTCTCTACTAGCTATGATGTCTGCCAAGGATGCACTCTTGCCCCTTTTTTGTTTACCCTATATGTGAGTGGCTAGAGTCCGCTTTATTATTAGTCTTGGCGGACTGCCTTAGGGTTCGAGCTAGATCCCTGACAGTTTTATTATACGGGGATGACGGGGTTCTTATGGCCTGCACCACTTGTAGGTTGGATCTACTCTTGGCCAGGTATGTCTCATTTATGGAGAACCTAGACCTGTTGGTCAACTTTTCAAAGTCCTATGTGATGGTCGTGGGCCCAAAATCTACAAGCAGTAAACCTTAAGGTGACTAATTTCACTCTGTCTAAAGTCACTGCGTTCCCTTACGTGGGCGTTTTATTTGATGCAAAAAAAATTTGAAAGCCATTAATCGAGACTAAAAGATCTGAGTTTATTAAAACCATGGGGGCGGTTTCCATCTTTGCACGTAGGCTAGGTTCGGTGGTGCCATGGGACCTTTTAAAAATGTATAAGGCTAAATGCATTTTCCAACTCCGGTATGGAAGTGAGCTTTGGGAAAATGTAAACTTTCATAAGATTAACGTGGCAGAGAACAAATTTCGATGCCAGATTGTACAGGTTCCATATTCTACCCCAGCATTTTTGGTGCAGGCGGAGCCATGCCTTAGACAAGGGATGGACTTGTCGTTCTTATGCCCCTTGTTGTACTGGATTAAGATATGGAGCAGGGAAGAGTTAAAGCTAAATCGTTTGATTCTTGTCTACTGCCTGGCCCTTGATAGGGCACATAAAATGCAGTGGATAGCCTATGCGAGGTAGCTTTTGCTTCCCTAGGTAGGTCTGATATTTTGAGGATCCCACTTCCCTGGCCATGTGCGAGCTGGGGTGTGTTAAAATGCTGTTCCTGGATCAATCCCATTTGGAGAGAGAACAGCATGAGCTGCAGAAACCATTTGTGCGGGTCATATGTTGTTGAAAACCGTGCAGGAGATGGAGCAGTTTTAGCCAAGGTCCATTAATAGTAAGATAGGTTTTTATTGGCCAGGTTTAGGTTTAACCAACTTCATCATCTCTTGGCATCCCCATGTTGGGCGCGGTCTGAGGCAAGATTGTTCTGTGGCTGTGACAATAAGTCTCCGGAATAATCACTCTTCACTTTGTAATGTTTTGTTCCTATTTTAGCTGCACAAGGAAGCGGTTTCTAATTTCCTTGTTGAGCGTTTTACTGGTTAATCATTTCCGCAAACTGCTTTGGCATCCAGGTGATTGAGACCTGATTAATTGATGTGCTGTTTTAGTGGAATGGGTTATTCGATTGCAACTCACTCTATCTGGGCACAGGTGAAAAACAAATTAATAAACTTCAGGCAATTCAAAATGCTGCGGATAGGGTTTTACTAAATCTTCCCTACCGTCACCCAACGTCCAAAGCTATCAAGGAACTTCACTGGCTCCCAGTTCGAGCCAGAATACAATTTAAGGCCCTCTGCTTGGTCCATAAATCCTTGTATGGCTCGGGACCAGATGATTTGTCTAAACTTCTCCCTCGCTATGTGCCATCGCGCGCATTAAGGTCAGCCAACCATGATCTGATATGCCAGCCAAGAATAAGAAGAATGCGGTGGGGCGGCAGGTCCTTCTCGTACCAAGCTTCCAGATTATGGAACTCTCTGCCCTCTCACTTACGTTCACAAAAATCCAAACAATGCTTTAGAAAGGCATTAAAGACCTGGCTTTTCTCTTCACATTAAGATCTACTTTCTACAGCTCCCTGTGTCACTACAGCGCCAAGACGCCTCGGCATTCGAGCGCTCTATAAATATTTCAGTATTCAGTATTCAGTATTCTGTTTTATTAACTACTATCATATCATGTAAATTCATAGCAATCGTTTTTAGAATGATGATATTGTTTCTATTCTTTTATGTCTGAATCAAACGAATAAAGATTTATGATGATGATGAGGTACTATAATCTTTCATTTGTAGGAAAAAAGATCAAATGTAATGTCACTTTCTATGGACAAATTTAAGAGTCTAAAGCAGGGATCTAAATATTTAGCACAAAACTGCCCAAGATGTGTCCATATAAAAAGAATATGATTTAAGTCCCATATTCCACTATTGCAGAGTGGTCATCTACGTTGACTTTTAGGCGTGCCGCTTCACGCTCCTAAGATTCCCATGGCTTGTAGTCTGTACACTCAGTAAAAACAGAGTGCCCAATTCATAAAGGGCCTCCGCACTAATTGCAACAGTCATGCAGTCGTGGCAGGGGCAACAGGGGGTCGTACTCGCAGGAGAGGCCCCACAGTAGTAGCAGGCCAGACTTGTGGTGGTACCTCTGTAATGCGGTTACCCATTGCCGAGGTCCCACCACCAATGCGGGGACCCAGACACAACTGCAGGTCCTCCACCACGAGTGTGGAGGCTCTTTGTTACTCGGCCCTATAGTTCTTATAATGCAATGTTCAGAAGCAATAACTAAGTACGGTTGCATCTATCCTGATATGGCTGTAGTTTATATAATGCTATCATTTTTCAGAGTGGTGCAATACATCCAGTTTCAGCTACTTCGCTAAGGTGGAACAGTGTCGGCCCACTGCTCTGCGAGCAGCAGTTAAAGAAAAACTAAAATGATAATAACTAGTGTTATTATCATTTTAGTTTTCTGTTTCCTGGTGTGGGGCGGCGCTGGACTGCCAGAGCACGGACCAGGAGGAGGAATGGTTGCTCCATTCTAAAGTGTGAAGAACCGGGCTTTTTAAGCCTGGCGGCGCAGGGTACGCCTGAAATCTTCTGAGTTTGCCTTCCAAATTACAGAGACACGGAACACTCTGTCTGGCATAGGAACTTCAATTTATTAGCTGCAGCTAGGTACAGTTGTCCTAGAAGTACATCAGTGGTAGGTTCTCAGGAGACTGCCACTTCAATCCGTGGCTCACAGTCTTTTGTAGCGCTTGAATCCCCTAAAGCAACAACCCCCACAATGTGCAATAAAAATACAAATCATCCACAAGAAAACATTCTTTGTACAAGATACAGGATAATGGGTAATAGAAATTCCTTTCCTAAGGTTGTGTTCTCTACCCGACCCTATAGGTCAGGTGGCATAGCCATTCCTTGGTTAAATTAATTTACGACAGGACGTGTTTGCGTGTTGAAGATGGTGATTCGTAAAACAACTGGAGAGGCCGAGAACGGTCACCAAGGGTCAATAGATAGTTATCTGGGGAATTAGTTGCTTCGAGCCGGGTCTCAGAATGGACTTAGCTCAGGGAAACAGGAAAGGTCGTGTAATATGTGCAACAGTATAGAACGTGAAAGAAACGCTATGAAGGTTGAAGGGGCCTGAGTGAGGGCAACAGCATAATGGTGTTACAAGGAAAGATGGGGCCGTATTTGAATTTCCTCAGGCCCTCCTTTTGCCATTACTCAGGCAAAGAAACCAGAGGCTGTTGTTAATCTGAATCGACTTCAATAGCCATGAAATCTACAAACTGTTGTTGCAGCATTACCTTTGTGTCCGCTGCTTTCTGTGCCACCGGATTTGGGATTCACAGGGTGGCGCAGAGCCCGCATATAGCTAGACCACATTGTAGGCAAAGGCAACATGAGAAGAGAATAGCCAAAGTCGCTCCGACAAAGGTAAGAATCTTCCATCCCCATGTAGACAGTAGTCCCCCAAACCATCCCATCAGAGACCAATTCCCTTCATCCTGGTGAACGGACTCAGCGATCTTATGTAGCTTAGAGATGGCTTGGTATACTGTAGGGGCGTTGTCTGGAATAAAAATGCAGCAGCTAGATCCGATCAATCTGCATACGCCCCCACGGTCAGCAAGAATGATATCTAACACCATCCTGTTCTGAAGCGTGACAAGGCGGTCAGCAGCGAGTTCTGCAGTGATGTTACTCAAAGCTCCAGCTGTTTCATTGACAGTGGCTTCTACAACTCGAATTAGTTGTCTTATGTCTCTACTGTTGGCTATTGAGCCCCAGAATGGAAGGAGTCCTTTCAAGACATCCCCGACTTCCTGTCCTGACGTATCCTGGCCAGACGCCCCCCTCTTTTCTGTAAATGATGCTTGGCATCTGCTATATATGTAGGGGGAAACAACCAAGCGATGTAACAAATGCCTCTCCAATTACCTGGTAGAGAAGTGTAAGCCTTATTTCCACACACAAAGTATGTATTACGTGAGGGAACCATGCAAGGCCAATCTGTCCCATTCAATGTCACAATATGTTGGCAATTGCTTGTACCTTTATATTCTAACCCTCCTTTCCTAATACAGAATGTGCTTGTCCAGGTACCACTAGAAAAGTTTGTCCTTTTTGAGAGGTTTTGTTCGAGGGCAGAAAATACAAATCCGTAGATTTGGTTTGGCGATCAGCATATTCTGACTTCTCACTATCCGTCCCATATATCCTTTTTCTGTCTCGCCAACATAAATGGTATAGATGTACTCCCAAGCTCCTTACTTCTCGAGTATCCCAATCTCCAGAAAATACCCAACTGGCGCTCAATTCCCACCATGCACTACAAGAGCCATTAAATGAAAAAGGAAGGGTAATGTATGGCATTCCAGTATTCACCGAACTTGGCAAAAGACCACAAACCCAATAGTTCGTCGCATTAGTGGCCAATTGATGTTGGTGTAGCATGGAAACAAATGTGTTGTTGCGGAATTCACTCCTTCTTGACTCAACATGAGGTGGTAGAGTGCCATGTGTATGCATATCAACCGTAACTTTGGGAGTAGGTTGTGTAAAAACTATGTGTAGTCCCCATCCTATACAAGACAATATAATACATATCAAAGTCAATATTATTAAAACCACTATAAAATGATTATGCAATAATTTACAATGCTTTGTGCTCCTTGTTTGTATTTTGTCCATTCCCTTGTTAACAGTCATTTCCAGCTCTAAATATTGCCTGTGACGGGAGGTTGCTTCACTCAGCTGTGATTGTCTGTAGTTCTTTATACTTTCCTACAAGTCCCACAGGCCTAGAGCCACATCTTGGGTCACAATTCTGAGACTTACGATCACGGCCCTGCAATCATGTGGAAATCGGGATAAAGACAAAGTCAATGAAGCACTATTGAGGTATTTTGTTCAGTCTGGGCCTCAAATCGTACCTCCGGGAACCAGGTACAGTTTGCTCTTGGAAAAGGAGATGTGGTTTAGTAGTGTCCAATTTCACTGCCGGTGGTATAGCTGTCTGGAGGACCTCGTCGTCATCTTGTGCTGCTCTGGCAAAGTATAGGCATGCATCGCTGAATAGTCCAAATCTTGGTGTTCTTCCGGTTTCAGAGTCACTAATTCGTTTATGAACCCATTGATCATAAGGCAATGGTAGGGGCACTTTTTGCAATGTACCCCATGTACCCACTTCTTTTTGCCGACCCCCTTTACCGCAGTACGCGTCGTCAGTAGTACCTGACGAGGTTCTCTCCAGCGAGGTTCCAAGTTCTTTGACCTCTGGAAGTTTTTGACGCAGACCCAGTCTCCCGGCCGTATAGTGTGACCAGGATCCGTTGAAGCCTGGGGCAAAGTATCTTGTACCTGTTGGTGAAGGACACGTAACTTAGTGGTTAGATAATGTAAATAGTCAATCAACAATGGATGCTCTATCTCTGAGTATTTCTTTGGCCTTGGGACTCCCCAAACATTTGCAGGGCGTCCAAAGACAACCTCATAAGGACTAAGTCCCATACGGGAATGGGTGGTTGTTCTGGTGGATAAGAGAGCCAAGGGCAAGGCATCAGGCCAGGCAAGACCCGTGCTGGCTTGTATTTTCGCCAGCTTAAGCTTAAGGGTGCCATTATAGCATTCCACCAAACCTGCTGACTGAGGATGGTTTGCTGCGTGGAATTTTTGCTGAATGCCAAGGCCTGAACATACTTTCTGCATGATCTGACCCACAAACTCACTTCCGTTGTCACTCCAAATAATTCTCGGTAACCCAAATCTTGGCAGAAACTACTTCAAAAGGACTTTTGCCGTGGATAGAGCAGTATTATCTTTCAGGGGATAGGCCTCTACCCATCGGGAGAAGGCACACACCACAACAAGAACGTACTTCAGATTGTTACATCGTTCCATGTGGATGTAATCTATTTGTAAAACCTCAAAAGGGTAAGTTGGGGGAGCAAAGTGTCCTGCTGGTGTTGGTGTTCCCTTCCCCGGGTTATGCATTAAGCATACAATACAATGCTTAACCAGATTGTCTGCACATTTAGGGATCCCCACATTCTTCCATACCGGAGCCAGAAGCTTGCATATACCTTTAGCGCTAATATGGGCTGGACCATGTGCCATGGTAACTACTGGGAGTACATAAGCATCTGGTAACAACCAGCGTTGATGTTCTGACAAGTCTGTCCAGCACCCTGTCACATCCAATCTTCCTATACTTTCTTTCCACGTACTTAATTCTTTCTCTGTGGCCTCTGCCTGGATCGTTTTCACACTGTCCACAGTATTCTCACACATCCCTCCTTGTGCAACCCATCTAGCAGAGCCCGCAACATACATGCGGCTTGTAGTGTCTCTAGCTGTCTCTTTCGCTATGTGGTCTGCGAAAGCATTTCCTTGACCTACATCATCAGTGATCTTCTTATGTGCACTACACTTCACAATCGCTATCTGAGCGGGCAAGGTGAGTGATTCAAGGAGGTCATTTACCAATTGGCCATGCTGTATCTTAGTGCCATGGGATGTGAGAAACCCTCTTTCCTTCCACAGGCGGCCAAAACTATGGGCCACTCCAAACGCATACTGACTATCAATATACACATTCACCCTTTTTCCTTCAGCCAACACACAAGCTCTAGTCAGTGCTATCAATTCAGCTGCTTGGGCTGAGTTATGTATAATACGTGCTGTTTCTACAACAGTGTATAAGGTAGTGACTGCATAGGCTGAGGTCGTTTCACCATTGGGAAGCTTAAAACAAGAACCATCCACCCATAAGGTCCCATCCGGGTCCGGGAGTGGAGTATCCTTTAAATCAACTCTGACTTTTGTCTCTTCCTCCGTGCGGAGGAAGCAGTCGTGTTGCTCCTGAGTGTTATTTTCTACTGGAATTGGCAGCAATGTTGCCGGGTTCAAGGTATTACATCATTTAATGTGTATGTGGCTAGCCAAGAGTGTCAATTCGTACCCCGAAAGGCGGGCACTCGTGTGGTGTTGAGTCTTTGTTCTGTTTAGGAGGGTGTCTACTGCATGCGGTACCATGACCATAAGGGTATTATCTAATACCAATCCAGCAGACTGGCGAATGGAAACAGCCGCTGCTGCTGTAGCCCTCAAACAGCTAGGTAATGCCTTGGCCACTGGATCTAACGTGGCCAAAAAATAGGCACAGGGGCGTTGCTTGTCCCCAAATCGTTGCGTTAAAACTGATAACGCGCAACCTTCTTTCTCATGAACATAGACTGTGAAAGGCTTAATGTAATCAGGAGTACCCAACACAGGGGCAGAGCACAAGGCAGTGCGTAAATCAGTGAAACTTTTCTGACATTCCACAGTCCATGGAAGCGGGTGTGGTGTATCTTTAAGAGTGAGTGCCAACAAGGGTTTTGCCAGGAGGGAAAAATTGGGGATCCATTGTCTACAATAAGAGGTAATACCTAAAAAGGCGCGCACCTCTTTTTGCGTACATGGAATAGGCATTTGGGCAATTGCTTGGATACGTTCTGGGGTCAATCGCCATCCCTCCTTTGACAAGAGATGACCTAGGTAGGTAACCTCTTGGCAGCAATATTGCAATTTTGATGGTGAAACCTTGTGGTTGTGGTCAGATAAGTGGCATAGCAGTGAAATGGTAGCCTTTTTACAAGTGTCTTCAGAATCTGCTGCAACCAACAGGTCATCCACATATTGAATGAGAGTGGCCAGTTGTGGTAAACACAAAGTATCGAGCTGTGATTTCAATGCTTGACTATAAATGGAGGGGCTCTCGCAATAGCCTTGAGGAGCTCGCTTGAACCGGAAGCTTCGGCCTGCTAAGGAGAAGCCAAAAATATCCCTACTTTCCTCAGCAATGGGAATGCTGAAGAAAGCATTTTTGAGGTCAATGACGGAAAACCAGGAAGCTGAGGCTGGTATCATTGTCAGCAGGGCATTAATATCCGGGACAACAGGGAATTGAGGTATCACAATCTTGTTGACCTCTCTGAGATCAATCACAAAACGATAGACAGGTGGCTGGGAAGGGTTGGTTCGTTTAAAAACAGGCAGAACAGGGCTATTGCATACATTTCCCCCAGTCTCTTCGACCACATCATTTTGTACCAAATCATGAACTATAGTCAAAAGAGCTTTTTCGCCGTCACTGGAAATTTTATACTGTGGAATGCGAGGAAATTTAGTATTAGGCTTGAGTGTTACAATGTAGGGAGGAAGCCGCAGGAGGCCCACATCATTGGGGCCGGTATCCCAGAGGGTGGCTGGAAGAGATTGTAATTCAGGGGGAAGCTGATCTTTAGACAAATACATCGGTGAGGTCAATTTCTTACCTAAGGTAAGACATACACCAGAAGGGGAACAGTGTAATGTTGCATACAATCTCTTCAATTAATCCAAGCCCAACAAATTTTCACCACAACCAGTTGTTAAAAGGAGCGGGCCTCCAATTTGTAAGGACCTATTGAAATGGGCAAAGGACATGAAACGGGGTTCTGAACTGGGGCGCCAGAAAAACCTACAGAAACATTTGTACAGCCAGACAAAGGTGCCCCAGGGAGTTTAGAGTGAATCATAGAGCTCTTCGTCGCACCAGTGTCTAATAGGAATGGCTCTGTAACACCTAGTGCTTGCACGTCAACATAAGGCCCGCTTTGGTCCACAGGAACTGATACCACTCCCTTACTTTGTCCATGGCTGTCCTAGTTAGGTTGGGAATTCTGACTCTCATCCTCAGTATAGTAATCACTGTTGTAATAGTTGGTAGACTGAACATTTTGCTGATCAAAATAATTTGTGGAGTTTCCAGGGGGCATGGAATGTTAGTTATTAGGCGGCGTACCTCGTTCTCTAACTCTTGGTGCTGACTGATAACCACTTTGGCCTCGTGACGCGGGAATACCGCTCGTGCGCTGTAACAAAACCGGGCAATTATACTTTAAATGGCCTTCTTCTTTACAGTAAACGCATTGATTTTGGCCCAGTGGGGGTCGAGGAACGAAAGGCCCAGACCTCTGCGACTGTCTCTGGAATGGTGGAGACGGCTGATATTCATGTTGGGCAGGGCGAGGAGGATAAGCCTGTTGCAAAATAACTTTTGTTTTCAACTCTTTGGTCTTTTTATCAAGTTTCTCTCTTTCCTCTTTATCCCTATTTTCATAATACTGGGCAGTAGCCAATATCTGGGCCGAAGAGGAGACCGCCCATGCGCTTTCGTAATTCTTCAACTTATTAGATATTTCCTGAACCAAATTTGACACAAATTTGTCTACAAACAATCGTGCTCATATCCTGACCACTATGATCGATGAACGTCTCCTCGAAACGAGTGAAGAAATCAGAGACGTTTTCATCGGCTTTCTGCTTACAAGCTGCTAACTTATCCCAATTAACTCGCAGAGGGGGCATCATAGTTTTCAGTAAGGTAATGATCCTAGCTGGGAGTTCTGTAATTAGAGCCTCAGGTTTGGCACCACCCACTTGGAGTCTGTCCGCGGCGAGTATGGCAGCCCAATCACCCCCCAGTCCCTCCACATGGTCCTCCTTCCGAATCCTAGCCCATAACGGTTGTGGGACCACATTACCCATTAGCATATCTATATCGGCCAAATTCATAATACATGCATCAACAGTTTGGGACAACTCTTTGTAGTACCCAGCAGGATTTTTACGGGGGTCCGGTAACGACTGTTTAAGGGCCAATACCTCAGATCGTTTCCACGGAACGTGTACCCACACGCGTTGAAAGTGAGCAGGTATAATAGGATTAGCACCCTGAGCTGCAACCTCCTCTCTCCACACTGGGGGAACCTCTCGCATGGGATAGTGTTTTAATTTGCGCCTGACGGAGGAATCGCGTTTTGGCAAGGACCGGCAGGCAAGCATCATTCTAAAAGTGATAAGCGTTCCTACCGCGTCCTCAACCTCTGCGCCCACAATCAGCCCTTTATCAAACTCGGCCTGTACATCGAGCAGGCCCCGAGGGGCTCGTCCCAATCCCATATCCTCCCATTCTTGACTTAAAATGTTACACATAGTATCAAAATCTTATCTCTGCGTTGGTGCCTCCCACTGCTGAAAGGTGACCATAATATCTTGCACACTATACTGGGGGCCATTCGTGATCCACCTTCGGGCTTGAAGGTCTAGCACTTCTCGTTCCTCCGGACCTGGGAGCTGACTATGAGTTTGTCTACGAGGAGGAACAGGGGTCATTTGAAATGTCCCAAAGAGAGGGGACAAAAGGCCAGAAACGGTATCGATCATTCGCCTCCGAGCGGAGGGAGAGTTCGTCATTAGGACAGGAGACAGAATATTAGGCGGGGCAGAAGAGGAAGTAACATTTATGGAGGGAGCCGAAGGTAAGGGAGAGCTCGGCAATGCCGGAGAAAGCTGTGGTGGGGGTGCAGGAACCGTTTGAGGAGCGACAGGTGGGACAACAGGCGGAACAGGCGGGGCAGGTGCTAATAGTAAAGGTGCATTCGCTCCAGGGGCAGGCGGTAAGCCAAAAGGTACATTAACTCCCTGCGCATAGGGCGGGGGTAATCTCAACAGATGGGACATTAAAGGATCCTTCTCAGGGTCCACATTTTTCTCCGCAGGAGAAGTTGGCAACACTGGATAACATTTATCTATCGCCATACGATGTTGCCTATCTGAGACCTCAATCGCATGATCGGTTTCAATATTTTTAAACTGTTGCGCAGCTTGCAAAATAGACATATCCCTCCTATCCCTTTTAGCTTGTTTTATTTCTTTCTGTTTGGCCTCCTTACGCCATAGGCGAAAAGAGTCAAACATAGTCGGCCGGGCTTTTCGTTTAAACAAAGTGTTCTCCAAATTATCTAAAATATTGAGCTCAAAACTGCCGTTCTGTGGCCATCGTACAACACCATCTTTTCTAGTATAGCGAACCCATGCCTCATTAAAAGCTATGGGGCCAATACCATGTTTAGAATATACTTCATAAGTGGGAGTTCCGGCCGGAGGAATTGGACAAGAGTCCTCCAGTCGGGAAGCCCTATCGCGTTTATAACAAAACCATTTTGCAAACTTACTGAAACTAGGCATCGCTACCACAATAGTTTCTTTACAAACTTCAAGGGGTTAATTAGTCACTTTATAGTACAAAAAAACTGCACTCCCCCCTCGGTTTCGGCTTTTGCAAAAGTCGAGCAAAGACAAAACAAAGACAAAGGAGTGGCCACTATACTTAACTTAACCAGATGTTTCCGTACGCCAACAGAGGTCCGTCTGATGTCTCGCGATACAAATTACCAAAGGGAGCCAAAGCGTGGCCGCAGTCAGGGCAGCAGGTCTTTGCAGCCGTTGGAAGGGAGAAGCCACACGGTAAAAAACCTTCGGTCCACTTACGACATGCAGGGGTCGATCACGTGGTGCGCGTCCTCCGGAATTTCCTTGCGGGGCTCCTCACGATCCTCGGGCTGGACCCACTACCTCTGAAGCGGCCTCACAGAGGGCACCAATTGAAGAACCGGGCTTTTTAAGCCTGGCGGCGCAGGGTACGCCTGAAATCTTCTGAGATCGCCTTCCAAATTACAGAGACACGGAACACTCTGTCTGGCATAGGAACTTCAATTTATTAGCTGCAGCTAGGTACAGTTGTCCTAGAAGTACATCAGTGGTAGGTTCTCAGGAGACTGCCACTTCAATCCGTGGCTCACAGTCTTTTGTAGCGCTTGAATCCCCTAAAGCAACAACCCCCACAATGTGCAATAAAAATACAAATCATCCACAAGAAAACATTCTTTGTACAAGATACAGGATAATGGGTAATAGAAATTCCTTCCCTAAGGTCGTGTTCTCTACCCGACCCTATAGGTCAGGTGGCATAGCCATTCCTTGGTTAAATTAATTTACGACAGGACGTGTTTGCGTGTTGAAGATGGTGATTCGTAAAACAACTGGAGAGGCCAAGAACGGTCACCAGGGGTCAATAGATGGTTATCTGGGGTATTAGTTGCTTCGAGCCGGGTCTCAGAATGGACTTAGCTCAGGGAAACAGGAAAGGTCGTGTAATATCTGCAACAGTATAGAACATGAAAGAAACGCTATGAAGGTTGAAGGGGCCTGAGTGAGGGCAACAGCATAATGGTGTTACAAGGAAAGATGGGGCCGTATTTGAATTTCCTCAAGTGCCCATAAATGTTTGGCCGGTCCTCTTGGGCCGGCCAAACAGTTATGCGCACTTTGCATGTTCTGCACCCAGGCTGCAGAACATGCCCAGGCTCCCAATCCCCATCTGAGCGCCAAACCACGGCGCTCAGACCAATTACAATACTGCCTTGAAGCGATGTGATTGGCTAGGGGAGTCTGATTCTGGGTGCTTCCTGGTTCTGCTTCTGAGGAGCAAGAGGCGGCAGTGAGTGGGCTGAGAGGCGGCGGCAGGCCAGGTGGCCAGCCTGAAGTTAAGTGTTTTTTAAATTATTTGTTTCCATTTACAACACCCGCTTCTCCCCCCCCTCACCACTAATGATTATGATTTCTTTTTTTGAGAAAACGGGGACTTTGTTTTTCTGCACCTTAATTTTCAAGTAGGGTTTCTAGGAGTTTTCATAATGTACATATAAAATTATGTGAAAACCGGGGCGCTAGAGGGCGCTAGACCAACATGGCCGCACATTCGTGAGGCTCTCGCCGTCCAGGCGCTCAAACGCTTCATTAGTCCATCCTACACTTGAGGACCGCAACTTTGACCTGCTCTAACTGTTGGGCAACGGCCAGAGAACGTCCATGCCAATTTGGGAGCCATTCTGCCCAGCGGATTAGCGGAGACGAGCGCCGACGATACCGGCGGTCGCTGCTGCTGCGGAGCTGGAGCGCGAAGGTCGGCTGCCGAACACACGCTGCAACGAGGATCCAACGTACATGCTGGGCCGAGGATCGTGTCTGCGGGAGGACAGCGGTGCCCGGCGCAACTGAAGTGACTCCCTCCGGTCATCGACGACCGCCCGGTGCACTGGTAAGGCGGGGGCGAGCTGGGGCCGCATCGGAGGCTCTCGACCAAGGCGCTGCTGACGTGGGACTGGTCTCGGCTCTGGGGGCCGGCGAGGGGAGACTCCATCGTTGTCGGGGCAGCTTTGGGTGCGGCGGGGGTGTGGAATCTCGATTGCTGGACCCCCCCCCCCCCCGACCTGCCGTTTGCCTGTGCCTCCTGTTGCTGCACGCGGGGATCTGCGAGGTGTGGTGTCCCCGCGGACTGAGAAGTGGCCCGGCCGAACCCCCGCGGGGTGCTGACCGGGGCAGGACCGCCGAGAGCTCCGGAGTGAGTTCTGTGCCATTGGCGAGCTGTGGCTGCGAGGGGTGCCTGACTGGAGCTGCTACTGAGGGATCGGTGCCTCTCCCCTGGCGGGTACCGGGTGCCTTCCCCACTTTAAAGAATCTGTAAACCCCTTCCTTTCTACTGGCCTAAGGGATTCCCGGAGAGCGTCCAGGGTACGGCCCTGTCCTCATATTGCTGCGCACCTCGGGACACTGGCTGTGGCGGCGTGACTGCCCTGTGGTTGCTACCAAGCGTGGGAACCGGTCGATAATCGCCGAGATGGGGAAAACGGACGCTAAACAATCCCGGCTCCCATTTGAAACCCAAAAAAGCAAAAAACCCCGGGCCCCACCGCCGGAGGAAGGCGATTTCGTTGGTGGAGACGCAGAGGAGGTGGACTGGAAAGCGATTCTCCTGAATGTGCAATCCAGCCTCACCTCCATTGATTCCAAGATCGACGATATGTCTCGCCGCCTGGACTCAGTAGTACACAGACTGGATCAGCAGGAGGAGCGGGTCAAAGAGGCGGAACAGCGGATTTCGGGGCTCGAGGATGGGGCATCGGTCACCACGTCCAGAGTTTCACAGATGGAGAAACTGCTGAAGGTAATCGCCGACAAAAACGAGGATTTAGAGGCGAGATCGCGCCGCAAAAACGTGCGCCTTCTTGGTCTTGCGGAAACTACCTCCGTAGGCAAAATGGAACTTTTCATTGAAAAACTCCTCTCTGACCTCTTTGGCGCAGATGCCTTCTCTCCACAACTGGTGGTGGAAAGAGCCCACCGCACCTTGGGCCCTCGCCCCGTGCCCGGGGCGCCTCCGAGACCTGTAATCATCCGTTTCTTGAATTATAGGGATCGGGACACATTGCTACGACTTGCCAGGGAACGTCAACCAGTCCTTTTTGAAAATACCACGTTATCCTTTTTTCCAGACTTTACACAGTCAGTGCAAGATGCACGTCGTAAATTTGGACAAGTCAAGAAGCGACTGATGCAACATGGTCTCCAATACTCCATGCTATATCCTGCTCGGTTGCGGGTGGTCCATCGTGGCAAGCCCTATATCTTTCAGGATCCATCCCAGGTTGAACTGTTCCTCAGGGACCACAAAAAATCTTCTGATCCAGCTCGCTCCCCCACAGAGAGGGCGAGATCCCGATCGCCCACTTCTGCTCTTGACTGATTTGAGGTTTTTAGTTGCCATTATGTCTCATTGATGACACTGTTCTGTTGTGGCTCTACTTTGCCTCCGCCTGTTTCTCCTTCTACTATGCAGTTTTTTTATTATGGATACATATTCTCCGCTGCGCTTTTGCCCTTGATTGTAGAGCTACCACATGTCAGGCCCTGCAGTTCTAGATGGTTCCTCAATGCTGTTTTTGTAAACCTGATTGAGCCCTGGCGCCAACCTCCCCCTCCCGCGTTTCTGCTGGATCTTGACTCCGGGCGATAGCGGGTGAAATATTGGGGGAGTGGGATGGCGGGTCTGGACCCCTAGTGTTCCCCATTTGGGTGTTCCCCGATAAGTAAATGACAGGATGTTATGGGATTGTACAGGGTGGGGGTGATGCCCGACATGATTGGGATGTCGGAGTGGGTGGGTGGGTGGGATTTCTAGGGCATGTTTTGAAGTTGTTTTTTATCAGCATGAGCATTACACATATACTTTTTGTTGTAGCACAGTATGCCACCACTGCTAATCACCTATACCTGAGGTGTTGCTGCCGGATGGGTTTACTTACTTGTGTCTCTCTTACCCGCGGATCTGACCCACGCTACGAATGATGAGCTGAAGGGGGGGGGTTGCTCACTGCTATCACCTGGAATGTCAGGGGACTAGGTGACCCGAGAAAGCGCAGGCGGATCTTAGGTGCATTGGATAGATTGAATGCCCAGGTTGTGTTCCTGCAGGAGACCCACATAGACCCCCTGCGCAGAGGCACCTTTGCTGCTAGATGGGCTGCACACTTGATTCATGCGCCGTACTCGTCATATGCGAGAGGCACTGCTATTCTAGTGAAAAGAGGTATTCCTTATGTCCCCCTTGGCGCCGCCGCGGACCGGGAGGGCCGATACTGTATAGCATGGGGTAGGATAGGTATTGAAACCATTACCCTGGCCTGCTCCTACGGTCCCAACTGTGATGACCCGAGCAGCTTCATTGCTCTCTGGAACAAGATTCGCGAAGTGGGTTCTGCGCACCTCATCTGGGGAGGTGATTTCAACGCTGTGTTAGACCCTGCTTGGGATAGATCTAACCCATCTGTACACCATTATACTAACACACACAAATATCTTAGGGACATTTGTGACACTCAGGACGTGGTAGATACATGGCGTCATTTACACCCGACTTCCAGGGAAGGCACACATTGGAACACTGCCTATGCCACATGGGCCATACTGGATTACATCATGGTAAATAAGGCATTGGTCCCCTCCATGGTCGCGGTGCAACATGTAGGCCGCACATTCTCTGACCACTCCCCGGTGCTGGCAAAATTTCGCTTACCTGACTTACTGGGTAGACCCCCGACATGGCGACTTCAACCCAACACCTTACTAGATGAACTTTTCCGTACCGAACTAGGCCACGAACTAGAGGACTTCCTGTCTCGCAACAAGGGATCGGTGGATCAGGTGTCCACCATTTGGGAAGCCTTAAAAGTCACGATACGCGGGTTCTGCATCTCTAAGAGTTCAGGGGTACTGCGGGCCTTACGCGACACACTACGTACATTGGAGTCCACCCTTCACACTCTGGAGACCAGCCCAGATTATGCCGTCAACACAGCTAAACAGGCGCAATACCGCGAGGCGTTGTCAGATTACACCGCCACTGCCGAAAGAGAGGTCAACTTCCGAGGCAAGTACTTCAGAGCCCGGATGTACGGGGAGGGGGAGCGACCCGGTAGGTACTTGGCGGGGGCGGTCCGCCCACAGCGCGGCTCTAACTTCGTAATGGAGCTGGACGGGGAGGATGGAGTCCCTATACGTGACACACAATCACTCCTGGCGGCCTTCACTGACCACTATTCTACATTATATTCCACTACTAGGGTCGGCGCGCTAGACATGGACGACTACTTGAGGGAGCTTACCCTGGGATGGCTCTCAGACCGTCAGAGGGAGTTTTTAGCAGAACCGATAGGCATAGACGAGGTTAGAGATGCGATCAACCAGATGGCACCCGGCAGGGCCCCCGGTCTGGACGGGTTTCCCATGGATTTTTATAAGGCATATATAGATATCCTGGCTCCGGTACTTCGAGAGATCTTTATGGAGGCGCACGAGTCTGGCGCGCTCCCTCCCTCTATGCAGGAGGCACTGATCACCTCACTCTTAAAACCTGGGAAACCACCCCAATCCTGCGATTCTTACCGCCCTCTCTCGCTCATTAACTGTGATGCCAAAATTTTAACCAAAGTGCTAGCTAACCGTCTACAGTTGTTACTGGGAGGGCTGGTGCTATCGGATCAGGCGGGATTCGTCCCTGGTAGGGCCACTTCCAATAATCTCCGGACGCTTTTCTCCATTATGCATAATGTGGACCCTAACTTACCACTGGTGGCAGTCTTTCTGGACGCCACCAAGGCCTTTGACTCCCTGGAATGGGACTATCTTCATTGTATTTTGCGCAACATGGGCCTGCCCCTAGGCTTCACGCGCTGGATTAATATTCTCTATGATCGGCCGATCGCTAGGGTAGTGGTGAATGGACGGATTTCGGAAGCTTTCGTGGTGTCGCGGGGAACCCGTCAAGGGTGCCCCCTATCTCCGTTGCTTTTCGCGATGGCGATGGAGCCGCTGGCTGCCCGGCTCCGGCAACACCACCGGGACAGGGCCCTACGATGTCTCCAACGAGAGGTGCTTATATCCTTATATGCGGATGACATAACCCTGTACATCCGTGATCCCGCTGCTAACCTCAACCCCATCCTTCGGGAGTTTATTCGCTTTGCGGGAATGTCTGGCATCCACATCAACTGGGGAAAATCCACTGTCTTCCCACTGACCACGGCTGCTCACCCGTTCCACATGGACTACCCCCTACGATGGGAAAGGGATGAGGTTCGCTATTTGGGCATACTTCTTTCTCATGATCGTGAGGAGCTGATGCGACTGAACTATGGCCGCACGTTTGACCATATTCAAGCCTGCGTGTCCAGATGGATCACGCTGCCCCTCTCTTTTGCGGGACGAGCCTCCCTCATCAAGATAGTGGTTCTCCCCAAGCTCCTTTATCTATTCCTGAATATCCCATATTACCCAGGCAGATCCTTCTTTCAACTCCTGCGTTCTGAGCTTATCCGACTGGTCTGGGGAGGGAAGAAGCCTCGTCTCAGCTGGGAGACCTTGACACGTCCCTTTGCGCAGGGGGGCTTTGACTTGCCAGACTTTCAAATGTACTACTATAGCGCGCAAGCCCATTACGTTCACCATTGGATCCGCCCCACCCCCTTTCTACCATAGACGGCGGTGGAACATTGGTTGGCGGATCCTATCCCACTGGAGGGAGCGATATTTAGTACGCCAGAGACACGAACGACATACCGTACCACGATTTCCAGTTCCATTCTAGCGTGGCGACACATCACGAAACTAACCCACACGACAATGCTTTACTCTCCATTACTCCCCCTGGCATATCACCCCTTGCTGCCCCTTTTGCAGGAACAATTGTTTAAAAACTTTATGGCCAAATTCCACATAGAGAAGTGGGGTGATCTCTATCAGGATGGACTATTCCGCTCCCAGACACACATGTTCGCTAACATTGCCCCTACTTCCATGGATACATTCCTCTATATTCGGCTTCGTAGCGGAATCCGAGCAGTGACAGGGGAATTTCCTGGTGAACCACCCATTCTCGAGCCCCTCCATCGGCTACTCAAGGCGGTCACTCCGGCGCACGCAGTCTCTACCCTATACCACTCATTACGCACTACACCAGCTTCCCTACCCTGCAGGGCACGAGCCAAATGGGAGGAAGAATTGGGTCTGCCCATAGATGATGAGCTCTGGAGCTATTGCTGCCTACAGACTGAACAAATATCCTCCAGTAGCAGGTTCAGGGTGATTCATTATAAATTCCTACACAGACTCTATTGCACTCCAGCGCACATGCACAGGGTAGGCCTCCGGGAGGAGGATCTCTGCTGGCGTTGCCGCGCCCCAGCGGCAGGCTTCCTTCACATGGCTTGGGGATGCCGAGAAATAGCCGACTATTGGCAACAAGTGTACTCCGGCATTTCAGAGATGATAGACACCCCGTTGTCACCCTCTCCGGCGCAGGCGCTCCTAGGCTACACAAAAACTATTAAGAAGCCGGCACGTAGATTTGCCACAGTCGCCTTTCTCATGGCCAAGAGACTAATAGCATGTAGATGGGGGAGGGGCAGAGCCCCTAAATTTAAGGATTGGATTAGCGACATGGTGCACTGTCAGGACACTCTGCTTCGTTATGCGGAGCTCCTGCCTTCCGCGTCCAGGCCGACTGACATCTGGGGTCCCCTTCAAGC
Source organism: Triturus cristatus (assembly GCF_964204655.1). Lineage (NCBI taxonomy): Eukaryota > Metazoa > Chordata > Amphibia > Caudata > Salamandridae > Triturus > Triturus cristatus. The sequence continues at coordinate 750,192,188 of NC_140586.1, forward strand.
ATATTTGCTGTCACACCCACAGATATAACGTAATCTCCCAGTCAAGTTCGCCTCAGCTTGTCACGCCAATAATTATACTGCTGCGGCCTGCTGGAGGGAGCAGGAGGGGACTAATGCCGCAGGGCAGCGGGGATGGAACTCCCCCCTCACTTCCTTGGTTCTCTACCGGGGTAGATCTCAGGTGGCAATCCTTCTGAACAATATAAGGGGATGGCAGAGGGGACTGCCCTTATGCATGTCTGAAATCCGCATATGTACAGCTGGTATGGGTCGCTGCGGAAAAGGGTACTGGATGCACATTACTCCGTGATTAGATATGTTATAGTCCTTCGGGATGGCATGCTGACTGTTGATGTTTCCTATGCCGCAGCCGGCCCCTGGAGGGTTGTAGGCAGGCAGCTGTGTTCAACACTCAACTCCCACTTATACCGAGCCGCCGGCCACTTGATGGTTGTAGGCATGGGGCTGTGTTATTTTTGCTATATGGTCATGCTGAATAAAGGTTTTTTGGAAAGAAAAAAAAAAAAAAAAAAAAAAAAAAAAAATTATGTGAAAACCGAGAGGGGTCAGTTCTAATCACATTAAATCATCGCATTCAGCATTAAATAGCGAGTGGCAGATACAATTTCCCAAGTTAGAATGAAAGTTGTAAAGAGCAAAAAAAAAGGTTGCGTAAATCACTTAAAAGCAAAGACAAAATAATGAAGCTAATATGCAGCACTGTTTAAGCCATTTTCAGCAACTATTGGCTCTGGTAGTCCCCTGCCTCCACACCATACACCAAAATGATGAGTATAGAGTAGCTATTAATCTTAATAGTGTAGCAGTTAAGCTCATGTAAGCTAGTTTTTAAGTTTCGCCTGCGACTGCACACATGCACTGTCTGTGAAATCAAAGGGTTTAGAGCCGGCCCATTACTTACAGAAACTTACCATTGGGTGCCTTCCACATTACTTTGTTTCCTTGCTTTTTATTGGTCAAAGCCTCTGCTTCCCACTGCTCAAATTCTCCTGAATCTCCTGGGGCTTCAGTCCATGCTGTTGAGCTGCCTGTTTGCAACCTATGTCTGACCACTGGCCACAAGCTCCCTCAGATCCTTTTTTCAAAACCTTTTTGATGTGCATTCTATAAGATTGCATGACACTATACGGTCCTCCCTTCTGTCCTCCTCCTGCTGTCCGTTGTTACTTCTTCACCCCCTTCCCCCATGGCTCTCTTGCATTGATTCCCTCTGCACGAGCCTCCTTCTGTCCATTGCTGCTCCCTCTCTCCTCCCATGCACCTCCCTGGTGTTTCCCCCCATCCGTGTTGGTTCTATCCCTTCCCTCCTCTCTCTCCTCCCTCGAACCTTTACTGTGTTGCTTGCCCCTTATGTCTTAGAGACAAAAACAAACTATGACGCAGGCAATCCTAGCCGCATCATAGTGCTTTTTTCTTTACTTTAAGCCATGGTACATAGCAGCCTGCACTGCAGTGCAACATTTCTAAAAATAATTGGCAAAGCCAGTATAGATCTTGCATAGATGAAACCTATTGACTTTGCCAATGCTTGTTCTTAGAGGATGAGCCAATCACTTCAGTCAAAAGCCATGGAGAAATCAATAAAATTGGCATAAATTGGATGATTTTTCAACTTTACGTATTCATTTAAAGTGGTTAGGAGAACCACTTTGTTATCTAATGTTGACCATCCCATACACACTGTTGTCATTTCAGATATTGCAGTCATGTTATCAATGCTTTTATACGACATGTCATGTGTGGTGTAATATGTGAGGTGCTTTGCAGTGCATGGTGAGGACGCGAGTCATAGGTACTTTAGGGCATGAGTTTTAGTTACTTGAATTAACTATAATTGGTGAATTTCTGTGTTTTTTTTCACCAAAAATGATATCTTTTAACTAAGATTTTGACCCAAATATAACGTTACTTTAACGTTATATTTGTCTGGCCTGAAACCAGGCCCAACCCCCTGCAGGCATCCATCCCCCCGCTGCACATGGCCCTTGGCTGTTTTTTTAATGTTGTTGAGGGCTGGAGCGAGTGCAGTAGCTCCCTCAGCAACACTAAAAAAACACAGTAAGTCTCCTGGGTAATTAAATCCACGACCACAGGAGACCCTGCTATATATTTTTTTAAAGTACGCTGAGCTGGAACTGTGTGCTCTTCGGCTGGAGCGCAGAACTCCCATGTGGTTGGATATATCGCTGTATTTTGTAGCTTGAAAAAAGGTAAAAACCTTAACCATATTTTAACTAGCACACCGCCAAGCACCCTGTTTTCAGCACGTTAATCACATAACTATAATTCACTCATTCTCAATGCACTGCTTATACTCTTTCATATTATATCACTTATACCATATGGATTCATACCATTTATAACATCGCTTATAAAATCTCAAGTCACATCATTTATGAGAACACAACGCATGGTAAAGTGTCGAATTATAGTTGTGTAGTTAGTGAGCTGAAAACTGTGTGAGAAAGATGTCTTCAAGCAATATTTAGAGGACAATTTACAGAATGGACTTATCAGATGGTATTTCTCCCCTGCAAGAGCCTCTATGTTCTTTGTACCCAAAAAATCAAATGAATTTAGACCATGTTTAGACTATCTTGACCTGAATAAGATTACCATCAAAGATCGTTATCCTCTTCATGTGATCAAAGACATTCTGGAATCAGTAAGAGGGTCTCAAATATTCACCAAACTTGATCACAAAGAGCTTATCATCTTCTACATATCAAAGAAGGAGATGAGTAGAAGACCACATTAAGAACACCATTAGGCCACTTTGAATACCAGGTCATGCCCTTTGGTTTGAGCAATGCCCCAGCAACTTTCCAATGATTCATGGATCTCATTTCTCTGACATCCTTAACCATTTTGTTGTCATTTACTTGGATGACATGGTGATATTTTCCAAAGATCCATCGTTATATTATTCTCATGTGTATCACATGCTTGACAGATTTCACCTGAATCAATTATGCTAGCTATCACAATTTGCAGCAGTAAGTGGCTGTGCTCTTTGATCAAACATGTTATGCACAGAAATCAATTGTATATCTCTGCATATTGTGTACTGTCTGATCTTAGTACCATCTATATTGCTGTCATATTGTGTTGTACTCATTAGATTGGCTAAGTGACTTAGGTTCTGTGTTGGTATTGTAATTTTTGTTTTTTAATTTCTATAATTATATTTTTGTTATATATTCTATAATAAGTTGTTGTATTTGTTATAAATATTTTTTTGATTTGTTTGAATTTGAGTGCTCCAGACAGTTTTGTTATGAATTGATTATGTTGCAAACCTGAAAAATGTGACTTTCATCTTTCCAAAATTGAATACCTCGGCTTGCGATTGAAAAGCCAAGGGATATCAATGGATCCGAAAAAGGGACACTCAATACTCAGTTGGCCAGCCCCCTCTAATATCCAGGAGATCAAGCGATTCCTCGGTTGTGCTAATTTTTACAGTCAATTCATTGGCAATTTTGCCCTCGTTATCAGTAATATCACATAGATCTTAAGGAAGGAAATGTGCAGCACAGCTTCTGTTGGGATCACCAAGCGAGCACTGCCTTCCAGGAACTCAAATGAGCCCTCACTCAGGCACCCATTCTTCGGCATCTGATTCCTGACCCTATTCAAAAGTTCATAATTGAGACAGACAACTCCAATACAGCAGTTGGTGAAGTCCTATTGCAACTCCAACAAGATGATGGATTGGTATATCCCATTTTCTATCTCTTGCATACCTTGACTGATTCTGTGAGGAACCACTCAGTTCTGGAAAGAGAATTTCTTGCCATGAATGGAGGCATCTGTTCATGGAGGCCCAAAAACCTTTGAGATCAGAACAGACCTCAGAAAATTACAGTGTCGCCAAAATATGCGGTGCAAGAACAGCCGACAAGCATGATGGGCATACTTTTTTTTAACAAATATGACTTTTACATCACTTACAGTCCTGGCTCACAAACAATCTTGTTGATGGCCTCTTATGTAGACACCCAGACACCCCGACAACATATCATCAGTCAGTTCTTCCTTCCAATAAGATCATCTTTGCTAGAGTACAAGCTGAATTTACCAAGTTACCCCAAGAGCAATGAGACAGTATAAAAAACAATCTAGGGATCTGATTACGAGTTTGGCGGTTTATCAGACTGCCACACTTGTGGTGGTATGGACTGAACTGCCGCACTGGCGGTCCAACTGCTGCATTATAAGTGCTGCAGTCCCACCACCACAGGACCACAGCAACCACCAGAGATCCGTGATCCCTCAGTTGCGACACGGTGGTCTTGCCCAGGAATATGCTGGTGGTGCTGTAGCGACACCGACAAGCATAATATGAGTTTCCTCACAGCCACAGTTTTCATGTTGGTGAACCTGCCATGAAAACTGTGGTGGTGAGGAAACTAAGAAGGTCCTACAGGGCCCGCTGTTGCCTCTGGGAAAAACGATGCATGCAGGTGGACACATGGTGTGCCCTCTGGTCTTCATGCACCCCCAGTTCCTACATGGCATGGACTTCACAGTCCTGAGCAGTAACATGCTTAGCACTGCCATTGGGTGCTTTTCGAACAGGCACCACAGTGGGACTGCCAAAGCACCACCCACCAGACCATGAATTAACTCTTAATCTGGTGGACGGTGTTCGGGCGAGTTTGGCTGTATGGGAGTGGGGCGGCCTGCTCTACACCCTCAAACTCATAGTCAGGCCCTCTGTAAGCAAGGGACTTTTTTCTTCAATAGAATAACTCTGTACATTTTGAATAGAAGATTATGGTCAGCTGTTCTCAAGATGTGCCATGATTACCCTGTAGCAGGGCATAGGGGAATTAAAAACGACACTAAAACTGATTAGCCAATCTTTCTGGTGGCCTGCTGTCCGTCATGAGATGGAACTCTATGTGAAGTCTTGTCGCATTTGTGCGCAAAGCAATATCTCCCATGAGTGCCCAGCTTCGACCCATTCCTGTTCCTTTAGAACCTTGGCACACAATTTCTACAGATTTTACTGTGGCATTGCTCCTTTCAGAAGATCACAACTTAATCATGGTGACTGTTGATTCTTATTTAAAGATGGTCCATTTTACTGCCTTAAAATTCTTACCTTCAGCCAAGACTCTAGATGACATCTTTTTGCGAGAGATATTCCGTTTACACGGCCTACCACTAGTCATTATTTCTGATGGTGGACCTCAATATATATCTTGCTTTTGTTAGTCTTTTTGTAAGTCACTCCAAATGGAAGTTGCCCTTTCCTCTGGTTTCCATCCTCAAACCAACAGTCAGACTGAGGGACTGAATCAAGACCTTAAGTAGTATTTTCAATGTTTTTGTAACACTACTCAAAGTGATTGGTTCTCCTATTTAGCATTAGAGGAGTTCTCCTACAATGCGATATATATAGTGCCACTCAAACCTCTCCTTTTTTCTGTCTTCAAGGTTTTCATCCCACGGTTTTCCTTCTGTGTCTCCATCCTCCGTCCTAGTACCAGTTACAAACAGCTTTTTCCATCTTCCAATATTTGGTACCACAGAAAATTGCATCTAACCTTCAGAATGCAAAACAGAGGATGGAGAGTTTTGTCAATCCCCATCGCTCTCCTTCTTTTTCCTACAAGATTGGGGACAAGGTCTGGCTCTCCTGTAAGATTTTGCCTTCTCGTCTTTCCTTCACTAAATCCCATCCCCGGTTTATGGTCCTTTTAAAATCATCTGTGCTGTCAATCCTGTGGCCTTCAAATTACAGTTACCACTGTCTTGGAAGATCCATATGGTCTCTCTTACATTATAGTTGTAAGCCTATTGTATGAATCCATGCTGCTGTATTTTTTCCTGGCCTCCTCTAACTGAGTTGCTGAATGATATTCCTGAATTTGAGGTTCAGTATATTTTTTATTCCTGTTTTTTCTGACGGAATCTGCCATTTCTCATTCATAGGAAGAGTTAGCCTCCTAGTGAATGCTCTTGGGAGGGTACTGATTCTGTGAACGCTCCTGTTCTGGTTTGTGGCATTTTCCTTCAGTTTCCTGACAAACCTTTGGAGCTGGTATACTGCCCCACTGCTCCAGCTCCAGCTACGCCAACGCTGCCTGATCGAAGCACGTGACCTAAATGTGCTGCCTTCTTGCTGCATGAGTGGTAGCACTCTTACAGCAGGACCATTGGGCCGGCACTTCCCCTTTCCCCACTCACCTCACACTTGGCCTGTAGATGCCCGCCTGTCATGGAATTTTCCTCACTACAGGAGTACCAGGCAGTATCCTTGGGGCCATATTCCAACCAGTCTTCTCCCCAGAATCTATCTGTATGGATTTTGGAGACCTATGTATCAGCCCAATCCAAGATGGACACCACAATTCCAGCTCACATACTATCTCAAACAGTTATGGAGGATTTGTTTGATTCTGTTCCCTTTTCCTGTGTAATGCTTATTTAAGGGAGGCTCTTTCTGACTTCCAGTGCATCACAAACTTTGTGTGTCCTTGCAGCGTTTCACTCTCCTAGATTCAGCTAATTGCTGTTCTTCATTCTCCAGCGTTTCCAGTTCTGTATACTTCCTCGTTCCAGTGACTGGTCTTCGCAGTTTTGCAATCTGGCTGTTTTATCTTGTCAATTGACTCCTGACAAGGACTTCTTGGAGCTCTAACTTCTTAGGAGTGTTTTTGCTTGCTGGTTTTTTCCCTCCCTAGGAAAGCAAAAGTGGAGGCAGGGAAATGTTTTGTTCTCCCACCAGGCGGGAACAGCAGCCTTGTGCTCCAGTGCAGTGGGAGAACAGTTGCACTTTTCCTGCCTGTGTCAGTGGGCAGAGAAATAGACAGTGTCCCAGGGATTGGGGCTACCATCACTCAGCAGGGGGCTGGGGGTCATAGAAACAGATGGGAGCCTGTGCTTTCTTTTCAATATTACAGCAGATTCATGGATCCTCCATGAATTTGTGGCAAAATTAAAAAAAAAAAAGAAAAAGCTTTTCGCCCACTGGGGACCCTCCACCATGTATTTCTTTTATTTGTGCATGTGGAAACAGCAGTATGGGTGGGTGAGTGTGTGTGTGGGTGTGTTGGTGAGTGAATGGATGTCTCGGTGGTACATGTCCAAGTAACTACATATGTAAAAGGCAGTGTATGTGAGAGTTGGAGTATATAAATGACTATACGTTAGAGTCAGTGATTGTGAGAGTGGCTGTATTGATGACTGTGTACTTTTATCAGTGATTACTAGGTGTGCGAGTAACTCCATGGATGAATGGCGGTGTGTGAGTGTCTGTATAGAGTAGGTGTATGAGTGCATATGATAGTGTTGTATTGATGAGTGACTAAACGTATGAGTGATTGTATGGGTGAATAAGTGGATGTGTGTGTAGACCAAGGAATCAGAGAGTGCGTATGTAGTAACTGGTATTAGTGTGTCGATGGTTTCGTAAATGATAGTCTGTATTTTACAGTGGGTGTCTTAAAGGTTATATTAGAGTGTGAGGAGGTGCATCAGATTTTCAAGTGGATGATGTCATCAGTGATGTCATCAGTGATGTAATTTGAGACTTCATCAGTGATGTCATCAGTGATGTCACTGACCATGTCATGAATGGTGTAATATGTGACATCATCAGCAGTGCATTGCAGGGGCGCGAGTTGTAGCTATCACGGTGGAATTTCTATGGTTTTGTAAGAGTGAAATGTCCAACTAACTATAACGTCCCTGAAACCTGTGTTTTTTTCAGTGAATTTCAATGGTTTTCTAAATGCTAATTTCTAACTATAACGTCGCTGAAACCTATGGATTTTTCAGTGAATTTCAATGTTTTTTTAAATGAAAATTTCTAATTATAATGTGCCTCAATCCAATGTTTTTTTTAGTTAATTTCAAAGGTTTTATAAATACTAATTTCTAACTATAACATCCCTATTAAGTCCCCTTGAATTCTAAAGGTCCCTGGTAGCCAAGTAGCCCAACAGATACCTCCAGTAAGCGCTACAGAGCTGCGTTGCAGTGAGGTGTTCCTAGGCCACGCCCCTTTTTACACCACGCTGCAAACGCGGCTTCTGGCACACTGCTGCTCAGACGATGAAGTCCACTTGTGTCCTGAGGTCTTAAGGACCTAAGAGGACCTCATTGCCCCACCAGCAGTGCACCAGAAGCCAGGTTTGCAGAGGGTGTAAAAAAGGATGTGGCCTCGGAACACCTCTCTGCAATGTAGCTCTGTGGCGCTTACTGGAGGTACCTGGTGGGCTAGTTGACCCCCAGGGACCCTAAGGATTGAAGGGGAATTAATCCACCAACTTAAAACGTGCCAGTGGGCGCGTTTGCACAGTGGTGCAGGGAGGGGGCGGGGCCTGATGTGACAAGTGTGCAGACGCGCCCCGTGGCATGTTTTAAGTTAGGGGATTAAGTCCCCTTGAATCCTGAGGGTCCCTGGGTGCTAACTAGTCCACCAGGTACCTCCAGTAAGTGCCACAGAGCTGTGTGGCAGAGAGGTGGTCCGAGGCCACACCCCTTTTTACACCTCTCTGCAACACAACTCTATGGCGCTCACTGGAGGTACCTGGTGGGCTAGTTGGCCCCCAGGAACCCTCAGGATTTAAGGGGACTCAATCCCCCAACTTAAAACATACCACAGGGCACCTTTGCACACTTGTCACATCAGGCCCCGCCCCCTCCCTTCACCACTGTGCAAACGCGCCCGTGGTCCATTTTAAGTTGGGGGACTAAGTCCCCTTGAATTCTGAGGGTCCCTGGGGTCACACTAGCCCACCAGGTACCTCCAGTAAGAGCCACAGAGCTGCGTTGCAGAGAGGTGTAAAAAGGGGCATGGCCTCGGACCACTTCTCTGCAACACAGCCCTGTGGCGCTTACTGGAGGTACCTGGTGGGCTAGTTGGCCCCCAGGGACCCTCAGGATTCAAGAGGACTTAATCCCCTAACTTAAAACACACATGGGGCACGTTTGCACACTTGTCACATCAGGCCCTGCCCCTCCCTGCACCACTGTGCAAACGCGCCCCCTGGTGCATTTTAAGTTGGGGGATTAAGTCCCCTTGAAACTTGAGGTTCCCTGGGGAGCATGGAGGGGCTACTGCCCTCCCCACACATTTTTATAGTTTTTAAACTGAGCCCCTGGGTGGTGGTGATCCCCGGGGCTGCAGGGGGCCATGTGCCCCCTGCATTAAATTTAAAAAGCCCCCCCACACACATGTTTTTAATTAAACTAAGACCCCGGGGTAGGTGTTGGTCCCTGAGGCAGCGTGGGAGGATTGGGACCCCCCCACACATTTTTTTCAGTGTCCCCGGGACCTGGCCCACCCAGGGGCTTAAATACAACGAAGCCCAGTATGCCGCGCTTCGTTTTTTAAACTTTTCTCAACCCGATTTGTGACCCCAGGGCGAATTCGGGAGTTTTCTTTTTTTTTAAATTTTTTTGGGGGGGCCCTGGAGGTCCTTGTGGGACCCCCTGAGCAGGCCTAGGGGGCAGGGTGTTTCTACCCTGCTCCCTTTTCTTGTATTTTAATGTTTTTTCTACTGTTTTCTTGTGACTTGGTTCTACAGAGTCACAAGATGGCTGCGAACACTTCCTGGTTTGGAGTGTTGGCAGCCAATTAGAATGAAGCTCGTGGTTGGGAGAGTTTGCGAACCCACCGCTGGCCCAGATATCAAAACTTTTTCTTTTTTTAATTTCTCAGGACACTGGATGGATTTACAGCATTTAAGAAAAAGGGCTCTTTCTGAACCAAGGGCTACCTTTTTGCCAAATTTGGTGTAATTCTGTTCAGCAATTCGGGCTGTAGCTTTGTCTAAAGTTTCCTATGGAAAATTACATGGGGAAAATGCATTTTGGGACCCCTTTTTTCTCGGCCCCGGCTCCACAAATCACCCTGAAACTTTCAAGACAGGAGCTGACCGGAGCTGATCACTAGTTTTGAAAATTTTGTGAAGATTCTTCAACCGGCGCCAAAGTTATTAGGAAAAGAAAAAATGCTTTTCCTATGGTAACTAGATCCTAACTATAACTACCTACTGGCGACCGCCAGTAGGTAATGTGTATGTATGTATGTATGTATGTATGTATGTATATATGTATATATGTATATATATGTATATTATGTACTCAGTCTCCCCTCGTATTGCAGAGATAGCACTGACTTCATAAACAAAATTGAGGATAACACTTGGCAAGAGAACAACTGGTTAGTAACGATTGATGTGGTATCATTGTATACCTGCATAAGACATGTGGATGGAGTGAATGCTTGCAAACATTTCTTTAGAGACAGATTTATCTTCCTGTATGAACAAACCCATATGCTAATTGACATGTTATCATTCTGTCTCGAAAACAATTTCTTTCTATTTGAGGATAGATGGTTTAAGCAACAGGTCGGGACTGCCATGGGAAGCTGCTTTGCGCCAAGCTATGCATGCATGCTAATGGGCTGGTGGGAGGAGCAGCTGGTATGGGTAGAGAAAAATGAACATCTAACAAAGCAAATTGTTTTCTGGACCATGTTCATAGACGACATTTTTATGATCTGGGGTGGTACTGAAAATGATCTAAATAAATACTTCAGGATGCTGGGGGACAATGAGATAAATCTACGCTTTACGCAGAGATGTGATCAGACCGAGAAGGATTTTCTGGATATCTGTGTTAGGATCAGTGAGGGCACCATATCCACTGTCTTACACAGAAAGGAGACTGCAGGAAACAGTCTATAATATGCCAGCAGCCACCACCCCCCAACCTAAAGTGGAGCGTTCCATATGGTGAGCTAGTGAGAGCTAAAAGAAACTGTAACACTAAAGTGGCTTCTGAGAAAGAGCAGAACATTATGATGCAAAGGTTCAGGGCAAGTGGTTATCCTGAAAAAGTCCTAAGAGTAGCGAGAGAGAAAGCAGCAGCCCAGGATAGAACAGCTCTGTTGGTGAAAAAACCTGGTGCAAGATAAAACAGCAAAGACTTCAGAATGATAACAACCTTCAATGTGGAGGCAATACCCGTACGTGAAACTCTCAAGAAACATTGGCACATAGTCAAGAATGACCCAGTTGTAGGAACCCTAGTCAGTAATCAGCCATTAGTAACATATAGGAAAGCACAATCCCTTAGGGACATGCTTCTCAAGAGTTATATGGGGGCATCTGTAAAGATGAGGCTCCAAGTGGTAAGTAAAAATCCAAGATTTATTTTAAGTGAGGCAAAGTACAACCATAACCAAGCAATGCTAAAGCAGTAACTGGCAGCTCAAGAGCTCTGGAACATGGAACGTAAATTGTACAACGGAGGTACAGAGTTCCATGTTCCAGGCAAGGAAGGGGGCAGGGAAACAGGGAAAGAGGATGCAACAGCATCCAAAACACAAACGTGGATACATAAGCAGAAAGGTTTCTTCAAATGCGGGAAATGTAAGGTCTGCTGCATTAGCAAAAATAGGAGAACATACCCATTACCAACTGGGAAAACAGGAGACATAAGACATTTTATAGACTGCAATACTGACTTTTGTGTGTATGCAATAATATGTCTGTGTATGAAAATGTACATAGGGAGTACCATCTTCCTTGTGAAGAAACGAATCTTAGAACATATGCGTGCGATAAGGAACTGTGATTTGAGTTACTCCACTGCACGACACTGGCTGAAGTACCATAACAAAGATGTTAATAGCTTTTCTTTCTTTGGTGTTGACAGGAGGGCAGCAAACCCCACAGGAGTTGACCGTGAGAAAGATCTGAGGATCCTGGAGTCCAAGTACATTATACTCCTCTTGACCAAGAGCCCGTATGGGCTGAATGAAGATGAGGAACTTTTTGCCCACATTGGATGAGTACCCCATTTGATTTATTGACTCATTAGGCTTTCAGTGTGATCCATGGTTTCTCTGTATAAACTGTGTCATGGGGAGGGCTCTCCACCTCGACGCAGTATCAGCAGGTTGGAAAAACTTCACAGCCTGACTATACCCCTGCATAAGTGTGACTTAACACTGAATAGTAGATGGCACGCTGCCCCTACATCTCCGATTACTCTCTGGTGGTCCAATAGATTTATTAAGCATCATCCTATGTGGGATTGGAATGTATGAATATTATGAGGTTAGGATGCTGTGGCCCAGTCAACCTGCTCTCCCTTTGTTTCTCCCTTGTATTTGTAATAAAATTTGCACCTTTCACCACACTCATCACTGTGTCCATAGGTTTTTTGCCCTTGAGGATCCCCCAGTTAGTCTTTTTGTTTTTTGTTTTGGGTAATTATATATATTTTTTAGATGAAGGATAGGCATTGTGGGATGCACGTAGATCGTTTTGTCTGCTTGGGCAGCAGGATTGATCTATATCACATGTATCAGACCACAACTGGTGTTTCCTGTAGGTGATTCCGTTAGAGAGGGATAATTATCTTCCTTTTACTTAGGCCACTTGGCCTTCACTAAGCCAGGCACATGCATTTTGTCTTGGTAAAACCAAATGTGAAGATACAGAGGTTCTTTTGTGAACGTTTTCATTAAATGGTTGAATCTGTTTGAAAAAGGATGTGTCAGTTAATAGTAAGACACCACAAAAAATGCATTGATGATCTTACACTTGTATAAATCTGATGCACTCGAGCGATACCGATAATGTATTTAATTAATTTTGACTCTTTCACATTAAATGTTGAAAGGAAGTCTTTTCTTTAACATGTATAATCATATAAACAATGGATACAAGTCAGTTTTCAATGTCTACATAAGCACCAGGTCCCAATGGTCCGTTTTCTATGTCATGTAAATACACTTTAAATGGTGGATTTGTAAGTTGTAACTTTGGCTTGTGAAAAAGACAATTCCGGTCGAAACGCGTCGCCAATAACACACTTGTGTGTACACGAACCCTGGTGTGCGAGTCTTCTTTCTTGCTGAGTAAAGCGCTCGCGGAATTTCGCCAATTAACAGCCGGGCCCCGACACCTGGATCTCGCACCGACCCCGCCTGGAGAGGAGCTGGGGAGCTGCTAACTTTCCTTATATATATATATACATATTCACTGAAAAAACCATAGGTTTCAGGGGTGTTATAGTTAGCTGGACTTTTCACTTGTACAAAACCATTGAAATTCCCCCGTTATAGTTAGTTCAGCTAACTATAACTCGCGCGCCCGCAATGCACTGCTGATGACGTCACATATTACATCACTCATGACATGGTCAGTGACATCACTCATAACATCACTGATGACATCACTGGTGACATCATCCTTGTGATAGAGTGGCAGACCTCCTCTCACCCTAATATAACCTTTGATACACACATTCAAAAATAGAGACTAAAATTTTCAAAACAATGGACATACCAATACCAGTTGAGAGATTAAGTCTCCTTGAATCCTAAGGGTCCCTAGGGTCAAACTAGACCACTAGGTACCTCCAGTAAGCGCCACAGAGCTGCGTTGCAGAGAGGTGTAAAAAGGGGCTTGGCCTCAGAACACCTGTCTGCAGCGCAGCTCCCTGGCGCATACTGGAGATGCCTGTTGGGCTAGTTGGCCCTCAGGGACCCTCAGTATTGAAGAGGAATTAATTCCCCAACTTACAATTCACCAGGGACGTGTTTGCAGAGTGCTGCAAGGAGGGGGCGTGGCCTCCGGCACGATGCCAGTCTTTTATTTATTTTAATTTTTTAAGAAGGGGGGCTGTGTGGTTCCCCTTCTTATTCTAATTTATTGGACCTGATGACCCCATCCCCCAGGGCCTGTCTCCTAATTATATTTTTTTGACCCCAATCCCCAGGGCCGGCCACTGTTTTTTATTATTTTTTAAAAATATATATTTATAGACACACCTAGGACATGCTGGACAAACCGTACGTACCTATCACCATGACGATTTGCGTGATATTCATTAAAAGGCGACTATGCATACAATGAATCCATGTGGAATGTATTTACACCACTAGTGAAGCTCTGACATGTCTGATGCCCTACCGTGCCTAATCCCGGTAGACACCCTTGTCGTTTATTTATACAAACATGGGTAGCTATTGACGGGCACATTTAATACACATGCACACCAAGCCATTCAAAGGGGATATGACAAAAATTCGACCAAAACTATGCAAGAAACCCCCTCATGGTTACTAAAACACACATCCACTGCCGGATGTGTAATACTTTTTATTTACTCTCTGGAAAGGGGACGAACATCACTTGCGAGTCACAGCGCGCTCCTGGCAGATCCCAATGCTGTGTTACACCCACCATTGCCTGCTGAGTGCCACACACCTCTGTGTTGTATTCCACTAGCTAGTGCATATGCTATGACACTCTCTAGCCCATGTGCACTGTAACACCACCCCATGAATATGTCATGCCACACTTGTCTTCGCACGGGTTATATTGCCCCATATAACGTGCCTTCCTCGATGCCTATGTTATAACGCACAGTGCTATGCCATACATATTACAATCTGGGATCCATATCTTTGTCACAGTGCATATGCAACGTTACACTCCCCAGCACATATTTTATATTACAACTTTAGAGACTAGTTAGGTTACACAACACTGCCCTGTGCATATTACACTCCAAGGCGCATATCGCATAGCACGTGCTAGTGCCTGTGCTATCTCGCGCTCTCCAATGAATCTGTAATTGCGCACAATGTATTGCATATTATATTTCACGCCGGTTCATCTTATATCACACTTTCTGGTGCATAGTTTATACCATACACTATATCTAGTTTTCATTTTCAATCGTGCTCTCAGGACTATGTTCTATATAACACTGTGTTCACCTACCCTTTTCACGGGCATTACATTTTGCGATAGGGGGTGGAGGGTCAGGGGATGTTTCTGCCAAGTGAGCCCGGAGTCACAGTCACAAACGTCCTCTTCTTCCTGAATAAAAGTGAGATTATGCTGCATACTTGTTCATATTTTAAGTAGTTCGCACAGACACACGTTTTAAAAACAATAAAGTTCCTAACACCCGCCTTCTCTGAACAGTTAGCTTGCTGCCCCATCCCCCTCCTCCCTATCCTCTGTTGTGTGAATCCATGGACTAGCCTCCTCCCTCCTGCCATGCATGGTCTGATGTGCTGCCACTGCCCTCAATTTAGTATGATGTACCAGTCCACTCCTCCTGCCCTCCATTGCCCAATTCTATGCCCCATCATTGACCTCCTGCTTAAACTCTGTGCTTAGCTTGCTGCCCCTATTCTCCTTCCCCCTGCCCTCCGATGTCTTTGTGCATGCCCCTGCTCCATCCTTTTTGCCCACCATGTTCCATGGACCTGCCACTCCTATCTACTCTGAGTGTTCTGTTGAGCTGCCACTCCCCTCCCACCTGCCTAGCATTGTCAGATGACTGTAACCTGTCCCTGCCACCTCCACCCTGCCTGTCCACATGCCATGCCCCTATCCTCTTCCTCCTGTCCTACATGGTCCATTGTACTGACACACCCTTCTGCCCTCCCTGGTCGGTTGTGCTGCAACTGCTCCTCCTGCCTGCCCCGTGCTGTCTGTTGTGGGGCCCCTTCCCCTGAACTTTCTTGTCTGTGCACAGGTCCTGACCCTCCCTTCTATCCTCCATCGTCCTTTGTGCATGCCCCTGCACCCTCCTTCTTGCCCATCATAGCCATTGTGCTGCCACTAACCTTCCCACTTACCATGCATGGTCTTCTGTGCTGCCATGGCCCCTCCCACCTTCCCTGTGTGGTCAGTTAGCTGCCCCTGACCCCCTCCCACCTTCCCTCCATGGTCTGTGTGTATGCCATCACAGTCTCAGTGTTGCTCTTCATGGTGTGTCTTGCTTCTAGTGCCCATCCTGCCTGACCTCCATGGCTATCTTGCTGCTCCTGCCCTGCCCCCTTGCCCCCAGCCCTCTGTTTACATGTGCAGACCCCTACTCCCTCCCTCCTGGCTTGTCTGTTCCATTGTAATGCCCCTGATCCGTCCCTCCTGCCCTTTATGGTCTGTTATGCTGCAGCTTTCTCTCCTGTCTGTCCATTATGGTCAGCTAGCTACCATTGCCTCTTGCCCCTCTGTTCTCTGTTGTCCATGTGCATGGTCCTGTCCCCTCCCTCTTGCTTTCTATGGATTGTTGTGCTGCACTCCCATCCCGCATGCCCTGTGTGGTGTATTGTGCTGCTGCAAACCCTGATGCCTGCCCTGCAGGGTCAGTTTGGTGCACCTCTCCATGTCCCTCCTGCCCTCTGTTATCCAAGTCCATGTCCCTACCCCATTTCCTTCCATGATCCAATGCACCATACTTGCGAACATTTTGAACTTGGTAAGAGGGAGATTTTGAAAAAAAACTGGGGTATTGATTTTCCCCTTTGAGTTACATTGAAAAAGAGGAGATTGTAGACAGGAGACAGATCGAATAAAGCCCATTTGAGCTTAAAAACATTGGACGTTTCCTGGCTGAATCAGGTCTGTTGGCATGTATGGTTGTACTACCATTGCCTCTTCCTTCTGCCCACAATGGTCTATTACATTGCCACAACCTCTCTTGCAAGTCCTGTATTGTTGGTTTGTTGCCCCTGCCCCCCTTTCCACTGCCCTCCATAGTCTGTTTTGCTGCCACGGCCCTTCCTGCCTGCTCAGTGTGGTTAAATTGTTGCCTTTGCACCCTCCTACCTGCCTTCAATTTTCAGAGTCCGTGCCCCTGGCCTCTGCCTCTCAACAGTATCCTAATGAACAACTAGATTGCTAACATTCTATATTTATTACAAAAGTGTGGAACGCCTGACGTCATCTTGATGTAATCAAAACTGTAATACCTAGAGCATTTCCTTTAGAAATTACATATATGAGAGGGTCTTATTGGCATCAAAATTATGGTTAGTGCTCTAAAAGACTAAAATAAGGACATATTTTCTGAGTTTTCAAATAGCGACAAAGCACTTTTAAATTATTTGTTATCTTTATGTTTTTGTATCCAGTTGACCACTTGATTAAATGTTGCACTTAGGGGAGAGGATGTGGTGTTACTTCCAGAACTGCAGACTTTGCAACTGGGGAACCAGGTTGGAGTTTCTGCTTCAGCTCGACATTCTGTGATTCTGGTCAAATCACTTAGTCTCCCCATGTCTACAACCAAAATTAATTTGTTCTTGTGTGATGTAACCAATGCTCATGTAAAGCACTCCAATACCTGACAAGTCTGCACTATATAACACTGCAAAAACACAAAATAATAAGTGTTTTGCACACTTCTGTCATTGGGCTATATTTGGGCTACATCTGGGTGATTTTGGGCTACATTTGGGCTCTTTTGTCTCCGGTGGCCATCTTGGGAGATTTATTTGTTATGAAGTTTCCTAATTTCCTCATGTAGTGCAGTCTCCTCAGTAGGAAATGCTTTCAGTTTTTTACTTTGATTCCATCATGAAGGTATTCAGATATGTCACACATTTGCCATAAATTCTGAATGTTAGCACTCTAGTTGCTCATTAGATCACTGTAGTAAAACCACTGTCCACCATGGAAGTCTGCTCCTGGTATTAAAAGTGCATGTTTCATTCTGCATGTCAGAATTTTTTAATGAAATAGAAGAGGATTTGAGAAGTCACTCAAAATGTGCCCTCATTTTCTTTCTTCAGCATTAATCATAATTTCTATGGCAAAATGAACCCCCTCATTGTGTTCCTTTTTAAATTAAATGTTTTAAGTGTTACCAGTTTATTCCAATCAAGATGGCTTCAGGTGTGCCATACTTTTGTCATAATGAAGACAGTAAGCGCTCTAGTTGTTTTTAAGAACACTCTGGGACATTCTGTCATTGGGCTATACTTGGGCTACATCTGGGTGATATTTGGGCTACATTTGGGCTCTTTTGTCTCTGGTGGCCATCTTGGGAGACTTATTTGTTATGAAGTTTCCTAATTTCCTCATTTACTGCAGTCTCCTCAGTAGGAAATACTTTCAGTTTTTTACTTTGATTCCATCAAGAAGGCATTCAGATGTGTCACACATTTGCCATAAATTCAGAATGTTAGCACTATTTTTGCTCATTAGATCACTGTAGTAAAGCTACTGCTCACCAGGGAAAACTGCTGCTGGTATTGAAAGTGCATGTTTCAGTCTGCATGTCAGAATTTTTTAATGAAATAGAAGAGGATTTGAGAAGTCACTCAAAATGTGCCCTAATTTTTCTTTCTGCAGCACTAATCATACTTTTTATGGAAAAATGAACCCCCTCATTTTGTTCCTTTTTAAATTAAATGTTTTAAGAGTTATCACTTTAATTCAAGCAAGATGGCTTCAGGTGTGCCATATGTTTATCATAAGTAGGACTGTTAGCGCTCTAGTTGTTCTTTGGAACACTCTGGGAAGCTGCAGTAGAACACAAAGGAATCAACTGACAGTCTCTGCCCTTGTTGGATGTACATGTTTTACTGAGAATGTCAGACTTCATTCTCACATGACTGAGAAAGATAATGTGAATTTACAGAAAATAAGCTCTCAGTTTAGCTTATAGATCATCTTCCAAACCTCTGTGGGAAAAGCATGAGAAAATAGTTTTCTCTCAATCATGACATCCCAGCAGAAGGCTTTTTCACATGGTGAAATCACCTTAGAACATACCACAATTCCTAAAATGAGTATGGTACCATCAACAAATGATTTATAATGTAACTAAAGTCTTAAAACCTTCTATTAACTGCAATGCTTTTTAATGAGGTGCTATCATGTATATTGGTCCCAAGATGGCTGCCAACACTTCTTGGATGAAGTGCTGACAGCCAATCAGATCTCAGGATGAGATGTGTGGTTAGGCTCCGCCCACATATATATATGATTTTACTTTTGATTTTCTCAGGAACTACTGAACAGATTGACACCAGACCTGCAAAAGGCACTTCCCTGACCTGAGGACTACCTCTCTGCCAAATTTCAA
Source organism: Triturus cristatus (assembly GCF_964204655.1). Lineage (NCBI taxonomy): Eukaryota > Metazoa > Chordata > Amphibia > Caudata > Salamandridae > Triturus > Triturus cristatus. Next base: position 750,211,082 of record NC_140586.1, read on the forward strand.
GTAATTCTGTTCAGCCGTTCGGGCTGTACCTTGGACTAAAGGTTCCCTATGGAAAATTGCATGGGGAAAATGCGTTTTGGGACCCCGCTTTTTTCTCAGCCCCCGCTTGACAAATCCCCTCGAAACTTTCAGGGTAGGAGCGGAGCGGAGCGCCCCACCTATTTTGAAAATTTGGCGAGGATTCATCAACCGGCGGCAAAGTTATTCCAAATAGAATGTTGCGGATTTCCTATGGAAACTATAACTATCTACTGGCGACCGCCAGTAGATAATATATATATATATATATATATATATATATATATATATATATATATATATATATATATCTATATATATATATATAGATATATATATATATATATATTTTGAGTAAAACAAATTTCTTCATTCCAAAGGATAGGCCAGCACACCAGAGGTATGTTCCACTCGAAGCATTTATTAATTAGGTGATGGCATATATACACGTTTCGGCTGCCGCCCGCAGCCTTGGTCACAATACCTTTTCTGGATGTGATAGGTCACTGAGAATGAAATAGAAGGCATTGGGCAAAGGGTAAACTACCTTAACCCAAAAAGTGAAATTTAGGGATTGCAGTTGTCAGTTTAAATTCTGAAAGTAAGCATTTGCTTAAGATATTGAAGTTTGATGTTAAATCCACAAATTGTAATGGTCTGATGAAAGTTGTCTGGTCAATTTGATGGGAACTAGATAAGGGTAACAGTTTTAGCTTGTTTCTCTGGATTAATTTTATAATTGTTGATAAAAGCAAAATTGGTGAGAGCCACAGAGTACTGGATCAGAAATGTGGAACTAACTGTTAGGTACAGATTAATTGCTGTCTCCACACACTGGCTTTGAAACGGTGTACACTACATCAGTGTGACATCCTTCAAGGATGTTTCTGGTACATTCTTGAGGCAAGCTGCATCACATATTCATTTACGTGTTTTCTTGCTCGCATAGTTCACACCACACTCATAAGCAGGAGGGTGTCAGTGATTCTGTAATGTTCTCTCCTCGCGCACACCCCGCGCGAGGACACTGTTATGCTTACTGTCTCGCGCTGCCCGTTGGCACACGAGACCAGGTTCTGTGATGACAGTTGGAATCTGGGTGGCAGTTTACGCCACTGCTTTGTGGTGCTTGCACGCACGCTTGACCCGTCTGTGGGATCTTGTTTTCTACAAATAAATTGTCAATCATCTTTGCCGACTACTCGTGATTACTACATTTTGAGTGGCGACGAGGACCGGCAAGTTCCCACACAGCTCCCACGCAGTTAAAGAACGGGCTGACTTTCTACAAAAAGGAACCATAAGCGTTGTTTTGAAATTATAAGGACAACTATTTACAATTAAAAACAAGAAAAAAAGGAATTAACCTCACCTCGTCAGTGTGTCGCTTGCGGATAATTTTCAACGTCCTAGAGGTGAGGAAAGCAGAACTTTGACATTGAAGTAAACACAGTCCAGGCAGTATTCACGTCTGCACAGCTTCACCAACACAGGAAATGGGATATCTGCAGACCAAGCGCTCCTAATCCCCGCCTGCTAGTGACGAAACCAACGCTGGTTGGAAGGTTCACCACACGACACCCCTGCGTTTCCCTCGTCGGCCCAGTCAGTTTCGGCTTCTACCGCCTCCTGTGTCAGCTGAGTGAACCGGGCTTCTGGGATATCGATTGAAACTGACGCTGTACACCGCAGCTGAAAACTCTTTACTGTGGTTGTGAGGTGATATTTTTCTTGGCTCAACACGACGCTGCGTCATCATGGTACTGGTTTTACTTATTTACATCTTTCGCATAGCGTGCACACCTGTGCGAGTTTCAGTCACCAGTGACACGCACACCTTAAAACGGCACACAGGCACATAAAGCGTGCAGTAATGTTGATTGGAGACACGCACAACGGCCCCGTATCAGTTTTTGCGTTGGTCCACTGCTGAATGGGGGAACATCTACATCTTGCTTCAAAGTAAATATCAAGCGTGCATCGGCGCACTCGGTGACACGCACACCCATTTTTCAACTCACGTGTTTCAAGCAAATTAATTGAAGGTGCTCTACATGCCAGAAATAAAAGGCGTGCACTGGTTTAGGCGGTGACACGCACACCTGCACAATCATTATCTCATTCTCAGCAAGTTAACCTTGGATTTCTTTTCACCTTCTCCTCCTGTTAGTATATCGACATTGTTCCCTAGCATATACAGACTAGGATTAACAGTACTGATGTCATTGCGCAAAGTTAAAGTGTACTATTTTGTAGAGTTTTTGTTTACTTAAGAAATATTCGCTATATTATCTTTCCTGTTCTTATTTGCACACATTTCCAACTGTATTTTCCACAAGGCAGGCAGTCCAACCTCCTCCGCCTTTTCTTGACACACTAGGAGAACCACCCATAAAATGGCGTAAGTGGTTCGACGCATTTGAGAATTATCTTGGGGTCATTGGGGCACACAGGTTCAGATCAGAAAGGAAAAAGTTTTTACTGCTAAATTCATTAGTATTTGAAGGTAGGGACACACTCAAACACCTACGAGAGGCAGAAGCGGTGGAAGGGGAGGAAGCAGATGAATATTTGAGCACCATCAGGAAATTAGCAAAGAGATATGATGCACAACCCAGCATAGTTGTGTTAAGGCACAAATTCTTCAAACGAGCACAAAAGAGTGACGAAGAGGCTGATACATACATCACCGCCCTCAGGAAATTGATCGCAGAGTGTGGTTGTAAACACCGGAATATGGATGAACGGAGGTAAGTACACATTTAAATAAATGAAAGAATTTTGTTGCGCGTGCTGCATCGCATTTTGTGATGCAGCGCGCGCAAAGGAATTCGTTTTATTTATTTAAATGTGTACTTACCTCCGTTCATCCATATTCCGGTGTTTACATTTACCCACCCTGCCCCTCCCTCACCCTGCCTCACTGCCCCACCGAACTCCCTCCACGGACCGCTACTGCTGTTGGCGAAAATAATTTACGCCTTCTGGTGAACTCAGGCATGCGAATCACCATGATCACTGAATCCCTCTTTAAAGCTAATTGGGGTGAAAGGGCTCACCTTCCCCCAGATCGTGCACCAGAGTCCTATGAAGGACGTAAAATTGACCTCTTAGGCTATTTTGAAGATGTCATGGAGTTCAAGAACAGGCGTATACATGGCAAGATTTATGTCGCTGTACAAGGATTAAACATACTTGGGTGGTTTCACTAAGGTTTGTTTAACATGATGCTATGTCCAGGTGCCAAAGAACAGGTTTTGGCCACTCGCGACACCACACATGTTGAAGAATTGCTTAACAAATATCCTAAAGTCTTTTCAGGAGAATTAGGAAAAATCAAAGGGTTCAAACATTAGATAAAAGTTAGAGATGACGCTACTCCAGTGAAACATAAAATCAGAAGCGTACCTTTCAGCATAAGGGAGGACCTGGAGAAAGAGCTTGTGTCTATGCACAAGAGAGGAGTGATCGAGCCCATCGAATCCCCAAACTGGACGTCCCCCTTAGTCATAGCACGAAAAATATCTGGGTGGACTCGCACCCTTTATCCAACATCTCAGAGATGCTAGGTGTAGTAGCAGGAGCAAAAATCTTCTCTAAACTTGACCTGGCGTCAGCATACCACCAGGTAGAACTCGACAGGAACTCACGTCATCTCACAGCATTTAACTCTCCATCTGGCATGTTCTGTCGAATGCTGTTTGGCCTGGCCTCGGCGGCTTCGGTCTTTCAGCGGCTCATGGTCAATCTACTCAAAGGGATCAAAAATGTAGCTATCTTCCAGGATGATGTCTTCATATATGCTGCTGACCAGGAAGACCATAATGAAACCCTGAAGCAGATTTTGTCTATTTTTCAAGAACATGGTGTGGTGCTCAAACGCGATAAATGTGTGTTCTCGAAAGATTCAATGGAATATCTGGGTCACACAATCTCCAGCGTAGGGGTCACGCCTAAACCCAGTCTCGTCCAAGCCATAGAGGACGCCTCTGCTCCAAAGTACAAAGTTGGTGTGAAGTCTCTGCTAGGTTTGACCGAGTTTTATTTTCGGTTCATTCCTGATTATGCCACCCGAGTTTGTCCCATATCTAATTTACTCAAACACCAAACTGAGTTTGTGTGGGATGAAGATTGTAAACACGCATTTTCCTGGCTCAAAGAACAATTGTGCACAGTCAAAGCCTTAAAACCATTCGAACCCTCTGTTGCTTGCATCTTAACAGTGGATGCTTGCTGTTATGGTCTGGGTGCTGTCCTCACCCAGGAGGTGGGGCCACAGGAAAATACCATTGGCTTCGCTTCAAGGGTGCTGAGGGACACTGAATCACACTATTCATTTATAGAAAAGGAACTACTTGCTTGCTGGTAGGGCATTGAAAAGTTCAAGCGTTACTTCTGGGGCAGGAAATTTACTTTAAAAACAGAACACAAAACTTTAGTTGCCATATTGGGGAACACCAACCACCACAACATCACGCCACGCATAGCCCGTCTAGCATCCAAACTTCTTCAATTCAACTTTGAAGTTATACACATTGCGGGGGGAAAACACGTCTGAGCGGATGCTCTATCACGTTTGCCTCCTGCTCCCAACTTGTCGGTTCTTGGCGAGAAGCGCATTGATGAAGATGAGCACGAGGAATGCATAATTGCTAGGGTAGAGTTACAAAATGTGTGCTCTGTGACTGAAAGCAGGTGGTATGCTGCTATTGACTCTGATGAAACATTGAAAGCTGTTAAACATTACATTATACAAGGGTGGCCAAAAGAGAAGAATGTAGAGGCTGAGGTTCAACCTTTTGTAAAAGTTTGTGATGAACTATCGCTAGAAGATGGCCTTGTCTTCAGGTTAGATAAAATAGTTCCTCCTGTCAACATTAGGAAAACGCTGTAAACCAAGGTCCACGAGGGACATCTGGGAGCCACGCTCACTAAAAGTAGAATTCGCAAGTACTTCTGGTGGCCCCAAATGGACAGAGACATTGACGGTCTAGTACTAGAGTGCGCTATTTGTGTGAGTAGCGATAAGAGTCTCCGCACTGCCAATCCTCCCCTCACTCCCATACCCCTTCCCGAGTCTCCATGGGAGAAATTGGGTATCGATGTATTAGGACCATTCCACACCTTGCCCCATCAGACCAAATTTGCTATCGTCCTTGTTGACTACTATTCTAAATGGCCCGAAGTCAGATTTGTACCCAAAGCTGACTCTAAAGTGATTATCGAGTTCATGAAAGAAATTTTCATGAGGGAGGGTTTTCCCAAGACAATTATCTCAGACAATGGGGTACAGTTCGTCTCATCTGATGTTGAAGATTTCCTCCAAGATTCATCCATCTCTCATCTCAAAAGCTCACTTTACCATCCCCAGACTAATGGGCTGGTGGAGAGACTCAATAGAGTCATTGGGGATTGTATAAGGTAGGCCATTCACCATAACAGAGTCATACCTGCTTCTGTGAGAACTATGTTGTGGTTTTACAGGACCACACCCCACTCATCCACCGGTGTCTCTCCGTTCGAATTGCTTAGCGGTCGGAAGCCCTCCACGGAGTTCACACCTGCGTGGATGTCCAAATGGTTTAAACACAAAACATCATCCCAAGGGCTAGATGTAAGGGTTAGAGAGAAGGTCAATGATGTGCAAAATAAGCAAAAAATGTATTTTGATCAAAGAAAACATGCCTCCGACCGGAAGTTTGCTGTAGGTGACAAAGTGAAAATAAAGTAACAGGGCTTTGTGAAAAAAGGGGGTGTCCAAGTTCAGCGAACAAGTCTCCATTGACAAAGTATGCGGCAGTGCGGTACGTGTCAATGGGCGTAACTGGTGGAACATGAACAAGATTGTAAAAGTGAATGACGAGGTTGGTGTGAGACCAAGTGTAACCTCTGATGTGGTCTTGTCACGTACTTCTGTATCTGAAAACTGTGATGTTGATGCATGAAGCATTTGGGTTAAAATATTTGGGCGCCATCTTGGAACATGTTTATAATGCTTGCAACGCTTCTATAGAATAGAATACATTCACATTTCATTTCAATTATTTTAAAACTGTTTACAAGGGATTCATTTTGACCATAATTTGTACAAAAGTTTCAAAAAGGCACATAATTATTTCATTATTAATATGACATTAAACAAAATGAATATATATATATGTATATATACTTGAAGATAAAGGATCACAAGAAAACAACAGAACATGGCGCCCAAATATTTTAACCCAAATGTCTCATGTATACAATGGATAATGTCCTCTGTTTATGTTAATTTCTTGTCCTTTCTCCTCCTCTTTTTGGGGAAAAGGTGTATGTATTTAATGAATGAAACAAATGTGGCTTAGTATCGTGACCAAGGCTGCGGGCGGCAGCCGAAACGCGTAGATATGCCATCACCTAATTAATTAAAGCGTTGAGTGGAACATACCTCTGCACTACTGGTCTATTCATTGGAAAGACGGCATTTGTTTGACTCAATGTAAGTATATATATATTTTTTAAAAAGAGACATGATTGAAATGCCGTTTTTTAACCCTGTAGGAATTCAGTCTGGGTTTTGCGAGTAACATGAAAATGTATGATGGAAAAACCTTATAGACGAATTGAAGGACATTACTTGTAGTAGCACAGAAAGTAAAAAACCTTGTAGCAATCTTATTTGCAGGTTTTACTCTGTTGTGACCCTGTTCCGAGTAATTGTAGCGTTGCAGCATGCTTGTATATAGTTACTATTTTCCCAAATACATATGCATAGGGCATTTTCTATATACCCAGTTTTTGATATTATTATGCAGAATATCTCTGCCAATCACAACGCTGTGGTCACCAGCATGACAGCTGACAGCAGCATTGTGATTGGTCAGAGCGCCATGGTTCGGCACTCAGACAGTGAGTGGGAGGCTGTGCATGTTCTTCACCCAGGTTGTACAATACAGCCGGGTGGAGGACATGCTGAGTGTGCATGACTGTTTGGCAGGCCGAAGACAGCCAGCCAAACTGTCATGTGCCTTAGAGAGGGCCACCACTCCTCCCCCCTGCCCTGGCAAGGCCAGTCCCACCCCCCCCCCCCATGAAACTAACTGAGCTACTGCAGTACAGAAAAATAAAATGAACATAATGTTGTGCTATTATCATTTTGTTTTTCCTTTTTGAACTGCTCGGAGAGCAGTGGGGTGATGCTACTCTACCTTAGAATTCTTATTAAATTCCAATTTGGGGAATAATAGGTTTAGATTTAGCAAGAGCACAGCAGTGATAGTGACAAATGCACAAAGAAGGGTCATGGCCGATTATTTAGTTCAATATAATCTCTGGGAGCAGAGACATCTCTGGGATGAGACATCAAAAAGAGTGGTTGTATGTTTAAAAATCAGTATGTTTGAAAGACTGGGTGGGTTGGAACTGGTTGGAACAACGATAACGGCACTTAATATAAATCATACATAGGTACCAATATAAATAACCTGAACATCCTTCAGCCCTGGTAATTAATGTTTTGCAGAGGATTCATGGACCTCTGCAAAACATTAATTCCAAATGTAGGACCCCAACTTATCCAGCTCATAAATGTGCTTCACTGGAGGAACCCTTGCACTCACTGCAAGACCTCTCACTACCTTATTGAAATTCTGGGAATTGCCTCTTCTTCCTTTTATTCAGCCCTTAGAACAGGTCAAGTAAATCTGCAAGTTTTAACAAAGCAATTCCAAACTTGGGTTGTGGCATCAATGGCTAATTGATATCAGGCCTTCAAGAATTTTGGTGTAAAGGCATAAATAAGAGAAGCTTACCATCAAACTAAGGTTATGTCAGGCTTGGGACAGGGCACAGACCAGATGGACATCCATATATGGTAGTAAACTGAATAAAGTCTCAGTACGATATCAAATTGATCAAGATGAGCAAGAATAGCAAATACGAATGTGGGTTGTTTGAGCATCAGTATATTCCAAATTCAGTGACTGATTAAGACAAAATTCTTCCTATTGCTTTACTGGTGGTGTGATGACCCATTGTGTGTGAATGACCCTTGAAAATCTGTTGAAGCTTCAGTGTTCTGAAGCATATAGAAAGACACATGCAAGGCACTCACATATTTTATTTGTCAGTATCTGCCTGCTACCTCTGACCCCGAATCCATGGTATTGGTATGACAAGGGATTCATCAACACGTCCAGAAACAATCGAGGCAGCTAAACCCAACACCCTAGATGGCGGAAAAGGGACTCTTTTTAAGATCAGTATGTTTCTTAAGCTGAGTGAAGGGGGCAACATGATAGGGGACCAGAATTGATTACTAAGTATAATAACATCTCAAATGGTAAGGGGGTATCTCTGCCTGAATAGTAGTGTAGAGCTAAAGTTGAGTAAATGGACAAAAAAAAGACCCGTGTGACACAAGAATATCATTGCCAGAGTATTGACTGACCTACATTTTGTTTCCTAAATGTTTTGTGCAAAAATATTGCTCTATTGGAGTTAATAATAGAAGTACTACGTATAACTTGATATTTTTGTAACCAATATTAAGGGACTTTCTATGACTCAATATGACATACAACCAAAAGAACACAACTGGCATGAAATAGTATCAAACAGCAGGGAACAAGATTTGATTGTTCTAAGTAGCTGCTGACCAGGGTCTCTAAACGTCTTGGCGGAGAAAGGAGAAAAAAAATCATAATAAAATTATGAAGAGTCACAAAGATGACAAATTGCTGTGGTTTATCCATTTGCAACAGCATTCATTATTGAAGTACATCTCTTGAGTTCTCCCGAGCCTACCTGGAAGCTTTTTTGTGGTGTTTGGGAATATTTTTGGATTTTGTATCAGCCATCAGTTATTGATCATGCCCTGGGCATGGCAAGACAGAGGGTGGTCCCAGGTGGTGGTGGAGGAAGCCATATGAGAACTGAGGTGAAGCTCACTGTGGATTGGAATGCCTTTGATCCAGCGCAAAAACCCTAGTAACGGGGAAACAACCTGCACCGATATCCTCCCTGCGTCACAGACCCGACATTACACTAACTCATTCACACATGCAGTCATTGGTGGGGCCCATATCACCAACACTCACACGTTACTTCCATACCGGTCTGTTTACACAGGAGGGATGAATGATTCAAGCGCCGGACATGTGGGGAAATACCTTATAACCTATAGGGAAGGAAAAGTCATTTACAAAATATACATTAACGCCCTCTCGCCTACAGATCCTTAATCCTAAAACATCAAGGCACTCCTCCCACTTCGGTCTAATGGACCAAATTAGTTGGATTGGTTGATGGTGATTTAGAACCAGCTAAAACACATTTTTAAGACCTCAGAATCTATCTCTTGAATGAAACTCATAACTCCTGAATTCTTGTTAATCAATAATTGCTTATCTAAATTTGCATAATGTTATTAATTCGCATTTGTCTCATCAAAGTTTTAGAAAGTTTCATATGAAAGTTTTAGTAAGTCGCAGAACATCTTATTTACCTAATCTGGCTATTTGGAGTCCTCTAATTTATTGGCTCTGCATAAATTTGTCATGAATAGTCCGAAAGCAAGCCAAAGCTCAAAGTTCTCTGCTCAGCACGTTACCGTCCCAAATATCGGCAAAGGACAAGAGACGTGCAAGCATCTATCATTGCCCGTAGATTTAGGAAAGTTTGCAGTCATCAGATGATCGGGCAGCATGCAGACCTTCAAGGATTCAGGAAAACACAGAAAATAGGAAGCAAAAGGCGATGCGACAACGTCGTGTCGTGGAAACGTGTTTTTTTCTCTATTTCACTACCCCCTTTTATAATACAAATAGGTAAAGATGATACAATTTAATAATTTAGGACAGTCGTGATTGGCTGGTTGAGATCGTCCGATGTCAGTCTAAGTTTTCAGTTCAGTTCGAGGGGTGATGTCATGAGATAGTCCCAAAGTCAGCTTGTTCCGGTTTATTGTAAGGTCGATTGTTCTCTAGTCTTGGCTGTTGTCCCACTCTGTCCTTGTTTGAGTACATGGTGCATAAATGTCGTGATGAGGTTTAGGAGATTTCTCGCGCATGTGCAGCTCACTCCGCGCCTCTTCGTCGTGTGGTGTCAGCGGCCATCTTGGTTTTAGGCCCAAATGCTAATTTAAGCGAAACAAACACAAAAATTGAATTCATACATAGAAATAATGAATCTAATGTTAACTCCTTACTAATCCCTCTATGTGCTTGTATTTATCTAGCGTATAGCAACATTTAAAGCCATTATATTCACCCTTTCGGTCCTCCTCTTGGGCAACATTACAAAAGCAACATATATCATGCAGTATTCTATTTACCACATATACTACTGTTAATATGCGTACAGATTTTAGTTATATAGGTTATTTTAGCCATGCAAATGCAAATCCCTCGTGTAATTTCGATATTAATAATGTTGGTTAATAAACATGCAAACTCAAATAATACTTTTATAGTTAATAGATTATTTAATTAGTATTTTCATGCAAAATAGAGGAGGTATACAAAATGTTGCATTACCCTGTCCAGTCCTGCACACCCCAGGGGGGCTTAGACGCTGACCCCCTCAATTCCTCCAGAGCTTCTCAAGCCCTGAAATCTGGATACCTGTTCTTGATCACTTGATAATCTGAGAAGAGAAAACAGTAAATGGTGTTCTTGTACCCCACCTAAATCCCACATACTGCCTTCCTTTTCCAGCTGTCCTCCATTTTACTCCTTTTTCATAGGCCCTTCTACTCCACATCATTTTGCATCTGCTGCCTTTTCCATTACCTCTCTGCTGCTTGACAGTCCTGCTGAAATGCTAGGCAATGGGATCACATCACTGCCTCAACTGGTATTCTCCAGCCTGTGAGTGTGTGGATGGAGTGACTCAAGCAGTATTACCTCTGTGCTTTCACATTGGATTCCTCGTGCCCTGGGCAGCTTGGCGCCTTTTCTAAAGTTATCCCATCTGCTCCATTCAGCTAATGTACAATTTGCTGAGCTCAATTTTGACAGCCATCCAAATAGCCACACTGCAACTGTTCCTGCTTCTCACCTGGAGCTCAAGGGCGACTGATAAACCTGCATCTCACCCTGATGCTCTCTTCCACCTGTCCTCAACACACGTCATCTCAGAGATATAGTCTGCCAGAGTCTGTGGCAGGGGGTGTGTTATTTATCATACTTAATGGGGCGAGGCCTGCAACAGAGCTACTCCTTGGAGCAGCTGCACACCCTCATCTCCTTCATTCCAAAGGCAGGTAATTAATTGGAATGTCATTAATTATAACTACTGACACCTCCCGAAATAGCAAAATGCGTTCACACAGTTGCAACGTTATCATAATAACAAATGTATTTCCAGTTCTCCATGTCGCATTATTCAACATGTATATTTCGCATATAATTTTTGTGCCAATTTCCATAGGTTTGGTAAATAATAAGCATAGTCTAGATAGCAGTAATGTGTGAGAAAGTCTGTTTTGTTATGCAAATTGTATTTTTTGTTCAGAATTATATTTTTATTCTATACTGTTTACATTCATTTTTGTGTGTGACAGTCCTGAACTTTCTTAATGTTTGTGTTTTAAATTAACCAATCACGCATAATTTAATCTCTAAATTCACAGCATTTGGATGTTGCTGAAAGTGTGCATAAAGCCGATACACATTCATCAATAGGTTCACCAGGAAGTTGTGAATATTGTAAGAATTTGTGAGGTTCCAAAACGGTGGTGTTTTTTTAATTGAACATTTTGTCCAAAGTTCTGATGACAGAAAGGTATTCATCAAGCACCTCTTTGGCATCACCATCCTCCCCAGTGCCAGTATGAACATATGCAACCTCTAAAGAAAGAGTTCTTAAGACACTTCTACCCTCTGAACCTAAATTATATACTAGGCTGTTTTCTTTTTAGATGTGAAAGTATTACTATCAATAGCTTCCAAATAAGCCTTAAAAGCCTCCGGCCATTGTTCCCAACACAATGGAGAAGATTTTGGCGCTGATGAAAATGGAGGTGGTGCAGAGATTCAATCATCCATATTATAACAAGTTACAATTGTATGTGAGATGAGACAACTTCATGTGGGTGAGTTGCTGCCATGCCAACCAATGAAGTTCAGGGAATGGTTCTCAACAAACTGTTCTACACACATATAAGGTGTGCATGTGTCAGGATGTCACTAGTCAGAATGAGGGAGAACCAGAACTAGACGGAAAAGACTGTATTCCGCCTTATATTTCCCCCCTCCTTTATTCACAGCCCATATCGAGTGGAGCAGCAGACGTACCTGCCAGCAGAGCGAGAGATCCAAAAAAAGACTGCTGGTCCCTTAAAAATAACAATGCTACCACCCACGTGGTGGGTCACGTGGGGAAGGAGGAAGCCTCTTATCCGGAAGAGGAAGAACGAAGAGAAAAGTGAGACGCGGAGCAGGAGACGCCGGTGAGACGAAGGAGCGGCAGTGAGGCGGTATCTGCGGGAGGCGTATGCTCGACGTGGAGCAGCAAAGACGATGGGGAGAGGGCAGGCATTGCGCCGAGGAAAGCAGACGACGTCCAGCCGTCGCAGAGTCAAGCCGAAGAGTCCTGCCATGGCCCCAGATGGTCGTGGCTCTCACAGGTGCGTGGGCGCTTACGGGGGTATTGGAAAAAGGGGGAGGAATTCATGAGAGATAGGGAGGGCAGCGGGGAAGCGCGCTGAGAAGAGGCATGGTCTAATCTGAAGGCATCTTCCTCCTTTTTGCTCCCATCACGATTCGCTCTACCCTCCCCCCCCCCCCCCTTTACTGTCTATTTTTCTTTTGGGGCTCAACCTTTTTTTGGTTTTTATCTCATAGTAAGAGATACATTTCTTTTTTTTTGGGCATCGGTGGTCCCACACGCCCTTCCCCATAGAAATCATTAAAAATTAGCCAAAACACTTACCTGAGCCTTTCTTCTCTCTGAGGAAAACCGCTGGCCAGGAAGACGTCATCCAGGGAAAGCATCATGGAAGACCCTGAAAAGAAGGAGAGGAAAGATTAAGAGAAGGATAACTTCAACTTGAACTTGTTACTTTGTTTGTCTGTGCCCATATATATCTGAATAAACAAGATAAATCATTCAAGCGCAGACTGTATATGTCGTTTACGGGCCTCCACATAAGTACAAAATATCACAGTTTGTCACCGATAATGCAGGCAAAATAACTCTGCTGCAGATGGTTCAAATATAACTGCAATAATAACGATTACTGTGGTAAGGTGTGCCTGTCACCGATAAGGCAGGTGGGAAGTAAAAGGGTATCTAATGACAAGCTGATTTTAGTAGGTATAGGGTCTGCCTAGCACCAATAATACAGACACTTAAATATAAATATAATATTAATAAATACTGTGGTTAAGGTGTGCCTTTCACCGGTAATGCAGGCAGGAAATAACAAGGTATCCAATGACGAGCAGGATTTAGGAGTTTGAAATGCTTATCAAAGAAGCAAAATGGCCGCCACGTAGCGATGGGTCACATCGTAACGTCTCTTTCTATGGCGGGTAGACCGCAGTCAAAAGAGTGCAGTGACTAGGAATGTCCATTTCACCAGGAGCCTGCTCGTATAGGCCTTAAAAGGTCTTCTGTTCATTGATCACAGAACTTACACATACCAGCAATGTATAAAGGGAGCCACTCCGAGGCTGTCCTCTCCCACATCCGTCCTTCCCCAGAATGCCCCTCCAACATTCTCCATGCACATTCCACCCACAAGCTCACACATTCTACCCACAAGCCCACAACGCTGTGTGAGCTCTTACATTACCTAGTCATAATGCATCCTGCCCCTAAAAATATAACAAAATACTACTACTACCAACCTGACATTAGTAAAACACAATTTGGTAAAGCAATAAACAAAAAAAGAGAGAAAAGTCATAAAACATTCAAACCCACACAATTAATCCCGAAATTAGAACACATATGTAAAGCAGAACTACCTTACTTAGAAGCTGGACATAAGATAAAAACAGTTCAACATGTTCACATAACTACAAAATCGTTGAAGCGTTTAGGCTTCACACACACTGACTTAGTTTTTTTGTAATGCGTCATTCATTGGTAATATGATTTCCAGGAAAGTCATTATCAGCAACAACACCTTTACCAATTTGTGGGTTTTGTGGTGATAAGTCCAGGGTAGAGCTGCAATCATGAGTAGGACTGCACTCACGAGTACCAGATGGCTTTTCACTCACATGTATATCATCCATTCAATCATACAACTTAGATCTCAGATCACTTCTCAAATGTATCAATGTGGGGTCTGAAATCTTCCCTTTAAACAATGCAAATCTTTTCACATGCTATACCTTCCCATCACTAAGTAGGACAGAATTACGCAGAATTTTAATCATCTTCAAAGGTGCAGAGAATCTGCTCTCTCTTTTACGCACTAGCCTTCCCCTCTTATGTCCCCCACATTGAAGTCCACTTCCTTCACTCCATACCTCAGTTTGAAATTCATTTGTTCAGACTCAATATGTCTCCTCACCCTAATTAGTGGCCAGGCCACCTTCTTTGTGTTCCTCAACCAACCCATATTATCTTTAGTGTGTGGAGATATTTCCCTCATTAATTCAAAAGGGCTATGTTCAGTCGCTTCACATTTGGTAATCCTGTATACTCCCACTCTCTTCTTTAATCCATCCTCCCAATCTATGACATTATTGTTAGACAATTCAATGGTACCTTTAATCACTCAACTCTGTTGAAGCGCTCAACATTCCCATTGCCCTTGGGGTGATGCAAAGATGTAGTCTTATGTACCATCCCAGTTTTCTTCACAAATGTGCTGAGGACATAAGAAATGAATTGTCCTCCGTTGTCAAAAACTACAATTTAGATAGTTCCTCACAGCAAAACACTTCCTCTAAGAAATCTACCACAGCCTCAGAATCCACTTTGTGTACCATCTTGAACTCTGGCCATTTCGAAAAATGGTCCATCAATACCAAAATCAGATTAGCAACACCGTTCTTCTCTTGCACAGGGCCAAAGATGTCAACCCCCTACTATTTCCCATGGCATCCATGGAACTTCGGTGGGGTGTAAAAGTGGTTTAAATGTAACCATGGACATATCCAAGTTAATATACTTTACACAGTCTCTTACCACTTTTTCTATTTCTCTATCAACTCCTGTCTACCAGCAAGATTGCTGAACCCTGCTCTTAGTCTTAACTATGCCAAAGTGGCCCTCATGGCACAGCTTGAACACTTTCTCCCTCAATACTTAAAGCAGAACGAGTTTGCCACCTCTTAACAAAAGTTCATCCTCCATCAACAATTTAACACTTACCTCCCAAAAGGGGACTAACGTTTTCTGTAAGAGGTTCTCCTCAGGCCAACCCTACTTAACGTATTCCACGACAGTGCTCAAAATACCATCCTGTGCAAATGTATTGGACCACTCTTCCTATCCTATGCTCTATAATTCCTCTTCAAACACCATAGCCACTAGGTACACATCCCACGCATTTTTAGTTACATCACTGATACGTAAAGGTAACCTACTTAGAAAATCTGCTATCCTGTTATGTGCACCTGCAACATACTTTACCTCAGATACAAAATGCAATAATTGCATGGACAGCCTACTTATTCTCGGATAAACATTGCTTAAGTCATGTGAAGTGAGCACCTTGGTGAAGAGTTTATGGTCACTCATTACTACTTGTTCTCCTGTAACTGGGATAGCAATGCCCCTAATTCCCTACCACTTGTATCTGTGGTAATGAAGCTTTTGCATCTGAGATCAAATCCCTGGAGCGCCGGGGCTGTGCAAATGTCTTCCTTAATGACATAAAAACTATTCTGGCACTCCTCTGTCTACAAAAATTGCCTTCCTTTTTTTAACGAATTGCCTGATATGGTACATTTCCCTGAGAAATTGTACACAAACTTGGAGTAGAACACCGCTAATCCTAAAAAGAATCATACTTCATCCTTGTTCTGAGGTACAGGCGCCTTCTTTATGGCATCAACTAAATCTGCTTTGGGTCTAATACCACTTGAGCTGATCTTGTGCCCTAGATATGTAAAAATGTTTTTTTGCAAACCTGCATTTGGTTTCCTCAGATGTCAAATCAAACTGTTCCAATGTACCCGATGTAATTCTGCATCATGCTCTTTTCTGTCTTTCCCCATGATTAGAATGTCATCTTGGAAAAAATGACATTTTTCCTGTCCTGAAACAACTTGTACATGAGAGGTTGGAACATGGCCGGAGCAGAGGCCAACCCAAATGGAACTCTCTTGAATTGGAAATACCCTATGGGAGTTATGAACGCAGTGAGGTGTTCACTACCATGGTGTAAAGGTACTTGGTGGCAAGCTGATGTTAGGTCTATTATGGAAACCCACCTAATACCGTTAGGTACAGATAATAGCCCATCAATTCTAGGTAAGGGAAACATGTCCACAAAGATGTTCTTTTGGTGAACGACCAAAATATAGAATCCAAAATATAGACAGGACAGAATATCGACGCCAAAATATAGATAGCACAGAATATCGAATTACCAAAGTATAGATAGGACAGAATATCGAAATTGGGGTATGAAATATCGATTTTCATAATATCGAATTTAAAATATAGATTTCCATAATATCGAAAAATAAATTGTGTTATGTATGGTAGTATATGTGTTAAAATTATGTATTATTTTTGTAATGTATGTTTAATTTTTTTAAAGTAATGAATATTATGTAATTTAATTTTTGCGTAATTTAATTCCGTAGCGGGTTGTGGGTTGATAGGGGAATAGAGTGGGAAGTAATTTAATTATAGTAAATTAAGTATTACTTTTTATTTATATGTATTGATAATTAATTGATTGATAATTCATTATTAATTGGTAATTCATTTTTATTAATTGGTAATTATTTTTTATAAATTGATTAATTGTTAATTGTATTTTTTATTATTAGGAAAGGGTTGTGGGTTTATAGGGGAATTGGGTGGGAAGTAATTTATTTGTAATAAAGTAAAAATTAATTTGTATTTATGTGTATTGATAATTAATTGACTAATTATTATTTGGTAATTATTTTCTATAAATTGCGAATTAATTGTTATTAATTGCTAATTAATTTTTATTAATTGCTATTTAATTTTTATTAATTGATTGATTGATAAAAAGGTTAATTGTATTTTTTATTATTGGGAGTGGGTTGTGGGTTTATAGGGGAATTGGGTGGGAAGTAATTTAATTGTAATAAAGTAAATCTTAATTTGTATTTATATGTATTGATAATTAATTGATAATTAATAATTAATTGGTAATTAATTTTTATTAATTGGTAATTATTTCTTTTTTAATGGCAATTCATTTTTATTAATTGGTAATTATTTTTAATTAATTTTTTATTGGTATTGATAATTAATGTAATCTTATTTTAATATTAAATCATTACTTTCCCTACTGTTGCACTCTCAGGAGTGGGAATGGTAATTTTTAACAAAGAAGAGGGAAGGAATGCCCTGCAGACAGTAGGTTGTTGTGAAAGCACAGCAGCACAAAGAAGCTCCCCACTTGGTCGTAAAGGAGTAATCGAATCTGGTGACAGAACTCTCTCAACTCTTAATAATCTCTGAGACTTCAAATTAGAAGGAGGTTTCAAGAGACCTTCATCCCTTACTACCTGCATCTCTTCTCCCCTGCAGAAGCACAAGTAAACCAGGGCATTTCAATGCCCAAAGTTATGGTAGAAGAGCTCTGCTTTATGAACGATAACAGAATAAGAGGTGCTGATTTTCCTTGAAGGATGCTTTCCTTTTTCAGTCATTTCATAACAGAAAAACTTTTAGCATCAGACACCACCTGGTAATGTAGGAAGCAAGAAGGGCAGAAAAGGAAGGGCATCCGGGGACCAGTCAGGAGCTGCAAAAACCTTTGAGGACAAGGGCAGCAGCTGCATTGAGTGTGTTAGCAAAAAAACATTGAGTTGATGATTTAGTTGTGCTTGCGCAACACGCCACTTGGTCCTACAGCCTAGTCATCACAAACATTTTTTGAAAGATTTGTGCAGTGATAGGGATAAGGCTGCCTTTGCTATAACACCTTTAAAAACCACATCAAGTCTGACACGAAAAGCACTAATACTCAGTGAAAGAGCTCTGATGGCCACTGATCAGGTCTGGCTGAATATGAGTAATTTTATTAGTAGGATGACACCACCAAGACTGGTTGTAAACATTCCTGGTAAAAAGTAATAGGTGTTGGTGGTGAGCACCAGCAACCAGTGGAATAAATTAAGCGATGCTAGGAAGCCAGACGTCTTGCCAAGACAATGCAAAGTAATACCACTAGAGAGCCCAGTGAGGGTTTTGAATGGTATTGCAAAGGTGGGCTGGCTAATAGGGAACTGAAGGTGTCGTAGAGCTTCCACAGATCAGTTTTCAGTAACAAGAAGTTCTTTCTTGTGTAGTAACCCTACAAACACATTTTAAGGCTGGCAGGCATGAGAATAAAATAGTAGACTTAATATAAAATACTTTGTTTCAGATAAGCATCAAGATAGCTTTGTTTTTTTATAATTCAATAATGTGTATAAAACCATATAAAACAGTAACATTTGATAGAGGTTTCTTTAGTTTGTGCTTGCAGGGATAGGTCAGCAGGAGCAGGTGAACTGGTTCACAAATACTGCAACCACGAAACTCAGATGGGAAAATCCACCTCAAGTCTGAATTTAACATTACCTTCTAGTCTGCTCCCTGATATCTTAATGACTGGTTCAATTTAAAGTAGCCATATTTGTTTTTGGCACTCATAATGTTTCCCAAAACGTATTCTCTCTGAAGAGCACAGGATTACCTGGGCTCCTCTCCTGAATATTAGGATATGCAATGGAAAGAATATTTCATTTACAGATTACTAAAATATTCTGGATGCTGATGAGGTCAGGTACTGCACCACTCTACATTGATCCACTTTCACACTTTGTTCAGATATTTGTTTTAGGTTGGAAGCTGAGGATATCAGTTTTTGCATCTTTCAACTTCTATTTTGAATGCTATTTCCTCAGTGGCCTCCTGGAATGTAATGCAAGCAAGGAAAATTGTCACTTGTCATTTGTAGTAAAAGATAGCCATGATTGGCATAGAATGGGCCTCCCTCACCCATGGTGCAACTGCCCCAGTTCTACCAATAAGAGCTGTGCCCCTAACAACCATAAACTCAGGCTGTATTGTGAGGTCTTAGAGCTTAACAACATTTGATACTCAGGGGCCGATTCCGATTCCGGCCGCAAAACGAACCGACCGACAGGGACCCGGACCGAATACCGACCGACACGGACCAGCGCCGTACGACCCGTGCAGTACGATGCAACGCGAGTGAATTTCAACCGACACGTATGGAAGACAAGCCGTACGACCAAGCCGGAGGGAAAATAGTGATCCGGCCGGAAAAACGACACGGTTTTCACCAACCAACACGAACCCGGAATGAACCCGACCGACCCGTACCCGCGATGTACGATTATCGCAGTACGATGCAATGCGTGTAAAACCAGACCGACTCGCATGGCGACCAAGCCGCACGACCGACACGCACAGACAACCCGGCACACAAGCAATAGAGACCGCCGCGAACGACGCATACCAAACACAGAAGACAGGCAGCGTGAACGAGGCAGAGAAGCCCGCACGAGACAACTGCAGCGTCCGTTTCTGTCATATGAACGTCACCTTCATGCCTACAAAACACAAAGGAAAAAAGACAAAAAAAGGACCAAACAAGCAATGACTAAGCCAATAAATGCCCCCCCCAAAAAATTGGACAAAGACACAACCACAACTCCAACTATATAAAGGACTACAATCACTACCATCATCCCTTGCAAATAGGAGACACAGCCAGCAGCAAACACCAGTACACAGCAACCACAGACACACTCACAACTCACCCATCACACAACTCACACACCATCAGCACCTCATACAAAAACACACACACATACACACAGCAAAACCAACACCAAACCAACATCACTTGCACCCTCAAACACACATCCCCCACCACCACCACCCATCACCATGCCTCCAAAGAAGAATCCAAAGTTCACAGATAGTGAGTTAGAAGTGCTGGTAGACGAGATCATCAGAGTAGAGCTACATTTGTTTGGTACATTGGTTCAAAGGACCCCCATCTCACAGAAAACCAAGATGTGGGTGAGGATTGTGGACAAGGTGAACGCACAAGCACCAACGTTGCGCACAAAGGACGATATCCAGAACCGGTGGTATGACGTGCGCAGGAGGGTCAAGAAACTCATCGAGAAAGATCACGCCTTGAGTCAGCGCACCGGCGGTGGCCCTTCTGCCAAACCAGTCTACTTCAGGACCTGGGAGGAGAAGGTGCGGGGCATCCTACCACCAGAGAGCGTCCATGGCCTAACACACATCCCAGAGCCTGGTGAGTACACAAACAACATACTCAAGATTGTGTGGCAAGGGGACAGTGAAACCATGCACCGCAAGCAAAGCTACACTAACCAATGGATAATCAACCCAAGATGTGTATGCCAGTCACACAAACACAATACCTGCCATCTCATAGTGACTGGGGACTGTGTCATGACATGCACCAACCTACAAACAAATAGAGCAAGCCAGTGGCACTAAGCCAAATGCGCCCAGCCAGACAGTTTGCCACCACAAACACCCTACTTCACAGTGCAGCTGACTGTCAGGAAGGAATAGTGGGGATGCAGGTGAAGTGAGTGTAGCCAAAAGCAAGATGGGGCCTGTAGTCACAGATAATGCCCCACCTCCTGACTGGCCCATCAAGACCCTTCTGAAACATGCCCACATCACAGGGAGTGGAAAATGACTGACAAGATGGCTGACACTGGGTCCTGCTGAGGGGAGCACAAGGCCCTGCTAGGGCTTGTGTGCAAATCAGAAACAGGACACCACTGACTGACATCCTGAAAGACAACTTGCACGCCCTACAATGGAAGCACGTTTCATCATGGGAAGGAGGACTGACAGCCCTGACCATACTACTCAGCATGGGAGACACCCCCCCAACACAAACTCCACACAACTCACCGGGTACAATGCATTGACACACACCTCATTGAAATATCAGCAAAAGATACCCCGTACTGGGTGCTGCTGTGTGAAGCACAGGGGCTCACTTGGGACTTGTAGCCAAACAAACACCAGGATTTCACAGTCAGTCATCTTGCCATTGATGTCACACCCCCTCACAGGAAAGCAGAGTTAAGAGGGAGGAAGCATGGGCATGCTGGGAAGGGGGGTGTAGCCAAGAGTCTGATGGGAGTCGCAGTCACAGACAACCTACACCCCCCCACATGGCCCAGCAAGATCAAACTGAAACATACTCGCCTCACAGGGAGTGGGAAGGGACTGACAAGATGTCTGACACTGGGCTCTGGTGTGTGGAGCACAAGGCCATGCTGGGACTTGTAGCCAAACAAACACCAGGATTTCACAGTCAGCCATCTTGCCATTGCTGTCACACCCCCTCACAGGGAAGCAGAGTCAAGAGGGAGGACGCATGGGCATGCTGGGAAGCGGGGTGTAGCCAAGAGTATGATGGGACTCGCAGTCACAGATAACCTACACCCACCCACATGGCCCAGCAAGATCAAACTGAACCATACTCGCCTCACAGGGAGTGGGAAGGGACTGACAAGATGTCTGACACTGGGCTCTGGTGTGGGGAGCACAAGGCCATGCTGGGACGTGTAGCCAAACAAACATCAGGATTTCACAGTCAGCCATCTTGCCATTGCTGTCATACCCCCTCACAGGGAAGCAGAGTCAAGAGGGAGGAAGCATGGGCATGCTGGGAAGTGGGGTGTAGCCAAGAGTATGATGGGAGTCGCAGTCACAGACAAGCTACTCCCACCCACATGGCCCAGCAAGATCAAACTGAAACATACTCGCCTCACAGGGAGTGGGAAGGGACTGACAAGATGTCTGACACTGGGCTCTGTTGTGGGGAGCACAAGGCCAGGCTGGGAAATGGCCAACAACAATATCAAACGCTGTCTGTGACAAGCTGGGAAAAAGCAGTGTACAGGCAGGCATCTGTTTGAAAAGTAGAAAATGTCATGTTTGTGAACCAACGATGCATGTAGAAACATAAATCACATTGTATGTCTCTTCCAAACACAGGTCGTGCTGGGCACCCAGCACCAAATGACGAGGATATCCAGTCCCAGACTCTGGTGGACACTGAGCTCTCTGGTCTGACTCTCTCACTGTTCTCTTCGGATGACGACGACCAACCTGGCCCCTCCGGTGTGAGCCATCATGCAGCACCAGCAGCAGCAACATCTGCCCCCCCTGTACCCACGCCTCCAGCATCTGGACACAGACAGGGCACCCCCGCCAACACGGAAAGACCAAGGACAATCAACACCCACAGCACAGGGACACAGGACCCCCCGGAAGCTACAGCTAACACCACCCAAGGGGTCCCAGTGTCACCTGTGCGTACCGCCGCTGGTCCTGCCTGTGTGGAGAGGGGTGCTGGGAGGGGTAGGAGGCACAGGGCACGCCTTGCAGAGGGGTCTGGACTGCATGATGACCCCCAACTGGCACGCATCTTAGATTCGTACCAGGATAGCAACGGAGGATTTGGCCAGGTAGTGGGGATCCTCAAGGACATGCAACACGAGCAGGTCGCCCACCATGCCCGCATAGAGGCCAAGTGGGATGACATCACTGCGGTGCATCAGGACATACTACAATGCCTCCGCCAGATCAACACCAACCTGTCCACACCCCCCTGTGTGCCCACATCTGTCACAACACTATCTGCCAGCGCCACAGGGAGGGCGGAGGACTCTGGCGGAGAGTTCCCTGCACCGCAGAGGCCTGCACATGAGGATCCCTCCCCCCGGAAGAAGAGGGGTCGTCTGAAGAAGGACATGTGAGAGGCAGATGTCCCAGCACATCCCCCAGGGCCTCCAAACCTGTTCTGGACAAAGTTCTTTGTGCGCAACCCGTTCACCTTGTCCAATCGCACACAACTCGCCCACATTACATGGAGGGTTCATGTTGGGCCAAAGTAGCAGACGACTGTGGACTTTACTCTGGACATTTCATCTACCAGCACTTCCAAATCCAATGTGAACTTTGGATTCCCAAACCACTGTACAGCACCCACCATCCTGTGCACTTCACTCACACATGTTTGTAAATAAACTCACCAGTACACCATACTTGCCTCTGTTGTGATTCCAACTTGTAATGTTCAGGGAGATGTCGATCTGCTACACAACACAGTGCATGCCAAATACTGCAACAATGTGACCAACGTAAGGTGAGTCATGGGGATGTGACACATGTGAGGGAGACACACCACTATGGCAACACAAAACATACTCATCATAGCCATGTTACTCATCACACACAATGATGTTGACCTGAAACACATTGGCATGCACAGACACAACACCAAGCACAGTCAGTGGTAACAAGTCCACAGGTGAGGTAAGCAGATGTCACTCAGATGTGGGAAGACAGACAACGCACATAAAAAAGCGTAGCACAGGTTCATTACACATCAGCAACACGTTTATTCCACACTAGTTGCACGGTAATTCTACGTAACAGTGGACACACGCTCACAATGTGTTGGAGAATGGAAGTCCAGGCATGTGTGGTACATCAGTTGATGGGAATTGTCAACTTCCACACTGGTGTTGGCTTCTGGGTGTTGGGGGTCAGTGTTGACCACACAACAGGCAAAGGACCCTGGGAAGGACAGACAAGATACAGTCAAAAGCACAGAAGAACAGGAGAGAAATGCAATACACATGCACAAAACATGTTGCAAAACACCTACACAAACACTAGTTAGCAGTACTACCCTATTGTGGAGTACACACCACCTGAATGGACACATCACAGCGCGCATCCAGTCAAGTGGCACACAGACACACTCAGACAGCAACAGAGCTGGCTCAACACATTCCAGGCTACCTCCATACATTCACATAACAGCCCTGGAAACTCACATTCAGGTGAAGACGTTGTTGATGAGCTGGGAGCAGACGTTACCATCATCTTCATCATCACTGGCATCTTGGCCCAGGCCGGGATCCTCCACAGGTGCTGGACGTTGGTCGTCGTCATCGTCATCCTGGATGAGAGGCACCTCCTTCCACACCGCCATGTTGTGTAGCATGCAGCAGACCAGTATTATTTTGCACACCTTTGCAGGCTCATCTAGGAGGGCCCCTCCGGTCTTGTCCAGGCAGCGAAAGCAGCTTTTCAGGAGGCCGAATGTCTGCTCAATCACCCTCCTGCTCTGACCATGTGCCTCAATGTAGCGCAGCTCGGCTGGTGTCACAGGGTTCCTGAGGGGTGTCAGCAACCACGGCATGTTGGGGTATCCAGAGTCACCTACACACACAAAAATTAACAAGTAGCTGAGTTTTGTAGGAGTGCGAAATACAACACTGACAAACACACACAATGAGAAACCGTCAGTACACACCGACAAGCCAGGCACGCTGAGCTGGCATCTGTGACATCAGCATTGCAATGCGACTACTCCTCATAATGTAGGCATCGTGCGCCGAACCAGGGAACCATGAACACACATGTGTGATCAACATGTCAGCAAGACAGACCACCAGAGCATTGATCGAATGGTAGTGCTTCCTGTTCTGGTATGCCTGCTCATGTGCCAGTGGTGGTATCAGGGCAACATGTGTCCCGTCAATGGATCCAATGACGTTTGGCATCCTCCCCAGTGTATAAAAGGCATCCATCATTTCAGGGAGTTCATCTTGGCTCGGGAACTTGATATACAGGTCGAGGAATTGCAACATCCCCTCAAAGACATCGCGTAGCACCCGACTAAACATCGTTTGCGACATACCACCAGCAGTAGTCACAGTGTACTGGAAGGTACTGGTAGCAAAGAAGTGCAGGGCTGCCATCACCTTCACCTCTGGGGTCAGTGCTGTAGGGTATGTCCGGACAAGTAGCAGATGTGGCGCCAACTGCTCCGCCAACTCCTCAATCAGTGGCCTGGTGACCGTCTGATGCTGTCGCGTTCCTGCATGGTTGCAAGGTCTGGACAGCTGGTGCCCTGCAGTACAGAGATGCACAAAGGAAGATTGTCAGTACATCCACCCATGTGGCCATGACCACGATCAGTATCACATGCTAGTTCATGACATTACACAATGTACTGAGGTGTGTGCTGCTGGTCATGGACACATATGTCTCCTATGAGACCACCACCTCACATCTCAATTCTACATGTCCACATGAGTGCCATGTAGTGCAATGGGCTAATCATCTGGCTGTGTCACCCAACCTATGTGCTGCTGCAATGTTAAAAAAACCCACCCCAGTGACAAATGAGGACTCATGTCTCCCAGGCATCACAGATCTTTTGCCATGCGGAAACCCAGGCTCCCTGTATTGCCACATCAACACAGCAATGGACATGGCGTAGCACGTACACACCACAAGGCAAGCATAAGTCCCACAGGTAGTGGCCACTGTTGTTCCTGCCGGCCCTACATGTATGTCTCTTAGACACACCCCCCATCAAGGTTGATGCATATACCACATGATTGTGGAGACTGTCACCCATTGGTAACATGTGATCAGACACATCTGAGACACATGCACACAGACTGTAGGTGCACATCAGTATTGGGGCTACAGGTCTCACTGTGACGTACATGCCATAACCCCCAGGACTCAGGGTGTATGTGACATGTCTTAAACATATCCAACCTGACATTGTGGCCTTCACTCATGCCCATTACTGTCCAATTGCACATCGCAGTGGTAATGTGCACAACACACAAAGGACTCTGCCCCCGTGTACAAGATAACAGCCTGGGAGTGGCTGCACAAAGTGCCAGACAAGCTGTGGCCCCCTCAAACACCCAGGGATGCAGCCTTACATGCCATGGGACACTGTGTGGCCAATGCTATAGTGTGGCAGGTGTGCGCAGGTGTCCATGGCCAGTATATGTGTGTTGCATCCGTCTAATAGTCACACTAATGAGGTCCGACGCGGGTGACAATGCGTATGCATTGCACGGTTCATGACCGAGCCGTGCGTACGCTTTGTCATTGAATCCAATGAGGTCCGACGCGGGTGACAATGCGTACGCATTGCACGGTTCATGACCGAGCCGTGCGTACGCTTTGTCATTGAATCCAATGAGGTCCGACGCGGGTGACTATCATGCATACGCGTCAGACAGGCATGGTCCGAGACAGGCGTACGCCTTGGCCATTGAATCGTATGGAGACGGGTGCATGTGTATGTTCAAAATACGCGTTGTACAGTCAGTTGAACAAGCCGGGCGTACCCATTGGCTCAGGACTGTCATGGAGACGGATGCGGATTCAAAACTTGTATGAGTTGTGTACTGCAAATTCAGTTGGATGCCTACAACAATGTTGCAATTTCAAGTGTTCCATGAAGGTGAAGATTTGAACGATGCGGAAGGCGTGTACGAGTCGTACTTTTGAATGGATTGGCCAGATTCATAGAATTCAACCGTGTTGGACCTATCACTTGGGACACATGGCACAGAGTCTGCCTCTGCAGCACAGATATAAGCCTGGCTGGCCCCCAGGGAGCTCACTTGCCTGCACTACATGCTACTGGACCACATCCCTGCTACCATTGCTGCTGTCTATGCATCCTCTGGGTCCTGCTATGGCACGTACTCTGGAGAGGGCCCCAGCCTTCACTGAGGAGGAGAACCGGGCCCTGCTGGATGGGCTCCTTCCAGAGTACAGAAAGCTCTATGGGACACCAGGGGAGCAGGTGAGTGTGCTGTCCACTGCCTTCCTGATTATGCATGTTGTCTGACTAGCAGTACTAGCAGTGTGTACACCAGAGGCAAGCATTCTCACTGACTACTTTCATCCACCAAAGTGTATAGGTACATATAATGAATAGTTTTCCTGCTGCTAAAGTGCATTATTGCAAGCTTAAACTATCCAGGCATTGTTAACATGTCAGACATGCATGTGAGTTTTCATTCCCCATGGTTGCACTGCCTGTGTAATTTATTTCCCTTTGTGATGATGACATGTATATCCAATTGTGTGCTGCACAAATCTGGGGCATGTGTGTGTGAGAAGTTGGCCTGATGTATGATGTCACTAGTTCTAGTGTACACCTTATATCAGTCCAAACAACCCTTATGGTGATTGGTTGTAAAGTCAACCTTATAGACCAGCTATCCTAGTGGTGGCATGGACAAGAGCAGTCTTAGGCTAAACTCTGAATGGCATGTGAAGCCAGCTGTTATACCATATATAATCCCTTGAATACCAAATGAAAGGACACCACAACAGATATATATATAAAATAAAGTGTATTTATTCTAGTCAAACCCTCAGCACTCTTTATGAGATTCGAGGTAAGTACAACACAGTCTTATTCAAGCATACATTAAGTCACACAGGTAAGTAATACAGTTAGGCCCTAGGGGCCACGCAAACCATATACCAAAGAAGTGGTATAAGGACCACTGTCACGGAAATAGGATAGGCCTAGGCCTAGGGAATCGCTGGGGCTACACTACACTACCCAAGGTTAGGAAGTGGGAGGCCCACGGGATTCAGTTGCAGAGTGGAAACACTCATGCGTAATGCGTATAATCGATAGAAATAGTACAGTTCTGAAATAAGCAGTTTTAGGACACTTCCGGTATAGCTAGAAAGTCGAGACTCGGAAACTACACCCTAGGATAGTCAATACCCTTGTGAGCACCGAAGTACCCAAGTTACCTAGCCCACGGGCTGCGGGTGCATAGGTGTGAACTTGCATCGGGTTTCGTCGTGGACTTCTATGGATGCCTGAAGGAAAGTTGCTGACAGGCAGTCAGTGAAGAGTGTCCGGTGGATCCCAAGGCCGGGATCAAGAAGAAAGGATACCTGCAAGCAGAAGGGACAGAGTCAGGGTCACTAGCCAGTGACCACGTGGAACCAGGAAGGAACCAGGTGATGTCGGGAGATTGCAGGTGAAGAGGTGAAGCTTGTCGCAGCAGCCACGGGTACCAGGAGACGTCGAGGATGACCAGGACCAGGAGTCGAGCTGTCTCACGAAGGCTCTTGCTGTCGGCGGCATCGAAGTCGAACTAGGACTCACCAAGCCTTGGCAAGCGGAACCCACGAAGAATGGAGGACTTGCTTCTGGTGCAGACCAGGAAGGTCTGGGGCGCTTCTCTTTTGCAGAGGAGCAGGAGCCAGTCTGGAGGAGCCAAACCAGCAGTGGAAATTCAAAGGTGTGTCGTCGCAAAGGCCGCTAGCCAACGGGCAAGCAACCGGACAGACGCGGCAAGCAGGAAAATGCAGAAGGGCCCCACGCAGGACTCGTGGAGTGTGGGGGGCTGATCTTCGGTGCAGATGGTGCTTGGGGTTGGGGCTTCTCAATCCCCGGTGCACAACTTCGAGGGTGCCTCAGAAGCTGCGCTGGGAGATACTCGCCACTTTTCCCAGGTAGCCGGTCCCACGTCTCTCGTCGCCTCCATGGATCTCAGCTCGGCTGTGGATGTGGATCAGGGTCGGAGAAGTCTGGAAGTCAAGGCTCTGGTCGGGCTCTGCAGTCGGTCCCTCGTAGAACCTCAGCAAAGGGTAAGTCTCTTGATGGTGCCTGTTTGCACAGGGTAGCCACTCCTTGGCCACAAGGGAGATTCTTCAGTCTTCTTCTTTCGTCGAATGTCGAAGGTCCAGAGTTTCTGTTCAAGTTGCAGGTTCAGGATGATCTAATCTCCTGGGGCCCAGCTACCACTCTTATACTAATCTGGGGGGCTGGGTTGCCTGCTAGGTCACGCCTTATGGGTGGGACCTGGGAGGGGGGTGGTTACGCCCCCTTCCCTTTGTCCAGTTTCGCGCCAGGACTGGGGCTGGAGTGCTCCAGCACCGGTTTGAACTGGACTATGCATGGGACACCTTGTGTGCTCCAGGCAGTGTCTCGTTTCTTTTATCCCTCCCTGCCCCAATACACTAAGGCCTGTCTGGGGTGGTGCTCGCACCTCCCAAGGCAGGAAACCTATTGTCCAAGCCTCCCGTGCCGGGATCACTCCCAGCAGCAGGAGGTCAGACTTGTGTCGTGGCAGCAGCATCCATTTTGTGATGCTAGGGCTCTGGTTAACTTTAACCGGGTAAGTAGGTTTCAACATGTCTTCTCCCTCTAGAAGGGAGGGATACTATCCTCATCCCCAGAAATGGGATGGGGGTATTATTCCAAAGTGTAGACACCTTACACGACATGTTTTGATAAAGCCAAACCATAGTTACCATAACCGTTTAAGATTATAAGGCACTTTAAGAGTATATGGTAGGCTATATCATAGAACAGCTATAAGGACATGGTTCCGAAAGCTGCAGACAGGCTCAGCTCATGCTAGAGCACCATCTCACATGTTACCAAGCACTCTGCTTCCAGGATTGTTAAGGCCTGCCATAGGAGTGGCTGATAGGTACACATGTGTCTATATATAAGATAGGTATAGGAATACTACACCTAAGCAAGGGGTGATTACACAACCTTGCCCCAGCTGAGGGATCAGCCAGTTGTGTCATAATGGAAGGCCAGGCCAGGGGTGGCATAATACATGCTGCAGCCCCTGGTAGGCCTAGGGTACACCTATGCCCTGGGTACCTAAGGTACACTGTACAGGGGTCAATAAGGTGATCCTATCCAAATGGGTTATGCACCTAAAGTGCATAGTATTAATTTAGAGAGAGAACAGCAGGGCTGTGGGTCTGATTAGCAGGCCCACAGCCACATCTAAGTCGAAAACCAGTAAAGCAAAAGCAAAAAGTGGGGGTGAACATAGAAAGCAGACCCTACTCTCCTACAGTGAGATAATTTACTTTTCACTTTGTCATCCTCACAGGTTGATGCCCACCAGAAGCAGGAGATCTGGCTGACCATCACCCGGGCTGTTCGTTCTGTGGGGGTCTACAAGCGCCGCATCCGCAACTGCCAGAAGAGGTGGCAGGACCTTTGGGGCTGGACCCGGAGGATAGCTTGAGTCCAGCTGAAGCTGTCACCTCCGCGCAGGAGGGCCGGACACCGGACCCTGACTCCCCACATGCTCTGGATACTGGCGGTGGTCTTCCCGGACCTGGATAGGCAGCTGAAGGCCAGACAGCAGCAGGAAGGGGGTAAGTCCATGCCTGATCTGTGTACTATGTCTGACATGCAAATAGCAGTCTTTTGTCCTGGTCACACTTCCACATTACGTAGGTCTTGTAGTCCCAAAATCAGGTCCCTCATTTGTGTGATGCACCCTCCTCATCTGTTCCACAGGTGTGGCCCCTACAGTCTGTTGCTTGTGACTGCAAGGGCACTGTGCCCCTGCAGTCAGCTATGCTTCAGGTACCAGTCAGCATCAGTTCCCGTGACTCTGTTGTGTGTTTCATGGGTGGGTCAATTGTTTACACAATGCCTGAGATCTGACATGTGAACTGTGTGTGCCCTTGAGATGTGTACCAATTACTGGTCTGACTCGCAACATGTTTCTGGGGTATTCCAAACAAAACCATGCAGCAGGGGACTCCAATTTTTGGGCATCAGGAGTATGTATATCAAGTATGTCACAATTGCTTAGCCACCTGACTACTGTCCGGGGCAAAACACTGTTTCACTTAGTCCTGCCCAGTCATGCCCCCTCAAGGGTATTCAGAAACACTCTGTAATCCCAATCCTGTGTATGAAATTGCAGGTTGTGCTTAGTGACATGTGCCCTCAGGTGTCTGCCTCTGTGTCATTGGGGTGTGGCTTGTTGCTACGTACAACTGGGGTGTCCATGATTCAGAGGGTCAGCATGACATCTTCAATGTGACTGTGGGAGACAAGACCTGTGTGACATATAGGTGTGTGATCATCTGACAGCGCACAATGGTGTATGCAACTGTGTCCCTCATGCAGCTGGGTTACATGCATGGCAGACTGTGATGTGTTAATGTACATGGATTTGTGTTTGCTGAGACTCATATGAATGATTTACATGATGTGGGGTCTTCTGGGTCCTGGATATGTTGTTTGCATGGGATGGGCAAGTGCGCCGGTCATCTGCAGAGTCAGCTTTACCCCTGAGCTAGGATTGTGAGTCAGTGCATATTGTTGTTGTATGGATGCCCTACCCCTGTGGCAGGAGACAGTGTTGACTGACTTTCAGGGCATCCCACTGCCATGACATTGAACTTGCTATGAGTGAGCCTGTGTTGTGTTCAAGTGTGCACCATGCACCCCATTGTGGCCTTGCCCATCAGGACATGAGTACATCATAGTGTGTGTTGCTGGCATGCATCCCAAGCATGTGAAATGAGTCTCTGCCCATCCCTTCATCCGGACACCTGTACTGTGTCAGTCGCAAGAGATGTGCTGTGTGTATAGTGACATACTCCTACATGTTCACTTGCATGTACAACTTATGTGTGGGTGGTGCATGTTGGCAAATTGGTGTGTTAGCATACAACATGCAACGGACATATGTGTGAAAGTCAAGGAGGGAGATGTGTGCCATGGTTGATGTTGAGAATTACAATTGTCTTATCCTAAACAGTGTTGACACTTTGAGCTGTGTTCAGCTGATGATGCCAAGGCTTGCCCTGTGATGTGATGTACTCACTGTGGTGTGTGCAGCCGGCGCAGGTGACTGATGTAGTTCTGTTACTTCCTATTCCTATCCAGATACATCCACGGCCACAGGAGGGGACAACTCCACGGACCAGGAGGAACCACAGAGCCTTACAGGAACAGAAGGAGAGGAGTCAGGTGGACTCTGTGGCACGGAGGGCGAGTTGAGCCACACAGAGGAGTCGTCAGCACCATCCCCCCCAGCTGAAGGCCACAGCAGCTCTGAGGATGACTCCCCCGTAGAGGCGGGTGTCAGCAGCCACCAAACCCCAGCTAGTGAGGCTGTCTCCGCCACCGCCACCACCACCACCACCACCCCCCTCCCATCGGCTCCCATCCCAGAGGTCCCTGTGGGCTCCCGTGTTTGTGAGCATGTCTCCTTTGTGCCAGGCACCGCACCCCCTGCCCCTGTGTCCCCTGCTGCCCTGAGTGAGGAGTCTGTGGACTTACTTCGATAGATCCATGTAGGGCAGGCGTCGATGCTGAAGGTCCTCCATGCACACACAGGTCTGTTGACACAACTGGTGTCATTCATGGAGGGCATTTCCTCGGGCATGTCTGCCCTACAGAGGACCAACCAGTCCGTGGCCTCCTCCCTGACGGCAGCAGTGTCCCTCCTCCAACAGTCCCGCACCCCTCCTACCCCTGCACCACCCATGATTCCTAGCACCCTACCTTTCCCAAGCACAGAAACCCCCAAACCAAGGGCTAGACATGCACACAAGTAAGCGCAGGGGACTGATTCCACACTCACAGGGGCTGGTTTGCTGACACACACACTGTCATCCACAACCACTCAACAGTCCTCCGAGACCTCTCCCTCTCAGCCCCCTTCCCTTGCCTCACCTGCAACCCCATCCCCCCCAGAAGCTCTTCCTCTGTGACCTTGGCCTCTTCCCCACCGACCCAGTAGATCCTGATTACAAGGGGAAGAGGAAGTCCCCACACACAGAAGGGAGTGCCCCTCACACCCGGACACCCTCCCCCAGGTGCAGTCAGACCGAGACGCCCGCCCGCAAGTCACCCCAGCACAAGAAGAGCAAGACCCCCCCGCCACCACACAGCTCCAAGGCAAAGTCTTTGTCCTCCATCCCCCAGGCCACCACTCCAGAGGTTCCCCTGCCACTCCCTGCCCCGGGTTCTCCCACACACAGATACACCATCCCCAAAATACTAAGGCCATCCCCCCCTAGCACTTGCTCCTCCACACCTGGTCAGACAGTTGGTGCCACTGATGTGGGGACCGTGTCCCCCCCCTGCCCTGCCGACCTCACCTGTCCCCCATTCCGCTCCCATGGATGTAGGCACTGCTTTGGAGTCCACGACCACCCCGTCTGACTTGGGCACTGCAGTGGTGAGCCAATCCACTCCATCTGACCTGCCCACTGGAGTTGTGCCGGCACCCACCCTATCTGACTTGTGCCCCACAGTTGTGACAGCACCCACCACTTCAGTCATCTCCACTGCAGTTGCAAGTGTCTCGCCTGCATCCCCCACCTCTTCACTGCCTCCTTCTGCTGCGCCCTGATCCTGTCCCTGCGGTGCCTGGCCTGCCCCCATGTATGCCCCTCCGAGGGGATGACCCCGGTCCTTAGCAGTGCAGGCAAGCAAGGTGTGACAGTTGTCACTCTAGTTCACTCCTTGGCATTTTGACATGGACTGGCCATTGGTCTTTTGGTTGCACAGACGTTTCGAATTTCATATACTAAATTTATCACTCTAGTTCACTCCTTGGCATTTGGACATGAACTGGCCATTGGCCTTTTCGTTGCACAGACGTTTAGAATTTCATATACTGAATTTGTCACTCTAGTTCGCTCCTTGCCATTTGGACATGGACTGGCCATTGGCCTTTTGTTGGAACAGACGTTTCACTTTTCATATGCTGAATAAAGCTTTTTTCTTTGTCCCTGTGAACTTGATTTAGCTGTACATCATGTTGATGTTGTTTTACATGCCCTTGCACCTGTAATGCTTGGTTTACAATGTTGCATACTGATGTGTTGATGTGAGGTACTCCCTGTGGTCCATGAGATATATATCCTATTCTGGTGGGTATCCATGTCATCCTTTGCAGCTACCTGGGTGTGTCTGGATCAACTATGTGTGTACATCTCTCTGTGAGCATTTCATTGGCATGATCACATCTGTGGCTTGCACCCCTGCACATATGATGTGCTTCCCATTGCCCAAATTGTCACTTCCACATACTTCGTGCTCATCACAACTGGCCCTACAGGTGTGGGCATCATTGTAATTGGAGCAACTGGGGCCTCTGTGCAACTTGCTAGACATATGTTTTGGGTATGTGCAGATGACTTAGGGGAGACTCCTGTACCCAGGCTGTTGTGACTAGAGCCTTCATTGTGTGGTAACTGATGGCTGACTGACCAAGTGTTCTGCAGACATGAGTGGGACTTGCGGGGAATATGTTTGGCACAGCTGGGCTCCCACAGGAGTTGTGTCCCCTCAAGTTAGTGTGTTGTCCAGTGACATGGCTTGGGCTCATGGTGTGTGTTGTATGTGCATGTGTGTGTGTCCACATCCCTGTTCATACACAGACAGTGTTCGCTTGATATCTTCCTGTTGTTGATGCTTGCTGAGTGGTACTGGGTTCATCCCACTACTTTTCCAATGGGCTACCAGATGTGTGGGTGCATGACACACTACTGTTAATTGGTGTATCATCATTGGGATTTGTCAGTTCTGAGTGGTGATGATGTTGTTAGACACAGATGGGACAGTCAGGGCTCCTCAAGGCACTTGTTTGTTCACAATATCATGTAGTTGTTGTCCCTAGGTGGTAGTTTTCAGTGATTGAGACATTTGTATGTGTGTGTGACTGCTCCCACTTGTCGGGTTCACAGTTGCGATGCTGGCAGGTGTCAGCATGGGTGCCTTGTGTTTCTCCTTGGCATCTGCATAGTCCTCAGACTGTGGCAGGGATTCTGAAGGTTACATGACCTTTGAGGTCATGGCCATGTACCGCATACTGTGCAGTGTGTCTGTCATTCCCCAGGCTTGTAAACAGTCCTTGTGTGATGTGTGTGTGCACCTTAGTTCCTGCCAACATTCCTGTGTTTGTCATGGGTGCATGTGCAATGTCACCTGTCCATGTGAACTTCACCGATACACATTGTTGCAGTTCAGGTGTGTGGTGCTGAGGGTGGACTGATGTGAATGTTTACATGGATGGTCCCCTAGCTCCCGTTTGTCCATGGATGAGGGGCCATGCTGAGTGATTTGTGTTTGTGTATGTGTGATGTTCGTTTGTGGCACAGGACACATGTCTGGGTTTCCCAGTTTGTACGACATCTGCCTTTGTCATCACAGTGGAGGTGTCATGCATACTTGTTTCACCACACTGTCTGGTCCCTGGGGGTAGTGGTGTTGTGTGTCAGTCTCTTGCTGTGTAAGTTGGTGTTCATTCCAGCTTGTGTCACATGTGTCTGTTGTGCTTCCTCTCATCTCCCAACGCCTGATTGCCCACTGAGGGTGTCCCAATGATGGTTTACTTTTGTATGGCACGGTGTACACAAATGTGTCACTTTGGTTCAGCCCCCCTCATGTGTTGTGTAGTTGCCTGGGGATACTGTGACACACACACACTCATGTTGTGTCCGATGTGCAGTGTGAGTTTGCCTGTTTGTGCATCTGCACCAGTGCATTGGTATTGCTGTTGTGGGCCTTGGTCTGGATGCTGTTTCTGTGATTTTGCATGCTGTCCCTGTGAGTCATTTCACATCATTGTGCACATTCATCCTGGTTGTTGGGTGCCATTGCTGGCATGGAATGTGAGTTTGTGAGCTGACACCTACAGTCTACACATGTTGTTTTGATTGGTTTGTCTATTTTCGAGATGTGTGCATGCTTGGTGATGCTCACTTCTGCTGTTGTCATTGTACGCTGTGTGCATTGTCAGCCCCCATGGCTGGTGCTTATCTGCACATGGCCGAGAGTGTTATGTTTTCACAGCACTGTTAGCCTCACCACATCTCTGTGTGTATGGGACACAACCACTAGTTTGCCCCAGAAGTGTTTGATGTGTTGGGAGCACGGATCATACATGCTGTTTGTTATTTGTAGCTTTGACCATGATGACACTTACCTTTTGGTCACTGTGATGAGGGGGTTTGGTCCCCATCACCACTATGCTCCACATCTGCTGCATTTTGTGAGCCCCCACTTAACTTCTGCTCTACACAGTGAGGGGGTGTTCTTTTTACATTGCCACAGTACTATGGTGATGCTTGCCTTGTGTATGTCACACTCATGTGTTGGTCACACATGTGCTGTTACTTACATTGTATGCTCGTAGCCATACTCACTGTTGTGGGCATTTGTCACAGACTACACACTGTTGTCATGATGTCATGGGGGATGTATTTTGCGGACATACCTGATGTTTGCGTATGCTGGATGTGTTGCGCATCACCCATCCTATGGCTGGGGGTGGCAGGGGTGATGGGCAACATAGTCCCTATGGGTGGGGGTGGCAGTAGTGATGGGCAACATAGTCCCTATGGGTGGGGGTGGCAGTAGTGATGGGCAACAGGTCCCCTGTGAGTGGGGTGGCAGGGGTGATGGGCAATATAAGCACTATAGGTGTGGGTGGCAGGGGTGATGAGCAACATAGTCCCTATGGGTGGGGGTGGCAGTAGTGATGGGCAACAGGTCCCCTGTGAGTGGGGGTGGCAGTGGTGATGGGCAACAGGTCCCCTGTGAGTGGGGGTGGCAGGGGTGATGGGCAACAGGTCCCCTGTGAGTGGGGGTGGCAGGGGCGATGGGCAACATAAGCACTATGGGTGTGGGCGGCAGGGATGATGGGCAACATAGTCCCTATTGGTGGGGGTGGCAGTAGTGATGGGCAACATAAGCCCTGTGAGTGGGGGTGGCATGGGTGATGGGCAACAGGTCCCCTGTGAGTGGGGGTGGCAGGGGTGATGGGCAACAGGTCCCCTGTGAGTGGGGGTGGCAGGGGTGATATGCAACATAGTCCCTATGGGTGGGGGTGGCAGTAGTGATGGGCAACAGGTCCCCTGTGAGTGGGGGTGGCAGGGGTGATGGGCAACATAATCCCTATGGGTGGGGGTGGCAGTAGTGATGGGCAACAGGTCCCCTATGGGTGTGGGTGGCAGGAGTGATGGGCAACATAAGCCCTGTGAGTGGGGGTGGCAGGGTTGATGGGCAACAGGTCCCCTGTGAGTGGGGGTGGCAGGGGTGATGGGCAACAGGTCCCCTGTGAGTGGGGGTGGCAGTGGTGATATGCAACATAGTCCCTATGGGTGGGGGTGGCAGTAGTGATGGGCAACAGGTCCCCTGTGAGTGGGGGTGGCAGGGGTGATGGGCAACGTAAGCACTATGGTTGTGGGTGGCAGGGGTGATGGGCAACATAGTCCCTATGGGTGGGGGTGGCAGTCGTGATGGGCAACAGGTCCCCTATGGGTATGGGTGGCAGGGGTGATGGGCAACATAAGCCCTGTGAGTGGGGGTGGCAGGGGTGATGGGCAACAGGTCCCCTGTGAGTGGGGGTGGCAGGGGTGATGGGCAACATAAGCACTGTGGGTGTGGGTGGCAGGGGTGATGAGCAACATAGTCCCTATGGGTGGGGGTGGCAGTAGTGATGGGCAACATTTTCCCTATGGGTGTGGGGGGCAGGGGTGATGGGCAACATAAGCCCTGTGAGTGGGGGTGGCAGTGGTGATGGGCAACAGGTCCCCTGTGAGTGGGGGTGGCAGGGGTGATGGGCAATAGGTCCCCTGTGAGTGGGGGTGGCAGGAGTGATGGGCAACAGGTCCCCTGTGAGTGGGGGTGGCAGGGGTGATATGCAACATAGTCCCTATGGGTGGGGGTGGCAGTAGTGATGGGCAACAGGTCCCCTGTGAGTGGGGGTGGCAGGGGTGATGGGCAACATAAGCACTATGGGTGTGGGTGGCAGGGGTGATGGGCAACATAGTCCCTATGGGTGGGGGTGGCAGTAGTGATGGGCAACAGGTCCCCTATGGGTGTGGGTGGCAGGGGTGATGGGCAACATAAGCCCTGTGAGTGGGGGTGGCAGGGGTGATGGGCAACATGTCCCCTGTGAGTGGGGGTGGCAGGGGTGATGGGCAACATAAGCCATATGGGTGTGGGTGGCAGGGGTGATGGGCAACATAAGCCCTGTGAGTGGGGGTGGCAGGGGTGATGGGCAATATAAGCCCTGTGAGTGGGGGTGGCAGGGGTGATGGGCAACAGGTCCCCTGTGAGTCGGGGTGGCAGGGGTGATGGGCAACAGGTCCCCTGTGAGTGGGGGTGGCAGGGGTGATGGACAACATAGTCCCTATGGGTGGGGGTGGCAGTAGTGATGGGCAACAGGTCCCCTGTGAGTGGGGGTGGCAGGGGTGATGGGCAACATAAGCACTATGGGTGTGGGTGGCAGGGGTGATGGGCAACATAGTCCCTATGGGTGGGGGTGGCAGTAGTGATGGGCAACAGGTCCTCCATGGGTATGGGTAGCAGGGGTGATGGGCAACATAAGCCCTGTGAGTGGGGGTGGCAGGGGTGAGTGGCAACAGGTCCCCTGTGAGTGGGGGTGGCAGAGATGATGGGCAACAGGTCCCCTGTGAGTGGGGGTGGCAGGGGTGATGGGCAACAGGTCCCCTGTGAGTGGGGGTGGCAGGGGTGATGGGCAACATAAGCACTATGGGTGTGGGTGGCAGGGGTGATGGGCAACATAAGCCCTGTGAGTGGGGGTGGCAGAAGTGATGGGCAACATAAGCTCTGTGAGTGGGGGTGGCAGTGGTGATGGGCAACAGGTCCCTTGTGAGTGGGGGTGGCAGGGGTGATGGGCAACAGGTCCCCTGTGAGTGGGGGTGGCAGGGGTGATGGGTAACATAGTCCCTATGGGTGGGGGTGGCAGTAGTGATGGGCAACAGGTCCCCTGTGAGTGGGGGTGGCAGGGGTGATGGGCAACATAGTCCCTATGGGTGGGGGTGGCAGTAAAGATGGGCAACAGGTCCGCTGTGAGTGGGGGTGGCAGGGGTGATGTGCAACATAAGCACTATGGGTGTGGGTGGCAGGGGTGATGGGCAACATAGTCCCTATGGGTGGGGGTGGCAGTAGTGATGGGCAACAGGTCCCCTATGGGTGTAAGTGGCAGGGGTGATGGGCAACATAAGCCCTGTGAGTGGGGGTGGCAGGGGTGATGAGCAACAGGTCCCCTGTGAGTGGGGGTGGCAGGGGTGATGGCCAACATAAGCCCTATGGGTGTGGGTGGCAGGGGTGATGGGCAACATAGTCCCTATGGGTGGGGGTGGCAGTAGTGATGGGCAACAGGCCCCCTATGGGTGGGGGTGTTAGTGGTGCTGGCCATGCAACCCCTATGGGGGGCTGTTGTTAGTGGCCAGGATGTGGATCCCCTGTGTGTGTGTGCCATTTTGCGTGTACGTGTCGTTTGTGTGTGTTGTAGGTGTCTGACTTACAGTCTGCGCCGTCGGCATCGGTCCCCGATCCGGTCATAGATGTAGAGTACTGGTATGACCTGCGCGAAGGGATTCATGATGTGTTCGTGTCGTACACGCTGTTTGTTGCTCCGTCTCGTACCCGCTGAAAGCTGGTCCATCTCGTAGCCGTGTATTGATTTGTGGCGCGAAGCGTAGCTGATATGCTTGTTTTCCGGATGCTGTGACGTGCTGTACGTGATGACCAGTCCGGCGCGTAGGAAGTACGCATCGTACTTGTCATGCGGGAAACTGCTATGGATACTGGTTCCGGGCGACTCGGTTCCTCTTTAGGAGTTACGGCTTGGATGGAGAATGGGGCTTGATTCACAGCCTACGTGTCAGTCGTGTTTTTGGCATCGTACTTACTCTACAGGACGGACCGGCTCCGGGTACATGTCGGTCGCACAGTAAGGCTACGGACAGCTGTCCGACCGGCCATCGGAATCGGCCCCTCAGTAGTCAAAATGATGAATACGTTACAAATGTAAGAATTTATTGTTAAATCTGATATTTTTCACAAGACAGAATTTATTGTAAATCCTCATATTTCCTCATAGGCCAACACGTGTTTCATGACAACATGTCGCCTCCTCCCTTTCCTCCCTGCTTTTTGATCTTTTTATTGAGCCACTCGCAAATAACATAGGGTAAATCAGGGTATTATCCCAATTGAATGCAAGGGCTTTCTGAAAAAAGTAGCATTATATGCTGATGAGTTGATGGTTTACACACTGGACTTTGACGTCTCCCTCCCTATATTACTGTAAACTTTAACCAATTTTGGAAGGGTTTCTGGATATCAAATTAATCAGCCAAAGACCGAAATTATGAAGTGGAACGCACAATTGAACACCCCCTTGTAAACCAAGAAATAATATACTTAGGGGTCCAGGTGGTACAGAACTTGGCTAAGATGGTTAACTTTGGGAAAAAAATGAATGAGACTTGGATTTTATTAAAATCTTAGGGTTGGCTTTCAATTATAGGCAGATCCAACCTGGTCAATGTTAATCTTGCTGAAGTTTACCTTCATCTTTAACACGGTCCCCTTGTCATTTAAACTAAAATGGTTTAAAAAACTAAAAGGAGAATTAACAAGTTTTATCTGGACATGTAAGGGAGTGAGGATTTTGACTGGAAGAAACTTCGAAGGTCCAAAACAGAAGGAGTCATTACAGGAACTGATTTCCTTCTATACTGCTCGGCTTTTCTGTTAAAGAATATGAGATTCCTTTTGTACAACTTCGCCTCTTTCCCTCCTAGTTTCCAAGCAATGCCGAAAAATCTTCCATACGGAACTGACTTTTTCTCTTTAAATTTGGGCACCCAAAGTTTTTCAAGAAGGTTCGATTGAGGATCTTAAATGAAGCGTGAGAGGTTTGGTACCAGGTTAGACGATTTATGAGGATACCCCACTATAGCACTTTTCCGCCTATATGGAACTCACCTGGGACTCCGAATTGTTTACAAGACAAACCAGCAGTTCCATTAATGGGTGCAGGAATAAATAAACGGGGTCAAATTGTAGAAGATAATAATTTAGTCTCCTGGGAGTATCTGATTGCATCCACAAATCAAAGGTTATCTAAATGTAAGTACTACCAACTATTAAGTTGGGCACATGGTCTAGGCAAAGATGGAAAGGAAACAGAGAGTGGGAAGATAAACTGCAGGGGATCCCCGCTCAACGTAAAGAAGTTTCCAAGTGGTACTGGATGATGGTGAAAGGTGAGAATGGGATTTTTACTTTACCGGAGGTGATCTGGAGGAGGGACCTGCTGGAGGCAGAGTAAACACACTTATGGCAAATATCGATGCTTACTTTATGGTAAGTAATAAAAACTGCACCTCTCAAAAAATTAGCTTACAGTACGCGGGGCATATTGGACTCCAAAGATGTTATCAAGGATGGGACGCCGAGCAACCAAATTTTGCCTTAAGTGTTCCGTCGAAGAAACAGACAACGTACACATGTTTTGGCAGTGCCCTCTGATCCAGGTCATTTGGCAAGAAGTGAGTAAGGCCCTATCTGAAATTCTGGGTAAAGAGATCGAGGTAAGCATTGCACTTGTGATCTCCGGGTTCTTACCAGGGAATGGGCCACTGTTAAAACTTTAAAAAAAGGTATGCATTTTTGCTATTTGTCTTCTTTTTATTGGCAAAAAGAAAAATTTGCTTAAAATGGGTGTCCTTTTTAACACCCGGTTATATGTGCTGCGTAAGGTCTATTAAAAGAGTACATTGTTTAGATCGTAGCTGTCTATCTAGAAAGAGAGCAGGGTTCTGGGAACCATGGGAGGACTGGTATAAGAGCACTTTCGAAACAACATCTGCATGAGGACCAATGATTACGAAATTATTAAAAACCATCACAGAGGAGAAATACCCAGGTCAATAAGAAACCTCTTTTGCTTGGTTTGCCTGAGGTCTGGAATCAGGAATCCAGGAGAAAATAGTCAGAACCCTCAGGTAAAAAAAAATCTTCTCCTAGTACCTTTCATGAGTTTATACATCTCTACCACTTCTGAGTGAATGAGGACAAAAAAAAGCATGTTGCCTCCGCTTCCTCAGTGCCAAAAGTACATGCTTCGCTATGGCATTACGGACAGTCTGTAATAATTGTCATGATGAAAACAGATAATAATAATGATCTTGACCTTGATCCTAAACATTTTAAATAGTTAAATGATGTACTTGTGCAGTAGGATGAAGAATATCTCCATATGTTTTGGTACAATGGCAGATTCCTTGATGTCTGTTTACAGACCCCCGGTGACTCAGAGGAATCGGCCATAGTACTGATACATGTGGGATTAATCTTCATCCTACTGTACAATTACATTATATACTATCTCACATTGTTGAGATCAAGGTCAAGATCAGTATTAGTATTTGTTTTCATCCTGATAATTATTACAGATGATAGTTGCAGCACACTTCTGTTAAGATTTCGAGTTCCGTGTCAGAGAACATTAATTTTCTTTTCCTCTGCCCTCCTTCCTTCGCCTACAGTTGGATATCCATTCCTGGTGGTGTTTGGGCTGCTTTTTGGGTTACTCAGCTCACTCTGGCTGTGCTGCAGGTCTATCTTCCTCACTGTGCCTGCTCCCCTGGCTTTTCCTGGACAGCACTTCCTGTATTTGGCGTCCTTT
Organism: Triturus cristatus; assembly: GCF_964204655.1. Lineage (NCBI taxonomy): Eukaryota > Metazoa > Chordata > Amphibia > Caudata > Salamandridae > Triturus > Triturus cristatus. Next base: position 750,253,375 of record NC_140586.1, read on the forward strand.
CCCTGACCCAGGAAGCAGAAAGACCATGTATTCCAATGTGATCGCTAATTGCAAACACAATTGCAATTGGCGAGCGCACTCACAAATTGTGACCGAATAGGTAATTGCGATTTACGATTTACGAAAATGCAATGCAACTCGTTACTGAGTTACTAATTCAACCCTGCATGGGACAGTACATATGATTTTGCGACTGCATAATTGCGAGTCACAAAGAGTCACAATCAGGAAGTTTCTAAATTTACTGTTCGTACATGTGACCGTTACTTCCTTATGGAGTTTTTTAGAGGGGTCCATAGTAGGTATTTAATAGTTGTATCTGTCTCAATGCAGGTTCCTTCATTCATTATTACACTCCTCTTTAGTCTGTTTATCAGTTGCCCCCCTCTTGTCTGCTGATTTTTCAGATCTTAAGTGCTTAGGTCTGGAACATTTTCAAGGGAGTTCTTAAAAAATGCTTTTACTCTCAATTTTTCAAAACAAAATCCTGTCCGTCTGGCACTTCTTTGATTTGAGATTTTTGTAACCATCGTTATTGCCATTTTAATATTCAAGGAACAGCTCATGCAACAGCAATCCAGCCTATACTAAAGTAGGTTAGTATATATAGTGTTAGAGCAGTTATCTGGATCTTAATATCAAAGTGAGAACTCCCCAAAGAGTGGGACACTTGCTGTACATGAGTTGCCATGCCAACTAGTCAGATAGGTGGTTAAGGAAGTCTGGGTGCAGACAATTTTGCTTCCTATTTCTACTGGGACTCCATCTAGCTTTCCCTCAAGAAGGATGAACCTGCTGTCTTGGTCTATAATAACCATGCTCACATCAAAGGGGACCTTTACTCTCGCTCATATCAGTGACTTCCTGGCGTAAGTGGAAAAATCAGTAGTGAAGACTTGACCTTGCCAGTGTTTCTGGAAGTTTGGTACAATCCTCTTGCATGATATGGGACTCTTGGAGTAAGTCTACATGGCCACTCCAGCGCTTATAGAAGGAGTGTATACTGTATTGTTTTTTCACCTTATGGGTCCCCTTCATATTCCATGTTATCAAGGAAAAACCATTGAAGCGCTCCAGGAGGCAGGTAGTAATGTATGTGTCTGAGCTCTAATAAACCTTGTAACTCCATTGTTACAACTTACAAAAGTATCAACACCTTCCTCTGTGGTCATCCTTGAAGGGGAGTAATTCATTTGTGTACTCTCCGAACAAATGAATTGAAATAATAGTATTCTTAACAACAACATTAAAGATGGGCAAACATCCAACCATCCAGAAAGTGAAAAAGAGTAATATTCATCATTTGTGGCATGTTGGGAGACATTTAACAACCAGAAAACTCACCCCAGTGCACCCCTGTGATCCAGATGATAGCGCCCATGGCCTCTTACCCCAGGGCAGAGGGGGTACGTCTCTATTCTAACCAACCAATGGTTGGTATAAATGGGTTGGGGGCAGGGGTTTGCAAGGAAAAAGGGTCAGAGGATCAGTGTGAGGAGCCCAAGCATGGGGTAGATGTAGCAGGTTGCATAGTTTGTGGGTCCAAAGGAAGGATAAGTCTTGGGGCATTCAGGATGCAGAAGTTCACCATTGGTCGAGTCAAAGAGGATGGATCAACTCATATATAAGTTATTATGAGGGGGAGATTCATATTCATCTAATGCCATCAGCTGTTGGTGGAGTCAGTACTGGAGGTAACGTCTGTCCCTGGAAACGGATCAGGAGAGATGAGGTATCATCTTCCTTGGAGGCTTTGGTTGAAGGGGCTGTTGGCCCCTCTGTCAGCTCTACAGTTGTGGGCTTGTTCGGGCAACTGGACTGAAGCTGGGGAGAGAGGCACCCCATGTTTAATCCTGGAGCATTCACATAAATGTCTGGTTATCTTCCCCATTTGAGGGGTGCATCTGCCTGTCAGGATGTACCCTAATTATCTGCACAGGGCCAGGCCGCCTTTGCTTGGTGATAAAAAGGCATCCTACTCCAATTGGATCTTGGCTTTAGCTGGGAACAGTAGTGAGCATTTTAGCCCATTGCCCTAAGTTTCCTCTTTACACCTAGGAATGAGGCCCTCTGATGTTGGACTGTCAAAGTGTAGCCTGGGAAAACAAGGATTTGGTGGTTGTTCATTTCAAGGTGCTGTGTCTGTCTGGTTGTTCACAGTATTTCATCTCAATCTTTCTAGTGAAATGATTTAGCGATGATCAACCTCAGCAGGGCACCAGGTGGAAGATGACAAGCCAACACTTAGTGGGATCTTTAAATCGAGAAAAATAAGGAGATATTATACGCCCCAACAAATATCCTTGTACAGGTTGGAAGAATAAGATGGTGTCCTGCCCCTCAAAGTCCTCTGGCATGCTAACCACTCTGATATTGCTCTGCCCTTGAAGGAACATCCTTGGTCTGTGAGGTCATTAACATTAATGGCAATGGCATCAACCTTCACCTCGAAAGAGGTCCTGATAATTTCTTTGCCCTCCAGGGTCATATCCAGTTTGTATGGATCGGCAGCAGGGGGACCTCCACCAAGAAGTCACAGCCCCCCCTGGTGATTGGACACTGATTCCAGTCAGCCTTGGCTTACCCATAACATTCAAAATTGAGTCCAGCAAGGATTGTGGTTAAAATGGTAGATTGGTATGAAGCCATCCAGGAGATCCAACAGTATTTTGCGGGTGGCTCATGTAGTTCTTATGATCGCTTAACAACCAAGACCCAGACCGGTGCCTCGTATGTATTGGACCTTGTTAACCTGATTCACAAGAGCCAAGAAAGGAACAACAAGTCTGTAGGGAGGTTTTCTAGCCCCTCATTATTTTGTGTAAAGTGGGCACTAGATCCACGTGTCCCTCCGGTCTGTAGCTAGGGATTCCAGCATGAGCAACCCAGTCCAAAGTATCATCACACTTGATACAGGGAGTGGTCAAAGTGATTAAAATGCTGTGTTTGCATGTTAACTAGCCAGTCTATAGTTTGGTCAGGCCGCTCATTTTACGACCACTCCAGAACATCTAAAAGGTGCTTTCCCACCTCCCATCTCAGCAAAGGGGCCCCATAATAGACCACCAGTCCTCCTCATCCGCAGCCACCATGTTCAGTCCAATTGTCATCTGGGACTAGCTGAGAGCAACAAGTACAGATGCTAGTGTGAGAGGGGGCATGAGGGGAAATGTGGTTCAGTTACTCAGGCAACAAGCAATTGTGGCAGGGGAAACTCCATTGATAAACCCCAACCAGCTGTTGTCCCCCTCTCCTCTCACCATCACTAACCTTGCTGGTTTTGCGCCGTTAGTGGCATGGTGTCTCCAATGGCTGTGAAGAGAGGGTCTCTACTCCCTTGGCACTTGGAAAAGAGGGCCCTTGGCAAATCTCTAACGAGGGGAGAAGAGTTCCGAAAGTCTGTGCATAGGGGCATCTTGCGCAGGGACCACCAGGGTCTGCCCTGCTTTGGAGAGGAGGCAGAGTCCATCTGCTGCTCTTTGGCCTCTCTGTCATGGTGAAGTTTCCTCCAAGTGGCCAAGCGTGGGTATCAAATGGCATAGATCAGGGCTGCCCAGCTCCGTCCAGCAATCTTAAGCTGCTGACAGTCCTGGACATGAGTCCATGTGAGCGGGCCTCTGCCATTTACTCATTTGGTTGAAGGCCGCGGGCCCATGCCAGAATTTCCCACCACCATTCGTGGCCAGAGCATGGGGATGTGGGTGGAAGTTGTAGGGTTAAGCAACTTTTGGCAGCAGCAGGTTGGAAGCACAATCAAGGTGCGTCTGCCATGTTGGCATCCTCGACCACAACCCAAAACATGGTACATTTTTAAGACTATGTCTCTCTGGAACTTGAGTGACATTAGATTACATCTGTTTCCTAGACTAAAAGCAAACTTTACTGTCTGAAAAGTTCATGTGATGAACATAAAAATACAGAGAGACAGGATTGGATGAGTCCTCATCAGCCATTGGCTGCTTAGGCTTAGCCATTGGTTGATGAAAGTGTCTTTCGATTTTGGATAAGCCTACAGACTTATTTTCTTTTACCCTCACATTATTAATTGTTTGGTGCATTAGTCCACTATGGAGGATTTCCATTGCAATACAATCACAATGAGAAGTGGCCAGGCCCAGGAATAAAAACACTTACCTTTACCTACTCCTACCCTAAACCTACCCTTATTCCTACTTGCTCCTACTCTTACTTCCACTATTACGCCTGTTGTTGCTCTTACTCTTATTCTTACAGCTACATTTAAAGCAACACTTGTGCCCATATGTATCCCTTGCTCCTACTCTTAGTTCTTATAACTACTACTGGTACCACCACTTATTTCTGTTTCCTCGACTCCTATTACTACTTACTCCTACTCATTTCCTCATTCTCCTATTACTGATCCTACACTTACACTTATTCTCCTCTTACCCCTGATATATACTCTATTGGAACTCATGTATAATTTTTCTACTTACTGATTTTTCCTCATCTGCTCTAGTACTATGCTTATTCTCACTCAAACTCTTCTACAATCTGTCATATATTCCCCCCTGTACTCATCTCTCTATATTTCTCTCTTCACAGTGGTAGATAATTTCTGCTATCTGTTCTTCACTGCAGCCATTGACTCCTCATTACCATAAAATTAAACAGTTAAGCTGGAAACAAAATGATATTCTGACACTCAGTCCAATGATTTGCTGCCATCTTATGCACAGTACTCCCAAAAATACTATTGGGCTCACTTACTTATAGATTGAGTGGTAGCACCACCATAAAAGTGGCAGCGCTCCTGCCCCATCAAACTTGCAGTTCCCTTGCTTTGAATAAAGGAACCACTGGCTTTACAATAATGACTTTCAGTTGGTTCTGCTGTTAGAAACCCTCAATGCATGATTTTGCTGTGGTGTCAGTACTCTCTAATTATAAGGACAGTTCTCTGCCGAAGGGTTGGGGGCTCTAGATTAGTCTAGATTAGCCAGTAAGACTTTTAAGCATGGTCGTGTGTGTCATTCAACTCTCTGGATCACTCCTTTAACCCCGAGCACACCCACAACAGTGTTAAGTTAACTCTTCACTGTAAATCTCACCCAACAAACATAGCAATGTGCCTACATCCAGCCAAATTCCCAATTCCAATAATTCTGCATTTCTACCTTTGCCCCAAATTCTCTCACACCAAATGAGGAAATACACATAAAAACCTCATCAGTATCAAATGCACTGACATCTACAATACATGTCTTCTAGTTGAGGTACGAACTCCTGTCTAACATCATGTTAGGTGCCAGGTAAGCCAATGCCCTTTATCTCAAAAGGTCCAACCTCATTTTTGAAGGATAACTTGGACATTTTACGCAGTACAGAATGCAGTTGATACAAATTCCTCATCTATCTTTGACCAACTAGCTATTACTTCAATGATACAAAATCATCTGGATTGACATTCAATATACATTAGAAGCCATTTTAGCAGCAACTCACATCAATCCTCATATGCAGATATATACCTACCATAATCTATGAAGCATTAGAGTGCCTCAAAATCAATTTCCCGTTATCATACCTTTAATGCTATCTATCTACACACCATCAATAACCCATTCAAAATCAGAATCAATTTTACTGACCATTTTTCTGAATATGTATCCTCGAATCAAATGGTCCATGACAACATATAATTGTAGGGTACTTCAATCTTGACTGTGGCAACACCAAGAGCAATATGTATGCAATCCCAGATAACCCCATCGATTCTACCAGAATTTCACCCAGCCGACACACCAAAAAGGCACATTTCTTGATTTCATCTATGCAGAATAAGACATGACCAAATGCTCAACCCCTTTCCGTTTTACTAGTCAGTTCACTCTCCCTTTCCCTCCAAATGTTTGCCCCCACACATACCTTGATCAACAATTTTGTATCACAAAATTTGGATTTCCATTTAGAAAACTATCACATGCCATAATCCATGACCGTCAAATAGAGCAACGGGACATACTACCTGGCATTGTCAACAACTATAACAGTATTCTCTAAAAAAAAAGATAATTTTTCAAAGACTCCTTATGTTCTAAAAAAGGCTGATCAGAAAATGGAGCAAATACCATTCCATATCAAACTAAAAAGAAAGAGAGAAAAATGCAAAAAGATCATCCTATAATCTATTCCCTGTTCTGGCTCATTCAATCTAATACTATTGTTGCTCAGAATCCATAATGTCACTCTAGCTGTGTAAGTGTGAGGAATTCAATTAGAAATAAATTCACACCGGGCATCTCACCAAGGGATAAAAAATGACAAGCACTTGTAACTCTTTTATTCCAAACAACTATAATCTAGGCTCTATTATTAATCTTCCTGAATCAGCAAATTTATTTCTAGACCATTTTTCTGTGCATCCTTCGGGTGCAACATGAAAGATTCTTCCACAAAGTACGTTTCTAAGACTCTAAAGACTGGACAAATTATCTCATTCTCAAAAAAAGCCACAAAATGTATCCAGACCTGTTGTCCACCATACGAATGCAACCTCTTTTGACTTGTAAAAGCTTTTGAAAGGTGCATCACATATCAAATGAATATTATCATTGCCAAAGAATATCTATTTAGAGACTACCAATCTGTTGTTCATCACAGTTTCGACATATAGCAGGCCATGTTAAAATCCTGGGTGGCATGCATTTCAAACTGCTCAAAAAATACATCTGTTTATTCACGCTTTAATGGCGACTCTCAACACAACTAATAATTTCAGGTTAACCTGCAACTCTAGAACATCCGCAGCTTCTGATTCAAAGTTGATTTTCCTCATTAGGTCTCACCCATCTAATGATATAATAACTGAGATTATGGACTCTAAAAATAAGCTTTTTACAATTGATATGAGGTATGATCTCAAAGGCTGGATTTAATTGAATCAATGTATCCCCTTTACTCAAGCTGGTTTTAAACTGGACATCTCAATAGTTGGCAAGAAGGTGGTCCTAATCTTCATGGCAGCTGGGGCACTGCCTGCCTCATGAATGCTACACTGTTGCTTTGTGGACTACATTGCAGCTTTTGATTGGGCAGATAGGGCCATGGATCTAGAACAATTTGAAACTGTGCTCGAACTAAGAGAATCACAAGTGAAAATGGCGTTAAACAGGGGTGTATTTTAAATTTAGGATCCTGCCTATTTAATATTCTTGATGTCATATCGCACAATCTATTGTTGTTTGTAGCTCTCCTCCTCGTTTTGTTGCCACACAGATTTCTTTACTAGCATATGCTGATGATTTAGTTCTTATTGATAAGACCCCTGTTGGATTGCAAAGGCTATTTGATACATTAGTTAAGTATACACAAATATTGTTTTTAATAGGAATAGGACAAAGACTAAGGCCTTGAATTTTTAGATATGACATGCTTGGTTTCCAGGACGTGCATAACAAGTATACCAGTACAACTATCTGAGCCTCATTCTAGATAGGAGGTTAAACTGGAAACTTCATTGAATGATTTGATTCTATGAGGGTTTGCTTCAGAATCTTTTGCTTTAATACCTCCATGGCGGATTGTCTTTTTACTTACGCTAACAGTTTAAGAGCCAAAGATCATGTCTGTTCTAATACACTTTTGCTTTGTTTTGACAATCCAATCTTTAAAAATGCTACATTCAATTCTATATAATAACTTAGGTAGGTCCATCATATTAGTTCTGCTAACACTCAATGTACACTGATATTTGATAAGGCATTGCAGTAGTGTATAAATGTGTGATAATGACCTAATTATGTATGTCAGTTCACTACGGATATATTCATCTCACAGTCTTGCTGCTCTGATCTGGAATGAACAAAGCTGCAATAAGGTTGCATTGAACCAAGCTTTTGAAAGTTGCTTTATGTCCCATAAGTGCTTAGATATTTGGGGTGCAGATGCCAGAGAACGGTTAAAAAAGATAGCTCATTGTGGCACGCTACTGCGGAGTCATAACGAAGATATTAAGGGGCATATCAACAACAACCGGCGATAATTATCTCTAAGCGCACTTAGCGCTAGGATAATTATCGCCGGCTAGCGTGAATTTTTATCGCTGAGATAGCATGCTATTAGCAACACTTATCTCAATAGCGATTAAAATCCTCACGCTAACAGGCTAACGTGAGATTATCGCTGGAAACCCTGCGATAATCTCACGTTACCTTGTTGATAGGGACAGGCAAACTTAGCCATGATATCCTCCTTCCATAGGATATCATGGCTAAGTCTGAAAAATACCAGACGTAAAAAAGCAGCGTTAACCGCGGTTAGCGCTGCTTTTTTTGTCTCTAACAGGGTTAGCAACATTCTTGATAATAGGAGAAATGTCGCTTAGCGACATTTCTCCTATTATTTTACTCTGGAACGCCCCCTTTGCATCTCATTAGAGATGCAAGGGGAAGCGTAGTGTAAAAGGGTGCTAACATGCAAATTTGCATGTTAGCACCCTGTTGTTGATAGGGCGCTAGTTTTATCTCTCCTTTTTTGGCTTTTAAAGCCAAAAAAGCAGAGATAAAGCCCTTGTTGATATGCCCCTAAGTCCTTTGAACAACTTAAAATTGGTTGTGTTTTATCAGAGACTGATAAACTCATGGCTCACTAACGTTACAATCCTATTTGCTTAATAGTCTAAATCCCCTTAGGTGAAAGGAGTGCAGCAACCCTTGTTATATCCTGATGCATTCTTCCTCTAGTTTCCCTGTTACCTGCTGCTCAGCCAGTGCGTGTGCCAATTGGAGATAGTGGGCTGAGCAGTAGAATGCTGCTCCTAGTAGGGCATGCACATTCCTCTTACAACCTGTAATATTTTACAACCTCTACAAGAAATCCATATCTTCTAACCTACGTGACATGCCTACTAAGAAGCTATCTTTATTTGTAACAACCCCTCAGCAATATTACAATAAAAAACACTAAGTCTCCTGGGTCATTAAATCTATGATCTCAGGAGAGCATACCATATTCTTAAAGCACTCCTAGCTGGAGCTCTACGCTCTTCAGCTGAAGTGCAGGGCCCTCTTGTGGTTGTTTTTGATGCTTCATTTTGTTGGCCGAAAAATGTTAAAAGAAAAACTCAGACATTTTTTTTTTTAAATAAAACTTTTTCAAATTGTTTTCATGTTAATCCCTTGTATTAAACATTGAACAGTGTGAATTTATTAAATATTACATTTGATTATAATTATTGGTGTTTTTTTGACAAAGATAATAGGCCTACTTTATGAATGTTGATAAGCTAATTCCTTCATAAAACCAGTAGGCCCACTTTTTATATGTTGGTGTCCTGACCCTTTGACAAAGTATGTCTTACTTAAAATTACACCCTTTATATTGTAACATCACATAGTCAGCCATGCGTGTCCCCAGGAGTTTAAGTGCCGTGCCCTGTGCCCAACCTCTAATGCACACAGCCCAAGGCTGTGCACAGCGAGTGGTTGGGCACCAGCAGAGGGTTGGGTGCAGGGTCTGGGCGCAGGCTTTGCGCATCATGGGTCGGCATGTCATATGGTAATAAAATATACTTCGCAAAAAGAAAACACTAGAAATTCACTGAAAAAACAAAGGTAAAAGTGACATTTTTCTTAAGATTTGTTATTATATCTTACTTTACCTTTAAAAAGCTTAGAAATACACTGAAAAAGCAAAGATAAAGGGATGTTATAGTTAGAAGAAAATGTCAGGTAAAACATGCCCTTTTAAACAAACAAAACCACTGAAATTCACCAGTTATAGATAACTCAAGTAAGTATAACTCGTGCTTCAAAGTAACTATAACTCACGCCCTCACCATGCACTACTAATTAATTCCCATATTACATTACTCATGACATTTGTTATAAATTCATTGATAACATCACTGCAAAATCTTAAATTACATCCTCAATGACAAGACTGTGCATGGCGTGGGGTCTAGTTACTTTTGGCCACTTATGCGCCACCCAAAACAATACTTCTTCTGGCTGTCAGACATATCATGGCCACAAAAAATAAATTGCACATTACCCCCATACATTGCAATCTCAATTGCCTACTAATAGAAGCAAGGATCAGTTTGAAACGATGCTGCATTGTCTAAAAAGCCATTTCACCTGAACAGTCCTTCTCACTTATGTGAACAGCTCTTCGTGTCATACAACTACAGAGGCTTCAGAAACTGTCACTCTCTACAACTGGAAGTAACAATATTCTATACTTGTTCTCAGAAGCAGTCATTCACTGGAATCACAATATCACTTGTAATTCTCTCCTGCATAACATTCAAACAAAATCTAACTCTCCATTTTTAGAAAACAGATACAACTTACTGTTTCCTGCTGCTCAGCTTTTCAGTAGCCATAATGGTGTTTAGAGCAGCAGTTGCCCTTTCACTAAAGCCAAAAAACTCTCTGGACGGAAGGCGTCCTGAGGGTAGCAATTTGAAAAATGAATAGCCATACTATGCCACAATATTTGCCTCCTTTCACAATTACATTGATCGTAAACCCAGACCTGATCATCAATTGAGGTAGGACTCATGAGAATAACTTCCTTGGGCATATGTTCACAAATACCTAAATCTATTAATTATGAACATGAACATCATAGGTCATCTCTATCCCTGGTTACAATCTTAATGGCCAAAGCATCTGTGTTATGTGTGTGTTCACTCACTATAGAGATACTTCAACTAACAGCAACAACGCTCTAGTCACTCTTGCCTTATTAATTCTTGTTCTTTCTTTCAGCTGCTACCAGGTTTTTATTGATGTTATATGTTTGAAAAAAAGATGATTAAGAGTGAGACCTTCACTCACCAACCACCACCACCATAAAGAAAATCTCAAAAAAGACAACTTTGCTTATTGACAATACAACTGTGCCTTGCAATTGTAATTTGAATCTAAAGGTAAAGTAAACCACCAAGCTAAAAGACAGTAAGGACATTGGGCCTGATTACGAGGACGGTGGGACCGCTACTGAGAGCCTGTCGGTGGCGGTCCACTGCCATTGTAATACTGACTACCGCCCACCACATTAGGATGGTGGGCAGATGGTTGGCGGTCGGAGAGACCGACCGCCACGGATCTAACTGGCACTGATCGGATGGGCTCTGTCAGAGAGACTGTTGTGGAGATTACAATGTCCCGTCCTGCCAGGCATTTCATGGCAGTTTACATGCCATAAAAAAAGCAGGCAGAAAAGGATATTGGGGGCCTGTGGTGGGCCTACTTCCTCCCTGGCCCTCTGACATGGCCCCAGGGTATCCCTGCACCATGTGGCATATTTTGTACTGCGGCGTGTGCTGCAACCCACAGAACCTGCCGCAATACAAAATATACTCTTTGCAACTGCCTTGAAGGCGGTCGCATCGTGATTCAGGCTGCGAGACCGCCGAAAGCTTGTTGGGCAGTCCCATTTCCCACCAGGTTGGCGTAACTTGAGTTAAAAGTCAGATGTGGGGTATAACTTGTGCAGGAACATCACACTCTCAACTGGGGGCAATATAGAGTGTGCTGTTCCTGCACAATTTATACCCCACGTTTGGGTCATTTATGGGTGAAAAGCTTGTAATGGGGCAGTACAATCACACCAGAAATTACTGTACCTCAAGGTATCAGTAGTTGCGCGTTCAGGATTACCAATGCTATTATTCTGCTACTCTTGTTTTGAGGGCATAAATGCAGTAGCGGCCCGTCTCCTGCCACAGTGGGGGTGGGCCAGACAGGAGGAGAGAGGCGGGTGATGGCGAGGAAGGAGGAGGGAGGTGGGGATTTTAGCACAAAAAATGTAAAACTTCAACTTGCCTTAATGCTGCTGCTGCTTCTGCTGCTGCCGTCTCCCGCACATCAGCTCTTCTTTCTTGTGGCTCTGAGGCACAGGCTCCCAGCCTGCCCTGTAGCAAATCCTGAAGCTGCTCTCGCAAGAGAGCAGCTTCAGGATTGGCCTGAGTGTCGGCAACCTGCCCTCCCAGGCAGACTGGGAGCCTGTGCCTGCACTCCTCACGCCCAGCAACGCAGCTGATGCTGGAGAGAGCTTCACTGCGCATGAGGGGTTTGGCCGGCCTGAGACAGCTGGCCAGACACCTCATGCTCAGTGAAGGGAGTGCCCACCACTCCCCCGCCAGCAGTGACATCCCCTGGACCCACCCCTAAGACTCATCAGAGCCCTGGGGGCAGTTCCAGGGGATTAAAATAAAACGATAATAAAATGGGTTTAAAACCCGTTTTATTGTCATTTTATTTACTGGTGGTTGCAGAGGAGAGGGCAGCGCTCCACCGCTCTTATGGAACGGCCGCCGCTGCCTAAATGTTCAAAAGGGAGCCCAAATGATGGGATTCAAAGAGTATTGGTTTTAACCAATGTACAATCCGAGTTCCACTTTAATTGCATATTGGTGTCTGAAGACTGAATCCAATATATTGATAAATATATGTGTTTCTGGTATTGATGCAGAAAAAAACCAATCAAAAAGTGTACTTTTTGACTCCATGTCCTGATTTGATTGTAACTGCTTGCTTGCAGCTAAACAATGGTTAGATATCATCGTAATGAAACAGAATGCGCCATATTCCAGAAGGAGACAGCAGGGCTATGCTGTAAAGTTCGAATCCATTAAAAGTGAGCCCCTTCAGTACTTGTGCTGAAATGGGGATGAACGTTTCCAGACAATTTTGTATGATAATTCCAAAATAGGTACGGAGGAATGGATATGTTTATACCCAAACGTGACTTCAACATATTATGTTGGAAATGCAATTTGAAGGCTGGTGATTTCCTATGATAAGTTAGTGGTCATGTTATTGTTGTCCTAGCAGTCCAAAAGTGCAAATATAGGAGGGAGTATGAATGTATAGTTATGTGGATTAGTGGAATGATACATTTCATGATGATTTGTCTGTATATTGGTAAAAAATGTAATTTTGACAATGTGTGACTTGACTACGTTTTATTTATATTATTTTAAAATATATAGTCAATATAGATAGAATGTACGCAAGTATAACTGACAATAATATATAAAAAGTTTTGATAAAAGCAGCAAGATTAGAAAGGCTTATTCAGGAGGGTGTTCAGACCCCCTTGTCTCAGGGGTTCTTCTCACTTAGACTGAAGACAGTGGGTGAATACAGATATGGGCTCTAAGAGAAGCACTCTCAGTCTCTAAGATCATAATTTGAGTAAACTGTTTTGAAACCGTGTACAATGATTCAGGAGCTTCAGCCAGGTAAGAAGAAGTGACAGAAAGCTCTTTAAAGTGCCAACCTGCCAAGGAGGTATGCAGTTGTACTGGAAAACAGCGCCAAAAAGAACCAAGCCTTGAACCCGTAAATAAAACATGCCTTACTATTATGCAATGATCAGTTCTTGCAATTGCTGGACTGCACATCCAGAGTCTGCATTCAGATTGTCTGAAAGGCACTGTAGTGCCTTGTAGTATCGCTAGGCCTGGGCGGTGAACTTCGCTCTGTTTGCGGAGTTTGCGGAGTTTTCTGCATTCCGCACTCCGTGGAGCTCTCAGCGTGCAGAAAAATCCGCTTTGCGATGTGCAGTGGAGTTTTTTCCCCGTTTGCGATGGCAAACAGTAAGTTTGCGAGCATGAACTGCTGTTCGGGGAGCATTTTTACTTGAGTGGCAGGAATACCAGCACAAACTACAGTTTGCACGGTACTCTGCCACTCGCCGAACTTCGCGGAGTTTTTTTGTAACTTTGTGGAGTTCTGCGTAGCAAAACTCTGCGAACTAAGCCCTGGCATGAGTATCGCCCATTGCGATACTTAGTGATGGTTGGGCGCATTCCTGTTGTATCGCTGAGGGGTGTGCATAGGTTCACCCCGACGGTGTGAGTTAAAATGGTTAAGCCCAAGTTAGAGTGGGTTACGTAAATAAATGGGCCTGATCGCGGGGCGGGGGCAGTTCCCGACCACTCGGGCACGCTGCAAACTCCAACTGCGTGTTGTGTCATTTTCTTGGTCCGCAATTGCGGCAGCAACGTAGCGCAATTTATGTCACCGCAAACAACGCATCTACCCCAGCTGCGCACCAGCCTAAAACCCAGCTCCTAAACACATTTGGCGACGAGAGGGCCCATCTCCTGCAGAGTGTTCCGCGGCGGCAGCACAAGGTTCCTACACGTGTGCGGTGCTCGTGCCAGTTGAAGCCATGCCCCTGGCCACCCTAGAGCTTTGCCTGAGCAGCTGGGCGCACAGCAGATCATTCGCTGTGTGGAGACAGTGAGAGGGAGGGCAATCAAGCCCCACCGAGAGTGCAGACATCATGGCTCACATTCCAGCGATAGAGCCGTTTGTGGTAGAAGGGGCCCTGTCAGCAAAAACCCCGAGGTGGAAGGAGTGGGTGGAGAGAGTGCTCTTGTTTTTTGAAGCCACAAACGTAGACAATGCACAGAAGCGCGCCATGCTGCTCCATCTCAAAGGGAGAGATGTGTACAAAATGTCGAAGACGGTGGTGGAAGGAGCACCAAAGACACACCTCACACATTGCGGCTCTCAATGAGCATTTTAAGCCAATGGCCAATCAAGATTACGAGAGATTCATCTTCAGGCAGGCACGGCAGCAGCCGGAAGAGTCCCTGGATGTATTTCACGCGCGCCTAAAGGAGTTGGAAGGTACCTGTGGTTTTCAATATGAAACCAAAGAAATCAGAGGCCAGATCATCCAAGGATGTGCCTCGGCGAAGTTGCAAGACGAATCCTAGAAGAGTCAGGGAAATCGCTGGAAATCACTCTAGGGCGGACGAAAGAACTCTCGAAAGTGCGGGCGGCACACATGGAGGCTGTGATGGAGCGGGTAAAACGTTTTCTTTTTATATACCCAATCCATTTATATAGGTTTATATTAAAATGATTAATAATTAATTATAAGAATTAATAGTTTGATGTGAAGGTACTAAATCAACCTTATTAACAGAAAGAATACACGTGGGAATGCATATGCATGGCTAAAATTAATAAGTGAACTAAGTTTGTATGCATATTAAAACGATAAATGTTGCTTGAGTAGTGTTATTGTGATTTGCGCTTAAATAAACCAGCATTAACGGCTTTGGATGTTGCATATGGCTAGATAAATGCATACACATAAGGGTATTAGCAAGGGTTTAACACTGTTTTAATCATTTCTATGTATTAATTACGATTTTGTGTTTCTTTGCTTAAAGTTGACTATTCTGGCCTACCAAAAGATGGCCGCCGACTGAAACCTAACTAGAGTACATTACTTCATCATTCGAACAATGGAGAAAGGCGCCTGCACTGACTTCGTTCGTGTCCCTTGTGTGACCTGTCAGACCATGCCCATGAAGACTACCCTGGGCGAGGTGCCAATGTCCCTGAACGTGAAGCAAATGTTGCTAATGGAAAAGTGAACTACCGAACTCAACCTATTACCAATGAACTATACAATTTGAACCTGGGATTAGACTTTCCCATACATTTACTGTGAAACTTCTTCCACATGGGAACATTTGAAAATGTTTCCTAATGTATTGAGATGTAGTTGAATTCAGCCAATCGTTGGCTTGGCAAATGAGAAAATGCAACTGTTATATGTACATTTTAGTATAAATATTAGTAGACTAGAGAGGAAAGGGCTGCTGCTCTTCGCTAGTCCTCACTTTGTGCCGAGCTATTGACGGAGAATCGATGATCAAGAGATCTTTATGCTGACGGAAGAGGACGGAGACTTTAGAACTCTGATGAACTTACTGAGGACCAGTTCTGACTTAGAGAACGACATTTAGCCAGAATAGGTAAATATGACAAAAGATAATATTGCATTATTAGGATTTAACCTGCATTAGAATTAGATAAAGAAAGTACTGTGTCGGGTGATTATTTCTTTGAAATGTTTATTGATTGATTTGAGAGTTAAAAGCATCATTAAACTAAATAACAACTAAATGATCCGATTGACCTCCTGATGGAGGAATTGTTAGGATGATTCAGTAGAAGTGGTTTCCTCTATCAAAGCGAACAGCTGCGGTTAGGATTTGATATCTCTTTGTAGGCACGGATAGTTTGAGAGAATGAATGTTGGTGTTATGGGCCCCACCAGCGTGTGATGTGTGTATGTGCGTGTGACTGAGAAATCATTCTGTCCGTGGAAGCAGGGGGAAATTTAGTAATCCGAACTGCACCAGCTGCTCTTCAAAAACTGATCAAGACAGAGCCAGTCAATGTCGTCGTCCCAAACGCCCCTTCGCAATCAAGCAAGGTGGGAAGAGCAAGGGTACGAATGTGGGGACCATCACATCGTCCATCTGACTGCCCAGCAAGGGGAAAGAAGTGCACGGCGTGTGGGAAAATGAACAATTTTATGAAAGTATGTCGCTCCAGCATGGGAAGGACCCCGAGGTCTAACGTCAACATGATCCCAGAGGTTCAAGAAAGGAGTAGCAACATGGATGATGATGACAGTGAGGAACACACAGTACACTCGGTCTTCACAGTAGGATCAGCCTTCCAGACACAGAGTCGGTTGCCACAGTGGCAGGTCCTTGTGGGAGGGCGTCCCTCCACGGCTATAATAGACACCGGAGCCACCATAAACATTATGTCCTCCGAGACCTATGGGAAAATGAGCTCACCAGCAGTTTGCTCCCGCCAAGATCAAAGTTTTTGTATATGGCCAAACGAAGCCGCTTGTCATCAAAGGAAAATTCAAGACCACCTTAGCGTATGATCAAAAGGCGGTTGAAGCCCTGGTGTATGTGACCGATGAGGGGCATGGAATGCTGCTCAGGTGCAGGTCGGCTGAGGTCCTGGGTATCGTCACCTTTGCATTCAGAATACACCAGGAGGAGATAAGTCACATCCTGGAAGAGTTTGCGCAAGTGTTCCAAGGCATAGGGTGCCTGTGAGAAAAGCAAATACACCTACATATTGATCCGTCTGTACAGCCCATAGCCCTTCGACACAGGTGCATTGCCTTTCATCTCAGACCACTGGTGGAAAAAGAGTTAATCAAGTTGGAAGAGGCAGGCATCATTGAAAAAGTAAAAGAACCCACACCTTGGGTGTCGCCCATTGTGGTTGCGTGAAAACCCAAGCAACCTGGGGAGGTGAGAATCTGTGTGGACATGCGACTCCCCAATGCTGCGATAAAAAGAGAAAGGCATTTGACCCCAACCATTGATGATCTGATTGGTGAGCTAAGTGGGGCTAGCTGGTTTTCGAAGCTTGATCTCAGGTCTGGATACCACCAACTGGTCCTGGATGAACAGTCCCGGTATATAACAACTTTTTCCGCCCATGTCGGGTTACGGAGATTGAAATTTGGGATATCCAGTGCTGCAGAGGTGTTCCAGAACACCATCTGAGAACTTCTCGCTGACCTCCCATGGGTAGTCAATGTCAGCGATGACATTCTGGTCCATGCCAAGTCCATACCAGAGCATAACACCCGGCTGAGACAAGTGTTACAAAGAATCCAAGACTCAGGACTCACTCTCCATAGAGATAAATGTGAGTTCTTTCAAACAAAACTGCAATTTTTTGGATACATTTTTTCTGCAGGAGTGGCCCCTGATCTAGAGAAAGTAAAGGATATCAAAGATGCCCCAGCACCCTCAAATGTGACAGAGATGTGCAGTTTTCTTTGAATGGTCAACTACTGTGGCCGGTTTATCAAAGATCTTTCCTCGCTCACAACACCGTTGCGAGAATTGACCAGAGCCTCAAATTCAATCCATGATCGTGGGGCCCTGAACAGGAATCGGCATTTCAAGCCACCATAGATGCCCTCTCCAGCTCCACTACATTGAGGTACTTTGATCCGCAGCAACACACTCAAATTGCTGTGGATGCGGGTCCGAAGGGACTCAGGGCTGTCCCTGTCAGATGCAACGGCCCACCGAGGAAGATGAGTGATCTCCCGTGGCATTTGCCAGAAGGTCCCTGACTGCCAAAGAACAAAGATGCTCCCTGATTGAGAAAGAGGCTATCGCAAAACACTGGGGGTGCCTCTCATTCTACTGTTCACAGGGGCTGCGTCAAAGCTGCCGCCACGCATAGAAAAGTGGA
The DNA here is from genome assembly GCF_964204655.1 of Triturus cristatus. Lineage (NCBI taxonomy): Eukaryota > Metazoa > Chordata > Amphibia > Caudata > Salamandridae > Triturus > Triturus cristatus. The sequence continues at coordinate 750,271,404 of NC_140586.1, forward strand.
TGCTCTAGTTGCAGGAGTACAACTGCAGAATTGAGTATCACCCAGGATTGGTAATCCAGCAGATTACCTGTTTTACCATCCTCAAGAGGCAACGGCCAGTGAAATTGAGGACGCTGAGGAGACGGAGGAGTATGTCCGATATGTGGTAGACCGATCTCGCCCTTTACCTACCACGCTAGAGGAGATATGTCAAGCCACTGGCCAGGACGAATGCCTGCAGAAAACTCTGGAAGCGGTGAAGACCAACAAGTGCCACCATCTTAAAAGTTAAGGAGCTATTCTCACACCTGAGGCGAGGAGGGTGCTTGAATATTTGTACAATGTGAGACAAGAACTGAGTGCTGATCCCAACGGGTGTCTTCTGAGAGGTCATTGCCTGGTTATTCCGATGTCACTGGTGGACCGAGTGATACAGCTAGCACATGCAGGACATCAAGGAATGGTGAAAACCAAAGGCCTGCTTCGAACGAAGGTATGGTTCCCTTTGATTGATGAGAAGGTAGAGGGGGCCGTGCGGTCCTGCTCCTGGTGTCAGGCAACTGGGAAGCCAAACCCTCCTGCACCGATTGTGAAACAACGAAGGCTGGCGGGCCCATGGATCTGTGCTAGCATGGATTTTGGAAGTCTCCCCGACGGGAGACATGCCCTGGTTGTGAACGATGATTATTCAAAGTACCCTGAGGTTGAAGTGGCTACCCATGGATTGATCAATGAACTTCGGATGGACAATGGTCCTCCATTTTAGGGACAGGAGTTTGCATCGTATCTGATCTCACTGGGGATTATTCACCGGAAAATCACACCCAAATGGCCCCAGGCCAACAGAGAAGCAGAGCGCTTCATGAGGATATTGAACAAGGTCATTCGAATTGCTTCTGCTAATGGGGAATCTCTAGAACAGTCCATTTACTAATTTCTTCGGGACTACAGACAAACGCCCCATGCTACCACTGGGCGTACCCCGGGGCATCTCGCAATGGGGAGGGTAATAAATGACTCTACACCGCATCACCCTCAGTGGGCACCTGAAGCCATTGACGAACATGCTGTAGGCAGTCGGAGAAGAAAGTCCAATGACCATGTCAGCATGAGTCGCAGAGTGCAAAAGTCCAATCTCAAGGTGGGAGATCTGGTATTAGTCCAAGACAGACACCCTGGTAGTAAATTTAGATTGCCATTTGAGAAGGAGCCTTGGAGAATTACATTGATGAGAGGCATGCAAGTCATGGCTCGGAAACACCGTAAGTTCATCACGAGAAATGTCTCGGCATTCAAGAGATTCCACCCTGGTTCTGAGTCACTGGTATCGCATAGCAGAATGGACGTAGATGTCATGGATGAAGCTGACTGGTCAGAGACCGATGCGGGGACCTGTGATACAGAGATACCCGGTCTTCCCAGAGGAGGCCCCACAGTCAGCCATGCTCCCCCAGAAGTGCCAGTGAATCCTGATGCAGGGACAGATGCCAGTCATAAAACTATGTCACAATATAGACTGCGGAATAATCCTGAGCTGTCCAGAAGGATGTATGACATAACAACGCGTGTCTTTACAACGCGTGCAGTTACATCGCGGTTTTTAAAACGAACGCGATGTAACCACGCGATGCCATTACAACGCAAGTCTTTACACGACTTGCGCTAGATGGCGTGCTAACATTAGAAAAGCGTAATTTACTATTCCAACTCCAGTCCACTTAACAGTAGGGAAGGTGTTGGGATAGTAAACTACACTATTTGTAATGTTAGCACGCCATCTAGCGCAAGTCGATGTAAAGACTTGCGTTGTAATGGCATCGCGTGGTTACATCGTGTTCATTGTAAAAGTTTCGTTGTAATGGTAGTGCATTGTAAAAGTTTCGTTGTAAAGGTTGTTTACCGTCCAGAAGGCTGAGAGATTATCTCTGCTAGAGGAGTATCCAAAGAGACTTACAATGTTACTGTGATCTATGGGCCATGAACTGTCTGAGAGGTTGCTGCTTGATGCCCAAGTTTATCTGGTTGATAATAGTTTTCATTTTGTTTTGGGGAGGAATGTAGTATCGCCCATCGCGATACTTAGTGATGGTGGGGCGCATTGCTGTTGTATCGCCGAGGGGTGTGCATAGGCTCACCCCGACGGCGTGAGTTAAAATGGTTAATCCCATATTAGAGTGGGCTACATAAATAAATGGGCGTGACTGCGAGGGGAGGGCAGTTCCCGACCACGCAAGCATGCTGCAAACTCCGACTGTGTGTTGTGTCATGTTCTTGGCCCACGATCGCGCCAGCAACGTAGCGCGATTTATGTCACCGCTAACCAAGCATCTACCCCAGCTGCGCACCAGCCCAAAACCCAGCTCCTAAACGCAACATGCCTGGGCAGGAGGGTTTAGAAGGTTGAAAAACATATTGCAACTCTCCCTACTGCAGGCATCTAACATAGCACTTTCTGGGATGGGCATATCGTGCAAATTCTATTAGATCCAAAACTGCCTAATAACACTGTTCTGTGATGCTTGATGTTTTTGTTTCAAGGGTCCTTTTGAAACGATGTGTTCTTTATATTAGCATTACTTCACTTTTAAAAATGCACTTCATGTTCTTGGCAGTGCTTCCTGATTCTAGGTGCATGCTGCACCACACCATGTGTAAGGTGACAGTGATCTCGAGCACCCTTCTTCACCCCTCAGCATTCTCTAAGTGCTTTAGTAAAAGCAATTGCATCCAGGGAGTGGGCTCATGGAGGAATAAAATGGGGTATTTTTCCAGCCAGGTGTTCATAAAAGAATTCCACATCCACTGATGCAGAAAGGACTGAATATTAGCCCAAAACAAACATCTGGAGGCTGCTTGAGGTACGTTGCACACAATATTAATTGTCTGATGTGTACCTTCTTACGCTAAATAACACAATATTTTTCCTCTTGTTAATACTGAATTTGTCGCTTTGCAAGCTCCCTGTCTGTGAGAATTTGCTCTTTGCAAATCAAATATTACTCCACAAACTTCCACAGTGCAAGTAAATTATTATGTTGTTTGTTCATTTTATTCTGATTACGTTCTGTTAATTAATGTTTACGTTAACATACATTTGCATGATTTGTTCATTTGGCTTAGCATATTTGTTTGAATAGCCTTTCTGTAGGTTTCTAGAATTGAATGCTTATTTACTGAGCATGCCTATGTCTATCGCAGATACAACAGCGGGAACACGTCAGACTTAGAGTCAAAGTTTTAATTTGCTCTTTTCATGTGTACTGCAGGATACATTTATGTATTTGTGGTCAAGCTACTATGCAACCGGGCCGTTTTAGTGAGGGAAATTATACCTGCAAATTAATTTATATTTATTGAAAATACCAACCTGCCATACATGGAAAACTGAAGATTTCATTTATAAAACAAATATGACCAATGTACTATTCATCAATTAAACAAAGATAAATAAAACAGAATTGAAATTTCGAGCACTTGCAACTTTTTGTACGTATTACTAACTGCCTATGTAGGAATGACAGCCCTGCTTGATACCACAGTGGAGAAGTGTGGCTCACTGGTTAGAGTAGGCAGACCTGGAAGCAGAGGTCAGCCCGGGACCAGGGTTCAATTCCCGGCTCAGCAGGGTCTTGAGTCCATAAATTGTCCATGGACTCGATAGTTCTCGCTCCAGTGCATACTCGATTCATGGGTTCACGCTCTGCGACTCTGGGCAATAGCTTGCTTAATCTCCACAATGGCCCCTCGCGGAGGGATGCCTGGCTTTCACCTTGTGGATGCCCTGCTGGGATATCTCACAGGGGAATACCAGGATGGGTTCCCTAAGCAAGCGCTTAGAGACCGGTTGGTGATTTGCGCTATATAAATATCTGTACATTTACATCATTCTACATTTTGTGTAGAGCTTTCTTGCCCAAGGGCCAATTCTAATATTAGTGTATCTTATAGTGAGAAAATCCTGCCTCAACCAATACTATCTAAATGACCATTCTATCATTCAATACCTACATACTTTACAGCAAGAGAGATAAAGGGCAATCTTTCCAACACATGCCCAATGAGATAGTTGATGAAATAAAGGGGCATATTATCAAGCCAGGCGATAAAATTATCGCCGCTTTAGCGGCAGAAAACTGCTGCTAAAACGGCGATAATGGGCATGATAATATGATCTATGGAATTCCAAATGAAGCCCAGGTTAGATGTCCTTCACATCTAACATGGGCTTCAATTTGAATTCCATAGAGCATATTATCAAGCCCATTATTGCCGTTTAGCGGCAGTTTTCTGCTGCTAAAGCGGCGATAATTTTATCGCCTGGCTTGATAACATGCCCCAAAGTTTTCTACTGCTTCTGGTCCCTGATCCTTGGGTCAGTGTCCAGAACTACCAATTCATCGGACATCTAGTGATGCACTCAACCAGCATTTTGCAACTGGTAGTATACGCCTTACGGTAAACTAATGGCATATGACTGAAATTCTTCATAAACTGACACAGCAATGGAAATGGTGAGCTTTGATGGAAATGGAAATCCTGGCCATCCCATCAAGGGATCAGCAAAAGTAGGGTGTATAAAATACTGTACTGCCCTGGACCGAGTAGGTAAGCTGGGATTGCTCGAGGGCAGCGGTTCGTAACCTGTGGTCCAGAGAGGTCTGCGAAGCCTACTCAGGGGGTCTGCGACCGCTTAGGAAATTAGATAATATTAACAGATTATGTGCATATAAATAAAACAGCAAAATTGGAAATTGAAATTGTAAAAATGTTCTGTAAATGTTAACAAATTTGAAATTGGAGGTTAAAAATGTGTTTTGAATCCTTGGATTGATTCTTAGGACAGTGCATCAAATGGAATATAGTATGGATGATGGGTTTGTTTGTAAATTAAATACAATATTTAATAATTTAGGTGTTGTTTTGTGTTCAAATCATTGAAATTGCTTAGGACGGGGATCTTGGCTTCCAGTAGAGAATTAGTTGGTGGCTTCCCAGATTCCAATAATTATTCAGTGGGGTTTCCTGGGATCCAGTAATCAATGGTGGCCGGTACAATACATGTGTAATTCACTTACCTGATTTCTGTGTCTCTCTTCCATCTCTCCCATGTCATCTCTCCTCCGCTCCTAAACCAGGAAGCACCCAGGCACCCCAAAGCCAATCACAATGCTGCAATGCAGCGTTGTGATTGGTTCCCCAAAGCCAATCACAAAACTGCAATGCAGCATTGTGTTCGGCCTGAGCGCTGTGGTTTGGCGCTCAGACGGGGAATGTTGAGACTGGACATGTTCTCCACTCAGGCTGTAATGCAGCCTGGGTGGAGAACATGCAAAGTGCGCATGGCGGTTTCAGGCCAAGGTGGCTGGCCAAACTATCCTTTAGAGTGCAGCTACCACTCCACCCCCCAGACGTTACGGAAGCCAAGCCCCGCCCTAACCTGGCGTTACTGAAAATAAAATGATAACTTATGTTATTATCATTTTCTTTTTTCTTTTACACTGCTCCACAAGCAGTCGGGTGATGCTCCTCCACCTTAGCGGTAATGATTAGGTCGGAATCCACAGAAGTCAAAAGGTTAAGAACCACTGTTCTACAGTATGTCTGTATAACTCCCATTGCACCCCTCGTACTTGCCTTCATCTGGAGTGAAAATGCTGGCATTCAGGAATCCAGGGTAAAAGTAGCCTTGTCATCTTTGTAGTAAACCAGTGAGTAGGGAGCAGGATGCTGGTTCTGCACATCATTTAAACGCATAGCACCTTATGGCTCAATTCAAGTTGAGTACTTAAACGCTACATTCAAATGTGAAGTGAGCGCTTCCACCGCAAGATAAAAGGCAAATTGCAATCTAAATTTTCAAACATTTACTATGATCATAATAGTCCTTTTACGCTTTCCATTTTGCATTCCTCTTCTGAAGCAGTCCATGAAGTTGTCATAGTACTTAATATTGGCAGTAAGCCTTCATTTCCTGTAGGCTGAAATTCACACTGTGGCAAAACTGAAGAACATTTCACCTGTTTATCCAGGTGACATGCCTATTTTAGTGGAAAACATCTAGTAGAGGCATGTACAGCATGCCATGACATTCATATTTATTGCTGTCGTGATTGAGTCCATATACCTTGCTGCGGGTCATACTCTTCATTTTACAACTTTGGCTTTTCCTTTCCTCACAGTCCTTTCTCAGAAAATGCCATCTTTTTATTATGTGTGAAAAGTTTTTTAGCTTAAATCTGGTTCTCTGTGCATTTGAGAGAAAGTTCTGACTTGGTTTAGGACTTGATTACGGTTATATGTGTTCCCTAGCTGATGTTGCTATAAGTCTTTTCCTACAGCACAGTTCACAGGAGGCAATAACGCTCTTCCTATAATTCTTTATTCATTGTCCAACTGTAACATCTATGCATGGTCACAGGGCAGACGATTGCTTGTGCAATCTGACCTTTTTTGTAGAATTGGTATAGAATTGGTATATTTGAAAAGCTTTTCCAAGTCTCTCAGCTGTATATGCATTGGCTTCTGGAGACGTCTTTATTGATAACTAATGCCAGAGGACAGAACCTGCACACCACTTTATGTTTTTATCATTAACTTTAGACCTGGCCGGTGACTCTTTTTTACATTCGGTCATTTTCACATTTTGTCGTTATGCTCTTTATTTTTTATTATGAAGATTCTTGGATTTGTTTTTTAGCTTTTGGCTATGAGAGTTGTGTCATCAGCATATATTACAGATTGTTGGTGTATCTTGTGTCAATTTTGAATATACACTCATCTTCCAGACCAGCTTCTCATTTGATAGGGCCGATTCACAAACTGCATTTGCTGTATGTCAAGTAGCAATCCAATATTACTACTTACTAACTACAGAATGTAATTCCTAAAACTACAGGTGAAGATCTCCCTCTTCACACCTCCTTTCTTTTCTTCATGGCGATCTCCACCACACGCAAGTGTATGTTTTTGTAGTCAATAGGTGAGTGACGTGGAGTGATTGAGTGCTGAGGGCCAGAAGTACGACGGTTTTTAGGGTGCGTAAACGGGTCTTAGACCTGTTTGCGCACGCTGAAAACCATGGGCCCATGTAAAACAGGACTCTCCACGGTATGAAATATGACATTTATTTTTTGCCTTCATTACTTAAAACAAAAACTATTGAACGGATTTACACCAAATCACAAAAAGCACTATTCCTGGACCAAGATCTACCTTTCCAGCAAATGTTGAGAAAGTCTATTCAGCTGTTTGGGCTGTAGCTGTGTCTAAGTATCCTTTTTCTCAGCCACTGCTTCATGGATAACCCTAAAATTTTCCAGGCAGGAGCTGAGATGAAAACGTTTTTTTGGAAAGGTTTCATGATGATTAGTCAAACGGTGCTAAAGATATATTTAAACCATAAACTTCATTTCCTCTGGAAACACGAGCCTAACTATAACTACCCAGTGGCGACCACCACTAAGGATTAATATTTTGTGCTAAAACATTATGTATAATTACTTTTTAAATGTAATAATGCACTTAGTAAAATGAAATACACTTTGTAATATATTTATAAAATTATAAATATATTTAAATTAATTATATACATAAGCTTCAACAAGGTTTGCTAGAAATTCAACAAAAATTGTTTTTTTCCATATGGTGAGCACTTTTATTTTGAAATGATTCGTTAAAAATAATATAAAAATAATCATTAAATAATTGTAAATCATAAATTTGAATCAAACATAATAAAGAAATTAATATATATATAGTTTCTTTTATACAAATGTAATTTGTGGAGTTAATGTATGCGCTTTTAAAAAAAACAATTCTAGGTTATTTATTAATGGTAATATTAATGATTTAAAATTATTTTCCATTCATATTTTACATTAAAATAATAAGAACAAAAGCATCGCAGACCCTTCCATTTGGATCAACATTCAACTGACTATTGTCAGATCTCTGGAAAACTTAAGCTGATCCTTGGCCAAATTGAAACAGTGATCGGAAACAGTGATCAATGTCTTGCCAAGCAAACCAAGCACCTGCATTAAGTTGCTAAGGGTCATATCATCAACGAGGCGATAAAAAATTATCGCCGCTTTTGCGTCCGTTTTCGGACGAAAAGCGGCGATAATTTTATCGCCTAATCAGCAAGGTCACGCTATCGCGTGAAACCTTGAATCAGCGCCTGTTTTCTGAACGCCCAGCTTTGCATCTCTAATGAGATGCAAAATGAGCGTTCCTGCCCTGACATAACTGGAGCAACATTTCTCCAATTATCAATGGGCACGCCAACCTGCAGAGCGACAAGCAAAGTAGTGATAACCTCTGTTATCGCTACTTTGCTTACGCCTGCTTCAAGACTGACTTAATTTGGGAAAAAGGGGGTGGTGATGGACAGAGTTTCTGAATGAATGCAGAATACTCTTACCAAGTCAAGAGATCATGGTTTTAATCCATCACCGTTTTTTAGCTCACTGCACCATCCCAGCTCAGAACCTGGCTACATGCAAATTAGTCTGTACCTGTCCCAGTGCATGATGGGAACAGGGCAAACCAAACTACCAAGCCAATTCTTATACTGGGAAGGAAACAAGCTTCCGGGGACCGGTTTCTGGCATCACAGCCTTCGTCGGCCCGGCTTGCCTGAATCCTGATGGTGCAATGAGCAAGGGACTCACGTCTGAGCATACCCTCCCACACTGAGTGTGGATAAAATCGATTTGGGAAAAAGGGGGTGGTGATGGACAGAGTTTCTGAATGAATGCAGAATACTCTTACCAAGTCAAGAGATCATGGTTTTAATCCATCACCGTTTTTTAGCTCACTGCACCATCCCAGCTCAGAACCTGGCTACATGCAAATTAGTCTGTACCTGTCCCAGTGCATGATGGGAACAGGGCAAACCAAACTACCAAGCCAATTCTTATACTGGGAAGGAAACAAGCTTCCGGGGACCGGTTTCTGGCATCACAGCCTTCGTCGGCCCGGCTTGCCTGAATCCTGATGGTGCAATGAGCAAGGGACTCACGTCTGAGCATACCCTCCCACACTGAGTGTGGATAAAATCGATTTGGGAAAAAGGGGGTGGTGATGGACAGAGTTTCTGAATGACTTAGCCATGATATCCTATGTAAGGTGGATATCATGGCTAAGTATGCCTTGCCCTATCATCAAGCTATCGCCAGACTTTGCGAGATTATCGCTGGATTTCCAGCGACAATCTCACATTTGGCAGTTAGCGCTTGGAATTTTATCGCTTTTGAGATAAGCGTTGCTAATTGTACGCTATCTCAGAGATAAAATTCCACGTTACCCGGCGATAATTATCCTAGTGCTAAGTGTGCTTAGCTATAATTATCGCCGGTCCTTGATGATATGCCCCTAAATTTGTAGACACTTTGCAATTTCACCTGAGGAAAACGTTTCCCCAAAAAAAGTCTGTGCTGGAGAATTGTCCTACAAAAACATTTATTTTGTTTAGCATGATGTAACCACCACTTGGACAGCAGAGGTCAAACTAAGCAAATCGTGGACATCCTTGATAGAATAGTGCCTACATTTAGCATACAAGTTTCAATAATATTCTATGGTTGCATAACTTCTTGTAATTTGTTAGGAATTTCACATGATTGCACAAATTTTTCACACCCCTGCCTAGAAAATGCAATTGTTCCCAATCTATTCAAGAAAAAAATCCTCTGCATACCTTCTATCCTATTCGTGCCTCATCTGTATAGCATAGCCTAATCTTTCTGAGGCTCACTATGGTCTGGCTTATTCTCTGTAATGGTATCTCTGTCAATTCCTCACACCTCGTTTTAAAGATCACAACTTTTCCTTCTTTGAGACTACATCCCAGCAACCTTACAATCCTTGATCTCCTTCAGCCAATCCTCCCACCAGTCATTTGCATTGACTCATATAGCCCCAACTAAGAATCGCGCCTAACTACATTAGTTTAATCTGCCACAGACAAACTGGAGTAAGTGTACTGAATGATTTCCTTGAGAGCCCAAATCTAATCCCAATAACCAACAACAAACACCAGAAGTACCACTAACTTTGGATTCCAGAATAGCGTGCTACTCGCTGTAAAGAATTTCAATGTCTCACTGGGGTAGTAAGTGCTATATACATGCAATTACAATCAATACAATAATATTAACTCCGGTTGTGTTGTACATTCTTGCTATTATGGTGCCTGCTCCTTGGCATAACAGTAGGAATTCTTGGCATTTTATGGGCTTTTGCATGAAGGTTCTTATCCCTAGCCTACTGATAATGATCCTCTGCATACCGCTGGTATAATGCTGGTCCTGGCAGAATGATATTCATTCATGGAATATTGTTGGCATAGTTGTAATTATATGGTGTATTTCCAGGCACAATATTTACTCATGCATAATGACTGTAATTCTTTGCATGATAGTACCCTTTGGAGATCACACTTTGCATAATGGTGACACTGCACAATGTTCCACATACGGCACATATTGTGGGCATCCTTGAAATAAATGTGGGCATTGCTGGCATAATAATGGAATACCTAGCATTTGAAGGCCATCTTTGACTTATTTCAGGCCCAGATCTCTGTACTGGGGTGAATGTATGACATTGTTCTGCGTTCTGTCCATCAATTGTTCTTTTTGCATTTGTCACACCGAGTGGGACGGGTATGCCCAGACGTGGGTCCCGTGCTCTCCGTGCCACTGGAGTCACGCTATCCTGGCTGATGAAGGCTGAAAGCCCGAAATCGTTCCTAGAATGCTTGTTTCCAGTCCAGGGAGGACCTGGCCTGGCAGTTCGGGCTGGACTGTTCCCATTGGGGTGCAGGGTCAAGACTGATTTGCATATGGCTGGGTGGAAACTGGATTGGCATGGTGAGCAAAAAAACGATGGATTTAGGCCCAGATCTCTGTACTGGGGTGAATGTATGACATTGTTCTGCATTCTGGCCATCAATTGTTCTTTTTGCATTTGTCACCCCGAGTGGGACGGGTTTGCCCAGAGGTGGGTCCTGTGCTCCCCATGCCACTGGAGTCAAGCTATCCTGGCTGATGAGGGCTGAAAGTCCGAAACCAGTCCAAGGATGCTTGTTTCCATTCCAGGGTGGACCTGCCTGGCAGTTCGGGCTGGATTGTTCCCATTGGGGCGCAGGGTTAAGACTGATTTGCATATGGCTGGGTCCAAACTGGAATGGCATGGTGAGCAAAAAAACAATGGATTTAGGCCCAGATCTCTGTACTGGGGTGAATGTATGACATTGTTCTGCATTCTGTCCATCAATTGTTCTTTTTGCATTTGTCACCCCGAGTGGGACGTGTTTGCCCAGACGTGGGTCCCGTGCTCTCCATGCCACTGGAGTCAAGCTATCCTGGCTGATGAGGACTGAAAGCCCGAAACCGGTCCTAGGATGCTTGTTTCCAGTCCAGGAAGGACCTGGAGTGGCAGTTCGGGCTAGACTGTTCCCATTGGGGCGCAGGGTCAAGACTGATTTGCATATGGCTGAGTCCAAACTGGAATGGCATGGTGATAAAAAAAAACGATGGATTTAGGCCCAGATCTCTTTACTGGGGTGAATGTATGACATTGTTCTGCATTCTGTCCATCAATTGTTCTTTTTGCATTTGTCACCCCGAGTTGGACGGGTATGCCCAGACGTGGGTCCCGTGCTCTCCATGCCACTGGAGTCAAGCTAGTCTGGATGATGAGGGCTGAAAGCCCGAAACCGGTCCTAGGATGCTTGTTTCCATTCCAGGGAGGACCTGTCCTGGTAGTTCGGGCTGGACTGTTCCCATTGGGGCGCAGGGTCAAGACTGATTTGCATATGGCTGGGTGGAAACTGGAATGGCATGGTGAGCAAAAAAAACGATGGATTTAGGCCCAGATCTCTGTACTAGGGTGACTGTATGACATTGTTCTGCATTCTGTCCATCAATTGTTCTTTTTGCATTTGTCACCCCGAGTTGGACGGGTATGCCCAGACGTGGGTCCCGTGCTCTCCATGCCACTGGAGTCAAGCTAGTCTGGATGATGAGGGCTGAAAGCCCGAAACCGGTCCTAGGATGCTTGTTTCCATTCCAGGGAGGACCTGTCCTGGTAGTTCGGGCTGGACTGTTCCCATTGGGGCGCAGGGTCAAGACTGATTTGCATATGGCTGGGTGGAAACTGGAATGGCATGGTGAGCAAAAAAAACGATGGATTTAGGCCCAGATCTCTGTACTAGGGTGACTGTATGACATTGTTCTGCATTCTGTCCATCAATTGTTCTTTTTGCATTTGTCACCCCGAGTGGGACGGGTATGCCCCGTGGGTCCCGTGCTTTCCATGCCACTGGAGTCAAGCTATCCCAGCTGATGATGGCTGAAAGCGCGAAACCGGTCCTAGGAGGCTTGTTTCCAATCCAGGGAGGACCTGGCCTGGCAGGTCGGGCTGGACTGTTCCCATTGGGGCGCAGGGTCAAGATTTATTTGCATATGGCTGGGTCCAAACTGGAATGGCATGGTGAGCAAAAAAACTATGGATTTAGGCCCAGATCTCTTTTCCGGGGTGAATGTATGACATTGTTCTGCATTCTGTCCATCAATTGTTCTTTTTGCATTTGTTTTAATACATGGCCACACAACACATGTGCTGCATAGAACATGTGAGTACTTCATAAAAGTAGCAAGTTGACATCTAGGGACCGGACATATGTTTCATAAAATTGAAAGAGTTTAGCTTCGGTGCAAAAATAAAGCATTTCATCAAAATCAAGTTCTTTGGCTGGGGGCCACTGAGTTGAGATATTTTTCAAAGTAAAAATATTGTAAATGACAAGCTGATAATTGGGGGCAAAATTAAATACATGTTAATCTGATATGTGAGGGCTAATTCACACTGAATTTGTGTTCCTAATGAACTTCCTGCAATGCTGTTACACCATTACTCATGTAGAAGTGTTTCATTAACTTGCAAGGTGTGTCTAGCTTTGCTGTTGAGTCCCTTAAATTGTGAGATCTTTTCTTAGTCAGAACAGACAATGGAAATCTACTTGAAATGGACTGAATGGTAAAAGGAAAGGTGGTAGAATATGTAAGTGAAGAATAGTCCTTTATACATTTTGAACATTTATAGACTATGTGAAAATGCACACTTAGATTTTCTGAACTGCCTGTTGGAAGAGGGGGTCCTTATCGCTTACCGCTGACACCAAATGTTGGAGGCGGGCGTCCTCGACCCCTCGCTTCAACGTTAGGCTAAGTAAGGACACCATCTGAGATAGCCCTGCTCACCCCCTTAGTAGCTTGGCATGAGCAGCCAGGCTTATCTCCAAGGCACGAGTGTTCAGTATGTGCAACCACGCTCACAGTAACCCCATGATGCCACCACAAATAGACTCCACACGAGTTTAGACAAAATGAGTATACTCTTTATATAAGCAATTATACTATACGACCACACAATATAGAATCAACATATAAGAATGGGTAGTATTCTTTCTGGTGGGTTGGTAGGTTCTAATCCCAACCACCACTTCTAACCAACAGTTAAGCTCACTTCTAACTGTGTCCAAAAGGTTAGGCCAGTCGTATTGCTAGAATCACACACATTGCAAAAGGAAACAAATACTGCAATGCATAACAATAGTCTCTTATACTCTGCAACAGAGAAATAATGCCATACGTAGCGCCACAGTCATGTACTTTGCACTTGAAGGAATTATGCAATGTGTATCACCACCAGCATGCCCTGTACCAGGAAGAAACAAAGTATTGCATCACGATACAATCCTGCATGGTGCAATGAAGAAATAATACACTGCGCCACGTTATACTCAGATACTGTGCACTGAAGAAATAATGCAATGCGCCACATTACAATCAGGTAATATGCAAGGGAGAAATAATGCAGTGCATAGCACACCCAGCATATAGTTAGTCAGGCACAAATGAGGTCAGGCGTCATACGAAAGTTTGATAGTTCGTAAGCCGCAATAATGCATAGTGTAAAACAACAGATTTATGTGCTCCGTTAACAGTGCCCCCGTTATGGATCAAATGATGACACAAAAGTACTGCTTCCCACTCCGGCCCCAGCACTGCCCCTCCTTGGGATCCGATATTAAGCAAGGACTCGCAAGGGCTCGTGCAGCTGACTGAAACAGTAGGCCGAGAGAGTGTCCCTCCAGGCCCACACCCCACCCCAGGTGTGGATCCATGTTACCTGGGGAGGCCCGACCCCACTCTCCTCCCCAACGTCAGTGACTTGGGCCTTGATCCAGAACTCCGTCACGGGTTGTGGTGGACACAGGTGGGTGGCTCAGCTCTTCCATGGCTGCCAGTCCAGGCCGCTGCGGTTGACTCCGAGGGCCCAATGACTTGGCCCTCCTTCCGGCGGTCTCAGTCTACACCGAGATCCGCCCTCAGCACTGCAGAGACTTTACTTCCAACTTGGTGCACCTCCTACTCAGGCACTCCTCACCAGCGCCTCAGGTTGCACTTCGACACGCACACCGTGTGTCCAAGACTCGCCTCTCTCTGGTGCTCACGACGATCCGGCGCTCTTCACCAACGCTCCCCTTGCACCTCACCACCCACCCTGCATGTTCGAGTCTCTCCTCTTCTCCCGGTGCACACGATGTCCAGGTGCTCTTTACCAATGCCCTGGCTATACCACGACACGCACTCCACGCGTCCGAGTCTCACCTCTTCTTCTGGTGCAGACGATGTCCAGGCGCTCCTCACCAATGCCCTGGCTGCACCACGACATGCACCATGCGCATGCGAGACTCACTTCTTCTTTTAGTGCCTACGAGGCCCAGGCGCTCTTCACCAACACCCGGGCTGCACCATGACATGCACCCTGTGTGTCCGAGACTCACTTCTTCCGTTGGTGCACACGATGTCCAGGTGCTCTCCACCAATGCCCTGGCTGCACCACGACACGCACCCAGCGCGTCCGAGTCTCGCTTCTTCCTTTGGTGCACACACGGCCCAGGCGTTCCACACCAACACCCGGGATGCACCGCGACACACACACTGCGCGTCCAAGCCTCACCTCGTCTCTCTGTGCACACCACAACCAGGCACTCCTCACCAACGCCTTGGCCTGCACTTCAACACGCACCAAGAGTGTCCGAGATTTAACTTACTCCTGCGTGCCCACGATCACACGGCACAACTTCTGAGGGTCACAAGCTGCGAAAGCATGCACACCCCGCATTGCTTGGGACTTCTCCGGAAACTTTTATAATCCTGTATTTCCAAACAGGGAGCCAGCTCACCTCAGGCCGTGGGGTTACAAAACACAGCACAAAGCACAGCCTTCTTCAAAAAGGGGGGCCCAGCGCCCCCAAGCACAGTCCCAACAGCCTCTCCCTTAGTTAGAACAGCAAACTGCAGACCAGCCCCAGATCACGAAGCAAGGATTGGTCTGTCCACAGCAGTCTCTTTAGTTGCTCCTTCTTTAGCAGAGGTTCCTCTTGACCACAGAATGGCTCCAAGCCTTTACAGTCTCAATCCATATCTGTTTCATTCCCACTTTCAGGGATTTCAACTCTCCTAGGTACACCCCTAAGTGTCTTTGTAGTTCGTATGTGCTCAGGGGTCCCTGACCCCTCCCTAAATCAGTTCTGGGTGTCTCCCTCCCAGTGTCACCTCTCTCCCTTTGATACTGGGGGTCTGGATCCTTATTCACTCAGCAGGAGATGGGTCAATTGGTTTTTAGCACCAGCCCAGGCCTTTTCACCTTACGGGCTTCTCCTCCCCCTACTCTGCAGATGCAGGGCAGCCTGGTGCCATCTCAACCCCTCCCTGGGTCAAGACCTCCCCCAGCTCCTCCCACTGGGAGAGGTCTTGACCCAGGGAGGGGTTAAGATGTGTTATAACACTGTGAGTTTAAACATACTAAACTTCACCTCTCCATTATAAACTGACAGGAAACTAGGCTAACAAACACAACACCTAGCCTCCCCCATTTTGTCCAAGGGCAGGATGGCCTTTCGGCAGTGAAAAACGAAATGGAACGTTTTTCACTGTCAGAAAATAGCACACACCTCAGTATATGTTCTGCCTTTTAGCTACAGTGCACCCTGCCCAGGGCTTACCTGGGACCTACCACAGGGGTGCCCTATGTGTGTGTAAAAGGGAAAGTCAGGCCTGACAAATGGTTGCACTTGTCAGGACAACATGCTAACTTAGCATTCTGCGCGCAGGCCCTATACTGAAGGCCTGAGTTCCCTTCTCTGTGTGCCTTTGCTTTACTAGCCCTTGCACACATAGTGCACATCACTAGGGACCTTTACTAGTAAGGCAAACATACCAATCATGGCCAACCAACCACCATTACATTTCAAACAGGGAACTCTGGTACTTTGTCACTGATCAGCAGTTGCAAAGTACCCACAGTATCCAAATTGGCTATTCCATGTCAGGAAAGCGGTCTAGGGGGAAAGCAAAAAGTTTAGGGAACTTTAGCCAAAAAGGCCAAGTCCTACACTGCCTATCACATTAATGGTATTTTTGCCATTTGTAGGGCATTTGTACTAACAAAAGTATCAGTTTGCAGGAAAGTAGGATCTGCTTTCATGGTTACTCCCACTTTTTCCTTGGTGTATGTTCTTGACCTACTATGACTGGGATCCTGCTAATCAGGAAACCAGTCACTGTGTTTTCTCCCTAAATTGACCATGGTAAGTACTTCTGTACATTCACAATTAGCTCTCGGGAACAGCCTTTCAGGGCCTGGCAGCAAGCTAGTGCTGCTGCCGACCACAGCCACAATTCTGCCCTCCTGCTACTGAGCTAAGCTCGAGAAGGCACAGGGAGAACAATAGGTTTCCTGTCATAGGAAGGGCTGGGGTGGGGGTGCTTGACAGCGCCACCAGACTGCTTTGAAGGGCACATTTGGTGCCCTCCTTGCATACTCCAGTTTGAGCCAGTTCAGGGAGCCCTTGGCTTCCGTTCTGGCACAAAACTGGACAAAGGACATGGGATTATACTCCCTTCTGTCCAGCCCCTCCCCTAGGAGGCACACTTGAGTTGTTCGAACCCTTACCTTAGGGTATTTAAGGACTTACCTGTGGGTGGGTCCTCAGATTAGTCTTGGGACAAGACTCAAGACTGAAACCATGTCACTCTTTGACCATCTGGATGCTTGCATTGCGCTGGACTTTGCCTGGAACCAAGACTGCATCAAGGAAGACTACTGCCGCTCCTGGTCTCACTGTTCTGCAAGACTTCTTCATTGTCTGTCTGTCCTTCATCCAGGTTCTTTTACAGACTTGTCGACATTAAGGACACCTGAAGTAATCTCTCTTAGAGTGAAGGAGTCACTCCCCTGCATCTGCAGGCACAGCAATGAGGCTGACCAGTCCGGTGCTCCTGTGGTCCCACTGACTTCCTGGGGCCCAGCAACACAGGTGGTGGTTCTGCAACTCTTTCGAGGCCTGACCTGTCCTCTCTGCAATTTTGAGGCCAGTATCCCCCGTCGAAACTGCTGAAACCGAACCCCTGTGCAGTGCCTCAACTTGCTGTTGCCAAGGCTTGCTGGCTTTGCACTCAAGAGATCTTCGGGCTACAAGAATCTCCAGCCTCCAGCATCTCTTTCCTTCTAGCTCAGCGTACTCACCACATCCTCTGCACCATGGGCCTTCAATCTTGGTGAGCTGTTCAAGGTCCTCTTGTCTCCCGCTGGCAAGCACTCTATTTTGTGCTACTTACCTTATTGTATTTGAAGTATTATTATGTATTTGTGTTGATATCTCTGGGAAGGAGATATACCAATGTGTTAATGAGTGTTGTGTAATAAATAGAAGTATTTTTTTATACACACGGTGTAGTTCTCTTTAATGTAACCTACATCCTAAGGTTAACCTGGTAAAACAAGCTGCTTAACACTCCTTCAAGATAAGCCTGATGGCTGCTCTCCACAGCTACCACTTTGAAAGCTTTCTATGGTTGTCAAAGACCACGAAAATCACCATGAGGGTTGCCTGGATTAGTGCAAGGTTCATCATTTGAATAAGTATGTACCATATACTAAGCCAGCCTCCTATACAGTTTATCAACATATTTTCAAGTTTTTCTGGTGAAGGATCACACACATTACCCACCACAACACTGAGGGTATGGTCTGGTTTGTTCTGGATGCCCTGAAGAACATTAAAATATTTCACAAGTGCTTCTTCAAAACCCACACATCTTTAGTTGAAAATACATGTAAAAATATAAAAATAGCACTGTGAAATATGCTAGTTGACACACTTAAAAAAGTTATTTAATGTGAGGGTAAAAACACCTGAACACACTTGAAGGAGGTCAGGATTAATTGTTTCACTCGCTTAGTGTAATTTGGGCAAATAATTATGACTCAACCCTTTTTTACAGTTCACCTCTTGCCATTGAATATTTGAATATCCATAACATGTACCCAAGGAATTACAAACTTGTTCATTTAATATTTTATAATTATTCAGCTCCATTCATTGAATTGGGGATAGTTATTTCACTTACACCTTCACATCTCTCAATTTCTATACTACTGGAATTCTTAATTTGGTCCAATTTATGTTATTCCTCCATGAAATTCATATGACATGAAAACCATGGTGTGGACTTCCTTGATATTTTGATCATCATCTCGGTGTTCATTTCACAGTTTGTGGAAGGTTTCAATAAGCCTACAGATAAAAAAAAGTCTACTTTTTCTCTCAAATTTCTTCTCAGTGGAATAAAGAGAAAATGTATGCTTTAGTAAATTATTACACTTAGGGCCCGATTCTGATCTCGCTAGGAAAGCCCTACGGCCGACTCGCACCCGTAGAGCTTTCAGAGCGACTTGTGCTCCTGGGCTCCGGGCGACAGAGTACATTGTGCTGCAGCGCTGACTGACTCAAGTCGGTCAGAGCCCCATTGAAGTCTATGGGAGCCTGGTGTATGTTGCGCACATAGGCTCCAAAAGACAAATAACGCACGTCTCTGAGAAGGGCGCCCCCTGTTGCGGGGATGCCTCGGTCCCACCCGCACTCTGCATGCATGTGCCCCCCCAGTGGTAGAGTCGTAAGGCTCTGGGTGAAGGGGGGCCCGCTACGGATCCCCGTAGTCCACTTCCTGGAGTTTTTTTGAGTCGGAGGGTCTGAGACGATCCGGCTGCTCGACATGCGCATCGTACTTGGTCACTCGGAAATCGAACCCATTGCGCATTGATGAAGTTGGAGTCAACCAGACGGCGATGCTGACGGGTTCGGGTCGGTCGGAGCACGAGTCTATCCTCGTATCGTAGATGCTCGCTCGTAAAGCGGTAGGAGTTGTCCAGAAATTGCGCGTACAAGACAGAGTCGCTCCTGACAGATGCCATCAGGAGCCCCTCCGACCGAGATCGGAATCGGGCCCATAGAAGTAACTGAATCAAAATATATTTTGTTGTAAAGTACTCCACTATCTTGGAATCTTCAGAGGTATGATAGTATTAGCAGTGTTTGTTCTGTGTCAATTTGCCCCCAGGCTCTGGTGTGATGGTTAATGGAGCTAGAAAAACATAGGGCGCACCCAAAAATGCTAGGAACCTTGCTAGAGTACAATATCAACAGTTTAAGGCCGTTTGACCCCTGTTTAATGTCATTCCATTTGACAATTAGAGGGTGAGGAATTGGGAACAGTGCTATAAGAGGGCTGATACCTGCCATCTGTACTCAGAGGTCCTCTGTCACCCCTAAAGTGGGAGTGATTCAGGAATTGTGAGCAATGTTAGGTGAGGACTGCACCCACTGCTCCTAGACTGTGCTCAGCATGCCAAACTGTTATGATGAGGGAGAATTAGGAGCAGTGTTACAGGCTATCTTCTTCCCATCTGGGTGGTATATGGGTCCTCCAAGGAAAGATAACAGGTGTAACACCACTCTCACAGCACCTTTAACACATATGTACCACAATCTAAGAGGTGAGAGACATAACTACTTGGGGGCCGATTCCGATCCTGGAAAAACCGGGTACGAATCGTCGGACGGAGCGTTTTCTTCGTCCGACTCGTACCCGGGAAAAATACCTTACAAACATGCAAGTACGATTCGTATGGAAACACCATTTCCGTACGAATCGTAAAAAACACCAACTGGAAAAAAAATACATACAAATCGGATCCGGGACACCGTGTACGCGACATTCGCACGGAGTCAGGCAGCGTTTTACGGATCAGCAAGTACGATTCGTACCCACAGCACTTCGCACGGCAAAATTTTTACGGGACCCAAAAAGTGCCGGAAAAGCTAAGTACGCCGCGATGCACGACGAAAAGGGGGCCCGGTAAGCACCATACCCCCATCCCTACACATCCGCACCGTACCCCCAGCCCTCCCGTATGTCTGGAGTGTACCCCCAGCCCACCCCCTTAGGTACGCGCTGTACCCCCAGCCCACCCCCCATGTACGCGCCATACCCCCAGCCCACCCCGTAGGTACGCGCCGTACCCCCAGCCCACCCCCCCATGTACGTGCCGTACCCCCAGCCCACCCCTGTAGGTACGGTGCGGACCCCCACCCCCGTAGGTACGGTGCGGACCCCCACCCCCGTAGGTACGGTGCGGACCCCCACCCCCGTAGGTACGGAGCGTACCCCCACTCCCGTAGGTACGGTGCGGACCCCCACCCCGTAGGTATGGCGCGTACCTACGGGGGTGGGCTGGTGGTACAGCGCATATGCGGGCACATGTTTGGATGTCTCCATGGTTGCTATGGGAGTTTGTACCGTACGGTGTTTTTTCCATACGGTTGTGCATTCGGACGGACGGGACGGATCGTACTTACGCGCTCTGACTTCAGTTTCCCGATTCGTACGTAAAACTGTCCGGGGAAGTGTCGGACACTTTTTCCGACCCGAGGACGTGTCGGGGAATTTTCCCAATGCGATTCGTATGGATTTTTTTACATACGAATCGTACTTGCCAGTTTGTACGGGACTTGTACGATTCGTATGTAAAAAAAATCTGGATACGATTCGTACGTGGAATATTTTTAACGGATCGGAATCGGCACCCTTGTTTGTATTAAATTATTACAGGTCAATAGTGCTGCAAATGTCAGAACGTCTACCTTACAAGAAAATAACTGTCAGGTTTTTAAAGGGAGAATAGCTTAGATATTTCATCTTGCAATTCAAAATCGTGGCATGATTTTATCTAAAGTATCCTTCCTAGCATCCAGAATAGTTTGTATTTCCACCAATAAGTAGATAGGAAATCAGACAATGCACACCTCCCCCCCGATTAATATCAATTGGCATAGCTTCAATTGAGGGAATACATCAAGACAAAGAAAATATTTATCTGTTCTTGAAAGAGAATCAAACCAACAACAAAAACTAGTAACACCTATCCTTCACATATTCCCCCAATACACAGATTGGCTGAATTATGGACCTTTTCTCTAGTCACCTCTTAGAATAGATATACAGTTAAGCACAGAGTGTGAATTTATGATCAGCTCTAAAAATATATCTTTAACTATCTCTTACCTCATACCCGAAAGAGATGTTACACCTTAATTTTGACTCAAGATAATATTATAATATAATACAATAATATTGTTGCTAAAATACCATAGTGTCCAGAACAATGTTGGGTATAATTGCAAAGGAAAGAATATTGTTTTTATATATTTATTCTACATATTTGTTGAATTTAATATCATAAATATTGCCATTTTTATTACTTTATTTTTGTATTTTGTTTTTAGATCTTTTATTGCATTTTATTTAATAATATATATATATTTTTTTCCTTGTTTATGTATTTATTACACTTTTTAGAAATAATTTAATTTTTTAAGTGTTAATTTGTAAGTGACAAAATATCTATTAAATAAAACACATTATTTTTTAATACTTTGTGTACTATTTTTTATTGTTGGGTTGCAGGTTAAGTTTGTTAGGGGAATAGGGTAAACATGGTTTTAAATGAAAAGTAGTTGCTGATATAACTAATTCATTATTAATTGACTATTTGCTTATTAAATTAGGCAAATAAGATAATTTTAAAGTTTTTGGATTTAACATGAGCTGTTGAGTTTGATGAGGAAACAGGTTGGACATTTTAAAAATATTGAAATATGAAACTAATGATAAATGTATTTCATTATCTTTTTAACAATGACATATTTGGTTTATGCATTTGATAAATATGTTTAATAAATTGTTCATTTTCATTATTTATTTATTGGTTTTTGAGTTTATAGGGAAAGAGCTTAGGAAATGTTTCAATTAAATTAAGATTTAGGGGCCGGTTCCAAACCGGGTCGTAAGGGCACCGAACGCGATCCGGCCGGAAAAACTACGAGCCGTACGCGTGGTTTCTGGCCGACTCGTACAGCTGTACGAGCGAGCAAGTACGATGCGAGCTACGTGAGATTCACTGACCAAGTCGTTTCCAGGTCCGAACCACTCCGTACGTCTCGGTCGGAAGCTAACCGTGGCGTGCAATGGATGTGATTTACAACCGAGCCAGTACGATGCACGCGTCGGACAGCCTGTTCGAGCCAGAGTGTCCGGCTCGCAAAAGCTCCCGGAGTCGGACTTCGGGGGTCTGCATCGGCTCCCCTGACACCCGCAGCCCTACGGCTCGCACACAGGGGGAGACCTATGGGTCTCCCCAACACAGGCATGTATGGTGCGGATGACACCGATGCGTACCCACTGTAGGGGGCGCACTTGTTCGAGACGTACCCATTCAGTCAATGGGAGCGCATGTACGCATCGTACACCTGGCTCCCATTGACTTCTATGGGAGTCCGACTGAACCGAGTCCGACAGCATACGTGCGCATCGTACTCACTCGGTCGGACTGTAGGGGTCCGGCTCGGTCGAAAAACACCCCGGATCCGGCTCGGTCGAAGTGCTTTCCGACCCAGATCGGAATCGGCCCCATAATTGTATATGTTAGCAAAACCTTTAAATATATGAAATATCTTCATACCTATTTTTACGAATCTATCTGCATAATATTAGTATTATGTTTGTTTTTCATTTTTGTAATTGTTAATATAATACTAGTATTTTGTATATTATTAGAAATGTTCTAAATGTATTATTTTTATTATAGGTATAGCGGTGCATTTCATGGATATTTTAGGTATTGATAAAATATCTTTTTCATTTATTGGGGGAGAGATATTGGCAGTTATTTATTAATTTTATTTAATATATTATTTCAGCATTTATTGATTTTTAAACAAAATGTAATTCTATCTATTTCCTATTCATCAAAAGTGGGTGTGAAAATTTTCACTCAAAGAAGTATTAAATATTATGAATTAACAATTAATTTGCAATTGTTCTATATTTATTTCTCTGTTTTATTTAAATTGAATGAATTAAGTTTATGTGTAAAGGAGAAAAATAGTTTTAAATTAGCAGCAAAAATGTTAGATTCCGTTATTTGAAGGACTAATATTTTTTTATTTTAGATTAAAATATTTTTACAATGGGTCTAAAGGTGGGCTTAACATACTAAATATACACTCTAAAAAATTCAACCCTTTGCCCGATATTAGCTTGATTGGAGTGAATGTAGTAAATCTGTATTCCCCAAATTTAAAAACTTTCCCCATTGGTAGCTGTTTTGAAAGTAGCATAGTAAACATGCACCCCTCAAAATTATACATTTTCCCATTGATGGATGGTTTGAAGTTAGAATAGTGAAACTCCACCTCCCCAAAATATACAACTGTCCTTGATGTCAGCTGGGTTCAAGTTAAATTGGTCAATCTTCCCCCCTCCAGTATCAAACACATTCTAAAATGGTAGTTGTGTTGGCATTAAATTAGTAATTCTGCATTACTCGAAATAAACCAGTTCCCAAGACTAAAACGTTTTTCACTGGTGAGTGGTTTGGATTTAGAATAGTAAATCTACACTCTCAAAAATAAAACACTTTCCCACATGGTAGTTGGGTTAGAGTTAGAATAGCAAATCTGAACTCCCCAAAATCAAACACCTTCCCCAGTGGTAATTGAGCTGGAGTGAGAGTAGTAAATCTGCACTCCTCAACATTAAAGCCTTTACCAAATGGTCAAACACTTTCCCTGTGCTTTCTGGGTTAGAGTTAGAATACTAAGGGCCCGATTCCGATGTCGTTCGAAAGCCCTCCGAATCGGATTTGGCTTTCCAGGATTCGATTCGTAGCCATGTTTCCGACCGAATCGTACACAGGTCTGAACGACCAAGACCGATGCGAAGATCGCGTCAGCATCGACCGAATCGTTTCCGGGACCCGAACCTGTCTGTACGACTTGTTCGTAGCCGAATCATGCCACGCAATGGAGCCAAATTCCGACCAAGCAAGTACGATACACGATTCAGACAGCCGCATTGCCTAGGTCTCAGTAAGACAAAACCTCTGTTGGAATCATACTTCGGGGGGCTGTAGCATGCCCCCCTTCACCTGGGGCCCTCCAAATTTGTCACAGAGGTGTGCCTATGGGTCCCCCTGATCCCGGCATGCACAGTGTGGTGGAAACCAATGGGTTCCCACCACAGGTTGTACCCTTTTCCCCACCCACCCCTTTTTGTAATGATAACCTGTGTACGCATCTGTACGCAGGCTCCCATAGAGTTCAATGGGAGACCGAGCGAACCGAGTCGGTAAGCATACGGCTGTATCGTACTCACTCGTTCAGACTCCCGGAGCACGTTTCGCTCAGAAAGCCCTCCAGATACGAGTCTGATGGAGGGCTTTCCTAGTGAGATCCGAATCGGACCCTAAATCTGAACCTCCCAAAATTAGGTTTCCTAATGGCTCAGCATCTGGAGCTACAATAGGCTTGTGCAGAACCCAAAGGAAATAGTTTAACTCATAGGTATGGGTTGGGTTTAAATATTTAGGGGCAGACTTACAAACCGTTAACGCCACCCTGAAAATATGGCTCTTACCGCAGCAGCTTTCTGCCACAAAGGGGCAGGCAATGGTCATTGCTGTGGGCATTCCGCCACAACAGGTTGTACCCTTTTCTCCACCCACCCCTTTTTGTAATGGGAACCTGTGTACACGTCTGTACGCAGGCTCCCATAGAGTTCAATGGGAGACCGAGCGAACCGAGTCGGTAAGCATACGGCTGTATCGTACTCACTCGTTCAGACTCCCGGAGCACGTTTCGCTCAGAAAGCCCTCCAGATACGAGTCTTATGGAGGGCTTTCCTAGTGAGATCCGAATTGGATCCTAAATCTGAACCTCCCAAAATTAGGTTTCCTAATGGCTCAGCATCTGGAGCTACAATAGGCTTGTGCAGAACCCAAAGGAAATAGTTTAACTAATAGGTATGGGTTGGGTTAAAATATTTAGGGGCAGACTTACAAACTGTTAACGCCACCCTGAAAATATGGCTCTTACCGCAGCAGCTTTCTGCCACAAAGGGGCAGGCAATGGTCATTGCTGTGGGCATTCCGCCGCAACACCCATTGCTTTTTGATACTGCACCATATTTACTAGGTATGGGGCAGCGCCAAAAATAAGACCGGGAAATGCCTGATCTTAAACATGCAATACAAGGAGAAATGCTTTATTTCTCCTCGTATTTTGCTCTTTTCATGTGTGCTGCATTCTGCAGAACACATAAAAACAGCAAATTGCCTGTAAAGATTGTTTATGTGCAGGAAGGTGCCCCTACCTGCATATAAACAATTGCCTCTGCAGCGCAGGCACCATTGCAACATGGCCCAAGGGGGCTTACACTGGCACTAGGTAGCATTTTTAGTGCCAGCGCTAGGGGAAACGCAGGGGTGCACCTTAAACACTGTGCATCCCTGCTTTAAAATTAATTTTTTTAATGTCGATGTTTAATATTAGCAGGTACATTCTTTGTTGATTATGGCCTCTACGACGCTGCCTCACTGATGGTCTACCGCCCTCTGTAGTTTTGCTGTCTGCAACGCGGACAATGGTGCCCTTCCCGCCGGGACCGCGGACGTATGCAATGGTGCTGTTGCATCCACTGATGCCGTCAGGTCTGCGGTCTACCCACTGAGTGCATTACTATTAAACAATCGTACAAGCAGTCTTCCAGCTGCAGTTAACATATGGTAGATGTCCACGGTACGAGCCCACAACAGTGACCATTGGATGGATTTAAAAACTACACAGCTGATGTAATTTGGCTGTATGATATGTCAAGATCAGTAGTGACATGACAGACTAGTGAGAAGGGGCAAAAGGAACCTAGCATCTTGGTAGAGTTGCAATGACAGGGCCTCGTGGTAGTTATAGTCACTTCAATATAACTTTACCAACACTTGAGAAATGGTAATTTGCATGATATGTGAAGATCAGTTGGACCATGGCAGGAAAGTTAAAAAGGGCAAAAGATGTGTGTGACAGACGTTATAAGTGTGATATTGATGAGGAGCGGCTGTTGTGGAGCACACAATAAGGCACACATCACTATTACTGAATATAATTTGCAAACACATGTCCATTTGTGTATAGAATGACTGTGCAGTACCAGTGTTTTGGCCTAGAAGGGCATCCTAAAGATGTATTTTGATTATTCTTATGAAACAATGCCAGATAGGGTCCCTGTAAACGTGTAAATTACCTAGGGACCTCAACTCCCTTGTCTGGCCCATGGCAGGGCAATGTTTTGATGAGGAGTCTATTGAAACTGGTAGTTGTATAACTTATCGCTGATTTTCTCCTTGACGGAATGGGTTTTGAACGAGATCGAGCAGATACAGCAGTGGCAGGACATGTCTGATTGGCTCCATGATGGCAGAAGATGTGTAGAGGTCTCAGATGTGGTGGTTGGACCACCACAGTCACGCCGGCTGTAAAACAATTCATAATTGGGCTGGCAGTTTCACTGGCAGTCTGAGGCTCTGACAGCCTCATTGGGCCATTCTGCGGCCGTGGTTGGAGTTGGCCGGCAGTGTCAGTGGTTCACCGGCGGTCTTTCAAACTGCAATCCTACAATCTCATAATACGGTGGTCAGACCACCGAGGTCACAGCGGTCGGAATGCCACCTCGGATTAGGCGGTCTCGTGATCACCAAACTCGTAATCAAGCCCTAAGTGTAAGTGCACTCATAACCTTTTAAAATCAAGTTAGTGTTTTGTCATTCATTTTATTTTGTGTAAATAATCAATATGAACACATTGCTATAGTTAAAATATTTAAAATAGTTAGGATTAACCTGTATGCAAATAAAATATTCAATTATTTCTAACAAAATTAATATTTTAAATTTACATTTTTGACAAAATGTATTTATGTGCATATAATACAAATATGATACATTTGGTACATTTTAATAAACATATTTACATATTTTCATGTCCATGTAATTTACATCTATTAAATTATTCCTAATAAAAATATTAAAATCAGTGAAACCATTTATAACTTATTTTTTGCAAAATAGTTTTAATAATTGAAGTAAAAATATATACATTTAAAAAACATTAAGGTGCCAATTCCGATCCTGTAAAAAGGCCCAACGAATCGACATACGGAGCGTACCGGGTAAACTGTCCGTACAACCCAGGAAGTACAATTCGTACAGAAAGCCTATTTCTGTACGAATTGTACAAAAGACCGTACGGGTAAAAAAAAACTACAAATCCAATCCGGAACAGCCTGTACGCGACGTCCGTACGTATGTAAGCAGCTTTTTACGGCCCAGCAAGTACGATTCGTCCCTACGGCACTCCGTACGGCTCTTTTTTTACGTGAGCCAATAACAGCCATAAAAGCTGAGTCCCCAGGTGTACGAGTCATACAGGGCCCCCCACCCCACCCACGTCTGTATGCACCGTACCCCCCACCCCTGTATGTATGCACCGTACCCCCCACCCCCGTATGTACGCACCGTACCCCCAGCGCATACGCGGTGGGGGTACGGTGCGTACGTACGGGGGGGTACGGTGCATACATACGGGGGTGGGGTGTACGGTGCGTACATACGGGGGGGCACAGTGCGTACACACAGGGGTGTGGGGGTATGGTGCGTACATATGGGGGGTACGGTGCATACATACAGGTGGGGGGTACGGTGCGTACATACGGGGGGTACGGTGCGTACAGACGCGGGTGGGGTGGGGGGGCCTGTACGACTCGTACCCTGCGAACAACTTTTCCCGGGCTACGAGTCATACAAACTTCGCTTCGTAGCGGGTAGAGTCATTCCCCGTGTACGGGACGTTTTCCGTACGATTCGTGCATCGGATAGCCGATCCGGATCGTACTTGTACGCTCGGACTGTGTTTTTACGAATCGTACAGAAAAGTGTCTGGGTACGTCTCGTACAAGTTATCCCGCTGCGATCCGTACGGATCGGGCCGATCCGTATGTACTTTTTCCCGTACGAATCGTACTTCACGGGTCGGACGTGACTTGTACGATTCGTACGGAAAAAAATATGGATACGAGTCGTACGGAATGTTTTTTTAAGGGATCGGAATCGGCACCTAAATATCTTTTCTTACCAGTTAACCTGGAAAATACTCATAATAACCTAATTGTGCTGTTGAAACATTAACAAACACTGCTAATAATTTATTTAGTGATTTATTAAGCAGAATTTAATAATATATTAACATATTAATGTTTAACAAGGTAATAAAAAAATATATAATTTATAACAGTTGTTTAATTTTGCCTCCATTTTTTGTTAACCTAACTATATTTCTAGTTAGCTTTTGTCTTCAGTATGCAGTGTTGGTCAACATGGATGACGGAGCTGGGGATGTGACTTTGCATTTCAATTAAAGGCATTGTGTGTGATATTTAACTGATAGCAGTAAGTCAGCTAGGTTGCAAATCAGGGTATCATTTGTTAATAGAGTGTTTGTTAAAGTGGGTAGGCTAGTAGGAAATTGTTGTAGTTAGCTAAGTCAGTATAGCCTAGTGTTTGTATAGTAATTTTTTAAGTTATTGCTTTTTAGTTACACTCCTATACTTATGTTATGTAAACTTTTTAATATTATTGTGATTTTCACTGTGAGAATTTTTTTTTATATATGTGAGAATGCATGTTTGTTTTATAGGTAATGTTGTCCACTAAAAACATGTTTTTTGATCCAATTTGCATTATTTTATTATACAAAGAAAATAGTTTTCCTGGAGGGTTTATTTTGTAAGTATATTTTCCAGGCCTTGGAGGGGTTCCCATGATTTTTTAAGGATGTTTTGTAGGAATTTTATGCGATCTATTTTGCAGAGTGGCTGTTATTAGCAATGTTGTTTATTCATACAATCATTATAAGGTGTTTCAGCAAGAACTAAATACATTTTAGAGAGGCATTATTCCCGAAATGTGATATTGTATATATATATTTATATTTATTCATGGTTACATATGTATATATATATATTCGATGACAAATAAAGATTAAAGGGGCGTTATAGTGAGGTGAAAATGTCAGTTAAACCTTGACATTTTAAATTAGCAAAACCACTGAAATTCACCAGTTGTAGTTATCTCAAGGAACTATAAATCATGCCCTAAAGTAACCATGAATAAATATAAATATATATACAATATCACATTTCAGAAAGAAGGCCTCTATCAACTTTGTTTAGTTCTTGCTGAAACACGTTTTTGTGATTGTATGTGTGTATATATATATTACTTCACACTCCCAACACTCACTCCAGTGGGAAAAGATGAGCCAAAATCAATGGAGTCACTTCTGATAGCAGATTAATTGCCAGGTGCAGGGAAACACAACGTATTTCCACCAGTCACAGTCTTGATCACATTATGTAAGGTTATTGTAGCCGAAATCTAATCTGAAGGGACTCTTGCTGTCATTAAAATAGTAAATTGACTTTTCTTCATCCAACAGTGCTCTCACATAAATCATAATACCCAACAGAAAGTGTAAATCCCATTGCATATACCCCTTTAATTGAATAAAAGGGGAATTTGCACTGAACACAATAGTACGTTTACAGATCGAAGGTTCCCTTTAGAGCATTTCAAACCAGTTAACTAGGCACAAGAAACGCTCAATGGGACACTTTTCTGAAAGTTTGCCTCTACCTGTTATAGAGTCGTAAAAATGAGTGTTAAGAGCGCATGGAGCTAAAACCCTGTAATCTGTAATAGGCTACTATAGCCTTTAACAAATAGGCATCATCCACATGCTTTCATAAGCTTTTCATAAAAGTGTTCCATTGAGCGTTACTTGTGCGTAGTTAACTGGTTTGAAATTCACCAAAAGGAACTTTTGTTCCAGATTAAAATATGTTGGGTATACCCTTGATAATCCTCCCCCAAGCCACCTGATCCTTTCACCAACCCATCAGAGATTCGCGAAGCTGGGGTCGAAGTAGGTGCCCATAGCAGTCCCAATCTTTTGACGATAGAAAACTTCATCATGTACAAAACAAATTTCCCTTACGCAAAATTCAATCATGCGGATGAGCATTCTATTGTGTTCATAAAAACACACCGATCTAGTTTCAGAAAATGCTCACATGCCCTTACTTCAAATTGGTGATCAGTACAAGTGTACAATGACATGGAGTCCATTGTAATCATGAGAAATTAACCTTTCCAGTCAATGTCCTGTATCTTCGAGAGGAAATCCCCACCATCCTTGTTTGTATACCATTTTGCCTTTGAATTTGATTGTCTAATGTTCCAGTAAAGTGTTTTTTTTAGGCATTACCATATATGGAAGACACTAATTAATGTGTTTTTATGCTTTACTTATGATATCATGTTGACACATTTCTGCCCTGTTGCCATTGTATTATTGGTATTTTGATATTCTATATATTTGTTATCTGTTATTTATATTTTTAGGTTTCTGATCATAAAATAATGGTATTTTGTAATCAATATTTTTGTTGTTCGAATAGAGACTTAAGAAAGTTGATATTTTGGTTAT
The DNA here is from genome assembly GCF_964204655.1 of Triturus cristatus. NCBI lineage: Eukaryota > Metazoa > Chordata > Amphibia > Caudata > Salamandridae > Triturus > Triturus cristatus. The sequence goes on from NC_140586.1 coordinate 750,302,233, forward strand.
CATTGTTTTGTCACGAGATTTTTGCACTCATCATTGTTTCATACTACCTAATAAAGGAAAACAGCAACTGTAAAAAGAAAATGTTAGCTGGGTGGCTTGAGGTGCTTGACTGTATAAACTATGGATATCAAAGTAGAAGTAGAAGGGTAAAACAGGTAAAGTGAAATAATTTAGTATCCCCTGTCACTCTTGGTTGTGAATGTTATCCTAGGGAAATTCTAGCATGTGGTCCTCCATTTCTTTTGTTTGTTTTGAGGGGCCTTGAAATTAGGAGTATGCTTCAATGAAATGTTTTCTGACTATGTTTAGCCATATCCAATTTGTGTCTGACACATGGATTGGAGTCAGAAGTGTTTATGTTTTTTAAGTTTCATAAAATGCTTTTCTGATTCCTCTGGGCACATGGTATACTGTATTGATGCTGAGTAAATCTGGCATGTTCTGTGGAATCGATCATTCCTAGTGAGTAAAAGGGAATTTATTGAGAAAAGTCTTCTATGGGGCTGATTATGATGGTAGGCGGATCGCCATTGAAACCTGATTTACCCACTGCCAGATTGCCGGCCGTTACGATTGCCGGCCGGGCGGATCTGGGGCACATATATGGTGATCCATATTATGATGCTGGGTTTTAAAGGCCTTTCAATGGCTGCAATGCCACCATGAAAAGGCTGGTGGGGACTTGCTTTGGGGGCCCGTTGCAGGCCCCCGGTGGTGGGCAGCACTTGGGGGATACCTATGGTGCCCCCCTACATTGTCATGCACAAGGTGGCAGGCACCGCGCGGTGCCTGCCACGTTGTGCATGGCAACGCACAACATGGCATTTTACCATTGCGCACAGTTAAAATGACAGATGATAATTGGGGTGGCGGGATCGCCGCATGGCTGGTGGGCGGTCCCGTATTGCTAGGGTGCCGCTAGGGTGCCGCCATCCTAATCACCCCCTTTGTATATAAAAATCACCACACCATTTCTGAGCATTCTGAGCTCCACCAAAGACAATAAGTTTATCTGGTGAGACTAGGGGACGAACAGGTGGGGGAAAGTGCTGAAAGAAAATGTAGCGCTTAGTAACCTTTTCTGACTGAGCTATAACTTCAAGGGTGTTGATAAGGGTAACAAAGGCCCTTCTGTGGGTTTGGGTTGCAACTCCTAGCAGACTTGATTGATGTCCCAATTAGAGAGCATGTAGCTTACCGCTGCATGTAGTTAGCTTTGTTTGGCTGTTGTAAAAACTTATGTTTAGCTTGCCAAGGGACTTATTATGACTATGGCAGTCCATTGGACCACCATAGTCGTGGTGGCAGTCAGTGGACCGCCAGACTGGCAGTCCACCTGCCATATTCTGATTATGGCAGTTGGACTGCCACAGAACCACTGCTGCCGCCAGGGATCAGTGTGTGGCTAGCAATATGCAGGTGGTGCCGCTGCAGCACCGCCAAGCATATTACTAGTTTCCTCACCACCACAGTTTTTATGGCAGTGAGCCCGCCATGAAAACTGTGGCGATGAGGAATCAAAGGGGGCCCTACAGGACCCCCTGTTCCCTCTGCGCCATGGAGTGCAAACAGGGGGGCACATGTTGTGCCCCCCCGTATGCATGCACCCCAGTTCCTGCAGGGCATGGTCTTTAGGATCCATGCCCTGCAGGAACTGCCTTTAATGCTCCCATTGCTGTGCCTATTTCAAAGGCACTGCCGTGGGCCTGCCATAGAACCGCCCGCTAGAGACTTTAATAGTCGTACTCTGGTTGGCTGTCTATTTTGGCTCTGCCAGCCTCAGAGCCGGATGGCGGCGTGGCGGCCCCGCTCCGAGACCGCCAAAGACAAATTAAGGCCCCAAGTCTTTTCCTTCTCTTTCACTAGAATCTGACCAATGAAGGATTCATTTCCACTCATATCGCAAGGGGACAGAGAATAATGCTATATGTCTACCATCTTCCCTACAGGGTACCATTACATGACATCTAATTTTTCCATTACCATTTGGCCTGCAGTTCAGGATGGACTGTTCCTATTGGAGAAGGAACACAATTTATTTGCATATGGCTGGTCTGTCTAGCAGGGCATGGTGGGCCAATAAATCATGGACTGGAATACATCTTCCCATTGGCTGACATTGTGAGACAGCCTTGCCCTGCTGTATGCTGCTAAGTGTATAACAACTCTCGTGGCACTATGGTTCTGAGGTGGCAGACTAAAACAACTCATGAAGAGGAAAACTCCCTTTTATCTCTGCTAATTCTTTTCTGCAGCATCTGACCCTTCGCACTGGAGCATGTGAGATGTCTCCTTGATGTCTCGAATGCGAAATCTACGTTGCTTCTGGCACGCCTGATGAGACGAAGCTGGAGGAATGAAATGATCAATGTATGCCAAGGTATCTCGCGATCTCTGATCACTCATTCAGAGTGAAGTTCATCAACTGGCCGAATGTGAGATGGCACTCCTCTAAGAAGCAACCTACATTTTAAGATTTGTACTAACTGTATACCTTACAATATTAATTCAAGGGCAGTTGCAGTTTCAAAATGTGTAGCAACTATGAAAATGGTAAGATGTGGGGATACTGTTTGGTAATTTCATTGAAAATTGAGTTACCACAAGGCCTGAGTTCTTCCTTTTTCAATGCAGGGGTGTGTTCTATTGTGACTTCTTTATCCAGGTCTCAGTGCTATAACTTACAAAATTAGAAGCACCTACAATTAAAGAAATCTGCTGCATGAGATGTAAACAAACACTTGCTCACCACAATTAAACCTATCTTGTCCAGGCCATACGTTTTGGGAGACAGTGCACACTGTATTATTAGGATCTTGATGGTATGTCATTTGTTTGTTTCAAATGGCAATTCTCCTTTTAACACTGCCAGACCTCTAGACAGAAGCAGGATATACAAGTTAAAAGAAATGCATTTCAGCAAATTATAATTGTTTGTTACCATATTTCAAGGTCACACCTCATTTTTACTTCAACGTTTGGAGTTTCATCACAGTTAGTAGTTTTGTATCAGTCTCAGACGAAAGTTCCAATATAGATTTACGTTTGCAAAATACCTTCATACTTCCCAGCCAACCAATCTACACCTATGATTCCCTTTCACAGAAATGCAATAAACAAGAAATATAAATGTATTTTTAATTCATCACAGGGGAAAGTGAAATGGCAAGCCCTCATACTGCTCCTGCAGATATTGTTTCTTTGTCTATCCTCACAAATGCCTATGGGGCGATTCTTGAAGATCAAAGGTTTAAGTCATTTATTCAATAGTTTTTTACAGTGCCAGTGATGGATAGTGCAATTTTCATTCAATTGATTAGATGATTCCTCCCACAGTATTTACAGTTCTAATAAATAGACATCCACATTGCACTGTAATCCATCCTCTTCTTATGCTTTTCCTCCGCACATCCTGTAATGATGTGACCTATTACTGCTGTGTAGTTTCATTTTCCAATGTCTTATATTGTGGTGAGAGTCTCTAAAGGCAGACTGTTTTTTGTTGGTTCTTATTGTTTTGAATAATGATCAGCTTCTGGCCAATTCTCATTGCATAAGACCTTGAGTTGTTGTCACGTCTGTATATGTTCCTCGCTCCACTGGCGCATAGCTATGAGCTTACATTCTGGCACTGCATTATGTACATTAGCGATTTTAGGACATCCTCATTCCACTTAAGACAACCATATTCCCAGTCCTCATTCCTCACACCTAATCCCTCAGTCTTCATTTCTCGCTATGCATTTCTCATTCCTCACTCCATTAATCATCCTTCACTACTCTCCCTCGCTTCTCATCACTTAGTCCTCCCTCCTACCACAACTCACTTACCTCATTCCTGCTCATTATTTCTAATTTTTCACTCCTCATCGATCAGTTCTCATTCTTCATGCCCTCTTCCTAGAATCCTCAATAACCATTCCTCACTTTTCATTACTCATTCACAACTTTTCTTTCCTCAACCCTCAATTGTAATCCCTCACTTGTCATCAATCACTTTTTATCATTCACTCCTCATTCCTCATCCCTAATTCTTCACACCTTGTGCATTGCTCTTCATCAATTATTCTTCATCTCTCCTTGAACAATCCCACTCTTCATCCCTCATTCCTCACTCCTCATCTCTAACTTCTCATGCCAAATTTCAAAAAATCATCAACCCTCACTCTTCATCCCTCTGTGCCCATGACTCCCTCTTTATGTCTCACTTCTTAGGCCTATCTCTCACGCATTCCCTTAACTTTCATCCCTCATTCCTCCCTCTATTCTTATTTCTCATCCTCAACTCCAGAGGGATGAGGAATGAGATATATGCAGAGCGGGATGAGGAAGGATCGCAGGATGAAGAGTGAGTGATGAGGAATGAGTGATGTGATTCTGATAAAAACTCCATGTCGAACACCAAGCAATAAATGTATTCCCGCAGCAATTAGGCACCTATAGACCAATTCCTGTGATAACTTCTCAGATCTGAGTATACACTTAGGACTGATTAAAAGTTGCTCGTTAAATTGAGTCTCACGCATAATGCCGGTTGGAATCAGGAGCGGCTTGTGCAGGTAAGAGCGGTGGAGCAGTGGGGCGGGGTCGGGGGGGGACTCGACAGATGACGACGAGGAAAAATTAAACATTTATTTAATTTCCCCTTGTCTGTGGAGCCCGCCCCACCGCTCTTACCTGCACAAGGTGCTCCTGGCTGGAACTATGAGTTGCTAGGTCCAATAATTACCGGACGTGTTAATGGAGCATTGTTAAATCTAATGGGGTAAAACCATACAGCATTTACCATATTGTGGTGCATTGAACACCAAAATCAGCTGGTTGTTCCCCAACAGCTCGGAATAGGTGGCATTTATCACACTAGATAAATAACTTACCCCATGGTATTATTATTTGTCATATGCGATAAATATCACCTGTACTCTTAATTAGGCCCTAGAAGTAGCACTCAGAATACCATACCCTCAGTATTGATAATTGCAAGAAAAGGGAAGCTGCATTTTGTCCCAGACAGAATGACTGCCTGAGAAAGAGGAAGGTACCATGACACAGGCATCTAGTTTGAACAAGACAATCATGAAATACTAACACAGCAGAGAGAGCCACTATAGTTAGTCTTCATTGACGTTTAAACAGCATTAGTTAGTGTCAAAAGATCTAAGTTATGGAGACCGCTGTGAGATGCTGGTATCGATTAGAGTTTGGTAAAGGCCATTAAGGCAATACATGGAAATAATTATACCCATCTCACTGTGGCAAGCGAGGAGAAACACCTGACCGTGTTATTGTAAATCACTGGTAAAGCAAAGAAGTGAAATTGTGCGCATATTGTTCAGCGCTTCTATTAATTGTGTTATTGAGGAACTAATGTAAATAACAGCTAATGTGCCTATGTGGGCAAGTCATCAGGCACCAGTTTTATGAGTCGTGGTTGACACTGGGGTCAGAGCTGTCGATAACTTTATTAGTTATTGCAGCTTTAAGGCAAGAGTCACTAATTAACATAACTAAATGTGCCATGCCTACCCTGCATTCTTAAGGGATAAAACTGAAATGGATTGCACCTTTGATTACTTGGAAATTTTTGTTGAGAAGGGTATTTGAATCATGGATCGTTTTTTTTTTTTTACTAAGACTATTAAAGGATATGGGATTTTATTTGCTACGGGTGAAATTTACAATGCCCCAGGCATCCTAGTAGCATCCTTTCATTAAACCTGCAACATTATGGTTTTGGTTATGGGCTATTCGTGATCTGACCTGCTAGAGTGAAATTTATAACCTTATCTTGTGTGAATTTTCCAATCTGAATTTTCTTATGTAAACTCTCTAGGTTTGCATGAAATATTAGGGCTTTTGTTTTTAAAGACTCAGACATAGCCACTGATCCTGCAATAGGCACTATTAATACTGAAAAGCGCCATTGTACTTGGCAGCCATCTTGGAACTGGTTGCAACCATCCGTATCATCATGTGTGCGCCTGTGTGTGTATTATTGCCCTGGAGAAACGTCTTATTCTTGAACCTCCACTCAATATGGGGATATGTGTTTCCTGTTCCCACCCTGGAAAGACTTACTCCTGCCTTTGGCAAGTTAAACGAGGCTGTGCTTTGAATACCCACAATTTCATGAGGGGGATATTCCATCCAGAGATGCCCCACATCTGATCCCTACGGCTAACTAAACTTATGAATATTGTAATTACATTTTAATGGCAGAATGTCTTCATACGGTAAATAGGCCTGGTGAATATAAAATTCCCTCAGAACTGAATCAGTGAATCAGGATTGAAAATGTATTCTTGCAAAGTGCTTCTTTTTTGCACTTAATACCACTTAAGTGTGTAAAATGCTTTGTGACTCTTGCCCACATTTAGAACAAACAGATTCACTGTTACGATAGGAAGCGGGGGATCAGTTATCAAATAAAGCGGCAAAGCCTTTCAGATGCATTGACTGTCCTTATGAATATTGCATACGTCCTTGACCCAGCAGCTGAGGGCCACAAGCCTCCTGCCCCAGTTACACTGGTGCCATTTCTCATTTTCAAGAGAGCAGAGGTGACAAGCTAGTCAATACTACAGGCCAACCCAGCCTGCTGTTCGTGTGGTCTTGGAACAGTATCCTTCAAGCGCACACATGCATGCTGTTTTGTAAAAATAAGAACTTTAGATTGGAGTCATAAAGTTACTAGGAACAGTAATTACAAAGATTTATTCGAAGAGGCAGTGGAATCTTCTGCCAACAGCCCCAGCTGGAGTAAAAATCAATACAAAAAAATGAAAATCAAGATAAATACAATACACGTTGAAACCACCAATAAAAGAAAACCGATATTTACTGGTTTAATTTTTGTTTTTTGTGATCTGGATATTGGTTGACTGAAGTGGCCATTTTTTTAATCTGATGGCTTTCTTTCTATAAATATATTTATGAACCTCTGCATGCTGAGCTTGGCTGGTTCTCGGCAGAGAATAGGCGACTAGATACAATAACTGAAATTAAGATGGAGAATGAAGGGGCGCCGAACAGTATTGTAAAACTTCTCGCCTCCCAGGCAGCAAGCAAGCTAGTGCTTGCACTCAGGAAAAACCCATGCCTTGTACTTGCAAAGGCTTGCTGGATATTCAGACCCATCATGAATTAGAAATCGCAACTGAAACATACTTTATGGCCTTTGACCATGTACAGCCATCCACTGCTTTGTGGGCAGGTTTGCGTTAGAAGTACTATATACATACATACACATATACATACACACTTTCATATTTCAGGTATATACTAGGGAGTTTGTGTTGTTCCTAGACCTGAGAGATTTCGGTCCTGCATTCAAACATAGGCATGTGGAGTTAAAGAAACCTTAAAGTAAAAGGAAACAAATGTGGCACTAAACCAAATTCCAGCTCTTCTCAAGCCCCAGGAATATGTATCCAAGGAGACATTTTGATTGCAGTAAAGCTCTCAAAACTGGAAGCAGGAGATGACTGCAGTGACACAGATCAGCCTACTGAATGGCACCAGGAGCAAACTGCAGAATTCCGCAGCCCCAATCTGGACACAAATACAGATGTGACTCGACTCCCCCGCCCCCCCCCCCCCACCCCCCCCTCGCTTCTTCAGCAATGAACCAGAAGTGACGGCTCCCTCTCTGAGCAGAAAGCCACACTCTATTTCATCGTTTAAAATAAAGCTAAGTAGCTCATTAGTCTCCAGAAGATCCATACACAGGGCACTTACTGGCTGGCAACAAGATTAAAAGCACTCTGCGAAAAGGGGAGTGAGGGACAGGAAGAGAATGACTGTGGAAAATGAGTGTAGCTCGCGACTCCGCGCTCACAGACAGCTGTGAACGCTAAGGAACAAGGCAGGGGGACAGCGGGAAGTAAACAAACAAGAGGCAAGGGTGGAAGAGTGCAGAAGAAACAGGGCAAAGACTTGTGAAGCAGCTTGCAGTTGCAGAGACAGCAGAAGGCAGGTCTAGCGTATGGAATATTAATAAGTGGAGGAAGATATTACAGCACATATGCAGCACTGTAAAGTATGCAATGAATGGTCTATAGCACACACGAACATCTCTGAATCAAAGATGGGTTTGCGTCTCCAGGCATAAATTAAAAATAAGAACTAAACTTGTTACCCACTTTCAGGAGTAACAATTCTGATTAGTAACTTTTCTGTGCAGTATCCATTTAGTGTAGGGTGCAGTCGTCTAGCAATCTTGTGATGAGCTATTTCGAATGTGAACTATTTTAAATGCATCAATAAGGTTCTCAGTGACCCATATGAAAGATAGTGTGCGCCTCAGCAAATCTAAAAATCTAAATCAGGACCCGTATCAGGGCACAGTGAAATCTCAAAATATGTATGTATGGTCTATATAAGAAAGGAGGAAGACGTCCAGTCTTAGTTTAAGCTGCCCAAACACTTTTCCTAATGGGCGTTCAATTTCTGAACTTTTGAAAGCATCTAAAGCTTTAAACTGCACCCAGAATCTCAAAGTTGCAATTCAATGCAGCGCAAGATTCAAAGGGGCAGATTTACAATAACTGGCGCATCCCTGCATATCAGCAGGGACGCACCAGTTATTTTGCGTCACGGCAGACACCTCTTGCGCCAACATGGATGCGCCGCATTGTAAATGCGGCGCATCATGGGGCAAGAATAGACAAATGAGTGACGCATCTGCTGCCGTAAAGGCGACGCATTGCTGGAGTCACGTCGCAAGCGCGACGCAGCTCCAGCAAGGCTCGGGGCGCCCCTATGCCTAACATGCTGCATCAATCCTTACGCCTGCTTCAAGCAGGCACAGGGTTTTGACGCAGCATGGCCGTAAAAGTGACTAAGTGAAATCTTGTAGATTTCACTCAGCCACTTTTAGGAGGCGTTCCTGTGTCGGAACGCCCCCCCCCCTGCGCCGGAACACCCACATGTGGCACAGGGCTTTACAACGTAAAGCATCTTCCTAGATGCGTCACGTTGTAAATACCCCACAGCATGGCGCTGGCTTTGCGCCGCCACTGAATCACAAAAGTGAAGCAACGGCGGCGCAAATGTGGCGTACGGGGCTTGTAAATCTGCCCCAAAGTTTCTGTTCTGGAGGAAGAGAGTAGGACAGCACCATATCTATTAAGATATGGGGCTCTTCCTAGTGCTGTATTAAAGGCAGGCTGCCTATCGCCACACACATAAAATGTTAGTAAATCTTTCTCTGCATGTGACGCAGACATGGTCTGGCAAATTACTAGTGGCGCCTTGGGCCTAAGAGGCAGGAAATCTGGGCTCAGAAGTAAAACCCAGTATTAAGGACTCATTATTTCTATGTGAGGTAACCCTACAGGAAGAACAAACAACCAGTGGGAGAAGGGTTACTTTCTATACAGTGCAGAGCAAACACAAAAAAAGCTGGACTAGTCAACATCCATTGGCAAAGCCAATCTGTCCGGCTTGTATAGCATCTGTTGGACATGGCCCTTCTTAGGGGATTTCTCTAAAACTTTTAGCTTTTTTCCTTCTGGTTTTTGTTGATTCTCCTTTCGACACCTTAGGACTCTGAGCACTTTCCCACTGGATTGCAGTGTGGAACTGCGCACGCCCTTCCTACACATTCTAGGAAGTGATGCTTACCTGATTGGTTTAGGTGCTGTACCTGTGAGTACCTGTAAAAAGGTATACCACATCCCAGGGCATACCTTCTGTCAGTGATTACACTCACTGTATAACCTGCGTTCACCCTTGGGTAGTTTGGCACTGAACAGCCAGGCTTATCACAGAGTCGATTTCTAAAGCTTTGGCACAGCACTCTCACACAATAAATACACTGAGCGTCACAAAAGAGACATTGTAAACGTCTCTTTACATGTCTATTTATGTAAATAAAGATTGTATTTAACACATACATTAATTAACATAACATAAATATCATGTCTTAATGGGCTTGAATAACACTTGGATATATTTAGGCTGTCCAGAATTCGGTTTAAACCGAATCTGACCGACAGTACCCTACCGGATGAAAATCAGCTGACCTGGTTTAAACCGAGTGTCACTGATTTTCATAGTTGCCGGGGGAGAGGAGCTGTTGTGGACTGCCGTATCTCTGACTGCGGCCGCACCCGAGTACTTCACAGGTCTTTAAAAAGACCATTTAGATAACGAGGGTTAACCAGTTAGATAACGAGAGGGCCTCGAGAGTCACTCTGTGGGCGGGATCTCTTGCCTCCTGGGCCTCGCTGGCACTTTCACGCCTGAGCGGAATTGCTGTTTCACCAAATCGGCACCTCCTGAGAGCAGAGCTTCATGGCCCCCACCGAGGAGAGTACTTTAAATTGCACCCTGCAGGTAATTTAGTCCAGGACTCAGAGGAGTGGTAAGGTTTGTGCTCTCCTTGCGTAACCTCCTCACCCATTTGAAGCAGACGTGAGCTGTCACTGCTGTGGAGCACTCGAAGCTTCCACCTCCAGATAGCGCCTAGAAGCAACTCCCAATGCACTGCAATTATGCTTAACGTACACAGGAGCCTGCTAGTGTCCACTACCGTGGATCTGTAACTAGGCGCTTTTGTAGCCGAAACTGTTTGCTCTGTATAAACTCGTCTCTGTCCACAAGGTTTACGTGCACCGGAGGTAAAATAAATTCCTCTGCCCCATGTGTCTCCTAACAGTGCTGGGTCATAGCTGCGATGTCCGTAGAAGAGTTCTCCCCGCCCTAGGCCTCTCAGCGTTAAACCATAGCTATGAGATACAGGAAGTGGCACCCCCTCTATTGGTCCTTGCAGCACTAGAACAAGGCTGTGAATCCGCGGGGATAGGATCTCTTGCCATTGCCTTCGCAGCTCTGGATTATGGCGGTGAGGTACAGGGGAGGGGACCTCTGCCCCCGGGGTTTCGCAGTGCTAGTCTACGACTACAAGTCCCAGGGAATGGGTCCTTCGTCCCCTGGCCCGTTCAGCTCTAGACCATGGTTGTGCAGCCTATGCGAAAGGGCCTCACAACACTGTACCGTGGCTGTGTGCATGGACCCCTGTCGGGGCAGAGCCATGAATAGTGCAGATGGTGCAATAACATCGGGTCCCAGGTGTATTAAGTGTCTCATGTTCCCAAATTTTGACTTTAATTTATTTTGCAGCTATTGGAGGAGGGTGTTGAAGCTTTCACTTTGCACCATGTTATCATTGCTAAGCTACTTGCCTTTCCTCCATGTGGCCTGAAGCCATGTTCCAGGGCTACAAGATTCAGGAGATGCCTCCCTGCCCGGGGCCTCATAGTTGTGGTCGAGTGCTGCACCTGCCATGGAGGTCACAGTGCTGGATAATGTCTGTGAAAACCATGGGGTGCGGTCATGCTCAGAGGTGTAGATATCAGTAGTGCAGCAAATGCAGTGGCTCTAGGGCTCAGTGATGTTAGGGACCTAATTTCACTAAATTATAGCTTTGTTTTACTGATAACCAAATGATGGGGGTTGCAATTTAATTTGTTTGCATCAGGGCCTGTGGCATTATTTCAGTACAACTGGCCCCTCTCTTAGGGGCATTTCACATTATACAGAGCTACAAGACCCAGAAGAGGCCCGCCTTTCCCTGGGCCTCACAGTACTAGATCTTTGCTGCAAGGCTAAAGATAAAAGGCTCTCTGAGGGCCATATATTTCAATAGTGCAGCAAATGATGTAGCACTTTTGAATTATGGACCCAATGCTCCCAAATTATGTCTGATTTTTAGTGTTCAGCCAGCAGACAGGGCTTAGTTAACTTGTTTGCACCAGGGCCGTGGCATAATTGCGTGTGCCATAAGGCCTATGGAATGGAGGGGCTTCCCTGGACCTCCCAGTGCTAGATCATGGCTGTGAAGCCCTGGGGATGGCCCCGCACCTCATTTCCTTTGAGCCTCAGATATACCATTGAATCATTTCAGTCTGCGTATTATGTTGTTCTGCTATTTTCACATTGAATAATGTTCATTTGTGCTAAAAAGTCCTTATAACTCCCAAGGAAACCCTAAATAACCATGGTTTGTTTGTGCAGAACTTTTTCTAAGTCTGACATGAGCTTCATTAATATTTTGAATAAAAATGTACATGTATCAGAACTCTGATATTTCTCAAGTCAAACGGTTTTCAACAGTTTGCTTTCATATTTTTCTTTCTCACAAAATGTATGTGTCACAAACCTTATCTTGCACTGGGTATCTGTGAAACCATCTTGGAATTTCAGTTCACACTGGCAACCCCTCTAGGGCATCCTATATTTAGCAAGCCTCTTTAAGAATTAGGAACAAATATGACATCACCCTACCTTGATAGAATTCCACCATTACCCCTTGTAAGCCCACACCACCTTCAAAGCCAGCTGCATCATCTACAAAGCCTTCAAGGCTTATATTCACGCTTACTTGATGACAAGATCACCGTCTCCTGTGGCAATCTCCACATTTGCAGCCAGTATGCCTTCAGCTGGGAGACGAAGTGTAAAACAATAGAAAACAAGCATTCGCATAGCCAATAGGTCTCGCCTTTGGGACCTTATAAGTGTTAAGCCATGCAACAGTTGATGTAGTTGCACCAAGGATGTTGTGCTGCAAAACTAAATACTTATAAGGTCCCAAAGGCGAGACCTATTGGCTCAACGTCACTCAGGTTCTACTTTTCCATGTGCGTGGATATGGTTCTCCATTGTCATCCTAGTGCAGAGCCTGGCTCCTCTTGGTTTCCTCTTCTGTTTTTCTCAACGTTTCGATCTCCAGTTTGTGGCCAATAAGTCTGTGCCTGGTAACTGTCTGTCTTTGTTGGCTTCCCTTTGGAGCTTTTGTTTGCTTGGCCATAGCCCATGTTAACTTAGGGGCTGCCCTGGGTGGCAGTAGGTCTAGCTACCCCACAGGCTATATTTAGTGTGTACATCAAGACCACTGAGCTTACCTTGGCTCTCATACCATTTCACTTCTCCTCAGAGAGCACATGTGGTATAAAAACTTAAAAATATACCAAAATATGCTGTAAATCAGGGCAGGCGTTACGCACTACTGAGCCATGCTTGCGGACAATTCTGCCCTAACTCTATGCCTCCACATATTGTGTCCATGATAAATTCAACATGAATTATTTTTGTAGCTTGGTGAAATTTCATCCCTAATCACGGACCAGATATGGCCCAAACTCAGCTCTCAGTAATCCCATTTTCCAAATACAGATCAACCAAAAGTTCAGAAATTCCTAAGGAGGGGCAAGTAGAGCGGGCATTTAAATAAATCTAAATCAGGGCGAGTCAACTCTACCAACCATCTTGAAACCTTCGACTTGTAAAAATGTATTTGGACCTCATATACACTGTATGTACACTGTCTATATACCATGCATCAATGAAGAAAGCAAGCAATAATAAAAGCAAAGCGTTCCATAAACACCGGAAAAACACTGTTTCAGTTGTTTTTTATTTTGGGCGAAAATGAGTAACCACTGAAAAGCACTGTTTTTTTGAGGTTTTGAAATCACTGGAAAACACTGAAAAAACACCACCAGAATTCACCAAAAATAGAAACTGAAAACAGGAAAGCCTAGATATATTACTAGCAGTTATGGGACCAACTGTGTTAAAATGACATCAGCAATATGCACACTTGGGAAAATTCCTATTTTACCCAGCACCCTTATGCAATGCGATACATTGTCAGAACTGGGCCCACCCTGGCAAATAACACAATTCAAATCCACACATTACTAGGGTGCACCCCAGGTCACAGCGATATCAGAAATGTGTGCACGCATGAATTCATAACACTTTTCAGTAGCACAGCAGGTCAAGTCTGCAAAGGTAAAACCAATGTCAAAACAGAGAATTTGTTAGGTAATGAACGAACCAGTGCTCTGGCTACTAGTGGGCCGCAGCACTGATTGTGCCACCCACAAGAATAGCTTTCAAACATGTCTCAAGCCTGCCATTGCAGGCCTGGGTGTGGGCATTTGCACTTATGCTGAGGATGGCATTTCTAAACCATTAGCCAATTCTGAGTGGGCTGTTGACTACCACTAGGACGACCCTAGGGAAAGCCCTCAGGGGTGGGGAAAGTGGTAGGGGAAAGGCAGGGCAGGTACGCATATGTGTTCTCTGCACAGGTACTGAATAATATCCATGTGGGTTTACCCTACCTAGGAGGTCCGCTCTCCCTATGGGTCAATATGGGGGAATTGCTGTATGACTTTTAAACTACAGTTTTAGCTTCCAGCAGGGAGGAGCCTCATAGTGTTTTCAAGCATGTCTCAAGCCTGCCATTGCAGGCCTGTGTGTGCACATTTGCACTTATGCTCAGGTTGGCCCTTCTAAATCATTAGCCAACGCCGAGGGTGCCTTTTGCTAACACTAGAGCACCCATAGGCTGAATCCTCAGTGCTGGAGCAAGTGATTGGTGAAAGGTAGGTCAGGTACACATGTATGTTCCCTGCCCAGGTAGTGAAGAACCCCCATGTGTGTTTTCACTACATATAAGGTTTGCTCTCCCCTTAGGTTGACATGGGGCCTCTGGGAAGCCAGATCATTGCCCCACTAAAGATTAAGATCTACATTCCAAGGCCTCATGGCAGATAGGAATGAAATTTAGGGGAGATATCTTGGTTTCAATACAGAAACCACTGAACCACCCCCAACTTCAAAGGCACACAACGGTATAACTACTGGTGCCATACTTCATCTGGGCAGAGATACACATGTGGGGACATGGGACAAGACATCCTGGACTGCGTGGCGCACACTGCCAATGGAATCTGTTGTGCACAAGGCAGAGACTGCCATTGGAAGGGACCGTGCACCCTGCCTGAATAGTGGCTGGCCTGGGATGGCTACCTGCTGCTGTATGGCCCCCTGAAGTGTGCTCTCCAAGGCCTTGTTTGCTTACCCCCTTTTCTTTGTGGAGGTCTCATGGACATCAAAGACCTCCCAAGCGCCTATGTCATCTGCTGGATCCTTAATGCAGCATGGTGTGAGCGTGGAACTAAGTATTGTGCCTGGAGACCTTATTGTGCAGAGTCCCAAAAACCGTGCCTGCATCTAAGGAGTGTGGCCCCTGCATAATGGGGCCTTAACACACACAAATGTCTTGTTGGTGGTGAGCGTATTCACCAGTTGCGGGACTCAGAGTGGCCCGCTTCATTGTTCATGCTGCATCTCTCGCGTGACAAGCTGACTGCATGCTCATTGGGTGCAGTATCCAATTCACAGGTTGTGACTCATATCATTGTGCACAAGAGTTTGTGCCTCAGTCCAGGGAAGTACAAGAAACCTGACTGTTGGTTGATTGTAACCGGATTGTCTGGTGCGACTCGTATTATCGCACACCAAATGTTGTGCCTCGTTCCAGGGAGTTACGGTAAACCTGACTGTGGGTTGATTGTAACCGGATTGTCTGGTGCAACTTGTATCATCATGCACCAGATTTTGTGGTTCATTCCAGGGGGTATGTCAGACCCAACCGTGGGTTGATTGTGACCTGATTGTATGTTGCAGCTCACATAATCGCACATCAGATGTTGTGCCTCATTACCCGACCGTGGGTCAATTGGGACTGGATTGTCTGATGTGACTCGGATCATTGCACACCAGACGTTGTGCCTCATTTCCATACTGCGGCAAACCCAACTTTTGGCTCATTTTGACCAGATTGTCTGGTGCGACTCTTGTCATCATGCACCAGACATTGTACCTCATTTCCGGGAAGGTACAGAGAACCCGAATTGGGGTTCATTGTGACCAGATTCTCTGGTGCGAATCGGATCTGCATGCACCAGACGTTGTGCATCACTTCACGCTGGGGTGTGGGGGCAGCTGCACCCCTCATTCATTGAGTGTTCTGTCTTGCCCTCAGTGCGGCGAATCAACTGCCTTCTCCTCTCCCAGCCTGACGACTTCATGTTGCCAGTCAGTTTTCTCCGGACCGGGCCTGGGTGGTGAGAGTAAGTGACTGGGCTAAGGAGCACTTCAGAGAGCGATCAAAAGTCATCAAGTGACAGCGTGACCCCCGTGCTTCGCAGAACTGGGCTGGTGCCCGAAGGCGATTTGAGGAACCTCTTGATTGAACTGGGAATGCCTCTAGCCTGTTTCTGCTTTGCATAAGGTGGGTAAACTTCCCGAGTGGTGGCCAACCCCCCAATTTGTCAACTGTTGCCTGATTACCCTGATAGTTACTCTAGCCTTCTCCCCAGGGCCCCTGACTAAGTGTGACTCTGGCCTTAAACCGGAATAGTAAGGGTTGGGAGTTTTTGACTTTAACATGTGAGCAGAGTCCTGGGGGAGTAACTGAGGGGTGTTGGAGGGATTGTGCGACCATATCCGCATTCATGTTACCAACTGACCGCGTTAGGGTGCAAAGTACGTGTGTCTGTGCTTCATACATAATTGCTGATACACTTTGCAGTATGTTACAGTGCTGTGTGAATGTAGGAGAGTGTGCTGCATGAGACCTTACTGCTTATAGCTGCACCGCTCAGTGGTGCTGTTTTACTCATTTGTTTCATTACCTAACAAATACTCTGTTTTGACATTGGTTTAACCTGTGAGGTCTTGGCCCATGGTGCTGCTAAAAAGTGTTATAAATTTCTGCGTA
Organism: Triturus cristatus; assembly: GCF_964204655.1. Taxonomy (NCBI): domain Eukaryota; kingdom Metazoa; phylum Chordata; class Amphibia; order Caudata; family Salamandridae; genus Triturus; species Triturus cristatus. Next base: position 750,318,815 of record NC_140586.1, read on the forward strand.
CAGACATTTCTGATATCATTGTGACCCGGGATGCACCATAGAAAGTGTGGATTTGAATTGTGTTATTTGCCAGGGTGGGCCTAGTTCTGATAACGTATCGCATTGCATAAGGGTGCTGTGGTAAAATAGGATTTTTCCTAAGTGTGCATATTACTGATGTCATTTTAACACTATTGGTCCTATAACTGCTAGTAATATTTCCAAGTGTAATTGAAGCCCAGAAAGACATGATGTTCTTGTTGTGTTAATGAATGTACGTGTTGAATATAAACTTTATTTAGATACACCATGTGTGAAGTTACTTTTGCGATGCTCAGTGCATTTATTGTGTGAGAATGCTGTGCCAATGCTTTACACATTGATTCTGAAATAATACTGACTGCTCAGTGCCAAGCTACCAAGGTAATACAGTGAGTGTAATATTCTAACTCTGACAGAAATTATAGGTTCTGCCTGGTTGGGGCATCGCCTCAGCCAATCAGAAAGTACCAGTTCCAACAGAGTCTCTTTGTTCTTTGCTGTATTACCTGTAGGTTGTGATGTGATATATCTGGATGCACTTCAGAAACAGGCATGGAAAGGTGTACAGGTTAATATGCACATGCGGACAACATCCAGAGACGTATACGCAGTCCCACAACACTCATATGATCACTGTGAGAAGTTGGCCTGATATATGCTGTCCACTAGTTATAGTGGGCACCTTGTATCAGTCCAAACAACCCCTTATTGGTTATAGGTTAAAGACAACCTTTATTGAAAGCTATCCTAGTGGTAGCTATGGAGAGCAGCCTTCAGGCTAAGTCTTGATGGAATGTAAAGCAGCTTGTTTTACCAGTCTATAATCTCTTGAGTCACTAAATGAAAGATAGCCACACCAGGTATATATATAAAATATATGTATTTATTACCAAACACCCCCTCCTAGTCTCTTTATGGGACTAGAGGTCATAACACATAAGTTACACTTCAATAATCACAGTAAAATAGCACAAATACATGTCAGGCCCTATGGGCGAGGCAAACCATATACTAAAATAGCGGTATAAGAACCACGACTTAACTAGACACAAGGCCTAGAGCCTGTAGAATCACTGGGACCCCAAGGAACCACCCAAGGTAGTGACACAGTGGACCCACGGGGGCAGTGTGCAGTGTGTGAACACAGCCGCGAGCTCCCGTTAGCTTCTATGGGGAAAGTCGTGGTTAGATTTTTAAAGATTAGGGACACTTAGAAATGAGTCGAGACGCTTCGTACTGGGGGACACATACCTGCCAACAGCGAGTCTCTGCTCTGACCGGGAGACGCCAGGAGTCACAGCGGCAGTGTGTGCAGCGGAGGCCCCGCCCCCTTGACCCCTGCACCTCGCGCCTCCCGCTTCGCGGGAGACGCTTCGTACTGGGGGGCACATAACTGCCAACAGCGAGTCTCTGCTCTGACCGGGAGACGCCAGGAGTCACAGCGGCAGTGTGTGCAGCGGAGGCTCCGCCCCCTTGACCCCTGCACCTTCATCTGCACCTCGCGCCTCCCGCTTCGCGGGAGACGCTTCGTACTGGGGGACACATACCTGCCAACAGCGAGTCTCTGCTCTGACCGGGAGACGGCAGGAGTCACAGCGGCAGTGTGTGCAGCGGAGGCCCCGCCCCATTGACCCCTGCACCTTCATCAGCACCTCGCGCTCCCCGCCTCACGGGACGCGCGCGGGTGTGCGCCGGGCTAAGCCCGGGCAAAGGGCGGGCCCTCTGTGGCCCTCCGAGGACCGCTCGAGGCCGGGACGGGCCAACCCCCTTTGGTTGCTGCTCCCAGAAGCCAGTAAGCGTTTCTTGACTGTGTGATAGATCTTGTGAGCTGTGTGTGCCTCCAGGTCTAGGGGATTGATGTACATTTGTTAACCAGCCCTGCGACCCATAGCCCGTTTGTTTTGGAGTAGCTGTATTATCTACCAATGCCACTATGACCAAACAAAAGTCAATCATGGATAACTATCTGGTCAAAGTTGTAAGCAAGATAAATAGTGACCGGAGAAAATCCTTAGGGCAAGATAATTTGCCTGACCTGGCCCTGCCCCCGGGACTCCCCGAAGAGGACATAACTGACACTGTTGAGTCTGTGGTCACCTACCGCAATTCTGAAATTTTACCCACAGTAGTCTCTGATGCCTCAGCTGTCTGTGCCCCGATTGAAGATCTATTAGTAGTACCGGAGGTTGTTCCGCAGCAATGCCCGCTGGCCCCGCGTTCAGTGAGGGCATGCAGAAAAGTAACCACCAAACGGGGAGGAAATACTACCAGAAGAAAAGCTGAACCTGCACCCAAGAATTCCGTCTGTGAAAAAAGGACCCTGGCTAAGGACAATTCAGTTAATATTAACACCGAGCAATTCGATCTGCTAGTTGGTATTATTGAGGGCAAACTTGAGCTGATTGTTAAGCCATTAACCACTAAAATAGACGAACTTACAGCCGAAGTGTCTAGATTAGGGAGTGCCCTAGACAGGCTTACGATTAGGATGGAGCATCTTGGGCCTTCTGTGAAGGATGGTCCTAGAGCTGAATCTGCCCCTAAACCGATTAACAAAAGCGCCTGTCCTGTGCAAGTAGCTACACTAGGTACACGAGCAGGTGGCCGGGCGATGCAGGTCCAAGTAACACCTGCACCGGCAAGCCGGAGCGAATTACAGGCTTGTAATATAAGCAGTACTGTGCAGGAGCCTGTAATGACTGCTATACCAGTTAGGGAAGCTGCACCTAATAACAACCGATCCGTAGACCTCCCACCTGAGTGTGCACCTTATGTTGTTTTCCTATCCAATGTCCCCTCCTTAGGTCTTGGCCGGACTAGAACCTCCTCAGAGTCGCAGGACTCACTAAAAAATAAAACAACTTTTTGGCTAAATAGGCACTGTAGGTTCCCGGCTAAGTTCTTTGATCAAATTATAACTACAAGAAGGGTTAGCTGGATTGGAAATACAAAAAAGTCATGTAGGGGGGACTGCGTTATTGTTAATTTCCAACACCCTCAGCATGTTGCGACGGTCTTGTTAAGAGCAGCCTCTATATCACAGAATGAGAATGACATTACTGTACGACCTTTGGGTTATTTTTACAACCATCTTAGTAAGTCGCCCCATGCTACTAACCGGGATAGAGCCCCCCCCTCAAATCATACCATCAACAGAAATAGAATATTTCCCCCCAATTACGGGTTATTTTTTGAAATTCCTGTTCAGAATAGATACCAATCCCTGAGCTCCTTAGATCAGAATGACTGACATCAGAAGACATTCAGATCTCAGGCGACCGTTATTTCTAGTGGTCTGTCCAAACAATCTAATGTGTCAAAATTAGCTCATGAGGATCCCCAGATTAATGATAACCTGGGAACCACTAGGAGTGGATCAGTAGTAGCAAATGTTATTGGGGGTAATTTGGAATTGACTAATGATGTAGCTAGAAGCTTGGGTGTGACTGTGAACGAACTATGCTGTGATGGAGACATCTCCAATACTGCCCAAGATGAGCTCAATAACCGCTCCCACAGCTAGTTGGAATATTGCCGGTTGGGCCTCTAAGGAAAACAATCTGGGATGGGAGGTCTTGATTAGATCACATGATATTCTTTGTCTCCAAGAATCTTGGTGTACTGCTAAACCCTGCTTTGATGGTTATATATGTTATAGCTTAGATGCTACTGAGTCTAGACATGGAAGAGCTAAGGGGGGTTTGCTTTTTCTTATATCAGTAGACCTTAAACTGACGGTTGTTAAACATTTAACAGTTGGTACCCATTCCCAAATTCTCTGGGTGCGACTACCAGAAGGTTTAGAAGCGCTTTTAATAAATTTCTATAACAATATTTTTAACAACTCCCGGCACAAAGTAATAGTTGAGCTTGATAGTGCCCTCATGAAGCTTGTAGCAGAAGCAAAATGCACTTTTACCCTTATTTGGTTAGGTGATTTTAATTCTACAATATGCAGTTTGTCCTCCTCTAGGGCCTGAGGGGTACAAAATAATAGTGGCGAATATACGCCTCATTTCCCACATAATACCTATGGGGAGGCTATTAATAGTGCAATGGCAACTTATGATTTAGAGCTGGTGAGGCCTGATGTAGAGGCCAGTGGTCATTTTATTCCTACATTTACTGGGAGGAATGCCAGTTCTAGCATTGACCATATTTTAGTTTCATCTAGTCTAGTGCCCCATTGTTCAATCAAGATAAAGGACGCCTCCAACCTGAGTGATCACAATTGTATTACCATGCGAATTGAGTCATGGAAATGTAGAGACCAGACGGCGCCAAGAATTATAGCTAACCTTGAGCCGCATAGAGCAAATGGAACTAGGCTTAGGTGGAAAGGAGAAAAATCTGCAGTAGTAGTGCCTATAATCATATCTAAAAATTTGGAAGATATTAATACCATTTTAACACCAGGGTGTTCATCTACCTCTGTTGTGACTAACTTTATAAATATCAATATGATTATTAATAATATATTTACGGGAAATAAGCCGGGTATGAGTAGTAAGGGTAAGGGCTGGTTTGACCATGCTTGCACAGCCCTCTTTTCCCAACTTAAAAAAGCGTTAGCCCTTACCCCAAGGGATAAGAATCAAGTCACACTTTTACGATATGATTATAAAATGGCACTTACTAGAAGGAAAAAAGAACTACAGGAGGAAGCCTGGGATAATTTAACACAGGCGGCAGAAACCTTGGACAGCCGCTTATTCTGGTCTACTATTAATTCCCTCTTCCTACACGATGATACAATCCCCCAACTATCTTCTCATGTGGGGAGTGAGGCTTGGGTGTCCCATTTCTCATCTAATTTTCAAGATAGTGTCTCGACTGGCAACGAGCAAAGGCATTGGCCCATGCTTCCACTAGACATCTCCCTCGGTGAGGTGGAATGTAGTATCAAAGCTAGCAAGGGGGAAGAGGCTCAGGGGCCCGACGGAGTCCCTATCGATGTTTATAAGGCCGAACCGCTGATTTGGGGACCAATACTTACCTTGGTCCTCAATGCAGCGGTTACCACTTTGATTCCACCCACATGAGGAGACTCAATTATTGTCCCTATCTATATGAAGGGGGATAAGGCTTTAGCTTGTAATTATCGACCGATTAGCCTGCTGGACTCATCGGTGAAGATTATGAGCAGGGTGCTGTTGTTTAGATTGGAAGCGTGGGCAGAGGAGAATGGGATTCTCGCCAACTCCCAATATGGTTTTAGAAAGGGTCGTGGGACTTTGGATCAGTGCTTGAACTTAGAACTATTAATCGGCAAGTGTACCAAGGCTATGCGTGGCAATCTGTGTCTTTGCTTTGCTGATTTAAGTAGCGCTTTTGACCTAGTTAATCATCCGCTTCTCTGGTCAGTTTTGTTGGAATTAGGCCCCCCCAAGGAAATTATTTTCTTCCTTGCTAGATTATACAACAAGATGCAAGCAAGTGTTCGATATGGGGTCAATGGGGAGTGTACCCCAAATTTTAGTGTGAAACGAGGAATTAGACAGGGCTGTGTCCTCGCCCCTTTGTTGTTTATTTTATTTATTAATGGGGTGGAAACCATCCTGAAAACAGTTAAGGCTGATGCTCCTCAGGTTGCCGGGATTAGTGTGCCAGTTCTGCTTTACGCGGATGATGCTGTGCTCCTATCTCGGACACCTATAGGTTTGCAGCGCCTGATGGATCGGTTTTCCGAATTTATAGGGGAGAGAAAGCTATTGATAAATAAAAGTAAAACTCATATTATGATTTGTGGGGCTAGGACTAGCAAGAATCACTCCTTTTTTAAAGAAGGAGTGAAAGTGCAGCAAGTAAGAAATTTCTGCTATTTGGGTGTCACTTTTTCGGGCGACGGTAGTTGGGCCCAGGACTTAATAAGTGTAAGAACTAAAATGGCCAAAAGTTCCTATGGCATATTTAAATTTGTCGCAAAAATAGGGGATAGACGAATAAGAGATATGATGGAGATATACAAGGCTAAAAGAGTCTCCATTGCCCTATATGGGGCAGGGTTGTGGGGTTACTCTAATGTTGGTTGTCTTCAGAGGGAAGAAAACACCTTCCTCAAGAAACTAATGTGTCTCCCTGCTTCTGCCTCAACAGAGTTAATTCACAAAGAGGTTGGGGCTGCCTATTTGAGTGACCTTGTTTCACTTAGGCCTTTGTCACTTTACAAAGCAATCTGGCACAAGGAAGAGACTGAGTTCAACCAACTCGTTATCAAGGACTGTCTTAAATTAGATAACTGTATGAAAATCCCATGGCTCAAGTATGTTGTTGAGAGCTATCAGGCTATTTTTGGGCTGAACTTGTTATTGGATTTTTATTCCCCACGATTTCTAGTTCAACACGACATGAAAAAATCCTTTTTGGTGTCTAGAACCCAAAAACGTTTAGTTGAGTCTGGTTCCTCTACTACTGTTCAACTATATAATAAATATACTGAAAATGAGGGTTTTCAGCAGTACTTGATCATGGTGACCCGCCCAGCGCATAGATTTGTCCTAACCAGATTAAGGTTAGGAATGGCACATGTCTTGGTGGCCTTCCCCCAACAAAAAAGATATCCTGTTGGCTCTTGCCCGTGCGATGGACACTCCAAACAAAGCAGTATGCACTTTATGCTTATTTGCACTCTGTTCTTGAATGTAAGGATTACTTTTTTAAAACCTATGTTTTTAAAATATGGTATTTTTAATACGGAAGATGCATTGAGGTTGCTTTTTAATATGAATTCCCCTGATATATGTTTTTATACTGCAAGTTTTATTTGTAAATCTATTTATTATAGGAAAAGTATGATCTTTTAAATGTGTTTCTTTATTAGTATGTATCTTTGTATTTTTGTGTTTTGCTGTGCGCTTTTATGGTCATCATATGTTATGAACCGAATAAAGCTTCATGAACTGAACTGAACTGAGTCAAGACCAAACCCTTTTGGACTTAGGAAGTTCTAGGGCGAGCACCCATGGGAGCACCTGAGTACTCGTGTTACCTCACCCAGGGAAGTCGGCTGCATAGGTGTCTTTTGGTGTCGGGTCGCGTCGTCGATTTCAATGGGAGCTGGCGAAGAAGTGCTGCTGCCGTGAAGATGCAAAGAGTCCGAAGAGATCCAAGCCTGGATCGAAGATGAGAAGAACCTGAAAGCAGAGTGGTCAGAGTCTGGGTCACTAGCCAGTGACCAGGAAGGCGATGGACAGATGCCCACCGATGTCAGATGATTTCAGGTGAAAGAGGTGAAGCTTGACTCTTCAGCCACGAGGACCAGGAGGCCTCAAGGATGACCAGGAGCTGGATTCGAGCTGTCCCACAAAGGATGTTGAGTGCTGCAGTGTTGGTGCCCGGATTAGACACAACAAGCCTTGACAACAGCAACCCACGCAGAAACGAGAAAGATGCTTCGGTGCAGACCAGCAAGGTCTGTGGGACTCACCACTTGGTAGGGAGTCAGGGAACATCTGGAGCAACCAGAGAAGCCCAAGGAAATTCAAAGTTATCCCCTCAGGAACCCACCAGTCAACGGACCAGGGATCGCAAAGGGACCTCGAGATGAAACACAAAATGGTGGCCCACGGGTCACTCGGAATGAGCAGGCCAACAATCTTCAGTGGATTCAGTGCTCGAGGTGTGGGGTACAATTCTTCCCAAGCACAACTTCAAGAGACATCGAGAAGTTAATGCACTTGCAGAAATGCACGGTGACCAGGAGTTCCGGTTCCACGCTACTCACGAGGGCTGTGGGTCTCAGCTTTGCTGGGGACTCGGGTCGGCCTCTGAGATGTCTGGAAATCCTGTGCCTGGGCTGCAAATACTTCAGAGTCCGGCGGGAGGTTTGGAAATTCATACTGGCAAATTGCTTCGTTGGTGCCTGCCAAGCAGGGGAGTCACTCCTTGACCCCAAGGGAGATTTCTTCAGTCCTCTGGTCTTTAGCAGAGAGTCGAAGGTCCAGGATTTGGCTTCAGAGTTTCGTCCAGGGTAATCTAAAGTTCTGGTTACAGAGGTTCCTTACTTATACCTAAGGGAGGGGTTGGACTAGCTCTGGGGACCCACCTATGGGAGGGTTTGAAAGAGGGGTGGCTACACCCATTTCCTTTGTCCAGTTTTGTGCCAGAGCAGGGTCTGGAAGCCCCTGAACCAGTCTGAGCTGGACTATGCACAGGGACACCAAATGTGCCCCCAGTGCAGGACTTCAAAGCACTCAGAGAGTGTTTCCACCCAGCCCCAAAACACATTATCCTGTCTGGGAGGTGGTTACACCTCCCTGTGACAGGAAACCTATTTTCCAGGCCTCACCTGCCAGAGTTTTGGTCAGCAGTAGGAGGCCAGACTTGTGTCTGTGGGTGCAGCATCCATTTTGTGATGCCAGAGCTCTATTAAGTTTCTACTGGGTATACCAGTGCTGCCATGTCTCTCCCTCTAGAAGGGTGGGATCATACTCCCACACCAGTTACTGGTGTGGGGGTATGATTCCAAGGTGATTGACACCAAACACAACATGTTTCCGTGCAGCTAGTCCAAAGTTAGCATTTACCGTTTGGTTATAATGCACTTAAGAGTATATGGTGAGGGTGCACTACTGACAACCCCGGAGAAGAGATTCCGAAGGCTGCAGAGGGGCTCAGCTCATGTCTGGGTACCCCCTCACATATAACCAAGCACCCTGCATTCAGGATTGAAAAGGTCTGCCATAGGGGTGACTGATAGGTTTGTATGTACAGTATATGGTGAGATATAGTGAACCTATATCTCAGTAGGGGGTGCATGCACCACCTTACTCAGGCTGCAGTAGCAGACCTGTGGTGTGATTTTGGTTGGTTTCCAGGGGTGGCATAATACATGTTTCAGCCCCTGGTAAGCCTCTGGGGTACCTATGCCCTGGGTACATAGTATACCCTATACTAGGGACTCATAAGGGCACCTCAGATCCAATCAGTAATGTACCTAAAGTACATGGAATTATTTTAGAGAGGAAGCAGCTAGGCTGGGGCCCTGAATAGCAGGGTCCCAGCCAGACTAAAGTCGAAAAACAGTGAAACACCAGCAACAAGTGGGGGTAAACATGTGAAGCAGATCCTACTCTCCTACAATCACATGCCCAAACAACTGAATATTGGGTGGATGCACAGATGGTTGTAAAACTGTATACAGGAATAACTAGATGGTTGGATGGCTGTGGGGCATACAGTAGTGAGTAGGCTTATGGGTGTGGATTACTACTTCAGTGTGATGGAGTGTTCGTTAAAGAGCCGTGCCTTCACATTTTTCATAAATTGCAGCATTAAAGTTATAGAATTACCATATACACGAGGCTGAAAATGAACCAACTGGTTCTGTATAGGAGCCTGGAGAGGCACTTACAGTGAAATATAGCAATATCATGCTCCTGAACAGCATAAGTCGCACAGAAAAAAGCAGACTTTGAGCAAAATCACATAGTGTAGAACTGACTCTTCACATGTACAAGACTCAGAAGAAAAGACTCTAAGGTGCATATCAGCAAGCAGGCGATAAAAAATTATCGCCTCTTTTGCGTCCGTTTTCGGACGAAAAGTGGCGATACTTTTATCGCCTAATCAGCAATGTCATGCGATCGCGTGAAACCTTGCATTAGCGCCTGAAATCTGAACGTCCAGCTTTGCATCTCTAATGAGATGCAAAGTGGGCGTTCCTGCCCTGACATGATTGGAGAAATGTCGCTAAGCGACATTTCTCCTATCATCAAGCCCCACGCTATGAAGCATAGCGGCAAGAAAAGTAGCGATAACCCCTGTTATCGCTACTTTCCTTACGCCTGCTTCAAGACTGACTTAGCCATGATATCCTATGGAAGGTGGATATCATGGCTAAGTTTGTCTTGCCCTATCATCAAGCTAACGCCAAATTTGTGAGATTATCGCTGGATTTCCAGCGATAATCTCACGTTTGGCAGTTAGTGCTAGGATTTTTATCGCTTTTGAGATAAGCGTTGCTAATAGCACGCTATCTCAGCGATAAAAATCCACGTTAGCCAGCGATAATTATCCTAGCGCTAAGTGTGCTTAGCGATAATTATCCCCGGTCCTTGATGATATGCCCCTAAATGATTTACTTGCACAGAGCAGGATCACATACTGCACAGAGCACAACATGCAGAAGAGCAGTTTCTGCTTTTGCAAAAAGGCAGGCCCTTCACAAATGCAAGGTCACACTTTACCAAACGTTCCCCCTTTGGTTGCTGAGATGATGGCAGCGATCCCAGATTAAACATAAATTGTGATGAAATGTCAAATGAAAATTGATTTTACTAGACTTTTTAATCAGGACATTGTGGTGTACTTGAACACGTACCCTAGTTAAATAACGGAGGAATCACGCCCACCAGAAAAACAAGCAAAAGAAAAATGCTGTGAAATGCACAAGAAGTAAGCTTCATCGTCACTCTGCAGGTTTCCCTATGAGATGGTACGGATTTGATTAGAAGTATGTTTCAGTTAACGTGTTTAAAATGGCCGTTTCTGCAGGCCAACCTCAAACTTTTTGCCTTTCTCCCTCTATATTTGCAGAATTCATTTTTGTTTGCCTTAGGACTCTGAGCACTTTACCATTTCTAACCAGTGCTAAAGTGCAAGTGCTCTCTCCTCTAAACATGGTAATATTCGCTCATACTGAATTGCCATATTTAATTTACTATAAATCCCTAGTAAAGAGCACTATGTGTGCCCAGGGCCTGTGAATTAAATGTTACTTGTGGGCCTGCAGAACTGATTATGCCACCCACTTAAATCTCCCTTTAACCTTGCCTCAGGCCTGCCATTGCAAAGCCTGTGTGTGCAGTTTTAAACAGCCATTTGACCTCGCAAAATAAAAGTTTTGCCAGGCCAAAAGCTTCCTTTTAAAACCATATAAGTCACCCCTGGGGTAGGTCCTTGACAGCCCTAAGGGCAGGATGCAATGTATTTTAAAAAAAGCAGTACATCTACTTTTACATTTTACATGTCCTGGTAGTGAAAAACTCTTAAATAAATGTTTTACTATTGCAAGAACTATCTCTCCCATAGGATAACACTGGGATTACCTAATTACATTTTATAATTGTAAACTCCAATTCGGAAGAGATAACCCCTTCAAGTCTGGTGTCTCTGGAATCACAATTTAAAATCTAAACTTATGGTAAAGTCAGAATTTAAATAGCAATTCTGAAACTGTCACTTTTAGAAAGTTGCCATTTTCTTCCTTTAGCCATTTGGGGGTCGATTCCGATACTGTATTTTTTTTTTCCGTACGACTCGCATCCGTAATTTTTTCCGTACGAATCGTACAAGTCCCGTCCGACCCGTGAAGTACGATTCGTACGGGAAAAATACATACGGATCGGCCCGATCTGTACGAATCGGATCGCGAAAAGTTGTACGAGACGGACCCGGACACATTTCCGTACGAATCGTAAAAATACAGTCTGACCGTACAAGTGCGATCCGGACCGGCTTTCCGATGTACGAATCTTACGGAAAACATCCCGTACACGGAGAATGACTTTACCCGCTACGAAGCGAACTTTGTACGACTCGTGTGAGAAGTTGGCCTGATGTATGATGTCACTAGTTCTAGTGTACACCTTATATCAGTCCAAATACCCTTATGGTGATTGGTTGTAAAGTCAACCTCATAGACCAGCTATCCTAGTGGTAGCATGGACAAGAGCAGTCTTAGGCTAAACTCTGAATGGCATGTGAAGCCAGCTGTGATACCATATATAATCCCTTGAATACCAAATGAAAGGACACCACAACAGATATATATATAAAATAAAGTGTATTTATTCTAGTCAAACCCTCAGCACTCTTTATGAGATTAGAGGTAAGTACAACACAGTCTTATTTAAGCATACATTAAGTCACACAGGTAAGTAATACAGTTAGGCCCTAGGGGCCATGCAAACCATATACTAAGTAAGTGGTATAAGGACCACTGTCACGGAAATAGAATAGGCCTAGGCCTAGGGAATCGCTGGGGCTACACTACACTAGCGTTCGTTAGGAAGTGGGAGGCCCACGGGATTCGTGTGCAGAGTGGAAACACTCACGCGTAATGCGTAAAAGTCACTAGCAATAGTACAGTTTAGAAAACGATAGATTTAGGACACTTCCGGAGTAGCTAAGAAGTCGAGACTGGAAAACTAGACACTAGGATAGTCACTATCCTGATGAGCACCGGAGTACCCAAGTTACCTAGCCCACAGGCTGCGGGTGCATAGGGGTGAAGTTGCGTCGGTTTTCGTCGTCGACTCCTATGGATGCCTGAAGAAAGATGCTGACAGGCAGTCAGTGAAGAGTGTCCGGTGGATCCCAAGGCTGGGATCAAGAAGAGAGGAGACCTGCAAGCAGAAGGGACAGAGTCAAGGTCACTAGCCAGTGACCACGTGGAACCAGGAAGGAACCAGGCGATGTCGTGAAGATTGCAGGTGAAGGTGAAGCTTGTCGCTGCAGCCAGGAGGACCAGGAAGCGTCGAGGACGACCAGGACCAGGAGGCGAGCTGTCCCACGAAGGCTCTTGCTGTCGGCGGCGTCGAAGTTGGACTAGGACTCACCAAGCCTTGGCAAGCGGAACCCACGAAGAATGGAGGACTTGCTTCTGGTGCAGACCAGGAAGGTCTGGGGTGCTTCTTCTTGGCAGAGAAGCGGGAGCCAGTCTGGAGGAGCCAAACCAGTGCAGAAGATTTCAGGGTGCGTCGTCACAAAGGCCACTAGCCAGCGGGCAAGCAACCGGACAGACGCGGCAAGCAGGAAAATGCAGAAGGGCCCCACGCAGGACTCGTGGAGTGTGGGGGGCTGATCTTCGGTGCAGATGATGCTTGGGGTTGGGCCTTCTCAATCCCCGGTGCACAACTTCGAGGGTGCCTCAGAAGCTGCGCTTGAAGTTACTAGCCACTTTTCCCAGGTAGCCGGTCCCACGTCGCTCGTCGCCTCCACGGATCTCAGCTTTGCTGTGGATGTGGATCAGGGTCGGAGAAGTCTGGAAGTCAAGGCTCTGGTCGGGCTCTGCAGTTGGTTCCTCGTAGAACGTGGGCAAAGCAAAGGGTAGTCTCTTGATGGTGCCTGTTTGCACAGGGTAGCCACTCCTTGGCCACAAGGGAGATTCTTCAGTCTTCTTCTTTCGTCGAATGTCGAAGGTCCAGAGTTTCTGTTCAAGTTTGCAGGTTCAGGATAATCTAAAGTCTTGAGGCCCAACTCCCACTCTTATACTAATCTGGGGGGCTGGGATACCTGCTAGGTCACGCCTTATGGGTGGGACCTGGGAGGGGGTGGTTACACCCACTTCCCTTTGTCCAGTTTCGCGCCAGAGCTGGGGCTGGAGTGCCCCAGTGCCGGTTTGAACTGGACTATGCAAGGAACACCTTGTGTGCCCCAGGCATGTCTCATTCCTTTCAGCCCACCCTGCCCCAATACACTAAAGGCTGTCTGGGGAGGTGCTAGCACCTCCCCAAGCAGGAAACCTATTGTCCAGGCCTCCTGGCTGGGATCACTCCCAGCTGCAGGAGGTCAGACTTGTGTCGTGGCAGCAGCATCCATTTTGTGATGCTGAGGCTTTGGTCAGAGGCTAACAGTGAAGTATGATTTTAACATGTCTTTCCCTCTAGAAGGGGGGAATAATATCCTCATGTCCAGAAATGGCATGGGGGTATTATTCCACAGTGTTAGACACCTTACACGACATGTTTCGATAAAGCCAAACCATAGTTACCATAACCGTCTAAGATTATAAGGCACTTTAAGAGTATATGGTAGGCTATATCATAGAACAGCTATAAGGACATGGTTCCGAAAGCTGCAGACAGGCTCAGCTCATGCTAGAGCACCATCTCACATGTTACCAAGCACTCTGCCTCCAGGATTGTTAAGGCCTGCCATAGGAGTGACTGATAGGTACACATGTGTCTATATGTAAGTTAGGTATAGGAATACTACACCTAAGCAAGGGGTGATTACACGACCTTGCCCCAGCTGAGTGATCAGCCAGTTGTGTCAAAAATGGAAGGCCAGGCCAGGGGTTGCATAATACATGCTGCAGCCCCTGGTAGGCCTAGGGTACACCTATGCCCTGGGTACCTAGGGTACACTGTACAGGGACCAATAAGGTGATCCTATCCAAATGGGTTATGCACCTAAAGTACATAGTATTAATTTAGAGAGAGAACAGCAGGGCTGTGGGTCTGATTAGCAGGCCCACAGCCACATCTAAGTCGAAAACCAGTAAAGCAAAAGCAAAAAGTGGGGGTGAACATAGAAAGCAGACCCTACTCTCCTACACAACCCCCCCCAAACTTAGGGACATTAAACTAACCTTGACCAGTTGAGTCTTCATGTTCTAAGTGGAAATATCTGGAGAGTCCATCTGCATTGGCATGGTCAGTCCCAGGTCTATGTTCCACTGTGAAGTCCATCCCCTGTAGGGAAATAGACCACCTAAGAAGTTTGGGATTTTCACCCTTCATCTGATTTAGCCACAAGAGGGGCTCATGGTCTGTCTGACTCTTGAAGTGAGTGCCAAACAAGTATGGCCTCAGCTTCTTCAGGGCCCAAACCACAGCAAAGGCCTCCCTCTCAATAGCTGACCAACGTTTCTCTCTAGGGGTCAGCCTTCTACTTATAAAAGCAATGGGCTGGTCTTGACCATCTACATTCAGTTGTGAAAGAACAGCTCCCACACCTAACTCAGAAGCATCTGTCTGGACAATGAACTCTTTGGAGTAGTCTGGACTTTTCAGAATAGGTGCACTGCACATGGCCTGCTTCAGGTCATCAAATGCTTTTTGACAGCTTACTGTCCACTGAACTTTCTTTGGCATCTTCTTGGAGGTCAAGTCATTAAGTGGTGTCACTATGGACCCATAGTTCTTAACAAACTTTCTGTAGTACCCAGTCAGGCCCAAGAAAGCTCTGACCTGAGTCTGGGTAGTTGGAGGAGCCCAGTCCTTTATGGTCTGGATCTTGCTCTCCAGTGGTTGAACCTGACCCCCACCAACTAGGTGGCCCAGGTATACAACCTTGCTCTGCCCTATCTGGCACTTAGTGGCCTTGATAGTGAGGCCTGCCTTTTGCAGGGCCTCTAAAACATTCCTCAGGTGGACCAGGTGATCCTCCCAGGTGGAGCTAAAGACAGCAATATCATCAAGATAAGCTGCACAATAATCATCCAACCCAGTAAGGACTTGATTCACCAACCTTTGGAAAGTGGCAGGTGCATTCTTCAAACCAAAGGGCATTACCACAAATTGATAATGTCCTCCTGGGGTCGAGAAAGCAGTTTTGGCCTTTGCACTCTCAGCTAGTCTGATTTGCCAGTAGCCTGCTGTCAGGTCAAATGTGCTCAAGAACTTAGCAGCTGCCAGTCTGTCAATGAGCTCATCTGCCCTAGGTATTGGGTGGGCATCTGTCCTAGTGACAGCATTGAGACCTCTGTAATCCACGCAAAACCTCATCTCTCTCTTACCATCTTGGGTGTGAGGTTTTGGCACAAGAACTACAGGACTAGCCCAAGGGCTCTCTGAAGGTTCAATGACTCCCAGCTCCAACATCTTTTGTACCTCAACTTTTATGCAGTCCCTGACATGGTCAGGTTGCCTGTAGATTTTACTCTTCACAGGCAGACTGTCACCAGTGTCCACCTCATGGGTGCACCAGTTTGTCTGACTTGGGGTCAGAGAGAACATATGTCTGTAGGATTGCAGAACTTGTCTGCAGTCCTGTTGCTGATGGACAGTGAGGCTGTCAGAAAAGACCACACCATCAACTGAGCCATCATCAGGGTTCTGAGTCAACAGGTCTGGGAGAGGGTCACTCTCTTCCTCCTGCCCCTCATCTGTAGCCATGAGTAGCCCCATGTCTGCCCTGTCAACATATGCCTTCAATCTGTTGACATGAAGCACCCTGTGGGGGCTTCTGGGAGTCCCAAGGTCCACCAAGTAGGTGACTTCTCCCTTTTTCTCAACAATAGTGTGGGGTCCAGACCATTTGTCTTGGAGTGCTGCTGGGGCCACTGGCTCCAACACCCACACTTTCTGTCCTGGCTGGTAAACAGTCAGTACAGCCTTTTGGTCATGCCAAGCTTTTTGGAGTTCTTGGCTTGCCTCAAGGTTTTTAGAAGCCTTCTTCATATACTCTGCCATCCTGGAGCGGAGACCAAGTACATAATCCACTATGTCCAGTTTGGGTTGTCTGAGAGGTCTCTCCCATCCTTCCCTTACCAAACACAGGGGTCCTCTTACAGGATGCCCAAACAAAAGCTCAAAAGGGCTGTAGCCAACCCCCTTTTGTGGGACCTCTCTGTAAGCAAACAGAAGGCAGGGTAAAAGGATGTCCCATCTTCGCCTAAGCTTGTCTGGTAATCCTTTTATCATTCCCTTTAGGGTCTTGTTGAATCTCTCAACAAGCCCATTGCACTGTGGGTGATAGGGTGTGGTGAACTTGTAGTTAACACCACACTCCTTCCACATTGCAGTCAAGTATCCTGACATGAAGTTGGCACCTCTGTCAGAAATGACCTCCTTTGGAAAGCCCACTCTGGAGAATACTCCAAGCAGGGCCCTTGCCACAACAGGAGCTGTTGTGGTCCTCAGGGGAATTGCTTCTGGGTACCTGGTGGCATGGTCCACTATCACCAGTATGAATCTGTGCCCAGATGCTGTTTGTGGGTCCATTGGTCCTACAATATCTATGCCCACTCTTTCAAAGGGGACCCCCACCACAGGTAGTGGTATGAGGGGGGCCTTTGTGGTGCCACCTGATTTTCCACTGGCTTGGCAGGTGACACAGGAGCGACAAAACTCCTTAGTATCTTCTGACATATGGGGCCAGTGAAAGTGAGGGACAAGCCTGTCCCAAGTCTTGTTCTGGCCTAGATGTCCTGCAAGGGGAATATCATGGGCCAAGGTAAGAAGGAAGCCTCTGAACTTCAGTGGTATGACCAACCTCCTGGATGCACCAGGCTTGGGGTCCCTAGCCTCTGAATACAGTAGACCTTCATCCCAATACACTCTATGGGTACCTTGAGCATTCCCTGCAGCCTCAGCAGCAGCCAGCTGTCTGAGGGGTTCAAGAGAGGGGCAGTCTAATTGAGCCTGCCTCAGATCTGCCCTTGAAGGTCCCCCTGTCCCAAGAAACTCAACCTGATCAGGTTCAAGTTCTTCTAGGACAGTTCCTTCAGGGCTCTCAGAATCATCCTCCTGGGAGGGCTGATCCACCACCTGAGGCAGGGGGGAAGGCACAGCCTTAACCCTACTGCTCTTACTCTTGGGTTGTGACTGGTCCATAGTTTCAGGATCCAGCACTTGTTCAGTGGTGCACTTTTTGGCCTGTGACCTGGTCACAGCAAGGACATGTGCATCTATCCCCAGCATTTCTGCATGGGTCCTATACTCCACTTCAGACCAAACTGAAGTTTCAAGATCATTGCCCAGTAAACACTCTACAGGAAGGTCTGAACTAACAACAACTTTCTTGAGGCCAGTTACCCCTCCCCAGGAGAAGTTAACAATAGCCACACTATGGGAGGTAGTGGCATTGCTAGCGTTGGTCACTAGGTAATTCTCACCTAGTATGATCTGTCCAGGGTCCACAAAAGCAGGTGTCACCATTGTGACACTAGCTCCAGTGTCCCTGTAGGCCTGAGCCATTCTTTGGTTGATAAAAGGAGTCTGTCTGTACTTGCCCAGGTTACTGGGGCCTACAGTAGAGGACAAAGCTAAGTCCCCATCACAGATCAGAACAGCCTGAGTAGGTACTCTGACTAGGCCAGAATCCTCCTCAGTTCCCAGGGTTAACCCTACTACACCCTTTTGCTGGGAACCACCACTTACAGCTGAACTAGGGGGTACAGTTGCCTTAGGGGCAATGGTGGCTGGGGGCTTATCCTTTTTGGTGCACTCACTAAACCAATGTGAGTTGGACTTACAATAGTTGCACCATGGTTTCTTTTGGCCATCTTTCTTTTTATCCTTTTTGGGACCACCCTCCCCCTGAGCCTTTTGGGGGCCTGGTGAAGACTTCTGTTTTTTTTGTTTCTGATCATTACCCTTCTGGTCTGCCTTTTTCTGATCACCGCCCTGGTTCTGGTTTTTCTGCTTAACTCTAGTCCTGACCCATCTATCTGCCTTCTTTCCCAATTCTTGGGGAGAAGTCAGATCAGAATCAATCAGGTGTTGATGCAATAGCTGGTTTTGACAGTTGTTAAGTATTTGCTCTCTCATGATCAAATTATACAATCCTGTATAGTCCTTAACCTTACTTCCCATTAGCCAGCCTTCCAGTGCCTTAGTGGCACAATCTACAAAGTCAGTCCAGTCCTGAGTCTGTGTCTTCTGGGTATCCCTGAACAACAACCTGTATTGTTCAGTGGTTAGGCCAAACCCATCAATCAGAGCACTCTTCAGGACAGTGTAATAATTATCTGCATCCTCATCACTAACTGTGAGGAGCTTGTCTCTACCTTTCTCAGAGAAGGAGAGCCACAAGATAGCTGCCCACTGACTTTGGGGTACCTGCTGTACTTTGCAAGCTCTCTCCAAAGCAGTTATCCATTTGTGGATGTCATCCCCACACTTGTAGGGAGGGACAATCTTGCTCAGGTTTCTATTATCATAGTGCCTGTCTCTATCCTTAGGGATATTGCTGCCACCAGTGGGTTCTGACCCACTTAACTTTTGCTCTCTAGCCAGAGCAAGCTTCTCCTTGGCAAGGGCAAGTTCTTACCTCTGAATCCTCAGATTAGCTTCCCTCATTCTGGCTTCATGTTCCTTTCTCTCAGGGGAAGTCATTCCCCTGTGAGAGGAAACACTAGAGATGCTAGAGACATGGGAGTGGATGGATTCCCTTGAAGGGGATCTGTCCCTCCTGTTTCTCTGGTTAAGCCCACTTGGGGGTCTGTATGGGGGGACCCCATGCAAACTCCCATGTAAACTTAGGTTAGCCTGGCTAAGTCTTCCTACTTGGCCCTGGCTGTCTACCTCTCCATCTGAAGCCCCATCTGACTCCTCTGTGGTGGGTAGACCCTCCTCTGTACCTAGGGTACCTGCCTGAGATGCCCTAAGAGTATCATACTCCTCTAGGAGTTGTCTTAACTGAAGGAGGGTAGGGTTTGCACCCTGTTTTATTCCTCTGGAGGTACACAAGTGTCTCATCTCCTGGAATGTTAAGGTATCATATCTAGAGGGGGTCTTTTGCAGACCTGACCCTCCTGAGAGAGCATCTACTTGATCTCCTCTCAGAGACATGATCTAGTGAGGGTGTGGTGTGTGCACCTACCTACACTAGTTGTTTCTACTAAACCTCTCTAGTAGTTGTAGTCAGGGTGTGTCACTCCCTTCAACCTACAACTACTAAGTCCAGTAGGACTTAAGTATTATAATCTATGTTATATGTACCTAGACAATATCTGTGTGATCTTTCAATTTAGTATCTCAAGATTACAATGGTATTACAACAGCAAGCTCAGATCCCAACCGCTGCTCACCAATGTGAGAAGTTGGCCTGATGTATGATGTCACTAGTTCTAGTGTACACCTTATATCAGTCCAAATACCCTTATGGTGATTGGTTGTAAAGTCAACCTCATAGACCAGCTATCCTAGTGGTAGCATGGACAAGAGCAGTCTTAGGCTAAACTCTGAATGGCATGTGAAGCCAGCTGTGATACCATATATAATCCCTTGAATACCAAATGAAAGGACACCACAACAGATATATATATAAAATAAAGTGTATTTATTCTAGTCAAACCCTCAGCACTCTTTATGAGATTAGAGGTAAGTACAACACAGTCTTATTTAAGCATACATTAAGTCACACAGGTAAGTAATACAGTTAGGCCCTAGGGGCCACGCAAACCATATACTAAGTAAGTGGTATAAGGACCACTGTCACGGAAATAGAATAGGCCTAGGCCTAGGGAATCGCAGGGGCTACACTACACTAGCGTTCGTTAGGAAGTGGGAGGCCCACGGGATTCGTGTGCAGAGTGGAAACACTCACGCGTAATGCGTAAAAGTCACTAGCAATAGTACAGTTTAGAAAACGATAGATTTAGGACACTTCCGGAGTAGCTAAGAAGTCGAGACTGGAAAACTAGACACTAGGATAGTCACTATCCTGATGAGCACCGGAGTACCCAAGTTACCTAGCCCACAGGCTGCGGGTGCATAGGGGTGAAGTTGCGTCGGTTTTCGTCGTCGACTCCTATGGATGCCTGAAGAAAGATGCTGACAGGCAGTCAGTGAAGAGTGTCCGGTGGATCCCAAGGCTGGGATCAAGAAGAGAGGAGACCTGCAAGCAGAAGGGACAGAGTCAAGGTCACTAGCCAGTGACCACGTGGAACCAGGAAGGAACCAGGCGATGTCGTGAAGATTGCAGGTGAAGGTGAAGCTTGTCGCTGCAGCCAGGAGGACCAGGAAGCGTCGAGGACGACCAGGACCAGGAGGCGAGCTGTCCCACGAATGCTCTTGCTGTCGGCGGCGTCGAAGTTGGACTAGGACTCACCAAGCCTTGGCAAGCGGAACCCACGAAGAATGGAGGACTTGCTTCTGGGTCTGGGGTGCTTCTTCTTGGCAGAGAAGCGGGAGCCAGTCTGGAGGAGCCAAACCAGCGCAGAAGATTTCAGGGTGCGTCGTCACAAAGGCCACTAGCCAGCGGGCAAGCAACCGGACAGACGCGGCAAGCAGGAAAATGCAGAAGGGCCCCACGCAGGACTCGTGGAGTGTGGGGGGCTGATCTTCGGTGCAGATGATGCTTGGGGTTGGGGCTTCTCAATCCCCGGTGCACAACTTCGAAGGTGCCTCAGAAGCTGCGCTTGAAGTTACTAGCCACTTTTCCCAGGTAGCCGGTCCCACGTCGCTCGTCGCCTCCACGGATCTCAGCTTTGCTGTGGATGTGGATCAGGGTCGGAGAAGTCTGGAAGTCAAGGCTCTGGTCGGGCTCTGCAGTCGGTTCCTCGTAGAACGTGGGCAAAGCAAAGGGTAGTCTCTTGATGGTGCCTGTTTGCACAGGATAGCCACTCCTTGGCCACAAGGGAGATTCTTCAGTCTTCTTCTTTCGTCGAATGTCGAAGGTCCAGAGTTTCTGTTCAAGTTTGCAGGTTCAGGATAATCTAAAGTCTTGAGGCCCAACTCCCACTCTTATACTAATCTGGGGGGCTGGGATACCTGCTAGGTCACGCCTTATGGGTGGGACCTGGGAGGGGGTGGTTTGAACTGGACTATGCAAGGAACACCTTGTGTGCCCCAGGCATGTCTCATTCCTTTCAGCCCACCCTGCCCCAATACACTAAAGGCTGTCTGGGGAGGTGCTAGCACCTCCCCAAGCAGGAAACCTATTGTCCAGGCCTCCCTGGCTGGGATCACTCCCAGCTGCAGGAGGTCAGACTTGTGTCGTGGCAGCAGCATCCATTTTGTGATGCTGAGGCTTTGGTCAGAGGCTAACAGTGAAGTATGATTTTAACATGTCTTTCCCTCTAGAAGGGGGGAATAATATCCTCATGTCCAGAAATGGCATGGGGGTATTATTCCACAGTGTTAGACACCTTACACGACATGTTTCGATAAAGCCAAACCATAGTTACCATAACCGTCTAAGATTATAAGGCACTTTAAGAGTATATGGTAGGCTATATCATAGAACAGCTATAAGGACATGGTTCCGAAAGCTACAGACAGGCTCAGCTCATGCTAGAGCACCATCTCACATGTTACCAAGCACTCTGCCTCCAGGATTGTTAAGGCCTGCCATAGGAGTGACTGATAGGTACACATGTGTCTATATGTAAGTTAGGTATAGGAATACTACACCTAAGCAAGGGGTGATTACACGACCTTGCCCCAGCTGAGTGATCAGCCAGTTGTGTCAAAAATGGAAGGCCAGGCCAGGGGTGGCATAATACATGCTGCAGCCCCTGGTAGGCCTAGGGTACACCTATGCCCTGGGTACCTAGGGTACACTGTACAGGGACCAATAAGGTGATCCTATCCAAATGGGTTATGCACCTAAAGTACATAGTATTAATTTAGAGAGAGAACAGCAGGGCTGTGGGTCTGATTAGCAGGCCCACAGCCACATCTAAGTCGAAAACCAGTAAAGCAAAAGCAAAAAGTGGGGGTGAACATAGAAAGCAGACCCTACTCTCCTACAACTCGTATCCTGGGAAAAGTTGTTCCCGTGGTACGAGTCGTACAGGGGTACGAGTCGTGCATACGAGTCGTACAGGGGTATGAGTCATACAGGGGTACGAGTCGTACATACGAGTCATACAGGGGTAAGAGTCGTACATACGAGTCAAACAGGGGTACAAGTCGTACATACGAGTCGTACAGGGGTATGAGTCGTACATATGAGTCGTACAGGGGTAAGAGTCGTACATACGAGTCGTACAGGGGTATGAGTCGTACATGCGAGTCGTACAGGGGTATGAGTCGTACATACGAGTCAATCAGGGGTACAAGTCGTACATACGAGTCGTACAGGGGTACGAGTCGTACATACGAGTCGTACAGGGGTAAGAGTCGTACATACGAGTCGTACAGGGGTATGAGTCGTACATACGAGTCGTACAGGGGTATGAGTCGTACAGGCCCCTCCATGCATATGTATACACCTACGCACCATACATACGCAATGTTGGGGTACGAGTCGTACATACGAGTCGTACAGGGGTAAGAGTCGTACATACGAGTCGTACAGGGGTATGAGTCGTACATACGAGTCGTACAGGGGTATGAGTCGTACATACGAGTCAAACAGGGGTACAAGTCATACATACGAGTCGTACAGGGGTATGAGTCGTACATACGAGTCACACAGGGGTACAAGTCGTACATACGAGTCGTACAGGGGTACGAGTCGTAAATACGAGTCGTACAGGGGTACGAGTCGTACATACGATTCGTACAGGGGTAAGAGTCGTACATACGAGTCATACAGGGGTACGAGTCGTACATACGAGTCATACAGGGGTAAGAGTCGTACATAAGAGTCAAACAGGGGTACAAGTCATACATATGAGTCGTACAGGGGTACGAGTCGTACATACGAGTCGTACAGGGGTAAGAGTCGTACATACGAGTCGTACAGGGGTATGAGTCGTACATATGAGTCGTACAGGGGTATGAGTCGTACAGGCCCCTCCATGCATATGTATACACCTACGCACCATACATACGCAATGTTGGGGTACGAGTCGTACAGGGGTAAGAGTCGTACATACGAGTCGTACAGGGGTATGAGTCGTACATATGAGTCGTACAGGGGTATGAGTCGTACATACGAGTCAAACAGGGGTACAAGTCATACATACGAGTCGTACAGGGGTATGAGTCGTACATACGAGTCAAACAGGGGTACAAGTCGTACATACGAGTCGTACAGGGGTACGAGTCGTAAATACGAGTCGTACAGGGGTACGAGTCGTACATACGATTCGTACAGGGGTAAGAGTCGTACATACGAGTCATACAGGGGTACGAGTCGTACATACGAGTCATACAGGGGTAAGAGTCGTACATACGAGTCAAACAGGGGTACAAGTCGTACATATGAGTCGTACAGGGGTACGAGTCGTACATACGAGTCGCACAGGGGTAAGAGTCGTACATACGAGTCGTACAGTGGTATGAGTCGTACATACGAGTCGTACAGGGGTATGAGTCGTACAGGCCCCTCCATGGATATGTATACACCTCCGCACCATACATACGCAATGTTGGGGTACGCACCATACATACACAATGCATGGGGGTGTATGCCTGTACGACTTGTACCCCTGTACGGCTCGTATGTACGATTCTTACCCCTGTACGACTCGTACCCCTTTACGACTCGTATGTACGACACGTACTACTGTACGGCTCGTACCCCTGTACCACTCATACCCCTGTACGGCTTGTACCCCTGTACGACTCGTACCCCTGTACGGCTCATACCCCTGTACAACTCGTATGTATGACTCGTACCCCTGTACGACTCGTAACCCTGTACGACTCGTACCCCTGGGAACGTGTCGGAGTACGACTCATACCGCGGAGAACGTTGCGTATGACCTTTTACGGCTGTTTTTGGCTCCTGTAACAAAAGAGCCGTACGGAGTGCTGTAGGGACGAATCGTACTTGCTGGGCCGGAAACCGCTGCTTAAATACATCCGGACGTCGCATACAGGCTGTTCCGGGTCCGAATCGTTGTTTTTTTTTACCCGTATGGTCTTTTGTACGATTCGTACGGAAAGAGGCTTTCTGTACGAATTGTACTTCCTAGGTTCTAAGGAAAGTTTACCGGGTCCGAGTCGTACGGAGAAAACACTCCGTACAAGGATTCATACAGCCTTTTTCCAGGAATGGAATCGGCCCCATAGTGTCTGTATCCTGTCTCTGATCACATGACTGAATGTAATTGGCAGTTGGGCTTTGTGTATTCCTCCTAGACATCCACACACAATGGGGGCTTAGGTGTGCCTCAATGGGCCATCTGTTGCAGGATGGGAGGGAGGAGCTGGGCACAGCCTCACCTACACCTAAATAGGTTGTGCCCTGTCCACACACAAAATGCTTCATAACCACCTGTAGTGAGTCTGGAGCCAGGGCAGGATGAGAGGACAAAAGCACACTTCAAAGGTATGTCTTTGAAGTCTCCCCCACTTCAAAGTCACCATTGGATATACGTTCTGGACCGCAGACACCACCACTTAAGTACACTTCTGGACCTGTGGAGATACTCTGCACGAAAGAAGGACTGCTGTTCTGCTGAAGGACTGCCACTCTGCTGGAGTGGACTACGTTTGACTCCTGCTTTGTCATGCTGATCTGCTGCCCTCTTGCCTGAGTGAGAAGGACTGGACCTGCATCTCTTGAACCCAGAGTGACTCCGAGGACAAGTTGGCTGGCCGCCTGATCTGAAGCCTTAGGGACATAACATGCTCCCAACCCCTGCACCTCTACTCTGCCATCTATGACTCTATCCTGCCAGGTGGTACAACCCCATACTTGGACCCCTGGAGCGGCACATTCTTGAGCAGAGCCGATGCATCGCCATTGCTGCATGGATTGGACCCATCACAAAAGACTTGCATTGCCTCTGTCTACCACATCTTGGGACAGACGCAACACCTTCGGAACCACCACTGCACAACACTTTTCCTGGAGCAAGCTCCTCACATCCCTCGGTGACAGCAGCCTCACCGCCGACACAAAACATTGCATGGCACCATTAGCGCTCATCGAAACCGACGTATCGCCTCAGCTGTGCCTCGCATCCTCGACTCCAGTGTTCACTTCAGAAGACCCATAGAAAGGATCTCTATGTTAATGCATCAGGACCTGGCACAACAGCTTTGCCGCATCTCGGAACTGATGCGTCGCCTCAGCTGCACAACGCATCTTTGACGCGGCTCTAGATATATATATGCTTTTAAATGCTATTTTCTCAGGAAATACTGAACAGATTTACACCAGACCTGCAAAAGGCACATCCCTGACCTGAGGACTACCTCTCTGCCAAATTTCAAGTAATTCTCTTCAGCCGTTCGGGCTGTAGCTTGGAGTAAAGGTCCTATGGAAAAATGCATTGGGAAAACGCGTTTTGGGACCCCCCCTTTTTCTCAGCCCCTGCTTGACGAATCCCCCCGAGACTTTCAGGGAAGGAGCGGAGCAGAGCGCTCCACCTATTTTGAAAATTTCGCGAGGATTCGTCAATCGGCGCCAAAGTTATTCCAAATAGAATGTTGCGGATTTCCTATGGAAACACGATCCTAACTATAACTATCTACTGGCGACCTCCAGTAGATAATATATATATATATATATATTCAATATGCGTAAGGTAAAAAAAAAATCAAAAAAAAGTTTAAAAAAATAAATAAAAAAAAGTTGAAAGGTAAGGTTGGCTCTTAAAAGAGCCGTTGTGTTCGTACAGGGACAGAGGAAAGAAAGAATGGGAATATTAGTCGGTAGGACAAATGTGCTGGTCTATTTTATTGTTAACTAGGGGAAACACTGGTTTCCCTACGACAAATTAGACCATAACAAGTGGCGCACCGCATTGTAACGCTCGCAAACCGATGGTTGGTTTCCAGAGGACCAGAAAAAGGAGATGCTCCCCCCACAGATGAAGGGCTCAGCTGACCTGCCGAAGATGGACTCGGCCCTGCAGATGATGGACCAGGCTGAGCTGCTGTGGATGTGCTTGGTTGACTTACTGAAGGGTTTCCTTCAGTATGTCGAGCATATGTCCTACCGTGTACATCATGAAGGTGTCTCAACATAGTGTGATTCCCGAAGGAATACTTCTTGTTAGGATTCCCTCTTGAAAGTACACGGTCACAAAGCTTACAAGTCACTAAGGGTGCATTTACCTTTTTCTTGCCCTCTGGAAAAGAAAAATACTCCCATATGAAAGAGCTCTTTTGTTTCCTCCTTCTCTGCCTCAAGGTAGTGCTGCTAGCCTCACTCTCAGAAGAGGTCTGCTGTTCTGCCATCGTATCACAAAGACAACTCAGCTCCTTCTCCTAAGGGATCACAAGCAGAAATGAGGGGAATGGGTGTGGTGTAGGAGAGTTCTAGAACTGAAAGTAGTAAAAACCAATCAAAAGTGTTGTTTCTTGATCACATGACCCAACGTGCGCGTACGTTACGCTTACGGTGCGCTTACGGAGCGCTTACGGTAAAAGTACGCATGCGCGTAAAAAAGACACGCGCACGCGCGCATGCGCAAAAGAGGCACGCCCCTTCACTTCCGCATAACATGCGCGTGCAGCGTACGCGTTACGCGCTGCGTGCGCGTGACGTACGTCTACGCAAATTGCGTAACTGAACGCAAACAGCGTAGAAATCTAACGTACTAAAAGCAAGACGTGCGCTTACCGTACGCGCACGTTAAAAAAATACTAAAAAAAAAAAAAAAAAAGGGAAAAAAAGATTCACTATGTTATACTACTAAATCTTACCTGTTTAAATAAAAAATATATTATAACATTTTTTAAAATTTAACCATAGTCTTTAAAAAAAGGATATAAAATAAAAAAAAAATATGTAAAAAACATTGCAAAAAAAAAAAAATGTAAATATAAGAATTAGCATTTAAAAAACCTTGCAAATTCACTGAAAAAACGATGGGTTTCACACACGTTATAGTTAGGAATTAGCATTTAAAAAACCTTAGAAATTAAATGAAAAAACCAAAGGTTTCACACATGTTATAGTTAGCTGGACATTTCACTCGTAAAAAACCAATGAAATTCCCCCGTTATAGTTAGTTCAGCTAACTATAACTCGCGCGCCCGCAATGCACTGCTGATGACGTCACATATTACATCACTCATGACATGGTCACTGACATCACTCATGACATCACTGATGACATCTCAAATGACATCACTGATGACATCATCCAGTGAATGTGTGTTTTTCTGAAAATTAAATATGATTTATATATGTATATCTCAAGGTCGATGGAAGAATAAATGGGTATATAAGTGTCTAAATGGATGATTTGTTTTTGAAAAATTGATTGTGTAACGGTACGCGTAATTTATTATTTTTTTTTTTTTTAAAAACACTAAAAATCAATTATCACATTACAAGGTCCTTGAGAGACTACAATGAAAAACTGAAAATGTGATTGTGGAGAAGTTGAAAAAAGGGACCATGAAATTTCTGACTTACCATACCCACTCAAAAAATTATTTATTAATTCAAATTTTATTTAAATTGCTATAAAAATGGTTCAAGTTTTCGAAAATTTTCTTTCTCAATCTGAAAAAAAAGAAAAAAGTATTAATATTTAATAAAACATTTTATAATACAGTACACATATTTACATATTTTCCAAAAACAATTTTTTGCCTTTTTTTTGCTGTTTTCAGAATATATTGCATTTCACTATAAATCGTGAAAGCAATTGCATTCATCACTTAACAGCGGGCAAAAAAAAAATAACAATCTCAAAGATTGTTTAAAAAAAGCCCAGAATCTCTTCTCAGTTAAACATAACATTATCGAAATGCAAAATATTATTCATTAAAAATATCATCTAATAACAAAAACTATTTCTAAAAAATACCGTCTGACAATTTTCTAAAAGAAGCATAATCTCAAAAATAATATATCTCAAATAAATCCACAATACATCTAGTTTCCTTTCTTTTAGGCCAAATGTTAATTTTTGAAATTATTTTTTAATTAAATTTCCAACGATAATCCAAAAAAATTCCAAAATTTAAATTGTACAGATGTTACCGATTCTCTCTAAAATGTTGGTTTCCGAAAGATTAATTAGGATTTAATTAAGTCCACAATACAATTGGATACCTTTCCTTTAGGCCAAATGGTAATTTTAAAAATCTTTTTTGATTAAATTTCCAACGGTAATCCAATAAAATACAAAAATTTAAATTGTACAGATGTTACCGATTCTCTCTAAAATGTTGTTTTCCGAAACATTAATTAAGAATTATATAAGTCCACAATACAATTGGTTACCTTTCCTTTAGGCCAAATGATAATTTAAAAAATCTTTAAATTTGAAAATTCCAATGGTAATCCAAAAAAATGGTAAAATTGTTTTGTACAGATCTTGCCAAGTCTCTCTAAAATTTAGGTTTCAGAAAGATTAGATAGGAATTTGCTAAATCAAAAGGCAAACGTTGCTTGAAAATCAATTGGGAATCATTACACAGTGTCCAGCCTTTTTCACATTTAAGATAAACTGTGTAATGTCCAGAAGTTACAGTTGGTCCATCATGGAAAATTATTGCAACTGTTACAAAAGTTTTTCCTGAAATTGATAATTGCTGTCCTGTAAACTTCTTTATTAAAGTATCCAATTTTGAACCATCAGCTCTACATCGTTGCATCATTAAAATTACATACTGTCCGTATTCCTTTAAAATTAATGTTGAAAACATGTCAGATTTACACTCACCGCATTCCATGCTATGATTAGCATCTTTAACTAATTTAGCAAAAGTGACTGTTTTACTCTCTGGCAATGTTAAATAAATAAACCTTTCAGAATCAACATTAGAGCCACATGTATGGAAACAGTTTTCACAACTATGTTCCCATTTATAAGAGAGACCAAACATATTTTCAATGGGAACCCCTTCTTCTTCCAGTACCTGAAGAAAATACATCAAGAATTCCTGTGCGTCTTGCTGTACATTTTGAGAAAACTGTGTACATCCTGAACATACATCTAAAAGTTTTCTAATTTCAGTAGCACTTTCTATTTGAGTTTTATCATTACTCAGCTTTTGAAAAAGGAGACTCAACTCAGAACAGAATCTTTTTCTCTGATTTACTATTATCTGCTCTTGCAAACTTTCCAGATAAAATGCAACATTCAGCACTACATTAGCGTAGCAGTTGACACCAGAGCTATTTTCAAAATGACATCCTACAACCTCTTCTTCATTTTCCTTTTTCTTCTTGCTTGCAATTACATCACTCCTCTTTTTTTTCCTCCTCTCTACATCCTCATTACAGATATCCTCATTTCTCCTTTTACGAGAAACTACACGTTTCTCTAACACAGGATATTGACCTAAATGAGGAGCATAGGTTCTTCTTAATCTATTGTACTCCTTTACACAATTTGCATCAGCACTAACTTTTGAATCATCAAAGTCTATCATGAATAAACCAGATAATGTTTTCACTCGTGACAAAGCTACATAAGCCATACCTTCTTTGAACACAGTTGAGCCAATGTTTACAAATGCACAATCTACAGTCAATCCTTGAGACTTGTGAATAGTTACAGCATATGCTAGAGAAAACGGAAACTGTTTCCTTTGTACATATAAGTCTTTCACAAGCATAAAACGAACTGTACAACGACAAATATCTATAACTTCTTCTATCTGATCAAATTTTATTTTTAAACATTCAATTCCATCTTTTTTCTGATAATTAATAAAACCCACAACTCTTCCCATAGCTCCATTAACTAAACCTTTTTCAACATCCAAATTTCTCCTTAAAAATACTCTACAGTTCATGCAAACATATAGATTTTTTTCTAATCCAGCAGTTTTGGAAATGTTCTTCTCTAGTGAATCCAATTTATTTTTCAGTTTGCTTGTTAATGTGATAGTAATTCTTCCATCCTGAATTTTGTCCACTGCTTCCAATTTCCTGATATCTTCCTTTTCCAATTTCAAAAGCTCCTCATTGAATATTGAGCATTCACGTAGAGTTGGCATTAAGCAGATGACACTTTTCTTTTCTGCAATGTTCTTGTATATCTTCTCTGCAACTATTTCTTCCTTTGGAAATAAATTATGTAGCAACCGACTCTGTAATGCTTTTGTGCCAGCTTCAGTGAGTAGTCCAATTCTGATATCTTTCAGAATACTTCCATATTCTTCATCGTTTGCTTGTCTCATATTAGTAGTAAGTTCCTTGTACTCAAAGAAGGACCAAATATTTGCATTACCGATGCTTCCCAATGACTTCTTTGTGTCTTGATGTGTCACAGGATTAAACACTGGTTGTCCTTTAACTGGAGTAAGCTGTAGAAGATCCCCAAAAACTATGACATGTTTTCCACCAAATAACACGTCATAGTCTGTCCTTAGAGTTTGCTGCATTCTTAAATGCACAAAGGCAAGCATTAAGTTTGATACCATGCTCACCTCATCAATAATGAGAACTTGCATCTTCTTCAATACTCTTGAAACTTCCAAGCATGCTTCTCCAGTTAGCTTGTGGTATTGTATTTTGTTCTCATGCTCCACTGGTAACATTAGCAAACGATGTAAGGTGATTCCTTTTATGTTATATGCTGCTAACCCAGTTGGAGCAGTAACCACACAAGACAAAGTAGAATCCGTTTTTTGCTGTAGGTAGCTTCTGATGACTTTTATTAGGAAACTTTTTCCAGTTCCAGCTTGTCCGCTTACATACATCCTGATTGGATGAAATGATGTGCATGAGCACTCTTTTTTTTCATGTAATAATCCGTGATCAATTTTGTTTCTGATTTCTTCATAAATTTGTTGCTGCTCTTCATTCAGTTGTCTTTCCAAATTTGGTAAGTCTATAAATTCTTCTTGAGCTTGATTCATAGCCGTTTCCACTTCATTCATGGCTATTGCAGCTTCATTTTCAACGATTGGTTGTCCTAGGGGATCTTGACTGAGTGTTCCTGAACTATGGCTGTCTTGAGAACTGTCTCTAGCTACTTCAGCTGCAATTGTAGTTTCCTGTTCAATTTCTTCATTTAACATTTGCACATAAGTTGTGAATGTACTGCATTGTATGCTGTCTTTGCAAGCATTAAAGGAATCTTCATAGCTTTGAAATTCTCCCAGTAGTTCATCCTCTGTACGCCATGGTTTAAACAGCTGTAAAAGAGCCAAGTAGTAAAATTCCTTTTTGTCAGTAGTGTCGCAACTCAGCCTCCTGTGATTTATCAAACTTCCTTTTGTTTGCTTCACCAAACATCCTTCCTCACCAATGACTTTATATTTTCCATTGTTGATGTCTTCTGCGGCTTTCCGTGAATAAATGTAGTTCTGCAGCACTTCATAGAGACACATGTTCTCCAGATGATGACTTCTCTTGGGATAATATGTGTCCAGCATGTTTGATTTCAAAATATCTGTACTTTCTGGGTCATTCTCGGCCAAATATTCAATTTCTCCAACAGATTTCAGTACCCGATTTCTCATTGCTGCAAGGCCTAAACTTGCCCAAATTATTCTTCTTGATTTCGAGTAAAGACTTGCAGAAGATTACCTATCTGAACATTCATAGGATCCAATTTCTCGATGCGATAACATCTTTAAACTGAAACTGTACAGCTTCTTACTGACAGTCTTCTCGTGAGAAATCTCTTCCCACATTTCCTTCAATTCAGTTTTTTTTGATTTAGTAATGTAAGACGTTACATATCGAGCAACAGCAATGGAATTGTCAGCTACATACTGTATATCCATGTTAGCATTCCACATGGATAAAATGACTGGGTTGTAGTCATTTATATTTTTTGATTCTTCTTTTCTTTTAAGGTTGTAGGTATTCTTAGGTGATTTTCTTGTAATAGTATGTCTCACAGATGACATAAAACTGTTTACTCTTCCATTTGAAAGAACAGGTCTAGGAAATCCACATCGACATTTAGTGTAGTATTTATCTTTGCTCTTGTATTTCCGTCGACAGTATTTTCCACACTGATGACTTTGGAAACGTAAAACTTGCTCCTTTAACTTTTTCTCTTCTGTGCTTTTTGGTATAGCACATGTTGCATATTCTTCAATGAAAGATAACACTGCTTCATCAGTATCTGTTCCAAACTTTGGGGCATCCTTGATCCACAACAGCATATGAATATGAGGAGCACCTCTTGCCTGGTACTCTTTTCTCCAAAAGAAATCCTCTACTTCTCCAAGAGGTGGATTTTTTTTATTGCAGATGAAGGACATCATAGCCTCAAATCTATGATTGAAATATCTGCAAACATTAACCGGATCCAATGAGCACAGTTCTCCAGCTGTCTTGTATTCGATGTTTTTAATGTTTGAATTTGCCTCTCGAAGAAAATCCAGTAAATCATCCCAAGCGTACTCAGCACAGCTTAGGGTAAGGAACCATGTTGGTGTTCCTAAATTCCGTAACATGCATTTTAATTCACCATGGCGTCGGTACCAATATTCATTTGTCCCACGCTGACAAGCCATCAGATTGATCAGTTGTGTTTCCAAATGATCATCTCGGTGCTGCACTTTCTCCATAAAATCCTTAGCAGACACATTTTGTAAATGTACTCCACTTTTTAAAATGTGATTTACTGCATAAGACAATGCAGACAAGTTGCTTTCAAATAAAAGATGGAACAAATAAGGAATACTTTGTCGAAATCTGGGATCTTCTGCATATAGTCTTGTAGTTCGATACTCAGAAGCTGGAATCTGTTCTGGACGTTCATCGTATCGTCCCCCTTTTCCTGTAGGAAACAGTTGGGGAAAACATCGAGCTTCCAAGCTCTCCTCCCATACACTCACGGGAGTTCCTTTTGCTTTCTTCATCTGAAACAGATCAATAGTGTCTCCCATAACTTCTTTTGAATGAAGAGGATGTATGCTAAAATGTTCATAATTTTCTTCTTCCTTTGACTTGTCCACTTTTTCAATTTGACCAGTTGGTGTTTCTGTGTCTTCTTGTAAATCTTCTTCTTCTTCTTCTTCTATATAAATTGATTCATACCATTTATTATTTTTTTTCAAATACAAATTTGCTCTTTGTACTTTTCGTACATCCACCAGCTCTTGCCAAATCTTCTTATTCTTTGTAGGTACACCATTAACCAGAATAACTAATGGTTCACTTTCCAAAGTATCTGCATCAATAGTTTCCATATTTTTTTTCAAATCCAAGGGCAAATACACCACTCTTCCTTTTAAACCTCTCAGTAAATCTGAAGGAGGTAATTTACCAGTTTTGGGCTCCATACGTACTATGGTCTGGAACGGATGAACACATTGAATAAGTATAGACTCATATGTATTTAATTCAGGAAGTTCGGCAGGAATAGCATCCAACTCTAAATTATTATGTACAGCTCTGGTCGGCATTCTATTTTCTTCTAATTTGTTGTAACAGTATTTACAAATACGCTGATCTTCACCCAATTCAAAACAATTTTCAAGAAATATATATGTGGCAAAATCCTTCCACTTATAATTATCTTCATTTTCACTTTTTCTGTAGAGATCAACATTCCTGGTTTGATTTCTATAATGAGTTCTGCGGCAACAAATACAAGTAATATTTGGTCTTTCATTAGAGATTATTGCAAATGTTGTTATGTGATCATTAAATGTCTTACTTACAGAGGGTTCTACATTCTCTTCCACTTCTTCCTCATTTACTGTGTCCTTTTCTGCACTGTCTTGTTCAGGACCAAAGTAACAAAACTGAATTTCATCAATAACCTTCTCTACATCTGATACCGATCCACGGAACAGAGCCCTATTCAATTCATCTAACTTTTTTGCTGGACTTTTAGCAAAATACAACCGTCTCACAAACTTTCTCATTTCAGTATGATGAACAGCCAGCATCCTAAAATGATGAAAAACACTTTTACACACTTTTCTAGATAGACAAGCCAGAGAATGACCCTGCAAACCAGTATTCTCTCTCACTCTGCATGGATCTAGACTTTGAAGCACCTTAATCTTCTGTTTTACACTTTTTTTACTATATTCTCTTAGAAACTCACGAAATGTATCAATAGATTCCTGACGCACAGTGCAAATACTACTACAATTCCAAGTGTACCCTGGGGCTTTAGGACGTCTCCCCATAGCCTCATCCGCCATCACTCGTACCTCATCTCTTGGAACCATTTTCTCCTTCTCAATTATACAACCATTTTTCACTTCGTAAGCACGACCTCTGGTGTCAACTGCATGCAGCAAACTATTACTTTGAAAATAACTCTCTTCATTAAAAAAAGGTTCACTACTTGAACTATGCATCCATTCTCCTAAAAACACTTTACAAAAGTTTGTTCTTTTCACTTCTCTTTTCCTTTTGGTTTGTAATTTCAGTACATTAACCATTTTATCTAATGTACGCATCCTATTCAAAATTAAAATGAATAGTTTCCTTTTTAATTCTAATGCCTTAGCTGCAATGGCTTCAATTTATTTTTTTCTCTTATAAAATTTAGCCTTTTGCTTATATTTCTTCACATCCTTTATCAAATTGGACATAACTCTTCTCTGAAACATTTTTCTACGTATTTCTTTAAACACTGTTTTTCTGTTTAAATTAATCTTTATTGTTTCTGAAGGTATATTTGCATTTACTAAATGCTCAATTTTTTCCTGTTCTTTCCTATTTAAAACATTCTTTCCAGTACAGACATTTTGTAAATTTTTCCTTTTTTTGAAGATGTTCTTTAAAAAATCTTTTGTCTGCTTACCAGAAGACTTTCTCTTATTCCCAACATGAGCATCTCCAGGTAACTTAGGTCCTCCAGTTGTCTTCAAATATAATTTTTTTTTCTGGTTTTTCCTTAGTCTGGATTTTGTAGGCATCTTAAATTTTGTTCAATGCTCTTCAGCAATACCTGAAAAAAACTAAAAAAAAAATCCTTTATTTTATTTAAATATATTACTACATTTTTTATGATCTTTTCATATCTTAAAATACTATGTACCCCTTTCCTACAAGTGAAAATCACAATAACACCATCACAAATTAAATATCTAAAAACAATTCCTGTGTACACACAGAGTCATGATTTGATATTAGGCAGAAAACGAAATTTCTTTGCCAATTTGAAAGCACACTTCCTACTGCTTTTTTTGCAAGTGATAAGTACTTTTACAATCTGACACATTTCTAATCCACTTTTCAGATTCTCAAAAAAGCACATGTCCAAACAGCTTTTTCAGACCAGCAACATGTGTAACCTGGGTGACTGACTACACTCCAGCAAGGGCAACCAGCCTTAGTGATGCTGAATGTATTTGCATTACTGACTGCAACCTCAAACCCCACTCGGTTGTGAATACTGTGCATGATTCCACAGGATAAGCAGCTGGCTGTGTGCTAAGAGTCTGTTTCTGCATAAAAAAAATAGTTCCCCCTTTCCTACTTATGCAACTGTAAAATTACCAGATCAATACGCACTAAATCTCTGGCGGTAATTCCTCATTGCACACAGAGTCATGTTTTCATATTAGTCAGAAAACGAAATTTCTTTGCCAATTTGAAAGCACACTTACTACTCTTTTTTTTGGCAAGTGATAAGTACTTTTACAATCTGACACATTTCTAATCCACTTTTCAGATTCTCAAAAAAGCACATGTCCAAACAGCTTTTTCAGACCAGCAACATGTGTAACCTGGGTGACTGACTACACTCCAGCAAGGGCAACCAGCCTTAGTGATGCTGAATGTATTTGCATTACTGACTGCAACCTCAAACCCCACTCGGTTGTGAATACTGTGCATGATTCCACAGGATAAGCAGCTGGCTGTGTGCTAAGAGTCTGCTTCTGCATAAAAAAAATAGTTCCCCCTTTCCTACTTATGCAACTGTAAAATTACCAGAGCAATACGCAATAAATCTCTGGCGGTAATTCCTCATTGCACACAGAGTCATGTTTTCATATTATTCAGAAAACGAAATTTCTTTGCCAATTTGAAAGCACACTTACTACTCTTTTTTTTGGCAAGTGATAAGTACTTTTACAATCTGACACATTTCTAATCCACTTTTCAGATTCTCAAAAAAGCACATGTCAAAACAGCTTTTTCAGACCAGCAACATGTGTAACCTGGGTGACTGACTACACTCCAGCAAGGGCAACCAGCCTTAGTGATGCTGAATGTATTTGCATTACTGACTGCAACCTCAAACCCCACTCGGTTGTGAATACTGTGCATGATTCCACAGGATACGCAGCTGGCTGTGTGCTAAGAGTCTGCTTCTGCATAAAAAAAATAGTTCCCCCTTTCCTACTTATGCAACTGTAAAATTACCAGAGCAACACGCAATAAATCTCTGGCGGTAATTCCTCATTGCACACAGAGTCATGTTTTCATATTAGTCAGAAAACGAAATTTCTTTGCCAATTTGAAAGCACACTTACTACTCTTTTTTTTGGCAAGTGATAAGTACTTTTACAATCTGACACATTTCTAATCCACTTTTCAGATTCTCAAAAAAGCACATGTCCAAACAGCTTTTTCAGACCAGCAACATGTGTAACCTGGGTGACTGACTACACTCCAGCAAGGGCAACCAGCCTTAGTGATGCTGAATGTATTTGCATTACTGACTGCAACCTCAAACCCCACTCGGTTGTGAATACTGTGCATGATTCCACAGGATAAGCAGCTGGCTGTGTGCTAAGAGTCTGCTTCTGCATAAAAAAAATAGTTCCCCCTTTCCTACTTATGCAACTGTAAAATTACCAGAGCAATACGCAATAAATCTCTGGCGGTAATTCCTCATTGCACACAGAGTCATGTTTTCATATTATTCAGAAAACGAAATTTCTTTGCCAATTTGAAAGCACACTTACTACTCTTTTTTTTGGCAAGTGATAAGTACTTTTACAATCTGACACATTTCTAATCCACTTTTCAGATTCTCAAAAAAGCACATGTCAAAACAGCTTTTTCAGACCAGCAACATGTGTAACCTGGGTGACTGACTACACTCCAGCAAGGGCAACCAGCCTTAGTGATGCTGAATGTATTTGCATTACTGACTGCAACCTCAAACCCCACTCGGTTGTGAATACTGTGCATGATTCCACAGGATAAGCAGCTGGCTGTGTGCTAAGAGTCTGCTTCTGCACAAAAAAAATAGTTCCCCCTTTCCTACTAATGCAACTGTAAAATTACCTGAGCAATACGCAATAAATCTCTGCTTGTAATTCCTCATTGCACACAGAGTCATGTTTTCATATTAGTCAGAAAACGAAATTTCTTTGCCAATTTGAAAGCACACTTACTACTCTTTTTTTTGGCAAGTGATAAGTACTTTTACAATCTGACACATTTCTAATCCACTTTTCAGATTCTCAAAAAAGCACATGTCCAAACAGCTTTTTCAGACCAGTAACATGTGTAACCTGGGTGACTGACTACACTCCAGCAAGGGCAACCAGCCTTAGTGATGCTGAATGTATTTGCATTACTGACTGCAACCTCAAACCCCACTCGGTTGTGAATACTGTGCATGATTTCACAGGATAAGCAGCTGGCTGTGTGCTAAGAGTCTGCTTCTGCACAAACAAAATAGTTCCCCCTTTCCTACTAATGCAACTGTAAAATTACCTGAGCAATACGCAATAAATCTCTGCCTGTAATTCCTCATTGCACACAGAGTCATGTTTTCATATTAGTCAGAAAACGAAATTTCTTTGCCAATTTGAAAGCACACTTACTACTCTTTTTTTTGGCAAGTGATAAGTACTTTTACAATCTGACACATTTCTAATCCACTTTTCAGATTCTCAAAAAAGCACATGTCCAAACAGCTTTTTTAGACCAGTAACATGTGTAACCTGGGTGACTGACTACACTCCAGCAAGGGCAACCAGCCTTAGTGATGCTGAATGTATTTGCATTACTGACTGCAACCTCAAACCCCACTCGGTTGTGAATACTGTGCATGATTCCACAGGATAAGCAGCTGGCTGTGTGCTAAGAGTCTGCTTCTGCAGAAAAATAGCTCCCCCTTTCCATCTAATTCAAATGTAAAATCACCAGAGCAATACCAAACAGCTTTCTGAGACCAGCAACATGTGTAACCTGGGTGACTGACTACACTCCAGCAAGGACAACCAGCCTTAGTGATGCTGAATGTATTTGCATTACTGACTGGAACCTCAAACCCTAAAAGTATTCCTTATTTATACCAGTACACCTTAATTTATGGTGAAAACATAGTCCATATTATTTTACATGTTCCTCACATTTAAATTTCTCTCAAAACACAAAATGATAAACACAACTTCAACAAAAGGAATTCCAATGCTATTATTCATTTCTTAATTTACCATATACATCCCCTCTCAAACTCTTAACTCACCTTTAAAATTAGTTAGTTGTGAAAGAAATGTGGCACTCAAACAGCAGATTATCAGAGCCAGGATTTCTGTTCTGTACACCTCTCTCCTCTCAGCAGAACCAGATAATGGCAAAGTTTCCCTCTCTTTTTCCACACATATACATGTAAGGTTCAAATCTCAGTGCTTCCCCCTTTTTGTAATCACACATTTCTATTGGTTGAAAACCAACCCTTTTCCAAACGTACCCTTCCCCCAACTTGACTTCAGCCTAGTACCCTTCCCCCAACTTGACTTCTGCCTGCTACCATAGCAACAGCTCATGGAACACTGCTGTCTACAGTCAGGTCAGAAGTTCACCACACAATGTTTCATTTTCAATGAGCAAGAGTGCTTGACTTTTCTAACCTAACAGCAAATCCATACTAATGTTCTTTGGTAACACATTTTTCTGTACCAATACAAATCATGCTTCTATAAATTTACACACACAGCCTAGTTTTTAGTGTAGAATGGTATGAAACAGCCAATGAGTTCATTTTATTTTAAAAAAATATGTATGCCTCCATTTCAAAACTGTCTTTCATTTCTTTTTGCCATTCTTCTGAAAGACACCTCCTGAGTGCATCCAGATCTCCTTTGAAGATGTTCACAGTGTGGATTGTAGGTCACAGCTATGTCTTCTGGAGTGAAAAGTATGCAGAGAAAACAGGTATGGTGAGAGACCTTGCTTTGCCAAATGTAGACATTAAATGGATTGGTCAGAGAGGGTTAAAGTGGCACCAATTGATGCCATTGGTGAAATCCTTCATGCAAATCCAACACCCTGACCTCATAATAGTGCACTGTGGTGGCAATGACCTAGGCACTTTGACTGGGGTAGGTCTGGAAATGCTTATGAAGGAGACGTTTGCACAACTGTTTTCACTTTTCCCTAAAACTGCCTTTGTGTATTCTAACATATGCCAAAGGCAAAAATGGAACTGGTCCAATCATTTTTGTCCGCAGATTGACAAAGCAAGAAAGCACGTCAACAAATCTGTTTCTGCTTTCCTCCGTGACTATGGTATGGGTTCCATTTACCACAACAACTTGCGTTACGACATGCAAGACATTTATAGAGGAGATGGTGTACACTTCACTGATGAAGGGAACAGAGTCTTCCTCTTGAACCTTAGACTCTGCATCGGTACTTACTTGTAGGTACCACTAAAAAATCACTTAATAAACACAACGGCTCTTTTTAGAGCCCCCTAATATCTAAACACTTAAATCTGCATTTAATTTCATTTTTTTTTTTTTTACCGTACGCGTACGGTGAGCTTACCGTACGCGTACCCCGCGATTTTTTTTAAAATTAATAAATGTTTTTTTTGTACTTTTCTGTCCTTCTTTGACCACCTTTCAAATGTTAGGGGGTCTGTAACTCTCTTCCTTGCCCCCTTTTCAAGTTATCACCCTTTTTTTTCTGAGTGAAACACACAAAATGGCGGCCGCCGCTTCCTGGTTTCGACCGATTCGAATGTTTACTAAGATCTAACAGCCAATCAGAATCGCGCTCGCGCACGTCACCGTACGCGTACGGTAAGCGCACCGTAAGCGCACCGTAAGCTGGCTCAGATATATATATTGATTTAAAGGCTATTTTCTCAGAATCTACTGAACAGATTTACACCAAACCTACAAAAGGCACTTCCTTGACCTGTAGACTACCTCTCTGCCAAATTTCAAGGAACTCTGTTCAGCCGTTCGGGCTGTAGCTGTGTCTAAAGGTCCTATGGAAAAATGCATGTGAAAAACGCGTTTTGGGACCCCCCTTTTATCTCAGCCCCTGCTTGACGAATCCCCCCGAGACTTTCAGGGTAGGAGCGGAGCGTAGCGCCCCATTAGTTTTGAAAACTTCGCGAGGATTCATCAACCGGCGCCAAAGTTATTCCAAATAGAATGTTGCGGTTTTCCTATGGAAACAGGGTCCTAACTATAACTACCTACTGGCGACTGCCAGTAGGTAATAAATATATATATATTGAGTCCTAGGTACAAAATATTTATTCCACAAATGTTGCCATTTGTCTGAAGGACAGTGCAGCAGGAAGGTGCACTACATGCCCACCATTAACATTTTATCTGTTAGAATCAAATGTGGTGCACACACATCTCCTTTCACGCACATCCTTGACATGGGTTGGCACTCAGTTGCTGTAAAGTGGGATTTGAGTATTGATAAATTAGACATGTTCAGAGAAATAATGAAACGTTACCTGAAAGCAAATTCAAGGAAAACGTACACGGAAGGTATTTAGGAGCAGCAAAGAATATAGGAATAAGGGACAGAATGAATGAATTAGGGAAGGGTTGAAATAAAAGCTCTGGAAAGCACATTCCCTGTTATTATGCAAGGAGCAAAGAAAATGCTGATAGACACTGATTTTTATCAATTATAAAAAGCTTGGAAAACACTGAAAAAAAACACAGGAATTCCCAAAAAATAGAAACTGAAACCAGGAAGTCTAAACATAAAGTTACCTTTATCAACAGGGAAGCTAATTTTGTTGGTGACTCATTTAATGATAGATGTAGGCTTGTATTGTGTCCAAAACATGTGTGGGTTACAGGATGGCTAGTGGCCATGTATGGCTACTTGGCAGCCCCAATGCCATGTTTTTAAAGTATCTTGTGTGGATGGTGCAAGGTCACACTGTGACCAACATGCAGCATCTTACTTTTATGCCACGTGCATGATCTCTAGGAAGACTTTACTAAAACCAAGCTAAAAGTCTAATATGCCAGATGTAGGTAGTCAATTAAATATTGTAGGCGTCAAATACATAAACTGGGGATATTAACCAGTCTTCTAGCTCTCAGTGGTCCTCGTATCCCAGCAAAACAGCGGATTAAATAAAAGGAAACCTATGGAGACCTCACGAAAGAGGCAGCGTGTTGAGGAAAACCAAGAAAACCTTAAATGTCAAAAGAGAAGAAAATAATCAAACTATTTGTTGTATTTTTATTGATTTGCACTTACTCTCATAACCTGGTCAACGGAATAGGGGGACCCATGGTATCAAACACTGCAGATTAGTCAAGAATCAGAAGACAGAAGCCTTCTACGTTATCAGCAAACCAAAGTTGATCATCGCAAAAGCAAGTTAAAGGACTCTCAGTGCTATGTTCACAATGGAAACCTGATTGTAATTAAATAAGTTCGCTGTTGTACATATTTTTCAAAATTTAGGGCAAAAAAGCAAACTAACACCATGTCTGAAATA
Source organism: Triturus cristatus (assembly GCF_964204655.1). NCBI lineage: Eukaryota > Metazoa > Chordata > Amphibia > Caudata > Salamandridae > Triturus > Triturus cristatus. Next base: position 750,360,645 of record NC_140586.1, read on the forward strand.
TGATAGCAGCAGTGAATTCAAGTTAGTTTTAAGTAAAGTTCTAACTTCTTTATTAAAGGTTTGAGACATTTCCTTCCTAAGCAGAGATATTTCTAAATTGCGGGACACTTCAAGCCCAACTGAGGAACCACTTTAAATGCTAATTTTTTTAAATGGCTGAACACAAAATACACACTTTTCGCCATTTTCTTCTGTATCAAGGAGCAAAGTTTCCTAAGGCAATTAACATGGGAAATCAACATTTTTAACCCCACTTTTTCTTGGCACCTAGATCAGTGCAAAACATTTCATAAAGGAGTTGAGGTGGATGAATTTTTGTTCGGAAAGTTCTATGAAGATTTGTCAAACCGTGCCAAACTTATTAGCAAACAAAAAATGCTTTTCCTATGGAAACTCTGACCTTTTACTATAACTACACAGTTATACTTTATGATTAGCCATTGTTTGCCCATTGTAGGTGGCCTAACGAGTTTTATCTATGGCCCCTAAAAATCACTTCTCCATAGATGCCACTTTAAAATTGATATCCTAAAACTGCACAGGCCGGCTATATATTACACAAAATGTGTGTCCTTGACTGAGAGGCGCATGTGTTTTATGCCCTTCTCCTCTTTAAAGAAAACCTACCTATGTTTAAATCTGCATTTGAAATCCTCTTATGAGGCCATTAAATGCAAGGCACGGGCTGTAAAAGTCAAAAGGATCTTTCACAAAGATAGGAAATGTTTCATGTTCTGAAATCTACATTCCTCAGAATTTTCAGGGAGCAAAACCTGAGCGGTTTTTAGTTCCTTTTACAGATATATTTATAAGGCACAGCTGTATATATAGATATTCTCGATGACATTTCATCAGTGTGAATAATTAAAGATGATAGGGTGCTATAATTGAAGTTAAACAGAACACTTAGAAACCCGGGATGCTTTGCCGGAGGCTGATGACTGTATAATGTGCAGGGTGATGGGAAGTTCGGAGGGGGATCACTTGCTGCATTCAGCTCCCAAATAAACGAGGATTGTTTAAAACAAGCATTGGTAAATGCATTAGGTTTCACCTATATGATTAATAATAGGCTGTTTTTTATTGTAAGTTGTTGCTTGCTGAGTAGTTGTACAATATAAGTTACAGAACGTGTTATGACTTGTTTATGTACAAAAAGGCAATATATAGTGCTGTTACTAGTGGTATAGTGGAGGTAAGTAACAGCAACATTTTAAAAAATAAGATGAATGAGGAAAATAATAGAATTATTTGATGTAATGGCAATATTATGTGTTTAGAGGAGCTCTGGCAACCTTTGGGCCCGGTGCCATTGCACATGCTGTGCCATTCAAATCATGCCCCTAGTTCCTGCAACATAACTGCATTTGTGACTCCCTGTTTAGTATTAAAATATAGCAATATTTGGTGTTTTGAGGAGTAATGACAATTTTTGGCCCTGGTACCACTCCACCTGCAGCACCACTCAAATCGTGACCCTATAAGGTAAGGTAACTGCACTTCTGATTGCCTGTTTAGTAGTAAAATATTGCAATATTTGTGTTTAGACGGGTTCTTAGACCTTTGGGCCCCGGTGTCACTGGACCTGCTGCATCATTGAAATCATGACCCTAGTGCTTACAAGGTAATTACACTTGTGACTGCGTATTTATTAGTTAAATATAGCAATATTTGGTGTGTAGAGGGGTTCTGACAACTTTGGGCTGCAGGTGCCATTGCACCTGCAGCACGATTGAAATCATGGCCCTAGCCAGCTAGATAAATGCATTTGTGACTACCTGTTTAGTAGTAAAGTTTAACAATATTCTGCGTTTAGTGGGGTCCCTCGAGCTTTTGGCCCCAGTGGCGCCACACCTGCTGCACCATTCATTTCAAGCCCCTTTTAACTGTAAGATAACTGCAATTGTGTCAACCTATATAATAGTAAAATAAAGAAAGTGTTTAACCCCTTCTGTGCCCATGACGAGCTGGACTCGTCATGGGCCGCGGTTGCGCTGTGCCTATGACGAGTCCAGCTCGTCATGAACCCCGCCCGCTAATGCAACGCCCGGCACAGGGCGTGAAAGGGCGTGGCACACAAGGGGTTAAAGGAGGTCATGACAAAATTTGGGCCTGGTGCCATTGCACCTGCTGCACCATTCAAATCATGACCCTGTTGTCTGCAAGGTATCTGCACTTGTGACTGCCTGAATAGTAGTAAAATATGGCAATATTAGGTGTTTGGTGGTGTGCTCAGAGCATTTGGTCCTGGTGCTACTGCACCTGCTGCACTATTCAAATCATGACCCTACTGCCTGCTAGATAAATGCATGTGTGACTGTCTTGTTTAATAGTAACATTTAGCAATAATCTGGGTTTAGTGGGATCTCTAGAGCTTTTGGCCCCAGTGCCACTGCACCTGCTACACCATTCAAATGAAGTCCCTTTTAACTGCAAGAAAACTGCACTTGTGACTGCCAGTTTAGTCGTAAAATATAGCAATATTTGTATTTAAAGGACTTCCTAGACCTTTGGGCCGCGGTGTCACTGGACCTGCTGCACTATTGAAATTATGACCATTGTGCTTACAAGGTAATTACACTTGTGACTGCTTATTTAGTAGTTAAATACAGCTATATTTGGTGTTTAGAGGGGTTCTGACAACTTTTGGCCCTGGTGCCATTGCACCTGCAGCACCATTGAAACCATGGCCCTAGCCAGCTAGATAACTGCACTTTTTGCTACTTGTTTAGTAGTAAAGTTTAACAATATTCTGTGTTTAGTGGTGTCCCTAGAGCTTTTTGCCACGGTGGTGCCGCACCAAGTGCACCATTCATATCAAGCCCCTTTTAACTGCACGATAGCTGCAATTGTGTCTGCCTGTATAATAGTAAAATATAGCAATATTATGTGTTTCGAGGAGGTCATGAAAAAATGTGGGCCTGGTGCCACTGCACCTGCTCCACCATTAAAATCATGACCCTGTTATCTGCAAGGTATCCACACTTGTGACTGCCTGAATAGAGTAAAATATAGCAATATTAGGTGTTTAGTGGTGTGCCCAGAGCTTTTCGTCCTGTTGCTACTGCACCTGCTGCACCATTCAAATCATGACCCTATTGCCTGCTAGATAGATGCCCTTGTGACTGTCTTGTTTAATAGTAACATTCAGCAATAATCTGGGTTTAGTGGGATCCCTAGAGCTTTTAGCCCCAGTGCCACTGCACCTGCTGCACCATTCAAATGAAGTCCCTTTTAACTGCAAGGTAACTGCAATTGTGACTGCTTGTTTAGTAGTCAAATATAGCAATATTATGCGTTAAGAGGAGCTCTGACAAATCTTGAGCCCGGTGCTACTCTGCCTGCTGCCCCAGTCAAATCATGACCCTGTTGTCTGCAAGGTAATTGCACTTGTGGTTGCCTGTTTAGGAATAAAATACAGCAGGATTAGGTGTTTAGTGGGGTACATGGTCCTTTTAGTCCCGGTGCCAGTGCACCTGTTTCACTATTGAAATCATGACCTTAGCGCTTGGTAGATAACTGCACTTGTGATTGCCTGTTTAGTTATAAAATATAAGCAATAATTAGACTCCTTTTGGCCCCGGTGCCACTGTACTGGATGCACCATTTAAATGAAACCCCATTCAACTGCAAGATAACTGCAATTGTGACTGCCTGTATAGTAGTAAAATATAGCAATATTAGGTGTTTAGAGGTGTTCTGACAACTTTTGGGACGGTGCCACTGCACCTGCTGCACCATTCAAATCATGCCCCTGTTGTCTGCAAGGTAACTGCACTTGTAACTGCCTGTTTAGTAGTAAAACATAGACATTTTAAGTGTTTAGTGGGGTGCCTAGAGCTTTTGATTCTGGTGTCACTGCACTTGCTGCACGATTGAAATCAACCAAACCATTCTGTTTTCTCGCAGTGCGAGAAGCAGAAACATAAAAGGGTAGTTTTACCATTTTATGTTTCTGCTTCTCGCACTGCAAGACAGTAGTGGGGCGACACTCCTCCGCCCTAGTGGAGGAGCCGCCCCTGGTTGGCACCGTCTTCATGTTACTTACTTCCATACTACCTTAGTTATGCCATTCTGTCTTCCGTCTTTCTTTCTCTCCTGTTCTCTCACCTGCCCCTAACCCACTGTCAGTGTTAGACACCAATAACCCAATCCACAGAAAGATTACAAATCCTGAGCGGTGCAGATTTCAGAATTTTTAGAATTCATGGTTGTCCAGGTTTCTCCTGTAAACATCAGCGGCGGCTCACACAGGTAAATGGCTGAGGCGGTTAGGTGGGGCGGAGCAGGGTGCGGGTAGTGGAATCCGACATACAACGGGAATGTGAAAACGAACTAAATACAGAAATAAAACCACTTACCTTGCACTCGCTGCACCACAGACTTCGGTTATGCTGGAGCACAAGGTAAGTTGTTTTATTTATTTATTTCATTAGTTTTCACATTCCCTTCGTATTTCGGATTCCACTATCTCCCATGCCCGCCCCCGCCTCACCACGCCACAGCATTTACCTGTGCGATCCGCCATTGGTAAACATGCAGATGTATAAGGTTCCTAGAGGTACTCCTGGAAGATGTTTGTGAATTCTAACTTGTAGCTCAGCAGAAGCATTTCTACCTGCGACCTTATAGTAGAGTAAAACTGAGCATGGGGAAATGCCATTGGAGTTGTGCAACTCCAACTTTTTTTTTGTTTAATCTTTAGACTGGGGGAAATGTTTTTCTTGTGGAAAAACGTCTTCCCTGAAAACCTGTACCCATTTTGGGAATACTTCACATCCATTCCCACTGCCTGACAGGAATAACTGGCTATTTCCAAGGTGGAAATGTGTCAGAAAAAAGGTTTGTGAATACCTAATTGCAAAACCTTCAAGGTCTCATCACCCTGGAACACCCACTCCAGCCCATGTCATGCAATCTACCCATGTCCAATATTTCACCATGGTGTAATAATATTAAGCATGAGGGAATCGATTTAAGGTACCAATTTGTGAACAATTTGTAGTTGTAAATAAGTCCATTTTTGTGTGGAAGTTGAAGTTCCATTGATAATTGGGCTCCCAACACTTCCCACAGAAGTCAAGAGATGACATTATACATACACACATGCCACACACTCTCCTAGGCAGGCTAGCCTTTTACCAAGCCTCCTTGGAAAGTGCTTTGTAGGGTGGGGGGGGGGGGGCAATACTTTGAAGCGCTACACACTTCCCTACACATCAGGGATTCATCTGTATAATAAAGTGTGCCGGTCCCCAAAGTTTTTCTCAGGTGCCCACAGCCGGCGCTGCCGATTGTCCCCGTTGAAGACGGCTGTCTAGTCTAAATGCATCTCATGCCTCTTTAACCCAGTACCGGACACTTCCTTTCCCTCTCTCGAACTCATACCTGATTTATCGCTTTCTTTCATTCTCTACCTCATCCCCTTTTCTCTTCTCCAGCCTTTCTCTCTGTTCTGTGTTGAATACTGATGGTGAAAAATAAATCCAGTTCCCCAAAAATGAGTGCTGGTGGGCCCCATCTGCAACCACTGGCTCAAATTAAGCATTGTATGTCATGCGATGCAATATACTTGGTAGTCTCGCCGTCCCTTGGGTCCTTTTCTTTTTCGCCTGCATTCCCCATTACTCTGTTTTAAACTGGATTTCTTTCACTATCCCTCAACTTGGGCTTTCGCTCTGTTTTCCATTCCTTTGTCTGTGTACACCACAACTGTGTATAGCCTTTTGGTTCCCTTTTGACTAATTCTATTTTTCTTTATGTCCCTCTCTGTCGTTTCCCTCTTTTCATTGTTGCTATTTTTCATTATCCCTTTCCTTTTCAATGACCTTGTCTGGTTATACCTCAAACTTCGTGTTGCCTATTTCTGAAAAACGTTGCCACTCTCTGGCGGATATATATGCTCTCTTTGTGCACCTATCTCTCTCTGTCTTCTTCGCTCTTTCTCACGCACACTCTCTTATGCTTTCCATCTTGCTCTATTTCTTTTTCTCTAGGTATGTCTCTTTTTATCCCTTCCTACGTCAGGCTCTCACTATCTTTCTTTTTCACACTCTTTCCTTCCGCTTTTTTCGTCTTTCTCTCGATGTCTCTTCATAGCTGCCCCGCTCCTTAAACTCTTTCTCCTCCCCTCTGCCGTGTTTCCCGCCACTCATCTCCTCACTTTCCGCTGCACCCCATCTGTCTCCCTCACTGGGAATTCCGACATTTGTGTAAATATATATATATTTTTAAAAAAAGAAAATTAGATGTGCTTTTTGGCACGGGCAGGCGTATCCGCATCTATCTGTAAAGAAAACTAAAAATGAAAACAAATGTATTGAATAGCTGCGCGTTGCGCACAGACCCGCCATTTCCATATCGTGTGTATTACTTAGATGGACTCGGCGTTGCGCACTCAGTAAAACAGTCTGTTCCCGCGCCCGGCGTCGCGCCCTAGCCGTCCTTCGAGGTGCCGCGGCAGCTGCGGCAGCGCAGGCAGTCACTGGCGACGAGGCAGCTTATTACCGCCGTCACACTCGGGCGCGCACTCTACTTGTTGGAAGTTTCCAGAAATATTGCACTGCAGTCATTTTCCTACCCGTTATGCTAATGGAATCAGGAAAATCAATTGTCCTTAAGGAACAGGGGAATGAGATGTGCTGTAAATGCCACGGGATGAGTGATTGGCTGATTGCAGGGATGGTGGCTCCAGCGCGCCTCATCTCTACATTATCCTGATGAATTTTTATGGGCCTGCCTTTTTTCCTCCTCTATAGCTGTGGAGGAAGGTTTATGGCTTGCAGCTTTTTAGCTGATTGAATGCAGCTGGCATTGTTGCAGTGCAGAACAAATAGGTACCTCTTTCCCCTCTGCCTCTTTTACTGCCTCACAAAAAGCACATTTTGGAGAAATTGCATCACAACATTTTTTTGCACAAAAGCAGTCTTTTTTTCTTTCATTTCAGATATTTATATTTTAAAATGAAATTACTTTTGCTCTCTTTCTCCACCGCTTGTAATCTTTCTCTTGCAATAAAGGGCAAAATAATGTCTGGAGTCTGCAAAGGAGCCGTTTTTCCATTCTTTATTCTTAACACAAAGGCAGCTAAACTAAGCAGTTTCATTAGTATTCATTTGAGCCCGATGTAATTTTCTTTTTTCTGCTTACTGGGGAAAGAAATGTTCTTGCTGTAAGGCTGCAGGAGCTAAGAAGGTCACCCTCTTCTGTGTGTATCGACCCAGCGCGAAGTGCACCAGCAGGCCCTATCCCGCCTTCTGAAAGTATTAAAGATAAGCGGCTGACTCAACTTGATGACGCCTCATTTTTGTAACGTATTGCATCAGATTTCGTAATGTCTGTGGGCCCTGTGCAGTCAATCTGAAAGCAACAAATCAATTCTTTGTCCTTCCTTGATGTAAACGCAAAGATGGTAGAATCACAAAGCTATTTATGAATACGGGAAGGAACACTACAGAAATGCTGTTTTAAGGACTCCTACATGCTTTTGTGAATTGAGCCAAGATGGGCCAGATGTACTAAACACTGGTCGCAAAAAGCCAGATCTACTAATCACTGGTCGCAAAATACTGGTTGCAAAGAGGCCAGATGTACTAAACAATGGTTGCAAAAGGCCAGATGTACTAAACACTGGTCGCAAAATACTGGTTGCAAATAGGCCAGATGTACTAAATACTGGTTGCAAAACACTGGTTGCAAAGAGGCCAGATGTACTAAACAATGGTTGCAAAAGGCCAGATGTACTAAACACAGGTCATTAAATACTGGTTGCAAATTGGCCAGATGTACTAAACAATGGCCGCAAAAGGCCAGATGTACTAAACACTGGTCGCAAAATACTGTGTGTAATTTGAGATCAGTATTTTTGCGACCAGTGTGGTATTTTGCAAACTGACCTATGTAATTTTTATGACCAATTATCCCAGAAAAAACCCTGTCTGGTTGTACCCTTGCTTATTGCTACCTAATCCTGACTGATATTGTACACAATGCTGTCACACCACACTCCTTCGCCTTGTGTAATTATTCTTGAAAATGTATAAAGGATCTTGAGGTGTATCTTCGCTGGCATCTCTGGTTAAACACACACTCAACATCGTTTCATAGTCTTTTCCATATCTCTCTCTAACCATCACTCAAAATGCATACCCAACGCTGTTTCATAGTCCTATCGGCTGAGCCAGTTATCTTTTCTATGTCCTATCCCATCATCATTGAACTAATTCACACAAACATCTTGTACCACTGTCTATAATCCCCTAGGGCAAATCTTTGAGAATATGTACCAGCCTCTAAACTAGGCCTGGGAGTACTTTTGATTACATTGGAGTACTCAGAGTAATTTCGGTAATGCTGCATTACTGTTTGATGTGGAATTTCCAATAATAACGCAATTATGCCCACTCGCGTAATTAGAGTAATTTGGGGTGGAAAATCCTACGGTGAGAGCACATTTAGGGAGAGCATTTAGCTGGTCGGGCTGCTGTTTATGTTCTGTTACTATAGTGCACTGCGCTTATGTATACACAAAGATTTGCTCCAGGGGATATTGACAGTGGTACAAGATGGGTTTGTGTAAATTATTTCAATGATGATTGGATAGGATATAGAAAAGATAACCAGCTCAGCCGTCATGACTGGGAAGCAGCGTTGGGTATGTATTTTGAGTGATGGTTAAAGAGAGATATGGAAAAGACTATGAAACAATGGTGTGTGTGTTTTCTGGGAATAGTAACCAGAGATGCTGGCAAAGATACACACAATTTTTCAGGAATAATTGTACAAGAGTAAGGAGAGTGGTACTCTCCTCTATCTCTGTCTGTTCACCCGTGAAACACACATGACATCGTTTCAGAGATGAAATTTTACTCACCATTGAAAATGCCCAGTCCATGTTAAAGCACATTCTATATCTCTTGCACGCCACGCTGCTTCATTGCTTTGCCGGACTTTGCCTTGCCTTGCTTACCTGTATTTATATTTGTTTTGTCAGACTCTGCTTGCTTACCTAATTTTGTATTCCTTATGCATCTCTTCGGTGCCCGGTTCGCCCTTTGCTCCCCCTGCCGTCCCTCACCCTTTTTTTCCTGCCACTTCGTCCCTGCGGCCCCGCCCCCCTGCTCTCCCATTCGCCACCCCGCTCTCGCCTCCCAGCTACTCCTCCCTCCCACCTCCCCTCATATGGAGGCCGCGCAGCGGTGAAAGGAGCAACCTCTGACCCTGCTCACAGGCAGGTTGCTCCCCACGCTGCTACATTTGCTTTGCCAGACTTTGCCTTGCCTTGCTTGACTGTATTTATATTTGTTTTGCCAGACTCTGCTTGCTTGCCTAATTTTGTTTTCCTTCTGCATCTCTTTAGTGCCCGGTTCTCCCTTTGCTCCCCCGGCCGTCCCTCACCCGTTTTTTCCCGCCGCTGCGTCCCTGCGGCCCCCCCCTGCTCTCCCATTCGCCACCCCGCTCCCGCCTCACAGCTACTCCTCCCTCCCACCTCCCTCATATGGAGGCCATGCAGCGGCCGCGCCACTGGCGCGCCACTGGCGCGCCAAAGGCGCACCTCAGGCAAGCCCGTCTGCACCCGTCCGCGCTTGAACCGCGCCCAGCGCCAGAACCCCTGGCCCCCGCGGACGCCACAATGCCCGATACCGCTACGATGCCAGCACCCTCCACGCACTCAACACCGGACGATCACATACCTGCTTCCTGGCCGCCCGAAGCGCACCCACGGACGCTTCACCTGCCGGAAATGCAGCTACGTCGGCATCCTCTACCTCAGATGCATCCTCCTCAACACCCACTCTGCCCGCAAACACACCGTTGAACTCTGGGACCTACTCAACTCAACCTCCCCAGACGTCGCCTTCCTGACGGAGACCTGGCTGAATCCCGCCTCGGCACCCGACATCGCCATAGCCATCCCAGAAGGCTACAAGATCACCCGCAGGGACCGCACCAACGGAGTAGGAGGAGGAATCGCCATCATCCACAGGAACACTCTCAGAGTCTCAACCAACACCGACGACACCCTCAGCACCGCCGAACACCTGCACTTTCAGATCCACACCGACCCAAACACCACCCTCAGAGGAACCCTTGTCTACAGAACCCCCAGACACTGACCACAGTTCAGCGACTCCATCGTCGCCGACTTCGTCAGCACACACGCCCTCGCCTCCAAGGACTACATCCTCCTCGGGGACCTGAACTTCCACCTCGAGAACAACAACGACACCAACTCCACCACCCTGATCGACAACCTAGCCAACCTCGGACTCAGACAACTCCTCACAACACCCACCCACTCTGCCGGCCACACGCTTGACCCCATCTTCTCCGCAAGCCCCCACGTCTCCTTCAACCACACCACCGAACTCCACTGGACTTACCATCGCTGCATCCACTTCACCTTCAAGAAACCCACCACGCACAACCACACCCAACAGATGCCTCGCCGCTGCTGGAGCAAAGTCACCGAAGACCAGCTAACCACCACCCTCGCCCAGAGCCCACCCGCCGACCCCACCGACCCCGCCACCGCCACCCGCAACCTCAGACAGTGGATCGACGACTGCGCCAACACCCTCGCCCCGTTCAAGAAATCCTCCAACAGTCACACCAGCAAGAAAGCCAGCTGGTTCACTGAAGACCTCCAGGCCTCCAATCAAACCTGCTGAAAACTAGAGAAGAACTGGCTCCGTGAACGAACACCAGACAGCTACGCAGCCCACAAGAACGCCACCCGCAGACACCATCACCTCATCAGATCCGCCAAAAGGGCCCCCTTCAAAGACCGCCTAGACAACAATACACACAACAGCAAAGAGCTCTTCAACATCGTGAAGAAACTCTCCAACCCCAGCTCCAACACCAACGACATCCCACCTTCGCAAGACCTGTGCGACTCACTGGCCACCTTCTTCCACCGCAAGATCGCAGACAGCCACGACAGCTTCAACGCCACGACTGCCCCGACAACCACTGAGACCTCCGCCCCCACGACCACCATCCGCACCAACCGCCTGCTCTCCTGGACCAACATCAACGACGACGACACCATCAAGATCATGAACACCATCCACTACGGATCTCCGTCAGACCCATGCCCACACCACATCTTCAACAAAGCCAGCACAGCCATCGCACCCCATCTCCGGAAAGTCATCAACATCTCCTTCGAGACAGCAACCTTCCCGGAGAGATGGAAGCACGCCGAGATCAACGCCTTACTCAAGAATCCCAAGGCGGACCCCAAGGACCTCAAGAAGTTCCGGCCCATCTCCCTGCTCCCGTTCCTGGCGAAGGTCATCGAGAAGACCATCAACAAACAACTGACCCGCTATTTCGAGGAGAACAGCATCCTGGACCCTTCCCAGTCCCGGTTCCGCAGCAACCACAGCACCGAAACTGCCCTCATCGCTGCCACCGATGACATCAGGACCCTGCTAGAGAACGGAGAAACAGCGGCCCTCATCCTCCTGGACCTGTCTGCCGCCTTCAACACGGTCTGCCACCGCACACTACGAACACGCCTCCATGACTCCGGGATCCAAAAGAAGGCCCTGGACTGGACCACCTCCTTCCTCTACGGCAGAACACAGAGCCTTCCCTCTTCCGCTCAGAAGCCGCCGAGATCATCTGCGGCGTACCCCAGGGCTCAGCCCAACGCTGTTTAACATCTACATGGCACCACTCGCCCACGTCGCCCGACTACATGACCTCAACATCATCCCCTATGCCGATGACACCCAGCTGATCCTCTCCCTCATCAAAGACCCCCACAACGCCAAACCAACCTCCACGAAGGAATGAAGGCTGTCACCAAATGGATGAGGAACAGCCGACTGAAGTTGAACTCGGACAAGACAGAGGTCCTCATCCTTGGATTCACCCCTTCGGCCTGGGACGACTCCTGGTGGCCGACCGCACTGGGAACAGCTCCAACACCCACCGACCACGCACGCAACCTAGGGGTCATCCTCAACTCCACCTTCTCCATGACATAAGCAGGTCAACGCCGTCTCTTCCTCCTGCTTCAACACCCTCTGCATGCTCCGCAGGATCTACAAGTGGATCCCCACTGAAACGAGAAGAACGGTCACCCAGGCCCTCGTAAGCAGCAGGTTGGACTACAGAAACGCCCTCTACGCAGGAGCCTCGGCCAAACTCCTGAGACGGCTGCAACGCATCCAGAACGCCTCTGCACGCCTGATCCTCGACATCCCTCGCCGCAGCCACACCACACCCCACCTGAGAAACCTGCACTGGCTCCCCGTCAACAAGAGGATAACCTTCAAGCTCCTCACCCATGCACACAAGGCACCCCACAACCACGGACCAGCATACCTCAACAGATGACTCAGCTTCTACACCCCCACCCGCCAGCTCCGCTCCGCCGACCTCGCCCTCGCCACAGTCCCCCACGTCCGAAGAGCGACCTCCGGCAGCAGATCGTTCTACCACCTCGCCGCCAAGACCTGGAACATCCTCCCCACCCACCTATGGCAGACCCAAGACCTGTTGACCTTCAGAAGACTCCTCAAGACCTGGCTTTTCGAGCAGTAGCAGCATTCCCCGCCCCCCACCCCCCACCCCCCACCCCCCAGCACCTTGAGACCCTCACGGATAAGTAGTGCGCTTTACAAATGATATGATTGATTGATTGATTGATTGATTGATTGATTGTAAGCAACCTCGTGCCTTGAGTTAGACAGATGTCTTATCCATGTGTAATATTTCCTGTAAGCACAAATATGACCTTACGTTGTACCCTTGTCTTTAATTCGGTCTAATCAACCTTGCCTTGAATTCACACACACAACATTCTTTTTGACATACGTCAATATCCCTGTCCAGCCAGCATTGATAATATTTACCCAGCCCCATAGTATCACTGTCTTTGATCTCTTTGATGTATCCATAAATGCGTGCAGTAAAAACCTCATCATTCCACTGTGAGTGTGCCTGGCAGTCCCTGAAAGCACACACATGACTCTGTTTCACAGTCATGTCTATATCTCTATCTGATCGTCCTTGAAAACAGCCAAAAACCAAGAATTTTACCCCAGTCTATATCCCGTCCAGTCAGAGCTGAAGACACATAAACAAGCAGGGGTCGAAACTAAGCCCTAAGACCACGTACATGACATGGAGACATGCTACTATCTGTGCCCCTGTCTGATCATACCTGAAACATGTACACAACTTGTTCGTCCATGTCTATCTAACAATACCTGACATGTGCACAATTGTGCTTTAACTCTTTTCAATATATTTTTTAATCATCCCTGAAACACATGCATGTCCCTGCCGATATCTTGCCAAATCATCCATCCAGACATGTAAATGCCACACACCCCTTTCTGTATCTCTATATGTTTAATCTGTTGTGAAAACCTAAAATTACTCTATATTGCCCCTCCCTGATTAACCGCTTATGTGCAGGGATTCATTTCTCCCACCAAAGACTCTGCTCCACATGCCCCCACATGCATGAAAATAAATATTTCATTAAATAATAATCCAGATGTTCTACTTTGTTTCACTTGTTAGATGATTTACACATTGTGATGCAATATATATGTGTTATATGTATTGCACACTGTGTTAGTGGCACTTGTGCTGCAATATATACTTTTATATCGTACAGTGATTGCGTCTTCATGTTTGAATACTTGGTTTTCATCTCCCAGCTCTTTCTGTAACATCTCTACACCGATCCATTAATTTTATTCCTAGTTGATGACCATGAATGCTGAGGCTGACAACACTCAATCAACTCGCCAAGCGTCAAACGGGTGTTAAAATGGCTGCGACTGTCAGGAGGACGCTTTAATAGCTGTCCACTCCCATGACCCCTGGCTAAGTGACTAACCCTGAGAAATAGGCGCCTGACCGACCCTTGCCACGGGTCATCGCAAAGAGCGGTGCACGCGCCAGAAGGAGGAACAATCAGCTCGAGGGCCTGCGTTTGTCAATGTGCTCGAAAGGATATGAACTCCACAATGCTATGTTTTTGCTTTTCTTAATTCCAAATGATTCTGTAGGTGTACAAATGCCTGCCCTGTTCTGTCTTTCCCCAGTTACTGAGCCGGAGTCCATTTGCCACATGTGAGCATCAGCCCATCTGTCCGCACCCATAAAGCCATTTAGATCAGCTAGAGAATGTGAGTTAGAGGAATTCACTGGCAGAATATTGTTAGGAGAAAGTCAGCAGGCCTAGCCCATGGTGTATTCTAAGGCTCACTTCTATCTCCCTCTCACTGTAGCATCTACATGCATTCCCTTAAAGGTGGTGGAACGCCGCTGCGTCTCCGATCGATATGCAGGCAATACCCAATTCCACTCTCAAGTATCCAGTCAAAAGCACGTCACTTTTCTAATTAAATACCCATGACATACAAGTTGGATTGTCCTCCACCTTAAAAAACCAGAACCCCTCCAAGCCAAAGTTTCTTCTCACCCCCTCACACCCTCATCCACGATTGGTTCTCTCTACTCCCCCTACCCATTTCTTCAAATTGTCTCTTCCTTTATCAAACTTTCATTGATATAACCTACAAAAGTAGCATTTCCAACTTCAACTACCAAAAAAGGTTACATTCGAAATGGCCACTTTCTCATAACTTGCAGCCGCAGCCGAGCTCCCCCTTTACCCCGTTGCCCCCAACAGGAACCATCCTTCAAGACTCCTCCTGCCTCATCTGGGCCCCCAGCAGGAGCGATGGCTTCTCAAACACCGTCATAAAGCGCTCCTGGCTGCCAAGCTGCCAATGCTCCAATCTCATCCTATCGCCTTGAAAGATGTGATCCTCAAAACACCAAGCGAGGTATCCTCAAAACTCTTCCTGTCCAAAGGTACCAGTATCACACATGACAAAGGTTATTTCCAGTGGCGTAGCGAACCTTGAGGAGGCCTCCCTGCAAAGCAGGTGGAGGGGTCCACTCCGGGCTCAATAAGGAGCTCGGCAGCCAGACTGCTATGCTGAGGGGGCCCCCTGGAGCTTGGCCCCCTCCCCCCACCGCAGGGGCTGCGGGGGCCTGTGTTACGCCCCTGGCTCTTTCTATCTCTCTCACACAAAAATCAACACCTCCTCACAAATTGTACTTCTGTTTCCTCCTTCTGTTATTTTAATGCACTTTAATTCGCCCAACTGAGACTGCATCATTCGAATGAGATAAATGAGTAGAACACCTGCACCCAGCGATTAACAGAGGTGGACGGAGACCAACAGCTCCTTGCAGCACCATTGGCGTATCTCTGGGTAATGCAAGGTGTGACTCCGACCGAGGTACTGGGAAAGGAAGTAGTCGACAATCACGAGGCAATGCTGTCAAGAGACGAGGAACACTTATCCAAATCACAGTTAGTATGAAAATAGCAACAATTCAACTAGATTCAGGTAGAATATGACAAGTAAAAGTGGTTCAACACAGAATAAAAACAGATGTAGCTGTTTTGTAATGCAAGCCGATAAGATCTTCGTTCAAGGGAGTAGCCAGAAAAATAAAATATCCCCACTGCGAACCAAATGGTACCGAATAAACAAGAAAAGTGAGCGATCCCCACCCTTCTAATGATTTGTTCTCACAGGGTGTGTAATACAAATTATGAAAAATAATGTATTTTTGCAGAATTTTCACAAAAAGCTGCATTTTTACCAGTCTTTCCTTCTTTCTTCCGTCTTCCATTCCTTCTTTGATTAATTCATTCCTTCCTTTTTCCATCTTATTTTTTACTTTTATTCTTGGTTCTTGTTTCCTTTTCTCCATCAATCATTCTATCCTTCTTGCTTTTCCTCTTTTTCTTACTTCATACTATTCTTTCTTTCCCTCTTTCCAGTCTCTTTTCGTTTTGCTTCCTTCCACATTTTCTTTTTGTTCAACCTTCTTTCATTCCGTTGCTAATTCTTTCTATACTTAAGTCATTTGTATTCTTATTTCATGTTGTTTCCTACTCCCCTCGCGTCTTTCTATTCTACTTTCATCTTTTTCTTATCATTATCACCCATCTTAGTTTCTGAGCATTTTTCTATCATTTTTTTCTTCTTCATTTGCTTAATGAATCCTGTTTATCAGTCTCTTATTTTCTTCCTTTCAGTGTCCTTCCTTCCATTGTCTAGTTCCTCCTTTCTATATCTGATTCCTTCTTTCCATAATTGCATTCTATATTCTTACTTTCCTTGTTTCTTTTGCTTTTTTTCAATTTAGCTTCATTTCTTTGTTTGTTCCTTTACTTCCCACAGCCGTTGTCTCCATCCTTCCTACTTTTCTTCACATTTTCCCTTCCTGCAGTCTTTCTTTCCATCCCTCCTTATTTTTCTTCCTTCCTTCTTTTATTGCATCTTTCCTTTTTTGCTTTCTTTCGTTCCTTCTTTCATTTGCTCTCAGTCAATTTTCATCTCACTTTTTATTTGCAACTTTCGTCATTTCGCTTTCTCTATACGATTTTATTTGGCTTCTTTGGCACCCTTTGCCGCTACCCCACAGCTGTGTAGTTGTATTTGTTTTCTTATGTTATGTTATGTTGCTGCGAGACACAGCTCAAAGTTAAAAAATATTTTATTTGCCCAATGGCACCCCCACTACGTCCTTGGTTAAGATACAATTGTTTCAAGGCTTGGGCCTGTGCAAAAATAGAGGAGGTTGTGTGAGTAAGTATAACCACTTAGGGGTTGATAATGATGTGGGTCGGAAAAAATTCTGACCGAATTGTTTTCGGAATGGTTTCCGGCCGACTCGGTTTCAGGAAGCCCGACAGACTGATTGTGATGGTTTCAAACACCATTCGGTGGGACTCCCATTGACTTCAATAGGAGCCTGTGTTCCGACCGACAACACAGGCTCTCATTGAAAAAAGGGGTGGTTGCAGGAAAACCTTGCACCCTGTTGCGGGCACCCCAATGGTGCCTGCCACACTTTGCATGGTCGGAACGAGGGGACCCATGGACACCCCACAGGCCCCAACTGGAGGCCTCCGGGTGAAGGGGTGTCTGCTACGGGCCCCCAAAGTCAGAATCCAACAGCCGATCTGTGTTGGAAAGACCGATTCGGAAAGGCTGTCCGAGTCCGGCATCGTAATTGCTCGGTCGGAAATGCAGTCCGTAGATTCACAGGAGTCGGCTCCAACCAACTTGTTGTCTTCAAATGCCATTCGAAACTGAGTCGGACAGTCCGAACGGACTCCAACCATCGTAATCGGTCAGAAATCTTTCCGAGTGGATCGGAAACAAGGTTTCTGAATTGGATTCTTTGGAACCAAATGCCGTACAAAGCCTTTCCGACCAACATCGTATTCAACCCCTTAGTGTAGCCACCATTGAAATGCAAAAAGTTCTGAAAAATTTCTAGATCATTTTAGCCAGAGTTAGATAAGTGGGAATTCCGGGCCTCTAGATGTGCAGGTTACCCGATGCATTTCTTTGATCTCGGTTCAGTATTATTCAAGCAGAGGCTTGCTAGATACAATTTCTGATGCATCTAAACGTCTTTCCATAATCTTAACTGGAACACACAGTGAGAAGAAGATAAATAACCAAGGGAGGCAAAGGAGAGAGAAGAAAGTTGACTGCACACTGGTTCCACCTGTTGGTTCTTCCTGAGACGATATTATAGAAAGTGCCCGGGAGGTCGCAATGAGCATGTGTGCCCGCTTTGTGCACCCCGGGGAAGTTTGGTGTTACAGAAGAGGCCGCAGATGCCTGTGCAGCCCCTTCTGTAATACAAATGGCGCTAATACACATGTAGAGATAGCGCTATATCAAGACAGCATTCCCTCATTAGATTGGGGGCATGGCCCCATGCAAATTAGGGAATCTCTTTGCCTCTGCAACTGCGCCATATTATGGGTGCAAAGGGAAAGAAGCTGTTAGGGGTTGTCTGTCAGCACGCCACTGATGGCAGCCCTCTGGAGCTGTCAAGGGGGTCCTATTGATCCCCGGACAAAACCCTGGCAGGCGGATGCAGTCTCTCACTGTACCCTCCTGCAAGAGGATCTCTCTCCACTCTTGATAGTGCAGGTAGGTTGCTGCCTGCACTTCGAAACACAGAGGTCCTGATTACGGCTATGGTAGCTGTGGTGGCAGTGTGGGCACTGCCATACTAGTGGTCTGACCGCCCTATTACAACTTGGACATTCGGACCGACATTGCACCGCCGCAGCTGCCAGTGATCAGAGATCCTTGGTTGTAGCACGGCGGTGGTGAGGATGCAATATGCTTGGCGGGACTTCCGTGGTCCCCCCAAGCATATTACGAGTTTCCTCTCTGCCACGGTTTTCATGGCTGTTCCCAGTCCATGAACACCATGGCTGAGAGGAAACAATGGGGACCCTTCAGGGCCCCCAGTTGCCTGAGGGCCATGGGTACATGCAGGGGGCACATGTTGTGCCCTCCTGTGTGCTTGCACCCCAGTACCTGCACGGCATGGATGCACCAGTCCATGCCGTACAGGCACTGCCTTTGACTTTCCTATTGCAGTGCCTATTTGATAGTCACAGCCATGGGACTGGCAAAGAACCACCCGCCAGTGACTGTAAAAGTCGCAATCTGATGGGTGGTGCGCACACAGGTTTGGCAGTGTGAGAGCGTGGCGGCAGTGTGGCGGTCCCGCTACCACACCTCCAAACTTGTAATCAGCCCCAGAGTGGCTTTTAAGCAGCTGCTCTGTATTTCACTTGTATGCTCTGCCCCAGGGCAGCAAAAGTATGCAGCTGCTCTGAGGGCAGCATATTCAACATCATAAGAGGGCACTTTTGGTGTTTGCGCATTGTGCACCTGTTTGAAGGTGCGACATTGCACAAACAGTGAAAGTTCACCCTATATGTTTTAGGGCCCCTGGTTGGTTATCAAGATTCAGTACTCTAGCAGGTGATTTCTGAGGATGGTCTGGTAGCATTGACTCATCCAGTGATTTTTGAGGATGGTACAGTGGCAATACCTCCGACTGTGGAGCACTTGCAGGGATTAAAATACCTTGAGCCTGAGCATGGTGGTTGCCAAGAAATATGCAACTTCCTTTAATGGAGATGGCAGGGTTTCCCAGTCGGTTCTCTTCCACAGTTTGGTCTGGCTTGACAGTGAAGCTGTCTGCTTACCTACTGGGATCATTTTAGGGGAAAATATACATAGTGGCTTTGGCTCTAACTAGAGGACTGTTTCTCCCGCACCTCATGCTTTTGGCTTTTTGATGGGACATTTCTCATCTTAAGGAGTGCTTGAATTCTAGAGGGAGCATTTTACATCACAAAAATACACAATCATGATTCATGCACATTCTGTATGCAGAAAGTAATTTATTTTTTATTTAATTTTTTTCACTACAGCAATTGTGTTTTTTAACAATTTAGTCAGGAGTCGCCAAGAAACACATATGTGCACATGTTTACACAAACATAAATGTGTAAAGGTATACAATCCAGCTATTTAAAATCCAACAAGCGATGGCAAAGGTGAACAGGTCAAGCATGCACAAATTCACTTTGGATGCTTTTGCATATTAAAACCGGGTCTATTGACTTGGAAAATGCTTTATGGAGGGCCTTGTAGTCCAATGGCAAAGTGCTGCAAGACTGTAGTGGAACAGGCAAACCTGCTGGGATTGCACCGTTCTACAAGTTGCAAACTGAAGGAAAAGCTAGGGTCTGCAATCATAAAACGATAGGTGGGTTCTGAAGGATGGTGGGTGGTACCTCCAAGGAATCTGTATAAATGATGAATGGTCCTCTTTAGACATTCTCAAACTGTGGCAAATTAGCATTTGGAAAGTCACATCGAAGTAAACATGGATTTAATATAAGGGTTGATGAAGTGGGTCTGTCTAGAATTATGTTTAAAAGGTATTTAACAGATTGCAATAATGAGATCTATCTGAGATCTACAAAATGTACTGTGCGTATCGGTTGATAGCAATGAGGGTTGCAGGTGGTAGAAGAGTAAACAGTAATTCAGAACTGACTGACCACCTTCTTGAAGAAACATCTATTTGGACCAAGAAAGCAAGTGGGATGTATTGATTGTGTGATCAAAACCTATATTTGAATACCATGATGATTTACCCACCAGTATTTTTGTCAATTTTCAAGGCTCTCTGAACTTGACAAGGTCAGCAGTTGTGATGAAAGTCTTGCACGTGACTGAAATATTGAAAGGAATAATAATATGTATTTATTATTTATTTATTGGTTTTGTAGAGCACCTGAATCAACCCCAAAGGGGTATCTCTGCGCTTTTCGGCGAAGCTGCTGTCGGGCTGAGGAAGATGTTAAAACAGGGAGACCTTGAGAAGTTTCCTGAAGCGTAGATAATCTGGGCTTTGCCTCAGGTGTATGGGGAGCTGGTTCCAGTACAGGGGAGCGAGGTAGGAAAAGGATTTCCTACCTAGCCTGGCTTTCCTAACCCTGGGGACTTGGAGAAGTGATTAGCTGCAAGACCTAAGAGTCCTTGAGGGGGTATAAGGCTTGAGCTTCCTAGAGATGTAAGAAGGGCCTTTTTTGTGAAAGGCTTTATAGACTGTGCAGAAAACCTTGAACTTGACACACTTGCGAATTGGAAGCCAGTGAAGGGTTTGTAGCAAGGGAAGGGACGGGGTTTTGAATGGAGAATATGTGATGAGTCACGTGGCAGTGTTCTGAACCACCTGTAACCTGCTAAGGGATGACTCATTCGCAGAGACCAGGAGTGCACTGCAATAATCAAGATAGCTCATTACCATGGTCTGAATGAGAGTTTTCCGTGTATAGTGTGTCAAGAGAGGGAAGACTCGTCGTAGCAGGCCCAACACGTAGAAGCAAGTGCTTGCAGTACGTGCAGCATGCTTCTTTAATGTTAAGGCATGATCAAGGCGAATGCCCACGTTTTTGACTAGGGTTTTGGGGTTAGGGGAAGGGCCGAGGGCTACCGGCCACCAATCCGGGGACCAGAGAAGAGGGGCGTCTCCCAAAAACATTATCTCTGTTTTTCCTGCATTAAGTTGTAGAAAATTACTTTTCATCCAATCTGCAATAGCAGTCATTCCTTCAGAGCAGATGGACAAAGCTGATGAGGAAGATTTGTTGAAGGGGAAAAGATGCTGGGTGTCATCAGCATAGAAAATGGGCAGGAAACCACAGGACCTGAGAAGGTTGGCCAAGGGGGCAATGTAGATGTTGAACAAAGTAGGGCTCAAACAAGAGCCCTGGGGGACTCCCTTGGTCAGTTCAATCGTCTTAGACCGAAAGGGCCCTAGATTTACGGTCTGAGTGCGGGAGGACAGGAAGCTGGTCATCTACTGTAAGGCAATTCCACTAAGTCCAATCTCCTTCAGTTTCCTGAGCATAATCTGGTGTGACACCGTGTCGAACGCTGCAGAGAGGTCCAACAGCACAAGAATGGTGGAGTGGCCACAATCTAGGGTCATTCTGATGTTATCAGTGACCTCTAGTAGGGCCAACTCCGTACTGTAGTTGGGCCTAAAACCAGATTGAGAGAGGTCCAGGCGGTTGTTGTTTTCGACATGGGCGGATTGATGTTGATTAATGTATTTTTCCAAGATTGTGTTTAAGTGGGGTAAGAGGGAGATGGGCCAGAGATTGGAAAGTTCTTCCATGGAAGCCTTAGGATTTTTCCGAATAGGGATGACCTGTGCTGTCTTCCAGGCCTGTGGAAGATGACCCTCTTTCATGGAGAGGTTGAGGATAGTTCCTACAGGAATAGAGAGTTCGATAGAGATGGAGGGGGCTACTTTTGCTGGGATAACATCCAATGGAGAGCCAGATGCATAACTTACATAATTACCAAGGGGGATTGTCAATTATCTGTTGATGATTTGGATCTGGGAGTTTGGTGCACATGTGTAATCTCTAATTGAAGCAGAAGTGTTAAATGGTAGCGGCAGTTTCAGTCGATAACCTCTCAAGTATTTGCCCGGCGGTAATCGCCTCTCATACCACTCGATAATTTACCAATAAAAGAGGCAGGCGCCGGAGACTGGAAGGCAGGAAACAAAGTTTTATTCCGTCGGAGCAGAACACATCAGATCAGACAGCAAGGTATCGTCACGAGGTGCTCTAACCGCATCTCTGAGACCTGGTCTCTTATACACCGGTTTATTGCTTTATTACATATAGTACATTCTTGAGATTCTCTTGATGCCTGAAAGAACATCCCCTGAAGCCCCGGCTCAGATCCGATCCCACACATAGTTACAGTAGAGGTTCCCACCCTACCCGCAGTGGGAGATGGCTATCGCGCAGCAGGGAATTCCGCTAATTCCCGGGGGGTGTGTGCAACCGGCCGGGTCTCAGGGGGTAGGGGCTTTGATCTACTGTAATCCCTTTGATGCGGGGTGTTTCCCTTACAGTAGGGGCAATAAACTGCATCCGCAGGGCTAGGTGATGGCCTGGGACCAGTTCGGACAATGGGGCGCAGAGGAAGGGGGTTATCAAAGGAGAGGCATGACCATGTATGGGATGTCGGTCGGATGTGGTTCCGTAGCAGGGTCGCGCAGAAGGAGAGGGTTTATCGCCTGTATGAGAGAGCGGGGGTGGCCGGCGCGCGGGGGGATGCTCGCAGCGCTAGGGCAAAAGCGCTGGTGATCGAAAATGAGCGGGGAGAGAGTGGGGTGCCTAAAATGGCGGCCGTGCATTCGCGGTGCGTGGTGCTGGGGAGAGGCAAGATGGCGCAGATAATGTTCAGTTTGCACGCTAAATTTCCACAGTCCTCCCTTTTAACATGTCTCGCCAGCTTGTCTAGTTCGGATTTATCCCCATAATACTGCGGACTTCCACCTCATAGAGGGCTTTCATCCGCTCTGTTTCAAAGTTCAAAGTCTTAGGGCAGATGCAGTTCATAAAAAGCGAACATAAAGGTGGCAGACACTGAATCCCCAAACAACATCCACATAGTATCACAATCGGTATTAGGATAAATGAAAACAGCCTCCATCCCCAACTTTTAATAGTGTCCCAAAACCAACTCCCCAGCGACCATTCTTCTTGCTCTTGATGGACCTCTGTGGACAGTCTGTGGAGGTGTTCAATTGCTTTGTAGACTGAGGGTGAGTTATCTGGTACGTAGGTACAACAGCTGGACCCAATGATGCGGCATGCTCCTCCACGATCAGCCAGAACCACATCTAGAACAAGGCGGTTCTGAAGAGCCACCAGGCGGACGGCCTGAAGCTCAGCGGTGTTGTTGGCGAGGGCGCCAGCTGTAATGTTCATTGCTGTTTCGACTGCCTGGGTTAAGTGGCGGATGGCACGGCTGTTTGCCATCGGACCCCAGAGCGGAACAAGACCCTTTACTGCGTCCATGAACTGTGCTCCGGTGGAGTCGGCTTGTACAATGTCTTTGGCACGTTTCTGTCGGTGATGGTTTGCTGGAGCCACATATGTCGGGGGAAGGACGAAGGCGATGTAGCAGGTGCCTCCCCAACCTTTCGGGAGCCAGGTGTAGGCCTTAGTACCACAGACGAAGTACATATTCGGGGAGGCAACAAAGGAGGGTGGGTCAACTGAGTCCAATGTTCGGGTGATGAGGCAGGAGCTGTGGCCCACCAGCTGTGCCCCCAGGCCTTCGAGGCATACAGATCCAGTGATGTTGATGACGGACAGGGCCACTGTTAGGGTGGCGGCTGTCCGTTTTCGGAGGTAAGAGAAGGTGGGTCTGGCTGGATTGTTGAACACTTGCATTTCAACTCGTTCTTTGGCGGGGATGTCCATGTGAAAGGAAGTGTTCGATCTCAGAGGGCAGAAGAGGGCAGAGGTTCTACCAGTTTTGTTCAGCCAGAACCCATGGTAGAAGTGTGACATGGTTCTGCCGGAAGTGGCATTGTCCTTGTAGCTCTCCTGCAGGAGGATCAGCCAGGCGAGGCAGGAACCATGGACAGAAAAAGGTGAAGGGATGAAAGGGATTGAGTGCCCAGTGGCATGGGGCAGCAATCCACAGATCCAGCAGTTAGTGGCGTTGGTGGCAAGATTGTGTTGGTGGAGCAACTGCACAAAAGAGTTATTCCAGAACTCCTTACGCCTTTCTCGGAGTTGGGGTGAAAGTGAGATCAGATGGTGTTCTTTCGTGGTGGTAGGTTGAACGGTGGTCAGCAATGTCTTATGAGCGGGTGTGCTCTCCTCCATGATCCAGAAGGTGACCACGAGGAGAAGGCAAAAGAGTAGGGAAATGAAAAGTGCTATTGTCTTAAAGCTGTGCATTCGGTCAGTCTTTGGGTTTTTGTAGTGGATCTTCGGACGTCCGGTTGCTTCCATCATCTTCATGTCGGGCGCTTCCATCACCTTCAAGAGACTCGGTAGCGGGCAGAACCACAGACTTTGTTTTAGTTTCTCTCCTGGTGGCCTTTGAGGTGACTAGGCTACCGTTCTGAGATTTCCACTTAGCCTGTGGTCTGCTTAGCCGAAGTTCTCTCCTTTCGTCGCAAGTTATACCCTTCTTTGGATGGCACAGTGGGATCTGGATATTCAATCAATTCAAGTGTCTCTGTATCCGGGCAGCGGCTCAGGGATGGTCGGTCTTTGTCCAGAAGTTCCTCTTGGGCGGTGATGTTGTCCGTGGTTGTCAGGGTCGGTGATACCTTCTTGCAGTGGTGTGCATGCAGCCAATTGCGTTTCCCCTCCACTCGAAGAGCTGTTCGGGTGGTGATCAGGACTTGCAGGGGGCCCGTCCACCGGGGCTCCAGACTCTTGGTGCGCTGGAAGTTACGCACTAAGACGAAGTCACCGGGTTGGATGTCGTGCCCGGGGCCCCTGGAAACATCGGGAATGGCGTGCAGCACCTGCTGATGGATAACAGACAACGTCTTAGTTAGGTTATACAAATAGTCAGACATGAGGACGTCCGGGACGTCGTGGATAGATGTTGGTTTTGGTGCAGTCCAAAGGTTCATGGGCCGCCCAAAGACGACCTCGTAGGGGGTTAAGTGGTGTTTGGTGGGGGTGGAACGCATTGATAGCAATGCTAGTGGGAGAGCGTCTGGCCATCTTAGTCCTGTGGTGGCGACTATTTTTGCTATCTTAAGCTTCAATGTGGCATTGTGTCGCTCAACCAGGCCTGCAGATTGGGGGTGGAAGACCGCATGGAATTTCTGTTTTATACCCAACCCTTTTAAGATGAGTTGGATAACTTCGGCTACGAAGTGGGGGCCGTTGTCGCTCCACAAAATTCGACAAAGGCCGTATCGGGGGAAGAATTCCTTCAGTAGTACTTTTGCGGTAGTCATAGCGGTGTTGTCATGGGTTGGGTAGGCTTCCACCCACTTGCTGAAGGCACACACAACGACAAGTACATACTTTAAACCTTGGCACCTTTCTAGCTGGACATAGTCCATTTGTAGGATTTCAAAGGGGTGATTGGGGACCCCAAACCCTCCCCGGGGTACAGCAGTTCCTTTCCCAGGGTTGTGTTGGAGGCATACTAGGCAATGTTGGACCAGACGTTTGGCTGAGTCTGGTATTCTGTCGTTGTGCCAGACTTTGGAGATGAGTTCGATCATGGGGGCAGACCCTATGTGTGCGGGGGAGTGTGCCATGGTCAGCATGGGGATCAAGTATGAGTCGGGTAGCAACCACTTGTTCGAGTCTTTAGTTCGCCAACAACCGTCATCGTCCTTCAACCCCACCCGGGCCCATTCAGTTAATTCGCGTGGTGTGCTGGCTAGTTGGATATCCCTAATCGTTTCCCTAGCATCCTTCCATTTCTCAGTTTGTGACCTGGTCACGTACATGCGGGTCGTGGACCTGTTCTCGGCTGTGGTTCGGGCAGTAATGTCAGCTAGTGCATTTCCCTGTCCTATAATGTCTGTCACCTTCTTGTGTGCCTGGCATTTGATCACAGCTAACCGTGTGGGGAGGAGGACTGCTTCGGTCAGGGCAGAGACTAGATCTCCATGCAGGATGGGTGTGCCATGAGAAGTCAAGAATCCCCTCTCTTTCCATAAGAGCCCAAAGTGATGAACTACCTCAAAGGCATACTGACTGTCTGTGTAAATGTTTGCGGTTGTCCCTGCTGCCAGGATGCAGGCTCGTGTGAGGGCAATTAGTTCCGCCGCCTGTGCGGATCGCTGTGTGATGCGGGCTGTCTCAACAACTGTTCGAGCTGTGGTGACTGCATAGGCAGCTGAGGTGGTGCCATCAGGGAGCTTGATGCATGAGCCATCCACCCACAGTTCTCCGTCAGGGTCCGGGAAGGCAGTATCCCGGAGGTCAACCCTACTCTTGGTTTGTTCGTCGGTGAGGGTCACGCAATCATGTATAGGGGATGCATTGGGGTCAGCGTCAGGGAGAGGTAGTAGAGTAGCTGGATTCAGAGTGGTGCATCGTTTCAATGTGATGTGGGGTGCAAGCAGAGTCAGTTCATAACCAGTCAGTCGTGCGCTAGTCAGGTGTTGAGTCTTGGTTTGGTTCAGGAGGGTATCAACAGCATGGGGTACCAATACTGTGAGGGGGTTCGAGAGCACGATCCCCTCACTTTGCCGGATAGAGACAGCAGCGGCGGCTACTGCTCGAAGGCAGGCGGGCAAAGCTCTGGCTACGGGGTCAAGAGTGGCAGAGAAGTAGGCACAAGGGCGTTGCTTAGGGCCTATGGACTGGGTTAGGACAGACAACGCACATCCCTCCCTTTCGTGGGTGTAGAGGGAGAAAGGTTTAGTGTAGTCTGGGGTTCCTAGGACTGGGGCCGAGCAGAGGGCGTCTCGTAATTCTTTGAAGGAGGATTGGCATTCGGGTGTCCAGGGGAGGGGGAAGGGGGTATCTTTAGCCAGCAGGGAAAGCAGAGGTTTTACGATAAGACTGAAATTTGGCAACCACTGTCGACAAAAGGAGGTGAGGCCCACTAGGGACCGCACTTGCTTCTGAGTTTTGGGAACAGGGGTTTCTAGAATGGTTTGAATTCGGTCAGGGGTAAGTTTCCTCCCGTCTTTGGATAGTAGGTGGCCTAGATACGTTACTTGGGGCTGGCAGAATTGCAATTTCTTTCTGGAGACCTTGTGACCGTTCTCCGCAAGGAAGCGGAGGAGGTGAATGGTGGCTGTGACGGCAAGTGGAGCGGTGTCGGCCGCCAAAAGAATGTCATCGACGTACTGTATCAACGCCACTCCATCGGGTAGTTGGACTGCATCCAGTTGCCTCTTGAGGGCTTGGCTGTAAATACTGGGACTCTCAGTGTAGCCTTGGGGTGCCCTGCAGAATCTGTATGAACGGGCTTTTAAAGTGAATCCGAACAGGTAGCGGCTGTCTGGGTGGATGGGGATGGAAAAGAATGCGTTCTTGAGATCAATAACAGTAAAGATGGTGGCAGTGGATGGAATCAGGGTGAGGATGGTGGTGATGTCTGAGACCACGGGGTACTGGGGTATGACTACTCTGTTAACCTCTCGCAAGTCAACAATGAAACGGTAGGCTTTCTCATCCCCCTCGCCTTGCTTCTTTACAATGGGTAGGATAGGGCTGTTGCAAACATTACTCACTACTTCTTCTACCACTCCTGCCTCGACTAGGGACTCGATGATTTCCACCAATGCCTTCTCGCCTTCGGGTGATATCCGATACTGTGGAAGCTTTGGGAGCACTGCGTCCGGTCGGACGGTTATGTGTACTGGGTCGATCACCATGCGCCCTACATCTGAGTCGGTTTTAGCCCATAGATGTGAAGGTAATGTGTCGAGTAGGGACATGTCAGCATCGGTTATAGAGAGCATACGCCGTGTGTGACAGGGTCTGGACAGATCTGGGTTATCGTGTAGGATGACTCGAACTCCGTCTGGGGAGCATCTGATGGTAGCTCGAAAATGTTTTAGCAAATCAAGTCCCATAATAGCATCGGGGGTGTTGGAGGAGAGCAGAAAGGTCGTGTCAGTGGTGTTATCTTCTAAGTCAAAGGAGATTGGTGCTGATAAGGGGTTAGTGGAGGGCGTTCCATCGAAGCCTATTGAGGTTACATGTGAGCCAGACAAGGGTGCCCTAGGGATCAGTCGTTTGGATAACGCACTACGTGTCGCCCCAGTGTCTACCAGGAATGGGGATTTTGTGCCCAAGACCTTAGCAGTGACGTAAGGGCCTTGCTGGTCAACACGGAGTTCGACTGGATCCCTCCCTTGCCCCTGGCGGTCCTATGCGAAGTCATGGGTGCTTTCATAGTCGGACTGCTGACACTGGTTTTGTCGGGGGCGGTCAAAGGTGTTTGGTTTGCCTGGCCTGACGTTGGTTGCGTCGTTCGTGTGCCCTCGTCCCTGTCCTCTGTTTCTGGGGTCATATGCTGTGTCTCTGGGATCCCTATTTTTGTTTAGTTCCAGAAGGACCGGGCACTGGGATTTCCAGTGTCCGAACCCTCTACAGAACGCACATTGGTTCCCATCTAAGTCTCTCCGTCCGTTGTAGGGTGCAGGTGTATGGTCTCTAGGGGGTAGCTTTCTAGGGGCGGTTGGGTGGTAATTCTCTTTCGGGGGTTCCCTTCCTATGGTCACCCCTTGCAACTGTGCTATCATTACCCTCTCCTTCAGTTCCTTTTTCTTCTTCTCTGATGCCCTATCGTTCTCGTTTTTCTGATTTTCGTAATATTGGGCCATCTGGAGAATCGCTGCGGGTTTGGAGGCTGCCCAGCTACTCTCGCTGGTCTGTAGTTTCTGGGAAATTTCTTGTGTCAGGCCCTTCACATAATTCTGGACAAAGAGGTGATGTCCGGTTGCGGTGGTCATGTCTTGGCCACTGTAATTGGAAAACACAGTCTCGAATCGGGAGAAGTATTCAGACACATCCTCCTGGGGTTTCTGGCGGCAAGCCGTTACTATCGACCAGTCTACCTTTCTCTCTGGGATTAGAGTCTTCAGTTTTAGTACAATCTTGTCTGGGAGCTCTAATATGGCTTTTGGGGGTTTCTGTCCTGGTTCTCGCTGCTTATCTATGGTATCGAGTTGTACCCAGGTTTATCCGAACGGCTCAGCGTGGTCAACTTTCCGGATTTGTTTCCACACATCAGCCGGCAGACATAGCCCAAAGAACAAGTCGATATCTGCTAAAGTCATAATCGTAGAACCTAAGGCTGTACCCAGTTCAGTGTAGAAGGCAGTCGGGTTCTTTCTTAAGTCGGGTAGAGTTTTTCTAAAGGTCAAAATGTCTTGCCGGTCCCACGGCTGGTAGACCCAGTTATATACAACCCTTCCCTTCGCATCTTGGTGGTTGATGTCGTCATGTGTTCCCAGACCTCGTGGGGGGACCCAGTAGGGGGCAGCTTCTTTAATGGGCATCATGGCATCAGCCCTCCCTTCCTGGGGCTTAGTCGCTATGGGGGTTTCTGCTTTGGTGGTCTGTCCATGTTCTTTAAGGTGTCGGTAGACCTCGAGTGTACGAGTGAAGAGGTTCGTAACGTCGCCCTCTCTTTCCTCTCCGATGTCTACCTTCCTATATAGGGCTGCTAAGCCTTCGGGACCTTTATCGTGGTATCTTTCCTCATACGCATTCAGGGCGTGATAACAGAGCCGTACGACGAAGTGTCGTCTGCGGCTGTCGGCATACGAGTTATACACGTCTGTTATATACTCCTCACTTTCTTTTCGCTCCACCAGTGTCCCTACTATCTTATCAATTCCTGCTCGTTCATCCTTTGTTAATCGATTCATTCTGGTGGACTCTTTCTTTCCCATCTCATGGTCATCTAGCGTTGTAACCGACATTGGGTTCAGTACAAGAGGCTCAGCCGGCGCGGAGGCCGTGAGGACCGAGGCCCCTGTACTGCTTTCGCTCGTGTTCGGGGGTTGTAGGTGTTGCACTACTGACTGGGAGGGTGCATATGGAGGGGGCATGTAAATGATCGGGGGACCTAACAGTAATTCATCATTCGTTCGCTGCTTGGAGGACAACTCAGGGTAGAGCAAAGAAGGGGTTCTAACAGCGTACTGGCCTGAGGTTTCGGGCTCCTGTCTTAGTTTAGTTTCCCTTCTCTCCTTTATGTCTTCTTCTAACTTTCTAGCGGCAAGGTGAGCTGCCTTTCGTAATTCCTTTTCTGCCTTTACTTCTTCCCTCTTTTTCCGTTGCGTTGCTTCTTTGCGCCACATGCCGATACTGTCAAGCATAGTAGGCGTCGTCTTATTGCTACGCAGAGCTATTTCTAGCGCTTCTATCTTATGGTCGTCGAAGGATCCCATCAGTGGCCACTGACTCTCGGGGTCCTTCTTTGTATATTTATGCCATAGCTTGGTATAAGCTACGGCGACTAGTCCATATTTAGTGAACATGTCCTTATTAGGGGTGCCCTCCAGTGGAGCCGGATGGTTCACCTCTAATAAGCGGTCCGGGCAGAACCAACTACCAATCAGTGGGGAGAAGATAGGCATGACGGGTTTCAACGGGGACAAAAGTCAGCACTACCTATCTTTTCACTACTTGCAAAGACTAGACAGAATATCTCTATTCTTCGTTATTTGTAAGCAGAGAATACCTCCAAAGAACCAATATCGAACAACTAGTGTTCGGACAATCAATCAATCAATCAATCAATGGGAGATAAAGATAGGCATGACGGGTTTCAACGGGGACAAAAGTCAGCATTACCTACCCTTCACTATTTGCAAAGACTAGACAGAATATTCCTATTCTACGTTATTTGCAAACAGAGAATATCTCAAAAAGCACTATTCTCCAAAACAATCAATGTTCGGACAATCAATCAATGGGGAGATAAAGATAGGCACGACGGGTTTCAACGGGGACAAAAGTCTGCGTTACCTACCCTTCACTATCTGCAAAGGGAGAGAGAGAGAGTATTTCTACTCCTCCCCGTTTGTAGACAGCGAATATCTCAAAGAGAACAATCAATGAGCACAATCAATGAGCAATACTAGTATTTCCAAAGCTTTAAACAATCAATCAATTATTTCGCATTTTGTCGTGTATCACGACCTTACCCGGACCGCGTGGACAGTTTCTCGTCTTCCGCCTCCAGCGCCCGATCGTCCTCTACTCTCCGTATTTGCCGCAGCACTCCTGATGGTTCCCAGTCAGGACCGTAGATCACTCGAGAGAGGTCTGCTCGGAACCAGTGAAGTTCGGATGATCGGCTGCCAGACGAGGGTCTATTGGGCAGGAGCTCTCCCGATCGTTGCAGTCGTTCACTCTGTCGTCGGGACCTCTCCCACTGAGTCTACGTGTCGCTGATGGGCCCCACGTTTGGGACGCCAATTGTTAAATGGTAGCGGCAGTTTCAGTCGATAACCTCTCAAGTATTTGCCCGGCGGTAATCGCCTCTCATACCACTCGATAATTTACCAATAAAAGAGGCAGGCGCCGGAGACTGGAAGGCAGGAAACAAAGTTTTATTCCGTCGGAGCAGAACACATCAGATCAGACAGCAAGGTATCGTCACGAGGTGCTCTAACCGCATCTCTGAGACCTGGTCTCTTATACACCGGTTTATTGCTTTATTACATATAGTACATTCTTGAGATTCTCTTGATGCCTGAAAGAACATCCCCTGAAGCCCCGGCTCAGATCCGATCCCACACATAGTTACAGTAGAGGTTCCCACCCTACCCGCAGTGGGAGATGGCTATCGCGCAGCAGGGAATTCCGCTAATTCTCGGGGGGTGTGTGCAACCGGCCGGGTCTCAGGGGGTAGGGGCTTTGATCTACTGTAATCCCTTTGATGCGGGGTGTTTCCCTTACAGTAGGGGCAATAAACTGCATCCGCAGGGCTAGGTGATGGCCTGGGACCAGTTCGGACAATGGGGCGCAGAGGAAGGGGGTTATCAAAGGAGAGGCATGACCATGTATGGGATGTCGGTCGGATGTGGTTCCGTAGCAGGGTCGCGCAGAAGGAGAGGGTTTATGGCCTGTATGAGAGAGCGGGGGTGGCCGGCGCGCGGGGGGATGCTCGCAGCGCTAGGGGAAAGCGCTGGTGATCGAAAATGAGCGGGGAGAGAGTGGGATGCCTAAAATGGCGGCCGTGCATTCGCGGTGCGTGGTGCTGGGGAGAGGCAAGATGGCGCAGATAATGTTCAGTTTGCACGCTAAATTTCCACAGAAGTTCATCTAACAATTATGGGTAGGCAGGAAATAGACTAGAGCTTACTCTACTGACATTGTGAGCATTGAGGTTTGTGTTACAATTGCCAGATACATTATGAGATAAAGTGACAGGATAAAGTAAGAAATTTGAATTGATTATGGAATACTTTAGTATCTTGAGTGCAAAGTTTGTCAAGGATGTACGTGAAGGGGGTGGTGAAGGTTAGGTATGACTTGTTGTTTGGACAGAATATCACAATGTAATTGCTTAAGCAGTATAAGTATGTGTTTGAATAATATAATGTGGGAGGAATGCATAGTACGTCGATGAACATATGTTAATATAGATGGTGTGAATATGGGACTATCATGGGCTAAGTTTTAGAGGAAGGCCCTGTACTGTTGTGGAACCACCAATTACCTAGTTGCCCGAGGCTTTGGGTCCATATCCTCACTGTATAGGAAACCTTCCTTCCAGTGGATCCAATGGGTTCCACTGGTATACACCTGCTCCTGGACTTAAGCCTGTTGCAGAAGGCCTTCAAGATTTGGGCTTGCTCTCTGTGCCTGACAGAATTCCTTCCTGGAGGGTACTCCTGCCTCATGCAACTCAGAAAGTCCTGGCAGGTCTCTCAGGGTATGTCTTTCACCTTCAGACTCCAGATACTCCCCATGTGGTCAGATTTCATCTGGCCTATGAGAAGTTTTTAGTCTGGTTTTCCTCCCCTCATGCTGTTCCTCTTTGTTTTGGGAACCTAGGTGATTGTAGCAGACTCGATGTTCCCTTGACTTCACTGACACCCTAACAGGCTGTCGTGGCCCTTGTGTCTACACACACCCATTCAAGGAACCCCAGCATTTCTGCATGAGTCTTACTTTTCACCGTAGCCGAAGCCAGATTTCTACATCATTACCCAACAGACACTCCAGTGGGATGGCAGGGCTCGCAGCTACCTTCTGTACGGCAGAAACCCTTCCCCATTCAAACGTGCAAATTGCTATGGGAAGAAACCTCACCTTGTTGTCTGGTTGACTCCCCTATGGAGATTATCTGGGATAATTTGCTCTTGGAAACCAGCCAGTCTTTCACTGTGGTGATGCTTGCTCCTGTATCCCTCAGCAGCTCTACTACGGTCCTGTTGATGATTGGCCATTAGCTGTACTCCACCATGCTAGTAGGTAAGGTGGCCTGAGCTTCAACATCCACCCCACCTAACGCCTTGGTTTCCCTGAGCGAACATCCACCCCAATTTCTACACTTGCAATCCCTTGGGACTTCTCAACTATGGAGGTCTTCTTGACACAGACTGAGTCTCCCTTCTTATATACTGGCATGTGGCAGTCCAGACACACTCCTCCTTTACAAGGTCAAATGTTTCCACCTTTCCTACTTGGGTTTACAAAAGGCACAGGGCTCCCATTTGAGTAGACTTTTGGGAGCGTAGTGAGAACTCCTTTTTATACTTGCTGCTACCCTCTTTCCCATGAGGTGGAGCTGAACCCCTTTTTGGGATCACCTCCTGTGACTAGTGCACACCCACAAATCAGCTGCCTTATCATGTTGCATTGGGGGTCAGACAACTTGGAGTCCAACAGATGCTTGTGTAACTCTGAATGACAATTACTCAAGATGTGCTCGTTCATGATCAAATTATATTGCCCATTATAGGTAGTGACTGCATTGCCTTTTACCCAGTCCTCTAGTGCTTTTCGTGAGACATCTACTAAGTCAACCCAGGATTGTTGTGTACTTTTATGTGTGTAGTAGAACTTCTTCCAATAATCCTCAAGTGTGAGACCAAATTCCGCACAACAGCCTCCTTCATATGAGTGTAGGAGCCAGCTACCCCATCTTCTCGAGTAAGGAGTGCATCCCTCCCCAGTGTTATCACTACCGCCTCAGTGCTGTTGGTCCACTCTACACATTCCTAATGCTCTTCCATAGGAGATAAACCATTTGTCAATGTTGTCCCCGCCACAAAGCTGGGCACAGTACCCTTGGGCAAGCAAGAGGTGTGTGGCCCCCCCTGTAGACACCTCACCATTGATGCCACCATCTTCTTCTGAACTCAGGAGTCTTGAGCTGGCCTTCTTCATTTCCAAATCTCTTTGCTTCCAAAGCAAGTATCTTCTCCTTTAGTTCTATGGCTGATTGCTCATCAATGAGGGTGCACCAGAAAAAGATTTTGGGAGAGGTTGTGCCACTCTCCTTAATCCTCCTCCCCATGGGAAATCTGTGCTTGGCAGGATTACTCTCAGACCAAGAGGCTCTTCTCAAAATTCACCTTCTTGGCATTGTACCTAAATGTTAGTTATTGTTCTCTGCAAAGGTCTTTCATCTCCACCACAATAAGAGTTGTCAAGGTTGCCAGATCCAACTCCATGTTCCCTTGGCCTTTTGAAAGTTGCAAACATTGAAAAAAAATAATTTAGAACAAAATGTTAGCTATGGCACAGAGCAGACAGGCTTAACTTAACAAAACATGTCCCACTCATTTAGAAGTACCAAAACAGTTAAAAAGTTGAAAACACAACAAAATAAAAATCTCACTCTAATTTATACAAGCAGTGTGTATTTTAATGAACAAAATGACACCAAAACAACATAAATTCAATAAGAGGAATTGGAGACGTGAATTTTCAACATTTTAAATAAACATAGCACCAAAAGCACAAAATGTCAACTGCTGACCACTTGTCGCACTAGACTAGGACAAGGGTAAAGTTTTACGCCAACTGTGATGGAGCATGGGTCAGGTACAGGGAACAGGTTGATCCCGGTTAAAGAGTTACCTTCGAACTTAGAAAATTGTAAAGAAGGTAGAGTCCTGAGAGGAGCAAAGCGGCAGGATGGATCCAAAGAACGGGTTCAGAAAGAATGAGCTGTCGAAGAAGGCGGGAAAGTCTCAGAGTGGGAAAAGTCCAGAATTCGCACCCAGGAAGTCATCAACATTAATTTGCTGCTGCTTGGCTTCAGGCTCAGTGAAGATTTCTACCTTTGGACTTAGACCCTTGTCTTGAAGCCAGATTTCTCCAGAGGGACAAGGCTGCAGGCTGTAGCTGAAGAGGGTGTGCCCGTCAAATGCCGGTCAGCAGCACGCCCACTGAATTGGATTTGCTGCTGCTGAGAAGAATGTAGTGGGAGCGGCGGAGAAGTCAGGCCTACCATCAATGCACCCTCGATAGATTGGCTAGCAGGCTGGTCCAAGCCCCCAACAGTTGTCCAGGCAGAAATTTTGCAAAAAGTGCTTAATTCCCAGCTTTTAGAGTTAAGCAGGAGGGATATACTCTGAAACCAGCCACTCCAACAGAAGCCAACAGCAGAGTCCAGAGCAGGTACAGTCAAAACTAGTCAGTTGTGCTCTTCCAGAAAGTGGGTTTCTAGCAGCTTTTTTGTCCCTGTAGCTTAACAGGATGTAAGCCAACTGACCCTTGGTGTCTGTCTCTTAGTCCTAGGTACAAGTACAAGTGGAAGCAGGTCTAGTCCTTAGGGTTCTCCTCACAGGCTTCATCAGCATGTGCTGTCCTTCTGTCTTCAACTGGTCCAGAAGTGATCTGAAGAGGGTGCCACATTTATGCTTAGCATTAGCCCGTGGATGGGGGTGACTGCTGGCCTCTCCCCAACTAATAAGAAAAAAGTTCTCAGGGGAACCCTACCCACTTTTACAGCTGTTCCCGTGTGCCCCACTGCAAACAATCCCACAGCCAAGATGGCAGAATATTTCTTCCCTTGTATAGAGTGCTTGTGCCCACTGTAAATTTGTGGGTAGGCAAATAGGCAAACCCTCCTCTGTGGTTACTCAAAACCAGTTCTGAGGCCAGAACTTCCCCCACTGGGATTGGTGCCTGGCTGGCTAACAGGAGAAAGGAAGGGCCAGACCCAAGCATTACATACATCTACCTGTGACAGGGTAGCCCTCGTTGAAGATAATTACATTCCTAAGCACTGTCCAGATGGCCATCCTGTCCAGGGAACTGGACACCTTCCCATACCCAAGGCCTTTGTCACAGCTCTGGGGACAAGTACATAACTCATCAAGGAACTATTCAGCTCCTGGGTGACAGTTGGAAGCTTATGCAAATTTACTTCTAGAGGATTTAAGCAGGCAAATGGTGACGCTTTAAAGGTACATATTGTAAAATATTTAGTACAAATCCAACTTTACCAATGAACTGGATTTATAGTAAATATTTTAAAAAGTCCAAGAATAAACTTTTCAACAGGTCCCTGCGCACAGATTACATTACATTGGCAGAGTCTCAAATGAATGAACTAATACTGCCAGAAAACGTGCCTTATAATTTGGCTTTTCTCCATAATACTTAGATAACCTTGAAGACTATTTTCGATAACCTTTCCATATAACCCTAGAGGTCTTGACAAAACCAAAGCCCTGCAGAGTGTTTTGGGGCTATCATTATGATGAAGAAACCCAGAGTACACAGGGAAAATTAAATATTTGTCTGTATTCCACATTTTTCTGTGAAATATGGCTTTTACCTTTGTCTTTTGTGCAATGAAAGCGCTCAAACATTTAAATATAAATACATGAACTTTTCTTATAACACTGATATCTCGAATAAGGGGTGGAGTTAAATTTGACTCCCAGGGAGAGTGAATTTCATGAAGCTGATGATTTTACCTGTAAATAATGTGTCTCTATGGTACCTACATATAACCTGTAGTGTTGTTAGGCATGGAGTTTCACAAATTTCAGCAAAGGGATCTATTGGCCCCAGCTCCCATTTACATTGGACTGGGCCTCTGACCAGTCTTATGCCCTATTGGACCCGATCGTCTGCATCAAGGCCCTGACTTGCTGCACTCCTTCTCTGCTCTCTCTCACTCCTTTCCACTCTCGCTTTGACCTGTGCTTTGTCTTTTGTGCTTGGCTTTTGTCCCCATTTGTCTTTTGTGCCTACTGATCTCTTGTGCTTTGATGTTTGTGCCCGTTTGTCTTTTGTGCTTTGGCTTTTCTGCCCATTTGCCTTTTGTGCCCATTTATGTTTTGTGCTTTTGTACCCATCTTATTTTCTGTGTCCAGTCTTTTGTGTCTGCGTTGTTTGCTCTGTCCATTCTTTTGTGCCTGCTTTTGCACTCTTTCTTGTCTTTTTGTCCCCATATTTGTGCTCCTTTTGTTGCCTAAACTAATTTCAGTTTTTTCTCCTCCATTCTCCCCCACTTCTCCCCATGTTCCAGGTAGTCCCTTTGCCTAACCACGCTTTTCTATGCTCCAACTTCCCGCCTCTCCTCACCTGCTTCTCCCGCAGGCCTTTTCCCACCGCAGACTCACTCCTCTCCCTAGCACTGCCCCACACTCTTACCTCTCCTAGAACGTACTTAATGTTGCCAGCTGCATGACCACATTGAGCAGCTGCCTAGGCCCCAGCTCCCACTTATCTTGAACTGGTCCTCCGATCAGTCTAAGGTGCTATCAGACTGTCTGCTTCGAGCCCCCGCCTTGTCTCTCTTCACTCTCTCTCCGTCTGCTCTGTCTCACTCCTTCACACTCTTGCTTTGTCTATTGAGCTTGGCTTTAGTGCCTGATTGTTCTCTGTGCCCACTTGTCTCTTGTGCTTTGTCTTTTTTGTCCATTTGTCTTTTGTGCCCGATTGCCATTTTTGACCATTTGTCTTTTGCGCTTTGGCTTTTGTACCTGCTTGTCTTTTGCTTTGATGCCTGTCTTGTTTGCTCTGTCCAGTCTTTTGTGCTCTTTCTTGTCTTTGTTGTGCCTGTGGCAGTCACCAACAGCATCTAACCCTCAAAGGACCTCTGCGATGACCTCTCTGACTTTTTACTTTTTCCACAGCAAAATATTCAAGATCTACACCAACTTCACACCCAAACCCACAGTAGAAGACATCATCACACAAACTTCCACTACCACCAGGAGCACTATTTTTTTACGAACCCTGAAGCCCTCTTACCACAGAGGACACTGCCAGAATTAAGTAGGCCTTCCATTCAGGGTACCCGACAGAACCCTGCTCTCACCACAAGTACAACTTGGAAAGAACACTGATCAGTGCCAACTTCACCACCATCATCAAGTCCTCCATACTTAGCAGAACCTTCCCAGATAGCTGGAAACATGCAGAAGTTATAGCACTCTTGAAGAAACATTTGGCCGACCCAAAAGAACTCAGTAACTACACACCCATCTAACTCCTTCCTTTCCTTGCCAAACTCCTGGAGAAAGAGTTCACCAGGCATCTTTCTGCCCATTTAGAACAGCACCTACTCCTGGACTCAACCCAGTCAGGGTTCTGCAGCAATCACTGCACGGAAACTGCCCTCCTGGCAGCAACAGACGATATCTGGTCCATCATGGACAGATGGGGACCACCACCTTCAACCTGCTCGACCTCTCAGTGGCCTTTGACACGGTCTCCCATGGCACCCTCATTGCCAGAATTTAAGGCCCGTCCTTAGTTGGATTACCTCCTTCCTCTCCAACAAAACTCCATGAGTCAGACTCTCCCCCTATACCTCGGCAAACATAAGCTCATCTGCAGAGTATCCCAGGGCTCCTCCCCCAGCCCACCCTGTTCAATGTGTACATGGCACCCCTCACCTGCATCATAAGAGTCCACTGCATCACCATTGTCTCCTACGCCAATGACACTCAGCTCATCCTCTCCCTCACTGACATGAACAATGCCACCAGGACTGTTAGACCTGGCATCCTTGGCCTGGTTTACCCCCTAACTATTTGCCTTTACCCTCCTGTTTTCTGACTTTGATTTTGCTGGCTTAAGGACTCTCCACACTTTACCATTGCAAACCAGTGCTAAAGTACTTGTGCTCTTTTATTAAAACATGGTAGAATTGGCTTATACCCAATTGGCATATTTAATTGATTTGTAAGCCCCTAGTAAAGTGACACTACCTGTGCCCTGGGCCTGTAAATTAAGTGCTGATTGTGGACCTACAGCACTGATTGTGCTACTCACTTAAGTAGAACTGTAAACATGACTCAGGCCTGCCATTGTACACTGTGTGTGTGTGTGCAGTTTTAAACTCCCATTTTGACGTGGCAAAATCAACCTTTTGCCAGGCTCAAACCTTCATTTTTAATACACAATGGTCATCCCAAACGTAGGCCTTGGATAGCCCGGAGGGCAGAGTGCAATGTATTTTAAAAGTAGGCCATGTACTTTTAAGTTTGACATGTCCTAGTAGTGAAAACCCCTTATACCTATTTTTCACTACTGCAAGGTCTACCTCTCCCATAGGATAACATTGCATTTACCTTATTACATTTTAATAAACTGTAATTTTCAAATGAGAGCAGGTAATCCATTCATGTTTGGTGTCTTTGAAAAATCATTATGGCGATCTCGGATTTTAAATGACAATTTTGAAAATGCCACTTTTAGAAAGTTGGCCTTTTCCTGCCTTAGCTATCTAGAGCCTGCAGTCTGTCTCTGTGTCACATGACTGGGTGTATTTGTCCTTGAAAGCCACACACAATGGGGAGCTTAGGTGTGCCTGGATGGGCCATCACTGGAATGAAAGGAAGGGAGGCGCTAGGCCCAATCCTACTTACAAATGAAAAGGCTGTGTCCTGCCACCACACAAAGGGCTGCATATACCCTGTATACAACTTTATTATCAAATAAACAACAAATATCAAATGTAAACAGTATTGTATGTTCTCCATTTTTCAGGTATTTTCTATTGTTTAACAGTTCGAATATTAATTCAGTTGTTTTATATATTACCTACTGGCGGTCGCCAGTAGGTAGTTATAGTTAGGACCCCTTTTCCATAGGAAAACCTCAACATTCTATTTTGAATAACTTTGGCGCCGGTCGATGAATCCTCGCGAATTTCTCAAAATAGGTGGGGCGCTACGCTCCACTCCTACTCTGAAAGTCTCGGGGGGATTCGTCAAGCGGGGGCTGAGATAAAAGGGGGGTCCCAAAACGCGTTTTTCCCATGCATTTTTCCATAGGACCTTTAGAACGAGCTACAGCCCGAACGGCTGAACAGAATTACTAGAAATTTGGCAGAGAGGTAGTCCCTAGGTCAAGGAAGTGCCTTTTGTAGGTTTGGTGTAAATCTGTTCAGTAGATTCTGAGAAAATAGCCTTTAAATCAATATATATATCTGAGCCCGCTTACGGTACGCTTACCGTACGCTTACCGTAAGCGTACGGTGGCGTGCGCGAGCGCGATTCTGATTGGCTCTTAGATCTTAGTAAACATTCGAATCGGCCGAAACCAGGAAGCGGCGGCCGCCATTTTGTCTCTCGCACTGAGTGTTGTTTATCAAACAAGATGGCCAAAAACATGTTACGGGGCTGTTTTGACAACTCCCTCCCACATAGTCATGTTGAGGGAGTCCCCAAACATCCCCCAAGAGCAAAAACGGTTTTATTTTTTTTTCGGCAATTTTGCCGAGTACGCTTACCGTACGCTTACCGTAAGCGTACGGTAAAAAAAAAAAAAAAAAAAAAAACACTATCCACACTTACCCCACCCCCTGTGCTTTTGGTGGCCGTAGGCCACCAAATGTACAGGGCTTATTAATAGGTAAAAAAAACTAAATTTTGGCAACATGAAATTATAAAATCGAAATAAAAAAAACACTATCCACATTGACCCCACCCCCTGTGCTTTTGGTGGCCGAAGGCCACCAAATGTACAGGGCTTATTAAAGTTGATAAAAACCGTGCACGGAACGAACTGCGTTAAGTGGGCGCGCACGCCTCGAATGGCGTAAAGTAACTTAGCATTTAAAAAACCGTACAAATTCACTGAAAAAACCATAGGTTTCACACACGTTATAGTTAGGAATTAGCATTTAAAAAACCTTGCAAATTCACTGAAAAAACCATAGGTTTCACACATGTTATAGTTAGCGGAAATTTTACTGATAAAAAACCAGTGAAATTGCCCCGTTATAGTTAGTGCTGGCAACTATAACTCACGCGACCGCAATCTTCTGCTGATGACATATGTGTCTTTATGAAAAAAAAATATTTGTAATATATGTATAGCTAAAAATGTATGGAAGAAGACATGGGCAAATAAGTGTCTAAATACAGTATTAGCATCAGCAGAGGATTGCGGTCGCGTGAGTTATAGTTGCCAGCACTAACTATAACGGGGCAATTTCACTGGTTTTTTATCAGTAAAATTTCCGCTAACTATAACATGTGTGAAACCTATGGTTTTTTCAGTGAGTTTGCAAGGTTTTTTAAATGCTAATTCCTAACTATAACGTGTGTGAAACCTATGGTTTTTTCAGTGAATATATATATATATATATATATATATATATATATATATATTATCTACTGGCGGTCGCCAGTAGATAGTTATAGTTAGGACCGAGTTTCCATAGGAAATCTCAAAATTCTATTTTGAATAACTTTGGCGCTGATTGACGAATCTTCGCGAAATTGTCAAAACTAATGGGGCGCTCCGCTCCGCTCCTACCCTGAAAGTCTCGGGGTGATTCGTCAAGCGGGGGCCGAGAAAAAGGGGGGTCCCAAAACACGTTTTCCCCATGGATTTTTCCATAGGGACTTTAGTCGCAGCTACAGCCCGAACGGCTGATCAGAATTACGTGAAATTTGGCAGAGAGGTAGCCATAAGGTCTGTTTGGTGCCTTTTGCAGGTTTGGTGTAAATCTGTTCAGTATTTTCTGAGAAAATAGCATTTAAATCAATATATATATCTATACGCGCGCAGCGTGCGAGCAGGGTGCGCGCACTCGGCCGCCCGCGAGCGTACTTCTGATTGGTTGTTACATCTTAGTAAACATTCGAATCGGTCGAAACCAGGAAGTGTCGGCCGCCATTTTGTCTCTCGCACTGAGAGGGTGGTGAATCACAAAGGCGAAAAACATGTAAAGGGGGTACGCTGGACAGTTCCTGACCCCCTAGCAGGGGTCAAGGGGTCCCAGGAGGTCCCCCAAGGGCAATTAAAAAAATGTAATTTTTTTCGGTAAATCGGCGAGTGCGCGAAGCGTGCGCGCACTATAGGAATGAAAAAAATTCCGCGTGGTTCGCGCAGCATGCGTGCACGCTGTAAACGCTTTAAAAAAAAATTCCAATGTCAGTCCCCCCGTGTGCGCACGCAGTGCGCAGCGCAGTGTGCGTGCATGGCTTATTAAATCTTGAACATTTAATGGCTAAGCCCTTAACAACAAAGTGTATCATGTGGCCTCCTTGTGCGGACGGTGCGCAAAGCGCACCGTGCGTACATGGCCCATTAAGCGTACTGTGGGCGCGCGGTGCGCGTAGCGCACTGCGTGCCCTCCGTGCGTGCACGGTGCGCAAAGTGCACCGTGCGTGCACGGCACTAACTGCGTAAAGTGGGCGCGTGGTGCGCAAAGTGCACCGTGTGCTCACCGTGCGCGCACGGGACGAACTGCGTGAAGTGGGCGCGCGGTGCGCAAAGCGCACCGCGTGCCCACCGTGCGCGCACCGTGTGCGCACGGCACGAACAGCGTAAAGTAACTTAGCATTTAAAAAACCGTACAAATTCACTGAAAAAACCATAGGTTTCACACACGTTATAGTTAGGAATTAGCATTTAAAAAACCTTGCAAATTCACTTAAAAAACCATAGGTTTCACACATGTTATAGTTAGCTGGGCATTTTCCTCGTGAAAAACCAATAAAATTCCCCCGTTATTGTTAGTGCAGGCAACTATAACTCACGCGACCGTAATCCGCTGCTGATGACGTCAGATATTACATCACTGATGACATATGTGTCATTCAATTATATGGATCATATTGCAATCCCTGGGTAATCTGCACCTGCGGCATTCCCTCCCCCCTGCTTCCGTAGCTTAGTAGTCTAATATCCCCGGTATTTCTTCCAGGGCCCCCATACTGTGTTCCATTTGAGGGGACAGACCCTGCTTAGGTATATTGCCTTCTCCGCTACTGCGCACCAGTCCATATCTTTTTTGCAGTCTCTCCAATCTGGCACACGACTGGACCCCCAAAGTTGGGCGATATTCCTTTTACTTCGTCGACAAACAGAGAGAAAGGGTTATTTCTATGGGGACCATTCTCAGTCCCCTTGAGATAGTTCAATAAACAAATGAGGGAGTTTACCCCAATTGATAAACCAAGATGCGCTAAAAAGAGGGAGAAAGGATGGGAATTATTCCTTTCTTAAAAATACCCCTCACTCACCAACCTAGTTGGTGACATGCTTCATCATTGGGGTCCCACCCGATCAGCTGAATGCCACTCGGGTGCTTCAACGCCTGATTACAGCGGAGCAGGTTTTTGGATGACAGTAGTGCAAGTGACTGGAACGTGAAATAGTGAGTAGGGATTATTTTTAGGGAAGATCTGGACCTTACCCAAATAGAGATTGACAAAA
Organism: Triturus cristatus; assembly: GCF_964204655.1. Classification (NCBI taxonomy): domain Eukaryota; kingdom Metazoa; phylum Chordata; class Amphibia; order Caudata; family Salamandridae; genus Triturus; species Triturus cristatus. The sequence continues at coordinate 750,403,972 of NC_140586.1, forward strand.
CTGAGGGATTTGAACTCTTTGGTTTTTCTCTCAAAGACTCTAGGGGCTGCCTACTGGTGGGCATTATTTTTTATAGACCCCCAGGAATGATGAAATCATCTCATCTGCAGGGACTGATCGACATCATCTGTAATATGGCTCTTACCCACTCCAACATGTTTCTCATGGGTGACTTTAATCTGTGGTGTAATGGAAATTTAGATTCTGGGTACAGTAATCTTATTCAGGCTTGTGAGAGCCTGCGACTATGCCAGTGGACTACTGAAGCCACCCATAAAGGGGGGAATATACTGGATTTGTTTTTTTCTAAGGAACAGGCCGTGGAAGCAGTAGAGATCCTCCCAGTTGGCTGGTCCGACCATCATTTGGTCAAGTTTCAGATACTTGACCCTAGAAGGGGTCGGCCTGCCACTAAGGTAACAAGAATGTTTAGGAGTAGAGATTGGAAGGTTTTTTTTAAAAAAAAGACCGATTTCTCTTCGACTTTTTCCGTAGGACAGGATCTTGATAATGACAACACAGTGGAAGATAATTACATGGACTTTTGTGACCAGATTCAAAGTCGGCTTGACTTGATTGTTCCTCTAAAAAATTGTAAAAAGACCAGTAGGCCGTCAGCGTGCTGGTACAATGATCATCTGAAAACCCTAAAACTGACTTGCCGAAAGGCTGAGCGGAAATGGAGGAAGTTTTATTTGGATGAGGACAGGGCCTCCTGGAAAGCTGCTATGGTAGAATATAGGAAGGGAATTGATTTGGCTAAATCTGAATATTTTGCTAATATTATCCTAAACTCTAAGAATGACTCTAGAGCAAATAGTGAAGGATATGACTGTCCCGGAGTGTCTAAAATCATGTCAACCCAAGCTCTGTGTGATAGTCTAGCGACTTTCTTAATGGAGACAATAAGTAACATCATTGATGGACTGAATAAGAATAATTCTTCTCAGAAAGAAGGCTTCACTATTAAACACAATTAGACACGAGTATTAGGGAGGGATAATAGGGTAGAGTCAGGTCAACTGTCCTCCCTGAGTTATTTTGAGCTTCCCTCGGAGGAAACTTTTAATAAAATTGCCATGAGTGTATCTTCGGGGTCCCGTTTAGATCCTCTCCCTCACAAGATTTGGAAGGAGCTGGGCCCTGAGCTTTTTCCTATTTTGCGCCAGATTTGCAACCGCTCTTTAACTTCTGGTTCAGTGCCAGTTTGTTGGAAACGGGCGGTGGTTACCCCGCTCTTGAAAAAAACAACTCTGGACCCGACATGTGCTGGGAATTACAGACCAATCTCTCTCTTACCTTACCCGATTAAAATCATCGAACGACCGGTCAGCAACACTCTGTCTCAGTTCCTGGAATCTAACTCCAGGCTGGACGAAGTTCAGTTTGGCTTCCGACCTGGCCATGGAACTGAGACTGCCCTAGTGACCGTGCTAGACGACCTTCGACTGCGGGTAGACGGGACAATCGGGCATTCTTGTTCTGCTCGGCCTGTCTGCCGCATTCGATACAGTGGATCACTGTATTTTGTTGACCAGGCTGGAAGAAGTCGGGGTGTCAGGGATGGTCTTAGAGTGGTTTTGCTCTTATTTATCTGACAGAAGTCAAGCAGTCTCCCTTCTGCCGTACCAGTCTACATTTTCCAACATCCACCATGGCGTTCCTCAGGAATCGCCCATAAGCCCTATTCTCTTTAATATCTATAAGAGACCCTTGATAGGAATTATGAAGGCGCATGGTGTGAGAGTGGTAAACTATGCCGACGACACCCAACTTTTCTTAGAGGGAGACCAGTCGATCTCCATAGCATCTTTTCATGACTGCATGCAGGATACTGCCCATTGGTTAGGAACTAATTCAATCCAATTTAACTCAGATAAGACGGAAGTCTTGTACTGTGCTGTGGGGAAGGACACCCCCCTTTTCCCGCACAATTTTTCGCCTCCCCCAACTACGTCTGCTCAGGTTCCAGCTGGAGCAGTACATAATTTGGGAGTGATGCTTGACGCAAATTTGACCATGGAAATGCAGGTAAATAAGGTGGTGGGAAACTGGTTTTCCCTGATTAAGGCACTAAGGAAGATCCTTCCACTGTTGCCTAAGACGGCCAGAGCGTTGATTGTTGGTAGCATCATCCTCAGTAAACTTGACTACTGTAATGCCCTATTATTAGAGGCCCCTAAATTCTTGATTGAGCGCCTCCAAAGAGTCCAAACTGTGGCAGCCAAGTTGGCATTGACGAAACCACGACGCTCATCTGGTTTACTAGCGCTTGCAGAGCTTCATTGGCTACCTATAATGCAGAGGGTTCAGTTTAAGTCTCTGTGGCTGGTCTTTAAGGCTCTTCATGGCCTGGGACCTATACCTCTTCAAGAGATCTTCACAAGGTATACTCCATCAAGGTATCTCCACTCTGCCACCGCCTGTTTGGTGAAAGTTCCGAAAATTCAAAGAGCTAGATCAGGAGGAAGAGCATTCAGCTCGGCTGCTGCCAAGCTTTGGAACAGCATCCTTCTGGGATTTAGACAGCTGCATGATCTACTACAGTTTAGGAAAAAATTAAAACATGGCTGTTTCCTAGAGTTTGATAAATTCTGGAGCTGCCTAACCAGTTTATGCCTGTTTTTTCCCTCCACTGCTTGATGAGGATTAACGTACTAGCGCCAAGATACCCGTTGGGTGATAGCCGCGCTCTACAAGTACCGTATACAGTACAATACAATACAAAATTGTCTTTATTGTTCCCTAAATTTTAATATGGAGCAATACGGCAAGATTAAAAACAAAGTGTGATACCTGTGCAGATTAGATTGGCCTAAGGTATCAGGGTATTGAGTGATGATAAAAGACATGGTCTACATGTTTCATCCTTTTGGTGACATTACTAGGCTTTCTTCAGGACCTAAATAATGACACGAGGGGTATGCACACGCTAAGGTGCACCCGTCTCTGAGTCAGATGTGAACCATGCCATGTACTTACGGTATGATTGCTTTTCAGCCTTTTGTGAAAGGTAAAATGAATCTGGAAGAAAAATAGAGAATCATATATGGTCATATACGATATGAGAATTAACCAGATTATACCTCTCATGCGTGTCTCAAGTGACAGATCTGCAAGGTGTTATGCACCAAAACCGTACATACATTTGATGCCGGTCAAGCATATTGTGCACTGTGATTTCTTGCACCTATAAATCGTGGTTTTAACAAACGGAGTGCAATTTCACCCTTATTCAAAATATCATACCCACATTGTGCATTTTCATAAGTGGGTGTCATATAATGTCAATATATGTGTAAGATGGACGTCTCCCGCTGCAAGTATTTGACATGTGACACTTAGCGCAGATTGGTGGAGATCCATATGCTTTGATTGGAAAAGTAGTAACAGCCTTGTATGGCTGTGTTTTGGTACACGTTTATAAGGGTTTGAATCATGGCTTGTTCAAATTCTATTATTTCTTGTGGGTAGTATAGGAGAGTAGGATCTGCTTCACATGGTTACCCCCACTTTTTGTTGGTGTTTCACTGTTTTTCAACTTTGGTCTGGCTCAGGCCCTGATAATCAGGACCCCAGCCTAGCTGCTTCCTCTCTAAATTGATTCCATGTACCTTAGGTACATCACATATTGGATTCTGAGGTGCCCTTATAAGTCCCTAGTATATGGTATACTATGTACCTACCGCATAGGTACCCCAGAGGCCTACCAGAAGCTGAAGCATATATTATGCCACCCCTGGAATGCCCTCCAAAAATGACACCACAGGTCTGCTACTGCAGCCTGGGTAAGGTGGTGCATGCACCTCTTACTGAGATATAGGTTCACTATATCTCACTTATCACTGCACATAGAAACCTATCAGTCACCCTATGGCAGGCCTTATCAATCCTGAAGGCAGGGTGCTAGGTTATATGTGAGAGGGTGCCCAGGCATGAGCTGGGCCCCTCTGCAGCCTTCGGAATCTCTTCCCTGGGGTTGTCAGTAGTGCAGCCTGACCATACACTCTTAAGTGCATTTTATCTAAAACGGTTAATGCTAACTTTGGACTGACTGCACGGAAACATGTTGTGTCCGAAACTCCGGCAGGTGAGGCCTGGACAATAGGTTTCCTGTCACAGGGAGGTGTAACCACCGTCCAGACAGGCTGATGTGTATTGGGGCTGGGTGGGAGCACTCTCAGTGTGCTTTGAGTCCTGCACTGGGGGCACATTTGGTGTCCCTGTGCATAGTCCAGCTCAAACCGGTTCAGGGGCTTCCAGCCCCTGCTCTGGCGCAAAACTGGACAAAGGAAATGGGTGTAGCCACCCCTCTTTCCAAACCCTCCCATAGGTGGGTCCACAGAGCTAGTTCAACCCCTTCCTTAGGTATAAGTAAGGAACCCCTGGTAACAGGACTTTAGATATCCCTGGATGAAACTCTGCAACTGAATCCTGGAACTTTGACACTCTACTAACGACTAGAGGACAGAAGAAATCTCCCTTGGGGTCAATGAGTGACTCCCCTGCTTGGCAGGCACCAACAAAGCAATCGCCAGTCTGCATCTCTGAAGCTCCCGCCGGACACCGAAGACTTTGCAACACAGGAAGAGGATTTCCAGATTTATCAGAGGCCAACCCGAGTCCCCAGCAAAGCTGAGACCCGCAGCCCTCGTGAGTAACGTGGAACCGGAACTCCTGGTCACCGTGCACTTTTGCAAGTGCATTGACTTCTCAATGTTTCTTGAAGTCGTGCTTGGAGTTACTTATAGCCCCCACCTCGAGCAGAGAATCCACTGAAGATTGTTGGCCTAGTCACCCCAGGTGACCTGTGGGCTGCCATTTTGGGTTTCCTATTGTGGTTCCTTTGCGATCCCTGGTCTGTAAACTCGTGGGTCCCTGTGAAGGCAACTTTAATTTTCCTTGGGCTTCCCTGGTTGCTCCAGATGTGCCCTGACTCCGTACCAAGTGGTGAGTCCCTCAGACCTTGCTGGTCTGCAACGAAGCATCATTCTCCTTATTACGTGGGTTGCTGTTGCCAAGGCTTGTTGTGTCCAATCCGGGCACCGATACTGCAGCACTCGACATCCTTTGTGCAACAGCTCGAATCCAGCTCCTGGTTGTCCTTGACGCCTCCTGGTCCTCGTGGCTGAAGAGTCAAGCTTCACCTTCTTCACCTGAAATCACCCGACATCGGTGGGCATTCACCTATCGTGCTCCTGGTCACTTGCTAGTGACCCAGACTCTGTCCCCTCTGCTTTCAGGTTCTTCTTGACTTCGATCCAGGCTTGGATCTCTTCGGGCACTTTGCATGTTTTCGGCAGCAGCAGTTCTTTGCCATCTCCCATTGAAAACGACGATGCGACCCGACACCATTTGACACCTATGCACCCTGCTTCCCTGGGTGAGGTAACTCAAGTACTCCGGTGCTCCCGTGGGTGTTGACCCTAGAACTTCCTAAGTACAAAAGGGTTTGGTCCTGACTCATTTCTAAGTGTCCCTAATCTTTAAAAATCTAACCGCGACTTTCCCCATAGAGGCTAACGGGAGCTCGCAGCTGTTTTCTTACACTGCACACGGCCCCCGTGGGTCCCCTGTGTCACTAACTTGGGTGGTTCCTTGGGGTCCCAGCGATTCTATAGGCTCTAGACCTTGTGTCTAGTTAAGTCGTGGTTCTTATACCACTATTTTAGTATATGGTTTGGCTCGCCCCTAGGGCCTGACGTGTATTTGTGCTATTTTACTGTAATATTTGAAGTGCAACTTATGTGTTTGGACCTCTAGCCTCATAAAGAGACTAGTAGGGTGTGTTTAGAAATAAATACATATATTTTATATATATACCTGGTGTTGTTGCCTTTCATTTGGTCATTCAGGAGATTATAGACTGGTAAAACAAGCTGCTTTACATTCCTTCAAGACTTAGCCTGAAGGCTGCTCTCCATAGCTACCACTAGGATAGCTTTCAGTAAAGGTTGTCTTTAACCTATCATCAATAAGGGGTTGTTTGGACTGGTGCAAGGTGCCCACTATAATTAGTGGACAGCATATACCAGGCCAACTTCTCACATTGGTGTGCAGCGTGTGGGATTCCAGCTTGCTATTGTTTCACCAGATAATCTCAATTGAATTGACTAACTGAAAACCACTAAAGGTACCTGAGGTACATATAATACATGCGTTAGAATACAGTGAGTTCTACTGAACTTAGAGTTGTGTGTTAAGGGCTTAGCACACCCTTTCTACAACTCAAGAGAGTTTAGTAGGCCACACTAGCGTAGGTAGTGCAATACACCACACCTCACTAGTAATGTCTTCAAGGCCAGGAACCAGTGGGTCCCTGCCAGAAGCCAATGGGCTTCTTATCTCCAAGTATGATAACCTTCCATTCTTGGAATTGAGAGAATTATGCAGTACTAGGAGACTGAAGACAGGCAAAAGCCCAACCACCCAGCATCTCCTAGAGGTACTCAGGCTGGATGATCTCAGAAGACCTATAGTGTCTCAAGGGGTAGGCAGAGTGGGTGGGGCAGCAGTTGAGGAAGGGCCTAGGGGAGAAATTCCCCATGACCTGACCTCTGATGCTGACCAGGAAGATGACAATGATTTTGACCTGGGAAATCCAGCTCCTCTGGAAGGTGAGGGGGAGGGCCACAATAAGAAGGTCTAGATCTCCCTCAGTGGAGTATAACCATTCTGGTTCATCTATAGGGACCTCTATCTCTGCTCATATGAGGGAAACCTCCCAGGAGAGGAGGGAGAGACTGCTGAAGAGGAAGCCCAGCTCAATATCAGAAAGCAGCAGGTAGCCATATATAGGGAGGCCCTAGAGCTCTACAGAGCTAGAAAAAAGATGGGACTAGAATCCCATGGTGGCAGCAACATCCCTAGAGATAGGGAGAGATCTCATGACCATAGAAACCTAAATAAGATTGTCCCTCCCTACCAGAGTGGGGATGACATCCATAAATATATAACTGCACTGGAAAGGGCCTGTAAAGTTCAAACGGTCCCTGAGGAGCAGTGGGCAGCAATCTTATGGCTCTCCTTTGCAGACAAAGGTAGAGATAAGCTCCTCACTGTTAGAGAAGAGGATGCTGATCATTATACCAGTCTGAAAAGTGCATTGATTGAAGGGTTTGGCCTAACCACTGAACAATATAGGTTAAAGTTCCGAGATACCCAAAAGGCACAGAATCAAGACTGGGTGGACTTTGTAGATTGTGCTACTAAGGCTCTGGAGGGTTGGTTACTTGGCAGCAAAGTGCATGACTTTCAAGGATTGTACAATTCAAATATGAGGGAGCAGATCCTTAATAACTGTCAAAATCAGCTGTTGCACCAGTACTTGGTGGACTCAGATCTGACCTCTCCCCAAGAATTGGGAAAGAAGGCAGACAAATGGGTCTGAACCAGGGTGAAGCAGAAGGTACAGAACCCAGGTGGTGAACCAAAGAAGCAAGATCCCAAAAACCTGTCAAGGGTGGGGAGAAGGGTAAAGACCAGAAGTCTTGACAAGGTCCCCAAAAATCTTCTTCAGGTGGGGATTCACAGTCTAACAAGGGAAAAGGCCAAAAGAAACCATGGTGCAAAATCTGTAAACAGAAAACTCACTGGACAAGTGATTGCACCAAGTCCAAAGACTCAACTCCAGCCACCATTGCCCCTAAGGCAACTGTTCCCCCTAGTACAGCTACAATTGGTTGTGGTAACGTACAGAATAAGGGTGTAGTAGGGTTAACCCTGGGTTCTGTGATGGTCTCTGGCCTAGTCAGAGTTCCAACTCAGGCTGCCCTGATCTGTGATGGAGGCATGGATAGGTCCTCCTTTGTAAGTCCTAGTATCTTGGGCAAATACAGACAGCAGCCTTTGAATAATGGAAAAGAAGCTTTGGCATTTAGGGACACAGGAGCAAGTGTCACAATGGTGACACAAGATCTTGTGGATCCTGGGCAGATTTTGCCTGGTGAAATGTACCAAGTGATCAATGCTAGCAATGTCAGAACAGACCATTCTCTGGCAGTTGTTAACTTCTCCTGGGGAAGGGTAACTGGCCTTAAGAAGACTGTGGTAAGTGCAGACCTACCAGTTGAATGCTTGCTTGGCAATGATCTGGAAACTTCAGATTGGGTTGAAGTGGAGCTCAGGACACATGCAGAAATGTTAGGGATCCCTGCTCATGTCTTTGCTGTGACTAGGCCACAGGCCAAAATATCTAACACTGGACAGGTCCTGGATTCTGGAAGAATGGACCAGGGGCCTCCCAAGAGGAGGAGCAGTAGGGTTAAGGCAGTGCCTTCCCCCGTGACTCAGAATACAGATCAGCCTCCAGAGGGAGATGATCTTGAGCCTGAAAAAGGAACTGTCCCAGAGGAGCTTGAACCGGACCAGGTTGAGTTCTTGGAGACAGAGGGCCCTTCCAGGTCAGATCTGAGCCAGGAGCAGAAAACCTACCCCTCTCTTGAACCCCTCAGAAAGCAAGCTGCTGATGAGGCTGCTGGGAATGCTAGTGGTACCCATAACATTTATTGGGATGATGGACTCCTTTACTCAGAGTGTAGAGACCACAAGCCTGGTGCCGAAAGGAAGTTAGTTATACCTCTGAAATGTAGGGGCTTCCTAATAACAGTAGCCCATGATATTCCCTTAGCAGGACACCTGTGCCAGAACAAGACTTGGGTCACAATTGTCCCTCACTTTCACTGGCCCCACATGTCTGAAGACACTAAGGAGTTTTGTCGCTCCTGTGTGACCTGCCAAGCCTTTCGCAAGGCAGGGGGAACCACAAAGCCCCCCTGATACCACTAGTTGTAGTGGGGGTTCCCTTTGAGAGGGTAGGGATTGACATCATTGGTCCCATGGATCCTCAGACAGCATCTCGGTACAGATATATCCTGGTGGTGGTGGACCATGCCACTAGGTACCCAGAGGCCATTCCACCTAGGACCACTACAGCACCTGTGGTGGCAAGAGCCCTCTTGGGTGTATTCTCAAGATTGGGCTTTCCTATGGAGGTAGTATCTGACAGGGTTGCAGACTTCATTTCAAGTTACTTGACTGCAATGTGGAAGGAGTGTGGAGTGAATTATAAATTCACCACATCCTATCACCCACAATGCAATGGTTTAGTTGAAAGATTCAACAAAACCTTAAAGGGCATGATTAAAGGTCTCCCAGAAAAGCTTAGGCGCAGATGGGACATCCTTTTGCCCTGCCTTTTTTTTGCCTACATGGAGGTGCCACAAAAGGAGGTTGGTTACAGCCCTTTTGAACTTTTTTTTGGTCATCCTGTTAGGGGTCCTTTGTGTCTGGTGAAGGAGGGATGGGAGTTACCTTTCAAACCCCCTAAACAGGACATAGTGGACTATGTACTTGTTCTCCGCTCCAGGATGGCTGAGTACATGAAAAAGGCCACTAAAAACCTTGAGGCTAGCCAGGAATTGCAAAAGGCCTGGCATGACCAAAAGGCTGTGCTGACTGTTTTCCAGCTAGGGCAGAAAGTGTGGGTGTTGGAGCCTGTGGCCCCAGCAGCCTTCCAAGACAAATGGAGTGGCCCCCATTAGGGGTGGGCGGAATTTGCGGAATTAACTTCCGCAAATTATCGCGAAAATGCAGAAAATCTCCGCAAACACGCCGGAAATATCGCGAAGACGCGGAAGTTTTTTGCCGCCTGTTCGCGGTATTTTTTGCGTGATCGCGGGTCGCCAACTTACCCATGCGGTTGCTCATGGGCGCGGCCATCTTGTTTTCACTTGTCCCGCCCTCTCGCGATGTTTACTTCCTGTTCCGGGTCGCGCAATGCATGTTCGCGGTCGATATTTCCTGTTCGCGACCGCTTTTACTTGATCGCGTTGCTTTTTGCTTGCTCGGGGAGAAAATATCGCGCGAACTTGCGCACGTGGTCGCAATGAGCGCGGCCATCTTGTTTTCCACTCTATTGCATGGTTCTGGGGCCTGATTTTCAATCCTCCCTAAATCTTTGCAATCCTTTGTTTATAGCCACTTTTTTTGGATCTTTATTACTTATTATTTCTCTAACTATTTTCCTGCTTCTATATTTTTTGTTTTTGTCTACTTTTTTTTTGTTTTTTAGCTACTTTTTCTCTTTGTATTGCCCGCTATTTATTTCCTTCACTCCTTTATTTATTTTACCTTTTCTTTCCCGCCTCGTCCCCAGAACCATGTCCAAGGGCAGGGCTGTTCGCCGGCGCAGCCAGAGCCGCGACCGCCTTCCTTGGGGAAGGCGGCGCCCACAAGGGGTGCAGGCACGGGCCTTATTTGGGGAGGCGGAGTTGGCTGCACTAATTTTCTTTGTGCAGCGCCACCTCCCCTCAACCCTGGCAGCAGGTGGCAGGCCTGGGTCCGGGTACGGCCTCCGGGAGCGTCGGCAGCGGTGGGGGAAGGTGCGCCGGGCAGTGTCGCGCATCTCTGGGGTCCGGCGCACCCAGGCACAGCTGACGCACCGGTGGTCCGACATCCTGGACCGTGAGCAGGACCTGCTGGACCTGCTAGGAGTGGAGGTCCCGGGGCTTGGTGAGTACCTATTTAATTATTACAACTTTGTGTCTGTTCTTCTGCTCTATGTTATATATTGCGAATATCTTTTTTTCCTTCCAACCAGCTAGAATGTTGCTGCTTACAATACATTCCAGGTTAATAACGTTTAAAAGTCTTCTGTGATTATGACACAGGTGCTCTTCTGCGCTACTACTAATCTTACTTGTTTGCAGCTTTGCGTTTGCGCTTGCTTAGCGTGATTCTTTACGAGTTTATTTTAGAGAAATTAAGTTACGTAATGCTACAGTGACTCACGTCCACTCCTTACTTTGTCCTGTCACTAATAGATAGGGGCGGATTGATACTTAGGTTTAGGTACTTTGTATGAGCTTCTAATTGGTTAGTGGTATGCGTGATGCCCCCCCTCACTCAGTTACGTGACGTGCTGCTAGTACGGCAGTCTTTAGAACCTTTTCTAGTTTGTTCAATGAGTGGAGGTAGGCTTTGCAGTTACTTAGCAGTAGCAGATCAGCATCAATCAAACCAAAATTTGGTGTATACAAAAAATGTAGTCATGTTCATGTGTCCTCCATGATTGGATCATACACATTGTTGAGGAATACAGTGGAAATGCATACTTAATGTACAATTGGCATGCCTGGAATAGGTGGGCTAGGTTGGGTGGTACGTTGTACTAATACTTAGGCTTACTTGTAACTTAGTTTTCTGGAATCAGAATGGAAGAATGGATTACTGTTGATAAATAGTAACTTAAGTAGTCGAACTGCGAATCCCACGATATTACATGTTGACCAGATGAGATCGGTCAATGTAGTTATTGCAATTGTTGTTTACATAAGTGTTTTTTGACCGTTGTTGAAAAATATTGTATTTGTTTGACACCATCCATCAATGTTTGTCTCTTTCTTAATTCTTATATCTCTCCTGTCCATCAGCACCCAGGGGCAGACCGACAGGGACTGGACAGTCGGCGGGACAGGAACACCACCAGGAGGACACCGCTGAGGGCTCCTCTGCTGGCCCCAGTAAGTCTTCTTGTTTTTAATAATATTTCTTATTCCATAACTTTTACTGCCCCATTTCTCCCGAACTATAGTGTGTTTCCAAATGCTATTTTTTTACCACCAATTATCCTTCGATCTGTACGGTTTCAAAAAGCTTATCCCTGCCTCCGCTATGATGACTGAGTACTACTACATACTATCAGTCTGTCTGTACTGTAGTAGCTAGTCTTGCCCAGTTGGCCAGTGCCACTCTTTGTGAAAGGTTGTAATATAAAACTCATATTCACCAGTAGCTCGTACAATCCGTTGGGTCGTTGTCTTGTACTACTTTTACTCTTATTGATGTTGAGGCTTTGAAAATTCACAGCAACAACAGCCCTACCAGATTTCTTAATATTTTGATATGATACCCTATAGGACATACCACTGTTGTAGGGATCTTGCACATACATTTGCACCAGAAAATAGGATGTTGGTGATGGTAGGTTGGACCTTCCTTGCACACCTCAATCAGAAATTCCGCACCCACCACAATTCCACTGCTTGACTATAGTACTGTCTTGTCATACCTATTAGGTCTCGGAACCCTCCCCCCAAGATAACCAACAAGTAGACAACCCAGAACATAACACACCCAACCTCTGTCGTGGAAGCAATTCACATGCACACCCTTACTTTAATTTGCTCACTCGTGTAAGTTAGTCCACTCCACACCAAATACCACGAAGTCTATGTAAGTTTAAAATGTTTATTTCAATTTGAGAAGGTCTGTACACTGTTTTCTTAGCAGCACCAACCGGCAAATCAATAACATTAAAACAATATACATTGTTACACTTATACAGTTGGGAATTAAATCATGATAACTGAACAGTGGTGGAAGGCAGCACCACCATCCCATAGCAATTTAGTTTATATACATTTATAAATGAAGATGTGAGTGAAGGGACCCCTCACCTCAGAAGAACCTAGTACTGGTAGTTGGTGCATCGTTCAGAAGCTCTGGTTCGTAGAAGGGAATCTTGCGTCTGTAATGCGAAAAAAGAAATGGTGTGCGTTAGTATATTGCAACTTGCAAGCATTTCTCAGCCGTGCCAAAAAGTGTAGCATCTATGGATAAGCAATATGGACTAACAGTAACAGTAGTACACCACTTCTGCCTAAAAAAGTGGCTTGTTAATGTTTGTTGACCGCTTGTACGCAGCGCGTAGACTAGACAGTAGCAGTGTGAGGCAGGTCATGTGGGCTCAAAGGTGTCTTAAGAAGCTGCAAGGTAAAGGTAACGTCACATGTGCATGGCTAGGGCTAATCAAGCAAATGCTACAATGATCATATAACTTAGTGTCTACTCTACTACTACCTGATTTGTACTAGTGATGTATGTTAGTATTAACTCATTTTTCAACCTTGCTACTGATCAATAGGGGGGATGTGTATATGTCGCCTAATAAATGTGTAATGTTTTCTAGGCGCACTACCGACCACCATTTCTGGGGCCAGCGAAGGCGACGCCGAGGGCGAGGATGCGGCAGTTGCAGATAGCAACGGAGGGGGAGTGGCAGCACCAGTGGCAGGCGGTGGTAAGTTAGATTCATAATCTTTAACTATTGTTGAACTTGACAGCACACTCACTGCAAAGGTGTACTGTATGTATATGTATACTGTACAGTTGTGAATTAGGGCCCCATTAGGATGGTGGGCGTATTGCCCCCGCCGGGCCGGCTGGAATTCACTGCCGTCACCGCAGGGACAAACCTCCCGCCATCCCTGTAGAAAATATTCAGACATGTCCAGGCGGAAAAGGGTTCAATATGGCAGTGGTGTCTCTCTCACCACACCGGCATCCATATAATCTGCATTTTGGAATGCCTTTGCGTGGCGGCATTGCCGTCCGCCACGGAAAGGCATGCACACATTGCAGAGTATGCTTGGGGGCCCCCATGGAGGGTACCTACCGATGCTATGGTACCCTCCCGACTTTCAAAGCAAAACGTGACAGGCTCCGTGCGAGGCCCGTCATGTTGTGCTTGGAAAAGCAGCACAACATTTTAGCATTGCTTTCAGCAAAGCCAACCAGAATTTAAATTTAAAAAAACAGGGTGCGCCCGCCACTGTGCCGGGCGCATCATCCTAATTAATTGTCCCCACGGGACCCCCACCCTTTTTTGCAGTCGGATGGCGGGCGGACAAAGTCCGCCCGCTATCCGATGTCGTAAGTAAGTATGAGTTCTTGGGGACGTTTGAAGAGTGAACTAGAAGACTAGAATTCCCTTTAATTGGTATAGGACTAGGAGCCGGAGTATTGAGTAACCAATGTCCTCATCTATCTGATTTCAACTCCGCTTTGAAAGTTTTATGGAGAAGAGCACCTGGTGCACTGTTCAACTAAAAAGTGTAAGACAGGTGGAAGGAAGAAGGACGGGCGACATTTAAAATGTTATGTACTACTGTGCTTTATTTTATAGTGCTACTCTACCATGCCACTATGTGTATAAATAATTACCTTGTCCTACTGTTTTATTAAGACTATATTTTACAATTGTCTTGTTTTTTTCTTTTTGATACACAGCAACTCCGAAACTCAACCGTAAGGAGTTGGCCGCCAAGGCACGGCGCCGGAAGCTGGAGGCAATCCAGCAGGAATACCGGCGGCTTGTGGTCCTAGCCGAGGAGGAGGAGGAGACTGCTGCAGCTATTGAACCCTCCTCCAGTGCCCCGGGCCCCAGCCACCGCCCTCCAGCGGTACGGCGCCACCGCCTGGCGGCTGCCCGCCGCCACCATGTCATCTCCGGTGCCCCCCCCCCACTGTGGCTGCAACTGCCGCGGCCTTAGACGCCGCGTCGCCCATTTAGAGGACCAGATGCGTGTCCTCCTCCAGTCCCGCCCCACCAGTTAGTCCCTGTCACTGCCCCTTTTTTAATTCCTGTTCGTTCTTCACTCGTTTGGGCGTTCTCTACTTCTATGGACAGTCGTTGGGGTTAGGGAGGTGGGTGGGTCAGCTCTTGTGGGTTTAGTTTATTTGTTAGGGTCAATTAAATATATTTTTCTATGTTACATGCAATGTTGTTAATGTTTTGTAGGTGGGGTAACTGTTTTACATCACACTGTTTCCTTGCTGGTGCATGGCCGCCCATAGCGTGTGTTTGATTTCAATAATTTGCTGACTGTATAAGACACAAACAGATAGATGCGACACACCTCACTCATTGACTGGTCCTACTATGCATTCTTTGGAGTGGTGTTTGAAACTGAAATCATTGACAACATGTCCATTATTAATTCTGCCTCCCCCAAACTTCTCTCTTACCGGTGCTTGATGTTTATGTCCAACTGTGGCACAGCACTGGCTGCATGGTGAAGATGGTTTCCTTTTTCATACATGCCATGATTGGGGTGGTGGTGGTGGTAGTATAGTAGTAGTAGTATACACTGGCAGGGTGGCAGCATTTCCAAAAAAAGAAAAGGGGATAGTCAATCGCCTTTGAGAGACTGTTAGAGGAGTAGTTGAATGAAGTACATCACAGAATTTACCGAGCAACAATTATATGCTCAAATATTTGACAAAAAAACTGAATGCTGGTTATTATGAGGATAGCCTACTAGACAGAGTTACAAACTATAGTTTTGTCGACTTGACTATGCCTACAGTCTAACAGTTAGTGCTGTATATGAGGAATGACAACAAACAAATCCAATCAATGCCGGCAATTCATGCTGAGGTATATGTTCCTTTGGTAAATAAAATAACCTCTGAAATATTCTACTCATGGGTGGGCAAGCAGAAGAAGATCATCGCTCTGCATTGAAATTGAAGTAGTGTTGCTTTCACCACATCCGCCCCAGCAAGTGTGTGATTAAGTATTGGTGTACATTTAATTTAGTTACACCTCGACAATAAGTCACACAGCCCGGGGGAAGAGGGTTAGGGTCCGTTGATTGGATGGGAAGGGGGATTTTGGGAAAGGTTTGACATAGAAAAACAGTATGTATACATAGACAAACAAACGACAATCATTGAAGACTACCATACCATATCCATTCCATATGTTAAGGGAGAAAAAGGCAATGCATGCATGATGATGAGACCCGGATTACATACACTTCTATTTCTTGTTCTGTTCCGGCCTTAATACTTTAACAGATAGCAAATAGAAATTTTAAATATTGGTAGTGAAGAATCGTAAACACAGAGCAAACGTAATGATGATTGATAATAACAACTCCAAGAACACACTGTTGTAAAGAATGTATACAAGATATTAATCAAATTATTTAAAAGAAGTGAAAAGTGGATACTGTTACTGTCTTATCCTGGTAAAAAATGTGGACTGGTTTTTTGCATCTCGGCATTCCTCTTGCTCCTCTCGTCCATCAATCTTGGGTGTGTCGCCTCGCCACTCGCCACTGCCCGGCTGGAATAAAAAGGTGATTGATTGGTAAGGTAAATAATATGCATTGTAATGTTTTACAAAGTTTTGGACAAGGCCCGGCCTGTAATTTTAGATTGAAAACCAAAGGGGATATTCAGAAAGAAAGTGAAAACAAATGCACAAGTGATGGTGTAGTGCAACAAGAACACTTTCCGAGGTGGCATGTATGCATATGCATCATCTCTACTGTAGTCTGTTTCCAGCATAGACCTTCAACAGTAACAGGAGAGATCAGGCCCACAGTGCTTACCATTAGCACATCCTACGTTAACACTTTAGAGTCCTTTTTTTTTCTCTCAAAGAGTTGGACAAACGCAAAGCACATTATCCATTCCAAACATAGCATTTTACAGTTAAAGTTAGTAAAATCAATGCACTGCAGTCATCCCACCGCTACACTCTATTCAACTTCTACACAGACATTTGGGTGTGCTGTGTTTGTTGTTGACGTGTTTACCTTTAGGCTTTTCCGTTTTATGCCACTCATGAAACATCCTCCTGACTTCATCATCAGCTCTGATACTTCTACTGACTGACTGGAGATCGGCCTGCAGTACAAGTGTAATTTTTATAACACAACAAGAGTAGAAATATAAATATTACTGACTTGAGTCATTCTTTATTGTGTACAGAAAGATAGATTACCACTAGTACACTTTGACATCACTTTGTGCACAACAAACAACGCAAACACAAAGACCAATAGCTCAGAGTCAGGTGTCCAATGCATGCCATTAATTGTCATCATTCATTACCTGTTCCTTCTCATCTTAAGTTAACGGGCCGTCTCTTTCGCCATCATCATGATGGACGGTGCTGTTAAGTCACAGTCATTTGCATTGCGCAGATTGAGTGAGTCCCCTTCCTGTATTGAATTAAAAGCAATGTATCACCAAGATGCAGGAGAAGTACACATTTCTTGTTTGCAAGAAGGGGAAAATTAGTGTGTTCTGTAGAATGTTGATTAGTGGCAGTGCACAATTACATCAATTCATTCATGCGCAACACACACAACAAAATCTACATCATTCAGTCTGCTATTCTGCGGCCAATGCATGGCATCAATCATTACCTGTTGCATCTTATTTTCAGTTAATGGCCAGTCTGTCTCGGCTCTGAAGGAGGATAGCTATAGAAGTCATCAGATTCATGGTCCACTTGTTTTGGAAGGACGAGGAAAGTTTGAATTTGTTGTTACCATCATCCAATCATCATTCATGAGGGAAATGGAATTGAGCAGGAGATGCAGTATGATCGAGCGGAGGAGCTGGATTCTGAGGACTGTAGTGTCCAATGGCAGACACCTGAAACTTGTATCTTAAATTAGAAGAGTAGAAGACGGTGATACTGCATTTGTTGCGATTCACAAGTTCATAACTGGAACGACAGACACAAACAAAGGGGGAAAAAAGGGAGGAAGACAGTAAGTGCGAGCCTAATTGTCAGGGAAGTATAGCTCGTCCTCAAACTCTGGGGGATCTTCCAGTAGTAGGTAATCATCTGACACAATACTTCCGTCACCTGTGCCGCTGTCCTCATCTTCCTCTGTTGATTCATGCATTGTGTAATTCGGTGGTATGAAGTGCTGATTCATTTTGATCATTGTTAACCTCTCCACGTTTTTGGGAGATAGACTGGTCCTTCTCAAGGTTACAATGGAACCAGCAGCACTGAAAACACGTTCGGAAGAGACACTTGCGACAGGGCAAGCCAGATAGCTTATCGCCAGCCTGCTGAGCTGTGGCCATTCAGACCTTTTCCTATACCAATACTGCACTGGGTTTTGATCAACGTACACCTCTGTTGGGTCGTCCAGATAGGCCTGGACCATCCGCTCAATGTTCAGGGTTACTGCTGGTAAGCTTTTGTGCTGTTTTTTCTGTGCATCAGCACTGTGCTTAAGGCCCATCTTTACATACCACTCTGATAATGATTGTACTCGGCCGAATGATCCAGTTATTGTTTTTGTAGTCGATGGTGATGGTGAGTGTTGCGATTGTGAGCCAACCGCACTGCCCTCAGCCGACGAAGTTTGCACTTGATTCTGCATGGCCTGCTTCAGTATCAGTACTTGTTGTGGGTTGATGTGGCGGGCTTTTAATTAGCAGCCCTTCGTTTTCAAACTTGATGGCTGCTTCAGCTATACAACTTTTGTAGCGGGCAACATCATTGTCGGAAAAAGAAAGGAATAGTCCTAATTTTGCACGTGGATCCAGAATTGTGGCACAAATGTAATGTTCTTGTGACAAAATTTTATTTTGTATCCTTACATTTTCTGATAAGCGCCTGGATAAGCTCTCCACCAAGTCATGGGCTTGCCTTCTGTCCTCTACACATTATTCAGCTCATGCTCTAGCATTTGCAACAATGGGATAGCTTGGCCCATTGTACAGTCCTCCTTGCTGACTTCACGTGTGAAGACCTCAAAAGGAGACAGCATCTCAGTCAGGCATGGAATTAGGGTCCATTGCTCCCTCTGAAGGGTCATGCCTTTAACACTAGCATCACTGCTTCTGTACCAGACATAATCATTGAGTGACCTGTGCTGTTCGTACAGACGATCAAGCATGTAATACGTTGAGTTCCAACGTGTTGCCACCTCCTGGATGAGTGCCTTGACTGGCATCCTACGGTCACGTTGGATGATCCTCAGCTGCTTCCGAGCTTTAAAAGAATGGCTGAAATGAGTGCATATTCTTCAGCAGATGGCCAGTAAATTGCTTACTATGGGTTCTTTTTTCAGAAAGTCTTGCACTATAATGTTTATGCAGTGTGCCAAACACGGAACCCTGAAATATGAACCAAGTTCCATGGCCTTAAGTACATTACTGCCATTGTCTGTGGCAACAAAACCAATACCAAGCCCTCTGGGCCGCAGCCATTCCAAAACCTTGGTGCGAAACTCTTCTAAAATGTTTTCAGCCGTATGAGATTTCTCCATGGCGAACATGGCTACAGTTGCATGTTTCCGAGTACCTTCAAAAATCGCAGCTGTGTCAACAACACCTCGTGCAGATAGTTGATCTCTAACCCCCACAAAAGAGATCCAGTGTGCAGTGATGCACTTGTAATCTGTGGCTTGGCAACTGGTCCACATGTCTGTTGTCAGGTGGATATTGTGCACAGCACTCTGCTGCAAACCGTGACCAACCAATTCCAGCACATCATGATGTAGTGCTGGAACAGCAATTCTTGCGAAATAGGACCGGCTGGGAACTTTCCATTTCGGGCAGATGGCAGACACAAATTCAAGGAAACCCACCACTTCCACAAATGAAAAAGGAAGAAGGTCCAGCGCTAACATTTTAGCCAGCTTCGCATTGTACAATCGTGCCGTTGGGTGGTTGCGTTGGAACTGCCCCTCCAACCTAAACATGCTGTCAATGGTAGGCTGGCTTACTTTCCTTAGTGGTGCTGTTTTCATTAACCCACTAAGGCTCAACGACACAGATTGTCTCATTGAGGTACTCGCCGGTCGCCTTGGTGTCTCACCCACACTCTGAGTATGGCTCTTACTGCGGTGCCACTCTGATGTTACTGAGGAGGATGTGGGCGTTACCACTGCAGTGACTGCACTACTGGAGACAGGGCTAGAAATGCCTCCCTGTTCTTCACCTGCCACCACAATAATATCGCTCCCTGATTCCTGACCAACTTCAAAGGGTTTAGTTTTCCTACTTTCTTTTAACTTACGTAGGTGATCCTCCCACACAATATTGTGGTGTATTTTTAGATGACTTGCTTGTCCTCCGGTACCATAGTTTGTACCAAGCTTACCACGCCGAACACCTTGCCGACAAATTGCGCATATAGCAACGTTCTCCTCCTTGGCGCTAACAGAAAAGAAGTCCCAAACTGGGGAGGAGAACTTTCTGGCACTGCTGGATGTGCCACTTTCAACACCAGATGAACTTGAGGGGGTGCTTGAAAATATGTGTCCCTGTCCACCTACACTGTGACTTTTACTACCACTTCCTACTGAGATGGTTGAGCTGGATGTAGGTCCCTGCCGGGCCTTGCAAAATATGGTAGCTGGAGGTAGTGGTGGTGTAACCTGTGTTGGTGAGATCCGTGCTACATCCCGCTCAGTAGCAGCCTTTCTGGATAGGGTGAGAATGTCGGTCTCCAATCCCTTTGGGGCGGGAGTAATGTGCGTGAAGACTGGCTCGTCTTCATCAACATCATCACCCCCCTCTTCTACATCTACCTCCATAACTCTAAGTTTTTCTGGGACCTTCCTTTTCAGAAGCAATGTCTTGTGGCGTACTTCACTCTCAGACCGAGCTGGTGGGACCCAAGTGTCATCACGATCATCAGAAGCGGGGCTTGAAGAAGAAGATGATGGACTAAGCCTCCTTTTCCTTGCTGGTGGTCTGGAAGACAATTGATCTTCTAAAACAGTGGTTTGACTTCGCTCCACTTTGTCTGCAGGAAGCTCGATTTCCTGAAATGCCCCTACGTCAGGAGCAACAACTACTATGGTGGGCTGTTGCGGCGGCTGCTGCTGTTCTGGTTGCGGCGGCTGCTGCTGTTCTGGTTCAACGGCTGCTGCTGTTCTGGTTGCGGCAGCTGCTGCTGTTCTGGTTGCGGCCACTGCTGCTGTTCTGGTTGCGGCGGCTGCTGCTGTTCTGGTTGCGGCGGCTGCTGCTGTTCTGGTTGCGGTGGCTGCTGCTGTTCTGGTTGCGGCGGCTGCTGCTGTTCTGGTTGCGGCGGCTTGACACTGATCTGCTGAGTTTGCGCCTGCGTTGAACTTGATTGTGTACTACTTTGCGGTAATGACATTTCTTCAACATCGCTGCCCGTTAGTAGACTGGCTACCTCTGCGACAGTAAAGCCCTTGGGCCTAGGTTGGTGGGGTTGCTGGACCGCTGTGCTGCTCCCAGCTTGGTTCCCGGACAACGCTTTGGTGCCAAAAAAAACCTTGGCCGGCACACCACCAGTCGTGGTTAATGGCACTTCCTTTTTCTGTTCCTTCTTCTCACCAGCAACTTTCTTGGTACTGGACCTGGTACCTTTCTTTGGGGCCATCTTCTTCCGATGTCAGGCAGGAGGCAGATGCACAACAAGTTCTGGTCACACGTGGGCGTGATGCGCAGCAGGACTTCTGGCTGGCTGGCAGTACAACGGGTAGCCAGGTGATGCCGATGACACCTCCTACTCTGTCTTTTGTGCACCTAAAAGCAAAGAAGACAGGAGAAGAACATCAGTGAAATGTTGCATTTGTTTTTGTGGTTCAGTTACTTAGTACTGTACTAGTGCAAACAAAAGATAGTCTAGCCATTTATGACTTTTTTTTAACTAGAGCTATGTTATACTACTAGTACTGTGTACAGCCACACACTACACTCTCAGGAAGGTGATGTCTAAAATTTCAACAGATCACATAGAAAACACTTGATCAATAAAGCTGTGGCTACCTGCTCTGATCCTAGGGGATGAAAAAGCAGGCCTGTTGGCAGACAAGGCCAGGCAAGCTTGTAGGCCTAGGCCTCAAAATGGCCACCAGCCACATGGCCAGGCCCAACAACATCAGCAATGCCACCCCAAAAAACACACTTCCCCAACTCAATCCAATGCCATCCATGCCCTAAATGATGTCTAAATTCAACAGAGCAAACAGAAAACAGTAGATTACTAAAGCTGTGGCTACCTGCTCTGGTAGCAGTGGATGAAAGCAGGCCTGTTGGCAGACAAGGCCAGGCAAGCTTGCAGGCCTAGGCCTCAAAATGGCCACCAGCCACATGGCCAGGCCCAACAACATCAGCAAGGCCACCCCAAAAAACACACTTCCCCAACTCAATCCAATGCCATCCATGCCCTAAATGATGTCTAAATTCAACAGAGCACACAGAAAACAGTAGATTACTAAAGCTGTGGCTACCTGCTCTGGTAGCAGTGGATGAAAGCAGGCCTGTTGGCAGACAAGGCCAGGCAAGCTTGCAGGCCTAGGCCTCAAAATGGCCACCAGCCACATGGCCAGGCCCAACAACATCAGCAAGGCCACCCCAAAAAACACACTTCCCCAACTCAATCCAATGCCATCCATGCCCTAAATGATGTCTAAATTCAACAGAGCACACAGAAAACAGTAGATTACTAAAGCTGTGGCTACCTGCTCTGGTAGCAGTGGATGAAAGCAGGCCTGTTGGCAGACAAGGCCAGGCAAGCTTGCAGGTCTAGGCCTCAAAATGGCCACCAGCCACATGGCCAGGCCCAACAACATCAGCAAGGCCACCCCAAAAAACACACTTCCCCAACTCAATCCAATGCCATCCATGCCCTAAATGTGCTTGAAAATGAAATATATTCAAAAAACAAAAGGAACAGTTGCTTCATCATGCACACACACACCCATGAGGCCATGCCCATGGCTAGCTCGGGCCTACTACTACAAACCACAAAATTTAAAAAAAATTTAAAAAAAGGAATGATGATAATTAATTAATTATCAAAAATAAATTGTAGTTACACAACAACTGCAATGCCCACAATCAAACACAACAACCACTTACTTGTAAAATATCCTATTCCAAAAATCCTGAAATCCAATTGCAATGATGCAGCAGACAAAAAGAGTGATCTTTCCAGCTCCAAATCCAAAGGCAGAATGAGCAGGAGATGGACAAAGCACTGGGAGGAGCCTGCTGGACAGGAACAGGAAGTTGGAGATTCTGTGTCACTTCCTCCCTCTCTCCACCTTGTAAAAAAATGACTCCTTGCACAAAAAAGGAAAGCCAAATGTGAATGTAAGGAGTTCTTTTCATCCAAAATCAGTATTTGCAGATGGTTTCATGCTGCTAGAGCCGATATTCCTCTCCAAATTGTAAATTTTACGTTGTTGAGTTCTCGAGCTTCACATTACTTCCGCCGGCGTGTCGAAAACGATATGATCGCGTTCTCTTCTTTGTCCCTGTCGCGTTGGATATGACGTGTTCGCGGTCTCTTTCTCCTGTTCGCGTTCGATTTCACGTGCCCGCGTCCTCATCCTCTGGCTCGCGATGTAGAAGGACATGTTCGAGATCTCAATCTTCTCATACTCGCGTGGTGCATGATCGCGAGAAGAAAGACGTGATCGCGCGACAAATGACGTGATCGCGTGAAAAATGACTTTAATGCGGCTGCGAGACAGCGCAAAATGGCTACCAAAATCCAACATCTCGTGGAGAACGCGACCGGGTCAAGAAAACTTGTCGGAGAATGCAGGGATTCAGGTAAGGCGATCGCGCGCGCGCGAGAATGTATTGTTTTACAGCGCGAGCAAGAAAAAAATTATCTGCGGAATGCGGAAATTTTGACATTTTCGCGCTTTCCGCGGAACGCGAAAATGCCAAAATATCGCAATTTCCGCGAACGGAACGGAATTTTGGCCCAGGCCTAGTCCCCATACAATTGTTGAACAGAAAGGGGAGGTCACCCACTTGGTAGACCTTGGAACCCCTAGGAGTCCCCACAGGGTACTTCATGTCAACAGACTAAAGCCATATGTTGACAGGGCAGACATGGGCTTGCTAATGGCTACAGATGAGGGACAGGAGGAAGAGAGTGACCCACTCTCTGACCTGCTCTCTCAGAACCCTGATGATGGATCAGTAGATGGTGTAGCCTTGGCAGGCAGCCTCACTGTCCAGCAACAAACTGACTGCAGAAAACTTTTCAGCCAGTTCAGACATATGTTTTCTCTGACTCCAAGTCAGACCACCTGGTGCACTCATGAAGTGGACACTGGGGACAGTCTGCCTGTGAAGAATAAGATATACAGGCAACCTGACCATGTCAGGGACTGTATCAGTATAGAAGTCCAAAAGATGTTGGATTTGGGAGTCATTGAACCCTCAGATAGCCCTTGGGCTAGTCCAGTAGTCCTTGTGCCTAAACCTCACACCAAAGATGGCAAGAGAGAGCTGAGGTTTTGTGTGGACTACAGGGGTCTCAATGCAGTCACTAGGACAGATGCCCATCCCATCCCAAGGGCACATGAGCTAAGATATACTTTGGCCTCAGCCAAGTTTCTAAGCACATTTGACTTGACAGCTGGCTACTAGCAGATCAGACTAGCTGATGATGCAAAGCCAAAGAGAGCATTTTCTACCTTTCGCGGGCACTATCAATTTGTGGTAATGCCCTTTGGTTTGAAGAATGCACCTGCCACTTTCCAAAGGTTGGTGAATCAAGTCCTTACAGGCCAGGAAGACTATAGTGCAGCATATCTAGATGATATTGCTGTCTTTAGCTCCACCTAAGAGGACCACCTGGTCCACCTGAGGAATGTTTTGGAGGCCCTGCAAAAAGCAGGCCTAACTATCAAGGCTACTAAGTGCACGATAGGGCAGAGTCAGGTTGTGCACCTGGGCCACCTTGTAGGTGGAGGCCAGGTTCAACCATTGCAGAGCAAAATCCACACCATAATGGACTGGGTTGCTCCCACTACCCAGACTCCGGTGAGAGCCTTCTTAGGCCTGACTGGGTATTACAGAAGATTTGTCAAGGGGTATGGATCAATAGTGACACCCCTGAATGACTTAACCTCTAAGAAAATGCCCCAAAAGGTTCAGTGGACAGTTAGCTGTCAAAAGGCATTTGATGACCTGAAGCAGGCCATATGCACTGCTCCCATTCTGCAAAGTCCTGATTACTCCAAAAAGTTAATTGTGTAAACAGATGCATCTGAGTTGGGGGTAGGGACTGTACTGTCACAGTTGAATGATGATGGTCAGGATCAGCCAGTAGCTTTCAGAAGAAGAAGGTTGACCCCCAGAGAGAAACGTTGATCAGCCATTGAGAGGGAGGCCTTTGCTGTGGTTTGGGCTCTGAAGAAGTTGGGGCCATACTTGTTTGGTACTCACTTAATTGTTCAGACAGACCATAAGCCCCTCTTATGGCTAAAACAGATGAAGGGTGAAGAACCCAAACTTCTCAGGTGGTCCATTTCCCTACAGGGGATGGACTATACAGTGGAACATAGACCTGGGAGTAACCATGCCAATGCAGATGGACTCCCCAGATATTTCCACTTAGAACATGAAGACTCAACTGGTCAAGGTTAGTTTAATGTCCCTGCGTTTGTGAGGGGGTGGGGCGGGTGCTGTGTAGGAGAGTAGGATCTGCTTCACATGGTTACCCCCACTTTTTGTTGGTGTTTCACTGTTTTTCATCTTTAGTCTGGCTGGGGCCCTGCTTTTCAGGACCCCAGCCTAGCTGCTTCCTCTCTAAATTGATTCCACATACCTTAGGTACATCACAGATTGGATTCTGAGGTGCCCTTATAAGTCCCTAGTATATGGTATACTATGTACCTAGGGCATAGGTACCTCAGAGGCATACCAGGGACTGAAGTATGCATTATGCCACTCCTGGAAAGCCTTCCAAAATGACACCACAGGTCTGCTACTGCAGACTGGGTATGGTGGTGCATGCAAGCAGTGATAGGTTCACCTATCACTGCAAATAGAAATATATCAGTCACCCCTATGGTAGGCCTTATCAATCCTGAAGGCAGGGTGCTTGGTTATATGTGAGAGGGTGCCCAGGCATGAGCTTAGCCCCTCTGCAACCTTCGGAATCTCTTCCCTGGGGTTGTCAGTAGTGTAGCCTGACCATATACTCTTAAGTGCATTATATCTAAAACAGTTAATGCTAACTTTGGACTGACTGCACGGAAACATGTTGTGTTTGGTGTTAAACACCTTGGAATCATACCCCAACATCAATTCCTGATGTGAGAATATGATCCCACCCTTCTAGAGGGAGAGACATGACAGCACCGGTATACCCGGTACCAACTTAACAGAGCCCACGAATCACAAAATGGATGCTGCAGCCACAGACACGGGTCTGGCCTCCTGCTGCTGACTGAAACTCCGGCAGGGGAGGCCGGGACAATAGGTTTCCTGTCACAGGGAGGTGTAACCACCTCCCAGACAGGCTGATGTGTATTGGGGCTGGGTGGGAGCACTCTCAGAGTGCTTTGAGTCCTGCACTGGGGGCACATTTGGTGTCCCTGTGCATAATCCAGCTCAAACTGGTTCCGGGGCTTCCAGCCCCTGCTCTGGGGCAAAACTGGACAAAGGAAATGGGTGTAGCCACCCCTCTTTCCAAACCCTCCCATAGGTGGGTCCCCAGAGCTAGTCCAACCCCTTCCTTAGGTATAAGTAAGGAACCCCTGGCAACAGGACTTTAGATATCCCTGGATGAAACTCTGCAACTGAATCCTGGAATTTCGACGCTCTACTAACGACTAGAGGACTGAAGAAATCTCCCTTGGGGTCAAGGAGTGATTCCATCGCTTGGCAGGCACCAATGAAGCAATTGCCGGTCTGCATCTCTGAAGCCCCCGCCGGACGCCAAAGACTTTGCAACACAGGAAGAGGATTTCCAGACTTCTCAGAGGCTGACCCGAGTCCCCAGCAAAGCTGAGACCCACAGCCCTTGTGAGTAATGTGGAACCAGAACTCCTGGTCACCGTGCACTTTTGCAAGTGCATTGACTTCTCAACATTTCTTGAAGTCATGCTTGGGGTTACTTATAGCCCCCACCTCAAGCAGAGAATCAACTGAAGATTGTTGGCCTAGTCACCCAGAGTGACCCGTGGGCTGCCATTTTGTGATTCCTCTTGAGGTCCCTTCCCAATCCCTGGTCTGTCGACTGGTGGGTCCCTGTGAAGGCAACTTTGATTTTCCTTTGGCTTCCCTGATTGCTCCAGACATGCCCTGACTCCCTACCAAGTGGTGAGTCCCTCAGACCTTGCTGGTCTGCACCGAAGCATCTTTCTCCTTTCTGCTTGGGTTGCTGTTGCCAAGGCTTGTTGTGTCCAATCCAGGAACCGATGCTGCATCACTCAACATCCTTCATGGGACAGCTCGAATCCAGCTCCTGGTTGTCCTTGACGGCTCCTGGTCCTCGTGGCTGAAGAGTGAAGCTTCAACCTTCTTCACCTGAAATCACCCGACATCGGTGGGCATTCGCCTATCGTGTTCCTGGTCACTGGCTAGTGACCCAGACTCTGTCCCCTCTCCTTTCAGGTTCTTCTCGACTTCGATCCAGGCTTGGATCTCTTCGGAC
Organism: Triturus cristatus; assembly: GCF_964204655.1. Taxonomy (NCBI): domain Eukaryota; kingdom Metazoa; phylum Chordata; class Amphibia; order Caudata; family Salamandridae; genus Triturus; species Triturus cristatus. The sequence goes on from NC_140586.1 coordinate 750,430,961, forward strand.
ACTTCGCATCTTCCTGGCAGCAGCACTTTTTTGCCAGCTCCCATTGAAAAATGACGACGCAACCCGACACCATTTGACACCTATGCATCCGGCTTCCCTGGGTGAGGTAACTCGAGTACTCCGGTGCTCCCGTGGGTGTTGACCCTAGACATTCCTAAGTCCAAAAGGGTTTGGTCCTGACTCATTTCTAAGTGTCCCTAATCTTTAAAAATCTAACCGCGACTTTCCCCATAGAAGCTAACGGGAGCTTGCGGCTGTGTTCTCACACTGCACACAGTCCCCTGTGTCACTACCTTGGGTGGTTCCTTGGGGTCCCAGCGATTCTACAGGCTCTAGGCCATGTGTCTAGTTAAGTTGTGGTTCTTATACCACTATTTTAGTATATGGTTTGGCTCGCCCCTTTGACCTGACGTGTATTTGTGCTATTTTACTGTAATATTTGAAGTGTAACTGATGTGTTTGGACCTCTAGCCTCATAAAGAGACTAGTAAGGTGTGTCTTTAGAAATAAATACATCGATTTTATATATATACCTGGTGTAGTTGCCTTTCATTTGGTCATTCAGGAGAATATAGACTGGTAAAACAAGCTGCTTTACATTCCTTCAAGACTTAGCCTAAAGGCTGCTCTCCATAGCTTATAACAATACTAGGTAGAGGGGGTCCGAGGGAATATTTAAAGACAAAAGCCAGACTCTATCCCCTGTCACAAACCAAAGGAGTATGGTGGTCTAGTCATTCAAGAGAGACTCAAAGGACATGCAAAAAGAAAGAAGAAAAGCCTTAAAGTACAGTTTGACTTAGAAGGATTTCCATCAATTACCAGAGACTGGTCAGTGTCATCATCTGGATATCCAACCTTCCCACCACTATAAACCTCTCCAAAAAGAGGTACTATCTGTGGTGTGGGTGTCAAACAGATCACCAAATTTTAAAGCTAGGAAAGAGAAAGAACAGCAGAGATCACTGGCTCAATCATAATAAGTATCAAAAATGATATCAAAAGGCTGCAGTGCAAGAACGTGAAATCTTTAAAAAAGGAGTTAGAGGAAGAAAAATTGTTTATTCGAGATATTCCTACTAATCCTTAGGATAAAAATTGGTGCAAAGACAGATTTTAATATATAGGCTGTACTACAATACGGTCGACATGTTTCAGCCTTCCTGACTCAGTGGTCGTTGGCTTTCTTCAGGACCTTATACCATATTCGTATTGCTACTGCAACAATGTGTGTGTCAAAAATGAAAATTATATTGCAAGTGCATAAAATACAACCTTTTTAGTGTGCATCCTTTCGTGCAAGCGGTATATCTGTATTACCTATACATGATGAAAGAAAAGGAATATGAAAAAATGCAATGTCTGTGGTGAATGTATCACTCTCTTGATATAGCTGTACAGCAATTTCTTAAGATATGCTGGAGATAGCCAATATTATTATACCTCCAAGTGCTTACCTGTTTTGCACTAGGAGTAAACCTCACCTCACCCGGTAGTTACTCAGGTTGATGGAGGCCCCGCCCTGTGAATAGAGGGAATATCATTAAGTAAACCATAGATAAAGGAGTCTTCTTAAAGTCTCCTATTTATTTGACTCTTATTATGGTTACTGTCTAGCGGATCACTTTTTTAGATCCAGAATAGGGATTCTGTCCCGACACTCTTCAAAAATGCTTTCCAAAAACGAGAGATATTGTTTACGTATGTGAACATGGTCTTCTTCTGCTCAACAAATATATAAACAGTAGAAAAGTTTCTTTTCATAAAGCTTCCTTCAACTCATAGTCTGGGTCAGACGAAGTATGCTTACTTAGTCTACAAAAACTACGAACCCAGTTCCTAACAGTGTCATGACATAGAGTGGAAAAATGCACCTTCTGGTTTAGCATCTGTTTACAAAGTCAATGACTATAGCAAAGTCACTAGAAAATCGAAATCAAAATTTATTCGATCTCCATTACGAGAAAGGCTTACCTCTCCGTCGGTACCTCTGGGTCTGCCTGAGCCGTTTGGGAGGTAGCCATGTTCTCGTTAACGATCTTTTTATGCCTGAGACGTCAGTGTGCAAGCAACGTCGCACGCGTGTCTCACAGCCAATGACCACCAAGTAACGTCATCACTAGCCTCCTCCCATCGTTCCGTGGGGCTTTGTTAGGGTAAATGATAGAACTACGAAGTGACGTATAACAATCAGGAACCAGTAGTTTAATTAGTTTTGTATAACGTTATCATTCGTGTAGAGACATGCAATTAAAGAACATGTTGGTCTTTATTGGGCTGCATCAAATGTTTATTCTCGTCAAAATTTTTTGGGTTTATTCTCGTCAAAAAAACTACAAAATGACGTGTTGTATTCAGGAACCAGTGGTTCTAAACTTGGTTATAGACGTTTGTACTGCTCTCCGCGTCCAACTTTATTGTCCTGACAGTGGCTCAAATGCATCGAGTCCTTATTCACGTCGAGGGAGTCGACGCTTAGTATAGACATCAAAAAAGGACTAGATGGAGGAATCTAAAATGCAGGAACCCGTGGTTCCTAAAATGGTGCTTCCTTTCGCATCTAACTTTATTGAGCTGACAACTAAATCACATGGAGCCAAATCACTGATCAAAGTTATGATATATTTTGACAGTCTTATAAATCATTTAGAGATTAGACATATGTTGGTGACGTCAAATCCCTATTATTAGCAGACCTTACTCATACGACTGGTTTATTGTTAGAGAAATATTGATGTTAGAAAAGTAATACAGTGTTACCAGCAGGAATGTCTGTATACATATAGATCCAATGTAAGGATAGGGTAAACTGTAAACAAAATTGTAGATCTAGCATTTCATAGAGAGGACCATGGTATCCCGTCATTTAAACCTGTGACATCACTATGAATTTTAAAAACCCATTTCTGTTCTTTTAGGAATAGAAAACGAGATATGTCACTCACATGAGACGGTATATATGGTTTTTCTAAAACCGTCCAGGTAAAATCATTGGCTTGGTGGTTTGCCTCTAGAAAATGTCTTGTCAACTTTGTGTTCGTTTTTTTGCACCTGAATGTGCTTTTGTGCTCTAGCATCCGTAATCTGACTTTTCGAGTAGTCATGCCTACATATCGGCATTTGCACGGACATTCAATCAAGTAAATCAAATCTTCACTGTTACAATTTTAGAAGGTTCTTTGTTCCCAGGGCCTACTCGTGCCAATGTCTATGGACTTCGAGTGTTTTGTTTGTGGGCAGATGGAACACACACCACAGGGATGGTGTCCCTGGACCGCTGGTAAGTCTTATAAAGTTCTGATTTGCCGTGGCTTTAGTTCTTTAGGTCGAGTGTGAACCAATTTGTCTCGAAGATTCACTCCTCTCTTTAAAGAGAATAGTGGTAACTGAATCTTTTCTTTACAGGAATTCAGAAGCCGCCTGTGTTTCTTGACGCTTTTCTGGATACCGTTGGTTAGGGTACTGACGGTATTAACAAAAGTTAAACGATCCATAGGAGGTTTTTCAAATGGAGGTTCTACTAAAGCCTCTCTGTTGTTATTGGTGGCTCATTTCAAAGCCTTTTTTATCAATCTCTTAGGATACTTTTTTTCCATCAGTTTTTCTGTAAGGTTCCGGGTATGAAGATGGTATTTGTCTTGTGTGGAACAGTTTCGTCTGACACGTAGGAATTGCCCATACGGTAGATTGTCTCTTAGTGATTTCAGATGCTGACTGTCGTATCTAAGGAGAGAGTTCCGGGCCATTGGTTTCCGGTACAGTTCGCTTTCCAAACCTGAGGGGGTAACAAAGATAGATAAATCCAGGAAGGCTAGTTTTTCTTTGTGGACCTCAACTGTAAACCTCAAAAAATCATTTCGAGTATTCAACCACTGTAAAAATGCAGAAATTGAAGTCAAATCGCCTCGCCATACTACAAAAATATCATCGATGTAACGCTTCCATACTCTGATTGAATCATGGAAGGGGTTGTCAGAATTAAGTACATATTTTTGTTCGAAAGTGTGTACATATAGGTTATCCAGACTTGGTGCAAAAATGCTTCCCATGCTGGTACCTGAGACTTGGAGGTACACTGTTTCTTCAAATTTGAAGAAATTCTCTTTCATTGCTAAATGGGCGAGTGTCATAATGAAGTGGACAGGAGTGATGGAATCCAGCTCGGTCTCATTTAGGATGGAGGAAACAGTGTCCAGAGTTTCGTCTTGTGGAATGGATGTATATAATGATTCTACATCAAACGATACTAAAAAATCTCTCTCTGTGTCAAATTCCACTGTTGGTAGTAGACGCAAGACATCCTTTGTGTCTTGTAGATACGTGGGCATTTTCTTGACCAAGGGCCTCAAAAAATAGTCTACGAAGGTAGACAAAGGCTCAAGAAGTGATCCAAGGCCCGATATTATGGGTCTTCCTGGTGGGGGACGTTGATTTTTATGTACTTTAGGTAGAGTGTAAAAGTACGGCATCACAGGATATGGAGTTTGAAGAAACAGTGCCTCTTGTGTTGTAATCCAGCCTTCTGCTAGTGCCTCTTCTACCGCTTCTGTGATTGCTTTTTTAATTATTTCTGTTGGATCTTCCTTGAGGGGTCGATAGAACCTTCTGTCCCCTAGTTGTCTCTCACATTCTTGTCGATAGGCCTCAATCTCCTGGATGACAATAGCTCCGCCTTTGTCGGCGGGTTTTATTATGATGGTCTGATCTTGTGTGAGGGTTTTTAATGCCAATTGTTCTTTCTTTGGTAGATTGCTGTAGTTATTTCTCTTATTTTTATTTTCACACAGAGTGGTAATCTCTTCTGTTACCACTTTCTCGAAAATGAGGACTTGGGGAGGTACACTCTGTAGTGGAGGATTAAACGTGGATCGCTTCTTTAGACCTGTGTTGATGTTATCTGCTATAGATTGAGATGAATCCTTGTCTTTGAAGAAAAAATGTAAGCGTATCTTCCAGAAAAATTTAGCCAGTTCACATTGGACTTGAAAATCATCTCCATCTGTCGTAGTTACAAATCCAAGAGCTTTGTTGAGAACAGACACTTCGTCTGTAGTCAGGATCTTCTTGCTCAGGTTTATTATTAAACTGCTCCTGTACTCGTTCCCGGTTGTGGTTGGCTCTTCTTGGATTGGCTGCGCGTATTCATTTGTTGAGTCATGGATGCTGACTGATTCCAGTGTACTTGCGCCTGCCGGCCCCTTCTTCTGCCTCTGGACCTTCCTTGGCCAGATCCTAAAAAAGGAAGATAACTAGGTTCGTGTTGGTGCATTTGAAAAGGGCCTTGGGGTAGTGGTTGGAACTGTTGAGGTGGGTATCCCCATGGTGTGGGTGGCCACCAATGTTGAAACTGAGGTGTGTATTGTCCTCTCCAGTTCCTTCTATTACCACGTCCTCTGTATTGTTGTCTATTCATTTCTGGGCCATCGGTGTCACTAGTATCGTCGTCAGAGCAACTTCCTGAATATGTAGAGCCATAGCGACGACCTTTTCTATTGAATTCCGGTGGAGTGTAGGTATCACTTGTGTATGGGTAAATCACCTCATGTTTAAATTTGGCTAGATCTTTTTTGAACTTCTCAATCTTTGAAGTCAGGATTGAGTCTTTAAGCTCCTTGTTGCTTTTGTTTGCCTCTTCTTGATTCTTTTTAAACAAGGCGGCTGTAACAGTGGTTTTGATTTGGGCCTCTAACACTTGTATTTCAATTAAAATAGCGTTGGCTACTCGCTTTGCTGTGCTGATTATTAGAATAAGCCAGTCGCGCGTGCAGCGCCACGCTATTAAGGACCAATCTTTCAGGAAGGTTTTGTCCTGAAGGAATAACCGAGGGGCATTGGTGACAATCAAACCTGACGGAGCACAATTTCCCCGTAGATATTCGCCCATTATTGCACCATGTATCATAGTCCGTGTGTGAGACTTTTTTAGGGATAGTACTTGGCTCCAGTCATCAACTGTTGGGCCTGACGGTCCAAGAACGTTCTCTAAAATACTCGATGTGCTGTGCTAGTATGGATTGATAGACAGCGTCATCATACGCCAGGCCGCTGAATTCTGCCATATCTTGGAAAACTGAGAACAGACCAAGTCTCGACTTTTTTATATAATCTACTGTTAGTTTAGAAAGTCATTGAAGAGTGTCCAGGTACAGAAAACCATGGAATTATGCAACACGTGCAAAAAAAGGCAAAAAAGGGGACTACCCTCTGGGTGTAGTCAAAGAACTAAAAAGGACCCGCAGCCATCAGCTGCACATGAACATATAACAATACTAGGTAGAGGGGGTCCGAGGGAATATTTAAAGACCAAAGCCAGACTCTATCCCCTGTCCAATAATTCACAAACCAAAGGAGTCTGGTGGTCTAGTCATTCAAGAGAGACTCAAAGGACATGCAAAAAGAAAGAAGAAAAGCCTTAAAGTACAGTTTGACTTAGAAGGATTTCCATCAATTACCAGAGACTGGTCAGTGTCATCATCTGGATATCCAACCTTCCCACCACTATAAACCTCTCCAAAAAGAGGTACTATCTGTGGTGTGGGTGTCAAACAGATCACCAAATTTTAAAGCTAGGAAAGAGAAAGAACAGCAGAGATCACTGGCTCAATCATAATAAGTATCAAAAATGATATCAAAAGGGTGCAGTGCAAGAACGTGAAATCTTTAAAAAAGGAGTTAGAGGAAGAAAAATTGTTTATTCGAGATATTCCTACTAATCCTTAGGATAAAAATTGGTGCAAAGACAGCTTTTAATATATAGGCTGTACTACAATACGGTCGACATGTTTCAGCCTTCCTGACTCAGTGGTCGTTGGCTTTCTTCAGGACCTTATACCATATTCGTATTGCTACTGCAACAATGTGTGTGTCAAAAATGAAAATTATATTGCAAGTGCATAAAATACAACCTTTTTGGTGTGCATCCTTTCGTGCAAGCGGTATATCTGTATTACCTATACATGATGAAAGAAAAGGAATATGAAAAAATGCAATGTCTGTGGTGAATGTATCACTCTCTTGATATAGCTGTACAGCAATTTCTTAAGATATGCTGGAGATAGCCAATATTATTATACCTCCAAGTGCTTACCTGTTTTGCACTAGGAGTAAACCTCACCTCACCCGGTAGTTACTCAGGTTGATGGAGGCCCCGCCCTGTGAATAGAGGGAATATCATTAAGTAAACCATAGATAAACGAGTCTTCTTAAAGTCTCCTATTTATTTGATTCTTATTATGGTTACTGTCTAGCGGATCACTTTTTTAGATCCAGAATAGGGATTCTGTCCAGACACTCTTCAAAAATGCTTTCCAAAAACGAGAGATATTGTTTACGTATGTGAACATGGTCTTCTTCTGCTCAAAAAATATATAAACAGTAGAAAAGTTTCTTTTCATAAAGCTTCCTTCAACTCATAGTCTGGGTCAGACGAAGTATGCTTACTTAGTCTACAAAAACTACGAACCCAGTTCCTAACAGTGTCATGACATAGAGTGGAAAAATGCACCTTCTGGTTTAGCATCTGTTTACAAAGTCAATGACTATAGCAAAGTCACTAGAAAATCGAAATCAAAATGTATTCGATCTCCATTACGAGAAAGGCTTACCTCTCCGTCGGTACCTCTGGGTCTGCCTGAGCCGTTTGGGAGGTAGCCATGTTCTCGTTAACGATCTTTTTATGCCTGAGACGTCAGTGTGCAAGCAACGTCGCACGCGTGTCTCACAGCCAATGACCACCAAGTAACGTCATCACTAGCCTCCTCCCATCGTTCCGTGGGGCTTTGTTAGGGTAAATGATAGAACTACGAAGTGACGTATAACAACCAGGAACCAGTAGTTCATTAGTTTTGTATAACGTTATCATTTGTGTAGAGACATGCAATTAAAGAACATGTTGGTCCTATCATCAATAAGGGGTTGTTTGGTCTGGTGCAAGGTGCCCACTATAATTAGTGGACAGCATATACCAGGCTAACTTCTCACAGGTAGCAGTTATTTGTGTTTTCTTTGATGTGGTGTAAAAGTTTGTAGTCAGTGCTGCTTTGTTTATTTGGCAGTATGGTATATATAAAAGAGATATTTGAGTTGTGACATTCACCCTGCTGGTGTATATCTGGGTGAATGGTTTGGGCCATATTTTGAAGGTCTCAACCATCATCTAGGCTTGATAATGACTTGGTTTTGTTAAGGTACTTGCTGAAGAAAGTATTAGGATTTGTTTATCATTGTTTAGGTTGTCATATGACAGTTGCTCATTATGTGTGATCTTTATGTGTTCTGCTAATTAATATCTTTGTATCTTTTAGGGCAAGATTATATTGGTTAGTAATTGTTTGGTTTTAATTTTGTTTCAGGTATTTCCTTATATGGTGAACACTAATTCATGTTTTGTCATATTGTTTTGTATGTAGTTCGATAATTTTCATTTATTTGCATATATATGTATATGTATATATATATATATATAATATATATATATATTATATATATATATATATAGATATATCTTTTTGATTATTTATTTACCACACCATAGTGCAAAAGAAATACGGATGGTCTACGCGTTTCGGCTCCAAGCCTTCTACTGGACCATTGAGTCCCTTCGTCTAGTGCATCTTCAAAGTGCTCAAGTGCATTAACCCCTCATTGCCTTTCATTGCAGTACATCACTAGGCTGCTAATATCCATATTCTGTCAGTGGCAGCTTTTGTAAGCCATTTCGAAGTGTGCTTGTAAAGTACATACCATCCATTTCAATATATTCCTTCTTATGGCATTGAAAAGTTGGCATAAAGTGCAGGTGCATATATTTTCCAAAAATAATGGGAATTTGATACATTAATTCTAAAATAAGAATACATAATCCCAAGAGATTTATATTGATTTTGGCATGGAAGAGTTTAAAAGGTTAGAGTACATTAAAATTATAAGGGTTATATACACTGTTTGTCTTTTGCAGATATGCAACAACTAATAATAAAGTTCAATACTAAAGTGATCCATGTATTTGACGGGATATAGGTAAGACAAGTTTCTATTATATTTCTTTACATGTCAACATTCTCTTTTCCAATTAAAAGTAAAGTACATTATAATTGATTCCTATATCATGCCATTATTAATATTCTAAAAGAGTGTTAAAAACTTTGTTTTACTAAATTTCATAAGGGTTTCTGTATTATTAGTTCTAACGATCAGTCCCCATATATGTGTAAAAAATAAGGTGCTAGTGTAATTGAATTGACGTGACTTAAAAATAACATCATTCTACATCATCTTGTTATTATGTTTCCTACAATTCTGAATTCTCTTGTTTCTAGAACTCTCTTGTTTTTAAAACAATTGTGTGAGAATGGTGAGAGAAAAGAGTTCATTATCTTGGATCTACAGGTGTGTGTGCAGTTCTGCATCCAGAATATGTCCAAAAGGATTTTCTGTTCCACTTGCTAAGCTGAGACAAGATTCTGTCCGTCTAAGTTTAAAGTTCTGTCACCTCCCGTTCTTTTTTTCCTCACATGTTTTATGCCAAAGTACCTCAGTTGTTGGCTATCACTTGCATGAAGGTCAAATATATATATTCACTGAAAAAAAACACAGGTTTCAGAGACGTTGTAGTTCGTTGGACATTTCACTCGTACAAAACCATAGAAATTCGGCCGTTATAGTTAGTTCAGCTAACTATAACTTGCGCCCCCGCAAAGCACTGCTGATGATGTCACATATTACATCATTCATGACATGGTCAGTGACATCACTGATGACATCACTGATGACATCTCAAATTACATCACTGATGACATCATCCAGTGACTGTGTGTTTCAGTAAAGTTTAAATATGTTTTCTCTATATATATATTTATACATGCCAAAGTGTCTTGAAGAATGAGTGGGTGTATAAGTGTCTGAATGGTTGATTTAATAGGTGAGTGACTGACTGTATAAGTGAGTGATTAAACGTGTCTTACTGAAGGCAAGGGTTAGTGACTAAACTGTGTGAATGTCTGTATCAGTCTATCAGTTGGTATGTAAGGAGCTGCATGGATTGGTCAGTGTGTGTATGGTTGTGTTGGTGAGTGAATGTATGTCTCAGTGATATATGTGTGAGTAACTACATATGTGAAAGGCAGTATATGGGAGTGTTGGAGTATATAAATGACTATATGTGAGAGTGAGTGATTGTGACAGTGGCTGTATGGATGAGTGTGTGCTCGGATCAGTGATTGCATAAGAGAGTATGAATAAGGGAGGTGGTGTGTGTATAACTGTATAGGTGAGTAAAAAGGAGTGTGATTGATTCTTTGCATGACTGACTAGGTGTGTGAGTAACTCTATGGATGAGTGGTGGTGTGTAAGTGTTTGTAGAGGTGTATGAGTGCATATAATAGTGCTGTAGATGAGCGACTGCATGTATGAGTGACTGTATGGATGAATGAGTGGATGTGTGTATAGACCTAGGAATCAGTGTATAGACCTAGGAATCAGTGACTCGATATATAGTAACTGGTATTGGTGTGTCTATGGTTTTGAGAATGGTAGTCTGTATTTTAGAGTGGGTGCATCAGATTATCACATGGATGATGTCATCAGTGATGTCATCAGTGATGTCATTTGAGATGTCATCAGTGATGTCACTGACCATGTCATGAATGATACAATATGTGACGTCATCAGCAGTGCATTACGGGGGCGTGAGTTATAGTTAGCTCAACTAACTATAACGGCTGAATTTCTCTGGTTTTGTACGAGTGAAATGTCCAACTAACTATAACGTCCCTGAAACCTGTGTTTTTTTCAGTGAATTTCTAAGGTTTTTTAAATGCTAATTTCTAACTAGAATGTCCCTGAAACCTATGGTTTTTTCAGTGGGTTTCTATGTTTTTTTAAAATGTGAATTTATAACTATAATGTCCCTGAAACCAATGCTTTTTTCAGTGAATTACAAAGGTTTTTTAAATGCTAATTTATAACTATAACGTTCCTGAAACCTATGTGTTTTTCAGTGAATTTCAAAGGTTTTTTAAATGCTAATATCTAACTAGGCCTACAGAGGTAGGACATGTGCAGAAAGAGGAAGAAAGGCACAGAAAGAAGCAAGAGAAATGCAGAAAGAAGCAACAGAAGTCCAGAAAAAGGAAGAAAGGTGCAGAAAGAAGCAAGAGATATACGGAAGAACCAACAGAAGTGCAGAATGAGGCCTTGCTGCAAAGTCATTCTGTGCCCTGAGCACCCCCCAACTTTTTGCTGACTGGTACTGGTGGTAACTGACTGACTGACCCTGGGCTCCGCCTAACCAGTCCTAGAGCCAGTGCTATTCTGAAAGACACTTAGAATACAGTGAAAACACCTACATACACTAGGGTACACTATGGATTGGGATACCCCTGTGATTGGCAAGACCTCCCCTGTAAGGCCCTAGTACATAATAGGGCAGAGGGATTAAAACTACTTCTAAGTCCCTAGCATATAATATGGCATGGCAGTTTAGAGGCCAGCAGCCCTTTTCTGAGGTCAGTTTAAAAGTAGCCTTGTAAATAAGGCCCTTTACGCGTGTTACGTAGTGTGAAAGGACATGCAATGGGTGTCGCTGTGGGTGTTCCACTCCCACAAGAGGGGTACAGAAATAAGCAAGTGAGGTGCAGAAAGAGGCAAAAGAGGTGCAGAAAGAGGCAACAGAGGTGCAGAAAGTGCAAGAGATGAGCAGAACGAGGCAAAAGAAGTGCAGATGCAGATAGAGGCAAGAGAGGCACAGAAAGAAGCAAGAGTGGTTTACACACCATTAGTACCAATTTAATACCCACATTTAGCAATAAGTAACAGGTGACCCATCTAGGTTTGCAAAGGGCCTTCCACCAAGCTGTAACACTTGTCGCTGCATTTTTGGTAACGTTTGAGCCGTTTGAGCTTGAATTTGTTTTTATTCAAATATGCAGATTATGCAGCAGATGATGGATTATGTGGCAAATGTATAATTGTGCAAAAGTCGATGCAGGAAAATGGTCACATGATTCCAGTGGCCCTGCTCATACCTCTGACTAGGTCCAGAAGTGCTTCTCTGTTGTTCCTACTTTTTCTTGTCTCACTGAGTTTATAGTTTAGGTTGTATGGAAACGAGGAAGACTAAACCTGAGGTTACAACTCCACAACACACACTATCATACCACACAATTACTCTCCATAACACATAATCCCACTCTACATAATTCTTATACACTAAATACCTCATAGTTTCTATCCACATAATTTCACTGCACAACATACCACATAATTCCACTACACACAACCTACATCCACTCCACTCCAAGAAACATTAATAAAACACTTTTACATTTACAACGTCAATAGCTCTAACTCTCACAAATGCGAAACCTATTACATTGCAAATGCTTCTTCAACTGGTAGTCACATTTGCAGAGTGGTGGAGAAAGGGGGCTGGGCCTCCAACCAGCGCTCAGGAATTCTGCTGCGTAGGACTTACAGGAGGTACCAGGAGGGCTTCTTGGCTCCCAAAGTCCCTCAGAAGTACCCACCTGTTACCTCCAGTGAGTCCCACACAGCAGCATTAGGAAGTTCTCATAGCTGGCCATGCCCCATTTAACTACCAGTCTGCAAAAAGGCTCCCTGATGAGATCTTCGATGGTGATTAAAGTCCCCTTCGCTGCTGGGTGCTTAGGGGCCAGCTAGCCTAACCAATACCTCCAGTAAGCCCGACATAGTGGGATAGCAGTCCCCAGGGCCATGGAGGGCTCCAGGAAGGGGGGCCGCACATCTGGGCTCCGTAGTCTCTGGAGCCTGGAGGTCTGCAACGGACCCCCGTAGTTAAATAATTAGTGCCCCGGGAGGTGGTGGTCCCTGGGGAAGTGGAGAGGTGCAGGAGCCCCCCCCACTTCCTAATGTAATTGGAGCCCCGGGGAGGTGGCGGTCCCTGGGATTTGGGAGGGCCCGCGAGGCTCCCCCATTCAAATAATGCCCCGGGGAGGTGGCGGTCCCCGGGGCAGTGTGGGGGGAGGAGCCCCCACACCTAAAAAATAAAGCCCCGGGGAGGTGGCGATCCTCAGGGCTGTGGGTGCCCCTGTGTGCCCCCGCTTATTAATTAGACATTGCCCACAGGACCTGGCCCACCCGGGGCCTATAGAAAACGAAGCGTGGGAGCCTGCGCTTTCTTTTTTTTCATTTTCTCAGCCAGATTCGCGCACCCAGTGCGAATTCAGGAGTTTACAAAACAAATATGTTTTTCTGGGCCATGGGGGTCCTTGAGTCTTTTTACCCTGCCCTTTCTTGTTTTTTTATCTTTTTTTTACTGTCTTGTGACTCGGTTCTACTGAGTCTCAAGATGGCTGCCAAAACTTCCTTGTATGGAGTGTTGGCAGCCAATCAGAATGAAGCTTGTGCTCGGGAGGGTTCGCGTATCCTCCTCGGTGCTCAGATATCGATATTTTTTATTTGTATATTTCTCAGTAACTACTGAATGGATTTACACAATTTAAAGCAAAGAGTGCACCATGGAACAACAGCTACCTCTCTGCCAAATTTGGTATAATTCCGTTAAGCAGTTCAGGCTGTAGCCGCAACAAATGTTCCTATGGAAATTAACTTGGGGAAAATGCATTTTTGGACACCCTTTCTTCTCGGCCCCGCTTGATGAATCACTCCGAAACTTTCAAGACAGGAGCTGACCTGAGTGAACCATTAGTTTGGAAACTTTTGCGAAGATTCGTTAAACGGTGCCAAAGATATTGGCAAATCAGGTAGTTATAGTTAGGATGTAGTTTCCATAGGAAAAGCATTTTTTGATTTGCCATTATCTTTGACGAATCTTCGCAAACTTTTCAAAACTAATGTCCATCTCAGGTCATCTCCTGTCTTGAAAGTTTCGGTGTGATTCATTAAGCGGAGGCCGAGAAAAAAGGTGGGTCCCAAAACTCGTTTTCTCCATGTTAATTTCCATAGGAAACTTTTGTCGCAAGCTACAGCCCGAACTGCTGAACGGAATTACACCAAATTTGGCAGAAAGGTTGCTATTGGTCCAGAGTGCACTCTTGGTGTTAAATGGTGTAAATCAGTTCAGTAGTTCCTGAGAAATTCATATATTTGAAAATATTAGTACTTGGTGACCGCAGTGGATCTCCGAACCCTCCTTATCTCAAGCTTGACTCTGTTTGGCTACCAACACTTCAACCAAGGAAGTGTTGCCAGCCATCTTGTGACTCGGTTGAACCGATTTACAAGGACAAAGGTAATAAAATGATAAAAAATGTAAAGGGGGCTGGGTAGAGACACCCTGAACCCCTAAGGGCCCCAAAAAGCATTAAAAAGAAGAATTGGCAAGATTTGCACTGGGTGCACGAATCATGCTGAAAATTTTAAAAAAACATATAGCTGTCTCCCGTGCTTCATTTATTTAAGCCCCTGGGTGGGCCAGGTCCTGGGGGCAATGACATAATATGCTGCATGGGCCAAAGGGGGCTGCTGTAGCCCCAGGACCACCACATCCCTGGGCCATACTGATTATATGTGGGGGTAGGCGGTCCCCTGCAGCCCTGGGGACTGCCACCTCCCCAGGGCTTTATTTTTATTAAAATGTGGGAGGAGGCCCACGCGGCCCCTGTCCCTGAAAATAAAATTGAATAAAAAAAGACAAAGCCCTGGGGATGGGGTCCCCTGGGCTGCAATCAGCAAGGGGAGGGGGGCCACACAGCCCCCTCCCTTAAAACAAAAAACAATTGTCCGGGTGCCAGGGATGGGGTCCCCAGGGTCCATATGGGCCTAAAAATGACATAAGCAAAGGCCTAGCACCTGGGGATGGGGTCCCTGGGGCTAGAATCTGCATTTGTAGGGGGGCCTGTGCCCCCCTCCCTTTGTATTTAAAAAAAAAAAAATTAAAAGTGGGTCTGGCCCTGGGGAAGGGGTCCCCCGGCCCAAAAGGGTCAGGAGAAGGGGGCCACACTGCCCCCTTCCTAAAATAAAAAAGGAAGCCCCGGCTCCTTTCACCACTACTCTGCAAATGCGCATTCTGGCGCGCTCTAGTTGGGGGATGAAGTCCCCTTCCCTACTGAGGGTCCTGAGGGGCCAACTAGCCCACCTCTTACCTCCAGTAAGTCCCTCACACTAGGATTGCTGAGAGGTGGTTGGAGACCACACACCTTTTCCCACCAGTCCAAAAACGCACCTGTTGGTGCACTGCTGCTGGTGCAATGAGGTCCCCTTGCGTCCCGAGTGCATCAGGACTAAAGTGGACTTCATCGCCCATGCACAAGTGCACCAGGAGGCGCAATTGCAGAGTGGTGGAAAAAGGGGGCGTTGGCTCTGACTACCTCTCAGCAATCCAGCTGTGTGGGGCTTACTGGAGGTAACCGTAGGGCTAGTTGGTCCCCAGGGACCTTCAAGAGGCAAGGGGACTTCATCCCCCAACCCAGAGTGCACCAGAAGGTGTGTTTGCAGAGTTGTGGAGAAAGGGGGTGTGGCCTGCAACTACCTCTCAGCAATCCCACTGTGTGGGGCTTACTGGAGGTAAAAGGAGGGCTAGTTGGCCCCCAGGGATCCTCAAGAGGCAAGGGGACATCATTCCTCAACCCACAGCGTGCCAGTAAGTGGGTTTGCAGAGTGATGGGAAAAGGGTGTGTGGCCTGCTATCAGAACTTAGCAATCCTGCTGTGTGAGACTTAGTGAAGGTAATAGGAGGGGTAGTTGGTCCCCAAGGATTTCCTGGGGGCCAACTACCCCATCTGTTACCTCCAGTAAGTCCCAAGAGGTCTTCGGAGGCCACGCCCCCATTTGTCCACCACTCTGTAAACGTGCCTCCTGGCACACTACTGGTTTGGGGATGAATTCCACTTTACTCCTGAGGGACTTTAGGGGTCAAGAAACCCTCCTGGTACCTCCTGTTGTCAGGCGCTGAATCCAGGTGCCTACTAACACGTAGGGAGTATGAACTACAACTCCCAGATACCCCGCAGGTGGATGGGCGGGGCGTCCTTGTCATTACTCGACAGCGTGAGACATCTGCGCACGTAATCCTGTTGTTGTCCTAGCCGTGAGGATACTCGGCTTTCGGGTTCCCCCGCGCGCCACGTCGGAGGAGCATCTGCGCTGAAGGAAGCGCGACAGCGGGAGAAAACTTATGAAGAGACCGCGCACGGTAGGAGCGCTGCCGTCTTAATTGCTGGCCCAGGGAGTGTTGTGCTTAGGATGGCAGTCTGTCAGCGCTGAAGTAAGCGCTGCGCTGCACTGCCCCGCCTTCTGGCTCCTCGCTGCTTCATGGCCCCTGAAGTGTTGGGACCGGTTAGGGCAGTGGAGAGCGCTGACGTAAGCGCGCTCCTGCCCACATTGCGATTCTTTGGCCAGGTCTGCATCCCGCCGTTGGAGCCGACGTAGGGCTGTGGAGAGCGCTGACGTAAGCGCGCTCCTGCCCACATTGGGATTCTTTGGCCAGGCCTGCATCCTGCCGTTGGAGCCGACGTACAAGGGGCCCTTCAGCGGATACAGGGAAGTTCTTCTCTTGGTTTCCTTTTTGCTTCCTTTTGACTTACTTTGGCTTCCTTGAGTTACTTATTTAACTTACCGTGGCTTCCTTTGTTTTCCTTGGTTTACCTTGGCGTAATTTGGCTTGTTCTGGTTTCGAAGTCAGGGGACTACCCACAGGCACACGAGATGCCCTCCCCTTTTGCTATATCTTAGATTTGAGCGGGAACGGAATGAGTACGGTATGTATGAGGCAGAGTGTTTGTATGTTTGATTGTTAGCATGATAGATGTTAGTCTGACCTGTCTTGCTTTATCATTGTAGGTGTGCGGCTATCTTACGGGAGAGACGCATCTCTTTGTGGATGTAGGGGGACGGTCGAGTACTGGAGTTACGGCTCCCCAGGTAAAAGACAGGGATAGTGAGACCATATGAGAGTAGCAGAAGTGTTAGGCCTTGTGTTAACCGTGTGTTCTTTTGTTACAGGTCTCCCTCTCCTACCCTAATTCCTTTCCCTCGCCTGATTGCCTCAATACTCTGTGTTGCATTATTCAGAGTTAGGGACGTCAGAGGTGGAACCCTTTGTGCTTCGTCCGGATCCTAAGGAGTCACAGCGAATCTGACACCTGTAAGTCCTACACAGTGGAAATCCTTAGCACTGGTTGGAGGCCCAGCCCCCTTTTTCCACCACTCTGCAAATGCGACTACTAGTTAATGAAGCAGTTGAAATACAATAGGTCTCACATTTGTGTGAGTAGAGTTATTGGCATTGTAAATGTAAAAGTTTTTTACTAATGTTTTTGGGAGTAAAGTGGATGTGCGTTGTGTGTAATGGAATTATTTGGTATGTTGTGCAGTGAAATTATGTAGATAGAAAGTATGTGGTATTTAGTGTATAGGAATTATGTAGAGTGGGATTATGGCTATGGAGAGTAATTATGTGATATGGTATTCTGTGTTATGGAGTGGTAACCTTAGGTTTAGTCTTCCTCATATACATAGAAGCTAAACTATAAACTCAATGAGACACTAAAAAAGAAGTAACCACTATGAATGTTGCATAATTATACATTTTCCATATTTGCTACATAATCCATCATCTGCCGCATAATATGCAGATTTGAAAAAAAAACCTTGTTTTGAGCTCAAACAGCTCAAACGTTACCAAAAATGCAGCGACAAGTGTTACAGCGTGGTCGAAGGCCCTTTGCAAAGCTGGAATGGTCACCTGTTATTTGTTGTTAAATGTGGGTGTTAAATTGGTACTAATGGTGCGCAAACCTATCTTGCTTCTTTCTGCGCCTCTCTTGCCTCTTTCTACATTTATCTTGCTTCTTTCTGTACCTTTCTTCCTCTTGCTGCACTTCTCTTGCCTCTTTCTGCACATCTCTTCTGCTTTTTTCACCTCCCTTCTTTCTGCACCTCTCTTGCTTCTTTCTGCACCTCTCTTGCTTCAATATTCTGCACCTCTCTTGCCTGTTTCTGCACCTCTCTTGCCTCTTTCTGCACCTCACTTGCCTCTTTCTGCACCTTACTTGCCTCTTTCTGCACTTCTCTTGCTTTTTTCTGCAGATCACTTGTTTCTTTCGGCAACTTTCTTGTCTCTTTCTGCACCTCTCTTGCCTCTTTCTGCACTTCTCTTGCTTTTTTCTGCCGTTCAGTTGTTCCTTTCGGCAACTCTCTTGTCTCTTCCAGCACTTCTCTTGCCTCTTTCTGGACTTCTCGTGCCTGTTTCTACACCTCTTTTACTTCTTTCTTTACCTCTGTTGCCTTTTTCTGTACCCTTCTTGCCCCTTTCTGCACCGCCCTTGTATCTGTCTGCACCCCTTCCCTCTTTCTGAACCTCTCTTGCTTGTTTCTGCACCCCTGTGCCATCTTACTGCACCTCTCTTGCCTGTTTCTGTACCTCTCTTGCATCTTTCTGCACTACTGTTGCCTCTTTCTGAACCTCTGTTACTTCTTTCTGCACTTCTCTTGCCTCTTTCTGTATTTCTCTGGCCTCTTTCTGCACTTCTCTGGCCTCTTTCTGCACATTTGTTACTCTTTCTGCACCTGCCTTGTTTCTTTTTGTACTTCTCTTGCCTCTTTCTGCACCTCACTTTCCTGTTTCTGCTCCTATCATGCATCTTTCTGCACTTCTCTTGCCTCTATCTGCACTTCTCTAACCTCTTTCTGCATTTCTGTTACTTCTTCCTGCACACCTCTTACCTCTTTCTGCACCTCTGTTGGTTCTTTCTGCACTTCTCTTGCTTCTTTCTGCACCTCCCTTGCTTCTTTCTGCACCCCTCTTGCCTTTTTCTGCACCTCTGTTGGTTCTTTCTGCACTTCTCTTGCCTCTTTCCGCACCTCTCTTGCTTCTTTCTACACCCTCTTGCCTGTTTCTGCACCCCTCTTTCCTCTTTCTGTACCTCTTTTGCCTCTTTCTGCACCCCTGTTCCCTCTTTCGGCACATCTCTTACCACTTTCTTTAGTTCTCTTGACTCCTTCTGCACCTCTATTGCTTCTTTCTGCACTTATCTTGCCTCTTTCTGCACCCCTCTTGCCTGTTTCTGAACCTCACTTCCCTTTTTCTGTAGTTCTCTTGCTTTTTTCTGCACCTCTCTTGTTTCTTTCTGCAACTCTCTAGCCTCTTTCATCAATTCTCTTGCTTCTTTCTGCACCTCTGTTGCTTCTTTCAGCACTTCTATTGCCTCTTTCTGCACTTCTCTGCCTGTTTTTGCACCTCCCTTGCTTCTTTCTGCATCCCTCTTGCCTGTTTCTGCACCTCACTTGCCTCTTTCTGTACCTCTCTTGCCTCTTTCTGCACCTCACTTGCCTTTTTCTATAGTTCTCTTGCTTTTTTCTGCACCTCTCTTGTTTCTTTCTGCAACTCTCTAGCCTCTTTCATCACTTCTCTTGCTTCTTTCTGTACCTCTGTTGCTTCTTTCAGCACTTCTTCTGCCTCTTTCTGCACTTCTCTGCCTGTTTCTGCACCTCTCTTGCCTCTTTCTGCACCTCTGTTGCCTCTTTTTGCACCTCACTTGCTTCTCTCTTCACCCCTCTTGCCTCTTTCTGTACCTCTCTTGCCTCTTTCTGCACACCTCTTCTCTCTTTCTACACCTCTCTTGCTTCTTTCGGTACCCCTCTTGCCTCTTCCTGCAGGTCTCTTCCCTCTTTCTGCAACCCTGTTGCTTCTTTCCATACTTCTCTTGCTTCTTTCTGCACCCCTCTTACCTCTTTCTGCACCTTTGTTGATTCGTTCTGCACTTCTCTTGCTTCTTTCTGTATCTCTCATGCTTTTTTCTGCACCCCTCTTGTCTCTTTCTCTATCCCTCTTTTCTCTTTCTGCACCTCTCTTGCCTATTTCTGCAACTCTTTTGCCTCTTTCTGCAGTTCACTTGCTTCCTCCTGCACTTCTCTATCTTCTGTCTGTACCTCACTTGCTTCTTTCTGCACCCCTCTTGCCTCTTTATGCACCCCTCTTCCCTTTTCCTACACCTCTCTTTCTTTACCTCTCCTGCCTCTTTCTGCACTTCTATTCTCTCTTGTCACCTCTGTTGCCTCTTCCTGCAGTCATCTTCCCTCTTTCTTCACCTCTCTTGTCTCTTTGTGCACCTCTCTTGTCATTTTGTGCACCTCTCTTGCCTCGTTCTGCACTTTGGTTGCCTCTTTCTGCACTTCTGTTGCTTCTTTCTACACTTCTCTTGACTCTTTCTGCATTTCTGTTCCTTCTTTCAGCACTTCTCTTGCCTCTTCCTCACCCCTCTTGCCTCTTTCTGTACCACTGTTGCTTCTTTCTGCACTTCTTTTGCTTCTTTCTGCAACTCTTTTGCTCATTTCTGCACCCCTCTTCTCTCTTTCTGCACCTCCTTTGACTGTTTCTACAACTCCCTTGCCTCGCTCTGCAGTTTTCTTGCCTCCTTTCACACCTCACTTGCCCCTTTCTGCTGTTTCTCTTGCCTCTTTCTGCACCTCACTCTCTTCTTTCTGCACCTATATTGCCTCTTTCTGTATTTCTCTTGCTTCTTTCTGCACTTTTCCTGCTTCTTTCTGCACCTGTCTTGCCTCTTTCTGCACCTCACTTTCCTGTTTCTGCTCCTATCATGCTTCTTTCTGCACTTCTCTTGCCTCTATCTGCACTTCTCTAACCTCTTTCTGCATTTCTGTTACTTCTTTCTGCACACCTCTTACCTCTTTCTGCACCTCTGTTGGTTCTTTCTGCACTTCTCTTGCTTCTTTCTGCACCTCCCTTGCTTCTTTCTGCACCCCTCTTGCCTTTTTCTGCACCTCTGTTGGTTCTTTCTGCACTTCTCTTGCCTCTTTCCGCACCTCTCTTGCTTCTTTCTACACCCCTCTTGCCTGTTTCTGCACCCCTCTTTCCTCTTTCTGTACCTCTTTTGCCTCTTTCTGCACCCCTGTTCCCTCTTTCGGCACATCTCTTACCACTTTCTGTAGTTCTCTTGACTCCTTCTGCACCTCTATTGCTTCTTTCTGCACTTATCTTGCCTCTTTCTGCACCCCTCTTGCCTGTTTCTGAACCTCACTTCCCTTTTTCTGTAGTTCTCTTGCTTTTTTCTGCACCTCTCTTGTTTCTTTCTGCAACTCTCTAGCCTCTTTCATCAATTCTCTTGCTTCTTTCTGCACCTCTGTTGCCTCTTTCTGCACTTCCCTGCCTGTTTTTGCACCTCACTTGCTTCTTTCTGCATCCCTCTTGCCTGTTTCTGCACCTCACTTGCCTCTTTCTGTACCTCTCTTGCCTCTTTCTGCACCTCACTTGCCTTTTTCTGTAGTTCTCTTGCTTTTTTCTGCACCTCTCTTGTTTCTTTCTGCAACTCTCTAGCCTCTTTCATCACTTCTCTTGCTTCTTTCTGTACCTCTGTTGCTTCTTTCAGCACTTCTTCTGCCTCTTTCTGCACTTCTCTGCCTGTTTCTGCACCTCTCTTGCCTCTTTCTGCACCTCTGTTGCCTCTGTTTGCACCTCACTTGCTTCTCTCTTCACCCCTCTTGCCTCTTTCTGTACCCCTCTTGCCTCTTTCTGCACACCTCTTCCCTCTTTCTACACCTCTCTTGCTTCTTTTGGTACCCCTCTTGCCTCTTCCTGCAGGTCTCTTCCCTCTTTCTGCAACCCTGTTGCTTCTTTCCATACTTCTCTTGCTTCTTTCTGCACCCCTCTTACCTCTTTCTGCACCTTTGTTGATTCGTTCTGCACTTCTCTTGCTTCTTTCTGTATCTCTCATGCTTTTTTCTGCACCCCTCTTGTCTCTTTCTCTATCCCTCTTTTCTCTTTCTGCACCTCTCTTGCCTATTTCTGCAACTCTTTTGCCTCTTTCTGCAGTTCACTTGCTTCCTCCTGCACTTCTCTATCTTCTGTCTGTACCTCACTTGCTTCTTTCTGCACCCCTCTTGCCTCTTTATGCACCCCTCTTCCCTTTTCCTACACCTCTCTTTCTTTACCTCTCCTGCCTCTTTCTGCACTTCTATTCTCTCTTGTCACCTCTGTTGCTTCTTCCTGCAGTCATCTTCCCTCTTTCTTCACCTCTCTTGTCTCTTTGTGCACCTCTCTTGTCATTTTGTGCACCTCTCTTGCCTCATTCTGCACTTTGGTTGCCTCTTTCTGCACTTTTGTTGCTTCTTTCTACACTTCTCTTGCCTCTTTCTGCATTTCTGTTCCTTCTTTCAGCACTTCTCTTGCCTCTTCCTCACCCCTCTTGCCTCTTTCTGTACCACTGTTGCCTTTTTCTGCATTTCTCTTGCTTCTTTCTGCAACTCTTTTGCTTATTTCTGCACCCCTCTTCCCTCTTTCTGCACCTCCTTTGACTGTTTCTACAACTCCCTTGCCTCGCTCTGCAGTTTTCTTGCCTCCTTTTACACCTCACTTGCCCCTTTCTGCTGTTTCTCTTGCCTCTTTCTGCACCTCACTCTCTTCTTTCTGCACCTATATTGCCTCTTTCTGTATTTCTCTTGCTTCTTTCTGCACTTTTCCTGCTTCTTTCTGCACCTGTCTTGTCTCTTTCTGCACTTTTCTTGCCTCTTTCTGCACTCCTCATGTCTCTTTCTGTACTTCTATTGCCTCTTTCTGCACCTCTGTTGCTTCTTTATGCACTTCTCTTGCTTCTTTCTATAACTCTTTTGCTTATTTCTGTACCTCTCTTGCCTCTTTCTGTACCTCTCCTCCCTCTTTCTGCATCTCTCTTACCTCTTTCTGCACCCCGTTCCTTCTTTCTGTACCTCCTTTGACTATTTCTGCTGTTATCTTGCCTCCTTCTACACCTCACTTGCCCCTTTCTGCTGTTCTCTTGCCTCTTTCTGTACCTCACTCTCTTCTTTCTGTACCTCTCTTGCCTCTTTCTGCATTTCTCTTGCTTCTTCCTGTACTATTCTTGCTTCTTTCTGCACCTCTCTTGTCTCTGTCTGCACTTTTTTTGCCTCTTTCTGCACTTCTCATGTCTCTTTCTGAACTTCTATTGCGTCATTCTGCACTTCTCTTCCTTTATTCTGCGATTCTCTTGCCTCTTTCTGTGCTTTTCTTGCTTCTTTCAGCACATCTCTTGCCTCTTTTTGCACCCCACTGCCACTTTCGGCACCTCACTTGCCTCTTCCTGCACCTCACTCTTCTTTTTGCATTTCTCTTGCCTCTTTCTGCACTTCTCTTGCCTCTTTCTGCAATTTTCTTGCCTCTTTCTGCACCTCACTTGCCTCTTTCTGTATCTCACTTGCCTCTTTCTGTACCTCTCTTGCCTCTTTCTACCCTTCTCTTCCCTCTTTCTGCACTTCTCTTCCCTCTTTCTGAACTTCTGCTGCTTCTTCCTGCACTTCTCTTGCTTTTTTATGTGCTTCTCTTGCCTCATTCTGCGCTTCTCTTGCTTCTTTCTGCACTTTTCGTGCCTCTTTCTGTACCTCACTTTCCTCTTTCTGCACCTCACTCTTCTTTCTGCACACCACTCTCTTCTTTGTGCACCTCACTTGCTTCTCTCTGCACTTCTCTTGCCTCTTTATGTACCTTTCTTGTCTCTTTCTGCACCACACTTGTGTCTTGCTGTACCTCACTCTCTTCTTTCTGTACTTCACTTGCTTCTTTCTGCACTTCTGTTGCCTGTTTGTGTTCTTCTCTTGCTTCTTTCTGCACCTCTCCTGCCTTTTTTCTGCACCTCTCTTGCCTCTTTCTGCACCTTTCTTATCTCTTTTTGCACCTTTCTTATTTTTTGTCCAATTCTCTTACCTCTTTCTGTACTTCTCTTGACTCTTTCTGTACTCAACTAGAAAGTGCAAGCTGTCAAGTTTATAGGTCTTCGTGCTCTTGTGACTGAGCTATATATCTTCTTGTTCATGTATTCTTACATGTGTCATGCATCTGAAGAAGGTAGGTTAAAAAGCGGGTAGCTTCTCCTATAGGTGGTCAACATTTTCTCAGTTCTGCTCTGTCATTCGGTTGCACAGTCAGACATGTCTTACGTATGTAAGTGTTATAGCGTCCCTCAAATATTCTATTGAATACCCATGTGCCATGTATTGTGAGCAGAAAAAAATACATACACCTTCTTGTACACAAATTTACAGAGTATGCTGTTTGAAACACAGGTATTCAAGTATTTGTATTGTGGTAAATATTTAATTACCTGTACTATTTTTTATGCGGTAAAGTCTAGTAAGAATAACTCAGTCAAAATAAGAGGCAGAATCCGTGGTATTAGAGGTTCTGAAAGGCTTTATTCCTCTACAAAGGAATTATGGTTCGAACCATAGGCATCAAATTCCATCACCACGAGGGTTCAGGAAGGAAAGGCAATACATTATTGACAAGTAAAGATATTTATATGAAAAGCATTACATTAAGACAGATGCAGGAGGCGTAACAGCTGATAATACAGATAACAATACACATACGTAATGAAAAAGGCGTACATATAGGCGTAACTAGAAACGTCATTAAACATGATGTCACAAGTGGGTGGATCCATAAGAGAATCCTGCAATGTCAGCAGAAATACTTGGCAGAGATGCGTGCGCAGCCGCATGACGTGTGATTGACGTGCAACTAGAGGGTGAAGGGGACTTGACATTTAGCTCTACATGTGGAGACAGAAGTCTGAGGGGTCATGTCAACCTAATCCCAAATCATATCTAATATCTTATGTTTAAAGAACTGTATTATCCAAAAGGAAAGGTCTCTCGGACAGAATCTATTCTATACTGACTGTTAGTGCGTGTACAAGCGTCTAAGTGTCTACATGAAATGCGAGGGGGCAGGAATCTTCCATAGTAACAGGGCTATGAATTACTTGCATGAGGACAGTGAGGCCTGGCCCTTTGCTCGGTAGCTGGAAGAATGTTTACCTAAACTACTAGACAGGAATGCATCGTATGAGGAGCGAAGCAGATAATCTTGAAGGTGAAATACAGTTTTTTGGCAGGCAACAGGCCGGATCAGGCACCGTTAGCCGCGCAGGGAGTAGGACAAAGTTCATGGATACAGATGCGGGCTCGGACTGGAGCTTTCAGAGGCAGAAGGCAGGAAAAGGCTTGATGGTAGAATTCAGGGCCTACTCGCCTGAATCTGTAAAATGTGGAAAGTGACCCACATAAAGTCGGTGGCCTTTCATACTTAGGAATGGAATATCTGACCCATTCATGGCGGATCTGAAAGAGGACATGTTGACGGTGGACGCACATGTATTTGCGTCTTCATAACTGGAACTGGAGGGAACATACATGTACTTGTAGCATGCACATGGAGCCGTTGGGGTCTAAGATAGGGGACATAACTGATCATAAAATTCATATTTCCTCATTCCCTCCTTGTCCCCTACGGACCCTCAGGAGATATCGATCTTCATCAATCCATCAATCTGTTCATATAGCATCATTTGTTCTTCTTTCTTCTTCCGGGATCTTGAACGAAAACTTGGATGCGGGATACACGATGTGGCACACAGACCACAAATCGCTGGCCCACATTGTAGACATAAGCAGCAACTGAATAGTATGAGAAAGCCAATACCCAGGAAGGATAGGATCCTCCATCCCCAGGCTGACAACACGCTCCAGAACCAACCGGACCAAGTCCAGGTGCCTGGACTCTGGTGTATCTGGCTTATAATCTTATGAAGGCGAGTTATGGCTTTATATACTGACGGCGAGTTTTCTGGTATGAAAACACAGCAACTTGATCCGATGACCCTACAAGCTCCGCCCCTATCGGCCAGGATGACGTCAAGGACAAGACGATTTTGAAGCACAACAATCCGCATAGCAGACTGCTCTTCTGTTAAATTGCCTAAGGCGGAAGTAGTCTCGTTCACTACTGCTTCAAGGGTTCTAGTTAATATACGTATCAGTTTACTATTAGTGACTGTACCTATATAGGGAAAGAAACCTTTATTGAAATTTGTGTATTGCTCCCATGCCGTTTCAGTGTAATCGACAATCGGGAGATCTCTCTGCTGTCTATTGTGTACTAAATGGGTATTTCTGTGATAGTCAGGAGGGGCTAGGAAAACAGGTGGCAGAAGGAATGCTATGTAACAGGTACCATCCCAGTCTAGAGGTAAACGTATATATGCAGTCTGGCCACATATGAAGTAGGAATGACGGGAAGCTCTAAATGTAGACTTGCCTTGATCACTGAATTTTATTACAGTGGTGCATTTACTATGGCCCATGTGTATGGAACCATTCTTTCTTACACATAATTCTCCTTTGACTGGAAATACTGACATAGCGGGCAAGATGGGTGTAGCTTCGGATTCAACATTCAGAATCATGAGGTTAAGTGTAAAGTTACCTAATCCATATACTTCATTTTCTAGATCAGTTCCTGTTCTTCTGGGAAGTCCCTCCTTGTTAGGGTAGCAGACTTTAAGCAAAACTAGGTTCAGGTTTCCCCATACCCAGTTGTCTTGATAAACTACTGAATTTGAATCTAGGGAATTAATCAAACTAAACCATGCTCCACAGGAGCCATTGTGTGTGAACGGGTATGGAAAGAGAGGCAAAACTCCCTTATAGTTCTGATAGGGAGGGAGTCGGCCACAGATCCAACAATTGGTAGCATTGCTGGTCTGGTGGGAATGATGTAACATACTAATAAAAGTGTTGTTGCGCAGCGCAAATCTATAAGACAACTCATGCGGAGGTAGTTCGCTAAAAGAATGTTCAGCAGTAGCATTGTAAGCACGCTTAGAAATAGGGTAATACATATGTAGCAATACACTAGAAATGATGATCAGAAGACTTAGAAAAAACAAAATTAATAATGTCACTGTGCAGTGACTACGAAGCGATTTACAGTACGCGTGTTTTTTAAGCTGTATCTGTCTATTTCTCTCTCTATTTCGGTCTAGAGGATACATGTCAGAGACAAATTCAACCGATTCACCTTGGAGAGGACTTAAACAATCAAATTGTCTGACTTGCTAGACCTTAGTTTCAGTTTATAGAGTTCGTTCTTTGTCTGTTCAACCAAGGGGAGCTTTGAGTCTGTTTGTGAGGGGATGCAGGGCTGAGTGTTCACATCGGACGGAAGTCCATAAAATTTCTTGATATGGCTCGAGTGCAACCACCCTTTACGTCCCTCGATCTTCACGGCTGTCCTTGTTGTCAGCAAGACGAGTTTGGGCGACTTCCACCTGGGCTCCAGCTGGGTCTTCCGGTCAAAATTCCTCACAAGAACCAGGTCACCTGGAACCACGTCATGGGGCTTCACCTCAGTGTTATCGGGAAAAGCTGCAGCTACCTGTGAACGACAAGATTGTAGTGCAGACATCAAGGAAGCCAGGTAATCTGTCAGCATATTACAGTCAACATCAGTGATTTTACGAGGTATAGGCGTCCCCCACATATTTGGTGGTCTACCGAAGATCACCTCATACAGGGATAGCCCTGTTCGAGAATGTGCTACCATTCTCATGTAAAAGAGCGCAACTGGTAAAGCTACTATCCAATCGACACCTTTTTCTCTACATATTTTGGACAATCTAATTTTCAGAGTTTGATTATGGCGTTCCACGAGACCTGCTGCCTCGGGATGTCGGACACAGTGGAATTTCCATTGGTAACCTAACAGAAGTGAAACGTGTTTCATTAGTTCGGATGAGAATGGCTGGCCGTTATCTGAGTATACAACACGTGGTAAACCGTATCGTGGGAAGAATTCTCGAACTAGCTGTTTGGCAGTAGTCGGGGCAGTGTAATCTGAAACCGGGTAGGCTTCTGTCCAACGGGAAAGAGAACAGACAACTACGAGAACATATTTGAATCCTCGACATCATTCCATCTGGATATAATCCATCTGAAGGACTTCAAAAGGGTGATCGGGAGGTTGAAATCCACCCTGCTCTACGGGAATGCTTTTACCTGGATTAAACTGACAACATATCATACAGGTACGTACTTTCTGTTTGGCTGCTGCTCGCAAGTGCTTGTTGAACCAAATGTGTTGAATGCTGTCTAGCATAGCTTTTTGTCCTAGGTGCGCTGGACTATGTATTGTGTTAATGATGACTTGAACCATGGAGTCGGGAAGAAACCATATAGATTTTCCCTTCGTCATCCATCCTTGATCCGTTTGGATCCCTCCTAATTCAGTCCATTTCTTTATTTCTTCTGGTGTAGCATGTGTCTGTATGTCAATTACATCAAGGGCGGGATCCTTAACTGTCATGCAATGTGTTGGTGTCGGAACTATTGTCTTTGTCGTGTCAGTTGTATGAGTCTGGGTCTGAGCAGTCTGTTTAGCTGTTCTGTCAGCTAGGTCGTTACCCTGAGAAATGATATCGGTAACTTTCGTATGGGCCTTGCATTTCATAATCGATATTGCAGTAGGTAGATGAATTGCGTCTAATAGAGCTTGAATGAGGGGTCCGTGTTGGATGTGGGCACCGTGAGAAGTTAAATAACCTCTCTCTCGCCACAGTACGCCGAAGTCATGGACGACTCCGAATGCATAACGTGAATCTGTGTATATGTTGACTTTCTTATTTGTGGCTTGAATACAGGCTTGTGTCAGAGCGATGAGCTCTGCTGCTTGAGCTGACAAAGTGTTAATACAATTTGTTTCAATGACTTCAGTGTCTGTTGTGACTGCGTAAGCGGCCACTAACTCTCCTGTACTTGTTCTCATACATGAACCATCTACATACAATGTCAGGTCCGGATCTGATAAAGGGATATCTGTCAAGTCTTGTCTGGGTTTCGTCGTGATAGTAATGACTTCAATACAATCATGTGCTAATGGATCTGTTCCATTTACTGGCAAAAGTGTGGCAGGATTTAATGTATTACAGCGTCTGATTTCTATGTGTGGCTGAAACAATGTTAATTCATAACCGGTGAGTCTTGCTATAGTCAAGTGTTGTGTTTGTGTGCGGTTCAAGAGAACCTCTACTGCGTGTGGTACTTGTACTGTCAATTGATGTCCTAACACTATGGCATCGCTTTGTCTTATTGCTAAAGCTGTTGCTGCCACTGATTTCAGGCACGCAGGAAGAGCCTGAGCTACTGGATCTAATGTACTAGAGAAATAAGCACATGGTTTATGTGATCCTGCTTGTTCCTGAGTGAGTACTGACAAGGCAGTACCTTCGCGTTCTGTAACAAAGAGTGTAAAAGGCTTACTGTAACATGGTGTTGCTAAAACAGGTGCTTGACATAAAGCTTTCTTTAAGCTTTCAAAGGTTTGCGTGTGTTCTTGAGTCCAAGGGAGGACAGTCGATGTGGCTGCCTCCTGTGTTGTCAACTGGATGAGTGGGTTTGCTAGAAATGCATATTGAGGGATCCACTGCCTACAGTATGAAGTGAGACCTATAAAAGCCCGCACCTCCTTTTGTGTCTTGGGTGGTGGCATGTTAGCAATTAACTGGATGCGGTCGGGTGTAAGCTGTCTTCCCTCCTTGGACAGCAAGTGCCCAAGGTAAACAACTTGCTGGACACAGAATTGCAGCTTAGAAGGGGACACCTTGTGCCCCTTGTCAGCCAGAAATTTTAAAACCGTCAGTGACGCTTTTTCACATTCAGGTTCGCTTCGGGCGGTGATCAGCAGATCATCGACATATTGAAGCAAGGCAGTGTTAACTGGCATGTGGATACTGTCAAGTTCTCGTTTCAGTGCTTGGCTATAGATGCTGGGGCTTTCTGTGAATCCTTGAGGAGCGCGTGTGAATTTAAAACTTCGTCCATTTAAACTGAATCCGAACAAATATTGACTTTCCGGATCTATTGGGACGCTAAAGAAAGCATTCTTGAGATCAATTACAGTAAAGAACGTTGCTTCTGAATCAATAGCTGTTAATAATGAAGAGATATCTGGGACCACAGGGTATTGTGGTACAATACATTTATTTAATTCGCGCAGATCAATAACTAATCGATATACTGGTGGTGCCTTTGGATCCGTTCTTTTAAGAATCGGAATTATCGGGGAATTACATACATTGGAGTCGGTTTCTACAACCACTCCTTGTGCAATGAGTTTGTCAATGATTTGCAGCAAAGCCACAACAGCATCTGGTGGTAATTTGTATTGTCGCATTCGTGGTAGTACCACTCCTGTTTTTAGCGTCACTCGATATGGTGTAATGTTCATGCAACCAACATCAGTAGGGCCTTGTGCCTATAAATGTATAGGTAAATTCTGCAATCGGTGATCCATGTCTCTGGACACGTAGTGACCTTTGAAGTCACGTAAAAATAATCGTACTCCTTCCGGAGAACAACATATTATAGCTCCTAGAGCTTTCAATGTTTTTATACCTAACAAGTTTTCTGGACATGATTTCGTAAGCAATAAATCTGTAGTTCGTGTCAATGGACCAACCGTAAGTGGAAGGGGTTGCGTTACTTCATTAATGATAGGCTTTCCTGAGAATCCAAGGGAAATATTCTGTGAGCCTGAGAGGGGTGCCCCTGGAACTTCACTGCGTCGTATAGTTGTTCTGCTTGCCCCTGTATCAAGTAAAAACTTTCTGTCTTCCCCTAGTAGTTCACTATGTACATAAGGTCCCTCTTGATCTACAGGAACCTCGATAAGGGGTAAGCCAACTTCCCTCTCTAGGCTATTTCATGTGTATCGCTGATAATCGGGATAATCAGTTTGTGCATACTGGTACATCTGTTGTGTCGTTGCTTGTGTTGCAGCAATAGGCTGCGCTTGTGGTGTTGCTACGGTCTGTTGTGGAGCTGCCTGTTGCGGAGCTGGCCTAGATTGTGCATGCTGAGGGATTTGTGGTTGGTTCTGATCCTGTCTAGGTGGACGTGGTCTTTCCTGGGTTCTACCCGTGGCGATATTATGTTTCAGAACTGGACAATCGTGTATATAATGACCTTGTTGTTTACAATAGTTGCATGTCCCTTTCGTCGGACCTGCGGAATCACCCTTTTTATGGCCATCAGCTGGAACTGACTGAGCCACAAGCATTTTCATTTTCGTGTCTTTCATACGTCTTTGTTCATGTTCTTGTTCTTCTCTAATTCTATTGTGGTGATATTGTAACATCTGTAACATCTGTGACGGGGTGTTACCTTGCCAGGTACTCTCAAATTTCAATACTCTATTCTTAACTTGTGGTAGGGAATTTTCAACTAATTTTGTCACAAACAGATGTGGATATGACTCGCTACTTGCTTTTATGCCACTATTTATACCAAAACATTTTTCAAATCGAGAATAGAAATCACTAGTGTCTTCATCTTGCTTTTGCTTACAGGCTGAGATTGCACCCCAGTCCTCCTTTTTCGTAGTTAATAAACGTGGCAGTACCTGCACTAGTAATCCTGGTAGTGCTGTAGTCTTTTCCCCAAGCCCTGATCCTGCAGCTCGGGCCTTTTCTTCGTTTTCTAATGCTGTCCAATCTATCTTTTGGTCTCCCACCTCCCATTCCTTTTCTTTTAGTTTCTCGTAAACACCGGCAGGCATTAACACTTTTAATATTTTCATAATGTCGGGGTAGGTATACTCTCCCATGAGTAACATGTCTTTTATCTCACGGTGGAAACCTGCTGGATCCTTGTCATGGCTGGGTACTACTTTCTTCATTTCTAATAATTCAATTTTAGTTATAGGCGTGTACACAAACACGCGTTTAAAGATATTATCTTCACCTCTGATTGGGTGTACTTCGCGTAAGGGATTCTGTCTATCTATGTGATACATTTTTCTTCCCATAGTGGGAACTGGAACATGTTCTGGGCATACGAAAACTATATACCGGTTTCGAAATTCTAGAATTTCTTTAATTAGATCAGTACCTGAACCTCTCCATTTATTCGTGAGTAATTCTGTCAATAGGTCAGGTAGGGGTCCAGGATCGGAGTGTTGGGTTTTATATAATATAAGGAGGTGCTGAATCATGTATATACCAGCTAAACGCTGTTCGTATGGGGTAAGGTTCAGAAACGTGTGTGCTAGTTCATCTTCACTGTATTTGCCGGGACTGTCAGCCCATTGTACTGCTGACCTGGCTAATTCTTGTTCATCCATGGAATCGAGCATATGGTACCCCCTTCGGTCTCGGAGTAATTTATCAGCAGCTTGGAATAGGTGTTCAAGAGACCTTGTATTTAACATGAGGGCTTGAAAATTTCTGTTACATTCTGGACGTACCGGATGTATCGGATCATTAAAGCATCTGGTATTATTAAAATATCTTCCTTTACCTACATAAGCCATCGTTTCTAAGTGTCCTGTGGGCATTTCTGATTCTTCGTCTTCCTCTCCCTCTGATTCATGTTGGTCTGTCCCTAATCTTTCTTCATGTATTCGTTCTACTTCTTTGCGGATCTTTCGGCTCATAACTACTATACATGTCTGTTTATCGTGTTTCCCTTCTGATATATTCTGACCCCATCTGGTAAGTACTTGCATTTCCTTCTGCTCTACCTCAGGCCTGTCTTGGTTTCTGATCACACAGTTTATGAAGAAACGTAACAGTTGTCTCTGTACATCCACTTTCTGGTATTCCATTGCTTCGTCAATACTTTCAGGGCCTCGCCCTGTTTGGACAAAGTGATAGATATTGTCTAAATGTGCCACCATTCCTGGTAGCGTCGCTAAATACCTTGAAGCTCGTCGTATACGTAGTGATGACAGCAGCATACCGTCCCGTCTACCGGGCACAGGATCGTATCTACAATCCACTAGATGCTCTTTAAACATGTCGGAAGTTGCTAGTTGGGGTGTACGTTCGTATGCTAAATCTCTAAGGGATAGTTTATTTCCTCGGGGTGGCGTGGCAAAAATTTCTGTCGCACCTCCTGTCGCACCGCCTGAGGTGCTAGGCACGAAAGGATTTGTTGGATGTAAGATAGAAACTGTAGAGGTAGGAAAAGCGGTAGAAGCAGATGGACCTGTGGGAATGTGCGTAGGAGTTTGTTGTTGCGGGGAGATAGACGGATGATCTTGGCGTTGAGCACCATCGGTGGGCGGTGTGTGTGGCGGAGCATTAGCATATTCAGGAGCTACATCATCTAAATAGGAAGAAAGGAAAACGTCTTTTGCTGTTTTGGGATGTGCTTTTATCGGGAGTAATGGAGGTGTCAAGTTTTTCGGTATTTCCGGGGTGGCCTGAGGTAACCCTTCGGCCAGAAGAGGATACATACCATTCATAAGAGTGTTTCGTTGTCTGTCTACTTGTTCTGTTTTTACTCGGGTACCTTCCTCAATTAATATATTTTCTCGGGCTTTATTCGAATTCTCCCTACTTTTCTCTTCCTGTCTGAGCGCTTTTTCTGTACGTCTATATGATTCTTTACGACATAATTCAATGGCATCTTTCTGTGACTGTCTGGCTTTATTTTTCCATAATTCTTCTTCTACTCTCATGATGCAATCTGCATCCCAGGTCCCAGCTGTGGGCCATCTCTGACTTTCTGGTAAATCTTTGGTGTAATCCACCCATAAATCAAGAAATAATACGGCGTCTAGGCCATGTTTATGATACATAAAGTATCCTGGAGTGTCCCTAGGTGGAATGGGAACAGCTTCTTCGAGTACCCCTTTTCTGGTTTTGATCTGTCTTAATTTTGAAAAGAGCGGCATTTTTAGACCTTATTACTTGATCTTGAACACACTTAATACAATAAAACACAATAATGAACAATCATTCACACCACAATATGTAGAACGTATTAAAACATTTAACATTTAACAGTTAACGAACGATAATAACTAATAGAAAACTAGTTACTGACATAATACTAACACTAGATAATACTGAATTATATGCAAAACATACTAGATATACTGCTAAACAGTACAGATACACTGCTGAAACAGTGCAGACCGGATTTGTGTACCCAAACCCGTCTTGACCGGCACAACCAATGTGCACGTCTAAATGCCTCCCCGGCAACGGTACTCACCGGGTAGCGTGGAACGGAAGGCCTCGGAACTGAACTGAACTGGACCGGACTGGACTCGACTCGACTCGGAACTTCGGAACCTGGTTTTTACTCGGGTACCTTCCTCAATCAGTTACTGACATAATACTAACACTAGATAATACTGAATTATATGCAAAACATACTAGATATACTGCTAAACAGTACAGATACACTGCTGAAACAGTGCAGACCGGATTTGTGTACCCAAACCCGTCTTGACCGGCACAACCAATGTGCACGTCTAAATGCCTCCCCGGCAACGGTACTCACCGGGTAGCGTGGAACGGAAGGCCTCGGAACTGAACTGAACTGGACCGGACTGGACTCGACTCGACTCGGAACTTCGGAACCTGGTGGGCCTCTGTATACCTCGGATCTTGCTCTCTCAGCTAGGCTCTGGTCGGGATACTTCGCACTTCTCACCGCCTCGTCTGGGTGTTGATCGCAGCCTCAGTCACCCCCGCTTGGCCGGAGGGAGATACAGGAAATCCTGCGGGTACGCGTTTTGTCCGTCCAGCTGTGGCAGGAGACCGGGCCTGCAACGCACCTCCGGCGCGTGAGATGAGAAAGTGTCCCTGTTCGGGCGCCAATTTATGTGGTAAATATTTAATTACCTGTACTATTTTTTATGCGGTAAAGTCTAGTAAGAATAACTCAGTCAAAATAAGAGGCAGAATCCGTGGTATTAGAGGTTCTGAAAGGCTTTATTCCTCTACAAAGGAATTATGGTTCGAACCATAGGCATCAAATTCCATCACCACGAGGGTTCAGGAAGGAAAGGCAATACATTATTGACAAGTAAAGATATTTATATGAAAAGCATTACATTAAGACAGATGCAGGAGGCGTAACAGCTGATAATACAGATAACAATACACATACGTAATGAAAAAGGCGTACATATAGGCGTAACTAGAAACGTCATTAAACATGATGTCACAAGTGGGTGGATCCATAAGAGAATCCTGCAATGTCAGCAGAAATACTTGGCAGAGATGCGTGCGCAGCCGCATGACGTGTGATTGACGTGCAACTAGAGGGTGAAGGGGACTTGACATTTAGCTCTACATGTGGAGACAGAAGTCTGAGGGGTCATGTCAACCTAATCCCAAATCATATCTAATATCTTATGTTTAAAGAACTGTATTATCCAAAAGGAAAGGTCTCTCGGACAGAATCTATTCTATACTGACTGTTAGTGCGTGTACAAGCGTCTAAGTGTCTACATGAAATGCGAGGGGGCAGGAATCTTCCATAGTAACAGGGCTATGAATTACTTGCATGAGGACAGTGAGGCCTGGCCCTTTGCTCGGTAGCTGGAAGAATGTTTACCTAAACTACTAGACAGGAATGCATCGTATGAGGAGCGAAGCAGATAATCTTGAAGGTGAAATACAGTTTTTTGGCAGGCAACAGGCCGGATCAGGCACCGTTAGCCGCGCAGGGAGTAGGACAAAGTTCATGGATACAGATGCGGGCTCGGACTGGAGCTTTCAGAGGCAGAAGGCAGGAAAAGGCTTGATGGTAGAATTCAGGGCCTACTCGCCTGAATCTGTAAAATGTGGAAAGTGACCCACATAAAGTCGGTGGCCTTTCATACTTAGGAATGGAATATCTGACCCATTCATGGCGGATCTGAAAGAGGACATGTTGACGGTGGACGCACATGTATTTGCGTCTTCATAACTGGAACTGGAGGGAACATACATGTACTTGTAGCATGCACATGGAGCCGTTGGGGTCTAAGATAGGGGACATAACTGATCATAAAATTCATATTTCCTCAGTATGTTTATTTTTATGTAACTTGTCACTAGGTAAAAGCACAGACACAGGCATGCATAACTTTACAAACTTGGTGAGACTTACAACAGTGATATAGTTAGGATTGCTGTTTTACATTTGGTAGGCCTAACATTCTGAGCAGTCGATGAATAGTGAACCATCAAGATTAAAGTGAGGTTTAAGACATCTTGGGAGAAGGATTAGTGATCAGGCTACTTTATATGAGTCTATGGAAAGGTACAGTCGAAGTAGGCCTCTTTCTGCACCTCTGTTGTTTCTTTCTGCACTTCTCTTGGTTCTCACTGCATATTTCTTCCTCTTTCTGGACTTCTGTTGTCTCATTCTGCATTTTTCTTGCTTCTTTCTGCACCTTTCTTCCTCTTTCTGTACCTCACTTGCCTCTTTCTGCAGTCCTCTTCCTTCTTTCTGTATCTTTCTTCCTCTTTCTGTACATGTCCTACCAATGTAGGCATAATTATAAATTGGCATTTAAATAACTTAGAAATTCACTGAAAAAACCACAGGTTTGAGGGACATTATACTTAGGAATTAGCAAAAAACAAAAAAAAAACCTTAGATATTCACTGAAAAAACCACAGGTTTCAGAAACGTTATGGTTAGGCTGACATTTCACTCGTACAAAGCCAGAGAAATTAATCCATTATAGTAACTATAACTCGCCCACTGCTTATGACGTCGCATATTACATCACTCATAACATGGTCAGTTACATCACTGATGACATCATTATTAACAGCTTTTAATACATTCATGAGAGATAGAGACCTCTTGGTAAATAATTCTAAATCCTTTGTGTTACAAGTTGGTCAGCAACCAAGAAAACCCTTCCAATTTAGGATTGGTGGAGAAATAATACCCTCAACTAAAACATTTTGTTACCTAGGAGTTCTCTTTGATACAAAATTAAATTGGGAACCCCATCTTGTAAAGAAAAAAGGTGAAATGGTGAGGGTTAATGCATCAATATTTAATTTCGCAACTAAATTGGGAAAAAAGCCTATCTGTGCAATGTTGAAATTGTACAATGCTAAGTCTGTGGCGACTGTATCCTATGGTAGCGAACTTTGGGGGTATGTTAATGGAGAGCATTTACAGATTGTTGAAAATCGTTTTATGAAGCGTTTATTGTGTGTCCCATCTGGTACAGCTAATTTTACCGTCCATGAGGAGTTGGGGTCCCAATATATATGCGACTTGCTCTCCTTACGCCCTTTGATGTTTTGGCTTAAAATTTGGTTAAATGAGAACATACCCCTAACACATTTAATCATTAAGGACTTTATGTCACTGGACAAGGCATTGAGTTCTCCTTGGTTAAGCTATTTAAAAACAAATTTTGACAAACTTGGTCGCCCTGATCTTTTTTCTAATCCACAATCAATTATCAGGGGAGATCTGGAGCAAATAAAACATTTATTTCTGTGTGATAAGAGGACTACAAGAGAAGACATAGAGCTACAGAAACCAAGTGTGAGAAAATTTGTTATGCTTAAGACTACCTTGGCCATCGAACCATATTTGGAAGGGTCTTTTTCTTCACATGAGAAATTTTTACTGACCAGATTTAGGTTTAACCAATTTCATCATCTGCTTATTAGACCCAAAGGTGACATTTTTAACAAATTGCCAGCGCCCTGCGGCTGCGACGGAAAGTCTCCGCAGGATATGCTGCATTTTATCTTTTTATGTAAATTTTATGAATTTCCTCGCAAATTATATTTAGTGACTCTTTTAAAAAAACTTGATTTTAAACAAATCAGACCGGCTCTTTTGTACTTGCAGCTTTTGCACAGTGACAGTGTTCTCCAAATGAAGGAATTTTTAAAACTATGTATTAGATTGAGAAACTGTTTGGACCAGTGAAACCATGCCCCTCGCTCTGTTTCTATATTTTAAATAGCAATATTTTTCTTGCACTAAAATGGTTGGTGTCTCTGTAACAATGAATTGTTTATTTTATGTATGTCTTTTATGGTTAGCAATAACCGAAATAAAGATTTGATTTGATTTGATTTGACATCACAGATGACATCTCTAATAAGATTACTGATGACATTTACCACTCCAGGCACAATATTACAGCTTTGGATTAGTAAAATACCATCCAAGCTGACATGAAATGAATAAAAGCAACCCCTGACACTTGTTTTGCTGTCATTACAGCTCTTCAGAGAGGTTTAATATTGCCCAGACACAAGGGAGCACCTAGTATAAGTCAAAACAATACCCTTGCAGGCATAGAGTGACACATAAAGTATGCAAAAAAGAAGCAAAGAACTCTGTGTAGTTCCCAAGTTTAGGTGGATGGCAGCTCCTGTATAGAGCACCCTCAACACCAGCGACACTCTAAATTTGCTCACCTCAAATATCTGCTTTTCTATCAAAGGTTTTAGGCATTGGATTAGCACAGTGCTAGCCACGCCATGCTTGGCATGGATTGCACTACCAGCGGTGCACCACAGGGCACGTTTGCAGAGTGGTGTAAAAAGGGGCGGGCCTTGGACCACTTACTGGAGGTACCTGGTGGGCTAGTTGGCCCCCAAGGACCCTCAGGATTCAAGGGGACTTAATCCCTCAATTTACAACGCGCCAGGGGGTGTGTTTGAACACTTGTCATATCAGGTCCCGCCCCCGGGTTTTGTTGAAATTGTATGGAGGTTGTCCGCCCCCAGCGCCAAGTCTGCCCTGAAGAGGTCCATGCTCCCTGCGGACCTTATTAGCTGGGATTGATTTTAAAGGAGCGGGACCCGCCCGAAGTGTTCCAAACAGTAAATAACATGGAGTATTCTAGCTAAGAGATTTTGGTAAACACCGTGAGGCACATCTGCCCTTCACGTTTGGACTTCAGGCACTATGTAAAATTGAAAATAGCAACAGCCTTATGAATATTGAGCAAATGAACATTGCTTTGAATGAACTCATTATGTTACAGGTTGCACTACGGAAATACCTGATATTTTAATACTATGATGGGAAATGAATAGCAGTGAAAACACTAGAGGTCAGTGAGACTTTACATTCAAAGTACATTGTGGGAATTGCAGTAAGTTGGGACTACGTGAAGGCATTCGTATTCCAAAGGAGGCGTATAAAGCACACAGTCACGCCGCAATTTCGTGTAAGCAGCTCACCTGTGATCAAGGCCACCGATGTTAGCTGAAACGCAAAAGGAATTTGAATGAGGCTGTTTCTCTATGGAGTAAAAGTGAAATTTTATCCCTGACGACTGGCATGCTTCTTTTCAGTTGAATTGGAGTTTTGTTGGAATTTTATGGCGGTTGTTCGCCCCCAGCGCCAAGACCGCCCTGAAGAGTCCATGCTCCCTCCAGACTTTATTAGCTGGGATATATATATATATTCACTGAAAAAACCATAGGTTTCAGGGGTGTTATAGTTAGCTGGACTTTTCACTTGTACAAAACCATTGAAATTCCCCCGTTATAGTTAGTTCAGCTAACTATAACTCGCGCGCCCGCAATGCACTGCTGATGACGTCACATATTACATCACTCATGACATGGTCAGCGACATCACTCATGACATCACTGATGACATCTCAAATGACATCACTGATGACATCACTGATGACATCATCCAGTGAATGTGTGTTATTCTGAAAATTAAATATGTTTTATATATGTATATCTCAAGGTCGATGGAAGAATAAATGGGTATATAAGTGTCTAAATGGATGATTTGTTTTTGAAAAATT
Organism: Triturus cristatus; assembly: GCF_964204655.1. Classification (NCBI taxonomy): domain Eukaryota; kingdom Metazoa; phylum Chordata; class Amphibia; order Caudata; family Salamandridae; genus Triturus; species Triturus cristatus. The sequence goes on from NC_140586.1 coordinate 750,470,286, forward strand.
GATTGTGTAACTGACTGATTAAGTGTATCATAGTGAATACATGGCTTAGTGAGTAATGTTTAAATATGTAAATATCTGTATCAGTCTCTCACTTTGTGTATAAGTGGCTGCATGGGTTGGTGAGTAGCTACATGGGTGTCTATATAGGTTATTAGTTGGTTTTTTGAGTATCAGTCTGAGTGTCTGCATGGTTCGGTGGGGGTATTATGTAGTGCATAGGTGCATGAATGAGTGACTCACTGTTTGTATGTGTTGAACACAGTATGTGTGCAGGACTGTATGGGTGGATGAGTGTGTGTATGGGTGTGTTAGTGAGTGAATGACTGTCTCAATAGTGTCTTTATGAGTAACTACATATGTTTTAAACTAGTATATGTGACTATTGGTGTATATATGTGAGTATATGTGAGAGTGAGAGATTGAAAGAGTTCCTGTATGAATAAGTATGTGTTTCTATAAGTGATTGTTTAAAAGACTAAGTATGTGTAAGTTTCCGTAGAAGTAAGTGTGGTGGTGTGTGTATAACTGTATATGCAAGTAAATGTATGTTTGATTCTTTATTAGCATGAGTGACTATGTGTGTGAGTAACTCTATGGATGAGTGGCATTGTGTAACAGGATGTATAGGTGTATGAGTACATATGATGAGTGAGTACATGTATGAGTGACTGTATTGGACTGTTGGTGAATGAGTGGATGTGTATGTGGATCTTAGAATTACTGAAGAGGTTGTTGTAACTGGTATTGGTATGTCCATTGTTTTGAAAATTTTAGTCTCTATTTTTGAATGTGTGTATCAAAGGTTATATTAGGGTGAGAGGAGGTCTGCCACTCTATCACAAGGATGATGTCATCAGTGATGTCATCAGTGATGTCATTTGAGATGTCATCAGTGATGTCATGAGTGATGTCGCTGACCATGTCATAAGTGATGTAATATGTGACGTCATCAGCAGTGCATTGCGGGCGCGCGAGTTATAGTTAGCTGAACTAACTATAACGGGGGAATTTCAATGGTTTTGTACAAGTGAAAAGTCCAGCTAACTATAACACCCCTGAAACCTATGGTTTTTTCAGTGAATTTCTGAGGTTTTTTAAATGCTAATTCCTAACTATAACGTGCCTGAAACCTATGGTTTTTTCTGTTAATTTCAAAGGTTTTTTAAATGCTAATTTCTAACTATGCCTACAGAGATAGGACATGTGAAGAAAGAAGAAAAAATGCACAGAAAGAAACAAAAGAAGTGCAGAAAGAAGCAACAGAAGTCCTCAAATACAAAGATAAGTGCAGGAAGAAGGATAACGTGCAGAAAGAACAAAAAGAAGAGCAGAAAGAAGCCTTGTTGCAAAATCATCCTGTACCCTCAACTTTTTCAGACGGATACTGGTGGTAACTGAGTCTGACTAACCAGTCCTAGAGCCAGTGCTATGTTAAAAGACACTTAGAATACAGTGAAAACACCTACATACACTAGGGAACATTATGCGTTGGGGTCCCCCTGTGATTAGCCTTACCTCCTCTATAAGCCCCTAGTATATAATAGGGCATGGGGATTAAAACTACCTCTTAAAACAGGCCACAGGGCGTTTTTGCACACGTTAACTCAGGCCCCGTCCCCTCCTTTCACCATTGTGTAAACACGCCCTGTGTCCGTTTTTAGTTGGGAGATTAAGTTCATTTGAGTCCTGAGGGTCCCTAGGGTCCAACTAGCCCACTAGGTACCTCCAGTAAGTGCCACAGAGCTGCGTTGCAGAGAGGTGTAAAAAGTGGCACGGCCTGGACCACCTCTCTGCAATGCAGCTCAGTGGCGCTTACTGGAAGCACTTGGTGGGCTAGTTAGCCCCCAGGGGCCCTCAGTATTGAAGGGAAATTATATCCCCAATTTAAAACGTGCCATGGTGCGTGTTTGCACACGTCACCTCAGGCCCCGTCCCCTCCCTTCACCACTGTGTAAACGCGCCCTGTGGCTGTTCTAAGTTGAGAGATTAAGTCCCCTTGAATCCTAAGGGTCCCTAGGGTCACACTAGACCACTAGGTACCTCCAGTAAGCGCCACAGAGCTGCGTTGCAGAGAGGTGTAAAAAGGGGCTTGGCCTCAGAACACCTGTCTGCAGCGCAGCTCCCTGGCGCATACTGGAGATGCCTGTTGGGGGCGCGTTTGCAGAGTGCTGCATGGAGGGGGCATGGCCTCCGGCACGATGCCAGTCTTTTATTTATTTTATTTTTTTAAGAAGGGGGGCTGTGTGGTTCCCCTTCTTATTCTAATTTATTGGCCCTGATGACCCCATCCCCCAGGGCCTGTCTCCTAATTATATTTTTTTGACCCCAATCCCCAGGGCCGGCCACTGTTTTTTATTATTTTTAAAAAATATATATTTATAGACACACCTAGGACATGCTGGACAAACCGTACGTACCTATCACCATGACGATTTGCGTGATATTCATTAAAAGGCGACTATGCATGCAATTAATCCACGTGGAATGTATTTACACCACTAGTGAAGCTCTGACATGTCTGATGCTCTACCGTGCCTAATCCCGGTAGACACCCTTGTCGTTTATTTATACAAACATGGGTAGCTATTGACGGGCACATTTAATACACATGCACACCAAGCCATTCAAAGGGGATTCGACAAAAATTCGACCAAAACTATGCAAGAAACCCCCCTCACAGTTAATAAAACACACATCCACTGCCGGATGTGTAATACTTTTTATTTTACTCTCTGGAAAGGGGACGAACATCACTTGCGAGTCACAGCGCGCTCCTGACAGAGCCCAATGCTGTGTTACACCCACCATTGCCTGCCGAGTGCCACACACCTCTGTATTGTATTCCACTAGCTAGTGCATATGCTATGACACTCTCTAGCCCATGTGCACTGTAACACCACCCCGTGAAAATGTCATGCCACACTTGTCTTCGCACGGGTTATATTGCCCCATCTAACGTGCCTTCCTCGATGCCTATGTTATAACGCACAGTGCTATGCCATACATATTACAATTTGGGATCCATATCTTTGTCACAGTGCATATGCAACGTTACACTCCCCAGCACATATTTTATATTACAACTTTAGAGACTAGTTAGGTTACACAACACTGCCCTGTGCATATTACACTCTAAGGCGCATATCGCATAGCACGCGCTAGTGCCTGTGCTATCTCGCGCTCTCCAATGAATCTGTCATTGCGCACAATGTATTGCATATTATATTTCACGCCTGGTTCATCTTATATCACACTTTTTGGTGCATAGTTTATACCATACACTATATCTAGTTTTCATTTTCAATCGTGCTCTCAGGACTATGTTCTATATAACACTGTGTTCACCTACCCTTTTCACGGGCATTACATTTTGCGATAGGGGGTGGAGGGTCAGGGGGTGTTTTTGCCAAGTGAGCCCAGAGTCACAGTCACTAACGTCTTCTTCTTCCTGAATAAAAGTGAGATTATGCTGCATACTTGTTCATATTTTAAGTAGTTTGCACTGACAAAATGTTTTAAAAACAATAAAGTTTCTAATACCCGCCTTCTCTGAACAGTTAGCTTGCTGCCCCATCCCCCTCCTCCCTATCCTCTGTTGTGTGAATCCATGGACTAGCCTCCTCCCTCCTGCCATGCATGGTCTGATGTGCTGCCACTGCCCTCAATTTAGTATGATGTACCAGTCCACTCCTCCTGCCCTCCATTGCCCAATTCTATGCCCCATCATTGACCTCCTGCTTAAACTCTGTGCTTAGCTTGCTGCCCCTATTCTCCTTCCCCCTGCCCTCCGATGTCTTTGTGCATGCCCCTGCTCCATCCTTTTTGCCCACCATGTCCCATGGACCTGCCACTCCTATCTACTCTGAGTGTTCTGTTGAGCTGCCACTCCCCTCCCACCTGCCTAGCATTGTCAGATGACTGTAACCTGTCCCTGCCACCTCCACCCTGCCTGTCCACATGCCATGCCTCTATCCTCTTCCTCCTGTCCTACATGGTCCATTGTACTGCCACACCCTTCTGCCCTCCCTGGTCTGTTGTGCTGCAACTGCTCCTCCTGCCTGCCCCGTGTGGTCTGTTGTGAGGCCCCTTCCCCTGAACTTTCTTGTCTGTGCACAGGTCCTGACCCTCCCTTCTATCCTCCATCGTCCTTTGTGCATGCCCCTGCACCCTCCTTCTTGCCCATCATAGCCATTGTGCTGCCACTAACCCTCCCACTTGCCATGCATGGTCTTCTGTGCTGCCATGGCCCCTCCCACCTTCCCTGTGTGGTCAGTTAGCTGCCCCTGACCCCCTCCCACCTTCCCTCCATGGTCTGTGTGTATGCCATCACAGTCTCACTGTTGCTCTTCATGTTGTGTCTTGCTTCTAGTGCCCATCCTGCCTGACCTCCATGGCCATCTTGCTGCTCCTGCCCTGCCCCCTTGCCCCCAGCCCTCTGTTTACATGTGCAGACCCCTACTCCCTCCTGGCTTGTCTGTTCCATTGTAATGCCCCTGATCCGTCCCTCCTGCCCTTTATGGTCTGTTATGCTGCAGCCTTCTCTCCTGTCTGTCCATTATGGTCAGCTAGCTACCATTGCCTCTTTCCCCTCTGTTCTCTGTTGTCCATGTGCATGGTCCTGTCCCCTCCCTCTTGCTTTCTATGGATTGTTGTGCTGCACTCCCGTCCTGCATGCCCTGTGTGGTGTATTGTGCTGCTGCAAACCCTGATGCCTGCCCTGCAGGGTCAGTTTGGTGCACCTCTCCATGTCTCTCCTGTCCTCTGTTATCCAAGTCCATGTCCCTATCCCATTTCCTTCCATGATCCAATGTACCATACTTGCGAACATTTTGAACTTGGTAAGAGGGAGATTTTGAAAAAAAACTGGGGTATTGATTTTCCCCTTTGAGTTACATTGAAAAAGAGGATATTGTAGACAGGAGACAGATCAAATAAAGCCCATTTGAGCTTAAAAACATTGGACGTTTCCTGGCTGAATCGGGTCTGTTGGCATGTATGGTTGTACTACCATTGCCTCTTCCTTCTGCCCACAATGGTCTATTACATTGCCACAGCCTTGAAGGAGGGTAGATTTTGTATCACAGGGGGCCCCTGGCCCGTTCTGTCCACACCTGAAGTATGAGACCCTTGTCCTTGCCCTGCCAGCCGCATTTGTAGGCCGTATTAAATTGACCAGCGGGTCCTGTGTTGCTATATAATTATCCTGAGACATCCTTACCACTCAGCCAGCATAAAACCCCTGTGTAGGCCCTTCTGTTCAATATGTAGGCCTCTTTGTTAAATTGACCATAGCTCTGCAATTTTAGTGTATAGCAGTCTGAAGGCAGGTCTGCGAGGCCTTCTGCTCCAAACTAGTAGCCCCCACCCTACCCGAGTGCTCCGTGCTCGGTATCAAAGTTCAACATCCCCCTGAAGCTGTCGACATACAGTAGGCTGCATCCTGGACTGGTACTTGCTTCCTGGGCAGGTTTCCCGCTTTTAAGGAAGTGGCAACCGCAGAGCGTCAAGTTAGGAGAACTGAGGAGATTTTATACATGAATATATTGAATTCCTGTACAATACCCATTATTTTCTGCTTGCTCTATGGAACTTACGATAAGCGATTGGCCTGAGAGACTGACCTTTTCACCCAGTTCATTGTCAGCATTAAGTGGGTAAATGACGAAATGTCTGGTAAAATCTGCAGACGAAGCTTTTGGGTAGCATACGTAGGTAGATGTAGCGTGCAAAGGAGCCCACAAAATGATATAAAAAGGGAGCACCCACAGATATCGACGGACAACCTCGCCGTCTGTATGTAGGTTAACAGGCTGTGCAGGTTTTCCCCAAGAACTGTGAGCTCTTGTCTTCCTTTGCTTAAAATGTCTTGCTCTGCTTTGCTTGAAGTATCTTATTCTATTTTACCTATATGAAATGTCATGTTATGTTTAACCATTGTTCTCTTTACTTTTGCATTTAAAAGATGTTGTATTGTAATTGCAGGAATGCTTGCTCTAAGAGTAAATGTGAGTGTCCCTAGGTAACATTTTCCTTGGTGTAACTTGTTTCTCATGATGCATTTATAGATGTGTTTTCTCTCTCTCTCTGTCAGTCCATTAATTGAGATACAGAGAATATCATGACAGCTGTATGATTATCTGGATTCTGTATTTTGTACTTTATGTCTCTATTCTGCGGTTTCTTTGAAGTTGCATCTTCTCATTAAACTGCCATTGTATTCTGCCTCCAATTCCATGTCTCATATGTCTGTTTTCTTCATTTTTGGAGCAAGCGTTCCTAGGCACCCCGGCTCAAATTAAGGTGCCCCTTTTGTCCCTGACTCACTCTCCTGCTCAGTTCTGTGGTGGCTCCCGGGGCTCTGGGGACCGCCCCTAGCTTCCTTGACCCGTAATAGATCTTCCCTCCAACAGCCTCTCTTGCAAGTCCTGTATTGTTGGTTTGTTGCCCCTGCCCCCCTTTCCACTGCCCTCCATAGTCTGTTGTGCTTCCACGGCCCTTCCTGCTGCTCAGTGTGGTTAAATTGTTGCCTTTGCACCCTCCTACCTGCCTTCAATTTTCAGAGTCCGTGCCCCTGGCCTCTGCCTCTCAACAGTATCCTAATGAACAACTAGATTGCTAACATTCTATATTTATTACAAAAGTGTGGAACGCCTGACATCATCTTGATGTAATCAAAACTGTAATACCTAGAGCATTCCTTTAGAAATTACGTATATGAGAGGGTCTTATTGGCATCAAAATTATGGTTAGTGCTCTAAAAGACTAAAATAAGGACATATTTTCTGAGTTTTCAAATAGCGACAAAGCACTTTTAAATTATTTGTTATCTTTATGTTTTTTTATCTAGTTGACAACTTGATTAAATGTTGCACTTAGGGGAGAGGATGTGGTGTTACTTCCAGAACTGCAGACTTTGCAACTGGGGAACCAGGTTGAAGTTTCTGCTTCAGCTCGACATTCTGTGATTCTGGTCAAATCACTTAGTCTCCCCATGTCTACAACCAAAATGAATTTGTTCTTGTGTGATGTAACCAATGCTCATGTAAAGCACTCCAATACCTGACAAGTCTGCACTATATAACACTGCAAAAACACAAAATAATAAGTGTTTTGCACACTTCTGTCATTGGGCTATATTTGGGCTATATCTGGGTGATTTTGGGCTACATTTGGGCTCTTTTGTCTCCGGTGGCCATCTTGGGAGATTTATTTGTTATGAAGTTTCCTAATTTCCTCATGTACTGCAGTCTCCTCAGTCGGAAATGCTTTCAGTTTTTTACTTTGATTCCATCATGAAGGTATTCAGATATGTCACACATTTGCCATGAATTCTGAATGTTAGCACTCTAGTTGCTCATTAGATCACTGTAGTAAAACTACTGTTCACCATGGAAGTCTGCTCCTGGTATTAAAAGTGCATGTTTCAGTCTGCATGTCAGAATTTTTTAATGAAATAGAAGAGGATTTGAGAAGTCACTCAAAATGTGCCCTCATTTTCTTTCTTCAGCATTAATCATAATTTCTATGGCAAAATGAACCCCCTCATTGTGTTCCTTTTTAAATTAAATGTTTTAAGTGTTACCAGTTTATTCCAATCAAGATGGCTTCAGGTGTGCCATACTTTTGTCATAATGAAGACAGTAAGTGCTCTAGTTGTTTTTAAGAACATTCTTGGACATTCTGTCATTGGGCTATACTTGGGCTACATCTGGGTGATATTTGGGCTACATTTGGGCTCTTTTGTCTCTGGTGGCCATCTTGGGAGACTTATTTGTTATGAAGTTTCCTAATTTCCTCATTTACTGCAGTCTCCTCAGTAGGAAATACTTTCAGTTTTTTACTTTGATTCCATCAAGAAGGCATTCAAATGTGTCACACATTTGCCATAAAATCAGAATGTTAGCACTCTTTTTGCTCATTAGATCACTGTAGTAAAGCTACTGCTCACCAGGGAAAACTGCTGCTGGTATTGAAAGTGCATGTTTCAGTCTGCATGCCAGGATTTGAGAAGTCACTCAAAATGTGCCCTAATTTTTCTTTCTGCAGCACTAATCATACTTTTTATGGAAAAATGAACCCCCTCATTTTGTTCCTTTTTAAATTAAATGTTTTAAGAGTTACCACTTTAATCCAAGCAAGATGGCTTCAGGTGTGCCATACATTTATCATAAGTAGGACGGTTAGCGCTCTAGTAGTTCTTTGGAACACTCTGGAAAGCTGCAGTAGAACACAAAGGAATCAACTGACAGTCTCTGCCCTTGTTGGATGTACATGTTTTACTGAGAATGTCAGACTTCATTCTCACATGACTGAGAAAGATAATGTGAATTTACAGAAAATAAGCTCTCAGTTTAGCTTATAGATCACCTTCCAAACCTCTGTGGTAAAAGCATGAGAAAATATTTTTCTCTCAATCATGATATCCCAGCAGAAGGCTTTTTCACATGGTGAAATCACCTTAGAACATACCACAATTCCTAAAATGAGTATGGTACCATCAACAAATGATTTATAATGTAACTAAAGTCTTAAAATCTTCTATTAACTGCAATGCTTTTTAATGAGGTGCTATCATGTATATTGGTCCCAAGATGGCTGCCAACACTTCTTGGATGAAGTGCTGACAGCCAATCAGATCTCAGGATGAGATGTGTGGTTAGGCTCCGCCCACATATATATATTGATTTAAATGCTATTTTCTCAGGAACTACTGGACAGATTTACACCAGACCTACAAAAGGCACTTCCTTGACCTGAGGACTACCTCTCTGCCAAATTTCAAGTAACTCTGTTCAGCCGTTCGGGCTGTAGCTGTGTCTAAAGGTCCTATGGAAAAATGCATGGGAAAAACGCGTTTTGGGACCCCCCTTTTTTCTCAGCCCCCGCTTGACGAATCCCCCCGAGACTTTCAGGGTAGGAGCGGAGCGTAGCGCCCCACCTATATTGAAAATTTTGCGAGGATTCATCGACCGCCGCCAAAGTTATTCCAAATAGAATGTTGCGGATTTCCTATGGAAACAGGGTCCTAACTATAACTATCTACTGGCGACCGCCAGTAGATAATATATATATATATATATATATATTAAAGCTCAAATTCTCCTTCTTCAACGAAGAATTAACGCACTCAGGGGGGCATTGAACGTTACTTCTTTATTCAATGGCCAAACTGCAGACAACAAACAAAACAAACGCGTTTCGGCGAAAGCCTTCCTCGGTGTTCATTACACATTGAAAGAGGGCATGTTTAAAAGCGTGATCATGGAGCTGCAAAAACAAGAAAGGACAATATACATTTGTCAAACATGGGGGCCATTTTGAAGTAGTGCATTAAATTCATGCATGCATATCATTGCAAATACTATTCACATGTTTAATAAACTTAAAATTGTGAAAATACTAAAATATCGCCGTGTATCGGCATATTTGACCCCCTGATCGTCATGCATCTCCAAAGTCAAGAAGGGACCAATTTGCACTTATCAAAAATATCGCCGTGTATCGGCATTTAATTATTTAATTGATTCAGCCGTGTATCGGCATACGTCCCTTCTTGTCATTATTCTTATCACGCTGGAATCAATATACTTAAATCATTATATTAACACAAATATTATCTGAATTTATATGGATACAACAAGAAAAATTATGAACTAAATGTATCTACAGGACTACCTTTATCTATGAGCCTAAATGAACTGCAAGCTCCTCTCCATTGTTAAGTCCTCTAGGATACTTAGTCTGTAAGTCAATAATGTATCTTGACTCAAGTCTTCTTAAACTGCGTGTTCTATTGCCACCCCTTATATTTACAGGAACATAGTCAAGTCCAAAATACTGCAATAAATTTCTGTTGCTTTGGTGACAATCTGCAAAGTGGCGTGCCACAGGATATGCCGTATCCACTTTGTCTATGGCCCTTAAATGTTCCAAAATCCTGATTTTTAACTGATGTATTGTACTGCCTATATAGCGTAATCCACAAGGACACACTAGGCAGTAAACTGCAAAGGGGGTACTGCAGGTCAAGAATTTAGTTATCATCCTTATTCTTTTGGTATCAGGTATATTATATGATAGGACTCTTCTACTGTTCGAACAAGCTTTACACCTGTTACAAGGAAAAAATCCTTTCATATCTTTTAAAGTACCTCTCCGTTCAGGGATTATCTCAAGATGGCTTTTTACCAGCATATCTCGTAGTGACCTCGCCTTTTTAAAGGTCACTAGAGGGAAGGGCGGAATATCCTCACTGATGACAGTGTCTGTTTTGAGGATGTGCCAATTTTTTCTTAACATCCTTTTTAAATAATTGCCTTCCGAAGAATAAGGGGTAACCATCCGGAATTTACCCTTTTCTTGTGTCTCATCCTGTACAGTTTTATCCATAAGCAATGTGTTTCTTGGAATCTTTCTCACTTTTTCTAGAGTTTTTTCTAGGGTCTGTGGTTCATAACCTCTTACAATGAATCTCGCCATACATTCCGAAGCAGCTGCCTCAAAATCTATCTCCCTGGTGCTATTTCTTTTTAATCTTAAAAATTCACCATACGGGATACTCTGAATGAGTTTGGGCGGATGGTTGCTATTCGCGAACAGTGTGGAGTTCCCTGCCGTTGTTTTGCGATATAATGCAGTCTGTATTTTGCCATCATCAATGAACACCCGTAGGTCCAGGTAGTCCGCTGCCACCGGACTAACTGTGCCAGAAAAGTGCAGATTGAGGTTATTTTTATTGAGGACTTCAATATATTTATACACTGAATCTGTTGTCCCTCGCCACACAATGAACAGGTCATCGATATATTGATGCCATTCCACAACTCTCCCACTGTTCTGACCTTCATAGGTTTTGGGCACCTGCTCCTCCCACCAGCCTACGAACAAGTTTGCATAGCTGGGCGCAAAGCAGGTGCCCATTGCCGTGCCCGACTTCTGTCTGTAATGTTGAGCTTCAAACAAAAAGATATTATTTTCCAGACAAAATCTCAAAAACTCAATTAACATCAAATTGTGTTCAGCATAGCGGAGTTGACGTTTGTTAAGATAGAACTGTACAGCCTCTATGCCATGTCCATGTTCTATACATGTGTATAGGCTGGTTATATCTAAAACCATCAACAAGTAAGATGAGTCCCATTTCATGTTGGATATCTTGTTCAGAAAATCCTTAGTGTCCTTAACATATGAGTGAAGTTGCATTACAAAAGGAAACAGAAAATGATTAATAAACATAGATAGATGTTCTGTCAGACTGTTCACAGATGACACGATGGGTCTACCAGGAGGATCCATATTGTCCTTATGTAATTTAGGAATATGGTAAAACGTGGGTATCATAGGATTGTTACTTCGAAGAAACATATGTTCATCTGTACCCAACATAGCTTTCATGTACCACTTCTGGATTAGTCTATCATAGACCTTAGTACTTTGTATATATGCCTCCTTAGTCGTTTTTTCGTAATATTTCTCGTCTGAGAGTTGTCGTAATGCCTCTTTGCAGTACTGATCCCTGGTCTGCAGGACAACATTGCCACCTTTGTCAGAGGGTTTAATTATTATTGTTTTATCACTCATTAGATTTTGTAATGCTGATTGTTCTGCATTCGTTAAATTGCTCTTTTTCTGATGTCTGTTCTTACTTGACCTAAATTGTAAAAGATCTTTGACCATGGCATCTGAAAAGACGTCGATAGCGTCAAAGGGCATTTGGGGATTAAATAGAGATGTGGGTTTGAACGGACTTTCTTCTCTTTCTTGTTCGATTCCCACTTCCCTAGTTCTTTCAGCCGTATTTAACTGGATCGTTGGGTCCATTGTGTCTTCTGATCTTAGATTTTCCAGTACTTCAATAGCTGTCAAATCCTGCCCTGTGAGTACATCTGTGGCTGTTATTCTGAGACCAATTTTGGGAGCCCGTATGTTAGATCTCAATTTAAAGTATTTATGAAGTTTCAACTTTCGTATAAAACAAAAGAGGTCAATTCGTGTCTGGGTATATTCAAGATAGTTACTAGGACAGAAAGTCAAACCCATACTTAGGACTTTCTTTTCAATATCCGTGAGAATTTTATCGGTCAGATTTATTACTGTTAGATTTGTTGCATCTATTGCCGTTTGCCCGATTTCTTGTTTCGACCTCTCCATGTTCGTGGCTTGCCTCGTCCTACCCCCCTGTGAACGTCGCGTTCTTCTTCGCTTCCTTCCGGTGGTTTGTTTTTTCCACCGCGCAACCAGGATTGGCGGATTATTTGGAACTCGTTGTGAAAAGGGGTAGTTGTTTTTCTCCCTTCTCCTATTCCTCGTGCTTGTTCATCACTGGACTCATTTTCTGGAGACCGAGTTTGGATATATATATATATATATATATATATATATATATATATATATATATATATATATATATATATATATATATATATATATATATATATATATATATATATCATCCAAAGTTTGCCCTGAAGCGAGGACTCTCCCCAACAGCAGGTTGCTTGAAAGACGTGATACGAAAGGCATGCTAGTGTCTGTAGTGTTTAAACTACCAAGCAAAGTATTACCCCAGTGGGTTTCAGTCCAACAGCAATAGTCTTACTTCACATAAATCTCCACAGTGGGCCTCCAATCAGGAAAGTCGGTAAGTAAAATTCCCTGCTGTGCCATCCGTGCAACTTGAAGTTTTCAAGTCTCTGGAACTACGCTGAAAATACCGTAGTGCATTTTCACTGAAAAAAACAGGTTCCAGGGACATTAGGGTTAGGCAAACATTTTCACTCGTACAAAACCAGTGAAATTCAGTAGTTATATGTACCTAAGCTAACTATAACTTACACCCCAGCAATGCACTTCTTATGACCTCACATATTACATAACTCATGACATGGTCAGTGACATCACTGATGACATCAGTTATGACATCTCAAATTATATCACTGATGACATCATCCAGTGAGTGTAAGTATTTTCTAAGAGTTTATAATTGTTAAACATATATACTAAGGTACTACAAAAGCTAAATTAGTATAATAGGTGTACTACTAATGAGTGATAGTACTAGAGTTTCTGAGTGCTCTCTGTTTTCCCGTCTTTTGCTCTGTTTTGCCTTTTCTACTTGTTTTTCAGACCACTGTTTTGCCACTCCTGCTCATTTTTATGCCCGCTGTTTTACCCTCTTCTGCTCTGTTTTGCCTTTCCTGCTCGGTTTTCTGTCTTCTGTTTTGCCTTTTCTCCAGGCCTGGGCGGAGTTCGTGAAAAAAAAACTCCACCGCGATACGTGGATCTCCGCAAGCGGCAACGTTTCTTTATCTAAATGCCAATCGTGGTGATTTTCAGTGCCAGGTGCTTGTCTGCAGTGCAATCATCGCGAATGGCACCATGCAGAGTGCAAACGGGCGCTGCTTCCTTTCTGCCACTCAAGTAGATTTTTACTCGAGCGGCAGCTTTCTCAATGCAAACGGACGGTTTCTCAACGCGAGCATTCGCGAGAATAGGCGACAACGTGCAATGTGAAATTTGACCACCCGTGTTGAGAAATCTCGCCGGGAGGTTGATTTTCCACACTCACACTCGCCAACTTGATGTTGATGGTCACAAATGAGGAAAAATCTCACCGGTAGGTCGATTTTCCTCACTTGCGCTCGTTAACTGGACTTTGATGAACGCGAGTGAGGGAAAAAACTCTGCGAGCTCCGTGTAACGTGTAGTGTGGAAAACTCTGCAGACTCCGTGAGCGCAGCGGAGTTCACTGCCCAGGCTTACTTTTTGCCTCCTTTTTCTTCCCTCAATTCTGCCTTTTCTGCTAATTTTTCTACCGTCTGTTTTGTCTTTCCTGCTTTTTCTGCCCTCTGTTTTACCTTTTCTGCTCATTTTTCTGCTCTCTATTTTTCATCCCCCGGGGCCTGGCCTTAATTAAATGGAGGTGGGGGCTCTGCGGACCCTTTTCCCTGGGCAGCTGTCAGCCCCGAGGTGTGTATTCTTTCGGGCCCTGCCTTAAGACAATGGGGGAGGGGGGACACGTGGCCCCCCTTCCCAGGCCGGTTTCAACCCCGGGGACCCTTTCCCCCAGGACCAGACCATGTCTCCTGCGTGTCCTTTGGTACCCAGTGTGCAGGATCGGGACTGTGGGGGGAGCTTCAAGAGCCCTGCCGTCTCAGCCAGCTTCCCGCCTCCTGAAAGAGCGCCATTGCTGCTGCATAGAGGGAGCAGCTGGAAAGGCATCTCCCTCCATACAGAAGCAAACCTTTCATCTCTTTCTCTGCCCACATCACTGCAGGCAGGGAAAGAGATGAAACCTGTGCTTTCAGCATGCAGGATCACTTTGACAGTTCCCATCACTCGAACTGGAGTGTTTGCTTTTGCTTGGCAGGTTCTGTCAGCAATAGCACACAGCTATGTCCCGGGGAGTGGGCGCCCCGGGATATAGCAGCAGCCGGCCCGGGGATTGGAGGTCCCCCAGGGTCATGTATGGCTCCAGGAGGGTGTGTCCTCCCTCCTTCTGTTTGCACAGGCTGCCTTGGGAAGGTGGTGGTCCCTGGGGCACAGGACAGCCAGGAAGGGGAGCTACGCAGCCCCCTACTTTTGTAAAAAGAAAGACCCGAGGAGGTGATGTCCCGCCGCTTCATATTAGCATAAGCAACCAGTGCAGAGCTGTCCCCAGAGTTCGGGGGTCCATGCAGTTCACTCTATTCTTTTCATTTATAACCCCTGGGTGGTGGTGGTCCATGAGGTCCAGGGATCTGAGCAGCTGCCCCGCAATTATTAATGCATAAGCCCCGTGGAGTTGATGCTCCCAGGGGCATAAAAAGCTCTAGGAGGATGGCCACCCACAGGCTTTAGTATAAACAAGAGCGATAGACTGGACTTGTTTTTCGTTTTTCATTTTTGTGTCTAGTCGTTCATGCAAAGTTTTGGAGTGATCCGTCAAGCAGGGGCTGAGAAAAAGAGAGTGGTTAAAAAAGTGTGTTTCCCATGCAATTTCACTTAGGAATTTTGAATACAACTACAGCCCGAGCTGCTGGACAGAATTACACCAAATTTGGTACAGAAGTAGCGTTTGGTTCAAACAGAACCCTTTTGTGATTTGGTGTAAATCCCTTCTGCAGTTGTGGAGTTATTAAAGAAAATAAAAATATACATATCTAGGGATGTAAACCCCCGCGCTGGATCTGCGAAGTCATGCATCACCAGCAATGCCATCATTGGCTGACAACAACCTGACCGGAAGGTTGCTGCTACAATTTTAAGTATCGGGGAACAGGCCTGGGGCCTCACAATATTTCTGCAAAGTAATTAAAGAGATCAGTGTAGAGGTACGCTGACCCCATGGGTGCGATAGAGAAGTACCAGTGGGACCTATGTTGTGTAGAAAATGTTGTTTTATCAATTTTTCCCCACTTCTGGGACCCTCATAAAAATTCACGACAGATCAGCCAATCTTGATGCACTTTTAAAAAAACTGTTTCAGACATAGTCAGACACCCACACAGGTACTCTCACACCCATTTACAGACCCACCCATGCAGTGATGTAACCCACTCACAGACCTATGCAGGCCTTCATACACCCATTCACAAAGCCTTGCAGGCACTCTCAGACTCACTCACAGACCCATATAGGCACTCACACACCCACTCACACATATATGCAGGTATTGACACACCCACTCACAGACCACACAGACACTCACACTCACCTAAACAACTACTCACACACCCACTCACAGACCCACTCAGACACTCACACATCCACTAACAGATCCACTCAGACACTCTCATACCCACTCACAAACTCACTCAGTCACACACCCAATCGCAGATCTACTCAGACACTCACACACCCACGCAGACACTCCCACTCCCACTCACAGACCTATACAGCCACTCATACACCCACTTTCAAAGGATACAGGTTAAGTTAGGAAATAACATTTGTTTTTAAACATTGAAATTTACAGAAAAAAAACAGAGTTTTCAGGGACACTATAGTTTGGAAATAACAGTCAAAAGCCTTAGACATTCACTTTAAAAAGGTGGCAGGGACTTTATAGTTAAGCTCAGATTATACAGGCTAAAAAACCATAGAAATTCAGAGGTTATAGTTATCTGAGCTGACTATAACTTATGCCCCTGCAATGGACTGCTTATGACCTCACATATTACATCACTCTTGACCTGGTCAGTGACGTCACTGATGACATCTCAAATGACATCATTGATGACTTCACTGATGAATTCATCCAGTGATTGTCAGTGTTTTCTAAAATATTTTGATTGTTAAACATACATACCAAGGTACTACAAAAGTTAAATTAGTATATTTTGTGTACTAATGAGTGATTCAATTTTCTAACATATATTATTTGAGTGGGTGAGTGACCGTGTGTATCCATGTGTGAGTGGGTGAGTGAGTGACTGTTTGGGTATGTGAGTGGCTGTATGGGTGAATAAGTGGGTGTGAGAGTAGTTGTAAATAAATGGGAGTGTGAGTGGTTGTTGGCTTTGTGAGTATCTGTATGAGCGGGTGAGTTGGTGTGTGAGTGTTTATATATAAGTATATTTATTGATATTTAAATTGTTATTAAATGTTTGTGGTAATTGTATACATTCTTTTTACACTGCTGTTATATATAAAGATATATTTTTATTTTGTCAACGTAATAAATTTATTTTATTGTTAAAATGTGTATATGTTTCTAATGTTATTTTATTGTGTTGCTTAATGTAAAAAGTATCTATTTTATGTTTATTAACGATAATGGAAGTATTTTAGTGATATTGTTGCAGTCATGATTGTGTTAGTTTTTCCTATTTTTATGTTTATGTAAAGGCAATGATATTTTTGTTTCTAACATTAATAAAAACTGATATTTTTAACAGTAATATTCTTGTTCTTGATACTTGTGGGTTTATAAGTTAAGTATAGGAATCCAGTATTTGTGTTAAAAATATTTAATTTGCGATATTTTTACATCAATATTGTGTTACTGAACCAGGAGAGCATATCCAAGTTTACTAACCAGCACTCAACCATTTTTTGGAGAGGAGCCCGTTATTTTGAAGCAATCTGAGAATGATGCATCTTGGGAATTGAAGTTAATCCACACATGAGAATCATTGTGAATAAAATGATACATTGAAATGAACTGTTTGAAAAGAATCTTTTGAGAAACAAAACCAATTGTAAGAGGATAAAGCCCCGTTAAGGGCGCCTTTAACCTGTGCCTTGGGAGACATACCCCACGCATATGGGGATACTACTATAATATATATTAATACGCTCTTGATCAGGGAGTGATACCCAGGAGCACGGTACACACGCTAAACATTGAGTGCACGTTCCAACACAAGAATTGTTTAACATGTCCTTACACTAAGGATTTTTAGGGATTTTTAGGTAAGTTAAACATGCCAGTTAAGGTTATGCCAATTCGACCATGTTGAGAGAAGGGTGAGACCAGGCACTTTACTACTGGTTTGCAGGGGGGAGGTGCACAGTGCTCTGCAGACAGCAAAAGAAGCTAAGACAGGCACCACACAAAAGATGGTAATGTCCTACAGACAATATAGAAAGTCAAACACTCGTCTGATCTCACTATGATATAGTGCATGTTGTCAAAAATCAAAAGTCTCACTTTATCTTATGAAGCCAACTTATGAATTTATATGGACAATTTATTCTTGAGAGTATTGTCATGGACATTATTTTAGCATCCCATTTAAGAAGTGATGTAGGCTTGTACGCTGTATATTGAGTGGGGTTTAGTTAACAACATAATGTGGGATTCCAATATAGATTTAGTACCAATCCCTTCTTATATACTTAAATGTTGTTTATTATTATAAATATTATTATTATTAGTTGATTTATAGGGCACACAGCTACCCAACAGGGTCTTCCAGCACTAGCCAGGGCGGCAGGAGGCAGTCAAAGCCACAGGCTGCTAAACAGCAGCCCCAAGATAGAGATTTAAACTTGGTGGCTAAAAAGCAAAGTTTTTAGGTTCTTACAGAAGGCTAGCAGAAAGGGACAGTTCCTGAGCTCAACTTACACAGTTTACCTTGAAACTGCATACTATATTTTTATTGTGATTCTATCGGGACATGGAGCATTTCTAATGGAATGGGATTGGATTGACACTCCAGTCTCTTCGTGAATTATATGCCCTTTAATCCTTTCTGATTTACCCACATATGAAAAAGTGTGAGATAAACAAAGATACAGAGTTTTCCTTTTTAAATTAGTAAAGATAAGAAGGTGCTGAGGATTTCAAGCATATGAATTTTTGCACAAAGTAAAACGTACTCCTTTTCCAATCCACAATAGCTGGGATGTGATTCCTATTCTGTTGCATCAACAATCTGTTTGTCTTCTTACTTTAAGCATGAAAGAACTGTCTTTTTCATATCATATGTTTCTTTTTTAAATCTGCTAATAATGCTTTAAATTGATCAGACTTCCCTCACAGTTGTATTACTCTACTTTTCAATAGCTTTTTGGCTCCCCCAATTTAGATGCTTGTTCTAATTTAGAGGTTTTAGAGTTGTTTTGAGAAATGCTGATAGTTTGATAATTTTGCTTCTAGTGCCTTCCTTTGCCACATCACAGATTGACCTCACAAAGTTGTGTTAAACCACATATATATGTTGTTTAGTAGAGGATCCTTAAAAGGACAATTTGTAATTTTTCAGAGCTTATATTTATAGGTTGAAACACTATAAATATATAACAACAAGTGCATAATGTTTTTAGAATGATTCCTTAGTGGTGGCATGAGAAGTAGTGTGAGCCATAAAGGCCGTAAAGGCATAATAAATACCTGATGTATTCTTAGATGTAGGACAAGTGAGTACTCCATGAATACTTCATCGGAAGACCCTTTGTTCTCTGTTTGAGATCAATCTGTAGTTACCCTGAAGTGTCACATTAAAATCACATTAAAGTTTCCTTCCAAATCAAGCCCTCTTTCAATACAATTAGTTATTCTGTGAAAAAAACATGTTTTTGATAGATTTGGAGTATGACATCTATTTGGGAGAGTTACCTATGTAATGGTTCCTTACTCATCTTTCCAAATGCCACAGTCCACATTCATCTGTCGTAAAACCTTGGATGCATGGAAAGAAAAATACTACAATGGGAAATATATCTTATTTTATTTCTGCTGATACCCATTTCTCAAGTGAGTTGCCTGCAATAGCATTAACCCACTTTAATGTCCACCATGTGTTTATATGTCTTTAATTTTGACTGGTAACATCAGACGTCTGCATCATTGTAGCACAATATTCAATTCACATTTCGATATATGATAGGCATCAAAAGACCTCTTTCTTCCCATCCTCCATCCGCCATTACCACCATCCCAGACTAGATCCCAGACTACAAGACTATGACCAACAAACAAATAACTATATCCAACTCTCTAATAGGAAACATAATATGTGGCTCATGGAAAAATTACATCTGTGTGTGTACACACATGGGTGGACTTTCGATAATAAGTAGAAGTCTCATGTAAATAATGTTCAGCAGTGCAGCGGTTTTCCAATTTGTAAGTGACAAATACAAAAGGATGTTCCCTGTAAATACTATTTATTCTTTTTAAACAGTCCATTATCTTTGGCAGACCCCTTTGACTATTCAATACTGTCAGTGATTTTGTTTCCTCTAAAAATATATTTTTTAGTGTTTTCAAAGTACCTGTCTGTGGGTGTGACCAAAGGATACTGATGTAAAGCTAACTATGTTTGGAACAAAATGTTTGTTGCAGGATAAAAGGGCCATGACTTTTTCCACCTCTTCTCAGGCTCTAAAGTGCCTGTGAATTGCTAGAATTATTACCTTGTTAATTTACTTTCTCAGAGCCGCCTGGATGGGTAAAATAGAGTGATTCCCCCAGGGATCCAACACTGGACTTTGTGGGTGACATAGATACTCTCATCAAAGTATATTCCAAATAATCAATGGAAAATCACATGGAGCCCATTGTGTAATCTTGAATACCAAGTATTATACATATGGAGAAACAACGGTACACCAATGTGTTTTCAACTAGAATGCACCCGAGAACGATTAAACACACGCACTACTCCTATTTTCCAGGCTAAAAAAGATATTTATTATGCATTTATAACACTGAGTTTAGCTGATTGTACTATTCAGGCCAACACTTTTGAAACATTCCAAATAGACAATGCAAAATGTATTGTTGTATTCTGCTCATGGAGTGTTTTAACGTACGCATATGTAGGTTCTGAAGACTCAAAGATTTCTTTTTTCATTATACTGTATACTCTACTAGGAAAAAATATCTGTGAAGCTGCAACATAATATTTTGAGGTCAATGAAAAATGTCAAAAGTAGTTTCTGAAAAAATCTGGAACATGGCAAAGACAGCCATCCAAGGCAAGATTATCAACTATCAGCAACTAACAGAAAGATTGCTGAAACCTCTAAATCTAAATTACTATCACCAGTCTGTAGTATGTAAAGTATACTTATATTTCTTTCTAGTGTGTTCTAGCATGAACATTGCTTAGGTTTTGGACTTTAATAGACTGCCTTAAAGGACCTTGCATGAGTTTTAGAATGTACGCTGTGGCTGTTTCTGTATGGGCTGTTAAGCAGGGAAGCTGTTGTGGGTCCTATATTGCCACTGGCGTAACGAAACTCGAGGGGGCTTCCATGCAAGGCATGTGGAGGGGCCCCCTCCGGGTTTGATGAAGAGCTCTGCAGTCTGAGTGCTGTGCTGAGGGGGCCCCCTGAAGCGTGGAGGCCCCCCGCACCGCGGGGGCTGCAGAGGCTTGTGTTACGCCCCTGTATATTGCAATAAACATCTTCATTTGGAAACTTACTTGGGGTTGGAATTTTATTTGAACTACCCTACCCTCCACATTTATTTTGACGATGAGCGGTTTGAAAGTTACTGGACCCACCAACAGCCTGTGGATATCTTCATTGGATTTACTTGTGGCACAGAGCTTTTACATGGCGGAGTATGTGAAAAAGACGTGATATTTATGTTTACCATTCCTTTGGCAGAGCTGTGGATCTGTCGAGAGGCGCCTGGTAAAAAAATAGGAATTGATTATGCTTGTCCATGCAATCTGTTAAGTAATGAAAATAGATATCACATTGCTGGTCTTACTACCTTTTTGTTGGACCAAATAATGGAAGACCCGTCTATAGATTTCTTAGTTACAGGAGATTTCAATATAAATCTACTAGTACAATTCATACGGGATGATTTTATCCAGCCCCAAAATCATCAATGGTTAATCCCAGAGCAAGTACTTGATCACTCAAAAAATGTTAAACAAAAGACTATTGGGAAGAACTTCATGATGAACATGGAAGCTTTGGGTCTTAGAATGTTGAATGGTAGATTTGAGTCAGATACACCCCCAGCGTGGTCTTTTCAGTCTCACCAGTATAAATCTAGAATAGACTATACTATGGTTTCTGTAAATATCTTTGATAAAATTACTTCATATCACCTAAAAAAAGTATTTGAAAGTGACCATAGTCAACAAATAGTACAAGTGAAATTGCTAGGATCAAAACATCAAAATTAATTAACCATGCACGGTCAGATTTGTACTTCTAATTATAGAAAACTTATATGGGAAACAAATAATATGGACACCACGATGAAAAAGGCACGAGAACTAATTAAAAATTGTTTTAAAGATAGCACCGTATCGTCTGTAATTGATCAATGGGAAAATTTCACACAAAAATTAGTTGCACCATACGATACTTCTCCTCATGCTATAAAAAACACAATGTCCAAAGGAAAAAAAATGATACCTTTATCAATTTCCCATATACAGTAAAAAAGGTCAGACGGAGCTGTAATAGACTTAGGAAACAGCTAAATAAGTACCCAAATGATGAAGATATACAAATAAAATTAAAAAAGGTCAACAACGAATTGAGAAAATTAATTTGGAACGAAAAAAATAAAAATTAATCAGGGATTGTGGGCAAAAATCTTCTATGCCAGTAATCAAGCGAACTCAAGGGAGTTCTGGAAAGTGATTAACAGATTAACCAGGCCAAATAAATCTGTAGTCACATCCTCCTTAACTGAAGAGGAATGGGCCATATATCTCATAAAAATCCTAAATCCTAATATAGAAGTGAATATTGAGGAACACAAATCAGTTACTAAAGAAAACAAACACTTAAGGAAAGATAAGATTGATGTAGAATGTGACGCAGAAATCCCTATTACAGAAACTCAACTCGTAAAACTAATAAAGAACCAAAAAAATGGAGCACCCGGACCCAATGGCATTCCGTTTTCTCTTTACAAAGAAGAACCAGATTACTGGGCTATTTATTTGACAAAGGTATTTAATGAAGTCTTACGAACAGGGATGGTCCCAAAATCATGTAGCGGTTCATTGATATCTCCAATTTTTTAACAAAGGAAATTGGCAACAACCGGAGAATTATCGCTTGATTACCCTTCTAGACACTGATGCAAAATTGTTAGCAGGGCTTTTATTATCCAGTTTGACTGACTGGGTAAAGGATAAAAGGATACTGCCACCGAACCAAACTGGATTTATCAAAGGTTTAGGAACCTCAACAAATATATTGATTCTATCTGTATTAATGGATAAGGCACCTTTAGTTAAACAACCTTTGTATTTTTGTTTCGTCGACTTCAAATCAGCCTTTGATTGTGTGAACAGGCACCATCTGTGGAAAAAACTTGAAGAGCAAGAAATTCCAAACCTATTATTGAGAATGATACAATTACTGTACACTGACACCTGGATTAGAGTAAGAATTGGTGATGGGCAAACATTAACCAACAAGATACTTACAACGGGAGGTCTAAAACAAGGGTGTGTCCTTGCACCTCTGCTATTTAATCTTTTTTTAGCGGATCTTTCAACTACATTGAATAAGGTAAATGCACATCCGCCTAGATTAGCAGATAAACAAATATCTAATCTCCTTTACGCGGACGATGTTGTACTTATAAGTCACCCCAAAGTTGGGTTGCAAAGGCTAATTGATTGTCTATCAGTGTATGCAAAACAAAATGATATGGTGATAAATGAAACAAAGACCAAAGTAATGGTAGTTACGAAAAATATAAGGCTAAAAAATAAATATAATTGGAACCTGGAGGGAACGAAATTAGAACAAGTTGATTCCTACCGGTATCTTGGAGTTATATTCAACGATAATGGAAATTTTCTCTCGCAAAAAAGAGAAATTACAAGAAAAGCTAATACTATGACTGCAGCCTTTAGGATAATTCAGAATTCAATATCTGATTTGTCTTTTCGTCCTTTACTAAAGATCATCTAAGCACAGCTATTACCTACACTAACATATGGTTCTGAGGTATTAAATGGGAAAGACGCAGAGATTATTAAGAATGCAATTTCAAAAACGTACAAAATCTTATTTTCCCTGTCAAAAAATGCTTCACAAGCTCAGGAGAGGCTCGAATTTGGGATAAATAACCAGCTTCTAGCAAGAAAAGGACAAGCTCTTAAAGTTTGGAATCGAGTAAAACATGACCAAGAAAATCAAATGTCCCAGCTATTATGGCAAGAAGTCAAATATAATAAGAAGCTGCAGGCGTGGTCCTACCTAAATAAAGCAAAAGAAGAATTTGGTGTAATATCGATCTGGGAGAATACGATTACCCAAGAAAGGTTTTAAAAAACAATTAACAAACTTACCAATCATTTTTCTCTGATAAAAGATAAGGATATATTTGCGAAAAGAAAACATTCATGGCCAATCATAAATGGTTATATCAAAAAACATGTCCAAGAATATTTAGAAATACCATGGTCATGGAAAAACAAGAAAATCTTTATCAGAGCACGCTTTGGGTTACTGCCGGGTTTATGTCATGTACCCATATGGAAAAAAAACGCAATCAATACGGATTGTAGATTATATAAATGTTGTAACGAGAATATTATACATTTACAATGTCTTTGCCCTGGGTTAGAAAAGGAAAGGAAAGCCATTTTAAAGAGACTATTTAATGAACGTGGACTAAGGTCATGCAGACAAGCAGTGATGGCATGTCTAAACTCTAAAGATATATTCATGATTTCTGCATTTGTAAAATTTTTGAGCACTGTGGATAAAAAATTAGGGGAATAATAATGTATTCAATTTTTTTTATATATTGTATATTGTATTAGAGGAAACTGACCTTTGCCCTGGGAGTAACGTATTGAGGACTGCGAGGTCCAGCAGCCCTCCGCTTCCTGCTGCTGCTGCCTGCCTCTTCCTCAGGACCCGCCCCTGGACACCGGTCAAAAGCTCGCGGCCCCCGCTTCGCGGGAGCCGCTCGTGGAGGAAACTGACCTTTGCCCTGGGAGTAACGTATTGAGGACTGCGAGGTCCAGCAGCCCTCCGCTTCCTGCTGTTGCTGCCTGCCTCTTCCTCAGGACCCGCCCCTCGACGTCACCTCATTAATCAGCGCACACTTTTCCGCAGCGTGGATCGCAGCGCGGGCAAAGCCCGGGACAAGGGCGGGCCCGTCTGAGCCCGTCAGAGACCGACCGAGGCCGGGACGGGGCACCCCTCTTGGTTCTGCTGTTGAACAGGTGAGCCGTGCGCCAGTGAGTGTTCAAACTATCATTGTATAGCTGACCAAGACTAAATCCTCTATTCTCGGGTGCTATTGGAACACTTCTCTGTGGTGAGCTGATTTGTTGTCATTTTCTTACGTTAACAATTGAGTATGGCCACTGCCGGCGCCAGAAAGGGCCGGAAGTCTGTGATTGGGACCGGAGTAGTTGGAACTCTGGATAGTTTTATAACCAGAGCTGCCTCAGTCTTACAGAGGGAAATCGAACTGACAGAGAAAAGACTGTCTCTCGACTCAGTCCTTGACAAGCGCTCCTCACTGGGCAATATCGCCTTTGCCAAATCACCGGCAGCAACAAATCATTTACCTGCATTAATCCACCACACAAACGTCTCACCCTTGAGTGGGAACGAAAATGTGGATGTTGTAGTAAATAACAGCGTCTGTATTGTAACTGACCCCGGCGACTCTCCTTGCCCCGTCTCTCCAACTGTTAAGATATTCGAAGGCACCACCAGATCCGGCCAATCCATCCACCCCGATGCCACCTCCACCAAGTTGCCGGAGAAGGTGGTGAAACGCAAAAGGGGTGGCCCTCCAGCGCCGACCAACAAAAGAACTAGAGTACAAAAACGGACTAACGAGGGGGCATCTGAACCTGCGCCTACTAAAGACTTGATGGCTGAATGCCCCGAGGCACTACCGGGCCCCGCATGGAACAATGATTTTTGGCAAAAGATGGAACAGCTTTTTACTGCAATTTGCCGCCCTATCTGTAACAGACTCGATTCCTTAGAAAATAGTCTTATCAATTTGGAATCTATGATTGCTTCATCTGTGGTAAATAATTTAATTACCGGAACTTAATTTGATGCGGAAAATCTATAACAATAGCTCAGTAAAATAAGAGGCAGAATCCGTGGTATTAGAGGTTCGGAACGGGCTTTATTCCAAGATCAATTTAAATTGATGAGCTCCATATTCCATCACCACGAAGGTTCAGGAAGTGAAGACGCTACTTTATTGACAAGTAATTATTTTTATACAATAGGCATTACAGTGAAACAGATGGAGGAGGCGTAACAATTGATAGTAAAGATAAAACATACATGCGTAGCAAAAGTGGGTGTAACTGGGTGTAACTAAAGAACGTCATCAGGTATGATGTCATAATAGGGTGGTTCCATGAAAGAATTTCGCAATGTCAGCAGAAATACTTGGCAGAAATGCGCGCGCAGCAGCATGACGTGTGATTGACGTGCAACTAGGGGGTGAAGGGGACTTGACATTTAGCTCTACATATGGCGACAGAAGTCTGGAGGGTCAAGTCAACCTAATCCCAAATCATATCTAACATCCTATGTTTAAAGAACTGTGTTATCCAAAAAGAGAGGTCTCTTAGAGTAGAATCTTATTCTATACTGACTATACTGACTGTTAGTGCGTGTACAAGCGTCTAAGTGTCTACACTAGATGCGGGGGCAGAAATCTTCCATAGTAACAGGGCTATGAATTACTTGCAAAATGACAGAGGAGCCGGGCCTTTTGCTCGGTAGCTGGAAGAATGTTTACTTAAACTACTAGACAGGAATGCATTGGATAGGGAGCGGAGCAGATAATCTCGAAGGTGAAATACAGTTTTTGGCAGGCAACAGGCTGATGTCAGGCACCGTTAGCCGCGCAGGGAATAGGACAAAGTTCATGGATACAGATGCGAGCTCGGACTGGAGCTTTCAGAGGCAGAAGGCAAGAAAAGGCTTGATGGCAGAATCAGGGCCTACTCGCCTGGACTGTAAAATGGCATAAGTGAACCATATAAGGCCGGTGGCCTTTCATACTTGGGAATGGAATATCCGGCCCATTCATGGCGGATCTGAAAGAGGACATGTTGACGGTGGACGCACATGTGTTTGCGTCTTCATAACTGGAACTGGAGGGAACATACATGTACTTGTGATTTATACATGAAACCGTTGGGGTCCAAGATAGGGGACATAACTGATCATAAAAATCCATATTTCCACATTCCCTCCTTGTCCCCTACTTGCCCGTTAAGAGATATCAATCTTCATCAATCCATCGATCTGTTCATATAGCATCATTTGTTCTTCTTTTTTCTTCTGTGATGAATGAAATCTTGGTGATGGAATACACGATGTGGCACACAGACCACAGATCGCTGGTCCACATTGTAGGCATAAGAATAGTATGAGAAAGCCAATACCTAGGAAGGATAGGACCTTCCATCCAAAGGTAGATAATACACTCCAAAACCAACCGGACCAGGTCCAGGTGCCTGGATTCTGGTGTATCTGGCTTACAATCTTATGAAGGCGAGTTATGGCTTTATATACAGATGGCGAATTTTCTGGTATGAAAATGCAACAGCTCGATCCGATGACCCTACAAGCTCCGCCCCTATCGGCCAAGATGACGTCAAGGACAAGACGATTTTGAAGCACAACAATCCGCATAGCAGACTGCTCTTCTGTTAAATTGCCTAAGGCGGAAATAGTTTCGTTCACTACTACTTCAAGGGTTCTGGTTAATCTACGTATCAGCTTACTATTGGTAACTGTACCTATATAGGGAAAGAGACCTTTATTAAAATCTGTGTATTTTTCCCATGCTGTCTCAGTGTAATCGACTATTGGGAGATCTCTTCTTTCTCTATTGTGTACTAAATGAGTGTTTCTGTGATAATCAGGAGGAGCTAGGAAAACAGGTGGCAAAAGGAATCCGATGTAGCAGGTACCATCCCAATCTAGAGGCAGACGTATGTATGCCGTCTGACCACATATGAAGTAGGAATGGCGGGAAGCTCTAAATGTAGACTTGCCTTGATCACTAAATTCTATTACAGTGGTGCATCTACTATGGCCCATATGTATGGAACCATTCTTTCTTACACATAATTCACCTTTGACTGGAAATACTGACATGGCGGGTAAAATTGGAGTAGCTTCGGATTTGACATTCAGGATCATGAGATTAAGCGTAAAATTACCTAATCCATACACTTCATTTTCTAGATCAGTTCCTGTTCTTTTGGGAAGTCCCTCCTTGTTAGGGTGACAGACTTTGAATAAAACTAAGTTCAGATTTCCCCATACCCAGTTATTCTGGTAACCTGCAGAATTTGAATCTAGGGAATTAATTAAACTAAACCATGCTCCACAGGAGCCGTTGTGTGTGAACGGGTATGGAAAGAGAGGTAAAATTCCTTTATAGTTCTGATAGGGAGGGAGTCGGCCACATATCCAACAATTTGTAGCATTGCTAACCTGATGGGAATGATGTAACATACTAATAAAAGTGTTATTGCGCAGCGCAAATCTATAGGACAACTCATGCGGAGGTAATTCACTAAAAGAATGTTCAGCAGTAACATTATAAACATGTCTAGAAATAGGATAATATGTGTGCAACAATATACTTGCAGTAATTATTAAAAGACTTAAGAAAAACAAAATTAATAACGTCACTGTGCAATGACTACGCAGTGATTTACAGTACGCATGTCGTTTCAACTTTATCCTTCTGTTTCTTACTCTATACAGGTCTAAGGGATACATGTCAGAGACAAATTCGACCGATTCACCTTGGAGAGGACTTAAACAATCAAATTGCCTGACTTGTTAGACCTAAGTTTTAGTTTATATAGTTCATGGTTATTCAGTTCAACCAAAGGAAGTTTTGAGTCAATCGGTGAAGACACACAAGGTGTGTCGTTTACGTCTGACGGTAGTCCATGAAATTTCTTGATATGACTTGAATGTATCCAGCCTTTTCGACCTTCGATCTTCACGGCTGTCCTCGTCGTTAGCAATACGAGTTGAGGCGATCTCCACCTAGGATCCAGCTGAGACTTCCGGTCAAAGTTCCTCACTAAAACCAAATCCCCTGGAATTACGTCATGGGGTTTCACCTCGGTGTTGTCGGGAAAGGCTGCAGCTACCTGTGAACGACAAGATTGTAGTGCAGACATCAAGGAAGCCAAGTAATCTGTCAGCATATTACAGTCAATATCAGTTATTTTGCGTGGTATAGGCGTCCCCCACATATTTGGTGGTCTACCGAAGATCACCTCATAAGGGGATAGCCCTGTTCGAGAGTGTGCTACCATTCTCATGTAAAAGAGTGCAACGGGTAAAGCTACTACCCAGTCGACACCTTTCTCTCTGCATATTTTGGACAATCTAATTTTCAGGGTCTGATTATGTCTTTCCACGAGACCTGCTGCCTCGGGGTGTCGGACACAGTGAAATTTCCACTGATAGCCTAACAAAAGTGAAACGTGTTTCATTAGTTCGGATGAGAACGGCTGGCCGTTATCTGAGTAGACAGCACGTGGTAAACCGTACCGTGGGAAGAATTCTCGAACTAACTGTTTGGCAGTAGTTGGGGCAGTGTAATCTGAAACCGGGTATGCCTCTGTCCAACGGGAAAGAGCACAGACAACTACGAGAACATATTTGAATCCTCGACATCGTTCCATCTGGATATAATCCATCTGGAGGACTTCAAAAGGGTGATCAGGAGGCTGAAATCCACCCTGTTCTACGGGAATGCTTTTACCTGGGTTAAACTGACAACAGATCATACAGGTACGAACTTTTTGTTTAGCTGCTGCTCGTAAATGTTTGTTGAACCAAATGTGTTGAATGCTGTCTAGCATAGCTTTTCCTCCTAGATGCGCTGGACTATGTACAGTATTAATTATAACTTGGACCATCGAATCAGGAAGGAACCACACAGATTTTTCCTTCGTCATCCATCCTTGATCCGTTTGGATCCCTCCTAATTCAGTCCATTTCTTTATTTCATCTGGTGTAGCATGTGTCTGTATGTCAATTACATCAAGAGCGGGATCCTTAACCGTCATGCAATATGTTGGTGTCGGGACTATTGTCTTTGTCATGTCGGATGTTCGAGTTTGAGCAGTCTGTTTAGCTGTTCTGTCAGCTAGATCATTGCCTTGAGAAATGATATCAGTAACTTTCGTATGAGCTTTACATTTCATAATAGATATTGTAGTGGGTAGATGTATTGCATCTAATAAAGCATGAATGAGGGGTCCGTGCTGAATGTGGGCACCGTGAGAAGTTAAATAACCTCTCTCTCGCCACAGCACGCCGAAGTCATGTACAACTCCGAATGCATAACGTGAATCAGTGTATATGTTGACTTTTTTATTTGTGGCTTGAATACAGGCTTGTGTCAGAGCGATGAGCTCTGCTGCTTGAGCGGACAAGGTATTTATGCAATTTGTTTCAATGATTTCAGTGTCTGTTGTGACTGCGTAAGCGGCCACTAGCTCTCCTTTACCTGTTCTCATACATGAACCATCTACATACAACGTCAGGTCTGGGTCTGACAATGGGACGTCTGTCAAATCTTGTCTGGGTTTCGTCGTGATAGTGATAACTTCAATACAATCATGTGCAAGTGGGTCTGTTCCGTTTATTGGTAACAGTGTGGCAGG
This sequence comes from Triturus cristatus, assembly GCF_964204655.1. Taxonomy (NCBI): domain Eukaryota; kingdom Metazoa; phylum Chordata; class Amphibia; order Caudata; family Salamandridae; genus Triturus; species Triturus cristatus. The sequence goes on from NC_140586.1 coordinate 750,500,351, forward strand.
ATTCAATGTACTACAACGTCTGATTTCTATATGTGGCTGAAACAATGTTAATTCGTAACCAGTAAGTCGTGCTATAGTCAAGTGTTGTGTTTGTGTGCGGTTCAAGAGAACCTCTACTGCATGTGGTACTTGTACTGTCAATGGATGTCCTAATACTATGGCATCGCTTTGTCTGATTGCTAAAGCTGTTGCTGCCACTGATTTCAGGCACGCAGGCAAAGCCTGAGCTACGGGATCTAATGTACTAGAAAAATAAGCACATGGTTTGTGTGATCCTGCTTGTTCCTGTGTGAGTACTGACAAGGCAGTACCTTTGCGTTCTGTAACAAAGAGTGTAAACTGTTTATTGTAACATGGTGTTGCTAAAACAGGTGCTTGGCATAAGGCTTTCTTTAGGCTTTCAAAAGCTTGTGTATGTTCCTGAGTCCAAGGGAGAACAGTCGATGTGGCTGCCTCCTGTGTTGTCAATTGAATGAGTGGTTTTGCTAGAAATGCATACTGAGGGATCCACTGCCTACAATATGAAGTGAGGCCTATGAAAGCCCGCACCTCCTTTTGTGTCTTGGGTATCGGCATATTAGCAATTAGCTGGATGCGATCTGGTGTAAGCTGCCTTCCCTCCTTGGACAGCGAGTGACCAAGGTAAACAACTCGCTGGACACAGAATTGCAGCTTAGAAGGGGACACCTTGTGCCCCTTTTCGGCCAAAAATTGTAAAACCGTCAGTGAGGCTTTTTCACATTCAGGTTCGCTTCTAGCGGTGATCAGCAGATCATCGACGTATTGAAGCAGGGCAGTGTTGACTGGCATGTGGATACTGTCGAGTTCTCGTTTCAGTGCTTGGCTATAGATGCTGGGGCTTTCGGTAAATCCTTGAGGTGCGCGTGTGAATTTAAAGCTTCGTCCATTTAAACTAAATCCGAACAAGTATTGGCTTTCCGGATCTATTGGGACACTGAAAAAGGCATTCTTGAGATCAATTACAGTAAAGAATGTTGCTTCGGAATCAATGGCTGTCAGTAATGAAGAAATGTCTGGGACTACGGGGTATTGTGGTACTATGCATTTATTTAATTCGCGCAGATCAATAACCAATCGATATACTGGCGGGGCTGTTGGATCGGTTCGTTTAAGAATCGGAATTATCGGTGAATTACATACATTGGAGTCAGTTTCCACAACCACTCCTTGGGTAATAAGCTCGTCAATGATTTGTAGTAAAGCCACTACAGCATCTGGTGGTAACTTGTATTGTCGCATTCGTGGTAGTACTATTCCTGGTTTCAGTGTAACTCGATATGGTGTAATGTTCATGCAACCAACATCAGTGGGGCCTTGTGCCCATAAATGTGTAGGTAAATTCTGCAGTCGGTGATCCATGTCTCTGGATACGTAGTGACCTTTAAAATCACGTAAAAACAATCTTACTCCTTCCGGAGAACAACATATAATAGCTCCTAGAGCTTTCAAAGTTTTTATGCCTAACAAGTTTTCTGGACATGATTTAGTAAGTAGTAAATCTGTAGTTCGTGTCAAGGGACCAATCGTAAGTGGAAGAGGCTGTGTTACTTCGTTAATGATAGGTTTTCCTGAAAAGCCAAGGGAAATATTCTGTAAGCCTGAGAGGGGTGCCCCTGGAACTTCACTACGTTTTATTGTTGTTCGGCTTGCCCCTGTATCAAGTAAGAATTTTCTATCTTGACCTAACAGTTCACTGTGTACATAAGGTCCTTCTTGATCTACAGGGACCTCAATAAGGGGTAAGCCAACTTCCCTCTCTAGGCTGTTTCATGAGTATCGTTGATAATCAGGATAGTCATACTGTGCGGTCTGATACATCTGTCGGGTCGTTGTTTGTGTGGCAGCAATAGGCTGCGGTGGTGGAGCTGGCATAGACTGTTGCGGAGCTGGCATGGACTGTGCATGCTGCAGTGCTCCTTGTTGGTTCTGATCCTGTCTAAGTGGTCTTGGTCTTTCTTTTGTGTTACCTATGGCGATATTATGTTTTAAGACTGGACAATCGTGTACATAATGACCTGGCTGTTTACAATAGTTACATGTCCCTTTTACAGGACCTGTTGAAACACTGGACTGTGTTATACCCTTCTTATGACCGTCAGCTGGAACTGTCTGGGAAACTAGCATTTTCATTTTCGTGTCTTTCATGCGTCTATGTTCATGTTCTTGTTCCTCTCTAATTCTATTGTGATGGTACTGTAGCATTTGTAACATTTGTGACGGAGTGTTACCTTGCCAGGTACTCTCGAACTTCAATACTCTATTCTTAACTTGGGGCAAGGCATTTTCAACCAATTTTGTCACAAACAGGTGTGGATACGACTCGCTACTTGCTTTTATTCCACTATTTATACCAAAACATTTTTCAAATCGGGAATAGAAATCACTAGTGTCTTCATCTGATTTCTGTTTACAGGCTGAGATTGCACCCCAGTCTTCCTTTTTCGTAGTTAATAAACGTGGCAATACCTGTACTAATAAACCTGGTAGTGCTTTGGTCTTGTCCCCGAGCCCTGAACCTGGACCTCGAGCTTTTTCTTCGTTTTCTAATGCTGTCCAATCTATCTTCTGGTCTCCCACCTCCCAATCCTTTTCCTTGAGTTTTTCGTAAATGCCCGCAGGCATTAATACCTTTAATATTGTCATAATGTCGGGGTAGGTATATTCTCCCATGAGTAACATATCTTTAATTTCACGATGGAAACCCGCTGGGTCTTTGTCATGACTGGGTACCACTTTCTTCATTTCTAATAGTTCTATTTTGGATATGGGTGTGTATACAAACACACGTTTAAACTCATTGTCATCACCCTTTATCGGGTGCACTTCGCGTAAGGGGTTCTGTCTATCCATGTAATACGTCGTTCTTTCCTTGATAGGCAGTGAGACATGTTCAGGACATACAAAAAGGATGTACTGTCTTCTAGATTCTAGTATTTCTCTAATTAACTTAGTACCGGAACCTCTCCATTTATTCGTGAGTAATTCAGTCAATATATTAGGTAAGGGGCCAGGATCGGAGTGTTGGCTTTTATATAATATAAGGAGTTGTTGAATCATATAGATACCAGCTAAACGCTGTTCGTCTGGGGCGAGGTTCAAAAACGTATGCACTAGTGTATCATCACCATATTTTCCAGGACTATCAACCCAGTGAACGGCTGACCTGGCTAATTCTTGTTCCTCCATAGAATCGAGTATATGATAACCCCTTCGTTCTCGGAGTAATTTGTCAGCGGCTTGGAATGAATGTTCGGGGGACCTTGTATTTATTATAGGAGTTTGGAATTTTCTATTATTATCTGGACGTATCGGACATATCGGATCAGTAAAACATCTAGTATTATTGCAAGATCTTCCTCTACCTACATAGGCCATGGTTTCTAACTGTCCTGTGGGCAGTTCTAATTCTTCCTCATCCTCGGTTTGTTCTGGTTCGTCTACTGCTAATCTTTCCTCGTGTATTCATTCTATTTCTTTGCGGATCTTTCGGCTCATAGCTACTATACATGATCGTTTATCGTGTCTCCCCTCTGATATATTCTTACCCCATGTGGTAAGAATTTGCATTTCTTCCGGATTTACCCCTGGTTGATCTTGATTTCTGATCACACAGTTTATGAGGAAACGTAACAGTTCCCCCTGGATTTCCACCTTTTGGTACTCCATGGCTCTGGTAATACTCTCAGGGTCTCGCCCTGACTGAACAAAATGATATATATTTTCTAAATGTGCAGTCATTCCTGGTAGCTTCCCTAAGTATATTGCAGCTCGTCGGATACGTAATGATGTCAGCATCATTTCGTCCCCTTTTCCGGGCACAGGGTCATATCTACAATCTATTAGAAGTTCCTTGAGCGTGTTGGGAGTTACTAATTTGGGCGTACGTTGGTGGGCTAATTCTTGAAAGGAAAGTTTATTTGTTCTAGGCGGCGTAGAAAAAATGCTTGATGTACCTCCGGTAGCACCACCTGGGGTGCTGGATGTGAAAGGATTCGTTGAACGTGTTATAGCAACCATAGGTGTGGATGCAGATGTAGAAACAGATGTGCTTGCCGGAACTTGTGTCGGGGTTTGCTGTTGCAGAGGTACAGACAGAGGAGGGTCTTGGCGTTGAACCCCCTCGGCAGGCGGTCTATGTGGTGCAGCATTTGCATACTCGGGAGCTGCGTCGTCTAAATAAGAGGAAAGAAAGACATCTTCTGCGGATCTGGGATGCCCTTTGGGATGTACTTTTATCGGAAACAATGGGGGTGGCAAGTCTTTTGGTATCTCCAGAGTAGCCTTAGGTAATCCTTCGGCCAGAAGAGGATACATACCATTCACAAGGGCATTTCTTTTTCTGTCTGTTTGTTCTGACTTTACTCGAGTACCTTCTTCAACTAGTACACTTTCTCGAACTTTATTTGAATTCTCCTTACTTTTCTCTTCTTGTCTGAGCGCTTTCTCTGTGCGTCTATATGATTCTTTACGCCATAATTCAATGGCATCTTTCTGTGACTGTCTAGCTTTCTTTTTCCATAATTCTTCTTCTACTTTCATAATGCAATCTGCATCCCAGGTCCCAGCTGCGGGCCACCTCTGACTTTCTGGTAATTCCTTGGTGTAGTCTACCCATAGATCAAGAAATAATAATGATACATGAAGTACCCTGGAGTGTCCCTAGGAGGAATGGGAACAGCTTCTTCGAGTACCCCTTTTCTAGTTTTGATCTGTCTTAATTTCGAAAAGAGCGGCATATTGAGAACTGATCTGATACCTAATTTTGAACACGTTTAATACCATAAAACTCAACAATGAACAGTCATTCACACCACAGTATACAGAACGTATTTAAAACATTTTAACATTTAACATTTAAATGAAATAAACAAATGATGGCCATTTAGGGAAACTAGTCACTAAGCATAATACTCGATACTAACTAGGTAATTCTGAATTATATACTAGACATACTTGATATACTGCTAAACAGTACAGATACACTGCTGAAACAGTGCAGACCGGATTTGTGTACCCAAACCCGTCTTGACCGGCACAACCTATGTGCACGTCAGAACGCCTCCCCGATAATGGTACTCACCGGGTAGCTCGGAACGGAAGGCCTCGGAACTGAACTGAACTTGAACCGGACTGGACTGGACTCGAAACTTCGGAAACTTCGGAAACTGGTGGGCCTCTGTATACCTCGGATCTTGCTCTCTCAGCTAGGCTCTGGTCGGGATACTTCGCACTTCTCACCGCCTCGTCTGGGTGTTGATCGCAGCCTCAGTTACCCCCGCTCGGCAGGAGGGAGATACAGGAAATCCTGTGGGTACGCGTTGTTGTCCGTCCAGCTGTGACAGGAGACCGGGCCTGCAACGCACCGCCGGCGCGTGAGATGAGAAAGTGTCCCTGTTCGGGCGCCATTTATGTGGTAAATAATTTAATTACCGGAACTTAATTTGATGCGGAAAATCTATAACAATAGCTCAGTAAAATAAGAGGCAGAATCCGTGGTATTAGAGGTTCGGAACGGGCTTTATTCCAAGATCAATTTAAATTGATGAGCTCCATATTCCATCACCACGAAGGTTCAGGAAGTGAAGACGCTACTTTATTGACAAGTAATTATTTTTATACAATAGGCATTACAGTGAAACAGATGGAGGAGGCGTAACAATTGATAGTAAAGATAAAACATACATGCGTAGCAAAAGTGGGTGTAACTGGGTGTAACTAAAGAACGTCATCAGGTATGATGTCATAATAGGGTGGTTCCATGAAAGAATTTCGCAATGTCAGCAGAAATACTTGGCAGAAATGCGCGCGCAGCAGCATGACGTGTGATTGACGTGCAACTAGGGGGTGAAGGGGACTTGACATTTAGCTCTACATATGGCGACAGAAGTCTGGAGGGTCAAGTCAACCTAATCCCAAATCATATCTAACATCCTATGTTTAAAGAACTGTGTTATCCAAAAAGAGAGGTCTCTTAGAGTAGAATCTTATTCTATACTGACTATACTGACTGTTAGTGCGTGTACAAGCGTCTAAGTGTCTACACTAGATGCGGGGGCAGAAATCTTCCATAGTAACAGGGCTATGAATTACTTGCAAAATGACAGAGGAGCCGGGCCTTTTGCTCGGTAGCTGGAAGAATGTTTACTTAAACTACTAGACAGGAATGCATTGGATAGGGAGCGGAGCAGATAATCTCGAAGGTGAAATACAGTTTTTGGCAGGCAACAGGCTGATGTCAGGCACCGTTAGCCGCGCAGGGAATAGGACAAAGTTCATGGATACAGATGCGAGCTCGGACTGGAGCTTTCAGAGGCAGAAGGCAAGAAAAGGCTTGATGGCAGAATCAGGGCCTACTCGCCTGGACTGTAAAATGGCATAAGTGAACCATATAAGGCCGGTGGCCTTTCATACTTGGGAATGGAATATCCGGCCCATTCATGGCGGATCTGAAAGAGGACATGTTGACGGTGGACGCACATGTGTTTGCGTCTTCATAACTGGAACTGGAGGGAACATACATGTACTTGTGATTTATACATGAAACCGTTGGGGTCCAAGATAGGGGACATAACTGATCATAAAAATCCATATTTCCACACATCTACCAGGTCTAAGGGCATAGGGGGCAGAGGGGGAAACACAGAAAGCTCTGTTGAGACTGGTGTCCCTGGTGTCTCTGTCCCAATCCTACCAACTGCTCTGACAACTATTGCAGATCAACCAACTGTACAGGGCCAGAGCCAGGGATTGCCTATTGTCCCCCAAGTAGCTGCCCATGTTCCAGCCAGTATAGGGAGTTCTAGAAACAGAGCGAGCCCTGTAACCTCTAATATATTTAACATTCCACCAACTAAGTTTACTGGGACCGTCCATTCTCCTAGTAAGCAGCCACAGCCCTCCCTCGATCTGAAATTACCCTGTTTGGATCTTCCACCTGAATCTGCACCATATGTGGTGATCCTTGCTGGTGTTCCCACCTTGAATCAAGGATCAAGGGAGTCATTTCTTGATTTAAAAAACAAATGCATGCACTGGTTAAATTGTCATAAACCCCTTCCGAAACCGTGCTCAAGTGAGATCTTATTCGCCAGGAGAATTAATTGGGTTGGACCTAGAGCCAAAGATGTCCAAGGAGATTGTGTAGTTATCAATTTCAGGAACACAAACACGGTCAGGTATATTTGTACATTCCAGCCAGGCCCTAATTCCAGCACCTATTCAGTAATTAGAGCTCTCCCCCTTACCTATTTTTATCCAGGACTGCATCACCTTAGTACTAACAATCTAAATAGGGGAAGGGTGGACATAGTGCGAACTGATAGGGTTGGATTTCTCCCTCTTGATCCCAACACAATCCAAGGCCTAGACCGACCTGGTCCTCCCACGCTTGAAGCTTTTCACCACCCCAATAGATACAGCACCCTTGAGCAAGTGGATTGACGTTTGAACTCTAGTATCTCGAAACTGGCCCTAACCCCATGGAATCCAGGGAATAAGCCAGAATTGGAAGGGTTGGCAATTAGGCCCATGCGGGAAACTATAGAGAGGGCTCCGAGTTCATCATCCACCATTAACCCTGCTGCTGACCAGATCCCACTCCCTAGTAAATTAAATCCGAGTCCTTGTTTTCTATCTTGGAACGTGGCAGGTCTCAAGAGTAAACTGGACTGCGAGGACTGGGGTGCCTTCATAGACGATTTCGATATCTGTCTGATGCAAGAGACATGGGCATTGGAAAATTTGCACAGGGTGGGTTTTGCATCTTTTAACATATTGGCTGTAACAAGTGGTAGGGGTAGACCCTCAGGGGGTCTTATCACCTGGGTGGCACTCCATCTGGGCGCCTCGGCAAGGCAGGTCCATACCAACTCGGAAGATATTCAATGTACCCTTCTAGTGCTGCCAAATAACATCCATCTGGCTCTTCTGAATGTTTATTCAAGACCTTCCCAGGGCGGTCGGGAATCTGAGGTCATGGAATCGCTTAATAAATTTATCCTGACCCTGGACCCAGAATATTCCGTGGTCGTAGGTGGCGACTTCAATTGCCAATACGAACCACTCTGTGTGTCGGTCTTAGACGATCCAAACACAGAGAACGAATACCGAAATATTCCCGATCCTATGATCCCAAAGGTCAAGGCATGGTCTCCTTTGGCCCTTCAAATCTCCGCTTTCACCCTTTCCTTGTCATTGAGGGCTTGCAATGGGAGATTCGATTCTGATAGACCAGGACGAGTTACCTTTAATAGGGTAGGTCATACCTCAATTCTTGACTATATCCTCATTGAAACTAGATCTTGGGACAAGGTGCTTGATTTTAGGGTGCTAGATCGAGATGATAGTGACCATAATGCTTTGGCTGTAACCTTTAAACCAGGTTGTTGGGGTATGAGCACCTATGACGTACCACTACCCTCCACTGCACAACTCCCCATACTACATAACAACAAACGTAGGGTGAGATGGCCGCATATTGCCGTAAATCCGAACAAAATTTCAGAAATTTACAGCCTCGCCCTACCTCACCTTGTGGAAATGTCTGAGGTGGATTTATCTCGATCTCCACTAGTACATGCAACCGGACCAACAGGCATCCACCTACAGCTAGTAGATAAACTCTCGAAGGCGTTTTGTCTGACAGGGTCCGCGAAGCCCAACTTGGCTAAAAGGCAACCGTGGTACTCCGCCGAGTGCAGGCAATCGAAGAGTGAGCTACTTATCGCCATCAAATCCCTCGATAAAAATAGGATTAAAGCAGCAAGGGCTAAATACAAACAAACTTTAGAAAGGGCAAAAAAACACTGGGAGTCAGACATCTGGGAAGAATTAAGATCTACTCTAATAGCGAAGGACTTTAGGGGCTTCTGGACAACCGTTAGCAAAGGTAGGAAAGAAGCAGGAACAAGCTCATTCCCAAACATAGCTCCAGCTGTATGGGAAGCTCATTATGGAGGTCTTTACTCAAGCCCAAACATCAACACTCCTCCTTCGCCCACTTTTTCCCCCAGATCCACCACCCAAACAGAGGCTATAATGAAGATAACTTTAAAGGAGGTGGAAATGGCTATCCATCTATTAATACCCAACAAAGCACCGGGATTGGACAAAATCCCTGGCGACCTCTACCGCTCTGAACCAACGATCTGGGTGCCATACCTTTGTATCCTATTTAATTCCATTCTGTCGGGAGGTGATCTACCAGAGTCATGGCTAGGCGCAGAGATCGTGCCTATATTCAAGAAAGGCTGTCCTCTAAAACCATCAAACTATAGGCCCATCAGCTTAATTGACATTACTCAGAAGCTGTTTGGGCGTATAATATTGGACAGACTCCAGGCCTGGGAGATTGAAAATACCATCTTAAGTCCACTGCAAGCAGGATTCAGAAAGGGCACCTCCACTGTGGACCAAATCTTCCGACTTCAGGTCATACATTGGAAGACCGTGAGCTTAGAGGGTGGCAGCCTCTACCTCATTTTTGTTGACCTGAGGTCGGCATTCGACCTGGTCCCGCGAGAAAAACTGTGGAAGGTGCTTCTGGCTCTTAATGTCCACTTGTATCTTTTGGACATCGTCAGCAGACTTCACACACAAAATTTTGCCCAGGTTAGATGCGGCAAATATGGTGAGCTTTCTTCCCGTTTTCCCGTAAATCGTGGAGTCCGACAGGGATGCGTGTTGGCACCCACATTATTTTGTCTATACATCAATGGGCTCATTAAGCACCTGGAAGATATTAGGGATATAGATGCGCCCAGACTTGCCACGGGTTTGGTGCCAGCGTTGATGTTCGCTGACGACACTCTCTTGTTATCGCGAACATCAACTGGCATCCAACGCATTCTGGATGGCTTTGTGGATTTCTGCGCAGAAAGAGGCTTAGAGATCAATTTGGCTAAAACTAAATATATGATCTTAAATCCCCCCAAACATACACGGCCAAACCCAGTCCTGAATGTTGTCTACCTTGAGCGGGTAACCACATTCAGTTATCTGGGGATTTTATTACAAGAAAACTTTGGCTGGGGTGGTCAAATTGCCAATTCTGTGTTAAAACTTGCCCAAACCACTGGGGGAATATCCCAAGTATTTAGGGGTTCGGTCTCCAAACCAGTGTCCCCAGCATTAGAAATATACAGGACACAAGTAAGAACAGCCTCCATATATGGAGCCGAACTGTGGGGCCATTCCAGAATACACAGCTTGATCGGGTCGGAAAACTTATTCGTGAGGAGTCTGTTGGGCCTTCCCTCTAGTTCCCCGTTGATCCCTATCAGGCTGGACTGTGGGTTACTACCCATGGAACAAGTGGTAATGTTGCGTCCATTGATATATTGGAAGAGACTATGGTCAAATGAAGAGTTGGGATTCTACCGTGAGGAATTCAAGGGAGTCTGGTCCCAACTAAAGAGCAAGAATATCCCCTGGCTGAGATTCGTCAGGGATGCTTGCACTAAGATTGGTCTTCCTGAATTATGGACCACTCCGGAGGTCTCATGCCTGGTCCTACCCAAAGCAAAGTTGGTTGAACAGTTTAAAAACTACCATCTTGCGCGATTGTATGAATGTCCTAAGATCGGCAGGCTGACGGCCGCGTTCCTCCAAATTAAAGATAATTACAGGAAAGAGGAGTTTTTAGACTTGGTCAGTCCCCCGGCCGCGAGGAAGCTCTATTGCCAACTGAGAATGGGTTGTCTCCCGCTTAGGTCATTTACATCTGGATGGGATGACAATAAAATCACTGCTTGCCCGGCCTGTAGCTATATATTGGAGGATGAAAAACATGTCTTCTTTTTCTGCCCAATATATCTACCCCAAAGGAAACGCTGGATTAAGCCCCTATGCAACAATCTTGGTTTCAGAGAATGCGAAAAAGCAATGAGAGTCTTAAAGTATGACACTAAACCCCCGATAGTTTTTGCAGTCTCCCGGTTCCTTAACTCTGTTTGGTTATTACGTAGGAAATTTTTATAATCAACCATCCTGTCAAATACTTTGCTGTTTTACTTGAATGTACTGTAATATCTCTGAAAATGATTGGATTGGTTGTGTTTTTATGTTTTCTTTTATTGTATTATCTATTGTGAAATTGCTTGTCGTTTTTATGGTCATTGAACCGAAATAAAGTTTAATGATGATGTTATATTGTATTAGAGGCATGATAGCAATTGTGATTATAGCGTTTTCATGTTTTTATATTTGAGGATATTTTAATCATTTTTTGTAAGATTTTAATTAATCACACAAATAAACTTGAACTTGAACTCATTGTTGCTATTGACTATATTTGTGATAACAGCAGTTTCCTTAAATGCTATTACATTTCTTGAACGTATATTTCATCTTGAGGGCTAAATTAAAGAACTGGTTTCTGATAATGGAGCTCATTTCATTTCGGCAGAAAGTACTGCTTTTCTTAACTCATGGGACATCAAGCATGTTAGAGTTCCTCTATATAGTACTTCGTCCAACGATTTGGGGAGTCCATTATGAGGTCATCTGGAAAGGCTCCGAACGGCATTTGTTTTGTCCGAATCCGATTCGGAACCCGCCTTTCCGACCGTCTCAGACACGTTTCCCCATGACCGATTATGATAGCTGGAAAGCGTTTGACCTGTCTGAAAGGCACTGGGAGTAACCGAGTCATTCGAAGCTGAACCAGAGCGGTCTGTGGAGCGTGTTTCCAGCTGAGCGATTAGGATGTCAGATTCAGACAGCCTTTCCGATTCGGTTGTGCCGACATGGATCAGCTGTCGGAATCTGACTTTAGGGGCTGGTAGCAGGTCCCCCTTTTCCCAGGGCCCTCCGAATTGGGCCTTTAGGGGTACCCATGGGTCCCCTTTCCCATGCATGCTCAGTGTGGGTGGCACCATGTGGTACCTGCCACAGGGTGCAAGCTTTTCCCCAACAACCCCTTTTGTCCATGGGAGCATGTGTTCTCGTTCAGAGCACAGGCTCCCATTGAAGTCAATGTAAGTCCGACCAAACGATGTTGGGAAGCATCGTAATCGGTCGTTCAGACTTGCACAACCCGATTCGTTCGGAAACGATTCCGGAAATGATTCGGTGGGAAGCGTTTCCAGACGACATCATAATTGGCCCCTTAGTTGAAAGGGCAAATCGCATGCTTAAAGAAGAATTGCAAACTGCAGTTTATTAATTGAATGTAGCTGAATATTTACAGCAGAAAGTGTGAAGTTACAATACCACTCCACATAGTACCATTGGTGTTGCACCATTTACTGACAATCCAGCATGGTTGGAAGACAGATTAGGATAGTGTTATGGAATGTGGATTTGAAGCATATCCGTGAACATGTACGGTCCGGCAAGAACCTGGTAAAATATATTCAGACAATAAGAAAGGTGTGAAAGAAAAATGGTTGGTTCCTGGTGATTGGGTTTTGGTTAAAAAATCAGAAAAGTTGTGAACGGTGAATCTAGACTTTCAGAACCTGCAAGGGTTTGTGAAGGTGTCTTAAATAGCTGTGTTGCTTGATGAGAAGGGGTGGTGGGAAAATAATGTTGTGATCGAGGTGAGTGAAAAATAAGCTAAAATAATTGATGAAAGGTTCCTCACTAATCATGGGTGTGAGTATGATAAAGAAGGGAAGTTCCAGTTTTCAGAGATGTAGGAGACAGAAAATGTGATCAAATGCCAGTTAGTATTGCTGGTGGTGGAGATTGTTCATCTGCTGTTGAAGTTGAAATTGAAGTTGCAGTTCCAACTGCTTCAGGAGTTGGAGATATAGGTGGACCTAATTGTAGTAGAAGAGTGTTATCTGCTCCTGTTAGATTTAAGTATTATGTCACCTATTGAAGCATTGGTTTAGAAGGGTATTGTTTTTGTTATTTCTTTTCTTTTGTTTTGGTTGGCGAAGGGGGATGGTGTAGGGTATACTTGAATTTCTTTTGTGTGTTGTAGCCTTAACATTGATTAGGTGGTGGACCTTAAATGAAAGTAGAATGCCTTGAAGGAATGTGTATGAGTTCAAGAATATAAGCTGTGGCAGTCACTTTTTGGGCTGTTTAGCATGGAAGCTGTCATGTGTCCTGTATTGGAATAAGTATCTTCATTTGGAAACTTACATGGTGTTGGAAATCTATTTGGACCACTTAACCACCACACAGCCATAATCACGTCTAAGATATTTAGAAAGTCAACAAAAACCTGTAAAATAGATCTAACATCTTAACAAGAAACATAACATAAGAAAATTTAGATTAGCTTAAAGTACAACCATCAATATTCCCCCACTCATTATAACTTATAAGATCACAGGTAGGTGGGAGTGGGAATGTGAGTGCAAGGATAACCCCTCTCTTTCCTATTGCCTTTTGCAAACTTTAAATGTCCCAGTGGGATCTCAAATTCCTATATTATTCTTATATTATTGTGATCATAACTCACAGTAGTGAAATATTACAAACTAATCACAGGTCTAACATGTTGAAATGTATATATGAGAACATAGGAAGACTGTACAGCATATTATCAACTGAAACATTCAAATGTTATCTCAAGGTCAGGCTATCTGTAGACTAGTCGTGCACTTACCAACTGTGAGAAGAAGATTTATTAGTTGGAGGGTGTGGTAATCTTCTTAAACTAATAATGCCACTGTTCTATATTAGGTCCAGTTAGGTCTAAGTAATTTAAACCTAAGCTCAACCCTTGATAGTTGTATCACAGAAAAGATAGGCTTCACCTAGGAGAAACAAGTAAGGTATTTATTAATACCAAATCAGTTAAAAAGCAGAAAACACAGCATAATAAAATACCATTCCAATTTAAAAAAAATAGGGTACATTTTAAGAAACAAATAGACACAAACACCGACAAAAAACAATAGGCGGATCCGGAGGTATACATTTTAAAGGTTAAAATAGAAATAGCATCAAAAAGTGTTAAGCGCCAAAAGTGGACATCTAATTTGACTTGCCCAGTATCTAGACAAGAGTTAAAGCTGACGCGATGAAATGCAGACTGGATACAGAAACCAAGTTCGTCCCATTTGGAACTTTTACCTTCTGACAATCTATGAAATGGAAGTTGAAAAATTCTCAGTGAAGCAAGGAAGCAGGCGATTATTGAGCAAAGTCAATGTAAAGCCATTGATATTTGGTAGGAAAGCTCAGAGCAGGAGAAATTAAAAAATCATGCCCAAGGAAGATCCCTCACCAGCCAGATATGTTTGGCACCTTCATTCCAATGAAGAGTTCTACCGTTGGACTTAGAAACTTTTTTTAAATCACAAATTCCTCTGGCAGGGCACGGCAGCAAGCTGTAGCCGAACAGAACTCCACGTGGCTGGATACCTTCTATGCAGTGTCCTATTATAATGGATTTGCCTCTGCAGAAAAGCTCTGAACAGGAGCAACTTAAATCTTTGGCCCAGCAGCAATGCACCTTTGTAGGATTAACGTGGCAGGCTGGCACTAATCTTCTGTTGGTTCTCCAGGCAAAAATCCTTGAATAAGTATCTAAGTCCCAGCTTTTAAAGTTAAGTAGGAGAAATACCCTCTGACACTCACCTAAAGCCCCCATGGGGGCAGATTTACAAGGACTGGTGCATCTCTGCGTATTAGCAGGGATGTGCTAGTAAAGATGCAACATGTAAAACTACCCTTGCGCCACCACAGATGCGTCGCATTTACAATGCGGCGCACCGTGGAGCAAAGATAGTCAGATGCGTGTCGCATCTTTTGTCGTAGGGGCAGCGCATTGCCTGAGTCGTGTCGCAAGCGCGATGCAACTCCAGCAATGCTCTGGGGCGGCCTATACCTAACATGCTGCATTGCCCCTTATGCCTGCTACAAGCAGGCGTTAGGTTTTGACGCAGTGGGGATGTAAAAGTGACTCAGTGAAATCTTGTAGATTTCACTGCGTCACTTTTGCGGGGCTTCCTTGCGATGGAACACCCACCTTGCATACATTATACCTGACGCAGATATAATGTAGCACAGGGCTTTACAACGTGACGCATCTCCCTAGATGCGTCACGTTGTAAATATGTCACATAGTGGCGCATTGTTTCCAACGCCGCTGCATCACAGAAGTGACGCAACGGTGTCGTAAAGATGTCGCAAGGAGCTTGTAAATTTGCCCCATGTCTTTAGGGAACAACTTAAGGGTCAGGACTCACTCCAGTAAAAGTCACCAGCAGGGTTGAGGGCAGGTCCAATTGGAACTGGTCATCTGGACTCTTTAGGAAAGTGGGTTTCTTGCAGCTTTTGAGTCTCTATGGTTTAAAGGGAGTAGGCCTAGCACTTGGGGGCCTCCTCACAGGTCACAACAGCAGGTGCAGGCCTTCTTCTGTCTTCCACAGGTAGAGAGGTGTTCTTAAGGGGCAATGGGGTTACCACATGTATGCCTAGTGCCAGTCTGTGGGTGGGGGAACTCCTGGCCACTCTATTACTAATGGGGCAAAGGTTCTCAGAGGTGAATCTACCCTCTTTTTCAGCACTTCCTGTGCATTTTACTGTATGCTATCCCTCCCTGTAAACAGTGCCCTCTTCAACTGAAACCAATATGTCAGAAGCTTTCTTCCCCTTTGCAGAGCTCCCTGTACCCACCCAGAGGTGGGGTTGCGATAATAGGAAAGCCACCCTCTGTGGTCACTCAAAACAGGCTCTGGGGGCATGCTCTCTCCCACTGAGATTGGTGCCTTGCTGGATACCATGACAATGAAGGGGGAAGGCCCAGGTGAGAACCACATCTGCTTATGACAAGGCAGGCCTCCTTTTAAGGTAATTTAGTTCCTGGGCATAGCCTAGATGGCCATCCTGTGAGGGAGAAAAACATCTAGCCAAGCCCAGGCCCCTTGCTCACTGTCTGGGAGCAATACATATTTCACCACAGCGAGTCATCAACAGTCAAGTGATATTGAACTTTGGAAGAAAGGTTCAGGCAGGAAAATGTAAACTTTCTAAAAATAGTCATCAAAAATCCAATTTGACCATTAAGTTGAATTACCATTAAAAGGAGTCCTTGGATCATTTTTCAAGCTATGCCCAAATTGAAATTATGCCTGTAACCCATTGATTTTCTATGTGAGACCCAGCCTTAAAACAGTGAAAAACAAGTTTGGAGATTTTTTTATTCCAGGGTATGTAAAACATATGTATACATGCCCTAACTGTAAAATACCACACACCCTGACGCATAAACATATAGGACCTACTTTATGGGTGCCTTATAAGTATTACAAATAATGTTTTAAGGCTGGCAATTCAGACTGACAGTTTTAAAACGTTCTCTACTATTCTAGGGGCAGACCTGGAGACATGCTTTGCATTGTCACCTAGTGATGACACCATATGTTGTGCTGCTGTTGTCAGCAATAACATCTTGCTAAGAAATTAGGGTGAGCACGCAAAAAAGGGGCATTGCCCACACCAATCTATTGCCTTAAACTTATCATCAAATTTTGTCCAATCTACAGACACAAGCTTGCCATTTCTGCTATGATTGCTTCAAGGTTAGCTTACTGTAATTCTGTCTACCATGGTATGAAGACAGCCTTTTCAATTGTCTCAAAATCACCCAGGATCAAGTAGTGCCTGGTTTTGGTTGCTTTTGGTAGATGCCATAATTGGAATCTGTTAAGCACCGTACTGGCTGGCAATCCACCATTGCATTACGTATAAAGTGGTATTCCTTCCCCAAAAATTCTTCTATGACAAGCTGACACTTTTCATGGGCAATATGCTCTCCAAACACCACATACCTTCTGCCCTACATTCTTGAAATAAAATGCTTCTCACCAATTCTTGTTTCAAGCATGCCAGCCATGGAGTGTATGCCTTGTAGTCTTACAGCTAGAGCGGTAGACCTCGAATCTGGGGAGCCAGGTTTGAGTCTCTGCAACGACGCTTAACATCCTGTGATTCTGGGCAAATCACTTAATCTCCCTGTGCCTAACAAAATGAATGTGTCCTTCTGTAATGAAACTGGTGCTCATGTAAAGCGCTCTGATACCCGATGTCTCGGGTCTAGTTTGCGCTATATAAAACAAACAAAAAATAAAAATAGTACAAACTGTTTTGAACAGAATTCCTTCTAAGTGCCCCGGGGGTGCAACAGGTGTTTGCACCCGCTTTGCGTACCCCCGTGGCACTTTGATATTACAGAAAGGGCCTCAGATGCTTGTGCGGCCCCATCTGTATTACCGATAGCGATGGAACACATAAAGCGCCAGCACTATCTTCAGAGGGAGTTCCCTCATTTGCATGGGGTTGTACCCCATGCAAATAAGGGAATCACTTTGCCTCTGCGCTCTGTTACAGACGTGGGTGCAGAGGCAAAAAGCTCTCAGAAGCTGCACTAATAGTGCGCCACTTATCAGTGCGGCCCCCTACTGCAGCCCTCTGGAAGGTGGAAAGGGGCCCTATTGACCCCCCATACATTCCCCTGCAGGTGGGTGCAGTCACTCACTGCACCCACCTGCAAGGGGATCTCTAATCCCCTTTAAAAGTACAAGAGGTAACCCACCTGCACACTGAAACACGGGGCGCTTCATAGTAAACGCTCTGTATTTCACTTGAATGAGCTGTGACCAGGACAGCACAAGTTTGCAGCTGTCTTGGGAAGAGCACATTCTATGCAATAGGGCACACTTTCTCTGCTTGCACCCGGTGCACCTGTTTTAAGGTGCACAAGGGCACAATCAGGGAAATTGCGCCCTATACATAATAGGACCCTTGAACTGCATTTAAGCCCTGATTTACTCAGGGACTGTGTTGCCCTTGCGTCATGCAAGGTGATTTAAGTCAGATTTACTAAACCACACAAAGACACCTTGGGTGGCTCTGCATGGTATAGTAAGCCCAGAGTAATGCAATGCAGTGCAAATCGCTACCTTGCAGTAATCTGCATTGGGCAGGCATTCCGTGGGTTGAGTGTGGGCATTCCCACGCATCCACTCATGGATTTTGGCGCACTGCCAGATTTACTAAGAATAGCAAACCCGAGGATACATCAACTCGTAAGCCATCCTAACAGGCATAACAAGGAGAAAAATTTTTATTTGTCCTTTTTATTTCCTCTTTCTATGTATGCTGCATTTTGCATCACATATAGAAGGAGGGAAATGCCTCTGATTATTGATTTTGTGCAGAAAATTTCTGCACAGTAACAATCCTGCCAGGAATGTGGCATGTCTTAGTAAATGTGGCGCACTGCATTGCGACAAATGTTAGTAAATCTGGACCTAAATGTCCTCTGACCTGGAAAAAAATTAAATCTGATTTGTTGAACCTCTAACTTGTGTGCGGCTTTTAGTAGCGATTTTCCGGGTCCAAGAATACTCTTTCGGTGACGGACTGCTTTATAAGTTCCCCTTAAGATTAACTTTAACAGTATGTGATTAAAGCAGCACAGAGGGATAGATCAGCCAACTTTCTGCCTTATGGAAACATTGCCACCTGTGCATGTAAGTCTTTATTTTGGCTTCCTTTAGGCCAAGTCTAAGTAATGTTCAACAATACAGCTCTGCATTCTATCGTAGGTCATGAGTAAAAAATGGGTACTCCATCCAAATACTATTTTACATTTTTAAGTCAGTCGAATACCTTGGTTATATATCATTCTGTCTACCCAATGGTGTTTGTGATTTTATACCTTTTAAAACATATTTTAAATTGTTTCTGTCCCGATTCGCGCATGACACAGTCATTACATTTATTGCAGACAGTAAACAGAGCTTAAAAAGACATTCCTCACAAACTCGTTATTAGAGCAGGTTACTAGCTATAGAGTCAGTACACAAAGCCTTTTCGCAACGCGCAGGTGTATGGCTATGTGTTATTTAGAAGCTGTGATTTTATGGTTTGTACTAATTTGCATCCAATCTTTTGTTCTGCACCCCACGCACGGTTAGGACTTTACTTGCTATTTCCTTTGTATATTTTAATATTACTTATGATACATGTGATACATGGTGCTATACTGGTTGCCCCTTTGATTCCATAACTTCTGACCTTCTGGTCTTCTGGTGCTCCAGGCTTTCCGCCTGGTGTCCTGGTTTGACCAGAGGGGATGAATGTGCCATCGCGTTATGACTGATAAGCTGGGTTGTATCATTCTGCATAATGATTCTGACCTGCTGTTGTCTTTATAAGAACACTGGTACTTACACTACAACCTCTTAGTAGCGTCGTCAAAGATTTTTCCCCATTGGTCATATGGACCTGTGTTGGCTGACGTGAAGCACTGTAAGGGAGAAGGCATTAACAATCTGTATCTAGCTTGTGAAGCTAACATGACTCCACAATAAGGACCAGGGATTGCCAAATATGGTTAAAGGGATTTTATTTTGGATAACCAATCAATCCAGTATATAACCAAACCAGTAGATACAGCAATACAGCAGATAAGCTGAAATATCTAAATAGGTTGAGATGTAATAAAATGAGATATAGAATCTTGACAGCCACCACAATAAAGAAACAGATTAAAGCAAACAGGAGTTCCATGAAGAAACTTGTCTCTTCTAATCTTAGATCACATATAGAATCATTTACCAAGGGTCTCTATTTAGGGAGCATTGAAGGTGTCAGCATAATCAGGCATCAGTAGAAGTCTTGGAAAAAGGAAATAAGGGACATACTTATCAAACAGTAACACAGAGCAGACTAGTAAGTCACCTTGCTGTGTTGCTTTACAGGAAAAGGGCAGGAGGGTTCCATATTTATCACAATACGGGAATTTCTGCCTTTTCTCAGCGCTGGCACACAATGTGCTGCCTAGCCACCATGGTGCAAGGGTGTCTGCGTTGCAAGCAGGATTGTTTTTGTGCAGGAAGGGGAACTTTTCTGCACAAAAGCAATCCCCTGAGGCATTTTCCTCTTTCTATGTATGCTGCAGAGTGCAGCCACATAGAAAGAGGAATTAACAAGGAGAAATAAAGATTTTTCTCCTCATTACACATCCCCTAGGAAGACATAACATTTGTAAGTAATGCAATGCAGTGATTTATGATGTGTTGCATTACTCCAGATTTATCAAGCCACTCAGGGCCATGCAAGGTGGCCTTGCGTGGCTTAATAAATCGCATTTAGTAGTTGCATTGCACATGCACCCCGTTGCATGGTGCAAGTGTGACACAACTACTTGATAACTAGGACCCTGAGGGGCAGATTTATGTTTCACTTGCGCCACTTTTGCGCCACCGTTGCGTCACTTTTGTGACGCAGCAGCGGCGCAAATCCTGCGCCATGGTGCGGGGTATTTACAACGTGACGTATCTGGGAGATGCGTCACGTTGTAAAGCCCTGCGCCACATGTAGGCGTTCCAGGGCAGGTGGGGGCGTTCCGGCGCAGGAACGCCTCCTCAAAGTGGCTGAGTGAAATCTACAAGATTTCACTCAGTCACTTTTAGGCCCATGCTGCGTCAAAACCCTGCGCCTGCTTGAAGCAGGCGTAAGGATTGACGCAGCATTGTACAGATAGGGCCCTCCAGAACATTGCTGGAGCTGCGTCGCGCTTGCGACGCAACTCCAGCAATGCGCCACTTTTACAGCACAGATGCGTCACGCATCTGTGCCGATTTTGCCCCATGGTGCGCCGCATTATAAATGCGGCGCATCCATGGTGGCGCAGCTGTGGCGCATAATAATTGGCGCATCCCTGCTGATATGCAGGGATGCGCCAGTTAACATAAATCTGCCCCTAAGTGTTTACCATAAAGCTTCACACTTGCTTGAATAAAGTAAGTAGAGAGTTTCTGTACTTCTCAAATTCGAATCTGCCTTCTCTAAGGGTGAAAACGCTAATGTACCAGGAGATTAAAAAAAGTTCTTATCTCCTTTCAGACCACCAGGAACCAAACAACTCATTACTTGAGAGAGCATCTGCAACATTGCTTCAGTTTCCCATCACATCTAAACCTGTACTACAATTCTTAACCTTGAACATCTCTCTGTTCTGGTACATGATGAACAGAAGGCTTGTTTTGACCATTCATTTTCCACGTTCACTGCCAAGTTTTTCCCTCCAGGCCTCACTATCAGCAGTCTAATGCAATCAATAAGCTTTTTCTAACTAGAGAAAAGTTAGCAAAGAAGTAAAGAATATGCTGGCAAGACTGAATGCATTTCAATTGAGGCCTGTAGTTAGGTTAAGTTAGCAATTAACATGAAGTCAAGTGCATGATTATACATACGCAAATAAACTTGAAGTGTAAGCATAAAACCTGAATAAGGAATACATGCTTACATGTTTCAACTGAATATCAGTGCGCGTGTATATAAATCTCAAATCCCTACAATGAGTACATTTCATTAATATATTTAAATGCTTCACACACTTTAATTTACTTTTTTGTAAATAGACTTTATTGAATTTTTCCAAGTGCAAAGCAAAGTTACAATGTGCCAAATTTGGTTCCCATAATTCCCTAGCGAAGACAATTACTAATATACCTTGGCATGGTTCATAAGTTTCAATCCACACTGCATATTGATGTTCCATTGTCATGTTGGCTGGGGGATAGCAGCAACAGGAACAAACAAAAAATCAGAAGACTTCAACCCACTCCTCAATACTATACTAATTAAACCCCCTAAGAACCCCCCTCCCAGGCATGTCACTTCCAATCCAACACAATTCCGTTAGCAATCAGTATCATTTTAAGGTCACCGCCATCGATTCCAGTCTATTGCTGAGTACGGTTACACGCCACCCCCATGTGTTCCTTATGTGCCGTTACTGTAAGGGTTGCAGCCCCGGTGGTGCTGAAAGTCAGCCCCTCAGTGTCCTGCGGCTAATTCGTCGGTCTCACCATCATCCCCGCTATCCGGTTCTGGTTCTTTTAACAATCCCACTAAACTCTCCCAGGCCCTGGCCGCTTCTAGTGCCTTATCGCTATTCGTTCTCTTCGCCATTTGCAATCGTACTATTCCATCACACTCTTCCCACTTAATGAATTCCTTTCTCCATCTAACAATGCTGGGCCCCTTCTGTATCTTCCAATGCATCGTAATTTCCCTTTTCGCCAGCAACAAACCCATGTTTAGAAATTGACTGGTGATTTGTTCTTGGCCGTATGTGGGAACCAATGCAGCACGCATGGACCCATTGCTACCTCCAATTCCCTGTCTGTTACAGTATTCAATACCTCCACCACCTCTGCCCAATACATAATTAGGTGTGGGCACCCCCAGATCATGTGAGGGTAGTCCGCTCCCTCCCCTCAGCAGCATGGGCATTCATCTGAATAGGCATCAAAGTAGGTCTTAATCTTTGCTGGTGTGATATAGGCCCTGTGCAATATATAGAAATGCACTAGTTGAAAGCGGGCATTCCTAGTGCTCTTCCATGCTCTCGCTACCACTTCTGCCCACGTTCTATCTGGTATCTCCATCCCCACATCTGCTTCCCATTTGCACTTGAGAGCGGCTAGGGGAGCTAGCTTCTCCAGCGTCAAACGCTTGTAAAAGCACGTAACCGCTTTAAATTTTCCTGTGGCAACCATCATATATTGGCAACTCAGGGAGGTGGTAAGTTCAGTTAGGCCCTCCCTCCAGTGGCCACGAACAGCGGCAATAAGCGCTGTATGGAGCAAGAAATCCCCTCCCCGCAGATCGAATCTTTCCTGTAGATCTTGAAAAGGCAGCACATGGCCATCGTCATACAGGTCCCCTATGGTGGTCAAACCATTTGCGGCCCAGTCTCCCAGATCCCGCCAAGAACCTCCATGGGGCAATGCCTCACACATGGATATTGGTATATCAGGTGTGTACGGGACCACGATGTTCGCCTGCTTTAGACTCCGTTTTCAACACTGTCTCGCAGTCTTATGGTCCTCTGGAAGGGTGCCAACCCGAACAGGGAGGTCCAGCACAATCCAGTGTCGGGGCCCGTTCCTTCAACTCCTCCGGACCTCGCAGTCAACATTTTGTTGCGTAAGCCACTGCAGCTGGGCAGCTATGTAATAAGTTTCAAAGTCAGGAACTGCCCACCCTCCCTCCGACTGCGGTCGCATCAGGGTAGTCAAAGCCACCCTCCGCCTACCGGTTCCACACAGGAAACCTGTCACCATGGAGGTAAGCTGTTTAAAAATTTGTGCCGGAATCCAAATCGGCAGAGTCCCAAAATAGTATAATAGCCTGGGGAGGGCTACCATTTTAAGCAGTACCACTCGCCCAGCTACCGATAGCGGAAGTGTTGCCTTGCTTCCGCTATTTTATGAATGGGTGCAGTGGGAAGAGGGGGTGCGAGCGGTCCAGTCCTAGATCCGAGACACAATTGAAATCCCCCCAACCAAGACTGACCCCGTGATATAGGGTGCTAGCTTTCCTGACAGTTGCATAAGGAAGACAGGCTGATCCATGTTGGGAGCATAAATGCTCCCCAAAGCTATGTCCCGCCCGTCCAGTTTCCCAAGAACCACCACATATCTACCCTCCGGGTCTATGAGTTGTTCCCTGCACTGGAAGGGGACCCCGCTGTACCCAAATCAGCGCACCCCACACAAATGCAGAATAGGTTGTATAAAACATCTGGCCCCGCCATCGCTGCTGTAGTGCTGCTCCTTCCTGTGCCTGTAAATGTGTTTCCTGTAGCAGCGCAATGTGGAACCCCCTACAGGCCAGGAATGCATGTAACTTATGTCTAGGCCACATAGAATGCATGCCTCGTACGTTCCATGATACACACTTTAAGTCATTGGTGGTGCCCATCGCAACAGCGTCAGTAATCCCCCAATAGAACCTGCCCTAGTGGCATGCCTGACCCCAAAGCCCTAAACCTAAAGAACATTCCCAACCCCCCCTCCCCAGGACAGCTACTCTTAAACTAGTGCCCATCCAAACTTTAAGGCACACAAATTCCCCTGTCAGCTACAGATGTGCTAGGGAACGCGGCTGGCTCGGACCCTCCTTCTCCATGTGCATCAGCCCCCTTATGAGTAGGACATCCCTGAGCTCAGCACAAGTCAAGACACCATGATCAGTGATCTAATCCCCCTGTCGCCGTCGAGCTTACCACTCCCATTCAGACAATGCCATCTGCCGTCTGCGTTGTCACCACGGGCATGTGATCCCCTCTACCCTGTGATGTGTCCGAGTCATTATCCACTGTAGTGCCAGCTTCTTCAGTCGACATCACAGTTTGGTCCTGCACCAGCGCCACCACTGCCTGTAATGCCTCTGCTCTTTCCCGAGCCATCTGAGAAATTGTGGGCTTCTTCTGAGTTCTATTGGGGAGACATCTGGGGAGCTCAACGGCCGGCTCGTGGTTCCTTCCTGAGATCCCTGGGGTTTCCTCCTCTCTGTGTTTCCTTTCTGTAAGACTCTAGCCATTCCCATGAGTCACTAGGGGAGTCGACATAGTGCGTGGTACCATCCAGAATAATACGCAGCCGAGCTGGAAACATCAGGGTGTACTGAAAACCCTCATCCCTCAGTGCCTTCTTAACTGCCAGATAGGAGGCTCGCTTCCTTTCCACCTCCAGGGTATAATCCGGAAACAGCATAACCCTAGCGTTGTACTCTGTAAGGTCCCACCCATTCTCGCTTTTTGCAGCAGCGAGTCTCTGTCTCGGAAATGGAGCAGGTGGGCCACCACCGGCCTCGGTGGTCATCCCGGGGCCAGCGGCTTGGCCGAAACTCTATGTTATGTTATGTTATGTTATGTTAAACTTTTATTTCTATAGGGCACGGCTACTCCGTGGAGTGTCCCGGCGCTTTATCGAGGCAGCTCAGTAAAACCGAAAACATAAAAACAGACTAAAGAAAAAAAGACAAAAAAAGACAAAGACACCCTACAGGTTAAAAAGCCACGTCTTGAGGCTCTTCCTAAACAGAAGGAGAGAAGAAGAGGACCGTAGGTCCAAAGGCAGAGAGTTCCACAACTGAGGGGCCCTCAAACTAAAAGAGCGACCCCCAGTGCGGGCCTTCCTCACCCGAGGAACCACCGCGAGAAACAAAGATTCCGACCGCAGAGATCTAACTGGGCGATAGAAAGACAATCTCTGCTGTAGATACCTCGCTCCGGTGCCAAATAGCGCTTTATGCGCCAGGGTCAGTGCTTTAAACATAATCCGCTTCCGGATAGGTAACCAATGAAGCGATCACACCAGACCCGAAGCTCTCGCTCGCCTATGAAGGCCAAAGATGGCCCGGGCCGCGGAGTTCTGCACAACCTGCAGCCGCTGAACCAGATATTCCGGAAGACCTACATAAAGGACTTTCGCATAGTCCAATCTCGAGCCTATCAAGGCTTGCACAGTGATCTTTCTGTGCTCTTCTGAGAGTAAAGGCAGGAACTTCCGGAGCATCTTAAGCATACCAAAGCAGGTACCCACCAGGCCAGAAGTATGTGAGCTCAGTGACAAATTATTGTCAACCTTCACTCCCAGATTCTTAGCCACAAGCGATGCCTGGACAGGGCAATCCATACCTAATGGCCACCAGGCCTGCCAATCAGGGTCCAGAGAGCAGCCGAAGAACAGCACCTCCGATTTACTGGAGTTTGCCTTAAGGCCGTTTCGCTGGAACCAGCCAAAGACCAACTCCAAGCAACCCCGGATGTTCTCTCCATCAAAAGCCTGGCCTTTTTCACACGTGAAAAGCAGTTGAGTGTCATCAGCGTAGGATACGATCCGGGCCCTAGAGGACTCCACCAGTGCCGCCAAAGGTGTCATAAAGATGTTAAAGAGAGTCGGGCTCAACACAGAACCCTGTGGAACACCGACTCCCAATGGCGACATCTCGGCGGAGCTCGGAGAGGCCCAGACCGTTTGTCGGCGGCCTTCGAGAAAAGATGTAAACCAATTGAACACCGTCCCCCTCAGACCGATGTCATAAAGTCTGGAGAGGAGCACCTCATGGGGGACGGTGTCAAAGGCCGCCGACAAATCCAGCATGACGAGCATGACCCTTCCTCCAGAATCCAGTGTCTCCCTGATGATTTCCGACACTTCCAGCAGTGCCGTCTCCGTGCTTAAATTAGGACGGAAACCGGACTGCGATGGATGGAACAAATCATTGGATTCGAGAAAGCTGGAGAGAACACCATGTACATGCTTCTCTGTGATCTTAGCCAAGGCCGGCAAAAGGGAAATCGGCCTATAATTGGCCAAGACCTCCGAGTCCAACCCAGGCTTTTTGAGGAGGGGGATCACCATAGCTCTTTTCCATGGCACTGGAACCCTCCCCTCCCTCAGGGAAAGATTCACCAAAGGGTTGACTAGTGGGTTAACCACGGCCGCCATCTTGGCCAAAAATTTGGCAGGACAAGAATCCAATGGTGAGCCCGATTTAAGGTTGGCCAGTAGAGCAAGAGAAGCATCGGCCGAGACAGGAGGAAACTCAGCAAAAACCGCACCCTGCGCGGGCGGGAAGGACAATCCGGCCATCGGACTGGAACACACCTTCACAGACCTCACTGGGAAAGAGTCCTGGATAGATTTTATTTTATCCGTGAAAAATTTGGCCAGATCGCAGACCCAGCGCTCCAATGGAACACTGTGGGCCACGTAGGATCTAGGCGCCGTAAACTCCCTTACCACAGTAAAGATCTCTTTACAAGAGTTGGAGGCAGTCTCAATCCCCCTGGCCAGATATTCCTTTTTCTCCCGGAGAATATCCTGATGATAGGATTTAATCATTATCCTATAAGCCGATCTAGCTTCCGGGTCATAGCGAAGGCGCCATGCCCTCTCGGCGACCTTACACTGCGCACGAGTAGCACACAATGCCTTTGTGAACCATGGGGCTGAGACCCTCTTAGCCCTATCCCGAGGGGCCATTGCGGGGGCCAGATCATTCAGCCTCTCCAACAGCCATCCCTGCAAGGACTCCACATCCTGCTCTAAATCCCCTGTAAGAGGGCAGGGATGGTCTATAGCAGCCTGAGCCAGCAGCTCGGGTGTGACTCTATGGAACAGTGCCATGCTGTCTGGGGGCGCTCTTTCAAGGGTATAAAAGGCAGTGAGGCCCTCCAGAGCTATGACAGTTCTGAACCAGGTTTCCAGGAAGGCCAGGATATCACTTCCTTACGTCCCCTCCGGAAGTCCCACCACTCGTACATTGTTCCGGCGTTTGCATCCCTCCGCATCTTCGGCCCTGCGTTCCAGTACGCCTACCCTTTCCATCAGGGCCTTCATCTGCTGTGTCACTTCTTTTTGCGCCGGTGCCATCTCTGCAATGGTGGTTTAATTCTTCTTGACCATCTCCGACAGCTTCTTGTGCTCATCCCGCAGTAAGCCAAGTCCCACTGCGACCGTACTGATATCCTGGTAAAGGGTCGCTTTCGTGTCTGCAATTGCCTCGAGTATCTGCTGCAATTGTTGCTGCACCTGATTGTCCTGGACCATCCGTGATTAGGCTGCAGGGTCATCTTCCTGTTCCTGGGGGACACCGGCCAAACGACCCTTGGGCTTGCCTATGCTGTCAGAGGGTCACTCACCTCCCCTCCTCTCCTTCTGTTTTACGGCTCTGGTCGCACCGCTAGGGCGTTTCCCCTCCTGTCCTCTTCGTGCTAAAATGGGATGGAGCACCAATTACCCAGGGTTCAGTAGGGCCCACTCCGACCCGCTCGACCAGGGCGGCCTCAAAGGTTATTGCCTGGTGCTCCCCTCTGTGCCCCAGTCCTCTCTGCGGAAGGACTATCGACGTGGGTCCACCAGCCCTCTCCAAGGTCACGCAGGGGTGCCACAACTCCCCCGCTGTCGTCTTGAGTGTCAGAGCCCGCCTCTGCCTTCTGGGCTTATCCTCCAGCAGGAGTCCCTCCACCGATCAAGTCCCAGGCAGTCTACTCTTCCAGTGCGCAGTAGCTCATGCAAACACGACCCACCTCATGTCCATAAGCGCCGCTGCCATCTTGGCAACTAGTACTGGCAAAGTTCCCAATGGTTCCAAGTGCTTTCTATGTTCTTTCCAGGGGGGAATCGTTCAGGATCCTCTCCCCTGCGCACACAGTTCTGCCCCAGTTGCAGTAACGAAGCACCACCACAGCCATGGGTCACAGTCATTCAAGTGTCTCCCCCAGGTATTAGGCGAGGAAATCCAGGGCTGGATCCTACCACAGTGCCATAAGCTGCCCCACCAGGGCACGCTCTCTCTCTCGAATTCCTCAGGGTTGTCTCTGTTTCGTGAACCCTCGGTCCCAGGTCAACTGGTGCTCTGTACGGCCCCAGTCACCTCTCACAGCAGCCAGCCAGGTCACTGTGATGGAGTTCCAACGTGGCCTATCAACTGTGTGTTTTTCCCTGGTCCCAGGTGGCCCCCTCGCTCGTCGCACGCCTTCCAGCCAGACGCTGGCCGCCACTCGGCCGGGTGTAACCTCTGGGCCGGTTCCATGCTCCTAGGGGTCCGCCGACTCACCGCTACTACGGTAGGGCACCCGCTGCAGCCACGGGCCTCCTTCAGCACCAGACCGGGGTGCGCTCCTCTCCCAGTTCACCAAGCCAGGGCGGGGCCACCCGCTCCGATGCCGATGGCGCGTACCCCCGCTGAGTCGCCAATCCGTTTCCCTTCAGCTCTCAACAGTAGCGGAGTGCGCCAGCAACAGCGACGTCCCGATCCTGCGCCTCAGAGCAATCCCCACTGGCAACTCAGGGATCGACTCGATCTGCGCGTCGGCTCCTCGCTGGCCACCATTTTAGGCCGTCTCTGCCCCTCGGGAGTTTTCCTCCGGTGCGGTCTCTGGGCAAGATCTGGTGCAACCTGTGGGTCAGTCGAGTTGTTCTCCGTGCCCCCACTTCTGGGGTGTCGCAGGCGACGCACTGTTGAGCTCAGAACGTCTTTATTAACAGGATAACAGCGGGGCTGATATGGAGTTCTCTGCTAACGCGTCCGCCATCGGCTCTGGCCAAGCCACGCCCTATGCTTCACACATGTTAATGAAGTTAAGGCACACAATGAATATAATGACAAATATGAATATATAATTGCATAATTGTGACGTATAAGGGTGGAGCCTACATTGCGCTGCTCCATCTTATATTCTAAACTGTGGTATATTACTCACCTCATAACTAATTCCGAGATCCTTGAAGTCTCTGGTATCCTCTGCCTGAGGTCTCTGCGATCCTCTGCTGATGGAGATGAATCCATCCAGAGGTTGATCCAGTCAATAGTTTCTCTTTCACCCCTTTCCCTGTTTGTCCCCTGGATCCTGCAATAAGCGCATAGTTACATTGATGCATCTTCATATGGAATAAGAGGTGGCAAGAGTATTTAGCGCATCCGAACACACTGAGACAGGTAGTTTTCGATGTGCCCGTGTTGGACATTTGAGAACCTGGTGGGGATGCTGCACTGGCCTTTGTGAGTGACATGGGGAAACTCAACAACTGCTCTTCCAGATGATCTATGGGAAGCACCATAGAACCAGTGGGGTAACCATATATGTCTGTAAAAATACAAAACAGGTCATATCTGTTGTGTGATTCCTTTACGCGCTTCTTTGATCTCTATAGCTATGTTTTCCTGCGGAGATACAGGGTCATATAACATACTGTGCAGCTTTGCACTTCGGCCGTTTAATTCCGTTATTTCTGTATCTCTGATATTTTGTAATAAGGAGCACTGGAAATGGCCGTCAGAAGAACATCTCTCCTTTTAACCATATCGAACAACAGTGGCAAAAACGTGTGATTTCCAATACGAAGCTGTATTTGTCTCTTAGGGGCATATTATCAAGCACGGCGTTAAAATTGTCGCCGCTTTAGCGGCAGAAAACTGCCGCTAAAGCGGCGATAAAGGGCTGGATAATATGCCGCAGAGAATTCCAATAGAAGCCCATGTTCACACCAGAACATGGGCTTCTATGGGAATTCTCAAGGGCATATTATCAAGCCCATTATCGCCGCTTTAGCGGCAGTTTTGTGCCGCTAAAGCGGCGATAATTTAAACGCCGTTTCTTGATAATATGCCCCTAAAAGTTTATTTAATTTAAGATAAATCATGGAATTTACGCATGAGAGTGCTGGGAGGGTATGCACGTGTGTGTTTATCATTTTGTTGTTGTGAGCTATGTTCTTTTAATTTTTATGTAGACAAATGTTATGGGATTTCTTTACAACCCGATCTTTAATTACAGTGATTTTCAGCATTAGTAATTAAACAGATACTTTTGAAGGCACTGCAAGCACTGCAGTGCATTGTGCCAAAAATATGCATCCAACTGGCATTTAAGAAACGCATTGGAGAGAAAAGGCATATTAGGACATTGAGGCAAGGGATTCAAGATCCTTCCCCGTCCATCCCTGCGGAGATGATTCTTATGTAATGTCCCTTTTCTTATCACTCGCCCTCATTCCTCCTGTTCCTCCAGTTTTATCATTTGGCTATCGCACTTTCCAGCTGATTTGTTCACTGCTCATTGCTACTCATGATTAATAGCTCCCATTTCTCCACAAAACATCTTTAGTTTTTAGATTGAACACGATTTTGTTTTCCAGAGTTAACAACTTATCTCAGATTTGGTACAATGCTTCCAATGATGGAGGTTTATACCACTATAATATTTCAATATCATTTCCTTGCTACAACCTGCCTCACTGCCACAATCTCTTGGTGTTTTTGATCCTCTGTTCAAACATACAAACGCGTTTTTTTCATTCACAGGCTCACGTTTACTAAAGTTATTGTGCCTTCTTAATGGCCTTAGTTTAAGGGGAGATGCTTGGGGTGTTACACCCCCCTAATAAATGCATTTTCTGATAAATAGTTGGGTACAGGTTCTTTCAGTCGGGTATGGTGGGGTCTGTTTCGGATTGCACCAGGAATTTTTGACATATACACAGACACAAACGCACACTCTGCCACTCTCTCTTTTAAAAGTTCTCAAAAACGTTGGTTATTTAAAAAAAATATTATCTTTTCTCTCACTTAGGGGCATATCAGCAACAACCGGCGATAATTATCGCTCAGCGCTCTTAGTGTGAGGATAATTATCGCCAGGTAACGTGGATTTTTATCGCTGAGATAGCGTGCTATTAGCAACGTTTATCTCCTCAGTGATAAAAATCCTCACGCTAACTGCCTAACGTGATATTATCGCTGGAAACCCAGCGATAATCTCACACAATGTGGCGTTAGCTTGCTGATAGATACTCACAAACTTAGCCATGATATACACCTTTCAGAGGATATCATGGCTAAGTCAGTCCTGAAGCAGGCGTAAGGAAAGTAGCGATAACAGGGGTTATCGCTACTTTTCCTGACGCTATGCTTCATACCGTGGGGCTTGATGATAGGAGAAATGTCGCTTAGCGACATTTCTCCTGTCATGTTAGGTCAGGAACGCCCACTTTGCATCTCATTAGAGATGCAAAGCTGGGTATTAGGAATCCCCACGCTAAAGCAAGGTTTCACGCTTTAGCGTGGCCTTGCTAATTAGGCGATAAAATTATCGCCGCTTTTCGGCCGAAAACGGCCGCAAAAGCAGCGATAATTTTTTATCGCCAGCTTGTAAATATGCCCCTTAGTACTCCCACCAATCCGCATTTTTCTCCCTTTCCACTACCACTAAGCACCCTGATTGTCGTATAACGTGTTTTAACATTAAATGCCAACGTGATTGTCGTAAAATCTGAAGCTCACTCCCCATTCTTCAGAATGCAGGCCTTTACAATAGCAAATAAATATACGCTATCTGCTGCATTGCGTTACGCTCCATGAAAACCCATGCAAAACTTTTCTAAATGAGGGTAGTGCTTTTTATCAACGGTTACAAAGTTGTTTATGTCTCCAAAAACAACTCCTTAAAAAATCAATAAAAATAAAGGACGAATTGGGCATGAGAAATAGAATTGGAGTTTAAGGATAAAATTGTGACTAAAGGTTGATTGTAAAATTGGTTCAAGCTTTATGTACCATTCTGAACAAGCACTGGGAAAGCAAACAGGTTTCGTCCATGCGAGATCTATAGACTTTGTCAATGTCTCTTTAGGCATGTTGCACAGCAGGGCCACTTGCTTGCCTGTAGTACAACATGGCTTAAAGTGAAGAAAAAAGTGCCATGATGCGGCCAGTGTGTTGGAGTGTCAAAAGGAACCGCTGCGGGGGAGGAGGGCAGTATTAGACCTGACATCATTGACATAGTTTTCCACCTAACTTTTTTGCTTTGTTTTTACTGGACTTAGGACTCTGCACACTTAACCACTTTACCTCTGGTAACCAGTGCTAAAGTGATTGTGCTATCTTCTTAAAACAGGTTGAAATGGCTTATAACCAATTGGCATTTTTAATTTACTAGTAAGACCCTAGTAAAGAGGCACTACCTGTACCCAGGACCTAGTGGGCCTGCAACACTGATTCTGCCATCTACTTAAGAAACACGTTAAATTCAGGCCTGACATTGCAGACTGTGTATATGCAGTTTTAAACTGTAATTTCGACCTGGCAAAGCAAACGTTCTGCAAGACCCAAACCGTCCTTTTTTAATATATATAAGTATCCTCTAAGGTAGGTCTGGGACAGCCCCCATGGAAAGTATTTAAAAAGTTGGACATGTACTTTTAAGTTTTACATTTCCTAGTAGTCAAAAACTCTTACATTGTTTTTTCACTACTGCAAGGCCCACCTCTCTCATAGGATACCATTGGAAATACCTTATTACATTTTATAAGTGTAATTTCCAAATGGGGATAGGAAACTAGTTTATATTTAGTGTCTCTGAAATCAAAATTTTAAAACCTAACTTATGTTGAAGTTGTATTTTAAATGGCAATGAGGAGCTTAGGTGTGAATGCATGGGCCATCACTGGCTGGGAGCGAGGAGCTTGGCCCAGCCCCACATACACTTGAATAGGCTGTGTTCTGTCTTCACACAAAGTACTGCACAGCCTCTGTAGTTAGTCTGGAGCCAGGGTCAGGAAGGCAGGGCACCTGCAAACTTCAAAGGCATGACTCTAGAAGCTTCTTCCTACTTCAAATTATGCCACCCCAGTCCATGACCCTTGGAAGTGGGCTTAGTTGTTTGGCCAGCCTCTGTGGATCCAGCAGAACTGATGTATCTCCTCTGCTGAGGAGCACAACACCGAGCGGAACTGACGGATCAATGCTGCTGCATGGATTTAACCAATCGCAATGACACACACCGGCCCTGCAGCCTGCAGTGCCTTTGGAACTGGCACTGCGTGACTCATCCTCAGAGCAGGCCCTTGCATCCTTCATCGATGGAAGCATCGATAACAATGACAGACTCTTGCCGCATCGCACTCTTGCCGCATCTCATAACCAATGCACCGGTTTGGCTGTGTGACGTATCTTCGCAGCTCTCCAAGAACCAGAAATCAAGATACTTTGTTCAGCAGGCCTAACTGTGTCACTGTAGCCAGCCCACGCTCCGTTGTAGGCGGCATGAACCTGTGACTCTAACCTGGTCTGGCATGACTAGATATCCACAGTTGATGCTTTGTGCTTTTTGGAGCTATTTTGTCCAACATCTTTAAAATTGCATAGCTCTGGTTCTATTGTTTGGATTTTTGTTGTTTTGGTCTTGTATTTATTAAAGAAAGTTCTATTTTTCTAACTTATGGGGGATCCTTTTTGTGTGGTGTTTTCACTTTATCACTGTTTCAAGTATTGCACAAATACTTTACACATTGCCTCTAAGTTAAGCCTGCCTGCTCTGTGCCAGGCTACTAGAGGGTCGAGCACAGGTTAGTTTATGGTCGGCTTGTGCCTCATCCTAACAAGGATTGTGGTTGCTGCTTGACCAAAGCTCACACCTCAGTCAACCAGCAACCCAATCTCTCATAGGCAGCAACATAACTGACAGTAGAAGGAGGGTGGAAGTGTTAATAAACACGAGGGAGGGGAAGGCAGGTAGGTTGGTGCAGCAGCACAGACAGTGGGAAGAGGAAAGTAGCAGCAGCACACCGGACAATGGAAGGAGGGTGGGAGTATCAAAAAACACAAGGGGGTGGAGGAGAAAGGTTGAGTCAAGAGCATGAACAGTGGGAGGAGGGAAGGAACAGCCAAACAATGCTCTCTGAAGGTATGGAAACAGTGACTACTGAGTTTCTAGTTTCCCTATGTTGTACACATACAGTAAAAGGATCACCAATATAAACCCACTGTAGGAACCTTATTGATAAATATGACGCCCATGCAACCAGTGAAATCATTAGTGGAAGTCAGCATTGCCATGTTTAAGAGGCAGGCCAGAATTTTGGGAGGTGAGCGGGCACTGTTCCCGAAGGTTTTACCTTGCTCAGGAACTTGTATATGCATGAGAATCTTTAAAGCAATGTTCAACTTGAAACGCCGAGAGTGGGCGTGGTTTTCAAATGAAATGTGGACCAGAAGTTGTGGGATTGTGTTCAATAAAAGAATATACTGCTGACACAAAAAGCCTAGGAGTATCCTCACTACAATGTTTGACGAGCCCACAACGAGGCACACGACTCCTTGGATTGGTTGTTAGCTAAATGCAGAATATCTCATGCTTTTTTTTTAACTATCATCACCTGGACGGATTATAAACACAGAACTAAACTAAATCCTGACTCTCAGCCATGGTGGAAACATTGAGGGTGACAGACACTAACTGTCAATTCGAAAAACATATTTGCCATCGCATCGCACAGGATCTGCAGATCAAAAACTGCTGCTCCCATGGCTCAGCACAACCTAATGCGCATTGTATGTGCGTGTGCATGTTATATGCTTCACGTAATGCAGCCATCTTGAAAGGACCATGTGTGCACGCAGATTTTGGAGAAACATGAAGCAGTGGCACAGTGCATGTTGAAAAAAGATTCAGCATCTTCCCTCAGTTAATAAGCTTCAGCATAAAGAACATCGTTTTCATGTTTAATTTCTGCCTTGAATACGGTTAAGGTATTTTTTCTGATTTGATCGTTTTCATACTTAGTTCAAATCCTGACACGTTTTGCTGCATCCAATTCCCACCTTTGCATATTGTTAGAAGGCGACCTCAGAGGAGCCCGGAGGGGGCCCTGACTGTCCTGAGACCCACCCTCAAAGTATCGTAGCCGGGCACTGGCGGGAGATTCCGCAGGGGAGGAATCTCGTATCTAGGATCGTACACTTGGCACCACACGACAAAGAGACACCACACCGAGGGTTCTTAGGATTCAAGCTTTATCAAATCGAAGTGGTAGGATCTTTATGATCAGCAAGGCAGATATTTACAAGCAGAGCGTGGGCTCCCAGAGTCTTGGCGGGGGTAGGAGGTAGCGGGACAGTCTTTGGGGGGATATGGATCAAATGCAGGAGCGTACCCGGCGCACAGCTCACAATCCTCGAGCTGGGGGATACGCTTGTCGTCGTGGGGTCCGGCGGGACCAAAGAGAGTCTGGGGGAGCCGCGAGTCACTCAGCAGGCTCAAGCACAAGTTCGGAGGTCTTACGGTCTTCAGAGAGCCGCGAGTCACTCAGCAGGGCTCAAGCACAAATTCGGAGGTCTTACGATCTTCAGGGAGCCGCGAGTCACTCAGCAGGGCTCAAGCACAAGTTCGGAGGTCTTACGATCTTCAGGGAGCCGCGAGTCACTCAGCAGGGCTCAAGCACAAGTTCGGAGGTCTTATGATCTTCGGGGAGCCGCGAGTCACTCAGCAGGGCTCAGATGTTCCAAGGCGAATCTGCCGGACAGTCCCAGAGCACCCCTTGTTATAGGTCGACCCCTCTTTGATGTCCGGAGTCTGTGCAGGCAGGGGTCTTGTCACCTGGGTGTCGCTTGTCGAGGTTTCCTGCCATTGTCTTTTGATCCTTTCAGGGCCGGGTCGGGAGGAGTCCCAGACATCCAGCAGGCGTGGAGCCAGCCTTCAGGGAGGCCGGAGGGCCGATCGAAACCCATCGTCCCAGGGGAGTTCAGAGGTGCGATAGAAACTGCTCCTCCCTCTCTCATCCCCTGGAAGCGTGATGTCCTCCAGCCGGAGTGGTGCCTCTAGGCCCGGGTTGTGCTGGGGTCGGGCGGCCATCTTGGTGCACGAAGTGGGCACGAATGCCCGGAGTGGCCGAAAGGAGAGAGGCCATGGACGGGGAGGCCCGGGTCGCGTGTGTGTGTTCTGGTGGGAAGGATCGGCTGGGCCGTGTGCTTGGGGTCCCTGGTACCAGGTTAGGTAGTGCGAGGACAGGAAGAGCCATGCTACGAGGCCGGGTCTAACACGCGTCCCCCCCAGCTGAAAGCCGGAGAGAACTACCCATCATCTTGGGGCGTTCTCTTCGCTGAGGCGGAAGAACCGGGAGAGGCCGTCAGCGTTGGCGTGGTCCGTACCAGGGCGATGTTCTACGGTGAAATCCATCCCCTGGAGGGAGATTGACCACCGCAGTAGCTTGGGGTTTTCTCCTCGCATCTGCATGAGCCATCGCAAGGGCCGATGGTCGGTTTGTACTTTGAAATTGGTGCCAAACAGGTAAGGGCGCAGCTTCTTAAGGGCCCAGACTACGGCAAATGCTTCGCGCTCAATGGTGCTCCACCTCTGTTCTCTGGGCAACAGCCGCCGGCTGAGGAAGGCGATGGGCTGGTCTAGGCCTTGGTCATTCACCTGGGACAGGACGGCTCCAATGCCATGCTCGGAGGCATCGGTCTAGACTACAAACTCCTTGGAGTAGTCGGGAGCCTGGAGGACGGGGGCCGTGCACATGGCCTTCTTTAGGGCATCGAACGCTTCCTGGCAGGCAGTCGTCCACTGCACCCTCTTGGGCTGTTTTTTTGATGTGAGTTCGGTGAGGGGGCCAACCAGGCTGCCATACCCCTGGATGAATCTTCGGTAGTAGCCAGTGAGGCCCAGGAAGGCTCGGACCGTCGTTTGGGTGGTGGGTGGTTCCCAGGCTAGGATGGCGTCGATCTTTGGCTGTAGAGGGGCGACCTGACCACTCCCGACCTGGTGCCCCAGGTAGACTACTGATCCTTGCCCAATCTGGCACTTGCTGGCTTTTACTGTGAGGCCTGCCTGGCGCAGGGCGGTTAGCACTCTCCGGAGGTGCTGGAGGTGCTCACTCCATCCGGAACTGAAAACGGCGATGTCGTCTAGATAGGCCGCACTGAACTTTTCCATCCCGGCCAGGACCCTATTCACCAGTCGCTGGAAGGTGGCCGGGGCATTTTTCATTCCGAAGGGCATTACGCGGAAGCGATAATGCCCATCTGGGGTGGAGAAGGCGGACCGCTCCTTGGCTTCCTCTGTGAGCGCAATCTGCCAGTATCCGCAGGTGAGGTCGAATGTGCTGAGGAACCGGGCCGCCCCGAGTCGGTCAATGAGCTCGTCGGCTCGGGGGATGGGGTGGGCATCGGCCCGGGTGACGTCATTGAGCCCCCGGTAGTCCACGCAGAATCGGAGCTCGGGGGCGACACCGGGGGCCGCTGCCTTCGGAACTAGGACCACGGGGCTGGCCCAGGGACTATCGGATGGCTCGATCACCCCCAGGGTCAACATCTTCGAGACTTCAGCTTGAATGCAGGACCGGACTCGGTCAGGGACTCGGTAGGCTCGGTGTCTTACTGGCGGGCTGTCCCCGGTGTCCACGTCATGGACACACCAGTCGGTGACTCGGGGGATCAGGGAGAAGAGGTCGGAGAATTGTCCTAGGAGCTGGCGACAGTCCGCTTGTTGCTGGTCAGTGAGGGATGGGGAGAGGTTCACTCCTTCCACGGAGCCATCCTTCTCCTTGACACACAGGAGGTCCGGGAGGGGATCGGACTCATCTTCGGCCCCGTCATCGGTGGCCAGCAGGAGGCTCAGTTCTGTCCGTACGAAGTGAGGCTTGAGGCGGTTCACGTGTAGGACCCGCAGGGGATCCCGGGGCGACTGGACGTCCACCAAGTACGTGACTGGACTCTTCCGCTCAATCACTTTGAAGGGCCCGGTCCACTTGTCCTGGAGGGCGCCAGGCTTCACGGGGACAATGACCCATACCTGCTGGCCCGGCTGGAACTCGACCAGAGTGGCATTCTGGTCGTACCAGCGCTTCATCTCTTCTTGGCTTGCCTCCAGGTTGGCCTCGACCAGCTCTCGGAACTTCCTGGTCTGGTTCCAGAGGGCCAGAACGTATTGGAACACATCTCGTGGGGTGGTCTGGGGTGCTGCCTCCCACCCTTCCTTAACCAAGCTGAGGGGACCTCGGACGGGGTGCCCATATAGTAATTCAAACGGGCTGAACCCCAAGGACTTCTGTGGGACTTCCCGGTAAGCGAACAGGAGGCAGGGGAGCAGGACGTCCCACTTACGCCGGAGGGGTTCTTCTAGGCCGTTGATCATCCCTTTCAGAGTCCGGTTAAACCTTTCTACTAGGCCGTTCCCTTGGGGATGGTACGGGGTGGTGAACTTATAGGACACCCCACATTGTTGCCACAGGGACGTCATGTATTTTGAGATAAAATTTGTGCCGCGATCGCTCACGACCTCGCGGGGAAAACCCACCCGGGAAAAGATCCCCATCAGGGCTCGGCCCACCACGGGAGCCGTGACGGTGCGTAGGGGGATCGCCTCAGGGTATCGGGTGGCGTGATCCACTAGGACCAGAATGAAACGGTGACCTTGGGAGGTGGGGGGATCCAGGGGCCCCACGATGTCGATTCCGACTCTTTCGAATGGGGTACTGACGACCGGGAAGGGTTGGAGGGGAGCCTTGCGCTTCCCCCCACTCTTCCCACTAGCCTGGCACGTGGGACAGGACTTGCAGTGGGCTTCTACAGCTACTATCATCCTAGGCCAGTAAAAGTGAGTCACGAGACGGCTGTAGGTTTTGTCTTGACCCAGGTGGCCGGCGAGGGGGACGTCGTGGGCCAAGCCCAGGAGGAAGTCTCGGAAGCGTAGGGGTACCACCAGCACCCGGCCGGATCCTAGCTCCACCGACTTCTGCTCACTGTACAAGAGGTTATTCTCCCAATAAACTCGGTGCGTTCCGGCTTGGCCCTCGGCCTGGTGCCGCAGTCCGACCAGGGAAGGACAGGTGGCTTGCTCCCGGCAGAACTCCTCCCGGGTGGGCCCGCCCTCGTGGCGCCACGGGGCCAATTCGGCCAGATCGCCTAACTCGGGGACCGGGGTGGTGTCGGACGGTGAGGGTTCGTTGCTGGCGACTGACCCTCCCGATGGGGGGACGGGAGGACCCTCGGCGGGGACTGCTCTGACTCCCTCGGTCGGGGGGTCCTCGACTTCCCCCAGGGGGATGAGTCGGGCGGACATAGATCGGGTGGTGGCGCACACCCACTCGGGGAGTCCCATCATCCCTAGGTGGGCCTTGCGCTCGACGTACTTCCAGGGAGAGCTCTCCAGGTCGTTCCCTAAGAGGCAGTCGACCGGCTGGGAGGTTCTTACGGCAACCCTCAGTTTACCTATCACCCCTCCCCACTCAAACAGCACCAGGGCTACCTGACACATACTCTCTCTATTATCTGCGGAAATTACGGGGCAAAAGACGTTGGGTAGGATCTGCTCCTCGGGGACTAAGTGCCTGAGGACACCGGTGATGCTGGCCCCGGTGTCTCGCAGGGCTTCTATTTGGTGGCCATTGATCTTGACGAGCTGCCCGTACTTCTTCGTGTTGGAGGGCAGGAGGCTACCAGGGACCATCTCTCTATCTCCCAGGGATACTAGGGCCATAGCTGCGGGTTCCCACTCCCCGGTGTCCTCAACCTCCTCCCCCAGGGCTACGTTGGCTATCTGTCTAGCAGGGTTTGCAGCAGGGGGGACCTGGGGGGCCATGGGGCACTCCGGGTCATTGGCGTAGTGCCCGGCCTCTGACAACGGAAACAAGTGATGGTTACCCGGTGCCCCCGTCTCCCGGGGGGTCCGGAGACTGGTGGGGGGGCGCCGGGAAAGGTGGAGGTTGGGCCTTCGGGGGACTCGACTGGGACTCTCTCTGCCCTCCCTGGTTCCCTCCCCCTCTCTGGCGGGGTGGTCCCTGACTGGCTCGGGGGTATTCTCCTACACTGTTCCGGGGGACCCGGGTGTTGGTCCAGCGGTCTGCTTCCACAGCCAGCTTCCGGGGATCGGTGAGTTTGCTGTCGAGCAGATGCTGGCGTAGTTCCACAAAGCAGTTCGCCGCCAGGTGTTCCCACAACATGAGGTCGGTGAGTTCCTCGAGGGTGGTGACCTTGCTGCCCTTGATCCACCCATCGAAGGCCCGACTGAAAAAGTTTACATACTCCACCCAGGTGGTGCCCGGGATCTTCCTGCAGTCCCGGAATCGCTGACGGTACATCTCTGGGGTGAGGCCGTACCTAGTGAGGAGAGCCTCTT
The DNA here is from genome assembly GCF_964204655.1 of Triturus cristatus. Lineage (NCBI taxonomy): Eukaryota > Metazoa > Chordata > Amphibia > Caudata > Salamandridae > Triturus > Triturus cristatus. Next base: position 750,540,540 of record NC_140586.1, read on the forward strand.
TCATGTGGCTGTAGGAGGTCTGCAGGGAGAGGGGTAGGTCGAGCAGGGTGTCCCTTCCTTCGCTCAGAAACCGTCCCCACAGCCCTGCCCCCCAGTCCTTCTGCGGGACCCGATGAGAGGTCATGGCGACCTCGTAGGCCCTGAACCATTGTTGAATGTCATCATTTTTATAATATTCTTTGACCACGTCCTTGGGGATGTGGACCTTTTGTTCCGCCGGGGAGGCCGCCTCTCGGTTCCCCGGGGGCCTCCCTTCCTCGTTTCTGGCTTTGAGCTCGATCTCCTTCAAGCTGCGTTCGTGCTCTAGTTGGAGCTTCCTTCCTTCGTGCTCCCGTTGGAGCTTCTTCTCTTCCAATTCGCCTTGTACGCGCATTTGTTCTACTGCTAGCTTTTTTTCCGCTAATTTCAATTCACCTTTGATTTTGAGTTTGGCTAACTCGAGTTCGTGATTGCGACTTCTCTCTCTGTCTGCGAGCTCTTCCGGGGAAAGGCCCCCGTCTGGCACGAAGCCTCGCACCTGATTACTGCTGCTTTCGCCTTGGGTGGGTTCTGCTTCGTCGTGTCGCTCCCCCATGCCTTCTGGGCGGGAGGCCCCGGCATCCACCCAAGCTTTCAGTGCTTTCTGCAAATCTTCTTTGGTGTTGAGACCGGTGGTAGCGATTTTAAGTTCTTTGCAGAATTGCTTCAGTTCTTTGTGCGTGTATTCTTCTAGTTGTTCCACCTGGAACACCCTGTTGGTGTTGGTTTCTGCGGGGCTCATGGCGCTTCCTTCTGCCATCTTTGTCGGTAGTGTGTCAGTCGTTCACGGTACGATCTCTAGGTTATGGGCCCGAATCCCACCGCTGCCACCAATGTTAGAAGGCGACCTCAGAGGAGCCCGGAGGGGGCCCTGACTGTCCTGAGACCCACCCTCAAAGTATCGTAGCCGGGCACTGGCGGGAGATTCCGCAGGGGAGGAATCTCGTATCTAGGATCGTACACTTGGCACCACACGACAAAGAGACACCACACCGAGGGTTCTTAGGATTCAAGCTTTATCAAATCGAAGTGGTAGGATCTTTATGATCAGCAAGGCAGATATTTACAAGCAGAGCGTGGGCTCCCAGAGTCTTGGCGGGGGTAGGAGGTAGCGGGACAGTCTTTGGGGGGATATGGATCAAATGCAGGAGCGTACCGGGCGCACAGCTCACAATCCTCGAGCTGGGGGATACGCTTGTCGTCGTGGGGTCCGGCGGGACCAAAGAGAGTCTGGGGGAGCCGCGAGTCACTCAGCAGGCTCAAGCACAAGTTCGGAGGTCTTACGATCTTCAGAGAGCCGCGAGTCACTCAGCAGGGCTCAAGCACAAGTTCGGAGGTCTTACGATCTTCAGGGAGCCGCGAGTCACTCAGCAGGGCTCAAGCACAAGTTCGGAGGTCTTACGATCTTCAGGGAGCCGCGAGTCACTCAGCAGGGCTCAAGCACAAGTTCGGAGGTCTTATGATCTTCGGGGAGCCGCGAGTCACTCAGCAGGGCTCAGATGTTCCAAGGCGAATCTGCCGGACAGTCCCAGAGCACCCCTTGTTATAGGTCGACCCCTCTTTGATGTCCGGAGTCTGTGCAGGCAGGGGTCTTGTCACCTGGGGGTCGCTTGTCGAGGTTTCCTGCCATTGTCTTTTGATCCTTTCAGGGCCGGGTCGGGAGGAGTCCCAGACACCCAGCAGGCGTGGAGCCAGCCTTCAGGGAGGCCGGAGGGCCGATCGAAACCCATCGTCCCAGGGGAGTTCAGAGGTGCGATGGAAACTGCTCCTCCCTCTCTCATCCCCTGGAAGCGTGATGTCCTCCAGCCGGAGTGGCGCCTCTAGGCCCGGGTTATGCTGGGGTCGGGCGGCCATCTTGGTGCACGAAGTGGGCACGCGTGCCCGGGGTGGCCGAAAGGAGAGAGGCCATGGACGGGGAGGCCCGGGTCACGTGTGTGTGTTCTGGTGGGAAGGATCGGCTGGGCCGTGTGCTTGGGGTCCCTGGTACCAGGTTAGGTAGTGCGAGGACAGGAAGAGCCATGCTACGAGGCCGGGTCTAACACATATTTATTATTTCAAATGCCTATGGTTGCAGCACAACATTTCACCTTAACTCCTCTACAAGTTTTCCTTCCCCCTCCAGGGGAAAATGTTATGAATTGCTGTGAATGGAAGGAGTATTTCCAGAATTACAAGTCACTGATTGATGATGAAAGTCACTCTCCAAAATAAAAAGAGAAAAAGAAAATATTGTGGCATTCTCTAGGACCCAAAGGACTACTCAGACTCAGTCCAATTGAAAGGAAGAAAAGAGAATCAGGAGACAGAGATGCCTTGTTAATGCAGAAGCTGAATTAGATTAATATTCATCACACTTCCTGTGTTATGCTATCTCCACATTAAAGGTTTTCCATTGCATACAAGATCAAAAATTAAGCTGTAGGTGATTACTATCAAGAAAATGCCCTGCATCGTAAGCTTGGAAGGTGACAAGATGTAATAATAGATGACCAGATTGTGATGCCTGCAAACAAACAAAAAGGGAATACAAGACAGACTTTGAGTAAATGGTGATGATTCATTAAAATATATATTAGTAAAATATAATCAAAAAAGAAAGAAAGAACCCCGCTATCAGGGTGATGTGCAATAGCTGCTTTGTCTGGAGAAAACAAATAGGAACAAGACATGGTAAACGAAATATCTACAAATACAAGAAAGGCAAGAATAAGAAAATACAACATCCATGAAAGACCCATATTAATAAATGCTACTGTTGCGGTATTTCCAACCACACAGCGTTCTCTATGAAATGCCCTCGCACTTGAATACTAAGGAATTATTGAGGCATTTGCCAGAACTGCAAGGTCGTCTGTGAAATTGCCGAATTTTGTTGATTATGTGAAATATGTGCAAGGAGCAAAAACATGATTGCACACCTTTTAATCAGGATGTCCGTTACCATGAGACAATCTGATGAAGATGTGTGGGGCGAGTCCAGTTGTCCTTATGTCCTTGATGTAGAAGCTGATGATGGGAAAGCTAACTATCAGGCAGACTGAGACAAGGTGTACAGAGAAGATGTGGCAATGTTAAAACCTAGAGAACATGTGAAAAAAGACAGCTGCGCAAGTATCGACTTGGGGTGGAACTGAAGACATCACGGGAAAGTGTGATGAACTCGGTGAAGATGACGTTTTCTTCTTGAGGGGCAGTAGAATAATACCACCAGTGGAGGTAAGAAGGAAGATTATCTTAATGTGCCATGATGGGCACGTGGGCATATCCAGAACAAAAAGAAGAACCAAGGATTTATATTGGTACCCTGAACCGACCTGGTGGTATAAGGAATTATGCGTTAATGTGTTGATTGTGATAAAGCAGACAAAACATTTATGACTCTGAGAATATCTCATTGTCCTTTGGAAAGCCCCGTTAGGCGCTGTAAAGTTGTGGCACCGAATACATAGGGACCAGTGAATTTAAGTGATAGGACCAGCAAGTACATCGTTGTTCTGATTGGCTAAATGGGCTGAAATGAAGATTGTTTAATAGAAGGGACACTAGTGCTGTGATAGTTTTACTTGATGAACTCTTTGCGAGAGAAGCGTTTGCTGCTAAGGGGCAGAACAGTGCCCAGTTTATGGTTAGGAACATTTTAGAGTATTCGAAATGTACCCAGCACAGGTTAAATTCATTGCACAAGCCAAGTGGGAATGAACCTATAGAAGGATTCAATCATGTGATCAAGGGTTTGAAACATCTTTCAAGTATTGGTAGAAAAACTAGAAAGGAGAGTTGAGGAAGATGTCATGTGCTATCATCCAACTAGTCTACAGAAGGCCTGGGAGAGGGATTGGAGTTTTGTTTGCCAAGTCTGAAGGTTCGAGAGGTCCTTACCCATTATGAAAGAGAGACAGAAGGGATACGTCCTCCCAGACTGTAGTATACACATACAAAGTAGCCCACCTACTTTTTTAACGCTGTGCTGTGTACTGTTGTTATCAGGTGGAACGCCTCTTACCTAGAGGCAGGGAAGGAAAGGGTTCCTTTTCTTTAAATAATCCTCACACACTCATGCTTCATCATTGGGTTCACCTTGAATCCTAAAGGTCAGGGTGGCCTCGACCATGTTCCAGGGAGCACTTGAAAGAAAAAGACCAGGGGGCATAAGGATTAAAAATCTTGTGTCTTACTTCAAGGCACCCCTTTATTTGTGGAGTAGTCGGGGATGTTAAAAAGAATAGGAGGAGGGTATTAGGATATAATGGTCCTATGACCCTATTCCAACATGTTTCAGCTCTATTCTATGGCCCAGCAAGGTCTGGGGCTTTCATTAGGGTGATTAGAAACACCTCCCTGGTGTGTGCACTCTGGGTGGTATCTAGTTCATACACATAAGATTCATGTAACTGACTGCATCTAGGGGCAAAGTGTATACTTGCTCTTCTTGTTGCTTATTTCTTTTTTCTTCTTGAGTCCAACCTGTAATTAAAAAGGCCATATTAATACCGGTATCCGTAGAATTGTTTTCATAAATATGAATGGCCGTTGTGTTACATCGAATCCCAATGTGACATTCTATATCATAGCATGCTTCACCCCGTGCAAGCTCACATTGTGGTCAAGTTAACCACTTCGTTTTCATCAACAGAGTAAATGAATGTGTGCCTTTCTCATCAAGTGTCCTGTAGCAATACATGTGTTGAGTGCCTGCTAATTCGGCAAGCATCATTAGTGTATCACTCACATATCATATCAGCTTAATCATAATAGCCTTAGCAGTGAATGCCCATTCGCGATACAAAAATCTGGCCAATTCCAGTTAGAGAGCTGAAGACGCCACGCCCTCATTCGTAAAAGAATGCCTCGTGTGTGAGGTAAGAGTGGGCGTAGTTGGCGGAGTACCACTACACAGAATGGTGCAGAGTTGAGCAAAAACTCCATGAACTCCGCTACACAACTCCATACCATCTCATGCCAATTAGTAAAACTGAAACCTCACATACCTTTGATTATATAGTCATCTCACAAAAGTGAAAATTAAAATACCGCAAGCAGTGAGAGAGGTGATGATTTTGGGGTTCTCTCTAACCTAGGGAGAGAACCAAGCAGATGCCTTGAACACAAAGAGCACATCATGCTGAACGATTGGGTGGTGGTCCCATCCTCCTAGAACAACAATACCCCATGGATTCATGGGAATCGTAGTTCTGTTTATTTTTTGTGGACGCTGACATCAATGGTACTGATGATGCGGGGGAATCGGTGCATGGCACGAAAAGAAGGGGTTCTAATAATATGAGCCACCCGTTATATTAGTGCAATAATGGTGTGTCTGAAGTGCTATTTTAAGGGGCTTCATACTGTTATGTTGGAGAACCATCATGGAGTATTGTACTGGTATGCCTGCACATTCTATATGAGGGTTTGACAGGTATGCTAAATGGTGCACAGACAGAATATTGAGGACAAAATATCGAGTTGCACAAATATCAAGTTATTAATATCGTGGGTCAGGAATATCGACAGCAAGAATATCGTGGTCAAGAATATCGACTTAGGGTAAGAAATATCATTTTTTAAAATATCAAAGTGTTAAATATAGTTGTTAAAAATATTGTTTTGTATTACTGTTATGTATTGTGGTATATATTTTATATGTATGTGATGTATTTGTTTGTATAAGAATGTATTTTCAATATATGTGTTACATTTTTTGTAGTTATCATTTTGTTTAATTTTAATTTTGCGCTTTTAGTCCTGTAGCAGGTTGTGGGTTTATAGGGGAATAGGGTGGGAAGTAATTTAATTATATTTAGGGGCTAATTCCGATTCCGGCCGCAAAACGTACTGACCGACACGGACCCGGAACGGAGACCGACCGACACGGACCGGTGCCGTACGACCCGTGCAATACGATGCAATGCGTGTGAATTACAACCGACACAAACAGAATATAAGCCATACGACCGAGCCGTAGGGAGAACAGTGATTTGCCCGGAAAACAGACACGATTAGCACTGACCGACACGCACCAGGAATGAACCCGACTGACACGTACCCGCGATGTCCGATCCGCGCAGTGCGATGCAATGCGTTTAAAACCAGACCAACTCGCATGGAGCCGAAGCAGCATGACCGACACGAACAGAAAACAGGGACCTGAAGCAATAGAGATCTCCGCGACTGACGCGTATGTAACACGGAAGAAAGTCAGCGTGAAAGACCCGGAGAAGCCCGCACGAGCCAAAATCAGCGTCCGTCTCAGTCAGAAGAACGTCTCCTTCATGCCTAGAAAACCCAAAGGAAAAAATACAAAAAAAGGACCAAACAAGCAATGACAAAGTCAATAAATATAAATTTAAAAAAACTTGGAACAAAGACACACCCACAACTGCACCTATATAAAGGACACCAGTCACTACCATGATCCTTTGTAAATTCAAGACAACAGCCAGCAGAGAACACCATCACACAGCAACCACAGACACACTCACAACTCACCCATCACACAACTTTCACACCATTAGCACCTCACCAAAAGCACTCACACATACATCTAGCAAAACCGACACCCACCCACCCTCACTTGCACCCTCAGACACACATCACTCAACACCACCACCCATCACCATGCCCCCAAAGAAGAATCCAAAGTTCACAGATAGTGAGTTAGAAGTGCTGGTAGACGAGATCATCAGAGTAGAGCCACATTTGTTTGGTCCAAAGGACCCCCATGTCACAGAAAACAAAGATGTTGGCGAGGATTGTGGACACGGTGAACGCACAAGCACCAACGCTGCGCACAAAGGATGATATCCAGAACAGGTGGTATGACGTGCGCAGGAGGGTCAAGAAACTCATCGAGAAAGATCACGCCATGTGTCAGCGCACTGGTGGTGGCACTCCTGCCAAACCAGTATTCTTCAGGTCCTGGGAGGAGAAGGTGCGGGACATCCTACCACCAGAGAGCGTCCATGGTCTAGCAGACATACCAGAGCCTGGTGAGTACACAACCAACATACTCAATATTGTGTGGCAAGGGGACAGTGAAACCATGCACCGTTAGCAAAGCCACAGTAACCAATAGATAATCATCCCAAGATGTGTATGCTCGTCAGACAAACACAATACCTGCCATCTCATAGTGACTTGTAACTGTGTCATGACATGTACAAACCTACCAACAAATAGAGCAAGGCAGTGGCACAAAGCTAAATAAATACTGTCAGACAGTTTGCCACCACAAACACACTACCTCACAGTGCAGCTGACTGACAGGAAGGAATAGTGGGTATGCAGGTGAAGTGAGTGTATCCAAAAGCATGATGGGGTTTGTAGTTACAGATAATGCTCCCCCTCCCAATTGGCCCATCAAGACCTCTCTGAACCATGCCCACATCACAGGGAGTGGAAAATGACTGACAAGATGGCTGACACTGGGTCCTGCTGTGGGGAGCACAAGGCCCTGGTAGGGGTTGTGCTCAATTCAGAAGCAGGACACCACTGCCTGACATCCTGAAAGCCAACTTGCACGCCCTCCAATGGAAGCACGTTTCATGGTGGGATGACTTTCCGGGTGGGAAGGAGGACTGACAGCTCTGACCATACTTACCAGCATGTGGAGACACACACACCCCTCAACACAAACTCCACACAACTCACCGGGTAGAATGCATTGAATCACATTGTAGTGAAATATCACCCAAAGATACACCACACTGGGTGCTGCTGTGTGAAGCACAGGGGCTCTCTTTGAACTTGTAGCCAAACAAACACCAGGACTTCACAGTCAGCCATCTTGCCATTGCTGTCACACTCCCTCACAGGGAAGCAGAGTCAAAAGGAAGTATGGGCATGCTGGGAAGGGGGGTGTAGCCAAAAGCATGATGGGAGTTGCAGTCACAGACATTCCCCACCCACCCACATGGCCCAGGAAGCTCACACTGAACCTTGCTCACCTCACAGGGAGTGGGAATGGACTGACAAGATGTCTGACACTGGGCTCTGTTGTGGGGAGCACAAGGCCCTGCTGGGAACTGGGCACCACCAAACACCAGGACTGTACTGACTGACATCCTGAAAGTTAACCTGCACCCACTGCAAAGGTGGCACGCTTCATGATGGCATTACTGGCCTGGGGGAGAAGGAGGTTCTGACTTGAAAACAAATAACACTGATGCTGGACACACACACACCTTCTATGCTAAAACACATTGCACACGTGGTACCAGTCACTCACAAAGATAATGCCCGGGCAAGATGTCTGACACATGGGCCTGAGAAATGATGTGGCTGAAAATCACACATATGCACTGGTAAAACCAAACACGGTCGCACACACAGCCATTGCAACCGAATGTTCAAAGTCACTGTCTGGGGATGCAGTGTCCAGGGGTGCCCCCTGGCCTGGCTGTGGAGGTGTGTCTTGCAGATGACAAGTGTGGAGAGCCATATATAGTACAATGCACAAAACACACAGGAACTCACATATACATCATTGACAGGGGACATCTGACAGTGAATGGAATGGACACACCAATATTGCCGACACCATAGCATGGTCTCATTCACACTCGGTGCTGTTGTGAGCTGCATTCCACTCCTACATCGTGCTGCAACATATGAATCCTTCACACAACACACCACTCACTGACATAGACACTGTAGACACAAGGTCTAACCTGGACTGCATTGGAGGAGACATGCTACTCACAGCAGCCAAATCGCAACACACACACACCGCCGGCTCTCCCTGTCATGAGCATTGAAAAGCCAGAGTGCTTCCTTGCCCAATCCATGTCACCTTGGGAAACATTGACAAGTCAAATCACATATGCACGTACAAAACTCAGCACCAGACTCATTAACGATGGTGACATCATCACTTGTATGAAATGAGATGGGAACTAGGAACACTGTAAAAAACACTTTCTCCCAAGAGATCACAGGCATACCGGACTGTGACCAAGTCGTACCAATACACCAATGTGACACACAAAGACTAGCAAAATCTGCAACCACACATGCCCCAATCTTACAACATATCCTCAGTGGAATTGCACGTATGTCCTTGTTAAAGGTCAAATGTGTACAGGGATGACACACCTGTGCCAGCAACGTGATGGCCCTTGAGTAGTAATGGCCATGTACAGCCAAATCTATACATGAGCTGGGCATGCACACACTTCGACATGCACATTGAAATGTTTCATTTTGGCTGGGCAATGTGCCACAACAATATCAATCTCTGTCCGTGACAAATTTGGACAAAGCAGTGTACAGGCACGCATCCTGACGTACAGTAGAAAATGTCATGTATGTGAACCATTGATGCCTGTAGAAACATAACTTACATTGTGTGTCTCTTCCAAACACAGATGATGCTGGGGACACAGCAGCAAATGAAGAGGAGTCCCTGTCCCAGACTCTGGTGGACCCTCAGCTCCCTGGTGTGGATCCGTCTCTGTCCTCTTCGGATGACGACGAACAACCTGGCACCTCCGGTGTGAGTCATCATGCAGCACCAGCAGTACCAACATCTGCACCCCTGTACCCATGCCTCCAGCATCTGGCAACAGACAGGGCACCCTGGCCAACACGGACAGACCAAGGCCACAGAATACCGACAGCACAGGGACACAGGACCCCCAGGAAGCTACGGACAACACCACCAGCAACAACACCCAAGGGGGCCCGGTGTCACCTGTGCGTGCCGCCGCAGGTCCTGCCCGTGTGTATAGGGGTGCTGGGAGGGGTGGTAGGCAGAGGGCGCACCTTGCAGAGGGGTCTGGACTGCATGATGACCCCAACTGGCACGCATCATAGATGCGTACCAGGACAGCAACGGAGGATTCGGCCAGGTAGTGGGGATCCTCAAGGACAATCACCAGGAGCAGGCTGCCCATCATACCCGCATGGAGACAAAGTGGGATGCACTTACTGCGGTGCATCGGGACATACTCTAATGCCTCCGCAAGATAAGCACCAACATGTACACACCTCCCTGTGTGGCTACAACATCTGTTGCCGCATGATCTGCCAGTGCCACAGGGAGGGAGGATGACTCTGGCGGAGAGTCCTCTGCACCGCAGACACCTGCACCTGAGGATCCTCCCCCGAAGAAGAAGAGGGGTCGTCCGAAGAAGGACAAATGAGACGCAGATGTCCATGCATATCCCCCAGGGCCTCTAAACCTGTTCTGGACAATGTTTTTTTGTGCGAAAACCGTTCACCTTGTGGTATCTAACACAACTCGCCTACATGACATGGAGGGTTCATATTGGTCCAATGTAGCAAATGACTGTGGACTTTACTCTGGACATTTCAGCTACCAACACTTCCTACTCTACTGTGAACTTTGGATTCAAAACCCAATGTACAGCACCCACCATCCTGTGCACTATCCTCACACATGTTTGTAAATAAACTCACCAGTACACTATACTTGCCTCTGTTGTGATTCCAACTTGTCATGTGTCATGGAGATGTTGATCTATTAAACAACACAGTGCATGCCAAATACTACAACAATGTGATCACCGTTATGTGAGTCATGGTGATGTGACAAATGTGAGGGAGACACACCACTATCGCACCACAACACATACTCACCATGTCCATGTGACTCATCCCACACAATGATGTTGACCTGAAATACATTGGAATGCACAGACACCACACCTATCCACAGTCAGTGGTAACAATCCCACAGGTGAGGTAAGCAAATGTCAGTTAGATGTGGGAAGACAGACAATGCACATAACAAAGCGTAGCACAGGTTCATTACACATCAGCAACATGTTTATTCCACAATAATTGCAAGGTAATTCTACGTTACAGTGGACACAAAGTGTCGGAGAATTGAAGTCCAGGGGTGTGTGGTACATCACTTAATGGGAATTGACAACTTCCACACTGGTGTTGGATTCTGGGTGTTGGGGGTCAGTGTTGACCATACAACAGGCAAAGTACCCTGGGAAGGACAGACACAAGACACAGTCAAAAGCACATCAGAACAGGAGAGAAATGCAATACACATGCACAAAACATGTCAAAATAAACCTACACAGAAACAAGTTAGCAGTTCGACACTATTGTGGAGTACAGACCACCTGAAAGGACACATCACTGCACACATCCAGTCAAGTGGCACACAGACACACTCAAACAGCAACAGAGCAGCCCCAACACATTTCAGGCTAACTCAATACATTGACATAACAACCCTGTAAACTCACATTCAGAAGAAGTTGTTGATGAGCTGTGTGCGCACGTCACCCTCATCATCATCATCACTGACAACGTGGCCCAGGCCTGGATCCTCCACAGGTGGTGGAGGTAGGTCATCGTCATCCTGGATGAGAGGTCACTTCTTCCGCACTGCCATGTTGTGTAGCATGCAGCATACAAGAATAATTTTGCACACCTTTGCAGGGTCATATGGGAGGGCCCCTCCGGTCTTGTCCAGGCAGCGGAAGCGGCTTTTCAGGAGATCAAATGTCCGCTCAATCACCCTCCTGGTCCGACCATGTGCCTCATTGTAGCGCATCTCGGCTGGCGTCACAGGGTTCCTGAGGGGTGTCAGCAACCACGGCATGTTGGGGTATCTGGAGTCACCTACATACAAACAATTAGCTGAGTTTTGAAAGAGGGTGGATTACAACATTGCCAAACACACACAATGGCAAATAGTCAGTACACACCAACAAGCCAGGCACGCTGTTCTGGCATCTGTGACATCAGCATTGCAATGCTACTACTCCTCATGATGTAGGCATCGTGCGCAGAACCGGGGAAACGTGCACACACATGTGTGATACACATGTCTGCAAGACATACCACCAGAGCATTGATGGAGGGGAAATGTTTCCTGTTCCGGTATGCCTGCTCATGTGCCCGTGGCGGTACCAGGGCCACATGTGTACCATCAATAGGTCCGATGATGTTCGGCATCCTCCCCGGTGTATAAAAAGCATCCTTTGTTTCAGTGAGTGGACCTGGGCTAGGAAACTTGATATACAGGTCAAGGAAATGCAACATCCCCTTCAAGACATCGCGTAGCACACGACTGAACATAGTTTGCGACATACCACCAGCAGTAGCCACAGTGTAGTAGAAGGTACCAGTAGCAAAGAAGTGCAGGGCTGACATCACCTTCACCTCTGGGGTCAGTGCTGTAGGGTATGTCCGGCCAGGTAGCAGATGTGCCGCCAACTGCTCCGCCAACTCCTCAATCAGTGGCCTGGTGAAGCGGTACCATCGGATGCAGTCGCGTTCCTGCATGGTTTCAAGGTCTGGGAACGGTCTATGGACAGCTGGCGCCCTGCAGTACAGAGATGAACAAAGGAAGATTGTCGATTCATCCACCCATGTGGCTATGACCAAGCAAAATATCACATGATACATCATGACAATACACAATGTACTGAGGTGTGTGCTGTTGGGTATGGACACATATGTCACCTACATCTCAAGTCCACATGTCTACATAAGTTCCATGTAGTGCAATGGCCAATCATTGGGCTGTGTCACAGTACCTATGTACTGCTGTCACATTACAAACACACACCACAGTGACAAGTGAGGCCTGATGTCTCCCAGGCATCACAGCTCTTTGATATGCAGATACCCAGGGTCCCTGTATTGCCACATGGACACTGGCATAACATGGCGTATCATGTACACGCCACAAAACAACCGTGAGTCCCACAGGTAGTGGCCACTATTGTCTCTGCAGGCCCTACATGGACGTCTTGTAGACACACACACACAACATCAATGTTGATGCACAAACCACATGGATGTGGAGACTGTCTCCCATTGGGCACATTTGATCAGCCACATCTGAGACACAACATGCACACCGACTGTGGGTGTACATCAGAATTGGGGCTATAGGTCTCACTGTGACATACATACCATCACACCCAGGACTCAGGGTGTATGTGACATGTCCTAAACATATCCTACCTGCAACTGTGTGCATGACTCATGACCATAACTGTACAGTTGCACATCACAGTGGTAATGTGCACAACACACAAAGGATTCTGTCCCCATGAACACGTGCACAGCCTGGGAGTGGCTGCACAAAAGTGCCACACAACAAACCAAATGTTGCCCCCCAAAACACTTTGGTAATGCAGCCTTACATGCCATGGGACACAGTGTGGCACATGCTGTAGTGTGGTAGGTGTGCACCTGAGTCCCTGGCAAGTAATTGTGTGTGGAAGCCGTCAAAAAGTCACCCCAATGTCAACCGACGTGGGTGACTTCTACAGGGATGCATTGCACAGTTCCGGACCGAGACGTGCGTCCGCTTAGCCATGGACTGCAATGCGAACCGACGTGGGTGATTATCATGCGTACGCATTGCACAGTTCAGGACCGAGTTGTGCGTACGCTTAGCCATTGACTGCAATGCGAACCGACGCGGGTGACTATCATGCGTACACATTGCACAGTTCCGTACCGAGCCGTGTGTACGCTTAGCCATTGACTGCAATGCGAACCGACGTGGGTGACTATCATGTGTACGCATTGCACAGTTCAGGACCGAGCCGTGCATACGCTTAGCCTTTGACTGTAATGAGAACCGATGCGGGTGACTATCATGCGTATGAATTGCACAGTTCAGGACCGAGCCGTGCGTACGCTTAGCCATTGACTGCAATGAGAACCGACGCGGATGACTATCATGCGTACGCATTGCACAGTTCAGGACCGAGCCATGCATACGCTTAGCCATTGACTGTAATGAGAACCGACGCGGGTGACTATCATGCGTACGCATTGCACAGTTCAGGACCGAGCCGTGCGTAGGCTTAGCCATTGACTGCAATGAGAACCGATGCGGGTGACTATCATGCATACGCGTCATGCAGGCATGGACCGAGCCGTGCGTATGCTTAGCCATTGACTGCAATGAGAACCGATGCGGGTGACTATCATGCATATGCTTCGTGCAGGCATGGACCAAACCCTGCGCACGCCTTGACCATTGAATCGTATGGAGACGGGTGCGTGTGGATTTTCAAAATACGCGTTGTACAGTCAGTTGACCGAGCTGTGAGCACTCATTGGCTCTGGACTGTCATGAGGACGGATGCGGATTCAATACTTGTACGAGTTGTGCCCTGGAAATTCAGTTGGATGCCTACAACAATGTTGCAATTGCTAGGGTTTTATGAAGGTGAAGATTCGAACGATGCGGAAGACGTGTATGAGTCGTACAATTCCATGGAGTGGCCAGATTCATAGAATGCAACTGTGTTGGACCTATCACTTCTGACACATGGCACAGATTCTGCCTCTGCAGCACAGATATAAGGCTGCCTGGCCCCCAGGGAGCTCACTTGCCTGCACTACATGCTAGTGGACCACATCTCTGATACCACTGCTGCTGTCTGTGCATCCTCTGGCTACTGCTATGACACGTACTCTGGAGAGGGCCCCAGCCTTCACTGAGGAGGAGAACCAGGCCCTGCTGGACAGGCTCCTTCCACAGTACAGCAAGCTGTATGGTAAACCAGGGGAGCAGGTGAGTGTGCAGTCCACTGCCTTCCTAATTGTGAATGTCGTCTGACTAGCAGTACTAGCAGTGTGTACACCAGTGGCAAGCGTACTCACTGAGTACTTTCATCCCCCAAAGTGTGTAGGTACATGTAATGAACAGGTGTTCCGCAGCAAAAGTGCATTTGTGCAAGCTTCAACTTCCCAGGCAATGTTAACATGTCAGACATGCAGGGCATTTGTCCATTTCTATGGGTGCACTACCTGTGTAATTCATTTTCCTTTGTGATGCCGACATGTATATCCAACTGTGTGCAGCACAAATATGGGGCATGTGTGTTAATGGACTTTTAACTTTGTCATCCTCACAGGTTGATGCCCACCAGAAGCAGGAGATCTGGCTGACCATCGCCCGGGCAGTTCGATCAGTGGGTGTCTACAAGCGCCAGATCCGCAGCTGCCAGAAGAGGTGGCAGGACCTTCAGGGCAGGACCCGCAGTATCGCAAGGGTCCAGCTGAAGCTGTCGCCTCCTCGCAGGAGGGGCGGACACCGGACCCTGACCCCCCACATGCTCAGGATTCTGGCGGTGGTCTTCCCGGACCTGGATGGGCAGCTGAATGCCACACAGCAGCAAGGAGTGGGTAAGTCCATGCCTAATCTGTGTACTATGTCTGACATGCTAGTTGCAGTCTTTTGGCCTGGTCACACTTCCACATTATGTAGGTCTTGTAGTCCAGGACTCATGTCCCTCAATTGTGTGATGCTCCCTCCTCATCTGATGCACAGGTGTGGCCACAACAGTCTGTGGCTTGTGTCACTAGGACACTGTGTCCCTGCAGTCAGCTATGCTTCAGGTTCCGTACAGCATCTGTCACTGTGACTCTGTTGTGTGTTTCATGGGTGGGTCAATTGTTTACACAATGCCTGAGATCTGACATGTGATCTGTGTGTGCCCTTGATATGTGTTCCAATTGCTGGTCTGACTCGCCACATGTGCCTGGGGTATTTCAAACACACCCATGCAGGAGGGGACTCCAAATTGTGAGCCTCAGGAGTATGTATATCAAGTGTGTCACACTTGCTTAGCCATCTGACTACTGTCCAGGGCGATACACTGTTTCACGTAGACCTGGGCAGTCATGCCTACTCAAGGGCATTTGGAAACACTCTGTAATCCCACTCCTGTGTATCAACTTACAGGTTGTACTTAGTGACATGTGCCTTCAGGTGTCTGCCTCTGTGTCATTGTGGTGTGGCTTCCTTTTCAGGACAACTGGGGTGTTCATGAGTTTGAGGGTCAGCAGGACATCTGAGATGTGACTATAAGAGACAAGACCTGTGTGACATAGATGTGTGTGATCACTTGACAGTGCACAATGGTGTATGCAACTGTGAACTTCAGGCAGCTGTGTTTCATGCACAGCAGACTATGATGTGCTCATGTACTGGGAGTTGTGTTTGCAGAGACTCATATGTCTGTTCTGTATGATGTGGGGTCATCTGGGTCCGGGATATGTTGTTTGCAGGGGATGGACAAGTGCACTTGTCAGCTGCAGAGTTTGCTTTACCCATGACCTATGATTGTGACACAGTGCATACTGATGTTGTCTGGATGCCCTGCCCCTTTGACAGGAGACAGTGATGACTGACTTTCCAGGCATGCCAGTGCCATGGCATTTAACCTGCTATGAGTGATCCTGCATTGGGCTCAGATGTGCTCCATGCACCCCATTGTGGCATTAACTATCAGGACATGAGAACATCATAGTGTGTGTTGCTGGTATGCATCACAAGCATGTGAAATGAGACTCTGGCCATCCCTTCATCCTGACACCTGTACTGAGTCAGTGGCAAGAGATGTGATGTGTGTATAGTGACATACTCCTACATGTTCACTTGCATGTCCAACAACTGTGTAGGTGGTGCATGTCTGCACATTGGGGTATTAGTATCCAACATGCAACAGACATATGGGTGCAAGTCCAGGAGGGATATGAGTGCCATGGATGATGGTGAGACTGACAATTGGCTGATTCTAAACAGTGTGAGCACTTTGAGCAGTGTTCAGCTGATGATGCCAGGGCTTGCCCTGTAATGTGCTGTGCTCACTGTGGTGTGTACGGTCAGTGCAGGTGACTGATGTTGTTCTTTTTTTCATAATTCTATCCAGATACATCCACGGCCACAGGAGGGGACAGCTCCACAGACCAGGAGGAACCACAGAGCCAGACTGGGACAGAAGGCAAGGAGTTGGGGGGACCAAGTGGCACGGAGGGCGAGTGGAGCCACACCGAGGAGTCCTCAGGACCATCCACCCCAGCTGAGGGCCACAGCAGCTCGGAAGATGACTCCCTTGTGGAGGCAGGTGTCAGCAGCCACCAAACCCCAGCTAGTGAGGCTGTCCCCACCACCGCCACCACCACAACCATCACCACCCTCCCATCGGCTCCCATCCCAGAGGTCCGTGGAGGCTCCCGTGTTCGGGAGCATGTCTCCTTTGTGCCAGGCACCTCACCCCCTGCCCCTGTGTCCCCTGCTGCCCTGAGTGTGGAGTCTGTGGACTTGCTTCGACAGATCCATGTAGGGCAGACATCAATGCTGAGTGTCCTCCATGCACACACCAGTCTTTTGACACAACTGGTGTTGTTCATGGAGGGCATTTCATCGGGCATGTCTGCCCTACAGAGGACCAATCAGTCCGTGGCCTCCTCCCTGACGGCAGCAGTGTCCCTCCTCCAACAGTCCCTCACCCCTCCTACCCCTGCCCCATCCACGATTCCTAGCACCCTACCTGTCCCAAGCACACATACCAGCACATTCACCCAAACCCACAGACACAGGCAGCACTCAAACACCCAAACCAAGGTCTAGACGTGCACACAAGCAACCTCAGGGGACTGATAACACACTCACAGGGGATGGTTTACAAACACACACACAGGCATCCACAACCACTCCGTAGTCCTCCGATACCTCTCCCTCCAATACCCCTTCCCTTGCCTCACCTGCAAACCCATCTCCCCAGAAGCTCTTCCTCTGTGACCTTGGCCTCTTCCCCACTGATCCACCAGATCCAGCTTACAAGGAGAAGAGGAAGTCCACACACACAGAGGGGAGTGTCCCTCACACCCAGACACCCTCCCCCAGGTGCAGTCAGACTGAGGCCCCCACCCGCAAGTCCCCCCAGAGCCAGAAGAGCAAGACTCCACACCCGCCCTGCAGCTCCACGACACAGTCTCCGTCCTCCATCCCCCAAGCCACCACTCCACAGGTTCCCCCGCCACACCCTGCCTCAGGTTCCCCCACCCACAGATACACCATCTCCAAAATGCTCTGGCCCTCACCCCCTACCACTTGCTCTTCCACCCCCACCCTCCCTGGTCAGACTGTTTGTGTCACTGATGTGGGAACCGTGGCCCCCCCCTCTGACCTGCCGACCTCACCTGAACCCCATTCCACTCCCATGGAGTTGGGCACTGCAGTGGAGTCGACAACCACCCAGTCTGACTTGGGCACTGCAGTGGGGACCCAGTCCACTCCATCTGACCTGCCCACTGCAGTTGTGCCGGCACCCACCCCATCTGACTTGTGCCCCACAGTTGTGACTGCACCCACTATGTCAGACACCTCCACTGCAGTTGCCAGTGACTCTCCTGCATCCACCACTCCTTCACTGCCTCCTTCTGCTGAGCCCTGATCCTGTCCCTGCGGTGCCTGGCCTGCCCCATGTATGCCCCTCCGAGTGGATGTCCCCTGTCCTTAACAGTGCAGGCAACCAACGTGTGACAGTTGTCACTCAAATCACATTGTTGACATTTGTATATGGACTGGCCAGTGGCCTTTGTTTTGAAAGGACTTTGAATTTGCATTGAAATTTGGCTGAATAAAGCATTTGTATTTATCCTTGTGAATTTGATTTAGCTGTACATTATGTTGATGATGTTTACCATGACCTTGCAGTTATGATGCTGGATTTCCAATGTTGAATACTGAGGTGTTGATGTGAGGTACTCCATGTGGTCCATGAGATATGTAACCTATTCTGGTCGGTATCCATGTCATCCTTTGCAGCTAACTGGGTGTGTCATGATTAACAATTTGAGAACATCTCTGTAAACATTTCATTTGCATGGTCACATCTGTGGCTTACACACATGCACATATGATGTGCTTCCCATTGTCCAGTTTGTCTATTTCCCTGACTGTGGGCACATCTCCACAGGCCCTGCAGGTGTGGGCATCATTGGTGTAGGAGCAACTGGGTCCTCTGTGCAACTTGCTGGACATATGTATTGAGTATGTGCAGATGACTTAAGGGACACTCACGTACCCAGGCTGTTGTGACCAGAGCCTTCATTGGGTGGTAACTGATGGCTGACTGACCAAGTGTTCTGCTGACATGACCGAGACCTGCAGGGACTATGTTTGGCACAGCTGATCTTCCACAGGAGTTGAGTCCCCTCAAGTAAATGTGTTGTTCCGTGACATTGCCTGGGCCCATGGTGTGTGTTGTGTGAGCATGTGTGTGTCCACATCCCTTTTCATACACAGGCAGTGTTCCCTTGATATGTTCCTGTTGTTGATGCTTGCTGAGTTGTACTGTGTTCATCCCACATCTTTGCCCTGGGCTACCAGATGTGTGGGTACATGACACACTACTGTTAATTGGTGTTTCATCATAGGAATTTGTCAGTTCTGAGTGGTGATGATGTGGTCAGACACAGATGGGACACAGTCAGGGGTCCCCAAGGCACTTCTTTGTTAGCATTATCATGTAGTTGTCCCTAGGTGGTACCTTTCAGTGATTGAGACATGTGCATGTGTGTGTAACTGCTCCCACTTGTCAGGTTCAGGGCTACAATGTTGGCAGGTGTCAGCATGTGTGCCTTGTGCTTCTCCTTGGCTTCTGCATTGTCCTGGGACTGTGGCAGGGATTCCGACGGTTACGGGAGCTTTGACGTCATGGCCATGTACCGCATAATGTGCAGTATGTCTGTCATTCACCAGGGTTGTAGACTGTCCTTGTGTGATGAGTCTGTGTACCTTAGTTCCTCCCAACATTACTGTGTTTGTCATGGGTGCATGTGCAATGTCACCTGTCCATGTGGGCTTCACAGATGCACATTGGTGCAGTTCAGGGTGTGTGGTGTTGAGGGTGGACAGATGTGAATGTTTTCATGGATGGGCCCCTAGCTCCCATTTGTCCATGGATGACGGGCATTGCTGAGTGATTTGTGTTTGTGTAGGTGTGATGTACATTTGTGGCACAGGACACATGTCTGGGTTTCACAGTTTGTACGACATCTACCTGTGTCATCACAGTGGATGTATCATGCATGCTTGTGTCACCCCAATGTCTGGTCCCTGGGGGTAGTGCTGTTGTGTGTCAGCCTCTTGCAGTGTTAGTTGCTGTTCATTCCAGCTTGTGTCACATGTGTCTATTGTGCTCCCTCTCATCTCACAATGCCTGATTGCCCAGTAAGGGGGACCCAAGGATGGGTTACTTTTGTATGGAACTGTGTCCACACCTGTCTCACTGTGGTTCAGCCCCCCTCATGTGTAGTGTAGTTGCCTGGGGATACTGAGACACACACACACATGTTGTGTCAGATGTGCAGTGTGAGGTTGCCTGTTTGTGCATCTGCACCAGTGCATTGGTGTTGCTGTTGTGGGCCATTGTCTGGATGTTGTTTTTGTGATTTTCCCTGCTGTCCCTGTGAGCCATATCACATCATTCTGCACAATCATCCTGGTTGTTAGGTCCCATTGCTGCCATGGAATAAGAGTTTGTGACCTGACACCTACAGTCTACACATGATGTTTTGATTTGTGTGTCTATTTTATTTTCGAGATGTGTGTATGCTTTGTGATGGTCACTTATGCTTTTGTGTCATTGTACACTGTATGCAATGTCAGCCCCATGGGTGGTGCTTGTCTGCACATGGCCGAGAGTATGTTAGGTTTTCACAGCACTGTTAGCCTCACCACATCTCTGTGGGTATGGGACACAACCACTAGTTTGCCCCAAAAGTGCTTCATGTGTTGGGACCAGGAATCATACATGCTGTTTGGCATTTGCAGCTTTGACCATGATGACACTTATCTTTTGGTCACTGTGATGAAGGGGGTTTTAGACCCCATCACCACAATGCTCAACATTTGCTACAGTTTGGAACCCCGCACTTAACTTTTGTTCTACACAGTGAGGGGGTTAGTGCACATTGACACAGTGCTATTGTGATGCATGCCTTGTGTAGGCCACACTCAGTTTTTGGTCACACATGTGATGGTAGTTACATTGTATGTTCGAAGTCATATTCACTGTTGTGGGCATTTGTCACAGACTACACACTGTTGTCATGATGTTAGGGGGATGTATTTTGCTGACATACCTAATGTTGGTGTATGATGGATGTGTGGCGAATCACCCATCCTATGGGTGGGGGTGGCAGGAGAGATGGGCAACATAAGCCCTATGGGTGGGGGTGGCAGGAGTGATGGGCAACATACCCCCATTGAGTGGGGTGGTAGTAGGGATGGGCAACATACCTCCTATGGGTGGGGGTGGCAGTAGTGATGGGCAACATACACCCTATGGGTGGTGGTGGCAGGAGTGATGGGCAACATACACCCTATGGGTGGCTGGGGTGATGGGCAACAGGTCCCCTATGGGTGGGGGTGGCAGTAGTGATGGGCAACATAAGCCCTATGGGAGGGGGTGGTAGTAGTGATGGGCAACATGCCCCCTAAGAGTGGGGGTGGGAGTAGGGATGCGCAACATACTGCCTATGGGTGGGGGTGGCAGTAGTGATGGGCAACATACCCCCTATGAGTGGGGGTGGTAGTAGGGATGGGCAACATACCCCCTATGGGTGGAGGTGGCAGGAGTGATTGGCAACAGGTCCCCTATGGGTGGGGGTGGCAGGAGTGATGGGCAACATAAGCCCTATGGGTGGGGGTGGCAGTAGTGATGGGCAACATACGCCCTATGGGTGGGGGTGGCAGTAGTGGTGGGCAACAGGTCCCTTATGGGTGGGGGTGGCAGTACTGATGGCCAACATACCTCTATGAGTGGGGGTGGTAGTAGGGATGGGCAACCTACCCCCTATGGGTGGGGGTGGCAGTAGTGATGGGCAGCAGGTTCCCCATGGGTGGGGGTGGCAGTAGTGATCGGCAACATAAGCCCTATGGGTGGGGGTGGCAGGAGTGATGGGCAACATAAGCCCTATGAGTGGGGGTGTCAGGAGGGATGGGCAACATAAGCCCTATGGGTGGGAGTGGCAATAGTGATGGGCAACATGTCCCCTATGGGTGGGGGTGGCAGTAGTAATGGGCAACATAAGCCCTATGGGTGGGGGTGGCAGTAGTGATGGGCAACATACCCCCTATGAGTGGGGGTGGTAGTGATGATGGCCATGCAACCCCTATGGTGGCCTGTTGCTAGTGGACAGGATATGGATTCTCTGGGTGTGTGTAACATTTGGCGGGTACGTGTCGTTTGTTTGTGTGGTGGGTGTCTGACTTATCGTCTGTGCCATCCGCGCCTGTTCCTGATCCGGTCATAGATGTACAGTACTGGTATGACCTGCGCGATGGGATTTATGATGTGTATGTGGCGACCCATCCGGCGCGTATGATTTGCGCATCGTACTTGTCAGGCTGGAAACTGCTGTGGGAACAGCTTCCGGGCGACTCGGTTCAGCGATCGGAGGTTCGGAGGATTGGAGGTTCGGCTTGTACGAAAAATGAAGCTTAAATCGCAGCCTACGTGTCAGTCGGATTTGTGTCAGTCATGCGCATTGTACTTCATCGCCCGGACGGGCTGGCTCCGGGTACGAGTCGGTCGCAAGGTAAGGCTACGAACAGCTCTCGGAGAGATGTCCGACCCGGATCGGAATCGACCCCTTAATGTATTACATTTTTTTAATTAGAAATTTGCGTTTTTAGTTCTGTAGCGAGTTGTGGGAATATAGGGGAATAGTGTGGGAAGTCATTTAATTATATTAAATGCATTAATTATTTTTTTGCATTTTTAGTTCTGTAGTGGATTGTGGATTTATAGGGGAATAAGGTGGGAAGTAATTTAATTATATTTAATTAATTGATTAATTTTTACTTATTATTATATGTTTAATTGAGATGTTATAGTGTTAAATGTGTAAAGTAATTTATTATTAATTAATTATTAATTGGTTGTAAATTAATTTTAATTAATTAATTTGTAATTAATTATGGTGATTGGGCAATTAATTATATTTGTGCGTGGTAAATTTCATAGGTGTAAAGGGTGGGAAGTAAATTATTTTTCATGGATGGATTCATAATTAGTTGTTAATTAATTGTAATTAATTAATTGCTAATTAAATATGGTAATTGTGTAATTAATTGTATGTGTGTTGTGGTGTTTATAGGAGTAAAGGGTAGGAAGTAATTTGTGTTTAATTGATTAATAAATAGTTGTTAATTATTGTTAATTATTTGATATTCATTTTGGGGAAATGTTTATTTTGTGTGCTTTGTTTTTACTTTTAAAGGGGTAAAGGGTGGTTATTAAATAAAAATCTGTTATTTAATTACTAATTCATAATAGTAATAGTTTTTCTTTAAAAAAATAATATATAATTGTTTTTTATTATTTTATAGTTTAAATCAGGTATGTGTTGTGGATATTAGAGTGGTAAAGCTTGTGTACTCAAATAAAGTTTATTTTGTTCATTAATAAGATGTTTTTTAATTTATTAATAATTATGTTAATTTTGGAAATACATTTAATTAAAATTTTTGAAGTGTTTTGTGATTGTTGTGGTGTTAAAGGGTATGAAATAAAATAAATACATTTATGTTTTAAACAATTTTTGTTTTGTTAATATTTGCTACTTTTAAATAATTATTGTTTATAAATGTATTAATTATTTTATTTTATTTATTAATTGTAGGTTTTTGTTATATGTAATCAATATTATATTTTATGTTCTTTTTATACGTTTAATAGATTTAAATTTATATTTTTTAAATATTGTTTTTCTATTTTTAAATTTTGTAATATTTTTTCTTTTTTTCCAACTGTTTAAGTGTTATGAGTAACTCTTGTTTCTCTTCTATCCAAAACTTTCCCTAATGTTTCGCTCACTAGAGGGGGAATAGTAATTTTTATCTCTTCGCTATCCAGCACTTTCCCTCCTGTTGCATTCGCTGGAGCGGAAATAGTAATTTTTACCCCTCCACTATCCAGCACTTTCTCTAACGTTGCACTCACTGGAGTAGGAATAACATTTTGTACCCCTCCGCTATCCAACACTTATCCTACTGTTGTATTCAATGGAGTTTGAATAGTAATTGTTATCCCTCCACTATCCAACACTTTCTTTACTGTTACATTCTTTGGAGTGGGAATAGTAATTTTAATATCTCCGCTATCCAATTCTTTCCCTACTATTGCACTCACTGGAGTGGGAATAGTAATTTTTGCCCCTCCGCTATCCAACAGTTTCCCTACTATTACACTCTTTGGAGTGGGAATAGTAATTTTTCCCCCTTCACTTTCCAACCTTTTCCCTACTGTTGCACTCACTGGAGTTGGAATATTAAATTTAATTCCTCTGCTATCCAACACTTACCCTACTTTTGCACTCACTGGAATGGCAATAGTAATTTTTATCCCTCCGCTATTCAACACTTTCCCCACTGTTGCACTCTTTGGAGTGGGAATAGTAATTTTTACCCCTCCGCTATCCAGCACTTTCCATGCTGTTGCACCTATTGGAGTGAGAGTAGTAATTTGTTCCCCTCCACTATCCAACATTTTTCCTACTGTTGCACTCACTGGATTTGGAATAGTAAATGTAATTCCTCAGCTATAGAACACTTACCCTACTTTTGCACTTACTGGAGTGGTAATAGTCATTTTTACCCCTCCGCTATCTAACACTTTCCCTAATGTTGCACTCTTTGGAGTGGGAATAGTAATTTTTTTCCTTCCGCTATCGAACACCTTCCCTACTGTAGCTGTCACTGACGTGGGAATGGTAATTTTTACCCCTCCGCTATCCAACACTTTCCCTACTGTTGCATTCATTGGAGTTGGAATAGTAAATGTAATTATTCGGCTATCCAACACTTTCCCTACTGTTGCACTCATTGTATTGGGAAATGTTAGTTTACATTTTTTTAAATAGTTACATGTTTTAATTTATTATAGAATGTTTAGATTTTATTTTAAATTATTGATATATATATATATATATATATATATATTATTTTTGTATAATTTTAAAGCTTAAAAATTAAATAAAGGTCATAGTTAATAAAAGTTTTTTAAGAATATATATGTATATGTATAAATTATTATGTTTGTGTGTTTATATTTTTTAAAATTAAGTTTATTTGTCATATTTAGTTAACATGTATATTAAATGTAATTTATTTTGTTAAAAATATTATTATTTAATATATTTAATATATAATATTTTATTGTATATATATTTTTAAATAAATATTTTTTACATCTATATTTTTACCCCGATATTTTTGCGTCAATATTTTTGTACGTACCTGTTAAGGTATGGGAGTCGATATTTTTGTGGTCGAAATTTTTAACTCGAGATTTAGAACATCAATGTTTGTAGCATCGATATTCTATCAGTGAACCATGTAGTTCATAGTCCTGGAAGTGCTATCTACTCTTCTATCCCTTGAATCAATCTATGAGGTGCATTGAAGGAAAGATTGGAATATTCCTTTCAGTTATGGGACAGAGACCTATGTGTATTGAGTCTATTGTTGTTCTTTTTCCAGTAATTTGTGTGTTTGTCCAGTACTGCAAATTACTTACTCCATCACCGTCCATTATATTAGGGGTGGGCGGAATTTGCGGAATTAACCTCCGCAAATTATCGCGAGATTGCAGAAAATCTCCGCAAACACGCCGGAAATATCGCGAAGATGCGGAAGTTTTTTTGCCGCCTGTTCGCGGTATTTTTTGCGTGTTCGCGGGTCGCCAACTTACCCATGCGGTCGCTCATGGGCGCGGCCATCTTGTTTTCACTTGTCCCGCCCTCTGGCGTTGTTTACTTCCTGTTCCGGGTCGCGCAATGCATGTTCGCGGTCGATATTTCCTGTTCGCGATCGCTTTTACTTGATCGCGTTGCTTTTTGCTTGCTCAGGGAGAAAATATCGCGCGAACTTGCCCACGTGGTCGCAACGGGCGCGGCCATCTTGTTTTCCACTCTATTGCATGGTTCTGGGGCCTGATTTTCAATCCTCCCTAAATCTTTTCAATCCTTTGTTTATAGCCACTTTTTTCGGATCTTTATTACTTATTATTTCTCTAACTATTTTCCTGCCTCTATATTTTTGGTTTTTGTGTACCTTTTTTTTTGTTTTTTAGCTACTTTTTCTCTTTGTATTGCCTGCTATTTATTTCCTTTACTCCTTTATTTATTTTACCTTTTCTTTCCCGCCCCGTCCCCAGAACCATGTCCAAGGGCAGGGCTGTTCGCCGGCGCAGCCAGAGCCGCGACCGCCTTCCTTGCGGAAGGCGGCGCCCACAAGGGGTGCATGCACGGGCCTTATTTGGGGAGGCGGAGTTGGCTGCACTAATTTTCTTTGTGCAGCGCCACCTCCCCTCAACCCTGGCAGCAGGTGGCAGGCCTGGGTCCGGGTACGGCCTCCGGGAGCGTCGGCAGCGGTGGGGGAAGGTGCGCCGGGCAGTGTCTCGCATCTCTGGGGTCCGGCGCACCCAGGCACAGCTGACGCACCGGTGGTCCGACATCCTGGACCGTGAGCAGGACCTGCTGGACCTGCTAGGAGTGGAGGTCCCGGGGCTTGGTGAGTACCTATTTAATTATTACAACTTTGTGTCTGTTCTTCTGCTCTATGTTATATATTGCGAATATCTTTTTTTCCTTCCAACCAGATAGAATGTTGCTGCTTGCAATACATTCCAGGTTAATAATGTTTAAAAGTCTTCTGTGATTATGACACAGGTGCTCTTCTGCGCTACTACTAATCTTACTTGTTTGCAGCTTTGCGTTTGCGCTTGCTTAGCGTGATTCTTTACGAGTTTATTTTAGAGAAATTAAGTTACGTAATGCTACAGTGACTCATGTCCACTCCTTACTTTGTCCTGTCACTAATAGATAGGGGCGGATTGATACATAGGTTTAGGTACTTTGTATGAGCTTCTAATTGGTTAGTGGTATGCGTGATGCCCCCTCACTCAGTTACGTGACGTGCTGATAGTACGCCAGTCTTTAGAACCTTTCTAGTTTGTTCAATGAGTGGAGGTAGGCTTTGCAGTTACTTAGCAGTAGCAGATGAGCATCAATCAAACCAAAATTGTGTATATACAAAAAATGTAGTCATGTTAATGTGTCCTCCATGATTGGATCATACACATTGTTGAGGAATACAGTCGAAATGCATACTTAATGTACAATTGGCATGCCTGGAATAGGTGGGCTAGGTTGGGTGGTAGGTTGTACTAATACTTAGGCTTACTTGTAACTTAGTTTTCTGGAATCAGAATGGAAGAATGGATTACTGTTGATAAATAGTAACTTAAGTAGTCGAACTGCGAATCCCCCGATATTACATGTTGACCAGATGAGATCGGTCAATGTAGTTATTGCAATTGTTTACATTAGTGTTTTTTGACCGTTGTTGAAAAAAATTGTATTTGCTTAAGTTGACACCATCCATCAATGTTTGTCTTTCTTATATCTTTCCTGTTCATCAGCACCCAGGGGCAGACGGGCAGGGACTGGGCAGTCGGCGGGACAGGAACACCACGAGGAGGACACCGCTGAGGGCTCCTCTGCTGGCCCCAGTAAGTCTTCTTGTTTTTAATAATATTTCTTATTCCATAACTTTTACTGCCCCATTTCTCCCGAACTATAGTGTGTTTCCAAATGCTATTTTTTACCACCAATTATCCTTCGATCTGTACGGTTTCAAAAAGCTTATCCCTGCCTCCGCTATGATGACTGAGTACTACTACATACTATCAGTCTGTCTGTCTGTACTGTAGTAGCTAGTCTTGCCCAGTGCCACTCTTTGTGAAAGGTTGTAATATAAAACTCATATTCACCAGTAGCTCGTACAATCCGTTGGGTCGTTGTCTTGTACTACTTTTTACTCTTGTTGATGTTTAGGCTTTGAAAATTCACAGCAACAGCCCTACCAGATTTCTTAATATTTTGATATGATACCCTATAGGACATACAACTGTTGTAGGGATCTTGCACATACATTTGCACCAGAAAATAGGATGTTGGTGATGGTAGGTTGGACCTTCCTTGCACACCTCAATCAGAAATTCCGCACCCACCACAATTCCACTGCTTGACTATAGTACTGTCTTGTCATACCTATTAGGTCTCGGAACCCTCCCCCCAAGACAACCAACAAGTAGACAACCCAGAACATTAACACACCCAACCTCTGTCGTGGAAGCAATTCACATGCACACCCTTACTTTAATTTGCTCAATCGTGTAAGTTAGTCCACTCCACACCAAATACCACAAAGTCTATGTAAGTTTAAAATTTTTATTTCAATTTGAGAAGGTCTGTACACTGTTATCTTAGCAGCACCAACCGGCAAATCAATAACATTAAAACAAAATACATTGTTACACTAATACAGTTGGGAATTAAATCATGATAACTGAAGTGGTGGAAGGCAGCACCACCATCCCATAGCAATTTAGTTTATATACATTTATAAATGAAGATGTGAGTGAAGGGACCCCTCACCTCAGAAGAACCTAGTACTGGTAGTTGGTGCATCGTTCAGAAGCTCTGGTTCGTAGAAGCGAATCTTGCGTCTGTAATGCGAAAAAAGGAAATGGTGTGCGTTAGTATATTGCAACTTGCAAGCATTTCTCAGCCGTGCCAAAAAGTGTAGCATCTATGGATAAGCAATATGGACTAACAGTAACAGTAGTACACCAGTTCTTCCTAAAAAAGTGGCTTGTTAATGTTTGTTGACCGCCTGTACGCAGCGCGTAGACTAGACAGTAGCAGTGTGAGGCAGGTCATGTGGGCTCAAAGGTGTCTTAAGAAGCTGCAAGGTAAAGGTAACGTCACATGTGCATGGCTAGGGCTAATCAAGCAAATGCTACAATGATCATATAACTTAGTGTCTACTCTACTACTACCTGATTTGTACTAGTGATTTATGTTAGTATTAACTCATTTTTCAACCTTGCTACTGATCAATAGGGGGGAGGTGTATATGTTGCCTAATAAATGTGTAATGTTTTCTAGGCGCACTACCGACCACCATTGCTGGGGCCAGCGAAGGCGACGCAGAGGGCGAGGATGCGGCAGTTGCAGATAGCAACGGAGGGGGAGTGGCAGCACCAGTGGCAGGCGGTGGTAAGTTAGATTCATAATCTTTAACTATTGTTGAACTTGACAGCACACTCACTGCAAAGGTGTACTGTATGTATATGTATACTGTAAAGTTGTGAATTAGGGCCCCATTAGGATGGTGGGCGTATTGCCCCCGCCGGGCTGGCTGGAATTCACTGCCGTCACAGCAGGGGCAAACCTCCCGCCATCCCTGTAGAAAATATTCAGACATGTCTAGGCGGAAAAGGGTTCAATATGGCGGTGGTGTCTCTCTCACCACACCGGCAGCCATATAATCTGCATTTTGGAATGCCTTTGCGTGGCGGCATTACCGTCCGCCACGGAAAGGCATGCACACATTGCAGAGTATGCTTGGGGGCCCCCATGGAGGGTACCTACCGATGCTATGGTACCCCCCGACTTTCAAAGCAAAACGTGACAGGCTCCGTGCGAGGCCCGTCATGTTGTGCTTGGAAAAGCAGCACAACATTTTAGCATTGCTTTCAGCGTCACTGTGCCGGGCGCATCATCCTAATTAATTGTCCCCACGGGACCCCCACCCTTTTTAGCAGTCGGATGGCGGGCGGACAAAGTCCGCCCGCTATCCGATGTCGTAAGTAAGTATGAGTTCTTGGGGACGTTTGAAGAGTGAACTAGAAGACTAGAATTCCCTTTAATTGGTATAGGACTAGGAGCCAGAGTATTGAGTAACCAATGGCCTCATCTATCTGATTTCAACTCCGCTTTGAAAGTTTTATGGAGAAGAGCACCTGGTGCACTGTTCAACTAAAAAGTGTAAGACAGGTGGAAGGAAGAAGGACGGGCGACATTTAAAATGTTATGTACTACTGTGCTTTATTTTATAGTGCTACTCTACCATGCCACTATGTGTATAAATAATTACCTTGTCCTACTGTTTTATTAAGACTATATTTTACAATTGTCTTGTTTTTTTCTTTTTGATACACAGCTACTCCGAAAATCAACCGGAAGGAGTTGGCCGCCAAGGCACGGCGCCGGAAGCTGGAGGCAATCCAGCAGGAATACCGGCGGCTGGTGGTCCTAGCCGAGGAGGAGGAGGAGAGTGCAGCAGCAATTGAAGCCTCCTCCAGTGCCCCGGGCCCCAGCCACCGCCCTCCAGCGGTACGGCGCCACCGTCTGGCGGCTGCCCGCCGCCACCGTGCCATCTCCGGTGCCCCCCCCCACTGTGGTTGCAACTGCCGCGGCCTTAGACGCCGCGTCGCCCATTTAGAGGACCAGATTCGTGTCCTCCTCCAGTCCCGCCCCACCAGTTAGTCCCTGTCACTGCCCCTTTTTTAATTCCTGTTTGTTTCCTCACTCGTTTGGGCGTTCTCTATTTCTATGGACAGTCGTTGGGGTTAGGGAGGGGGGTGGGTCAGCTTTTGTGGGTTTAGTTTATTTGTTAGGGTCAATTAAATATATTTTTCTATGTTACATGCAATGTTGTTAATGTTTTGTAGGTGGGGTAACTGTTTTACATCACACTGTTTCTTTGCTGGTGCATGGCCGCCCATAGCGTGTGTTTGATTTCAATAATTTGCTGACTGTATAAGACACAAACAGATAGATGCGACACACCTCACTCATTGACTGGTCCTACTATGCATTCTTTGGAGTGGTGTTTGAAACTGACATCATTGACAACATGTCCATTATTGATTCTGCCTCCCCCAAACTTCTCTCTTACCGGTGCTTGATGTTTATGTCCAACTGTGGCACAGCACTGGCTGCATGGTGAAGATGGTTTCCTTTTTCATACATGCCATGATTGGGGTGGTGGTGGTAGTATAGTAGTAGTATACACTGGCAGGGTAGCAGCATTTCCAAAAAAAGAAAAGGAGATAGTCAATCGCCTTTGAGAGACTGTTAGAGGAGTAGTTGAATGAAGTACATCACAGAATTTACCGAGCAACAATTATATGCTCAAATATTTGACAAAAAAAATGAATGCTGGATATTATGAGGATAGCCTACTAGACAGAGTTACAAACTATAGTTTTGTCGACTTGGCTATGCCTACAGTCTAACAGTTAGTGCTGTATATGAGGAATGACAACAAACAAATCAAATCAATGCCGGCAATTCATGCTGAGGTATATGTTCCTTTGTTAAATAAAATAATCTGTGAAATATCCTACTCATGGGTGGGCAAGCAGAAGAAGATCATCGCTCTGCATTGAAATTGAAGTAGTGTTGCTTTCACCACATCCGCCCCAGCAAGTGTGTGATTAAGTATTGGTGTACATTTAATTTAGTTACACCTCGACAATAAGTCACACAGCCCGGGGGAAGAGGGTTAGGGTCCGTTGATTGGATGGGAAGGGGGATTTTGGGAAAGGTTTGACATAGAAAAACAGTATGCATACATAGACAAACAAACGACAATCATTGAAGACTACCATACCATATCCATTCCATATGTTAAGGTATAAAAAAGGAAATGCATGCATGATGAGACCCGGATTACATACACTTCTATTTCTTGTTCTGTTCCGGCCTTAAAACTTTAACAGATAGCAAATAGAAATTTTAAATATTGGTAGTGAAGAATCGTAAACACAGAGCAAACGTAATGATGATTGATAATAACAACTCCAAGAACACACTGTTGTAAAGAATGTATACAAGATATTAATCAAATTATTTAAAAGAAGTGAAAAGTGGATACTGTTACTGTGTTATCCTGGTCAAAAATGTGGACTGGTTTTTTGCATCTCGGCATTCCTCTTGCTCCTCTCGTCCATCAATCTTGGGTGTGTCGCCTCACCACTCGCCACTGCCCGGCTGGAATAAAAAGGTGATTGATTGGTAAGGTAATTAATATGCATTGTAATGTTTTACAAAGTTTTGGACAAGGCCCGGCCTGTAATTTTAGATTGAAAACCAAAGGGGATATTCAGAAAGAAAGTGAAAACAAATGCACAAGTGATGGTGTAGTGCAACAAGAACACTTTCCGAGGTGGCATGTATGCATATGCATCATCTCTACTGTAGTCTGTTTCCAGCATAGACCTTCAACAGTAACAGGAGAGATCAGGCCCACAGTGCTTACCATTAGCACATCCTACGTTAACACTTTAGAGTCCTTTTTTTTTTTCTCTCAAAGAGTTGGACAAACGCAAAGCACATTATCCATTCCAGACATAGCATTTTACAGTTAAAGTTAGTAAAATCAATGCACTGCAGTCATCCCACCGCTACACTCTATTCAACTTCTACACAGACATTTGGGTGTGCTGTGGTTGTGGTTCACGTGTTTACCTTTAGGCTTTTCCGTTTTATGCCACTCATGAAACATCCTCCTGACTTCATCATCAGCTCTGATACTTCTACTGACTGAAGATCGGCCTGCAGTACAAGTGTAATTTTTAGAACACAACAAGAGTAGAAATATAAATATTACTGACTTGAGTCATTCTTTATTGTGTACAGAAAGATAGATTAACACTAGTACACTTTGACATCATTCACTTTGTGCACAACAAACAACGCAAACACAAAGATCAATAGCTCAGAGTCAGGTGTCCAATGCATGCCATTAATTATCATCATTTATTACCTGTTACTTCTCATCTTAAGTTAACGGGCCGTCTCTTTCGCCATCATCATGACGGACGGTGCTGTTTAAGTCACAGTCATTTGCATTGCGCAGCAGATTGAGTGAGTCCCCTTCCTGTATTGAATTAAAAGCAATGTATCACCAAGATGCAGGAGAAGTACACATTTCTTGTTTGCCAGAAGAGGAAAATTAGTAATTACTAGTGTGTTCTGTAGAAAGTTGATTAGTGGCAGTGCACAATTACATCAATTCATGCGAAACACACCACAAAATCTACATCATTCAGTCTGCTATTCTGCGGCCAATGCATGGCATCAATCATTACCTGTTGCATCTCATCTCGTTAACGCTGCAGGCCGTCTCTTTCGCCATCATCATGATGGACGGTGCTGTTAAGTCACAGTCATTTGCATTGCGCAGATTGAGTGAGTGCCCTTCCTGTATTGAATTAAAAGCAATGTATCACCAAGATGCAGGAGAGAAGTACACATTTCTTGTTTG
This sequence comes from Triturus cristatus, assembly GCF_964204655.1. Classification (NCBI taxonomy): domain Eukaryota; kingdom Metazoa; phylum Chordata; class Amphibia; order Caudata; family Salamandridae; genus Triturus; species Triturus cristatus. Next base: position 750,573,490 of record NC_140586.1, read on the forward strand.
CCAGAAGAGGAAAATTAGTAATTACTAGTGTGTTCTGTAGAAAGTTGATTAGTGGCAGTGCACAATTACATCAATTCATTCATGCGCAACACACACAACAAAATCTACATCACTCAGTCTGCTTTTCTGCGGACAATGCATGGCATCAATCATTACCTGTTGCATCTTATTTTCAGTTAATGGCCAGTCTCTCTCGGCTCTGAAGGAGGATAGCTATAGAAGTCATCAGATTCATGGTCCACTTGTTTTGGAAGGACGAGGAAAGTTTGAATTTGTTGTTACCATCATCCAATCATCATTCATGAGGGAAATGGAATTGACCAGGAGATGCAGTATGATCGAGCGGAGGAGCTGGATTCTGAGGACTGTAGTGTCAAATGGCAGACACCTGAAACTTGTATCTTAAATTAGAAGATTAGAAGACGGTGATAATGCATTGGTTGCGATTCACAAGTTTATAACCGGAACAACAGACACAAACAAAGGGGGAAAAAAGGGAGGAAGACAGTAAGTGCGAGCCTAATTGTCAGGGAAGTATAGCTCGTCCTCAAACTCTGGGGGATCGTCCAGTAGTAGGTAATCATCTGACACAATACTTCCGTCACCTGAGCCGCTGTCCTCATCTTCCTCTGTTGATTCATGCATTGTGTAATTCGGTGGTATGAAGTGCTGATTCATTTTGATCATTGTTAACCTCTCCACGTTTTTGGGAGATAGACTGGTCCTTCTCAAGGTTACAATGGAACCAGCAGCACTGAAAACACGTTCGGAAGAGACACTTGCGACAGGGCAAGCCAGATAGCTTATTGCCAGCCTGCTGAGCTGTGGCCATTCAGACCTTTTCCTATACCAATACTGCACTGGGTTTTGATCAACGTACACCTCTGTTGGGTCGTCCAGATAGGCCTGGACCATCCGCTCAATGTTCAGGGTTGCTGCTGGTAAGCTTTTGTGCTGTTTTTTCTGTGCATCAGCACTGTGCTTACGGCCCATCTTTACATACCAATCTGATAATGATTGTACTCGGCTGAATGATCCAGTTATTGTTTTTGTAGTCGATGGTGATGGTGAGTGTTGCGATTGTGAGCCAACCGCACTGCCCTCAGCCGACGAAGTTGCACTTGATTCTGCATGGCCTGCTTCAGTATCAGTACTTGTTGTGGGTTGATGTGGCGGGCTTTTAATTAGCAGCCCTTCGTTTTCAAACTTGATGGCTGCTTCAGCTATACAACTTTTGTAGCGGGCAACATCAGTGTCGGAAAAAGAAAGGAATAGTCCTAATTTTGCACGTGGATCCAGAATTGTGGCACAAATGTAATGGTCTTGTGACAAAATTTTATTTTGTATCCTTACATTTTCTGATAAGCGCCTGGATAAGCTCTCCACCAAGTCATGGGCTTGCCTTCTGTCCTCTACACCTTTGTAGGATTCAGACACATTATTCAGCTCATGCTCTAGCATTTGCAACAATGGGATCGCTTGGCCCATTGTACAGTCCTCCTTGCTGACTTCACGTGTGAAGACCTCAAAAGGAGACAGCATCTCAGTCAGGCATTGAATTAGGGTCCATTGCTCCCTCTGAAGGGTCATGCCTTTAACACTAGCATCACTGCTTCTGTACCAGACATAATCATTGAGTGACCTGTGCTGTTCGTACAGACGATCAAGCATGTAATACGTTGAGTTCCAACGTGTTGCCACCTCCTGGATGAGTGCCTTGACTGGCACCCTACGCTCACGTTGGAGGATCCTCAGCTGCTTCCGAGCTTTAAAAGAATGGCTGAAATGAGTGCATATTCTTCGGCAGATGGACAGTAAATTGCTTACTATGGGTTCTTTTTTCAGAAAGTCTTGCACTATAATGTTTATGCAGTGTGCCAAACACGGAACCCTGAAATAGGAACCAAGTTCCATGGCCTTAAGTACATTACTGCCATTGTCTGTGGCAACAAAACCAATACCAAGCCCTCTGGGCTGCAGCCATTCCAAAACCTTGGTGCGAAACTCTTCTAAAATGTTTTCAGCCGTATGAGATTTCTCCATGGCGAACATGGCTACAGTTGCATGTTTCCGAGTACCTTCAAAAATCGCAGCTGTGTCAACAACACCTCGTGCAGATAGTTGATCTTTAACCCCCACAAAAGAGATCCAGTGTGCAGTGATACACATGTAATCTGTGGCTTGGCAACTGGTCCACATGTCTGTTGTCAGGTGGATATTGTGCACAGCACTCTTCTGCAAAGCTTGTCCAACCAATTCCAGCACATCATGATGTAGTGCCGGAACAGCAATTCTTGCGAAATAGGACCGGCTTGGAACTTTCCATTTCGGGCAGATGGCAGACACAAATTCAAGGAAACCCACCCCTTCCACAAATGAAAAAGGAAGAAGGTCCAGCGCTAACATTTTAGCCAGCTTCGCATTGTACAATCGTGCCGTTGGGTGGTTGCGTTGGAACTGCCCCTCCAACCTAAACATGCTGTCAATGGTAGGCTGGCTTACTTTCCTTAGTGGTGCCATTAACCCACTAAGGCTCAACGACACAGATTGTCTCATTGAGGTACTCGCCGCCGGTCGCCTTGGTGTCTCACCCACACTCTGAGTATGGCTCTTACTGCGGTGCCACTCTGATGTTACTGAGGAGGATGTGGGCGTTACCACTGCAGTGACTGCACTACTGGAGACAGGGCTAGAAATGCCTCCCTGTTCTTCACCTGCCACCACAATAATATCGCTCCCTGATTCCTGACCAACTTCAAAGGGTTTAGTTTTCCTACTTTCTTTTAACTTAAGTAGGTGATCCTCCCACACAATAGTGTGGTGTATTCTGAGATGACTTGCTTGTCCTCCGGTACCATAGTTTGTACCAAGCTTACCACGCCGAACACCTTGCCGACAAATTGCGCATATAGCAATGTTCTCCTCCTTGGCGCTAACAGAAAAGAAGTCCCAAACTGGGGAGGAGAACTTTCTGGCACTGCTGGATGTGCCACTTTCAACACCAGATGAACTTGAGGGGGTCCTTGAAAATATGTGACCCTGTCCACCTACACTGTGACTTTTACTACCACTTCCTACTGAGGTGGTTGAGCTGGATGTAGGTCCCTGCCGGGCCTTGGAAAATATGGCAGCTGGAGGTAGTGGTGGTGTAACCTGTGTTGGTGAGATCCGTGCTGCATCCCACTCAGTAGCAGCCTTTCTGGATAGGGTTAGAATGTCGGTCTCCAATCCCTTTGGGGCGGGAGTAATGTGCGTGATGACTGGCTCGTCTTCATCAACATCATCACCCCCCTCTTCTACATCTACCTCCATAACTCTAAGTTTTTCTGGGACCTTCCTTTTCAGAAGCAATGTCTTGTGGCGTACTTCACTCTCAGACCGAGCTGGTGGGACCCAAGTGTCATCACGATCATCAGAAGCGGGGCTTGAAGAAGAAGATGATGGACTAAGCCTCCTTTTCCTTGCTGGTGGTCTGGAAGACAATAGATGTTCTGAAACAGTGGTTTGACTTCGCTCCGCTTTGTCTGCAGGAAGCTCGATTTCCTGAAATGCCCCTACGTCAGGAGCAACAACTACTATGGTGGGCTGTTGTGGCGGCTGCTGCTGTTCTGGTTGCGGCGGCTGCTGCTGCTGTTCTGGTTGCGGCGGCTGCTGCTGCTGGTCTGGTTGCGGCGGCTGCTGCTGCTGGTCTGGTTGCGGCGGCTGCTGCTGTTCTGGTTGCGCCGGCTGCTGCTGCTGTTCTGGTTGCGCCGGCTGATGCTGCTGTTCTGGTTGCGCCGGCTGCTGCTGCTGTTCTGGTTGCGCCGGCTGCTGCTGCTGTTCTGGTTGCGCCGGCTGCTGCTGCTGTTCTGGTTGCGCCGGCTGCTGCTGCTGTTCTGGTTGCGCCGGCTGCTGCTGCTGTTCTTGTTGCGGCGGCTGCACACTGATCTGCTGAGTTTGCGCCTGCGTTGAACTTGATTGTGTACTACTTTGCGGTAATGACATTTCTTCAACATCGCTGCCCGTTAGTAGACTGGCTACCTCTGCGACAGTAAAGCCCTTGGGCCTAGGTTGGTGGGGTTGCTGGACCGCTGTGCTGCTCCCAGCTTGGTTCCCGGACAACGCTTTGGTGCCAAAAAAAACCTTGGCCGGCACACCACCAGTCGTGGTTAATGGCACTTCCTTTTTCTGTTCCTTCTTCTCACCAGCAACTTTCTTGGTACTGGACCTGGTACCTTTCTTTGGGGCCATCTTATTCCGACGTCAGGCAGGAGGCAGATGCACAACAAGTTCTGGTCACACGTGGGCGTGATGCGCAGCAGGACTTCTGTCTGGCTGGCAGTACAACGGGTAGCCAGGTGATGCCGATGACACCTCCTACTCTGTCTTTTGTGCACCTAAAAGCAAAGAAGACAGGAGAAGAACATCAGTGAAATGTTGCATTTGTTTTTGTGGTTCAGTTACTTAGTACTGTACTAGTGCAAACAAAAGATAGTCTAGCCATTTATGAATTTTTTTTAACTAGAGCTATGTTATACTACTAGTACTGTGTACAGCCACACTACACTCTCAGGAAGGTGATGTCTAAAAATTCAACAGATCACATAGAAAACACTTGATCAATAAAGCTGTGGCTACCTGCTCTGGTAGCAGTGGATGAAAGCAGGCCTGCTGGCAGACAAGGCCAGGCAAGCTTGCAGGCCTAGGCCTCAAAATGGCCACCAGCCACATGGAGAGCCCCAACAACAACAGCAAGGCCACCCCAAAATACACACTTCCCCAACTCAATCCAATGCCATCCATGCCCAAAATGATGTCTAAAATCAACAGAACACACAGAAAACAGTAGATTACTAAAGCTGTGGCTACCTGCTCTGGTAGCAGTGGATGAAAGCAGGCCTGCTGGCAGACAAGGCCAGGCAAGCTTGCAGGCCTAGGCCTCAAAATGGCCACCAGCCACATGGCGCGCCCCAACAACATCAGCAAGGCCACCCCAAAATACACACTTCCCCAACTCAATCCAATGCCATCCATGCCCAAAATGATGTCTAAAATCAACAGAACACACAGAAAACAGTAGATTACTAAAGCTGTGGCTACCTGCTCTGGTAGCAGTGGATGAAAGCAGGCCTGCTGGCAGACAAGGCCAGGCAAGCTTGCAGGCCTAGGCCTCAAAATGGCCACCAGCCACATGGCGAGCCCCAACAACATCAGCAAGGCCACCCCAAAATACACACTTCCCCAACTCAATCCAATGCCATCCATGCCCAAAATGATGTCTAAAATCAACAGAACACACAGAAAACAGTAGATTACTAAAGCTGTGGCTACCTGCTCTGGTAGCAGTGGATGAAAGCAGGCCTGCTGGCAGACAAGGGCAGGCAAGCTTGCAGGCCTAGGCCTCAAAATGGCCACCAGCCACATGGAGAGCCCCAACAACATCAGCAAGGCCACCCCAAAATACACACTTCCCCAACTCAATCCAATGGCATCCATGCCCAAAATGATGTCTAAAATCAACAGAACACACAGAAAACAGTAGATTACTAAAGCTGTGGCTACCTGCTCTGGTAGCAGTGGATGAAAGCAGGCCTGCTGGCAGACAAGGCCAGGCAAGCTTGCAGGCCTAGGCCTCAAAATGGCCACCAGCCACATGGCGAGCCCCAACAACATCAGCAAGGCCACCCCAAAATACACACTTCCCCAACTCAATCCAATGCCATCCATGCCCAAAATGATGTCTAAAATCAACAGAACACACAGAAAACAGTAGATTACTAAAGCTGTGGCTACCTGCTCTGGTAGCAGTGGATGAAAGCAGGCCTGCTGGCAGACAAGGGCAGGCAAGCTTGCAGGCCTAGGCCTCAAAATGGCCACCAGCCACATGGAGAGCCCCAACAACATCAGCAAGGCCACCCCAAAATACACACTTCCCCAACTCAATCCAATGGCATCCATGCCCAAAATGATGTCTAAAATCAACAGAACACACAGAAAACAGTAGATTACTAAAGCTGTGGCTACCTGCTCTGGTAGCAGTGGATGAAAGCAGGCCTGCTGGCAGACAAGGCCAGGCAAGCTTGCAGGCCTAGGCCTCAAAATGGCCACCAGCCACATGGCGAGCCCCAACAACATCAGCAAGGCCACCCCAAAATACACACTTCCCCAACTCAATCCAATGCCATCCATGCCCAAAATGATGTCTAAAATCAACAGAACACACAGAAAACAGTAGATTACTAAAGCTGTGGCTACCTGCTCTGGTAGCAGTGGATGAAAGCAGGCCTGCTGGCAGACAAGGCCAGGCAAGCTTGCAGGCCTAGGCCTCAAAATGGCCACCAGCCACATGGAGAGCCCCAACAACATCAGCAAGGCCACCCCAAAATACACACTTCCCCAACTCAATCCAATGGCATCCATGCCCAAAATGATGTCTAAAATCAACAGAACACACAGAAAACAGTAGATTACTAAAGCTGTGGCTACCTGCTCTGGTAGCAGTGGATGAAAGCAGGCCTGCTGGCAGACAAGGCCAGGCAAGCTTGCAGGCCTAGGCCTCAAAATGGCCACCAGCCACATGGCGAGCCCCAACAACATCAGCAAGGCCACCCCAAAATACACACTTCCCCAACTCAATCCAATGCCATCCATGCCCAAAATGATGTCTAAAATCAACAGAACACACAGAAAACAGTAGATTACTAAAGCTGTGGCTACCTGCTCTGGTAGCAGTGGATGAAAGCAGGCCTGCTGGCAGACAAGGCCAGGCAAGCTTGCAGGCCTAGGCCTCAAAATGGCCACCAGCCACATGGAGAGCCCCAACAACATCAGCAAGGCCACCCCAAAATACACACTTCCCCAACTCAATCCAATGCCATCCATGCCCTAAATGTGATTGAAAATGAAATATATTCAAAAAACAAAAGGAACAGTTGCTTCATCATGCACACACACACCCATGAGGCCATGCCCATGGCTAGCTCGGGCCTACTACTACAACCCACAAAATTAAAATAAATTAAAAAAAAAAAAAAGGAATGATGATAATTAATTATCAAAAATAAATTGTAGTTACACAACAACTGCAATGCCCACAATCAAACACAACAACCACTTACTTGTAAAATATCCTATTCCAAAAATCCTGAAATCCAATTGCAATGATGCAGCAGACAAAAAGAGAGATCTTTCCAGCTCCAAATCCAAAGGCAGAATGAGCAGGAGATGGACAAAGCACTGGGAGGAGCCTGCTGGACAGGAACAGGAAGTTGGAGAATCTGTGTCACTTCCTCCCTCTCTCCACTTTGTAAAAAAAAAATGACTCCTGGAGTCCTTGCACAAAAAAGGAAAGCCAAATGTGAATGTAAGGAGTTCTTTTCATCCAAAATCAGTATTTGCAGATGGTTTCATGCTGCTAGAGCCGATATTCCTCTCCAAATTGTAAATTTTACATTGTTGAGTTCTCCAGCTTCACATTACTTCCGCCGGCGTGTCGAAAACGATATGATCGCGTTCTCTTCTTTGTCCCTGTCGCGTTGGATATGACGTGTTCGCGGTCTCTTTCTCCTGTTCGCGTTCGATTTCATGTGCCCGCGTCCTCATTCTCTGGCTCGCGATGTAGAATGACATGTTCGAGATCTCAATCTTCTCATACTCGCGCGGTGCATGATCGCGAGAAGAAATACCTGATCGCGCGACAAATGACGTGATCGCGTGAAAAATGACTTGAATGCGGCCGCGAACTCTCGCGAGACAGCGCAAAATGGCTACCAAAATCCAACATCTCGTGGAGAACGCGACCGGGTCAAGAAAACTTGTCGGAGAACGCAGGGATTCAGGTAAGGCGATCGCGCGCGCGCGAGAATGTATTGTTTTACAGCGCGAGCAAGAAAAAAATTATCGCTAAGCTGCGGAATGCGGAAATTTTGACATTTTCGCGCTTTCCGCGGAACGCGAGAATGCCAAAATATCGCAACTTCCGCGAACGGAACGGAATTTTGGCCCAGGCCTACATTATATATCTTGGTCAGTGTGTCCCTTCTCTACGTAATGCGCTGTTAACTTAGTGGATGTACTTTTACATCGTACAGTGCTTCTTTGTTCACTTATACGTGTTTTTATCTTTCTGGTGGTCATCCCTATATATCAATGACCAAAAAGGATACAGGGTAGCTTGTTTGAACCTCTTCTCAGATACCAGACACTATACCCCGTTGCAATGAGAACCGGCCAAACGTTTACAACAAACCATCAAGAAAGGCATATTCCAATATCTCCTTCAATGCACGTCATATATTGATTCAAGGACATCTTTGAACTGTAAATTTAGAAAATAGTAATAATGCCTCCACTGCATCTAAGAAAAAAGGGTGTCATCTCATCATGAAAGGATGAGTGGTTTCCGAAGGAAAATTACAACTCCAAGGAAATTCCTACAGCACAGCGCTCTTGGGAGACACCTGTACCTAATTTGGGTGATACGAAATATGTTTTATTTACACTCTCAGATTTGTGGCCTAATGTACATAGTTTTGCCCTTATCTAGGAATGTATTTTTTGTTGGTGTGAGAAAGGACAGGATATGAAGGATTTGTTCTGTGTTATGTTATCTTTGTATACTTCTTTAATAGTAGTAGTAGGTAGGTAAAGCTTTATTCGATAAAAAATATCATAAAAGCACAACATACAGTAATATAAAAAGGATCAAGTTAGACAATAAAAAATCAATTAATCATAGATATGTCTAAAAGGAATTATAAAAATAGCTAAAAACGACATGTGCAAAGTGCAAGAAGCTTGGGGACCTAAAATTCATTGGAGTGAAATAAAAACAGGTCACATAGGTAATTCAGTGCATATAGAGGGCAAGTTTTTTCTTCCGCAATAACCAAGCACAACCCAGATACTTAGCAATACCACAGACAATAGTCAGGGACGAGGCATCAGTTTGTAGAATGCGTAACACAGTACAGTAATCGCGGCAACCAAGCATTCTACAAATCGGTCTCAACCATTTGGCTCTTGCTCTTCTATAGTGGAAACAGGCAAATAAAAAGTGAGGAATAGACTCTTTGGGTGCTGCGCAACTTGGACAACCAACAGATGAAGGGAGAAATCCCTTCCAACCAGCAGTAACACAGTTAAGAGGAAGGGACCCCATTCTGAAGCGCATACAAAGATCTATCCAATGGAGACTGAATAAAATCAAGATAGGGTTCCAGTTTGCAGAAAGGCTTATGTTCGAAAAAAGCCTCGCTCAGCTTCCCCAACTTTACATTGTTCAGTTCTCTTGAGTTTACCCAGCTCCAATAGGCCTTCTTAAGATCCTGTTTCGAAGGGGGTATCTGGGATTCCCAGCAGTCTTCGTAGCCAATGGACCTCAATGTTTGTTTTATATAGGAGATCCATTTTAGCCTCCTCCCAGTATCCACTAAAATAAGTTCACATAAGCCTGCAGCATATTTGGCAAGTTCTGGTGTCCGTCGGAGTCTTGCCCAAAATAATAGAGGTCGTAAACGTGCAATATCCTGAATAGAATGTCTACCTAGGTCATAGAGCAAGGGTTTTAGTGGAGATGAGGTGGGGACAGAAATTAGAGACGACCAGATCATGAATATTTTCGTAGCCCCAAATTTCAGCCCCATACATAGAGCTAGATAATGCCTGTGCTTCATATACCACAAGGGCCGGTGCCACTGGTCGGCTAGTAGAGAGATGTTGTTCTCTGATAATGGCACCAGATACCCTCTTGTGGCATAGGAGCATCTTGGTCAGGTGCGAGCTCCACTTCATCCCTTTTGCAATACGTATGCCTAGGTAATCGAAGGAATCCACGATATCTAACGGTATGCCATCCAGACTAAAAGTATATCTAAAACGTCTCGGGGGGTTGATGACCATTAATTTGTTTTTTTCTGTATTTATAATAAGACCATAGGACTTACAAAAAGAGTCAAACCTATTTAAATTTTTTTGCAGGCCAGCCGAAGATTTAGAAATCAGGAGAGTGTCATCGGCGAACAGGAGAGTGGGGACTTTTTCACCCGCCAGGACTGGAGCATCAGCCGGGACCTCTCTAGGGAGATCCACCACCCCGTTGATGTATAGAGAAAACAGGGTGGGGGCTAGGACACAGCCCTGGCGTACCCCCCTGTTCACCGCGACAGTCCCTGTAAGCTGGCCCTGGACGCCCCATCTAATGTTAGCATGATTGTTCTCATGAAGAAGCTTTAAAAAGGCAAGGATCTCTTGGGGGACACCTAATTGGGATAAGACCTGCCACAATCGTTGATGGGGAATTAAATCAAAAGCTGACTTTAGGTCTATAAAAGCTAAATATAAAGTGCCCTTACCCAAAACTACCGTTTTCTGGTATATCATAAAAAATCTAAAACTTGATCCATAGTGCCTACCTTTTGTCTAAAACCTGCTTGAAAGTGCGATAAAACATCCCCATTCTCAATCCAACATCTCAATCTCATAAGGAGAACCCTGCCAACCACTTTCTGTATTACGTCAATTAGACTAATAGGTCTATAGTTGGCAGGGTCCTCCCTATTACCCTTTTTATAGATGGGAATCACCACTGCGGCTTTCCAGGACTCAGGTACTATGGAACCCTTGGCTATAGCGTTCATGACAACAGAAATGAAAGAAGCCCAGGGAATTGGATCATGTAGAAGAAGAACTTCTTTAATAGTTACTGCATGTGCGTGTTTCGGTGTGAACTTCATGACTGAAGTGGGTTTCAAGTGGAAGGATGACCTGCAAAAAGATAGTTGTGCTGCATTTTTATGGTTGTTTTCAGGAGGTGATTTGACTTGGTCATCTGACGGTACTAACAATGCATGCGAGAGATGTTTCTTTATGGGGTTATAAGCTGAAAAGTGTCTGGTAATTGTAGCATTCGTGCTGTTACCGCTCTACAAGGCCTCTCTCACGTTTGTATTGGTCGCCATAATCATAATAAAATCTGAATCTTCCCTGCTTGCATTAGGCTAACTCTGACAGCTGCAGCAGTAGCACTCTGCAAGATGTCTTCTCTGTTGAATGCTGTCACTGAAGGTTGTCTGGAGTAACCTATTCAAGTAGAGATCTGTTATCCAGGTGCCTACTGCCAGAGCCGACACAGACTTCTAAAAAACGTATCTATGAGAAAAGACTAATTACTAATTAGAAATCTAATAATATAGAGGTATTTGAGATCTCTTTTAGGTGACCTTTCTATGAGTTTTTATAGTCATTAACCGAGGAACAGTTAATGACCACTGCCTCGGTTTTTCCTTCCTCCTGGGGGCATTACTGGACCCTAGAACAAGAGAGCAGAAAGCTCCCTATCCCTTTGCATCTTAAAACAAACATCAGCCTTTGAAATGAACCTAAATTCAACTATTTTGAATATTTTGTTGCAATAAATTCTACCCTACAGATTGCTCTGATTTGTCACAGTACACATTCCACAAACACATTGACATAATTCCAAGAATTGAAGGAGAAATACCTAGGGTGCCAATTACGATCCGGTAAAAAATTTCCCCGTACGACTCGTATCCGGTCTTTTTACCGTACGAATCGTACAAGTGGCGTACAAACTGCCAATTACGATTCGCATGGGAAAAAGACCATACGAATCGCTTTGGGAATCATTCCCCACACGTCCTCGGGTCGGAAAAAGTGTCCGACACGTCCTCGGACGAATCACCTTACAAATGTGAAAAGTGAAGTCCGACCGCGGAATCACGATCCATCCCGTGCGTCAGAAGTTACAACCGTATGGAAAAAACACCGTCCGCACCGAACACCCATAGCAACCATAGAGACATGTGCCCGCATACGCGCCGACCCCCCCAGCCCCCGTACATACGCGCTGACCCCCCCAGCCCCCGTACGTACGCGCCGACCCCCCCCAGCCCCCGTACGTACGTGTCGAACCCCCGTGTATGTACACCCGTGTACGTGTCGTACCCCCCGTGTATGTACACCCGTGTACGGGTCCTATCCCCCGTGTATACATAGAGTCGTACCCCCACCCGTGTATGTACACCCGTGTACGTGTCGTACCCCTCCGTGTATGTACACCCCTGTACGTGTCGTACCCCCCGTGTATGTACACTCCTATACGTGTCGTACCCCCGTGTATGTACACCCGTGTACGTGTCGCATCCCCCACCCGTGTATGTACACCCCTGTACGTGTCGTACCCACCCGTGTATGTGCACCCGTGTACATTAGAGTCGTACCCCCACCCGTGTATGTACACCCCTATACGTGTCGTACCCCCACCCGTGTATGTGCCCCCGTGTACATTAGAGTTGTACCCCCACCCGTGTATGTACACCCCTGTACGTGTCGTACCCCCCGTGTATGTACACCCCTGTACAAGTCGTACCCCCACCCGTGTATGTACACCCGTGTACATGTCGTACACCTCCGTGTATGTACACCTCTGTACGTGTCGTACCCCCCGTGTATGTACACCCCTGTACGTGTCGTACCCCCACCCGTGTATGTACACCCGTGTACGTGTCGTACCCCCCGTGTATGTACACCCGTGTACGTGTCGCACCCCCACCCATGTATGTACACCCCTGTACGTGTCGTACCCCCACCCGTGTATGTGCACCCGTGTACATTAGAGTCGTACCCCCACCCGTGTATGTACACCCCTGTACGTGTCCTACCCCCGTGTATGTACACCCCTGTACGTGTCGTACCCCCACCCGTGTATGTACACCCGTGTACGTGTCGTACACCTCCGTGTATGTACACCCCTGTACGTGTCGTACCCCCGTGTATATACACCCCTGTACATGTCGTACCCCCACCCGTGTATGTACACCCGTGTACGTGTCGTACACCTCCGTGTATGTACACCCCTGTACGTGTCGTACCCCCGTGTATGTACACCCCTGTACATGTCGTACCCCCATGTATGTACACCCGTGTACGTGTCGCACCCCCACCCGTGTATGTACACCCCTGTACGTGTCGTACCCCCACCCGTGTATGTGCACCAGTGTACATTAGAGTCGTACCCCCACCCGTGTATGTACACCCGTGTACGTGTCGTACCCCCGTGTATGTACACCCCTGTACGTGTCGTACCCCCACCCGTGTATGTGCACCAGTGTACGTGTCGTACCCCCCTGTATGTACACCCCTGTACGTGTCGTACCCCTCCGTGTATGTACACCCCTGTACGTGTCGTACCCCCCCTGTATGTACACCCGTGTACATTAGAGTCGTACCCCCACCCGTGTATGTACACCCGTGTACATTAGTCGTACCCCCACCCGTGTATGTACACCCGTGTACGTCAGAGTCGTACCCCCACCACAACCTCCTAAGTACGGAGCGCACCCCAGGCCCCAAGATCACAACCGCATGTACGAGTCGTACCAAGCCACACACAAGGACAGCACTGTACAACAAAATGTCCCATGTACACCCCGTACACACGCTAAAAACGCACGAACACAACCAGGACAAACGAAAACAACACAAGAATACACCATTCGAATGGCACAAAGCCACTAAACATGTCCAACAACCACTAAAACAACACATTCACTGACCTGCAACTGCCAAAAACAAACAGAGGCCCAAAACACCACCACTCCTTATAACACACCCACCCAAACTTCAAACACAGCCACACCCACCAATGGACCAATAAAAAGGGCCCACACACACAAACCATGAGCCTTTGCAACATACTCACTGCTGCCAGACCCCACAGACAACCTACAGCACCAAACTAGAAGCTTTACCACACCTTACACTTGCACACCTTCACACAACCACCTTCACAAACACCCCCTCATCACATTCACACACACACCTGCACAACCACACCCACACACCCACAACCATCCACACCCCCCCATCCACACCCACACCCCTCACCATGCCCACTAACAAGAATCCAAAGTTCAGTAACCGAGAGTTGGAGGTCCTTGTCGATGAAATCCTCAGAGTCGAGCCACACCTCTTTGGAACATTGGTCAGACAGACCAGCATTTCAGAAAAAACAGCCATGTGGCAGACCATCGTCGATGCTGTGAATGCTGTTGCGGACACCAGAAGGAACAAGCAGGAATGCCAAGCCAGGTGGTACGATCTGCGGAGGAGGGTCCGAGCCAAGATGACGGATGAACACAACCAGGCCAACGTCACTGGAGGAGGGCCGTCCCGCAGACCCGTACACTACCAGCCCTGGGAGGAGAGGGTGATGGCCATACTGCCGGTGGAGGCAGTCGAAGGATTAGGAGGACTCCGAGACCCGGGTGAGTACACAAACAACGCACCTCACATGGGGGGAACGTTATCCACAACCAAACTCACAAACAGGCACGCTACCACCCCAAGCTATTGCATGACTCAACCACACTCCATGTACACGCACATGCCACTGGCGCCACCATGCCCCATGCACCCAGCTGGACAATGTCAAGTCACAGGCCACAGAAGACACCAACACATGACACGGTAACCCGGATGGCGGGAGGGTGGGCCCAAAAAATCACATAGTGCAACTCAGAAGCAGACAACAATGCCCTCTGCCCATATGGCCTAGGTCACAGCCAGACAAACAGTGTGTCCCCACACAGGAAAGACTCACCAGCAAATGGCGGACGCCTTGCATTAACACATGGGGGTGAAGGCACTGTTTTGCACATGACAGCAGCTAATGAACAGCCAACACTGTGAAAGAGTGGCAGCACACACCACCACAGCAACAGCGCAGACACACACACTACACTCAATGGGTGCCTGGAGATCAGAAACAAACTCACATCAACAAGCCAAGGGCCATTCAAATATCTGCTAACAGTGTGTGCCCAGGAAGCTGGGCTGAGGTGACAGAGGGTGACACACAGAGGAAGGGAGGGAGAGGGGGACAGAGAGGGAGGGAGAGGGGGACAGAGAGGGAGGGAGACACAGGAAGATGGACAGAGGGAGGAGGCTGACACACAGAGGGAGGGAGAGGGGGACAGAGAGGGAGGGAGAGGGGGACAGAGAGGGAGGGAGACACAGGAAGACGGACAGAGGGAGGAGGCTGACACACAGAGGGAGGGAGAGGGGGACAGAGAGGGAGGGAGAGGGGGACAGAGAGGGAGGGAGACACAGGAAGACGGACAGTGGGAGGAGGCTGACACACAGAGGGAGGGAGAGGGGGACAGAGAGGGAGGGAGACACAGGAAGACGGACAGAGGGAGGAGGCTGACACACAGAGGGAGGGAGAGGGGGACAGAGAGGGAGGGAGAGGGGGACAGAGAGGGAGGGAGACACAGGAAGACGGACAGAGGGAGGAGGCTGACACACAGAGGGAGGGAGAGGGGGACAGAGAGGGAGGGAGAGGGGGACAGAGAGGGAGGGAGACACAGGAAGACGGACAGAGGGAGGAGGCTGACACACAGAGGGAGGGAGAGGGGGACAGAGAGGGAGGGAGACACAGGGAGAGCAAATCAGCCGTGTGGGAATGTCTGCTCGTCAGCAGGTGGACTGCGTGCATGTAGACAAGGGTGGCCAGTGCCAGCACCCCCCTCTCCTCCATGGCAAAACACAGGGCCATGTCACAACCTGTGCACGAGCACAACGACAGCTACCTGCATCATATAAGTGTGTGGAACAACTTCATGTGCCCACGTACAGTGCAACACGGAAGGCGCCAATGCACGGCTCGCCACACCTGCCCACTCCACTGCTGACTGCAGTCACACTTGACGCAGCAAGTAAGACTGTGCCACACATAGTTAAAGGCGCCAAAGCTGTGCCCAAGGGACACACCCATGCACAAGTGCACTGTGAGTGGAATGCAAGACAGATCCAAATTCCCAGAGGAAATGTTCCAACTTTGAAACTGATGAAACATGGATGTTGCATGGACCAAAATTAACATTGTCTCTCTCACACACAGGTCAACCTCGTGGTTCACCCCCCAACACTGGGGGGGAAGACTCACAGGACCCGGCTCTGCGGGAGGCCGATCCCACCGGCAGCGACGACTCTCACCACTCTGTGGACGACCCCGACCAACCTGGCCCCTCTGGTGTCCAATGACCTGCAGCACCTGCGTCAGGTACAACGGGGCCAACCACCACCCCCACTCCTGCCACATCCCAGGAGACACCCAGGATCCCTGCCCCACCACCACAAAGCAGCCAGGCTGGCCAGGAGGGACACGGTGTCCCGGGCACCCAGGAGGAGGCAGGCGACAACGCCAATGCCACCCCTCAGGGGTCCCGGAGACCCGATGTGCCCACAAGGGCAGGCCAGGTGCAAGTGGGTAGGGGTGGTGGGAGTGGAGGACGGTGGAGGCGGCAGCCTGACCAGTTGGCTGGGGATCCGGTATATTCACATGTCCGAAACATCCTGGACACATACCGGCAGGACACCACGGGCATGGCACAGGTTGTGTCCGTCCTCGAGGGGATCAAGACCCAGAAGGCCCAGCAACATGCGGAGCTACATGCCTGTCTACTGCAACACCAACGGAGGATGGAGGACGGACAGGCTGAGCTCGTGACGGTGTACACGGGAATTCACAATACACTCCGTCGGATGGCGACAGCATGGGCAACCCTCCCTGTGCCAGAAGGCGTAGAACATCACCACCCACAGGGAGGGATCAGGAGGAGGAGGAGGAAACATCCGATGGAGCTTCCCAAACATCGTCACGGCCTGCTTCTGAGGGTCCCCGCAGGAGGGCGGGTCGTCCGCGGAAAAGACCGTGAGGGTCGGCGCTACAGCACCATCTCCCAGGACACCTGGCCTGGCACCTGGCCCACTGGAGCAACAGCAGCACAGCATCAAAAGACATTCTCTGCCACATGGCCTTGCTGGTCACTGTCTGACCAATGTTGACAAAGACTGTGGCAAGGACACCAACTCCCCTACTGAACTTTGGATTCCAAACACCCGGAAAGCCCCTCATGTCATTCCCCCCCCCCCCCCCCCACTAAAATAAAAAGTCACACCATGAAGAGAAGATGCCTGCTGGTTGCATTATTACCTTACATGTGTCTTGTAAAGTCTAAACATGCCTGAGTTCTCGTTTGACTTCAACCATCCACACCCTGGGGCCTGAGTCTGGCACAGGACACACGGGTCACAGTGTATTAGGCAAGACAGACATGGAGCACCATACACACCCGTGATGGGCCCAACCAGCTGAGGGGGTGGCCGCACAACCGTGCCGACAGACATATTGAGTACAGCAACAGTCATGCGCAGAGGTCAGGGATCATGTCCAGTGTCCTGGGGGGCACCCAAGTATGTGTAGACAGGTGGCAGAACCATGTCCTGCAAGCTTGAGTCCGGTGGATGCAGATAATGGGGGCCTGGCCAACGTTGGATGCATGGGGATGGCACATGTCACAATACCCACACAGTCATGGACATCATGCACAATACACAGTCTCATCCCACACACACAGCTTGCATCTTGCTACTCGACACATAGACACATAGCCACTATCAGGGAAAACCATGCCAGACATGCCGGATGCACCGTGGCAACACACCAGCATTGACTGAGAAGAGGCACCTTGGAGGCATAGGGACACCTTTATTAGTCATGTATTCGGGATTGCAGAGGCAACTTGAAGTACACATGAACAGTTCATGTGGGTCCAACACTGGCACCCCCCTTCTGCAGCACAAATGCGTGATAGCCATGGAACTGGCACACAAGTGTCGGCTAACAGCTAAACACCCCCAGCTGCTCACGGAGAGCCTGCCATACACCATTGAGCCGCTGATGTGGAAGTCCCACAGCATGTCAAGCCAATGCAAACCGTATGTGTCCGAGGGCAGTGTTACACACATTGATGCCATCATCACAATCCACTATCCCATCACTGATGACTGTCAACAAGTCTGACCATCTATTCAGGTGTACCCAGCTGCATGTCATGTGTACCATGGTGATGCAACATGTCTGCAGAGGAACCAAACATCGACAGGGGCAGTGTGCATACATCGTGAACAACTGCCACACCCAATACACCCCTGATGCATCCCTTACCCTAAGGAGACTTCCAAACGTGTCCGTGCCTGTAACGCTGAGTCAGCACACGATGACGTGTCCATGAGGAATAGCAGTGCCACAACAATGCAAGCAGCAGACGGCATGTGCAAGTACCTGGGGAAGAGAGACACACAAGAAGTCAGCCACAAAAAGCACAGCCACTTGCATGTGCATTTACTCGACACATGTATGGATGACAACATGCTAGGTCACAATTATGACTGGGGAAATACAACCATCACTGGCACCATCACTCCAGTGACACACCCACACACACCTCAGACTCACGTGCCATACATGCAGGTGGAGACACACATCACAACACATGCCACACGGGGACCAATGTGTGCACACTCAGACACTGGTACTCACCACTAAACAAAGAAGTCGTGTATGAGCCGAGTCCGGATGTCCTCTTGCGGCTCCACATCCTCCACATCACTAGCCCCATTGCCAAGCCCTTCGTCCTCCACGGGTGGATGGTCCTCGTCATCTTAATCCAGGATGAGTGGCACAGCTTTCTCAACTGCCATGTTGTGCAGCATGCAGCAGACCATGAAGATTTTGCAGACCTTCGCCGGGGCATATGGGAGGGCGCCGCCGGTCTTGTGTAGGCACCTGAATCGGCTCTTCAGGAGGCCAAACGTCCTCTCTATCACTCGCCTTGTCCGGCCATGGGCGGTGTTGTAGTGGAGCTGGGCTGGCGTGATGGGGTTGCGGAGAGGTGTGATCAGCCATGGCATGTTTGGATAGCCAGCGTCCCCTACATGGAAAGCACATGGACATCGTTAGAACAGGAGAAGCGGTCGTGCTGGAAGTCTACGCAAAATACAGGACAGACAGAGTGTACCCACCAACAACACATGCTCGTTCGTTGCGCAGCTGCGTCATCATTTCAGGCACCCTGCTACGCCTCATGATGTAGGCATCGTGTGCTGATCCTGGAAAACGAGCACAGACATGTGAAATCACCATGTTGGACAGACACACCACAAGGACATTGATGGAGTGGTAGTGCTTGCGATTCCGGTACGCTACCTCCTGTGCCTGTGGTGGTACCAAAGCCACATGTGTCCCATCTATGGACCCAATGACATGGGGCATCCCTCCCAGGGCATAGAACCCATGCTTGACCCCAGTCAACATTTCAGGGGTAGGAAAATGGATGAAGTCATCCAGGTGAATCAACATGGCCTCTAAGAAATCATGCAGCACACGGCAGAACATGCTCTGGGACATGCCACCAACATGAGCTATGGTATTTTGAAAGGTACCCGTGGCTAGAAAATGTAGGGCTGCCATTACCTTCAGCTTGGGTGTCAGTGCCGCAGGATACCTGTGCAGTGGTTGCAGGTGTGGTGCCAGTCTCGCCGTCAAATCCAGAATCAACCGTTGGGGGAAGCGGTAGCACCGGATACAGTCATTCTCCCGCATGGCAGCCAAGTCCGGAATTGCTCGGGGAAGAGGCGGCGCTCTGCAGTAATTTGGAAGTGACAAGGAAGAGTGAGTGCACTACAACAACAAATTTCTGGTGCTGAGCACATGTTAATCTGTCAATACACATTTGCGACATACGGAGTCAGGTATGTGCCACATGCCCTGGACACGTATGGCTGCCAGGTGACACTCCTACCAAGACCCAGCTACACACGGAGATTGTGAACCTCCACATGCCATGGCATGGGATTAGCTGTGTCCCAGTGCAAGTGAACAGCCAGACGCAAGACAGGAGTGACATACACCCACACATCAGCAGAAGTAGGATGGCGATTGCAGAGACTGGTAGCGGAACACTAGAGCCACAGGTCACATGACATTACACTAGGACAGCCCACACACCTTGCCATGAAGGTGCACATGTCATGACTCACCACACATTCATAGAGAGGATGCAGACATGTCCTTGTTACGCTACTCCGTGTCCCATGCATACATACGCACCTCACATCCGATACCACATGTGGCATGGTGTGCGGAACAGTGTGCAATGTCAATCTACAAACAGACACATGTTGGTTGCTGCAACAGCTGCAGCTTTTGAGGGTGCTCCAACATCAACCTAATGGGAACCCCCCACACATACATGACATAGTCACATCGTGCACCGTGGGTAGTGACAAGTCAGGTGTGGTAACCCCTGTACCGGGCATCAGGGGACACTTCCGTGTGTTGGTGTCCATGCCATGCCAGTGTCGCACATCCCAAGTGTGCAGTACGACATGCACACATGTCAAAGGAGTGAAGGGCATGCCTGGCACACATTGCACCGTCACCCATTACATCTGTACACATCTCATCATACATCTGGTGCCTTCTCGACTCTGGAGTAATGTGCCACATCACAGCCTGTCACACCTGTGCCCCACACATGTAGTACTGCCCAGACAATGCCTTGATGTCCATCCATGGACAAGTATGTCAGCCCTATTCCTTCCTGTGTGCTGCCTGTCACCACTGTGATGTGTGAAAACCACCGTACTGCTGCTAAGATGGCCTGTGTACGTTCCCATATCACTATGGGAGTGCTGCCGTATGTGTACCCATAGTGATGGTGAGCGTACAGGCATGTGTACGGTCAGTAAGTACGCATACGCAAGAACACCCATAGTGGTACGGCCCGTACACACGCCTGTACGTTCACTATCACTACGAGTACGCATACGCGAGAACACCCATAGTGGTAGGGACCGTACACACGCCTGTACGCTCACTATCACCATGTGTGTCCTCGCGTATGCGTACTCGTAGTGGTACGGCCCGTACACACGCCTGTACGTTCACTATCACTACGAGTACGCATACGTGAGAACACCCATAGTGGTAGGGACCGTACACACGCCTGTACGCTCACTATCACCATGGGTGTCCTCGCGTATGCGTACTCGTAGTGGTACGGCCCGTACACACGCCTGTACGTTCACTATCACTACGAGTACACATACGCGAGAACACCCATAGTGGTAGGGACCGTACACACGCCTGTACGCTCACTATCACCATGGGTGTCCTCGCGTATGTGTACTTGTAGTGGTACGGCCCGTACACACGCCTGTACGTTCACTATCACTATGAGTACTCATACGCGAGGACACCCGTAGTGATAGTGAACGTACGCACGCGTGGAGGGGTGTGTGCAGAGTCCTCCCAGCAGTGCCCAGAGACAGGAGGGGTGTGTGCAGAGTCCTCCCAGCAGTGCCCAGAGACAGGAGGGGTGTGTGCAGAGTCCTCCCAGCAGTGCCCAGAGACAGGAGGGGTGGGTGCCTATCACTCCCAGCAGTGCCCAGAGACAGGAGGGGTGGGTGCCTATCACTCCCAGCAGTGCCCAGAGGCAGGAGGGGTGGGTGCCTATCACTCCCAGCAGTGCCCAGAGACAGGAGGGGTGTGTGCAGAGTCCTCCCAGCAGTGCCCAGAGGCAGGAGGGGTGGGTGCATATCACTCCCAGCAGTGCCCAGAGTCAGGAGGGGTGTGTGCAGAGTCCTCCCAGCAGTGCCCAGAGACAGGAGGGGTGTGTGCAGAGTCCTCCCAGCAGTGCCCAGAGACAGGAGGGGTGTGTGCAGAGTCCTCCCAGCAGTGCCCAGAGACAGGAGGGGTGGGTGCCTATCATTCCCAGCAGTGCCCAGAGACAGGAGGGGTGGGTGCCTATCACTCCCAGCAGTGCCCAGAGACAGGAGGGGTGTGTGCAGAGTCCTCCCAGCAGTGCCCAGAGACAGGAGGGGTGGGTGTGATGCACAGTGTGAGCCTTGATAATTGATTGTGTCTTTGCCCTCATTCCACCTGTGTACTTTCACTGGCACGTACTGCTTTTGCCCTTCCCCAGAGGAGTATGTCCCTATGGCAAAGGTGCAAAGCGTTGGCTGCAGGACATGCCTTGTTGTAACCAGCTAATTTGTTCTCATATGTGTCTCTGTGACATGTTGCAGGTGTATTGATGTAGTGTCACTTGTTCATCCTCACAGGTAGGTGCCTCTGCCAAGGAGCAGATCTGGCTGACCGCCGTCAGTGCCGTGAGTAGTGCGGATGGTCGGAAGCGGCGCCTGTCTCAGGTGAGGAAACGCTGGCAGGATATCCGGTGCTGGACGCGGAGGATCGCACGGGTCCTGCTGGGGGACTCACCTGAGAGCCATAAGAACCGCGGGCGCCGCCGTCTCTCCCACATCCACAAGCGTGGACAGGCGCTTACAGGAGATGCAGCAGCAGGAAGGGGGTAGGTACATGTGTGTTTGTTGTGTTTCACCAGCATTTGTAAGTGCACTGTTCCATGGATGCACTGCCAGGGTTTAATGGTGCTGTGCAGATCCTGTTACCCACAGTATTGCAGTGCTCTCCTGCCTCCCTTCCCCTCCTTGCAATGTGTTCCCTGGTCTGTGTGGAGTCACTCCGTCACAAGGTTATGTAGCCTGGCACCTTCTCCACGTGTACAATGCCTGCAGCATCATGTGTGGGGGTGGTGTGTATCAGGTTTTGGGACCTTGCCTGTGCCCTGTCCAGTTCTGGTCTTGTGGGTTCCATGTCAGTTGGCACTAATGCTGAGTCCAGACATGGGAGTTAGTCTCTCAAGTGTGAGGCCTTACAGCACGCATGTCCTATGTGGTGGCCTGTGACATGATGTGCATGAGTGTGCGGGACGCATTGTGCGGGGATGGTAGCGTGTGTTGCAGTCATTCCCATTCAGGAGCATGGAGTTGTGTGGCCACTACTGTCCCCAGGGGCATATTTTCCTAGGTATCATGTGTGTAATCTGAATATGTTGACAATCTCTGTGTCTACAGCATAGGTTGTGCTCTGTGCCATTGTCCCCTGGCCAAATGTATTTTGACGTGAAATGTAGTACAAGTGTCCACTGTACAGACTGACCTGATTTTCCTTGTTCATACTCGCGGTGGACATTGCCTGTGTGTCTTGTTACAATCATCTGATGATGCCCATTTCTACATGAATAGTTGGACAGGCGCTGTTAGACGGCGACCTCAGAGGAGCCCGGAAAGGGGTCCTGACTACCCTGAGACCCACCCTCGAAGTATCGTAGCCGGGCACTGGCGGGAGACTCCCCAGGGGGAGGAATCTCGCAACTAGGATCGTACTTCTGGCACCACACGACACAGAGTGATCACACTGGGTATTCTCAGAAAACGAGCTTTATCAAATAGGTATCACTGCAAATATGTACAAGGTGAGCACGGGCTCAAGAGTCTCGGAAAGGTAGGGGGTAGCGGGACAGTCTCTGGTAGCGGTTCAAAGCGGGGACGTATCCGGCGCACAGCTCACAATCCTCGAGCTGGGGGATACGTGGTCGGAGTCGGGGTCCGGCGGGACCGTGAGAGTCTGGGGGAGCCGCGAGTCACTCAGCGGGCTCAGGTACAGGTTCGGAGGTCTTACGATCTTCAAGGAGCCGCGAGTCACTCAGCAGGGCTCAGGTACAAGTTCGGAGGTCTTACGATCTTCAGGGAGCCGCGAGTCACTCAGCAGGGCTCAGGTACAAGTTCGGAGGTCTTACGATCTTCAGGGAGCCGCGAGTCACTCAGCAGGGCTCAGGTACAAGTTCGGAGGTCTTACGATCTTCAGGGAGCCGCGAGTCACTCAGCAGGGCTCAGGTACGATTTCGGAGGTCTTACGATCTTCAGGGAGCCGCGAGTCACTCAGCAGGGCTCAGGTGGGCTCAGGTTCCAGGAGCCCCGACCACGTCGGCAGGCTCTCGTTGTTCCAGCGTCGAATCTGCCGGACAGTCTCAGAGCACCCCTTGTTATAGGTCGACCCCTCTTTGATGTCCGGAGTCTGTGCAGGCAGGGGTCTTGTCACCTGGGGGCCGCTTGTCGGGGTTTCCTGCTATTGTCTTTTGATCCTTTCAGGGCCGGGTCGGGAGGAGTCCCAGACACCCAGCAGGCACGGAGCCAGCCCGCAGGGAGGCCGGAGGGCCGATCGAAACCCATCGTCCCAGGGGAGTTCAGAGGTGCGATAGAAACTGCTCCTCCCTCTCGCATCCCCTAGAAGCGTGATGTCCTCCAGCCGGAGTGGCGCCTCGAGGCCCGGGTCGCGCTGGGGCCGGGTGGCCATCTTGTTGCATGGAGTGGGCACGCGGGCCCGGGGTGGCCGAAAGGAGGGAGGCCATGGACGGGGATGTCCGGGGTTGGTGCGGGTGTCCTGGTGGGAAGGGTCGGCTGGGCCGTGTGCTTGGGCTGCAGGTACCAGGTCTCGGTGGTGCGGGGGCACGGAGGGCCATTCTACGAGGCCGGGTCCAACACGCGTCCCCCCCTGCTGAAAGCCGGAGAGAACTGCCCATCACCTTGGGGGGTTCTCTTCGCTGAGGCGGAAGAACCGGGAGAGGCCGTCAGCGTTGGCGTGGTCCGTACCAGGGCAGTGTTCTACGGTGAAGTCCATTCCCTGGAGGGAGATTGACCACCGCAGTAGCTTGGGGTTTTCTCCTCGCATCTGCATGAGCCATCGCAAGGGCCGATGGTCAGTTTGGACTCTGAAATGAGTGCCGAACAGGTAGGGTCGTAGTTTTTTGAGTGCCCAGACCACGGCAAAGGCTTCGCGCTCTATGGTGCTCCACCTCTGTTCTCGGGGCAGCAGCCGCCGACTGAGGAAGGCGACGGGCTGGTCTAGGCCTTGATCATTCACTTGGGACAGGACGGCCCCAATACCATGCTCGGAGGCATCGGTCTGGACTATGAACTCCTTGGTGTAGTCGGGAGCCTGGAGGACGGGGGCAGTGCACATGGCCTTTTTCAGAGCATCAAAAGCTTCCTGGCAGGCAGCCGTCCACTGCACCTTCTTTGGCTGCTTTTTAGACGTGAGTTCAGTGAGAGGGCCGACCAGGCTGCCATACCCCCGAATGAATCGGCGGTAGTAGCCCGTGAGCCCCAGAAAGGCTCGGACCTCCGTTTGGGTGATGGGTGGTTCCCATGCCAGGATGGCGTCGATCTTTGGCTGTAGAGGGGCGACCTGGCCACTCCCGACTTGATGCCC
The DNA here is from genome assembly GCF_964204655.1 of Triturus cristatus. Taxonomy (NCBI): domain Eukaryota; kingdom Metazoa; phylum Chordata; class Amphibia; order Caudata; family Salamandridae; genus Triturus; species Triturus cristatus. Next base: position 750,598,466 of record NC_140586.1, read on the forward strand.
CAGGTAGACTACGGATCCTTGCCCGATCTGGCACTTGCTGGCTTTTACGGTGAGGCCTGCCTGGCGCAGGGCTGTTAGCACTCTCCGGAGGTGCTGGAGGTGCTCACTCCACTCTGAACTGAAGACAGCGATGTCGTCCAGATAGGCCGCGCTGAACTGTTCTAGCCCGGCCAGGACCCTATTCACCAGTCTCTGGAAAGTGGCCGGGGCATTTTTCATCCCGAAGGGCATCACGCGGAAGCGGTAGTTCCCATCGGGGGTGGAGAAAGCAGACCGCTCCTTGGCCCCTTTGGTGAGCGCAATCTGCCAGTATCCGCAGGTGAGGTCGAAAGTGCTGAGGAACCGGGCGGCCCCTAGGCGGTCAATGAGTTCGTCGGCTCGTGGAATGGGGTGGGCATCGGCTCGGGTAATGTCATTGAGCCCCCGGTAATCCACGCAGAACCGGAGCTCGGGGGCGACACCGGGGGCCGCTGCCTTCGGAACTAGGACCACGGGGCTGGCCCAGGGACTGTCAGAGGGCTCGATCACCCCCAGGGTTAACATCTTCGAGACTTCAGCTTGAATGCAGGACCGGACCCGGTCAGGAACCCGGTAGGCTCGGTGTCTCACCGGCGGGCTGTCCCTGGTGTCCACATCGTGAACACACCAGTTGGTGACCCGGGGGGTCAGGGAGAAGAGGTCGGAAAATTGTCTGAGGAGCTGGCGGCAGTCCGCTTGTTGCTGGGCAGTGAGGGCTGGGGAGAGGTTCACCCCCTCCACGGAGCCATCCTGCTCCTTGACACACAGGAGGTCCGGGAGGGGATCCGACTCATCTTCGGCCCCGTCATCGGTGGCCAGCAGGAGGCTCAGTTCTGTCCGCACGAAGTGAGGCTTGAGGCGGTTCACGTGCAGGACCCGGAGGGGATCCCGAGGCGACTGGACGTCCACCAAGTAGGTGACTTGACTCTTCCTCTCAACCACTTTGTAGGGCCCAGTCCATCGGTCCTGGAGGGAGCCAGGCTTCACGGGGGCCATGACCCACACTTGCTGGCCCGGCTGGAACTCGACCAGAGTAGCATTCTGGTCGTACCAGCGCTTCATTTCTTCTTGACTCGCCTCCAGGTTGGCCTCGGCCAGTTCTCGGAACCTCCTGGTCTGGTTCCGGAGGGCCAGGACATATTGGAACACATCTCGGGGGGTGGTCTGGGGCGCTGCCTCCCACCCTTCCTTAACCAAACTGAGGGGACCTCGGACGGGGTGCCCATAGAGTAATTCAAATGGGCTGAACCTTAAGGACTTCTGGGGGACCTCCCGGTAAGCGAACAAGAGGCAGGGGAGCAGGACGTCCCACTTTCGCCGGAGGGGCTCTTCTAGGCTAGCGATCATCCCTTTCAAAGTCCTATTAAACCTCTCTACTAGGCCGTTCCCTTGGGGATGGTACGGGGTGGTGAACTTATAGGACACCCCACATTGTTGCCACAGGGACGTCATATACCTTGATATAAAATTAGTGCCGCGATCGCTCACGACCTCGCGGGGGAAACCCACCCTGGAAAAGATCCCCATCAGGGCCCGGCCCACCACGGGGGCCGTAATGGTGCGTAGGGGAATAGCCTCCGGATAGCGGGTGGCGTGGTCTACTAGGACCAAGATGAAACGGTGACCTTGGGAGGTGGGGGGGTCCAGTGGCCCCACGATGTCGATTCCGACTCGTTCGAAGGGGGTACTGACGACCGGGAAGGGTTGGAGGGGAGCCTTGCGCTTCCCCCCACTCTTCCCACTGGCCTGGCACGTGGGGCAGGACTTGCAGTGTGCCTCTACCGCTGCTTTCATCTTAGGCCAATAAAAATGGGTCACGAGACGGCTGTAGGTCTTGTCCTGACCCAGGTGGCCGGCGAGGGGGACGTCGTGGGCTAAGCCCAGGAGGAAATCTCGGAAGCGGAGGGGTACCACCAGTACCCGTCCGGATCCCAGTTCCACCGACTTCTGCTCACTATACAGGATGTTATTCTCCCAATAGATTCGGTGCGTTCCGGTCTGGTCACCTGCGGCTTGGCCCTCGGCCTGGCGCCGCAGCCCGACCAGGGAAGGACAGGTGGCTTGCTCCCGGCAAAATTCTTCCCGGGTGGGCCCGTCCTCGTGGCGCCAATGGGCCAACTCGGGTAGATCCCCCAACTCGGGGACCGGGGCGGGGTCGGATGGTGCGGGTTCGTCGCTGGCGACGGACCCTTCTGATGGGGGAACGGGAGGACCCTCGGCGGGGACGGTACTGGTTTCTTCGACCGGGGGGCTCTCGACTTCTCTCCGGGGAGTGAGTCGGGCTGTCATAGATCGGGTGGTGGCACACACCCACTCGGGGAGTCCCATCATTCCTAGGTGGGCCTTGCGCTCTACGTGCTTCCAGGGAGAACTCTCCAGGTCGTTCCCTAGGAGGCAGTCGACCGGCTGGGAGGTTCTTACGGCCACCTTGAGTTTACCTATCACCCCTCCCCACTCAAATGGCACCAGGGCTACCTGACACATACTTTCCCTATTGTCTGCGGATATTACGGGGCAAAAGACATTGGGGAGGATCTGCTCCTCGGGGACTAGGTGCCTGAGGACACCGGTGATACTGGCCCCGGTGTCCCGCAGGGCCTCTACCTGGTGGCCATTGATCTTGACGAGCTGCCCATATTTCTGTGTGTTGGAGGGTAGGAGGCTACCAGGGATCATTTCCCTATCTCCCAGGGATACTAGGGCCATCGCGGCGGGTTCCCACTCCTCGGCTTCCCCAACCTCCTCCCCCAGGGCTACGTTGGCTATCTGTCTTGCAGGGGGGACTTGGGTGGCCATGGGACACTCTGGGTCATTGGCGTAGTGCCCGGGTTTCTGGCAACGGAAGCATGTGACGGTCACCCGGTGTCCCCGTCTCCCAGGGGGCCCGGTCACTGGTGGAGGGGGCGCCGGGAAAGGTGGAGGTGGTGTCTTCGGGGGGCTAGGCTGGGACTCTCTCGGCCCTCCCTGGTTCCCTCCTCCTCTCTGGCGGGGTGGTCCCTGACTGGCTCGGGGGTACTCTCCTACCATGCCCCGGGAGACCCGGGTGTTGGTCCAGCGGTCGGCCTCCACAGCCAGCTTCCGGGGATCTGTGAGCTTGCTATCCAGCAGATGTTGACGTAGCTCTATGAAGCAGTTCGCAGCCAGATGTTCCCATAACATGAGATCAGTGAGTTCGGCAAGGGTGGTGACTTTGCTGCCCTTGACCCACCCATCGAAGGCCCGGCTAAAAAAGTTTACATACTCCACCCAGGTGGTGCCCGGGATCTTCCTGCAGTCCCGGAACCGTTGGCGGTACATTTCTGGGGTGAGGCCGTATCTTGTGAGGAGAGCCTCTTTCATGTGGCTGTAGGAGGTCTGTAGGGAGAGGGGTAGGTCGAGCAGGGTGTCCCTTCCTTCGCTCAGAAACCGCCCCCACAACCCCGCCCCCCAGTCCTTCTGTGGGATCCGATGGGAGGTCATGGCGACCTCGTAGGCCCGAAACCATTGCTGAATGATATCGTTTTTATAATATTCCTTGACCACATCCTTGGGGATGTGGACCTTCTGTTCCGCTGGGGGGGCCGTCTCTCGGTTTCCCGAGGGCCTCCCGTCCTCATTTCGGGCCTTGAGCTCGAGTTCCTTTAAGCTGCGTTCGTGCTCCAGTTGGAGCTTCCTTCCTTCGTGCTCCCGTTGGAGCTTCTTTTCTTCCAGTTCGCCTTGTACGCGCATTTGCTCTACCGCTAGCTTTTTCTCCGCTAGCTTCAATTCGCCCTCGATTTTGAGTTTGGCTAACTCGAGTTCATGACTGCGGCTTCTCTCTCTGTCCGCGAGTTCTTCCGGGGATCGGCCCCCGTCTGGTACTATGCCTCGCACCTGATTGTCGCTGCTTTCACTTGGAGGGGGTTCGGCTTCGTCGGGGCGCTCTCCCGAGGCCCCGGTCTCCACCCAAGTTTTCAGTGCTTTCTGCAAGTCTTCCTTAGTGTTGAGGCCAGTGGTAGCGATTTTAAGTTCTTTGCAAAACTGCTTTAGCTCTTTGTGTGTGTATTCTTCTAGATGCTCCACCTGGAACACTCTGTTGGCGTTGGTTTCTGCGGAGCTCATGGCGCTTCCTTCTGCCATCTTTGTTGGTCGTGCGTCCGTTGTTCACTGTACGATCTCTAGGTGATGGGCCCGAATCCCGTCGCTTGCCACCAATGTTAGACGGCGACCTCAGAGGAGCCCGGAAAGGGGTCCTGACTACCCTGAGACCCACCCTCGAAGTATCGTAGCCGGGCACTGGCGGGAGACTCCCCAGGGGGAGGAATCTCGCAACTAGGATCGTACTTCTGGCACCACACGACACAGAGTGATCGCACTGGGTATTCTCAGAAAACGAGCTTTATCAAATAGGTATCACTGCCAATATGTACAAGGTGAGCACGGGCTCAAGAGTCTCGGAAAGGTAGGGGGTAGCGGGACAGTCTCTGGTAACGGTTCAAAGCGGGGACGTATCCGGCGCACAGCTCACAATCCTCGAGCTGGGGGATACGTGGTCGGAGTCGGGGTCCGGCGGGACCGTGAGAGTCTGGGGGAGCCGCGAGTCACTCAGCGGGCTCAGGTACAGGTTCGGAGGTCTTACGATCTTCAAGGAGCCGCGAGTCACTCAGCAGGGCTCAGGTACAAGTTCGGAGGTCTTACGATCTTCAGGGAGCCGCGAGTCACTCAGCAGGGCTCAGGTACAAGTTCGGAGGTCTTACGATCTTCAGGGAGCCGCGAGTCACTCTGCAGGGCTCAGGTACAAGTTCGGAGGTCTTACGATCTTCAGGGAGCCGCGAGTCACTCAGCAGGGCTCAGGTACGAGTTCGGAGGTCTTACGATCTTCAGGGAGCCGCGAGTCACTCAGCAGGGCTCAGGTGGGCTCAGGTTCCAGGAGCCGCGACCACGTCGGCAGGCTCTCGTTGTTCAAGCGTCGAATCTGCAGGACAGTCTCAGAGCACCCCTTGTTATAGGTCGACTGTTAGAAAGGGTAGACGGACCGGGAGGGTCGGCCGGGGTCAGGAGGAGAGGTCTCCGGGGAGAGCCGTCTCCAGCGATCGTACAGACAAGTAACTTCCCCCCCCCCACAGACAGATACCACACACGGATAAGGTTCAGTGTTCTTTATAAGCACTTCTTAAGGTACGGTTGAATGGTACAAGGAGGTCTGGACTCAGGGGTCCCCTCGATTCAAGTCTCTCAATGCAGGGTAAGGGGTAGCGGGACAGTCTGTTTACCAGTCAGGTAGTTCGGATGAGATGATGACTAGCTCACAATCCTCGAGCTTGGTGGTTTAGTTGGTACGGGCCGCGGCAGCGCCAGCAGGTCCCGGTCGAGATGGTCGGTACACGGTCCGCGGCAGCGCCAGCGGGTCCCGGAAAGATGGTCGATGCACGGTCCGCGGCAGCGCCAGCAGGTCCCGGAAAGATGGTCGATGTACGGTCCGCGGCAGCGCCAGCAGGTCCCGGTGAGGATGGTCGTTACAACGGGCCGCGGCAGCGCCAGCAGGTCCCGACGAGGATGGATGTTGCAGAAGGCCGCGGCAGCGCCAGCAGGCAGGACGATGGTTCACAAGAGCGGGCTACGGCAGCGCCAGTAGTCCGTCAAGGCTGAGTTCTCTCGGTGTCTCTCGACTCCAGGATACAACTGCCTTCCTGCTCCGGAGTTGCCCCAGTTATAGGGCAGGTGCCCTTTGATGTCCGGACCCTCACACTTGGAGGTCGGAGGGCCCGGGATGAAGGTGTCCAGACACCCAGCAGGGGGTGGAGCCAGCGCCTGGGGGAGCTGGAGGCGATCGGCACCTGGCGGGGAAAGAGCTCTTGACACTTCGTTCTCCCATCGACCTGCCAAGTGGTCCGCTCACCTCCTGGGTGGATGGTGGTGCCGGGATGTCGGGGCCGGCCAGGCCCGGGGTTAGGGTCGGGGCGAGGCCACGCGGCCTCGTGGTGCAGGGCCCAAGATGGCGGCTTGAACCGGCCGGGGGAGCCGGTGGGGCTGGGCCCCGTGATGAGTAGAGGTCCGAGGGCAGAAGATCCGTCGGGAGACGGGGTACAGGTGCTTTTCGTGGGTTATGCCTGGTGGTCCGGAGCTCAGGCCCTGTCGTGCGGGGAGGGAGCAAGCCCTTCGTGTGGCCTGTCCAACATGCGTCCCCCCCAGCTGAAGGCGGGGAGAGTCACCCATCTCCTTGGGGACTCTCTTCGTCGAGGCGGAAAAAGCGGGACAGGCCATCCGCGTTGGCGTGGTCTTGGCCTGGTCGGTGCTCCACAGTGAAGTCCATTCCCTGCAGGGAAATGGACCAGCGCAAGAGTTTTGGGTTCTCCCCCCGCATCTGCATCAGCCACTGCAGGGGTCGATGGTCGGTTTGTACCCGGAAGTGGGTACCGAAGAGATAGGGCCGGAGCTTTTTGAGGGCCCACACCACTGCGAAGGCCTCCCTCTCGATGGTGCTCCAGCGCTGTTCTCGGGCCAGGAGACGTCGACTGATGAAGGCCACCGGCTGGTCATGACCTTCGGGGTTTACCTGAGAAAGGACGGCTCCGATGCCGTGGTCGGAGGCGTCGGTCTGTACCACAAATTCCCAACTGTAATTGGGGGCCTGGAGCACAGGGGCGGTGCACAGGGCGGCCTTCAGCTTCTCGAAGGCCGCTTGACAATCGGGGGTCCAGTTAATCCGCTTCGGTTGGTTCTTGGACGTGAGACCCGTGAGGGGCCCCACGATGCTGCCGTAGTCCTTCACGAACCGCCGGTAGTAGCCGGTGAGCCCCAAGAAGGCTCGGACCTCGGTCTGGGTGACGGGGGGCTGCCAGGACTGGATGGCAGCAATCTTAAGTTGTAGCGGGGCCACCAGCCCGCTTCCCACTTGGTGCCCAAGGTAGGTCACAGACCCTTGGCCAATTTGGCACTTGCCGGCCTTAATTGTGAGGCCGGCCCGCTGGAGGGCCTGTAGGACCTCTTGGAGGTGACGGAGGTGGTCGGGCCAGTGGCGGCTGTATACAGCGATATCGTCCAGGTAGGCAGCGCTGAACTCTTCGAGCCCCGCCAAGACCTGGTTCACGAGGCGTTGAAACGTGGCGGGGGCATTCTTCATGCCGAAGGGCATGACCTTGAATTGGTAGTGGCCATCGGGGGTAGAGAAGGCTGACCGTTCCTGAGCCCTGGGTGTGAGGCCGATCTGCCAGTAGCCCGCTGTTAGGTCGAAGATACTGAGGTAGCGGGCGGCCCCCAGCCGGTCGATCAGCTCGTCTGCTCGGGGGATCGGATGAGCGTCGGTCCGGGTGACAGCGTTCAAGCCCCGGTAGTCGACGCAGAATCTCAGTTCAGGTGCGGTGCCGGGGGCAGCGGCTTTGGGAACCAATACAACCGGACTGGCCCAGGGACTGTCCGAGGGCTCGATGACCCCGATTGTGAGCATCTTGGCCACTTCCTCCTGTATGCAGGCCCGTACCCGATCTGGTACGCGGTAGGCCCGGTGTCGGACAGGGGGACTGTCCCCGGTGTCCACGTCGTGCAAACACCAAGGGGTGACCCCGGGGGTGAGGGAGAACAGGGTAGCGCGAACTGCAGCAGGAGGTTCCGGCAGCCCTGGCGTTGCTCCGAAGTGAGGGCGTCAGAGAGCCGGACCCCGTCCACGGAGCCGTCATTCTCTTGAGTCTTCAGAAGATCCGGGAGGGGTTCGGAGTCTTCCTCTGCCCCACTGTCCGTAGCCATCAGGAGGCTGAGTTCTGAGCGCACAAAGTGTGGTTTGAGTCGGTTGGTGTGGAGGACCCGAAGGGGGTTCCGGGAGGTCCCCAGGTCGATGAGGTAAGTGACGGGGCTTTTGCGCTCGACCACTTTGAAGGGCCCCGTCCACTTATCTTGCAAGGCACATGGTTCGGTGGGGGACATCACCCATACTTGTTGTCCAGGCTCGAACTCAACGGAGGAGGCATTGTGATCATACCACCTCTTCATGTCCTCCTGGCTGGCCTCGAGGTTCGCCTTGGCCATCTCTCTGAAGCGCCGGGTCTGATTGCGTAGGGCCAGGATGTATTTGAAGACGTCTGGAGGGGTCTTTAGGGGGGCCATCTCCCAACCTTCTTTTACTAGGCTGAGGGGCCCTCGCACAGGGTGCCCGTACAGGAGTTCGAAAGGGCTAAAACCGAGGGACTTCTGGGGAACTTCTCGGTAGGCGAAGAGGAGGCACGGGAGTAGTACATCCCACTGGCGACGGAGGGGCTCTTCCAATCCCCCAATCATCCCCTTGAGAGTGCGGTTAAAACGCTCCACTAGTCCGTTCCCTTGGGGGTGATAGGGGGTCGTGAATCTGTAGGTGACCCCGCATTGTTGCCAGAGGGACTTCATGTATTTGGATATAAAGTTCGTGCCTCGGTCGCTGACGACTTCTCGGGGGAAGCCTACCCGGGAGAAGATCCCCATTAGGGCCCGGCCAACCACCGGAGCTGTCACGGTCCGTAGGGGCACCGCCTCGGGGTAGCGGGTGGCATGGTCCACCAGTACTAAGATGAACCTGTGTCCTTGTGCCGTGCGGGCGTCCAGAGGCCCCACAATGTCTATCCCCACCCTCTCGAACGGGGTGGTGACCACAGGGAAGGGTTGCAGAGGGGCTTTCAGCTTCCGACCACTCTTCCCGCTGGCTTGGCATGTGGGGCAAGATCGGCAGTGGTTCAGGACGTCGTTCCTCATTTTCGGCCCGAAAAAGTGGGTCACTAGGCGGCTGTACGTTTTGTCCTGGCCCAGGTGTCCAGCCAGGGGGACATCGTGGGCCAGGTTGAGCAGAAAGTCTCTGAAGCGGAGAGGTACCACCAGTACTCGACCGGCCCCCAGCTCGGCGATTCTTTGCTCGCTGTATAGCAGGTCGTTATCCCAGTAGACCCAGTGAGTTCCGGTGGAGTCCCCTGCGTTCTGGGCGCTGGCTTGTTGGCGGAGTCCCTCGAGGGAGGGACAGGTCTTTTGTTCCTGGCGGAACTGTTCTTGGGTGGGCCCCCCTTCTTGACGCCACTGAGCCAGGTCAGGAAGGTCCTGGGGTTGCGCGTCCCCTTCGGTCGTCGGGTCTGGGAGGCTGGCCTCGTCGTTGTCTTCTACTGGGGCGACCGGGGGCGGAGGTGCTGGCCATTCCGGTTCTTCTGATCGGGGGACGGCACGGGCGGCCATGGACCGGGTGGTTATGCAGGCCCAGTCCGGGAGGCCCAGCATCCCCAGGTGCTCTCTTCTCTCAACGGTGGCCCACGGGGAACTCTCGAGGTCATTCCCCAGCAGGCAGTCCACGGGGGCATCGTCCCGGACCGTCACCTTCAACAGGCCGGAGACCCCTCCCCATTCGAATGGGACGCAGGCCATTTGACACATACTCTCAGAGTTGTCTGCCGAGCGGACGGGGCAGAGAATGTTCGGCAGGATCTGCTCGGGCTTCACCAGGTGACAGCGGATGGCCGTCACACTGGCGCCTGTGTCACGCAAGGCCTCGGCTCGCTGTCCATTAATGGTCACCCACTGACCGTATTTCCTGGTGTTAGCGGGTAGGGGAGCCCGCGGGACCATGTCTCTTCCCCCTAAGCACGCCAGGACCATGGCGGCCGGTTCCCACTCTTGCTGGGCCGGCTCATACCCTTCTGGTTCCTCCGATAATCGCTCTTCCCCCAGGGCGGCGGCAGCTACCTGGCGGGGCTTGGGTGTTTGGTTCTGCGGGCAGCTCGGGTCATTGGCGTAGTGGCCGACTCGCTGGCATCGGTGGCACGTGACGTTGGCTCGGAACCCAGGACGCCACGGGGGGTTGCCCCGGCCGGCCGGAGGCGGGGTGCTGGCCACGGGTGTTGCCGGCAAGGCGTCTCTCCCTCGCCCCTGGCCCCCTCCTCCTCCCCGAGGACGGTGCTGGCCTTGGTTGCTTCTGTTCTGTTCGTGTGGCCCCCTCCGGCCCACTCGGGTGCTTTCCCATCGGTCAGCTTCGGCGGCGAGCTGCCGGGGGTCAGTCAGCTTACTGTCGAGGAGGTGCTGCCTGAGCTCGACGAAACAGTTGTTCGACAGGTGTTCCCATACCATAAGGTTAAAGAGTTGTTCGTAGGTGGTGACATGGCTCCCCTTGATCCAACCCTCGAAGGCACGGCTGAAATAGTTCACGTATTCTACCCAAGTTGTACCTGGGATCCGGGTGCAATCTCTGAACCTCTGGCGGTACATCTCGGGTGTGAGGCCGTAGTGGGTGAGGAGGGCAGCCTTCATGTGGTCGTAGGACGACATTTGGTGATCTAGGAGCTGCAGTAGGGCATCGCGACCCTCGTTGATAAACCTCCCCCAAAGTCCGGCTCCCCAATCACTCCGGTCGATCCGGTGGGAGGTCATGGCGATCTCGTAGGCTTTAAACCACTGTTGTATGTCGTCTTCTCGGACATACTCGCGGACAACATCCTTGGGGATGTGGACTTTTTTCTCGATTGGCCCCTGGGTGTGTGGTCGCTCAGGCACCCCCAGTTCTTTATTCTGTTTCCGAAGTTCTATCTCCGCTAGTTGGCGCTCGTGCTCGAGCGTTATTTTTTTCTCCTCCAGCTCTCTCTGTCTCTGCTTCTCTTCTCGTTCTTCCCGGAGCCGCATATGCTCGAGGTTGAGTTTCTGTTCAGCTAACTTGAGTTCCCCATCCATCTTGAGTCGTGCCATTTCCAACTCGTGCAATCTGGTTCTTTCTCTTTCTCGGATCTCCTCCTGCGAGAGGCCCGTTCCCCGCTCCTCGGGAGCCGTGGCGTTCCCCTCTGGTGTGATGCTGCTTTGGTCGGAGGGTCCGGCGACCCTAGTTTCTGTCCACGACTCTAGGGCGTGCTTTAGATCATCCTTGGTACTCAGGCCGGTGGTAGCAATGCCAAGTTCTATGCAGAATTGTCTCAGTTCGCGGTGGTTGTATTCTTCTAACTTATCCATTTGGAATTTCTCGGTGGAGCCGCTATCTTTGGCTGACATCGTGTTTTTGTCGTGGGGTGAGCTGCTCTCTGTACGATTACGCGTTGATTCGGATCGCGCCGCTGGCCACCAATGTTAGAAAGGGTAGACGGACCGGGAGGGTCGGCCGGGGTCAGGAGGAGAGGTCTCCGGGGAGAGCCGTCTCCAGCGATCGTACAGACAAGTAACTCCCCCCCCCCCCACAGACAGATACCACACACGGATAAGGTTCAGTGTTCTTTATAAGCACTTCTTAAGGTACGGTTGAATGGTACAAGGAGGTCTGGACTCAGGGGTCCCCTCGATTCAAGTCTCTCAATGCAGGGTAAGGGGTAGCGGGACAGTCTGTTTACCAGTCAGGTAGTTCGGATGAGATGATGACTAGCTCACAATCCTCGAGCTTGGTGGTTTAGTTGGTACGGGCCGCGGCAGCGCCAGCAGGTCCCGGTCGAGATGGTCGGTACACGGTCCGCGGCAGCGCCAGCGGGTCCCGGAAAGATGGTCGATGCACGGTCCGCGGCAGCGCCAGCAGGTCCCGGAAAGATGGTCGATGTACGGTCCGCGGCAGCGCCAGCAGGTCCCGGTGAGGATGGTCGTTACAACGGGCCGCGGCAGCGCCAGCAGGTCCCGACGAGGATGGATGTTGCAGAAGGCCGCGGCAGCGCCAGCAGGCAGGACAATGGTTCACAAGAGCGGGCTACGGCAGCGCCAGTAGTCCGTCAAGGCTGAGTTCTCTCGGTGTCTCTCGACTCCAGGATACAACTGCCTTCCTGCTCCGGAGCTGCCCCAGTTATAGGGCAGGCGCCCTTTGATGTCCGGACCCTCGCACTTGGAGGTCGGAGGGCCCGGGATGAAGGTGTCCAGACACCCAGCAGGGGGTGGAGCCAGCGCCTGGGGGAGCTGGAGGCGATCGGCACCTGGCGGGGAAAGAGCTCTTGACACTTCGTTCTCCCATCGACCTGCCAAGTGGTCCGCTCACCTCCTGGGTGGATGGTGGTGCCGGGATGTCGGGGCCGGCCAGGCCCGGGGTTAGGGTCGGGGCGAGGCCACGCGGCCTCGTGGTGCAGGGCCCAAGATGGCGGCTTGAACCGGCCGGGGGAGCCGGTGGGGCTGGGCCCCGTGATGAGTAGAGGTCCGAGGGCAGAAGATCCGTCGGGAGACGGGGTACAGGTGCTTTTCGTGGGTTATGCCTGGTGGTCCGGAGCTCGGGCCCTGTCGTGCGGGGAGGGAGCAAGCCCTTCGTGTGGCCTGTCCAACATCGACCCCTCTTTGATGTCCGGAGTCTGTGCAGGCAGGGGTCTTGTCACCTGGGGGCCGCTTGTCGGGGTTTCCTGCTATTGTCTTTTGATCCTTTCAGGGCCGGGTCGGGAGGAGTCCCAGACACCCAGCAGGCACGGAGCCAGCCCGCAGGGAGGCCGGAGGGCCGATCGAAACCCATCGTCCCAGGGGAGTTCAGAGGTGCGATAGAAACTGCTCCTCCCTCTCGCATCCCCTGGAAGCGTGATGTCCTCCAGCCGGAGTGGCGCCTCGAGGCCCGGGTCGCGCTGGGGCCGGGCGGCCATCTTGTTGCATGGAGTGGGCACGCGGGCCCGGGGTGGCCGAAAGGAGGGAGGCCATGGACGGGGATGTCCGGGGTTGGTGCGGGTGTCCTGGTGGGAAGGGTCGGCTGGGCCGTGTGCTTGGGCTGCAGGTACCAGGTCTCGGTGGTGCGGGGGCACGGAGGGCCATTCTACGAGGCCGGGTCCAACACGCGCACCTTGGGTATTTTGTGTGCAACCTTGATTTGTTGCATCCCATGTGCATTTCACCCAGATTAAGGGATGTAAGTGCTTCCTGTGTCTCCAAATAATAGTCTCATGTAGGGGGTGGGTGGTGCGGGCATGGCCTTCATGTCACAACCTGATATCTCCTTGCTAGGACTGGCCAGTGTGTGATGTTTGTCTGGACATGCACTCAAGGTGCAGTGAGCCAGTCATGGTGGGCATGTTTTCAGTATAACCTATGCTGCATGTGCCTCTTGGTCCTGGATATGGTCCCCGCTCATCCCTATTTCCTGCCACGCTGTGTGGTGCAGATGCAGTGCTGGATTGTCCCCAGGGCCTTGCTCCTTAGTCAAAATTCCATTCCTTCTCATTTGCTATTGTGTCATGCTCTCCATAGTTTTTCGGTGGCATGGTGGGTCAAACAACTGTGTCTTGCATGCCCTACATATGTACCTTGTTTTGTAGATGTAACTCTTCTTTTGTTTCAGGCTATGCACTGTGACCTATGTAGATTGGACTCATGTGACATATGTATACAGGTGTATGATTAATTTCTGTCTCTTCACCCTGCCCACAGCATCGTCGGGGGACACGGAGGGAGACATGGGCACAGACGGAGCAGAGGGACCGAGCACCAGTGCCAGCGGTGACATCGGGGCTGGCACATCAAGTGGGACTGAGGCGGAGGAGAGTGGACCTGTCGACTGGCACAACAGAGTATGAAGCTGACGGGTCCGAGGATGATCTCTCCGAGTGGGCGGCGGCTGCACCAGCAGCTGACAGCGGCACTAAATCTCGCCCCACCCCCTCCATTGCCATCAGCCGCCTCCCACTTGCTCGTGTCCCTTCCCAACGTGCCCAGTCACCACATGTCTCCTTCCTGCCAGGCACCGCACCCCCTGCCCCTGTCTCCACTGCTGCCGCCAATGCCGAGTCTGTGGACATCCAGCGGCAGTTGCAGATTGGTCAGGCTGCGATCCTTAATGTCCTCCATGGCCACAGCCAGGTCCTCAACAACATGGAGGCATACTTGGAGGGCATTTATTCATCGCAGGCTGACCAACGCAGCTTGCTGAGGTCGATAGACTCGACACTGACTGCAGCAGTGGGTCTCCTGCAGCGCAACGTCCCACCCCCTACCCCTGCCCCATCCACACTTCCCACTCCCATGCCTGTCCCACGTACACCCAGATGTCAGCATGCACCCACCACAACACACACAGGCACCACACCAGCAGGGAAGGTCCACCGCACACCTCCTGACACGCACACACAGGGTGAAGTAGGCACACCCACTGGGTCGGGGGGCAAACGTGTGACACGCAGCCAGAGTGGGAGTCCGCATTCCACCCGATCCACTCCCTCCAAATCCCCTCCCCTCAGCTCTCCTGGCCACATCTCCCCCAAAGACTCCTTCATGGCCGCTCTGTCCCTGAGCCCCACAGTGACCCCACCACGCAAGCGGTCAAGGAAGTCCTCGGTCAGGGTGGTTGATTCCCCCCCCCTGTGTACACCCTCCCCCAGTGGCGCTGCGACCCATCCCTCTGACCCCCCCCTCCTTGGGGCCTGTGGTTCCTTCGGGTGCAGGGGATTCCCTGGAGGACCTTGCTAAGGAGTGCAGCGAGATCCTGGCCTCCGCCTTTGGCCCTGCCCCACCCCCTGTGGTGGAGTCCTCCATCCCTACACCCACGACGCCTACCCTTCACCCTCCTGTCCCTGCGGTGCCTGTTTCTTCCCCCCCACATGATGCCCTCACCCCTGTGGAAGACGACGGAATGTAACTGTGCAGGCAAGCTAGGGGACACGCATCCCACTGTGTCCCCCATCCAGCTGTGACTTCTGGACTGCCCTATTGGCTTTGTAAATATTGAACTTTCTACGAACAAACAATTTTTGATAATGCTGATTAAAGCCATTTTTGTTTCCTTTGAACACTACTGCTTTACTGATATTGCTGTTGGTGGGGCTGCCACATGAATTTGGGTGGTGATCATGTGTTGGGTGTGTGGGAAATGTAGTAGTGTGCTGGTCATAGGGGGGACCCTGGGATCTGTGTGCCATCACACGGTGTTAGCTAGGTTTCTGTGTTCATGTAAGCAGTTGCTGCATGGTGAAATTGTCCAAAGGTGTATTCCTTCCTCTGTGTACCCTGACATCTTCCCTGCAGGGTGTTCACAATATTTAGCGCTGAGCTGTGTGTACATTAGCTGGGTGTGTGATGGACTCCTTCTACTTTGCACATGCATGCTGAGCGATGTCTCCACCTGCATCATTCGTGGCATTCTTGGTAGTCATTGTACTTGTGTATGTGGACTATTGACATGACTTCATGTGTACATGTTTTCTTTTCTGCGCTATGCATGCGTATACTCCCAGCCTCGCACACATGTGGTACATGTACTGCAGGGTCTTTGTGCACCTGACTGAAATTTGTGGGCATGGTATCTGTGGCTACTCCACCCTTTGCGTTCCATGGGCACTGCTGTGAGTGTTAGGCACACACCCCTCCTGACTCTGGGCACTGCTGGGAGGACTCTGCACACACCCCTCCTTTCTCTGGGCACTGCTGGGAGGACTCTGCACACACCCCTCCTGACTCTGGGCACTGCTGGGAGTGATAGGCACCCACCCCTCCTGTGTCTGGGCACTGCTGGGAGGACTCTGCACACACCCCTCCTGTCTCTGGGCACTGCTGGGAGTGATAGGCACCCACCCCTCCTGACTCTGGGCACTGCTGGGAGGACTCTGCACACACCCCTCCTGTCTCTGGGCACTGCTGGGAGTGATAGGCACCCACCCCTCCTGCCTCTGGGCACTGCTGGGAGTGATAGGCACCCACCCCTCCTGTGTCTGGGCACTGCTGGGAGGACTCTGCACACACCCCTCCTGACTCTGGGCACTGCTGGGATGACTCTGCACACACCCCTCCTGACTCTGGGCACTGCTGGGAGGACTCTGCACACACCCCTCCTGACTCTGGGCACTGCTGGGAGGACTCTGCACACACCCCTCCTGACTCTGGACACTGCTGGGAGTGATAGGCACCCACCCCTCCTGACTCTGGGCACTGCTGGGAGGACTCTGCACACACCCCTCCTGTCTCTGGGCACTGCTGGGAGTGATAGGCACCCACCCCTCCTGACTCTGGGCACTGCTGGGAGGACTCTGCACACACCCCTCCTGTCTCTGGGCACTGCTGGGAGTGATAGGCACCCACCCCTCCTGCCTCTGGGCACTGCTGGGAGTGATAGGCACCCACCCCTCCTGTGTCTGGGCACTGCTGGGAGGACTCTGCACACACCCCTCCTGCCTCTGGGCACTGCTGGGAGTGATAGGCACCCACCCCTCCTGTGTCTGGGTACTGCTGGCAGGACTCTGCACACACCCCTCCTGTCTCTGGGCACTGCTGGGAGGACTCTGCACACACCCCTCCTGTCTCTGGGCACTGCTGGGAGTGATAGGCACCCACCCCTCCTGTCTCTGGGCACTGCTGGGAGGACTCTGCACACACCCCTCCTGTCTCTGGGCACTGCTGGCAGTGATAGGCACCCACCCCTCCTGCCTCTGGGCACTGCTGGGAGTGATAGGCACCCACCCCTCCTGTGTCTGGGCACTGCTGGGAGGACTCTGCACACACCCCTCCTGACTCTGGGCACTGCTGGGAGGACTCTGCACACACCCCTCCTGTCTCTGGGCACTGCTGGGAGGACTCTGCACACACCCCTCCTGTCTCTGGGCACTGCTGGGAGGACTCTGCACACACCCCTCCTGTCTCTGGGCACTGCTGGGAGTGATAGGCACCCACCCCTCCTGTCTCTGGGCACTGCTGGGAGGACTCTGCACACACCCCTCCTGTCTCTGGGCACTGATGGGAGGACTCTGCACACACCCCTCCTGCCTCTGGGCACTGCTGGGAGTGATAGGCACCCACCCCTCCTGTGTCTGGGCACTGCTGGGAGGACTCTGCACACACCCCTCCTGACTCTGGGCACTGCTGGGAGGACTCTGCACACACCCCTCCTGACTCTGGGCACTGCTGGGAGGACTCTGCACACACCCCTCCTGTCTCTGGGCACTGCTGGGAGGACTCTGCACACACCCCTCCTGTCTCTGGGCACTGCTGGGAGGACTCTGCACACACCCCTCCTGTCTCTGGGCACTGCTGGGAGTGATAGGCACCCACCCCTCCTGTCTCTGGGCACTGCTGGGAGGACTCTGCACACACCCCTCCTGTCTCTGGGCACTGCTGGGAGGACTCTGCACAAACCCCTCCTGTCTCTGGGCACTGCTGGGAGGACTCTGCACACACCCCTCCTGCCTCTGGGCACTGCTGGGAGGACTCTGCACACACCCCTCCTGTCTCTGGGCACTGCTGGGAGTGATAGGCACCCACCCCTCCTGCCTCTGGGCACTGCTGGGAGGACTCTGCTCCCACCCCTCCTGACTCTGGGCACTGCTGGGAGGACTCTGCACACACCCCTCCTGACTCTGGGCACTGCTGGGAGTGATAGGCACCCACCCCTCCTGACTCTGGGCACTGCTGGGAGGACTCTGCACACACCCCTCCTGTCTCTGGGCACTGCTGGGAGTGATAGGCACCCACCCCTCCTGTGTCTGGGCACTGCTGGGAGTGTTAGGCACCCACCCTCCTGCCTCTGGGCACTGCTGGGAGTGATAGGCACCCACCCCTCCCGTGTCTGGGTACTGCTGGGAGGACTCTGCACACACCCCTCCCGTCTCTGGGCACTGCTGGGAGGACTCTGCACACACCCCTCCTGTCTCTGGGCACTGCTGGGAGTGATAGGCACCCACCCCTCCTGTCTCTGGGCACGGCTGGGAGGACTCTGCACACACCCCTCCTGTCTCTGGGCACTGCTGGGAGGACTCTGCACACACCCCTCCTGTCTCTGGGCACTGCTGGGAGTGATAGGCACCCACCCCTCCTGCCTCTGGGCACTGCTGGGAGTGATAGGCACCCACCCCTCCTGTGTCTGGGCACTGCTGGGAGGACTCTGCACACACCCCTCCTGACTCTGGGCACTGCTGGGAGGACTCTGCACACACCCCTCCTGACTCTGGGCACTGCTGGGAGGACTCTGCACACACCCCTCCTGTCTCTGGGCACTGCTGGGAGGACTCTGCACACACCCCTCCTGTCTCTGGGCACTGCTGGGAGGACTCTGCACACACCCCTCCTGTCTCTGGGCACTGCTGGGAGTGATAGGCACCCACCCCTCCTGTCTCTGGGCACTGCTGGGAGGACTCTGCACACACCCCTCCTGTCTCTGGGCACTGCTGGGAGGACTCTGCACACACCCCTCCTGTCTCTGGACACTGCTGGGAGGACTCTGCACAACACACCCCTCCTGCCTCTGGGCACTGCTGGGAGGACTCTGCACACACCCCTCCGGTCTCTGGGCACTGCTGGGAGTGATAGGCACCCACCCCTCCTGACTCTGGGCACTGCTGGGAGGACTCTGCACATACCCCTCCTGACTCTGGGCACTGCTGGGAGTGATAGGCACCCACCCCTCCTGACTCTGGGCACTGCTGGGAGGACTCTGCACACACCCCTCCTGTCTCTGGGCACTGCTGGGAGTGATAGGCACCCACCCCTCCTGCCTCTGGGCACTGCTGGGAGTGATAGGCACCCACCCCTCCTGTGTCTGGGCACTGCTGGGAGTGTTAGGCACCCACCCTCCTGTCTCTGGGCACTGCTGGGAGGACTCTGCACCCACCCCTCCTAAGTATGGGCACTGCTGGGAGTGATAGGCACCCACCCCTCCTGTCTCTGGGCACTGCTGGGAGGACTCTGCACACACCCCTCCTGTCTCTGGGCACTGCTGGGAGTGATAGGCACCCACCCCTCCTGCCTCTGGGCACTGCTGGGAGTGATAGGCACCCACCCCTCCTGTGTCTGGGCACTGCTGGGAGTGTTAGGCACCCACCCTCCTGTCTCTGGGCACTGCTGGGAGGACTCTGCACCCACCCCTCCTATGTATGGGCACTGCTGGGAGTGATAGGCACCCACCCCTCCCGTGTCTGGGTACTGCTGGGAGGACTCTGCACACACCCCTCCCGTCTCTGGGCACTGCTGGGAGGACTGCACACACCCCTCCTGTCTCTGGGCACTGCTGGGAGTGATAGGCACCCACCCCTCCTGTCTCTGGGCACGGCTGGGAGGACTCTGCACACACCCCTCCTGACTCTGGGCACTGCTGGGAGGACTCTGCACACACCCCTCCTGACTCTGGGCACTGCTGGGAGGACTCTGCACACACCCCTCCTGACTCTGGGCACTGCTGGGAGGACTCTGCACACACCCCTCCTGACTTAGGGCACTGCTGGGAGGACTCTGCACACACCCCTCCTGTCTCTGGGCACTGCTGGGAGGACTCTGCACACACCCCTCCTGACTCTGGGCACTGCTGGGATGACTCTGCACACACCCCTCCTGTCTCTGAGCACTGCTGGGAGGACTCTGCGCACACGCCTCCTGACTCTGGGCACTGCTGGGAGGCCTCTGCACCCACCACTCCTGTGTCTGGGCACTGCTGGGAGGACTCTGCACACACCCCTCCTGACTCTGGGCACTGCTGGGAGGACTCTGCACACACCCCTGCTGTCTCTGGGCACTGCTGGGAGGACTCTTCACACACCCCTCCTGTCTCTGGGCACTGCTGGGAGGACTCTGCACACACCCTCCTGACTCTGGGCACTGCTGGGAGTGATATGCACCCACCCCTCCTGCCTCTGGGCACTGCTGGGAGGACTCTGCACACACCCCTCCTGACTCTGGGCACTGCTGGGAGTGATAGGCACCCACCCCTCCTGCCTCTGGGCACTGCTGGGAGGACTCTGCACCCACCCCTCCTGACTCTGGGCACTGCTGGGAGGACTCTGCACACACCCCTCTTGACTCTGGGCACTGCTGGGAGTGATAGGCACCCACCCCTCCTGACTCTGGGCACTGCTGGGAGGACTCTGCACACACCCCTCCTGTCTCTGGGCACTGCTGGGAGTGATAGGCACCCACCCCTCCTGCCTCTGGGCACTGCTGGGAGTGATAGGCACCCACCCCTCCTGTGTCTGGGCACTGCTGGGAGTGTTAGGCACCCACCCTCCTGCCTCTGGGCACTGCTGGGAGTGATAGGCACCCACCCCTCCCGTGTCTGGGTACTGCTGGGAGGACTCTGCACACACCCCTCCCGTCTCTGGGCACTGCTGGGAGGACTCTGCACACACCCCTCCTGTCTCTGGGCACTGCTGGGAGTGATAGGCACCCACCCCTCCTGTCTCTGGGCACGGCTGGGAGGACTCTGCACACACCCCTCCTGTCTCTGGGCACTGCTGGGAGGACTCTGCACACACCCCTCCTGTCTCTGGGCACTGCTGGGAGTGATAGGCACCCACCCCTCCTGCCTCTGGGCACTGCTGGGAGTGATAGGCACCCACCCCTCCTGTGTCTGGGCACTGCTGGGAGGACTCTGCACACACCCCTCCTGACTCTGGGCACTGCTGGGAGGACTCTGCACACACCCCTCCTGACTCTGGGCACTGCTGGGAGGACTCTGCACACACCCCTCCTGTCTCTGGGCACTGCTGGGAGGACTCTGCACACACCCCTCCTGTCTCTGGGCACTGCTGGGAGGACTCTGCACACACCCCTCCTGTCTCTGGGCACTGCTGGGAGTGATAGGCACCCACCCCTCCTGTCTCTGGGCACTGCTGGGAGGACTCTGCACACACCCCTCCTGTCTCTGGGCACTGCTGGGAGGACTCTGCACACACCCCTCCTGTCTCTGGACACTGCTGGGAGGACTCTGCACACACCCCTCCTGCCTCTGGGCACTGCTGGGAGGACTCTGCACACACCCCTCCGGTCTCTGGGCACTGCTGGGAGTGATAGGCACCCACCCCTCCTGACTCTGGGCACTGCTGGGAGGACTCTGCACATACCCCTCCTGACTCTGGGCACTGCTGGGAGTGATAGGCACCCACCCCTCCTGACTCTGGGCACTGCTGGGAGGACTCTGCACACACCCCTCCTGTCTCTGGGCACTGCTGGGAGTGATAGGCACCCACCCCTCCTGCCTCTGGGCACTGCTGGGAGTGATAGGCACCCACCCCTCCTGTGTCTGGGCACTGCTGGGAGTGTTAGGCACCCACCCTCCTGTCTCTGGGCACTGCTGGGAGGACTCTGCACCCACCCCTCCTATGTATGGGCACTGCTGGGAGTGATAGGCACCCACCCCTCCCGTGTCTGGGTACTGCTGGGAGGACTCTGCACACACCCCTCCCGTCTCTGGGCACTGCTGGGAGGACTGCACACACCCCTCCTGTCTCTGGGCACTGCTGGGAGTGATAGGCACCCACCCCTCCTGTCTCTGGGCACGGCTGGGAGGACTCTGCACACACCCCTCCTGACTCTGGGCACTGCTGGGAGGACTCTGCACACACCCCTCCTGACTCTGGGCACTGCTGGGAGGACTCTGCACACACCCCTCCTGACTCTGGGCACTGCTGGGAGGACTCTGCACACACCCCTCCTGACTCTGGGCACTGCTAGGAGGACTCTGCACACACCCCTCCTGTCTCTGGGCACTGCTGGGAGGACTCTGCACACACCCCTCCTGACTCTGGGCACTGCTGGGATGACTCTGCACACACCCCTCCTGTCTCTGAGCACTGCTGGGAGGACTCTGCGCACACGCCTCCTGACTCTGGGCACTGCTGGGAGGCCTCTGCACCCACCACTCCTGTGTCTGGGCACTGCTGGGAGGACTCTGCACACACCCCTCCTGACTCTGGGCACTGCTGGGAGGACACTGCACACACCCCTGCTGTCTCTGGGCACTGCTGGGAGGACTCTTCACACACCCCTCCTGTCTCTGGGCACTGCTGGGAGGACTCTGCACACACCCTCCTGACTCTGGGCACTGCTGGGAGTGATATGCACCCACCCCTCCTGCCTCTGGGCACTGCTGGGAGGACTCTGCACACACCCCTCCTGACTCTGGGCACTGCTGGGAGTGATAGGCACCCACCCCTCCTGCCTCTGGGCACTGCTGGGAGGACTCTGCACCCACCCCTCCTGACTCTGGGCACTGCTGGGAGGACTCTGCACACACCCCTCTTGACTCTGGGCACTGCTGGGAGTGATAGGCACCCACCCCTCCTGACTCTGGGCACTGCTGGGAGGACTCTGCACACACCCCTCCTGTCTCTGGGCACTGCTGGGAGTGATAGGCACCCACCCCTCCTGCCTCTGGGCACTGCTGGGAGTGATAGGCACCCACCCCTCCTGTGTCTGGGCACTGCTGGGAGTGTTAGGCACCCACCCCTCCTGTCTCTGGGCACTGCTGGGAGGACTCTGCACCCACCCCTCCTATGTCTGGGCACTGCTGGGAGTGATAGGCACCCACCCCTCCTGTCTCTGGGCACTGCTGGGAGGACTCTGCACACACCCCTCCTGACTCTGGGCACTGCTGGGAGTGATAGGCACCCACCCCTCCTGCTTCTGGGCACTGCTGGGAGTGATAGGCACCCACCCCTCCTGTGTCTGGGCACTGCTGGGAGTGTTAGGCACCCACCCCTCCTGTCTCTGGGCACTGCTGGGAGGACTCTACACACACCCCTCCTGTCTCTGGGCACTGCTGGGAGGACTCTGCACACACCCCTCCTGTCTCTGGGCACTGCTGGGAGTGATAGGCACCCACCCCTCCTGTCTCTGGGCACTGCTGGGAGGACTCTGCACACACCCCTCCTGTCTCTGGGCACTGCTGGGAGGACTCTGCACACACCCCTCCTGTCTCTGGGCACTGCTGGGAGGACTCTGCACACACCCCTCCTGCCTCTGGGCACTGCTGGGAGGACTCTGCACACACCCCTCCTGTCTCTGGGCACTGCTGGGAGTGATAGGCACCCACCCCTCCTGCCTCTGGGCACTGCTGGGAGGACTCTGCACCCACCCCTCCTGACTCTGGGCACTGCTGGGAGGACTCTGCACACACCCTCCTGACTCTGGGCACTGCTGGGAGTGATATGCACCCACCCCTCCTGCCTCTGGGCACTGCTGGGAGGACTCTGCAAACACCCCTCCGGTCTCTGGGCACTGCTGGGAGTGATAGGCACCCACCCCTCCTGCCTCTGGGCACTGCTGGGAGGACTCTGCACCCACCCCTCCTGACTCTGGGCACTGCTGGGAGGACTCTGCACACACCCCTCTTGACTCTGGGCACTGCTGGGAGTGATAGGCACCCACCCCTCCTGACTCTGGGCACTGCTGGGAGGACTCTGCACACACCCCTCCTGTCTCTGGGCACTGCTGGGAGTGATAGGCACCCACCCCTCCTGCCTCTGGGCACTGCTGGGAGTGATAGGCACCCACCCCTCCTGTGTCTGGGCACTGCTGGGAGTGTTAAGCACCCACCCTCCTGTCTCTGGGCACTGCTGGGAGGACTCTGCACCCACCCCTCCTATGTCTGGGCACTGCTGGGAGTGATAGGCACCCACCCCTCCTGTCTCTGGGCACTGCTGGGAGGACTCTGCACACACCCCTCCTGACTCTGGGCACTGCTGGGAGTGATAGGCACCCACCCCTCCTGCTTCTGGGCACTGCTGGGAGTGATAGGCACCCACCCCTCCTGTGTCTGGGCACTGCTGGGAGTGTTAGGCACCCACCCCTCCTGTCTCTGGGCACTGCTGGGAGGACTCTACACACACCCCTCCTGTCTCTGGGCACTGCTGGGAGGACTCTGCACACACCCCTCCTGTCTCTGGGCACTGCTGGGAGTGATAGGCACCCACCCCTCCTGTCTCTGGGCACTGCTGGGAGGACTCTGCACACACCCCTCCTGTCTCTGGGCACTGCTGGGAGGACTCTGCACACACCCCTCCTGTCTCTGGGCACTGATGGGAGGACTCTGCACACACCCCTCCTGCCTCTGGGCACTGCTGGGAGGACTCTGCACAAACCCCTCCTGTCTCTGGGCACTGCTGGGAGTGATAGGCACCCACCCCTCCTGCCTCTGGGCACTGCTGGGAGGACTCTGCACCCACCCCTCCTGACTCTGGGCACTGCTGGGAGGACTCTGCACACACCCCTCCTGATTCTGGGCACTGCTGGGAGTGATAGGCACCCACCCCTCCTGACTCTGGGCACTGCTGGGAGGACTCTGCACACACCCCTCCTATCTCTGGGCACTGCTGGGAGTGATAGGCACCCACCCCTCCTGCCTCTGGGCACTGCTGGGAGTGATAGGCACCCACCCCTCCTGTGTCTGGGCACTGCTGGGAGTGTTAGGCACCCACCCTCCTGTCTCTGGGCACTGCTGGGAGGACTCTGCACCCACCCCTCCTATGTATGGGCACTGCTGGGAGTGATAGGCACCCACCCCTCCTGTCTCTGGGCACTGCTGGGAGGACTCTGCACACACCCCTCCTGACTCTGGGCACTTCTGGGAGGACTCTGCACACACCCCTCCTGACTCTGGGCACTGCTGGGAGGACTCTGCACACACCCCTCCTGACTCTGGGCACTGCTGGGAGGACTCTGCACACACCCCTCCTGACTCTGGGCACTGCTGGGACGACTCTGCACACACCCCTCCTGACTCTGGGCACTGCTGGGAGGACTCTGCACACACCCCTCCTATCTCTGGGCACTGCTGGGAGGACTCTGCACACACCCCTCCTGACTCTGGGCACTGCTGGGATGACTCTGCACACACCCCTCCTGTCTCTGGGCACTGCTGGGAGGACTCTGCACACACGCCTCCTGACTCTGGGCACTGCTGGGAGGCCTCTGCACCCACCACTCCTGTGTCTGGGCACTGCTGGGAGGACTCTGCCCACACCCCTCCTGACTCTGGGCACTGCTGGGAGGACTCTGCACACACCCCTCCTGTCTCTGGGCACTGCTGGGAGGACTCTTCACACACCCCTCCTGTCTCTGGGCACTGCTGGGAGGACTCTGCACACACCCTCCTGACTCTGGGCACTGCTGGGAGTGATATGCACCCACCCCTCCTGCCTCTGGGCACTGCTGGGAGGTGTTGGACAGGCCACACGAAGGGCTTGCTCCCTCCCCGCACGACAGGGCCCGAGCTCCGGCCCACCAGGCATAACCCACGAAAAGCACCTGTACCCCGTCTCCCGACGGATCTTCTGCCCTCGGACCTCTACTCATCACGGGGCCCAGCCCCACCGGCTCCCCCGGCCGGTTCAAGCCGCCATCTTGGGCCCTGCACCACGAGGCCGCGTGGCCTCACCCCGACCCTAACCCCGGGCCTGGCCGGCCCCGACATCCCGGCACCACCATCCACCCAGGAGGTGAGCGGACCACTTGGCAGGTCAATGGGAGAACGAAGTGTCAAGAGCTCTTTCCCCGCCAGGTGCCGATCGCCTCCAGCTCCCCCAGGCGCTGGCTCCACCCCCTGCTGGGTGTCTGGACACCTTCATCCCGGGCCCTCCGACCTCCAAGTGCGAGGGTCCGGACATCAAAGGGCGCCTGCCCTATAACTGGGGCAACTCCGGAGCAGGAAGGCAGTTGTATCCTGGAGTCGAGAGACACCGAGAGAACTCAGCCTTGACGGACTACTGGCGCTGCCGTAGCCCGCTCTTGTGAACCATCGTCCTGCCTGCTGGCACTGCCGCGGCCTTCTGCAACATCCATCCTCGTCGGGACCTGCTGGCGCTGCCGCGGCCCGTTGTAACGACCATCCTCACCGGGACCTGCTGGCGCTGCCACGGACCGTACATCGACCATCTTTCCGGGACCTGCTGGCGCTGCCGCGGACCGTGTACCGACCATCTCGACCGGGACCTGCTGGCGCTGCCGCGGACCGTACATCGACCATCTTTCCGGGACCTGCTGGCGCTGCCGCGGACCGTGTACCGACCATCTCGACCGGGACCTGCTGGCGCTGCCGCGGCCCGTACCAACTAAACCACCAAGCTCGAGGATTGTGAGCTAGTCATCATCTCATCCGAACTACCTGACTGGTAAACAGACTGTCCCGCTACCCCTTACCCTGCATTGAGAGACTTGAATCGAGGGGACCCCTGAGTCCAGACCTCCTTGTACCATTCAACCGTACCTTAAGAAGTGCTTATAAAGAACACTGAACCTTATCCGTGTGTGGTATCTGTCTGTGGGGGGGAAGTTACTTGTCTGTACGATCGCTGGAGACGGCTCTCCCCGGAGACCTCTCCTCCTGACCCCGGCCGACCCTCCCGGTCCGTCTACCCTTTCTAACATTGGTGGCCAGCGGCGCGATCCGAATCAACGCGTAATCGTACAGAGAGTAGCTCACCCCACGACAAAAACACGATGTCAGCCAAAGATAGCAGCTCCACCGAGAAATTCCAAATGGATAAGTTAGAAGAATACAACCACCGCGAACTGAGACAATTCTGCATAGAACTTGGCATTGCTACCACCGGCCTGAGTACCAAGGATGATCTAAAGCACGCCCTAGAGTCGTGGACAGAAACTGGGGTCGCCGGACCCTCCGACCAAAGCAGCATCACACCAGAGGGGAACGCCACGGCTCCCGAGGAGCGGGGAACGGGCCTCTCGCAGGAGGAGATCCGAGAAAGAGAAAGAACCAGATTGCACGAGTTGGAAATGGCACGACTCAAGATGGATGGGGAACTCAAGTTAGCTGAACAGAAACTCAACCTCGAGCATATGCGGCTCCGAGAAGAACGAGAAGAGAAGCAGAGACAGAGAGAGCTGGAGGAGAAAAAAATAACGCTCGAGCACGAGCGCCAACTAGCGGAGATAGAACTTCGGAAACAGAATAAAGAACTGGGGGTGCCTGAGCGACCACACACCCAGGGGCCAATCGAGAAAAAAGTCCACATCCCCAAGGATGTTGTCCGCGAGTATGTCCGAGAAGACGACATACAACAGTGGTTTAAAGCCTACGAGATCGCCATGACCTCCCACCGGATCGACCGGAGTGATTGGGGAGCCGGACTTTGGGGGAGGTTTATCAACGAGGGTCACGATGCCCTACTGCAGCTCCCAGATCACCAAATGTCGTCCTACAACCACATGAAGGCTGCCCTCCTCACCCGCTACGGCCTCACACCCGAGATGTACCGCCAGAGGTTCAGAGATTGCACCCGGATCCCAGGTACAACTTGGGTAGAATACGTGAACTATTTCAGCCGTGCCTTCGAGGGTTGGATCAAGGGGAGCCATGTCACCACCTACGAACAACTCTTTAACCTTATGGTATGGGAGCACCTGTCGAACAACTGTTTCGTCGAGCTCAGGCAGCACCTCCTCGACAGTAAGCTGACTGACCCCCGGCAGCTCGCCGCCGAAGCTGACCGATGGGAAAGCACCCGAGTGGGCCGGAGGGGGCCACACGAACAGAACAGAAGCAACCAAGGCCAGCACCGTCCTCGGGGAGGAGGAGGGGGCCAGGGGCGAGGGAGAGACGCCTTGCCAGCAACACCCGTGGCCAGCACCCCGCCTCCGGCCGGCCGGGGCAACCCCCCGTGGCGTCCTGGGTTCCGAGCCAACGTCACGTGCCACCGATGCCAGCGAGTCGGCCACTACGCCAATGACCCGAGCTGCCCGCAGAACCAAACACCCAAGCCCCGCCAGGTAGCTGCCGCCGCCCTGGGGGAAGAGCGATTATCGGAGGAACCAGAAGAGTATGAGCCGGCCCAGCAAGAGTGGGAACCGGCCGCCATGGTCCTGGCGTGCTTAGTGGGAAGAGACATGGTCCCGCGGGCTCCCCTACCCGCTAACACCAGGAAATACGGTCAGTGGGTGACCATTAATGGACAGCGAGCCGAGGCCTTGCGTGACACAGGCGCCAGTGTGACGGCCGTCCGCTGTCACCTGGTGAAGCCCGAGCAGATCCTGCCGAACATTCTCTGCCCCGTCCGCTCGGCAGACAACTCTGAGAGTATGTGTCAAATGGCCTGCGTCCCATTCGAATGGGGAGGGGTCTCCGGCCTGTTGAAGGTGACGGTCCGGGACGATGCCCCCGTGGACTGCCTCCTGGGGAATGACCTCGAGAGTTCCCCGTGGGCCACCGTTGAGAGAAGAGAGCACCTGGGGATGCTGGGCCTCCCGGACTGGGCCTGCATGACCACCCGGTCCATGGCCGCCCGTGCCGTCCCCCGATCAGAAGAACCGGAATGGCCAGCACCTCCGCCCCCGGTCGCCCCAGTAGAAGACAACGACGAGGCCAGCCTCCCAGACCCGACGACCGAAGGGGACGCGCAACCCCAGGACCTTCCTGACCTGGCTCAGTGGCGTCAAGAAGGGGGGCCCACCCAAGAACAGTTCCGCCAGGAACAAAAGACCTGTCCCTCCCTCGAGGGACTCCGCCAACAAGCCAGCGCCCAGAACACAGGGGGCTCCACCGGAACTCACTGGGTCTACTGGGATAACGACCTGCTATACAGCGAGCAAAGAATCGCCGAGCTGGGGGCCGGTCGAGTACTGGTGGTACCTCTCCGCTTCAGAGACTTTCTGCTCAACCTGGCCCACGATGTCCCCCTGGCTGGACACCTGGGCCAGGACAAAACGTACAGCCGCCTAGTGACCCACTTTTTCTGGCCGAAAATGAGGAACGACGTCCTGAACCACTGCCGATCTTGCCCCACATGCCAAGCCAGCGGGAAGAGTGGTCGGAAGCTGAAAGCCCCTCTGCAACCCTTCCCTGTGGTCACCACCCCGTTCGAGAGGGTGGGGATAGACATTGTGGGGCCTCTGGACCCCCGCACGGCACAAGGACACAGGTTCATCTTAGTACTGGTGGACCATGCCACCCGCTACCCCGAGGCGGTGCCCCTACGGACCGTGACAGCTCCGGTGGTTGGCCGGGCCCTAATGGGGATCTTCTCCCGGGTAGGCTTCCCCCGAGAAGTCGTCAGCGACCGAGGCACGAACTCCTAATACATGAAGTCCTTCTGGCAACAATGCGGGGTCACCTACAGATTCACGACCCCCTATCACCCCCAAGGGAACGGACTAGTGGAGCGTTTTAACCGCACTCTCAAGGGGATGATTGGGGGATTGGAAGAGCCCCTCCGTCGCCAGTGGGATGTACTACTCCCGTGCCTCCTCTTCGCCTACCGAGAAGTTCCCCAGAAGTCCCTCGGTTTTAGCCCTTTCGAACTCCTGTACGGGCACCCTGAGCGAGGGCCCCTCAGCCTAGTAAAAGAAGGTTGGGAGATGGCCCCCCTAAAGACCCCTCCAGACGTCTTCAAATACATCCTGGCCCTACGCAATCAGACCCGGCGCTTCAGAGAGATGGCCAAGGCGAACCTCGAGGCCAGCCAGGAGGACATGAAGAGGTGGTATGATCACAATGCCTCCTCCGTTGAGTTCGAGCCTGGACAACAAGTATGGGTGATGTCCCCCACCGAACCATGTGCCTTGCAAGATAAGTGGACGGGGCCCTTCAAAGTGGTCGAGCGCAAAAGCCCCGTCACTTACCTCATCGACCTGGGGACCTCCCGGAACCCCCTTCGGGTCCTCCACACCAACCGACTCAAACCACACTTTGTGCGCTCAGAACTCAGCCTCCTGATGGCTACGGACAGTGGGGCAGAGGAAGACTCCGAACCCCTCCCGGATCTTCTGAAGACTCAGGAGAATGACGGCTCCGTGGACGGGGTCCGGCTCTCTGACGCCCTCACTTCGGAGCAACGCCAGGGCTGCCGGAACCTCCTGCTGCAGTTCGCTACCCTGTTCTCCCTCACCCCCGGGGTCACCCCTTGGTGTTTGCACGACGTGGACACCGGGGACAGTCCCCCTGTCCGACACCGGGCCTACCGCGTACCAGATCGGGTACGGGCCTGCATACAGGAGGAAGTGGCCAAGATGCTCACAATCGGGGTCATCGAGCCCTCGGACAGTCCCTGGGCCAGTCCGGTTGTATTGGTTCCCAAAGCCGCTGCCCCCGGCACCGCACCTGAACTGAGATTCTGCATCGACTACCGGGGCTTGAACGCTGTCACCCGGACCGACGCTCATCCGATCCCCCGAGCAGACGAGCTGATCGACCGGCTGGGGGCCGCCCGCTACCTCAGTATCTTCGACCTAACAGCGGGCTACTGGCAGATCGGCCTCACACCCAGGGCTCAGGAACGGTCAGCCTTCTCTACCCCCGATGGCCACTACCAATTCAAGGTCATGCCCTTCGGCATGAAGAATGCCCCCGCCACGTTTCAACGCCTCGTGAACCAGGTCTTGGCGGGGCTCGAAGAGTTCAGCGCTGCCTACCTGGACGATATCGCTGTATACAGCCGCCACTGGCCCGACCACCTCCGTCACCTCCAAGAGGTCCTACAGGCCCTCCAGCGGGCCGGCCTCACAATTAAGGCCGGCAAGTGCCAAATTGGCCAAGGGTCTGTGACCTACCTTGGGCACCAAGTGGGAAGCGGGCTGGTGGCCCCGCTACAACTTAAGATTGCTGCCATCCAGTCCTGGCAGCCCCCCGTCACCCATACCGAGGTCCGAGCCTTCTTGGGGCTCACCGGCTACTACCGGCGGTTCGTGAAGGACTACGGCAGCATCGTGGGGCCCCTCACGGGTCTCACGTCCAAGAACCAACCGAAGCGGATTAACTGGACCCACGATTGTCAAGCGGCCTTCGAGAAGCTGAAGGCCGCCCTGTGCACCGCCCCTGTGCTCCAGGCCCCCGATTACAGTCGGGAATTCGTGGTACAGACCGACGCCTCCGACCACGGCATCGGAGCCGTCCTTTCTCAGTTAAACCCCGAAGGTCATGACCAGCCGGTGGCCTTCATCAGTCGACGTCTCCTGGCCCGAGAACAGCGCTGGAGCACCATCGAGAGGGAGGCCTTCGCAGTGGTGTGGGCCCTCAAAAAGCTCCGGCCCTATCTCTTCGGTACCCACTTCCGGGTACAAACCGACCATCGACCCCTGCAGTGGCTGATGCAGATGCGGGGGGAGAACCCAAAACTCTTGCGCTGGTCCATTTCCCCGCAGGGAATGGACTTCACTGTGGAGCACCGACCAGGCCAAGACCACGCCAACGCGGATGGCCTGTCCCGCTTTTTCCGCCTCGACGAAGAGAGTCCCCAAGGAGATGGGTGACTCTCCCCGCCTTCAGCTGGGGGGGACGCATGTTGGACAGGCCACACGAAGGGCTTGCTCCCTCCCCGCACGACAGGGCCCGAGCTCCGGCCCACCAGGCATAACCCACGAAAAGCACCTGTACCCCGTCTCCCGACGGATCTTCTGCCCTCGGACCTCTACTCATCACGGGGCCCAGCCCCACCGGCTCCCCCGGCCGGTTCAAGCCGCCATCTTGAGCCCTGCACCACGAGGCCGCGTGGCCTCGCCCCGACCCTAACCCCGGGCCTGGCCGGCCCCGACATCCCGGCACCACCATCCACCCAGGAGGTGAGCGGACCACTTGGCAGGTCAATGGGAGAACGAAGTGTCAAGAGCTCTTTCCCCGCCAGGTGCCGATCGCCTCCAGCTCCCCCAGGCGCTGGCTCCACCCCCTGCTGGGTGTCTGGACACCTTCATCCCGGGCCCTCCGACCTCCAAGTGCGAGGGCCCGGACATCAAAGGGCGCCTGCCCTATAACTGGGGCAACTCCGGAGCAGGAAGGCAGTTGTATCCTGGAGTCGAGAGACACCGAGAGAACTCAGCCTTGACGGACTACTGGCGCTGCCGTAGCCCGCTCTTGTGAACCATCGTCCTGCCTGCTGGCGCTGCCGCGGCCTTCTGCAACATCCATCCTCGTCGGGACCTGCTGGCGCTGCCGCGGCCCGTTGTAACGACCATCCTCACCGGGACCTGCTGGCGCTGCCGCGGACCGTACATCGACCATCTTTCCTGGACCTGCTGGCGCTGCCGCGGACCGTGTACCGACCATCTCGACCGGGACCTGCTGGCGCTGCCGCGGACCGTACATCGACCATCTTTCCGGGACCTGCTGGCGCTGCCGCGGACCGTGTACCGACCATCTCGACCGGGACCTGCTGGCGCTGCCGCGGCCCGTACCAACTAAACCACCAAGCTCGAGGATTGTGAGCTAGTCATCATCTCATCCGAACTACCTGACTGGTAAACAGACTGTCCCGCTACCCCTTACCCTGCATTGAGAGACTTGAATCGAGGGGACCCCTGAGTCCAGACCTCCTTGTACCATTCAACCGTACCTTAAGAAGTGCTTATAAAGAACACTGAACCTTATCCGTGTGTGGTATCTGTCTGTGGGGGGGAAGTTACTTGTCTGTACGATCGCTGGAGACGGCTCTCCCCGGAGACCTCTCCTCCTGACCCCGGCCGACCCTCCCGGTCCGTCTACCCTTTCTAACAGGAGGACTCTGCACACACCCCTCCTGTCTCTGGGCACTGCTGGGAGTGATAGGCACCCACCCCTCCTGCCTCTGGGCACTGCTGGGAGGACTCTGCACCCACCCCTCCTGACTCTGGGCACTGCTGGGAGGACTCTGCACACACCCCTCTTGACTCTGGGCACTGCTGGGAGTGATAGGCACCCACCCCTCCTGACTCTGGGCACTGCTGGGAGGACTCTGCACACACCCCTCCTGTCTCTGGGCACTGCTGGGAGTGATAGGCACCCACCCCTCCTGCCTCTGGGCACTGCTGGGAGTGATAGGCACCCACCCCTCCTGTGTCTGGGCACTGCTGGGAGTGTTAGGCACCCACCCCTCCTGTCTCTGGGCACTGCTGGGAGGACTCTGCACCCACCCCTACTATGTCTGGGCACTGCTGGGAGTGATAGGCACCCACCCCTCCTGTCTCTGGGCACTGCTGGGAGGACTCTGCACACACCCCTCCTGACTCTGGGCACTGCTGGGAGTGATAGGCACCCACCCCTCCTGCCTCTGGGCACTGCTGGGAGTGATAGGCACCCACCCCTCCTGTCTCTGGGCACTGCTGGGAGGACTCTGCACCCACCCCTCCTATGTATGGGCACTGCTGGGAGTGATAGGCACCCACCCCTCCTGTCTCTGGGCACTGCTGGGAAGACTCTGCACACACCCCTCCTGACTCTGGGCACTTCTGGGAGGACTCTGCACACACCCCTCCTGACTCTGGGCACTGCTGGGAGGACTCTGCACACACCCCTCCTGACTCTGGGCACTGCTGGGAGGACTCTGCACACACCCCTCCTGACTCTGGGCACTGCTGGGAGGACTCTGCACACACCCCTCCTGACTCTGGGCACTGCTGGGAGGACTCTGCACACACCCCTCCTGTCTCTGGGCACTGCTGGGAGGACTCTGCACACACCCCTCCTGACTCTAGGCACTGCTGGGAGGACTCTGCACACACCCCTCCTGTCTCTGGGCACTGCTGGGAGGACTCTGCACACACCCCTCCTGACTCTGGGCACTGCTGGGAGGCCTCTGCACCCACCCCTCCTGTGTCTGGGCACTGCTGGGAGGACTCTGCACACACCCCTCCTGACTCTGGGCACTGGTGGGAGGACTCTGCACACACCCCTCCTGTCTCTGGGCACTGCTGGGAGGACTCTTCACACACCCCTCCTGTCTCTGGGCACTGCTGGGAGGACTCTGCACACACCCTCCTGACTCTGTGCACTGCTGGGAGTGATATGCACCCACCCCTCCTGCCTCTGGGCACTGCTGGGAGGACTCTGCACACACCCCTCCTGTCTCTGGGCACTGCTGGGAGTGATAGGCACCCACCCCTCCTGCCTCTGGGCACTGCTGGGAGGACTCTGCACCCACCCCTCGTGACTCTGGGCACTGCTGGGAGGACTCTGCACACACCCCTCCTGACTCTGGGCACTGCTGGGAGTGATAGGCACCTACCCCTCCTGACTCTGGGCACTGCTGGGAGGACTCTGCACACACCCCTCCTGTCTCTGGGCACTGCTGGGAGTGATAGGCACCCACCCCTCCTGCCTCTGGGCACTGCTGGGAGTGATAGGCACCCACCCCTCCTGTCTCTGGGCACTGCTGGGAGGACTCTGCACCCACCCCTCCTATGTCTGGGCACTGCTGGGAGGACTCTGCACCCACCCCTCCTATGTCTGGGCACTGCTGGGAGTGATAGGCACCCACCCCTCCTGTCTCTGGGCACTGCTGGGAGGACTCTGCACACACCCCTCCTGACTCTGGGCACTGCTGGGAGTGATAGGCACCCACCCCTCCTGCCTCTGGGCACTGCTGGGAGTGATATGCACCCACCCCTCCTGTGTCTGGGCACTGCTGGGAGTGTTAGGCACCCACCCCTCCTGTCTCTGGGCACTGCTTTGAGGACTCTGCACCCACCCCTCCTATGTATGGGCACTGCTGGGAGTGATAGGCACCCACCCCTCCTGTCTCTGGGCACTGCTGGGAGGACTCTGCACACACCCCTCCTGACTCTGGACACTTCCGGGAGGACTCTGCACACGCCCCTCCTGACTCTGGGCACTGCTGGGAGGACTCTGCACACACCCCTCCTGACTCTGGGCACTGCTGGGAGGACTCTGCACACACCCCTCCTGACTCTGGGCACTGCTGGGAGGACTCTGCACACACCCCTCCTGACTCTGGGCACTGCTGGGAGGACTCTGCACACACCCCTCCTGTCTCTGGGCACTGCTGGGAGGACTCTGCACACACCCCTCCTGACTCTAGGCACTGCTGGGAGGACTCTGCACACACCCCTCCTGTCTCTGGGCACTGCTGGGAGGACTCTGCACACACCCCTCCTGACTCTGGGCACTGCTGGGAGGCCTCTGCACCCACCCCTCCTGTGTCTGGGCACTGCTGGGAGGACTCTGCACACACCCCTCCTGACTCTGGGCACTGGTGGGAGGACTCTGCACACACCCCTCCTGTCTCTGGGCACTGCTGGGAGGACTCTTCACACACCCCTCCTGTCTCTGGGCACTGCTGGGAGGACTCTGCACACACCCTCCTGACTCTGGGCACTGCTGGGAGTGATATGCACCCACCCCTCCTGCCTCTGGGCACTGCTGGGAGGACTCTGCACACACCCCTCCTGTCTCTGGGCACTGCTGGGAGTGATAGGCACCCACCCCTCCTGCCTCTGGGCACTGCTGGGAGGACTCTGCACCCACCCCTCCTGACTCTGGGCACTGCTGGGAGGACTCTGCACACACCCCTCCTGACTCTGGGCACTGCTGGGAGTGATAGGCACCCACCCCTCCTGACTCTGGGCACTGCTGGGAGGACTCTGCACACACCCCTCCTGTCTCTGGGCACTGCTGGGAGTGATAGGCACCCACCCCTCCTGCCTCTGGGCACTGCTGGGAGTGATAGGCACCCACCCCTCCTGTCTCTGGGCACTGCTGGGAGGACTTAGCACCCACCCCTCCTATGTCTGGGCACTGCTGGGAGTGATAGGCACCCACCCCTCCTGTCTCTGGGCACTGCTGGGAGGACTCTGCACACACCCCTCCTGACTCTGGGCACTGCTGGGAGGACTCTGCACACACCCCTCCTGACTCTGGGCACTGCTGGGAGGACTCTGCACACACCCCTCCTGACTCTAGGCACTGCTGGGAGGACTCTGCACACACCCCTCCTGACTCTGGGCACTGCTGGGAGGACTCTGCACACACCCCTCCTGTCTCTGGGCACTGCTGGGAGTGATAGGCACCCACCCCTCCTGTCTCTGGGCACTGCTGGGAGGACTCTGCACACACCCCTCCTGTCTCTGGGCACTGCTGGCAGGACTCTGCACACACCCCTCCTGTCTCTGGGCACTGCTGGGAGGACTCTGCACACACCCCTCCTGCCTCTGGGCACTGCTGGGAGGACTCTGCACACACCCCTCCTGTCTCTGGGCACTGCTGGGAGTGATAGGCACCCACCCCTCCTGCCTCTGGGCACTGCTGGGAGGACTCTGCACCCACCCCTCCTGACTCTGGGCACTGCTGGGAGGACTCTGCACACACCCCTCCTGACTCTGGGCACTGCTGGGAGTGATAGGCACCCACCCCTCCTGACTCTGGGCACTGCTGGGAGGACTCTGCACACACCCCTCCTATCTCTGGGCACTGCTGGGAGTGATAGGCACCCACCCCTCCTGCCTCTGGGCACTGCTGGGAGTGATAGGCACCCACCCCTCCTGTGTCTGGGCACTGCTGGGAGTGTTAGGCACCCACCCTCCTGTCTCTGGGCACTGCTGGGAGGACTCTGCACCCACCCCTCCTATGTATGGGCACTGCTGGGAGTGATAGGCACCCACCCCTCCTGTCTCTGGGCACTGCTGGGAGGACTCTGCACACACCCCTCCTGACTCTGGGCACTTCTGGGAGGACTCTGCACACACCCCTCCTGACTCTGGGCACTGCTGGGAGGACTCTGCACACACCCCTCCTGACTCTGGGCACTGCTGGGAGGACTCTGCACACACCCCTCCTGACTCTGGGCACTGCTGGGACGACTCTGCACACACCCCTCCTGACTCTGGGCACTGCTGGGAGGACTCTGCACACACCCCTCCTATCTCTGGGCACTGCTGGGAGGACTCTGCACACACCCCTCCTGACTCTGGGCACTGCTGGGATGACTCTGCACACACCCCTCCTGTCTCTGGGCACTGCTGGGAGGACTCTGCACACACGCCTCCTGACTCTGGGCACTGCTGGGAGGCCTCTGCACCCACCACTCCTGTGTCTGGGCACTGCTGGGAGGACTCTGCCCACACCCCTCCTGACTCTGGGCACTGCTGGGAGGACTCTGCACACACCCCTCCTGTCTCTGGGCACTGCTGGGAGGACTCTTC
Organism: Triturus cristatus; assembly: GCF_964204655.1. NCBI lineage: Eukaryota > Metazoa > Chordata > Amphibia > Caudata > Salamandridae > Triturus > Triturus cristatus. The sequence goes on from NC_140586.1 coordinate 750,634,916, forward strand.
ACACACCCCTCCTGTCTCTGGGCACTGCTGGGAGGACTCTGCACACACCCTCCTGACTCTGGGCACTGCTGGGAGGACTCTGCACACACCCCTCCTGACTCTGGGCACTGCTGGGAGGACTCTGCACACACCCCTCCTGTCTCTGGGCACTGCTGGGAGGACTCTGCACACACCCCTTCTGTCTCTGGGCACTGCTGGGAGGACTCTGCACACACCCCTCCTGTCTCTGGGCACTGCTGGGAGTGATAGGCACCCACCCCTCCTGTCTCTGGGCACTGCTGGGAGGACTCTGCACACACCCCTCCTGTCTCTGGGCACTGCTGGGAGTGATAGGCACCCACCCCTCCTGTGTCTGGGCACTGCTGGGAGGACTCTGCACACACCCCTCCTGACTCTGGGCACTGCTGGGATGACTCTGCACACACCCCTCCTGACTCTGGGCACTGCTGGGAGGACTCTGCACACACCCCTCCTGTCTCTGGGCACTGCTGGGAGGACTCTGCACACACCCCTCCTGTCTCTGGGCACTGCTGGGAGGACTCTGCACACACCCCTCCTGTCTCTGGGCACTGCTGGGAGTGATAGGCACCCACCCCTCCTGTCTCTGGGCACTGCTGGGAGGACTCTGCACACACCCCTCCTGTCTCTGGGCACTGCTGGGAGGACTCTGCACAAACCCCTCCTGTCTCTGGGCACTGCTGGGAGGACTCTGCACACACCCCTCCTGCCTCTGGGCACTGCTGGGAGGACTCTGCACACACCCCTCCTGTCTCTGGGCACTGCTGGGAGTGATAGGCACCCACCCCTCCTGCCTCTGGGCACTGCTGGGAGGACTCTGCACACACCCCTCCTATCTCTGGGCACTGCTGGGAGGACTCTGCACACACCCCTCCTGACTCTGGGCACTGCTGGGATGACTCTGCACACACCCCTCCTGTCTCTGGGCACTGCTGGGAGGACTCTGCACACACGCCTTCTGACTCTGGGCACTGCTGGGAGGCCTCTGCACCCACCACTCCTGTGTCTGGGCACTGCTGGGAGGACTCTGCCCACACCCCTCCTGACTCTGGGCACTGCTGGGAGGACTCTGCACACACCCCTCCTGTCTCTGGGCACTGCTGGGAGGACTCTTCACACACCCCTCCTGTCTCTGGGCACTGCTGGGAGGACTCTGCACACACCCTCCTGACTCTGGGCACTGCTGGGAGGACTCTGCACACACCCCTCCTGACTCTGGGCACTGCTGGGAGGACTCTGCACACACCCCTCCTGTCTCTGGGCACTGCTGGGAGGACTCTGCACACACCCCTCCTGTCTCTGGGCACTGCTGGGAGGACTCTGCACACACCCCTCCTGTCTCTGGGCACTGCTGGGAGTGATAGGCACCCACCCCTCCTGTCTCTGGGCACTGCTGGGAGGACTCTGCACACACCCCTCCTGTCTCTGGGCACTGCTGGGAGGACTCTGCACACACCCCTCCTGACTCTGGGCACTGCTGGGAGGACTCTGCACACACCCCTCCTGTCTCTGGGCACTGCTGGGAGGACTCTGCACACACCCCTCCTGACTCTAGGCACTGCTGGGAGGACTCTGCACACACCCCTCCTGTCTCTGGGCATTGCTGGGAGGACTCTGCACACACCCCTCCTGACTCTGGGCACTGCTGGGAGGCCTCTGCACCCACCCCTCCTGTGTCTGGGCACTGCTGGGAGGACTCTGCACACACCCCTCCTGACTCTGGGCACTGGTGGGAGGACTCTGCACACACCCCTCCTGTCTCTGGGCACTGCTGGGAGGACTCTTCACACACCCCTCCTGTCTCTGGGCACTGCTGGGAGGACTCTGCACACACCCTCCTGACTCTGGGCACTGCTGGGAGTGATATGCACCCACCCCTCCTGCCTCTGGGCACTGCTGGGAGGACTCTGCACACACCCCTCCTGTCTCTGGGCACTGCTGGGAGTGATAGGCACCCACCCCTCCTGCCTCTGGGCACTGCTGGGAGGACTCTGCACCCACCCCTCGTGACTCTGGGCACTGCTGGGAGGACTCTGCACACACCCCTCCTGACTCTGGGCACTGCTGGGAGTGATAGGCACCCACCCCTCCTGACTCTGGGCACTGCTGGGAGGACTCTGCACACACCCCTCCTGTCTCTGGGCACTGCTGGGAGTGATAGGCACCCACCCCTCCTGCCTCTGGGCACTGCTGGGAGTGATAGGCACCCACCCCTCCTGTCTCTGGGCACTGCTGGGAGGACTCTGCACCCACCCCTCCTATGTCTGGGCACTGCTGGGAGGACTCTGCACCCACCCCTCCTATGTCTGGGCACTGCTGGGAGTGATAGGCACCCACCCCTCCTGTCTCTGGGCACTGCTGGGAGGACTCTGCACACACCCCTCCTGACTCTGGGCACTGCTGGGAGTGATAGGCACCCACCCCTCCTGCCTCTGGGCACTGCTGGGAGTGATATGCACCCACCCCTCCTGTGTCTGGGCACTGCTGGGAGTGTTAGGCACCCACCCCTCCTGTCTCTGGGCACTGCTTTGAGGACTCTGCACCCACCCCTCCTATGTATGGGCACTGCTGGGAGTGATAGGCACCCACCCCTCCTGTCTCTGGGCACTGCTGGGAGGACTCTGCACACACCCCTCCTGACTCTGGGCACTTCCGGGAGGACTCTGCACACGCCCCTCCTGACTCTGGGCACTGCTGGGAGGACTCTGCACACACCCCTCCTGACTCTGGGCACTGCTGGGAGGACTCTGCACACACCCCTCCTGACTCTGGGCACTGCTGGGAGGACTCTGCACACACCCCTCCTGACTCTGGGCACTGCTGGGAGGACTCTGCACACACCCCTCCTGTCTCTGGGCACTGCTGGGAGGACTCTGCACACACCCCTCCTGACTCTAGGCACTGCTGGGAGGACTCTGCACACACCCCTCCTGTCTCTGGGCACTGCTGGGAGGACTCTGCACACACCCCTCCTGACTCTGGGCACTGCTGGGAGGCCTCTGCACCCACCCCTCCTGTGTCTGGGCACTGCTGGGAGGACTCTGCACACACCCCTCCTGACTCTGGGCACTGGTGGGAGGACTCTGCACACACCCCTCCTGTCTCTGGGCACTGCTGGGAGGACTCTTCACACACCCCTCCTGTCTCTGGGCACTGCTGGGAGGACTCTGCACACACCCTCCTGACTCTGGGCACTGCTGGGAGTGATATGCACCCACCCCTCCTGCCTCTGGGCACTGCTGGGAGGACTCTGCACACACCCCTCCTGTCTCTGGGCACTGCTGGGAGTGATAGGCACCCACCCCTCCTGCCTCTGGGCACTGCTGGGAGGACTCTGCACCCACCCCTCCTGACTCTGGGCACTGCTGGGAGGACTCTGCACACACCCCTCCTGACTCTGGGCACTGCTGGGAGTGATAGGCACCCACCCCTCCTGACTCTGGGCACTGCTGGGAGGACTCTGAACACACCCCTCCTGTCTCTGGGCACTGCTGGGAGTGATAGGCACCCACCCCTCCTGCCTCTGGGCACTGCTGGGAGTGATAGGCACCCACCCCTCCTGTCTCTGGGCACTGCTGGGAGGACTTAGCACCCACCCCTCCTATGTCTGGGCACTGCTGGGAGTGATAGGCACCCACCCCTCCTGTCTCTGGGCACTGCTGGGAGGACTCTGCACACACCCCTCCTGACTCTGGGCACTGCTGGGAGGACTCTGCACACACCCCTCCTGACTCTGGGCACTGCTGGGAGGACTCTGCACACACCCCTCCTGACTCTAGGCACTGCTGGGAGGACTCTGCACACACCCCTCCTGACTCTGGGCACTGCTGGGAGGACTCTGCACACACCCCTCCTGTCTCTGGGCACTGCTGGGAGTGATAGGCACCCACCCCTCCTGTCTCTGGGCACTGCTGGGAGGACTCTGCACACACCCCTCCTGTCTCTGGGCACTGCTGGCAGGACTCTGCACACACCCCTCCTGTCTCTGGGCACTGCTGGGAGGACTCTGCACACACCCCTCCTGCCTCTGGGCACTGCTGGGAGGACTCTGCACACACCCCTCCTGTCTCTGGGCACTGCTGGGAGTGATAGGCACCCACCCCTCCTGCCTCTGGGCACTGCTGGGAGGACTCTACACCCACCCCTCCTGACTCTGGGCACTGCTGGGAGGACTCTGCACACACCCCTCCTGACTCTGGGCACTGCTGGGAGTGATAGGCACCCACCCCTCCTGACTCTGGGCACTGCTGGGAGGACTCTGCACACACCCCTCCTATCTCTGGGCACTGCTGGGAGTGATAGGCACCCACCCCTCCTGCCTCTGGGCACTGCTGGGAGTGATAGGCACCCACCCCTCCTGTGTCTGGGCACTGCTGGGAGTGTTAGGCACCCACCCTCCTGTCTCTGGGCACTGCTGGGAGGACTCTGCACCCACCCCTCCTATGTATGGGCACTGCTGGGAGTGATAGGCACCCACCCCTCCTGTCTCTGGGCACTGCTGGGAGGACTCTGCACACACCCCTCCTGACTCTGGGCACTTCTGGGAGGACTCTGCACACACCCCTCCTGACTCTGGGCACTGCTGGGAGGACTCTGCACACACCCCTCCTGACTCTGGGCACTTCTGGGAGGACTCTGCACACACCCCTCCTGACTCTAGGCACTGCTGGGATGACTCTGCACACACCCCTCCTGTCTCTGGGCACTGCTGGGAGGACTCTGCACACACGCCTCCTGACTCTGGGCACTGCTGGGAGGCCTCTGCACCCACCACTCCTGTGTCTGGGCACTGCTGGGAGGACTCTGCCCACACCCCTCCTGACTCTGGGCACTGCTGGGAGGACTCTGCACACACCCCTCCTGTCTCTGGGCACTGCTGGGAGGACTCTTCACACACCCCTCCTGTCTCTGGGCACTGCTTGGAGGACTCTGCACACACCCTCCTGACTCTGGACACTGCTGGGAGGACTCTGCACACACCCCTCCTGACTCTGGGCACTGCTGGGAGGACTCTGCACACACCCCTCCTGTCTCTGGGCACTGCTGGGAGGACTCTGCACACACCCCTTCTGTCTCTGGGCACTGCTGGGAGGACTCTGCACACACCCCTCCTGTCTCTGGGCACTGCTGGGAGTGATAGGCACCCACCCCTCCTGTCTCTGGGCACTGCTGGGAGGACTCTGCACACACCCCTCCTGTCTCTGGGCACTGCTGGGAGTGATAGGCACCCACCCCTCCTGTGTCTGGGCACTGCTGGGAGGACTCTGCACACACCCCTCCTGACTCTGGGCACTGCTGGGAGGACTCTGCACACACCCCTCCTGACTCTGGGCACTGCTGGGAGGACTCTGCACACACCCCTCCTGACTCTGGGCACTGCTGGGAGTGATAGGCACCCACCCCTCCTGCCTCTGGGCACTGCTGGGAGGACTCTGCACCCACCCCTCCTGACTCTGGGCACTGCTGGGAGGACTCTGCACACACCCCTCCTGTCTCTGGGCACTGCTGGGAGGACTCTGCACACACCCCTCCTGTCTCTGGGCACTGCTGGGAGTGATAGGCACCCACCCCTCCTGTCTCTGGGCACTGCTGGGAGGACTCTGCACACACCCCTCCTGTCTCTGGGCACTGCTGGGAGGACTCTGCACACACCCCTCCTGTCTCTGGACACTGCTGGGAGGACTCTGCACACACCCCTCCTGCCTCTGGGCACTGCTGGGAGGACTCTGCACACACCCCTCCTGTCTCTGGGCACTGCTGGGAGTGATAGGCACCCACCCCTCCTGACTCTGGGCACTGCTGGGAGGACTCTGCACATACCCCTCCTGACTCTGGGCACTGCTGGGAGTGATAGGCACCCACCCCTCCTGACTCTGGGCACTGCTGGGAGGACTCTGCACACACCCCTCCTGTCTCTGGGCACTGCTGGGAGTGATAGGCACCCACCCCTCCTGCCTCTGGGCACTGCTGGGAGTGATAGGCACCCACCCCTCCTGTGTCTGGGCACTGCTGGGAGTGTTAGGCACCCACCCCTCCTGTCTCTGGGCACTGCTGGGAGGACTCTGCACCCACCCCTCCTATGTCTGGGCACTGCTGGGAGTGATAGGCACCCACCCCTCCTGTCTCTGGGCACTGCTGGGAGGACTCTGCACACACCCCTCCTGACTCTGGGCACTGCTGGGAGTGATAGGCACCCACCCCTCCTGCTTCTGGGCACTGCTGGGAGTGATAGGCACCCACCCCTCCTGTGTCTGGGCACTGCTGGGAGTGTTAGGCACCCACCCCTCCTGTCTCTGGGCACTGCTGGGAGGACTCTACACACACCCCTCCTGTCTCTGGGCACTGCTGGGAGGACTCTGCACACACCCCTCCTGTCTCTGGGCACTGCTGGGAGTGATAGGCACCCACCCCTCCTGTCTCTGGGCACTGCTGGGAGGACTCTGCACACACCCCTCCTGTCTCTGGGCACTGCTGGGAGGACTCTGCACACACCCCTCCTGTCTCTGGGCACTGCTGGGAGGACTCTGCACACACCCCTCCTGCCTCTGGGCACTGCTGGGAGGACTCTGCACACACCCCTCCTGTCTCTGGGCACTGCTGGGAGTGATAGGCACCCACCCCTCCTGCCTCTGGGCACTGCTGGGAGGACTCTGCACCCACCCCTCCTGACTCTGGGCACTGCTGGGAGGACTCTGCACACACCCTCCTGACTCTGGGCACTGCTGGGAGTGATATGCACCCACCCCTCCTGCCTCTGGGCACTGCTGGGAGGACTCTGCACACACCCCTCCGGTCTCTGGGCACTGCTGGGAGTGATAGGCACCCACCCCTCCTGCCTCTGGGCACTGCTGGGAGGACTCTGCACCCACCCCTCCTGACTCTGGGCACTGCTGGGAGGACTCTGCACACACCCCTCTTGACTCTGGGCACTGCTGGGAGTGATAGGCACCCACCCCTCCTGACTCTGGGCACTGCTGGGAGGACTCTGCACACACCCCTCCTGTCTCTGGGCACTGCTGGGAGTGATAGGCACCCACCCCTCCTGCCTCTGGGCACTGCTGGGAGTGATAGGCACCCACCCCTCCTGTGTCTGGGCACTGCTGGGAATGTTAGGCACCCACCCCTCCTGTCTCTGGGCACTGCTGGGAGGACTCTGCACCCACCCCTCCTATGTCTGGGCACTGCTGGGAGTGATAGGCACCCACCCCTCCTGTCTCTGGGCACTGCTGGGAGGACTCTGCACACACCCCTCCTGACTCTGGGCACTGCTGGGAGTGATAGGCACCCACCCCTCCTGCTTCTGGGCACTGCTGGGAGTGATAGGCACCCACCCCTCCTGTGTCTGGGCACTGCTGGGAGTGTTAGGCACCCACCCCTCCTGCCTCTGGGCACTGCTGGGAGTGATAGGCACCCACCCCTCCTGTGTCTGGGCACTGCTGGGAGTGTTAGGCACCCACCCCTCCTGTCTCTGGGCACTGCTGGGAGGACTCTGCACCCACCCCTCCTATGTCTGGGCACTGCTGGGAGTGATAGGCACCCACCCCTCCTGTCTCTGGGCACTGCTGGGAGGACTCTGCACACACCCCTCCTGTCTCTGGGCACTGCTGGGAGTGATAGGCACCCACCCCTCCTGACTCTGGGCACTGCTGGGAGGACTCTGCACATACCCCTCCTGACTCTGGGCACTGCTGGGAGTGATAGGCACCCACCCCTCCTGACTCTGGGCACTGCTGGGAGGACTCTGCACACACCCCTCCTGTCTCTGGGCACTGCTGGGAGTGATAGGCACCCACCCCTCCTGCCTCTGGGCACTGCTGGGAGTGATAGGCACCCACCCCTCCTGTGTCTGGGCACTGCTGGGAGTGTTAGGCACCCACCCCTCCTGTCTCTGGGCACTGCTGGGAGGACTCTGCACCCACCCCTCCTATGTCTGGGCACTGCTGGGAGTGATAGGCACCCACCCCTCCTGTCTCTGGGCACTGCTGGGAGGACTCTGCACACACCCCTCCTGACTCTGGGCACTGCTGGGAGTGATAGGCACCCACCCCTCCTGCTTCTGGGCACTGCTGGGAGTGATAGGCACCCACCCCTCCTGTGTCTGGGCACTGCTGGGAGTGTTAGGCACCCACCCCTCCTGTCTCTGGGCACTGCTGGGAGGACTCTACACACACCCCTCCTGTCTCTGGGCACTGCTGGGAGGACTCTGCACACACCCCTCCTGTCTCTGGGCACTGCTGGGAGTGATAGGCACCCACCCCTCCTGTCTCTGGGCACTGCTGGGAGGACTCTGCACACTCCCCTCCTGTCTCTGGGCACTGCTGGGAGGACTCTGCACACACCCCTCCTGTCTCTGGGCACTGCTGGGAGGACTCTGCACACACCCCTCCTGCCTCTGGGCACTGCTGGGAGGACTCTGCACACACCCCTCCTGTCTCTGGGCACTGCTGGGAGTGATAGGCACCCACCCCTCCTGCCTCTGGGCACTGCTGGGAGGACTCTGCACCCACCCCTCCTGACTCTGGGCACTGCTGGGAGGACTCTGCACACACCCTCCTGACTCTGGGCACTGCTGGGAGTGATATGCACCCACCCCTCCTGCCTCTGGGCACTGCTGGGAGGACTCTGCACACACCCCTCCGGTCTCTGGGCACTGCTGGGAGTGATAGGCACCCACCCCTCCTGCCTCTGGGCACTGCTGGGAGGACTCTGCACCCACCCCTCCTGACTCTGGGCACTGCTGGGAGGACTCTGCACACACCCCTCTTGACTCTGGGCACTGCTGGGAGTGATAGGCACCCACCCCTCCTGACTCTGGGCACTGCTGGGAGGACTCTGCACACACCCCTCCTGTCTCTGGGCACTGCTGGGAGTGATAGGCACCCACCCCTCCTGCCTCTGGGCACTGCTGGGAGTGATAGGCACCCACCCCTCCTGTGTCTGGGCACTGCTGGGAGTGTTAGGCACCCACCCCTCCTGTCTCTGGGCACTGCTGGGAGGACTCTGCACCCACCCCTCCTATGTCTGGGCACTGCTGGGAGTGATAGGCAGCCACCCCTCCTGTCTCTGGGCACTGCTGGGATGACTCTGCACACACCCCTCCTGACTCTGGGCACTGCTGGGAGTGATAGGCACCCACCCCTCCTGCTTCTGGGCACTGCTGGGAGTGATAGGCACCCACCCCTCCTGTGTCTGGGCACTGCTGGGAGTGTTAGGCACCCACCCCTCCTGTCTCTGGGCACTGCTGGGAGGACTCTACACACACCCCTCCTGTCTCTGGGCACTGCTGGGAGGACTCTGCACACACCCCTCCTGTCTCTGGGCACTGCTGGGAGTGATAGGCACCCACCCCTCCTGTCTCTGGGCACTGCTGGGAGGACTCTGCACACACCCCTCCTGTCTCTGGGCACTGCTGGGAGGACTCTGCACACACCCCTCCTGTCTCTGGGCACTGCTGGGAGGACTCTGCACACACCCCTCCTGCCTCTGGGCACTGCTGGGAGGACTCTGCACACACCCCTCCTGTCTCTGGGCACTGCTGGGAGTGATAGGCACCCACCCCTCCTGCCTCTGGGCACTGCTGGGAGGACTCTGCACCCACCCCTCCTGACTCTGGGCACTGCTGGGAGGACTCTGCACACACCCCTCCTGATTCTGGGCACTGCTGGGAGTGATAGGCACCCACCCCTCCTGACTCTGGGCACTGCTGGGAGGACTCTGCATACACCCCTCCTATCTCTGGGCACTGCTGGGAGTGATAGGCACCCACCCCTCCTGCCTCTGGGCACTGCTGGGAGTGATAGGCACCCACCCCTCCTGTGTCTGGGCACTGCTGGGAGTGTTAGGCACCCACCCTCCTGTCTCTGGGCACTGCTGGGAGGACTCTGCACCCACCCCTCCTATGTATGGGCACTGCTGGGAGTGATAGGCACCCACCCCTCCTGTCTCTGGGCACTGCTGGGAGGACTCTGCACACACCCCTCCTGACTCTGGGCACTTCTGGGAGGACTCTGCACACACCCCTCCTGACTCTGGGCACTGCTGGGAGGACTCTGCACACACCCCTCCTGACTCTGGGCACTGCTGGGAGGACTCTGCACACACCCCTCCTGACTCTGGGCACTGCTGGGACGACTCTGCACACACCCCTCCTGACTCTGGGCACTGCTGGGAGGACTCTGCACACACCCCTCCTATCTCTGGGCACTGCTGGGAGGACTCTGCACACACCCCTCCTGACTCTGGGCACTGCTGGGATGACTCTGCACACACCCCTCCTGTCTCTGGGCACTGCTGGGAGGACTCTGCACACACGCCTCCTGACTCTGGGCACTGCTGGGAGGCCTCTGCACCCACCACTCCTGTGTCTGGGCACTGCTGGGAGGACTCTGCCCACACCCCTCCTGACTCTGGGCACTGCTGGGAGGACTCTGCACACACCCCTCCTGTCTCTGGGCACTGCTGGGAGGACTCTTCACACACCCCTCCTGTCTCTGGGCACTGCTGGGAGGACTCTGCACACACCCTCCTGACTCTGGGCACTGCTGGGAGTGATATGCACCCACCCCTCCTGCCTCTGGGCACTGCTGGGAGGACTCTGCACACACCCCTCCTGTCTCTGGGCACTGCTGGGAGGACTCTGCACACACCCCTCCTGACTCTGGGCACTGCTGGGAGGACTCTGCACACACCCCTCTTGACTCTGGGCACTGCTGGGAGTGATAGGCACCCACCCCTCCTGACTCTGGGCACTGCTGGGAGGACTCTGCACACACCCCTCCTGTCTCTGGGCACTGCTGGGAGTGATAGGCACCCACCCCTCCTGCCTCTGGGCACTGCTGGGAGTGATAGGCACCCACCCCTCCTGTGTCTGGGCACTGCTGGGAGTGTTAGGCACCCACCCCTCCTGTCTCTGGGCACTGCTGGGAGGACTCTGCACCCACCCCTACTATGTCTGGGCACTGCTGGGAGTGATAGGCACCCACCCCTCCTGTCTCTGGGCACTGCTGGGAGGACTCTGCACACACCCCTCCTGACTCTGGGCACTGCTGGGAGTGATAGGCACCCACCCCTCCTGCCTCTGGGCACTGCTGGGAGTGATAGGCACCCACCCCTCCTGTCTCTGGGCACTGCTGGGAGGACTCTGCACCCACCCCTCCTATGTATGGGCACTGCTGGGAGTGATAGGCACCCACCCCTCCTGTCTCTGGGCACTGCTGGGAGGACTCTGCACACACCCCTCCTGACTCTGGGCACTTCTGGGAGGACTCTGCACACACCCCTCCTGACTCTGGGCACTGCTGGGAGGACTCTGCACACACGCCTCCTGACTCTGGGCACTGCTGGGAGGACTCTGCACACACCCCTCCTGACTCTGGGCACTGCTGGGAGGACTCTGCACACACCCCTCCTGACTCTGGGCACTGCTGGGAGGACTCTGCACACACCCCTCCTGTCTCTGGGCACTGCTGGGAGGACTCTGCACACACCCCTCCTGACTCTAGGCACTGCTGGGAGGACTCTGCACACACCCCTCCTGACTCTGGGCACTGCTGGGAGGACTCTGCACACACCCCTCCTGACTCTGGGCACTGCTGGGACGACTCTGCACACACCCCTCCTGACTCTGGGCACTGCTGGGAGGACTCTGCACACACCCCTCCTATCTCTGGGCACTGCTGGGAGGACTCTGCACACACCCCTCCTGACTCTGGGCACTGCTGGGATGACTCTGCACACACCCCTCCTGTCTCTGGGCACTGCTGGGAGGACTCTGCACACACGCCTCCTGACTCTGGGCACTGCTGGGAGGCCTCTGCACCCACCACTCCTGTGTCTGGGCACTGCTGGGAGGACTCTGCCCACACCCCTCCTGACTCTGGGCACTGCTGGGAGGACTCTGCACACACCCCTCCTGTCTCTGGGCACTGCTGGGAGGACTCTTCACACACCCCTCCTGTCTCTGGGCACTGCTGGGAGGACTCTGCACACACCCTCCTGACTCTGGGCACTGCTGGGAGTGATATGCACCCACCCCTCCTGCCTCTGGGCACTGCTGGGAGGACTCTGCACACACCCCTCCTGTCTCTGGGCACTGCTGGGAGGACTCTGCACACACCCCTCCTGACTCTGGGCACTGCTGGGAGGACTCTGCACACACCCCTCTTGACTCTGGGCACTGCTGGGAGTGATAGGCACCCACCCCTCCTGACTCTGGGCACTGCTGGGAGGACTCTGCACACACCCCTCCTGTCTCTGGGCACTGCTGGGAGTGATAGGCACCCACCCCTCCTGCCTCTGGGCACTGCTGGGAGTGATAGGCACCCACCCCTCCTGTGTCTGGGCACTGCTGGGAGTGTTAGGCACCCACCCCTCCTGTCTCTGGGCACTGCTGGGAGGACTCTGCACCCACCCCTACTATGTCTGGGCACTGCTGGGAGTGATAGGCACCCACCCCTCCTGTCTCTGGGCACTGCTGGGAGGACTCTGCACACACCCCTCCTGACTCTGGGCACTGCTGGGAGTGATAGGCACCCACCCCTCCTGCCTCTGGGCACTGCTGGGAGTGATAGGCACCCACCCCTCCTGTCTCTGGGCACTGCTGGGAGGACTCTGCACCCACCCCTCCTATGTATGGGCACTGCTGGGAGTGATAGGCACCCACCCCTCCTGTCTCTGGGCACTGCTGGGAGGACTCTGCACACACCCCTCCTGACTCTGGGCACTTCTGGGAGGACTCTGCACACACCCCTCCTGACTCTGGGCACTGCTGGGAGGACTCTGCACACACGCCTCCTGACTCTGGGCACTGCTGGGAGGACTCTGCACACACCCCTCCTGACTCTGGGCACTGCTGGGAGGACTCTGCACACACCCCTCCTGACTCTGGGCACTGCTGGGAGGACTCTGCACACACCCCTCCTGTCTCTGGGCACTGCTGGGAGGACTCTGCACACACCCCTCCTGACTCTAGGCACTGCTGGGAGGACTCTGCACACACCCCTCCTGTCTCTGGGCAATGCTGGGAGGACTCTGCACACACCCCTTCTGACTCTGGGCACTGCTGGGAGGCCTCTGCACCCACCCCTCCTGTGTCTGGGCACTGCTGGGAGGACTCTGCACACACCCCTCCTGACTCTGGGCACTGGTGGGAGGACTCTGCACACACCCCTCCTGTCTCTGGGCACTGCTGGGAGGACTCTTCACACACCCCTCCTGTCTCTGGGCACTGCTGGGAGGACTCTGCACACACCCTCCTGACTCTGGGCACTGCTGGGAGTGATATGCACCCACCCCTCCTGCCTCTGGGCACTGCTGGGAGGACTCTGCACACACCCCTCCTGTCTCTGGGCACTGCTGGGAGTGATAGGCACCCACCCCTCCTGCCTCTGGGCACTGCTGGGAGGACTCTGCACCCACCCCTCGTGACTCTGGGCACTGCTGGGAGGACTCTGCACACACCCCTCCTGACTCTGGGCACTGCTGGGAGTGATAGGCACCCACCCCTCCTGACTCTGGGCACTGCTGGGAGGACTCTGCACACACCCCTCCTGTCTCTGGGCACTGCTGGGAGTGATAGGCACCCACCCCTCCTGCCTCTGGGCACTGCTGGGAGTGATAGGCACCCACCCCTCCTGTCTCTGGGCACTGCTGGGAGGACTCTGCACCCACCCCTCCTATGTCTGGGCACTGCTGGGAGGACTCTGCACCCACCCCTCCTATGTCTGGGCACTGCTGGGAGTGATAGGCACCCACCCCTCCTGTCTCTGGGCACTGCTGGGAGGACTCTGCACACACCCCTCCTGACTCTGGGCACTGCTGGGAGTGATAGGCACCCACCCCTCCTGCCTCTGGGCACTGCTGGGAGTGATATGCACCCACCCCTCCTGTGTCTGGGCACTGCTGGGAGTGTTAGGCACCCACCTCTCCTGTCTCTGGGCACTGCTTTGAGGACTCTGCACCCACCCCTCCTATGTATGGGCACTGCTGGGAGTGATAGGCACCCACCCCTCCTGTCTCTGGGCACTGCTGGGAGGACTCTGCACACACCCCTCCTGACTCTGGGCACTTCCGGGAGGACTCTGCACACGCCCCTCCTGACTCTGGGCACTGCTGGGAGGACTCTGCACACACCCCTCCTGACTCTGGGCACTGCTGGGAGGACTCTGCACACACCCCTCCTGACTCTGGGCACTGCTGGGAGGACTCTGCAGACACCCCTCCTGACTCTGGGCACTGCTGGGAGGACTCTGCACACACCCCTCCTGTCTCTGGGCACTGCTGGGAGGACTCTGCACACACCCCTCCTGACTCTAGGCACTGCTGGGAGGACTCTGCACACACCCCTCCTGTCTCTGGGCACTGCTGGGAGGACTCTGCACACACCCCTCCTGACTCTGGGCACTGCTGGGAGGCCTCTGCACCCACCCCTCCTGTGTCTGGGCACTGCTGGGAGGACTCTGCACACACCCCTCCTGACTCTGGGCACTGGTGGGAGGACTCTGCACACACCCCTCCTGTCTCTGGGCGCTGCTGGGAGGACTCTTCACACACCCCTCCTGTCTCTGGGCACTGCTGGGAGGACTCTGCACACACCCTCCTGACTCTGGGCACTGCTGGGAGTGATATGCACCCACCCCTCCTTCCTCTGGGCACTGCTGGGAGGACTCTGCACACACCCCTCCTGTCTCTGGGCACTGCTGGGAGTGATAGGCACCCACCCCTCCTGCCTCTGGGCACTGCTGGGAGGACTCTGCACCCACCCCTCCTGACTCTGGGCACTGCTGGGAGGACTCTGCACACACCCCTCCTGACTCTGGGCACTGCTGGGAGTGATAGGCACCCACCCCTCCTGACTCTGGGCACTGCTGGGAGGACTCTGCACACACCCCTCCTGTCTCTGGGCACTGCTGGGAGTGATAGGCACCCACCCCTCCTGCCTCTGGGCACTGCTGTGAGTGATAGGCACCCACCCCTCCTGTCTCTGGGCACTGCTGGGAGGACTTAGCACCCACCCCTCCTATGTCTGGGCACTGCTGGGAGTGATAGGCACCCACCCCTCCTGTCTCTGGGCACTGCTGGGAGGACTCTGCACACACCCCTCCTGACTCTGGGCACTGCTGGGAGGACTCTGCACACACCCCTCCTGACTCTGGGCACTGCTGGGAGGACTCTGCACACACCCCTCCTGACTCTAGGCACTGCTGGGAGGACTCTGCACACACCCCTCCTGACTCTGGGCACTGCTGGGAGGACTCTGCACACATCCCTCCTGTCTCTGGGCACTGCTGGGAGTGATAGGCACCCACCCCTCCTGTCTCTGGGCACTGCTGGGAGGACTCTGCACACACCCCTCCTGTCTCTGGGCACTGCTGGGAGGACTCTGCACACACCCCTCCTGTCTCTGGGCACTGCTGGGAGGACTCTGCACACACCCCTCCTGCCTCTGGGCACTGCTGGGAGGACTCTGCACACACCCCTCCTGTCTCTGGGCACTGCTGGGAGTGATAGGCACCCACCCCTCCTGCCTCTGGGCACTGCTGGGAGGACTCTGCACCCACCCCTCCTGACTCTGGGCACTGCTGGGAGGACTCTGCACACACCCCTCCTGACTCTGGGCACTGCTGGGAGTGATAGGCACCCACCCCTCCTGACTCTGGGCACTGCTGGGAGGACTCTGCACACACCCCTCCTATCTCTGGGCACTGCTGGGAGTGATAGGCACCCACCCCTCCTGCCTCTGGGCACTGCTGGGAGTGATAGGCACCCACCCCTCCTGTGTCTGGGCACTGCTGGGAGTGTTAGGCACCCACCCTCCTGTCTCTGGCCACTGCTGGGAGGACTCTGCACCCACCCCTCCTATGTATGGGCACTGCTGGGAGTGATAGGCACCCACCCCTCCTGTCTCTGGGCACTGCTGGGAGGACTCTGCACACACCCCTCCTGACTCTGGGCACTTCTGGGAGGACTCTGCACACACCCCTCCTGACTCTGGGCACTGCTGGGAGGACTCTGCACACACCCCTCCTGACTCTGGGCACTGCTGGGAGGACTCTGCACACACCCCTCCTGACTCTGGGCACTGCTGGGACGACTCTGCACACACCCCTCCAGACTCTGGGCACTGCTGGGAGGACTCTGCACACACCCCTCCTATCTCTGGGCACTGCTGGGAGGACTCTGCACACACCCCTCCTGACTCTGGGCACTGCTGGGATGACTCTGCACACACCCCTCCTGTCTCTGGGCACTGCTGGGAGGACTCTGCACACACGCCTCCTGACTCTGGGCACTGCTGGGAGGCCTCTGCACCCACCACTCCTGTGTCTGGGCACTGCTGGGAGGACTCTGCCCACACCCCTCCTGACTCTGGGCACTGCTGGGAGGACTCTGCACACACCCCTCCTGTCTCTGGGCACTGCTGGGAGGACTCTTCACACACTCCTCCTGTCTGTGGGCACTGCTGGGAGGACTCTGCACACACCCTCCTGACTCTGGGCACTGCTGGGAGTGATATGCACCCACCCCTCCTGCCTCTGGGCACTGCTGGGAGGACTCTGCACACACCCCTCCTGTCTCTGGGCACTGCTGGGAGTGATAGGCACCCACCCCTCCTGCCTCTGGGCACTGCTGGGAGGACTCTGCACCCACCCCTCCTGACTCTGGGCACTGCTGGGAGGACTCTGCACACACCCCTCTTGACTCTGGGCACTGCTGGGAGTGATAGGCACCCACCCCTCCTGACTCTGGGCACTGCTGGGAGGACTCTGCACACACCCCTCCTGTCTCTGGGCACTGCTGGGAGTGATAGGCACCCACCCCTCCTGCCTCTGGGCACTGCTGGGAGTGATAGGCACCCACCCCTCCTGTGTCTGGGCACTGCTGGGAGTGTTAGGCACCCACCCCTCCTGTCTCTGGGCACTGCTGGGAGGACTCTGCACCCACCCCTCCTATGTCTGGGCACTGCTGGGAGTGATAGGCACCCACCCCTCCTGTCTCTGGGCACTGCTGGGAGGACTCTGCACACACCCCTCCTGACTCTGGGCACTGCTGGGAGTGATAGGCACCCACCCCTCCTGCCTCTGGGCACTGCTGGGAGTGATAGGCACCCACCCCTCCTGTCTCTGGGTACTGCTGGGAGGACTCTGCACCCACCCCTCCTATGTATGGGCACTGCTGGGAGTGATAGGCACCCACCCCTCCTGTCTCTTGGCACTGCTGGGAGGACTCTGCACACACCCCTCCTGACTCTGGGCACTTCTGGGAGGACTCTGCACACACCCCTCCTGACTCTGGGCACTGCTGGGAGGACTCTGCACACACCCCTCCTGACTCTGGGCACTGCTGGGAGGACTCTGCACACACCCCTCCTGACTCTGGGCACTGCTGGGAGGACTCTGCACACACCCCTCCTGACTCTGGGCACTGCTGGGAGGACTCTGCACACACCCCTCCTGTCTCTGGGCACTGCTGGGAGGTCTCTGCACACACCCCTCCTGACTCTAGGCACTGCTGGGAGGACTCTGCACACACCCCTCCTGTCTCTGGGCACTGCTGGGAGGACTCTGCACACACCCCTCCTGACTCTGGGCACTGCTGGGAGGCCTCTGCACCCACCCCTCCTGTGTCTGGGCACTGCTGGGAGGACTCTGCACACACCCCTCCTGACTCTGGGCACTGGTGGGAGGACTCTGCACACACCCCTCCTGTCTCTGGGCACTGCTGGGAGGACTCTTCACACACCCCTCCTGTCTCTGGGCACTGCTGGGAGGACTCTGCACACACCCTCCTGACTCTGGGCACTGCTGGGAGTGATATGCACCCACCCCTCCTGCCTCTGGGCACTGCTGGGAGGACTCTGCACACACCCCTCCTGTCTCTGGGCACTGCTGGGAGTGATAGGCACCCACCCCTCCTGCCTCTGGGCACTGCTGGGAGGACTCTGCACCCACCCCTCGTGACTCTGGGCACTGCTGGGAGGACTCTGCACACACCCCTCCTGACTCTGGGCACTGCTGGGAGTGATAGGCACCCACCCCTCCTGACTCTGGGCACTGCTGGGAGGACTCTGCACACACCCCTCCTGTCTCTGGGCACTGCTGGGAGTGATAGTGTTGGACCCGGCCTCGCAGAACGGCCCGCCGTGCACCCGCACCACCGAAACCTGGTACCCGCCGCCCCAACCACCCGGCCCAGCCGGTCCTTCCTACCAGAACACCCACACCCGGCCCGGACATCCCCGTCCATGGCCTCTCTCCTTTCGGCCACCCCGGGCCCGCAGGCCCACTTCATGCGTCAAGATGGCCGCCCGGCCCCAGCGCGACCCTGGCCTAGAGGCGCCACTCCGGCTGGAGGACATCACACTTCCCGGGGGATGAGAGAGGGAGGAGCAGTTTCTATCGCACCTCTGGACTCCCCTGGGACGATGGGTTTCGATCGGCCCTCCGGCCTCCCTGAGAGCTGGCTCCACGCCTGCTGGGTGTCTGGGACTCCTCCCGGCCCGGCCCTGAACGAGATCAAAAGACAATAGCAGGAAACCCCGACAAGCGACCCCCAGGTGACAAGACCCCTGCCTCGACCGACCCCGGACATCAAAGAGGGGTCGACCTATAACAGGGGGTGCTTCGGGTCGGTCCGGAGATTCGACGCTGGAACAACGTAAGCCTGCTGAGTGACTCGCGGCTCCTGAAAGATCGTAACATCTCTGAACTTGCGCCTAAGCCTGCTGAGTGACTCGCGGCCCCTGGAAGATCGTACCACCTCTGAACCTGTGCCTAAGCCTGCTGAGTGACTCGCGGCTCCTGGAAGATCGTACCACCTCTGAACCTGTGCCTAAGCCTGCTGAGTGACTCGCGGCTCCTGAAAGATCGTAACATCTCTGAACTTGCGCCTAAGCCTGCTGAGTGACTCGCGGCTCCTTGAAGATCGGACACCCCTGAACCTGTACCTGAGCCCGCTGAGTGACTCGCGGCTCCCCCAGACTCTCCCGGTCCCGCCGGACCCCGACTACGACCCCGTATCCCCCGGCTCGAGGATTGTGAGCTGTGCGCCGGGTACGTCCCTGCTTGAACTTTTGCCAAAGACTGTCCCGCTACCCCCCTACCTTTCCGAGACTCTTGAACCCGTGAATACCTTGTACATATTTGCCGTGATAACCTACTTGATAAAGATTGTTTCTGAGAACAACCGGTGTGATTACTCTGTGTCGTGTGGCGCCAGAAGTACGATCCTAGCTGCGAGATTCCTCCCCCTGGGGAGTCTCCCGCCAGTGCCCGGCTACGATACTTTGAGGGTGGGTCTCAGGGTAGTCAGGACCCCCTTTCCGGGCTCCTCTGAGGTCGCCGTCTAACATTGGTGGCAAGCGACGGGATTCGGGCCCATCACCTAGAGATCGTACCGTGAACAACGGACGCACCACCGACAAGGATGGCAGAAGGAAGCGCCATGAGCCCCGCAGAAACCAACGCCAACAGGGTGTTCCAGGTGGAGCATCTAGAGGAATATACACACAAGGAGCTGAAGCAGTTTTGCAAGGAACTTAAAATCGCTACCACTGGTCTCAACACAAAGGAAGATTTGCAGAAAGCACTGAAAACCTGGGTGGAGACCGGAGCCTCCCGCCCGGAAAGCACGGGGGAGCGCCCCGACGAAACCGAACCTCCCCAAAGTGAAAGCAGCAGCAATCAGGTGCGAGGAGGTGTACCAGACGGGGGCTTCTCCCCAGAAGAACTCGCGGACAGAGAGAGAAGCCGCAATCATGAACTAGAGCTGGCCAAACTCAAAATTGAGGGCGAGTTGAAGCTAGCGGAAAAAAAGCTAGCGGTAGAACAAATGCGTGTGCAAGGCGAACTGGAGGAGAAAAAGCTCCAACGAGAGCATGAAGGAAGGAAGCTCCAGCTGGAGCACGAACGCAGCTTAAAGGAACTCGAGCTCAAGGCCCGAAACGAGGAAGGGAGGCCCCCAAGTAACCGAGAGGCGGTCTCCCCAGCGGAACAGAGGGTCCACATCCCGAAGGATGTGGTCAAGGAATATTATAAAAACGATGACATTCAGCAATGGTTTCGGGCCTACGAGGTCGCCATGACCTCCCATCGGATCCCAGAGAAGGACTGGGGGGCGGGGTTGTGGGGGCGGTTTCTGAGCGAAGGAAGGGACACCCTGCTCGACCTACCCCTCTCCCTGCAGACCTCCTACAGCCACATGAAAGAGGCTCTCCTCACAAGATACGGCCTCACCCCAGAAATGTACCGTCAACGGTTCCGGGACTGCAGGAAGATCCCGGGCACCACATGGGTGGAATATGTAAACTTTTTCAGTCGGGCCTTCGATGGGTGGACCAAGGGCAGCAAGGTCACCACCCTGGCCGAACTCACTGATCTCATGTTGTGGGAACATCTAGCTGCGAACTGCTTCGTAGAACTACGTCAGCATCTGCTGGACAGTAAGCTCACAGATCCCCGGAAGCTGGCTGTGGAGGCCGACCGCTGGACCAACACCCGGGTCTCCCGGGGCATGGTAGGAGAGTACCCCCGAACCAGTCAGGGACCACCCCGCCAGAGAGGGGGAGGGAACCAGGGAGGGCCGAGAGAGTCCCAGCCTAGCCCCCCGAAGACACCACCTCCACCTTTCCCGGCACCCCCTCCACCAGTAACCGGGCCCCCTGGGAAACGGGGACACCGGGTGACCGTCACATGTTTTCGCTGCCAGAAACCCGGGCACTACGCCAATGACCCAGAGTGCCCCATGGCCCCCCAAGTCCCCCCGACGAGACAGATAGCCAACGTAGCCCTGGGGGAGGGAGTAGAGGAAGCCGAGGAGTGGGAACCCGCAGCAATGGCCCTAGTATCCCTGGGAGATAGGGAGATGATCCCTGGTAGCCTCCTCCCCTCCAACACCCAGAAGTATGGGCAACTTGTCAAAATCAATGGCCACCAAGTAGAGGCCCTGCGAGACACCGGGGCCAGTATCACCGGTGTCCTCAGGCACCTAGTCCCCGAAGAGCAGATCCTCCCCAACGTCTTTTGCCCTGTTATATCCGCAGACAATCGAGAGAGCATGTGCCAGGTAGCCCTGGTGCCATTTGAGTGGGGAGGGGTGATAGGCAAACTCAAGGTGGCCGTAAGAACCTCCCAGCCGGTCGACTGCCTTTTAGGGAACGACCTAGAGAGTTCCCCATGGAAGCACGTGGAGCGTAAGGCCCACTTGGGAATGATGGGACTCCCCGAGTGGGTGTGCGCCACCACCCGCTCTATGTCCGCCCGACTCACTCCCCAGAGGGAGGTCGAGAGCACCCCGATCGAAGAGATCAGAACAGTCCCCGCCGAGGGTCCTTCCGTCCCCCCCTCAGAAGGGTCCGTCGCTAGCGATGAACCCACACCATCCGACACTGACCCAGTCCCTGAGTTAGGCGATCTACCCGAGTTGGCCCAATGGCGCCACGAGGGCGGACCCACTCGGGAAGAGTTTTGCAGGGAGCAAGCCACTTGTCCTTCCCTGGTCGGGCTGCGGCGCCAAGCCGAGGGCCAAGCCGCAGGGGACCAGACCGGGACGCACCGAATCTATTGGGAGAATAGCATCCTGTACAGTGAGCAGAAGTCGGTGGAGCTGGGATCGGGACGGGTACTGGTAGTACCCCTCCGCTTCCGAGATTTCCTCCTGGGTTTAGCCCACGACGTCCCCCTCGCCGGTCACCTGGGACAGGACAAGACGTACAACCGTCTTGTGACCCATTTTTACTGGCCTAAGATGAGAGCAGCAGTAGAGGCCCATTGCAAGTCCTGCCCCACGTGCCAGGCTAGTGGAAAGAGTGGAGGGAAACTCAAGGCTCCCCTCCAACCCTTCCCGGTCGTCAGTACCCCCTTCGAACGAGTCGGGATCGACATCGTGGGACCACTGGACCCCCCCACCTCCCAAGGCCACCGTTTTATCTTGGTCCTAGTGGACCACGCCACCCGATACCCAGAGGCTATCCCCCTGCGCACCATTACGGCCCCTGTGGTGGGCCGGGCCCTGATGGGGATCTTTTCCAGGGTGGGGTTTCCCCGCGAGGTCGTGAGCGATCGCGGCACTAATTTCATCTCAAAGTATATGACGTCCCTGTGGCAACAATGTGGGGTGTCCTATAAGTTCACTACCCCGTACCATCCCCAAGGAAACGGCCTAGTAGAAAGATTTAATAGGACTTTGAAAGGGATGATCACTGGCCTAGACGAACCCCTCCGGCGGAAGTGGGATGTCCTGCTCCCTTGCCTATTGTTCGCGTATAGAGAGGTCCCCCAGAAGTCCCTAGGATTCAGCCCGTTTGAGTTGCTCTATGGGCACCCCGTCCGAGGTCCCCTCAGTTTGGTAAAGGAAGAGTGGGAGGCGACACCCCAGACCACTCCCCGAGATGTGTTCCAATACGTCTTGGCCCTCCGGAACCAGACCAGGAAGTTCCGAGAACTGGCCGAGGCCAACCTGGAGGCGAGTCAAGAAGAGATGAAACGCTGGTACGACCAGAATGCCACTCTGGTTGAGTTCCAGCCGGGCCAGCAGGTGTGGGTCATGGCCCCCGTGAAGCCTGGCGCCCTCCAGGACCGATGGACTGGGCCGTACAAGGTGGTGGAGCGAAAGAGTCCAGTTACGTACTTGGTGGACGTCCAGTCGCCACGGGACCCCCTCCGGGTCCTGCACGTGAACCGACTCAAGCCTCACTTCGTGCGGACAGAACTGAGCCTCCTGCTGGCCACCGATGACGGGGCCGAAGATGAGTCAGATCCCCTCCCGGACCTCCTGTGTGTCAAGGAGCAGGATGGCTCCGTGGAGGGAGTGAACCTTTCCCCAGCCCTCACTGCCCAACAACAAGCGGACTGCCGCCAGCTCCTAAGACAATTTGCCGACCTCTTCTCTCTGACCCCCCGGGTCACCAACTGGTGTGTTCATGACGTGAACACCGGGGACAGCCCGCCGGTGAGACACCGAGCCTACCGGGTTCCTGACCGGGTCCGGGCCTGCATTCAAGATGAAGTCTCGAAGATGCTGACCCTGGGGGTGATTGAGCCCTCTGACAGTCCCTGGGCCAGCCCCGTGGTCCTGGTCCCGAAGGCAGCGGCCCCCGGTGTCGCCCCCGAGCTCCGATTCTGCGTGGATTACCGGGGGCTCAATGATGTTACCCGAGCCGATGCCCACCCCATTCCACGAGCCGACGAACTCATTGACCGACTAGGGGCAGCTCGGTTCCTCAGCACATTCGACCTCACCTGCGGATACTGGCAGATTGCGCTCACCGAAGGGGCCAAGGAGCGGTCCGCTTTCTCCACCCCCGACGGGCACTACCGCTTCCGCGTGATGCCCTTCGGGATGAAAAATGCCCCGGCCACTTTCCAGCGACTGGTGAATAGGGTCCTGGCCGGGTTGGAACAGTTCAGCGCGGCATATCTAGACGATATCGCCGTCTTCAGTTCGGAGTGGAGTGGGCATCTCCAGCACCTCCGGAGGGTGCTAACCGCCCTGCGCCAGGCAGGCCTCACAATAAAAGCTAGCAAGTGCCAGATCGGACAAAGCTCCGTAGTCTACCTGGGGCACCGGGTCGGGAGCGGCCAGGTAGCCCCTCTACAACCAAAGATCGACGCCATCCTGGCCTGGGAACCACCAATCACCCAGACGGAGGTCCGAGCCTTCCTGGGACTCACAGGATACTACCGACGCTTCATTCGGGGATATGGCAGCCTGGTCGGCCCTCTCACCGAACTCACATCTAAAAAACAGCCAACGAAGGTGCAGTGGACGGCTGCCTGCCAGGAGGCTTTCGATGCTCTAAAAAAGGCCATGTGCACTGCTCCCGTCCTCCGGGCTCCCGACTATGCCAAGGAGTTCCTAGTCCAGACCGATGCCTCCGAACATGGCATTGGGGCCGTCCTGTCCCAAGTGAATGACCAAGGCCTAGACCAGCCCGTCGCCTTCCTCAGTCGGCGGCTGCTGCCCCGAGAGCAGAGGTGGAGCACCATAGAGCGCGAAGCCTTTGCCGTGGTCTGGGCACTCAAGAAGCTACGACCCTACCTGTTCGGCACGCATTTCAGAGTCCAAACTGACCATCGGCCCTTGCGGTGGCTCATGCAGATGCGAGGAGAAAACCCCAAGCTACTGCGGTGGTCAATCTCCCTCCAGGGGATGGATTTCACCGTAGAACACCGCCCTGGTACGGACCACGCCAACGCTGACGGCCTCTCCCGGTTCTTCCGCCTCAGCGAAGAGAACCCCCCAAGATGATGGGCAGTTCTCTCCGGCTTTCAGCTGGGGGGGACGCGTGTTGGACCCGGCCTCGCAGAACGGCCCGCCGTGCACCCGCACCACCGAAACCTGGTACCCGCCGCCCCAACCACCCGGCCCAGCCGGTCCTTCCTACCAGAACACCCACACCCGGCCCGGACATCCCCGTCCATGGCCTCTCTCCTTTCGGCCACCCCGGGCCCGCAGGCCCACTTCATGCGTCAAGATGGCCGCCCGGCCCCAGCGCGACCCTGGCCTAGAGGCGCCACTCCGGCTGGAGGACATCACACTTCCCGGGGGATGAGAGAGGGAGGAGCAGTTTCTATCGCACCTCTGGACTCCCCTGGGACGATGGGTTTCGATCGGCCCTCCGGCCTCCCTGAGAGCTGGCTCCACGCCTGCTGGGTGTCTGGGACTCCTCCCGGCCCGGCCCTGAACGAGATCAAAAGACAATAGCAGGAAACCCCGACAAGCGACCCCCAGGTGACAAGACCCCTGCCTCGACCGACCCCGGACATCAAAGAGGGGTCGACCTATAACAGGGGGTGCTTCGGGTCGGTCCGGAGATTCGACGCTGGAACAACGTAAGCCTGCTGAGTGACTCGCGGCTCCTGAAAGATCGTAACATCTCTGAACTTGCGCCTAAGCCTGCTGAGTGACTCGCGGCCCCTGGAAGATCGTACCACCTCTGAACCTGTGCCTAAGCCTGCTGAGTGACTCGCGGCTCCTGGAAGATCGTACCACCTCTGAACCTGTGCCTAAGCCTGCTGAGTGACTCGCGGCTCCTGAAAGATCGTAACATCTCTGAACTTGCGCCTAAGCCTGCTGAGTGACTCGCGGCTCCTTGAAGATCGGACACCCCTGAACCTGTACCTGAGCCCGCTGAGTGACTCGCGGCTCCCCCAGACTCTCCCGGTCCCGCCGGACCCCGACTACGACCCCGTATCCCCCGGCTCGAGGATTGTGAGCTGTGCGCCGGGTACGTCCCTGCTTGAACTTTTGCCAAAGACTGTCCCGCTACCCCCCTACCTTTCCGAGACTCTTGAACCCGTGAATACCTTGTACATATTTGCCGTGATAACCTACTTGATAAAGATTGTTTCTGAGAACAACCGGTGTGATTACTCTGTGTCGTGTGGCGCCAGAAGTACGATCCTAGCTGCGAGATTCCTCCCCCTGGGGAGTCTCCCGCCAGTGCCCGGCTACGATACTTTGAGGGTGGGTCTCAGGGTAGTCAGGACCCCCTTTCCGGGCTCCTCTGAGGTCGCCGTCTAACAGATAGGCACCCACCCCTCCTGCCTCTGGGCACTGCTGGGAGTGATAGGCACCCACCCCTCCTGTCTCTGGGCACTGCTGGGAGGACTCTGCACCCACCCCTCCTATGTCTGGGCACTGCTGGGAGGACTCTGCACCCACCCCTCCTATGTCTGGGCACTGCTGGGAGTGATAGGCACCCACCCCTCCTGTCTCTGGGCACTGCTGGGAGGACTCTGCACACACCCCTCCTGACTCTGGGCACTGCTGGGAGTGATAGGCACCCACCCCTCCTGCCTCTGGGAGTGATAGGCACCCACCCCTCCTGTGTCTGGGCACTGCTGGGAGTGTTAGGCACCCACCCCTCTTGTCTCTGGGCACTGCTTTGAGGACTCTGCACCCACCCCTCCTATGTATGGGCACTGCTGGGAGTGATAGGCACCCACCCCTCCTGTCTCTGGGCACTGCTGGGAGGACTCTGCACACACCCCTCCTGACTCTGGGCACTTCCGGGAGGACTCTGCACACGCCCCTCCTGACTCTGGGCACTGCTGGGAGGACTCTGCACACACCCCTCCTGACTCTGGGCACTGCTGGGAGGACTCTGCACACACCCCTCCTGACTCTGGGCACTGCTGGGAGGACTCTGCACACACCCCTCCTGTCTCTGGGCACTGCTGGGAGGACTCTGCACACACCCCTCCTGACTCTAGGCACTGCTGGGAGGACTCTGCACACACCCCTCCTGTCTCTGGGCACTGCTGGGAGGACTCTGCTCACACCCCTCCTGACTCTGGGCACTGCTGGGAGGCCTCTGCACCCACCCCTCCTGTGTCTGGGCACTGCTGGGAGGACTCTGCACACACCCCTCCTGACTCTGGGCACTGGTGGGAGGACTCTGCACACACCCCTCCTGTCTCTGGGCACTGCTGGGAGGACTCTTCACACACCCCTCCTGTCTCTGGGCACTGCTGGGAGGACTCTGCACACACCCTCCTGACTCTGGGCACTGCTGGGAGTGATATGCACCCACCCCTCCTGCCTCTGGGCACTGCTGGGAGGACTCTGCACACACCCCTCCTGTCTCTGGGCACTGCTGGGAGTGATAGGCACCCACCCCTCCTGCCTCTGGGCACTGCTGGGAGAACTCTGCACCCACCCCTCCTGACTCTGGGCACTGCTGGGAGGACTCTGCACACACCCCTCCTGACTCTGGGCACTGCTGGGAGTGATAGGCACCCACCCCTCCTGACTCTGGGCACTGCTGGGAGGACTCTGCACACACCCCTCCTGTCTCTGGGCACTGCTGGGAGTGATAGGCACCCACCCCTCCTGCCTCTGGGCACTGCTGGGAGTGATAGGCACCCACCCCTCCTGTCTCTGGGCACTGCTGGGAGGACTTAGCACCCACCCCTCCTATGTCTGGGCACTGCTGGGAGTGATAGGCACCCACCCCTCCTGTCTCTGGGCACTGCTGGGAGGACTCTGCACACACCCCTCCTGACTCTGGGCACTGCTGGGAGGACTCTGCACACACCCCTCCTGACTCTGGGCACTGCTGGGAGGACTCTGCACACACCCCTCCTGACTCTAGGCACTGCTGGGAGGACTCTGCACACACCCCTCCTGACTCTGGGCACTGCTGGGAGGACTCTGCACACACCCCTCCTGACTCTGGGCACTGCTGGGAGGACTCTGCACACACCCCTCCTGTCTCTGGGCACTGCTGGGAGGACTCTGCACACACCCCTCCTGACTCTGGGCACTGCTGGGAGGACTCTGCACACACCCCTCCTGTCTCTGGGCACTGCTGGGAGGACTCTGCACACACCCCTCCTGACTCTGGGCACTGCTGGGAGGCCTCTGCACCCACCCCTCCTGTGTCTGGGCACTGCTGGGAGGACTCTGCACACACCCCTCCTGACTCTGGGCACTGCTGGGAGGACTCTGCACACACCCCTCCTGTCTCTGGGCACTGCTGGGAGGACTCTGCACACACCCCTCCTGTCTCTGGGCACTGCTGGGAGTGATAGGCACACACCCCTCCTGCCTCTGGCCACTGCTGGGAGGACTCTGCACACACCCCTCCTGACTCTGGGCACTGCTGGGAGGCCTCTGCACCCACCCCTCCTGTGTCTGGGCACTGCTGGGAGGACTCTGCACACACCCCTACTGACTCTGGGCACTGCTGGGAGGACTCTGCACACACCCCTCCTGACTCTGGGCACTGCTGGGAGGACTCTGCACACACCCCTCCTGTCTCTGGGCACTGCTGGGAGTGATAGGCACACACCCCTCCTGCCTCTGGGCACTGCTGGGAGTGATTGGCACACACCCCTCCTATTTCACAATAAGTACGCTTAGTCCATACACGTGTGTGGGTTCGCTCCATGGGGGTACGGGTCGTACTTACACTGTTGGGGTGGGGGTTACGCTCCATATGTCCGCGGGTGAGGGTACGGGTCGTACTTACACTGTTGGTGTGGGGGTACGCTCCATACGTCCGTGGGTGAGGGTACGGGTCGTACTTACACTGTTGGGGTGGGGGTACGCTCCATACGTCCGCGGGTGAGGGTATGGGTCGTACTTACACTGTTGGTGTGGGGGTACGCTCCATACGTCCGTGGATGAGGGTACGGGTCGTACTTACACTGTTGAGGTGGGGGTACGCTCCATACGTCCACGGGTGAGGGTACGGGTCGTACTTACACTGTTGGGCTGGAAGTACGCTCCATACGTACGCAGGTGGGGTACAGGTCGTACTTACACTTTTGGGCTGGAGGTACGCTCCATACGTATGCGGGTGGGGGTACGGGTCATACTTACACTGTTGGGGTGGGGGTACGCTCCATGCATACGGTGGTCGTGGCACGGTCCGTACATATCCGTCCCCACGCTATGTGATGCTTGTCTGACCCGTACCCAGGCCTTTGCCACGTGAGTACAGCCGTCCCGCCATTGTTGGGGTGACGTAGTTGTGGGCGTGGTACGACTCGTACCCACGCTCTTAAGGCGTGGGTACGGGACGTACCTGTATAGTTGTGTTGCCGGTTCGCGTCGTCAGGCACTTCCTTTGTGGTGGACGCTGGCTTTGCTGGACACGCCCCCACCCCCTCGTGGTGACCAGGGCATGGGGGTCAGGTATGTCCAGGGCATGTGTGCTGTGTGACATTGGTGGTGGTTTTGTGGCCTGTCCCTGGTCCTGCCCCCCCCCTTACCCCCCTTTCCCCCCCTCCCTTAGTTGTTCTGACCTTCTGCGGCGTCTGCGTCGGAACCTGTAGAGGAGGTCAACTGCTATGAGGGCCGGGATGACACGTAGGTTCGGGTCCATGTCTGTCCGTCGCGTACAGGTACTCCTTGTTCGCGTCGTCCTGATTTCCCGGCAGTTTTTGGCAGCCGGAAAATATTCACCGTGCGGGATGACGTCGGTGCGAATCGTAATTCCTGGTTCGTGAATGGCAGGCTGCGTGCGTCCCGACGTCACGTCGGCGCTTTCCCGGATCGCATTTGTATGTTTATTTTGGTGGGTCGGGGTTTTGTACGATTCGTACGGAAATGGTGTATCCGTGCGAATCGTAATTCCATGTTTGTACATTTTGACGACCGGGTACGCGTCGGACGGAGAATTTGCTCCGTCCGACGCTTCGTACCCGGTTTTTACAGGATCGTGATCGGCACCCTAGTGTAGTTGACCATGTGCTGCTAAGCATACCCTACAGTAGGTCAAGTGGATACTATACGTCATGCCTTATAAACATACTTTACCCCATTTATTACCAAATTGTACAACATTCGTCCTATTATTATTTCTGTGACTGTAGCTCACTCCAACGCCCATAAAATGTGTAGATGTAAAACTGTCAATAGAAATGTATATTTCCATATTTTAGATGGCTATATATGGGCATGCAGGGATAATATCCACTACAAATTCTTTGATTAAGTGCACCTCCTGCAGGCTTATTCAAGATATTGTTTCTAATAATGTGCAGCTCCAAATAAAATACTGAGTACAGTTATGCACCCTTTTTATTCATCTAAATCTTTGTATACCTTCATCTGAAATATTCTACTTTGATCAGTTGTTAATTCTTCCTTGACAGAATCCATGCTAAATTAGTTGTGCTTGCATCCTGGAGACTGCCGCATGAGTTTGCACTGCAAACCCTTTATTGGGTGTGTCTGGGACAAACCAGGGCAGTGGATGAACGAAACATGATGGGGCACCCTACAGAATGTAAAGAGGGGCCCCTTAGTCTCCCATTTCTAGCAGATATTCATTGATCTTGGCATAAGTGAGGGCACCTGGAATGGTGAATGCCCCTGATGGGTTGGTGAGGCCAAGCCACTGGGGCTGCAGGGGTCTGTGTTACACTTCTAAACTAGGTGTGTGTGCCTGATTGGCAAAAATATGAGCAGTGGCCAGAAACCACTGCAACATATAAATATGGATCATCATTTCATTCTGCTGCAGTTTCAATGTAGGAGGCCAGCAATGCATGAGTGGTCAAAGTCTGCACCCACCCTCATAAGGGCTTTGGAGGTCCGCATGAGAAGCCAGGGAGCAGGCTTCCCATGCAGAGACATTGACAGAGCATCCCCTGCCACACTCCATTTCTTCAAGGCCCACCCCTATCTTGCCTTTGTAGGGAATGTATGAAATCCTGTGACTACAACCTCCTTTGGTGTTTTCCACAGGACTCAAAGGGATTTTTTGTGCCTCACAGTTGGGTGGTGTAATAAATGTGTGCCACCTCTTTCGTGGCACACAGCACGTGTCTCAAGGACCTATTTGTCATGTGAGTACAGATGCCCAGGCAAAAGCATATTTCAGAGAGAACTACCTCTGATTCAGAAAATGCCTCAAAACTGAGATGTATATGGAAACCTTTGTCTAAGACTGCACCAGGATCAAAAGTCAAAGAATTTCAGAAATAATGCTGATGCCACCAACCTGGACTCTGTTATCTATACAGTACAGTCCATGTAATTATCATCCTCTTAGTGTTCTGTGCATCTACAAGATAACACCTTGGAGATTCTTCTGTTGTACTGTTGGTGAGCATTGATGAAATACCTTAATTACTACTTTGTGCAGTTTGATTTGATTGGGTTTTATAAAGCATAGGTTTGCAGGAGGTGACAAAGCTGATTCACAGCAGCAGCCAGATACACAATGGAAAACCAGGTTTTTGGAGAGGTCTGAAACTGGGAACGGTCCATTTTAGAATGGATCTGTATTGGCAAAGAGTTTCAGGTTCTATTGGTTTGACAGTAGAATGAATCTCAGGAGCTGTTAGAATAAAAGCAGTAGTGGAGCAAAGCCAACATAAAGGATGGAAAAACTGTAAGACATCCAATAGGAATCTAGAAGCAGACATGTTGGAAATGCCCTTTCTTGAGGATCACCCCAAACGTTTTGCCTTTGTCCTCCCCTTTTTCTGACCTCGTTTTTGTTGGCTTTAGGACTCCAGACACTTTACCACTGCTAGCCAGTGCTTAAGTGCACATGCTCACTCCCCTAAAAATGGTAATACTAGGGTATCCACAATTACCATATTTAATTTTTTTACAAATCCCTAGTAAAGTGCACTATGTGTGCCCAGGGTCTGTAAATTAAATGCTACCATTGGGTTTGCAACACTGATTGTGCCACCCACTTAAGTTGCCCTTTAAACATGTTTCAAGCCTGTGACTGCAGAGCCTGTATGTGCAGTTTGAATGCCATTTAGACTTGGCATTGTAAATCCCATGCCAAGCCATAAACTCCCCTTTTATTACACATATGGCACCCCCAAGTGAACCCCTAGGTAGTGCATAGGGCGGAGTGCTGTGTAAATGAAAGGCAGGACATTTTTAGTTTTGCATGTCCTGATAGTGAAAAAATCCCAATTTCATTTTTCACTACTTTGAGGCCTAGCCCTTTCATAGGTTAACACTGGGGATTCCTTATTACATTCAATAAGTGTAATTCCTGATTGAGAAGGAGTAGAACAGTTATGTTTGCTACCTATGGACTTCTAATGTGGAATACTCTACTGGTAACGTTGGATTTATTATTACAATTTTAAAAATGCTACTTTTAGGATTGATATACTATTCAGACACTCTTTTGACGCTGGAGTTGGAATAACACATGTGGTTCATAACATTGGATATTTTCATGTTTATTACTAAATTTTGTATATGATGTAAATGTGTTTTGCATCAGATTAATGTATGCATTCATTTGCTGCTTTTGTCATGTTACAAGCTGTTGCCAATAATTTTTTCACAGTGTCTAAGTCCATTTTTGTCTTTAAGTGTATGTTAATATGACTTGTATATACATGTAAGTTCATGTGTGAATTTGATAAGTCTGTGTTTCTTTTTCAGTCCAAAAAATTGTTTTGATCAATTTTTAAATTAATAAGAAACAGGAATGGTCTAATAAAAATTCCATTCGGACAGATAAAAGAGTTGACTGTTCGTTACTCCCTGAGTAGTAGGAGTGTACTGTGTTTTGTGTTCTGAATTTTGAATAGCCCTACCTGGCCCCGGTCCGTTAGGCTTAACCCCTATAGGTTTTTGCACTTTTAGAAAGTTGGCACTTTTCTGCCCTTATGCCCTGCGTGCCTCTGCATGTCTCCAACACACGTCTGGGGTGGGTAACAGCTGGGCTTTGTGCATTCTCTCTAGACAGGTGCACACAAAAGGAGCTTACAGTGTACTTGATGGGCCATTCACATCCTGCTGGGCTATTAATATCCAGATGGGTCATCCTGAATAGGATGGGAGGGAGGAACTGACTCTTGCGCCTGAATGGGCTGTGTCTGTCCCCAAACAGAAGCTGCATACCCACTATAGTGGAGCCAAGACAGGAAAGGGAGGCCCTCTGTGAACTTCAAAGCCCCTCTTTGAAGTCTCCTGAAATTCGGAGGCACCACTGAGTATAATAACTGGGCTTCTGACCCAACCAAATCAGTAAATGTCTGTACCTGTGGGTACTTTGCTAGGAGGAAGGACTTATGTGCTGCTGAAGGACTGCCACTCTGCTGGACTGCTTCACTGGAAGAACTGATTTTATGCTGGGCTGACCTACCTGCTTTCTGCTGCCCCCTCTGCCTGGGTGAGAACAACTGGACCTACACCACTTGAACCCAGAGTGACGCCAAGGGCTTGTCTGCTTGCATCCTGTTCAAAAGTCTGAGGAACATCAGAAACTGCCTACATTTCGCCAAAGAGATCCCGGACTCTGCCACCTGTGAGTCCTACCCTGCCAAGTGGTGCCAATCCAGCCCCAGGCCCTTGGAAGTGGGTATTTCTGTGCTGTAGCATCAAAATCCATGCATTGTTGACTTTGCACCTGTCGGAACTGACGCATTCCATTCTAGGCTGATACATTGCTGCTTTGAGGACATCACAGCGCTGGTTGCATGGCTTGACAATGCATCGCCTGCCTCACAAGGGGTTTGAAGATGACTTATCTCCCAACTTCTCGACTCGGAACCTATGCAACGCCTACAATCCTATGGATCAACACCGATGCTTCACCTCCGACCGCTCCTCAGATCTTGCTCCCCACCATCTATGCTTCCTCTGGGAAGGTACTATTTGCAGAGGGCCATGCGTGGCTCCTGTGTCTGGTCTGTGTTCCATTGCGGTCGGCCTGAGTTTTCAGATTTAACCTGGTCCAGTATGACCAGAGTGCCCCAGTAGGTGCTTTATGTTTCTAAGCACTATATTTAAGATATTCAATAAAAATTCATAACTCCAGTTCTATCTACTGGATTTTGTCGTTTTGGTCTTGTTTTGTTTAATATACTAAGCTCTATTTTTCTAATCAAGTGTGGATTATTTTTGTGTGGTCTTTTCACTGTTTTACTGTATTGAGCGTTGCACAAATACTTTGCACATTACCTCTTAAGTTAAGCCTGACTGCCAAGATACCAGAGTGTGAGCACAGACTAATTTAGGGTGTGTATCTGATTTACCCTGACTAGAAATGTGGTCCCTACTTGGATAGGGTGGACACCTCTGCCAACTAGAGACCCAATTTGTAACAAGACATGTTCAAAATGTATAGGTAAATACAAAGATATTTGAAAATAGTTCATTTCTCAATAGGTTCCAACTGTAAGATTTGTAGATTTTGGAAAGATGTGAGGCCAATTAGGCAAACTGAGCAATAATCATTCAGCACAATATTGGAAAAACTGTAAGCACTGAATAAGCTACTTTGTTAGTCCAAGATAAAGACAATTGCAATAGTCAACCCTGAATCCAACATATCTTGAATGGCCTTAGAATGTTTGTCTTTTGATAAAATGGCAGAATCTTCATCAAGGACTTAGAATCAGTTAGCATTGAGAGATAATTTTAGAAATATGAATAGAATGGGAGAGAATCATTATAAGTGACACCTAGATTGCAGGCTGATCTCACTATTGGGGGCAGTTTCCCAACTCATTGGACTAGTAAATTATTTGACCAACTAGAATTATTAGTTGACCAACTAGAAATATCAGAGCCAAATAATATTTCCATCTTATCTGTGTTAAGTTTTGAATGATTGTTATCCATCCATTTAGCAGTAGCATGCATGAAGTTCTGAAAGATGGGTTTGAGTCTTTCCTGATTTTTGTCAACTCTTAAAATAATCTTCAGGTCATCTGCCTATCACCTGAAGAGAAATCCAAAGCCACAAATGGGCTTTGCCAGGGAGTTGCATGTATATTCAAAAGGGTTGGACTAAGAGAGGATCCTTGGGGACCACCAAAAGTAAAAATACAGTAACAAGAGGTAAGCTGTGATAGCTGAACAGCCTGCATGTGGTCTGATAAGAATGAAGAGGTACACTTTAGAGCTTTGACTCCAATACCGGTCATTGACTATGTGTTGATAAGTATCGTGTGAGGCATGGCATCACAGGTAGCAGAGGAGTAGTGAAGGATCAGGGCTGCAGAACTGCCATTGTCCATCCCCATCCACAACTCATTTTGAATGAGACAAGACCGCAGTGCTATGTGCTGCTCTGAATCCATCCTGTGCTGAATCCAGTGCAATGGTGGCTTTCACAAAATAGGTGATTTACCTCTCTATTTGCAATGAGCAAGATGTCCGACGGAGCATTTAGCGACTCGCGAATTGCGCCTAATTGCGAGTCACAATTTGTGAGTCTCTAAATCACATGTACAATAGTGTAAGAGACACTGTTTGCGATTCCCAAAGGAGTCGCAAATTGCATGCCTCATCAATATTCATGAGGCACTCGCAATTTGCGACCCCATTAGGAATGGCTGCCCCTCCCAGGTATGGTGGCCTGCTGGGCTCAGCAGACCTCCATGTCCGGGACTGCTTTTCAATAAAGCAGGTTTTTTTTAAATGCAGCTCGTTTTCCTTTAAGGAAAACGGGATGAGTAAAAAACAAATTAAACGTTTTTGTTTCATTTTTAAAGGGCAGGTAGTGGTCCCTGGGACCACTGTCTGCCCCTAAAAAATATTTTCTCCTGCATTTGCAAAGGGAAAGGGGTCCCCTGGGGACCCCTCCCCATTTGCAGGTGCATTACCACTCTCTTGAAGAGGGCGGTAAATTGTGACTGTTTTGCGACCGCAAATGCGGTCGCCAAACATTCTTACATAGGGTAGTGAGTCGCAATTAGGAAGGGATACCCTTGGAATGCCCCTTCCTAATTACGAGTTTGTACATGGCCCTACTCGTTTTTGCATGCGCAAACGGGTCGCTAACCCGTTTGCGCATGCAAAAATGGTTCGTACATTTGGCCCTGTGTTTTTTGTGAAGATCAGCCTGCCTTTCAGATGCTTTTGTAGCCCTCACAATCTGAATTAATTTCCATTTCAGGTTTTTATATCTTGCAAGCAATGCTTTGCGTCCCTTGAAGACACTCCATAGTTATACACACCACCAGCTCAAGTTGCCATGGCCACCATTATGGAACATTATGTGAAGACAGCAAAAAATGTGGTCCAGTGCCCTAGTGGTTCATCAGTTAGTCAGAGATGCCCGCAACACTTGTCAGAAGCTTAAGCTGCCACTCAGTATTGATTGATCCTGAAACATGTCGACCTAGTGGACAATTAGCACCATAACTGGGCTATAATTGTCCTATATCACATGCTTTTAATCATCCCTCCATCACTAATTAATAAAGATTGCACAATTAACCGGCAGGTGGTAGGGATTGTTACTGGAATCCTCCCCCTCCTTTCCATTTTCATTTTCACCTTTCCTACTAACAGTGGTTTTACAACCCAGAATATGGGCTTGTTCGCCATTACAGGATTCTTTGGCAAACGTGGGATGGCCGATGATGAGGTCTGACACCTGGGAGGTGTGTGAGGCTATCCTGTATATTTTTTAGCACACCATGGTTTTGGTGCAATAATTTTGGAATCTGGTAGTAGCCTGAGCAATCCCTCGGTGAAGGTACACCTACATGGTAAGGTGGTATTTTATCCCTGAAAGCAGAAGAAGCATCACTGTATCTAATGTGCACAAATCGTATTCATCAAATCGAATTAACACCACATCATGGCAGCCTCTGTGCCATACCCTCAAAACAACACAAGAGTGTATGGGGCCCAAATGTAGATGAAAATTCATATTCCAATACAATGCAAATCTAGAAACGTGACACAATTGCAGATGGCACTCATGCTGATGGAGGTGACACTGACAGTAGTTGCTCTGATAATCAAGAGTGAATGTCAATGAAGACAAGCTTCGATCTGTCTAAAGATGATACATACCGTGTCAAAATTATCCAACATAACAATAATACACTGTCACTATTTAACAACTAAATCACTAAACAAGAGCACAATAGCAGTGTTAATTTCACTGAATTGACACCGGAGTGAAATCAGCACTGATCCATCACTAGTCAGACCTGTCTCTTCTGAAATATACCCTGTATCTTAAATGTCTTGTGGCAGCATGGTGTTTATATGCTATTTTGGCCAATACCATCACAAATCGGGGTGGCTGTCTGTTAAATCCATCCCTCCTCAGTTGTAGGGAGTAATTTCCCTGAAGTTCAAAGTGATCTCCATTTATAATCACCATATTGCATGCAATGGAACACCCTGTAGAATTGTGGGTTCTCAAGAAAGGATCAGTCAATACAGTTTGCTCCTTTAGTGACTGTAAAACTTGTCAGTTTTAGGTGGGTGTCTTCCCCCAAACTGTTTGCCTTAACCCCTCTTATTTTTGCTGATCTCATCTTTTTTGACCTTATGGCTTAGTAAAGTGGTATTACTTGTACCTAGGGCCTGTAAATCAAATGCTACTAGTGGGCCTGCAGCACTAATAGTGCCACCCTCTTAAGTAACCCATAAACATGTCTCAGGTGAGCCATTGCAGACTGTGTGTGCAATTTTAAACTGCCACATCGACCGGGCAAAATAAACCTATTGCCATGCCCAAACCTTCCTTTTTAATACATTTATGACACCCCTAGTGTAATCCCCTCGATAGACCAGAGGGGAGAGTGCAGAGCATTTAAAAAGGTGTGCAAGTACTTTTTAGTTATACATGTCCTGATAGTGAAAACCTTTAAATCCGTGTTTCCCTATTGCAAGGCCTACCTCTACAATAGGATAACATTAGAGTTACCTTATTACATGTCATTTCCAAATGGGAACAGGAAACCAGTTCATGTTTGGTGTTTTTAGAACTCTAATGAGAAATCCTCTCATGACGTAGTCGGATTTTAAATTGCAATTTTGAAAATGCCACATTTAGAAAGTAGCCATGTTCCTGCATTTAGCCATTTATTGCCTGTAGCCTGTCTCTGGGTCACATGATTGGGTGTAGCTGACAGTTGGGCTTTGTGTTTTCCTCCTAGACAGCCACACAAAATAGAGAGCTTAGGTGTGCATGGATTACCCATCACTGGCAGGATGGGAGGGCGAAGCAGGGCACAGCCCTACCTACACTTGAATAAGCTGGTGCTGTTGTCCTCTTGCTTGGGTAAGACGGGCTGTACCTGAATCATTTGAACCCAGGAACCCAGAGTGACACCAAGGGATAGATGGCTGTCCTCCTGACTAGAGCCTCAGATACAGAAGGCTCCAAAAACCTTAAACCCATCACTCATCTGTGAGTCCTACACTGACAAGTAGTGCCACCCCAGTCCTTGACCCTTGGAAGTGGGTCTGAAGATACTCTGCCAGCCCTTCTGTGGACCCAGCAGAAGCAATGCATCTCCTCTGCTGTATGGCACAACCCAGAGTAGAACTGACACATTGCCTCAGCTGTGTGCAGTCTCTTAGTTCAAGGACTCCGCATTGACCTCGCAGCGGGCATCAGAACCACAACATGGTGAAGCTTTCCTGATGCAGGCCGTCACATCACAAATCTCTCATTGATGGCAGCCTCAAGACGCCACAGGTTCGAGCACCGCAGCCTCAGAGCTCCTCTGAACCGACGCATCGACTTAACCCCAATACATGCTCGACACCGGACTTTGCCCTGAAAGCCTTCATTGACAGGATCCTCAGCATTAAGTTAGAAGTAGAACCTCATATAGCAGCTTCGCAGCTCCTCCGAAGTGACGCATCGCTCGGCCACATGACTCATCTTCGAATAGGACCTTGCAATGCTCCTCAAGTAGGATTTAAGGTACTCTTGTTCAGCAGGCCTAACTGGCCCACGCTCCATTGCAGTCGACCTGAACTTGTTAGTTTGTTCTGGCCCAGCGCTTCCAGATATCCACAGTTGTTGCATAGTGTTTTTTGACACTATTCACTGAAATCTTTAGAGATGCATATCTTGGGTTCTACTGATTAGGTTTTCATTGTTTTGGTCTTGTTTTATTTATTAAACATTAATATATTTTTCTACATCTGACATGGGCTCCTTTTGTAATGTGTTTTCACTGTGTTACTGTTGGACTATTACTTCACACATTGCCTCCAAGTTAAGCCTGATTGCTCTGTGCCAAATTACCAGGGGGAGAGCACAATCTAATTTAGGGTTTGCTTATGAAATCACCCTGTGGTTTCTCCTTGAGTAGCACCAACCAGCAACCCAATTTCTTACAGTCACTTGAATTTCGTTAATAGTAGATTGTTTATTTTCGAAGAAGACCATAAGTTGCAAACATTCTCATATCCTTTCTATGATATTGCCTTTTGTTCTGGAACAGTGATAGCTTTCAAACTGATTAAATGCACATCACCAAAGACTAACATTAAAGTAAGAATTATTTCCAGAACTTTAAATGGGTCTCCTGCGAAGGAAATCCGCATCACCAAAGTCTAATGAATTTCCTATACAAAAAAAAGTTGTTTCTGAAATTTATACTTTACCCACTATGGAAATCTCTCTTTACAACTGCATGGTTTGTTTTTCCACAGAGCAATACTCCATCAATAATCCTTAAAAGCTGAGGACAAGATAATGTATCCTCTATTAGGGTAAGCTAAGAACCTTGCTATGTGTTACATGATTCTAAATGATATTTACCAAACATTAGCAAACAAACAATGGTGCTGTAAATACATAATACATATGTACCAACTATCCCGACCAGCTTTGAGGTTGAATATTCACAGCCATAGGTTTGAATATGAAGTAGTTATTCATTCTTTAATATTTGATAAAAGCTTTTGACAACTAAATAATAGAAATAACATACTGAGGAAAGGGTTTTGGCTAGACTCCTATTTTTCGAAATTAGACTTACAAAAGATATTGACAATTATAAAAGTTAAAATAGTTATTACAGGAGCAGATTTAGATATATTATTATAACTTGCATTACCCCTGAGCATGCTCTTTTTCTCGGAGTGGTGTAGTCGTGATATGGCCTTTGATGCTCCCTGATGGATACATCTCTCATGAATAGCAAATTAGTAGTGCCTTGTTACACAATCATGAGAGAGACTCAAGAAGGACAGACTCTAAAGCCTCAAGTTGAAGATTTGCGTCTAAAATGTTCAGACTACAAAGGCACAAATTACAGTTAGTCAAATAGAAATTCAATCAGCATACTATGCCCAAAAGTTACAGAAAATCGTGAACTAGGAGTTCAGAAACAAAACTGACAGAGGTTCGTCTACTGAGAATGGGGAAAGGGCTTTCTCCTTAATTATATAGGATTTCAGACTAAAGGTTCATACATTCACTACATTAGTGCATGACTCTCATGCTCCTACCCAGTAGAAATCAAGAAAAGAGAAACATTTACCCCAGAATGCATTCGATGATTTTCTCACTATTACACCACATGGGGTTTGTGTTCACCGCGTCAGACAGATGGGGACACAATGGTTACATAGTATGTTATTTAGTATGGCCCAGCTAAATTCAGCCTTGAGGAAATCACATTTTGCTCAGAACATTAAACAAAGTGTTCTACTTGCTCCGTGGGGACTAATAACCTTTATTCTAGCAGAGAATGAAACAGCAAAGTTAGTCACGTGGTGTAGTGCAACGTCACTCCAAAAACGGACGACAGAGGCTAAGTTTGCCTACTTCACATAAGACACAATTTCTGCAGATATCAACCTTAAACTTCTACAATTCTGTGTTCTCAATGTCAACACAAAACAAATGTTTGATTACCGTTTCCGGGTGGTTGATGAAATGCTGCTGAATACTGTGGGGCAGATTTACAATAACTGGCGGATCCCTGCATATCAGCAGGGATGCGCCAGTTAGTTTGCGTCATGCAGACACCTCTTGCGCCACCATGGATGCGCCGCATTTACAATGCGGCACACCATGGGGCAAGAATAGACAGATGCGTGACACATCTGCTGCCGCAATTGCTGGAGTCGCAAGCGCGACGCAGCTCCAGCAACGCTCGGGGTGCCCCTATGCCTAACATGCTGCGTCAATCCTCACGCCTGCTTCAAGCAGGCGCAGGGTTTTGACGCAGCATGGCCGTAAAAGTGACTGAGTGAAATCAGGCGCAGGGTCCACTTTTAGGAGGCATTCCTGCACCGGAACGCCCCCCCTGCGCCGGAACGCCCACAGGTGGCGCAGGGCTTTACAACGTAAAGCATCTCCCTAGATGCGTCACGTTGTAAATACCCCGTAGCATGGCGCTGACTTTGCCCCGCCGCTGTGTCACAAAAGTGACGCAACGGCGGCGCAAATGTGGCGTACGGGGCTTGTAAATCTGCCCCTGTATGTCCATTCATGTACCAATATGTTCTACATTATGCTCCTCATTTAGTGGTCAGCATTCCCAGAACCAGGAGAAGTGATACTAATTGCCATGAGTCATCTCCGGTATATACGTGTTGGAACCTCAGCTTCATTGCTGTTGTTGTCATTTCCTCAGCTTGTTGTAGGAGAAGGCAATAAAACATCCTGTAGACATTCCATCCAAATTCCTGTGTCGGGCTTGAGGTAATTAAATTAAATGTTTATTTCATCAGATAAATGTTAACAGTTCATCTGCATACTTACACACACAGACACACACGACCCAGTCATTGACCAAAATGGAGTGTAGATTTGCTATTCTAACTCCATGCACACCTTGATATTGGGGTAGGTTATAAGGCAATAGAACTGCACTTTACGTTTTTGATACACTCGCTCGAAAGTACATATGCACACTATGGGGACCTGTCCATGTACTACACTGGTCCTCGCATAGATAG
This sequence comes from Triturus cristatus, assembly GCF_964204655.1. NCBI lineage: Eukaryota > Metazoa > Chordata > Amphibia > Caudata > Salamandridae > Triturus > Triturus cristatus. Next base: position 750,676,049 of record NC_140586.1, read on the forward strand.
TGTTTGTCTGGGATTGTCAGGGTTAACCAAGACTGTGACGACCAGTCCAGTTCTCACAGTGTGTGCTAAGCATGCCGACATACAAACACACACACAAACACATACACCACTGAAAATTGAAGGGTAAAAGGCCCTAAAATGATTATGCCTAATGGCAACTGCACCCACAGAAGCATAAACTGAGGTAGAATGACTTGCTGTTCTGCACCCCTGTGGTGATGAATGGCAATATGGGATACTGGGTGATGGTGCTGATGGTGTTCAGTGCTGCTGGTTTATGTGCAGAATGAAGAAATTATTACTATAAAGCTTTTAATTAATCTTAGCCACTGGCCATTATTAAGGACTGCATCGGCTCCTTGTTCTTTTGATTACTGTGCCACTGTACGGGCCAACTTAATACAAATCCATCTTGGAACAGCCCTGAAAAAGGACAGCTCATCCCAAACTTCCAGACCATATCACCTCTGCAAAGGAACCAACATTAATGGCAGACTTATTTTATTACTGTTTTCTTTCTAGCAAGGCTCAGGCATATCACTAGAAATTAATCCCCAGTTAATGTATATCTTTTCCACAAGATGCATGTCACATCATCATTATTAACCTTCAAAAATGCACTTGTCTTTGTATTATTAGCTAGATCTTCCTCACACTATGAGATGCAGCGCAGTACGATCCAAGTCTGTTAAAGTCCTAAGATGCGTGAGCGTGTTGCTGCTGAATACTAAATGGAAATCCACTGGTTTCAAATCTACAGTCTCCAGGTCTTCTATGGGTCACAGTAATATTGACTGGGGCGAAGAATACAGAAAGAGACAGAAAAAAGAGCAGCAGTGTGATCACTTGACACCTCAAAGTTCAAAGGTGACTCAATGATCACCTGAAGTAGATAGATAAGCTAATGAGAGGCATGAGGGTAACAATGAGCTAGACTGTAGTCTATCGTCTTGTCCCTTACCCAACCCGAAGTTACAAATAGAACGGTGTCACCAAGAAATCAAAGGTATATCATACTCACTGCTGAATTGAGTCAAGTTAGCCTAGAGAGCAAATAGCAAAAACATTTGCCAGTTCTCCTTCCTGCAACATGTGTTATATCAGTGGTGGCACAAAGAGGAAAGGTTATCCTGACATGATTGGGAAGAAAAATCCAAGAAAGGATAAAGCTGAAGTATTCTGAATTAAAGAGAGCCACTACTCTCAATCTTCTTTGATCTAGCATCCATGTACCTTTGGCAGCAATGCCTATCAGTGGAATAGACACAATGGTACAATGTAGGAACCCATTTATCGTCAGAAGAAATCTTTGACTGGAATTCCAGCCTTACCAGAAGCTCAGGAGCAGTTCACTATTATCTAAAACAATGGCAATGGTCTCCCCCGCATCTCTTTCAATATGTTTGCCCCGGGGAGGTGGCAGTCCCCAGGTCGCAGGGGCACCCACACATTACTGTATAAACCTTCCCCGAAGACCTGGCCCTGGCCTATATTTAACAAAACACTGGAGACCACGCTTCATTTTTTCTTTTTTTTACATTTTGCTGTAGGAACGCTGGAGACCACGCTTCATTTTTTCTTTTTTTTACATTTTGCTGCGGATCCACGTGCAGCAAAAAAAAAAAAAGCTATACCCCCCCCCACCATATCTGGGTCGGGGTATTCCTAGGCTGCCCCCTTTTCTTTTTTTTTCTTTTTTTTCTGAGCCCCAAGATGGCTGCCAACACTTCCTGGCTGAAGTGTTGGCATCCAATTAAATTTTAGTAGGATCCGCAATTCCACTGCAAGGACTTGCATCGTCAGATATCTATATTTTTTCAACTTTAATTTCTCTAAAACTATGAAATAGATTTACACCAAATTACAAAAAGCACATTTTCTAGACCAACATTAAGCTTTCTGCCAAATTTGGTGTACTTCCGTTCGTCAGTTTGGGCTGTAGTCGTGGTCAAAAAATGAAAAATCCCCATAGTCGTAACATGTTGAAAATGCATTTTGGGACCCCCCTTTTTTCTCCGCCCCTGCTTGACAGATCACCCCGAAACCTTCAACACAGCAGCTGAACCAAAAAGGGTAGGGGTTGTGCAAATTTCATAGAGATTCGTCAAGTGGGCCCAAAGTTATTGGCAAAACAAAAAAACGCTTTCCCAATGGAAACTTTAGTCCTAACTATAACTACCTACTGGCGACCACCAATAGGTAATATATATATATTTTCTAATTTAACCTCTATAAATAGATTTTTTTATATATATATATATATATATATATATATATATGTATATGTATATATATATATATGTTTTTGACCGATATTAGTGTCAACAAGATTTTTTAAAACATTTTGGTACTTTTCCTTTTAAATATGGGAGCACAATATTGTGGTAAATGATATTTTTTATACAATATTTTTGGCAATTATATTTTTTAGGACAATATTGTGTCAGAGAACTCTTCTGCAATGGCGGTGTGATTGCCTGCATATGTGCATTCTACGAGGACAGCTCTGGACAGCATTGCTGTTGAGGGATTACTCACACTGTTTGTCATTCTGGTGATGGGTGCATGAGGGCCCTCCCTCTTTTGCTCCTGTGTCCATGTAATTGTGCTCTGTATGTGTGATTAAGGTGCCAGGTACAAGTTGCACCTTTTTTCAAGCGATAAATGACTGCCTGTGAACAGGAGCTGCAATTGAAGTACATAAAGTTCAATAGAATGATTATTAGTCAAAAGGGATTTCCAGTGACATTTTACTTTACGATCTGTGCATGAAGCATAATGCTTCTTGTTAATTAAAACTTCCTCACTTCGTAGAGATGCAAATGTAGCACATTTCATGTTGCATTGCAGAGCAAAGGAGTCATAATGTGCAAATGGATGAATTTCCAGGTACCCTGTGTAATATATGTACCTAGTGCATAATTATGTAGTGTGCATTTATACATTAAATAAGGCATAAGAAGACAAGCAGGGACACAATTCTTTGTGGAGTACCTACCTGCAATATTCCTTCTGCACCATTTCTACTTCTACAAAGGTGTGTGATTGGTGGCTCTCCTCAGCCTTTGCTGATGTGGGTAGCATCATCTCTCATGGTTGGATTGAGCATAATACTCTATTACACTACTTCCTCTCAGGTTGCTGGGTGCTGAAGGTTTAATGGTTTGCCGTAGTTACCCCCCAGCCCTTTGACACCCAAGTGGATCACAACTTTTAGTGGTTTACAAAATGGCCAACCACTTGAAGGAGCCTTTTTTATGTGAACTTTAACAGCAGTCTGTCAAACAGACAGTAAGAAATGTGGGTGTTGATGGAGGGCTGAAACCCTACTCAAGAAACAACCTCAATACATATCAGGGGAAACAAATAAAAATCACTAAACTAACCTGTACTTAAGCCTCTGGTTCTTGGCACAAAAGTAGTGAAGCTTAACTTAGAGGCAATGTGTAAACTATTGACGAGGCACTTAGACAGTAATAAAGTGAAAATACAACACAAGTAAAATCTCACACACAATTTAGAAAACTAGACTAAATTTAATAAATTATTTGAGACCAAAATGAGAAAAAATCCAATTAATAGAACTCGTGATGGCCAATTTTAAAGATTTAAATCAAAGTAGAGCCAAAAGGAGGAAAGCTCCACCTGAGGGTACCTGGCCGCACTGGACCAGGACAAAGTCACAAGTTCAGGCTGACCACGATGGAACACAAGCTCGGTACTAGACCAAATTTGGCTCATTGAGGATTGTAGTTTTTGTCCTTGGTGTGCGAACTGCGTGGCGTTGCTTTGCAATGCTTTGTGTTGTCTCCCCTTGGATTTGAAGAGCTGCGAGGAATGTGATGGGAGGCCCAGTGTCAAGTCATGTTTTGTTGTGTTGATTCTGATGAAAATATGTGGCAACGCTTTACGGGGCTTTGCGTTTCTTGGCTTCGGTTCTGATGAAGCTTGCAGCTGTGTGGCAAAGCTTTGTGGGCTTCGGATAGTGCAGGATTTGGTGGAACCTTCATTTAGGCCAGGAGGATCTCTCTCTGATACCAGACAAGGGCCAAATAACTGGGGAGGCACCACTTGGGGATCAAGAACTCACTACAGTAGAGGCCAGCAGGACTCAGGCTGATCCAGTTGCAAGTCTAGGCAGGTCCAGTACAGCAGGTCATTTGGAGAGTTCCAAAGAGGCCTCTGGAGCTTGTGTTGTCTCTGGAACTATGAACAGAGGGTCAGTCAGCTGACCCTTGGAGTTACTCATCCTGAGATGAAGGGAGCAGGTCCAGTCTTCCTTCTCAGCAAGCAGGGCAGGCTTCAAGCAGTAGGGCAACAGGGCATCCTTCTTATGTAGTATCCATAGGTTCAGGAGTAAACCGAAGAGTGGGTCTGAGCGTCCTCTTTTTATACCTGCTGCCAACTTCGAAGAAAGAGAAGATTCTGGAGTTTCACCCTACATAGGTGTCTTGAATTTCCTACCTACCTGCCCAGGTACCAGTCTGCCTGGGCGCACAATAGGCTACTGTGAAGTCCTTTGTGTGTGAGTTGGACCAGTGTCTTTGAAGTGAAAGTGTGGTACGTGACAGCTCTAATCCCCCCATCCTGCCAGCACCCAGACCCTCTATTGTAATGCTGTCTGGGAGGAATACACAAAGGCCAACTGCCAACTATACCTAGTCTTGGGACTCAGGAACAGGCTGTAGGCACCAAATGGTTAGGAAAAGAAAGTACCAATTTTCTAAAAGTGTATTTTTCCTAATTTTGAAGTAAATTCCAACTTTACCGTTATAGAGCGTTTTCGACTACAATTCATGAGATACCAAGAATGACTTTCCTAAGAGCTCCTAATCAAAAATGATCACTTATTAAATTTATAGGGCAACCCGATGTTATCCTACAGGAGAGGTAGTCCTTGCAGTAGTGAAAATGAATTTAGGAGATTTTCACTACTAGGACATGTAAAACTTAAAAGTAAATGTCCAACATTTTACACACAACACACCCTGCTTTATGGGCTGTTTAGAGCCCTCGGTGACTTATTTGTATTAAAAAGGCAGGTCTAGGCCTGGCAAAAGGTTTATTTTGCGAGGTTGAAATGGCAGTTTAAAACTGCATACACAGGCTGCAATGGCAGGCCTGAGACATGTTTAAAAAGGTTACTTAATCGGGCGGTACAATAAGTGCTGCAGACCCATTTAGTAGCATCTAATTTATGCCCAATGTGTTAATTCGGCGTAAGCCAATTTTACCATGTTTAAAGGAGAAAGTACAAGCTCATTAAAACCAGTTGGCAGAGGCAAAGTGCGCAGAGGCCTCATGCCAACAAAAATGAATTCAGTGAAACAGGAAGAGTGAAGCAAAACGTTTGGGAGAAGACCAATGTAAGGCTGAAAAGTCAAACACAGACCTTCAGTTTAAAAAATACATGGAGTGGGTTTTGGTTGGCCTCCTGAATCTGACCGGGGAAAAAAGCGAGATAATGATCTTGGGGAATCGCTCCCCCCTGGATCAAAATACAATTTGGCTGCCCACCCTTGGTCCTGCCCCTACCCCAAAGACTCAATTAAAAAGCCTGATGTGTCTGGATGGACCAAGACCTCACCTTTAAGACACAAGCAGGGAAGATAGCGGCCACGCGCCATGGCATCTTGTAAATGATTTGAAAAGTCCTTCCCCTTCTTCCATTCCAGGCAAGAAAAATCATGGTCCAGGCCCTTATCTTGTCCTGGCTAGACTACGGGAAGGCCCTTTATTTGGGCGCTCCTACCACAACCCTTTCCAAGCTCCAGACTATACAAAACTGGGCAGCAAGACTTCTCCTGGGTACTCCTAAACATCACTCAGCCAAACCTGCTTTGTAATCCCTCCACTGGCTCCCCATCCGGGAGAGAGTAAATTTCAAAGCCCTGTGCATTGACTACAAGTCATTAGCGGGAAAGGGTCCCACCATTCTTCACACCATCATTCAGCCCTACCGGCCTAACAGACGTCTTCGTTCAGAGGATATGAATTTTATCACTGTTCCCAGGATCAAGAAAGCCAGAAGTGGGAGTCGGCTATTCTCATATAATGCAGCCAAGCTCTGGAACTCCCTCCCACCCCACCTACGAAAGAAAACCAATCACCTGGCCTTTTGCAAATTGTTAAAGACCTGGCTGTTCCCTTAACTGTCCGGACTCCATATATCTGCTGCTACCAGCGCTGGGATGCCTCCCGGTAGCCATGCGCTATACAAATGTATCTTTCATTTCATTTCATTTCATCTCTTTCAACCCTTGACTTTTTATGACCAGCCTCTTTCTGCCATTGGCTTGAGACGCTGTCAATTACATATTGGCACTGTCCAGTGAAGTTTCTGTCTCTCACTTAACGCTACTGGTTGTTTGGATATATCCTACCAGTTACCCATGAATACTTTCATTGAACTGCATGAGGGGCTACTTTACAATTCTCTGCCTTCAGTAGCCACTCCTGCTGGCTTCTTCCTGCGTCTTGCTCTGATGTATTAACATTGCATGTGTTAGCACTACTAGTTTTGTTAATGCTTGTTTTGATGCTTCCCATTAAATGGATAATGTGGCAATAAGACCCTAACTACAGTGATTTACACAAGAAGCAAACAAACTCTCAGTTTAATACAAATTAACTCTTTCCTGCATACTCAGCTGGCGAATGAAACGCTGTAGTGCCCTTCGGGCCGGATTTAATAGCCTATCACGCAATGCAGCACAGAAAGGCAACTTGCTGCGCTGTGTGAAAGGGAGAGAGCAGAAATGCACCATACTACTTAGATATAACGCGCTTCTTTTTGCTAATAGCGCTAGCACACTTCAGACAGCCTAGTGTCATCGTAGGCACCCTTCAACCAATGTGCAATGGTGCCTGCATTACAAGGAGAATTGTTTTTGTGCAAGGAAAGATAGCTTCCTGCACAAAGTGCTGCAGAATGCAGCACACGAAGAAAGAGGAAAACAACGAGGAGAAATAAACATATTTCTCCTTGTAACGCCTCTCATGGAAAAGCATAGCGCGGCTTATTTGTGCGGCTTTTCGTGTCATTTTAAATACGGCCCCTTTACACATGTGAAAGGGGCGTTCCATGGGTGTTGCTGTGTGTTTACCCAGGCAACAGCCATGGAACCTGACACATTTCCACATTTATGAGAAATCGTAAACCTGGAAATGCATTTGAATGCAGGGGAGGCGTCGGGAGGCGCAACAAGGAGAAAGGTATTGATTTCTCCTTGTTTTATTTCCTCTTTCTATGCATGCTGCATTCTGCAGCACACATAGAACGAAGAAATCACCTCTTATGATTGTTTATGTACAGGAAGGTGTCCCTTCCCGCAAATAAACAATCATTTAATGAAATTATGTTTTGCAAGTTCTATGTGTGCCAATGCAGCACACATAGAAGTTGAAAAATGCCATTTCAGATTGTTTATGTGCAGGAAGAGACCATTGTGCAAGGGTGCCTGCGTCAGCGCATGGCAGATAATTGTGCGCCAGCGCAGGGGAGAACAGAGGGATCTACAAAGATATGAAGCATAACTGTACTTTGAAAGTGCCACAGCGTGGCATAGCCAAAGGGCTTGTGGTGCCGCACTGCGGCACTTTTTCTTGTAAATGAGGCCCAGCATTTTTACACATTCCAAGGTTTACTTGTGTGAGTAAATCTGGGAATTCTTCAAAAACCATGGGTGGAAGTGTGGGAACACCCATGCCCCACCCATAGATCGTCTTAACGCAGTGACTTGTGCTGCCTTGCCTTACTCCCGATTTCCTATGCCAGGCAGAGCCAGCAAGGTGGTAAATCTCACTTAAGGGCTTGCATTGCCCGAGTGTCACCTTGCATGGCGTAAAGGCTTGACAAACTTGGCCCTCGGTTTATCAACAAAAACAAATGCGGGCCCATTGTGCTACCCACGAGCCCCTAATGCACAGCACTTGCATAAAGCTGAATGGGTTAGTGAGCTTGGTGCACGTTCTGTAATAGGAACCAAGGTTTACAGCGAGGTGGTCAATATTCTACTGATAGTTAGGTGTTGGCATTACTCTATTCGGTAGCATTTTTGCAGGTATTGGCATCATTGTACTTATTGGCCTGGTGACTTTTCTCTACAGGGGCAAGCCGCATGGTTTGGATTCTGTGAATGAGATTTCTTGAATGGTATAAAGCAGCGCGAACACCCCGCTTTTGGAAACATTTCTGCATTGATTGGTTTGATTTATACTCTTCTCCGGAATGCATTTGTTTTTTTCTTTCCCTCTGCCCTATATTTTATAGAGCCCCGAGCTGGTCTACAAAGTTCTGCATCTAAATGCAAAGCGAGGATCGTGGCAATAATAAACTGCAGGCAGCGGGGCTGCTCGGCTCCGGCGGCTGTCGAGGCAAATGAAAACGACATGAATGTGAAACTATTGCCTCGTATTTGTCCTTCCTGCTCTTCGACTTTGAGGAGGTCTGGAGGGACAGTGCTTGGTGTGAGGCCTCATCTGGTTACTGTATCTCTAAGCCAGGTTGTGTGCAGTTCCAGCCTTCCATATGCATGTACATTACACTCCAGTAACACACTGTTCTAGCAAAAGTGTAAGGTTAGCATCTAGGCTACTGAAAAAGAATCATGACGTACTCATGTCTGCCCTAAAAGAAGCATGCCTGATTACTTTCATTTACAAACTTGATGAACTATTAATTCTATCTTGAAGGCAACCAGATCCCTGCACCAACCTAACCCTTAAACAAATGTCACAACAAAAAAAAAACTTTGCAGCTCCATGGAACAGTCACTTCGAACCAAGGGGCATATTATCAAGCACGGAGTTAAAATTATGGCCGCTTTAGCGGCAGAAGCGGCGATAATGGGCTTGATAATATGCCGCAGAGAATTCCAATAGAAGCCCATGTTGACACCAGAACATCGGCTTCTATGGGAATTCTCTGCGGCATATTATCAAGCCCATTATCGCCACTTTAAAGGCAGTTTTCTGCCGCTAAAGCGGCGATAATTTTAACACCGTTTCTTGATAATATGCCCCCTAGATACTGCGGGCAATCATTTGATCCACTGGGCAACCAAGCCCTGGCAGAGAGGAAGTACACAAATAATCCCTCTCCACCAGGGTGGGTGGTAAAACAGTCAGATCAGACTATTTATTCTACCACCCACGCATTTCTTCCCCAGGCTCCAGGGTCACATCCGTGCTGTAAGAAGAACACTAATGTGGAACACTCAGAGCGTGTGCTTCAAAAATTGTGAACTGTTTGCTCAATCTTTTGATTGAATTCTTGGGGAGTTAGGGTGGATGTTCCCCCTTTTTGGACGCACCGCAGGATATGTGTAATAACTTAGCACTGTATAAATTGGTGTAAATCTGGATGAGCGCCTGTTGACCCTCTTCACCCAATTGAGTTAATCATTTCATTTCATTGTGTCTTTATTTCGATTAAAATAATCATAAAAGACAGTACAGACAATGTTAAGTTAAAATACTTAGAATAAAAACACAAAGTAGTACAAAACAATCATTAAGGTATAACTAAGCACAGTAACTAGTACAAAGATGTATACCATATGGAAAAAGCTCAAAAGTGTTAAAAGACACAGTAAAAACCATAAATATACAATGGTAAGATAGGTAGAAATAAAATAATTCAACACCACTGTAATTTCATTGGTGGAGCAACACTAAAATGATTGAGTTAATCATTTATGAGGGTTGTCCGTAGGACAGCGCCGCAGGCCTTCCTGCGGTGCTGCCCTAGGGCAAAAGAAAAGGGCAGGAATGCGCCGTATCTATCAGAGCACAATGGGCTGCCCTGCGCAAACACAGGGACCTTTGGACCATGGTGCAAGGGTGCCTGCGTTACGGTGATGATTATTTTTGTGCAGTAAGGGAAACCTTCCTGCACAAAAATAATCACAAGAGGTTTTTTCTTCTTTCTATGTGTGCTGCAGAATGCAGCACACATAGAAAAAGGAAAAATGAGGAGAAATAAAGATATTTCTTCTCATTGTGCCTCCCTCACGCCTCCCCTGGGAAGCATACATTTTTGGCACTGCCTCAGATTTACGATTACTCGTAAATCTGCGGCAGTGTCAAAAATCCATGGATGTTGCTGTAAACGCCCCCAGCAACACCCATAACACGCTCCTTTAACGCACAAAACTACGTTAAAGGGAACGATATTTACGAGGCAGCACTAAGCCAAAAAAGTGGCTGAGTGCTGCCTCCTTAATATGGAGCAGGCTCCTGCACCACGGAACGCCACAAAAAGTGATATTCCGGCAGCGCAAGGGGTCTCTTGAATGAGGCCCTCAATGCTAACATATGCACTAAAATGAGTGACTTTTTGATGGGTCTCTCAGCCCGATTCTTGAACAAGAAAGTGCTAGTGGTGAACCCTTGAAACGTTTAGCCAGGAGTGGCATCGCCAACATGCCTGCTATGCCTGCAGAAGGTCAACAACTTTAACTGGGTATCAACAGAGGTTGTAGCCGCTACGTCAACATTGTTCTTCGTTACCGCTGGCACAGTCCTTGATACTACAGGTCTCAGGGCTCTTGAAGGAAGTGATAGGAATAGAAAGGAAACAGAGCTCTAAAATCCATATTTACTTTCTGTAGGTTCCACTCCTAGGCTGTCTCCTCCTCCCTGAGCAGGAAACAGTTCATAGGTGAAGGATGAGACAAGGGATCGACCCCTCGGCTTTTTGTTGATGGTCAAGATATTTGTGAAGTCACTTCTGCTACCCAGGGCTCACCGGTGAATCAATGTCCATGCGGGGACCCCAATGAGGTGTTTCAAGTTGCTTGATGTGGCCGCTCCTCTGGAGAAAAAAAGCAGGTGTTAAAGCACTAAACCTCAACATTCAATGCTCACAGGGGTTCCACAGGAAATCAGGATGGAGAACACTTCTCCACAGTAAGAAAGATCCACAACATGCCCCTTCACTCCACCGTGAAAACCACAAACTGTGTAAAAAAGCAAACAGACAACATATACTCATTAGTCGTACATCATGACAATCTGCTGGGTAGAGCTGCTTGGTCGTACATCTCGCACAAAGACGTTGTTGCCCTTCCGCCACACGTGTACATCCCAAAGAAAAAAATCTGTTCCATTGGGAATCGCCATTTCTTTTTTTTTTTTTATAGAGCTTTATATAGCACGAACTTGACCCGGGAATATCAGAGCACTTTACACGAGCACCATTTGCGTTACAGATGGACACATTCTTTTTTTGTTAGGCACAGGGAGATCAAGGGGCATATTATCAGGCACGGTGTTAAAATTATCGCCGCTTTAGCGGCAGTTGCGGGGATTATGGGCTTGATAATATGCCGCAGAGAATTCCAATAGAAGCCCATGTTGACACCAGAACATGGGCTTCTATGAGAATTCTCACGGGCATATTATTAAGCCCATTCTCGCCACTTTAGCTGCAGTTTTCTGCCGCTAAAGCGGTGATAATTTTAGCGCCGTTTCATGATAAGATGCCCCCAAATGATTTGCCCAGAAGCAAAGGATGCTGAGCGTCCCTGCCCAGACTCCAACCCTGTTCCCCACCTTCGAGGTCGACCCTCTAGCCATAAGGCTACATCCTCTCCCCCTCCTCGACATCAAACTCACTTTCATTCTCCAAGATTCCTCTAAGATTTCTTCACACACTGCTTCTCTCTTAGCCTGAGACAAAATTAACACTACACTTTTGTTCCGCTCCTCTCATGATTAAATGCTACCCCATATTTTACTCTAATCACAGTCCTGAGTAAATAACCTTTTTTCACCCTCAAATGCCTTCCCAGTTCTTTCAACTCTTTCTACATTATTAACGCCCACACTTGTCATCTTATCTCCCTATCTGTACTTTTCTTGAACTGTGCTTTTCATGTAAACGACTTGCTTCAAATTCTATTCTTTCAACTCCTTAGAAGGGTCAACGATTCTAGAGAAATGAATATATGCCCAATCTGAATAATTGTTAGATCCCCTATATTACCTCTCTTTAATTATTGTACTTGTGAAACAACACCATCTGCTATCCTGCCATTACCATAATCTCTCATACTGTGTTATGATTCCAAATGAGATTTAGTCCATAAACTCTGGGCTCAATGTTTCTGACATAACCACTTAGCCTGTGTCTTCTCAGAAGGATGCCCTGTTCAATGCAGCCGCACTATATTTTCCCACCACTCCTTCCCCAACTTTCTTTCATGCTAAGACCATGCCCAAATTTAGACAACAAGACGAAATGTATTGCAAGGATATTTACTGTCCAGCGCAAAAGGTTTTACACTTTCGTTCCTTCTTTTGCTCTTAGCCTTAGAGCTTTTTTCTTTTTCTGCCGCAATTGGACAAGCTGTTTAGATACATGAAATTCTTATGAAAGCATGTCCCATTAAAGGGTTTCTATACCCTGACAACATCTTGCGCACACTCATTACACCTAAAACTACTTTACCCATGCAGATGTCCCCTACACGTTTGTTCTCGTAGTTCTTGGGCTACATGATAATCTAGGAGAAATGTGAGGACTTCCCCGTGCCTGGCGTTGCCACCGCAGCCGATCTCTATAGTTGTGATGTGAAGTGGGCTCCTAAAGGGCTCGAATATGTTGGAATCGGTGTTAACAAGGGACTGAAAAGAATGGTGGAAGATAATGTAAATGATCATTAATCGAGACACACCATTATTCTGCCCACTGGACCCACCTTATTCTACCAATGTGTCATTGAAAACAACATGAATGTGGCGCCTAGATATAGCTGTCCCCTAGGCATGCTACCAGTACACAGGCATACACTAAAACAAATCAACTCAGGAATGAAAATGTATGTATTGGAGGGAAGACATATGAAACCTGGGAATGAATTGTGAGTCTAGTTCTGAGGAGCAGGAGGGTCTATAGGGAAGACGAGAAGTGAAATGTGTGGTATTTACAATAGGCGCATGCTGACAAAGAGTGCAGTGAGCAATGCGAAACAAATTCAATGGATTCAGGTGCAGATTGGCAGCCAATGATGTTGTCAAAGGAGTGATCAATCCATCAAAGATTCCTCTCTAATAAGCTGCCTATTGGCACTTAACAAATGGATGAACACCCAATGTCTTAAGACCAATAGAGAAACAATGGAAATATTGATTACTCAAGGAATATCAAATCTTTAGCACCCTGTTCTTTAGCCATCTGTGTCTATATGCAACCGTTAGACTCTGTAAAGCCCTTTTGTTAACTTTGGTTTTGCTCCTTTTGTGAAAAATCTAACTTGATGACCTCAGCCTACACTTTTCATTTTAGGAAGATCAAATCCATCCTACCTCTTCTGTCTAAAGGAAGTTGGTGCACCATCATATCTGTAGTTCCTTCTTCACACTTAGATCATTATAATTGCATTTATTTAGAAATCAACATAACCAATGGGATAATTGTATCTCTCAAATGGAATAGGGGACATTTCATCATATGTGTATGTATGTTAAGTAGGGTAAATGTACTCTAGTTAATGTATTCATATGAGGTATTGATGAGATTATATTAATTCCCTTTTCTTGTCTATGATTCAAGCACTGAACGTGTTTTGGTTGGAACATTGTTTTTGATATCACTCATTTGTATGTTAATTACATTTTGTTCCTCTGTTGAGGAAGTGGGATGAGTTTCTTATGGAAAGGTGCAATTTGAATTCTGTCTGAGTTTGTATACATTGTTCATTTTAAGCATACAAATGATGATTTGTTTTATTTTATTCATAGCCCTGAAGAAGTTCCATAGTGGGAAAGGAACAAAACATGTTGGCTGTTATGTTGCTTTTCTAATTATGAATGAAAGAAATTTTAATTGGCACCTTGTACTTTTATTTTATTACATTCTGAAGTGTGCTCGACCCTAAAAACACACTACATGATCAGGGATGACCCTTAGTCCAAGAGAGGTCACAACTTGGCGTACATAATGAGAGCTCTCTTCAAACATGTAATACAATATATTATTATAACAGTCCATTCAGCCTGATTTAAATCTTGGCGGTCAGACTGAAGTCCAGCCGCGGCAGCTTGACTGAGTACTCGGCTGAGCTGACGGTCTTCCTCCTGCTGTATTTATATGTATACGCGATACACAGAAGACTGCTGCTTAGGAGGTCTTCTGCGCTGGTGAACCGCTCACCGTCGCCATCTTGACGGCTGGGTCCCGCCGAGCAGATTTGGATGTTCCCATTAGGCTGGCTGTGCCCTGTCGTTGGAGTACTGACAAGGGGCGCGCGTGGTGGTGGGGAGACAGGTAAGTAACATGTTTTTCTTTACGTAAAACCCATATCTGTTGTGTATGTATACATATGTGTATGTAGGTAATGTGTAGTGAGCATATTTTGTACATTCTGCATTGCACGCCACCAACCTACACACACCATGCAATGTATAACCTCACACACCACGAACACCTACCTCTGTGGCTGTCAAAACGGCACGGCCAGTCATTCGCGATTAAGGTGCAGCAGGTAAGGGGAGACCTGGGTGAAGGAGTAGAGGACGAAATCGCAGGCTCTACCCCCCAAAAAGGTGAGTCTTCACACATTTTTGTACCATTCTGCCGACTCAAAGTAGGAGGGATTCTCTTTGAAACAGCCCACTTGCACATCTGGAGGGTGGGAATCCTGACTGGAGTCCCGCCACTGCCTGCTGCAGCCCATCCTGCCGTAGGGGCAGGATGCAAAGTCCTGGCGGAGTCGGCGGGACCATGGCGGTCTTCTCTCCCATTACCAGTCAGCCTCTAAATCGCCAGGGCGGTGGACGGGAAGTCCACCAAAAAAGACCTCTCCATCACAGTCCCGCCAACGGCTAAATCAGGCCCAAAATATTTTCACTGCATAATTCTGAGCTATAGTGTCATTGTCTTTTCTCTGCTTTCAATCTGCCTGGGCAGAACCAGTACCTCAGAGGCAGTGGCGTAACACAGGCCCCCGCAGCCCCCGCGGTGCGGGGGGTCCCAAGCTCAGTGCTCAGAGAAAGGACGAGCTAAAGAGAAAGAGGCAAGCTATGCAAGGATCTGAAATCTGGACACTGGACTTATATCCACATCCATATATTGTAAAAAAAAATGGTAGGGTTTCAATTGAGGCGTATTGACATTAAAAACTAAATAACAGCCTTAGAGGAGAAGGGGTTGGTAAGTATGTATTCTGGTAACCGGAACCCGTTGAATGGTCATCTGAAACACATAGCTGGCGTTCCTATATTTAATGCAGATACCGATGCATTCTCGGTGCAACACGCGAGCGGGCTCTTTCTTTAATACCGTTAACGGTGTTAGAAATATGTGCAAACGACGGCATCTTGCTCGGTTATGTTTTTTAGCAGATTCGAGCCCTTAAAATGGAAGGTCAATCCTCATTAGAGCGATCAGGAATTGGCCCCTAATGTATCCTACTTCGACATTTCACTTTTATAACACGAGCTATTTGATTTTGAACAGGCTCAGCATGAACTGCGAGGGACCCGTGACAAGGGCAGGAGAAGAGTTTGAATGGTTCCAATAATTCCACTAGAGGGAGCAAGAGAGCAACACTTTACAGCAGAGGCACGGTTATCACAGATTACTCTAACAGGCGCGCTCTTTATCAAGGTCAAACTCAGAGCTGTATTCAGACAACAGATTAAACGTAACTTTTCCTCCACTGTGCTTTCGAGCATGCTCACAACACCTGCATCCAGGCACCCCATGTGATAAAATGACGAAAGCAAAGAGAGAAGAAGGATGAAAGTTACGTTTTTAACGGGGAAATGATACACAAAGGGTCAATGAAAACACGCAATGGGGGGAGGATTGCAAAACTAGTACTTGCTAATGTTTTGCTGCGGGTGTGGTACTGCAGTGATGTTAGATTTTACCTGTAGAATGGCAGTGATGGGTGGTGGTAATATCTGGTATGGTTGCATAATGTTATTCTATGAGCATTTGCATAGCACGTTGCCATTTCATAGTACTGCAGAGCTTTTGAAGTCTGGGGGCCATATTCTCAAGGAGCTATCGCCGAGTTAACGGCACTTTAGCGCAGCCACACTTGCGATAACATTATCACCCCATTCACAAGCTGGTGCTAACAGCGCATGGCACCAGTTTACCTGCGAAAGCAGCCGCAAAAAACATCGCCACAGATGACCCCGGCAACTATTGCTAATGAGATGCAGAGTAGGCGTTCCCGGGCAAAAAGCAGCGACAACACCACTCCACAACATTCTCAACGACCAGCCAGATCGGCGAAACACCACGAAACATGCGATAAGGCGCATTAGCAGCAGAAAATTAACACCTGCTCTGACCTGGTGCTAAATTGGACGGCAGCCGCAACAGAAAAGGGAGCCCAGACCACAGCCACACCTGAAGAACAACAGATGCCATGGAGCCACTGAACATGCGTGCTGGACACCCAAGAGGGCCACTACACCCACCGCAACCACCCCCAGGAGCCCCTCTCCCCAGCCCCCCCCCTGGCCATAGACATACCACATCGAATCATGTACCAAATAATCCGCATGATGTTGCACAATCACATCTGGTGACATGCATGTGTCGTCACAAAAATTAGCATCACACATTAACCCACGAAGCAACAAATGAAAATTTAATAAATTAAACACAGAACAGAAATGAAGACACATGGCGGCTCCCCTCGGGACATTCCGTAGGTCACAGCCTACAAGACAAAATCCATGATGAGAAGGTGTGTCCTGCGCACATCAAGGGACAGCGAGAGAGCGAAGGAGAGAGAGAGAAAGAGAGAGAGAGAGAGATAGATGGACAGAGAGGGAGAGAGAGATATTCGGACAGAGAGGGGGAGAGAGAGATAGACGGACAGAGAGGGGAGAGAGAGATGTACGAACAGAGAGGGGGAGAGAGAGATATACGAACAGAGAGGGGGAGTGATATGGACGGACAGAGAGGGAGAGAGAGAGATAGACGGACAGAGAGGGGGAGAGAGAGATAGACGGACAGAGAGGGGGAGAGAGAGATAGAGAAAAGAAGAGAGGTACAGGGAGAGAGTGCCGACACTGTGCACCCAGGCCACACTGCTCACCTGCTGCCAGCGGTGTGTCTCCAACCATGTGCCGGTATGTAGTTCAGTTCACCAGGTCCCATATCTGAGACAGACCCGTCATCTGGAACGAGTCCAGATACATGAATGGCACAGTACATACAATTACACACAACTTCATCGCCTGTCCGCCCCTGCGCACCCAGGCAGCTGCACCTCAGCCCCTCCCGCCGCCCAGCAGTGCATGCCCTCCCCTGCGTACCCAGGCCTCAGTGCTCACCTTCCGCCCTTGGCGTGTAGCAATGAGGGCCCACCACGTGCCACTGCAAACCACAAGCCCGGGGCCCGCGTACTTGGCACCCTCCACATCATGCAGCCCCGCTCCACAGGCCACCAGGTCTCCCGTTTGGTTCTGGGTCTTGATTTCGCCATGGCAGAGGACATACCAATGCACCCGGCCTCATCGCAGGCTGCACACCCGTTCAGGCCTTGAGGTGCCACTAACTCTGTGAGCCCGCAAAGGCCACGTCACGTGGCAGTAGGCCCCCGCTGTCTGCTGGCTCAGGCCTACACTGTGGTCCAGCAGGGGACCCAAAACCTGAGCAGTCCGTACCCGGGACGGGGCATCATCGCAGGCTGCACACCCACTCAGCACTTACGGTGCCCCTACCTCAGTGCACTGAAAATCACTGTCCCGTGGTGGAGTGCCTGTGCAAGCCTCAGTGTATCAGGTGCCACCAAGTCTGTCCCCAGGAAGTCATGGACCCTCTATGATTGGGTATCGTGGTGCGGACGCCATCATGTCACCTCCGGGCCTGCGGAATGTGATGTCGCAGGCACCTGGGCCACCATGCCTACATGCACACCACACAGATACACCCCGAGAGAGGTTTGAAATGGCGTCGGGCACGTGCGCCCGGCCCTTTTTATTGGCAGGGTCACATGTGCTGTGACGTGTGTGCTGGATGGGTGTGGTGTGGGTGTACACCAGCCGTAAGGGAGTGGCTGTGGCATGCTGACAACTAGACCTGTGATCAGCAGATTACTACAGGGCAGACCTGGGACATGTAGCGTTGCTGTCCCCCCCTGTGAGCATAAGCGGAGTGACCTGGCCTGGCGTATGCCAGTCCAGCGTAAGGGTTTGAACAATGACCCCTGGGCTCTGTGCGTGGTTCCGTATGGGGCTGGACAAGGAAATAACAAATGCGTGTGTCCCTGTTGTTGCGTCGGCACCACTCGGACAACATTCGGCAATGTGTCACCCTGTGACCCAAGTCCAATGACATGAGCCACATGGACGTAAGAGGAATTCACAGACCCTGCATTCATCCATACTCCCACACTTGAAGGACCATAGACACAACACATCTGTGTGATTATGAATGTTTAATGCACATTCAGTGGAGTGTTGCATCTGGAGCAGTACAGGGCCATGCAAACCCCACATTAAAATGTTGGCCAGTGGAGGGCCAGCCATAGTCCTTCAGTGAATGACAAGTCCAAAGGAAGAGGAAGAGTTCAGTCTGCAGTCTGATAGCTGTGTCATTGGCGATCATACAGAAAATGGCAGTCCATTGCGAGGTCCAAGGTGAGTGTAGCAGAGTGTGTCAGGGGACAGTGGAAGGTGATGATGCAGAGGGCAGAACCAAGCTGAAACTGGCGATGGTGATATCAGTAACGGACAATCCTGAGTTAATAGCGACCAAATTTCATGCATGTCTAACGGATGGGATGGAATGGATGCGCCAGAGTTTCCTAAAAAATAAATACAGAGAAAACAGAAGTCATGGAGTTTGGTAGGGGACCTCCTCTGTGGAACACTCTGTGGTGGCCACCTGAGGCCGGGCAATGTCCCTTACCGGTCACTAAGGTGAGGAACCTGGGGGTGATTTTTGATGATAAGCTGAATATGTCAGCTCAGGTCAACGGTTTAACCTCCTCATGTTTTCTTCCGCTCAAAACACTGCGTAAAATCTTCCCCTTCATTCCGCAGGCGTTGCAGAAGACGGTGATGGCCGCTCTCTTTATGTCCAGACTGGCCTATTGTAACGCTATGTTCCTGGGTATTGATAAATACCAGGTTGGCAAGATCCAGTCTCTGCAAAACGCGGAGGTCCGTGTCATTCTGAATTTACCTAGGGGACATCCCACTTCTAAGGGAAGAAGATCATTACATTGGCTCCCGGTTCAGCAGAGAATTGTGTTTAAGGCGCTCTGTCTGGTACACTGGGCACGATTCGGCGGGGGTGCAACTGACGGAAGGGATAGGTTTAGGCATTATACCCCCTCTCGTGATCTACGTTCAGCCAGTATGCGACTCCAATAGAATTACATATATTTCAGGAAGGCCCTGAAGTCTCAGCTGTTTAATATCCATTAGTACTGTTCCTCCGTCACCGATCATGCACACTTTAGCGCCAAGACGCCGCCTGGCATTCGAGCGCTCTACAAGCTTCTTTATACTCATACTTATGTGGTGGAGATGAATGTTACAGTTTTCTCCGTACCAGTAAGGCGGTTTCATCCACTTCTTCGTCCTCTGCTGTCTCATGTGCCTCACGTGTGGGTGGTGCTGGCCTTTCTCAGGCACTGTGTGGCAGTGACACCTCAGGGGCTGGAGGTGGAATGTCTGCCGCACTGTGTGGCTCTGACACTTCAGGCAGCGGAGATGTGGATGTAGTGGTAGCAGCAGCGTGCATCAGCACCATGCCTGGTGGCAGCAATGCCATGAGGATGGTTTTGAGGTCATTGTGGAACCCAGCCACCTCTCACTGGTGTGCAGCTGTGGCAACCGCTCTTTCCGCATTGGCCCGCTCCATGAGCCTCCGCATGAGTCCCAACTCCCGGGCGAGCTCGCTGGAGCCACTCTGACTAGACAGTCGTTCTTGTCTCTGAGTCAGGACTCGGGCAATGTCAGCCATGGTTCGTTAGAGTGCATGGAGCAGACTTTGGGTGTCCGTTAGGGACTGTGAGTGGTCCCTGATGGGACTTAGCCACCCACGTATGGCATCTAGTTTGTCTGCCATTCGGTCGAAGCCCACCCGCATCTGTTCAGCCAGCTGCTCCTGGCATCCCAACACACGGTGTTGGATGGCCATGTGTTCTTCGTGGGGGTCCTGCGAGGCAGCCGTGGTGGTGGGTGCTGCCTGCTGTGTGGTATGTGCAAGGGGTGGGGTATCCCATTTGCAGCTGGGCCTCCCTGCTCCTGGAGGTGGGCTGCAGAGACTGTTAATGAACTCTTGGAGGGTATCGGAGTAGAAGCTGTGGTGGTCCTCTTCGTCATTAGAGAAGAGAGGTTTGGGCTGCTCTGCAGGAGGTGTTGTCTGACCCTCTGCAATGTGAAGAGGAGATGCAGTTTGACAATGTGTTCACATGTGTGTTGTCGGATTGTACATGTTCACATACAGACTGCTTGACTGTGTACATTGTGGCTGTTTTGGAGGGGCTGCCTATTTGCTGCGGGACAGTGGACATTTCAAAAACATCACGGATGTGTGTTTGAACTTGTACATTGTCTAACCACATTTCCTTGCAATGCCACTTGTGATTAGCCAGTGTCTACACCCAGTGGGCGCCAGTTGTTTCCTGTGTTCTGTTGTGGACGTGTTGCGGTGTGTTCCACTTTGTTGTCAATGTTGATGTGCTCTGCATGTTATGTGTGTGTTCTGCAATGTGGGGGAGGATGGCTCCTGCTGCTCTGTCTTGCTGCCCCTTATACCTTTCATGTGGTGTGCCTTTGACTTCTGTGCTTGTGCAGTGTTGACATGTAGCATACTTGGGTACATTGTTCTCTTGGTGGGAGTTGGGGTCTGGGGCATGGTTTGTCCGTAGATGTCCTCAGCTCAATTGTGCATGTGTGCCATTGTGCCCATCTCCCCCCGTCCCTCCAGTCCCTGGTCGTTACTCACCCTGGTGCTGTTGTGTCTGGTCCTTTTGAGCAGTGTCCGTTCCCCCGACTCCAGCCACCGTCTCCCCGCTGATGACTGTGGACACCATTTCCTCCATCTCGTCCAGCTCCTCCTGTGGCGCAGGACTCCCACCTCCAGTCTGCATTGCTGCCTTACGGTTGTTAGCGAGTTTCAGCTTGGTTTTGTGCTTGACGTCATTCCAGCGCCTCTTGACCTCTTCCATTGTCCTCTTCAGCACTCTGACTGCATTCACCTTGTCCACGATGGACTGCCATAGTCCATTTTTTGTTGCCAATAGCATAGTAGAGGTGACGAACAGTAGTTGATGGTGTTCGACCACCTCCGTTATCAGGATCCTGTTTTCCTGCGGACTGAAGCGCTTCTTCCTTCTCTTCTTGTCCTTGCCCTTCCCTGACCCCGAGGTCCCAGGTGTAAGGTTGTGAGCATTCTAGTAGCTGGCGGGGGCGGAGCCTTGGGGCGAGGGGAAGAGGAGGAGCGAGGAGAGAAGTGGGCAGTTAGAATAGGGACGAGGTAGAGATAAGGAGTAGAGAATAAAGCTCCTGAGAAATCGTAAAGGGCGTCTGTCATTATTTGTAGCACGATGCTACAACTGGCGACGAGGGTGGGATGAGCAAGCCCACACCAGTTACAGAGCCCTGGAGCGTGGTGAAGAACCGGACCTGCCTGAGGCGATTGAGCACCTCTGGATGCCACCAGTGACTACGGAAGTCGGGAGCCTACCCCGACCCCGCCTCGTGTCCCCAGAGTGAAGGAGAAGGTGCCTGACGCTGGAGACGCTGTCTCTAAAAGCCTGCCTGTAAGCGCTGTTGAGCGCGCAAAAAAAATAAAAGAAAAACGAAGACCGAAAATCCCTCGCTGCCGGCTAATCTCACGCCCGATGCGTGAGCTTTGGCAGGGTCGGCGCGCAAGAAGAGCGGGAAGCTGCAGAACAAGGCGGGAGCCCACCCCGACCTCACCTGGTAGCTGTCGCCGCCGTGAATGAGCAGGGACTGGAGGGTGCCACCCCTGAAGATGCCCGCCGGTGAGTCCAACTTGTAGTAGACTGAATGAGCCGGGAGAGAGCCTCGCGCGTGTGTGCAGGGACGGCGGCCATCTTGAAGTCAGGCAATCCTCCTGGGACACCCCCCATTAAAGTGAATTGGCGGCCATCTTGAAGTCAGGCGCCTAGGATTCACTGAGGGAGAACAAACAAGCATAAGCATACCCAGGATAAGTCATCAACAAGCACAAGCAAAGCCAAGATAAAGGAACAAACAAGCACGAGCAAAGCCAAGCCAAAGGAACAAACAAGCACGAGCAAAGCCAAGATAAAGAAACAAACAAGCACGAGCAAAGCCAAGATAAAGGAACAAACAAGCACGAGCAAAGCCAAGATAAAGGAACAAACAAGCACGAGCAAAGCCAAGACGAAGAAACAAACAAGCACAAGCAAAGCCAAGACAAAGAAACAAACAAGCACGAGCAAACCCGAGACAAGTGTGCTACAAACGCAGGTGCGAGCACGCAAGCCGACTGAAGTGAACTGACCCGAGCGCACGGGATTCACAATGTCGAATCAAGGATCACCGACCCGACAGGAGGCCAAACCCATCGTCATAGGGCTGTCACATCTGCGCCCTCCGGAGCCCCTGACGCTTGTAGTCGGTAGCAGCATGGGCCCTCGTTGGGAGGAGTGGATCGAGGACTTTGAGGACTACATCAAAGGTTCCAAGGTCCTCGGCGATGAGGACCAACTGATTGCGCTTCGAAACCTCGTGGGAAAGGACATTAGCAAGATAATTAAGGAAATCCCAGCTGCGGATGCAGGGACGTACGCCAAGGTACGGGAAGCCCTGGATAAGAAATTTTTACACAAAAAAAATGTAGACTACGAGAGGTATGTGTTCCAGCGGGCGCACCAAGTAAAGGATGAAGCGATGAACACATACATAACCCGACTACGACGGTTGGCACGCCACTGCAACTTTGAAGCATTCTCTACGGAGGATGCCATACGGCTGCGTGTCATTGACGGCTGTCAATCTGAGACCCTCCGAAGAAAATTGTTAAAGAAAAGTCACACCCTAGACGAAATAGAGGAACTGACGAGAGTGCATGACCAGACCGAGGAGCAGGCCAAGACCATGGAAGCAGGGCGTACGGAACGCCGAGAGCAGATATGTCAGGTGCGAACCGGTCGCCCTCGCCGAGGGTCCAGGGAGCGCGGGCGACACGATCGGCCATCATCGCGCCGGCGCCATTCTGGGCACCGTCGACCGGACTCGGGGAGAAACAACAGACGACATGATTATGTGAAGAAGGCGACAGCACAAAAATGTTACAGATGCGGGTACGACTTTCCACACTCCAGAGTGTGCCCGGCTATGGGCCAGCAGTGCCGCAAGTGTGGTCGGAGCAGTCACTTTGAAGCCATGTGCGGAGAGTATCGCCGCGAGAAAGGAAAGAAACCGCCCGTGACGTCGCGGAGTGACACTTGCCGGCAACATGCGCGAGCGGTGCATGGTCGCCCAAAGTCGTCATCAAGATCATCGCACTCCAGCAGGGAGTCGCGGACATCGCGATGGTCGAGGAGATCACCCTCTCGGGACTCTAGATCGACATCAGACGAACAAGAATATTCAATTGAATACGCGAGCATGGTTGCCGACCCGGACCAACTTAAGAAATATTCCCGACTGGACATCAGCGTCGGTGGACATGCCACAAAATTTGTGATGGACAGCGGAGCGTCACTAAATTACATTCCGGTGACGGAGTACAAAAAAATGAAACCCCTCCCGCGCCTGAGTCCTGCATTTGTTCGGGTCTACACCTGGATGTCCAGGAAGCCCCTCCCTTGCCTCGGGAAGTTTTCAACTACGCTGAGACACAACACAATGTCAGTTCCCGCTGTGATCCACGTCATAGAAGGGCCGGAGGCTGACTGTCTCCTTAGCCTGCCGACGGCCGAGCGGCTGCGTCTGGTGGAAGTTCTCTATCGCGTCAGCAATGACAATGACATCGTGTACAAGCCAGGCAAATCAGTCAACGTGGCTGACTACAAGTCGCGACACCCCAGGGCACCACACTCACTTGGACTGTCCGTTGTGGAGGAAGATGTCCACCTTGGGGAGGATCAAGCGCGACCGCCTGCGGGCCCCCTGGAGACCACCCCTCATGCCACCCTGAAAGAGTATCCACAGTGTCCAATAGTAGGGCACGGTGATCTTCCGGCCCCGAGTCAGATGACACCGCCGCCGCCTGGAGTGTGGCACGAACTAGCCCTGGACTTTTATGGCCCAATGCAATCAGGCAAATATGTTCTCGTAATAATGGACGAGTACTCCCGGTTTCCCATTGCCCAGTTTGTGCCGTCCACCAGTGCTGCCGCCACCATTGCGGTTCTAGATGAAGTCTTTGCAGCCTGGGGTGTGCCCAAGGAACTGAAAACAGACAATAGCCCATCGTTCACTGGACGGAAATTCAGCGACTTTGCGAAATCCGTGGGTGTCCGGCTTCGGCGGATAACACCTGTGTGGTCACAAGCCAATGGCACTGGTGAGAGGTTTATGGCCATACTCAAAGAGACTCTCCAGCAGGCTACCTGTGATAGACGAGATTTGCAAATGGCTCTCAACGAAGTGCTTCGAGCATATCGAACAACACCCAATGCCACGACAGGCAAATGTCCAGCGACACTCATGTTAGGGCGCCCCATCTGGACGCGGATACCCACTTGGGAGGGGGCATCAAGACCGGTGTCATCAGGTCATCTTCACCAAGAAATAGTAACTAACGCTGATCGCGCTGACAAGGAGAGCATGAGAAATTCTACGGACCACAAGAGACGAGCCAGATCTCTCTCGCCTCGGGAAGGGGATTGCGTCGTGGTCAAACAAGAACCAAGTAAGGAAACGGACTGTTGGTTCCGGGCAACGCCCCTCACAGTCACTAGACGAACGAGTACCGCGCTGACGGCTGAGTCGGAAAACAGGCGCACCACTCGCAATGCCCCCCACCTTCAAAGATGCGGTCTCACCATGAAAGAGACACTCACGCTGGGGCCTACAACGTCTGTGACTGGACACTGTGAAGGGCATGGTCGAACACCTATAGGTCAGGAACGGGACGCTGAGGGCGGCAATGGAACTGTGTCTGAAGGCCTGTCCCTCCGGCCAAGAAGAGATATTCAAAAACCGAGACGGTTGATCGAAGAGATGTGAGCACTGTCACAAGCTTTAGTAACAAAGGGGGAGATGTAAGGTTGTGAGCATTCTAGTAGCTGGCGGGGGCGGAGCCTTGGGGCGAGGGGAAGAGGAGGAGCGAGGAGAGAAGTGGGCAGTTAGAATAGGGACGAGGTAGAGATAAGGAGTAGAGAATAAAGCTCCTGAGAAATCGTAAAGGGCGTCTGTCATTATTTGTAGCACGATGCTACACCAGGCAGGTCCTCCGGGGGGCTTGTGGTGTTCTGGTTCTCCTCCGTACTTGCTCCAGCAACATCCATTGTGCTTGGCTGTTGTTTGGCATTTGATTGTCATTTTTTTTCCTACTTTTATGGTGATTGTTCCCGCCTGACGCATGTGAATTGCAGGCCTGTAGCTGGTTTTCACAGATTTTTGTATCGTAGCTTCTTTTGCGTTGGCGTTTCGCATTTTTGTGGCGTTTCGTTGATTTTATCGCGGTCAGTTGATGTGTTATCTGGTGATTATCGCATGGTACCGCCGTGTTGTGAATACCTGGTTATCACAGCGTAAATTTCCAGGGATGGACTGCCATGTTAAGGGTTGCGTTAAGTAACTTTTGCGATGTTATCACACGTTCTTGAGAATATACCCTGGCTCCCTTTCCTGGGGTTGGAGTGGTTTCTCAGTGAGGGTGACTCTTTTCAATGTATTGTTTTCAGTGGCGGCTGCTAGTGGTAAGCAGAAATCTTAGACCCGAGTGGGACTTGCGTGCAAACTCAGTACATGGATTCCCTGCACATAGATCCATATATACTGAGAGCCTCATTTGCAAGACCATTGCGCCACCGGTGCATCCCTTTTTGATGCACCGGCGGCATCCATTGGTGTGTTCATCATCTATGAATGCTTTTTTTTTTGTTTGCTCTTTCTTCTCTTTTCCTTTCCATTGCAATGTGGAAACTGGGTTATGGTTTCCCATTTTATTTTAATTTTACTTTGTTCTCAAGTTACAATTGTTCTGTCATTTTATGCAAACATGTTTTACAAAGTTTACTGAGCGGCTATTGTTGATTTCATCATTCATTGTTGTGATGATAAAAGGGGGGGATGTGCTATGACCTGTGAATCCAGCTACTGTGCATGGAATGTTTATCATGTAATCCTGTGATGCACTGATATTCTATGGAACCTTGGAATGGAACTTGGAGATATTTTCTGTGACAGTTGAGATTGGTTCGTTTCCTGAAAGGGTTGGTGGAGATACTTGCTACTTGTAATAATATCCTATGAATAATCTGTGGCAGCGTTATTATTTGAATTTAACCCCGAGCCAAGAGCCTTGTTTGGCTGTTAGAGTCCAACCTCGAGCCGAGCCCTGAGCATGTTTCCATGTAAAACATACAACCTCACTGAAAGTATGAAAACAACTCTTTAAAAGTCTAAAAACTGTGTTTCTTTAACACGCCGAAGATTTGACCTTATTATGTAACATTATATCAGTGCACTGAGAAAGATTTATTAAAAGAGATAGTTTTAAGCATGATCCCTGGTGTGGCCCAGATTCTTATAACTAGAACAACATTACAGTCTTTTAATTTAAACACAATGTATTTTTGTACAGCTCATATTCTGAATCCGCCTATTTGAAGGAGAATGGGGGAAATCAAATATTTACATAAGATTACACAATTTGGTCAAGGGAAAGAAGGGATTAATCCCAAGTTTTCCAGTTTCACTTCATAAAAATCAGGCAGCAAATGGGTATTTATTTGTCTGTCATAAATATACTAGCCAGTAATAATTGTTTGTATATGCATGTGTAGCCAACATGGAACGGAAGACAGAGGCCATATTTATGGTGAAGTAGAGGTTTGGCCTGTGAAGTCCCTGCACGCGACGCCTCTGTGGATGCACAGAAATCCCCCAACATTGGCATCTCACAGCAATGCTAATTTTGTTAGTAGAATGCAGCCAACTAGTTTGTGGAAAGTACAAACTATTAAGTCTCTTTTCAGGCCGAACATGTACTGGAAACAAAAGTAAAACATACTACACCTCCGAATCATTTAATTAATCTGAAAGAACTCTGCTGTGCTCCTTCCCCTGCCCCAGTCCACTAATTTCATTCAACTCCTGACCAACAGCAGCAGTTGCTGGGAGGCAAAGGAGGAGAAAGAGATCAGCATCACAGCCACTCCTTCGTTATTAGTAAAGGCTTGGCCTGCCTCGGCCATTTTGTTTAATGGCACTGTTTTATTCCCATCCTGGGGTATGTAAATAACACCCCAAAGGGAAACTCATTTGTGAAAATGAAAACCCACCATGCCCCCCAGTTTGTTGTCACAAGCCTCGCTTATGTCTCTAGGGCAGTTAACACTTCGACATGCTAACACATGCTAACACATGCACAAAGCTGAGGAGGCCTCAGGTCACATTGCCCTGGCCCCTTCCCCCAGAAAAAACTGGGATTTAGACCAGTTCATTACAGAGCAGCAACTGCAATTTATATCCAGCTGCTTGGTCTTTTCATCTTTTTCTTTTCCCCCAGAGTGGGAGGTCGACGCCTCTCGCGCCTTTTAACACCAGCCTTCCATGTTGTTTTGTGATGATAAGTGAAAAGACATATGTGATGAGGGAAGACATAGGTCCACATTTACAAACATTCTGCGCTTGGTTCCTGTTAGATTTGGGGGTCTCTAGTTGGCTGAGGTAGGTACCTTAGTCCAAATAGAGACCCTTGCTTCTAGTCAGGGTAAGGAGGGACACACTCTTAGATAACCCCTGCTCGCCCCCTGGTAGCTTGGCACGAGCAGCCCAGCTTATCTCCAAGGCAATGTGTAAAGTATTTGCAACCACACTCCCAGTAACACATTGATAACACCACAAACGGACACCACAGTGGTTTCATAAAAATAGCGGTATCTTTATAAAAAGGTATATGATGAGACCAAACAATAGAAATACAACATATGCGTATTCGTAATATTTCGCTTTGCCGGTTATTAGACCAGCAATCACTTGTAGGTTCTGGCGCTATTAATGAGCAATTCACGGTCACTAATGCAGTTCTAATACAATGCCATGCAGTTTGTGATGTAGTAGTAAGATAGTCCTTAATGCAAGAATCAGGCAGTTCGTAATGCAAGAATAATACGGTTCGTAATGCGAGAATCAGGCAGTTCGTAAGGCAAGAACAATGCGGTTCGTAATGCAAGCATCAGGCAGTTCGTAATGCAAGAATAATGCGGTTCGTAATGCAAGAATCAGGCAGATCGTAATGCAAGAATAATGCGGTTCATAAGGCAAGAATCAGGCAGTTCGTAATGCAAAAATAATGCGGTAAGCCAATCTGCGCAGCCAACTCGAACACCACAAGGCCCCAACAGCAGAGACAACGGTCGCAAGCTTAAAGGGGCGGCCCCGGTACTGCTGGGCAGGTATGGGCCGCTGGGGGACTCAGCGCGTCTAACGCGGTGCAGCGGGAGAGAGATCGGAGCACTCCTGTACTCCTCCTGCACGCCTCCCAGGTCACATACACTTGCGGCTCCCGACCAGAGTCCAAGCCTTACCTGGGGGGGTGCACTGCCTCGCTCTCTCTCTCCGCTCGTCGGACGTCCTGCTGGCCGATCCCAATCACGTTGTAGCTCTGTTGCTAGGCGACACTGTAGCCGGACGGGTTACGGCGCTGCCTTCTCCTTTGTTGACGATCTTGGGCAGATTCCTTTAGACGAACAATGATCACAATCCCTTCCACCGTGTAGCTTTCTTAGCTTCAAGAAATACTTTAGCATGTTGAGGCTCGGGCCGGTGGCGGCGATCTTTCTTCACAGCCTCTGTTACAATGACGGCTCGGGCCACAAACAGCAATTCAGCAGCATGGACAATGTTTCACGCTGCGGGGGCAATTTGGTCACGGGGCACCTCGTAAACAGCACCACGGACCACAAAGCAGTCTCAGGCGTGCAAAAAGCACATGCACATCGGTCGCTGAGACACACTTGGAAACTTTTATGTTCCTGTGTTTCCACAACAGGGGACAGGCTCTCCTCGGGCCCTTGGGGACAAGTTACTTCAGGACACAGCACACAGCAAAGTCCTCTCAAGCAGGGGTACACAGCACACAGCAAATTCCCTTGTCCTCTCCTCAGTTAAATCAGCAAACTGCAGGCCAGCCCTAGAACACACAGCAAGGGCAGTCCTTCTCTTCAGTCTCTTCTGCTGTTCTTCTTTGGCAGACGTTCCTCTTGATCACAAAGTAGTTTCAATCCTTTTTCAGTATGGATTTCAGTCTTGAGTTCAGGGGTTTCAGCTCTTACATTTATACCTCTAAATGCCCTTGAAGTCTTTTTGTTCAGGGGGCTCTGACCCCGGTCCAAACCAGACCTGGGTGTCATCCTGCCAGTGCACACCCTCTTCCTTTGATCATCAGGCTCTGGGGCCCAGAAGCTGAGCAGGAGGTGGAGCCATCCTCTGGGGCAACAACACAGCCCTCTTCACACTCAGGGGGCTACTCCTCCCCCCACATCAAACGCAGGCAAGCCTGTTGCTGTCTCACCTACTCCTCCCTTGGGTCAGGACACTTCCCAGACCCTGTCACATCCAAACCCAGACAGGCAATACACAACCAGGCAGAGGCTCACAGGATGGTTTAAGACAAGAATCCAGCCACTTCTAAAAGCGTGGTTTCTAAACACATATTTCAAAAACCATCTTCACAAAAAGTGAAGTATTTCACTGTCAGGACATGGTACACACCTCAGTACATGTCCTACCTTTCACATGCACTGCACCCTGCCCAGGGGGGTACCTTGGGCCTACTATAGTGGTGTCTGATGTGCATAAAAAGGGAAGGTAAGGCCTGGCAAGTGGGTGCACTTGCCAGGACAACAAGGCAGTTAACAAACTGCGCGCAGGCACTGCAGTAGCAGGCCTGAGATCTCTTCTTAGGGCTACTTGTGTGGGTGGCACAATTAGTGCTGCAGGCCCACTAGTAGCATTTGCATTACCAGCCCTGGCACACATAGTGCACTTTACTAGGGACTTTACTAGTAAGGCAAACATACCAGTTATGGACAACCAATTACCATAACACTTTAGAAAGGGAGCACTTGCACTTTGACACTGATCAGCAGTGGTAAAGTGCCCAAAGCATCTAAGTCGGCAACATAATGTCAGAAAAAGGTCTAGGAGGGAGGAAAAAAGTTTAAGGAACTTTAGCCAAAAAGGGCCATGTCCAACAGTTACATGACAAAAGTGCTGCAAACCAGCACAAAATGAAAAAAAAGAAAGAAAAGAAAAAAAAAAAAAAAGAAAAGAAAGAAACCCAAAAAAGAGGCACCCTCCACCAACTGCATGCTCATAAACTGCAGATCAGCCACCAAACATGCCACAGAGCTAGCAGAATCAATACTCACCCATAACATAGACATAGCCTTCATCACCGAGACTTGGCTAAATTACTGCTCGCCACCAATCATTGATACTCTAGTGCCTCCAGGCTTTGCAATCATTAACAAAGAACGAAAAGACCAAAGAGGCAGTGGTATAGCAATCCTTCACGACAACAACTTGTCCGTGACCGAAATTGACACCTTCAACTATAACACCTTTGAATGCCTAACCGCCAACATTAACACAAGCGACAATAATACACTACACTGCCATCTCCTATACCATCCCCCAGGCAACACCACCACTTTCACAGCACACCTGTCCGACCTGATTGCTCATTGTTCACTCCGAGATGCCAACAACCTAATTTTGGGCGACCTCAACCTATACGTGAATGAAAAAAAACAATTCGCTAATCCAAAACATGAATGAGCTGTAACACAGCAACAACCTTACCCAACACTGCTCAGATGAAACCCATAACGAAGGAGAAATCCTAGATGCCATTATCGCCCAGCGTGACACAATCACAATCGACCACACCCCGCCCGTTGACTGGTCTGACCACCACCTAATCCTTTTCTACATCACTCGAACGATCACATATCAACCTCCCACCTGAGACCCCCCCCAAATCGATTAGAAATCTAACACAGATCACCATGGCCGACCTAGAGGAAAGGGTAAGCTCGCTCCTGCCTATCTCCACAGATGATCTCTCCACAACGGAACTCACCTCTCGCTATAACACAACTATGACGTCCATCCTAGACCAATAAGCCCCCTTGAAATAAAAAAAACAGGAAAATTCCATCCAGATCCTGGTTCAAAACCAACATCAACGCCGAAAGAAGGCAATTAAGAGCTACAGAACGACTATGGAGGAAAATCCCTTCCACAAGCCTTCACAACCAACTCAAAGCAGTCCTAAGGACATACAAACAACACATCAACAATGAAAACCCCACCTTTTTCTGCACCTCTCTGGACAACGTGAAAAACAGGCCCAAAGAACTCTTCAACATCATCAGGCAACAAACTTCTAAGCCCTCTGCAACCCCAGTTCAGGTCTCCAAAGACCCGTGCGACAACTTCGCCAACTTCTTCAACGACAAAATCACCAAGATGGAGCTCTCACTAAGCATCAACCTCAATCCCTCCTTCAAAAGCCCAACCCCAGAGACCAGAGCCAGCACACGCAAGCACCCCACGAAAGCCTGGAAATCCTTCAACCCCATACCTGAAGCTGAGATTCTTAAACTGATCACCTCTTCCAAATCCGCATCTCATGTCCTAGATCCTATACCCACCCAATTGACCAAAAAGCTGAAACTTTCCCTAGCCCCATTCTGGTGCAAGATCATAAACAGCTCCTTGAAAACCGGCGTCATACCAGACTGCCTCAAAGTCGGCCAAGTCACGCCATTACTGAAAAAAACAGGCCTTGACACCAACGATCTGAACAACTTCAGACCCGTTTCCAATCTCCCCCTCCTATCTAAAATCCTCGAAAAGTGCGTCCTCCTACAACTGACTCAGCACATGGACAGCATCAACCTTCTAGATGCCCACCAATCAGGCTTCAGAAAAGGCTGTAGCACCAAGACTGCAATACTAAACATCGTGGACAACATCCACAAGTCTCGAGATACTGACCAATGCTGCCTACTCATTCTCCAAGACCTATCCGCAGCCTTTGACATGGTTGATCACAATCTACTCATCAAGGCTCTCTGAGATAGGGTAGGTGCAGATGAGGTGGTCCTACACTGGTTCTCCTCCTTCTTACACAACCGCTCCCAAAGGATAAAAATCAAAACCTTTACATACAACCTACAACCCGTCAGCAGAGGTGTCCCCCAAGGCTCAGTGCTCTCCCCTCAACTGTTCATCATATACATGGAACTCCTCACCACCCTAATTAACAAGCCAACATCCCCTTCCACCTATATGCAGGTGACACCCAGATCTATCTGGAAACCTCCTCCATTGATGACATTCAGAGACTCAACAACACTCTTAGAGAAGTCCAACACTGGCTTTCAACAAACCACCTTAAACTCAACCAAGATAAAACTGAAATCCTCCTTATCTCCAACAAAGAAGAAAACCATCAAATCGTAGAATGGCTAAAAGCAATCGATGCTCTCAACGATAATCTCACTCTGGCTAACTCTGTAAAATCATTAGGAATCACCCTAGACGCAAAACCTGACATGGCCAAACACATTAAGAACTCCGCAAAGAGTGCCTTCCTCAATCTGAAGCTACTCAACAAAATAAAACCGTTCATCCCGCCCAAGGACCTCAAACAAGCCACTCAATCACTGTTGCTATCTAGACTCGACTATGGGAATGCAGTCCTCACCGGTACAGCAAAATCCCATCTAGGTCTCCTCAAAACAACTCTCAATGCAGCAGCCAGAATGGTCACCGGAGTTAAGAAATAGGATCACATTTCACCCGCACTCAGAGAACTAAAATGGCTCCCAGTCGAAATGCATGCCAGCTTCAGAACTGCCTGCCTCACGCACAAAGCCCTGCACACAGGGAAACCTGACTACCTGGCCTCCAAACTCAAGAAGGCCGGTCAGACAAGAAACCTCAGGAGCTCCAACACCCTACTACTCATCCCTATGAAAATACGCAAACAAAAAACCGCTGCACGATCCTTCGCTGGAAACGCGCCCAAAATTTGGAACTCCATCCCAGCTGATATCAGGACTATCCCTTACTTTGTAAAATTAAAAAAACTCCTAAAAGACCTCTTCCTCAACCGTGCCTTCCCGAACTGATAGCCACCGCCGAAGCGCACAAGCCTGCACTCTGCATTACAGACACTTGAAACTGTGTTATTAAGACCTACCTCTTCCCTGCTCCCCGACCCCTTCCTCGTTCCCTCCTCCCTGAAAGAGGTTCAGCCCAAGACATCGTGCACTCATCGAGGTTATCTCAGGACTTCCCTACCTCAATGTTGCACAGCAAGCTGGGACTTCCGAACCAATATGTATACCTCAGCCTTATTGTGTGACTCCTGCATTAAAACTGTTGTAAAGTGCTCCGATACCCTCGGGTCCGGGCAGCGCTATGTAAAACTCCGTAATAAATAAATAATAATAAAAAGTGTTTTTTGAAATTTACTTTCCAGCCCAAATCTTTGCCCTGCAAAGTTGCATGAAAGTAAATCAGAGGAGTGCAAAGCACTGCTTTATATTACTTTGCGTCAAGTGAGCATTCCATGGGTGATACACGGGCGTTCCCATGCAGTCACTCATGGTTTTTGATGCAAAACTAGTAACAACTAACTGACGCAAAACTAGCTACTAACAATAATAGACAATAATAGACAGGGTTGAAGCAGGCAGGATGTGATGGTGTAGTGTTGGAAAGCGGTCGAATAGTGTACAGAGTGATAGTTTAGAAAGGCAATTGAATTGCATTTGGTGCAGTATGATGCTGGAGTGGGTATGAATTTGGAAGGGTGGAGGTAGAGTGGTGGTGGATGGTACTGTGTTAGAGAGAGGGGGTAGTGAAGTTTCAGTTGAGGTTGAACAATGGCACAATGCTGAGAAGTGGCAGTGTGAAGGCATGAATGAAAAATGCAGCACTCTGTGGTCAGCAATGGAATGTAAGTTGTTGAGGATAGCTGAGCAGTCCTGAAAGTTGGCAGTGTTGTTGTCTTGTGGCAGTAGTGTGGCTGCATTGAGCGTTAATGCAGTCATGAAGTGGTAGTGCAGTATTAGGGTTGGAAATGTAGTGCTGGAGCTAGTGGGATTCTTGAATTCACATTGTAACGAAGTGCTATATGGTTGTAGTATGATTCTGGCAGGGATGGTTTTTTGATGGGAGTGGTTTTTTGCTTTGTCAGTTGTGTGGTGTTGTTATGTACCAGTGCAATCAATTGGCGTGGTATATCAGTGAAGGGGATGAAAATCTAGTAATGTAGGATGGTAGTATAGAGCTGATGGTAATACCGTGGTACTAGCTGGA
This sequence comes from Triturus cristatus, assembly GCF_964204655.1. Classification (NCBI taxonomy): domain Eukaryota; kingdom Metazoa; phylum Chordata; class Amphibia; order Caudata; family Salamandridae; genus Triturus; species Triturus cristatus. The sequence goes on from NC_140586.1 coordinate 750,710,546, forward strand.
TGTATTTTGATGGTGGGGTGGTAATTATTATTGCCACAGTGGTAAGGTGCTACAATTGTTAATGTGGTGTTTCAAGGTGACTGTGAAGTGGAGTTATCAGAAATGGAAGTATGATTATGTTAAAAGACAGTGCAACAGAGGTGATGGTATTAGATAAGTTCGGTTTGTACTGTTATGGTGGGGATGCTTTGAGGTGTTACTGTGGTATTGTGGATCCCTTTATGCTCATATTATAGGGTAGGAATGTGGATTTGGGGGTAGTAGTAATATGTCTGAGGTGATAGGAGAGTGATCACCTCCCTCCCAGTCATTACAGATGCAATGCTGAAGTTGCAGTGCTTTGACTAGAGTGGTAAGTGCCAAACCAATAAACCAGCCCCAAAACTATAAGGACAGAATCTCCAGCCTGCATCTTAAGGCAAGTGGATAAAGCTGCCAGGTTTTATAGCAATGTTCTTTGCTAGGTGTTCCCAATCGGTAAAACTGGAATACGGGAGTAGTTTTTTAATCATGAACCCAGGGGACTTAGAGTGGTTTTGTCATGCCCCTGCGGGACTTAGAATTATGTTATCTGACTTGAAACAGGTTGATGTTCGCTGGTAACCCTGGGGTATCAAAAATAGCAACCACCTCATGTACTATTCAAAAGTCATTAAGATTGTACTTTTGTCTAAACATTTGGTTTTACAGGTCTAATGTTGCCTGTTTATCTGATAAAATAATCATGAATACAATGGTGGTTGAATGCAGGTGTCACTTATCGTGATTAATAAAGCAGAAAGATAAGAGCAGTTTTATCTATGACCCTGGGGGACTTAAAGCAGTTTATCCATGCCTACGGGGTACTTAGAATTATGTTATTCAATCTGATAACTGAGGGTGATGTTCAATGGTACCCCTGGGTTATCAGTATTAGCAACTAACTCATGTACTATTTTAAAGTCATTAAGATTGTACTTTCGTGTAATCATTCGGTTCTCAAGGTGTAATGAAATCTTTTGATCTGAAAGAGTGATCACAAATTAAATGGTGGTTGAATGTAGGTGTCACTAATCAAAATCTATAGTTGTCTATTCACTTATACATTCCTGGCAAAGTATGTAATCTAGATGGGCGTCCAATTCAAATGACTAATGGCCAAGGAATATTGTCATTGAGTCCTTTTTGGGCTGTGCCTAGTTGGTAGACCAAAGCTGTTCTTTTTGTAGTAAGTTTCTTTCAGCATCTGTGTCTACATAATCTAAGGTTTCCAAAATCACCCATCTCAAATCCTCAGTTGAGTGTTTTGCAGTGATGAAATGGTTGTTCATTTTTGTTGTCGCTCCATTGCACCTGATGTTGCTTCTGTGCTCACAATTGCGTATATTGACTTTTCTACATATCATGCTTATATATCTTAAGCTGCATGGGCAGGTGTACATGTAGATAGCGTATGATGTATTACAATTTATGTGTCTCTTCAAAGTCCATGTGAAATTTGTTATGAGCTGAAGTTCTTTTATATTTGTTGCTAGAGGGCAAACTGAGCAGGTGCCAAATGGATAGTGTCCTGTAAGGGGAGGAAGCCCTAGCATTGTTGAAATTGTTTCCAGCCTTACAACCTTCTTCATTGGTCTGGTGTGAATTAGATGATTCCTAAAGTTCTTTTGTCTTCTATGGGCAAAACGTGGTATTATTTAAGACTTCCTCTTAGCTTTGAAAATCTGTCTTCTTAGTAAAGTTACGTCTCAGGTGGAGGTATTGTCTGTAAGGCAGGTTTTCTTTTAAAGACCAAGGGTGGAAACTGTTGTATAGTAACTGGGTGTTCTTATCTGTTGGCGTGTAATATGTCCTGGTGCCTATCTGGTGATTTTTGGCAAAGAGGGTGATGTCTAGGAATGGAAGAGTGGTGCTACTTATCTGGCTAGTGAACTTTAAAAACCTGTTGCATGTTTTCATCGAGGCTACAAAATAATGTGCAGATGTTGTATCTCCTTCCCAGATAAAACGTAATCAATATATAGTTTCCATAGTTTTATTCTATGTTGGTAGGAATTGGTGTTTATTAGAACATTCTTTGCCTCAAAATTACTGATGCAGATTCCCACCAGGCTAGGGGGAAAGGTATTGCCCATCGAAGTCCTGTGGACCTGAAGGTACAGTGTGTTTTCGTACTCAAAGTAGTTTCAGTAAATGCCAGGCTACAGCATTCCACAATGAAATGTCTTGGAGTTCTGTATTGTCATTCTGTTTTGTAGAGAGTTTGCTCTGTGGTCTCTACTGTGGTACTCTCTGCAAGCTGGTATACAAACTTTTGATGTCAAGTCCGATTAGTAAATTCATCTCTGGGTTAAAAGGAATACCTTGTAATATCCTCAAGACATCTCAAGTATCTTTTAGATATATGGGTGTCTTTTGGCATATTGGCCTGTGAACTGTGAAAGTGGCTCCAAAATGGAGCTAATACCTGAGACGATTGGACGACCTGGTGGGGGATCTCAGTTCTTATGCATTTTCGGAAGGGAGTAAAAGTAGGGTGTGCGTGGTTCTTTTGTTCACAAGGATTCCACCTCTTTTTTAGATATCCAGCTCATTAGTTAAGCTTCTTCTACCATGATGCTGATGGTTCACCTAAGTCTGTCGGTTGGGTCTTCTGTGATGATTCTATAGTGTCTTGTGTCACTGAGAAGGTCCCTGCATTGATTGTTGTAATCTGTTTTCTTCAATAAGACTATTCCACCGCCTTTGTCAGCTGGTTTTATTATAATACTCTCATCTTGGGACAAAACTGTTAGTACCTGTCTTTCTGCTGTAGTCATGTTGTTAAATGGTCTCATTGAGGAGGTGTCAATGTTTTCAATTTCCTTAAAGATTGCTTGCTCACAGGCCTGAATTTCTAATGCTATCATGGGGTTTGATGGGGTTAAAGTTGTCTTTACTCTCATATTAGTGTCTCCATTGTCTGAGGGTCCTTCCCTATTAGAAAAGAAGACTTTTAGTTTAATTTTGCTGATAAATTCTGCTATTTCTCTTTGTAGGCAAAATTTATTGAATTTCGGTGTAAGGACAAGACCCAATCCTTTCTTTAGGACAGAAATTTGTGTGTCTGTCAGTATCTTCTCAGTTAGATTAAATATAAACAAGTGTTGTTGCTTGTTCCTGGATTCTGTTCTTTGGCCTTGCTCATTGTTGACATCCCTGTGTTTTTCTCCTCCCACCTGACATCTTTTCCTTTTCCTCGCTGCTGTTGTTGGCCCCCCCACCGATGCATTAAATAAGAAAAACACAATACACAATAAAAATCTACAACCAATTTATAAAAATAGGAAATATGTTTATGATTAAAATGACACCAAAATCCAATATAGAGAACTGTTTTAAATATTAGATACTTTCTATTCCTTAAAAACATACAGCGCCAACTTCGGACAGCTGGTCATGCTTGGCCACAACAGAGTCAAAGTTTGAGGCTGACCGCAATGGAGCCCTGGCAAGAAACACTAAGCGGGAGGCCCCAGTCAAAATGTTATCTTTGCACTTGGAAACTTTTCTGGAGGATTTTCTCTCAAAGTCAAGCGGGCCTCTCCAGCAGGCAAGAGTACCAGCTGCTTCGTCTGCTTGGTTCAGCGGGAGCCCCTGGTCAACTCGGTGCGAGGTAGTTGGCTTGACTTCTAACATCGGGTCGGTCACTTAATGGAGCTTTCTCCAAAAGTTGCTCTAAACTTCTGGAACTTCTTCCTGAAGTTCGTCTTGAGGGTTCAAAATATCCACAATACAAATCTAAGGTTCCAGATTCTCTGAGGTGCATTGTGGGACCACAGTTCCCACAATGCACCTGGCCAAATCCTTAAAAGTCCACTGGACGCACTCCAGACTGGAGACTTCTTGAGGGAGATGGTGCAGGTGAGCTCTATTAACCTGTTGCTTCCAGGGAATACACTCCTTCATCCTTTTTGAAGTAAGGCAAAGTCCCCAGGGCTGAAGTTCCAAGTGTGCAACAGGCACAGTCCTTCAGAGTGTAAGCCTTTGGAGTGCAGACCAGGGTTCCAGCATGGCAGTTCTTCTACTCCTTGTAGTTCAGGCAGCAGATCTGAGTTGCTACGCAGCTCTCACATATTTATTCAATGTTTTGGGGCGGCAAGCAGGGGGGCACCCCTGGCCAATGGGGTACAGGGTGTCACCCAGAAGCATGACAGCTAACTCTAATGTGTGGCATATTCTTGCCCCACAAAGCACTGCACTTTAAAATTCAAGATGGAAAATTCCCCTCCTTGGGAGTAGGAGCTGCCTAAACCAACCTACTGGTGAGGCATATTTTCCTTAACACTCCCTTTTCAGACCTCATGCAAATTCCACTCTTGGAGCCGCCATCTGGCTGGAGGGTACAGGAAGAGGGGGTTGGTCTGGCTGGCATGCCTTACAATCCTACTCTCTTTGATGCCCAGTTCTGGTCCTGGCCTGCTCTCTGCAGCTGCATAGACCCCCCCACCAGATAACCTCTGTCTCTGTGCAGACCACTTATCACCTCATCAAAGAAGTTTGGCTCGACAATCAGGAGAGGCTGTTAGAAGGCTTGATTTTGGCTCACAGTACTTACATTTTATTTTAGCCCACTCCTATCAATAGTTACACTGTATTACAGTATCCCCACGTTAGCCTATGGAGCCAAAGTGTTACTACAATGGAGAAAAAATGAAAATTGTAGTTTATCCCCCACCAGGGCATATAAAACATCTTTTAAAATGCCCCTGCTTATTTTTACGTGGCACCCTACCCTGGGGGCACCTATGGTAGACCATAGCACTGACCTATATGTAAAAATAAGGTAGTTTAATACTTTGGAAGTACCTAGAAATCCAAAGTCAAATTTGCATATAATGTCAGTTTAAAAGCAGTTTGAAAAGCAGGACCGACTTTTAAAATGACAGCAGGCGACACAGCAGTGCAAACTTAAGTGCCTCCAAGCTGTAGGGCCTCCAAACCTATATGTCCTACCATATACTAGGGACTTACAGGTAGGTGTCAGTGCCAATTATAATTACAACCGATTACCACATACATTGTTACTGAGAGTACTGGCCCTGGGCCTGGCTAGCAGACCCCAGGGCGCAGTCTGAGTCAGTTATCACCAGTATCAGTCAAAAAATGAGGGTGATTAGGGAAAAAAGGATGACTTTCTCACAAACTGCTAGCACTCCATGGCACTCATGTGTGCAATAGAGTGCGGTACAAGGCAGCAGGTGCTGCATGTAGGCATAGCTCCACAGTGCACACCAAAGCACTTCGCCATGCTGCTATAGGCATGAGTTTGAAGGAAGGTCAACTCAACTTTCTCTTCCAATGGCTGTGTACTGAGTGCCAGTGAATCTGCATACCTGTCAAGTGACCAACTTGTGACACCTTAAACCAGTCCTGGCGTTTTGGACAACACAAAGGTGCCGATTCCGATCCATTAAAAAACATTCCCCGTACGAATCGTATCCGGATTTTTTTACGTACGAATCTTACAAGTCCCGTACAAACTGGCAAGTACGATTCGTATGTTAAAAAATCCATACGAATCGCATTGGGAAAATTCCCCGACACGGCCTCGGGTCGGAAAAAGTGTCCAACACGTCCCCGGACAGTTTTACATACGAATTGGTAAACTGAAGTCCGAGCACGCAAGTACGATCCGTCCCGTCCGTCCGAATGCACAACCGTATGGAAAAAACACCGTACGGAGCGAACTCCCATGGCAACCATGGAGACGTCCAAACATGTGCCCGCATATGCGCCGAACACCCCCCAGCCCACCCCCCCAAGTACGCGCCGTACCCCCAGTCCCCCCCCATGCACGCGCCGTACCCCCAACCCCACCCCATAGGTACGGAGCGTATCCCCACCCCCGTAGGTACGGTGCGGACCCCCACCCCCGTAGGTACGGAGCGTACCCCCACCCCAGTAGGTACGGTGCAGACCCCCAGCGCGTAGGTACGGAGCGTACCCCCAACCCCTGTAGGTACGGAGCGGACCCCCAACCCCGTAGGTACGTTGCGGACCCCCACCCCCATAGGTACGGTGCGGACCCCCAGCGCTATGCGCTGGGGGTCCGCACCGTACCTACAGGGGTGGGGGTCCGCACCGTACCTACAGGGGTGGGGGTCCACACCGTACCTACGGGGGTGGGGGTATGCTCTGGACGTACGGGGGGCTGGGGGTACGGTGCAGACATACGGGGGGCTGGGCGTATGGTGCGGACGTACGGGGGGCTGGGGGTACGGTACGGGCATGTAGGGATGGGGGTACGGTGCGTACCGGGCCCCCTTTTCGTCATGCATCGCGGCGTACTTAGCTTTTCCGGCACATTTTGGGTTGCCGTGCGAAGTGCTGTGGGTACGAATCGTACTTGCTGATCCGTAAAACGCTGCCTGACTCCGTGCGAATGTCGCGTACGCGGTGTCCCGGATCCGATTTGTGGTTATCTTTCAGCCGGTCGGTGTTTTTCACGATTCGTACGAAAATGGTGTTTCCGTACGAATCGTACTTGCGGGTTTGTAAGGTGTTTTTCCCGGCTACGAGTCGGACGGAGAAAACGCTCCGTCCGACGGTTCGTACCCGGGTTTTACAGGATCGGAGTCGGCACCTAAGTTGCTACCAACCCCTATATGTTCAGTTAGCACATCGAGTATGCTCGGCTTCCCGGAGTAGCGATCAGCCTTGAAATTAATCACTCCCTGACAGTCAAGCACAACTCACCTAGTATAGCTTTCATTCTACTCTGCACCTCGTACCTCTCAGCTGTACATAGTGAGCAATCATGCTAACCAGGTGGCTATACATAAGCAATACTCACAAGTAGATTACACCAGCTGTCTGCTATATAGGCATTCATTTATGATTTGTAGTACCGAATTAACTATTGTTACTTAGAAGAGCTGAGTATTTTCTCGTACCCATCGCTAAGGCCTTATGCTTCTCTACCAATAAAAAAGTTACTCTGCTCCCGGGCCAGCGAGCTGCTACTTGGACTACTGCAGTATTTAAAAACATGGAGCCTCTTTACGATGGCGGATGGGCCTCCACCATAGCAATGCAGTTTTCCCCCCGCCATATTATGATGACGAGGGGAAGAGTGGTGGTCGAAAAATACCACCCGCCATGGTCCAGGAGGGCGGGTCAAATCTGACTGCCCGTTGGACCAACTGTTAAACCCTGCATTGCGGTGGTGCCTGCCAGGCACCACCTTAGGTATTATGCTATCCCTTTCCACCTGTCATTCTGCGGGGGTCAACTTGCTGCAAAACGGCTGGCAGAAACAGATTTGGGGGCCTGTAACGGCTCGCCTTAATCCCTGGGGCAGGGACATGAACCCTGGGGAGCAGCTACGGTGCCCCCTATATATCCCTGCACCATTTGAGTGCAGGGATATGTCTGCACCCTATTTTTAGTATTGCAGCTGGACTGCTGACCGCATCCCCGCCACAATACAAAATATAGGTAATGTGACAGTTGTGGTTGCATCATAATTCAGATGGTGGGTAGGTCGCTTCATAGGTGGCCGGTCCTAAATCCAACACGATGGCGGACGCACTGAAATCCTTCCACCATCGTAATGACCACCATTGTGTGATAGAAAAGACGGCTGTGTATGCAACCTTACGAAACCGGACATCCAAAACAACCACTCCATCTTACAATGATTGAAATGCTGTGCAGAACAGGATAATTCTTGCACCTCCACCCCAGAATGCTATCCGTACAAGATAAGTACGTGTTAGACATCAAAAACAGACTATGATGAAGCATGTACACAAACATATTATGCTGTAATTAATTACGCAAGTAGAATGGCAGAATGTATTACTTATTCCCCATTACAACAGTAATGCAGAATTACTAAGTTCCTCCAATTCTGTTCCATCCACCCCTACACAAAAGGCAAATTCGGTGTGGCATGGAGAACATCTCCCCTCCCCCTCAGTATCACATTGTTTGACATATAACCACTCAGAAAAGAATTTATTGTGGCAGGTAATGGACCAACCCCCACTTCCAGTATGAAGTGACAACTTATTGCAATTGCTCACACACTGTGAGTGTCGCTGGATCTCCAAATGTGACACTGTTAATAATTGATTAAACACATTGGTTGAATGGAATAATATGATCACCATGTGATTGACAATGACCTTTTAACACCTTAACAACATTAATTGGCCTGATTAATTATTGTCTGTTTCTATATATATATGTTGGTTTATGCCATCTTTGGTGAGCTTTTTCCCCTTGGCATACCGGGATATCAACCATGGTTATTATTTGATATATGCAAGAGAACTTACTTGGTTCTTGCTTATTAATTGTTCATTCGCTGCTTGATCTTATAAAGTTGCTCTTTTGACTGACATACATATTTACCTATGAGACTATATTTAGCCCATACGTTATTCATTAGGCTTTTTTCAACTTTTCCTGATGCATATAGTCAACATGCTGAGACAGTTTTCACTGCATTGATTGAATGTATGCAATATAGCCTTACTTATTTCTTTTATGTAAAGTTCATAAGTTTGAGGTATTTTACAAACTTTCCATGGATAGACTTGGTTTAATTGGATTTTCTCTTCTCGGAATTATAAAGTTCTGTCCTTTGACTGGACGCCCACATTTGATGGGATAGCTTGGTTTCAATCTTTCAGCATGACTTATGCATTGCTTGTGCAAAATGATTTATTATTTGACATTGTATTGTTCCTGAAAGTGGCTTGTTCCCCATAGTCTTATTGAAGAATTTCCCTTTTTCCAATACTCAATTGAAGTTCTTTTTTACCACTGATTTGTACCCCTTGCCAAAGCTCTTTGGGCTGCTTGGAGTGCGCGCCAGACTTTTCGATGCACTGGACATTGTAAGTCGCGTTGTCCACCATGTTTATGCCTGTTTGGGACACTTGCCACAATGCCAAGATTTCTTGTGCTACGTCTATTGGTGGCATTTTTTCCTATCAGAGGATTTGGTTCCTACAGGTATACCTTCATTTTTCCCCTTATTTGCTGGTGATTCTATTTTTCCCTGGGAGTGCACCATTTGAACTTGTTTCCTTTCACTCCCCTCAGCCTAATTCATAATGACATTTTCCAGCACTGATTTGTTTATGGATGCCTTTTTCCCTCATCGTTAAATGTGAGTAATTATAAGGCTCTTACAGATAGTGGAGTGTTCTTTTCTTTTACCAATTTTTCATTTTTTGTTCCACTAGGTAGGACATCTGTGAATTTATCTTTGAGTGTACATACACTTCTCACTTTGGTGTGACACTCGTTGTGCACCTACCTCACTTTTGACTGTATTTTTGCAAAACTTCAACATAATTTATTTTTTTATCCCCGCTTGTTTTTTACAGCATCCTTGGAACGTATACAGATACTGAGATATGACCCTCTCCAGCCCTTTAGTCATGTAATATTCATTATTCTTTTGGTAATTGTTTTTTTATTTTTTTATTTTTTTTCCCCTTTTTTTCTCCATCCCTTGTCCCTCCAGGAAGCAAACACACCCTTTGTGGTCCTTTTGTCCTGATGATGACCTGATAAAGTTGGGAAGGTATCTGGAGCCTGCCATGGAGTTCCGCTACAACCCACGTTTTTTTTATTCAAAGCCCTATCTGCTAAAAATCTTAGACAGAGCTTTTCATCAGAAAATAACACCTGCTTGAGGCACGCATTAAGTTGGAAAAATGTTTAACCTCTTTTAACTTTTTAAACATTGCATATGTGTTGCACTATTCAAAACACATGGAGTGTGTGAAAAGTTTTAAAGTTTGCCTAGGCATAATATTTTGAAGAGAACGGTTTCCCTTCAAGTACAATACCTACGCTAGACATCATAGCGAATATGTTTGGTGGCAAGCTGGCTGCTTGTGTGCCAGGGCTAGGGAAGAGGGCATCAGCAATTCTCTCCTCCCACAGCACAATGTAGAGTAGAAACTTTGCTTGCTGCGCTGCATGCCACTATTTTGTTTTTCTTAGTAAATGCGCCTCTAAGTGTCAGAAAGTATGAGTGAGCCAGTGTGTGACAGTGAAGCAAAAAGATGAGAGCATATCTGTGAGAATGCATGAGTTTGAGGGAATGCAATAGAGTTAAAAGTCGTGTGAGCAACAATGAGTGAGAGTATGTGACAGTGAGTGAGTGTAACTTTGAGTGAGAATGAATGAGCGAGTGACAATGAATGAGTGAGAGCGTAAGTGTGAATTAATGAATATAAGTAAACAGGAGTAAGAATGTGGTTTATGCTTGCAAGTGTGCCATTGATCCTGGCATACTGAAGGTAATTATTGCCTTAAAGAGGCGCCTGTGGCAGAATTAGGGCACTGGCATCATGTCCTCAAATGACAGGCATCTGTGATAAAATGTTAACAAACTAAGGCACACTAGAGGTTATAATAACATATGGGGACGCCCATTAACAAAATGTGGGAACAGCCTTTACAACGCAGCTGTTACATCGCGTTAATGTTACAACGTGATGCCTTTACCATGCAAGTCATTGGATCGAATTGCACTCGATGGAGCTCAAACATAAGGAATAGTGTAATTTACTATTCCAACACTTTCCCTACTGTTGCGCAGGGTGTAGTTGGTTATAATAATTTATACTTTGCCTACGGTTGGAGCCCCATCTAGACCAAGTCGATGTAATGACTTGCGTGGTAAAGGTATCAAGTTCTAACAACGCGGTCTTTGTAACAACTGCGTTGTAATGGAACGCAAAGTAAAGGCATGCCTTGTAGCATGCTATATTCCAAAATGCTGGCCCTGGCTTACTGGATGGAATTCTTGGCATAAGGGGCACCCATGGCAAATGTTGGTGCTGACACACTGATGGTAGTTTTTGGCATATAAAAGGACAACCATTGTATATAGGAGGGGGACATCCATGACAAAATGCTGGCCCTGAGATAATTTTTGAGATAAGGATCACCCACAGTAATTTGTTGGCATATGACGTCACCCCTTGCACATATTTGAGAAAATGCCATCAACTCTTGGGGAGAGTCAGGTTAAATTTACCTCGCACACAATTAAATATTTTATTTAATGAGTGCTCTTGCAGAGCCAGTGGCTTTTCAGCAAATTTAAAATACACTCTCTTGTCCCATTTTTCCAAAACGTTTTATAGGGAACCCCCCCACCCCCAGGACTCTCATTTAAAAGATGTCAGGCTCATTCGCTACCATTCAGAACAAGTAGTGCGTTCCACCACTTTGAAAAATACCCAGCGCCCACTCCAATAAAAGAAGGTAAACAGTATCTTGGTTATCACTGTTTACTTTCTGTAGCTGCCACTGGTACTGAGACTGGGACATTCCATGTTAGGTTTTGTAAAAATGATTAAATTCAGCCATGTAATGTGCGTTCTTCTGATTAAATAAAAAATCAACTAAAAACAAATATTTTAAAGTAAATTCATGCTGTGTTTCATTATTGTGAATACACGAAAAGGGAAGTGTCTGAATAAAACCTTCACCTCTGTGCTTCACACAAGTTATAAAAGCCCTTATTATGAGTTCTGTGCTCCAACAGTTGGGCCGCCACAGGACCGCTGATGCTGCCAGGGATCCATGATCCCTTGTGGTGGCGCTGTGGTCTGAGGCCCCTAATATGCTGGCATTGCCGATGTGGCACCACCAAGCATATTAGGAGTTTCCTCACCGCCACACTTTTCATGACGGTGCGACTGCCATGAAAAGTGTGGCAGTGAGGAAACATAGGTGGCCCTATGCAGGGAGGCACATGTTATACTCCCCTGTGTGCATGCACCCTCAATTCCTGCAGGGAACGGACTGCCTTTGACACTCCCATTGTGGTGTCTTTTTCAAATACACCGTAGTGAGACTGCCCAAAAAACGTCTGCCAGAGTAAAAATAAGTGGTTCTTTGACGGGTGTTCTTTAATAGCTTTGGCGGTCTCAGAGCGGGACAGCAGCGTTGCGGTCCACTCCGAGACCGCCAAAGTCATAATAAGGCTCATAGCCTTAGAAACAATCTTAAATCAAAATTTAAGTCAATAATATAGTTCATATTAACTATATGGTCTAAGTCCATTAATACATGGAGACAAAACTACTGTTTTTTAAATTTAAATCTCTTTTTTTTCTTTCTCACCAGGATGTATCAATGCATTTCTCGTTGCAATATTCAGTATGGGAACTATAAAATCGTTATAGTTTTGTGGTATAAAAAATGTAGATTCCCAGTGCTGTTTTGTTTTTTGTGGCATTTTATCCTCTTCAGATGAGAAATGAATAATGATCCCCTAGTATATCACTTCAGCACCCTAATAAAAGTTGCATCTAAAACAGACATTTATCAGTGTTGCGTTATTATATTATTCATGCATTTATTATGGAACTTCAACAATGTCAATTGTTATGATGTATTCACAGTTAAGTTCTAATGACATCACTTCATGTGATGTCATTAGGGTTAAGGGTGTTTGATGTTACTTCCTCTACCCCTGGAATTTTGGTGAATCTACGTCTATGGGTTTAGATCATGCAGAATAAATGTGGCTGATCCCTCTCATTGAATACAAAGCACTCTGACAAATCAGGGATAGGAATACACTGACTGTATTCTATGAGAAATAGTAAGGGGCAGATTTACAAGCCTCTTGCGCCACTTTTGCACCGCCGTTGCGTCACTTCTGTGACGCAGCGGCGGCGTAAATCATGTGCCAGGTTGCGCCCTATTTACAACGTGGGATGTATGATGGTACATCGCAAACGCTTACATCGTATGCCATTACATCGTAATTGTTACATCGCATGTTCCCTTAGATCGTGAGTAATCATAACAAATACCATGACGTCGCATTTTTATAGCAATGCATGCACAATACATTCACACCGCATACAGACACCCCGCATGCTTTTAAATCGCGATTTTTACCCATATGCGCATTTCCCTTCACCCGACCCTAAACCCTAATCCTTGAATCATAAAACAGTACCCTACAATATGGCACGCTAACACTTCCCTAAACCCTAAGCCCTAAACAGTAAAGGCTGTATAGCAAGCCTACACTACTACCTCAACCCTAAGCCCTAATCCCCAAAGGCCAAAACAGTGCCTACACAGCAACTAGCCCTAAGCCCTAATGCAACCCCAAAATAGAGCCTATACTACTAGTAGCCCTAAGCCCTAATGCCTGAAGCCAACAACAGCACCTATACTACCATTAACCCTAAGCCCTACCGCAATACCAAAACAGTACCTATACTGCAAGAAGCCCTAAGCCCTAACGCAACCCCAAAACAGCACCTTTTCTACTAGTAGCCCTAAGCCCTAATGCCAGAATCCCAAAACTGCACCTATACTACCATTAGCCCTAAGCCCTACCTCAATAGCAAAACAGTAACTATACTAAAGCAAAACACAGCACCCTACACTCTAAGCCCTAAATACGAGCAGCCTCCTTACCTGTCTCTTGTCGCTGTTCCAGCGTTGCCTCCCTGTCGTCTGTGTCCCCTGAAGCCCGTCTCGATGGCCCCCGTAGCCTATCTCGACGCACGTCCATTACATCCCATGCGTTGGGAATGCACGCGTTCTGAAAGCGCAAGCGATGTAATGGCGTGCGTAGACAACGCACGCATCGTGACGTCACGTGCGTTGTAAGTGCACGCGATGTAAACGCATGCGTCATAACGCATGCGTTGAGATGGTTGTCTCCCACAATGTGACGCATCTAGGGAGATGCGTCACGTTGGAAAGCCCTGCGCCACATGAAACCTCCATCAGGTTTCATGTGGGCGTTCCGGCGTGGGGGGGTGCGATCCGTCGTAAGAACGTCTCGGAAAAGTGCCTGAGTGAAATCTACAAGACTTCACTCAGTCACTTTTCCGATGCAGCTGCGTCAAAACCTTGCGCCTGCTTGAAGCAGGCGTAATATATTATATATGGAAACGTGGTATGGAGGAACAAATAACAATATTTTTTTAAAAAGGACACTTTTAATTATCCTTTCATATGTGCTTGAGTTCACATCTCATTTTCTTCGTTTTTTTGCTGAGCATATACAAAAACATATATTTACAATACAAAACCTCTGTACATATAAAAAAACTACACTACTGTCCTAAACAATAACTTTCGATTGTGGGCCCACCCTTCAATAGTGTGGACACCTCAGAGGGCATATACATTGCAAAAGAAATATCAATATCTCCACAAATTCTCAGGCAATGCAAGGTAATTGAATCCCCACACAATCAAATTATTAAGGGTCCCTCTGTGAAACCAAAATCTCGACGCGGTGGCGTTTCAGCCAATCAATTTCTTTTGGCCTCTTCAGGACAAGGAAGACAGCAGCAATCTACATCAAGAAGAAAAACACTAAGCTAACATATAAATTACATAAACACCTCTATACTCTCCAGTATATATGCAGGTCCTTATCCCCAAACGTGAAAGACAGACCAAAAATCCCACCACAAAAGAAGATGGTCAAAGACACCGAATGGAGTGAAAAAAGTAATAAGTTTCTATAGATATATATGTGTATACACCCCAGAGACAGTTATATATATGAGAAAATAGTACTTCAGATAACCCCCACCAACCGATATCTCGTGTATTCAACTTCGAATCGGATGGAAGGTGTCAGTTAATTTAAATTAGGAAGTTCCTATCACGTGCAAAACAGAGACCCTTGCCCCGTATGGTCATATACTTCTCGACTAACCTTAGGCTGGTCCCTTTACTCAGCATACCAAGCGTAACATACTGTGCACTAGCAAGGAGTAGGACGCAGGGGATCCAACCCCAATTTCATCTCTATAGTAAAAAATAATGATTTTAAATACCGACTAATCACAACTACAAGAGTAATCAAAGAAACATACTACCTAAGGTTACATTCTTCGTACCTTTTTGAAAAATCAACTGGGCCCCCTGTTCATGCTTCAAGGTCAGAAATCTTTTCCCTCTTGATCAAACGCTAATTAGAAAGCAAATAAAAAACGGAGACACACTGTAAGTCAAAAAGCACTGCAGAGTCCAGGCATATTTTACTCAATTACATCTACTCATCTCATGCTCTTACCTTACTTCTACTCCTCCCTCTCCTTGATTATTTTACCGCATCTGTCGGCGCTAACTAACTCTGCACGAATCAGTTCGGAAGAACGCTATCGCCAGCTTATTTCCGGGTACAGAAAGTAACGAGGGACACAACGCCTCCAGAAAATGAGAGGCAATGAATCAGCCATGTTGCAATAATTCGTTTACACAAGAAGTGTATATCAATAGCAGGGTGACCAACTATTTTACTGGATCCTCTCTAACTTAATAGGGAACATCCACTAATGGCTATGTAAAAATGACATAAACTAAAATTAAAGGTACCCCAGAAGGCTGCATAAAATGTGAAGAAAAATATTAATTAAAAACAAAATATATATATAGAGAAAAAATAATAATGAAAATATCAAAAAATAATAATAAAGATAGAATAAATCAGAAGAAATAAATAATAACACCAAGATTTATACAAGGTGCACAAAAGACAGAGGGGGGAGAACCTGTAAACATAAAGGCTCACAATCTAAAAATACATATTAATGTGCACATCTATACACAGTGTCTGTACAGGTAGGGTAATCTCATGACGCAATATGGTGCATTAACTAAACAAGACAAGAGCTCAAGTAATTGTTTTCATATAGAGCTACTACTGGATCAATGCCCAAATTTCATCCTTATCATTTAGGCCATCTATTGCTGTGCGATATTTCTCAATAAATCGCGCCTCCTGACGGTTCAAGGTATTTTGCAAGATGACTTTATTCAGAGGGCGCATTAGTGCTAAAACTGTCCAAATGAATTCGTCCTCATTGTGGCCCATTTCTACAAAATGCTGCACCAATGGAGCCCCAAGGGTTTTGCAGAGAATCCGATTTATGTTGTTGAATACGAAGTTTTACGGCTTGAGTCGTTTGGCCAATATATGTTTTCCCACATGGACATTCAATTGAATAGATCACATTTTTCGAATTACAACTCGAAAAACACAATTGGACATGTTTTTTGTCACCAATGGTTGTAGATTTAGAGTCGCTTGTTTGGTGGCAAACCACACAGTTTTGACATCTAAAGTGTCCCTGCACTGGTGGCAGTCCCATCATAGTTCTTACATCATTTTTTGGCACAGCTGGTCTAGAAGCCTTAACCAAGTATTCTCTCAAATGTTTTCCTTTTCGAAAGGCAAACAATGGTTTAGCCAACCCCAACTGGTCAACCAATCGCCAATTTCTTTGAGTGATCTGCCTCACTTTGTTTGCTTTGGGATTATATGTTAACACACATGTAAGTAGGTCATTCTTTTCCTTGTTTCTTGGTGTTAAAAGGGTTTCACGAGGTGTAAACCATGCTCGTTTCAGAGTATTCCTTACTAGTTTCTTTGGATACCCTCTATTACATAGTTTAGTCCGCAGAATGGCCGCGTTGTCAAAGTAATCACTTTTGCTAGAGCAGCTGCGACGTATTCTCAGGAATTGCCCATATGGCAAATTGTCCTTAAGATGTCGTGGATGCCCTGAGCTGTATGCTAAAAGTGTGTTTCTGTCGGTTGGTTTCGTGAATAAATTAACTTCTAGTGACCCTTCATTACTTTTGACCCAGACATCAAGGAAATTGATCTGGATATTACTCACGTTTTTTGTAAATTTCAAGTCTTGTGTACGTGTATTAAGCCAATTATGGAAAGCTTCTAGATCTTCTTTATTTCCATTCCAAATCAAAAATATATCATCAATGAATCTGACCCATCTCGCAATGTGTGCAAAGAATGGGCCAGTCTCATTGAAGATAAATAGGGTCTCAAATTGGTCCATGACCAAATTGGCTATCTCCGGGGCGAAGCTACATCCCATGGCTACACCTTTTACTTGGAGGAACAGGTCATCTTTAAAATTGAAAAAGTTATTTTTTAAACATAGTTTCGCCAAAGAAATCAAAAAATCAGTTGGGACCTGGTGTGGTCTGGGTCTCCCGTTTAATACTAGCGTCATAATCACAAGTGCCTCATCTTGGGGAATATTTGTATAGAGGCTTTCGATGTCGAAGGTTACCAAGAGGTTTTAGTTACCATCAAACATCGATCCGTCAATTTTAGAAATAAAGTCCATGGTATCTCGTACGTATGCTTTCGTGTCAGGAATAAAAGGTTTCAAAAAGCAATCGACATATTTGGCCAAGGGTTCGAGGATGGATCCTGTAAATGCATGCGTTGAGATGGTTGTCTCCCACAACGTGACGCATCTAGGGAGATGCGTCACGTTGGAAAGCCCTGCGCCACATGAAACCTCCGTCAGGTGGGCGTTCCGGCGCGGGGGGGGGCGATCCGTCGCAAGAACGTCTCGGAAAAGTGCCTGAGTGAAATTTACAAGACTTTACTCAGTCACTTTTCCGATGCAGCTGCGTCAAAACTTTGCGCCTGCTTGAAGCAGACGTAAGGCGTGACGCACCATGTTAAGGATAGGCCAGGTTGGAACAGTGCTAGAGTTGCGTCGCGCCCGTGACACAACTTCAGCACTGCGCCAACCTTAAGCAGGCAGATGCGACACGCATCTGTTTATCCTTGCGCCATGATGCGCCGCATTATAAATGCGGCGCATATGTAGTGGCGCAAGGGTAAACTTGCGTCAGGCATCTTTCCTGGCGCATCCCTGCTGATTGCTGATGCCCCATGAAACGTAAATCTGCCCCCAAGTATTCTACTAAACAGGGACCAACTAAATTGAACTACAAAACTATAAGTGCAGACATGCTCATCTTGGAATATGCAAGATTTTGAAAATGTGCACCAGACAAAGGACATTTTGCTATTCTCGTTAAAAATGCGGAACTCTGACAAGTCATGGTTAGTTTTCAGCTTTAGAAAACATTAATAAAGACACCGACCAACACTCATATGAGCGTACTGAGTCAAGTATCAAAAGGCAATATTGAGGAAAAGTACATTGCAATGGAAGGGACTATGGGGCATATTATCAAGCACGGAGTTAAAATTATCGCCGCTTTAGCGGCAGAAAACTGCCGCTAAAGCGGAGATAATGGGCTTGATAATATGCCGCAGAGAATTCCAATAGAAGCCCATGTTGACACCAGAACATGGGCTTCTATGGGAATTCTCAAGGGCATATTATCAAGCCCATTATCGCCGCTTTAGTGACAGTTTTCTGCCGCTAAAGCGCCAATAATTTTAACGCCGTTTCTTGATAATATGCCCCTATATATTGCAATCTGAGCATTTCTGCTATTCATGTGACGATGAAAGAGGGTGCTTTCAAACAACAATAACACATGAAAGACTGCAATACCTGTTTCTATTTTCTTATTAAAGTCTGGTTGGAACCTCACTACTCACCTGTAATAAGAAATGATGGTCCTCCTCTTCTGTAACAATGTTATTCAATTGTAGAGGCAAAATGCCTGGTGTGAAGGTAAGATACTCAACAGAATGAAGCACATGTTACCAATTAAGTACTAGAGAAAACATTTTTGGCAACATATTTATTTCTGGCACTTTTGTAAACCATCGCATGAAAACAGGAATCTATTTGCCTGCTATCAAACATTTGAACGACAGCAGACTTTGAGACTGTTTTACATTTATATTTTAGTTTATAGTTAAACAACAAATTTCAAAATGCAATGTGGTGTGTGTCTTTCAGAATACAGTGACCACATGTATTTTTCACACCTACACCCACAGTACCTCTCATATAAGAATGAGTAATAAGCCAAAGATTTGAAATAAGCTTTGGGGAAGGTTGATTGTGTGACGGTATTTGGACAAAATGTCAAGTTGCAGAAATATCGGAAAAAATATCTTGATACAAAAATATTGTGATGAAGAAATACCGTTGTCAAGAATATTGACTTTTAAGTATGTAAAATCATTTTCAAAAATATTGTTGTTGTTAATATCATTTTCAATATCAGAGTTGTAAAAAGTATTGTTTTTAAATTTTCTTTGTGTTTGTTACTTCATATATTAATTTTAGGTGTTATTATTGTATGTGTAATTGTATTATCAATTATTGGATTGAATATTAATTATATTAAATGTGTAATTATTATATTTTTATGTTATGTATCATGTGAGGGTTGCTAGGTTTGTAGGGGTATAGGGTGGGAAATTAATTACATTGTAATAATTAACTATTAGTTAACAACATAATAAATATTTAATTGATTATTAATTATGTAAATTGTGCAATAATTGTATTTTTTAAGTGACATCTTAGGTGCAGGTTGCTGGGTTGGTAGAGGTATAGGGCAGGAAGTTAATCATTAATTAACTAATGATTTTTTACTTAATTATTCATTTATTAATTACTATTTAATTATTATTTATGTTAATTGTGTTACATTTATTTATTTTAGGCATATTTTAGGTGTGTGCTTCTAGGTTTGCGGAGGTATGTTATGTTATGTTATGGAAGCTTGTAAAGCGCGCAGCTACCTCCAACGGAAGTGTCCCGGCGCTGAAGACCGCTGGGGAACCCATCCTGGCTTTCCCTGTGAGATGGTCCCTATCTGGGTATCTCCAAGGTGAAACCAGGCATCCCCGGCGTCTGTGGGGGGCCGTTGTAGAGATGAGGCAAGCTTAATGCCCAGAGTTGCCGAGTGTGTTCCTGGTTAGAGTAGGTACCGAGGCGAGAATTATCGAGTCCGTTTTGACCCTGGTCCACGACCCTGCCGCGTCGGGAATTGAACCCTGGTCCCTGGCCGATTCTCTGCATGCGGGTCTGCCGCCTCTAACTAGTGAGCCACACCTCTCTACCAAGAGTAAGTTAAGTTAATTAAGTAATACATAATGGACAATTATTTAAAATTGATAATTCATTGTTACATTTTTAATAATCATGTTAATTGTTTAATTGTTTTTGACTCTTATAAATAAAAAAATGGGTTAAATAATAAATATATAATAAGAGTTTTATATTAGTTATAAATTAATATGGTTAAGTTTCATATATGTTACGTGTTTGAAGTGAAGTACTTTCCCTACTGTTGCACAGACTGGAGTGGTAATAGTCAATGTTACCCCTCCAAAGTCCAATGCTTTCTCTACCTTTGCACAGATTGGAGTGGGAATAGTAACTTTTACCCTTCCGAAGTGCAACGGGTTCCCGATTGTTGCATAGACTGGAGTGGGAATAGTAAATATGAAACTTTCGAAAGTCCAACGCTTACCGATCTGTTGCACAGACTGGAGTGGAAATAGTAAATTGTACCCCTGCGAAGCCCAACACTTTTCCAACAGTTGCACAGAATGGAGTGGGAACAGTAAATGTTACCCCTCTGGAGTTCAACGTTTTCCCTAGTTTTGCACAGACTGGAGTAGGTATAAAATTTTAACCCTCCAAAGTCCAACGCTTTCCCTACTGTTGCACAGATTGGAGTGGGACTAGTATATCTATTATTATTAGACTTCAATACTTTTTTCTAATATTGTTTAAATATATCTGATTATATTATTTATTTATTTGTTAATTTTACATTATTTGTTTATCAATGTATATAAATCTTTTTTATATGGTTTAAAAAAATATTTTTATTAAATATTTTTTATGTTTTTTACAGACTTCTCTGCTTCTTTTTTGCATACTATATGCACCACTCTATGCCTAGTGGGTGTTACCTTGTGTCTGGACAAAGCTAAACCTCTCTGAAGAGCTATAATGATAGCAAAACACATGTAAGAAGTTGCTTTTCTTGATTTCACGTTGGCTTGGATGGCATTTTACCACTTCAAAATTGCAGTAATGTGCCTGGAGCGGTAAAAGGCTTTTGTCATTCCCCAGCTTGGCATGAATAGCACTGTGCTAATCCTATGCTTAAAAACTTTGCTGTAGGAATGGCAAAAGACGTTGTCCCTTTCTATCTCTGCATGGATGGCACTGTGCTAATCCTTTGCTTAAAAAATTTGATAGAAAAGCTGACATTTGAAGTGAACAAAGTTGCTGGCATTGAGGGTGCTCAAACAGCAGCTGCTCTCCACCTAAACTTGGGAACTACCCAGAGTTCTCTATTTCTTTGACAAAGACCGTGGTGGTCGAAATGCGTCAGCCAGTGGAAAACATCTATCGGTGTTATAATCCTGGAGTGCAGGTCTTTCTTTGTTGGATTTACATCAAAGGTTTTTGTGTGCATGTGCAACGCGGGTCCTGCTCCCACCACCGTGCACCAGCCCCGACAGGTAAACGTAGTCGAAGACAGCAGAGAGAGAGCTGTGGATAAGTGTATACATATATTAAAGCTCCAAGTTGCCCTTTGCAACAAGACGCACTCAAACTCCTGCGTTGCTTGACAGCTTTTATTGGTACGGACAGCAGCAGACATCGATCTTTCATTGTAGGCAGCTTAGCCTTTCAGCCTGACGCGTTTCGAAATTCATATTTCTTCTTCAGAGGCTTCTCAAGGTAAGAGGGTGCAGGTACGGCTGTTCCCAAAATAGGTCATCTGATATGGCACGCCCTAAATGGGCAGTTCAAATGTCTCTGTGCCTGCTGGGACATGTAGTTGCCTCTTGAATGGCTACACCCCAATTACTGCCAATGTTCAAGCCCATGTGAGCCTCGAAGTCGATGCCGTCCAGTAATTGGGGTGGGCTGAAAGGCTAAGCTGCCTACAATGAAAGATCGATGTCTGCTGCTGCCCGTACCAATAAAAGCTGTCAAGCAACGCAGGAGTTTGAGTGCGTCTTGTTGCAAAGGGCAACTTGGAGCTTTAATTAATACGCGGCCGCCCAGCCGCGAAGACTGCACCACCTCATAAAGAGGGCCGCGATCGGCAAGAAAATGGTGTAGCCGTAAATGCGGATACAATGCGTGGATTGAGGACGGCATCGACTTCGAGGCTCACATGGGCTTGAACATTGGCAGTAATTGGGATGTAGCCAAATTTCACGCAATTCTGTTCAGCCGTTCGGGCTGTAGCTGTGTCTAAAGGTCCTATGGAAAAATGCATGGGGAAAACGTGTTTTGGGACCCCCCTTTTTTCTCGGCCCCTGCTTGACGAATCACCCCGAGACTTTCAGGGTAGGAGCTCAATGGAGAGCCCCATTAGTTTTGAAAATTTCGTGAGGATTCGTCAACCGGCGCCAAAGTTATTCAAAATAGAATTTTGAGATTTCCTATGGAAACTAGGTTGTAACTATAACTATCTACTGGCGACTGCCAGTAGATAATATATATATATATATATATATATATATATATATATATATATTCACGCTCCAACTTGCCCTCAGGCGCGGCCGCACTCCCCAACAACACCTTCGGATAAAAGCTCAGATCACACTTTGTATCCTTTCTGTCCTCATGTCGACAATTACTGCCTGACACGTTTCTGGGCATCCGCCCTCATCAGAGGCTTCGACAAAAGAGATTGTGCATTTTAGACACACCCACATTTATTCGTAATTAACCGCCCGTGGATGGGCTCACTCAGGTGAGTGGAACGCTTTGACTTGTGGGTCTTGTAGTGCCTGTTGATTAATACCTTGATGGTTGCACAGAATATTGTCCATGAAAAGGTCCTGAATGGGCCCCCAAAGTGTGAGTGCGCCATAGATTCCCGTTGTTGGTCCATAACCGAGGCCCAGAAGATTCCAAGCCCCGTGGCCCCCAGTCATCACGGGGTGGTGCACGCCGCTACGGCCGGGCCGGCCGCATATCAATTCACGCTCCAACTTGCCCTCAGGTGCGGCCGCACTCCCCAACAACACCTTCGGATAAAAGCTCAGATCACACTTTGTATCCTTTCTGTCCTCATGTCGACAATTACTGCCTGACGCGTTTCTGGGCATCCGCCCTTATCAGAGGCTTCGACAAAAGAGATTGTGCATTTTAGACACACCCACATTTATTCGTAATTAACCGCCCGTGGATGGGCTCACTCAGGTGAGTGGAACGCTTTGACTTGTGGGTCTTGTAGTGCCTGTTGATTAATACCTTGATGGTTGCACAGAATATTGTCCATGAAAAGGTCCTGAATGGGCCCCCAAAGTGTGAGTGCGCCATAGATTCCCGTTGTTGGTCCATAACCGAGGCCCAGAAGATTCCAAGCCCCGTGGCCCCCAGTCATCACGGGGTGGTGCACGCCGCTACGGCCGGGCCGGCCGCATATCAATTCACGCTCCAACTTGCCCTCAGGCGCGGCCGCACTCCCCAACAACACCTTCGGATAAAAGCTCAGATCACACTTTGTATCCTTTCTGTCCTCATATCGACAATTACTGCCTGACGCGTTTCTGGGCATCCGCCCTCATCAGAGGCTTCGACAAAAGAGATTGTGCATTTTAGACACACCCACATTTATTCGTAATTAACCGCCCGTGGATGGGCTCACTCAGGAGAGTGGAATGCTTTGTCTTGTGGGTCTTGTAGTGCCTGTTGATTAATACCTTGATGGCTGCACAGAATATTGTCCATGAAAAGGTCCTGAATGGGCCCCCAAAGTGTGAGTGCGCCATAGATTCCCGTTGTTGGTCCATAACCGAGGCCCAGAAGATTCCAAGCCCCGTGGCCCCCAGTCATCACGGGGTGGTGCGTCAAGGTATTAATCAACAGGCACTACAAGACCCACAAGTCAAAGCGTTCCACTCACCTGAGTGAGCCCATCCACGGGCGGTTAATTACGAATAAATGTGGGTGTGTCTAAAATGCACAATCTCTTTTGTCGAAGCCTCTGATGAGGGCGGATGCCCAGAAACGCGTCAGGCAGTAATTGTCGACATGAGGACAGAAAGGATACAAAGTGTGATCTGAGCTTTTATCCGAAGGTGTTGTTGGGGAGTGCGGCCGCGCCTGAGGGCAAGTTGGAGCGTGAATTGATATGCGGCCGGCCCGGCCATTGCGGCGTGCACCACCCCGTGATGACTGGGGGCCACGGGGCTTGGAATCTTCTGGGCCTCGGTTATGGACCAACAACGGGAATCTATGGCGCACTCACACTTTGGGGGCCCATTCAGGACCTTTTCATGGACAATATTCTGTGCAACCATCAAGGTATTAATCAACAGGCACTACAAGACCCACAAGTCAAAGCGTTCCACTCACCTGAGTGAGCCCATCCACGGGCGGTTAATTACGAATAAATGTGGGTGTGTCTAAAATGCACAATCTCTTTTGTCGAAGCCTCTGATGAGGGCGGATGCCCAGAAACGCGTCAGGCAGTAATTGTCGACATGAGGACAGAAAGGATACAAAGTGTGATCTGAGCTTTTATCCGAAGGTGTTGTTGGGGAGTGCGGCCGCGCCTGAGGGCAAGTTGGAGCGTGAATATATATATATATATATATATATATATATATATATATTCCACCAAGCGTGCCCTTTAACTTCCTTTCGGCGGGAAAAGAGAGCACGAACTCCACTTGTAGTAGTGCGATTTTCTTTATTTTCTCATAGTTTCCAAGTCATAACGCATTTCGGTCACCCAGTGACCTTGTTCACATAACAAAATGCTTTCCGGTGATCTTTTTTGTACAACCCCCTAGTGTCAGGTGATCACAATAGACAAGGTGAAAAAACTTTATATTTTGCTTAGGTCGTCGTTCATCTCAATCACTATTCCTGCCGGTATTGGTCGTAGGGCTTCATGATACTTGTAAACATTCATTGGATTCCCAATCTTTAATACATACACTTGTTAAAAATCGATAAATACATAACTAAATAAATAAATAAATGAATAGGTGAATATGTACAATGAAATAATTTGATTATCTATTTTACATTGTATGGTAATGAAAAACCTCATCCACCGGGTGACTGTATCTTCATTATATGGATACCGGGGAGATGTGGCAACGGTTATCTAATTACATAAATGCATTTTTAATATCATACCTCATCCCCTGTTTTTGCACCACAGTATTTATGTTTTCAACGTTATTTGTATTTGTACCACAGAAATATCTTCATGAATTATAAAATCAGTATCTTTACCCCATCAGATGTGCACATTGAGCCTGTCATTCTCATTAAAGTGCTAGTGTGCATAGTAGCTGCCTAATTAGTGCAAAGTGCTTAGTGCATCACAATACATACATATACTAGGAGCAAATTATCAATTTGTTAAAATGTAACACATCTATTAAAATCTTTTTTGGGTTTTGTTTTTTTATATATATTCAAAGTAGATGTTATTACTGGGTGGCAGGCTTAGATTTTTATGTTTGTACATCTTTATCGATGTAATCATCCCTGTATTAGTCCTATCAAAATTTTCATCAAATCTAAGTGGATTTCAGACATAGTTAAAAAGGCTGGCAAGCATATGTCTAACTTTCTAGTTTGAGCTTAGACCACAACTTGAGTGTAGAGCCTTACGGGCTATTCTTCACAGTTACATAAATTTGTAAGCTTCCTCTGGGGTTCACAAGAAATTGTGAAGATCCTCAGTGTTATTGAGCCCCATCGGTGTTTTGCAGTCAAATTCTAAAATCATGCGTGATTCGAGCTGTCTTAACATCCGTTCTCTGTTGACTCCACGGCGGAGATTGGGGACAGTGTCCACTACATAATATTTAAGGCAGCTGAGGTGATTGTTATGTTCAGTTTTAAAATGATGAGCCACTGGGTATGTGGCATTGTTGTTCACGATGGCCTGTACGTTCTGTAAAATTCTCACATGTACCTTTAGCTTGGTACTCCCCATGTACCTCAAGCCACAGGTACATGTCAGCACATAAACCACATACTCTGTCTGGCAGTTGAAGTTACATTTTATGGCTATCTTTTTGGTGCTGAAAGGTGTTACATAATGTGTTGTATTCCCCCCAAACTTACAAGCCCTGCAGGTGGAGCATTTAAAGAATCCTTGCTTGGGTTTAAGCCACTCTATGCCCAAGCTGATCTTTGGGCTGCTTTTGACTAGCTGTAATCTCATTGATAATGCCTGGCGGTTAAGGTAACTGTTGGTGAAACTGGTAGCCTGGACGCCAGTACTCCATCTGTGAGTGTTATGGGCCAATTTGTATTAACTATTGACCTCAACTGTCTTTCTTGAAGACTATACGTGGTAATTAGTCGAGGTGTGCTGTCGTCATTTATTCTGCATGAGGCTTGTACTGTGGATGCAGTTTCCACGTCCGAGTGAGGTTGCCTCTGTTGTAACAAGGACTCCCTGGCTTTTTTGGTAGCTTCATTGAGGATTTTTTCATCATACCCCCTCAATCTGAATCTTATCTTTGCTTCTTGTGTGCACCTTTGTAATTCTTCTTCTGTACTGCATATTCTTTTGAGCCTAAGGAGTTCACCATAAGGAATACTTTTGACTAGATGCCTCTGGTGTGAACTTTTGGCATGCAACGTTGAGTTGCCCGCCGTTGTTTTGCATTGAAGTGTGGTTTCTAGTTTCTCACCCGCTACATACACCATCATATCTAAGAACGCCACACTTTGAGTGCCAATGTGTGATGTAAATTTCAGATATACAGTATTGTTGTTAATTTCCTGATTACATGTTTCTGCACTCTCCTGATCACCCTTACACACAAAAAAACATCATCGATAAATCGCAACCAGTGCATGACATGTGCGGAATACATGGTTAAGTAGGTTGTCCTAAGAACCTGTTCCTCTCACCAGCCAACATGCAAGCAAGCATAGCTGGGGGAGAAACAGGCACCCATAGCAACTCCACGCTTTTGTCTAAACAGATCCTTGCCAAATAAGAAAAAGTTATTGAACAAACACCAACTGATCGGATCTAATAACATAGTATTGTGATTATAACAGGTTAATGGTCTAGTATCTGTAGGAGAGTAGGATCTGCTCCACAGGGGTACCCCCACTTTTTGCTGGTGTTTCACTGTTTTTAAACCTTAGTCTGGCTGTGGCCCTGCTAATCAGGACCACAGCCTAGCTGTTTACTCTCTTAAATGGTTTGCATGTACATTAGGTACATATCTAATTGGATTCTGGAGTGCCTTTTAAGCCCCTAGTATATGGTATACTATGTAACTAGGGCATAGGTACGCCAGGGGCCTACCAGGGGCTGCAGAATGTATTATGCCACCCCTGGGAAGCACTCAAAAATGGCACCACAGATCTGCTACTGCAGCCTGGGTAAGGGTGTGCTTGCACCCCTTACAATGGTATAGGCTACCTATATCCACACATATATATAGACACATATAAACTTATAAGTCACTCCTATGGCAGGCCTTGACAATCCTGAAGGCAGAGTGTTTGGTTTTGTGTGAGAGGGTGCCCAAGCATGAGCTGAGCCCCTCTGCAGCTTTCGGAAATAGTTCCTTATGGCTGTTCTGTGATACAGCCATACCATATACTCTTAAGTGCATTATAACCTCGCGGTAAATGCTAACTTTGGAATGGCTGCATCAAAACATATCGTGTTTGGTGTCAAACGCTTTGGAATACTACCCCCCCCCCCCCCCGCCAGTTCTGGTGGCTAGGGTAGCATTCCACCCTTCTAGAGGGAAAGACATGTTCACACTGGTAAAACCCGGTAGGACTTTCCTGAGCCCTGGCATCAGAAAATGGATTATATTCAAACACTGAGTATGAAGTTCCTATCGGGAAACGAAAGAAGAAGAAAAATGCTAACTGTGTGGTTGAAACCGAAGAAAATTTGGAGAGTGATCTCCTTATTGGAATAAGACCCTCACACACCTGACAAGTAGGTGTCTTGCTTCATCATCGGGTCTGCTCCTACTCGGGCCGGCGCTGCAATGCCCGATCAGGCACCCATTGAGGGGCCTACTTATCGGAGATCTTTTTTCCAGAGCCGATGGGTGAAGTGCAAGTGAGAGTCCTAGTGTCAGTATAAGTGAAGGTGTTGTGTGCGTTAAAATAGGGAAAAATAATCCAATCCTAGGAAAAAAAATTTAATGAGCATGGTTACTTCCCTAATTAAAATGAGAATGGCGCGTATCGTCACTTCAATGTTGTGTAGTGATACGCTAAATGGATGCCTCTGCACACAGACACGTGTCTGGCCTCCTGCTACTGACCGAAACTCCGGCAAAGGAGAGCTGGACAATAGGTTTCCTGTCGAAGGGAGGTGTGACCACCTCCCCAGACAGGCAGATGTGTATTGGGACTGGGCGGGAGCACTCTCTGGTGCTTTGAAGTCCTGCACTGGGGGCACTTTTGCTGTCCCTGTACATAGCCCAGTTCAAACCGGTTGCAGGGGCAACCTGCCCCTGCTCTGGCATGAAATTGGACAAAGGAAATGGGTGTAACCACCCCTTTGCGATCACTAGCCTGTTGGCTAGCAGGTCTCCACGAAGGCAACTCCTCTTCTGCTTGGGCTTTCCTGGTTGCTCCAGACGTGCCCTGACTTACCCTTGCTGGGTGAGTCCCTCAGACCTTGCTGGTCTGCACCGCAGTCCTTTCTCTGAATTCCAGCGACTTGCCGTTGCCAAGGATTGTTGGGTCCAATCTGGTCGCCAACACCGCAGCACTCGACAAACTTTGTGGGACAGCTTGAATCTGGCTCATGGACTTTGTCGATGCCTCCTGGACCTCGTGGCTGAAGAGTCAAGACACCCATCAACTCACCTGAAGCACCCGACATCTGTGGGCATTGGTCCATCCTGCCCTCGGTCACTGGCAAGTGACCCAGACTCTGTCCCCTCTGCTTTCAGGTTCCTTCCATCCTAGGTCCAGGCTTGGATCTCTTCGGACACTTCTCCTCTTCACGGCAGCAGCAGTTCTTTGCAGGCTTTCATTAAAATCGACGACGTGACCCGACACCAAAAGACACCTATGCACCCGGCTTCCCTGGGTGAGGTAACTCAAGTACTCCAGTGCTCCCGTGAGTGCTAGCCCTAGAACTTCCTAAGTCCAAAAGGGTTTGGTCCTGACTCGATTCTAAGTGTTCCTAATCTTTACATTTCCAACCGCGACATTGCCCATAGAAGATAACGGGAACCCGCGGCTGTGTTCACACACTGCATACAGTCCCCGTGGGTCCCCTGTGTCACTACCTTGGTTGGTTCCTTGGGGTCCCAGCAATTCTACAGGCTCTAGGCCTTGTGTCTAGTTCAGTTGTGGTTCTAATACCACTTTTTTGGTAAATGGTTTGGTACGTCCCTAGGGCCCAAAAGTGTATTTGTGCTATTACTGATGCTTGCTCACTTGTAAATTAAGTACTTCGAACTCCAGTCTCATAAAGAGACTAGAGCGGTGTGTGTTAACCTAAATACATATATTTTAAATATATACCTGGTGTGGTTGTCCTTTCATTTGATCATTCAAGAGATTATTGACTGGTAAAACAAGCTGCTTTACATTCCTTCAAGACTTAGCCTGAAGGCTGCTCTCCATAGCTACCACTAGGATAGCTTTCAATAAAGGTTGTCTTTTACCTATCACCATAAGGGGTTGGACTGATACAAGGTGCCCACTAGAACTAGTGGACAGCATATATCAGTCCACCTTCTCACAGTATCCAGGAAGTATTTTACTGCTGTTAGACCTGCATAATGATCTATACTCGTGTATAACGATTCTATGTCTAACATGATAAGCAGTAATCCATCCATCCATTTGATTTGATTTATCTAGGTAAGAAAGTCTTGGGTGTCTCTAATGTATGTAGGGTGTTTTTGTACATGATCTTGGAGAAAAAAGTCTACATATTGTGTTATATGTTCACATATCCCACCTATTGCAGAGATGATTGGTCTGCCGGGATCAAGGTAGTCTTCTTGTGAATTTTTGGTATGAAGTAGATCATAAGGAGTACAGGGAATTTGTTGTGCATGAATTTATATTCTTCATTGGAAATTAGTCCTTGTCTTTTCCATTGTTGTACATCTTTTTTCAAACCATCTTTTGCTTTCTTATATTCACTCATGGTGGTCTTTTCATAACAGTCAGTATTGTTTAATTGGCGATGTGCCTCCTGGATGTATTCCTTTCTAGGCCAAATAACTATGTTTCCACCCTTATCGGACTTATTTATGACAACCTCATGATTGTTTTTGAGTTTTTTTATCAGATTTTCATACTGGTGGTCACGATACCTATTGTTTCTCTTCCTATGATTCCCTCTGTGGTAAAGGGTTTTTAGATCTCCAGTTACCCGTTCATGAAAAATGTCTATGGTATCTTTAGGCATCATGGGAAAAAAAGTCGATTTGGGTTTGAAGGGGCTACTGCCCGCACTTGATTTTGTTATGTCCAGAACTTGTAATCTTTCCTGTGTTGACCCCAGGTTCTGTTGGTCATAGTTAGTTTTGTTACTTAGTTAATGCATGGTTAAAAGAGTACTGGCATCAGAAACCTGAAGGCTCTCTTTGGTCATATTTGTATTGTCTTGTGTCATTCTTTGTTGGTTGATGCATTCTTTTACAGTGAAGAATTTTTTTAATTTTAATTTTCTAATGAAGCTAAAAATATCCACTCTGGTGCTCCCATAAATAAAATTGCTTTCCAGGCAGTAAGACAGCCCGAGCAATATTAATTGGGTTTCTGCCTTGGTTAGAGTCAAGGTGGATAAAATGACTATAGCGTTGCCGTCATTCCCTGTCTCCTGCGCCATTGGGGTTTTTTGGCTCTTGCACCTCCAACATTTGCGCCTTGCTTGTCACCATTTGTTCCTTCGTTGTCTTGTTGTTTCTTTTGGTTCCGTGGACTTAACGTCTGTCTGCGATCCAGGGATAAAAAATGTAACTCCTTGACCAGACTTAGTTTGCCTCTTTCTCCTGAAATATTTGTTATACTAGATCCTCCATCTTCTGACTCGGTTACACTGATTGTCGAGCTGAGGTCTGAAGTAGATGAACCAACATTGGCTGCACCCATCGACTCTGGATTTGTTGATGTTGGTGTAGTTTTCGGCATGTTGTTGAGCCTCATCCTTTTAGCACTATAGCACTTGCGTGCAAATGTAAAGATCTGTCCCAGCTCATAGTCTGCCTTGTCTCTGGCAAACTTGTGAGCCTTTCTAACTTTGATCCTGTCCTCTTGTTTTTTCAACTTTTCTTGAATTTCCTTTCTAGATTTTGTAATATATTCTGTTTGTTCAAGCTTCCCCAATTGTTCATTGATCTTTTCAATCTGATGTAAAAGTTCCTCACAATCACTCTGGGCATATTTAATTAATATTTTTACCAAATTCATGGATGCCATCAAATTATTCTCTGCCCATTCTTTTAACATGTTGGGGTTGGGGTTATCGAAGCTAGGAGCCAATAATATCCGGAGCCTACGTGGGACTCTTTCTGCTTCCTCTTACTTTTCAAGGGATTTTTACTCCCACCACCATTGTGATCTCGTTGCACATGCATTTCTCTAATGTTTTAAGCAATGAATTAATATCAGTCTCTTTGTTGCTTATGCCCATGTTAGATGATTGAACACTATTCGAGGCACTTGGTATTTGTAGGTTGCTAAACAACTCCTCCGCTGCTGGCTCTCTATCCCGTATATATATATATATATATATATGTTTCCGATCCTGACAGCGTCCAACAAACAGGCACCAACACCGTGAGTAGATTCAGCAAAGAAGGATTTATTTCCAAATGTGGCACAGACGCGTTTCGGCGGGAACAGCCGCCTTGTTCACTGCATCCAATTCACAAGCGGTCAAACATGATTATTTATACATAATTGTCTCGTCACTCAACTGCGGTTGTCACAGCAACCAAACAAAAAATCATAGACATAGTGAAGGTCATGTTAGAGTTGTTGTTATGGCAACCACAAGAAACCGACCTAGCGGGTTTTTAGTGTCAAAACCAAATTGAAACGAAATGTTACGGATAAGGAAAACACTGTACCATTATTTTATGATTGCATGATAACAGTGAAATTAAGAAAACCAAAATGGTGAGAAAAACAGACAGTGTAGAAAAATAATCTATATTGTACATGCAAATGTCGGTTGTTGGTATAAGCCTATTCAACGGGATTCCTCACGGAGAAATATATACATTTAAAAACCACTAAGGTTTTGACTTATTTGTTATTGAAACACATGGATACGCTTGTAGAAAAAACAGTCTGCTTAATGCAATGGTATATATAATTAATAACCAAAACGAAAATAATTAAACCTTTGTGTGTAAGGCAAGGAGTATGTATCCTAGGTGTGTGCGTATATTAGGTATCATTCCAGAGACTGTTTTTAGTGGTAATAGAGCCCAAGTGGGCCAAGATTAAAAAGCCATTATTTTTGGAACAAGAAGAGTCAAAACTTGACGGTTTGAGGTAGAGAGTGGGCAGTGACAAAAATTTTTTTATTTTTTAAAAACAGAGAACATGTGTCATGTGTGAACTGAACGCTCCTGAGGGGGGACACAGGGAGGAGCGGAGAGGCGGCAAACTGTAGAGGTGTTTTTATAGATGGACATTAAGCGCTTCATCAGCATTCATCCCATGTGGGATTTTAGAGTTGAGGAGAATAATGTATCTCGACTCAAGTCTCCTTAGAGCCAATTGTCTGTTTCCACCACGTGGGTTTTTTTGGACACTGTCGATAACAAAATAGGATAGTTCCTGAGATCTACCATTGTGTTGTGAATTTATGTGTCGGGCCAGAGGGTATGATTGATCATTATTCGTGATGGCTCTAAGATGTTGCAGGATACGGACATGTGCTGGGTGAATGGTGCTTCCTACGTATTTTTTACCGCATGTGCACTGGAGAACATATATTGCAAAATCAGTTTTGCAGTTGAAACTACCTCTTATTTCATAGGGTTTGTTTCTAAAAGGCATGTGTACAAATTTGATGTTAGTACCATGTTTACATGCCTTACATTTGCTGCATTTGGTGAATCCCTTGGGTGTCTGAAACCAATTTGGTTTTTTGGTAATCGTGGGTGCATTACGTACTAGCTCTTGGCGCATAGATTTGGCGCGTCTGAAGCTGATCAAAGGGATTTTGGCACATGCTGGTCCTATGATAGGGTCATTTCTTACATTATTCCAGTGTCTGTACAGGATTTTGCGTAGGGAAGCATGATATGCATTGAATCCTGTTATCATTCTTGGCATATCTGTTTTGGCAGGCTCATGTTTGGTTGAGTTGTCTTTTTTGTTGGGGAATAAAAGTTCCTCTCTAGTAATTGACTTGCTTCTTACTTTGGCATTATCAAGGCATTTGGTTTCATAACCCCTGTTTTGTAGTCTATTAAAAAGATCGCTGGTAGACTTGTTCAGACTATCTTTGGTGCTGCAGTTACGCTTCATTCTAATGCACTCTGCATAGGGGATGCCTTTCTTGACACTGTCATAGTGAAAACTGTTAGCATGTAGGATGGCGTTACCTGCTGTGGGCTTCCTGTATGTTCTTGTTTGGATTTTGCTGTTTTCTATGTACATTTCTATATCCAGGAATTGAATACACTCTTTGCTCACATGGCTAGTAAAGGAAAGGTTGAGAGTATTGTCGTTTAGTTTTTGTGCAAATAATTCAGCACTTTCTTGACTACCTCGCCATAGAACAAAAATGTCATCAATATACCTGACATATATAATCACATTTTCATTCATGATTGCATTGTGTGTTTGCATGAGTACTTGCTCCTCCCACCAGCCCATATGCAAATTAGCATAGCTGGGGGCGAAGCAAGTACCCATGGCTGTGCCCTGCAGTTGTTTATAAAATAATTTGTCGAATAGAAAAATATTATTATCAAGGCACCATTCCGCCATTTGCAAAAGCATAAAAGTGTGTTTGTGCAGATGTATTGGTCTTTTGCTAAGATAGTACTCTAATGCATGTAACCCATCTTTATGTCTAATGCTCGAGTATAGTGAACATACGTCCAGTGTCATGAGTACATAATCTTCATGCCATTTTACATCATACATTTTAGTCAAAAAATCTCCTGTGTCTTTAATGTATGATGGTAAACCGCAGACAAAAGGCTGAAGGAAAAAGTCAATGTATCGGGATGTATTTTGAAATAGTCCACCTATGGCAGATATGATGGGTCTGCCAGGTGGATTGTCAGCATTTTTATGAATTTTCGGGATTAAGTACAACTGTGGCGTTGTTGGGTAATCGTTTTTAAGAAATTCGAATTCTGGTTTGGTGAGCAAGCCTTGACTTCTCCATTCATAGAGGACTTTATGATATTTTTCTTTTACTCCTATAAGGGTGGTTGGTGCAATACGACTGTAGCACTCTTTTTCATTCAGTTGGTTGTGAGCTTCAGCATTATAATTTGTAAGTGGCCACAGAACCACGTTTCCGCCTTTGTCGGACCACCTTACCACAATGTCTTGTCTTTCTTTGATTTTGTTGATGACAATGTTGTAGTCCCTCCTGCTTGCATCGAAAGTTCGATTAAATTCTTGATTGCTTTTTAGAGCTAAGGTTTTGAGGTCTTTTATGACATTATCTGCAAATATGTCGAGGCCATCTCTTGGCATTACAGGAGTAAAAATTGATTTTGGTTTAAAAGGGGTTTGTTCAAAAGGGAAACTGTCCAGATTGCTGTTATTTGCTGATGCTGATGTTGAATAGTTTTGTTCCACATTTCCTAATTGGATCATATCTTGGAGGAGTTCCATATCAGCTACTGTGAGACCGCTATTCATCTCACCACTGGGCGTCTCATAAGTGTCTTTCTTTGATACGTAGAAAAAATGTTTTTGGAGTTTTAGTTTTCTAACAAACTGGAAAAGATCAATCCGTGTTTGGGAATAGTCAAAATTGGTCTTGTCACAAAACGACAGTCCTAGTGAAAGGATATTTTTCTCTTTTTGTGTGAGTTCCATATTTGTGAGGTTTATTACTGTGTTGGCGTTATCTGTTTCTGAATGTATCTGCGCTTGTTTCTTCTGTAAGGCTGTTTGTTTGTATATTGCACTTTTTTTGCCCCATCGTCTGTTTTTGCGCCGCCTTGATCTCGTTGTTCTGTATTTGTATTCATGTGTCTGTTCTCTTGACGTGGGGGACGTGGGCGCAGATTCATTGTCCTTTCTATACGTAAAAAACCCAGCTCTTGGATGACTGTTGGCGTTATGCGCGGTTGAGTGGTGCTTGAAGTGGACTCAGTTTCAGATTCTAATTCGGAACTAAGTTCTGATGCGCTTGGTTCTGTATTCATAGGTTGTGACCCTGCTGCAGTTGACAATTGCTGTCTGCGTATGTTGTCGAATTTTTTTGAGAATGTATATATCCTTCCTTGCAAATAATCGTTTCTGTCTCTTTGAAACTTTATTGCCTTTCTCGTTTTGATTGATTCTTCGTGTTTTGCTAGTCTTGTTTTTATTTCACCCAACTTTTTCTGTATCTCTTCTTGATTGTCACATTGTTCTAGGTCTTTTAGTATTGTTTCAATCCTAGTTAGCATGGTTTTGCGGTTACTGTCAGCGTATTTTATTAATATTTGTAGCATTCTCCGTGACGATTCCGCACTGTTATCTGCCCAGTCCTTCAGCATTTCTGGATTTGGATTCTCATATGTGGGGGCAACAAGAATTCTAAGGCCTCTCGGAATTCTACCTACGTCGAGATATCTTTGTAGGGATTTGCACTCCCACCATTTTGCTATTTCACTTTTTCTGAGTTTTTCTAGCTCTTGCAGCATTCTAACACTGTTGCTGATCGATGTTTGCTCCGGATTCACCATCGCACCTGTCTTTAACCCTGTGTTGGGTTCTCCATCCTTAAACACATCCAGTGCCGCCTCCTCACGCTCTCTGACCCACTCCTCAGCCATGCTTGGAAATACGTGTGCCTTCTGTGCTGCTCACTGCCCGTATTTTCGTTAACGGGACTACCTCTCCCAGCAGCCACTACTCGATACCCGCCAAAACACTCTGTCAGCCGCTCCAAGGAGCTTACTAGGCCTGGGCGGTAAATTCCGTTCCGTTCGCGGAATTTGCGAAATTTGGGTAATTTCGCGTTCCGTGGAGAACGCGAAATTGCCCAAAAATCTGCGTTCCGCGACTTCGCGAAATTTTTTGCTTGTTCGCGTTCTCAATATGCGTGTTCGCGAGATATTTCACCCCGAGCACGCAAACAGCGATCGCGAACAGGAAAAAAGTATCGCGAACAAGCAATTCCGCGTGCTCGCGGAATTTCTGCGTGTTCGCGGAGATTTTTTACCGTTTCGCGGAGATTTGCGTAACGCGATTACGCAAATTCCGCCCACCCCTAGAGCTTACCTGATCCTCTGATCGCCCTCCAGCCACCACGAGAATCGGTTATTCTCCCTCTGCGCGGGAAACTTGGTGTTCGAATCGCGGTAATGTTGAAGTCGTGGTACATCTGCGGGGGGCTCTGTGTTCTCCTTTCGCCAGAAGCTGTTACATCAATGTTCCGTACACACAGAGCTCCTGAACGAGGAGGGTCGGTGTTAAGATCCCGGCGAATCTTGTCAATATGTTTCCGATCCTGACAGCGTCCAACAAACAGGCACCGACACCGTGAGTAGATTCAGCAAAGAAGGATTTATTTCCAAATGTGGCACAGACGCGTTATATATATATTATCTACTGGCGGTCGCCAGTAGATAGTTATAGTTAGGACCGTGTTTCCATAGGAAATCTGAAAATTCTATTTTGAATAACTTTGGCGCCGGTTGACGAATCCTCGCGAATTTTTCAAAATAGGTGGGGCGCTCCGCTCCGCTGCTACCCTGAAAGTCTCGGGGTGATTAGTCAAGCGGGGGCCGAGAAAAAAGGCGGGTCCCAAAACGCGTTTTCCCCATGCATTTTTCCATAGGGACCTTTAGTCCAAGGTACAGCCCGAACGGCTGAACAGAATTACTTGAAATTTGGCAGAGAGGTAGTCCTCAGGTCAGGGATGTGCCTTTTGAATATCTGGAGTCAATCTGTTCAGTAGTTCCGGAGAAAATTTCAGTTAAAAGTACATATATATCTATAGGCACTGTTACTTGCGCAAGCGCAATTCTGATTGGTTGTTAGATGTCAGTAAACATTCGAATCGGTCGAAATCAGGAAGTGTCGGCCGCCATTTTGTCTCTCGCAGTCTGAGGCAGTGAAAAACAAAGGTGGAGAAAGTGAAAAGGGGGCAGGGTGGACAGTTCCTGACCCCCTAGCCTTTGTCAGGGGGTCACTGAAGGACCCCCAAGGGTGAAAAAAACATTTATTTTTTTGATGAAAAGGCGCGGGTTGCGCGCACCGTGCGCGCACGGCACGCACAATGCATCGTGGGAGCTCGGTGCGCGAAGCGCACCGAACGCCGACAGTGCGCGCACGGTACGCGAAGCACGGTGAAAAACCTGAAAAAAATAAAAATAAATAAATACATAACTTAGCATTTAAAAAAACGTACAAATTCACTGAAAAAAAACATAGGTTTCACACACGTTATAGTTACGAATTAGCATTTAAAAAACCTTGCAAATTCACTTAAAAAAACCATAGGTTTCACACATGTTATAGTTAGCTGGACATTTCACTCGTAAAAAACCAATGAAATTCCCCCGTTATAGTTAGTGCAGGCAACTATAACTCACGCGACCGCAATCCTCTGCTGATGACGTCACATATTACATCACTGATGACATATGTGTCTTTATGAAAAACTAAATATTTGTAATATATGTATAGCTAAAGATTAATGGAAGAAGACATGGGTAAATAAGTGTCTAAATACAGTGATGTACTATCTGACGTCATCAGCAGAGGATTGCGGTCGCGTGAGTTATAGTTGCCTGCACTAACTATAACGGGGGAATTTCATTGGTTTTTTACGAGTGAAATGTCCAGCTAACTATAACATGTGTGAAACCTATGGTTTTTTAAGTGAATATATATATATATTCACTGAAAAAACCATAGGTTTCACACATGTTATAGTTAGCGGAAATTTTACTGATAAAAAACCAGTGAAATTCCCCCGTTATAGTTAGTGCAGGCAACTATAACTCACGCGACCGCAATCCTCTGCTGATGCTAATACTGTATTTAGACACTTATTTGCCCATGTCTTCTTCCATACATTTTTAGCTATACATATATTACAAATATTTTTTTTTCATAAAGACACATATGTCATCAGCAGAAGATTGCGTTCGCGTGAGTTATAGTTGCCTGCACTAACTATAACGGGGGAATTTCACTGGTTTTTTATCAGTAAAATTTCCGCTAACTATAACATGTGTGAAACCTATGGTTTTTTCAGTGAATTTGCAAGGTTTTTTAAATGCTAATTCCTAACTATAACGTGTGTGAAACCTATGGTTTTTTCAGTGAATTTGTACGTTTTTTTAAATGCTAAGTTACTTTACGCCATTCGTGGCGTGCGCGCCCACTTAACGCAGTTAGTGCCGTGCACGCACGGAGGGCACGCGGTGCGCTACGCGCACCGCGTGCCCACGTTACGCTAGATGGGCCATGTACGCACGATGCGCTTCGCGCACCGTGCGCACATGGAGGACATATGATGCACTTCGTTTTGAAAGGTAATATTTTAATTTTTTGTAATTTTTATAAGCCATGCACAAATGGTGCCCTTCGGGTACCATTTGCACACGGGGTGGAGAGAGTGTGGATAATTTTTTCTTTTATTATTTTTGTTTAAAATATTGTGGTTTTTCACACCTCTAATAAGCCCTGCACATTTGGTGGCCTGCGGCCACAGAAAGCACAGGGGGTGGGGAGAGTGTGGATAGTGTTTTTTTTTATTACATTTTTTACCGTACGCGTACGGTAAGCGTAATCGGCGAAATTAGCGAAAAAATAAAAATTAAATTTTTGGCCTTGGGGGGTCTTTGGGGACTCCCTCATCATGGCTATGTGTGTGGGAGCTGTCTAAACAGCCCCATTACATGTTTATTGGTTTTATTTAACAACCTAACTCTCAGTGCGAGAGAGAAAATGGCGGCCGCCGCTTCCTGGTTTCGGCCGATTCGAATGTTTACTAAGATCTAAGAGCCAATCAGAATTCCGCTCGCGCACGCCACCGTACGCGTACGGTAAGCTTACGGTAAGCGTACCGTAAGCTGGCTCAGATATATATATTGATTTAAAGGCTATTTTCTCAAAATCTACTGAACAGATTTACACCAAACCTACAAAAGGCACTTCCTTGACCTGAGGACTACCTCTCTGCCAAATTTCTAGTAATTCTGTTCAGCCGTTCGGGCTGTAGCCCTGTCTAAAGGTCCTATGGAAAAATGCATGGGAAAAACGCGTTTTGGGACCCCCCTTTTATCTCAGCCCCCGCTTGACGAATCCCCCCGAGACTTTCAGGGTAGGAGCGGAGCGTCGCGCCCCACCTATTTTGAGAAATTCGCGAGGATTCGTCGACCGGCGCCAAAGTTATTCCAAATAGAATGTTGCGGTTTTCCTATGGAAAAGGGGTCCTAACTATAACTACCTACTGGCGACCGCCAGTAGGTAATATATATATATATTCACTGAAAAAAACATAGGTTTCAGGCACGTTATAGCTAGGAATTAGCATTTAAAAAACCTTAGAAATTCACTGAAAAAACCATAGGTTTCAGGGGAGTTATAGTTAGCTGGACTTTTCACTCATAC
The DNA here is from genome assembly GCF_964204655.1 of Triturus cristatus. Classification (NCBI taxonomy): domain Eukaryota; kingdom Metazoa; phylum Chordata; class Amphibia; order Caudata; family Salamandridae; genus Triturus; species Triturus cristatus. The sequence goes on from NC_140586.1 coordinate 750,750,028, forward strand.
AAAACCATAGAAATTCCCCCGTTATAGTTAGTTCAGCTAACTATAACTTGCGCGCCCGCAATGCACTGCTGATGACGTCACATATTACATCACTCATGACATGGTCAGTGAAATCACTCATGACATCACTCATGACATCTCAAATGACATCACTGATGACATCACTGATGACATCATCCAGTGAATGTGTGTTTTTCTGAAAATTACATATGTTTTATATATGAATATCTCAAGGTCGATGGAAGAACAAATGGGTATATAAGTGTCTAAATGGATGATTTGTTTTTGAAAAATTGATTGTATAACTGACTGTTAAGTGTATCTTAGTGAATACATTTATTTATTTATTTATTTATGGTTTTTTTAGAGCGCAACACTCATCCCAAGGGATATCACGGCGCTTAAACCAGGTGGACACAGCTGATAGCTACAACAGAAGGATATTAGCGAGGGGAGGGAAAAAGATGCGTTTTCATCTTTTTACGGAACAGGAGGTAATTAGTGGTGTGTCTGAGATCATCCGGGAGCTTGTTCCATTTCCTAGCCGCTAAGTAAGAGAAGGAGCGGCCGCCAGTTCTGGCTTTGTATATACGTTTCGTCCTTGCTAACGCAGATTGGGTGGAGCGTAGGTTCCTGGTAGGGACGTAGAATTCCATTTTCTTCTGGAGCATGGTGGGACCCGTCCTGTGCAGGGCTCTATGGGCATGGCAGAGAAGTTTGAATGCGGCCCTCTGGCGCACAGGGAGCCAGTGGAGAGTTTTCAGGCATTCCGATGCCGAGTCTAACTTGCCTTTATCGCAAATCAGTTTGGCGGCCGCGTTTTGCAGTACCTGTCGGCGAGAAAATAGGTGATCATTCATCCCTACAAATAGTGCATTCCCGTAATCCAGACGACTGACCAGCAAGGCTTGAGTAACTGAGTGTCTGCAGTCCAGCGGTATCCATGGGAATATCCTTACTAGGAGTTTCAAAATGGCGAAGCCCTTGCCACAAAGGGATCGCACATGATCTTTCATGGATAGCTCATCATCCATGATAATTCCCAGATTCCTAGCATATTGTTTGGGGGTGGGGGCCGAACCCAGTATGGGCGGCCACCACGTGGCATTCCAGATTTGTTTGGCTCCCCCAAATAAGAGAATCTCCAATTTTTCAGCATTTAGCTTCAGGCAGTGAGAGTGCATCCACTGGGCCATTTCCGCAAGGCAGCCCTGTATTTTATTTTTGACAATTTCAGGTTTTTCGTCCAGGGCCACCACTAACTGCGTGTCGTCCGCATATGAGCACATGCCAATGCCCCACCTTCTTCCAATGTCAGCCAAAGATGACATATAAACATTGAAGAGGGTGGGGCTCAGCGATGCGCCCTGAGGGACCCTGCAGTCAATGGAGGTAGAGCTGGAGTAAAATTGGCCCATGTGTACAGTTTGAGTGCGGTTGCTCAAGAAGGAATGTAACCAGTTCAGAGCATTGGACTGCACTCCTTTGTGGTGAAGAATGTTCAACAGACATTGATGGGAAACCGTATCAAACGCCGCTGACAGGTCGAGCAGTATTAGTGCCACTGATCCTCCTTGATCTATGGAGGACCTAATACTGTCCGAAACTGCCAGCAACGTGGCCTCAGTGCTATTATTAGCTCTGAAGCCAGTCTGGGAAGGATCTAGGAGAAAATTAGTCTCTAAGTATTTGGTCAGTTGGACATTAACCAATTTTTCTAGGACTTTAGAAAGGTATGGGAGCTGAGAAATGGGTCTGTAGTTCTCAGGGTTGGCAATATCGGAACCCTGTTTCTTCAGGAGAGGGATCACAGCTGCATGCTTCCAGACATTGGGAAATATGGCAGTTTTGAGAGACTTGTTAAAGAGTTGAGAGATCAAGGGGCAAAGTGTGGGTGCAATCTTGGAGAACACAAAATGGGGGCAGGGATCCGAAGGAGAGCCCGATTTAACTGATTGCATTGCTGTTAAAACGTCATCTACTGAGAGTGGTTCAAAGTCCGCTAGGCGGGGAGTAGTTCCCGTATCTGGGGTTTCTGAGTCTAGTATAATATTAGAGGTTTTCTCTATATTGATTTTGGCAGATCGGGGGGAGAAATTTGAGTACATTTTCTTGATTTTCTCTGAGAAAAAGGTGCTAATGCGATTACAGGCCTCAACCGTGGGGGTAAGTGTTTGAGAAATACCGGCAGGTTTACTCAGTTCTTTCACTGTCTTGTATAGTTCCTTCGCAGAGTTGCTATTCTCCTCTATGCGTTGAGTGAAATGATCTTTCTTAGCGTGCTTGATGGCTAGAGTGTACTTTTTCCGATTGTGAACATAGTTAAGTTTGAGTTTGGCTGACTTGTCCTTGGATTGCCTTCAGAGATGTTCAAGCTATTGGCATTCCCTTTTGAGATTTTTAAGATGGGGGGTGTACCATTTCTCTGTTGGAGCCCTTTTCCTAGTTTCCCGTGTAGGGGCTATTATATTTAAGGTTTGTAGAATGCCGGCATCGAGAGAAGCGACGTCCATACATACGGGAGAGTCGATAGAGAATTTAAGATCGACCTCCTGAAAATGTGTGTCAAAATTCGATTCCTCGATTAATCTCCATGCTCGTTTGGAGATTCTTTGAGCTTTATTAGGTTTCTGGGGTTTACAGGGACATCAAGTAGGAAGGATATAAGAAAGTGATCTGACCAAGACAGAGGCTGGACCTCAGATACATGAGTTGATTCAATGTTGGTAAACAATAGGTCCAATGTGTGGCCGGCTGTATGAGTGGGGCCTACAACCCATTGCTTCAGATTTAGAATCTCCATATCCTGTTTTAATTGGGAAGTTCCCAATGCCTCCGCTTTTTCATAGTGGGTGTTAAAATCGCCAACAATAAGGTAATTCTTAAGCAGAGTGGCAGGAGATGATTGAGCAGTTTGGCTCCCAGATTGGTTTGTTGTCCTGGGGGGTTGTATATTACAGCTCCAGCCAGTATGGTAAGGCCCTCGTGGAGGATTCTAAAAGGTAGAGTCTGATGTTCACTATAAGAGGCTATTGGTTCCACTAGGCAGGCTAACTGCTCTTTAAATATCACCGCTACCCCTCCTCCTCTCTTACCCGATCTATCTTGTGTGATAATTTTGTAGTTAACGGGAAGGGCATTGGCTAGATCCGGGGCGTTATGGTCGGACAGCCAAGTTTCGGTAATGAAAAGTAAGTCCGGGGTTTTTGAAGTAAGTAAATCCCAAACATCTAATCTGTGTTTGGGTAGGGATCTAGCGTTAAGATATAAACAACTAAGAATCATATTACTGGTGGCATGAGTTGAATGATTGCCCAGTAGAGAGATGCCCATACTGGACCAATGGCATGCATGACAAGAAAAGGGCCCGTAGGATAGGCCAGGTTCCGCTTTAAAACAAGGCCCTCCGGTGTTACCCACTTTGCCTGCATATGTTAGTAGGTCATAGCAGGAATAGCAGATGGGTGGGGAAGGGATTTGGTTCTGTCCGGCAGGAGATGTGGCCCCTTGCCCCGGTATGACGCGGACGGGCGCAGACGGGCTTGCCTTTGCGGCGCCTTAGGCGTGCTGGCGGCGCGCCCGCTGCGCTCGTCCGCTGCGCGTCCGGGGAAGGCACATTTATACCGGAAGGGGGCGTGGTCCGGTCAGTAACGAGGTCTGATTGGTTCTCTGACCCGCAGCAGCGCTTCGATCGGCTGCGCGGGGAGAACTGGACTGGTTGGCGAGGGGAGAGTGCTCAGGGGAAGGTGCAGTACACAGATAAAATCAGATTTCAATCAATTCAATACAATTTTAAAAATCGCGTTTCCTCCCGGCTGCTCGCCTCAGGAGTGTCGTTCTGGTCAATGCGGGCTCTTGCGTTCTGCGCGACTTATATACCAGGGTGGGGGGCGTGGCCTCGTGAGGTGGGCGTGGCCTCGTTTCCGAGGAGATGGCGGCTAAGTTTGCTTCTCTGACCCGCAGCAGCGCTTCGATCGGCTGCGTGGGGAGAACTGGACTGGTTGGCGAGGGGAGAGTGCTCAGGGGAAGGTGCAGTACACAGATAAAATCAGATTTCAATCGCGTTTCCTCCCGGCTGCTCGCCTCAGGAGTGTCGTTCTGGTCAATGCTTAGTGAGTAATGTTTAAATATGTAAATATCTGTATCAGTCTCTCACTTTGTGTATAAGTGGCTGCATGGGTTGGTGAGTAGCTACATGAGTGTCTATATAGGTTATTAGTTGGTTTTTTGAGTATCAGTATAAGTGTCTGATGTCTATATGGTTCATTGGGGGGTATTATGTAGTGCATAGGTGCATGAATGAATGACTCACTGTTTGTATGTGCTGAAGACAGCATGTGTGCAGGACTGTATGGGTGGATGAGTGTGTGCATGGGTGTGTTAGTGAGTGAATGACTGTCTCAATAGTGTCTCTATGAGTAACTACATATGTTTTAAACTAGTATATGTGACTATTGGTGTATATAAGTGAGTATATGTGAGAGTGAGAGATTGAAAGGGTTCCTGTATGAATAAGTATGTGTTTCTATAAGTGATTGTCAAAAAGACTAAGTATGTGTAAGTTTCTGTAGAAGTAAGTGTGGTGGTGTGTGTATAACTGTATATGCAGGTAAACGGATGTTTGATTCTTTATTAGCATGAGTGACTATGTGTGTGAGTAACTTTATGGATGAGTGGCGTTGTGTAACAGGATGTATAGGTGTATGAGTACATATGATGAGTGAGTACATGTATGAGTGACTGTATAGGACTGTTGGTTAATGAGTGAATGTGGATCTTACAATTACTGAATAGGTTGTTGTAACTGGTATTGGTATGTCCATTGTTTTGAAAATTTTAATTTCTATTTTTGAATGTGTGTATCAAAGGTTATATTAGGGGGAGAGGAGGTCTGCCACTCTATCACAAGGATGATGTCATCAGTGATGTCATCAGTGATGTCATGAGTGATGTCACTGACCATGTCATGAGGGATGTAATATGTGACGTCATCAGCAGTGCATTGCGGGCGCGCGAGTTATAGTTAGCTGAACTAACTATAACAGGGGAATTTCTATGGTTTTTTACGAGTGAAAAGTCCAGCTAACTATAACGCCCCTGAAACCTATGGTTTTTTCAGTGAATTTCTAAGGTTTTTTAAATGCTAATTCCTAGCTATAACGTGCCTGAAACCTATGTTTTTTTCATTGAATTTCAAAGGTTTTTTAAATGCTAATTTCTAGCTATGCCTACAGAGATAGGACATGTGAAGAAAGAAGGAAAAACGCACAGAAAGAAAAAAAAGAAATGCAGAAAGAAGCAACAGAAGTCCTCAAAGACGAAGAAAAGTGCAGGAAGAAGTATAACGTGCAGAAAGAACAAACAGAAGAGCAGAAACAAGCCTTGTTGCAAAATCATCCTGTACTCTCAACTTTTTCAGACGGATACTGGTGGTAACTGAGTCTGACTAACCAGTCCTAGAGCCAGTGCTATGTTAAAAGACACTCAGAATACAGTGAAAACACCTACATACACTAGGGCACACTATGTGTTGGGGTCCCCCTGTGATTAGCATGACCTCCTCTGTAAGCCCCTAGTATATAATAGGGCAGGGGATTAAAACTACCTCTTAAAACGCACCACAGGGCGTGTTTGAACACGTCACCTCATGCCCCGTCCCCTCCCTTCCCCACGGTGTAAACACGCCCTGTAGCCGTTTTAAGTTGGGAGATTAAGTCCCCTTGAATCCTGAGGGTCCCTAGGGTCCAACTAGACCACTAGGTACCTCCAGTAAGCACCACAGAGCTGCGTTGCAGAGAGGTGTAAAAAGTGGCACGGCCTGCACCACCTCTCTGCAACGCAGATCAGTGGTGCTTACTGGAAGCACCTGGTGGGCTAGTTGGACCCCAGGGTCCCTCAGGATTGAAAGGGAATTATTTCCCCACCTTAAAAATGCGCCACAGGGCCTGAGTTGAGAGATTAAGTCCCCTTGAATCCTAAGGGTCCCTAGGGTCAAACTAGCCCACTAGGTACCTCCAGTAAGCGCCACAGAGCTGCGTTGCATGGAGGTGTAAAAAGGGGCGTGGCCTCAGAACACCTGTCTGCAACGCAGCTCCCTGGCGCATACTGGAGATACCTGTTGGGCTAGTTGGCCCTCAGGGACCCTCAGTATTGAAGGGGAATTAATTCCTCAACTTACAACTGGCCAGGGGGCGCGTTTGCAGAGTGCTGCAAGGAGGGGGCGTGGCCTCCGGTGCGATGCCGGTCTTTTATTTCAGGGGTGTGGAATTTTCCAAATAATCTAGTTGTCCAAGGGACAAAATGCCACTGAGATCTACATGTCCTCTAAATCCACTTGTCCCACCTACACCCGTTCCACATCAAACCTAAGGGCTCCGGCTGACAGAGAAACATTAATATATTTTTGCTTTATTAAAATCAGTAAACCATTGAATGCTGTGCAATAATAATGCTAAAGGAAAACTTGTCAAGCGATATTATCGCGTCCCTGCCCCCCTTGCGCCCCCTCCCCTTAACCCTGACGGCAATTCTTTTATTTCTATTTTGGCTGTGTATTTATTCCCACAAAATACGTACATTTCAAACCATACGTAATGTACTAATTTACCGTCACCCATGTAAAAACGTATGGGTGGGATATAAAAGGTGTCAGCCAGCGTGCCTCCTGCCATTTCCCCCTCACTTTTGCAGCTGGCCAGACGTGAGCCCTACGTTCCTTGCGAATCGGTAAGTTGTATCGAAAAAGAAACAGCAAAGTTGGGAGCTTCCTTTAATATTAAGAATCGTTTTTTCGCCAAATATACCCTCTTTGCAACATTAATCAATTGTGTAATGTATATTTGTCGGTGTGTTTACGCAGTTATGGGCTGAAAGTTAATAGCTCACTATTCTATATTAGGACTTTAAGTTATAAATTGCAAGTCACCAACGGATGTCTCTTTTGAAAGCATTAATCTGCAGATCTGTTCCCATCCTATGCACTCTGTAATCGACTTCGTACATGTTCTTTGCAGCAGGCATATTAACCCTCTGCACTAACTTCACCGAGGTCACAACCTCGACTATACAAAACACGGATCTTTTCGCCAAATGTACCCTCTTTGAAACATTAATCAATTTTGTAATGTATATTTGTCGGTGTGTTTATGCAGTTTTTGGCTGAAAGTTAATAGTTCACTATTCTATATTAGGACTTTAAGTTATAAATTGCAAGTCACCAACGGATGTTTTTTTTGAAAGCATTAATCTGCAGATCTGTTTCCATCCTATGCACTCTGTAATCGACTTCGTACATGTTCTTTGCAGCAGGCATATTAACCCTCTGCACTAACTTCACCGAGGTCACAACCTCAACTATACAAAACACGGATCTCTTTCCAGGATGGTAATTCATCACACACGTTTCCTACACATTTCTGTGAGGCCTGGTAATTGCCGGCGGAAAGAAACGCTGCAGCAGGTGCTTCGAAAGCTTTTAGTGCTGGCTGCGCCGTGTGCGACAATGTTTTTTTGCCTATAAGCCAAAGGAGTGAAAGTGTAGCAGTCACATGTCACCCATACTGGTAGGCAGTAGTTTAAGAGTGCTTAATGTGGAGAAGCACAAACGCAGAGTCGAAAAAGAAACAGCAAAGTTGGGAGCTTCCTTTAATAATAAGAATCGTTTTTTCGCCAAATGTACCCTCTTTGCAACATTAATCAATTTTGTAATGTATATTTGTCGGTGTGTTTATGCAGTTCTGGGCTGAAAGTTAATAGTTCACTATTCTATATTAGGACTTTAAGTTATAAATTGCAAGTCACCAATGGATGTCTCTTTTGAAAGCATTAATCTGCAGATCTGTTTCCATCTGCGGTATGAAGGCTCCGGACCCGCGATGTTAAACCCGCATTGCGATGGCAGCGCGTGAATCCGAATTCGTTGTAATGGGTGTTTCCCCCATGAAGCGGTGGTAGCGCAGCACGCCTGCTTGCGATACGCTTTTTTGACGTCCTCATCTGAGGCGCCGAGGCGGGCCAGGCCTAGGCTTTTGTACTATTTAATCTACCCACACACGGTTGCTAAAAATATAAATAAAAGAAAATCGCAGCACCTCCGTCACAATATCACACAATTCAAGCGGGCAAAACTGCTTATTTTACCTGAATGCTTATTGCAAGCCTCGTGGCGGCCACGGACTACTGCTTGCAGAGGCTGAGTGACGTTTCACTCCCCAGCCAATCACTGGCTAGAGCCCAGTAAGGGCTGCTAGCCAATCAGATGCCGCCAAAGGCTCTCTGCAAGCTTCGGATTGGCTGTGAGCCCCAGAGTGCCCACAGCCTGTTGTTTTAACATGATTAAAACGTGATTAATGTCTACATGTCCGTCGGACATAAATAGACAATACATCTTCTTGCCCGTCAATATAAACAACATGGTTCGGGCATCGGGCGATATGATTCCCCCACCCCTGTTTCTCACAAACATGGTTCGTGATATCACAGCAGAAGGCTTTTTGACATGGTAAAATCACCTTAGAACACACCACAATTCCTAAAATGAGTATGGTACCATCAACAAATGATTTATAATGTAACTAAAGTCTTAAAACCTTCTATTAACTGCAATGCTTTTTAATGACGTGCTATCATGTATATTGGTCCCAAGATGGCTTCCAACACTTCTTGGATGAAGTACTGACAGCCAATCAGATCTCACGATGAGATGTGTGGTTAGGCTCCGCCCAGATATGTATATGATTTTACTTTTGATTTTCTCAGGAACTACTGAACAGATTGACACCATATATGCAAAAGGCACATGCCTGACCTGAGGACTACCTCTTTGCCAAATTTCAAGTAATTCTGTTCAGCCGTTCGGGCTGTACCTTGGACTAAAGGTACCTATGGAAAATTGCATGGGGAAAACGTGTTTTGGGACCCCCCTTTTTTCTCAGCTCCCGCTTGACGAATCCCCCCGAGACTTTCAGGGTAGGAGCGGAGCGGAGCGCCCCACCTCTTTTGAAAATTTCGCGAGGATTCGACAACCGGCGCCAAAGTTATTCCAAATAGAATATTGCGGATTTCCTATGGAAACACGGTCATAACTATAACTATATACTGGCGACCGCCAGTAGATAATATATCTATTCACAGAAAAAAACATAGGTGTCAGGGGTGGTATAGTTAGCTGGACATTTCACTCGTACAAAGCCATAGAAATTCCCCTGTTATAGTTAGCTCAGCTAACTATAACTCACGCCCCAGCAATGCACTGCTGATGACGTCACATATTACATCACTCATGACATGGTCAGTGACATCACTGATGACATCTCAAATGACACCACTGATGACATCACCGATGACATCATCCATGTGATAATTTGATGCATCTTCTCACACCCTGATATAACCTTTGATACACCCACTCTAAATTACAGACTGCTATTCTCAAAACCATAGACACTCCAACACCAATAACTACATACCCACTTATGCTGGGTACCGCGCGCCCACTTTACGCAGTTAGTGCCGTGCACGCACGGTGGGCACGCAGTGCGCTACGCGCACCGCGTGCCCACGTTACGCTAGATGGGCCATGTACGCACGATGCGCTTCGCGCACCGTGCGCACATGGAGGACATATGATGCACTTCGTTTCGAAAGGTAATATTTAAATTTTTCGTAAATGTTATAAGCCATGCACAAATGGTGCCCTTCGGGCACCATTTGCACACGGGGTGGAGAGAGTGTGGATAATTTTTTTTTTTATTATTATTTTTTTTAATATTTCAGTTTATGTCATCTCTAATAAGCCATGCACTATTGTTGCGCCTTCGGGCACCAATTGCACACGGGGTGGGGAGAGTGTGGATAATTTTTTTTTTTTATAATTTTTTTACCGTACGCGTACGGTAAGCGTAATCGGCGAAATTAGCGAAAAAATAAAAATTCCGTTTTTGGCCTTGGGGGACCTTTGGAGACTCCCTCAACATGGCTATGTGTGTGGGAGCTGTCTAAACAGCACCTTTACATGTTTTTGTGCTTTATATTTTAAACATGATTCTCAGTGCGAGAGAGAAAATGGCGGCCGCCGCTTCCTGGTTTCGGCCGATTTGAATGTTTACTAAGATATAAGAGCCAATCAGAATCGTGCTCGCGCACGCCACCGTACGCGTACGGTAAGCGTACCGTAAGCGCACCGTAAGCTGGCTCAGATATATATATTGATTTAAAGGCTATTTTCTCAGAATCTACTGAACAGATTTACACCAAACCTACAAAAGGCACTTCCTTGACCTAAGGACTACCTCTCTGCCAAATTTCTAGTAATTCTGTTCAGCCGTTCGGGCTGTAGCCCTGTCTAAAGGTCCTATGGAAAAATGCATGGGAAAAATGCGTTTTGGGACCCCCCTTTTATCTCAGCCCCCGCTTGACGAATCCCCCCGAGACTTTCAGGGTAGGAGCGGAGCGTAGCGCCCCACCTATTTTGACCGGCGCCAAAGTTATTCAAAATAGAATGTTGCGGATTTCCTATGGAAACGTGGTCCTAACTATAACTACCTACTGGCGACCGCCAGTAGGTAATATATATCAAGTATATATATATCATATTAAATGTTACTTACATTTATTTAATTTACAGTATATTGATGTTATATAATAAAACATGATATTATTGATGTTTGTATGTTTTATAACGGTATTATTATTAGTTTACATGAGCAGAACCAGCTGGAGAGGACTATTTACTAAATGTAGAAGCGATCTTGAAAATAGTTTCCAGATTTAAAGCAACACATTTTGCATCATGAGCAAATGCTTAAAGTATGATCGAAATAATAATTGAAATGTACAATAATACTTGGAAAGTATTGTTTTTCAAAACAATATTTTTGGTGGGGTGGTTAGTTGTACTTCTGTGGTGTACATCGTATTTTAAAAGTCTTTGACCTGAATCTGTCCTTGGCTCAGCAAAAAGGTGGACAATATGGGTTCATTCAAAAACCAAAAATGGAAGTAACATGGATGCACTTTCTGAAGGTTGTCCTGTGAGCATTTCAAAAACGCTTGAATAGGTAGTGCAACATAAGACAGTTGCACTGTCTACCTCTGTTTGAGCAAAATTGGACTCAACATTTTATTAATGAAAATTAAAAGGACTGTGAAACCTAAGTCTGTATAGTAGCAATCACGGAAACTACTTATTGTTAGAAATGGGGTGACTGGTTGATGGGGTGAGACCCTACTCAAGCAGCAACCACAATCTCTGTCAGGGTGAAACACAAGCAAACCTCAAATTAACCTGTTTTTAACCCTCTTGTAGCTTGGCAGAAAAGCAGTCAGGCTTATCTTAGAGGAAATGTGTAAAGTATTTATGCTATACTTCATACAGTAATAAAGAGAAAAAAGTAATATAGAGCAACCCTATACCCCTTGTTCTGATTGTCGCACCTGCTGCAGGCCGAGTAGTTCAGAGGCACTGTTGCAACCCTCCAACTACCCAGAACCACGCTCAAGCCCCCGGTCGCCCTGCAACACTGTCTTTCCTAAGTAACGTATGCCCTAATTGTTTGTTTTGTCATTCAATGCCTTAAAACTGTACTAATCTGTTGCCCATTGTCGTGCATTCCCTCACAACTGGTTGGTGTTCATTATAACTGTGTGGCTGATTGTCACAACCTTTAATCGCATGGTGATCACTGCTCTACTGTTTTACCCTTTTTTGTCCTGTTTTCCCACTTGTTCAGGCCCGGGTGGTTCTTGTCGGTCCCACCTGTGCCGTGTTGTTTGCCCACACCACTGCCCACTCTCCGACACCCTATCCCACCTCCAAGGGCTACTTAATGGAGGCTGCAGCGTGGCTCCAGTGACCAGTCCTATACCCCTTAGTCCTACTGGTCACTTCTGCTGCAGGCCGAGCAGTTCAGAGGCCCTGTCCTGGCCCTCCAACTACCCGGCACCAAGTTCAAGCACCTGGTTCCCCACAAAGCTGTCAGTCTTTCCTAAGTATCGTAACCCTTAATTGCTTGATTTGTCATCCACTGATGTAAAACTGTACTAATCTGTTGCCCAATGTTGTGCATTTTCTCACAACTGGTTGGTGCTCATTGTAATTGTTTGGCTGATTGTCAGAACTGTTAATCATATCATGATCACTGCTTTATTATTTTATTCTTCTATGTTCTGCTTGCCCACTTGTTCAGCCCAAGCAGGTTCTTGACGGTCCCACCAGAGCTGTGTTTTTTGCACCCCTCTTGTCATTGAATCCGAACACTGCGTCTTCCTTGGGGCCCTCAGTTTCCGCCTGGATGACCTCATTGACATCAACACTATCGACCTCCTGGAAAGACTAGACAACATCGGCCTCAAGCGGATCACTGACAGAATATCGAGGAGCAAAATATCGACCTGCCAAAATATCGATTAAAAAATATAGAATGACAGAATATCGACTTCCTATCTGCAAACAGGTAAGAACAAAAATATCGAATCGAAAATATTGTTGTAAATAATATAGCTTGTTAAAATATCGAATTTTCTAAATGTCTTAAAAGTAATATAAAATATTGAATATAATTAAGTAAAACATACTTAAAAATACTTAAATAACCTTAAAATTAATAAATAATGAATGTAAATTAATAAAAAACATGCATTTTTATTTTTTAATACGTATATATGTTAACTTAATGTTATTAAAAAATATTCAATATTTTTAGTGTTGGATAGCGGGAGGGTAACATTTACTATTCCCACTCCAGTGAGTGAAACAGTAGGGAAAGCGTTGGATAGCGGGAGGGTAAAAATGACTATTCCCACTCCAGTGAGTGCAACAGTAGGGAAAGTGTTGGATAGCGTAGGGGTAAAAATTACTATTCCCACTCCAGAGAGTGCAACAGTAGGGAAAGCGTTGGATAGCGGGAGGGTAAAAATTACTATTCCCACTCCAGTGAATGCAACAGTAGAGAAAGTGTTGGATAGCGTAGGTGGAAAAGTTACTATTCCCCCTCCAGTGAGTGCAACAGTAGGGGAAGTAATGATTTAATAATTGAATATATATACATTATCAATACCAATAAAAACGTATTAAAAATTAATTGCCAATCATGTAATAATCAATTAATTATAAATACCAATAAATATTAATTATTACAAATTAATTCCCTATTAATAATTAACTGACAACAAATTAATTTTCAATACCAAAAATTAATAAGTAATAAAATATATTACCAATTAATAATTAATTGGCAGTAAATTAATTATCAATATACAAAAATAATTTCAATAATTACTTAATTACAATTAAATTACTTCCCACCCTATTCCCCTACAAACCCACAACCCACTCCGAATATTAAATTAATGCAATTAATATAATTATCAATCAATCAATTAATAAAAATTAATGACCAATTAAGAAAAATTAATTACCAATTAATAATTAATTTACAGTAAATCAATTATCAATACCAATAAATAAAATGACATAAATACTTACTTTCAATTAAAATACTTCCCACCCTATTCCCTTATAAACCCACAACCTGCTCCAGAACTAAAATGCAAAATTAAATTTAAAATATTTAATAATTCCTAAAAATTAATATTTAATTTACTATAATCAAATTACTTCCCATCCTATTCCCCTATAAATCCACAACCCGCTACAGAATTACATTATGCAAAAATGAAATAACATAAAATTCATTACTTGAAAAAAATTCAAACATAAATTACAAAAATAATACATACTTTTAATACATATACTTACACTTAAAACACTATAAAAAAATCGATATTTTTAACAACTATATTATGACTGTCGATATTACTAACTTCGATATTATGAAAATTGATATTTCTTACCTGAATTTCAATATTCTGCACCACTATATTTTTGCAATTCGATATTCTGTCCAATCTATATTAAAAACTCGATAGTCTGTCCAGTCTATATATTTTTTTCGATATTTTTTCGATATTGTGACTAGTTACCGCCTCAAGCAGATCATCACCAACCTCACACACAGAGCAGTACACACTCTAGTCCCCATCTTCACACCCACCAACAGAATCAGCTACAGCCACACTTCAGAACTCACATGGACAGACCATCATACACTTCACCCTTGCCGGCCCACTGCACACTACCCCCAACTAGTGACAACATACCCTGCCGCTGCTGGCCAAAAGTCACTCAGCAACAATGGACAGACGCCCTCAGCTCCTTCCAGCCAAACATCACTACCAACCTGGACTAAGTGGTAGATAATTTCAATGCCTGGATAACCAACGCTGCCAACCAAGTCACCCCTACCACCCACCCAAGCGGAGCAGACCCACCAAATAAAAGAAGAAAGAAGATGACGATCCAGCAAGAATGACACGGACAGAGCCCCCTACAAAGCAACCCTCAACAACTACAGCTGCCAGCTCAAACCTACTCCACTGCCTCAAACTGAACATGGACAAGATGGAAATCTTCATCTTTGGCAGGCACATAGCCTTCTGGAATGATTCCTTGTGGCCCACGGAGCTTGTCGCACCCCCATGATGAAAGGCCACAGCTGCAACCTCGGCATCGTACTAGACAGTGAACTCTCCATGAAACACCAGGTAAACACGTTGCCTCAGCCTGCTTCCACATTATCCGCATGCTCCGAAAGATCTTCAAGCGGCTCCCCATCAGAACCAGGAAAACTGTGGTGTAGGACCTCATCACAAGCTGACTCGACTATGGCAATGCACTTTATGCCACTACAAAGTCCGACCATATGAAAAGACTCCAGACAATCCAGAACACAGCAACTAGGCTGATCCCCAACTTGCCCTAAAAGATACACATAACCCATACCTGAAAGACCTCCACTGGCACCCAGTCCAGAAGAGGTGCCAGTTCAAGCTCTTGACCCACTCTTCCAAAGCCCTCCACAATCTAGGATCACACCACGTGAACCACTGCCTGACCTTCCACCCATCTTCCAGAACCCTTCGCTCCTCTCACCTCACCCTCGAACAGACTCCAAACATACGCAGCAGCTGTTCCGGGGGATGCTCCTTCTCTCACCTAGCCGCCGAAGCCTGGAATACACTCTCTCTCCACCTCTGTTCCTCACCATTCCTGAACCACTTCAGGAAGGAGCTCAAGCCCTGGCTCTTTCAATGAAACCTGCAGCACATTGCCTGGAAACCCCTGGGGTGAGAAGCCACGTTCTATAAATACCTTTTGGTTGATTGACTGATTGAAGTGAATATACACCTCAAGAAAAATCCCACATCAATATAGAAAATAGAGCAGAATATAAGAAATTATTTGACACAAAAATCCAATCAGTGGAACCAGAGACATGCAATTTTTAAGATTTCGGTAAGTAAAGTGCCTAAATGCATAAAGCTCCACTTAGAGTTATATGGTCATGCAAGTTCACTTCAAGGTGACTGTGAAGAAGCACGGGCCAGATACAGGGACCAGGTTAGTCCTGCTGAAAGAGTTACCTTCAAAGTCCAGCACCAAGTGTTCCATTTGCGGTGGAGGGTCTGTGAGGAGCAGGGAAAGTGTCACTGATGGTCATCAATGTAGCTCACTGAGCAGGTAATGCATCACAGATGATCATCGCTGACTGTAGCGCAAATATCCTGTCAGGAATCATGGACAGTCGCTGCTGAATCTTCACGTTGGTGGTCAGTGCAAGATGTAGATCCTGTAGTACAAATTGTAACCCTTACACTACTGGGCATCATTAGCAGTCGCTGTGGTGTAAAGAGTCAGGTTTGCTGGAACTTCAAGTTTACAGGCAGCTTGGATGGCAACATATTGGTGCGAACGGGCCAGTTCACATTTGCAGAGAGCCCAAAACTTCAGGATTTCTTCTTTTCTTTGAAGAGGAGCTCAACTGAGGTCACACCAAGCATCCAGGACCTAAGGGCACCTCTTAGAGGTCAGGAGCTCACTCTAGCAGAGGCCAGAAGGGGTCAGGCAGGTCCAGTTGCAAGTCAGCTAGGAAGTTAAGGGAGCCTCTGGAGCTTGTTATGTCTCTGTTGCTAAAAACAGGAGGCCAGTCAGCTGACTCCTGGGGTAACTGCAGCCAATTATGAAGGGTGCAGGTCCAGTTTTTCTTAACCGAAAGCAGGGCAAAGGCCACAGAGCAGCAGAGTGGCAGTCCTTGTGACAGACAACAACAAAGTAAGTCCTTCTTCTATAGCATTCACAGGAGGAGTGCAATATAAAGTTGAGTCTGGGAGTCCAATATTTATATCTGGTGCCCACTTTGAAGAAGGAGGCATTTCTACCTTCCCTGCCCTGGCTTTGTGAAAAATGTAGTGGTAAAAAGTCCTTTGTGTGAAGGCAGGGCACTGCCTATTCATATGCAAGTGGGGCTGTGCCCAGCACCACCCCATCATCGAGCTTGTTAATGGCCCACTCAGGCACACTTAATACGGCTATTGTGTGGCTGTAAGGGAGGAATAAGCAAAGTCCAACTGTCAACTACACCCAGTCATGAGACCCAGCAACAGGATGCTGGCAGAAAATACTTAGAACAGGAAAATGCCAACTTTCTAAAAGTGCTGCAGCAACAAATGATGGGAGGAATGCTGAAAAATTACAACATTCGTCATCAGTCAAGAGATCTGGGTGAAATCCATTATTCTTTTGTTCACTACACCACCCCAGTACGGACCCATCCATAGGCAAATCAGTCCTGATCCTGCTCCTCATGGGAGCAATACGGCCCAAACTGCAAAGCCGGGTCCTCACAGGACCAGAAACAAGCATCCTGGGATCCAATTCGGGGTATCACCCCTCATCAGCCGGGCTAGCTTGAATCCAGTGGCACAGTAATCAAGGGACCCATTTCTCGGCATACCCATCCCACTTGGGGGGGGGGAGAGCTGCATCAATCATTTGTGTGTCTTTTGCTTTCTCGCACTAAGTGTGCCGGGTATGGCAAAACGTGGGTCCCTGGCTCACTGTGCCACTGGATTCAAGATAACCTGGCTCATGTAGGGGTGATACTCTGATACCGGTCCCAGGAAGCTTGTTTCTGGTCCAGGGAAGATCTGGCTTGGCAGTTCAGGCTGGACAGTTCCCATGAGGAGCAGGTTCAAGACTGGTTTGCATATGGCTGAGTCTAAAGTGGGTGGTATGGGTAGCAAAAGAACAATGGATTTAACCCAGAGCTCTTGACTGGGGGTGAATCATTAATTTGTTCTGAATTCCATGCATCATTTATGTGTTTTTTGCTTTTTTGCACCTGCAGTCGCCGGGTATGCCCATACTTGGGTTTCGGGCTATGGTTCCTGTACTGTGAAACCCAAGCACTGTTGGATAGATTAAAATTGTTGAATGCGCTAAGTGCTGGATGAGGATGGTGAAGTTTCTAGCCATTCCTTTGCTGGGTTGGACAGACCTCTTTTCTGTTGCTGTTCCATTTATCATACCATCTTCTCGGGTGACATGTATTATACCATATTCTAAAAAACACACACACACACTTACAATGTTCTTCTCCATGTTATGACTGGACTGACTTTTGGGGGTTACATGTGATGTTAAAATGGCAAGAAACAAAGAGCAGTGTTCACATGTTGTCATCAGACCCAGAGGCGATGGTCGAGGGCTGTTATGAAAAGAAAATGTAAATTATCTGCTTCAGGAGTCTCAGTCTGACGATCAACCTAAGAATTCAAGTGAGAGTCGAAAAGACAGTCGGAGTTAGAGAGAAAGGGACTGGAGCTGTCAGCCACCAACTACATTTTGTGTGCTGCACGGCCAATGTGCCTTAGAGCACCTAAAGTGATACCATTTCATGTCAGTTTGGAACAGTCTGACAAATATCTATAAGCGTGGTCAGATGCTCTTTCTGCAACACTTGGATATCAGACTCAACATACTTGCATAGGGCCACCGACTACCATGAGGTAATGATTTGTGTGCCCAGCCCGGTCAGAGAACAGGTCCTAGACCTCACATTGTCAGAGACAGGCCCGGGCCTCTGCGCTCAAGCAAGATTTTGACGGCACTAGAAACAGCATAAAAGTCAGGGTACCAATTTCACTTGCAGAAATGGCAGCATTGTGGTGGAAGGATCTACTGTAACTTCTCATTGGAACAATGTGGCTGCCTTGAACCCACTGTATTTTCGGTGACTCCTGACCCCTACTAAAATGGTTCTGCTTGCATATTGTCACTCCACAGGCACTGAGGCTAGCAAACTCCCTTCTTGAGAGAATGAAAAGTGTCAAGGGTTGTTCTTGTGCACTGAGGAGGCACAAACACTGGCCCGGTACTAACTCCATGAATATATTTCCCTCTAGAGCATTGAGAACTGATGCTACAAGGACCAGTGGTGTAACGCAAAATGAAGAGGCCCCCTGCAGAATGTTATGAACAGGGGCAGCTCCTCCACTAAGGCGGAGGAGCGGTGTCTCACTGCGCAGGTCAAAAAGGAAAAGATAAAATGATAATAAATCATTGTTATTATCATTTTATTTTTCTGTCCTTTTTTCCATCCTTGCTAAGCTGGGTAGGGGCAGGTACTGCCCTGCTCACAGAGCAGGGCAAGGGAGGAGTGGTTTACCCACTCCAAGTGCACATGACACTTTAGCTGGCCGTCTCGTTTTGGCTAAACCATCATGTGCACTTTGCATGTTCTCCACTCGGACTGCATTACAGTCTGAGTGGTGAACATGCCCAGGCTTCCACTTCCTATCTGAGCGCCGAAAAACAGCGCTCAGACCAATCACAACTCTGCATTGCAGCGTTGTGATTGGCTATGGGAGCCCGGGTGCTTCCTGTTGCTGCCCTGGGCGAAGAGGACCGAGAGGCGGCGGCGACAGCACAAATGTGTTTAATTTATTTTCTCGTCCTCTCCTTACCCTTCTCCCGTGATCCAGCTCCCCACCGGCATTAGATAGCAGCCACCACTGGTGATGAGGGGCCCCTAGGTTTCCCATATCTCACAGATATACATTGCTCTTGGGCTGAATGGGTCCTGCTGAAGATTTGGAGGGCCCGAAGGGTCAGGGTCTGCCGGCGTCCAGGTTACAATACGGCCAAGGACAAGAATCATAGAACACTGAATACAGCAAACATGGTTACTCGGTCACTTTATTATGTATTGCAACATTTGTGCACCTTCTTGAAAACTAAGATGTTCTAAATTGCTAAAATGTTCCAGATATTTTAGATGCAACAATGATTCACAATGATTTTCTATTAACAATGTGCACCATTATGTAATGAGAATATTGATTCTGTTTATCGATTACACTTTTCACACATTAATGATCATTGCATGGATACAAGTTTTATGAGAAACAACTGTTTCTATTCAGCAGTTTCGCTGTGTTTGCTTTTCCACAATAGAAACAATAGGACTTCTCCGAGCAGTTGAGTCAAGCTGGAGGGGAAGCAGCGGCTCCAGGGAAGCCATTTCTCTATGGAAGCGTATTCACAATGGGGATGGCGAGGTCTTCCCTGTGGAGATGGATATGGAGCTAAATGAAGCAACTGCATTTTCTTGCAAGCAATTCTTCTGAGATAGCATTTAACAAAACCTATGTGGGGGACTTTGGAGCAGATTAAAGAGTGAGAAGAAGTATACTGTAACTCAAACAAAATGTAATATTTCTCAAGAAAAAAAAAATATGTATTATCGCTCCGTTTGCACCAAGATAGCAGATCACTCTTAGGCGGGTGCTCGTGTGCTGGTGGTGCCCAGCCTTTACATGATGCTCCTCATCCACACTCCAACAGAGAGTAACAGCACTCACGGGGTGGCTTACCAACATTTATTTTGTAGCAAACAGACGCGTTTCGGAACAGTCCTTCCTCAGTGTTTACAGGTCACACTGGAAGGCGTCACACTTAAATCTAATCTTGAGCATTGCAGGTGAAAACGGGCAAACACCTTATTGCCGCAAATCGGCACCATCTTGAGATCTTATACATCGTTATTATTGTAAAGTCGGGCTTGAACGTGAGCAAGAGCTGTGCCGCAAGGATACTCGCTTACGATTAGTAAGTATGCAAGGTTATATTTATTACTTATTATCCGGGAGCGCCAAAGCGGTGCTAGTCTGTTCTCTCCGGAGTCAGCGCGCCAATAACAGAAGATGGCCACCGCCGGAATTCCGTTGACGTCACACACAGTGCGCGTCAACAGACTAGAACGCTAAACCACATCTCCCCCCCTTTACAACAACCCCCAAAGAAACTATACAGTCTTACTTGCTGTCCATAACGAAATCTCCCAACCTCCGGGGCAGATATATTCTTCTGCCACACCGTGTCCGACCACTGAGATCACCAGTACTCGGAGTGGAATCATTATGTCCCAGATTGGGTGCTTCCCCACAGTCCATGCGTCCTGCTTCCATTCCTCCTTCCAGATCTATTCTCTCTTGGGTGCTGAAAGCCTGTTCTCTCATCTCCTCCCTCGCCCCCTGCGATGTTCTCGGTGGCCGACTGCTCCCCACCTCCTTGGGACTCTCCGGGTTTCCTCCTTTCCTCGGCAAGGTGTTAGCTGTCTCTTCTATGGTGTTACTCCAGCCTGCTGGATTACGTTTTGCCATGCGATCTTGTGACCATATTTTCCCGTCGCTGAGGAGAGCTGACCTGGAATATGGTTCCATCACTTGAAGAGGGGGTGTGAATTTACTATCTCCCTTCTTCTTCTGTGTGGATTGCTTGAATCTCACCCATTCGCCTTTCTCTAGTGTGACATCTTTGGCGTTGTGTTTAGCATTGTAGTGCTCTGTGTACACTGTCTGGGCTTTCTCCAGGGTCTTGCGTACCACTGCTGGAGACCAGTGGCTTTGCACAGTGAGACGTTTCCATGCAACATTATCTTTAGTGAACTGTTCCCTTCCTCTTAGGATTCTGAATGGACTGTACCCAGTGGTAGTAGGTGTTATCCGATAGGCCCACATCAGTCATTTCAGTTCTTTCTCCCAGTTCATGCCTTGGCTGATCACCGCCTGGACAGATCCCATGATCACCCGGTTAAATCTCTCCGCTAATCCGTTTCCTGCGAGGTGATATATTGGTGTATGTCGTACAGCAATGCCGTTCCTTTCCATGAAGGTTTCCCATTTAGTTGATGTGAATTGTGGGCCATTGTCACTCAAAATCCCTTTGGGGATCCCTTCTCTTATAAAGATGTCTGTTAAGAATGCCAGGACTGTTTCGGTTTTGGTGTTGTCAGCCACGTCGATCTCCGGCCACTTGGAGTATCAATCTATGACTACCGTGATGTACTTCTGAGTGCCTTGCGTGTCTTGTACGGGTCCCAGGATGTCTATGGAAATCTCTTCCCATGGGTTTTCCGGATAGTCGTATCTTTCTAGGGGCGGGCGTAATAATTTCTGGGTCTTGTCCACATTGCTGCACTGTTCACACACCCTTACATATCTCTCTATCATCATATCCATCCCTGGCCACCAGTAGTCTTCTTTTGCTCTCCATTTTGTTTTTACGATCCCCAAGTGTCCTTCGTGTGTGATGGACACGATGTGGTTTCTCAAGGAGTAAGGAGGGATTACTTTGGTGCCCCTTAGCAAGAACCAGGGTTTGTCCCCTATTGACAGCTCTTCTCAGATTTCCCAGTACTGTTTCAATTCTTCCTCCAACAACCTCTTGTCCGGCCATCCGTTCGTCACATATGCTTTTACTGCACTTAGTTTCACGTCCTTGTCGTATTCGGTTTCCAACTCCTGGGCGCTTATAGCTTTTTCTGGGTCTCCTGTAAGAGCAACTGCGTACTCCTCCCATTCCCCTTCTTCTTGGTCCTCAGCCCATTCTTTGGATGCAGCCCTACTCAAGAAGTCTGCTACTTTGTTCTTGTGTCCTGGCAGGTACTCCACTTCATACACATAGTCCAGTGGCCTCAATGTCATTTTGGCAATCCTTAGAGTAGCATGCTCGTGCCCGCTTGACGTGAGGACCTTCACCAAGGGTTTGTGGTCTGTGTGCAGAAGGAACCTTCCTCCCTACAGGAACTGCCAGAATCTCTCCATAGCCCACACTGCCGCCAGCATCTCCTTCTCGACGACACTAAATTTTTTCTCGTTGGGCAGCCAATGCTCTGGAAGCGAAGCTGATCATGGTGATTACTCCTTCTGTTGCGTGAGCACTGCCCCTAATCCTCGGTCGCTAGCGTCAGTAGTAAAAATGGTCTGCGCATCTGGGTTGAACCCGTGTATAGGCACTGCCTCACTGATATTGCGTTTCATGTCTTCGAACTCCTGTTGTTCCCTTTCCGTCCATTGGAATGTAGATTTTTCCTTCAGTAGTACTCGCATATAATGGGTCTTGGATGCAAAGTGCGGAACAAATTTACTATAAAACTCTGCCATCCCCAGGAAAGTTCTGATGTCTTCTCTGTTCTTGGGTGTAGGGGCGTCCTTGATCGCTGTGACGTTGGATGTCTTCGGTTCGATACCTTGTTGACTTATCTCGTGCCCCAAATACGTTACTTTGCTCACTCCAACCTTACATTTGTCCCATTGGGCGGTGAGTCTGTTTTGCATCAATATGGTTAGTACCTCCCTTAACTTCTTGTTGTGGTCCGTTCTGGATGTTCCCATCACCAATATGTCGTCTTGGAAATATTGGATGACTTCTTTCTTGTGGAACAACCGGTGCATCAGTTTTTGAAATACAGCAGCCGCTGAGGCTAATCCGAAGGGCATCCTTAAGAATTTGCAGCATCCGAATGGTGTGATAAATGATGTAAGGTGGTTGCAGGATCGATGTAAGTCAATCTGGTGGTAATCTGATGGCAGGTCGATGGTGGAGAACCATTTTGCTCCCTGGGTTTTGGCTAGCATTTCGTTGATCCTGGGCAGTGGGAACTTGTCTACCATGATGTTTTTGTTAAGTTCTCTTAGGTCGACACACAACCTCACCTTCCCATTGGGTTTCTGCGCTACCACCAAGGGCGCCAGCCATTCTGCATTGTCGATCGCCTCTATCACTCCATTATCTTCTAGTCTCTGCAACTCTTCCTGTACAGCTGTCCTGGTCCGGAACGGGATGTTACGTGCTTTGTGGGACACCGGTCGTGCTCCGTCTCTCAGCTGGATTCTATGCGTGAACTTTGCCATGCGTCCTATGGAGTCTCTGAAGACTTCCGGAAACTCTTCCTTCCATCGCTGTGCGTCATATTCTTGTCCCTCTTCTGTCATGAGGACTTGCGTGTGTCCTCCTGGGTTTAACTTCATTCCGAGGGCTCCTTGATCTTTCTAGCCTAGTACGGAAGGTCCCTTTTCAGCCACATATAGTTTTCCTTCGCATGTTCTGCATTTGAACTCAAATGACAAAGGGCAAAACCCCACCAAGGGGATAGGCTCTCCAGTGAATGTCACTGGGTGGATGTCTGTGGGCTTTAGGTGATAATTTGTTCTTGTTACGAACTCCCTCTCCCATATTTTTCTCTGGATAATCGTGTAGGGTGACCCCGAATCAGCTACCATGGTCACTCGTACTCCTCCGATCAACATCTCACATTTTGGCTTCTTGTCGGTGACACATTCTATGCCTAGGACCTGCTCTTCCACTATCAAGATTCCAACTTCATCTTCCTCGTCCTTTTCTGCGGTCTCCTTGTGTAGATCTTGTGCCACATACTTTACTTCGCTTCTAGGGGTCTTCCTCCTGCACACTTTCTCATAGTGTCCAAAAAGTCCACAATATGAGCATTTGGCACCATATGCGGGGCATCCCTTGTCGTTGGCTGCATGAGTGCCGCTGCCGCATCTATAGCATGAATTCCTACTCCCATTCCTTTGACCTTGTGGTCTCAGGGTTCTTGTATTGTACTTTCTGTAGGTCCGCGCTCCTTGTTGTCCTGGTGGGTGTTTATCGTCATGTGTCTTCCTGTCCACTACTTTGCACACTGCTTGCCCTTGACTGCTGTCGTGCTTGGCCGCTTCCGCGCATCTCTTGGTCAACTCCGCCTTTTTTACTAAGGCCACTACTTCCTTCAAAGGTGCATCGCCATTGATCCACAGCTTCTCTTGTATCGAGGAATTCACCGTGTGCATGATAATTTGATCTCTTATCAAGTCTTCCTGTAAGGTTCCAAATTTGCACGTTATGGCTAATTTTCGTAATGCCACCACATATTCATCAACCGATTCCCCTTTTTCTTGCTTCCTGTGGTAGAAATTATACCGATCTATCGCTGTGCATACCACAGGGCGGTAGTGGGCATCAAGGTCTTCTAGTGTGTGCTGGAACACGTCTACATCCGTTGCTAAACGTTCCTTTTTTACCAGGTTTTGGTATACTCTCTGTCCCACCGGGCCCAAATGATGGGGGAGAATTTTCTTCCGCCAGGCGCTCGAGAACTCTGCTTCTCCCTCCTCTTCTAGCGCCGAGAGGTAATTCAGGAAGTACTGTTTCCAGTCCTCCCACGGCATCTTGGGTTCTCCCACCTTTGCCAAGAATGGCACCGGGTTCGTCAACGAGAATGTCTGAGCACACATGTTCTCCCCGGTATTGGCACATGCCCTTGGAGTGGTAGGGTCGTCTGGGAGTTCTGCAACCTGGGCGTCCCTTAAACGCACGTCGTCCTCCTGACTGGATTCCCCACTCTCCGCGTGGCTGTCGCTGAGCTGCGCCAGGGTACAGGACGCCCCCACTGGGGTTGACTGGCTGATGAGCCCTCAAGTTCCCATGGGTGGTGTGGAGATATCGGCTGGGGACCTCGGCATGCAGGGTGGCTGGCTCCTGGTGAGGTGGACGGGAGGTGTCTCTGGGCCTTAACAGGTGTCGCGTGACGCTGGTGCAGTGGCACACCTACCGCTGCTCTGCCGCGCTCCCGGTGACTTGCTCCTTGGGTGGGCACTGCTGGTGTCGTGACCCCCTAAGCGGGTTCCGAGTGGGAGGTGCCGGTTGCCTCTTCACCACCTCGTCGCCATTGTAAAGTCAGGCTTGAACGTGAGCAAGAGCTGTGCCACAAGGATACTCGCTTACGATTAGTAAGTATGCAAGGTTATATTTATTACTTATTATCCGGGAGCGCCGAAGCGGTGCTCTGTTCTCTCCGGAGTCAGCACGCCAATAACAGAACATGGCAACCGCCGGAATTCCGTTGACGTCACACACAGTGCGTGTCAACAGACTAGAACGCTACACCACAATTATCAAGCGGATTCCTCATCTACTGTCTAATCACAGTGCTGTTTTAAAGTATCGGCATACGTGTTATTTAAAAAAAACATTAGTCATTCGCATCAGTTTCCTGTTCTGTCAGCAATAAAACAACAGTATTGTTATTATTACTATTGACCTCACAGTATGGCATTTCATTTAACCCCTTCGGTGCTCATGACGGAACGGTTCCGTCATGAGCCACGGTTGAGCTGTGCTCATGACGGAACCGTTCCGTCATGACCACGCCCGCGCAAGATTCCGTCAGCACAGCGGCGGAATTTGCGCAGCATGGAAGGGGTTAAAACTTACTGGATTTGATCCTTCTAGGTGATAAGAATCAAGCCGAAAATCGGCATCCCGGTTTAGTGTGTTCTCACAAAGCCTTCCTTAATGTGAACACAAAAACCGGACAGTGCCAAGCGGCGCACGCCCATGGAGGCGGAACATTGAAAAACAGCGCAGGTGAGCTGCATATATTTACTGTGACCCCGCCGCCTTAAGTCAGTGAGCAAGGGCGAGAGAAGCCCGAAACATGTTTGCCGATCGAAAAATTGGAAAATGGAACAATGAAAGGCATGCTGTTAGTTTGTTGCAAGGACTCTGCTGAATCTTGTTGAGCCATCAATAAAGAGGTGAATATAACACGACGGTGTGGGGTCTCAAAACTGGGGCTCTTTTTTGATGATTGATTACGGTCTTGCTCAGATCGGGAGACACCCCGCTGCGAAGAGCAGATCTTCAAGCACTTGGGAACTGAAGCGCTTGAAAGACGTCGTGACCTGTTGGTGGGACTCAAAAATGTTGGGATGCCAGCCGTACTCCTGCAACAAGGCACTAAGCATTGAAAGCAGCAGTTGAAGGGGGTCCGATTTCCACTAAGGATTTAATTGATGCACTCCACTTACCACAATGCCAAGCTGTGCACGCCCATGGAGGCGGAACATTTAAAAACAGCGCAGGTGAGCTGCATATATTTACTGTGACCCCGCCGCCTTAAGTCAGTGAGCAAGGGGCGAGAGAAGCCCGAAACATGTTTGACGATCGAAAAATTGGAAAATGGAACAATGAAAGGCATGCTGTTAGTTTGTTGCAAGGACTCTGCTGAATCTTGTTGAGCCATCAATAAAGAGGTTAATATAACACGACGGTGTGGGGTCTCAAACTTGGGGCTCTTTTTTGATTATATATATAGATAAACAGCAGCCCCCTCGAGTGGAGGGCGTAGAAAGAAGAGAAGCAGCACAGCCAGGCAACAGCAGGTTGTGAGTAGTCCATATATATATATATATATATATATATATTCACTGAAAAAACCATAGGTTTCAGGGGTGTTATAGTTAGCTGGACTTTTCACTTGTACAAAACCATTGAAATTCCCCCGTTATAGTTAGTTCAGCTAACTATAACTCGCGCGCCCGCAATGCACTGCTGATGACGTCACATATTACATCACTCATGACATGGTCAGTGACATCACTCATGACATCACTGATGACATCTCAAATGACATCACTGATGACATCATCCAGTGAATGTGTGTTTTTCTGAAAATTAAATATGTTTTATATATGTATATCTCAAGGTCGATGGAAGAATAAATGGGTATATAAGTGTCTAAATGGATGATTTGTTTTTGAAAAATTGATTGTGTAACTGACTGATTAAGTGTATCATAGTGAATACATGGCTTAGTGAGTAATGTTTAAATATGTAAATATCTGTATCAGTCTCTCACTTTGTGTATAAGTGGCTGCATGGGTTGGTGAGTAGCTACATGGGTGTCTATATAGGTTATTAGTTGGTTTTTTGAGTATCAGTCTGAGTGTCTGCATGGTTCGGTGGGGGGTATTACGTAGTGCATAGTTGCATGAATGAGTGACTCACTGTTTGTATGTGTTGAAGACAGCATGTGTGCAGGACTGTATGGGCGGATGAGTGTATGTATGGGTGTGTTAGTGAGTGAATGACTGTCTCAATAGTGTCTTTATGAGTAACTACTTATGTTTTAAACTTGTATATGTGACTATTGGTGTATATAAGTGAGTATATGTGAGAGTGAGAGATTGAAAGAGTTCCTGTATGAATAAGTATGTGTTTATATAAGTGATTGTTTAAAAGACTAAGTATGTGTAGGTTTCCGTAGAAGTAAGTGTGGTGGTGTGTGTATAACTGTATATGCAAGTAAATGTATGTTTGATTCTTTATTAGCATGAGTGACTATGTGTGTGAGTAACTCTATGGATGAGTGGCATTGTGTAACAGGATGTATAAGTGTATGAGTACATATGATGAGTGAGTACATGTATGAGTGACTGTATAGGACTGTTGGTGAATGAGTGGATGTGTATGTGGATCTTAGAATTACTGAAGAGGTTGTTGTAACTTGTATTGGTATGTCCATTGTTTTGAAAATTTTAGTCTCTATTTTTGAATGTGTGTATCAAAGGTTATATTAGGGTGAGAGGAGGTCTGCCACTCTATCACAAGGTTGATGTCATCAGTGATGTCATCAGTGATGTCATTTGAGATGTCATCAGTGATGTCATCAGTGATGTCACTGACCATGTCATGAGTGATGTAATATGTGACGTCATCAGCAGTGCATTGCGGGCGCGCGAGTTATAGTTAGCTGAACTAACTATAACGGGGGAATTTCAATGGTTTTGTACAAGTGAAAAGTCCAGCTAACTATAACACCCCTGAAACCTATGGTTTTTTCAGTGAATTTCTGAGGTTTTTTAAATGCTAATTCCTAACTATAACGTGCCTGAAACCTATGGTTTTTTCAGTGAATTTCAAAGGTTTTTTAAATGCTAATTTCTAACTATGCCTACAGAGATAGGTCATGTGAAGAAAGAAGAAAAAATGCACAGAAAGAAAAAAAAGAAGTGCAGAAAGAAGCAACAGAAGTCCTCAAAGACGAAGAAAAGTGCAGGAAGAAGGATAACGTGCAGAAAGAACAAAAAGAAGAGCAGAAAGAAGCCTTGTTGCAAAATCATCCTGTACCCTCAACTTTTTCAGACGGATACTGGTGGTAACTGAGTCTGACTAACCAGTCCTAGAGCCAGTGCTATGTTAAAAGACACTTAGAATACAGTGAAAACACCTACATACACTTGGGAACATTATGCGTTGGGGTCCCCCTGTGATTAGCATGACCTCCTCTGTAAGCCCCTAGTATATAATAGGGCAGGGGGATTAAAACTACCTCTTAAAACAGGCCACAGGGCGTTTTTGCACACGTTAACTCAGGCCCCGTCCCCTCTCTTCACCACTGTGTAAACACGCCCTGTGTCCGTTTTTAGTTGGGAGATTAAGTTCATTTGAATCCTGAGGGTCCCTAGGGTCCAACTAGCCCACTAGGTACCTCCAGTAAGTGCCACAGAGCTGCAATGCAGAGAGGTGTAAAAAGTGGCACGGCCTGGACCACCTCTCTGCAATGCAGCTCAGTGGCGCTTACTGGAAGCACTTGGTGGGCTAGTTAGCCCCCAGGGGTCGTCAGTATTGAAGAAAAATTATATCCCCAATTTAAAACGTGCCATAGTGCGTGTTTGCACACGTCACCTCAGGCCCCGTCCCCTCCCTTCACCACTGTGTAAACGCGCCCTGTGGCTGTTCTAAGTTGAGAGATTAAGTCCCCTTGAATCCTAAGGGTCCCTAGGGTCAAACTAGACCACTAGGTACCTCCAGTAAGCGCCACAGAGCTGCGTTGCAGAGAGGTGTAAAAAGGGGCTTGGCCTCAGAACACCTGTCTGCAGCGCAGCTCCCTGGCGCATACTGGAGATGCCTGTTGGGCTAGTTGGCCCTCAGGGACCCTCAGTATTGAAGAGGAATTAATTCCCCAACTTACAACTCGCCAGGGGGCGCGTTTTCAGAGTGCTGCAAGGAGGGGGCGTCGCCTCCGGCACGATGCCAGTCTTTTATTTATTTTAATTTTTTAAGAAGGGGGGGCTGTGTGGTTCCCCTTCTTATTCTAATTTATTGGCCCTGATGACCCCATCCCCCAGGGCCTGTCTCCTAATTATATTTTTTTGACCCCAATCCCCAGGGCCGGCCACTGTTTTTTATTATTTTTAAAAAATATATATTTATAGACACACCTAGGACATGCTGGACAAACCGTACGTACCTATCACCATGACGATTTGCGTGATATTCATTAAAAGGCGACTATGCATACAATGAATCCACGTGGAATGTATTTACACCACTAGTGAAGCTCTGACATGTCTGATGCCCTACCGTGCCTAATCCCGGTAGACACCCTTGTCGTTTATTTGGTAATGGGTAGCTATTGACGGGCACATTTAATACACATGCACACCAAGCCATTCAAAGGGGATTCGACAAAAATTCGACCAAAACGATGCAAGAAACCCCCCTCACGATTAATAAAACACACATCCACTGCCGGATGTGTAATACTTTTTATTTTACTCTCTGGAAAGGGGACGAACATCACTTGAGAGTCACAGCGCGCTCCTGGCAGAGCCCAATGCTGTGTTACACCCACCATTGCCTGCTGAGTGCCACACACCTCTGTGTTGCATTCCACTAGCTAGTGCATATGCTACGACACTCTCTAGCCCATGTGCACTGTATCACCACCCCGTGAATATGTCATGCCACACTAGTCTTCGCACGGGTTATATTGCCCCATCTAACGTGCCTTTCTCGATGCCTATGTTATAACGCACAGTGCTATGCCATACATATTACAATCTGGGATCCATATCTTTGTCACAGTGCATATGCAACGTTACACTCCCCAGCACATATTTTATATTACAACTTTAGAGACTAGTTAGGTTACACAACACTGCCCTGTGCATATTACACTCCAAGGCGCATATCGCATAGCACGCGCTAGTGCCTGTGCTATCTCGCGCTCTCCAATGAATCTGTCATTGCGCACAATGTATTGCATATTATATTTCACGCCCGGTTCATCTTATATCACACTTTTTGGTGCATAGTTTATACCATACACTATATCTAGTTTTCCTTTTCAATCGTGCTCTCAGGACTATGTTCTATATAACACTGTGTTCACCTACCCTTTTCACGGGCATTACATTTTGCGATAGGGGGTGGAGGGTCAGGGGGTGTTTCTGCCAAGTGAGCCCGGAGTCACAGTCACAAACGTCCTCTTCTTCCTGAATAAAAGTGAGATTATGCTGCATACTCGTTCATATTTTAAGTAGTTCGCACAGACACACGTTTTAAAAACAATAAAGTTCCTAATACCCGCCTTCTCTGAACAGTTAGCTTGCTGCCCCATCCCCCTCCTCCCTATCCTCTGTTGTGTGAATCCATGGACTAGCCTCCTCCCTCCTGCCATGCATGGTCTGATGTGCTGCCACTGCCCTCAATTTAGTATGATGTACCAGTCCACTCCTCCTGCCCTCCATTGCCCAATTCTATGTCCCATCATTGACCTCCTGCTTAAACTCTGTGCTTAGCTGGCTGCCCCTATTCTCCTTCCCCCTGCCCTCCGATGTCTTTGTGCATGCCCCTGCTCCATCCTTTTTGCCCACCATGTTCCATGGACCTGCCACTCCTATTTACTCTGAATGTTCTGTTGAGCTGCCACTCCCCTCCCACCTGCCTAGCATTGTCAGATGACTGTAACCTGTCCCTGCCACCTCCACCCTGCCTGTCCACATGTCATGCCCCTACCCTCTTCCTCCTGTCCACATGGTCCATTGTACTGCCACACCCTTCTGCCCTCCCTGGTCTGTTGTGCTGCAACTGCTCCTCCTGCCTGCCCCGCGCGGTCTGTTGTGAGGCCCCTTCCCCTGACCTTTCTTGTCTGTGCACAGGTCCTGACCCTCCCTTCTATCCTCCATCGTCCTTTGTGCATGCCCCTGCACCCTCCTTCTTGCCCATCATAGCCATTGTGCTGCCACTAACCCTCCCACTTGCCATGCATGGTCTTCTGTGCTGCCATGGCCCCTCCCACCTTCCCTGTGTGGTCAGTTAGCTGCCCCTGACCCCCTCCCACCTTCCCTCCATGGCCTGTGTGTATGCCATCACAGTCTCACTGTTGCTCTTCATGGTGTGTCTTGCTTCTAGTGCCCATCCTGCCTGACCTCCATGGCTATCTTGCTGCTCCTGCCCTGCCCCCTTGCCCCAAGCCCTCTGTTTACATGTACAGACCCCTACTTCCTCCCTCCTGGCTTGTCTGTTCCATTGTAATGCCCCTGATCCGTCCCTCCTGCCCCTTATGGTCTGTTATGCTGCAGCTTTCTCTCCTGTCTGTCCATTATGGTCAGCTAGCTACCATTGCCTCTTGCCCCTCTGTTCTCTGTTGTCCATGTGCATGGTCCTGTCCCCTCCCTCTTGCTTTCTATGGATTGTTGTGCTGCACTCCCGTCCCGCATGCCCTGTGTGGTGTATTGTGCTGCTGCAAACCCTGATGCCTGCCCTGCAGGGTCAGTTTGGTGCACCTCTCCATGTCCCTCCTGTCCTCTGTTATCCAAGTCCATGTCCCTACCCCATTTCCTTCCATGATCCAATGTACCATACTTGCGAACATTTTGAACTTGGTAAGAGGGAGATTTTGAAAAAAAACTGGGGTATTGATTTTCCCCTTTGAGTTACATTGAAAAAGAGGAGATTGTAGACACGAGACAGATCAAATAAAGCCCATTTGAGCTTAAAAACATTGGACGTTTCCTGGCTGAATCGGGTCTGTTGGCATGTATGGTTGTACTACCATTGCCTCTTCCTTCTGCCCACAATGGTCTATTACATTGCCACAGCCTCTCTTGCAAGTCCTGTATTGTTAGTTTGTTGCCCCTGCCCCCCTTTCCACTGCCCTCCATAGTCTGTTGTGCTGCCACGGCCCTTCCTGCCTGCTCAGTGTGGTTAAATTGTTGCCTTTGCACCCTCCTACCTGCCTTCAATTTTCAGAGTCTGTGCCCCTGGCCTCTGCCTCTCAACAGTATCCTAATGACCAACTAGATTGCTAACATTCTATATTTATTACAAAAGTGTGGAACGCCTGACGTCATCTTGATGTAATCAAAACTGTAATACCTAGAGCATTTCCTTTAGAAATTACATATATGAGAGGGTCTTATTGGCATCAAAATTATGGTTAGTGCTCTAAAAGACTAAAATAAGGACATATTTTCTGAGTTTTCAAATAGCGACAAAGCACTTTTAAATTATTTGTTATCTTTATGTTTTTTTATCCAGTTGACCACTTGATTAAATGTTGCACCTAGGGGAGAGGATATGGTGTTACTTCCAGAGCAGCAGACTTTGCAACTGGGGAACCAGGTTGGAGTTTCTGCTTCAGCTCAACATTCTGTGATTCTGGTCAAATCACTTAATCTCCCCATGTCTACAACCAAAATGAATTTGTTCTCATGCGATGTAACCAATGCTCATGTAAAGCACTCAAATACCTGACTAGTCTGCACTATATAACACTGCAAAAACACAAAATAATAAGTGTTTTGCACACTTCTGTCATTGGGCTATATTTGGGCTACATCTGGGTGATTTTGGGCTTCATTTGGGCTCTTTTGTCTCCGGTGGCCATTTTGGGAGATTTATTTGTTATGAAGTTTCCTAATTTCCTCATGTACTGCAGTCTCCTCAGTAGGAAATGCTTTCAGTTTTTTACTTTGATTCCATCATGAAGGTATTCAGATATGTCACACATTTGCCATAAATTCTGAATGTTAGCACTCTAGTTGCTCATTAGATCACTGTAGTAAAACTACTGTTCACCATGGAAGTCTGCTCCTGGTATTAAAAGTGCATGTTTCAGTCTGCATGTCAGAATTTTTTAATGAAATAGAAGAGGATTTGAGAAGTCACTCAAAATGTGCCCTCATTTTCTTTCTTCAGCATTAATCATAATTTGTATGGCAAAATGAACCCCCTCATTGTGTTCCTTTTTAAATTAAATGTTTTAAGTGTTACCAGTTTATTCCAATCAAGATGGCTTCAGGTGTGCCATACTTTTG
The DNA here is from genome assembly GCF_964204655.1 of Triturus cristatus. Lineage (NCBI taxonomy): Eukaryota > Metazoa > Chordata > Amphibia > Caudata > Salamandridae > Triturus > Triturus cristatus. The sequence continues at coordinate 750,783,154 of NC_140586.1, forward strand.
TCATAATGAAGACAGTAAGCGCTCTAGTTGTTTTTAAGAACACTCTGGGACATTCTGTCATTGGGCTATACTTGGGCTACATCAGGGTGATATTTGGGCTCTTTTGTCTCTGGTGGTCATCTTGGGAGACTTATTTGTTATGAAGTTTCCTAATTTCCTCATTTACTGCAGTCTCCTCAGTAGGAAATACTTTCAGTTTTTTACTTTGATTCCATCAAGAAGGCATTCAGATGTGTCACACATTTGCCATAAATTCAGAATGTTAGCACTCTTTTTGCTTATTAGATCACTGTAGTAAAGCTACTGCTCACCAGGGAAAACTGCTGCTGGTATTGAAAGTGCATGTTTCAGTCTGCATGTCCGAATTTTTTAATGAAATAGAAGAGGATTTGAGAAGTCACTCAAAATGTGCCCTAATTTTTCTTTCTGCAGCACTAATCATACTTTTTATGGAAAAATGAACCCCCTAATTTTGTTCCTTTTTAAATTAAATGTTTTAAGAGTTACCACTTTAATCCAAGCAAGATGGCTTCAGGTGTGCCATACGTTTATCATAAGTAGGACTGTTAGCGCTCTAGTTGGTCTTTGGAACACTCTGGGAAGCTGCAGTAGAACATAAAGGAATCAACTGACAGTCTCTGCCCTTGTTGGATGTACATGTTTTTTTTTTTTATTTTGACAACAGACTTTATTGACATTTTAAGGACACCGAGGACCTCGTCCCCATACATAGTACCAAAACGGATATCGGAAGAGTGAGAATTGGTATCCCTGTTCAGCCCCCCCCTGGTCTGCGGAACATCAGGCCCACAACCCCTCCCGCACATCACACCAACCCACTGCCCAGCATGCACATTTAACATTTCCCATCAGTTCCTGTTCCATATTCCGGCTACCCTCCTGCAGCTCAAAGTTCTTGGGGCCTCGGATGGGTGACTACCGGGGCTCTGATCAGTCTTTCTATCGGGTCCAATGTCTCTGCGCCCGCACGCAAGGATAAGACGATGCCACGATAGCGGGCCCATCTCTTCCAGACTTTACTATGCTTGTTCGGACAGCCCCTTGCCAAGAAGACTGCCTCTTCCGCGGACATACAGCGAACCAATGCCTTCTTCCAGGCCTGAACTGGGGGCGTGGTAGATGACTTCCAGTGTTGGGCAATATCTCGCTTCGCCAGCGTCAAACCCAGAAACAGGAGGTGCCGCTTATAGATATTGCCCCCTATCTCGATCGAGGGGTAGCTCCCAACCCAGCACCCCCCCCCAAGCACGACAGGACCGCAGCCCAGAACGGGCGCAACCGACCACAATCCCACACCGTGTGTATGAAGGTGCCGTCGCCGCATCTGAGACATGTGGGGGACTCAATTAAATTCATGCGCCAGAGGCGGTGCCGAGTGTAATACGCCCTGTGTAGGTACTTGAATTGTATAAAACGGTATTTGGTGGCCACCGCCGCATATCGCGGACCCGCAATAGCCTCCGCCCAGTCGTCCTCCATGAGCGCGGGGATATCTTTCTGCCACGCCTCCTTGGTATTATCTAGAGTGGTTTTCATGTATGTTGTCAATGTCTGATAAATTTTACGGATTTTGTGATCCCCGAGGTCCCCCATCAAGAGTTTGCCTTCCAGCGGATGGAACTCTGGCAGAGGGTCCAGGTGTTGGATGCTAGGTGTCAGACCATGTCTCAATTGTAGGTATCTGTGGAACTGGGATTTATGCAGCTCAAATTCAGCCTGCAACATCTGGAAGGATTTGAGCGACACCCCCTTCATGACGTCCCCCAGCGTGGAGATCCCAATTGTGTCCCAATAGCGAAAACCCTCCAATTGTGCCTTCTCCTTGAGCAGGGTACCCTGCCACAGTGGGGTGGCCCGTGTAAGCCTGCCTCGCAATCCGATGGAGTTAATTGATTGCCGCCAGATCCGGACCACCGTGGCACACGCCGGGGGCAACCGCCCCAACGATGAACCGCTGTAGAGGAGATGTAACAGGGGCGTCCCTGCCAACGCGGCCCGGTCCAACGCATAGGCCGGATCCGTGGGGGAGGCGTACCACCATTCGTTTATGACCAGGAGATGCGTGGCCCTGTAATACGCCTGAACGTCCGCCACTGCTATTCCCCCGCAGTAAGTGGATTGCACACACGTCGCCAGGGCGACCCTCACCGGCCCGCCGTGCCATAAGAATCCATTCAACAGTGCATTAAGCTGACGGAACCACGCCTGGGGCACCTGGAATGGGTAATGTTGAAGGCGGTACAATGGATGTACATGTTTTACTGAGAATGTCAGACTTCATTCTCACATGACTGAGAAAGATAATGTGAATTTACAGAAAATATGCGCTTAGTTTAGCTTATAGATCACCTTCCAAACCTCTGTGGGAAATGCATGAGAAAATATTTTTCTCTCAATCATGATATCCCAGCAGAAGGCTTTTTCACATGATGAAATCACCTTAGAACATACCACAATTCCTAAAATGAGTATGGTACCATCAACAAATGATTTATAATGTAACTAAAGTCTTAAAACCTTCTATTAACTGCAATGCTTTTTAATGAGGTGCTATCATGTATATTGGTCCCAAGATAGCTGCCAACACTTCTTGGATGAAGTGCTGACAGCCAATCAGATCTCAGGATGAGATGTGTGGTTAGGCTCCGCCCACATATATATATGATGTTACTTTTGATTTTCTCAGGAACTACTGAACAGATTGACACCAGACCTGCAAAAGGCACTTCCCTGACCTGAGGACTACCACTCTGCCAAATTTCAAGTAATTCTGTTCAGCCGTTCGGGCTGTACCTTGGACTAAAGGTCCCTATGGAAAAATGCATAGGGAAAACGCGTTTTGGGACCCCCCTTTTTTCTCGGCCCCCGCTTGACGAATCACCCCGAGACTATCAGGGTAGGAGCGGAGCGGTGCGCCCCACCTATTCTGAAACTTTTCCGAGGATTCGTCAACCGGCGCCAAAGTTATTCCAAATAGACTGTTGCGGATTTCCTATGGAAACACGGTCCTAACTATAACTATCTACTGGCGACCACCAGTAGATAATATATATATATATATCACATAAGGACAGGTGACCAGGCAATTTGGACGGAATGACTGAATTTAGGGGGGCAGATTGACAACATTAAGATTAGACGAATTAAGTTCCACTATTTAGTATAATTAAACTGTCTTGTGTTAGTCTCCTTGCCCCCTTGGTTCATAGATTAATCATTATCTATGGGGTTTGTACACATTCAACACTTAAGATAGTTCTAGTACAACCACACTTTGAATCCCAGAATATTACCAAGCTGCATTCGGGCGTCTCCTACCTTAAACAGTTTGACATATAAACACCAAATGAGCCATCTGTCACTTTATACTGTCGTCCAACTTGTAATTTTAATTTTCACACACACTATTTGTATGAACGCAAGGCACTTTACTTGTTTATATTTGCTGTTAGAAGATGGCCGCCATGAATTTACGAACAATGTAGCTGCTAGTCCATCTTCTATGCTTGTATATATTTTTTGTCATGTGACATGTGATTGAAGTTTAAATGTGCCGTTTTTACGTAATGGAAACTGACATTGAAAAAGCCAGTCGGCGAAACGCGTCTGTCAGCGTTTCGGGGGAACAACGGGGGGGGAACTTGCTGAATAAAGCATTTATGCTATAAAGAACATTGTCCCTGGATTTTGCTGGAGTGCTCTTCGATTTACACGTTTTCACGTGTTGGTTGTTTCATATATATATATATATATATATATATATATATATATATATATATATATATATATATATATATATATACCACCAATCCCGCCTCTTTATCCAAGAACGGGTCCGACACATGCTTTTGGACGAATGCAGGTAAGGTTTAATTGCCACCCTTCAGTCAGGTAAGAGTTCAAAACACCTGGCAGACGCGTTTCGGCGAATGCCTTAATCATTGCCAGCATTGTGTTTTTTAAAAACAAGTTCAAATACGCAGGGACTTTACATACTGTTCGTTGAGTTCTTATTGGTGCAATGTGATCCAATCACAGTCAATGTTCTTCCCTTACTGTGGGCAGTATGTGCAAGGAATGCTGGTAGCTGAAGTCCCGCAGTCTGTGATGTCCCACGCATTGTGCGAGTCCGCAGTCCCACATCGCGAACTTTGGTCAAGTGGCCGGTCCGTGCATTCAGTAATGCCCTGGCTTTTGCCGGCTTGTGAGGCTGCTTATCTATTCGTGCGGGGACCAAGGCGGCAAACATCATCTGCAGCTCTCCAAATCAGCAGTGATCTGCTGCTCTCTCCTCTAGTACCAGGAACATTGTCTTGGGCGAGGGGGCGCCGCTTTTGCGCGTTCCGCACATCACACCACTGAAGTTTGCCGACATCAAGCGGAGCACCTGAACGAGAGGCGTGCCGGATGTACAGCGTCGACTGCTGCACTCTAACATCTACCACCAATCCCGCCTCTTTATCCAAGAACGGGTCCGACACATGCTTTTGGACGAATGCAGGTAAGGTTTAATTGCCACCCTTCAGACTTTTCCGAGGATTCGTCAACCGGCGCCAAGGTTATTCCAAATAGAATGTTGCGGATTTCCTATGGAAACACGGTCCTAACTATAACTATCTACTGGCGACCGCCAGTAGATAATATATATATATATATATATATATATATATATATATATATATATATATATATATATTACCTACTGGCAGTCGCCAGTAGGTAGTTATAGTTAAGACCCTGTTTCCATAGGAAATCCGCAACATTCTATTTGGAATAACTTTGGCGCCGGTCGAAGAATCCTCGCGAAATTTTCAGAACTAATGGGGCACTACGCTCCGCTCCTACCCTGAAAGTCTCGGGGGGATTCGTCAAGCGGGGGCTGAGAAAAAAGGGGGGTCCCAAAACGCGTTTTCCCCATGCATTTTTCCATAGGACCTTTAGACACAGCTACAGCCCGAACGGCTGAACAGAATTACTTGTAATTTGGCAGAGAGGTAGTCCTCAGGTCAAGGAAGTGCCTTTTGTAGGTCTGGTGTAAATCTGTTCAGTAGTTCCTGAGAAAATAGCATTTAAATCAATATATATATCTGTAAGCGCGCTCCGAGCGCGCACCGTAAGCTTACCGTACGCGTACGGTGCCGTGCGCGAGCGCGATTCTGATTGGCTGTTAGATCTTAGTAAACATTCGAATTGGTCAAAACCAGGAAGTGTCAGCCGCCATTTCTCACTCGCACTCGGAGGGGTGGAGGAAAAACAAAGTTGGATATCATAAAAAGGGGGCAGGCTAGACAGCTCCTAACCACCTAGCCTTGGTTATGGTGTCCCAGAAGGCCATCCAAGGCCAAAAAATAATTTTTTTTTTTGGGAAAAACGCCGAATACGCTTACCGGTAAAAAATTAATTTAAAAAAAACAAAATCTATACTCTCCCCCCCCCCCAGTGTTCAAAAGGTGCCTGCAGGGCACCTTTTGTGCATGGCATAGCATACCACAGTGAACATTTTATAGAAAACCTTTCAGAACGAAGCGCATAATATGTCCTCCGTGTGCGGACGGTGCGCGAAGGGCATCGTGCGTACATGGCCCATCCAGCCTAACGTGGGCACGCGGTACGTGTAGCGCACCACGTGCCCACCGTGCGTACACGGCACTAACTGCGTTAAGTGGGCGCGCGGTGCGCGAAGCGCACCGCGTGCTCACTGTGCACGCACGGTGCACGAAGCGCACCGTGCGCGCACGGAACGAACTGCGTGAAGTGGGCGTGCACGGCACGAACGGCGTAAAGTAACTTAGCATTTAAAAAAACGTACAAATTCACTGAAAAAACCATAGGTTTCACACACGTTATAGTTAGGAATTAGCATTTAAAAAACCTTGCAAATTCACTGAAAAAACCATAGGTTTCACACAAGTTATAGTTAGCTGTACATTTCACTCGTAAAAAACCAATGAAATTCCACGTTATAGTTAGTGCAGGCAACTATAACTCACACAACCGCAATCCTCTGCTAATGACATATGTGTCTTTATGAAAAAAAAATATTTGTAATATATGAATAGCTAAAATTTAATGGAAGAAGACATGGGCAAATAAGTGTCTAAATACAGTATTAGCATCAGCAGAGGATTGCGGTCGCGTGAGTTATAGTTGCCTGCACTAACTATAACGTGGAATTTCCTTGGTTTTTTACGAGTGAAATGTACAGCTAACTATAACTTGTGTGAAACCTATGGTTTTTTCAGTGAATATATATATATATATATATATATATATATATATATATATATATATATATATATATATTCACTGAAAAAACCATAGGTTTCACACATGTTATAGTTAGCGGAAATTTTACAGATAAAAAATCAATGAAATTGCCCCGTTATAGTTAGTGCTGGCAACTATAACTCACGCGACCGCAATCCTCTGCTGATGCTAATACTGTATTTAGACACTTATTTGCCCATGTCTTCTTCCATACATTTTTAGCTATACATATATTACAAATATTTTTTTTTTAAAAGACACATATGTCATCAGCAGAAGATTGCGGTCGCGTGAGTTATAGTTGCCAGCACTAACTATAACGGGGCAATTTCATTGGTTTTTTATCAGTAAAATTTCCGCTAACTATAACATGTGTGAAACCTATGGTTTTTTCAGTGAATTTGCAAGGTTTTTTAAATGCTAATTCCTAACTATAACGTGTGTGAAACCTATGGTTTTTTCAGTGAATTTGTACGGTTTTTTAAATGCTAAGTTACTTTACGCCATTCGAGGCGTGCGCGCCCACTTAACGCAGTGCGTTCCGTGCACGGTTTTTATCAACTTTAATAAGCCCTGTACATTTGGTGGCCTTCGGCCACCAAAAGCACAGGGGGTGGGGTCAATGTGGATAGTGTTTTTTTTATTTCGATTTTATAATTTCATGTTGCCAAAATATAGTTTTTTTACTGATGTAATAAGCCCTGTACATTTGGTGGGCAACGGCCACCAAAAGCACAGGGGGTGGGGTAAGTGTGGATAGTGTTTTTTTTATTTCTATTTTTTACCGTACGCTTACGGTAAGCGTACGGTAAGCGTACTCGGCGAAATTGCCGAAAAAAAAATAAAACCGTTTTTGCTCTTGGGGGATGTTTGGGGACTCCCTCAACATGACTATGTGGGAGGGAGTTGTCAAAACAGCCCCGTAACATGTTTTTGGGCATCATGTTTGATAAATAACACTCAGTGCGAGAGACAAAATGGCGGACGCCGCTTCCTGGTTTCGGCCGATTCGAATGTTTACTAAGATCTAAGAGCCAATCAGAATCGCGCTCGCGCACGCCACCGTACGCGTACGGTAAGCGTACGGTAAGCGTACCGTAAGCGGGCTCAGATATATATATTGATTTAAAGGCTATTTTCTCAGAATCTACTGAACAGATTTACACCAAACCTACAAAAGGCACTTCCTTGACATAGGGACTACCTCTCTGCCAAATTTCTAGTAATTCTGTTCAGCCGTTCGGGCTGTAGCTCTGTCTAAAGGTCCTATGGAAAAATGCATGGGAAAAACGCGTTTTGGGACCCCCCTTTTATCTCAGCCCCCGCTTGACGAACCCCCGAGACTTTCAGGGTAGGAGCGGAGCGTAGCGCCCCACCTATTTTGAGAAATTCGCGAGGATTCATCGACCGGCGCCAAAGTTATTCAAAATAGAATGTTGCGGATTTCCTATGGAAAAGGGGTCCTAACTATAACTACCTACTGGCGACCGCCAGTAGATAATATATATATATATATATATATATATATATATATATATATATATATATATATATATATATATATATCACTTAAAAAACTATAGGTTTCACACATGTTATAGTTAGCTGGACATTTCCCTCGTAAAAAACCAATGAAGTTCTCCCGTTATAGTTAGTGCAGGCAACTATAACTCACGCGACCGCAATCCTCTGCTGATGACGTCAGATATTACATCACTGTATTTAGACACCTATTTACCCATGTCTTCTTCCATTAATCTTTAGCTATACATATATTACAAATATTTATTTTTCAGAAAGACACATATTTAATCAGTGATGTAATATCTGACGTCATCAGCAGAGGATTGCGGTCGTGCGAGTTATAGTTGCCTGCATTGCTTTTTTACGAGGGAAATGTTCAGCTAACTATAACATGTGTGAAACCTATGGTTTTTTAAGTGAATTTGCAAGGTTTTTTAAATGCTAATTCCTAACTATAACGTGTGTGAAACCTATGGTTTTTTAAGTGAATTTGTACGGTTTTTAAAATGCTAAGTTATGTATTTATTAATATTTTTTTTTTCAGGTTTTTCACCGTGCGTGCACCGTGCGCGCACCGTGTGCTTCGCGCACGTTGCGCGCGCTGTGGGCCTTCGGTGCGCTTCGCGCACCGAGCACCCATGATGCATTGTCTGTGCCGTGCGCGCACAGTGCGCGCACCCCGCACTTTTTCGAAAGAAAAGTAAATGGTTTTTTCATCCTTGGGGGTCCTTCAGTGACCCCCTGACAAAGGCTAGGGGGTCAGGAACTGTCCACCCTGCCCCCTTTTCACATTCTCCACCTTTGTTTTTCACTGCCTCAGACTGCGAGAGACAAAATGGCGGCCAACACTTCCTGATTTCGACCGACTGGAATGTTTACTGTCATGTAACCACCAATCAGAATTACGCTCGCGCATGTCAGCGTGCGCGTACGGTATGCTTACCGTACGCGCACGGTGTGCGCCTATAGATATATATGTACTTTTAACTGAAATTTTCTCAGGAACTACTGAACAGATTGACTCCAGATATTCAAAAGGCACATCCCTGACCTGAGGACTTTCTCTTTGCCAAATTTCAAATAATTCTGTTCAGCCGTTCGGGCTGTACCTTGGACTAAAGGTCCCTATGGAAAAATGCATGGGGAAAATGCGTTTTGGGACCCCCCTTTTTTCTCGGCCCCCGCTTGACTAATCACCCCGAGACTTTCAGGGTAGGAGCGGAGCGGAGCGCCTCACCAAGTTTGAAAAATTTGCGAGGATTCGTCAACCGGTGCCAAAGTTATTCAAAATAGAAATTTCAGATTTCCTATATAGTCCTAACTATAACTATTTACTGGCAACCGCCAGTAGATTATATATATATATATACAGGAGTTACACCAGGTTCCAGCAACATCAACAATTTAACATTGGGACCAGAAGCTGCAAGTTTGCGGAGCTCAGCAAGCCACATTGTTGGGACACCACCGGGTGTTTGGAGGCCCTTCACTTTACGGGTCTTCGCAGCGAACTCCAACAACCAGCATGCAATTGGCCCCGGTGAGCACGAGGGAACTACAGACTACAAGTCGAGGCGGGGCACAAGCATTTCATTGGGTGTGGCTATGACAGCGTCACAAGATGTATTTAAAGACCGCCAGGTGAGAGATTCGACTTGGGAACCGGCACTGAGGAAAGCACTACCGCTGAAACGCGTCTGCCAAAATGTTTCCAGTTTGAAGGCATAACCCGTGCTGTTATATGTGGAATAAATCCTGTAGTAAACTCCAGCATATGTCGGGCTCATTTGTAGTGACGAGTGAGCATTAGACCTGTCAGCCCTTTGGGTGGTCCCTCCTCATCATTATTTATTTTGTCCCACTTTTGCCTCAAACCCTGTTTGAATTTTTCCTTTTTGGGAACCACCAGACTTTTTCGTGTTGCTGCAGATTCAGGGAGCCATTTTACCTACCCCTGAAACTTCTGTCTGAGGGCCTGGAGCACAAAATGGTGGCCACCTGTGACATCACCAGCATCCACTGGAACCTACCAGCACCTTCCAGAACATTCCAGAACCCTGTGACAGTTGGAGGCGGTTTAGAATGTTGGGGAGTTAAGACAGAGAGTTGGCAGTTGGAGCTGGCAGTTGGCACCTGACTGGTGAAGAGTGAGCAGCACAAACGTGAAGGAGGAAGGAGTGAAGCAGCAGGGGTGGAAACTTGTGCCTGGAGTGGGGTCCATAAACCCACCCTTGATACTAGTCCCTACTGACGGAGCCCAGCCTAGAGCCCTGTGTGGGAAGAAGTCAGAAAAACCATCCTGAGGACCTGGACAGCAGGAACAGGCCTTAGAAACAAGAGAACAGCAAGATCCTGACCTGGAAGCTGGTTTCCCTGAAGTCCGACGTCGAGTAGCCTAAGACCTGGAGCCCGAGGTGGAGAAGCGGCGCTGACTGGAAAAGCAGACGTCGTACCCGGAGTCGCCAGAGGTCGAGAGAGGGCGCCGTCTGAGGTCGTGAGGAATACCAGAGGTCGAGGAGGAAGTCACCCGAGGTCGAGTGAGCGGCGACATCGGAGGAGTGAAGTCCGCCCTCCGGAGTCGTCGGAGACCGAGGTGAAGTGTAACGGAGGTCAGGAGTGAGGATCGCACTCCGGAGTCGCCGGAACCCGTGAGAATCGTGCCGGAGGTCGGGAGTGGAGGTCGCACTCCGGAGTCGCCGGAAACCTCAAGAGAGGAGCACCGGAGGTCGGGAGTGAGGATCGCACTCCGGAGCCGCCGGAAGTCGACATCGAGGCAAGGCCGGCCGACGTCATCGAATCCGAGGTCGCCATCGGACCGGAGCCGCCCGAAGTCGACATCGAGTAAAGACTGCCCGACGCCATCGAATCGGAGGTCGAGATCGAACCGAGGCCGCCGACATCGCGACCGGAGCCGCCTGCCGGCGTCGTCAAAGAACTGACATTGTGCCGCGGCCGCCGACATCGAACCGGAACCGCCTCACGGCCTCGACACGACTCCAGCGGCGTCGGAGCATCAGAAAAAGGGCAGTAAGTGGAGTAGAGGGCGCCTAAGGCCCTGTGGAGACCTGAGAGACTGCTCTAAGGTGCCAGGGGTGAACTGGGACTAATCTAGAGAGGTTGTGTGGAGAGAGAGAGCCAGGTCTCTGGTATTTCCCCCCTTTATCTACCTCAGTTTAGGCCTCAGCCTTGACCAAGCCAGGGAGTAGACACCCTCAAGCCTTCCACCTCCCCACAAGCTGTGCCTGGGCCAAATCAGCCCTTAGGAATTCAAAAGTGATCTGATTCCATGAGCGTCACTGTCAGCTTTTAAGTATTTATTAGGGGCATTGTATTTATTGTATTTAACCTATTTATTGTTCCACTGTATTTATTGGTCCACAGTATTTATTGATGCACAATATTTATTGGTTACAGTATTTATTGCCTCGGAATATTTAATTGCCTGTCTGTATTGCACTTTTATTTATGCCTTCAGTATTTATGATCACCCCTATTTATTGAATCATTAAGCCAGTATTTATTTGTCCTGCACTTTCTAAAACGTTTGTATATTGTGATTGTTATTTATTTTCTCCAATCAGCAACTAAGAGAAAAAGCAGATAAAGAAAGATATTTTCATAATTTTTACGGTGTAGAGTCGTTTTTGGAACGGACGCACGCATGGTTATTGTTTGGGTATGTTGTATGCTTAGCACGGAGCCTGATTCCTGACCACTCGAGCCAAGCTACCACAGTGTGTCCGGAAGACCACCACCACCCCTTCTAGTGTGGGAGTGGTTTTCCAACATAAATTGGTGTTCAGTGGTGGGATAGAGCTGTGCCTACGCATACTCAACAATAACTGTGGGTAGTCCATAGGCCTACACCGGGAGTTTTCTCAAGAGCGGCCTTCCTAATTGTGGGTTTTTGTTTTTTCCAAATTTACTCTGGTGGTGGGAGGAGGTATTATTAAAGGTACCCCCCTGCATAGTTACTGCACAAAACCTGACCTCTAACCTGAGTGGGCAAGATGGAGTTTGTACTAGAAAATCTAGAAACGTACACTGTGGCCCAACTCAGGGAGTTTTGCCAGCGGGAGGGGGTGTACTGCCCCCCAGGAGCAAAGAAGGGTGCACTCCAAACCAGCTTAAGGGCCTGGGGGGAGGCACGCCGAGAAAGCAAGGCTGAGGAGGAAGACAGGGATGGAGAGCCTGACCCTGAGGGGGCTGAGATGTACCAACCTGAGGTGGGGAACCTGTCAGCAGGGCCCAGAACCATTTCTAGGAAGGGCAGCAGTGCCTCTAGCGGTGGCTTGTCTGAAGTGGAGCTAACAGACCGGAGGGAGAAAAGACAGCTCACATGGGACTTAGCAAGGCTGGAAAAGGAGAAGGAGGAGCAGAGGATGGCCCATGAATTACGACTGAAAGAAATAGATCTTCAGATCTTGAGAATCGGGGCACAACCTGTTCCTAATGGTGGCAGCCAAACCCAAGAGCTCACCAGGGAACCTAAACCATACCTGCCAAAGGACATAGTAGCTAGCTATGGAGTGGGCGACGACATCGCCAAGTGGCTAGCGGCCTATGAGGTCTCGTTGAGGGCCCATGGGGTTCCAGAGAAGTACTGGGGAGGGGGATTGTACAAGTACATGCCTCCAGCTGGTAGGGATGCTTTATTGGCCCTCGAGGAGGATGAGCAGACCCACTACCCCACCATGAAACTGGCGCTCATCAGAAAGTTTGGACTAACACCTGAAAAGTACAGACAGAAGTTCAGGGGTAGTCACAAACTGGGCACACAGAATTGGGTGGACTTCCTGGACTATGCAAAGAAGGCACTGGAAGGTTGGATTCAGGGCAGTGAAGTGAGGAACTACGAGGGGTTGTTTGACCTAGTACTGAAGGAACACCTGCTCGAGAAATGTTTCCCTGAACTGCGGCAACACCTGGTGGATAGCAAGCTGACCAGTCCCCGGAAGCTTGCTGAGGAGGCGGACATTTGGGCTAGTACCCGGGTGTCCACAAGGGGGACTGGAGGGGATACTCAAAAGGCCGGACAGGGCGCCCCCCAGAAGAAAGAGGGAGGGGAAAAGAAAAAGGAGTTCTCCAAAGGCCCCCAAAATAACTTCCAAGGGAAGGGAACAGGATTCACCCCTAAGGCTAACCCGCCCAGAAACCCTAATCCTGGCCAGAGTCAGCAGCCAAGGGTTGTCCATTGCTACGAGTGCGGTGGCGTTGGACACTATAAAGGAGATCCGAAGTGCTTGAAACGACCACCCCCTCCCACTGGAGGAAAGACCCCCGGAGTAGCTAGTGTAGTGCTCGGGGAGGAGATGCCCTTAACTAAGGGAAGGGAGTGGGCGGGTGTCACTTTAGTGTCCCTGGGAGAACGGGAGATGGTTCCTAAGATCCAGGTGCCCGCAAATACCGCAAAGTATGGGCAGTGGGTCACCATCAACTGCCAAAGAGGGGAGGCTCTGAGAGACACAGGAGCCAGTATGACTATGGTGCGTAGCCAACTGGTGTCTCCAGAGCAGGTAATTCCCGATGTACTCCACCCAGCCGCGATGGCTGACGGCAGAACAGGCCACTATCCAGTGGCCGAGGTTCCCTTTGAATGGGGGGGGTTGCAGGTTCACTTCGAGTTGCCGTAAGCCCTGCCGTGCCAGTCGATTGTCTGCTGGGAAATGACATGGAGCACAACGCTTGGAAGGAGGTGGAATACCGGACTCACACTGAGATGCTGGGTACACCTGACTGGGCCTGTGTTAGCGCAAGGTCCGCGACTACCCGAAGAGGGAGTTCATTTCGGCTGGAGCCTGGAACAAAGGCCCAGCCAGCTGCCAGTCAAGGGAAGAACCGAGGACAGGAGGAGCCTGCCTCGGCGTCCCCACCCCGTAGGACGGATAGGCCACCGGAGGTGGTGGACCAGGAGTCTGCGGTGGGGGACGTTACCAACCTGGAGGACCTACCCATCCCGGCCGAGTGGCACGTGGAGGGAGGCCCGTCCAGGGAGGAATTCTGCCAGGGCCAGAGGGAGTGCCCTACCCTTGAGGGGCTAAGGCGACAGGCCGAAGCCCAGGCAGCAGGGAACGTTGAAGGGAACTACAGTGTTTACTGGGAGGATGGCCTCCTCTACAGTGAACCCAAGGCACCCCTACATGGATCGTCACGAGCCTTGGTAGTCCCTCAACGTTATCGAGCCTTCCTTCTGGAGTTGGCTCACGAGATACCATTGGCAGGACACCTGGGGCAAGACAAGACCTTCGCCCGTCTTGTCCCACACTTTTATTGGCCTCAGATGAAAGTGTCGTCCGATACCTACTGCCGGACATGTGTGTCTTGCCAAGCCAGTGGGAAAACAGGGGTGAAGCTGAAAGCTCCCCTGGAACCACTTCCTGTCGTTAGCACCCCCTTTGAAAGGGTGGGCATCGACATTGTGGGTCCGTTAGATCCGCCGACTACAGCTGGTCACAGGTTTATCCTGGTTCTGGTGGATCATGCCACACGGTACCCAGAGGCAATACCTCTGAGGACCATAACAGCACCTGTTGTGGCTAGGGCCCTGATGGGAATCTTTACCCGAGTGGGTTTTCCCAAGGAAGTTGTGTCCGACAGGGGGACCAACTTCATGTCAGCGTACATGCGGGCCATGTGGAAGGAGTGTGGAGTGACATACCGGTTCACCACTCCTTACCACCCCCAGACCAATGGTCTGGTGGAGAGGTTTAACAAAACCTTGAAGGGCATGATCAGAAGTCTGCCTGAAAGCCTGCGGAGGAAATGGGACGTCCTCCTACCCTGTTTACTTTTTTCCTACAGGGAAGTGCCACAGAAGGGAGTGGGCTTCAGCCCCTTCGAGCTTCTGTATGGGCACCCTGTACGTGGACCTCTCAACCTGGTGAGAGACGGATGGGAAAGAACTCCCAGAAAGCTTCCCCAGGATGTGGTGAGCTACATGCTGGCCTTCCGGAGCCAAATGGCTAAGTTGTGGAAGCAAGCTTCTGACAACTTGGAAGCCAGCCAAGCAGTGATGAAGGCGTGGTATGACCACAATGCTCACCCGGTGGAGTTGGAGCCTGGCCAGAAGGTGTGGGTGATCGAACCGGGAGAGCTTAGCGCCCTCCAGGATCGCTGGTCAGGACCCTTTGAGGTGTTGGAGAAGAAGGGTAAGGCTACCTACCTGGTGGACCTGAAGACCCCTCGTCAGCCCCTGCGGGTGCTGCATGCCAACCGCCTCAAACCCCACCACGAGAGGCCCGAAGTCATCTTGATGATGGTGACTGACGGAGGAGAGGACGTGGAAAGCGAGCCTCTCCCTGATCTGTTTGCGTCTCAAGAGAAGGATGGGTCGGTGGAGGGAGTGATTCTCTCCCCATCTCTAACTCCTGAACAGCAGGAGGACTGTCGCCAGGTCCTGGGGCAGTACTCTTCGTTGTTCTCCCTTGTTCCGGGTAGGACTCACCTGTGCGTCCATGACGTGGACACAGGAGACAGCCCACCTGTGAAGTCCAAGATCTACCGGATGTCAGACAAGGTGAAGGCCAGCATTCATAGTGAAGTCACTAAGATGCTGGAGCTAGGAGTGATCGAACCTTCTAGCAGCCCCTGGTCCAGTCCGGTGGTACTAGTACCAAAAGCTGCACCACCGGGTGCCCAACCAGAACTGAGGTTCTGTGTGGACTACCGGGGACTGAATTCAGTGACCAAAACTGATGCTCATCCGATCCCTAGGGCGGATGAATTGATTGACCGGCTGGGAGCTGCCCAATATCTAAGTACCTTTGACCTTACTTCAGGGTACTGGCAGATCTCTTTGACTGATGGAGCAAGGGAAAGGTCAGCCTTCTCCACGCCCAATGGCCACTACCAGTTCTGTGTGATGCCCTTTGGGCTCAAGAACGCACCTGCCACGTTTCAGCGCCTGGTAAACCAGATCCTCACCGGAATGGAGAGTTTCTCCGCTGCTTATCTGGATGACATAGCCGTCTTCAGTAACAGCTGGGAGGATCACTTGCGTCACCTGCAAGCTGTTCTCCAGGCCCTGGGACAAGCTGGATTGACGATCAAGGCCAGCAAGTGCCAGATCGGGCAGGGGTCGGTAGTGTACCTTGGACACTTGGTGGGTAGGGGAGCGGTGCAACCCCTCCAGGCGAAGATCGAGGCCATCATGGCCTGGAAACCCCCCAAGACACAGACTGAGGTCCGAGCATTTTTGGGCCTCACGGGATACTACCGCCGCTTCGTGAAGGGGTACGGTACCATCGTAGCCCCCCTCACGGAGCTCACGTCCAAGAAACAACCTCGACGGGTAGTCTGGACGGAGGCTTGTCAGCAAGCCTTTGAGAAATTGAAGAAAGCCATGTGCGAGGCCCCGGTCTTAAGGGCCCCAGACTTTTCCAAGGAGTTCATTGTCCAGACAGATGCATCAGAACATGGCATTGGGGCAGTGTTATCGCAACTCAACGAAGAGGGTCTGGATCAACCCGTGGTCTTCCTATCCCGGAGACTACTTCCCAGGGAACAGAAGTGGAGTGCAATAGAGCGTGAAGCCTTTGCCGTGGTATGGGCTCTGAAGAAGTTGCGGCCATACCTGTTTGGCTCGCACTTCCTTGTTCAGACCGACCACAGACCCCTTCGTTGGCTGATGCAAATGAAGGGGGAGAATCCCAAGTTGTTGAGGTGGTCTATCTCCCTACAGGGAATGGACTTTCAGGTGGAACATCGGCCTGGAGTGGACCACGCCAATGCAGACGGTCTCTCAAGGTATTTCCGCCTTAGTGATGAGAACTCCCAAGGGGTTGGGTAGCTCTCCCCACTTTCAGCTGGGGGGGACGCGTGTTAGACCTGTCAGCCCTTTGGGTGGTCCCTCCTCATCATTATTTATTTTGTCCCACTTTTGCCTCAAACCCTGTTTGAATTTTTCCTTTTTGGGAACCACCAGACTTTTTCGTGTTGCTGCAGATTCAGGGAGCCATTTTACCTACCCCTGAAACTTCTGTCTGAGGGCCTGGAGCACAAAATGGTGGCCACCTGTGACATCACCAGCATCCACTGGAACCTACCAGCACCTTCCAGAACATTCCAGAACCCTGTGACAGTTGGAGGCGGTTTAGAATGTTGGGGAGTTAAGACAGAGAGTTGGCAGTTGGAGCTGGCAGTTGGCACCTGACTGGTGAAGAGTGAGCAGCACAAACATGAAGGAGGAAGGAGTGAAGCAGCAGGGGTGGAAACTTGTGCCTGGAGTGGGGTCCATAAACCCACCCTTGATACTAGTCCCTACTGACGGAGCCCAGCCTAGAGCCCTGTGTGGGAAGAAGTCAGAAAAACCATCCTGAGGACCTGGACAGCAGGAACAGGCCTTAGAAACAAGAGAACAGCAAGATCCTGACCTGGAAGCTGGTTTCCCTGAAGTCCGACGTCGAGTAGCCTAAGACCTGGAGCCCGAGGTGGAGAAGCGGCGCTGACTGGAAAAGCAGACGTCGTACCCGGAGTCGCCAGAGGTCGAGAGAGGGCGCCGTCTGAGGTCGTGAGGAATACCAGAGGTCGAGGAGGAAGTCACCCGAGGTCGAGTGAGCGGCGACATCGGAGGAGTGAAGTCCGCCCTCCGGAGTCGTCGGAGACCGAGGTGAAGTGTAACGGAGGTCGGGAGTGAGGATCGCACTCCGGAGTCGCCGGAACCCGTGAGAATCGTGCCGGAGGTCGGGAGTGGAGGTCGCACTCCGGAGTCGCCGGAAACCTCAAGAGAGGAGCACCGGAGGTCGGGAGTGAGGATCGCACTCCGGAGCCGCCGGAAGTCGACATCGAGGCAAGGCCGGCCGACGTCATCGAATCCGAGGTCGCCATCGGACCGGAGCCGCCCGAAGTCGACATCGAGTAAAGACTGCCCGACGCCATCGAATCGGAGGTCGAGATCGAACCGAGGCCGCCGACATCGCGACCGGAGCCGCCTGCCGGCGTCGTCAAAGAACTGACATTGTGCCGCGGCCGCCGACATCGAACCGGAACCGCCTCACGGCCTCGACACGACTCCAGCGGCGTCGGAGCATCAGAAAAAGGGCAGTAAGTGGAGTAGAGGGCGCCTAAGGCCCTGTGGAGACCTGAGAGACTGCTCTAAGGTGCCAGGGGTGAACTGGGACTAATCTAGAGAGGTTGTGTGGAGAGAGAGAGCCAGGTCTCTGGTATTTCCCCCCTTTATCTACCTCAGTTTAGGCCTCAGCCTTGACCAAGCCAGGGAGTAGACACCCTCAAGCCTTCCACCTCCCCACAAGCTGTGCCTGGGCCAAATCAGCCCTTAGGAATTCAAAAGTGATCTGATTCCATGAGCGTCACTGTCAGCTTTTAAGTATTTATTAGGGGCATTGTATTTATTGTATTTAACCTATTTATTGTTCCACTGTATTTATTGGTCCACAGTATTTATTGATGCACAATATTTATTGGTTACAGTATTTATTGCCTCGGAATATTTAATTGCCTGTCTGTATTGCACTTTTATTTATGCCTTCAGTATTTATGATCACCCCTATTTATTGAATCATTAAGCCAGTATTTATTTGTCCTGCACTTTCTAAAACGTTTGTATATTGTGATTGTTATTTATTTTCTCCAATCAGCAACTAAGAGAAAAAGCAGATAAAGAAAGATATTTTCATAATTTTTACGGTGTAGAGTCGTTTTTGGAACGGACGCACGCATGGTTATTGTTTGGGTATGTTGTATGCTTAGCACGGAGCCTGATTCCTGACCACTCGAGCCAAGCTACCACAGTGTGTCCGGAAGACCACCACCACCCCTTCTAGTGTGGGAGTGGTTTTCCAACAGAGTCTATATATATATATATATATATATATATATATATATATATATATATATATATATATATATATATATATATGTTTTAGAACGTTTAGGGTACCTTAAAGTTATTTAATATCCTGAAAATTTCCTATCCCAGATGCTACATACAAAATATACACTGACATGCCTTATATATAACCTCTTGACTCAAATCCTATTGAGAAGGGACGTCCCAACATGATAAACAAGTGTGTACGCTTGCACTGAGTGCCTAAGTGGAAGTGAAACTGGTACTCAGACTTTTATTTTGGCCCATGTGTTGTGCTAATTTGGCGTGTGCAGTCCCTGACAATTTGATATCCAGGACATGCCCTGTAACCTGAAGGGTTGCACCAACAGTTCCCTCATAAAAGGCAGTGGACTACTGTCCATGCCCTGGGTGCATCACTTAAAGAGCTGGTGGTGGCATACATGTGTTTAAAATCTATAGCATGACCAGACCTTTTTCTGTGCCAGCGTGAGTACGATTTACTGAACCCACAGGTGTAAAGCTCAGCTGTAATGTGAAGCTCAGTACCTTGCACTAGGAGAGTGTGAAAATATAATTTATAGACTGAACAGAATGGTATTGATAAATCCAGCAACTTGGCATTGTCGAATTTATCATAATTTGTACAGAAAAGAAGTTATAAAACTTTCTTCTCTGTAAGCCAAAATCCAGCTTCCAGCACTCTACCCTGATTGGTCAGCCCAGAGGGGATTATCCAGGCTGCCTTGATTAGGTGATATGTGGCCTGGCCAGGCAGAGGCTATCCGATGGAGAGAGTTCTGTGAGGCACAGGAATACCAGAGCAGGTTAGGTCATAAAGCATCATCTTCAAAGGAAGAACAGGTCAAGCAAGCCTGTCAGCCAGGGCCACCCCCTCTCTCTGCTAGATGGGAGGCTTAAGGAAGGAATTCACAGATGTGAGTGTGGGAGTTTATGTAAATAAGTCATACTCTGAGTTTGGTTTAGTTATCTCTTGCTGCTTTGCTGAAATTTGAGCCATCATGGATTCTGAGAGAATAGTGCTTTTTGGGACAAGACTATGCCACAGTTTGGAGGAAGTTGTCATGCTTTGGGGTGTTGCCCTGCATCTCATTTGACAGGGGTGCTCCCCTGCTTTTATCGCCAGAGAACACTGGATAAATATGTGAGAGGTGCATGGCCTCTCAGTTTCACTGCCTGAAACTACAAGAAGAAGGAGGATTGTCCTGCTAGAATCCTGACCTGCACCCAAGGGCCTGCCTGCTGAAGACTGTGCCTGCTGCATTATCTGGGACTATAGCTCTGAGGACTTTGAATTGCTTCAAGAAGGAGGAAGGAGTGGACTCCCTGCAGCTACAGGTTAACAGAGCTTAACTGACCCTTCTCCAGCTAGAGTCCCCCTCGTGAAGTTCGTCCAGCGGAGTTTTAAGGGTCTGACCAAGTGCATTGTGGGAAGTTATGTCCAGGCCTTCCAAAGATCATCTAGGAGATTCCATACCCTTGGATTGTGAAAAGTTTCTAAGTCCAAAGGTAAAATTTTGAGAGAGACCTACCACGTGAGGAATCCGAGTAGGGCTCGATCGTTATTGGCCTCAAACTTTGACTTTGTCACGATTAAGCATGACCAGGTGTCCAGAAGTGCCTCTATTTGTTTCTAGGCACTAGAAATTGTTTGTTCTTTAAAAATTCATATCTCCGGTTCCCTACATTGGAATTTCATGGTTTTGGGTCATTGTAAAGATAAAAATATTTCCTTTATATTACTTATTCACTGTATTGGTGTTTGTGATTGCTTTACATGCATCTCTCCTAAGTTAAGCCTTATTGCTTGGTGTCAGCCACCAAGGGTTGAACAAGGGACTAATTTATAGAGACCCTATTTAGGACCCAGTACTGTGTTGGTGGCTTTGTTGCTGGTGTTAGGTGCATACCTACCACCCCCTCTAACCCACCTTCCAACACTATGCAAAGTTGGTGATTGATGGGGAAAAGCCAAAACATGATATCCTGCAGGTTTAGGAACATAGGCTGTCTGGCTGAGAAGGAAGAGAACAAAATCAAAAGGTGCAGAGAAGACCTGGTATTACAAGGCAGTAAAATGCCCTATGCAGGCAATAAAATATCGACAATAAAATATGAGTGAATGTGTCATAACTTTAATGATGGATGTCTTTGGACATTATAGTGTTTAAGAACAAAGCTGATTTATATAACACAGACTCTTGTGCAGGCGTTAATTCCAATTAAAATTTGAGTGACCCTTCCTTCTTAGGGTCTACTGATGTTTGGATGTTTTCCTTGGGTCTCAAAAGACAAAATCATAGACTGACACTCAAAAGCATCAGCATAAAGAGACCTGATTGATACTCAAAAGGATCAGCATAAAGAGACCTGACTGATACTCAAAAGGATCAGCATAAAGAGACCTGATTGACACTCAAGAGCATCCTTATAAAGAGACCTGATTGATCCTGAAGAGAATCAGCATAAAGAGACCTGATTGACACTCAAGAGCATCAGCATAAAGAGAACTTGTTGATACTCAAGAGCATCAACATAAAGAGACCTGATTGACACTCAAAATCATCAGCATAGAGGAGACCTGATTGATACTCAAGAGCATCTTTATAAAGAGACCTGATTGATACTGAAGACAATCAGCATAAAGAGACCTGATTGACACTCAAGAGCATCAGCATAAAGAGAACTTATTGATACTCAAGAGCATCAACATAAAGAGACCTGATTGACACTCAAGAGCATCAGCATAAAGAGACCTTGTTGATACTCAAGAGCATCAGCATAAAGAGACCTGGTTTATACCAAAGAGCATCAGCATACGGAGACCTGATTGATACTCAAGAGCATCAGCATAAAGAGACCTGATTGATACTCAAGAGCATCAGCATAAAGAGACCTACTTGGCCTGGATTTGCCTGATGCAAAGCACTTCTGGCTGTTGCTGAACTCTGCTAGGTCCAGCTAAAAAGACAAGATGTACGCAGATTTGGCAGAGAGCAGAATTGTTGCTCCCTAATACGCTGCATCAAAGGACCATGTTGGAAAAAAATGTGCTGCTAACATTGGGTGTGTTTTATATCATTCTCTTTTCAATTCCTCACATACATTAGTTGTGTTTTTTTACTGACTGTTGTATAGCACAAGAGGCACAACAAGGCGTATGTTGTCAGTGTACATTCCGTTACTGTTTTGTGTTATTCTTTTGCACAGCACAATACTTATAATATTGGGGCCCAAATAATTGTTTTCTATAACCTACGAACATGAGACTTTTTCTGTTACCTACTAAAAGCAGACTAGGTCTAACATGACACAAGGTATTACTTTTTTAACTCACTCTTTCTTCTAAAAGCCATGTGCAGTGGATAGCTTTTTTATAATCGAGGTACATTCGAACTCATAAGGCCATAAGGGAAGGAAGGGAAGTGGTGTGGGTTAGCACTACATCATCCATATGGTATCAAACGTAAAATAACTTCTGCACAGCGTCATGGTGACAAATGCATAGTCATGGTTTGTTTGGTATCACTCTTTTTTTTTCTTGGCCCTGGAGAGAAGGGTGAGTCGGCAGGGGTGGTGGGAGAGCAGAGTTTCTTTTGCTTTAGCTGTGGAAGGTTTTTCGTCTTCCTGTGCTTAAGTATGAGAGCCTTGTGCAGCAACTGCCTGCAGACACTACAGCTCGGCACAGGTCTTTGTCTCCGGTCTCTCCAGGACCCGAATTGTCGAGTCCTGAGTTTGAGAGCCCGATAATTCTGAGCCCGGGGAAATGGGAAAACCTGCCGTTGCCAGAGACGTATCACCCCTGGGGATAGTGCTGTAAGGCACCTCTAATGAAGCCTTAGTGATGTGGTATTTGTTCTATATTATTTCATGTACAGTGATAGTGCAGAACTTGCTTACCATATATTTCCTTTATATTTTATGCAGAAAAGGTTTATATGAAATTTACAGACACATGAGATATCTGCTGATTTGAAAATACAGAATTAAATCTGTGAAACCCCTGTTTGCACAGCCAAGAGTTAAGATTCCTTTAACTCCTCTAACAGTCACAGGCATCTGGGATATTCTTTGGTAGATGCTCCTGTGAGGAGAGGGAACAGTTTCAATTACATTTAAGATAATGGACAGAGCACATGTTTAAGCCTCGCAGTTCAACAACGAGGGCTCCATTGCTCTAAATATCATCTGTGGCTAAGGTTGGAAATTTCACTCGAATTGTAATTGTGAGAAAGACAGTGGGACCTTATGTAATTGATGACCTGAGGTATTAACCAGAGAACGAATCCAGGAAATTTCACTCGAATTGTAATTGTGAGAAAGACAGTGGGACCTTATGTAATTGATGACCTGAGGTATTAACCAGAGAACTAATCCATTAAGATGCGAGCTTAAGAGATATGGGAACCATCTCTAACTTGATGAATTAAGATGTGCACTAATGTGCGGAAATAATAATAAGGTTTTCCACTTCTGCTGATGAATAGTTTTCTTTGTCTGGAGCATATTGACTCCTCTGAACAAGGCTTGAGTCCTATGGCTGTGGATTTCTCCCTGCCAAGGAATCATCATTTAAAAGACATTAGTTCTGTTGTTTTTCTTTTCTTTCTTTTCATCGTGTGCCTCATTGGAATAGATCATATGGTTTATAATGCGAATAGACCTATAGGTCTTCAGACCATCAGCATATATGGGGACAGAAAGACAGACTTCTGAAAACTCAGTAGACATTTTTTATTCCCGTTGTCAAAATATAGAATGTGTACCTGTGCAAGGTGTTCTCGGTACACTCAGCATTGTATACAAAACTGAAGAATGGGAAGTGTCTAAAATAGGATAGAACATCGACTCAAATATGTTTTAACACTTTTTTAAATGATCTATTTTAAAATGTATGTAATTGTGTGAATTTATGTAGTATCAAGATACGTGTAAACAGTTATTTATAGGGAGATTCTATAACTAAAATGATGCACTCAACTTGTGAAGACAGCATTAGCACCGTGCATGAGGCAGTTTTTTGTGAAACAAGACAGCATCTGTGCATTCCCAAGGTCAACCAGTTTCTTTGCTGTCAATAGCGTGTGTGTCAATCAGCAGGGGAGGGGAAGGGGTGACACCATTGGTGTGTTTGTTATTGCAGGGAGTTTAGCATGCACTGCGGGTAAGGCTCATGCTATGAGAAATGTCATTAGGCACAATTAGGTATCAGATGCTGCTGCATGTTCCATTACAGGAAACAAGACCTCCCAAGATTTAACTCAATCAATGCTTGTCACGGAAGGGAACAGATGGGACATTATTCTAAATGTCACCGGGCTTTTCAGCTGCTTTGGAGACGAAAGATAGGGGACTAGAGATCTAGAAAGCTTAATTATTCATACACGCAGGGACCTTGGGGTTGGGTAGATACCTTCCCTGCTGTACAGATGATGTAGAAAAAGTACCAATTATGCGGTTAATTACAAGGTGAAGTGAGTGTTGTATTCGAACAGGAGAGAGAAAAAGATACATCGATCCTTCCAGGAGAATACATTTAGCATGGATTGCTAGTGGAAACAAAGTGATAAGAAACACGTGATGATGCCTGGAGGAGGATGTTATGTCTTGGTCCCTTTCTTGGCACTATCTACAACTGACACCAAGACAGAAGCTTCCATCATGCCCTTGGATCTCCACTTTTGCTTGCTTGTGCTCACAAAGGCATAGATGTAAATTATCTTTAACAGTGCAGTTGGTTCTTCAAGAACATCTTTCAATGAGACAGTAGAGCGAGGATTCATCACAGCAGAAATATTTTGACAATTATTCAGGACTTCTGAGAAATTGAGCTATAGTCGGCTCCAAAACTTTTGCTAATGTAGTCAAAGGGACATTTGCTGTCCTGCTCATTTACATTATTCAAGAAGTGTTTCCGGGTTGAGGTGTAACATAAAACTACTAAAACTACCGGAGAGGTCTTGGCACTCAAAGATGGGTCTGTGAAAATGCCCTGATTCCTGCCAAATCTAGACATATGATGGGACTTGACAAAAGGGCAAATGGCTTTGGTCAAAGAAAGTAGAACTTTCTTCAATTGTCACCCTTTCGGGTAGAGAAAAATATCTAGCTGTATTAAAAAATCTTGATTGGGACTTTGAATTTGAGATGTGCTGTCATCACTGATATGTCTATGAAGTGTTTCTGAATGTGTAACTTATTATTTCAAGTTATTCTTTTTTCTCACCATATTGTACAAGATCTTAATAGCTGGACAAATAGATAGGTAAGGAGGAAGTAGTGTTTCATGACTAAATTGCATTGGACAGCTTGACTTCTGTAGTACAGACCGACCCGGTGCTTCTAGGAGGGCTGATTCTTAGTTGACCTCTGCTTCTGTCCAGTAGCCGGCAACCACACTTCATGTGTTTGAGCCATCACATGTTCCATCCATGCACTTCTCCTCCATTTCACAATTTGAATCCTGGTTGGAGAAGGCAGTTTGAAATTCCCCCGCTTCTCCCTCTCTCCTGGTCAGTCCCTCCTCTATGTCCTTTCTTTCCATTGCACCTGCTCTTTCAGCCTCCTTCTCCACCCCATGCACCTCCTTTTTCGTTTTTCTAAACGTAGTTAAGAGAAGCCGCATACACCCCTCCCTTGTGCCCTCATTCCTTTCCAGCTTGTCCTCCTTACCCCTTTCTTTCCTTGCCTCAATTGATGACAACTCTACCTGACTTTTGATAGTGATCTTAGAGATGAACAAACAAAGTGAAGCTTAGAATTGATCCTAGTTGAGGACCAGGCAGTACATCCACAAGCCAATGCAACCATTGGTCATATTCACAAATGAGGAAGCAATAATACCATTGACTGCATTTCATGACAAGGCTGTATGATAATGTTCCTCGGATATGATTTTACCTTAAAGAAATGAAAAGACAAGAGGTGTTTGTCAAAACAGGAATAGGTTGGTTTAATTAAATGCAGCGGCCTTGAGAGTCTCAACAGAATGCCTCTGTGGAAAGTCTCTTGTGTACAAAGTTTTGGCTGCCATATACCTTTTGAAAAAGCATCCCAGTTACAAATTAACAAGTTTGGTCATCTGATAAGGACACTGATGACTCTCGACCTCGGGGAGAGGCAGTGTAGGCCAGTGTGTATGTGTCCAGATGTCCAGCATGAGGAGCGCATTATCACTATATGTGGTGTGCATCTTGTGTCCTTATTGGCCGAGACTTTGGCCAAACGTGTTTTATTGGGGCAAATTACCTTGGACCTGTTAATAGTGCAGATGTCTATCTGTGGGATCGATCAGGGTTTTCCCTGGGCGCATGTTTGTCTTTGGGTTAAGAGAGACCCCTCCTGTGACCTGTCATTCGATAGGCATGTACATTGGTCTCAGGACCTGGCTGACCACGTAACTCAAATTTAGGGTAAGCCTGGGCAAAGCACTACGCTACGCTCGCGTAGTTTGCAAAGTTTGCGCTACTTCGCACTACGCAAATTGCACGTAGCACAGTGCGAACACGTGTAGCGTAGTGTTGCGTAGTGCAGCGGTCATTTTTTGCTTGGTCACGGTCCTCAATGTCAAGTTGGCGACCGCGAGCAAGCAAAATGACATCCCGGCGAGACTTTTTCCTCGTTCGCGATCAGCAACATCAAGTTGGTGATCGCGAGCGTGGAAAATAAACCTCCCGGCGAGATTCTCAATGCAAGGAGGTCAGGTTTCTCATTGCGAGTGGTCGCGTATGCTCGTGACCGCTCGCGATGAGAAACTACCAGTCCGCGTTGAGAAAGCTGCCGCTCGAGTAAAAATCTACTCGAGCGGCAGAAAACTACAGCTCGCACTGTGCAAGATGCCGTTTTCAATGATTGCACAGTGCCGGTTGCTTGTCCGCACTGTGCAATCATTGAAAACGACATCTTGCACAGTGCGAACAGGGTACTACGCAGTTCGCGAAGTGCTACGCGTAGCTCGCGTAGTGCGAAGTGCACTTTGCGTGGCTTCGCGTAGTCCTACTTCGCGAACTACACCCAGGGTTAATTTAGGGTTGATGGGGAGGTCACCTTTGGTAAATCCAAAAGCTATGTTACAAGTTCACTGGATCATCTAAAGATAATATGGCAGTCACTAGTATTTTTATCGACATTCTCAACATTGTGCATACAGTTGTCATAGTGTACATTGACATTGTCTTTACTGATATTGACATAGTTATGTGTTCCTAGATCATGGCATACATCAGCATTGTATTATCGGTAACAACATTGTCATTCATGCATGGATTATAGCAGGCAGAGATCATGGCATACATTGACATTGCATTTGTGGGCTTTGGCACTGTTATGCAGGCACAGGTTATGGCATGTGTTGACATCCCATTTATTGGTATTGCCATTGTCTGGTCTGCACATATCTTGGCATTTATTGACATCGTATTTACCCAATCCAACTCTCCCTCCTCTAGTTGATTCTTCAAATACTCTATCCTCCCCATATGTCATGACAGTTATATTATTTTAAAGTGAATGTGTGTGTCTGTAGTATCTGTTACTTTTTCCCTAGCTATGTGCACAGTACCTAATTTGAGGACTGCATTTTTACAGCAGGAAATGCCTACTTGTAGGAAATCACATAACAGAAGTACAACATTGAAAACTGGCATCAGTAACATGAATAGTTTGGACACTCATAGGGGGATCCGCGAAAAGATACTATGCTGATAGTCGTGTTCTAGGGCACCCCACTCCTTCTTCGTGTCGACTTGCAGACGATGCAATTCTTGGATGGCACGAGCTAATGTCCCATTGTCCATGTCATTTCTGGGAATAAAAGTACAATTGGAAGCACCATTCTTGGCACACACATCACACCCTACAACTCGGTCATCAAGTCCAACATGTACCGATGTTGCATCACCATAAGGTGGATGGTTCTCAGTTCTTCCTTGATAGCGTTTCGGCAGAGCTCAATATTATTTATCATCTTCTTCAACTCCCACCTGGTTATTTGCAACCAGCTGCCGTTTACCTTCGTTTGCATGGTGAAGAAGGGTATTGACCCTCCGATGCTTACTTGAGTCTCTGTAAGCAGTCTAAATTCTTCTGGAATGTCCTGTACTGAGCACGGCCAAAATAATCAGCAGTTCTTCTCCTTCGAACCTGATGTAACAGTGTTGTTTTCTTGTGTAACGGATGTTGAGACAACTCAGACAGATCTTTTCCAGGGATGGCCAGGGTTGGGGTGTGTATGGTCACAAGGGTGCAGATGCCCCACCATCCAGGGACAAGCTGGGTGTAGGTAAGGTCACAATTTTGCCAGTAGAAGTCCACCAACGTAGAGGTGCCCCAGTGCAGGTCCAGTATGTATAGTATCACGCCGCAAGGTATGGTTCCTTTGCCTCTGAAACACAAAGAGCACAGTGTACGTTTTCGTACAATTATGGGTTGCCCTTCCCCTCCAACCATGTGTGCCTATGAATCTTGTAATCCTGGATTTCCTGGCATGGGGTGTCCATGCTAGCGTTGGATCCCCTCCAATGGGACTAATGTTCCCCAGTCTGATCGAGGTGAGAGGCCCTGCACTGGAATTCCATGTCCAGGTCCACTTGTCATTAAAGAAGGTAGCCCAAAGATGTTAAGGGCCACCCTCGGACCGCAAATGGAGGCGGGAGTGGACATATTTGTACACTAGTGCCGATGTCTTGCAACCTCCAGGAACCTCTTTTCTATGAAGTCCCGGGACCAAACAGTGTCCTCCCCTATGGTGCCCCTTCTGCGCAAACTGTCTACCTCAGATTGGATGTCGCTAGGTTTGGTGAAAAGATACAGTGCCGTGGGGTTGGCCTAATACCTGGTGATGTTTACTGTTGTCCTACAGCGACCTACTCTATGGGTTGGAGCTTAACCCTGATGCTACATAAGTACAGAAGGACGAGGCATTTTGCTCATTCATAGGCTATCTCCTGAGATAGGCTAAGCCTGTCTGCGCCTACGGCACGGGGTATCAGTGATAATATATAACATGACCTGTTCATAGTGTGAGTACCTACAGCAGTCATGTGTTGATACCAGGTGCTGTGTAGGAGTATGTATGCATTTATGTATGTATGTATTTCAGCACTTGTAAAGCGCACTGTTGCCCAAAGTGTATCCTGGCGCTATCAAGCATGTGCTCAAATCAGCCATGGATGGATAGACGGCCGTGAGCAGATTGATCGAGGCAGGCTGATTATTAGATGGTTCATTCCCTGGGAAAGAGCCAGGTTGTGACTCCTTTCCTAAACTGCATCAGCTCTTCTGACTGTCTGATATTGGTAGGAAGTTTATTCCAAAGCTTTGCAGCCGCATTGCTGAAAGCCCTCCCACCTGATTTTATCTTTCTGAATTTGGGCACCTTAACCAGATTGGCCGACGATGGTTCAGTGTAGGTGTATGTGAGGTGAGAGAAGACTCTGCGCATGCGTTGCAAGAATGTAGAAGTAGAATTTACGAGGTTAGGCATATGTCAAGCTCCGGAGGGGCTCAAGAGCACCCTTCTAAATAGAGGATGTACAAGAATACATAACTTAAAAAGCAATTGCAGGCAGCCGGGTTGTCTCTGGTGAGGTGTCTGTCATCTTTGCACCAAGAGGTGTCTTGTCTTGATGCAGTGCAAAAAATGTCTCTCAAAGGGTTGTTGCAAATGTCAATTTTGTTTTAGGTGATACTTGAGCGATTGGCCTTTTTTTAAAAAAGTCCTTTTGAAAGCTTTGACCGGAGAAATGGTGGGTCGTGGCAGTGTTTGTGCACTTTCAGCTCGATCACAAACCTGTGGAATAAGAGCTGCGGTTTGTAGGTTAGCTTGAAAAAAACACATCGTTAGGCAGTTGTCTAAGAAATACCTGCATTTATATTTTACCTATGTACTCAATGGTTTAGCTGTGAGCAAGCTTTTCTTCATGGTCTACTGAAAAGTAAGTGTTATGGTTTTAGGAGAATGGTGAGTTTTAAACAGTTTAAGAGGTGCTAGGATTTTAGGGGAATGGGGAGTTTTAAACTGTTTTAATGCTCTTTGTATTTTTTGGTACCCCCCTCTCCTAGCTACAGTGGGGACAATACTCTTTCTGTTGGCTGCTCCATTGAAAGGTGTGCCGCTTTGAGTGGGGCAGGCGTGTCCTTTTGACCTGCATGTGCTGCGTTCAATTGTGAGGGAAAGTGGATGCTTGTATTTCTAGGCGAATGTTTCCGTTGACATGTGCGTGTCCCTTGCGTTTCTGCAGGTGGCGTGAAACAAGGTTTTTCTCTAATTAGACTAAGTTACTGGGTTACGCCCTTCTTCTGGAAGGAATCAAGAATCTTTGGGCTGTTGTTAGGCTGTTTTGTGCAGGTCTCGGTGGGGGATTACCTGTGTTTTTGGGCGTTGCTAATTTTAACAAAGGATACTAGAGGTGGTTGGAAGGTAGTGTGTGGACCACCATAGGACTCCACAGGGAAATGGCTGGTACTGTGTTTTGTTTTAGTGTTTTGTCAGCCAGAGTCATGGATCTCATTGGGACTTTGTGTGCTCAACATAATGGCAGTGATGCTAATTAACTCAAAGGTTTTCCTACATACTGGGGTCATGTGATTGGATTTGTTTGGAGTTTTGAGCATATCGCTGCCATTGTGGCCGTTGCTGCCCTCTGCATGTTTGGGAATTCGTCACCTGACACCAGTACCAGAGCATTCACCTCAGTTTGGAACTACAGGTGGGCCTCCATTTGGTGGGAAAACCTGAGGCAATTAGAAATTATGTAGCCTGCCCAAAGTTGGACTTGGTTAAGCAGTCCTGGGTGCCTTTTTTATGCACCCGCTGGGGGTCCCATCCTGTTCCCTCAACAGACTGTCCTCTCCCCGGGGATGTGGTCTGCCTACCTTGCCCTGGGGGACCAACAGCAGTGAGAGCCCCTGCGGGCATCTGGGTGGTGAATTCTAGCATGAATTCCTGATCGACATGCGCCTGCTGGGGGTCCCATCCAGTTCCCTCAACAAACTGTCCTCTACCCGGGGATGTGGTCTGCCTACATCGCCCTGGGGGACCAACATCAGTGGGAGCCCCTGCGGGCATCTGGGTGGTAATTCTAGCATGAATTCCTGATCGACATAGTATTCTGTGGCCTATGCAACTGTTGCGGATGTAGGTAAGGAAATGTGTCTGCATGGAGGTGTTAGGGGGATAAATCCTGTTGGGGTGATATTGTTACTGTGAGTTCATGGGTTGCGATTGTGTAAATGCGTTGCTTCCCCAGAGAGTTAGCCCTGCCTGCTGTGGCTGTGGCCCCAGTGTCTGTTGGGCTGTGTTCCCTGCCTGCTGCGGTGAATGTTGGCACATGCTCGGCCAGCTGCCCGGTCCCTGCTGTTGTGGGGCATCTTTTGCCTGATTTGCCTGGGGCTGATTGGAGGCTGCAGCAATGTTGCTCGGGCTTGATTTTGTGGATGGGTATTCTGTGTTAGCTGTCCTGGGATTATCCCATTCTGATGGTGGTACATTTTTAGATGACATCAGTTAGCCTGTTGTATTCCGCTTTAGGTGTCCGTATATAGGTTTTCCTGAATCATGTCCTTATATAGGCACAATTCGCATTGCTCTTATATAGGCATAAGATCTCAGTCCTTATTTAGGAATTAGCCATGCTATCCAAATACAGGCATGGTCACCTACATCCATCCACCCCAACGTCACAACGAGTTCTTAGAAACCAGACCCTTATGCTTTTGGGAGCTTCCCCTAGCACAGGATTATTGATTTCTCCAATAACTCATTTATTATTCATGAACTGCTATTCCTTAAGAGTTCATTCATGACGTCTTCCTCTGCCTGACTTTACGTAAATTCAAACATTCCTAAGCACCTTCCAGGTATAAATATACCTTCCCTTGCCACGGCTGTAGGAGAGTAGGATCTGCTTCACATGGGTACCCCCACTTTTTGCTGGTGTTTCACTGTTTTTCGACCTTAGTCTGGCTGTGGCCCTGCTAATCAGGACCACAGCCTAGCTGCTTCCTCTCTAAAATGGTTTGCATGTACATTAGGTACATATCTAATTGGATTCTGGAGTGCCTTATAAGCCCCTAGTATATGGTATACTATGTACCTAGGGCATAGGTACCTCAGAGGCCTACCAGGGGCTGAAGCATGTATTATGCCACCCCTGGCACCCCAGGTCTGCTCCTGCAGCCTGGGTAAGTGTGTGCTTGACCAAACTTGCACCCCTTATAGTGGGATAGGCTACCTATAACCACATATATATACAGATACATATAAACCTATAAGTCACTCCTATGGCAGGCCTTGACAATCCTGAAGGCAAAGTGCTTGATTTTGTGTGAGAGCCGATTGTGCCCAAGCATGAGCTGAGCCCCTCTGCAGCTTTCGGAAATACTTCCTTATGGCTGTTCTGTGATACAGCCATACCATATACTCTTAAGTGCATTATAACCTCGCGGTAAATGCTAACTTTGGAATGGCTGCATCAAAACATGTCGTGTTTGGTGTCAAACGCTTTGGAATACTACCCTACCCCCACCAGTTCTGGCGGCGGGGGTAGCATTCCACCCTTCTAGAGGGAAAGACATGTTCACACTGGTCAAACCCGGTAGGACTTTCCTGAGCCCTGGCATCACAAAATGGATGCCTCTGCCACAGGCAAGGGTCTGGCCTCCTTCTGCTGACCGAAACTCTGGCAGGGGAGGCCTGGACAATAGGTTTCCTGTCGAAGGGAGGTGTAACCACCTCCCCAGACAGACAGATGTGTATTGGGGCTGGGCGGGAGCAGTCTCTGGTGCTTTGAAGTCCTGCACTGGGGGCACGTTTGCTGTCCCTGTGCATAGTCCAGTTCAAACCGGTTGCAGGGGCTACCTGCCCCTGCTCAGGTGTGAAACTGGACAAAGGAAATGGGTTTAACCACCCCTCTTTCCAAGCCCACCCATAGGTGGGGCCTTAGAGTTAGTCCATCCCCTAAACTTAGTATAAATATAGGAATCCAGTCCCTAGGACTTTAGATTACCCTGTACGAAACTCTGCAACATATATCCTGGACCTTCGACTTTCTATTTCGACTAGAAGATGGAAGAAATCTCCCTTGGGGTCAAGGAGTGACTCCCCTGCTTAGCAGGCACCAAAGAAGCAACTGATCGGTCTGCATTGCTGAAGCTCCCGCCAGATGCCGAAGTCTTTGCATCACCAGAGGTGGATTTCCAGACTTCTCCAAGGCTACCCTGAGTCCACAGCAAAGCTGAAGCCCGTGGCTATCGTGGGTGACGTGGAACTGTGACCCCTGGACACGGTGAACTTTTGCAGCAACACTATCGTCCTGGTCCTCCTCGAAGTTGTGCTTTGGGCTTCGAGTAGCCCCAGCCTTGAGCACCTCCTGCACCAAAGATTGTTGGCCTCCACTCTATGAGTGAGCCGTGGGCCAGCTTCAAGCTCCTTTGCGATCAATAGCCTGTTGGCTAGCAGGTCCCCACAAAGGCAACTCCTTTTCTACTTGGGCTTTCCTGGTTGCTCCAGATGTGCCCTGACTTACCCTTGCTGGGTGAGTCCCTCAGACCTTGCTGGTCTGCACCGCAGTCCTTTCTCTGAATTCCAGTGACTTGCCATTGCCAAGGCTTGTTGGGTCCATTCTGGTCGCCGACACGGCAGCACTCGACAGACTTCGTGGGACAGCTCGAATCCGGCTCGTGAACTTCATCGACGCCTCCTGGACCTCGTGGCTGAAGAGTCAAGACACCCGTCAACTCACCTGAAGCACCCAACATCTGTGGGCTTTGGTCCATCCTGCCCTTGGTCACTGGCTAGTGACCCAGACTCTGTCCCCTCTGGTTTTAGGTTCCTTCCATCCTAGATCCAGGCTTGGATCTCTTCGGACACTTCTCCTCTTCACGGCAGCAGCAGTTCTTTGCGGGCTTCCATTGAAATCGACCACGCGACCCGACACCAAAAGACACCTATGCACCCGGCTTCCCTGGGTGAGGTAACTTGAGTACTCCGGTGCTCCCGTGGGTGCTTGCCCTAGAACTTCTTAAGTCCAAAAGGGTTTGGTCCTAACTCGATTCTAAGTGTCCCTAATCTTTAAATTTCCAACCGCAACATTGCCCATAGAAGATAACGGGAACCCGCAGTTGTGTTCACACACTGCATACAGTCCCTGTGGGTCCCCTGCGTCGCTACCTTGGGTGATTCCTTGGGGTCCCAGCGATTCTACAGGCTCTAGGCCTTGTGTCTAGTTCAGTCCTGGTTCTTATACCACTTTTTTGGTTTATGATTTGGTATGCCCCTAGGGCCCAAACGTGTATTTGTGCTATTATTGATGATTGCTCACATGTAACTTAAGTACTTCGAGCTCCAGTCTCATAAAGAGACTAGAGGGGTGTGTGTTAACCTAAATACATATATTTTAAATATATACCTGGTGTGGTTGTCCTTTCATTTGATCATTCAAGAGATTATAAACTGGTAAAACAAGCTGCTTTACATTCCTTCAAGACTTAGCCTGAAGGCTGCTCTCCATAGCTACCACTAGGATAGCTTTCAAAAAAGGTTGTCTTTAACCTATCACCATAAGGGGTTGTTTGGACTGATACAAGGTGCCCACTACAACTAGTGGACAGCATATATCAGGCCACCTTCTCACATTGGTGTGCAGCGTGTGGGATTCCAGCTTGCTATTGTTTTACCAGATAATCTCAATTGAATTGATCGACTGAAAACCACTAAAGGTACCTGAGGTACATATAATATCAAGTTTAGCTACAGTAAGTTCTACTGAACTTAGAGTTGTGTGTCAAGGGATAGCACACCCTTTATACAACTCAAAAGAGTTTAGTAGGCCACACTAGTGTAGGTGTGCAATACACCACACCACATTAGTAATGTCTAACCAGCCAGGAACCAGTGGGTTCCTACGAGGAACCAGTGAGCTCCTTCCCTATAAATATGAGGATCTCTCCTTTGCTCAGCTTAGGGCCTTATGATCCATTAGGAAGCTGAAGACAGGAAAAAGTCCATGCACCCAGCATCTCATGAAGATACTTAAGCTGGATGATATCACAGGGCCTAGTGGGCCTGATGAGGTAGACAGTGTGGGAGGGGCAGCAGGTGAGGGCGGGCCTAGGGGTAACAATTCCCCTGACCCTACCGATAATGCTGACCAGACTGGTGACAATGACCAGACTCTGGTGAACACAGATCTCCTGGATGAGGATGAGGAGGATGACAATAATATTCCTTCCTTTATTACTCCAGGTAGGCCTGACAACAGGGCTAGAAGGGATAGATCTCTGTCAAGGGGATCTATCCAGTCTAACTCCTCTATAGGGACCTCTGTCTCTTCTCACATAGGGAGGGAAACCTTCCAGGAGAGGAGAGAGAGACTGTTGAAGTATAAGCAAGACAAGTTCAACCTCAGAAAGCAGCAGATGGCCTTAGATAGGAAAGCCCTGGAGCTCAACAGAGCTAGTACAAAAGGAGGGACTAGAGTCCCTTGGTGGCAGCAATTTCCCTAGAGATAGGGAGAGGTCTTATGACCATAGAAACCTAAGTAAGATTGTCCCTCCCTACCAGAGTGGGGATGACATCCACAAATAGATAACTGCCTTGGAGAGGGCCTGTAAAGTACAGAAGGTCCCTCAAGGTTAGTGGGCAGCAATCTTATGGCTCTCCTTTGCAGACAAAGGTAGAGATAAGCTCCTCAATGTAAGAGAAGAGAATGGTGATGATTACAAAGTCTTGAAAAGTGCTCTAATAGATGGGTTTGGCCTAACCACTGAACAATACAGGTTAACCCCTTCGCTGCTAGGCCTTTTCCCCTCCTGTGCTATTTGGGGTAGTACGCGCTTAGGCCCCTGTAACTTTTTAACCACATTAGGTATCCACGCCAAATTTGTGTCCTTTTCTTCCAACATCATGGGGATTCTAAAGGTACCCAGGGAATGTGGATTCTCCTAGAGGGTTCCCAGAAGTTAGTCAAAATACAGCAAAAGTTTGTTTTTTTGTGAAAAATGGGAAAAACGGGCTGCAAATGAAAGCGTCTGGGTTTTTCTCTGCAAATGGTATCAAAAAAGGGTTTGTGGGGCTGAAATCACCATTTCTCCAGCTTTTAGTGAATGACAGAATTTTGTCAGAAAACCAACATTTTCTACACAGTTTTGGCATTTTTCTGGGACATACCCTATTTTTGCTATTTTTGTGCTTTCAACCTCCTTCCAGTTAATGGTAGAAATGGGTACAAAAGCAATAATGGATCCTGGAAAGCTATACATTTTTAAAAAGTAGACACAATTCTGAATTCAGCAAGGGGTCATTAAAAATTAGTTGAAAAAGCAGCCTTTTGAGTCAACGCTTTCACCTGTAACTTCTTCTAATTATGACATCTCTTTGAAAGCAATGTACTGTTACATCCGCTGGACCTTCCTGGTTGTGGGGATATATAGGACTTGTAGGTTCACCAAGAGCCCAACGAACCCAGAGTAAAAAACTGAGCAGCATTTTGTAATGGTTTTTTATTATGTTCCGGGTATATAGCAATTATTGTGGGAAAATGTATACATGGAAAAATCGGTATGAAAGACACCTATGTATTTCTGAAATGGGAACAAATTACAGAGTTTAGAAACAGTGCATATTTGCACATTTTCGAAATTGGGAATACTCATACTAGCATGAGAATTATTGGTCATTTTTCAAAATGACTTTTTTTTTACACAATGTCTTTCATTTGGAAGGGAGAAATGCATCAAAAATCAATAGGTAATAACAGTTGCTTTACAAATCTGAACTACCCTAAGTCTCCCGATAAAAATGGTACCTCACTTGTGTGGGTAGGCATAGTGCCCACGACAGGAAGTGGCTCAAAACCTAACGTGGACACACCACATTTTCACAATGAAAATTTACACATTTTTTGCGAAGAGTCTAGCTGTAGTTTTTGAACCCTAGCTCTGCCGGCACCTAGGGAAACCTAGCAAACCTATACATTTTTGAAAACTAGACACCCAGGGGAATCCAGGATGGGGTGACTTGACTGCCCCCCACCATGATATGTTACCCAGAATCCCTTGCAAACCTAAAAAATTGACAAAAAAAACACATTTTCCCCACATTTCTGTGGTGGAAAGTTCTGGAATCTGCGTGGATCCATAAATTTCCACCCACCCTGTGTTCCCCAAAGTCTTACGAGAAAAATGGTACCTCACTTGTGCAGGTTGGCCTACTGCCCGCAACAGGAAATGGCACAAAATGCAATGTGGTCACACCTCAATTTCGCAGTGAAAAATGACCCTTTTTTGGCAAAGTGCCTGGCTGTAGTTTTTGAACCCTAGCTCTGCCGGCACCTTGTGAAACCTAGCAAACCTATACATTTTTGAAAACTAGACACCCAGGGGAATCCAGTATGGGGTGACTTGACTGCCTCCCACCATGATCTGTTACCCAGAATCCCTTGCAAACCTAAAAATTGACCAAAAAAACACATTTTCCCACATTTCTGTGGTGGAAAGTTCTGGAATCTGCGTGGATCCACAAATTTCCACCCACCCCGCGTTCCCCAAAGTCTTACGAGAAAAATGGTACCTCACTTGTGTGGGTCGGCCTAGTGCCCGCGACAGGAAACGGCGCAAAACGCAACGTGGTCACACCTCAATTTTGCAGTGAAAAATGACCCTTTTTTAGCAAAGTGACTAGCTGTAGTTTTTGAGCCCTAGCTCTGCCGGCACCTAGGGAAACCTAGCAAACCTATATATTTTTAAAAACTAGACACCCAGGGGAATCCAGGATGTGGTGACTTGAGTGCCTCCCACTAGGGTCTGTTACCCAGAATCCCTTGCAAACCTAAAAAAATGTAAAAAAAACCACATTTTCCCCACATTTCTATGATGCAAAGTTCTGGAATCTGCGTGAGCCCTTGCCTGCCGCGGGTACTTGGGCCTCCCACACAAGTGAGGCACCATTTTTACCGGGAGACCTGGGGGAACGCTGGGTGGTGGTAAATTTGTGTGAGCCCGGTGATGCCACAACTTTCCCACACCAAAATGTGTGAAAAAAGTGATTTTTTCAGCTAAAATTGAGGTTTGCAGGGGATTCTGGGTAAGGAAACGTTGTGGGATCAACGCAAGCCATACCTCCCTGGAAGCCCCAGGGTGTCTAGTTTTCAGAAATGTATGGGTTTGGTAGGTTTCCCTGGATGGCCGCCGAGCACCGGGCCGAAAACCCAAGTGACCCCCCTTGCAAAACCAGGTGGTTTTGCGATAGGCCATTTTGATGTCGCCTCACTACGTTTTGGGCCCTTGCCTGTCGCGGTTACTAGGGCCTCCCACACAAGTGAGGCACCATTTTTATCGGGAGACCTGGGAGAACGCTGGGTGGTAGGAAATCTGTGTGAGCCCGGTGATGCTACAACTTTCCCACACAAAAATGTGTGAAAAAAGTGATTTTTTCAGCTAAAATTGAGGTTTGCAGGGGATTCTGGGTAAGGAAACGTTGGGGGATCCATGCAAGCCATACCTCCCTGGAAGTCCCCGGGTGTCTAGTTTTCAGAAATGTGTGGGTTTGGTAGGTTTCCCTAGATGGCCTCCGAGCACGGGGCGAAAAACCCAGGTGACCCCTCTTGCACAACCAGGTGGTTTTGAGATAGGCAATTTTGATGTCGCCTCACTACGTTTTGGGCCCTTGCCTGTCGCTGGTACTTGGGCCTCCCACACAAGTGAGGCACCATTTTTACCGCTAGTCCTAGGGGAACACTGGGTGGTGGGAAATATGTGTGAGCCCGGTGATGCCACAACTTTCCAACACAAAAATATGTGAAAAAAGTGTTTTTTTGCTAAAATTGAGGTTTGCAGGGGATTCTGGGTAAGTAAACGTTGGGGGATCCACGCAAGCCATACCTCCCTGGAAGCCCCCGGGTGTCTAGTTTTCAGAAATGTGTGGGTGTGGTAGGTTTCCCTATGTGATGGCTGCGTTAGGGCCCTAAATTCACAGGTAGGCATATTGCTAAAAACAACTCTGTGCCTAGTTGACTTTCTGCCACCCGGGGGGGGGGCATCGGGGGGGAGGGGGTAGAAACACTGTGGCTTTTTTTTGGTATGCCCATTCTGGGCAGCCCCCACCCCCACACATAAAAAAAGCCAGCGTAATCGTTGGCGTCCAGTGGGCTTTTTGCCCCCCAAGGGGAGCAGATTGAGGGCTACTGCCCCTATCTGCCCCCCCGGGGGGGCAGAAAGTCCACTAGATGCCAGGGATTTTTTGGGGCAAATTTAAATTAGGGTGGGGGCTGTTCAAAACGGGCATGCCAATGCCCCCACCCTAATAAAAATTTGCCTAAAAAAATCCCTGGCGTCTAGTGGGCTTTTTGCCCCCCGGAGGGGCAGATTGGGGACTACTGCCCCATCTGTCCCCCGGGGGGGCAGTAAGGCTGTAATTTTTGCGGGGAGGGGGTGGGGGCATGGGCTTGGCCGTTTTGGGCAACCCCACCCTAATTAAAATTTTCCCCAAAAAACTCCCTGGCGTCTAGTGGGGTTTTTGCCCCCCGGTGGGGCAGATTGGGGGCTAGTGCCCCCATCTGCCCCCCAGGGGAGGCAGAAAGTCCACTAGGTGCCAGAGAGTTTTTTGGGTAAATTTTAATTAGGGTGGGGGTTGCCCAAAACGGGCATGCCAATGCCCCCACCCTAATTAAAATTTTCCCTGAAAAATCTCTGGCTTCTAGTAGGCTTTTTGCCCCCCGGGGGGGCAGATTGGGGGCTACTGCCCCATCTGTCCCCCACGGGGGGCAGGAAGGCTGTAACTTTTGCAGGGAGGGGGTGGGGGCATGGGCATGTCAGTTTTGCCCAACCCCCAACTTAATTAAAATTTGCCCCAAAATAATCCCTGGCATCTAGTAGGCTTTTTACCCCTCCAACAGGGCAGATTGGGGGCTGATGCCCCTATCTGCCCCCCAGAGGAGGCAGAAAGTCCACTAGATGCCAGGGTGTTTTTGGGGCAAATTTTAATTAGGGTGGGGACTGCCCAAAATGGGTATGGGGTGGGGGCATGGGCTTGGCCGTTTTGGGCAACCCCCACCCTAATTAAAATTTTCCCCTAAAAACTCCCTGGCGTCTAGTGGGCTTTTTGCCCCCCGGTGGGGCAGATTGGGGGCTAATGCCCCCATCTGCCCCCCAGGGGAGGCAGAAAGTCCACTAGGCGCCAGAGAGTTTTTTGGGTAAATTTTAATTAGGGTGGGGGTTGCCCAAAACGGGCATGCCAATGCCCCCACCCTAATTAAAAATTTCCCTGAAAAATCTCTGGCGTCTAGTAGGCTTTTTGCCCCCCGGGGGGGCAGATTGGGGGCTACTGCCCCATCTGTCCCCCACGGGGGGCAGGAAGGCTGTAACTTTTGCAGGGAGGGGGTGGGGGCATGGGCATGTCAGTTTTGGCCAACCCCCAACCTAATTAAAATTTGCCCCAAAATAATCCCTGGCGTCTAGAAGGCTTTTTACCCCTCCAACAGGGCAGATTGGGGGCTGATGCCCCCATCTGCCCCCCAGAGGAGGCAGAAAGTCCACTAGACGCCAGGGAGTTTTTGGGGCAAATTTTAATTAGGGTGGGGACTGCCCAAAATGGGTATGCCAATGCCCCCACCCTAATTAAAATTTGCCCCAAAAAATCCCTGGCGTCTAGTGGGCATTTTGTCCCCCGGGGTGGCAGACTGGGGGCTACTGTCCCATCTGCCCCCCAGGGGGTAGGAAGGCTGTAATTTTTGTGGGGGTGGGGGCATGGACATGCCCTTTTTGGGACCCCCCACCCTAATGCAAATTTGCCCCAAAAAAATCCCTGCCGTCTAGTGGGCTTTTTGCCTTCCCGGTGGGGCAGATTGGTGGCTAAAGCCCCCATCTACCCCCAGGGGGGCAGAAAGTCCATTAGATGCCAGGGAGGTTTTTGGGCAAATTTTTTATTAGGTTGGGGGCTGCCCAAAACGGGCATGCCAATGTCCCCACCCTAATTAAAATTTGCCTAAAAAATCCCTGGCGTCTAGTGGGCTTTTTGCCTGCCTGGGGGGGCAGATTGGGGGCTACCAGGGGAGCAGGAAGACTGTTATTTTTGCGGGGGAGGGGGGTGGGGGCATGTGCATGCCCGTTTTGGGAGCCCCCACCCTAATTCAAATTTGCCCCAAAAAAACTCCCTGGCGTCTATTGGGCTTTTTGCCCCCTTGGCATGGCAGATTGGGGGCTACTGCCCCATCTGCCCCCCAGGGGGTAGGAAGGCTGTTATTTTTGGGGAGGAGGGGGTGGGGGCATGGGTATGCCTGTTTTGGGAGCCCCCACCATAATTCAAATTTGCCCCCCAAAAAACCCTGGCATCTAGTGGGCTTTTTGTTCCCCCCCGGCAGGGCAGATTTGCGGCTAATGGCCCCATCTACCCCCCAGGGGGGCAGAAAGTCCACTAGACGCCAGGGAGTTTTTTGGACAAATTTTAATTAGGGTGGGGCTGCCCAAAACGGGCATGCCAATGCCCCCACCCTAATTAAAATTTGCCAAAAATTCCCTGGCATCTAGTGGGCTTTTTGCCCCTCCGGGGGGGGCAGATTGGGAGCTAATGCCCCATCTGCCCCCCAAGGGGGGCAGGAAGGCTGTTATTTTTGCGGGTGGGGGCATGGGCATGCCCGTTTTGGGAGCCCCCACCCTAATTCAAATTTGCCCCCAAAAATCCCTGGTGTCTTGTGGGCTTTTTGCCCCCCGGTGGGGCAGATTGGGGGCTAATGCCCCCATCTGCCCGCCAGGGGGGGCAGAAAGTCCACAAGACACCAGGGAGTTTTTTGGGCAAATTTTAATTAGGGTAGGGGCTGCCCAAAACAGGCATGCCAATGCCCCCACCCTAATTAAAATTTGCCTAAAAAATCCCTGGTGTCTACTGGGATTTGTGCCCTCCCCTGGGGGGGCAGATTTGGGGCTAATGCCCCCATCTGCCCTCGGGGGTGCAGAAAGGCTGTCATTTTTGCAGAGGGTGGGTGGGGGCATGGGCATTCCCATATTGGGCAGCCCCCACCACAAATTATAAGTAAAAATTAATCCCTGGCGTATAGTGGGCTTTGGGCAGATTAGGGGCTACCACCCCCAACTCCCCCCCCAGGGGGGGCAGAAAGGCTGTACATTATGCGGGGTGGGGGCATGGACATGCCCTTCATGGGCAGGCCCCATGAAGGGCATGTGAGGGGTACCATTGGAAAGGGGAGATTCTCCCCTTTCCAATGATACCTCTCCCGTCTTTCTACGTGCCCGGGGGGCTGAGATAGCCCCCTGAGCACATACAAAGTGAAACTGAAATGAGCCTAAAGGCTCATTTCAGTTTTGGTTTCTGTGCAATGAAGACAGCGCGACGTGCGCGCTAATCTTCATTGCACAGAAACCAGGGAGGGGGCCTCGGGAGCTGGGGAAGCTCTTCCCCAGCTCCCAAGGTCAAAGGGATTAAATAGAAATCCCTCTGCTGTCTGCAGCAGAGGGATTTCGTGCCCCTGGCCTCATAATGGAATGGTTCCGTCATGAGCACAGGGGCACCGATGCTCATGACGGAACCATTCCGTCATGAGCATCGAAGGGGTTAAAGTTCAGAGACACCCAAAAAGCACAAAATCAAGACTGAGTTGACTTTGTTGACTGTGCTGCTAAGGCTCTGGAAGGTTGGTTATTGGGCAGTAAAGTGTGTGACTTCAAAGGATTGTACAATCTGATAATGAGGGAGCAGATTCTTAATAACTGTCAAAATCAGCTGTTGCACCAGTACCTGGTAGACTCTGATCTGACCTTTCCCCAAGAATTGGGAAAGAAGGCAGACAAATGGGTCAGAACCAGGGTGAGGCAGAAGGTACAGAACCAAGGTGGTGACCCAAAGAAGCAAGATTCCAAAAACTCTGATAAGGGGGGGGACAAGGGTAAAGACCAGAAGTCTTCACAAGGGCCCAAAAAATCTTCTTCAGGTGGGGATTCACAGGCTAACAAAGGGAAAGACCAAAAGAAACCTTGGTGCAAAATCTGTAAGCAGAAAACTCACTGGACCAGTGACTGCACCAAGACCAAAGAAAATACTCCAACCACCACCAATGCCCCTAAGGCACCTGCTCCCCCAGTGCAGTTACAATTGGTGGTGGGAATACACAGAATAAGGGTGTAGTAGGGTTGACCCTGGGTTCTGAGATGGACTCTGGCCTGGTCAGAGTACCAACTCAGGCTGTGCTTGTCAGTGATGGGGGCATGGATATGTCCCCCTTTCTGAGTCCCAGTAACTTGGACAAATACAGACAGCAGCCTTTAATTAATGGAGTA
Source organism: Triturus cristatus (assembly GCF_964204655.1). Lineage (NCBI taxonomy): Eukaryota > Metazoa > Chordata > Amphibia > Caudata > Salamandridae > Triturus > Triturus cristatus. The sequence continues at coordinate 750,826,079 of NC_140586.1, forward strand.
GAAGCTTGGACATTCAGGGACACAGGAGCTAGTGTCACCATGGTGACAAAAGATCTTGTGGATCCTGGGCAGATTATACTTGGTGAAATGTACCAAGTGACCAATGCTAGCAATGTCAGAACAGACCATTCTCTGGCAGTTGTTAACTTCTCCTGGGGAGGGGTAACTGGCCTTAAGAAGGTTGTGGTAAGTGCAGACCTACCAGTACAGTGCTTGCTTGGCAATGATCTAGAGACTTCAGCTTGGGCTGAAGTAGAGCTCAGGACACATGCAGAAATATTAGGGATCCCTGCACATGTCTTTGCTGTGACCAGGTCACAGGCTAAAATGTCTAAAACTGGACAGGCCCTGGATTCTGGAATAATGGACCAGGTGCCTCACAAGAGGAGGAGCAGTAGGGTTAAGGCAGAGCCTTCCCACCTGACTCAGAATGCGGATCAGTCTCCTCAGGGAGATGATCTTGAGCCTGAAGAAGGAACTGTCCCAGAGGAGCTTGAACCTGACCAGGTTGAGTTCTTGGGGACAGGGGACCCTTCCAGGTCTGATCTGAGCCGGGAGCAGAAAACATGCCCCTCTCTTGAAACCCTCAGACAGCAAGCTTCTGATGAGGCTGCTGGGAAGGCTAGTGGCACCCATAAAGTTATTGGGATGATAGACTCCTATACTCAGAGAGTAGAGGCCCCAAGCCTGGTGCATCCAGGAGGTTGGTTATACCTCTGAAGTTTAGGGGTTTCCTATTGACACTAGCCCATGATATTCCCCTAGCAGGACACCTTGGCCAGAAGAAGACTTGGGACAGAATTGTTCCTCACTTTTACTGGCCCCACATGTCTGAAGACACAAAGGAGTTTTGTCGCTCCTGTGTAACCTGCCAAGCCAGTGGCAAAGCAGGTGGCACTACAAAGGCCCCCCTGATACCACTACCTGTGGTGGAGGTTCCCTTTGAGAGGGTTGGGATTGACATTGTTGGTCCCATGGATCCTCAAACAGCATCTGGGCACAGATTTATACTGGTAGTAGTGGATCATGCCACCAGGTATCCAGAAGCAATTCCCCTAAGGACCACAACAGCACCTGTAGTGGCAAGAGCTCTCTTGAGTGTGTTCTCAAGAGTAGGCTTTCCTAAGGAGGTAGTATCTGACAGGGATGCAAACTTCATGTCTAGTTACTTGACTGCTATGTGGAAGGAGTGTGGAGTGAACTACAAGTTCACCACACCCTATCACCCACAATGCAATGGTTTAGTTGAGAGATTCAACAAAACCTTAAAAGGCATGATCAAAGGACTCTCAGAGAAGCTTAGGCAAAAATGGGACCTGCTCTTGCCCTGCCTTTTATTTGCATACAGGGAGGTGCCTCAAAAGGGGGTTGGTTACAGCCCATTTGAACTTTTGTTTGGTCACCCGGTCCGCGGTCCATTGTGTTTGGTGGTCTCCACTCCACGATGGTTTAGTACATGAAAAAGGCAAACAAAATCCTTGAGGCTAGCCAGGAACTGCAAAAATCCTTGCATGACCAAAAGGCTGTACTGACTGTTTACCAGTCAGGACAGAAAGTGTGGGTGTTGGAGCCTGTGGCCCCAGCAGCCCTCCAGGACAAATGGAGTGGCCCCCATACAATTGTTGAACATAAAGGGGAGGTTACCTACTTGGTAGACCTTGGAACCGCTAGGAGTCCCCACAGGGTACTTCATGTCAACAGACTAAAACCATATGTTGACAGGGGCAGACATGAGCTTGTTCATGGCTACTGATGAAGGACAGGAGGAAGAGCTCCCTGACCTGCTTTCTCAGAACCCTGATGATGGGTCAGTTGATGGTGTAGCCTTGGCAGGCAGCCTCATTGCCCAGCAACAAACTGACTGCAGAAACCTTCTCAGCCAGTTTAGACATATGTTTTCTCTGACTCAAGTCAGACCACCTGGTGCACTCATGAAGTGGACACTGGGGACAGTCTACCTGTGAAGAATAAGATCTGCAGGCAACCTGACCATGTCAGGGACTGTATAAGGACAGAAGTCCAAAAGATGTTGGATCTGGGTGTGATTGAACCCTCAGTTTGCCCTTGGGCTAGTCCAGTAGTCATGGTACCAAATCCTCACACCAGTGGTGGAAAAAGAGAGATGAAGTTTTGTGTAGACTACAGGGGTCTCAATGCAGTCACTAGGACTGATGCCCATCCCACCCTGAGGGGCAGATGAGCTGATAGATACTTTGGCCTCAGCCAAGTTGCTAAGCACATTTGACCTGACAGCTGGCTACTGGCAGATCAGACTAGCTGATGATGCAAAGCCAAAGACAGCATTTTCCACCCCTAGTGGGAACTATCAATTGGTGGTAATGCCCTTTGGTTTGAAGAATGCACCTGCCACTTTCCAAAGGTTGGTGAATCAAGTCCTTACAGGCCTGGAGGACTTTAGTGCAGCATATCTAGATGATATTGCTGTATTTAGCTCCACCTGGGAGGATCACTTGGTCCACCTGAGGAATGTTTTGGGGGTCCTGCAAAGGGCAGGCCTCACTATCAAGGCTACTAAGTGCCAGATAGGGCAGAGTCAGGTTGTGTACCTGGGCTACCTTGTAGGTGGAGGCCAGGTTCAACCATTGCAGAGCAAAATCCAAACCATAATGGAATGGGTTGCTCCAACTACCCAGACTCAGGTGAGAGCCTTCTTAGGCCTGATTGGGTACTATAGGAGATTTGTCAAAGGGTATGGATTAATAGTGACTCCCTTGAATGACTTAACTTCTAAAAAGATGCCCAAAAAGGTTCAGTGGACAGCTAACTGTCAAAAGGCATTCGATGACCTGAAGCAGGCCATGTGCACTGCTCCCATTCTGCAGAGTCCTGACTACTCCAAGAAGTTCATTGTCCAAACAGATGCATCTGAATTGGGGGTAGGGGCTGTACTGTCACAATTGAATGATGAAGGTCAGGATCAGCCAGTAGCTTTCATAAGCAGAAGGCTGACCCCTAGAAAAAATAACGGTGGTCAACCATTGAGAGGGAGGCCTTTGCTGTGATTTGGGCTCTGAAGAAATTGAGGCCATACTTGTTTGGCACTCACTTCCTTGTTCAGACAGACCTAAGCCCTTCTTATGGCTAAAACAAATGAAGGGTGAAAACCCCAAACTGCTTAGGTGGTCCATTTCCCTACAGGGGATGGACTTTACAGTGGAAGCTCGCCACCCGAAAACACCACCAACTCATCCACGCCACCAAGAAAACTGCATTCAAGGAACGACTGGACAACAACGCACACAACAGCAAGGAACTCTTCAACATCGTCAAAGACCTCTCCAACCCCAATGCCGGAAACAACAACATCACCCCTTCGCAAGACCTCTGCAACTCCCTCGCCTACTACTTCCACAACAAGATCGCGGACATACACAACAGCTTCAGCTCTCTACCGACGAACGCCACGACCGAACCACCGCCCCCCACCACCACCCTCCGCGCCTGGACTCAGATCAGCACCGAAGACACCGTCCGCACGATGAACTCCATCCACTCCGGATCTCCGACCGACCCCTGCCCTCACCACGTCTTCAACAAGGCCGACGCTGTCATCGCACCCCACCTGCGGGACATCATCAACACCTCCTTCGACACCGCCACCTTCCCGGAGAGCTGGAAGCACGCCGAACTCAGCGCCCTACTCAAGAAGCCATCGGCCGACCCGACCGACCTCAAGAACTACCGCACCATCTCGCTGCTCCCGTTTCCAGCAAAAGTCATCGAGAAGACCGTCAACAAGCAACTGGCCGCCTTCCTCGAAACGAACGGATCCCTCGACCCCTCGCAGTCTGGCTTCCGAGCAAACCACAGCACCGAGACCGCCCTGATCGCAGCCACCGATGACATCCGAGCGCTACTCGACAACGGAGAAACGGCGGCCCTCATCCTCCTCGACCTCTCCGCGGCCTTCGACACTGTCTGCCACCGTACCCTAGTACAACGCCTCAGCAACATCGGAGTCCAGGAGAAGGCACTGGAGTGGATCATCTCCTTCCTCGCCGGAAGGACACAGAGAGTCCGTCTCCCTCCGTTCAGATCTGAAGCCACCGAAGTCATCTGCGGCATCCCTCAAGGCTCCTCGCTCAGTCCAACCCTCTTCAACGTCTACATGAGCCCCCTCGCAGACATCGCACGCCAGCACAACCTCAACATCATCTCCTACGCCGACGACACCCAGCTGATCCTCTCCCTCACCAACAACCCCGCCACCGCCAGAGCCAACCTTCACGAAGGGATGAAAGAGGTAGCCGAATGGATGAAGAACAGCCGCCTGAAACTGAACTCAGACAAGACGGAAGTCCTCATCCTGGGATCCTCACCCGCCGCGTGGGACGACTCCTGGTGGCCCCCCGCCCTAGGCAGCGCACCCAAACCAACAGACAACGCACGCAACCTGGGCTTCATCCTGGACTCCTCCCTCTCCATGACCAGACAAGTCAACGCCGTCTCCTCGTCGTGCTTCAACATACTGCGCATGCTACGTAAGATCTTCCGGTGGATCCCCACCGAGACCAGGAAGACGGTCACCCAGGCCCTCGTCACCAGCCGTCTGGACTACGGCAACTCCCTCTACGCCGGAACCACCGCCAAACTCCAAAAGAGACTCCAGCGGATCCAGAACGCCTCAGCACGACTCATCCTGGACATCCCCCGTCGCAGCCACATCTCCGGACACCTGAGAGACCTGCACTGGCTCCCGGTCAGCAAGAGAATCACCTTCCGTCTCCTCACCCACACACACAAAGCCCTACACAACCAAGGCCCAGGATACCTCAACAGCCGCCTCAACTTCTACGCTCCCAAACGCCAGCTTCGATCGACCAGCCACGCCCTCGCCGCCGTCCCCCGCATCCGAAGAGCCACCACAGGGGGACGGTCCTTCTCCTACCTCGCCGCCAAGACATGGAACTCCCTCCCCACCCACCTCTGCCTGACCCAGGACCACCTCACCTTCAGGAAGCAACTCAAGACCTGGCTGTTCGAGCAGTAGCGGACCCCCCCAGCGCCTTGAGACCCTCCGGGTGAGTGGGGCGCTATATAAATGCGTTGATTGATTGATTGATTGATTGATTGGAACATAGACCTGGGAGTAACCATGCCAATGCAGATGGACTCTCTAGGTATTTCCACTTAGAACATGAAGACTCAACTGGACAAGGTTAGTTTAATGTCCCTGCGTTTGGGGGGGGGGGGGGTTTGCAGGAGAGTAGGATCTGCTTCACATGGGTACCCCCACTTTTTGCTGGTGTTTCACTGTTTTTCAACCTTAGTCTGGCTGTGACCCTGCTAATCAGGACCACAGCCTAGCTGCTTCCTCTATAAAATGGTTTGCATGTACATTAGGTACATATCTAATTGGATTCTGGAATGCCTCATAAGCCCCTAGTATATGATATACTATGTACCTAGGGCATAGGTACCTCAGAGGCCTACCAGAGGCTGAAGCATGTATTATGCCACCCCTGGGAAGCACTCCAAAATGGCACCAAAGGTCTGCTACTGCAGCCTGGGTAAGGGTGTGCTTGCACCCCTTACAGTGAGATAGGCTACCTATATCCACATATATATACAGACACATATAAACCTATAAGTCACTCCTATGGCAGGCCTTGACAATCCTGAAGGCAGAGTGCTTGGTTTTGTGTGAGAGGGTGCCCAAGCATGAGCTGAGCCCCTCTGCAGCTTTCGGAAATACTTCCTTATGGCTGTTCTGTGATACAGCCATATTATATACTCTTAAGTCCATTATAACCTCGCGGTAAATGCTAACTTTGGAATGGCTGCATCAACACATGTCGTGTTTGGCGTCAAACGCTTTGGAATACTAACCCCCCCCCACCGCCAGTTCTGGCCCATTCCACCGTTCTAGAGGGAAAGACATGTTCACACTGGTCAAACCCGGTAGGACTTTCCTGAGCCCTGGCATCACAAAATGAATGTCTCTGCCATAGACACGGGTCTGGCCTCCTGCTGCTGACCGAAACTCCGGCAGGGGAGGCCTGGACAATAGGTTTCCTGTCGAAGGGAGGTGTAACCACCTCCCCAGACAGGCAGATGTGTATTGGGGCTGGGCGGGAGCACTCTCTGGTGCTTTGAAGTCCTGCACTGGGGGCACGTTTGCTGTTCCTGTGCATAGTCCCGTTCAAACCGGTTGCAGGGGCTACCTGCCCCTGCTCTGGCGCAAAACTGGACAAAGGAAATGGGTGTAACCACCCCTCTTTCCAAGCCCACCCATAGGTGGGGCCTTAGAGTTAGTCTATTCCCTAAACTTAGTATAAGTATAGGAATCCAGTCCCTAGGACTTTAGATTACCCTGGACGAAACTCTGCAACATATATCCTGGACCTTCGACTTTCCATTTCGACTAGAAGACGGAAGAAATCTCCCTTGGGGTCAAGGAGTGACTCCTGCTTGGCAGGCACCAAAGAAGCAACTGACCGGTCTGCATTGCTGAAGCTCCTGCTGGACGCCAAAGTCCTTGCATCACCAGTGGTGGATTTCCAGACTTTCCCAAGGCTACCCTGAGTCCACAGCAAAGCTGAGGCCCGTGGGTATCGTGGGTGAGGTGGAACCATGACCCTTGGACACCGTAAACTTTTGCAGCAACACTATCTTCCTGATCCTCCTCAAAGTTGTGCTTTGGGCACCAAGTAGCCCCAGCCTTGAGCACCTCCTGCACCAAAGATTGTTGGCCTCCACTTCACGAGTGACCCGTGGGCCAGCTTCAAGTGCGACCGCTTGAGGCTCCTATGCGATCACTAGCCCGTTGACTAGCAGGTCCCGACGAAAGCAACTCCTTTTCTACTTGGGCTTTCCTGGTTGCTCCAGACGTGCCCTGACTTACCCTTGCTGGGTGAGTCCCTCAGACCTTGCTGGTCTGCACCGCAGTCTTTTTTCTGAATTCCAGTGACTTGCTGTTGCCAAGGCTTGTTGGGTCCATTCTGGTCGCCGACACCGCAGCACTCGACACACTTTGTGGGACAGATCGAATCCGGCTAGTGGACTTTGTTGACGCCTCCTGGACCTCGTGGCTGAAGAGTCAAGACACCCATCAACTCACCTGAAGCACCCGACATCTGTGGGCATTGGTCCATCCTGCCCTTGGTCACTGGCTAGTGACCCAGACTCTGTCCCCTCTGCTTTCAGGTTCCTTCCATCCTAGATCAAGGCTTGGATCTCTTCGGACACTTCTCCTCTTCACGGCAGAAGCAGTTCTTTGCAGGCTTCCATTGAAATCTACGACGCGACCCGAAGGCTGAAGGCCTGAAGGCGACTCTCCATAGCTACCACTAGGATAGCTTTCAAGAAAGGTTGTCTTTAACCTATCACCATAAGGGGTTGTTTGGACTGATACAAGGTGCCCACTAGAACTAGTGGACAGCATATATCAGGCCAACTTCTCACAACGGCAAGTACGGAGGAGACCTCGACTTTAGAGGAGCCCGTGTCCCGGCCTGACGCATTGACAAGAGACGCTGTCATCCCTGCTCGCAGAGAATCCAGCTTCCAGTGTTCTGACTCCCTTCGTGGGGTGTTAGAGTTCGAGACCCGGAAAGAGATTCCCACCTCTCTCATTCTCAAGGTATGGAGCTGACTAGAACCTAGAAGTACTCTTGGCATACTATACTAAACTATAGAATAACATCCTATAGAATACAGCATCTACTTCTTACATTATACCACACTTAAGTTAGATACACTGGGGTAGAACTAGTTAGAGAAGCATCTCATGAGTACTCGCATTTTTAGCCTGTTATTTATGTATATGAATATATGTGTCATAGCTAAAAGATAATGCTAGCGTAGTATTATTTATTTCTACTGCTTACGCTGTACATAATATATCTTGCATACTGTCTTGTGATTGTAACAGCTCATATCTCTTACACGAGAAACAAGACTGTTCAATAAATCCTTTTATTGAAACGCCCGTCTATTCTTTCTGTGTAACTCTGAAGAAACTAAGCATGCACGATTAGCTGAGTGAAACTGTTATCTGTTGTTTCCACAATTCTGAGAGTGTTCCGATTCTAAAGGGAAACAAAGTTGTCATGTTTATGCGGTTGCCAGAAACTACTCCCTTCTTGTTTACATGGAGTTTCTAGTGGCCTTTGAGTTAGCTGGTACAAAGTAAATTAAGTTTGATATACTCGATGGGGTATACTCTCCTCGGTCCTATGCCAAACCTATAGGGTAAATTAATCCAATGCGCAGAGCCTATTAGGGAAATAGGAACTACACTACAAGCCATGTGTTCCATTCTATGACAATAGTGACATTATCGAGCATTTGGAGCATTTGGAGTTTGCCAGACATTTAGCTCTCTGGTGCGAGTACTTAGTTGGATCCCTCTGGGGCCTTGTAGCTAAGTCTTCGACCCCGGGTGGGCACCTCTTGTATTTGGGGGCACTCTTGCCTGTATCTAAGTTGCTTCAAAGGAGCCCCAGCATTGGGGATGCAGTCAATAGCCTATCCATTCTAGGCCCAATGATTTTCCACATGTCACAGACAGGGACATCTCCTTGGGATGTTACTATGCCAGTTGGACATGCTGTATTTCTTGCCGTGGTCACTCGCCTGGGCACCTCGTTTGATAACCATGAGGGGGCTCCCAGTGTGGGCAATGCACCCCTTGTCACGGTGCCACCTTGCCTGTACCACTTCCTCCCTTGGGGAGATGCCAGGGTGGTGACAAAGGTTGGGCAAGGTAAGCCTGTGGGTGTGCATAGTTTGGTTGCTACCAATGCAGAAGGCCTGTTTATGTCTTGATCGTAGGTCTCCGGTTCCCTATACATCCTACTTGCTACTCTTTTGGCAGTTTCTACCAAGAGGTGATGTGCGTGGCCAGTCCACTGCTGTGCTAGTTCATACAACTCTAAGAGGTTTCCTGTATAGCCCAGGACTAATCTCTTGACAGGAGCTCGATGGTTCGGAATCACCTTGGCTAGCGTTCCTTTGACCTGGGAGGATGTTCCTCGTTTGTGGCAGGGGAGGAATAGGCTACAGTTATATCTTAGGTGAACTGGATGGACATCCTTAGTTTGGACAATTAGTCCTGTCCCAATATATTAGTTGGGGAGGGAGGATAGTACAACAGCTGTTCCCTTATCCTACTCCCTCCTACTTCTAGCTCAAGGGGTTCTGTAAGGGAACCTTGATCACGGAACCCGAGATTCCCTGCACTTTAATGGTGGTCTTTGATATAGGGGCTATTCCTTCCCATAAGCATGACCTTGCTGTTCCTGTATCCACCTGGAAGTGGTATGGTGTCCAACTTATTAGCATTGTGACCAAAGGGCCTTCCTGAGGGTCGTCATGGACTGTCAGCGGGGTGAGCATGTCTTTAAGTACCTGGGCGGTCCTTGGTGTGCTCTCCCTGCCTTTGCCCTGTATTGGAAGGTCCAATTCTATGCCTTCGCCCTCGCTGTCAGATCCAGAGGAATCTAAGCCTTTCTTCTTGATGATGCTAGCTCCGGGGTTGTATGTGTTGTGTAATGAGGCCACCCTGCAGTCGGCCCATAGTTTTAACAGGGCTATTTTCATATCTCTTTCTTGGTCCACTTGTCTGGCCTGATTGTAAGTTTTGGTGTTTTCTATGATGGTGATATCACATGTTCCCAACTCAGGCCAGGACAATGCATGGGCATTGGTATGATCGTGCCACTAGCAGCAGTGTCTCCCTAGTCTCCAAGTCTGGTTGGGGAACTTTGCTCGCATGAGGCTTAATGGAATCTCCATAATGGATCAGGGAACCTATTTAAAGGATTTAGCAAATTTTGGATTGTCTCAAGATTCTTTAAAGAATTACAAATTCTACTCTAATTTTGGGGGACAGTGCACACCAGTGATACTGAAAACAATCTACTGGTTATGAGCTCGATAAAAATGTATGCATAAGGAAACAAGACATTTAACAATAAACAAAAGACAAATGCAATAAAATAGTAACAACCTGTAACAGAAAGCAATTGTTAGTGCAGAGCAGTACGAGTTGATTTGTAGCAGTAACCTAGCAAACGTTAAATTCTGCTCTTAAACAAAAAATTGTTATTTTTTCATAAAGCATAGACTTGCTAACATGGCATAACATTTAAACATCCAGCATGTTGCATAATATAGCAGTACCATAACATCAATAAATGCATAAAATGGAAAAATTAAAAGAGACTACTAGAGAAAGAGGTTAACAGAAAAAATTATAATTTTGTTTGAAAAGTCTTAAACCCCTCCTAAGGCCTACAGCCCGAGGAGAGGGGATGCTCCATATAATACACAGAGCTAAGTGAGCCAAATAGTCTGTCATTATGGACTCAGTGGTCAAAGATAGCTGTGCTTTGTGTGGGTAAAAGGAATAACCTGACAACTATCAGCCCTCTGTGGCCAGACACAAGCTACGCCTTATTTCACCAAAGTCTGACTTTTTCCTAACGTTCTGAATTACACCTTATATCACACCTAGGGGTAGTGCGTTCCGACTGCCTGACGCTCATTAGTCCAAACACAAAAAACCTTTTCACTTCTTTTAGATCCTCCCAGTGTTGAGAGACCCAGGAAGTTCTAAGAAAACCAATTTGAGTAAAAAATAAGATTGAGGTGTCGATTCTATATAACACACCAAAGTTCGGGGGTGTACTGTTGTGTTACGCCCAACTGTTCAAGCTAAAAAGTAACCCTATGTAACACACCAAGGACCAGGGGTGTACTGTTTTGTCAATCCCTACTGTTCAAGCTGAAATAAACGGTAGTTATCATCACCTTTCCCTAGCGTGATGACTAGGGAAAAAATGACCTATGCACTTGTCATAGTTTGCCATAAACCATGTGCTGGGACTAAGGATAAGATGTAGTCTCTCAAACTTGGGGCAGCGGCCTTCGGACAGACCTCCAGCCGATGTATTCAGCAGAACTTCTAATCAATAATGGCATGTGATCAACTATCTTGTTTGCACAGATGTGAATCCATTCGGGCAGAGGTCCTTGTAATTCAGCAGCAGATGGGCTCGATAAAAAAATCTCTCCTGGCCTCACCAAAATGTTGCTTGCATATTATTTTACCTTAAAGAAATGAAAAGACAAGAGGAATTTGGGAAACCAGGAACAAGTTGGTTTAATTAAATGCAGCGGCTGGTAGAGTCTCGACAGAATGTGTCTGAGGAAAGTCTCTCTGTGTACAAAGTTTTGGCTGACATTATAGACCTCTTGTGAGGTAAAATAAAGTAATTTCTGCATTCTTGAAAAAGCATCCCAATAATAAATTAACAAGTTTGGTCTCAAATGACTCTCGACCTCGGGGTGAGCTAGTGTGGGCCAGTGTGTATGCGTCCAGATGCCCGGCATGAAGAGTGCATGATCACTACATATGGAATGTATGTTGTCATCCCGCAGTCTTTTTCCCAGCAGGGAATCACAACGCGGTCGTTACAATGACCGTGTTGTGATTCCGCATACCATTACTCCGCAAGTCGGAACAACGACTTGCGGAGGGGGGGCGATGGATGTTGGAATAGTATAATTTACTATTCCAACTCCAGTCTGTGTGGACACAGGGAAGGTGTTGGATTTTAAATCCAACAACTTCCCCCCCCCTCCGCAAGTCGTTATTCCGACTTGCGGAGTAATGGTATGCGGAATCACAAAGCGGTCGTTGTAACGACCGCATTGTGATTCCCTGCGGGGAAAAAGTTTCGTGGTAAACGTTGTTTACCCTACATATGGCATGCACATTGTGTCCTGATTGTCTAAATATTTCTATCTACATGTGCTATCTAGTTTTGGGGTATTATTAGGGAACATGAGCCTTTGGCCAAACGTGTTTTATTTGGGCCAATTTTTCTCAGACCTGTTTGTGGTGCAACTATCTATCTATGGGATCAATCAGGGTTTTCCCCAGGCACAAATTTGTTTTTGGGTTAAGAGAGACCCCAACTGTGTCCTGTCATTTGATAGGCATGGGCGTAGTTTGCAGGACCTGCTTGACCACATATCTCTGACTCGGGTTGATGGGGAGGTGACAATGGGTAAATCTGACAGCAATGATGCGAGTTCACTGAAACTCCTAAAAATAATATGGCAGTCAGTGGTATAATTTTTATTGACATTCTCAACATTGTGCATACAGTTCTCATAGCGTACATTTACATTGTCTTTAATGATATTGAAAATTATCATATGTGCATGGATTATGTCACACATTGGCAACATCACTGCCAGCATCGACGCCGCTGTGCGGGCATAGATCACAACATACATTGACATTGCATTTGTGGGCATTGACACTGTTATGCAGGCACAGATTATGGCACACGTTGACATCGCATTTATTGGCATTACTGTTGTCAGGCCTGCACATATTATGGTATTCATTGACATCGTATTTATCCATTCCAACAGAAAATCCAGCCTTGACTACTGACTATACATGTCTGCCTAAGACAATAATTAATTATCCTCAATTAACTCATAATTTCTATATAACTGAAACCAAAAACTCATTCTTCTAGTTCTCCATGGAGCAATGCATTGTATTTAAAACTGCACGCTTAGAACACACATTTGCAGATAGTAATTGTCTGTCTCCATCATGTTCCCAAACATACATTGCAAGGATTTTAGGATCCATCTATAGATGGAGATAAATATGCCCTGGTTTAGAAAGACTTGGATGATCCACTATAGAGTTAAGGAAATGAAAATCTTTGCCCAGGGGTTTTTCTGTCAGAAGGGCACTCACTCACATTCGAAATAACTAAATAAGTGTATACAAATAATGTGCATACATCTAAAAATGTGTGGCAATTGCCACTAAAGGCACTTTGACTGCACAGCCTCTTGCACGGGTCACAGTGTGATAACAGCCAGTGTTTCAAACACCGATATCCATATTCAATTCCAAATACCAGAATGTTGGTGCTAGCAGGTAGTCTCAAGGGGGCAGATTTATGTTAACTGGCGCATCCCTGCATATCAGCAGGGATGCGCCAATTATTATGCGCCACAGCTGCGCCACCATGGATGCGCCGCATTTATAATGCGGCGCACCATGGGGCAAAAACGGCACAGATGCGTGACGCATCTGTGCCGTAAAAGTGGCGCATTGCTGGAGTTGCGTCGCAAGCGCGACGCAGCTCCAGCAATATTCTGGGGGGCCCTATCTGTACAATGCTGCGTCAATCCTTACGCCTGCTTCAAGCAGGCGCAGGGTTTTGACGCAGCATGGGCCTAAAAGTGACTGAGTGAAATCTTGTAGATTTCACTCAGCCACTTTTAGGAGGCGTTCCTGCGCCGGAACGCCCCCACCTGCCCTGGAACGCCTACATGTGGCGCAGGGCTTTACAACGTGACGCATCTCCCAGATGCGTCACGTTGTAAATACCCCGCACCATGGCGCAGGATTTGCGCCACTGCTGCGTCACAAAAGTGACGCAACGGCGGCGCAAAAGTGGCGCAAGTGCTACATAAATCTGCCCCAAGGTCATTACTCTGCTTAGAGGAATAGACTCTCAAATATGAAGTTAGGCAGTTATCTTCCTTAGGGAACCACACGCTTCCACTCCACTTGTTCAAGGAAAATATGTGCAGGCAGCTATGTGATCTGCCATTTTGTGCTTTCATGGAGCAGAGGAGACAAACTGGGGAGGTGGGGATGGGGAGAAGTATGTCTGCGTTAAGGGTGGGGCTGGTTCTCCTTCAATCGGTTGGCCCAAACACAGCATCATTCCTCTACACTTTCCCCACAATCAGTTCAATTTCCAAAACAACCTGTGAAGTCCAAACAAAACTAGTAAACTACGTTACAGGCATAAAAGTTTGCGTTGCATAACTTGGAGGTACTTTGTGGTATGGTGCTGGCAGCTTTATTATCTGGTAGACGTCAACATTCCATGATCCTTTTGATAAGTCTGCATGTGATGAGATCTATTTTGGATAGCGTGCAGCTTCTCCAATTCAGGAAAAAATACCGAAAAGGATCAGTCAGGGGGTGCTTAAAATTCACAGGGGGCTTGCACGCTAGCACGAATTCTTCCTCCTGACAGTTGCTAAAATCCATTGATCTACCAATAGTTTGGCTACCTGGCCTGCTGGTTCGTGGCAGGCCATTGCTAATGGCGCTCAACCCACAGAGCTATCTGCATCTGTAGCGCCCTGTCACTGTTGATGCAAGAACCAGCCACTTTGTCACGCAGCACCTTTGTTTCCGCTGCACACAACTCCTGCTCAGAAGTGAATCATTCTGCATGTTCGAAGTGTCTGGCATCAAAGCTGGTACCAGTGGGGTTGCTTCGTCATGCCCCCAGTCACGTGGCAGCCCGATTGGACGATCAATGCAACATTATTGGATTTCGCTCCTCTGCACTATCCCACACATGATACCATTCCAGTTTTGAAAGTTGAGAGCGACCCGGGAAGCAGAATAAATGCACAGATGGGAGATGAGATGTAACCGAAGTGTAGGAGCACCGGGCTCGCTGTGACTCGGGTGAAGTAATTGGAAAGCTGCTTCATATGTGATAGGGCCCTGGGGAGCTCGTGATTGGGGCCTCTGGGGCCGTGTAATTCGGTAGGGCTGCTTTCTGCAATATTACTCTGCACATTCAAGGGGATTTTCTCCTAGGTGAAGCACTCAGCCATGGTAATTGGCAATGGAAGTTCATCATTAATTCAAAGCAACATATGATTCTGGTTTTATATGTATGTATATTTAAAAGATATGCAATGTCACTTTCTACATATTCAGACGGCACCCGATGCAAAATAAGATATGAGATATCTGTTTATATTTGTGACTCTTAAAAAATCGGCTGAGCGCACGTCGCGTGCAAGACAGCAGAACTTCGAATCATTCATTATTCAACCCCTAATCTGCAACATTACACAGTTAGTACCATTTATTGCCAATTTTTGCAGCAAGTGCGTCACATGGAATACTTTAATGCCTGCTCTAATATGGTTCAATTATGTATGTATGAATATATTTCGATATCTTTTTTTATCTTCTTTTCCTGCAGTTAAAGCAAAATGACCGTTACACGCGGCCTTAATTATTGCAATGCAATTTCTCGGTTGTGTGGAAGAGTCTGATGTTTTTTAATAGCGGGCTCGAGCTCGATTCGGCTTCTGAGCCTGCTCAACCGTTTTACCGTCTAATCCACTGAGTGAGCTGGGCACAGGGCCGTCGGATTTATGGAACAGCTCCGCGGCCGAGAGCAGCGCCGTAGGCAAGTTTGTGGCCCGGCTCTGTGTCCACCACCCCTCACTCGCACTACTTTCCTTCACCGTCAGGATCGTTAACCTCGACAAATTGTCATTTTCTTCACAAATAACTTGGTCTAAGTGCCATTTCAAGCATTATATAATACTTTCTGATGCGATACCTGGCGTGGAGGCGAAGCACGTCAAGCAAACAATCTCTCAATATATTTCACCCAGATCAGTGAGATTAGTTAACAGTCTAATGAAAATACAAGCTAAAGACAGGCTGAAGGCGCTATCTCAACCTCAGGGGAATCTTGTTCTGGAAGGTTCTGCCTGCCATTCCCATACATGAAGAGAATTGTAATACACTGGCACAAGTGTGGTATCCTGGTTATCTGTGCCTAGGTAACAGGATGTCACAGCGCTATCTCAACCTCAGGTGAATCTTGTTCTGGAAGGTTCTGCCATTCACATACATGAAGAGAATTGTAATACACTGGCACGAGTGTAGTATCCTGGTTATCTGTGCCTAGGTAACAGGATGTCACAGGTTCTGGAACGTGGTAGGATGGAAGGGAGTGGGGAGTGGCAGTTAGAGGAGTTACTGGTGGTGAGAGGTTGTTACCAGCTTTCTCTCCAATAAACGGTTAACCTACCTTTGTTGTACAAGTGGTCTCTACAAATTAGTGAAGGGCGGGATTTGAAGGTGCCCTGGTGAACAGCAAGTGCCAGGGAGTATCGCTGTGGCGGTGGTTAGGCGTTCCCAAGGAGGAGAGCAAGCAGAAGAATGAGTATTGTGGGGACGTGGTGGAAATCCCTACCGGGGTTGTGGTGCTGCTGGCGGTGAGGTAGCAGAGGTTACCCTGTAGGATTGTGGGGTACTTCAATTTTAGCTGAAGTGGGTGAGGGCGAGCACTGTACTGGTGAGAGGGACCACAGTCAAGCATCACTCGCGCTCAGCCTTCAACGGATTGCATGCGGTGATGTCAACTGGAGGAAGCGCACTTCCCTTAGGAACTCTGTGCTGGGATACTGCATGGGTCCGCATCACATCGTACGCCTATGCACAGTCGGCGCCATTTTGAAGTGCATGTACGGCACCGTAGGTCACTGGATTGGAGTGCTTATTGTTCTAGTGCCTCAGAGTGCGTCCTGTGGTGCAGCATGCATTCCTGTGATGCGCACAGCTCATCGTTAGCAGCAGCTTTGAAGAGTTTGTATGCCTTAAACTGTGTCCTGTGGTGCGGCACGCGTTCCGGTGATGTTCTCATAGCATCTTTAGCAGCAGTTTTGAGGAGCTTCGAGTGGTTAGAAGTGGCTTCACTTCTGGCATGCTGATCTGATGATTTGCACCCCTCATATTCATCCACATTGAGTTGATTGAGTTTCACCTTGATTCGCACACCTTTTCCGCATTATTTATTTAGTTTTTTTTCCCACATTGAATTGTGTGTACATTCACTTTCCATGTTGAGTTGTGCCCAACTTATGGCAATATTGGTTGATCATCTCAGAATTGGTGCTCATTACGATGATACGCACACCTTGTTTGAACTTCAGGTTCATTTGTCATTTACAGCATTTACACAGCTTAAATTACATTATAGGCAGCTAAGTGTATGTACATTTGAGTACTGTGGTTGTGCATTATACTTGGTAATATAAGTAGTGTGAGGCATAGGACTGCGAGGCACAAGTTTACTTGGTATTCTTCCAGAAAGAAAAATATCCTATTACATTGCCTTGGGCCTGAAGGTTTGCATGTGTACAGTCAAATGGAGAAAAAAAGTAAGGTCTACAGAAGGTGCT
Organism: Triturus cristatus; assembly: GCF_964204655.1. Classification (NCBI taxonomy): domain Eukaryota; kingdom Metazoa; phylum Chordata; class Amphibia; order Caudata; family Salamandridae; genus Triturus; species Triturus cristatus. The sequence goes on from NC_140586.1 coordinate 750,843,101, forward strand.
GATGTTTTAAAAACTGCATTGAAAGACTTAGATATTCAATACCAACCAACTGTTTGTGCAGCATTGATAGGAACACAGATGAAGTCTGAGTCAGTGGAAGATTATGTAGTGGCGCTCAAGAAACTGGCAATTGCATGTAAATTTGGTCCTTTACATGATGATCTCATAAGAGACCAATTAGTGATGAATTCAAATAATGCTGGAATCCAGGAAAAATTGTGGGTGTATGAGGATCCCCCTTTGAATGAGATAGTAGCCATTATAAAGAAAGCTTAAATGTTGAAGAGGGTACAAAGCCGCTTTGTAAAGCAATAATGAAGGAAAGGTGGTTGGTAAAGTGTCCATCTCAAGGCAGGATGAGAAAGAAACAGAGAAACGCAGTGGCAAAGGTCCTGGGTGGAAGGTGCTTGCTAAAAATAGAACTGAAGTGGAGGACAAACGTCCTACAGGTTCCAGGTGTGGGAATAAAGGCCATATGACGAGGGATAGAAATTGTCCTGCTATCAAATCTATGTGTGTTTACTGCAGAATCATGGACTATTTCGCTAAGGTTTGCAGGAAAACGTCGAACAAGGTGAATGAGAAGACGTACGTAATGGAAAATGTGAATGATGGAGATGGTGGGAATGAATCCTTGAGCGATGAATCAGTCCTAAGCATTTAGGCTCCTGACTGTATTGAGGAGGCTTTTTTAGATGTGAGTGTTAACTTGATGAAAAAGCCGAAGTGTGACCTAACCCTTGGTGGAGTACAGATACAAATTGCTACTGACTCTGGGACACCTTATACAATATTACAACATAGAGTGTGGTAAGACAGGTTTGCGAGAGTGTAAGGTGATCATTTAAATTCGACGAGTGTACACCCAGTTAAGCTTACTAGGGAGAAGATTCCTATGGTTGGATTAGTAGAGGCACAATTTGAATTAAAGAACAGATCAGCCCTAGGGAAATTGAATGTAGCAGAGAAGGGACCATCTGTACTTGGGTGGGAAGATCAGGGAGCATTAGGTATCACCCTTGACCCTAACAGGAGTGACCAAGTAATGCTACTTAGTCAATATACAAGGTCCATAGAAAATTATGTTAAGGAACATTTCCTCAGTGTTTTTTCAGGTAAAGAAGGAAAAATGTGCAGATTAGTTACAAAAATTGTATTAAAGAAAGGAGTCGTACTTATATGTCATACGGCAAGGAGCGTTCCTTAAGGTGTGAGGGAAAGTTTCATGGCAGAGTTGGATGCCTTAGAGAGCAAAGCTATAATAGAACCCGTGGAAAGTGCAGAGTGGTTGGCTCCTTTGGTCTATACCAGGAAATCGGGTGGCTATTTGGGTTTGTGCACTGACCTCAGGGATTTGACCGCAAATATTTTATTTGACCAATTTCCCTTACCCAGAATAGATGAACTTCTATCACAATCTAAAGGGATAAAATGATTTTCGACCATAGATTTGACTTCATTCTATCACCAGGTTCAATTGCATCCATCTAGCAGGGACCTTACGGCTCATCACCCCTATTGGATGTTATAGATTTATATGCATGCCTTTGGCCTTGCGTCACCACCAGCAATATTGCAGCGCTTAATGCACAAAATGTTCAAAGGTGTCAAAGGAGTGACGTACTTCTAGGACGATATACTGGTGATCTGCCGAGACAAACTGAGGCAGGAGTCTAGATTAAAGTTAGTTCTGTAGAAGTTAGCAGATAAAATGATGGCTGCAGAATTTAAGAAATGCAGATTTGCAATGAATTTAGTTACATACTTAGGCCATGAGGTGGGTGGTGATGGTATGTCACCCAAATGAGACATCATTGAAGCAGTTTTTAATGCCCCTGCTGAAACCGCCAAATATGAAGTTAGGTAATTTTTAGAGATTGCAGAATTCTACTCTAAATTCATACAAACTTTGCAATAAAAACACACGGCCTTAAGCAGTTGTTGAAATTGAGGCAGAAGTTTGTATGGAATGAAGAACAGCTCATGGATTTTAAGAAAATAAAGCTTGAGATAAGCACTCTCTTTGCAAGGTGTTGATGCAGGAGCACACGGCATAGTTATTATGGATTCCAGTGGGACGGGCCTGGGGGCAGTTTTAACACAGGTGACGGCACTGGGGAGGAGTTCACTGTTGCAGGCGGAAGAAACCTTCTCAGTTATCAAAAAAGAGATATTAGCTGCAGTCTGCCCAATGCAAAAATCTGGATAGTCTGTTCGGGGATCATGATTCACCCACAACACAGACCATAAACCTTTAGTGAAGGTTCTGATCTCTGGTGGCATTGTCAGAGCTACCCCACAGATTACAAAAATGACCATGAGACTGTTGGATTTTATGTACGATGTGAATGATCTGCTGGCAAAAAGAAATAATGTAGTAGATTACTTGAGCCGCTCTCCCTTGTCTTTTGAGGAGGAGGCTGATGATGAATGGGAGGATTTCACTATAGCAATGATTGGGGGAAGCAAAGATGCTATAATGAAGGAGGAATGGGAAGCACAATATGAAAAGGATGAAGTATTAAGCATGGTAAAACGTTTCATTACCAATGGTTTGTCAAATAAAAAGGAATTGCAGGATGAATTAAACAGTTTATGGGAGATTAAGAATGAGCTGCCCATTAGTGATGCAGGTTAAGCTTTTAGGGGGGACAGAGTAGTACACCCGAAGGAGCTGAGATCAATAATTTTGGATATAAACCATGAATGACATCTGGGAATTATCAAACTAAAGAAAGAGTGAAATCTATGTATTGGTGGTCAGGCATAGATGTGGATAAGGAAAGGTTTGAAAAAAATTGCCAGTTGTGTGCTAATTCAGACAAAGTTTAGTCCATGTTAAGACCATCCTTGGGTGACAGGAGGTGTCTAGAGCATCCCTGGGAGTACCTAAGTATAGACATTTTGGGTCCATTCCTTGATGATTGGGGTTAGCTTGAATATGTTATTGTTGCTATCGAACATTATTCTAAATGGCCTGAATCAAAGTTTTTGAAACGGTTGACACAAAGACCATATTTGCCTTTCTGGAGAAGATATTTTTAAGGGAATATATTCCGAAGTCCAAACTAAGGGAATATGGGGCACAGTTTATTTCAGAAAAGTATGGGAACTTCTTAAGTGGGAATGGTATCATAGGGAAGAAAACTACGGTCTACCATCGAGCTGGAAATGGCGTGGATCGCTTCAACAGGGTGGTGATGGGTAGTTTACAAGTGTTCATTAATGCTGGTAAAGATTGGGTGAAGGAATTGTACAGCACCATTTGAGCATACATGCTAACACCCACAGGGACAGGATAAAGTCCATTTAGACTTCTGAAAGGAAGGGAACCATTCACAAAGGACAGTTTGGCTTGGAGTAAAATGAAAACATTTAGAAAATGATCTCCTGTAGTAGTGAAATCCAATTTGATGAAAATGCAAAATCTGTACAAAACATACTACAATAAAAAGCATGGTGATAAAGATATATATTTAGCACCTGGTGATTGGGTGATAGTAAAATTGGGCTATAAGGCTAGGAAGGGCAGTATCAAGTTTTCAGAACCACTGCAATTGACAAAGTTTACTCTAAATCAGCCCTGTTGAGTGGTAGAAAGGTATGGCATTTTAGCAGGAGGACCAGGTGCAATCAAATTCTTGATTGGCAATTTACTGAAAGAGGGCAGTTGCCACAACCAATGGAATGGATGTGGGAGGAAGTACCAAATACAGGCGAAAAAGTAACAGATTCCACATTGAGAGAAGGGGGTGGAAGTAGTAGAGGAGAAACCTACAGTTCAGTTGCCGAGCCTTTGGTCCAGAACAATGGCACCACAGTAACGTGTAGGTAGATCAGTTGTACTACTAAAGACATTTGATGATTTCATAAAGTAATTGTATAAAAAAAGAGAGTATGTAGTTTGGCCTCTGATATTGCATGTTGGCACGCATGCTTATTGAGCATGTCAAGTATTATTTCTTGCATTTACTATTAGTTTGCATTAACATCTCTTTTGTTTATACTTCAGATAACAGTTGATATTGTGTATTTCACCTCTCTTTTCTGCTTTATGCAACATCTATCCACCATGATAATAATTCATTAGTTCTAGGATACTTAGATAATTTATGGTATTATATTAAGCCTTATTAGTTGTGTAATGAAGGGAGATTTTGTACCCTGCTACCTGTGCCTAAGTAACAGGATGTCAATTGTTCTGGAATGTAATGGGAGGGAGCAGGGAGCGGCAGTTGGAGGAGTTACCAGTGGTGAGAGGTTACTAACAGCTTGCTCTCCAATAAATGTTTAATCTACCTTTGTTGTTCGAGTGGTCTCTACAACAAGAGTTTAAAAAATCTTAGTTGCTCGAGAGCATTCCAAAGCCTTGCTGCTGTAAATCAAACTGCCTTCATAATCCAAATATGGGACCGGATGTACGAACAAGGGATTTTCTTCAAGCAAATAGCACAAATTAACAAATTGCCATTTCATAATGTTAAGTACATATCTATGATCGCAAGCCATTACCCAATGTGTGAGTCTTTAGGATTCTTATGTGCAAAATAATGAATTGCACTCTACATTTCAGACCAGGTTGTAAATTGTGGACATAACGTCCAAGGTCACTGATGAAATCACAAAGACAGGAATGTCCTGTGGTAAAGGAATGTCCTGTGCTGAAGACCAGGGAAGCACTTGATAGGACACCAAAACAGAGAGGGAGATGAGTCCAGTAGGAAGAGAGGTAAAAATGCAGTGACACAGATACTTGTGGGTTTCTTGGGAAAAGCTAAGTTACTGAAGTCACTAAGAAGAGGATTTGATCCCACTTCCAGGAATATATTCTTGGCATCACAAATCAAAGTATTGACTGAACAAAATAGGTATGATCTCTGTTTATGTACTGAGGAGGGCCTGGTTACCAAAAGGCAGAACGCATCAGAAATAGGTGGTGGAGAAAACACAGAACCTGCACCTAGCCATGCGAAAGAGCTCTTAGAGCTAACATTCCAACCAGAGGAAATAGCTGTTGTAAGCAGCATGGACACTTCTGCAGCATCACTTAATGTACCAGGTGATACTACCTCTTATGAATAATTTGTTGTGTTATGAAAGGTAAAACACACTGCACCTCATGCATTTGTGGGCGCACGGGGCCCTAGGACATTAGAATTACATTGCCGTTTCCAAACATTGGGTAGTTAAGGGAAGTGTTAACCTCTAAGGGCCATATGTAGGTAGCATACAAGTTACCACTTCTTAAATACCGAACTTTACCAAATTGGTATTTAAGAAGTGGTAACTCGTATGTAGGTAATCATTCGGTAAATATTACCAAATCGGAGAAATTTGGTAATTACCGAATCGGTAATTACCGATTCGGTAATGAGGCATACCTTCCCATTGATTGAATCAATGGGAAGGTATGCCTCATTACCGAATCGGTAAATACCGATTCGGTAATGGGGGGAGCACATTCAAGGGTGGCAGGGTGTCACATTGACACCCTGTTGCACCCCTGATTCCTGCATGTGTGCACATGTGGCGCACATACATGCCCTAAGGGCATGTATGTCTGCCACATGGCACTGTTAGTCCAGCAAAATATTGCTTTTTGCAATGAATTCGGTATTTAGCACCAACATATATTTGGTGCTAAATACCGAATTATTTTCCCTACACATCACTCATTTGAGTGTCACCTACATCTCATTTCAGGATTCGGAATTTACCGAATCGGTAAAATTACCGATTCGGTAATTTTACCGATTCGGTAAATTACCGAATCCTGAAATGTTCCCCCTACATAGCAAAAGCCTAAATACCGGTCGGTAACGGTATATTTACCGAAAATCGGCCGTTACCGACCGGTATTAGGCTACCTACATATGGCCCTAAGGGCCATATGTATGTGGCATACACTTTACAGATTCTTAAATACCGAATCTTACCGATTCGGTATTTAAGAATCGGTAAAGTGTATGTAGGTAAAAATTCGGTAAATGTTACCGAATCGGAGTAAGTCGGTAATTACCGAATCGGTATTTACCGATTCGGTAATGAGGCATACCTTCCCATTGATTGAATCCATGGGAAGATATGCCTCATTACCGAATCAGTAAATACCGATTGGGTAATGGGGGGAGCACATTCAAGGGTGGCAGGGTGTCACATTGACACCCTGTTGCACCCCTGATTCTTCCATGTGTGCACATGTGGCGCACATACATGCCCTAGGGGCATGTATGTCTGCCACATTGCACACTTCACAGTGCACAAAAATGCATTTTCACACCTATTCGTCATTTACCACCAACTATTAGTTGGTGGTAAATAACGAATCCCCACACCCACCACACAGTCCCCCTACATCTCATTACTGTATTCGGTATTTACCGAATCGGTAAAATTACCGATTTGGTAATTTTACCGATTCGGTAAATTACCGATTACAGAAATGAGCCCCCTACATGTCAACAGCCTAAATACCGGTCGGTAACGGTATAATTACCGAAAATCGGCCGTTACCGACCGGTATTGGGCTACGTACATGAGGCCCTAAGTCTCTGAGGCAATGTCTCACTAGAGACTAGTTTCAAAACAGAATTTCAATATACAATAAAAAATAAGGCCTGACTCTAAAAGGGAGTTTGATTAGAATTTATAAGTAACCGTGGGCAATGAACTCCGCTTCGCTAGCGGAGACTGCAGAGATTTGTTAACTACACATTACATTGAAAACATGGAATTCATTCAACAATTCTGACTTTGCCACGAAGCAGAGTTAGCTATGTACCCACAACCCTTTGATATTACAACTTTACTTTTAAATGCTAAAAAGTATATAACCATTTCACAAAACAGAACTCTGAAAAATACTAGGCAATGAGAGAGGTGACGATTTTGGGGTCACCTCTAACCTAGGGGGAGGGCAAGCAGATGCAGTGAACACAAAGAGCATATCATGCTGAACGATTCGGTGGTGGTCCCATCCTCCTGGGACCACCCCAAGCAAAGTTATGGGCAAAAGTACAATGTCAACGAAAGGCCCAGCAAAGCATTATGGGGCGAGATTCTAGAGTGCAGTGAATATTATAGTATTAGCTCTCAGCTGAGGACGGCCTGCTTCTTGATGAATGTTTTGATATTGGATACTATAATATTCACTGCACTCTAGAATACCATCCCATAATGCTTTGCAGGGTCTTTGGTTGGGATTGTATTTACTGTGCTTGGGGTGGTCCTAGGAGGATGGGACCACCAACATATACGTTCAGCATGATGTGCTCTTTGTGTTCAAGGCATCTGCTTGGTTCTCTCCCTAGGTTAGAGAGAACACCAAAATCATCACCTCTCTCACTGCTTGCTATATTTTTATTTTCATTTTTGTGAGATGACTATATGCATTTTTGCATGTAAAGATAGAGTTACTTGTTGTTTTATTAAGGGTATGAGAGGTTTCTGTTTTATTAATGGCGATGAGACGGAACGGAGTTGTGGAGCGAGTTCACAGAGTTTTTGTTCAATTCCGCAGTATTCCATGTAGTGGTACTCTGCCAACTACGCCCACTCTTATTGAGAAGCCATAAAGGTTCATTAGAAAATGTATAACTACATTCCAGAAAATAGTAAATTGCAAATGCAGCAGTAAACTCATAGAATTACACAGAAGTCATTTGTATGAAGGCTATCAAATGCAGGTAAAATAATCAAAGAAATATTGAACAAGTTCAAGTGTGCCGCAAAAACAATAACAAATTGGACAACATCCCTAGTAGAGGCCAAAAGCATCTCTGGCTCACCCCCAAATTCAAGGGATTAAATACATTTTTCTTCCACAGAAATTACTAGAACTGCAAAGTCAGCATAGTATTATCATTGCTCTAAACAAATCTCATTTTCACATCTTAAAATGTTGCATAACCCTATCACTTTAGCACTAACTCACTATATGAATATAGATACACCCCTTCTGACCTAATATCTCCAGAGGTGTTAGAATAAACTAATTACATAAACAACAGTGAACCATTTTGAATGAATGCAATACAGTATATAGACAGGAAAGACCTTTGATATTGTAGCAAAAGGGGTTCTGCTAGCGCGCTCTTCGTGAACAATATCATTCTGAAGTAAACAATCCACAGCTTGCTCAACTTAGCAACAGGCAAGAAATATAAACACAGAATGAACATCAAGATATGGCATCCAGGACGAACTGATGCCTAATTAGCCAAAGCCAGAAAAACACACTTCAACACATTGTTATGACTTTGTTTCAATTGCAATAGCTACTTGTCAATAACCACGTGTGAATCAAGGAGTAGAGTGACTAATGTTGTTATATGGTTCCCACTAGAAAAGATAGGACTGAGTATTAGGATGACAGAATTTGAGAACGCAGGGACTGGGTCCATCTACAACATCAGAGATTATCGGCCCAATTCCTAGCTAGCTCACAGTGCCTCACCCAAACTCCTAACCTTCCTGGGGTGACAGGTGATTATGGCAACCTCAAACATGACACTCTGATCCCCAAGGGAATATTTGAAACAGATCTTACCCCTTTCATTGTTTACTTATGCATGCTTATGGTAAACACAAGAAAGTTACAAACAACATTTTCAATACATTTATTTAAACAATCGTAGTCTTGCATAGAAAGAATAAGCTGTGATTGTTAGGTAGATAAAACAAAGCAATTTAACAAGCATAATGATCTATGGTGAAAAGAATAAACAGTCCAACCATGGCAGTCTGATTTCTATATATTTCTACCTATCACTACCCCTACTCTGAAAGGATAGTGGTCGTACCCTCTGCCCGATCTCTTAGGTTAGCCTGAACCCCTATATCAGGATAACTTGGCCAGAGAATTGGCCCGAAGTGTGCTTGGCAATCCTCCTCCACAGGACGGAAGATCAGCATCAGCAGAGCTGCAGGTCAAACACAGCAGTAGTCTAGGACAGTCATGACTGGTGTGCTCCTCTGACCCATAAAAGAGCAGTGCACCGTTTATATAATAAAAACACTGTGTTAGAGGTACAGCTCTGATGGAATGATATGTCTATATGTTAGAAGCTGTCTCCAAACGGGTAACGGAAGCACTAGGATATATTGTTCTGTGTTCCTAGCCTTGAATGGAGTGTACTTATTGCATAGCTGGAAAGACTTTCTTAAAACAAACAACATGTACAGTGTCTTTGCAAAATATTATTGTGCAAGCAAAACATGTAAAAATAGCATTGTTAAAACTATGTGTGCTAAAATGAGTAAAATATAAAACTTAAAGGGAGAACCAAAGTGGGTCCAAGGAGGCCTCATTAAAATGTTAATAGAATTACTAATATTAAACATTTTAGTTTATAAATAAACATGCTCCATCACATATGTGCACCAAAGTGACTGACTCATACAACAATCCCAAGCAATGTCCATGCACCAATCACTCATATCCTGCTTTTTTTGCCAACACATGATGTGCCATAGTATAAGTACTATCATTTGTATGTTAACCGGCATAGATGCATGAGTTATTTGGCAATGCATCCACTCATAAACTTGTGGTCTGGACCCCTGCACGTTAGCAACGTGTTAGCAACTTGCCATAATGCCACATAAAAGTCTGATATTTTGAATGTCAAATACTGTCAAGTATTACTAGTACATAAGCAGAATGCTACATTTTGTCTATCATTTTCCTTATTCTTACTTCCTCCAGATAGCCTCCTTCATACCCGGGGGCATGGACTTTTTTTTAAGTAAGGTGTGAGTCGGAATTTGTAAGCGCTGGGCGGTAGTGCTTTTCTGTGCACCACCTGTGATATGGTGCATGCTGGAGAACTGCAACTGGAGTGTTCGTATTGCGGCCGGCATACCCCCGGACCTGAAGGAGGCTACCTGGAGGCAAGGAACAAGGAAGGAGCAGCGGTCCCAAAGTGGGAGAGGACATGCTCATACAGAGGAATCGCAAGGCTCTGATGAAAGGCTGGTCTTGGATCAGGGAGCTGAAAGGAATCTGGGGCAGGGCTCCGTGTGGACCACTGTGATGCGGTGAATGAAGAGGACTGTAAATACTGGGTTTACCACAGTGAAGCTTAATATATTTTTGACTGTATCAGATTTGATTGCAAGCCGCAATATTTGTAAGTAATTTTAAATACATGACGTACCTGAGTATTTCCTCAATGTTTGTGGAGGAGGATGTGCTTTATAAGGCATTCAAAATTGAGAAAGTCAGCAAGTGCCGAAACGTGTCTCTTGCATCAATAAAATGGTCCCTTCCATTGAGCACTGAGTGCACAAACTCTTTTTAAGTAAGGAGGGAGTGTGAATATATATAAATATATATATATATATATATATATATATATATATATATATATATATATATATATATATATATATATATATATATATATATATATATATATATCACGCTTCGTCCTCCGTAGCTTTTCCCCGCTTACGATTCTCTGAGAGAGAGAGGCACGGACCCAACTTGTAGTGCAATAATCGTTTTTATTTCTCTGTCGCCATAACGCGTTTCGGCTCGCCTGAGCCTTGATCACATGACAGTGGACTAAGAGAATGAACACCTTTTTAAAGTGACAGTGCAATTGAGATCGTGACCACGTGATCAGCATACTCCGCTAATCCCGTCATAGACATGAACAACAGACATAGCATTCGTAAATGACCAAACAGGTAAGGTTAGATAAAATGTCATATCCACCTAAATGACTAAAAATACTCTCATAAAATATTGATAAATATTGTCATATGTTTAGAAACTTTGTATGCTGTTATAAAACGTCAACGTTATCTTATCATCTAATTAGTACGTCACGATCACATTTAAAATCAATAACAATAAAAAACCAACATTGTTAAATGAAAAAAGTGCTTGAGTGTGGGGTGCAAAAAATGTGCAAGGACAGCCTAGAAGTGTATACTGTGCAAAAAGCGTTACATTTAGATTCTTTGGTTATCTTGGTTACATATGTTGAAAATGAAAGCAGCACGATCAGTAGATGGGTCAAAAGATAGATGGTAATGTCCCCTCATTCTTATATGCTTTGGTCAATTTAATTTGACTATGTTTTGTTGGAACAGTGTTCATGCCCTAGTGCACCGAGAATATAGTAAGGTGGATGTGTTGATCTTACAGAGACACCGGTTAAGTCCTATCTCAACGGGAATCCGATGCGTGCATCAATGCAGTTGTATAATCTGTACAAAGTAAGGCTAGTCTACGACTGAATATATTATACTGACAGACATTAATAAGGAGTGTGCCAGTCAAAGTCGTAGACTTGTGCAAATTTGCTGATAAATATATAAAAAACGGATAAAAGGTGTTAAAATACCTTGAAGTACCTTTTAAAATTACTTAATTAAAAATACTTTATAAAACATACTTTATTAAACAATATACTTTATCAAAAATTATATACCATTTCTCTGTCGACCTACTCTCTGTAATGAGACATGTAGATAGGTGCGAACTAGAGAGCAAATTCCACAATAAATATGTTAAAAGATTTAAAAAAATCTCATAAATACCTTAAAATAATTGTACAAAATATATGACCGCTAATTTTTTTGGAATGACACTAAAAATAATTGATGTGTTGCATTTGTGAGTTAATAGGACAGTAAAGTTAAAACCAGTGTGTTAAAAAATTGTTGTTTACTAGCCACCAGTGTCATCAATTGGTTTTAAGACTGAACATTCTAAGTTTGTGAGGGGAATATCTTTCTGATTATATCAGTTCTAATCAAATGGTGACCAATCTTATCTTTCTTAGGTTAAGTCAAGCATGTGTACAGGTCTTCAGTAGCGTTAAGACCAGAAGGGTGTTTGGTATCTAATTGTAGAATATACCTAGTTTCAAGTTTTCTGAGTTTGTTCTCTCGATTGCCACCCCTTCTGCTCGGTGGTACAGTGTCAATTACAAAGTATTTGACCATGCGATTGTCAGATAGATGACATTCTTTAAAATGTCGTGCAACCGGGTAGGTGTTATCTTGGTTTGTGATTGCCCTGAGGTGCTGAAGGATACGTTTGTAGACGGGTAACTTAGTGCTGCCAATATAGCGCAGGTTACAGGGGCATGTCAATACATATATTGCGAATTCAGTTTTGCATGTGAGTAGTTTTGAGATAACATGCTTATGTTCGCTGAATGGTGTTTGATATGTATTCGTGTTTACTCCCTGGATGCATGCTTTACATGTTTTGCATCGAAAGAATCCTTTCATGGTTTGTATCCAACTGCTATTGTCAATAACCTCAGGGCTAGTTTTGACAAGCACATCCCTCATTGAGGGAGCTCTGCTATATGTGATGGACACCCTCTGCGGTAGCAGGGGTCCTATCACGGGGTCACTTCGTACCAAGGGCCAGTTCTGCTGAATAATTTTGTTTAATGCTTTGTGCTGTTGGTTGTATTGCACTATTAAGCGGAACACACTGTTATCCTCAGTCTTGGTGCTCATAGAGTTTGAGGAATTAGCATTGGGCAGGACGTTAACTGGATTTTTGTCCTTTATGGCATCATCTCTACAAAATGCCATGGATTTTTTGATGGCATTGTCAATGACTTGATTTTGATAGCCTCGTTGCTGGAAGCGAAGTTTGCTCGCCTCTTGTGCTACCACTAAATCATCATTGTTGCTACAAATGCGTCTAATCCTTAGCATTTCCCCATAGGGGATGCTATTAATTAGATGTTTAGGATGCGCACTTGACGCATGAAGTGTAGAATTGCCTGCCGTTCTCTTTCTGAAAAGACGAGTTTCAATTTTGCCATTCTTTATATATACCTGGGTGTCTAAAAATTCAATCTCTGTGGCACTGACTGTGGCAGTAAAGTGTAAATTCATGCTGTTGGCATTGATACTTTCAATGAAGTCATAAGCTAGCTGGCTAGTACCTTCCCATATAACAAAAAGATCATCAATATATCTTAGCCATACTTTGACATTACTATTGACAACTTCATGGTGTTCTTGCTTGAGGACCAGCTCCTCCCATCTGCCCATATGCAGGCATGCGTAGCTCGGTGAGAAGCTGGCCCCCATAGCAACGCCTCTAGTTTGCTGGTAAAGTTGACTGTTAAACATGAAAATGTTATTTCGTAAACAGAATTCTGTCATTTCAACCAGCATGCAATTATGTTCTAGATGTTGCTTCGATCTTTGTGCGAGATAATGTTGGATCGCTGCTAAGCCATCTGTGTGCTCTATGCTAGTATATAAAGAAGTTACGTCTAATGCAATTAGTAAATAATTCTCCTGCCACCCAAAGTTCATGATTTTTCTGAGGAAGTCACTGGTGTCTTTTACATAAGACGGTAATTTCTGTACGAACTCCTGCAGATAGTAGTCGATGTATTTGGTAGTGTGTTCCGTCAGACTATTTCTGGCACTGATGATAGGCCTACCAGGCGGGTTGTTGTAGTCTTTGTGAATCTTCGGTATGAAGTATATAGTTGGTGTAGTAGGACTGTCATTTTTTAGGAATTTGAATTCATCATTGTTAATCAGACTGGCATTTTTCCATTTGTTGAGCTTGAGGTGGAAGTTTTTGTAAGTGATCTTCATGTCACTGATAGTAGTTCTTATGTAACAAGTGCGATCATTCAGTTGTTTGTATGCTTCCTTGTTGTATGCACTCATTGGCCAGATGACAATATTTCCACCTTTGTCACTGTTGCGAATGACGATCTCCTTGTTGTTTTTTTGTAGTTTGTATGTTAATTGCTTGTATTGCCAATCAGCTTTATTATAATGCTTTGTTTTGGATTGTATTTTCGTATTCAATTCCTTCAATTGGGTGGTCACTGCTTCATGGAAGATATCAACAGTCTCTGATCATGATTGGGTTATAGGAGGATTTGGGTTTGAATGGGCTGGCTTTAAGTGTTGGGTTCGTTGAGTTGCTTTCATTGCTGAGATATATATATATATATATATATATATATATATATATATATATATATATATATATATATATATATATATATATTTCACAATCCAGTTCAGAGATGCTTGAAACAGGCACTGACTCCGTGGGGTTTTCGTTAAAGAAAATCCTTTTTTCCTCAAAAAATGGCTAGACACATTTCGGCGGTCTTGCCGCCTTGGTCACTACTACAGGTACGTTGCCATATTGCTTGATTTAAATGCACCTTAATCAATTGTTTACATTGTTGCCATGATAAATAATTGCTCCTCATAGATATAAACAAAATCCTGTTGCTTAAGCACATATAAATGAATAAGTAAATAAATGTATCACAGTATCAAACTTGTAACAAGAAAATAATATGTTAAATACATCTTGGTACATATACTGCAATCTTGAAAAGCATATTTGATTCAAAACCGATAACTCTAATATATCAAGTGACCGACTAAACTGTATTTGCAGAATTGTTACAGTACTACCCCAGTGGGTATTGATATCTGTCTGCTCTTAATTGTTAGAACTGGTCATCTGACTGTATCGGTTGAAAATTGGATAAAAGTAAAATTAGAAGGTGAAAGAAAAAAATATTTTGTACAATAAAATAAAAAATATATGTATATAGTTAATTACATAATGAACATTACCTGTTCTATCTGGAAAGGGTGAAAGAAGGTCAGAGAAAACAAATGTATTTTTATTAATAACTACTCAATGCAGATGTACGTTTAAGGCTTCATCAGCATTCATTCCATTTGGAATTTTACTGTCCAGCAGAATTATGTATCTCGATTCTAGTTTTCGCAAAGACAGTTGCCTATTTCCTCCCCTGTTGTTTTTGGGGACACTGTCTATTACAAAATAAGAAAGATCTTCACTTCTACCACTATGGACGGTGTTTATATTAGGGGTGGGCGGAATTGGCGGAAGGCACTTCCGCCAATTCTCGCGAGAATGCCCGCAATTTCCGCGATCACGCGATATTTCCGTGATCGCGGAAATTGGTGCTTCCGGCCTGCCGCTGCCGTTACAGTGACCATGTGTGTCTGTAACGTTGACACGGCGCCGACGTTCCTGGGGTCCCTCGAGTCAGCTGTCCATCAGTGGGGGAAAGGGCGGAAGACGTTGCCCACCGCTGGTGTGTGGGGCGGGGCTTCCATGCAGTTCACATGCCTTCTGTTTATGGGCCAGAGACCGAGCAGAGCAGCAGATGAGGAGACTGAACCTCCTGGAGACTACGTGGGGATTGCGCTTGAGTCAGAATCACGGATCGGGTAAGTGACGACGACCTGGGGGAAAAGCACACCTGCCCAGCCTCGACCTAGCTCCCTAATGTTTTATGCTGATAAAGCGTTACTGAATTTGAGCTTCCACTCGGGCCCCTGCTTTATTTATATCTGTAAGTGCTTCCTGTTGTGGTTGGCCAGGCAACAATTTCCGTTCCCTCCTGGAAATTGCGACAATTCGGCATTTCCGCGTTCCGGTCGGAACGCGGAAATGTCGAATTGTCGCAATTTCCGGGAGCGGAACGGAAATTGTCGCCCACCCCTAGTTTATATGTCTCGCAACCGGGTACGTAGGATCATCATTGTTTATGGCACGAAGGTGTTGCAAGATCCTTACATGTACCTGGTGAATGGTACTACCTACATACAATTTGTTGCAAGTGCAACGCAAAACATAAACCGCAAAATCCGTTTTGCAAGAATAGTTGCTGCGGATTTCAAAAGGGGTATTTCTGAATAGCAATGTCTGACTACGGACATTTGTGCCATATTTACATGCCTTACATTTGGAACATTTAAAAAATCCCTTTTGTGGTTTAAGCCACTCGGTTCTTACATTCAACATGGGTGAGTTACATACTAATTCCTGACTCATAGATTTAGCACGTCTGTATGTGATTTGAGGAGGTTTCTTACATGTCTCCCCTATTACCGGGTCATTGCGTACCAGCGGCCAGTGCCTCCTTAATATTTTGCATAAATTATTGTGGTAAAGGTTGTATCCTGTGATTAGTCTTGGCGGTGTGTACATCTCATTGCTTACAGTCAAATGTTGCGTGCTGGTCTCAGTGTGTAACAGATCTACTCTTTTGATCCCTGCACATTGATTTTCTGCCCTGTTCAAAATTTGTTTGTGTTATAGCCTCTTCAATCAAACAAGGGAGCTAAAGAGGGAACAAGTGCCAGAACGCCCTCCAATCAACAATAGTTTCAACAAAAAAGTACTGGCACAATGTAGCAAAGAACTTTCTTGTTACTCTGGACTAGGTGGGAGGAAGTGTACGTTATCACAGACCTCCAATGCTCGTTTATAAAGTCTGGAGACAACCCATCCAGAATGCTACAAACTTAACTATTAAAATAGATAGAAAAGTAAGAAAAGGAGAATGTGTAGTCAGTCCACAAACAGATACACTCTACAGAAACCCTCAAATGGTGACGAGGTGAGAAAATATGTAGAGAGAGAGAGAGAGTACCTCACGTGCGCACCACCAGAGGAGCTACTGGTTGGTTCTCACCAGCTTGCCCACGTTTATTTCATCATCGGTCACTCTCTCTCGTGAAAAAGGTGTGCAGTGTCCCATGGAAAACACAAAACACAAGACAGTGTAATGTGAAACACACAACAAACAAATAAATTGTGCAGACAGCGACAAATATAAAAATAGTGAAAGTGTATAGACTCACAAATGATTGTTTTATTCTGGTTAGGAGTCTATCACTCTGTTAAAAACCACAGCATGTTGCATACCTTAACAATGACGGCCAACATGTTTCATTGCCAATAGAGTTTGTGGCAAATTCATCAGGGCAAGAAGGGGTCAAAAAATCACCTTCTCAGGACACACACCTTTAAAAAGACTGACAAACACAAACAAACAAACATACAGCATAGTCAGTGCGGGGAGGGATGAGTATAACAACCAACCAACGGCTGGTGATTGTAACACCATTTGGTTCATTACCTAGTTGTGGCTATGGGCCCACGTACCAGCCACCAACCAGTTGCAGGGGCGTACTAAATTTTAGACTATCGCCATCCTGCTCAGCAAAGCACGACCGGCGTTGGTGCCTGCACCTGTGGAAACAAGTATAGATCATCTATACATGACTCAATCTAAAAGACACACTGTGTATTCGCTCTTCCTCAATATTCCAATGAACGAACACCTCGCTTATTTGAAAGTTCTTACAGCACCAGGACCCTTTTGAAATATACTGTATCACATCAGCACACCTCAATGCCGATATCGTATTCACAGCACAACTGCCTTCAGCAATCACCAGCGTCTAGTTTAATGATGTGTAAAAAGAAAGAAAGCAAAGCCCTGAGCTCTTCGTACCGCAACCATCACATACCAACTAGAAACGAAAACGGCGTTTGTTCAAAATCTCGTCCGTCCCCGGGCTTACCCTGTCTCTTGTACGACCAGGCGTCACCTCAGCACTGGAACAACTCAACGCGCGGCTGCATTCAATTTCAATGAGTAGCTGTGGCAACATCTCGCGAGACTACGCGAGTCGTGAGGGTGTATCAATTACAGTGGGGAAATGCCGCGGCCATTTTAGAGTGGTCATAGCTCTGACTTGCAACCAAGAAGACCCAAGCTACAAACTAGATCCTCTGACTCTAAATTCAAGGGTAATAATGCAAACTTGTTTAAAAAAACAACATAAGCCCACCAGAGATAGGTCGAGGCCCAATAGGTGGCATGTGTGAGGCAATCCCAGCCAGTATGTAAACAAATTTTTGCAGTCACAAGACCCATATGGCAATTATCATTATCAAAGGGCGAATGTATATCGGAGAACAGGGGAGTAAGTCCGCAATTACAGACGATAGGGATAGTTATTAACCAACCTCCAGGATGAAACAAGGCGCGCGTCTGTGCACCATCGTCCTATTTCGTGCAGCGCCCAACCCAATGGCACCATGAATGAACTATACCAATGGCCAATGTGTCACCTGATGTGTGCCCTAGGTGGCTAGAACATCTCAAACAAACCATTGCGGAACATGCGGAACCACTTTGTCAAAGTTAAACTATGTACCAGATGTTAAGAAAGGTTCATCAGGGGTGGAGGTAGTATATTGATAATTTATTAAAATACTCAGCCTATCAATAACCACCTATCTGCTTACTTTATTCCACTCAATCTGGTCATTGAGGCCAACGGTGTCCCCCTTCTCAGTGAAAATCCAACGGGCCTCCTTCACGGCTAGTCTCTTATCAATATCACCCAGATCGCCCCACACCTTTTCCAGGACAACCCACTTTACAGATCTAAATTGATGTCGCTGCTCTTTGTAGTGTTGGACTAGTCGAGTGGTGAGCTTACCAGCCCTAATGGTGCTCAGATGTTCCTGAATGCGTACCTTGACCTTTCTAGATGTAAGCCCAATGTAATGTAGTCCACAAGGGCATGTCAATCTGTAGATTACATGGCACGTATTACAGTTGGTGAACTGACGGAGAAACCAGGTCCTCCCACTACCTAGTATGATCTCAGTTGTTTTCTCCGTCAGTTCGCACACTGAACAGCTCCCGCAAGGATGGTGTCCTGAAGGTAGATTTATGTTCTTCTGAACATGGGCAGGTCTTGTATGCACCAGTCTATCCTTCAGGTTTTGGGTCCTTTTAAATGCGAATCTAGGCTGGGGCATCTGAAAGTCACTGGTGGATAACAATGACCAATGTCGCTTGATTATTTGTCTGATCTTATTAGACAACGGGTCGAATGTAAGGACAACTGGCAAACTCTCCTTGGATTCCTTTTTGTTCCTCTCCAGCAGAACCTCCCTAGGTGTGTTATGCACCCTTTTACGGGCTCTGGTAATAATCCTCTTGGGGTAAGCACGTTGTTCCAATTTCGTGCTCAACACCTCAGATTGATGTAAGTAATCTGATGTAGAGGAACAGTTTTTACGATATCTTAGAAACTGCCCCACTGGGAGGTTATCCCTCAGAGCTCTGGGATGGTACGACTGATAGTGTAAAAGGGAGTTTTTATCAGTGGGCTTGTGATGAACACTGGTAGTAAGTTTGTCATCCAACACAGTGATATCGAGGTCAAGATATGTAGCCGCCTCCCTACTGAACTGCCAAGTGAATTTCAAGCAGGTGTCCAGAGAATTCAGCCATTCAAGGAACTCACAGAGATGTTGTTGAGTGCCCCTCCAAATACATAGAACATCGTCTATATATCTCTTCCAGAGGCAAATGTGCCCCTGGAAGGGATTAGAGGGGTGGTCAAGGTAGTTTGCCTCGAATTGGCCGACGTAAATACACGCCAGGCTCGGCGCGAAGGTAGCGCCCATCGATGTCCCCGAGATCTGTAAGTACAGGGCATCCTTGTGACAGAAAAAATTACGAGTGAGAGCCAGCTCCACACATTGCATGACAAAGGACTGGGGAATGTCATAAAACCACTCCTGGGCTCCCAGGGCGCGAGCTGCTGCCACCAGCGTCGCGTCCTGGGGGATGCTAGTGTACAAGGACTCGATGTCAATAGTCACAAGTAACTGCTGGGATGAGTCAAAGGCCATATCATTAATGATGTTAAGAATATCGGTCGTGTCCTGCACATAGGATCGTTGGGTGATTACCGATTCCCTGAGGAAGAAGTCGGAGAACTGGGAAAGCGGCTCCAACACCGAGCCAATGCCCGATACAATGGGGCGGCCTGGGGGTGGACGTTGGGCCTTATGAATCTTCGGCAGAATATAAAATGCCGGTGTCCTAGGGTTGAGGTTGACGAGGAACTCCGCCTCTTTTGCAGTGATCCACTTTTTCTCTCGCGCCTGTGCCACAATGATGGTAATCTGTTGCAGCAATTCAGCCGTAGGATCACGTGCCAGAGGACGGTAGTTCCTCCTGTCACTCAACAACCTCAGAACTTCCGCCTCATAGTCGCAGGTATTCATAAGGACCACAGCGCCCCCTTTATCAGCAGATTTGATAGTGAGTGCGGTATTATCTTGTAAGGATTTGACCGCAGCCCAATCCAACCTGCTCATGTTGTTATAGGTGTTGGCCTGTTCTGACTCCTCCAAAAGTCTGATCTCGTTCAGAACCTTGTTCTCAAACACTACCACCTCAGGACCCACAGAAGATGCTGGGGGACAGAACTGGGAGGGACGATGTAAATCCGTGGAAAAGACTGAGGTGGGGATCTGTTCTTTGTTTGCAAAGAATTTCTTAATTTTGATTTTTCTCACCATTTCATGGAGTTCAGTCCGGCATCTGAAAGAGTCATGTTTGGGGGTTGGGACATACCCAAGGCCACGGTTTAGTACTTTCAATTGACCGGCTGTTAACTCATGTCCCGATAGGTTTACAACGATATTATTCACATCTACATCGGGGCCCGGCCTCGACTGCGAGTCTGGCGCGGGGAGAACATCTGCCAGTTCTGAGACTGGTTCTGTCTGGCTCTGCCCCGTCCCCTGTGACCTCCCCCTCTGTTGCCTTGTTGTGCCTGGCCCAAAAAAGAACGAATCAAGGAGCCAAGTTCTTGGTTGGCCTGAGGTTCTAGGTTGAATCTCACCTTCCCCTGGGCTATAGGTGGGGCTGCCTCATCATCCTCGCTAGAGGTGTTATCGAAGGTCCAGTTGCCCGGGGTTCTCCTGGGCAGTTGACGCCCTCCTCTCTGAAATCTAGACTGAGGATTACTGTCACTACTCGCCTGATAATGTTTATCATCCACATACGGGAAGGCCCACTCATGTGTGTACCTCTCTAGGTTTCTTTTGAGACCCTTAATTTTCTGATTGACCATGTAGTTTTTATATTCGGTCAAGTCTTCTTGGATTCTCTGTAGATGATCCTTTGTATCAGTGAGTGTTGTGTCATTTTTGATTACCTCCTCCAGATCAAGGATCTCTTTCAATAGGGCGTCACTCAACCTTTTAGCAGTCTGAATGATTAAGATGAGCCAATCCCGGGTACATTTATTAGCGATGTAACTCCAATCGACCCGGAATTGCTTATCTTCTAAGAAAATTCGCGGCTCAATCCTGACCAATAAACTAGCCGGGGCAGCCCCGGCCCGATAGTATTCGGTCATTAGGGCCCCATGTAATGCAACCCTCACCTGCCTTTTCTTTAAACCACTTAGCTTCTCCCATTCCTCTCTAGCAGAAAGTGTATTAGATAAGGAAGAGTCTGGGAAAAGTGACGGTCCAGACAAAATTGCCGCAATCTGGTCATCCGTGAAAGCCAGACAGTTTCGATCCATTCTTAACACAATAGGTACCCCTCAGTCAGGAAGTCCAGGAGAGGAATTTGGGGGATAGAGGGAGATCCTCTTGGTGGTTACACCCCTTGAAGCAAAGACAGATATGACTAAAGCAAAGTTTTTCACACAGTTGCAAGCACCAACGGAGACCAGCAGTGAGCATATGCTGCGGTCTACAATGAATGAACCCAATCCCAAACCAAAAACAAACAGCTGATGTTTGACAGAAGTTAATTATTAAAAGACATATAGTGTGAGCTCTCACGGCTGATCCGCCGTTCAACGTATTCAATCAAACAAGGGAGCTAAAGAGGGAACAAGTGCCAGAACGCCCTCCAATCAACAATAGTTTCAACAAAAAAGTACTGGCACAATGTAGCAAAGAACTTTCTTGTTACTCTGGACTAGGTGGGAGGAAGTGTACGTTATCACAGACCTCCAATGCTCGTTTATAAAGTCTGGAGACAACCCATCCAGAATGCTACAAACTTAACTATTAAAATAGATAGAAAAGTAAGAAAAGGAGAATGTGTAGTCAGTCCACAAACAGATACACTCTACAGAAACCCTCAAATGGTGACGAGGTGAGAAAATATGTAGAGAGAGAGAGAGAGTACCTCACGTGCGCACCACCAGAGGAGCTACTGGTTGGTTCTCACCAGCTTGCCCACGTTTATTTCATCATCGGTCACTCTCTCTCGTGAAAAAGGTGTGCAGTGTCCCATGGAAAACACAAAACACAAGACAGTGTAATGTGAAACACACAACAAACAAATAAATTGTGCAGACAGCGACAAATATAAAAATAGTGAAAGTGTATAGACTCACAAATGATTGTTTTATTCTGGTTAGGAGTCTATCACTCTGTTAAAAACCACAGCATGTTGCATACCTTAACAATGACGGCCAACATGTTTCATTGCCAATATTGTTTGTGGCAAATTCATCAGGGCAAGAAGGGGTCAAAAAATCACCTTCTCAGGACACACACCTTTAAAAAGACTGACAAACACAAACAAACAAACATACAGCATAGTCAGTGCGGGGAGGGATGAGTATAACAACCAACCAACGGCTGGTGATGGTAACACCATTTGGTTCATTACCTAGTTGTGGCTATGGGCCCACGTACCAGCCACCAACCAGTTGCAGGGGCGTACTAAATTTTAGACTATCGCCATCCTGCTCAGTTCTGCTGGAGAGGAACAAAAAGGAATCCAAGGAGAGTTTGCCAGTTGTCCTTACATTCGACCCGTTGTCTAATAAGATCAGACAAATAATCAAGCGACATTGGTCATTGTTATCCACCAGTGACTTTCAGATGCCCCAGCCTAGATTCGCATTTAAAAGGACCCAAAACCTGAAGGATAGACTGGTGCATACAAGACCTGCCCATGTTCAGAAGAACATAAATCTACCTTCAGGACACCATCCTTGCGGGAGCTGTTCAGTGTGCGAACTGACAGAGAAAACAACTGAGATCATACTAGGTAGTGGGAGGACCTGGTTTCTCCATCAGTTCACCAACTGTAATACGTGCCATGTAATCTACAGATTGACATGCCCTTGTGGACTACATTACATTGGGCTTACATCTAGAAAGGTCAAGGTACGCATTCAGGAACATCTGAGCACCATTAGGGCTGGTAAGCTCACCACTCGACTAGTCCAACACTACAAAGAGCAGCGACATCACTTTAGATCTGTAAAGTGGGTTGTCCTGGAAAAGGTGTGGGGCGATCTGGGTGATATTGATAAGAGACTAGCCGTGAAGGAGGCCCGTTGGATTTTCACTGAGAAGGGGGACACCGTTGGCCTCAATGACCAGATTGAATGGAATAAAGTAAGCAGATAGGTGGTTATTGATAGGCTGAGTATTTTAATAAATTATCAATATACTACCTCCACCCCTGATGAACCTTTCTTAACATCTGGTACATAGTTTAACTTTGACAAAGTGGTTCCGCATGTTCCGCAATGGTTTGTTTGAGATGTTCTAGCCCCCTAGGGCACACATCAGGTGACACATTGGCCATTGGTATAGTTCATTCATGGTGCCATTGGGTTGGGCGCTGCACGAAATAGGACGATGGTGCACAGACGCGCGCCTTGTTTCATCCTGGAGGTTGGTTAATAACTATCCCTATCGTCTGTAATTGCGGACTTACTCCCCTGTTCTCCGATATACATTCGCCCTTTGATAATGATAATTGCCATATGGGTCTTGTGACTGCAAAAATTTGTTTACATACTGGCTGGGATTGCCTCACACATGCCACCTATTGGGCCTCGCCCTATCTCTGGTGGGCTTATGTTGTTTTTTTAAACAAGTTTGCATTATTACCCTTGAATTTAGAGTCAGAGGATCTAGTTTGTAGCTTGGGTCTTCTTGGTTGCAAGTCAGAGCTATGACCACTCTAAAATGGCCGCGGCATTTCCCCACTGTAATTGATACACCCTCACGACTCGCGTAGTCTCGCGAGATGTTGCCACAGCTACTCATTGAAATTGAATGCAGCCGCGCGTTGAGTTGTTCCAGTGCTGAGGTGACGCCTGGTCGTACAAGAGACAGGGTAAGCCCGGGGACGGACGAGATTTTGAACAAACGCCGTTTTCGTTTCTAGTTGGTATGTGATGGTTGCGGTACGAAGAGCTCAGGGCTTTGCTTTCTTTCTTTTTACACATCATTAAACTAGACGCTGGTGATTGCTGAAGGCAGTTGTGCTGTGAATACGATATCGGCATTGAGGTGTGCTGATGTGATACAGTATATTTCAAAAGGGTCCTGGTGCTGTAAGAACTTTCAAATAAGCGAGGTGTTCGTTCATTGGAATATTGAGGAAGAGCGAATACACAGTGTGTCTTTTAGATTGAGTCATGTATAGATGATCTATACTTGTTTCCACAGGTGCAGGCACCAACGCCGGTCGTGCTTTGCTGAGCAGGATGGCGATAGTCTAAAATTTAGTACGCCCCTGCAACTGGTTGGTGGCTGGTACGTGGGCCCATAGCCACAACTAGGTAATGAACCAAATGGTGTTACCATCACCAGCCGTTGGTTGGTTGTTATACTCATCCCTCCCCGCACTGACTATGCTGTATGTTTGTTTGTTTGTGTTTGTCAGTCTTTTTAAAGGTGTGTGTCCTGAGAAGGTGATTTTTTGACCCCTTCTTGCCCTGATGAATTTGCCACAAACTCTATTGGCAATGAAACATGTTGGCCGTCATTGTTAAGGTATGCAACATGCTGTGGTTTTTAACAGAGTGATAGACTCCTAACCAGAATAAAACAATCATTTGTGAGTCTATACACTTTCAATATTTTTATATTTGTCGCTGTCTGCACAATTTATTTGTTTGTTGTGTGTTTCACATTACACTGTCTTGTGTTTTGTGTTTTCCATGGGACACTGCACACCTTTTTCACGAGAGAGAGTGACCGATGATGAAATAAACGTGGGCAAGCTGGTGAGAACCAACCAGTAGCTCCTCTGGTGGTGCGCACGTGTGGTACTCTCTCTCTCTCTCTACATATTTTCTCACCTCGTCACCATTTGAGGGTTTCTGTAGAGTGTATCTGTTTGTGGACTGACTACACATTCTCCTTTTCTTACTTTTCTATCTATTTTAATAGTTAAGTTTGTAGCATTCTGGATGGGTTGTCTCCAGACTTTATAAACGAGCATTGGAGGTCTGTGATAACGTACACTTCCTCCCACCTAGTCCAGAGTAACAAGAAAGTTCTTTGCTACATTGTGCCAGTACTTTTTTGTTGAAACTGTGTTATAGTCTCTGCCTGTTAGTCTTCGGAAGAGACCATCTTTTGCTTCGTTATAACTAGTGACTGTACTGCAATTGCGCTTCATCCTTAAGCATTCTCCATATGGAATGCTGTCTATTAGTTTATTGGGGTGAAAGCTAGTCGCATGTAGGATGGAATTACCAGATGTAGTTTATCTAAATGTCCTGGTCTCTATAACTCCATTCTCTATATACAATTCTATGTCTAAGAATTGAATTACCTCTCTACTAGTGGTACCAGTAAATTTGAGGTTCAAATTATTCATGTTGATGTCATTAACAAGTTTTGTGGCAGTTTCCTCAGTGCCTTGCCATAGAATGAAAACATTGTCTATGTATCTCACATACATTTTAACATTTTCTGACATTTCCTGTGGATGTTCGGCCATGAGTACTTGCTCCTCCCACCAGCCCATATGCAAATTAGCATAACTGGGGGCGAAGCAAGTACCCATGGCCGCCCCTTGAATTTGTTTATAACGTAGTTTGTCAAACACAAAAATGTTATTGCTCAAACACCAATCCGCCATGTCTAACAACATAGCTGTATGTTGATAAAATTCTATGGCTCTCTTTTCTAAATAAAATTTCATGGCGTTCAAACCATCTTTGTGTGTGATGCTAGTATACAAACTTTGTACATCTAATGTCATGAAAGCATAACTACCATTCCATGCGAAATTAAGGATTTTCCTCAAAAAGTCTCCAGTATCTCCAATGTATGCAGGCAAATCCCGAACAAATGGTTGAAGGAAATAATCAATGTAGCGGCTGGTGTTTTCAAATAGCCCCCCGATTGCTGAAATAATAGGTCTTCCGGAGGGGCATGTTGGGTTTTTATGGATTTTCGGAATGAGGTATAGTTGAGGTGTAACTGGATAATCATTTTTCAAAAAATCCATCTCATTTTTTGTTAATAATCCTGTCCTTTTCCATTCATATAGCGCCGCATGAAATCGTTCTTTCACACCCATAAAGTGTGTTGAGCTGATGCGACAGTAGCACTTTGTGTCTTGTAGTTGATCCATTGCTTCATTATAATACATTTCCATTGGCCAAAGAACAATATTGCCTCCTTTATCTGACCATCTCACAACTATGTCCTTTCTTGCTTTGATTTTTTTCATCAGATTGTTACATTCAATGTTGTGGTTGTGTTTGGTTTTTATGAATTGATTGCTGCTCATGATGGCTAGTTCCTTTAGGTCTTTGACAACGTTCTCCGAAAATAAGTCTATACCATCCTTGGGCATCATGGGTAGAAAAATCGATTTTGGTTTAAAGGGGCTTTCTGTCTTGCCATGTATGTCTAGGTTAGAGCTAATGGCTACGTCCATAGGAGATACCTGGCTTACTTCTTGATTTAGTTCCTCTAGATTTTGTAGGAGGCGCATGTCTGCTACAGATAAGATACCAGTAGTTGGATCAATGTTGTCTGGCGATGACGTTTCTGTCTGCCTTTTGTTAGAGTTGAAGAAGTGTTTACAAAGTTTTAATTTACGGATAAACTGAAATATGTCTATCCTTGTTTGGGTGTAGTCAAAATTAGTGACAGTACAGTACGAAAGTCCTAACGATAAAATCTTATTTTCGTTCGATGTTAGTTCCATGTTTGTTAGGTTAATCACTGTGTTGTCTGTGACATCTTGTTTATTCATCTGCGCTTGTTCTTCCTGTAGGTTGATTTTTCTGTCTTTGGTAAAGCGTTTGCCCCACCTCCTGTTGTTCCTTCGCCTTCTTTTTGTTGATTTGCTGGTTTCTGTTCTTGTCTTGTCGTTCTTGGTCTTAAACTCATTATGCGTTCTATTCGTAAAAAAACGAATTCTTGGATGGGTGTGGGGGCACTGCGTATTACATCACTTGTGGTTGCACCTTCTAGGTCTGACTCCAATTCTGAGCTTAGTTCTGATTCACTAAGATCGCTCATTCGTGGAATATTGTCTGCCATAGAGGATAGTTGTTGTCGCAGAACATTATATCTATCTATCTATCTATCTATCTATCTATCTATCTATCTATCTATCTATCTATCTATCTATCTATCTATCTATCTATCTATCTATCTATCTATCTATCTATCTATCTATCTATCTATCTATCTATCTATCTATCTATCTATCTATCTATCTATCTATCTATCTATCTATCTATCTATCTATCTATCTATCTATCTATCTATCTATCTATATATATATATATATCACTTAAAAAACCATAGGTTTCACACATGTTATAGTTAGGAATTAGCATTTAAAAAACCTTGCAAATTCACTTAAAAAACCATAGGTTTCACACATGTTATAGTTAGGTGGACATTTCACTCGTAAAAAACCAATGAAATTCCCCCGTTATAGTTAGTTTAGATAACTATAACTCGCGCACCCGCAATCCACTGCTCATGGCGTCACATATTACATCACTCATGACATGGTCAGTGGCATCACTCATGACATCATTGATGACATCATCCTTGTCATAGAGTGGCGGTCGCGCGAGTTATAGTTATCTGAACTAACTATAACGGGGGAATTTCATTGGTTTTTTACGAGTGAAATGTCCACCTAACTATAACATGTGTGAAACCTATGGTTTTTTAAGTGAATTTGCAAGGTTTTTTAAATGCTAATTCCTAACTATAACGTGTGTGAAACCTATGGTTTTTTAAGTGAATTTGTACGGTTTTTTAAATGCTAAGTTATGTATTATTATATATATTTTTTAAGGTTTTTCACCGTGCGCGCACCATGCGCGCACCCCGCGATTTAAAAAAAAAATGTTTTTTTCACCCTTCGGGGTCCTTCAGGGACCCCTGACAAAGGCTAGGGGGTCAGGAACTCTCTACCCTGCCCCCTTTTCACGTTCGCCACCTCTCTTTTTGAGTGTCGCACCCAAAACAAACAAAATGGCAGACAACACTTCCTGATTTCGACCGATTCGAATGTTGACTGACATGTAACCACCGATCAGAATTACGCTCGCGCACGGCACCGTGCGCGCACGGTGCGCGCATATAGATATTTATGTACTTTTAACTGCAATTTTGTCAGGAATTACTGTACAGATTGACTCCATATATGCAAAAGGCACATGCCTGACCTGAGGACTACCTCTCTGCCAAATTTCAAGTAATTCTGTTTAGCCGTTCGAGCTGTACCTTCTACTAAAGGTCCTATGGAAAATAACATGGGGAAAACGCGTTTTGGGACCCCCCTTTTTTCTCGGCCCTCGCTTGACGAATCACCCGAGACTTTCAGGGTGGGAGCTGAGCGGAGCGCCCCATTAGTTTTGAAAATTTTGCGAGGGTTCATCAACCGGTGCCAAAGTTATTCAAAATAGAATTTTCAGATTTCCTATGGAAACCCGGTCCTAACTATAACTATCTACTGGCGACCGCCAGTAGATAATATATATATATATATATATATATTCACTGAAAAAACCATGGGTTTCACACACGTTATAGTTAGGAATTAGCATTTAAAAAACCTTAGAAATTCAATGAAAAAACCAAAGGTTTCACACATGTTATAGTTAGCTGGACATTTCACTCGTAAAAAACTAATGAAATTCCCCCGTTATAGTTAGTTCACCTAACTATAACTCGCGCGCCCGCAATGCACTACTGATGACGTCACATATTACATCACTCATGACATGGTCACTGACATCACTCATGACATCACTGATGACATCTCAAATGACATCACTGATGACATCACTGATGACATCATCCTTGTGATAGAGTGGTAGACCTCCTCTTCCCCTAATATAACCATTGAAACACACATTCAAAAATAGAGACTAAAATTTTAAAAACAATGGACATACCAATACCAGTTACAACAACCTATTCAGTAATTCTAAGAAACACATACACATCCACTCATTCACCAACAGTCCTCTACAGTCACTCATACATGCACTCACTCATCATATGTATTCATACACCTACACATCCTGTTACACAACGCCACTCATCCATAGAGTTACTCACACACATAGTCACTCATGCTAATAAAGAATCAAACATCCATTTACTTGCATATACAGTAGTTATACACACACCACCACACTTACTTCTACAGAAACTTACATATACTTACTCTTTTAAACAATCACTTATAGAAACACATACTTATTCATACAGGAATTCTTCCAATCTCTCACTCTTACATATACTCACTTATATACACCAATAGTCACATTTACTAGTTAAATAGATATGTAGTTACTCATGAAGACACTATTGAGACAGTCATTCACTCACTAATACACCCATACACACAGTCATCCACCCATACAGTCCTGCACACATGCTGTCTTCAATACATACAAAGAGTGAATCACTCATTCATGCACCTATGCACTACATAATACCCCCCACCGAACCATACAGACACTCAGACTGATACTTAAAAAACAACTAATAGCCTATATAGACACCCATGAAGCTACTCACCAACCCATGCAGCCACTTATACACAAAGTGAGAGACTAATACAGATTTTTTCTTATTTAAACATTACTCAGTAAGCCATGTATTTACTATGATACACTTAATCAGTCATTTACACAATCAATTTTTCAAAAACAAAGCATTCATTTAGACACTTATATACCCATTTATTCTTCCATTGACCTTGAGATATACATATATAAAACATATTTAATTTTCAGAAAAACACACATTCACTGGATGATGTCATCAGTGATGTCATCAGTGATGTCATTTGAGATGTCATCAGTGATGTCATGAGTGATGTCAGTGACCATGTCATGAGTGATGTAATATGTGACGTCATCAGTAGTGCATTGCGGGCGCGCGAGTTATAGTTAGGTGAACTAACTATAACGGGGGAATTTCATTGGTTTTTTACGAGTGAAATGTCCAGCTAACTATAACATGTGTGAAACCTTTGGTTTTTTCATTGAATTTCTAAGGTTTTTTAAATGCTAATTCCTAACTATAACGTGTGTGAAACCCATGGTTTTTTCAGTGAATTTGCAAGGTTTTTTAAATGCTAATTCCTAACTATAACGTGAGTGAAACTCATGGTTTTTTCAGTGAATTTGCAAGGTTTTTTAAATGCAAATTTTTTTTTTTTTTTTTTTACATATTTTTATTTTAATTTTCTATCCTTTTTTAAAGACTATGGTTAAAATGTAAAAATTCTACAATATGTTTTTATTTTATATTTTTTAAAAAATAAACAGGTAAAATATTTTTTTTTTACCGAGCGCGTACCGTAAGCGCACGTCGCGAGGTATTTACGCTAGTTTCCTACGCTGTTTGCGTTCATTTACGCAATTTACGTAGTCATACGTCACGCGCGCATAGCGCGTAACGCGTACGCTGCACGCGCACGTTACGCGGAAGTGGAGGGGCGTGCCAGTTTTGCGCATGTGCGCGTGAGCGTGTCTTTTTTACGCGCATGCGTACTTTTTGCCGTAAGCGCACCGTAAGCGTACCGTAAGCGTACGGTAGGTCATGTGATCATGAAACACAACTTTTGATTGGTTGAAACTACTTTCAGTTCTAGAACTCTCCTACACCACACCCATTCCCCTCATTTCTGCTTGTGATCCCTTAGGAGAAGGAGCTGGGTTGTGTTTGTGATACGATGGCAGAACAGCAGAGCCCTTCTGAGAGTGAGGCTAGCAGCACTACCTTGAGGCAGAGAGCGAGGAAACAAAAGACCTCTTATGCATGGGATTATTTTACTTTTCCAGAAGGCCAGCAAAAGGTAAATGCACCCTTAGTGACTTGTAAGCTGTGTGGTCGTGTACTTTCAAGAGGGAATCCTGACAGGAAGTATTCCTTTGGGAATCATACCATGATGAGACACCTTAAGGATGTACACAAAAGGACACATGCTCGACTTACTGGAGGTAACCCTTCAGTAAGTCAACCAAGCACATCCACAGCAGCTCAGCCTGGACCATCATCTGCAGGGCCGAGTCCTTTTTCTGCAGGTCAGGTGAGCCCTTCATCTGTGGGGGGAGCATCTCCTTTTGCTGGCCCTGTGGAAATTAACCCTCGGTTTCTGAGGGTTGATATTCGATGCGCCTCTTGTCATGATCTAATTTGTCATAGGGAGACCAGTGTTTTCCTAGTGAACAACAAAATAGATCAGCACACTTGTCGCAGAGACTAATTTTCCCAATCTTTCTTTCCTCTGTCCCTGCATGAACACAACGGCTCTTTTAAGAGCCAACCTTATCTTTCATCTTTTTTTTATATATGTTTTTAAAAACTTTTCTTTTTTTTTTTTACCGTACGCGTACGGTGCGCGTAATGTTTTTTTTTTTTTTTAAAAAAACACTAAAAATCAATTATCACATTACAAGGTCCTTGAGAG
The DNA here is from genome assembly GCF_964204655.1 of Triturus cristatus. Taxonomy (NCBI): domain Eukaryota; kingdom Metazoa; phylum Chordata; class Amphibia; order Caudata; family Salamandridae; genus Triturus; species Triturus cristatus. The sequence goes on from NC_140586.1 coordinate 750,874,462, forward strand.
ACTACAATTAAAAACTGAAAATGTGATTGTAGAGAAGTAGAAAAAAAGGAACCATGATACTATTGACTTACCATACCCGCTCAAAAAAATATTTATTCATTTGTTTTTTTTAAAAATTGCTTTAAAAATGGTTCTAGGTTTTGAAAATTTTCTATATCAATCTGAAAAAAAAGAAAAAAGTATTAATATTTTTTAAAACATTTTATAATACAGTACACATATTTACATATTTATCAAAAAATATTTTTGCCTTATTTTTGCTGTTTTCAGAATATATTGCATTTCACTATAAATTGTGAAAGCAATTGCATTCATCATTTAACAGCGGGCAAAAAAAAAATACCAATCTCAAAGATTGTATTAAAAAAGCCCAGAATCTCTTTTTACTTAAACTTAACAATATAGAAATGCATAATATTCTAAAAAAATATCATCTAATATCAATACTTATTTCTTTAAAATACCGTCTGATATTTTTGTTTCAGAAGTATAATCACAATATTATATCTCAAATAACTCCACAATACATCTGGTTCCATTTCCTTTAGGCCAAATAGTAATTTTAAAATTCTTTTTTGTTTAAATTTCCAATGGTAATCCAATAAAATTCTAAAGTTTAATTTGTACAGATCTCACCGATTCTCTGTAACATATTGGTTCCCGAAAGATTTATTAATAATTTATTAAGTCCACAATAGAATTAGTTACCTTTCCGCATGGCCAAATAGTAATTTAAAAAATCTTTTTTGAAAAAATTTCCAATGGCACTCCAATAACATTCCAAAATTTAAATTGTGCAGATGTTACCGATTTTCTCTAAATTTTTGGTTTTCGAAAGTTTCATAAAAAATTTAAAAAGTCCACATTACAATTGGTTATCTTTCCATTAGGCCAAATGATAATTTAAAAAATCTTTTTTTTTGAAAATTCCAATGGTAATCCAATAAAATGGTAAAATTGTTTTGTACACATCTTGCCAAGTCTCTCTAAAATTTAGGTTTCAGGAAGATTAAATAGGAATTTGCTAAATCAAAAGGCAAACGTTGCTTGAAAATCAATTGGGAATCATTACACAGTGTCCAGCCTTTTTCACATTTAAGATAAACTGTGTAATGTCCAGAAGTAACAGTAGGTCCTTCATGGAAAATTATTGCAACAGTTACAAAAGTTTTTCCTGAAATTGATAATTGCTGTCCTGTAAACTTCTTTATTAAAGTATCCAATTTTGAACCATCAGCTCTACATCGTTGCATCATTAAAATTACATACTGTCCGTATTCCTTTAAAATTAAAGCTGAAAACATGTCAGATTTAAACTCATCGCATTGCATGCTATGATTAGCATCTTTAACTAATTTAGCAAAAGTGACTGTGTTACTCTCTGGCAATGTCAAATAAATAAACCTTTCATTATCAACATTAGAGCCACATATATTATAACAGTTTTCACAACTATGTTCCCATTTATAAGAGAGACCAAATAAATTATCAATGGCAACTTCTTCTTCTTCCAGTACCTGAAAAAAATACATCAAGAATTCCTGTGCGTCTTGCTGTATATTTTGAGAAAACTGTGTTCGTCCTGAACATACATCTAAAAGTTTTCTAATTTCAGTAGCACTTTCTATTTTAGTTTTATCAATACTCAGCTTTTCAAAAAGGAGACTCAGCACAGAACTGAATTTTTTTCCCTGATTTACTATTATCTGCTCTTGCAAACTTTCCAGATAAAATGCAACATTCAGAACTACATTAGCGTAGCAGTTGACACCAGAGCTATTTTCAAAATGACATCCTACAACCTGTTCTTCTTTTTCCTTATTCTTTTTGCTTGCAATTACATCACTCCTCTTTTTTTTCCTCCTCTCTACATCTTCATTACAGATATTCTCATTTCTCCTTTTACGAGAAACTACACGTTTCTCCAACACAGGATACTGACCTAAATGAGGAGCATAGCTTCTTCTTAATCTATTATACTCCTTTACACAATTTGTATCAGCACTAACTTTTGAGTCATCAAAGTCTATCATGAATAAACCTGATAATGTTTTCACTCGTGACAAAGCAACATATGCCATACCTTCTTTGAACACAGTTGAACCAATGTTCACAAATGCACAATCTACAGTCAATCCTTGAGACTTGTGAATAGTTACAGCATATGCTAGCGAAAACGGAAACTGCTTCCTACGTACATATAAGTCTTTCACAAGCATGAAACGAACTGTACAACGACAAATGTCTTTAACTTCTTCTATCTGATCAAATTTTATTTTTAAACATTCAATTCCATCTTTTTTCTCATAATTAATAAAACCCACAACTCTTCCCATAGCTCCATTAACTAAACCTTTTTCAACATCCAAATTTCTCCTTAAAAATACTCTACAGTTCATGCAAACATATAGATTTTTTTCTAATCCAGCTGTTTTGGAAATCTTCTTCTCTAGTGAATCCAATTTATTTTTCAGTGTGCCTGTTAATGTGACAGTAATTCTTCCATCCTCAATTTTGTCCACTGCTTCCAATTTCCTGATATCTTCCTTTTCCAATTTCAAAAGCTCCTCATTGAATATTGAGCATTCACGTAGAGTTGGCATTAAGCAGATGACACTTTTGTTTTCTGCAATGTTCTTGTATATCTTCTCTGCAACTATTTCTTCCTTTGGAACTAAATTATGTAGCAGCCGACTCTGTAATGCTTTTTTGCCAGCTTCTGTGAGTAGTCCAATCCTGATATCTTTCAGAATACTTCCATATTCTTCATCGTTTGCTTGCCTCATATTAGTTGTAAGTTCCTTGTACTCAAAGAAGGACCAAATATTTGTATTACCGATGCTTCCCAATGACTTCTTCGTGTCTTCATGTGTCACAGTATTAAACACTGGTTGTCCTTTAACTGGAGTAAGTTGCAAAAGATCTCCAAAAACTATGACGTGTTTTCCTCCAAATAACACGTCATAGTCTGACTTCAGAATTTGCTGCATTCTTAAATGCACAAAGGCAAGCATTAAGTTCGATACCATGCTCACCTCATCAATAATGAGAACTTGCATCTTCTTCAATACTCTTGAAACTTCCAAGCATGCTTCTCCAGTTAGCTTGTTGTATTGTATTTTGTTCTCCTGCTCCACTGGTAACATTAGCAAACGATGTAAAGTGATTCCTTTTAGGTTATATGCTGCTAACCCAGTTGGAGCAGTAACCACACAAGACAAAGTAGAATCCGTTTTTTGCTGTAGGTAGCTTCTGATGACTTTAATTAGGAAACTTTTTCCAGTTCCAGCTTGTCCGCTTACATACATCCTGATTGGATGAAATGATGTGCATGAGCACTCTTTTTTTTCATGTAGAAATCCGTGATCAATTTTGTTTCTGATCTCTTCATAAATTTGTTGCTGCTCTTCATTCAGTTGTCTTTCCAAATTTTGTAAGTCTATAAATTCTTCTTGAGCTTGATTCATAGCCGTTTCCACTTCATTCATGGCTATTGATGCTTCATTTTCAACGATTGGTTGTCCTAGGGGATCTTGACTGAGTGTTCCTGAACTTTGGCTGTCCTGAGAACTGTCTCTAGCTATTTCTGCTGCAATTGTAGTTTCCTGTTCAATTTCTTCATTTAACATTTGCAGATAACTTGAGAATGTACTGCATTGTATGCTGTCTTTGCAAGCATTAAAAGAATCTTCATAGCTTTGAAATTCTCCCAGTAGTTCATCCTCTGTACGCCATGGTTTAAACAACTGTAAAAGAGCCAAGTAGTAAAATTCCTTCTTGTCAGTAGTGTCGCAACTCAGCTTCCTGTGATTTATCAAACTTCCTTTTGTTTGCTTCACCAAACATCCTTCCTCACCATTGACTTTATATTTTCCATTGTTGATGTCTTCTGTGGCTTTCCGTGAATAAATGTAGTTCTGCAGCACTTCATAGAGAGACATGTTCTCCAGATGATGACTTCTCTTGGGATAATATGTGTCCAACATGTTTGATTTCAAAATATCTGTACTTTCTGGGTCATTCTCGGCCAAATATTCAATTTCTCCAACAGATTTCAGTACCCGATTTCTCATTGCTGCAAGGCCTAAAGTTGCCCAAATTATTCTTCTTGATTTCGAGTAGAGACTTGCAGATGATAACCTATCTGAACATTCGTAGGATCCAATTTCTCGATGCGATAACATCTTCAAACTGAAACTGTACAGCTTCTTACTGACAGTCTTCTCGTGAGAAATCTCTTCCCACATTTCCTTCAATTCTGTTTTTTCTGATTTCGTAATGTAAGACGTTACATATCGAGCAACAGCAATGGAATTGTCAGCTACATACTGTATATCCATGTTAGCGTTCCACATGGATAAAATGACTGGGTTGTAGTCATTTATAGTTTTTGATTCTTCTTTTCTTTTTAGGTTGTAGGTATTCTTAGGTGATTTTCTTGTGATAGTATGTCTCACAGCTGACATAAAACTGTTTACTCTTCCATTTGAAAGAACAGGTCTAGGAAATCCAAATCGACATTTAGTGTAGTATTTATCTTTGCTCTTGTATTTCCGTCGACAGTATTTTCCACACCGATGACTTTGGAAACGTAAAACTTGCTCCTTTAACTTTTTCTCTTCTGTGCTTTTTGGTATAGCACATGTTGCATATTCTTCAATGTAAGATAACACTGCTTCATCAGTATCTGTTCCAAACTTTGGGGCATCCTTGATCCACAACAGCATATGAATATGAGGAGCACCTCTTGCCTGGTACTCTTTTCTCCAAAAGAAATCCACTACTTCTCCTAGAGGTGGATTTTTTTTATTGCAGATGAAGGACATCATAGCCTCAAATCTATGATTGAAATATCTGCAAACATTAACCGGATCCAATGAGCACAGTTCTCCTGCTGTCTTGTATTCGATGTTTTTAATGTTTGAATTTGCCTCTCGTAGAAAATCCAGTAAATCATCCCAAGCGTACTCGGCACAGCTTAGGGTAACGAACCATGTTGGTGTTCCTAAATTCCGTAACATGCATTTTAATTCACCATGGCGTCTGTACAAATATTCATTTGTCCCACGCTGACAAGCCATCAGATTGATCAGTTGTGTTTCCAAATGATCATCTCGGTGCTGCACTTTCTCCATAAAATCCTTAGCAGACACATTTTGTAAATGTACTCCACTTTTTAAAATGTGATTTACGGCATAAGACAGTGCAGACAAATCGCTTTCAAATAAAAGGTGGAACAAATAAGGAATACTTTGTCGAAATCTGGGATCTTCAGCATATAGTCTTGTAGTCCGATAGTCAGAAGCTGGAATCTGTTCCGGACGTTCATCGTATCGTCCTCCTTTTCCTTTAGGAAACAGCTGGGGAAAACATCGAGCTTCCAAGCTCTCCTCCCATACACTCACGGGAGTTCCTTTTGCTTTCTTCATCTGAAAGAGATCAATATTGTCTCCCATAACTTCTTTTGAATGAAGAGGATGTATGCTAAAATGTTCATAAATTTCTTCTTCCTTTGACTTGTCCACTTTTTCAATTTGTCCAGTTGGTGTTTCTGTGTCTTCTTGTAAATCTTCTTCTTCTTCTTCTTCTATATAAATTGATTCATACCATTTGTTATTCCTTTTCAAATACAAATTTGCTCTTTGTACTTTCCGCACATCTACCAGCTCCTGCCAAATCTTCTTATTCTTTGTAGGTACACCATTAACCAGAATAATTAATGGTTCAGTTTCCAAAGTATCCGCATCAATAGTTTCCATATTTTTTTTCAAATCCAAGGGCAAATACACCACTCTACCCTTTAAACCTCTCAGTAAATCTGAAGGAGGTAATTTACCAGTTTTGGGCTCCATACGTACTATGGTCTGGAACGGATGAACACATTGAATGAGTATAGACTCATATGTATTTAATTCAGAAAGTTCAGCAGGAATAGCATCCAATTCTAAATTATTATGTACAGCTCTGGTTGGCATTCTATTTTCCTCTAACTTGTTGTAACAGTATTTACAAATACGCTGATCTTCACCCAATTCAAAACAATTTTCAAGAAATATATATGTGGCAAAATCCTTCCACTTATAATTATCTTCATTTTCACTCTTTCTGTAGAGATCAACATTCCTAGTTTATTTTCTATAATGAGTTCTGCGGCAACAAATACAAGTAAAATTTGGTCTTTCATTAGAGATTATTGCAAATTTTGTTATGTGATCATTAAATGTCTTACTTACAGAGGGTTCTACATTCTCTTCCACTTCTTCCTCATTTACTGTGTCCTTCTCTGCACTGTTTTGTTCAGGACCAAAGTAACAAAACTGAATTTCATCAACAACCTTCTCTACATCTGATACCGTTCCTCGGAACAGAGCCCTATTCAATTCATTTAACTTTATTGCTGGACTTTTAGCAAAATACAACCGCCTCACAAACTTTCTCATTTCAGTATGATGAACAGCCAGCATCCTAAAATGATGGAAAACACTATTACACACTTTTCTAGATAGACAAGCCAGAGAATGACCCTGCAAACCAGTATTCTCTCTCACTCTGCATGGATCCAGACTTTGAAGCACCTTAATCTTCTGTTTTATACTTTTTTTACTATATTCTCTTAGAAACTCACGAAATTTATCAATAGATTCCTGACGCACAGTGCAAATACTACTACAATTCCAAGTGTACACTGGGGCTTTAGGACGTCTCCCCATAGCCTCATCCGCCATCACTTGTACCTCATCTCTTGGAACCATTATCTCCTTCTCCATTATGCAACCATTTTTCACTTCGTAAGCACGACCTCTGGTGTCAACTGCATGCAGCAAACTATTACTTTGAAAATAGCTCTCTTCATTAAAAAAAGGTTCACTACTTGAACTATGCATCCACTTTCCTAAAAACACTTTACAAAAGTTTGTTCTGTTCACTACTCTTTTCCTTTTGCTATGTGATTTCAGTACATTAACCATTTTGTCTAATGTACGCATCCTATTCAAAATTAAAATGAATAGTTTCCTTTTTAATTCTAATGCCTTTGCTGCAATGGCTTCAATTTCTTTTTTTCTCTTATAAAACTTAGCCTTTTGCTTATATTTCTTCACATCCTTTATCAAATTGGACATAACTCTTCTCTGAAACATTTTTCTACGTATCTCTTTAAACGCTGTTTTTCTGTTTATGTAAATCTTTTCAGTTGCAGAAGGTATATTTGCATTAACTAAATTCTCAATTTTTTCCTGTCCTTTTCTTTTCAAAACATTCTTTCCAGTACAGACATTTTGTACATTTTTCCTTTTTTTGAATATGTTTTTTAGAAATTGTTTTGTCTGCTTACCAGAAGATTTTTTCTTTTTCCCAACATGAGCATCTTCTACTAACTTAGGTCCTCCAGTTGTCTTCAAATATAGGTTTTTTTTGTGGTCTTTTTTAACTCTGGATTTTGTAGGCATCTTAAATTTTGTTCACTGCTCTTCAGCAATACCTGAAAAAAACTAAAAAAAAAATCCTTTATTTTATTTAAATATATTACTACATTTCTTTTCACAATAGTAACAAAACGTAATTTCTTTGCCAATTTGAAAACACACTTACTACTCTTTTTTTTGGCAAGTGATAATCACTTTTACAGACTGACACATTATAAATCCACTTTTCAGATTTTTTAAAAAGCACATGTCCAAACTGCTTTTTCAGACCACCACCATGTGTAACCTGGGTGACTGCCTACACTCCAGCAAGGGCAACCAGCCTTAGTGATGCTGAATGTATTTGCATTACTGACTGAAACCTCAAACCCCACTCGCTTGTAAATACTGTGCATGATTCCACATGGTAAGCAGCTGGGTGTGTGCTAAGAGTCTGCTTCTGCACCAAAAAATGGCTCCCCCTTTTTCCTACTAATGCAAATATAAAATTACCAGAGTAGTACACAATAAATCTCTACCTGTAATTCCTATATGCACACAGAGTCATGTTTTCACATTTGTCACAAAACAAAATTTCTTTGCCAATTTGAAAGCACACTTACTGCTCTTTTTTTTGGCAAGTGATAATCACTTTTACAGACTGACACATTATGAATCCACTTTTCATATTTTTTAAAAAGCCCATGTCCAGACTGCTTTTTCAGTCCACCACCATGTGTAACCTGGGTGACTGCCTACATACCAGCAAGGGCAACCAGCCTTAGTGATGCTGAATGTATTTGCATTACAGACTGAAACCTCAAACCCCACTCACTTGTAAATACTGTGCATGATTCTACATGGAAAGCAGCTGGGTGTGTGCTAAGAGTCTGCTTCTGCACCAAAAAATGGCTCCCCCTTTTTCCTACTAATGCAACTGTGAAATCACCAGAGCAAAACGCAATAAATCTCTACCTGTAATTCCTATTTGCACACAGAGTCATGTTTTCACATTAGTCACAAAACGAAATTTCTTTGGCAATTTGAAAGCACACTTACTGCTCTTTTTTTTGACAAGTGATAATCACTTTTACAGACTGACACATTATGAATCCACTTTTCAGATTCTTAAAAAAGCACATGTCCAGACTGCTTTTTCAGTCCACCACCATGTGTAACCTGGGTGACTGCCTACATACCAGCAAGGGCAACCAGCCTTAGTGATGCTGAATGTATTTGCATTACAGACTGAAACCTCAAACCCCACTCGCTTGTAAATACTGTGCATGATTCTACATGGAAAGCAGCTGGGTGTGTGCTAAGAGTCTGCTTCTGCACCAAAAAATGGCTCTCCCTTTTTCCTACTAATGCAAATATAAAATTACCAGAGTAGTACACAATAAATCTCTGCCTATATTTCCCAACATGTGTAACCTGGGTGACTGCCTACATTCCAGCAAGGGCAACCAGCCTTAGTGATGCTGAATGTATTTGCATTACTGAGTCCAACCTCAAACCCTTAAACTATTCTTTTTTTATACCAATACACCTTAATTTATCGTGAAAACATAGTCCATATTATTTTACATGTTCCTCACATTTAAATTTCTCCCAAAACAGAAAATAATAAACACAACTTCAACAAAAGGAATTGCATTTCTATTATTCATTTCTTAATTTACCATATACATCCCCTCTCAAACTCTAAACTCACCTTTAAAATTAGTTAGTTGTGAAAGAAATGTGGCACTCAAACAGCAGATTATCAGAGCCAGGATCTCTGTTCTCTACACCTCTCTCCTCTCAGCAGAACCAGATAATGGCAAAGTTTCCCTCTATTTTTCCACACATATACATGTTAGTTTCAAATCTCAGTGCTTGTCCCTTTTTTTCAAATGTAATCACACATTTCTATTGGTTGAAAACCCAACCCTTTTCCAAAAGTAACCTTCCCCCAACTTGACTTCTGCCTAGTACCCTTCCCCCAACTTGACTTCTGCCTGCTACCATAGCAACAGCTCATGGAACACTGCTGTGTGGAGTTAGGTCAGAAGTTCGCCAAACAATGTTTCAATTCCACAGAGCAAGAGTGCTTGACTTTTCTAACCTAACAGCAAATCCATAGTACTGTTCTTTGGTAACACATTTTTCTGTACCAATACAAAACATGCTTCTATAAATTTACACATACAGCCTAGTTTTTAGTGTAGAATGGTATGAAACAGCCAATCAGTTCTTTTTTTTTTATAAAAAAATATGTATGCCTCCATTTCCAAACTGTCTTTCATTTCTTTTTACCATTCTACTGAAATACACCTCCTGAGTGCATCCAGATCTCCTTTGAAGATGTTCACAGTGTGGATTGTAGGACACAGCTATGTCTTCTGGAGTGAAAAGTTTGCAGAGAAAACAGGTATGGTGAGAGACCTTGCTTTGCCAAATGTAGACATTAAATGGATTGGTCAGAGAGGGTTAAAGTGGCACTAATTGATGCCATTGGTGAAATCCTTCATGCAAATCCAACACCCTGACCTCATAATAGTGCACTGTGGTGGCAATGACCTAGGCACTTTGACTGGGGTAGGTCTGGAAATGCTTATGAAGGACACCTTTGCACAACTGTTTTCACTTTTCCCTAAAACTGCCTTTGTGTTTTCTAACATATGCCAAAGGCAAAAATGGAACTGGTCCAATCATTTCTGTCCGCAGATTGACAAAGCAAGAAAGCACGTCAACAAATCTGTTTCTGCTTTCCTCCGTGACTATGGTATGGGTTCCATTTACCACAACAACTTGCGTTACGACATGCAAGACATTTATAGAGGAGATGGTGTGCACTTCAATGATGAAGGGAACAGAGTCTTCCTCTTGAACCTTAGACTCTGCATCGGTACTTACTTGTAGGTACCACTAAAAAATAACTTCATAAACACAACGGCTCTTTTTAGAGCCCCCTAATATCTAAACTCTTAAATCTGCATTTCATTTCTTTTATTATTTTTTTTGTTACCGTACGCTTACCGTACGCGTACCCCGTGATTTTTTTTAAAATCAATAAATGTTTTCTTTGTACTTTTCTGTCCTTCTTTGACCCCCTCACAAATGTAAGGGGGTCTGTAACTCTCCTCCTTGCCCCCTTTTCTTGTTATCACTCTTTTTTTTCTGAGTGAAACACACGAAATGGCGGCCGCCGCTTCCTGGTTTCGGCCGATTCGAATGTTTACTAAGATCTAAGAGCCAATCAGAATCGCGCTCGCGCACGCCACCGTATGCGTACGGTAAGCGTACCGTAAGCGTACCGTAAGCTGGCTCAGATATATATATTGATTTAAAGGCTATTTTCTCAGGACCTACTGAACAGATTTACACCAGACCTACAAAAGGCACTTCCTTGACCTGAGGACTACCTCTCTGCCAAATTTCTAGTAATTCTGTTCAGCCGTTCGGGCTGTAGCCCTGTCTAAAGGTCCTATGGAAAAATGCATGGGAAAAACGCGTTTTGGGACCCCCCTTTTATCTCAGCCCCCGCTTGACGAATCCCCCCGAGACTTTCAGGGTAGGAGCGGAGCGTAGCGCCCCACCTATTTTGAAAATTTTGTGAGGATTCGTCGACCGGCGCCAAAGTTATTCAAAATAGAATGTTGCGGATTTCCTATGGAAACGTGGTCCTAACTATAACTACCTACTGGCGACCGCCAGTAGGTAATATATATATATATATATATATATATATATAAATATATATGGCGTCCTTCAATCAACTTTCATTTGAGGTCGTGAAGTTCTTCATGGTTTATGGACTCCCACCAGCTGCATGTTTATGCTTCCAAGGAATTGGCTAAGTTTGGCCCACTGCATGCCAAGGTGGCTTATGTCACTAGTGGAGCGGGAGGCCTGTCTGTCAACGACGTTTGGAGCATTACAGAAGCAGCCAGAGTTTGTTTGGGTTAGGTAACCCTGACACGACGCAAGATCAAAGACTTCATTAACGCAAGTACCAAGATAATGGATCGTTTTAAATAATATGATAACGCATTTTTCACAACAATACGCAATTAAATTGTTACTACTAGTAGGCCTGGGCTAAAAATCTGTTCCGCTCGCGGAGAGTGCGAAAATGTAAAAATTTCCGCAATCCGCATTTTACCGGAAATTTTTTGCTTGCTCGCTCTGTAAAATAATACATTCTCGCGTGCGCGCGATCACCTTACCTGAATCCCCGCGTTCGCCAACAAGTTTTCCCGATCCGGTCGCGTTTCCCACGAGATATTGGATTGTTGGTAGCCATTTGCGCTGTCTCGCGACAGTTCGCGCCCGCAGTAACGTCATTCGTCGCGCGATCACGTCTTTCTTCTCGCGATCATGCATCGCGAGACAAGTGAAAGCAAGATGGCCGTGCCCGCGAGCAACCGCATGGGTAAGTTGGCGAGCCGCGACCACGCAGAAAATACCGCGAACGGGCGGGAAAGAAACTTCCGCATCTTCGCGATATTTCCACGTGTTTGCAGAGATTTTTAACATTTTAGCAATAATTTGCGAAAGTGAATTTCGCAAATTCTGCCCACCCCTAGCTACTAGCCGTACATGGAACTAATTCCTTTTTAAGGCTGTAACGGTATTGCAGTGCGATTATGTTGTGATAAAGATATCACGAAAGTGACTGGAAAAATGATAAAAATGAATGGGCAAACTGTGCCCGAAAATCCAACAGAATGCATTGTGGGCCAGATAGTCCTAGGAAGTGTGAAAGAAAGTGATCAGCAATAAATGGGAACATTTGATTATCAATGATATTAGGACACTTTAAATAGGAACATAAGAAATATAATATTGCTGATCACCCACGTTTTTAGGTCTCGGGACCATCCGGTCGGCAGACCGGAAGTCCGGAGATTTAATGACTTGGGAGAAGAGGGGCTTGAACCCGCCCCTCTTCTGCCCTGTTCTCCATTGGCTGGCCTCGTAAATGCTGGCCAGCCATTGGAGAAGAGGTCCCGTCACTCCAATCATGCCCCGTCCTTTTCGGATCGGGGGGCGTGTTTTTTGCGAAAAGTCTCAGGGAGGAGACAACAGCAAAACACGCCCCCGAATCCGAAAAGGAGGCTGCCTTTCTCCGAGGCCTCGGAGAAAGGCAGTGGTGTGCTCGTCCACTCCCCCTGCTGCTCTGGTCTCCTCACCTCTCCTCACCGCTGCGCCACACCTCTTACACTTGTTCCGGCTTACAATTACTTTCATTTTTCAGCTTTCTGTTTTACGAACGTAGTCGAAGGCGACCACGGACAGAAAAGGGGGATAGGAAAAGGTGACTGACTGCTCTGCCTTGTGTGCGCTGAGCTGCTGCCCTGTGTGAGCTGACCTGCCTCTTCCCCCAGGACTGACCTCACCGTGGACAGACCTACCGTCGATTCGCGGCAGTCGAAGCCGGGACTGGCGGTGTCCTTGGGTGTGGCCTAAAGTCAGGCCCTTCATCGGGTATGTGACTTCCTCGCCCCTCCATAGAAGTGAGCGGGGTGTGCTGGCAAGGTAGATCGGCGGCTTACTGCTCCTGCAGCTGGCGGTCCGAGTAGGAAGACACCGTATTTTCTGTCATTAGTAAACAAGTGTTCTTGAGCGTGGAGGACAATAGCACGGCCAGGACGCGCGCTGTAAAAGGAATAGAGCTGCATGGCGGGACACGCACGATAAAAGACCCCATCGATGTAGCAGACAGATGCAAGCAACCTAGTGTCGCCTCTACCCTCTACCCTCAAACACACAGAATTGCCTGCTTCAGTTCTCAAATTGGCACGCGGCGCTGGTCGCGTCATCTGCACGTGGGTAAGTTTCCCTTGAATTTCAGAGATTCTGCAGTTAGCCTGAAACAATTCCCAAAGAGCCTTTTTTTGCAAAGGTATATAATATAGCGCAAACTTGACCCGCAGTTATTGGAGCGCGTTACATGAACACCAGTAAAATTACCGAAGGTCGCAATCACTTTTCAAGCACGGAGATCACGTGATTTGCCTAGAATCACAGGGTGTTGAGCCGTTCGAACCTGGTTGCCCACTCACTTCCAGTTTACCTTAACACAAAAAATGTTTTTCCATCCCTGAATGTACGCAGTCTGAATTTGTCTCTCACCCCCCCTTAGTGCAAACCCCCCTACTGCATGCCATGTTATGCTTTTGTGACATAAAAACCCAATCAGTACGTACCTGCGCCAAGAAACCCCGGGGTGTTAGCGCGCTCTCTAAATCATTTGTAACATAACATGCATACATGCTACTATAATACTTAATTACATAAAACGCACGCACTTGCACTGCTGTAAGTGGCTTGGGAAGGATGACTATTGGGTGTGATGCCCTGTATCCCCAAACCGCAGATTTATCTGCTTCATAAACAATTTTGGAACATTGTAATAATATGGGACATGGTCGAATGCCATTTTTACGATATTGATGACACAGAATAAGCTGTTGATTCGCGGTATGTGATTTTTTAAAATTAGAAGTTGTGTGCACACAGACGTAAAATGCACACATGTTTTGCAATACTAAGTTCAACACTTTACATAGAATTTTAGATTGCTCTGGTAGTAACACAGTATATGCAATGTTAAACTACATTTTGGGGTTCATGTCGTTATTGGTCACATGACCGGGATTTATGAATTACCAGTGTTACCCGCTGCTTGTGACAATCAATTATGCATTAAACATATGTGCATGTTTATTATCACTAGGCATTGTATGAAGTGAAATAGGAATTTACATACCGCGCATTAGTAACGAAGTATTTCGTCTGTTTTCAGCACCTTGTGATATTTAAAGTCAATCCAAACATGGTGCACATTTAGATTGACAAAGACAGGTTCCCTGCCGAAACGCGTATCTATTCTGAGCAGAGTCATTGGAGGCCCATGACAATAAAGACTTGCTACAGATTTTATCTACTTTGTCTGTGTGCTCTCTTCTTGTTTTGCTTGAAGTTGGATTTGGTACAATATATATATATATCTTCACTATGGGAATTAACATTGCAAGCGCATCCTTTGTTCATGCCCTTATTTCTCGGTCCCCACTGCACGAGGACTGAACTTACTTTAACACTATTTTGGAAACATTTCATGAAGATTGATCAAACAACGAGTTATATGCAGATCAAAAAATGCTTTTCCAAAGGAAACTAGGTCTTAACTATAATTACCTGCTGGCGACCGCCAGTAGGTAATATATTCAATATTGTCGTCTTCCACGCCTCGTGATATGGTGGCACACAACTCCTCAGATGCTGCCCTCCATGAGTTTTTTTTCCAATCTTTTATTATTTTTTGTTTTTCATATTTAATCAATGTAACTTTTTTACGCAAGAATACACAAATGTAAATCTTTCCTGAGGCCAACGTGTTTTGCCTTCTAGTGCTCTTTTATGCCTAGTTTGTGCATTAAAAGTTTCACGGTGATCCGTCAAGTGGGAGCCCAGAAAAAAAGGTGGTTCCAAACCATAGAATCCCAATGCTTTTTCATAGACGTCTTCAGGCTGGGCAAAAGCAAAAACAGTTGAAATTAATTACACTAAATTTGTCAGGAAGCTAGATCTTGGTCCTTCTTTTTGAGATTTGGTGTAAATCCCTTTAGTAGTTAATGAGAAATTAAGGTTGAAAAATATTTGTATATCTAAACGGTTAGGTTTGAAAGATTCTTGCAAGAGACCCTCGAAACCAATTAAAAAAAATAGAACATTCTGATTGGCCCAAGAAGATTTTAGTGAGCACTTTGTTTGGCTGCCAGAAACATGAGAAAAGTTTGGTAGGCGAACATTACAGGACTCGGGCACTTAGTCACCTGTCCTGAATTAATTAAAAAATATATAAGGTTGCAAGGTAAGGATACCCTGTCCCCCTAGGCCCGATGGGGGCATAGGACCCCCCAGGGCAATTTCTTTTAAAAAAATAGTCAATTTTTGCTGTGATCCGGCATGACTCCCATGGGATCGGGAAAAAAATGGCAGCAAGGGTTGCATTCCTCACTTATAGGCCAGAGGAAGCCCACCCCAGGGCCACATTGTTTATTTAAGGGGAGGAAGGCACTGAGTCCCTCTAGGCTGTTATTGGCCCCTGAGAGTCCACCCCAAGCCCAACATTACATAATTGGAGGTGGGCACAGGGCCCCCCTCCCCAGGCAGTTTTCGGTCCTGGGCACTCCATCCCCGAGGCTCAAAGATTTTTATCTGAGGGGTCATATGGCCTTCCTCCCAAGGCTGCTTTCAGCCCTGGGGACCTCATGCCCGGAGTCCAATCTAATAAATAAGGGCAGGGGGCCACAGCATCCCCCTCCCCAAGCCATTATAGGCCTTGGGGAGCCCACCCCCAATACTGAATTATGTGCCAAAAAGGTAGGAAGCTGCACAGTCCCCTGCCCAAGCCTTGAAAAGGCCCCAGGGACCCTATCCACTGAGGCTTCTCTCATTTGTTGTGTCCTAGGGAATCCACCCCGGGACATGGCAGTTTACTTGCCTGCACCAGCACGGACCCTGCACCAGCACGGATGGGGAAACTTGTGTTTGCTCCAGCCTGTGAAGAGCATTTTCGAAACTCCTGCCAGGCAGAAGCAAACACAAAGGCTGCTCCCAGTGGGCGAGAGTTTTGATGACGGCAGGAAAACATATCAAGATTGCTCCCTGCAGGTGGAAACAATGCCTGCTACCACTGCACGTAGGGTGTTGGCTGGATTCGCGGGGGCCCTGATGATTCCCCCAGAGCCCCCAACGAGTGTATGGTGGGTGCAATGGGTGAACATCAGGGCACCCACTCATTTAAAAGGCAGGCCCCAGAAGATTGGGTCTCCGGGGAGGGGACTCGCTCAGCCCCCTTCCCCTTTATCAAATATACAGGCCCTGGAGGATTGGGTCTTCAGGGCCTTTTTAAAGCTCAGGAAGGGAGCCGCATGGCCCCCCTACTCTGACTTTATTATTGGCCCTGGGGGATGGCCCACAAGGCCCTAATAAGGCTTGTGGGATGAGGCCACTCAGCCCCCTCTCCTTAAAAAAAAGGCCCTGAGGGATGAGGTACTCAGGGCCTCACAAGGGTCGGGAAGGGGGACCACATGTTCACCTCCCCTATATAAAAAAGGCCCTCTGGAATAACATAACATGCGTTTTTGTAAAGCGCACGTTCACCCGTAAGTATCTTGGTTCTGAATAACAGATGTATATTGGTACCCAAAACAATGGTGCTCCTTTAATCGACCTCAGAGGGATGAAAAGGCTGAGTGGATCTGCAGGTAATTGAACATGTGACCATGAAGTTGAACACAGGGCCCACCAGTGGATGCATTAGTCCACTGAGATACCAGACCCGGCTATAGGGAATTGGGTCCCCAGGGCCTAATAAGGCTTAGGGAGGGGGACCACATGGCCTCCTCCCCTTTAAAATAGTTAAGGCCCCAGGGATGGGTTTCCCAGGCCTAATGAGACTCTCCAGACAGCCCCCATCCCCTTTAAAACAAGCATTTGCAATGAAATTGGTCTCGCCTTTGGGACCTTATATGTATTTAGCTATGCAGCACATTAGCCTGGGTGCTAAAACATCTACTGTTCTTTAACATGGAGGGAAAGTAAGCACCAAACTGCCGAACACGCCAGGTATGGGAACACATGGAGAGAAGTACTGCCTATCAGCAGGAAATTGTATTGTCCGAAGCTCTGTTTTTAATATTAATGAAAATACAAGATTTGAAACAAATATTATTGTCTACCGGTGCTTGCTGAATACAAGTTTCTATGAGCTGAAATCTAGGTAATGCTAGAGTGATTCTGGTATTTTACTGACCTCTACTGGTCGTTTTGTATCAAGAAAGCTAAATAGAGCCAGTTGCCAGAAAAATTAAAAAATAAAGTACCTAAGTAGAAAGCAATTCTGGTATTTTACTGACCTCTACTGGTCGTTTTCTATCAAGACAGTTAATAGAGGCAGTTGAACAGAAACAAAAGTCCCTAAGCAAAGGCGGAAGGAGACAAGTCCTAGGGCTGATCTCCAGATCCCACAAAGTACATAGAACAGATCTTCCAGACTCGACCTAAAAATGTGACCCTGGGGATAATCCTCAGGGCCTAAACCAGCTTGGGGAGGGGGGCCCTTCCTTTTAAAAACTTAAGGACCTGGGGGATGGGTCCCCAGGGCCTAATGTGGTTTGAGAAGAGGCACCACATGGTCCCCGCCCATTTAATAAACAATGTGGCCCTGGGGGATGTTGTCTCCAGGGCCTAATGAGGCTTGAGGAGGAGAACCATGTGCCCCCTCCCCTTTTGAATAAAATGTGGCCCTGGGGGATGGAGTCCTAAGGGCCTAATAAGGCTTAGGGAGGGGAGTCACATGGCCTCTCCCCTTTAAAATAGGGATGGGTTCGCTAGGGCTTAATGAGACTCATAACGGATGGCCACACAGCCTTCCGCCCTTTTAAAAAAATGTGGTCCTGGGGGATGGGGTCCACATGGCCTAATGACGCTTGGTCAGGCATAGGGGCCAAATGGCCCCCCTACCTTTTAAAATACTCAAGGCCCTGGTGGATAGGGCCCTAGTAACTAATGAGGTTCCCCTACGATAACAAATGTGGCCCTGAAGGATGTGGTTCCCAGGACCTAATGAGGCTCTGGGATGGGCAGCCATGTGGTCCCCTCCCCTTTAAAATGCATAAGGCCCTGGGGAATATGGTCCGCAGGGCCTAATGAGGCTTGGGGAGTGCAGTCCCCTCCCCTTTTTATTGGAACTGGCCCCAGCGATGGGGTCTGTGGGGCCGAGTAAGGATCAGGGAGGGGGCTGCGTGCCCTCCTCCCCTTAATATGTATGTTTTGCCTCAGGGGAGCGGATCCAGAGGGCAATTCTACAATACACACTCCAAAGACTGTGAACGGTGTGGGGTTAGTAGCCTACTGGGGTTTTGGCCACAGGGCCTGGTGGCAGGCTAAGCCCTGTAGCCAACATACTGCTGCACACGGCCAAAGCCTGTGTGCAGCATGGGGTTCGATGCCTGCTGGAGTTGGAAACAGGGCCAGGCAGCAAGTCAGGCCCTGCGGCTAACCCCTCAGCCACACAACCAAAGACTGTGCATGGCGTGGGGTTGGTTACCTCCGGATGGTGCCTGTGGGGAGTTCGTTGCAGGCAGCCAGGCCCTGTGGCCAACCCCATGCTGTGCTTGACAAAAGGCCATGCGCAACGTGTGGTTGGCTGTCTGTGGGGGGTTTGCTGCACAGCCTGGGCCTCGGCTAAGCACAGCAGAGGGTTAGCTTTACATATTATAATACAATATTGCTTTATATTTTAAAAAATCACTGTCAAAAACAAAGGTTAAAGCAGCATTATAGTTAGGTCTTATAAATAGATCTGTTTTTGTTAAAAAACACTTAGAAATTAACTGAAAAAGATCAAAGGTTAAAGTAATTTTATAAGTAGGTGAATATGTCAGTGGTGTGGTGATGTCATTAATGATGTCATAGAACATGTCATAAATGATTAAATATGTGAGGTTATAAGAGTGTGAGCTCAAGTTATAGTTAGCTCTGCTAACCAAAACTGGTAAATTTGGGTGTTTTTTTAGTTCTGAACGTTAATGTTATCACTGACATAGCCACCTAACTATAACGTTACTTTAACCTTTGTTTTTTCAGTGAATATACACACACACACACACAACTATGTTGTAAATGAAAAACGCCTGGTCCTTGTAGATTATGTAGGTTGATTTATTAAGATAGATGTTATCATCAAGAGCCCCACCAGGAGCAGCCTTCCTGCTGCGCAGCCCATCCTCCAACTGACTACCTCACTCATCCAACATTCCACAGCATCATCACACACCAACATTCCACACCACAGTCACACTGGCTGAGCAGCAGGTATGACACATCTCCCTTCTTTTCACAGAATAGCATTATACTCTTGCATGGTGTTTACCATATATCACTGAGAAGAAATGCAGATGCATAAACATAACAGGTGGAAAACATTGCATGCATTATGCACATCTAGACAAGAAACAAAGACTAAAAGTGCAAGTGGAAATCAGATGAAAACATTGCAAGCATTATAAACAGATGAAAACATTGCAAGCGTTATGCATATCTGAATAAGCAACACAATAATTGCAACGGACCATGAATGTATCAACTGCAAATAATAATAATAACCCCTTCTCCCTTTCTACCCAGAAAACAACATACACGCTCCACCACACCACTAATCTTCGAACAGACCCCAAAATAAGACAAACATACCAGCTGGCCAGGGTGACATGAAGACAGCAAGAAGGGAATCAACCACAGGGGCGCAGTGGTGGACCGCCTATAGCAAAAGAACAACAGAAGAGGAATTATGACCCACCATGACTGATGAACACCTTGGCTTAAATAACGCCCTTCACCCTAACCCGTGGTAGGGGTGGAAAAAACCTTTAAACACATGTTACTTAGCTTACACACACACACAGACCCTCACCCGTATACACCATAAGGGTAGAACAACACACCAATCACACATAACTTTGTGCTTAAACACAGCCCCTCACCCTAATAAAGTGAGAGTGGAACAACACTCCACACGAGACATTTGGCTTAAACCCAACAATTTACCCTTACCCATAGATGGGGTGGCACACCTGCTTCAACCACAAATCAGCACAAACATAACTTTAAAAGTGGGTGATATTACTGCACCATCCCACCATCTCTACAATGGGTGGTATTACTGCACCGTCCCACAAACCCCACAGTGTGTGGTATTATTGCACCATCCCACAAACTCCACAGTGGGTGATATTATTGCACCATCCCACAAACTCCACAGTGGGTGGTATTACTGCCCCATCCCACAAACTCCACAGTGGGTGGTATTACTGCACCATCCCACAACCACATGAATGTGGTAGACAACAACACATTACAACTTCTTGAACACACAAAAAAGTATCAGCACCACACCATTGGGAGATCACTTAGCACACACTATCCAACAACTGCTCAAATAGGAAATATTCATTGTACCTTAGTCTAGCTAACAAAAGTCCCCAGGTCTGTAGCAAAAACTACATTACTCCTCATAATGGAGTAGGAAATGTAACAACTCCAATTTCACAACACCTCAAAAGAGGAAGGCTATTCTTTCCATGTATCACAAACCGACATGCATTAGTAAAACATAACCTGAAAGAGGTACACATGTTTTTTCCACATACACTTCAAATTGAAGAATACAAATCTGTTACATTTCTAGTGGCTAGTTATAGTCTAGATGATTACTAGGATTCCCAAAGTGAGTTCAGACACTCCTAGATTGAGAAAAAACACAGCGATTCTCCCATAAGCGAGTATGTCACTCCTTCCACACCCCGCAATATCAAATAACAGTATCACTTTACACTGCATACAGCGTGAAAATGAACCCATGGACCTGAAAAATAAACATATCCCTGGACGGATTTCTTTTGAAACGCTGCATATGCCTGCCAACAAAATGACATGGTTAGTCTTCCCACTTGAAGTAAGCGTAGTACAGAGTCCAGATTAGACCTTAGGAACACTGCCGGAAAGACGCTCTCGATTTTGACTGTGGGTTTAAATATAGAAAATGGCAGCACGCAGACATGCTATGCGCTGGATGGCTCCAGGCAGAGGCATACACATAACATTAAAATCCAAATTGCGCAGCTCGAGAAGAACATGGAGACATCCTTGATCCTTTCACTGCATCTCCTTGGGAACGGTGAGGAGGAACGCACACAGACCTCTCCATGGCGCTTTTACGCTACCCGTGAACAAGGTAAGGGCACGCGAGCCATCTTCCTCATGCAAACTTTCAAATTCAGCATAAGGCACCGGCCAAACAGCTCGCCCCAGAAATAATGTCGAATTTGGATCCTGACATCGGAATGTGTGCAATTTTCCCACAAAAAAGGGCCTCTACGAGATGGTACCACACAGACTGTCAATAGTCCCTTGACAAAAGTGCTGCAAAATCTGCCGGTTCCCATCCTCATTTGTAAATAGCAAGTAGAACAATGCTGCTGATTAATTTAAATTCTCCCAAAGTGACACTGCCAGTCCAATACAATAAATACAACAGTGAAGTCTCCTTGCAGGCTGCTGCACTCAACAGTCACTTGACATGTGTTAAAGTAAACGCTAGGAAACTTGAGATGAAAATTCAGGCAAACAGACACATGCACTGCCCAAGGGCTGTCCGATGAGACAGGACACTGGTGGGGCAGCAGGGCGGTCTGTGAACTTGAGTCCGTGTAGTTTCAATGCACGATTTCTGTACTTTTCCTTCTTTAAGTCTTTTTTCTTCTGTAGTTGCCATATAGCCATAATCTTGGTTCCTCAGATTGTCCTCAGACAGTGGGTGGTATTACTGCACCATCCCACTGTGAGACCGGCCTCGTGGCGTGGGCCCTACTGACCAGCAAGCCACCCTGCAACCGCACCGATCCTCGATGGCACAGACTCCGGCCACCATGGCCCAACATCCCGATGGCCGGCCAGACCCCCAACGCGCATGCCCGGCCGAGGGAGAGGGAAACCCCCCCAAGCCAGACCGAGAGGCGCCGACCCTGTCACACCTCTGGTCTCTTCCCCAAGGGAGGTTTCGATCGACCACCAGGCCCCCGGTGAGCAGCCGCCTCGCCTGCTGGCTGTCTGGAGTCCCTCCCGGACCCACCTGAACAGATCAAAGTGGCCGAGCGACAGGATGCCCGACACACCGCCCCCCCCAGGCACCAAGACCCCTCTCGGCGAGGACTCCGGACTTCAAAGAGGAGGGGAAGTATAACAAGGGGTGCGGACGGGACGGGAGGCAGAGAAGACCTGGACTGACGAGAGCCTGCTGACCTGGTCGCGGCTCGATCGCTCCCCGAACCGAAGAATGCTCCCCGAACTCTGAACCATCTGAGCCCTGCTGACGCTGTCGCGGCTCCCTGAACTCTGAACCATCTGAGCCCTGCTGACGCTGTCGCGGCTCCCTGAACTCTGAACCATCTGAGCCCTGCTGACGCTGTCGCGGCTCCCCGAACTCTGAACCATCTGAGCCCTGCTGACGCTGTCGCGGCTCCCCGAACGCTGAACCATCTGAGCCCTGCGGACGCTGTCGCGGCTCCCCGAACTCTGAACCATCGGAGCCCTGCTGACGCTGTCGCGGCTCCCCGAACTCTGAACCATCTGAGCCCTGCTGACGCTGTCGCGGCTCCCCGAACTCTGAACCATCTGAGCCCTGCTGACGCCGTCGCGGCTCCCCGAACGACGAACCTCCTGTGCCTGCTGAGTGACTCGCGGCCCCCCCTCCTCCAAGAGAATCGGCAGAGATTGCCGAGAGAAGCAACATCCCCTCAGCTCGAGGATTGAGAGCTGTGCGCTGGATACTCCGCAGAGGCACTGACTCAAAGACTGTCCCGCTACCCCCATACCCCCATCACGAGATCGCCACCGCTTGTGGCACTAATTCTGTACCTGCCGTCCGGATCATAAAGATCCCTCACAACTAACGATAAAGTATATTGTCTTACGAAGAACTACTGTGTGGTGTCCCTCTATCAGAAGAGAGTAAGCGCAGCGTGTGCGATCCTAGGTACGAGACCCTTCCAGGAAGGGCCTCCCCGCTCTTGCTCGGCCTAACTCTGGGAAAGGTGGGTCTCCGGGTGGGCAGGAACGCATTCTTCAGCCTCCCCGGTGAACGCCTTCCAACATTTGGTGGCAGGCGACGGGATCCGAGCCAACACCTAGAGATCGTACAGTAAACGGCTGACGCACTACCAAGAAGAAATGGAAGGAGAAACCTCCCTAGGTGCCGCAGGTATCAACACGAGCACGACATTCCGAGAGGACCAGTTGGAATCTTATACGCACCGAGAACTGAAACAATTTTGCAAAGACCTTGGAATCGCTACCACCGGACTTAGCACGAAAGAGGACTTCCAGGGAGCATTAAAAACCTGGGTCGAGGCAGGAGCTCCCCGGACACAAACAGAAGGAGAGCCGCCAAACGAACCACGAAGCACCCCGGGGAGGAACGGCGCCCCCGAGGGGGGCCCATCCCCAGAGGAGCTGGCGGACCGAGAAAGAGGTCGCAACCACGAACTAGAACTAGCAAAATTAAAAATCGAGGGAGAGCTAAAACTGGCCGAAAAGAAGCTGGCGGTAGAACAGTTACGCCAGAACTCGAGGAAAAGAAACGACAGAGAGAACACGAAGAAAGAAAACTCCAACTGGAGCATGAACGTAGCCTGAAAGAGATCGAGCTCAAGGCTAAGAATGCGGAGGTCAGACCCTCTGAAACTCAACCCCTCTCCTCCGTCGTGGAGCCAAAGGTCCACATCCCCAAGGATGTGGTGAAGGAATACTATAAGAACGACGACATCCAGCAATGGTTCAAGGCCTACGAAGTCGCCATGACCTCCCACCGAGTCCCGCAGAAGGACTGGGGGGCTGGGCTGTGGGGCCGGTTCCTGAGCGAGGGGAGAGATACCCTGCTGGACCTGCCCTCCACGGTGCTGAACTCCTACAGTCACATGAAAGAGGCCCTAGTAGCCAGATATGGGCTCACCCCTGAAATGTACCGGCAACGATTTAGAGACTGCAAGAAGATACCCGGTACCACCTGGGTGGAGTACATGAACTTTTACAGCCGGGCCTTGGACGGGTGGATCAAGGGCAGCAAGGTCTCCACCTTTGAGGAGCTGTTCGACCTAATCGCATGGGAACACTTGTCCGCCAATTGCTTTGTGGAGTTGCGCCAGCACCTCCTGGACAGCAAACTCACGGACCCTCGCAAACTGGCCGTCGAGGCTGACCGATGGGTAAACACCCGGGCCTCCCGGGGTCCCGTGGGAGACTACGGTCGCCACAGTCAGGGACCCCCCGCCAGAGGGGCAGAGGGAATCAAGGCCGGCCAAGAGAACTCCCGGGGGGATCCCAGCTCACTCCCCCCAGAGGACAACCTCCGCCCTTTCCAGCTCCACCTCCGGCCAGCAGCGGGCCGCCGGGGAGGTCGGGGCCCCGAGGGAGGATCACCTGTTTTCGCTGCCAACAGACCGGACACTATGCCAGCGACCCTCAATGTCCCATGTACCAACGACCCGCCACGACAACCCCGCCGGCTCGACAAATGGCCTCCGTAGCCCTGGGGGAAGAGATGGAAGACTCCGAAGAACGGGAACCAGCCGCCATGGCCTTGGTCTCCCTAGGGGACCGAGAGATGGTCCCCGGAACGTCCCTGCCCGCCAACACGAAGAAGTACCGACAGCAGGTGACGGTCAACGGTCACCGCGTCAAGGGCCTCCGGGACACGGGGGCGAGTGTCACGGCGGTTCACTGTCACCTGGTCTCCGAAGATCAGATCCTGCCCGACGCCTTTTGTTCAGTCGTATCGTCAGACAATTCCGAGAGCCTCTGCCGGATGGCCCTAGTTCCCTTCGAATGGAGGGGAGTCACCGGCAAGTTGAAGGTGGCAGTCCGAACCTCCCAGCCTGTAGACTGCCTCCTGGGCAACGACCTTGAGAATTCCCCGTGGGGACAAGTGGAACGAAGAGCCCATCTCGAGATGATGGGCCTACCCGAATGGGTATGCGCCACCACGCGCTCGATGACTCTCAGATTGCCTTCCTCCGAGGGAGGGGAGGCCATGCCGCTGAACACCGCTACCATCCCCGAGGTCCGGGATGCACCACCCGAGCCCGACGACCCCCTTCCGGACGAAGCGACCGTTCCCGACGAGGGGTCGGTGCCTCCAGACCCCGAACCCCTGACCGAGCTCGGGGACCTGCCAGAAATGGCCCAGTGGCACTGCGAGGGAGGCCCCTCTCGAGAAGAATTCTGCCAAGAACAATCCACCTGCCCTTCTCTCATTGGACCCCGACAGCAGGCCGAGGCCCAAGCAGCAGGTGACCGGACCGGCACCCACTGGGTATACTGGGAAAACAGCCTCCTGTACAGCGAACAGAAGTCGGCCGAGTTGGGCTCGGCCTGAGTACTGGTGGTACCCCTGCGCTTCCGAAGTCTCCTCCTGGGCCTGGCCCATGATGTACCCCTGGCCGGACACTTAGGCCAAGATAAGACCTACCAGCGACTCGTCACCCACTTCTATTGGCCTAAGATGCGAGCAAATGTGGAGGCCCACTGCAAGTCCTGCCTCACATGCCAGGCCAGCGGAAAGAGTGGGGGGAAGCGCAAGGCTCCGCTACAAACCTTCCCCGTCGTCAGTACCCCTTTTGAGCGGGTAGGAATCGACATCGTGGGACCGCTGGACCCCAAGACCGCCCAGGGCCACCGGTTCATCCTCGTCCTGGTGGACCATGCCACCCGCTACCCAGAAGCCATGCCCCTCTGCACCGTGACGGCCCCCGTGGTAGGCCGGGCCTTGATGGGGATCTTCTCCCGCGTGGGGTTCCCCCGCGAAGTCGTGAGTGATCGGGGCACAAACTTTATCTCCAAATACATGAGGTCCTTATGGCAGCAGTGCGGAGTATCGTACAAGTTCACCACCCCATACCACCCCCAAGGGAATGGCCTAGTCGAGCAATTTAACAGAACACTGAAGGGAATTATCATGGGCCTCGACGAACCTCTACGCCGGAGATGGGACGTCCTCCTCCCATGCCTCCTGTTCGCCTACCGAGAGGTCCCACAAAAATCCCTGGGGTTCAGCCCATTCGAACTGCTATACGGACACCCCGTCCGGGGACCCCTGAGCCTGGTCAAGGAGGGTTGGGAAACGACTCTCCGGGGGACCCCTCCGGATGTGTTCCGATACATCTTGGCGCTCCGCAACCAGACCCGGAAATTCCGAGAACTCGCAGAGGCGAACCTCGAGGCTAGCCAGGAAGAGATGAAGCGCTGGTATGACCAGAATGCTACGCTGGTCGAGTTTCAGCTGGGCCAACAAGTCTGGGTCATGGCCCCGGTGAAACCCTGCGCCCTCCAAGATAAATGGACTGGACCCTTCAAGGTGGTCGAACGGAAGAGCCAAGTCACCTATCTCGTCGATGTGCAGTCCCCGCGGAACCCCCTCCGGGTCCTCCATGTGAACCGCCTCAAACCCCACTTTGTGAGGACGGAGTTGAGTTTACTCCTGGCCACCGACGATGAGGCCGAAGAAGACACTGAGCCCCTTCCAGACCCCCTGGGGGCGAAAGAGACCGATGGTTCCGTAGAGGGGGTGAGACTGTCAACCGCCCTCACAGCCCAACAGTCCGACGACTGCCGCCAGCTACTAAGGCAGTTCGGGGACCTCTTCTCCCTAACCCCTGGGGTCACCGACTGGTGTGTCCACGACGTGAACACCGGCGACAGCCCGCCAGTGAGACACCGGGCCTACCGGGTCCCTGATCGGGTCCGACCCTGCATCCAGACCGAGGTAGCGAAGATGTTGGCCCTCGGGGTGATTGAACCCTCCGACAGCCCCTGGGCCAGCCCGGTAGTCCTGGTTCCGAAAGCGGCTGCCCCTGGTGTCGCCCCCGAGCTGAGGTTTTGCGTGGACTACCGAGGACTCAATGCGGTCACCCGAGCAGACGCTCACCCTATCCCCCGCGCAGACGAGCTCATCGACCACCTCGGGGCCGCTCGCTACCTCAGCACCTTCGACCTAACTTGTGGATACTGGCAGATTGCCCTCACCGAGGGAGCCAAGGAGCGCTCCGCCTTCTCCACCCCGGATGGGCACTACCGCTTTAGGGTGATGCCGTTTGGAATGAAGAATGCCCCGGCCACTTTCCAGCGGTTGGTGAACAGGGTCCTGTCCGGACTAGAGGGGTTCAGCGCAGCGTACCTCGACGATATAGCGGTATTCAGCTCCCAATGGACCGAGCACCTCCAGCACCTCCGACAAGTCCTGCTGGCTCTGCGCCAGGCCGGCCTCACCATCAAAGCCAGCAAATGTCAAATTGAGCAAGGCTCCATAACCTATCTGGGGCACCAGGTGGGAAGCGGACAGGTCGTCCCCCTCCAGCCAAAGATCGACGCCATCTTGTCCTGGGAACCCCCAACGACCCAAACGGAAATCCGGGCCTTCCTGGGCCTCACCGGTTACTACCGGAGGTTTATTAAGAACTATGGCAGCATCGCAGGCCCCCTCACAGAGCTAACCTCCAAAAAACACCCCAAGAAAGTACAATGGACTCCCCCATGCCAGAAAGCGTTCAACGCCCTAAAAACCGCTATATGTACTGCTCCGGTGCTTAAAGCCCCCGACTACGCTCAGGAGTTTGTGGTCCAGACGGACGCCTTGGAACACGGCATCGGGGCAGTCCTCTCACAGTTCAACGACAAAGGTATAGATCAGCCCATAGCCTTCATCAGCCGAAGGTTGCTGCCCCGAGAACAGCGGTGGAGCACAATTGAAAGGGAGACCTTCGCAGTAGTCTGGGCCCTCAAAAAGCTACGGCCCTACCTGTTCGGAACACACTTCCGAGTGCAAACAGATCACCGACCCTTGCGGTGGTTGATGCAGATGCGAGGGGAGAACCCCAAACTGCTACGCTGGTCCATCTCCCTCCAGGGGATGGATTTCACTGTGGAGCATCGCCCCGGGACGGACCACGCCAACGCGGACGGCCTGTCCCGATTCTTCCGCTTCAGCGAGGAGAACCCCCAAGTGGATGGGTAGTTCTCCCCGCCTTTCAGCTGGGGGGGCGCGTGTGAGACCGGCCTCGTGGCGTGGGCCCTCCCGACCAGCAAGCCACCCTGCAACCGCACCGATCCTCGATGGCACAGACTCCGGCCACCATGGCCCAACATCCCGATGGCTGGCCAGACCCCCAACGCGCATGCCCGGCCGAGGGAGAGGGAAACCCCCCAAGCCAGACCGAGAGGCGCCGACCCTGTCACACCTCTGGTCTCTTCCCCAAGGGAGGTTTCGATCGACCACCAGGCCCCCGGTGAGTGGCCGCCTCGCCTGCTGGCTGTCTGGAGTCCGTCCCGGACCCACCTGAACAGATCAAAGGGGCCGAGCGACAGGAAGCCCGACACATCGCCCCCCCAGGCACCAAGACCCCTCTCGGCGAGGACTCCGGACTTCAAAGAGGAGGGGAAGTATAACAAGGGGTGTGGACGGGACGGGAGGCAGAGAAGACCTGGACTGACGAGAGCCTGCTGACCTGGTCGCGGCTCGATCGCTCCCCGAACTGAAGAACGCTCCCCGAACTCTGAACCATCTGAGCCCTGCTGACGCTGTCGCGGCTCCCTGAACTCTGATTCACCTGAGCCCTGCTGACGCTGTCGCGGCTCCCCGAACTCTGAACCATCTGAGCCCTGCTGACGCTGTCGTGGCTCCCCGAACGCTGAACCATCTGAGCTCTGCGGACGCTGTCGCGGCTCCCCGAACTCTGAACCATCAGAGCCCTGCTGACGCTGTCGCGGCTCCCCGAACTCTGAACCATCTGAGCCCTGCTGATGCTGTCGCGGCTCCCCGAACTCTGAACCATCTGAGCCCTGCTGACGCCGTCGCGGCTCCCCGAACGACGAACCTCCTGTGCCTGCTGAGTGACTCGCGGCCCCCCCTCCTCCAAGAGAATCGGCAGAGATTGCCGAGAGAAGCAACATCCCCTCAGCTCAAGGATTGAGAGCTGTGCGCCGGATAGTCCGCAGAGGCACTGACTCAAAGACTGTCCCGCTACCCCCATACCCCCATCACGAGATCGCCACCGCTTGTGGCACTAATTCTGTACCTGCCTTCCGGATCATAAAGATCCCTCACAACTAACGATAAAGTATATTGTCTTACGAAGAACTACTGTGTGGTGTCCCTCTATCAGAAGAGAGTAAGCGCAGCGTGTGCAATCCTAGGTATGAGACCCTTCCAGGAAGGGCCTCCCCGCTCTTGCTCGGCCTAACTCTGGGAAAGGTGGGTCTCCGGGTGGGCAGGAACGCATTCCGCAGCCTCCCCGGTGAACGCCTTCCAACACCCACAAACTCCACAGTGGGTGGTATTACTGCACCATTTCACCCTTGTCACCAAAATACATTGTAAATGAAAGACGCTGGGTCCATGCAGATTGTGTAGGTTGATTTATTGAGGTAGATGTTATCATCAAGAGCCCCACCAGGAGCAGCCTTCCTACTGCTCAGCCCATCCTCCAACTGACTCCCTCAGCCATTCAACCTTCCACAGCATCATCACACACCAACATTCCACACCACAGTCACACTGGCTGAGCAGCAGGTATAACACACACGCACCCACACATACATGCACATATATTCACAAAAAAAACAAAGTTAAACTGATATTACACTTAGGTAATAATTAGGCCTGGGCGGTAAATTCCGTTCCGCTCGCGGAATTTGCGGAATTTCGGTATTTTCGCGTTCCGCTGAGAACGTGAAGTTGCCCAAAATTCTGCTTTCCGCGACTTCGCGCAATTTTTTCTTGTTCGCGTTCTCAAAATGCGTGTTCGCGAGATATTTCTCCCCGAGCACGCAAACAGCAACTGTGAATAGGAAAAAAGCATCGTGAACAAGCAATTCCGCGTGTTCGCGGAATTTCTGCGTGTTCGCAGAGATTTTTTACCATTTCGCGGAGATTTGCGTAACGCGATTACGCAAATTCCGCCCACCCCTAGTAATAATATCTTACGTTCCATAAAAAAAACTCACTGCGACCCACCATGCTCAAAATGCCAATTTGCTGAAGGTACAGAAAGAAACAAAAGGATGATCAAGATAAAAACATAGCAAAACCAAAGGGGCTGATGGACGGAGTGTTGAACATTGCAAGCACTCACCCCCAGTCAACTGATCTGGGTTTAATCCATCATCATTCTTTAGCTCGCTCCGCCACCCCATTTCAGACATGGCCATATGCAAATCAGTCTGACCCTGTGCCTCATGGGAACAGTCCAGCCCGAACATCCAAGCCATGTCTTCCCTGGACTGGAAACAAGCATCCTGGGACAAGTTTCTGGCTAATCAGCCGTCATCAGCCAGGCTAGCTTGAATCCAGTGGCAAAGTGAGCAAGGGACCCACGTCTGGGCATACCCTGCCAACTTAGGGCGAACAAAGCAAAACCAAAGGCGATGATGGATGGAGTGTCGAACATTGCAAGCACTCAGCCCCAGTCAACTGATCTGGGTTTAATCCATCATCATTCTTTAGCTCACTCCGCCACCCCAGTTCAGACATGGCCATTTGCTAATCAGTGTGACCCTGTGCCTCATGGGAACAGTCCAGCCTGAACTGCCAAGCCATGTCTTCCCTGGACCAGAAACAAGCATCCTGGGACCGGTTTCTGGCTAATCATCCATCATTAGCCAGGCTAGCTTGAATCCAGTGGCAAAGTGAGCAAGGGACCCACGCCTGGGCATACCCTGCCGACTTAGGGCGAACAAAGCAAAACCAAAGGAGATGATGGATGGAGTGTTGAACATTGCAAGCACTCATCCCCAGTCACCTGATCTGGGTTTAATCCATCATCATTTATTAGCTCACTCCGCCACCCCAGTTCAGACATGGCCATATGCAAATCAGTCTGACCCTGTGCCTCATGGGAACAGTCCAGCCCGAACTGCCAAGCCATGTCTTCCCTGGACCAGAAACAAGCATCCTGGGACCTTGTTTCTGGCTAATCAGCCGTCATCAGCCAGGCTGGCCTGAATCCAGTGGCAAAGTGAGCAAGCGACCCACGTCTGAGCATACCCTGCCAACTTAGGGCGAACAAAGCAAAACCAAAGGGGATGATGGACCGAGTTTTGAACATTGTAAGCACTCACCCCCAGTCAACTGATCTGGGTTTAATCCATCATCATTCTTTAGCTCACTCCGCCACCCCAGTTCAGACATGGCTATATGCAAATCAGTCTGACCCTGTGCCTCATGGGAACAGTCCAGACCGAACTGCCAAGCCATGTCTTCCCTGGACCGGAAACAAGCATCCTGGGACAAGTTTCTGGCTAATCAGCCGTCATCAGCCAGGCTAGCTTGAATCCAGTGGCAAAGTGAGCAAGGGACCAACGTCTGGGCATACCCTGAAACCGGTCCTAGGATGCTTGTTTCCAGTCCAGGGACGACCTGGCTTGGCAGTTCGAGCTGGACTGTTCCCATGAGGCACAGGGTCAAGACTGATTTTCATATGGCTGTGTCCAAACTGGAATGGCATGGTGAGCAAAAAAACGATGGATTTAGGCCCAGATCTCTGTACTGGGGTGAATGTATTATTCTTCATTCTGTCCATCAACTGTTGTTTTTGCATTTGTCACCCCGAGTGGGACGGGTATGCCCAGACGTAGGTCCCGTGCTCTCCATGCCACTGGAATCAAGCTATCCTAGCTGAAGAGGGGTGAACCCCCGAAACCAGTCCAGGATGCTTGTTTCCAGTCCAGGGAGGACCTGGCTTGGTAGTTCAGGCTGGACTGTTCCCATGAGGCACAGAGTCAAGACTGATTTGCATATGGCTTGGTCCAAACTGGAATGGCATGGTGAGCAAAAAAACGATGGATTTAGGCCCAGATCTCTGTACTGTGGTGAATGTATGACATTGTTCTGCATTCTGTCCATCAACTGTTGATTTTGCAAGATAAAAACATGGCGCCATGGTGGATGGCACAAGTTATGGAGTGTGTTGGGTGCATTGCTAATTATAACCGAAGAACTTCAGTGGCTTGGCAAGTTGAGTTGGTTAGAAATGACAATTTTCTGCATGGTCTCCCTCTATATTTCACACTTCACTACCCTATTTTTGCTGAACCCGTTTTTGTTGGCTTTAGGAAACAACACACTTTACTGCTGCTGACCCATGGTAAAGTGGTTGTGCTCTCCCTTCCAAACATGCTAAAATTGGTATCTACCTGACTGGTGTATCTAATTTCATAACCCTAATATATGGTCCTACAAGTACCCAGGGCCTGTACATTAAATTCTACTATTGGGCTGCAGCACTCATTGTTCCACCCACTAAAGTAGCCATGTAAAACATGTGTCTGGCCTGCCATTGCAGACTGTGTTTGCAGTTTTAAAACTGCTATTTATAACTACCAAAATAAACCTTTTGCAGGCCTATACCTTTCTTGTTAACACTTATAAATCACCCCTAAAATAGGCCCTAACTGCTCATATGGAAAGGTGCATGATATTTAAAACTTAGGACATGTGTGCTCAACTGTTACATGTGCTGTTAGTGAAAATCCCCAAAGTTGTTTTTCACTGTGGCAAGGCTATATATTTTTAGGCCTCCGGTAATACACAAATTATTCCTTGAAAGCATGTTCAGAGATCCCTGCCTCAAGTGTACAGTTCTTCACATAAAATGGGCATTCTAGTGCCTAGTTAGGCTTGGAAGTATGGGTATGTTTACGGGGATTCACACACTCTTCTCCTCTCCCTTTCCTCCCAACAACTATAGGAATTGTAAGCATTTAAGGGATGCAGTGGTTTCCTTCCCCAGTGGGAAAATGAAAGGATCATAAACAGATTTGGTTGGGGTGAAGGAGAGGGGATTTAACCAAGTATTTTTCCTGTGGAAAGTAGAAAATACACAGGCACCTATTTCCCCTGTGCAGATTTCTCTGTTATCAAGAAATCTGCCAAGAGCTGTGCATCGAAACCTGTACCTGGTGCAGCTTTACCTCTCTAAAATGATTCAAAAGTTCTTCATTTTTCGCTCTCTGCTCATCAAGGACTAACTTCAGCTTCCTTTGATATAATCTAGCTATTAAGTAACATAAGTAATCGCAGAAGCTACCTTTCTCAGAAGATAACTCTCATGATGATGACTACTATGACTAGTGAAAATTTCACTATTTTGCTATTTCACATATCTGAGTGCAGGTTAGGGGTGGGCGGAATTTGCGGAATTAACCTTCGCAAATTATCGCGAGAATGTTTAAAATTATCGCAAACAAGCAGAAATATCGCGAAGATGCGGAAGTTTTTTTCCGGCATGTTCGCGAGATTTTCTGCATGGTTGCGGGTCGCCAACTTACCCATGTGGTTGCTTGCGGGCGCGGCCATCTTGTTTTGAGTTGTTCTCGCGGTGCATGATCGCGAGAAGAAAGACGTGATCGCGCGACGCATGACGTCACTGCGGGCGCGAACTGTCGCGAGACAGCGCAAATGGTTAAAAACAATACAACATCTCATGGAGAACGCGACCGGATCAAGAAAACTTGTCGGCGAACGCAGGGATTCAGGTAAGGCGATCGCGCGCGCGCGAGAATGTATCATTTTACAGCGCGAGCAAGAAACAAATTATCGCCAAGCTGCGGAAACCGGAATTTTTGACATTTTCGCGCTCTCCGCGGAACGCAAAAATGTCAAATTATCGCAATTTCCGCGAACGGAACGAAATTTTTGCCCAGGCCTAGTGCAGGTGTCTCCACCACCTCAAATTAGGGAGTGGAGCTTTCTATAGTAGGATTTATGAGTTTGCAGTTACTACTAGTATCTTTGTACATGTCTGTGGAGTTCTCACTGTGGAAAAGTATATGAAAAATTATTAAAGTTCATTATTCTTTGACAAAAATAAAGTTTTGTTGTATAATATAAATGCATATAATTTTGAAATATTTATTATGAACCTAGAACTAGTAAAATAAAATGTTACTGCATATTACCTCAACAAGTTCGATTGTTCAAATCACTTTATTCGATTCATTATAATCATAAAAGTTTACACAATAAAACATCTAAAAACGTTTACAGAATTCACACATATTCCCTTCCATAGATCTTAATAAACCAAAAAATTAATCAATTTTAAAATCATCACAGCCATCCCCACCTCAATTTGTAAAGTTGACTAAAAGGAAAATTCTTAGTAAAAAAGAATAAAATTGGATTCCTTTTCACGTTTCCTGATTATAAATGCAGTTCTAATAAAACTAAGTACTGCAGTTGAAATTACACCCATAGATAATGACCTTAAATAGGCATAGCCCTCTTGATATGAGCAGGGCCTAATAGCGTTCAATATAGGTGTACTAAAACGTGCTCTAGGGTTTTATACAGGGAACAGAACAACATAAAATGCATTGTACTCTGTTTGGCCAGATTATTACAAGGACAGGGGGCTAGTCTCTCACACCAGCCAGCCTGTTTAGGATAGGCCACTGAAAAATGCAGTGTACCCAATCGAAATCTGATCAACAGAAAACGCGATTGTACATGCAAAGTGAAAGACAGATAAAATTGCTGGAGACCTAATGCCCCACAAACTAACGTTCCCCTGTCCTGGTCAGACACCCTTAATTCAGTACGGTATGCGTTTTTTATAATCATTTTCATATTAGACTCAATGGTATCTGGGTTATTATAACATTTCTCTGGGCCAATCTTATAAAAAGTATCCCCAACATAACACAGCCAAGGGAGTGACATTGCATTATCCAAGTTCATACAATCTTTAAGGATACTCCTAGTGAATGTCAAATTCAATGAAGACCAGATTTTCACCCATAAAATAAGTGGTGCGATGTTTATCCTCTCTTTCACATATTCCAGGCCCACCTCTGAGTGACAAAATGTGGTTGAAGTACTACTAGGAATCATTAATAACCTTTTTAAAAATGTATTCTCTAAAACCTGAATCTGATAACTCTTATGGTAACCCCATACTCTGGCACCAAAAGTAGCCACAGATAAACATTTGGGGGCATATTATAAAGAACGGCATTAAAATGATCGCCGCTTTAGCGGCAGGAAACTGCCGCTAAAGCGGCGATAATGGGCTTCATAACATGCCCTTGTGAATTCCAATAGAAGCCCATGCTCTGGTGTGAACATGGGCTTCTATTGGAATTCACAAGGGCATATTATCAAGGCCATTATCGCCGCTTTAGCAGCAGTTTCCTGCCACTAAACACCGATAATTGTAACGCCATTCTTGATAATATGCCCCTTGGATTTATATAAAATTATCATTGCTGTAACCTGTTTATGTCCCAATTTACAGGCAAAACGAAACAGCCTCTCTATTATTCTACTGGTCTGTAGGACCCTTGTCATAATTAGCTTGCCCCTTCAGTTTGTTGTTAAAAACATTACCTAAATAGGTGAAATTGGGCACCTTCTCAATGATTTTCCCATTCACAATAAACTTCCTGGTTTTAGTTTTTTCCAGACCGCAAACCATAATAAATGATTTACCAAAATGTACTTTAAGGTCCAGTCCTAACATAAAATCAGTGAAGGCGGTCAGGGCCTTTTGTAAACTATTGGCCGCTAAGGTCATTAATATCGTGTCATCGGCATAGGACAACAGAGGGACCGGTCTACCTCCTATTCTAGGAAAATCTAGTTGCTGCTTAGTCAAGAATTACCCCAGACCATTTGTATATAAAAGAAATAGGAAGGGGGCCACGATACAACCCTGGCGCACCCCTTCCGTGGAAGCAATGGGCCTGGTCTTCTCACCTCCTGGTCCAAAGCGCACAGCCACAGTGGTGGATTCATGTAGCCGGCGTAATAGGGTAATAAGGGGCTCTTCAAAGCACATTTCCCCCATCATTGTCCATAGCTTTCCCCTACAAACATTGTCAAATGCACTGGACAAGTCCATGAAGTCCAGGTGAATCGAGGCCCCCCTGGTCTTCATATACTTGCCCATAATCAGGGACAGGTTAAGACACTGTTCATTTGTGCCCATCCCCTTTCTAAATCAATTTTGGGGACCGGCTATTAATCAGGAGGCATTAGCCCATGACTCCAAACGTGCTACAATCACCCTCACCATAACCTTTCACAGGGTCGGACTGGCCATAGCAGGCCCTGGGCGTTTCCCCGGTAGGCCACTAGGGCGGGGGCAAGTTTTGGGCCCCTGGGGGGCCGTTTTTGTTACCGGGGATCGGCAGTATCGGCCCCCTGCAACAAAATCGTCCGAAACCGGCCCTCGCAAACTGCTCGGCTGCACTCCCCCCACCCCGGGGGGCGGCTGAGCAGTTTGCCAGGGCCGGTTTCTCTTCCCAGACTGGCCTTGACCTTACATGTAGCATCTTTTAAGGAAATTGGCCGAAAACATGTGGGGTCATTCCTATTTCCTTTTTTTTAAAATAGGTTCCACGACTGCTTCCTTCCATGAAGATGGGATTTGACTGAGTATTGCCACCTTATAAACATTGGACAGCAAGGGAGCCCACTGGTGAAGATTACTTTCGATCAAATCTAAGGGTACCCCATATGGACCGGGCGCTTTCAGAGATATACCCTTATGTATTGCATCTTCCACCTCGCTCATGGAAATACTATGGCTTAATTCATGAGCAGTTTTAAAATTAATAACTGTCTCATCCCTTTGCTCTTGTATTGATATTCCCCGTGGATTAAATATTTTTAAAAAATGGGCTTCCCAAACCTCGCCTGTTATGGTCGGGTCCATGCCCCTTGCGTCATTAGAGAAAAGCAGACGATTTATAATCTCCCCAAAGCTCGTTAAGTCCTTGAGGGAGCTGGTTTTCTCTAAGTCCTCCCAAGCTATTCTTCTTAATTCATTGTTCCTACTATTAATAGCTTGTTTATAAGACTGTCTCGCTATTTTTATCTCAGTCTTATTTCGGGGGGCTACTTGCAGAGCTTTCCTAAGATTTCTTTGCACCCTAGAACACTCTGCATTAAACCACCTAATTTCAGGGTTTCTCGTTTCCTAATTAACTTATACAATTTTTTGCCCACATCAGCACAGATTGATTCAAAGGACTGTATTACTATGTCGGGGGGGAGTCAACGGTTAGGCAAGTCATAAGTTTACTTAAGTTTTCTTTAAGAATGGCCTTCTCAAATTGCTTTGAGTCTACTAGATTCCATTTAAGCCTAACTCCTTGATTATGATTATATTTTATCGGACACGCATCCCCCATAGCTTTCTGTGATGTAACATTCATAGAGAGAATCAGGGGATTGTGATCACTTACAGGGTTTGGTTCAACTACAAAACTATCAACCAACCATGTATATTTACCAGTAATTAGTATAAAATCAATTGTGCTCACACTGGCTCCCCGCTGATAAGTTGGAAACTGTACAGAGGGATTATTAACCAGGGTTTTCGCCATACAGAGATCATTCACCAGTATTATAGTAATCAGGGCATCACCCTGTGGTGTATGCTTAAAATGCGGGACAATATGATTTTCTGTATCAACTACCCCAATGGACAGACAGTACAATTGAAATACCCCACCCACATTATGCACAGAGGTTGGAATTTCGCTGCAACATTATAGATCTCCTCTTTAAGTTTATTAATAACCTCAGTATTATTATTGGATTGAAGATGTTGTAGTACCAATTAATTAATAAAATTATGATATAGGTTAGATTAAAAATTTATATAAGCTGGTACCAATAGGAATCTATTATACTCTCCAACTTAATTGAGTCATACATAAGCGAAATAAAACTCACTAGGCCTCCTTTGGCTCTCCCTGCAGCTGACGAATTTGCGTGTGTATTTAATGAACGGTATCCATCTACAGTAACGTCAACCCGGCTCCAAGTCTCCTGGAGACAAACAATATCAAATGATTTCAAATATTGTAGCCAAACCTCATATATTAATTTTGCAGAAATACCTGCAATGTTCCAAGATATGAGCCTAAAAGGCCATGCATTGGTGTGCTGGATCCTAGGCACTTCGTAGGCAACCTCATTGACATCAACATTCTGTGCCCCGCATGTCTCATCAACACTATCAGTAAAAGTTGGATCATCTATCTCAATATTTGAGTCCGGCCCTATAGCTTCTCTGTGATCATGATTCGAGTGCCGAGGGTAATATAGGTTGCTATTATTGCAGAAAAGCGGTGTAGTCACTATACCACCCAATTCCTTAGTATCTATCTCTGGAACATTAACCGGGACAACAGTATCCCCAATAATATTTTGATCTGGGGTAAGTCAATCTATGTCTACAAGGAGGTGCATCAGATTATCACGTGGATGATGTTATCAGCGATGTCATCAGTGAGGTCATTTGAGATGTCGGCAGTGATGTCATCAGTGATATCACTGACCCTGTCATGAATGATGTAATATGTGGCATTATCAGCGGTGCATTGCGGGGGCGCGAGTTATAGTTAGCTCAACTAATTATAACAGGCGAATTTCTCTGGGTTTGTTCTAGTGAAATGTCCAACTAACTATAACGTCCCTGCAACCTATGGTTTTTCAGTGAATTTCTATGGTTTTTAAAGGTTAATTTCTAGCTATGATGTCCTTGAAACCTATGGTTTTTTTCAGTAAATTTCAAAGGTTTTTTAGATGCTAACTTTTAACTGTAATGTCCTTGAAACCTATGTTTTTTTCAGTGAATTTCTAAGGTTTTTTAAATGCTAATTTCTCTCTATAACGTCCCTGAAACCTGTGATTTTTTTTCTGTGAATTTATAAGGTTTTTTAAATGCTAATTTGTAACTGTAACATCCCTGAAACGTGTTTTTTTCAGTAAATTTCTAAGGTTTTTTAAATGCTAAATTCTAACTACACCTAGATAGGTAAGACATGTGCAGAAAGAGAAAGAAAGACACAGAAAGAGGCAAGAGAAGTGCAGAAAGAAGCAAGAGAAGTACAGAAAAAGGCAAGAAACGTGCGGAAAAAAGCAAGAGAGGTACAAAAAGAAGAAGAAAGGTGCAGAAAGAAGCAGGAGAAGTGATGAAAGAGGCAAGAGAGGGGCAGAAAGAAGCAAGAGAAGTGTGGAAAGAAGCAAGAGAGGCACAGAAAGAAGCAAAGAGAGTTGCAAAAAGAAGAGAGTGAGGTGCAGAAAGAAGAAGAAAGGTTCAGAAAGAGGCAAGTGAGGTGCAGAAAGAGGCAAGAGAGGTACAGAAAGAGGCAAGAGAGGTACAGAAAGAGGCAAGAGAGGTGCAGAAAGAGGCAAGAGAGATGCAGAAAGAGGCAAGAGAGGTCCACAAAGAGGAAGAGAGGTGCAGAAAGAAGCAAGAGAGGTACAGAAAGAAGAGAGTGAGGTGCAGAAAGAGGCAAGAGAGGTGCAGAAACAGGCAAGAGATGAGTAGAAATCCAAAATAGGTGCAGATAGAGGCAAGAGAGGTGCAGAAAGAAGCAAGAGAGGTGCAAAAAGAGGCAAGAGAGGTGCAGAAATAGGCAAGAGAGGTACAGAAAGAAGAGGGTGAGCTGCAGAAAGAGGCAAGATAGGTGAGGAAAGAGGCAAGAGAGGTGCAAAAAGAGGTAAAAGGTGTAGAAAGTGTCAAGAGAGGTACAGAAAGAGTAAGAAAGGCGCAGAAAGAAGCAAGTGAGCTGCAGCAAGAGGCAAGAGAAGAGCAAAAACAGCCAAGAGAGG
Source organism: Triturus cristatus (assembly GCF_964204655.1). NCBI lineage: Eukaryota > Metazoa > Chordata > Amphibia > Caudata > Salamandridae > Triturus > Triturus cristatus. The sequence continues at coordinate 750,914,098 of NC_140586.1, forward strand.
TACATTAAGCGGCAAGAGAGGTGCAGAAAGAAGAGAGTGAGCTGCAGAAAGAGGCAAGAGTAGTGCAAAAAGAGGCAAGAGAGGTACAGAAAGAGGCAAGTGAGGAACAGAAAGAAGAGAGAGTGAGCTGTAGAAAGAACCAAGAGAAGTGCAGAAGAAGGCAAGATAGGTACAGAAAGAGGCAAGAGAGGTGCAGAAAGAAGAGAGTGAGCTGCAGAGAGAGGGATGAGAGCTGCAGAAAAAGGCAAGAGACGTGCAGAAAGAGGCAAGAAAGGTGCAGAAAGAAGAGAGTGAGCTGCAGAAATAGGGAAGAGAGGTGCAGAAAGAGGCAAGAGAGGTGCAGAACGTAGAGAGCGAGCAACAGAAAGAGGCAAGAGAGGTGCAGAAAGAGGCAAGAGAGGTCCAGAAAGAAGAGAGTGAGCTGCAGAAATAAGCAAGAGAAGTGAAGAGAGAGTCAAGAGAGGTGAATACATAGGCAACAGAAGCGCAGAAAGAGGCAAGAGAGGTGCAGCAAAAAGAGAGGTGAGGAAAGAGGCAAGAGGGTTGCAGAAAGAAGAGGGTGAGCTATAGAAAGAGGCACGAGAGGTGCAGAAAGAGGCAACAGAGGTGCAGAAAGAAGAGAGTGAGCTGCAGAAATAAGCAAGAGTAGTGCAGATAGATTCAAGAGAGGTGCAGAAAGAGGCAACAGAGGTGCAGAAAGAGGCAAGAGAGGTGCAGATAGAAGAGAGTGAGCTGTAGAATGAGGGAAGAGAGGTGCAGAATGAGACAAGAGAGGTGCAGTGAGAGGCACAAGAGGTGCAGAAAGAGACAAGAGAGGTGCAGTAATAGCAAGAAAGGTACAGAAAGAAGCAAGAGAAGTGCAGAAAGATGCAAAAGAGGTGCAGAAAGAAGCAGGAGAGGAACTGAAAGAAGAGAGTGAGCTGTAGAAAGAACCAAGAGAAGTGGAGAAAGAGGCAAGAGAGGTGCAGAAAGAGGCAAGAGAGGTGCAGAAAAAAGAGTGAGCTGCATAGAAAGGAAAGAGAGGTGCAGAAAGAGGCAAGAGAGTTGCAGAAAGAGGCAAGAGAGGTGCAGAAAGAAGAGAGTGAGCTGCAAAAAGAAGGAAGAGAGGTTCAGAAAGAGGCAAGAGAGGTGTAGAAAGAAGAGGGTGAGCTATAGAAAGAGGCACGAGAGGTGCAGAAAGAGGCAACAGAGGTGCAGAAAGAAGAGAGTGAGCTGCAGAAATAAGCAAGAGTAGTGCAGATAGATTCAAGAGAGGTGCAGAAAGAGGCAACAGAGGTGCAGAAATAGGCAAGAGAGGTGCAGATAGAAGAGAGGTGCAGAAAGAGGCTAGAGGGATGCAGAAAGAGGCAAGAGAGGTGCAGAAAGATGCAACAGAGGTATAGAAAGAGGCAAGAGTGGTGCAGAAAGAGGCAAGAGAGGTACAGAAAGAGGCAAGAGAGGTGAAGAAAGAAGAGTGGTGCAGAAATGGGCAAAGGAGGTACAAAAAGAGGCAATAGAGGTGCAGATAGAAGAGAGGTGCAGAAAGAGGCAAGAGGGATGCAGAAAGAGGCAAGAGAGGTACAGAAAGAGGCAAGAGAGGTGCAGATAGAAGAGAGGTACAGAAAGAGGCAAGAGGGATGCAGAAAGAGGCAAGAGAGGTACAGAAAGATGCAAGAGAGGTATAGAAAGAGGCAAGAGTGGTGCAGAAAGAGGCAAGAGAGGTACAGAAAGAGGCAAGAGAGGTACAGATAGAAGAGAGGTGCAGAAAGAGGCAAGAGTAGTGCAGATAGATTCAAGAGAGGTGCATAAAGAGGCAACAGAGGTGCAGAAAGAGGCAAGAGAGGTGCAGAAAGAAGAGAGTGAGCTGCAGAAAGAAGGAAGAGAGGTTCAGAAAGAGGCAAGAGAGGTGTAGAAAGAAGAGGGTGAGCTATAGAAAGAGGCACGAGAGGTGCAGAAAGAGGCAACAGAGGTGCAGAAAGAAGAGAGTGAGCTGCAGAAATAAGCAAGAGTAGTGCAGATAGATTCAAGAGAGGTGCATAAAGAAGCAACAGAGGTGCAGAAAGAGGCAAGAGAGGTGAAGATAGAAGAGAGGTGCAGAAAGAGGCAAGAGGGATGCAGAAAGAGGCAAGAGAGGTGCAGAAAGATGCAAGAGAGGTATAGAAAGAGGCAAGAGTGGTGCAGAAAGAGGCAAGAGAGGTACAGAAAGAAGCAAGAGAGGTGAAGAAAGAAGAGAGTGAGCTGCAGAGAGAGGGATGAGAGCTGCAGAAAAAGGCAAGAGAGGTGCAGAAAGAGGCAAGAAAGGTGCAGAAAGAAGAGAGTGAGCTGCAGAAATAGGGAAGAGAGGTGCAGAAAGAGGCAAGAGAGGTGCAGAACGTAGAGAGTGAGCAACAGAAAGAGGCTAGAGAGGTGCAGAAAGAGGCAAGAGAGGTCCAGAAAGAAGAGAGTGAGCTGCAGAAATAAGCAAGAGAAGTGAAGACAGAGTCAAGAGAGGTGAATACATAGGCAACAGAAGCGCAGAAAGAGGCAAGAGAGGTGCAGCAAAAAGAGAGGTGAGGAAAGAGGCAAGAGGGTTGCAGAAAGAGGCAAAAGAGGTGCAGAAAGATGCAAGAGAGGTATTGAAAAGGAAAGAGTTGTGCAGAAAGATGCAAGAGATCTGCAGAAAGAGGGAAGAGAGGCGCAGAAAGAGGCAAGAGAGGTGCAGAAAGATGAGAGTTGCAGACAGAGGCAAAGGAGGTACAGAAAGAGGGAAGAGAGGTACAAAAGAGGCAAGAGAGGTACAGATAGAAGAGAGTGAGCTGTAGAATGAGGGAAGAGAGGTGCAGAAAGAGACAAGAGAGGTGCAGTAAGAGCAAGAAAGGTACAGAAAGAAGCAAGAGAAGTGCAGAAAGATGCAAAAGAGGTGCAGAAAGAAGCAGGAGAGGAACTGAAAGAAGAGAGTGAGCTGTAGAAAGAACCAAGAGAAGTGGAGAAAGAGGCATGAGAGGTGCAGAAAAAGGCAAGAGAGGTGTAGAAAGAGGCAAGAGAGGTGCAGAAAAAAGAGTGAGCTGCATAGAAAGGAAAGAGAGGTGCAGAAAGAGGCAAGAGAGTTGCTGAAAGAGGCAATAGAGGTGCAGAAAGAAGAGAGTGAGCTGCAGAAAGAAGGAAGAGAGGTTCAGAAAGAGGCAAGAGAGGTGTAGAAAGAAGAGGGTGAGCTATAGAAAGAGGCACGAGAGGTGCAGAAAGAGGCAACAGAGGTGCAGAAAGAAGAGAGTGAGCTGCAGAAATAAGCAAGAGTAGTGCAGATAGATTCAAGGGAGGTGCATAAAGAGGCAACAGAGGTGCAGAAAGAGGCAAGAGAGGTGCATATAGAAGAGAGGTGCAGAAAGAGGCTAGAGGGATGCAGAAAGAGGCAAGAGAGGTGCAGAAAGATGCAAGAGAGGTATAGAAAGAGGCAAGAGTGGTGCAGAAAGAGGCAAGAGAGGTACAGAAAGAGGCAAGAGAGGTGAAGAAAGAAGAGAGGTGCAGAAATGGGCAAAGGAGGTACAAAAAGAGGCAATAGTGGTGCAGATAGAAGAGAGGTGCAGAAAGAGGCAAGAGGGATGCAGAAAGAGGCAAGAGAGGTACAGAAAGAGGCAAGAGAGGTGCAGATAGAAGAGAGGTACAGAAAGAGGCAAGAGGAATGCAGAAAGAGGCAAGAGAGGTACAGAAAGGTGCAAGAGAGGTATAGAAAGAGGCAAACGTGGTGCAGAAAGAGGCAAGAGAGGTACAGAAAGAGGCAAGAGAGGTGCAGATAGAAGAGAGGTGCAGAAAGAGGCAAGAGTATTGCAGATAGATTCAAGAGAGGTGCATAAAGAGGCAACAGAGGTGCAGAAAGAGGCAAGAGAGGTGCAGAAAGAAGAGAGTGAGCTGCAGAAAGAAGGAAGAGAGGTTCAGAAAGAGGCAAGAGAGGTGTAGAAAGAAAAGGGTGAGCTATAGAAAGAGGCACGAGAGGTGCAGAAAGAGGCAACCGAGGTGCAGAAAGAAGAGAGTGAGCTGCAGAAATAAGCAAGAGTAGTGCAGATAGATTCAAGAGAGGTGCATAAAGAGGCAACAGATGTGCAGAAAGAGGCAAGAGAGGTGCAGATAGAAGAGAGGTGCAGAAAGAGGCAAGAGGGATGCAGAAAGAGGCAAGAGCGGTGCAGAAAGATGCAAGAGAGGTATAGAAAGAGGCAAGAGTGGTGCAGAAAGAGGCAAGAGAGGTACAGAAAGAGGCAAGAGAGGTGAAGAAAGAAGAGAGGTGCAGAAATGGGCAAAGGAGGTACAAAAAGAGGCAATAGAGGTACAGATAGAAGAGAGGTGCAGAAAGAGGCAAGAGGGATGCAGAAAGAGGCAAGAGAGGTACAGGAAGAGTCAAGAGAGGTGCAGATAGAAGAGAAGTACAGAAAGAGGCAAGAGGGATGCAGAAAGAGGCAAGAGAGGTGCAGAAAGATGCAAGAGAGGTATAGAAAGAGGCAAAAGTGGTGCAGAAAGGGGCAAGAGAGGTACAGAAAGAGGCAAGAGAGGTGCAGATAGAATAGAAGAGAGGTGCAGAAAGAGGCAAGAGTGGTGCAGATAGATTCAAGAGAGGTGCATAAAGAGGCAACAGAGGTGCAGAAAGAGGCAAGAGAGGTACAGATAGAAGAGAGGTGCAGAAAGACGCAAGAGGGATGCAGAAAGAGGCAAGAGAGGTGCAGAAAGATGCAAGAGAGGTATAGAAAGAGGCAAGAGAGGTGCAAAAGAGGAAAGATAGGTACAGATAGAGGAGAGTGAGCTGCAGAGTGAGGGAAGAGAGGTGCAGAAAGAGGCAAGAGAGGTGTAAAAAGAAGAGGGTGAGCTGCAGAAAGAAGAGAGTGAGCTGCAGAAAGAGGAAAGAGATGTGCAGAAAAAGGCAAGAGAGATCCAGATAGAGGAGTAAATGTGGAGAAAGAGGCAAGACAAATGCAGAAAGAGGCATGAGAGTTACAGAAAGGGGCTAAAGAGGTGCAGAAAGACGAGAGGTGCATAAAGAGGCAAAGGAGGTACAGAAAGAGGGAAGAGAGGTACAAAAGAGGCAAGAGAGGTACAGATAGAAGAGAGTGAGCTGTAGAATGAGAGAAGAGAGGTGCAGAATGAGGCAGGAGAGGTGCAGAAAGAACAGAGTGAGCTGCCGAAAGAAGCATGAGAGGTGCAGTGAGAGGCACAATAGGTACAGAAAGAGACAAGAGAGGTGCAGTAAGCGCAAGAAAGGTGCAGAAAGAAGCAAGAGAAGCTCAGAGAGATGCAAAAGAAGTGCAGAAAGAAGAAACGAGGAACTGAAAGTAGAGAATGAGCTGTAGAAAGAACCAAGAGAAGTGGAGAAAGAGGCAAGAGAGGTGCAGAAAAAGGCAAGAGAGGTGCAGAAAGAGGCAAGATAGGGGCAGAAAGAAGAGAGTGTGCTGCATAGAAAGGGAAGAGAGGTACAGAAAGAGGCAAGAGAGGTGCAGAAAGAGGCAAGAGAGGTGCAGAAAGAAGAGAGTGCGCTTCAGAAAGAGGGAAGAGAGGTTCAGAAAGGCAAGAGAGGCATAGAAAGAAGAGAGTGAGCTATAGAAAGAGGCAAGAGAAGTGCAGAAAGAGGCAAGAGAGGTGCAGAAAGAAGAGAGTGAGCTGCAGAAATAAGAAAGAGTAGTGCAGACAGATTCAAGAGAGGTGCATAAAGAGGCAACAGAGGTGCAGAAATAGGCAACAGAGGTGCAGAAAGAAGAGAGGTGCAGAAAGAGGGAAGAGGGGTACAGAAAGATGCAAGAGAGGTACAGAAAGAGGCAAGAGTGGTGTAGAAAGAGGCAAGAGATACGCAGAAAGAGGCAAGAGAGGTGCAGAAAGAGGCAAGAGAGGTGCAGAAAGAAGAGAGGTGCAGAAATAGGCAAAGGGGGTAAAGAAAGAGGCAAGAGAGGTGCAAAAGAGGCAAGATAATTACAGATAGAAGAGAGTGAGCTGCAGAGTGAGGGAAGAGAGGTGCAGAAAGAGGCAAGTGAGGTGTGGAAGGAAGAGGGTGAGCTGCAGAAAGAAGAAAGAGATATGCAGAAAAAGGCTAGAGAGGTCCTGATAGAGGAGTAAAGGTGCAGAAAGAGGCAAGACAAATGCAGAAAAAGGACGAAAGGTACAGAAAGAAGCGAGACAAGTGCAGAAAGAAGCAAGAGAGGTATAGAAAGAAGCAAGAGAGTTGCAGAAAGATAAGAGTGAAGCGCAGAAAGAGACAAGAGAGGTGCAGAAAGAGGCAAGAGAGTTGTACAAAGAGACAAGACTGGTGCAGAAAGAGGCAAGAGAAATGCAGACAGAGGCAAGAGAGGTGCATAAAGAGGGAACAGAGGTGTGGAAACAGGCAAGAGAGGTGCAGAGAGAAGAGAGGTGCAGAAAGATGCAAGACCCAAGAACAGTTCCGCCAGGAGCAAAAGACTTGCCCCTCCCTCGAGGGACTCCGCCAACAAGCCAGCGCCCAGAGCGCAGGGGACTCCACCGGAACTCACTGGGTCTACTGGGAGAACGACCTGCTATACAGCGAACAGAGGATCGCTGTTGGACAGGCCACACGAAGGGCTTGCTCCCTCCCCGCACGACAGGGCCCGAGCTCCGGCCCACCAGGCATAACCCACGAAAAGCACCTGTACCCCGTCTCCCGACGGATCTTCTGCCCTCGGACCTCTACTCATCACGGGGCCCAGCCCCACCGGCTCCCCCGGCCGGTTCAAGCCGCCATCTTGGGCCCTGCACCACGAGGCCGCGTGGCCTCGCCCCGACCCTAACCCCGGGCCTGACCGGCCCCGACATCCCGGCACCACCATCCACCCGGGAGGTGAGCGGACCACTTGGCAGGTCAATGGGAGGACGAAGTGTCAAGAGCTCTTCCCCCGCCAGGTGCCGATCGCCTCCAGCTCCCCCAGGCGCTGGCTCCACCCCCTGCTGGGTGTCTGGACACCTTCATCCCGGGCCCTCCGACCTCCAAGTGCGAGGGTCCGGACATCAAAGAGCGCCTGCCCTATAACTGGGGCAACTCCGGAGCAGGAAGGCAGTTGTATCCTGGAGTCGAGAGACACCGAGAGAACTCAGCCTTGACGGACTACTGGCGCTGCCGTAGCCCGCTCTTGTGAACCATCGTCCTGCCTGCTGGCGCTGCCGCGGCCTTCTGCAACATCCATCCTCGTCGGGACCTGCTGGCGCTGCCGCGGCCCGTTGTAACGACCATCCTCACCGGGACCTGCTGGCGCTGCCGCGGACCGTACATCGACCATCTTTCCGGGACCTGCTGGCGCTGCCGCGGACCGTGTACCGACCATCTCGACCGGGACCTGCTGGCGCTGCCGCGGCCCGTACCAACTAAACCACCAAGCTCGAGGATTGTGAGCTAGTCATCATCTCATCCGAACTACCTGACTGGTAACCAGACTGTCCCGTTCCCCCTTACCCTGCATTGAGAGACTTGAATCGAGGGGACCCCTGAGTCCAGACCTCCTTGTACCATTCAGCCGTACCTTAAGAAGTGCTTATAAAGAACACTGAACCTTATCCGTGTGTGGTATATGTCTGTGGGGGGGAAGTTACTTGTCTGTACGATCGCTGGAGACGGCGCTCCCCGGAGGCCTCTCCTCCTGACCCCGGCCGACCCTCCCGGTCCGTCTACCCTTTCTAACACAGAAATAGGCAAAGGAGGTGCAGAAGGAGGCAAGAGAGATGCAAAAGAGGCAAGAGAGGTACAGATAGAAGAGAGTGAGCTGCAGAATGAGGGAGGAGAGGTGCAGAAAAAGGCAAGAGAGGTGCAGATAGAAAAGAGTGAGCTGTAGAAAGTGGCAAGTGATGTGCAGAAAGAGGAAGAAAGGTGCAGAAACAAGTAAGAGAAGCACAGAAAGAAGCAAGAGTGGTACAGAAAGAAGCAAGAGAGGTGCATAAAGAAGAGAGTGAGGTGTAGAAAGATACAAGAGAGGTGCATAACGATGCATGAGGGGTGCAGAAAGTAGAGAGTGAGCTACAGAAAGAGGGAAGGGAGGTGTAGAAAGAGGCAAGAGAGGTCCAGAAAGAGGAGGAATGGTACAGAAAGACGCAAGACAAATGCAGAAAAAGGAAGAAAAAGGAAAAAAGGTGCATAAAGAAGCAAGAGAAGCACAGAATGAAGCAAGAGAGATACAGAGAGAAGCAAGAGAGTTGCAGAAAGATAAGAGTGAGGTGCAGAAAGAGGCAAGAGAGGTGCAGAAAGAGGCAAGAGAGGTGAAGAAAGAGGCAAAAGAGGTGCAGAAAGAAGAGAGTGAGCTATAGAAAGAGGCAAGAGAAGTGCAGAAAGAGGCAAGAGAGGTGAGAAAGAAGAGAGTGAGCTGCAGAAATAAGAAAGAGTAGTGCAGACAGATTCAAGAGAGGTGCATAAAGAGGCAACAGAGGTGCAGAAAGAGGCATGAGAGGTGCAGAAAGAAGAGAGGTGCAGAAAGAGGCAACAGGGGTACAGAAAGAGGCAAGAGAGGTGCAGAAAGATGCAAGAGAGGTACAGAAAGAGGCAAGAGTGGTGTAGAAAGAGGCATGAGATGTGCAGAAAGAGGCAAGAGAGGTGCAGAAAGAGGCAAGAGAGGTGCAGAAAGAAGAGAGGTGCAGAAATAGGCAAAGGGGGTACAGAAAGAGGCAAGAGAGGTGTAAAAGAGGCAAGATAATTACAGATAGAGGAGAGTGAGCGGCTGAGTGAGGGAAGAGAGGTGCAGAAAGAGGCAAGTGAGGTGTGGAAAGAAGAGGGTGAGCTACAGAAAGAAGAAAGAGATATGCAGAAAAGGCAAGAGAAGTCCTGATAGAGGAGTAAAGGTGCAGAAAGAGGCAAGACAAATGCAGAAAAAGGACGAAAGGTACAGAAAGAAGCGAGACAAGTGCAGAAAGAAGCAAGAGAGGTATAGAAAGAAGCAAGAGAGTTGCAGAAAGATAAGAGTGAAGCGCAGAAAGAGACAAGAGAGGTGCAGAAAGAGGCAAGAGAGTTGTACAAAGAGACAAGACTGGTGCAGAGAGAGGCAAGAGAAATGCAGACAGAGGCAAGAGAGGTGCATAAAGAGGGAACAGAGGTATGGAAAGAGGCAAGAGAGGTGCAGAGAGAAGAGATGTGCAGAAATAGGCAAGAGGGGTGAAGAAAGAGGCAAGAGAGGTACAGAAAAAAGAGAGATGCATAAAGAGGCAAATGAGGTGCAGAATGAGGCAAGAGAGATGCAAAAGAGGCAAGAGAGGTACAGATAGAAGAGAGTGAGCTGCAGAATGAGGGAGGAGAGGTGCAGAAAAAGGCAAGAGACGTGCAGATAGAAGAGAGTGAGCTGCAGAAAGACGCAAGAGAAGTGCAGATAGTGGCAAGTGATGTGCAGAAAGAAGAAGAAAGGTGCAGAAACAAGCAAGAGAAGCACAGAAAGAAGCAAGAGTGGTACAGAAAGAAGCAAGAGAGGTGCATAAAGAAGAGAGTGAGGTGTAGAAAGATGCAAGAGAGGTGCATAATGATGCATGAGGGGTTCAGAAAGTAGAGAGTGAGCTACAGAAAGAGGGAAGGGAGGTGTAGAAAGAGGCAAGAGAGGTCCAGAAAGAGGAGGAATGGTACAGAAAGACGCAAGACAAATGCAGAAAAAGGAAAAAAAAGGAAAAAAGGTGCATAAAGAAGCAAGAGAAGCGCAGAATGAAGCAAGAGAGATACAGAGAGAAGCAAGAGAGGTGCAGAAAGATAAGAGTGAGGTGCAGAAAGAGGCAAGAGAGGTGCAGAAAGAGGCAAGAGAGGTGAAGAAAGAGGCAAAAGAGGTGCAGAAAAAGGCAAGAGAGGCACAGAAAGAGACAAGAGAGGTGTACAAAGAGAAGACTGGTACAGAAAGAGGCAAGAGAGGTACATAAAGAGGCAAGAGGTGTGCAGAAAGAAGAGAGTGAGCTGCAGAAAGAGGGAAGGGAGGTGTAGAAAGAGGCAAGAGAGGTGCAGAAAGAAGTGAGAGCTGCAGAAAGAGGCGAGAGAGGTGAAATAAGAAGAGAGTGAGCTGCAGAAAGAAGTAAGAGAAGTGCAGAAAGAGGCAAGAGAAGTGCAGAAAGAGGCAAGAGAGGTGGAGAAATTGGCAAGAGAGGTGCAGAAAGAGGCAAGAGAGGCGCAGAAAGAAGAGAGTGAGCTGCAGAAAGAGGGAAGAGAGGTTCAGAAAGAGGGTAGAGAGGTGCAGAAAGAAGACAGTGAGCTGCAGAAAGAGGCAAGAGTGGTTCAGAAAGAAGTAAGCGAGGTACAGAAAAAGGAACAAAGATGCAGAAAGAGGCAAGAGAGGTGCAGAAAGAGGCAAGAAAGGTGCAGAAATAAGAAGACATGTGCAGAAAGAGGCAAGAGATGTGCAGAAAGAGGCAAGAGAGGTGCAGAAAGAAGAGAATGAGCTCCAGAAAGATGGAAAAGAGGTGCAGAAAGAGGCAAGGTAGGTGCAGAAAAAAGAGAGTGAGCTGCAGAAAGAGGCAAGAAAGGCTCAGAAAGAGATGTTCAGAAAGACGTTCAGAAAGAGGCAAGTGGGATGCATAAAGAGGCAAGAGAGGTACAGGAAGAAAAGAGTGAGTTGCAGAAAGAGGGACGAGAGGTGCAAAAAGAGGCAGGAGAGGTGCAGAAAGAAGAGAGTGAGCTGCAGAAAAAGGCAAGAGAGGTGCAGAAAGATATCAGAGGTGTAGAAAGAGGCAAGATAGGTACAGAAAGAGGATGAAATGGGGCACAAAGAGGCAAGTGAAGAATAGAAAGAGGCAAGAGAGGTGCAGAACGAGGCAAAAGAGGTGCAGAAAGAGGCAAAAGAGGTGCACAAAGATGCAAGAGAGATTCAGAATGAGGCAAAAGAGGTGCAGAAAGAGGCAAGAGAGGTGCAGAAAGAGTCAAGAGAGGTGGAGAATGAGGCAAAAGAGGTACAGAAAGAGGTAAGAGAGGTACAAAAAGAGGCAAGAAAAGAGCAGAAAAAGACAAGAGAGGTGCAGAAAGAGGCAAGAGAGGTGCAGCTAGAAGAGAGTGAGCTGCAGAAAGAGGCAAGAGAGGTACAGAAAGAGACAAGAGAAGTACAGAAAGTGGCAAGAGAGGTGCAGTAAAAAGAGAGTGGGCTGCAGAAAGAAGAAAGAGAAGTGCAGAAAGAGGCAAGAGAAGTGTAGAAAGAGGCAAGAGAGGTGGAGGTATTGGCAAGAGAGGTGCAGAAAGAGGCAAGAGAGGTGCAGAAAACATAGAGTGAGCTGCAGAAAGAGGGAAGAGAGGTGCAGAAAGAGGGAAGAGAGGTGCAGAAAGAAGACAGTGAGCTGCAAGAAGAGGCAAGAGAGGGTCAGAAAGATGCAAGAGAGGTGATGAAAGAGGCAAGAGAGGTGCAGAAAGATGTAAGAGGTAGACAAACATTCACGATAGGTATAGAAAGAGAATGAAAGGTGCACAAAGAGGCAAGCGTGGTACAGAAAGAGGCAAGAGAGGTGCAGAACGAGGCAAAAGAGGTACAGAAAGAGGTAAGAGAGGGGCAGAAAGAGGTAAAGAAGAGCAGAAATAGACAAGACATGTGCAGAAAGAGGCAAGAGAGGTGCAGAAAGAAGAAGAAGGTGCAGAAATAGATAAGAAAGATGTAGAAAGAGGCAATAGATGTGCAGAAAGAAGAGTGATCTGCAGAAAGAGGCAAGAGAGGTGCAATAAGAAGAGAGTGTGCTGCAGAAAAAAGCAAGAGAAGTGCAGAAAGAGGCAAGAGATGTGCAGAATGAGGCAAGAGTGGTGCAGTAATTGGCAAGAGAGGTGCAGAAAGAGGTAAGAGATGTGCAGAAAGAAGAGAGTGAGCTGCAGAAAGAGGGAAGAGTGGTGCAGAAAGAGGCAAAAGAGATGCAGAAAGAAGAGGGAGCTGCAGAAAATTGCAAGAGAGATGCAGAAAGAGGCAAACGAGGTGCAGAATGAGGTAAGAGAGGTGCAGAAAGAGGCAAGAGACATGCAGAAAGATGGGAGAGAACTGCAGAAAGAGGGAAGAGAGGTGCAGAAAGAGGCATGCGGGTGCAGACAGAGCTAAGAGAGGTGCAGAAAGAAGAGAGTGAGCACCAGAAAGAAGCACAGGAATGGCAGAAAGAGGCAAGAGAGGTGCAGAAAGTGGCAAGATAGGTGCAGAAAGAGGCAAGAGAAGTACGGAGAGAGGCAAGAGAAGTGCAGAAAGAAGGAAGAGGTATAGAAAGAGGCAAGGGAGGTGCAGAAAGAGGCAAGAGGAGAACAGAAGGAGGTAAGAGAGGTGCAGAAAGAGGCAAGAGAGGTGCTGATAGAAGAGTGAGCTGCAGAAAGAGGCAAGAGAGGTGCAGAAAGAGGAAGAAAGGCACAGAAAGAGTCAAGTGAGGTACAGAAAGAGGCAAGAGAAGAGCAGAAGGAGGTAAGAGAGGTGCAGAAAGAGGCAAGAGAGGTACTGAAAGACAAAGAAAGGTGCAGCAAGAGGCAAAAGAGGTACAGAAAGAGGCAATAAAGGTGCAGAAAGAAGAGAGTGAGCTGCATAAAGAGTCAAGAGATGTGCAGAAAGAGGCAAGAGAGGTGCATAAAGAGGAAAGAGAGGTACTGATAGAAGGGAGTGAGGTGCAGAAAGAGGGTAGAGAGGTGCAAAACAAGGCAAAAGAGCTCCAGAAAGAGGTAAGAGAGGTACAGAAAGAGGCAAGAGATGTGCAGAAAGAGGCACGAGAGGTGCAGAAAGAGGCAAGTGGGATGCATAAAGATGCAAGAGAGGTACTGATAGAAGAGAGTGAGCTGCAGAAAGATGGAAAAGAGGTTCAGAAAGAGGCAAGGTAGGTACAGAAAGAGGCACGATAGGTGCATAAAGAGACAAGAGAGGTACAGAAAGAAAAGAGTGAGCTGCAGAAAGAGGGATGAGAGGTGCAGAAAGAGGCAGGAGAGGGGCAGAAAGAAGAGAGTGAGCTGCAGAAAGAGGCAAGAGAGGAGCAGAAAGATGCAAGAGAGGTACCAAAAGAGGCAAGAAAGGTGCAGAAAGATGTAAGAGGTGTAGAAAGAGGCAAGATAGGTACAGAAAGAGGATGAAATGGGGCACAAAGAGGCAAGTGAGGTGTAGAAAGAGGCAAGAGAGGTGCAGAACGAGGCAAAAGAGGTGCAGAAAGAGGCAAGAGAGGTGCAGAAAGATGCAAGAGAGGTGCAGAATGAGGCAAAAGGGGTGCAGAAAGAGGCAAGAGAGGGTCAGAAAGATGCAAGAGAGGTGATGAAAGAGGCAAGAGAGGTGCAGAAAGATGTAAGAGATATAGAAACATTCACGATAGGTATAGAAAGAGAATGAAAGGTGCACAAAGAGGCAAGCGTGGTACAGAAAGAGGTAAGAGAGGTGCAGAACGAGGCACAAGAGGTACAGAAAGAGGTAAGAGAGGTACAGAAAGAGGTAAAGAAGAGCAGAAATAGACAAGACAGGTGCAGAAAGAGGCAAGAGAGGTGCAGAAAGAAGAAGAAGGTACAGAAATAGATAAGAAAGATGTAGAAAGAGGCAAGAGATGTGCAGAAAGAAGAGTGATCTGCAGAAAGAGGCAAGAGAGGTGCAATAAGAAGAGAGTGAGCTGCAGAAAGAAGCAAGAGAAGTGCAGAAAGAGGCAAGAGATGTGCATAATGAGGCAAGAGTGGTGCAGTAGATGGCAAGAGAGGTGCAGAAAGAGGTAAGAGATGTGCAGAAAGAAGAGAGTGAGCTGCAGAAAGAGGGAAGAGTGGTGCAGAAAGAGGCAAAAGAGACGCAGAAAGAAGAGGTAGCTGCAGAAAATTGCAAGAGAGATGCAGAAAGAGGCAAACGAGGTGCAGAAAGAGGTAAGAGAGGTGCAGAAAGAGGCAAGAGACATGCAGAAAGATGAGGGAGAACTGCAGAAAGAGGGAAGAGAGGTGCAGAAAGAGGCATGCGGGTGCAGACAGAGCTAAGAGAGGTGCAGAAAGAAGAGAATGAGCACCAAAAAGAAGCACAGGAAGGGCATAAAGAGGCAAGCGAGGTGCAGAAAGAGGCAAGATAGGTGCAGAAAGAGGCAAGAGAAGTACAGAGAGAGACAAGAGAAGTGCAGAAAGAAGGAAGAGGTATAGAAGGAGGCAAGGGAGGAGCAGAAAGAGGAAGAAAGGAGCAGAAAGAGGCACTTGAGTTACAGAAAGAGGCAAGAGAAGAGCAAAAAGAGGCAAGAGGAGAACAGAAGGAGGTAAGAGAGGTGCAGAAAGAGGCAAGAGAGGTGCTGATAGAAGAGTGAGCTGCAGAAAGAGGCAAGAGAGGTGCAGAAAGAGGAAGAAAGGCACAGAAAGAGGCAAGTGAGGTCCAGAAAGAGGCAAGAGAAGAGCAGAAGGAGGTAAGAGAGGTGCAGAAAGAGGCAAGAGATGTGCAGAAAGAAGAGTGATCTGCAGAAAGAGGCAAGAGAGGTGCAATAAGAAGAGAGTGAGCTGCAGAAAGAAGCAAGAGAAGTGCAGAAAGAGGCAAGAGATGTGCATAATGAGGCAAGAGTGGTGCAGTAATTGGCAAGAGAGGTGCAGAAAGAGGTAAGAGATGTGCAGAAAGAAGAGAGTGAGCTGCAGAAAGAGGGAAGAGTGGTGCAGAAAGAGGCAAAAGAGATGCAGAAAGAAGAGGTAGCTGCAGAAAATTGCAAGAGAGATGCAGAAAGAGGCAAACGAGGTACAGAAAGAGGTAAGAGAGGTGCAGAAAGAGGCAAGAGACATGCAGAAAGATGAGAGAGAACTGCAGAAAGAGGGAAGAGAGGTGCAGAAAGAGGCATGTGGGTGCAGACAGAGCTAAGAGAGGTGCAGAAAGAAGAGAATGAGCACCAGAAAGAAGCACAGGAAGGGCATAATGAGGCAAGCGAGGTGCAGAAAGAGGCAAGATAGGAGCAGAAAGAGGCAAGAGAAGTACGGAGAGAGGCAAGAGAAGTGCAGAAAGAAGGAAGAGGTATAGAAGGAGGCAAGGGAGGAGCAGAAAGAGGAAGAAAGGAGCAGAAAGAGGCACATGAGTTACAGAAAGAGGCAAGAGAAGAGCAAAAAGAGGCAAGAGGAGAACAGAAGGAGGTAAGAGAGGTGCAGAAAGAGGCAAGAGAGGTGCTGATAGAAGAGTGAGCTGCAGAAAGAGGCAAGAGAGGTGCAGTGTTGGACAGGCCACACAGAGGGCTTGCTCCCCCCCCGCACGACAGGGCCCGAGCTCCGGCCCACCCGGCATACCCCCGTGACAAGCCCCTGTACTCCGTCTCCCGACGGACCCTCTGCCCTCGGACCCCTACTCATCACGGGGTCCAGCCCCACCGGCTTCCCCGGCCGGGTCAAGCCGCCATCTTGGGCCCTGCACCACGCGGCCGCGTGGCCTCACCTCGACCCTAACCCCGGGCCTGGCCGGCCCCGACATCCCGGCACCACCATCCACCCAGGAGGTGAGCGGACCACTTGGCAGGTCCATGGGAGAACGAAGCGTCAAGAGCTCTTCCCCCGCCAGGTGCCGATCGCCTCCAGCAGCCCCCAGGCGCTGGCTCCACCCCCTGCTGGGTGTCTGGACACCTTCATCCCGGACCCTCCGACCTCCAAGTGCGAGGGTCCGGACATCAAAGGGCACCAGCCCTATAACTAAGACAGCTCCGGAGCAGGAAGGCAGTTGTATCCTGGAGTCGAGAGACACCGAGTGAACTCAACCCTGACGGTCTACTGGCGCTGCCATAGCCCGCTCTTGTGAACCATCGTCCTGCCTGCTGGCGCTGCCGCGGCCTTCTGCTACCTTCATCTTCCTGGGACCTGCTGGCGCTGCCGCGGCCCGTTGTAACGACCATCCTCACCGGGACCTGCTGGCGCTGCCGCGGACCGTCATCTTCCTGGGACCTGCTGGCGCTGCCGCGGCCCGTTGTAACGACCATCCTCACCGGGACCTGCTGGCGCTGCCGCGGACCGTACATCTTCCGGGGACCTGCTGGCGCTGCCGCGGCCCGTTGTATCAACCATCCTTACCGGGACCTGCTGGCGCTGCCGCGGACCGTACCACCTAAACACCACGCTCGAGGATTGTGAGCTCATCAGCATCTCATCCGAACTACCTGATTGGTAAATAGACTGACCCGCTACCCCCTTCCCTACCTTACGAGACTCTAATCGAGGGGACCCCGGCGTCCAGACCTCCTTGTACCATTCTACCGTATCATAACTAAGTACCTATAAAGAACACTGAACCTTATCTGTGTGTGATTCCTGTCTGTGGGGGGGAAGTTACTTGTCTGTACGATCGCTGGAGACGGCTCTCCCCGGAGACCTCTCCCCCTGACCCCGGCCGGCCCTCCCGGTCCGTCTACCTTTTCTAACATTGGTGGCCAGCGGCGCGATCCGAATCAACGCGTAAGCGTACAGAGAGTAGCTCACCCCACGACAAAAACACGATGTCGACCAAAGATAGCAGCTCCACCGAGAAATTCCAAATGGAGAAATTAGAAGAATACAACCACCGCGAACTGAGACAATTTTGCATAGAACTTGGCATTGCTACCACCGGCCTGAGTACCAAGGATGATCTAAAGCGCGCTCTGGAGTCATGGACAGAAACGGGGGTCACAGGACCCTCAGACCAAACCAGCATCACACCAGAGGGGAACGCCACGGCTCCCGAGGAGCAGGGAACGGGCCTTCCGCAAGAGGAGATCCGAGAAAGAGACAGAGTCAGATTACACGAGTTGGAGATGGCACGACTCAAGATGGATGGGGAACTCAAGTTAGCTGAACAGAAACTTAACCTCGAGCATATGCGGCTTCGAGAGGAACGAGAAGAAAAGCAGAGACAGAGAGAGCTGGAAGAGAAAAAAATAACGCTCGAGCACGAGCGCCGACTAGCGGAAATAGAACTGCGCAAACAGAATAAGGAACTGGGGGTGCCTGAGCGACCACACACCCCGGGGCCAAGTGAGAAAAAAGTTCACATCCCCAAGGATGTTGTCCGCGAATATGTCCGAGAAGACGACATACAACAGTGGTTTAAAGCCTATGAGATCGCAATGACCTCCCACCGAATCGACCGGAGTGATTGGGGAGCCGGACTTTGGGGGAGATTTATCAACGAGGGTCGCAATGCCCTGCTGCAGCTCCCCGATCACCAAATGTCGTCCTACGACCACATGAAGGCTGCCCTCCTCACCCGCTACGGCCTCACGCCCGAGATGTACCGCCAGAGGTTCAGAGATTGCACCAGGATCCCAGGTACAACGTGGGTAGAATACGTGAACTATTTCAGCCGGGCATTCGAAGGGTGGATCAAGGGAAGTCAGGTCACCACTTACGAACAACTCTTCAACCTTATGGTATGGGAGCACCTGTCAAACAACTGTTTCGTCGAGCTCCGGCAGCACCTACTCGACAGTAAGCTGACCGACCCCCGGCAGCTCGCCGCCGAAGCTGACCGGTGGGAAAGCACCCGAGTGGGCCGGAGAGGGCCCCACGACCAGAACAGAGGCAACCAAGGCCAGCACCGTCCTCGGGGAGGAGGAGGGGGCCAGGGGCGAGGGAGAGACGCCTTACCAACAACACCCGTGGCCAGCACCCCGCCTCCGGCCGGCCGGGGCAACCCCCCGTTGCGGCCTGGGTACCGAGCCAACGTCACGTGCCACCGGTGCCAGCGACTAGGCCACTACGCCAATGACCCGAACTGCCCGCTAAATCAAACACCCAAGCCCCGCCAGGTAGCGGCCGCTGCCCTAGGGGAAGAGCAATCCTCGGAGGGACCCGAAGAGTACGAGCCGGCCCAGCAAGGGTGGGAACCGGCCGCCATGGTCCTGGCATGCCTAGGGGGAAGAGACATGGTTCCGCGGGCTCCCCTACCCGCCAACACCAGAAAATACGGTCAGTGGGTGACCATTAATGGACAGAGAGCCGAGGCCTTGCGTGACACCGGCGCCAGCGTGACGGCCGTCCGCTGTCATCTGGTGAAGCCCGAGCAGATCCTGCCGAACATTCTCTGCCCCGTCCGCTCGGCAGATAACTCTGAGAGTATGTGTAAGATGGCCTGCGTCCCGTTTGAATGGGGAGGGGTCTCCGGCCTACTGAAGGTGACGGTCCGGGACGATGCCCCCGTGGACTGCCTCCTGGGGAATGACCTCGAGAGTTCCCCGTGGGCCACCGTCGAGAAAAGAGAGCACCTGGGGATGCTGGGCCTCCCGGACTGGGCCTGCATAACCACCCGATCCATGGCCGCCCGGGCCACCCCCCGATCAGAAGAAACCGAATGGCCGGCACCTCCGCCCCCGGTTGCCCCCGTCGAGGACAACAGCGAGGCCGACCTCCCGGACCCGACTATCGAAGCAGACGCACAACACCAGGACCTTCCGGATCTGGCTCAGTGGCGTCAAGAGGGGGGGCCCACCCAAGAACAGTTCCGCCAGGAACAAAAGACCTGTCCCTCCCTCGAGGGACTCCGCCAACAAGCCGATACCCAAAACGCAGGGGACACCACCGGAACCCACTGGGTCTACTGGGACAACGACCTGCTCTACAGCGAGCAAAGAATCACCGAGCTGGGGGCCGGTCAAGTTCTGGTGGTACCGCTCCGCTTCTGAGACTTTCTGCTCAACCTGGCCCACGATGTCCCCCTGGCTGGACACCTGGGCCAGGACAAAACATACAGTCGCCTGGTGACCCACTTTTTCTGGCCAAAAATGAGGAATGACGTCCTGAACCACTGCCGATCTTGCCCCACGTGCCAAGCCAGCGGGAAGAGTGGTCGGAAGCTGAAGGCCCCTCTGCAACCCTTCCCGGTGGTCACCACCCCGTTCGAGAGGGTGGGGATAGACATTGTGGGGCCTCTGGACCCCCGCACGGCACAAGGACACAGGTTCATCTTGGTACTAGTGGACCATGCCACCCGCTACCCCGAGGCGGTGCCCCTACGGACAGTGACAGCTCCGGTGGTTGGCAGGGCCCTGATGGGGATCTTCTCCAGGGTAGGCTTCCCCCGAGAAGTCGTCAGCGACCGAGGTACGAATTTCATATCTAAATACATGAAGTCCCTCTGGCAACAATGCGGGGTCACCTACAGATTCACGACCCCCTATCACCCCCAAGGGAACGGACTAGTGGAGCGTTTTAACCGCACTCTCAAGGGGATGATTGGGGGATTGGAAGAGCCTCTCCGTCGCCAGTGGGATGTGCTGCTCCCGTGCCTCCTCTTCGCCTACCGAGAAGTCCCCCAGAAGTCCCTCGGCTTTAGCCCTTTCGAACTCTTGTACGGGCACCCTGTGCGAGGGCCCCTCAGCCTAGTCAAGGAAGGTTGGGAGATGGCCCCCTTAACGACCCCTCCCGACGTCTTCAAATACATCCTGGCCCTACGAAACCAGACCCGGCGCTTCAGGGAGATGGCCAAGGCGAACCTCGAGGCCAGTCAGGAGGACATGAAAAGGTGGTATGATCACAATGCCTCCTCCGTTGAGTTCGAGCCTGGGCAGCAAGTATGGGTGATGTCCCCCACCGAACCATGTGCCCTGCAAGACAAGTGGACGGGGCCCTTCAAAGTGGTCGAGCGTAAAAGCCCCGTCACTTACCTCATCGACATGGGGTCCACCCGGAACCCCCTGCGGGTCCTCCACACCAACCGGCTCAAACCACACTTTGTGCGCTCCGAACTAAGCCTCCTGATGGCGACCGACAGTGGTACAGAAGAAGACTCCGAGCCCCTCCCGGATCTCTTAAAGACTCAGGAGAAGGACGGCTCCGTGGATGGGGTCCGGCTCTCCGACGCCCTCACTTCGGAGCAACGCCAGGACTGCCGGGACCTCCTGCTGCAGTTCGCTGCCCTGTTCTCCCTCACCCCCGGGGTCACCCCTTGGTGTTTGCACAACGTAGACACCGGGGACAGTCCCCCTGTCCGGCACCGGGCCTACCGCCTACCAGATCGGGTACGGGCCTGCATACAGGAGGAAGTGGCCAAGATGCTCACGATCGGGGTCATCGAGCCCTCGGACAGTCCCTGGGCCAGTCCGGTTGTATTAGTTCCCAAGGCCGCTGCCCCCGGCACCGCCCCTGAACTGAGATTCTGCGTCGACTACCGGGGCTTGAACGCTGTCACCCGGACCGACGCTCATCCCATCCCCCGAGCAGACGAGCTGATCGACCGGCTGGGGGCCGCCCGCTACCTTAGTATCTTCGACCTAACGGCGGGCTACTGGCAGATCGGCCTCACACCCAGGGCTCAGGAACGGTCAGCCTTCTCCACCCCCGATGGCCACTATCAATTTAAGGTCATGCCCTTTGGCATGAAGAATGCCCCCGCCACATTCCAACGTCTTGTGAACCAGGTCTTGGCAGGGCTCGAAGAATTCAGCGCTGCCTACCTGGACGATATCGCTGTATACAGCCGCCACTGGTACGACCACCTCCGTCACCTCCAAGAGGTCCTCCAAGCCCTCCAGCGGGCCGGCCTCACCATTAAAGCCGGCAAGTGCCAAATTGGCCAAGGGTCTGTGACCTACCTTGGGCACCAAGTGGGAAGCGGGCTGGTGGCCCCACTACAACTTAAGATTGCTGCCATCCAGTCCTGGCAGCCCCCCGTCACCCAGACCGAGGTCCGAGCCTTCTTGGGGCTCACCGGCTACTACCGGCGGTTCGTGAAGGACTACGGCAGCATCGTGGGTCCCCTCACGGGACTCACATCCAAGAATCAACCGAAGCGGGTCCACTGGACTCCTGATTGTCAAGCGGCCTTCGAGGAGCTGAAGGCCGCCCTGTGCACCGCCCCGGTGCTCCAGGCCCCCGATTACAGTCGGGAATTTGTAGTGCAGACCGACGCCTCCGACCACGGCATCGGGGCCGTCCTCTCTCAGCTGAACCCCGAAGGTCATGACCAGCCGGTGGCCTTCATCAGTCGACGTCTCCTGGCCCGAGAACAGCGTTGGAGCACAATCAAGAGGGAGGCATTTGCAGTAGTGTGGGCCCTCAAAAAGCTCCGACCCTATCTCTTCGGTACCCACTTCCGGGTACAAACCGACCATCGACCCCTGCAATGGCTGATGCAGATGCGGGGGGAGAACCCAAAACTCTTGCGCTGGTCCATTTCCCTGCAGGGAATGGACTTCCCTGTGGAGCACCGGCCAGGCCAAGACCACGCCAACGCGGACGGCCTGTCCCGCTTTTTCCGCCTCGACGAAGAGAGTCCCCAAGGAGATGGGTGACTCTCCCCGCCTTCAGCTGGGGGGGACGCATGTTGGACAGGCCACACAGAGGGCTTGTTCCCCCCCCGCACGACAGGGCCCGAGCTCCGGCCCACCCGGCATACCCCCGTGACAAGCCCCTGTACTCCGTCTCCCGACGGACCCTCTGCCCTCGGACCCCTACTCATCACGGGGTCCAGCCCCACCGGCTTCCCCGGCCGGGTCAAGCCGCCATCTTGGGCCCTGCACCACGCGGCCGCGTGGCCTCACCTCGACCCTAACCCCGGGCCTGGCCGGCCCCGACATCCCGGCACCACCATCCACCCAGGAGGTGAGCGGACCACTTGGCAGGTCAATGGGAGAACGAAGCGTCAAGAGCTCTTCCCCCGCCAGGTGCCGATCGCCTCCAGCAGCCCCCAGGCGCTGGCTCCACCCCCTGCTGGGTGTCTGGACACCTTCATCCCGGACCCTCCGACCTCCAAGTGCGAGGGTCCGGACATCAAAGGGCACCAGCCCTATAACTAAGACAGCTCCGGAGCAGGAAGGCAGTTGTATCCTGGAGTCGAGAGACACCGAGTGAACTCAACCCTGACGGTCTACTGGCGCTGCCATAGCCCGCTCTTGTGAACCATCGTCCTGCCTGCTGGCGCTGCCGCAGCCTTCTGCTACCTTCATCTTCCTGGGACCTGCTGGCGCTGCCGCGGCCCGTTGTAACGACCATCCTCACCAGGACCTGCTGGCGCTGCCGCGGACCGTCATCTTCCTGGGACCTGCTGGCGCTGCCGCGGCCCGTTGTAACGACCATCCTCACCGGGACCTGCTGGCGCTGCCGCGGACCGTACATCTTCTGGGGACCTGCTGGCGCTGCCGCGGCCCGTTGTATCAACCATCCTTACCGGGACCTGCTGGCGCTGCCGCGGACCGTACCACCTAAACACCACGCTCGAGGATTGTGAGCTCATCAGCATCTCATCCGAACTACCTGATTGGTAAATAGACTGACCCGCTACCCCCTTCCCTACCTTACGAGACTCTAATCGAGGGGACCCCGGCGTCCAGACCTCCTTGTACCATTCTACCGTATCATAACTAAGTACCTATAAAGAACACTGAACCTTATCCGTGTGTGATTCCTGTCTGTGGGGGGGAAGTTACTTGTCTGTACGATCGCTGGAGACGGCTCTCCCCGGAGACCTCTCCCCCTGACCCCGGCCGGCCCTCCCGGTCCGTCTACCTTTTCTAACATGCAGAAAGAAAAAGAAAGGCACAGAAAGAGGCAAGTGAGGTACAGAAAGAGGCAAGAGAAGAGCAGAAGGAGATAAGAGAGGTGCAGAAAGAGGCAAGAGAGGTACTGAAAGACAAAGAAAGGTGCAGCAAGAGGCAAGAGAGGTACAGAAAGAGGCAAGAAAGGTGCAGAAAGAAGAGAGTGAGCTGCATAAAGAGTCAAGAGATGTGCAGAAAGAGGCAAGAGAGGTGCATAAAGAGGCAAGAGAGGTACTGATAGAAGGGAGTGAGGTGCAGAAAGAGGTAAGAGAGGTACAGAAAGAGGCAAGAGATGTGCAGAAAGAGGCACGAGAGGTGCAGAAAGAGGCAAGTGGGATGCATAAAGATGCAAGGGAGGTACTGATAGAAGAGAGTGAGCTGCAGAAAGATGGAAAAGAGGTTCAGAATGAGGCAAGGTAGGTACAGAAAGAGGCACGATAGGTGCATAAAGAGACAAGAGAGGTACAGAAAGAAAAGAGTGAGCTGCAGAAAGAGGGATGAGAGGTGCAGAAAGAGGCAGGAGAGGGGCAGAAAGAAGAGAGTGAGCTGCAGAAAGAGGCAAGAGAGGAGCAGAAAGATGCAAGAGAGGTACCAAAAGAGGCAAGAAAGGTGCAGAAAGGTGTAAGAGGTGTAGAAAGAGGCAAGATAGGTACAGAAAGAGGATGAAATGGGGCACAAAGAGGCAAGTGAGGTGTAGAAAGAGGCAAGAGAGGTGCAGAACGAGGCAATAGGGGTGCAGAAAGAGGCAAGAGAGTGTCAGAAAGATGCAAGAGAGGTGATGAAAGAGGCAAGAGAGGTGCAGAAAGATGTAAGAGGTATACAAACATTCACGATAGGTATAGAAAGAGAATGAAAGGTATAGAAAGAGAATGAAAGGTGCACAAAGAGGCAAGCGTGGTACAGAAAGAGGCAAGAGAGGTGCAGAACGAGGCAAAAGAGGTACAGAAAGAGGTAAGAGAGGTGCAGAAAGAGGTAAAGAAGAGCAGAAATAGACAAGACAGGTGCAGAAAGAGGCAAGAGAGGTGCAGAAAGAAGAAGAAGGTGCAGAAATAGATAAGAAAGATGTAGAAAGAGGCAATAGATGTGCAGAAAGAAGAGTGATCTGCAGAAAGAGGCAAGAGAGATGCAATAAGAAGAGAGTGTGCTGCAGAAAAAAGCAAGAGAAGTGCATAAAGAGGCAAGAGATGTGCAGAATGAGGCAAGAGTGGTGCAGTAATTGGCAAGAGAGGTGCAGAAAGAGGTAAGAGATGTGCAGAAAGAAGAGAGTGAGCTGCAGAAAGAGGGAAGAGTGGTGCAGAAAGAGGCAAAAGAGATGCAGAAAGAAGAGGGAGCTGCAGAAAATTGCAAGAGAGATGCAGAAAGAGGCAAACGAGGTGCAGAATGAGGTAAGAGAGGTGCAGAAAGAGGCAAGAGACATGCAGAAAGATGGGAGAGAACTGCAGAAAGAGGGAAGAGAGGTGCAGAAAGAGGCATGCGGGTGCAGACAGAGCTAAGAGAGGTGCAGAAAGAAGAGAGTGAGCACCAGAAAGAAGCACAGGAATGGCAGAAAGAGGCAAGAGAGGTGCAGAAAGTGGCAAGATAGGTGCAGAAAGAGGCAAGAGAAGTACGGAGAGAGGCAAGAGAAGTGCAGAAAGAAGGAAGAGGTATAGAAAGAGGCAAGGGAGGTGCAGAAAGCGGAAGAAAGGAGCAGAAAGAGGCACTTGAGTTACAGAAAGAGGCAAGAGAAGAACAGAAAGAGGCAAGAGAAGAGCAAAAGGAGGTAAGAGAGGTGCAGAAAGAGGCAAGAGAGGTACTGAAAGACAAAGAAAGGTGCAGCAAGAGGCAAGAGAGGTACAGAAAGAGGCAAGAAAGGTGCAGAAAGAAGAGAGTGAGCTGCATAAAGAGACAAGAGATGTGCAGAAAGAGGCAAGAGAGGTGCATAAAGAGGCAAGAGAGGTACTGATAGAAGGGAGTGAGGTGCAGAAAGAGGGAAGAGAGGTGCAAAACAAGACAAAAGAGCTCCAGAAAGAGGTAAGAGAGGTACAGAAAGAGGCAAGAGATGTGCAGAAAGAGGCACGAGAGGTGCAGAAAGAGGCAAGTGGGATGCATAAAGATGCAAGGGAGGTACTGATAGAAGAGAGTGAGCTGCAGAAAGATGGAAAAGAGGTTCCGAATGAGGCAAGGTAGGTACAGAAAGAGGCACGATAGGTGCATAAAGAGACAAGAGAGGTACAGAAAGAAAAGAGTGAGCTGCAGAAAGAGGGATGAGAGGTGCAGAAAGAGGCAGGAGAGGGGCAGAAAGAAGAGAGTGAGCTGCAGAAAGAGGCAAGAGAGGAGCAGAAAGATGCAAGAGAGGTACCAAAAGAGGCAAAAAAGCTGCAGAAAGATGTAAGAGGTGTAGAAAGTAGGCCTGTGCGGCAAATTCCGTTCCGCTCGCGGAATTTGCGGAATTTGCATAATTTCGCGTTCCACGGAAAACGCGAAATTGCTCAAAAGTCTGCTTTCCGCGTTTTCGCGAAATTTTTGCTTGTTCGCGTTCTCAAAATGCCTGTTCGCGAGATATTTCTCCCCGAGCACGCAAACAGCAATTGTGAACAGGAAAAAAGCATCGCGAACAAGCAATTCTGCGTGTTCGCGGAGATTTTTTACCGTTTCGCGGAGATTTGCGTAACGCAAATTCCGCCCACCCCTAGTAGAAAGAGGCAAGATAGGTACAGAAAGAGGATGAAATGGGGCACAAAGAGGCAAGTGAGGTGTAGAAAGAGGCAAGAGAGGTGCAGAACGAGGCAAAAGAGGTGCAGAAAGAGGCAAGAGAGGTGCAGAAAGATGCAAGAGAGGTGCAGAATGAGGCAAAAGGGGTGCAGAAAGAGGCAAGAGAGGTGCAGAAAGAGTCAAGAGAGGTGGAGAATGAGGCAAAAGAGGTACAGAAAGAGGTAAGAGAGGTGCAAAAAGAGGCAAAAGAGGTGCAGAAAGAGGCAAGAGAGGTGCAGAAAGATGCAAGAGAGGTGCAGAATGAGGCAAAAGGGGTGCAGAAAGAGGCAAGAGAGGTGCAGAAAGAGTCAAGAGAGGTGGAGAATGAGGCAAAAGAGGTACAGAAAGAGGTAAGAGAGGTGCAAAAAGATGCAAGAGAAGAGCAGAAAAATACAAGAGAGGTGCAGAAAGAGGCAAGAGAGGTGCAGAAAGAGACAAGAGAAGTACAGAAAGAGGCAAGAGAGGTGCAGAAAGAGACAAGAGAAGTACAGAAAGAGGCAAGAGAGGTGCAATAAGAAGAGAGTGAGCTGCAGAAAGAAGTAAGAGAAGTGCAGAAAGAGGCAAGAGAAGTGCAGAAAGAGGCAAGAGAGGTGGAGAGATTGGCAAGAGAGGTGCAGAAAGAGGCAAGAGAGGTGCTGTTAGAAAAGGTAGATGGACCGGGAGGGTCGGCCGGGGTCAGGAGGAGAGGTCTCCGGGGAGAGCCGTCTCCAGCGATCGTACAGACAAGTAACTTCCCCCCCACAGACAGATATCACACACGGATAAGGTTCAGTGTTCTTTATAAGCACTTATTTGAGGTACGGTTAAATGGTACAAGGAGGTCTGGACTCAGGGGTCCCCTCGATTAGAGTCTCGCAAGGTAGGGAAGGGGGTAGCGGGACAGTCTATTTACCAATCAGGTAGTTCGGATGAGATGATGATGAGCTCACAATCCTCGAGCTTGGTGATTAGGTGGTATGGGCCGCGGCAGCGCCAGCAGGTCCCGGTGTGGATGGTCGTTACAACGGGCCGCGGCAGCGCCAGCAGGTCCCAGGAAGATGACTGTTGCAGAAGGCCGCGGCAGCGCCAGCAGGTCCCGGTGAGGATGGTCGTTACAACGGGCCGCGGCAGCGCCAGCAGGTCCCAGGAAGGTGAAGGTTGCAGAAGGCCGCGGCAGCGCCAGCAGGCAGGACGATGGTTCACAAGAGCGGGCTACGGCAGCGCCAGTAGACCGTCAGGGTTGAGTTCACTCGGTGTCTCTCGACTCCAGGATACAACTGCCGTCCTGCTCCGGAGCTGCCCCAGTTATAGGGCTGGTGCCCTTTGATGTCCGGACCCTCGCACTTGGAGGTCGGAGGGTCCGGGATGAAGGTGTCCAGACACCCAGCAGGGGGTGGAGCCAGTGCCTGGGGGAGCTGGGGGCGATCGGCACCTGGCGGGGGAGAGCCCTTGACACTTCGTTCTCCCATTGACCTGCCAAGTGGTCCGCTCACCTCCTGGGTGGATGGTGGTGCCGGGATGTCGGGGCCGGCCAGGCCCGGGGTTAGGGTCGAGGGGAGGCCGTGCGGCCGCGTGGTGCAGGGCCCAAGATGGCGGCTTGACCCGGCCGGGAAAGCCGGTGGGGCTGGACCCCGTGATGAGTAGGGGTCCGAGGGCAGAGGGTCCGTCGGGAGACGGAGTACAGGTGCTTGTTGCGGGGATATGCCAGGTGGGCCGGGGTTCGGGCCCCGTCGAGCGGGGAGGGAGCGAGCCGTTTGTGAGGCCTGTCCAACATGCGTCCCCCCCAGCTGAAGGCGGGGAGAGTCACCCATCTCCTTGGGGACTCTCTTCGTCGAGGCGGAAAAAGCGGGACAGGCCATCTGCGTTGGCGTGATCTTGGCCTGGTCGGTGCTCCACGGTGAAGTCCATTCCCTGCAGGGAAATGGACCAGCGCAAGAGTTTTGGGTTCTCCCCCCGCATCTGCATCAGCCATTGCAGGGGTCGATGGTCGGTTTGTACCCGGAAGTGGGTACCGAAGAGATAGGGTCGGAGCTTTTTGAGGGCCCACACTACTGCAAATGCCTCCCTCTCGATGGTGCTCCAACGCTGTTCTCGGGCCAGGAGACGTCGGCTGATGAAGGCCACCGGCTGGTCATGACCTTTGGGGTTCAGCTGAGAGAGGACGGCCCCGATGCCGTGGTCGGAGGCGTCGGTCTGCACCACAAATTCCCGACTGTAATCGGGGGCCTGGAGCACCGGGGCGGTGCACAGGGCGGCCTTCAGCTCCTCGAAGGCCGCTTGACAATTAGGAGTCCAGTTGACCCGCTTCGGCTGGTTCTTGGATGTGAGACCCGTGAGGGGCCCCACGATGCTGCCGTAGTCCTTCACGAACCGCCGGTAGTAGCCGGTGAGCCCCAAGAAGGCTCGGACCTCGGTCTGGGTGACGGGGGGCTGCCAGGACTGGATGGCAGCAATCTTAAGTTGTAGTGGGGCCACCAGCCCGCTCCCCACTTGGTGCCCAAGGTAGGTCACAGACCCTTGGCCAATCTGGCACTTGCCGGCCTTAATGGTGAGGCCGGCCCGCTGGAGGGCTTGCAGGACCTCTTGGAGGTGGCGGAGGTGGTCGGACCAGTGGCGGCTGTATACAGCGATATCGTCCAGGTAGGCAGCGCTGAATTCTTCAAGCCCTGCCAAGACCTGGTTCACAAGGCGTTGGAACGTGGCGGGGGCATTCTTCATGCCAAAGGGCATGACCTTAAATTGATAGTGGCCATCGGGGGTAGAGAAGGCTGACCGTTCCTGAGCCCTGGGTGTGAGGCCGATCTGCCAGTAGCCCGCCGTTAGGTCGAAGATACTAAGGTAGCGGGCGGCCCCCAGCCGGTCGATCAGCTCGTCTGCTCGGGGGATGGGATGAGCGTCGGTCCGGGTGACAGCGTTCAAGCCCCGGTAGTCGACGCAGAATCTCAGTTCAGGGGCGGAGCCGGGGGCAGCGGCCTTGGGAACTAATACGACCGGACTGGCCCAGGGACTGTCCGAGGGCTCGATGACCCCGATCGTGAGCATCTTGGCCACTTCCTCCTGGATGCAGGCCCGTACCCGATCTGGTACGCGGTAGGCCCGGTGCCGGACAGGGGGACTGTCCCCGGTGTCTACGTCGTGCAAACACCAGGGGGTGACCCCGGGGGTGAGGGAGAACAGGGCAGCGAACTGCAGCAGGAGGTTCCGGCAGTCCTGGCGTTGCTCTGAAGTGAGGGCGTCCGAGAGCCGGACCCCGTCCACGGAGCCGTCCTTCTCCTGAGTCCTCAGGAGGTCCGGGAGGGGCTCGGAGTCTTCTTCTGTGCCACTGTCTGTAGCCATCAAGAGGCTTAGTTCGGAGCGCACAAAGTGCGGTTTGAGCCGGTTGGTGTGGAGGACCCGAAGGGGGTTCCGGGAGGACCCCATGTCGATGAGGTAAGTGACGGGGCTTTTGCGCTCGACCACTTTGAAGTGCCCCGTCCACTTATCTTGCAGGGCGCATGGTTCGGTGGGGGACATCACCCATACTTGCTGCCCCGGCTCGAATTCAACGGAGGAGGCATTGTGATCATACCACCTCTTCATGTCCTCCTGGCTGGCCTCGAGGTTCGCCTTGGCCATCTCCCTGAAGCGCCGGGTCTGGTTTCGTAAGGCCAGGATGTATTTGAAGACGTCTGGAGGGGTCGTTAGGGGGGCCATCTCCCAACCTTCCTTGACTAGGCTGAGGGGCCCTCGCACAGGGTGTCCGTATAGGAGTTCAAAGGGGCTAAAACCGAGGGACTTCTGGGGCACTTCCCGGTAGGCGAAGAGGAGGCACGGGAGCAGTACATCCCACTGGCGACGGAGAGGTTCTTCCAATCCCCCAATCATCCCTTTGAGAGTGCGGTTAAAACGCTCCACTAGTCCGTTCCCTTGGGGGTGATAGGGGGTCGTGAATCTGTAGGTGACCCCGCATTGTTGCCAGAGGGACTTCATGTACTTTGATATGAAATTCGTGCCTCGGTCGCTGACGACTTCTCGGGGGAAGCCTACCCGGGAGAAGATCCCCATCAGGGCCCGGCCAACCACTGGAGCGGTCACTGTCCGTAGAGGCACCGCCTCGGGGTAGCGGGTGGCATGGTCCACTAGTACCAAGATGAACCTGTGTCCTTGTGCCGTGCGGGGGTCCAGAGGTCCCACAATGTCTATCCCCACCCTCTCGAACGGGGTGGTGACCACCGGGAAGGGTTGTAGAGGGGCCTTCAGCTTCCGGCCACTCTTCCCGCTGGCTTGGCATGTGGGGCACGATCGGCAGTGGTTCAGGACGTCATTCCTCATTTTCGGCCAAAAAAAGTGGGTCACCAGGCGACTGTACGTTTTGTCCTGGCCCAGGTGTCCAGCCAGGGGGACATCGTGGGCTAGGTTGAGCAGAAAGTCTCGGAAGCGGAGCGGTACCACCAGAACTCGACCGGCCCCCAGTTCGGCGATTCTTTGCTCGCTGTAGAGCAGGTCGTTATCCCAGTAGACCCAGTGGGTTCCTGTGGTGTCCCCGGCGGTTTGGGTGCTGGCTTGTTGGCGGAGTCCCTCGAGGGAGGGACAGGTCTTTTGTTCCTGGCGGAACTGTTCTTGGGTGGGCCCCCCTTCTTGCCGCCACTGAGCCAGATCCGGGAGGTCCTGGTGTTGCGCGTCTTCCTCGGTAGTCGGGTCCGGGAGGTCGGTCTCGCCGTTGTCCTCTGCGAGGGCAACCGGGGGCGGAGGTGCTGGCCATTCGGTTTCTTCTGATCAGGGGGCGGCACGGGCGGCCATGGATCGGGTGGTTATGCAGGCCCAGTCCGGGAGGCCCAGCATCCCCAAGTGCTCTCTTCTCTCGACGGTGGCCCACGGGGAACTCTCGAGGTCATTCCCCAGGAGGCAGTCCACGGGGGCATCGTCCCGGACCGTCACCTTCAGTAGGCCGGAGACCCCTCCCCATTCAAACGGGACGCAGGCCATCTTACACATGCTCTCAGAGTTATCTGCCGAGCGGACGGGGCAGAGAATGTTCGGCAGGATCTGCTCGGGCTTCACCAGGTGACAGCGGACGGCCGTCACGCTGGCGCCGGTGTCACGCAAGGCCTCGGCTCTCTGTCCATTAATGGTCACCCACTGACCATATTTTCTGGTGTTGGCGGGTAGGGGAGCCCGCGGAACCATGTCCCTTCCCCCTAAGCATGCCAGGACCATGGCGGCCGGTTCCCACCCTTGCTGGTCCGGCTCATACTCCTCGGGTCCCTCCGATGATTGCTCTTCCCCCAGGGCAGCGGCAGCTACCTGGCGGGGCTTGGGTGGTTGGTTTAGCGGGCAGTTCGGATCGTTGGCGTAGTGGCCTAGTCGCTGGCACCGGTGGCACGTGACGTGGGCTCGGTACCCAGGCCGCAATGGGGGGTTGCCCCGGCCGGCCGGAGGTGGGGTGCTGGCCACGGGTGTTGCTGGTAAGGTGTCTCTCCCTCGCCCCTGGCCCCCTCCTCCTCCCCGAGGACGGTGCTGGCCTTGGTTGCTTCTGTTCTGGTCGTGGGGCCCTCTCCGGCCCACTCGGGTGCTTTCCCACCGGTCAGCTTCGGCGGCGAGCTGCCGTGGGTCAGTCAGCTTACTGTCGAGTAGGTGCTGCCTGAGCTCGACGAAACAGTTGTTTGATAGGTGCTCCCATACCATAAGGTTGAAGAGTTGTTCGTAGGTGGTGACCTGATTTCCCTTGATCCAACCCTCGAAGGCCCGGCTGAAATAGTTCACGTATTCCACCCAAGTTGTACCTGGGATCCGGGTGCAATCTCTGAACCTCTGGCGGTACATCTCGGGCGTGAGGCCGTAGCGGGTGAGGAGGGCAGCCTTCATGTGGTCGTAGGATGACATTTGGTGATCGGGGAGCTGCAGCAGGGCATCGCGACCCTCGTTGATGAATCTCCCCCAAAGTCCGGCTCCCCAATCACTCCGGTCGATCCGGTGGGAGGTCATTGCGATCTCATAGGCTTTAAACCACTGTTGTATGTCGTCTTCTCGGACATACTCGCGGACCACATCCTTGGGGATGTGAACTTTTTTCTCAATAGGCCCCGGGGTGTGTGGTCGCTCAGGCACCCCCAGTTCCTTATTCTGTTTGCGCAGTTCTATTTCCGCCAGTCGGCGCTCGTGCTCGAGCGTTATTTTTTTCTCTTCCAGCTCTCTTTGTCTCTGCTTTTCTTCTCGTTCCTCTCGAAGCCGCATATGCTCGAGGTTGATTTTCTGTTCAGCCAACTTAAGTTCCCCATCCATCTTGAGTCGTGCCATCTCTAATTCGTGTAATCTGACTCTGTCTCTTTCTCGTATCTCCTCCTGTGAGAGGCCCGTTCCCCGCTCCTCGGGAGCCGTGGCGTTCCCCTCTGGTGTGATGCTGGTTTGGTCTGGTGTGACGCTGTTTTGGTCGGAGGGTCCTGTGACCCCAGTTTCTGTCCATGACTCAAGAGCGCGCTTTAGATCATCCTTGGTACTCAGGCCGGTGGTAGCAATGCCAAGTTCTATGCAAAATTGTCTCAGTTCGCGGTGGTTGTATTCTTCTAATTTCTCCATTTGGAACTTCTCGGTGGAGCTGCTATCTTTGGTCGACATCGTGCTTTGTCGTGGGGTGAGCTACTCTCTGTACGATTACGCGTTGATTCGGATCGCGCCGCTGGCCACCAATGTTAGAAAAGGTAGATGGACCGGGAGGGTCGGCCGGGGTCAGGAGGAGAGGTCTCCGGGGAGAGCCGTCTCCAGCGATCGTACAGACAAGTAACTTCCCCCCCACAGACAGATATCACACACGGATAAGGTTCAGTGTTCTTTATAAGCACTTATTTGAGGTACGGTTAAATGGTACAAGGAGGTCTGGACTCAGGGGTCCCCTCGATTAGAGTCTCGCAAGGTAGGGAAGGGGGTAGCGGGACAGTCTATTTACCAATCAGGTAGTTCGGATGAGATGATGATGAGCTCACAATCCTCGAGCTTGGTGATTAGGTGGTATGGGCCGCGGCAGCGCCAGCAGGTCCCGGTGTGGATGGTCGTTACAACGGGCCGCGGCAGCGCCAGCAGGTCCCAGGAAGATGACTGTTGCAGAAGGCCGCGGCAGCGCCAGCAGGTCCCGGTGAGGATGGTCGTTACAACGGGCCGCGGCAGCGCCAGCAGGTCCCAGGAAGGTGAAGGTTGCAGAAGGCCGCGGCAGCGCCAGCAGGCAGGACGATGGTTCACAAGAGCGGGCTACGGCAGCGCCAGTAGACCGTCAGGGTTGAGTTCACTCGGTGTCTCTCGACTCCAGGATACAACTGCCTTCCTGCTCCGGAGCTGCCCCAGTTATAGGGCTGGTGCCCTTTGATGTCCGGACCCTCGCACTTGGAGGTCGGAGGGTCCGGGATGAAGGTGTCCAGACACCCAGCAGGGGGTGGAGCCAGTGCCTGGGGGAGCTGGGGGCGATCGGCACCTGGCGGGGGAGAGCCCTTGACACTTCGTTCTCCCATTGACCTGCCAAGTGGTCCGCTCACCTCCTGGGTGGATGGTGGTGCCGGGATGTCGGGGCCGGCCAGGCCCGGGGTTAGGGTCGAGGGGAGGCCGTGCGGCCGCGTGGTGCAGGGCCCAAGATGGCGGCTTGACCCGGCCGGGAAAGCCGGTGGGGCTGGACCCCGTGATGAGTAGGGGTCCGAGGGCAGAGGGTCCGTCGGGAGACGGAGTACAGGTGCTTGTTGCGGGGATATGCCAGGTGGGCCGGGGTTCGGGCCCCGTCGAGCGGGGAGGGAGCGAGCCGTTTGTGAGGCCTGTCCAACAGGTGCAGAAAGAAGAGAGTGAGCTGCAGAAAGAGGGAAGAGAGGTGCAGAAAGAGGGTAGAGAGGTGCAGAAAGAAGACAGTGAGCTGCAGAAAGAAGCAAGAGTGGTTCAGAAAGAGCCAAGAGACGTTCAGAAAGACGTTCAGAAAGAGGCAAATGGGATGCATAAAGAGGCAAGAGAGGTACAGAAAGAAAAGAGTGAGTTGCAGAAAGAGGGACAAGAGGTGCAGAAAGAGGCAGGAGAGGTGCAGAAAGAAGAGAGTGAGCTGCAGAAAGAGGCAAGAGAGGAGCAGAAAGATGCAAGAGAGGTTCCAAAAGAGGCAAGAGAGGTGCAGAAAGATATCAGAGGTGTAGAAAGAGGCAAGATAGGTACAGAAAGAGGATGAAATGGGGCACAAAGAGGCAAGTGAGGTGTAGAAAGAGGCAAGAGAGGTGCAGAACAAGGCAAAAGAGGTGCAGAAAGAGGCAAAGGAGGTGCACAAAGATGCAAGAGAGATGCAGAATGAGGCAAAAGAGGTTCAGAAAGAGGCAAGAGAGGTGCAGAAAGAGTCAAGAGAGGTGGAGAATGAGGCAAAAGAGGTACAGAAAGAGGTAAGAGAGGTGCAAAAAGAGGCAAGAGAAGAGCAGAAAAAGACAAGAGAGGTGTAGAAAGAGGCAAGAGAGGTGCAGCTAGAAGAGAGTGAGCTGCAGAAAGAGGCAAGCGAGGTACAGAAAGAGACAAGAAAAGTACAGAAAGAGGCAAGAGAGGTGCAGTAAGAAGAGAGTGAGCTGCAGAAAGAAGTCAGAGAAGTGCAGAAAGAGGCAAGAGAAGTATAGAAAGAGGCAAGAGAGGTGGAGGAATTGGCAAGAGAGGTACAGAAAAAGGCAAGAGAGGTGCAGAAAGAGGCAAGAAAGATGCAGAAAGAAGAGAGTGAGCTGCATAAAGAGTCAAGAGATGTGCAGAAAGAGGCAAGAGAGGTGCATAAAGAGGCAAGAGAGGTACTGATAGAAGGGAGTGAGGTGCAGAAAGAGGGAAGAGAGGTGCAAAACAAGGCAAAAGAGCTCCAGAAAGAGGTAAGAGAGGTACAGAAAGAGGCAAGAGATGTGCAGAAAGAGGCACGAGAGGTTCAGAAAGAGGCAAGTGGGATGCATAAAGATGCAAGGGAGGTACTGATAGAAGAGAGTGAGCTGCAGAAAGATGGAAAAGAGGTTCAGAAAGAGGCAAGGTAGGTACAGAAAGAGGCACGATAGGTGCATAAAGAGACAAGAGAGGTACAGAAAGAAAAGAGTGAGCTGCAGAAAGAGGGATGAGAGGTGCAGAAAGAGGCAGGAGAGGGGCAGAAAGAAGAGAGTGAGCTGCAGAAAGAGGCAAGAGAGGAGCAGAAAGATGCAAGAGAGGTACCAAAAGAGGCAAGAGTGGTGCAGAAAGAGGCAAGAGAGGTACAGAAAGAAGCAAGAGAGGTGAAGAAAGAAGAGAGTGAGCTGCAGAGAGAGGGATGAGAGCTGCAGAAAAAGGCAAGAGAGGTGCAGAAAGAGGCAAGAAAGGTGCAGAAAGAAGAGAGTGAGCTGCAGAAATAGGGAAGAGAGGTGCAGAAAGAGGCAAGAGAGGTGCAGAACGTAGAGAGTGAGCAACAGAAAGAGGCTAGAGAGGTGCAGAAAGAGGCAAGAGAGGTCCAGAAAGAAGAGAGTGAGCTGCAGAAATAAGCAAGAGAAGTGAAGACAGAGTCAAGAGAGGTGAATACATAGGCAACAGAAGCGCAGAAAGAGGCAAGAGAGGTGCAGCAAAAAGAGAGGTGAGGAAAGAGGCAAGAGGGTTGCAGAAAGAGGCAAAAGAGGTGCAGAAAGATGCAAGAGAGGTATTGAAAAGGAAAGAGTTGTGCAGAAAGATGCAAGAGATCTGCAGAAAGAGGGAAGAGAGGCGCAGAAAGAGGCAAGAGAGGTGCAGAAAGATGAGAGTTGCAGACAGAGGCAAAGGAGGTACAGAAAGAGGGAAGAGAGGTACAAAAGAGGCAAGAGAGGTACAGATAGAAGAGAGTGAGCTGTAGAATGAGGGAAGAGAGGTGCAGAAAGAGACAAGAGAGGTGCAGTAAGAGCAAGAAAGGTACAGAAAGAAGCAAGAGAAGTGCAGAAAGATGCAAAAGAGGTGCAGAAAGAAGCAGGAGAGGAACTGAAAGAAGAGAGTGAGCTGTAGAAAGAACCAAGAGAAGTGGAGAAAGAGGCATGAGAGGTGCAGAAAAAGGCAAGAGAGGTGCAGAAAGAGGCAAGAGAGGTGCAGAAAAAAGAGTGAGCTGCATAGAAAGGAAAGAGAGGTGCAGAAAGAGGCAAGAGAGTTGCAGAAAGAGGCAATAGAGGTGCAGAAAGAAGAGAGTGAGCTGCAGAAAGAAGGAAGAGAGGTTCAGAAAGAGGCAAGAGAGGTGTAGAAAGAAGAGGGTGAGCTATAGAAAGAGGCACGAGAGGTGCAGAAAGAGGCAACAGAGGTGCAGAAAGAAGAGAGTGAGCTGCAGAAATAAGCAAGAGTAGTGCAGATAGATTCAAGGGAGGTGCATAAAGAGGCAACAGAGGTGCAGAAAGAGGCAAGAGAGGTGCATATAGAAGAGAGGTGCAGAAAGAGGCTAGAGGGATGCAGAAAGAGGCAAGAGAGGTGCAGAAAGATGCAAGAGAGGTATAGAAAGAGGCAAGAGTGGTGCAGAAAGAGGCAAGAGAGGTACAGAAAGAGGCAAGAGAGGTGAAGAAAGAAGAGAAGTGCAGAAATGGGCAAAGGAGGTACAAAAAGAGGCAATAGTGGTGCAGATAGAAGAGAGGTGCAGAAAGAGGCAAGAGGGATGCAGAAAGAGGCAAGAGAGGTACAGAAAGAGGCAAGAGAGGTGCAGATAGAAGAGAGGTACAGAAAGAGGCAAGAGGAATGCAGAAAGAGGCAAGAGAGGTACAGAAAGATGCAAGAGAGGTATAGAAAGAGGCAAAAGTGGTGCAGAAAGAGGCAAGAGAGGTACAGAAAGAGGCAAGAGAGGTGCAGATAGAAGAGAGGTGCAGAAAGAGGCAAGAGTAGTGCAGATAGATTCAAGAGAGGTGCATAAAGAGGCAACAGAGGTGCAGAAAGAGGCAAGAGAGGTGCAGAAAGAAGAGAGTGAGCTGCAGAAAGAAGGAAGAGAGGTGTTAGATGGACCGGGAGGGTCGGCCGAGGACAAGGGGAGAGGTCTCCAGGGAGAGCCGTCTCCAGCGATCGTACAGACAAATAACTTCCCCCCCACAGACAGATACCACACAAGGAGATGAGTTAGCGTTCTTTATAAGCACTTCTTAAGGTACGATGAAAAGGTACAAGGAGGTCTGGACTCAGGGGTCCCCTCGATTCAAGTCTCTCAAGATGGGAAAGGGGAGGTGGTATGGTGGGTAGCTCACAATCCTCGAGCTTAGGTGGTCTAGCTGGTATGGGCCGCGGCAGCGCCAGCAGGTCCCAGTGAAGATGGTCGATACACGGGCCGCGGCAGCGCCAGCAGGTCCCAGAGATGATGGTCGATGTACGGTCCGCGGCAGCGCCAGCAGGTCCCGATGAAGATGGTCATTACAACGGGCCGCGGCAGCGCCAGCAGGTCCCGACGAGGATGGATGTTGCAGAAGGCCGCGGCAGCGCCAGCAGGCAGGACGATAGATCACAAGATAGGGCTACGGCAGCGCCAGTAGTCCGTCAAGGCTGAGTTCTCTCGGTGTCTCTCGACTCCAGGATACAACTGCCTTCCTGCTCCGCAGCTGCTCCAGTTATAGGGCAGGTGCCCTTTGATGTCCGGACCCTCGCACTTGGGGGTCGGAGGGTCCGGGATGAAGGTGTCCAGACACCCAGCGGGGGGGTGGAGCCGGTGCCTGGGGGAGCTGGGGGCGATCGTCACCTGGCGGGGGAGAGTCCTTGGCACTTCGTCCTCCCATTGACCTGCCAAGTGATCCGCTCACCTCCTGGGTGGATGGTGGTGCCGGGATGTCGGGGCCGGCCAGGCCCAGGGTTAGGGTCGGGGGGAGGCCACGCGGCCTCGTGGCGCAGGGCCCAAGATGGCGGCTTGACCCGGCCGAGGGAGCCGGTGGTGGCTTGGGCCCGTGCTACAGGGAGGTCCGAGGGCAGGAGTTCCGTCGGGAGACGGGGTGCGGGTGATTCTCGTGGGCCGCGCCTGGGAGGCCGGGGCTTGGGCCCTGTCATGCGGGGAGGGCGCAAGCCCTTCGTGTGGCCTGTCCAACATGCGTCCCCCCCAGCTGAAGGCGGGGAGAGTCACCCATCTCCTTGGGGACTCTCTTCGTCGAGGCGGAAGAAGCGGGACAGGCCATCTGCGTTGGCGTGGTCTTG
Organism: Triturus cristatus; assembly: GCF_964204655.1. NCBI lineage: Eukaryota > Metazoa > Chordata > Amphibia > Caudata > Salamandridae > Triturus > Triturus cristatus. The sequence goes on from NC_140586.1 coordinate 750,951,196, forward strand.
GCCTGGTCGGTGCTCCACGGTGAAGTCCATTCCCTGCAGGGAGATGGACCAGCGCAATAACTTTGGGTTTTCCCCCCGCATCTGCATCAGCCACTGCAGGGGTCTATGGTCGGTTTGTACCCGGAAGTGGGTACCGAAGAGATAGGGCCGGAGCTTTTTGAGGGCCCACACCACTGCGAAGGCCTCCCTCTCGATGGTGCTCCAGCGCTGTTCTCGGCCCAGGAGACGTCGGCTGATGAAGGCCACCGGCTGGTCATGACCCTCGGGGTTCACTTGGGAAAGAACCGCTCCGATGCCGTGGTCGGAGGCGTCTGTCTGTACTACGAATTCCCGACTGTAATCGGGGGCCTGGAGCACAGGGGCGGTGCACAGGGCGGCCTTCAGCTTTTCGAAGGCCGCTTGACAATCGGGGGTCCAGTTAATCCGCTTTGGTTGGTTCTTGGACGTGAGACCCGTGAGGGGCCCCACAATGCTGCCGTAGTCCCTCACGAACCGCCGGTAGTAGCCGGTGAGCCCCAAGAAGGCTCGGACTTCGGTCTGAGTGACGGGGGGCTGCCAGGACTGGATGGCAGCAATCTTAAGTTGCAGTGGGGCCACCAGCCCGCTCCCCACCTGGTGCCCCAGGTAGGTCACGGACCCTTGACCAATTTGGCATTTGCCGGCCTTAATCGTGAGGCCGGCCCGCTGGAGGGCCTGTAGGACCTCCTGGAGGTGGAGGAGGTGGTCGGACCAGTGGCGGCTGTATACAGCGATATCGTCCAGGTAGGCAGCGCTGAACTCTTCGAGCCCCGCCAGGACCTGGTTCACAAGACGTTGAAATGTAGCGGGGGCGTTCTTCATGCCAAAGGGCATGACCTTGAAGTGGTAGTGGCCATCGGGGGTAGAGAAGGCGGATCGTTCTTGAGCTCGGGGTGTGAGACCGATCTGCCAGTAGCCCGCTGTTAGGTCGAAGATACTGAGGTAGCGGGCGGCCCCCAGCCGGTCGATCAATTCATCCGCTCTGGGGATAGGATGAGCGTCGGTTCGGGTGACAGCGTTCAAGCCCCGGTAGTCGACGCAGAATCTCAGTTCAGGTGTGGTGCCGGGGGCAGCGGCTTTGGGGACCAGTACAACTGGACTGGCCCAGGGACTGTCCGAGGGCTCGATGACCCCGATCGTGAGCATTTTGGCCACTTCCTCTTGTATGCAGGCCCGTACCCGATCTGGTACGCGGTAGGCCCGGTGCCGGACAGGGGGACTGTCCCCGGTGTCTACGTCGTGCAAGCACCAAGGGGTGACCCCGGGAGTGAGGGAGAACAGTGAAGCGAACCGCAGCAGGAGGTCCCGGCAGCCCTGGCGTTGCTCTGGGGTGAGGGCATCGGAGAGCCGGACCCCGTCCACGGAACCGTCTTTCTCCTGAGTCTTCAGGAGATCCGGGAGAGGCTCGGAGTCTTCTTCCGCCCCACTGTCTGTAGCCATCAGGAGGCTGAGTTCTGAGCGCACAAAGTGTGGTTTGAGTCTGTTGGTGTGGAGGACCCGAAGGGGGTTCCGGGTGGTCCCCATGTCGATGAGGTAAGTGACGGGGCTTTTGCGCTCGACCACCTTGAAGGGCCCCGTCCACTTATCTTGCAAGGCACATGGTTCGGTGGGGGACATCACCCACACTTGTTGTCCAGGTTCGAACTCGACGGAGGAGGCATTGTGATCATACCATCTCTTCATGTCTTCCTGGCTGGCCTCGAGGTTCGCCTTGGCCATCTCCCTGAAGCGCCGGGTCTGATTACGTAGGGCCAGGAGGTACTTGAAGACGTCTGGAGGGGTCTTTAGGGGGGCCACCTCCCAACCTTCTTTGACTAGGCTGAGGGGCCCTCGCACAGGGTGCCCGTACAGGAGTTCGAAGGGGCTAAAACCGAGGGACTTCTGGGGAACTTCCCGGTAGGCGAAGAGGAGGCACGGGAGTAGTACATCCCACTGGCGACGGAGGGGCTCTTCCAATCCCCCAATCATCCCTTTGAGAGTGCGGTTGAATCGCTCCACTAGTCCGTTCCCTTGGGGGTGATAGGGGGTCGTGAATCGGTAGGTGACCCCGCACTGTTGCCAGAGGGACTTCATGTATTTGGAGATGAAGTTCGTGCCTCGGTCGCTGACGACTTCTCGGGGGAAGCCCACCCGGGAGAAGATCCCCATTAGGGCCCGGCCAACCACCGGAGCTGTTACTGTTCGTAGAGGCACCGCCTCGGGGTAGCGGGTGGCGTGATCCACCAGTACTAGGATGAACCTATGTCCTTGTGCCGTGCGGGGGTCCAGGGGCCCCACAATGTCTATTCCTACCCTCTCGAACGGGGTGGTGACCACCGGGAAGGGTTGTAGAGGGGCCTTCAGCTTACGGCCACTCTTCCCGCTGGCCTGGCACGTGGGGCAGGACCGGCAGTGGTTCAGGACGTCGTTCCGCATCTTCGGCCAGAAAAAGTGGGTCACTAGGCGACTGTAAGTTTTGTCTTGGCCCAGGTGTCCAGCCAGGGGGACATCGTGGGCCAGATTGAGCAAGAAGTTTCTGAAGCGGAGAGGTACCACCAGTACTCGACCGGCCCCTAGCTCTGCGATTGTTAGAAAGGGTAGACGGACCGGGAGGGTCGGCCGGGGTCAGGAGGAGAGGCCTCCGGGGAGAGCCGTCTCCAGCGATCGTACAGACAAGTAACTTCCCCCCCACAGACAGATACCACACACGGATAAGGTTCAGTGTTCTTTATAAGCACTTCTTAAGGTACGGTTGAATGGTACAAGGAGGTCTGGACTCAGGGGTCCCCTCGATTCAAGTCTCTCAATGCAGGGTAAGGGGGAACGGGACAGTCTGGTTACCAGTCAGGTAGTTCGGATGAGATGATGACTAGCTCACAATCCTCGAGCTTGGTGGTTTAGTTGGTACGGGCCGCGGCAGCGCCAGCAGGTCCCGGTCGAGATGGTCGGTACACGGTCCGCGGCAGCGCCAGCAGGTCCCGGAAAGATGGTCGATGTACGGTCCACGGCAGCGCCAGCAGGTCCCGGTGAGGATGGTCGTTACAACGGGCCGCGGCAGCGCCAGCAGGTCCCGACGAGGATGGATGTTGCAGAAGGCCGCGGCAGCGCCAGCAGGCAGGACGATGGTTCACAAGAGCGGGCTACGGCAGCGCCAGTAGTCCGTCAAGGCTGAGTTCTCTCGGTGTCTCTCGACTCCAGGATACAACTGCCTTCCTGCTCCGGAGTTGCCCCAGTTATAGGGCAGGCGCTCTTTGATGTCCGGACCCTCGCACTTGGAGGTCGGAGGGCCCGGGATGAAGGTGTCCAGAAACCCAGCAGGGGGTGGAGCCAGCGCCTGGGGGAGCTGGAGGCGATCGGCACCTGGCGGGGGAAGAGCTCTTGACACTTCGTCCTCCCATTGACCTGCCAAGTGGTCCGCTCACCTCCCGGGTGGATGGTGGTGCCGGGATGTCGGGGCCGGTCAGGCCCGGGGTTAGGGTCGGGGCGAGGCCACGCGGCCTCGTGGTGCAGGGCCCAAGATGGCGGCTTGAACCGGCCGGGGGAGCCAGTGGGGCTGGGCCCCGTGATGAGTAGAGGTCCGAGGGCAGAAGATCCGTCGGGAGACGGGGTACAGGTGCTTTTCGTGGGTTATGCCTGGTGGGCCGGAGCTCGGGCCCTGTCGTGCGGGGAGGGAGCAAGCCCTTCGTGTGGCCTGTCCAACATGCGTCCCCCCCAGCTGAAGGCGGGGAGAGTCACCCATCTCCTTGGGGACTCTCTTCGTCGAGGCGGAAAAAGCGGGACAGGCCATCCGCGTTGGCGTGGTCTTGGCCTGGTCGGTGCTCCACAGTGAAGTCCATTCCCTGCAGGGAAAACGACCAGCGCAAGAGTTTTGGGTTCTCCCCCCGCATCTGCATCAGCCACTGCAGGGGTCGATGGTCGGTTTGTACCCGGAAGTGGGTACCAAAGAGATAGGGCCGGAGCTTTTTGAGGGCCCACACCACTGCGAAGGCCTCCCTCTCGATGGTGCTCCAGCGCTGTTCTCGGGCCAGGAGACGTCGACTGATGAAGGCCACCGGCTGGTCATGACCTTCGGGGTTTAACTGAGAAAGGACGGCTCCGATGCCGTGGTCGGAGGCGTCGGTCTGTACCATGAATTCCCGACTGTAATCGGGGGCCTGGAGCACAGGGGCGGTGCATAGAGCGGCCTTCAGCTTCTCGAAGGCCGCTTGACAATCGGGGGTCCAGTTAATCCGCTTCGGTTGGTTCTTGGACGTGAGACCCGTGAGGGGCCCCACGATGCTGCCGTAGTCCTTCACGAACCGCCGGTAGTAGCCGGTGAGCCCCAAGAAGGCTCGGACCTCGGTCTGGGTGACGGGGGGCTGCCAGGACTGGATGGCAGCAATCTTAAGTTGTAGCGGGGCCACCAGCCCGCTTCCCACTTGGTGCCCAAGGTAGGTCACAGACCCTTGGCCAATTTGGCACTTGCCGGCCTTAATTGTGAGGCCGGCCCGCTGGAGGGCCTGTAGGACCTCTTGGAGGTGACGGAGGTGGTCGGGCCAGTGGCGGCTGTATACAGCGATATCGTCCAGGTAGGCAGCGCTGAACTCTTCGAGCCCCGCCAAGACCTGGTTCACGAGGCGTTGAAACGTGGCGGGGGCATTCTTCATGCCGAAGGGCATGACCTTGAATTGGTAGTGGCCATCGGGGGTAGAGAAGGCTGACCGCTCCTGAGCCCTGGGTGTGAGGCCGATCTGCCAGTAGCCCGCTGTTAGGTCGAGGATACTGAGGTAGCGGGCGGCCCCCAGCCGGTCGATCAGCTCGTCTGCTCGGGGGATGGGATGAGCGTCGGTCCGGGTGACAGCGTTCAAGCCCCGGTAGTCGACGCAGAATCTCAGTTCAGGTGCGGTGCCGGGGGCAGCGGCTTTGGGAACCAATACAACCGGACTGGCCCAGGGACTGTCCGAGGGCTCGATGACCCCGATTGTGAGCATCTTGGCCACTTCCTCCTGTATGCAGGCCCGTACCCGATCTGGTACGCGGTAGGCCCGGTGTCGGACAGGGGGACTGTCCCCGGTGTCCACGTCGTGCAAACACCAAGGGGTGACCCCGGGGGTGAGGGAGAACAGGGTAGCGAACTGCAGCAGGAGGTTCCGGCAGCCCTGGCGTTGCTCCGAAGTGAGGGCGTCAGAGAGCCGGACCCCGTCCACGGAGCCGTCATTCTCCTGAGTCTTCAGAAGATCCGGGAGGGGTTCGGAGTCTTCCTCTGCCCCACTGTCCGTAGCCATCAGGAGGCTGAGTTCTGAGCGCACAAAGTGTGGTTTGAGTCGGTTGGTGTGGAGGACCCGAAGGGGGTTCCGGGAGGTCCCCAGGTCGATGAGGTAAGTGACGGGGCTTTTGCGCTCGACCACTTTGAAGGGCCCCGTCCACTTATCTTGCAAGGCACATGGTTCGGTGGGGGACATCACCCATACTTGTTGTCCAGGCTCGAACTCAACGGAGGAGGCATTGTGATCATACCACCTCTTCATGTCCTCCTGGCTGGCCTCGAGGTTCGCCTTGGCCACCTCTCTGAAGCGCCGGGTCTGATTGCGTAGGGCCAGGAGGTATTTGAAGACGTCTGGAGGGGTCTTTAGGGGGGCCATCTCCCAACCTTCTTTTACTAGGCTGAGGGGCCCTCGCACAGGGTGCCCGTACAGGAGTTCGAAAGGGCTAAAACCGAGGGACTTCTGGGGAACTTCTCGGTAGGCGAAGAGAAGGCACGGGAGTAGTACATCCCACTGGCGACGGAGGGGCTCTTCCAATCCCCCAATCATCCCCTTGAGAGTGCGGTTAAAACGCTCCACTAGTCCGTTCCCTTGGGGGTGATAGGGGGTCGTGAATCTGTAGGTGACCCCGCATTGTTGCCAGAGGGACTTCATGTATTTGGATATAAAGTTCGTGCCTCGATCGCTGACGACTTCTCGGGGGAAGCCTACCCAGGAGAAGATCCCCATTAGGGCCCGGCCAACCACCGGAGCTGTCACGGTCCGTAGGGGCACCGCCTCGGGGTAGCGGGTGGCATGGTCCACCAGTACTAAGATGAACCTGTGTCCTTGTGCCGTGCGGGGGTCCAGAGGCCCCACAATGTCTATCCCCACCCTCTCGAACGGGGTGGTGACCACAGGGAAGGGTTGCAGAGGGGCTTTCAGCTTCCGACCACTCTTCCCGCTGGCTTGGCATGTGGGGCAAGATCGGCAGTGGTTCAGGACGTCGTTCCTCATTTTCGGCCAGAAAAAGTGGGTCACTAGGCGGCTGTACGTTTTGTCCTGGCCCAGGTGTCCAGCCAGGGGGACATCGTGGGCCAGGTTGAGCAGAAAGTCTCTGAAGCGGAGAGGTACCACCAGTACTCGACCGGCCCCCAGCTCGGCGATTCTTTGCTCGCTGTATAGCAGGTCGTTATCCCAGTAGACCCAGTGAGTTCCGGTGGAGTCCCCTGCGTTCTGGGCGCTGGCTTGTTGGCGGAGTCCCTCGAGGGAGGGACAGGTCTTTTGTTCCTGGCGGAACTGTTCTTGGGTGGGCCCCCCTGCTTGACGCCACTCATCGTTGTCTTTTACTGGGGCGACCGGGGGCGGAGGTGCTGGCCATTCCGGTTCTTCTGGTCGGGGAACGGCACGGGCTGCCCTGGACCGGGTGGTTACGCAGGCCCAGTCCGGGAGGCCCAGCATCCCCAGGTGCTCTCTTCTCTCGACGGTGGCCCATTGGGAACTCTCAAGGTCATTCCCCAGGAGGCAGTCCACGGGGGCATCATCCCGGACCGTCACTTTCAGCAGGCCGGAGACCCCTCCCCATTCGAAGGGGACGCAGGCCATTTGACACAGACTTTCGGAATTGTCAGCTGAGCGGACGGGGCAGAGAATGTTCGGCAGGATCTGCTCGGGTTTCACCAGGTGACAGCGGACGGCCGTCACACTGGCGCCTGTGTCACGTAAGGCCTCGGCCCGATGCCCATTAATGGTCACCCACTGACCGTATTTCCTGGTGTTGGCGGGTAGGGGAGCCCGCGGGACTATGTCTTTTCCCCCTAGGCACGCTAGAACCATGGCGGCCGGTTCCCACTCTTGCTGGGCCGGCTCATACTCTTCCTGTTCCTCTGACAGTCGTTCTTCCCCCAGGGCGGCGGCAGCTACCTGGCGGGGCTTGGGTGTTTGGTTCTGCGGGCAGCTCGGGTCATTGGCGTAATGGCCGACTCGCTGGCATCGGTGGCACGTGACATTGGCTCGGAACCCTGGACGCATCGGGGGGTTTCCCCGGCCGGCCGAGGGCGGGGTGCTGGCCACGGGTGTTGCCGGGAGGGTGTCTCTCCCTCGCCCCTGGCCTCCTCCTCCTCCCCGAGGACGGTGCTGGCCTTGGTTGCTTCGGGTCTGCTCGTGCGGTCCTCTCCGGCCCACTCGGGTGCTCTGCCATCGGTCAGCTTCAGCGGCGAGCTGCCGGGGGTCGGTCAATTTACTGTCGAGGAGGTGCTGCCTGAGCTCGATGAAGCAGTTGTTCGACAGGTGTTCCCATACCATGAGGTTAAAGAGTTGTTCGTAGGTCGTTACATGGCTCCCCTTGATCCACCCCTCGAAGGCTCTGCTGAAATAGTTTACGTACTCCACCCAAGTTGTACCCGGGATCCGGGTGCAATCTCTGAACCTCTGGCGGTACATCTCGGGTGTGAGGCCATAGCGGGTGAGGAGGGCAGCCTTCATGTGGTCGTAGGACGACATTTGGTGATCTGGGAGCTGCAACAGGGCATCGCGACCTTCGTTGACGAACCTCCCCCATAGTCCAGCTCCCCAATCACTCCGGTCGATCCGGTGGGAGGTCATGGCGATCTCGTAGGCTTTGAACCACTGTTGTATGTCGTCTTCTCGGACATACTCTCGGACAACATCCTTGGGGATGTGGACTTTTTTCTCGGTTGCCCCTGGGGTGTGCGGTCGCTCAGGCACCCCCGTCTCTTTATTCTGTTTCCGCAGTTCTATTTCCGCCAGTTTGCGTTCGTGTTCGAGTGTTATTCTTTTTTCCTCAAGCTCTCTCTGTCTCTGTTTTTCTTCTCGCTCCTCTCGGAGCCGCAGATGCTCTAGATTTAGTTTCTGCTCGGCTAACTTTAGTTCACCGTCCATCTTGAGTCGTGCCATTTCCAACTCGTGTAATCTGCTCCTTTCTCTTTCCTGGATCTCCTCCTGCGAGAGGCCCATTCCCCTCTCCTCGGGAGCCGTGGCGTTCCCCTGTGGTGCGACACTGTTTTGGTCGGAGGATCCGGTGATCCCCGTTTCTGCCCACGACTCAAGGGCGCGCTTCAAATCCTCTTTGGTACTCAGGCCGGTGGTAGCAATGCCTAGTTCCATGCAGAATTGTTTAAGTTCGCGGTGGTTATACTCTTCCAACTTATCCATTTGGAACTTTTCAGTGGAACCGCTATCTTTAGCTGACATCGTGGTTTTGTCGTGGGGTGAGCTACTCTCTGTACGATTACGCGTTGATTCGGATTGCGCCGCTGGCCATCAATGTTAGACGGACCGGGAGGGTCGGCCGAGGACAAGGGGAGAGGTCTCCGGGGAGAGCCGTCTCCAGCGATCGTACAGACAAATAACTTCCCCCCCACAGACAGATACCACACAAGGAGATGAGTTAGCGTTCTTTATAAGCACTTCTTAAGGTACGATGAAAAGGTACAAGGAGGTCTGGACTCAGGGGTCCCCTCGATTCAAGTCTCTCAAGATGGGAAAGGGGAGGTGGTATGGTGGGTAGCTCACAATCCTCGAGCTTAGGTGGTCTAGCTGGTACGGGCCGCGGCAGCGCCAGCAGGTCCCAGTGAAGATGGTCGATACACGGGCCGCGGCAGCGCCAGCAGGTCCCAGAGATGATGGTCGATGTACGGTCCGCGGCAGCGCCAGCAGGTCCCGGTGAAGATGGTCGTTACAACGGGCCGCGGCAGCGCCAGCAGGTCCCGACGAGGATGGATGTTGCAGAAGGCCGCGGCAGCGCCAGCAGGCAGGACGATAGATCACAAGATAGGGCTACGGCAGCGCCAGTAGTCCGTCAAGGCTGAGTTCTCTCGGTGTCTCTCGACTCCAGGATACAACTGCCTTCCTGCTCCGCAGCTGCTCCAGTTATAGGGCAGGTGCCCTTTGATGTCCGGACCCTCGCACTTGGGGGTCGGAGGGTCCGGGATGAAGGTGTCCAGACACCCAGCGGGGGGGTGGAGCCGGTGCCTGGGGGAGCTGGGGGCGATCGTCACCTGGCGGGGGAGAGTCCTTGGCACTTCGTCCTCCCATTGACCTGCCAAGTGATCCGCTCACCTCCTGGGTGGATGGTGGTGCCGGGATGTCGGGGCCGGCCAGGCCCAGGGTTAGGGTCGGGGGGAGGCCACGCGGCCTCGTGGCGCAGGGCCCAAGATGGCGGCTTGACCCGGCCGAGGGAGCCGGTGGTGGCTTGGGCCCGTGCTACAGGGAGGTCCGAGGGCAGGAGTTCCGTCGGGAGACGGGGTGCGGGTGATTCTCGTGGGCCGCGCCTGGGAGGCCGGGGCTTGGGCCCTGTCATGCGGGGAGGGCGCAAGCCCTTCGTGTGGCCTGTCCAACAAGAGGTTCAGAAAGAGGCAAGAGAGGTGTAGAAAGAAGAGGGTGAGCTATAGAAAGAGGCACGAGAGGTGCAGAAAGAGGCAACCGAGGTGCAGAAAGAAGAGAGTGAGCTGCAGAAATAAGCAAGAGTAGTGCAGATAGATTCAAGAGAGGTGCATAAAGAGGCAACAGAGGTGCAGAAAGAGGCAAGAGAGGTGCAGATAGAAGAGAGGTGCAGAAAGAGGCAAGAGGGATGCAGAAAGAGGCAAGAGCGGTGCATAAAGATGCAAGAGAGGTATAGAAAGAGGCAAGAGTGGTGCAGAAAGAGGCAAGAGAGGTACAGAAAGAGGCAAGAGAGGTGAAGAAAGAAGAGAGGTGCAGAAATGGGCAAAGGAGGTACAAAAAGAGGCAATAGAGGTACAGATAGAAGAGAGGTGCAGAAAGAGGCAAGAGGGATGCAGAAAGAGGCAAGAGAGGTACAGGAAGAGGCAAGAGAGGTGCAGATAGAAGAGAAGTACAGAAAGAGGCAAGAGGGATGCAGAAAGAGGCAAGAGAGGTGCAGAAAGATGCAAGAGAGGTATAGAAAGAGGCAAGAGTGGTGCAGAAAGGGGCAAGAGAGGTACAGAAAGAGGCAAGAGAGGTGCAGATAGAATAGAAGAGAGGTGCAGAAAGAGGCAAGAGTGGTGCAGATAGATTCAAGAGAGGTGCATAAAGAGGCAACAGAGGTGCAGAAAGAGGCAAGAGAGGTACAGATAGAAGAGAGGTGCAGAAAGACGCAAGAGGGATGCAGAAAGAGGCAAGAGAGGTGCAAAAGAGGAAAGATAGGTACAGATAGAGGAGAGTGAGCTGCAGAGTGAGGGAAGAGAGGTGCAGAAAGAGGCAAGAGAGGTGTAAAAAGAAGAGGGTGAGCTGCAGAAAGAAGAGAGTGAGCTGCAGAAAGAGGAAAGAGATGTGCAGAAAAAGGCAAGAGAGGTCCAGATAGAGGAGTAAAGGTGCAGAAAGAGGCAAGACAAATGAAGAAAAAGGACGAAAGGTACAGAAAGAAGTGAGACATGTGCTGAAAGAAGCAAGAGAGGTACAGAAAGAAGCAAGAGAGTTGCAGAAAGATAAGAGTGAGGTGCAGAAAGAGAAAAGAGATGTGCAGAAAGAGGCAAGATAGTTGTACAAAGAGACAAGACTGGTGCAGAAAGAGGCAAGAGAAATGCAGACAGAGGCAAGAGAGGTGCATAAAGAGGGAACAAAGGTGTGGAAAGAGGCAAGAGAGGTACAGAGAGAAGCGAGGTGCAGAAAGATGCAAGAGAGGTATAGAAAGAAGTAAGAGTGGTTCAGAAAAAGGCAAGAGATGTGCAGAAAGAGGCAAGAGGGGTAAAGAAAGAGGCAAGAGAGGTACAGAAAAAAGAGAGGTGCAGAAAGAGGCAAAGGAGGTGCAGAAGGAGGCAAGAGAGTTGCAAAAGAGTCAAGAGAGGTTCAGATAGAAGAGAGTGAGCTGCAGAAAGAGGCAAGAGAGGTGCAGAAAGTGGCAACTGATGTGCAGGAAGAGGAAGAAAGATGCAGAAACAAGCAACAGAAGCACAGAAAGAAACAAGAGTGGTACAGAAAGAAGCAAGAGAGGTGCATAAAGATGAGAGTGAGGTGTAGAAAGATGCAAGAGAGGTGCATAAAGAGGCATGAGGGGTGCAGAAAGTAGAGAGTGCGCTACAGAAAGAGGGAAGGGAGGTGTAGAAAGAGGCAAGAGAGGTCCAGAAAGAGAAGGAATGGTACAGAAAGATGCAAGACAAATGCAGAAAAAGGAAGTGTTGGACAGGCCACACGAAGGGCTTGCGCCCTCCCCGCATGACAGGGCCCAAGCCCCGGCCTCCCAGGCGCGGCCCACGAGAATCACCCGCACCCCGTCTCCCGACGGAACTCCTGCCCTCGGACCTCCCTGTAGCACGGGCCCAAGCCACCACCGGCTCCCTCGGCCGGGTCAAGCCGCCATCTTGGGCCCTGCGCCACGAGGCCGCGTGGCCTCCCCCCGACCCTAACCCTGGGCCTGGCCGGCCCCGACATCCCGGCACCACCATCCACCCAGGAGGTGAGCGGATCACTTGGCAGGTCAATGGGAGGACGAAGTGCCAAGGACTCTCCCCCGCCAGGTGACGATCGCCTCCAGCTCCCCCAGGCACCGGCTCCACCCCCCCGCTGGGTGTCTGGACACCTTCATCCCGGACCCTCCGACCCCCAAGTGCGAGGGTCCGGACATCAAAGGGCACCTGCCCTATAACTGGAGCAGCTGCGGAGCAGGAAGGCAGTTGTATCCTGGAGTCGAGAGACACCGAGAGAACTCAGCCTTGACGGACTACTGGCGCTGCCGTAGCCCTATCTTGTGATCTATCGTCCTGCCTGCTGGCGCTGCCGCGGCCTTCTGCAACATCTATCCTCGTCGGGACCTGCTGGCGCTGCCGCGGCCCGTTGTAACGACCATCTTCACCGGGACCTGCTGGCGCTGCCGCGGACCGTACATCGACCATCGTCTCTGGGACCTGCTGGCGCTGCCGCGGCCCGTGTATCGACCATCTTCACTGGGACCTGCTGGCGCTGCCGCGGCCCGTACCAGCTAGACCACCTAAGCTCGAGGATTGTGAGCTACCCACCATACCACCTCCCCTTTCCCATCTTGAGAGACTTGAATCGAGGGGACCCCTGAGTCCAGACCTCCTTGTACCTTTTCATCGTACCTTAAGAAGTGCTTATAAAGAACGCTAACTCATCTCCTTGTGTGGTATCTGTCTGTGGGGGGGAAGTTAATTGTCTGTACGATCGCTGGAGACGGCTCTCCCCGGAGACCTCTCCCCTTGTCCTCGGCCGACCCTCCCGGTCCGTCTAACAGGAAGAAAAAGGAAAAAAGGTGCATAAAGAAGCAAGACAAGCACAGAATGAAGCAGGAGTGGTACAGAGAGAAGCCAGAGAGGTACAGAACGATAGAAGTGAGGTGCAGAAAGATGCAAGAGAGGTGCAGAAAGAGGCAAGAGAGGGACAGAAAGAGGCAAGAGAGGTGTACAAATAGAAGACTGGTGCAGAAAGAGGCAAGTGATGTGCAGAAAGAGGTAAGAGAGGTGCATAAAGAGATAAGAGTTGTGCAGAAAGAAGAGAGTGAGCTGCAGAAAGAAGGAAGGGAGGTGTTGAAAGAGGCAAGAGAGGTGCAGAAAGAAGAAAAAGCTGCAGAAAGAGACAAGAGAGGTACAGAAAGAGGCAAGAGAGGTGATGAAAGCGGTATGAGATGAAGAAAGAGTCAAGACAGGTACAGAAAGAGGAAGAATGGCACAGAAAGAAGCAAGTGAGCTGCAGAAAGAGGCAAGAGAAGATCAAAAAGAGTGAAGTGAGGTGCATCAAGAGGAAAGAGAGGTGCAGAAAGAGGCAGGAGAGGTACAGAAAGAAGAGAGTGAGCTGCAGAAAGAGACAAGAGAGGGGCAGAAAGAGACAAGAGGTACAGAAATAGGCAAAAGAGGTACAGAAAGATGAGAGTGAGCTGTAGAAAGAACCAATCGAAGTGCAGAAAGAGGCATGAGAGGTGCAGAAAGAGGCAAGAGAGGTGCAGAAAGAGGCAAGAGAGAAGAGTGAGATGCAGAAAGAGGGAAGAGTGGTGTGGAAAGAAGCAAGAGTGGTGCAGAAATCAGACAGTGAGCTACAAAAAGAGGCAAGAGAGGTGCAGAAAGAGGCAAGACAGGTTCAGATAGAGGAGATTGAGGTGCAGAGTGCGGGAAGAGAGGTGCAGAAAGAGGTAAGAGAGGTGTAGAAAGAAGGGGGTGAGCTGCATAAAGAAGAGAGTGAGCTGCAGAAAAAGGCAAGAGATGTGCAGAAAAAGGCAAGAGAGATCCAGATAGAGGAGTAAATGTGGAGAAAGAGGCAAGACAAATGCAGAAAAAGGAAGAAAGGTACAGAAAGCAGCGAGACAAGTGCAGAATGAAGCAAGAGAGGTACAGAAAGAAGCAGGAGAGTTGCAGAAAGATAAGAGTGAGGTGCAGAAAGAGACAAGAGAGGTGCAGAAAGAGGCAAGAGAGTTGTACAAAGAGACAAGACTGGTGCAGAAAGAGGCAAGAGAAATGCAGACAGAGGCAAGAGAGGTGCATAAAGAGGGAACAGTGGTGTAGAAAGAGGCAAGAGAGGTGCAGAGAGAAGAGATTTGCAGAAAGAGGCAAGAGGGTTGAAGAAAGAAGAGAGTGAGCTGCAGATATAAACAAGTGAAGTGAAGGCAGAGACAAGAGAGATGAATACATAGGCAACAGAAGCGCAGAAAGAGGCACGAGAGGTGCAGCAAGAAAAGAGGTGCAGAAAGAGGCAAGAGGGTTGCAGAAAGAGGCATGAGAGTTGCAGAAAGGGGCTAAAGAGGTGCAGAAAGACGAGAGGTGCATAAAGAGGCAAAGGAGGTACAGAAAGAGGGAAGAGAGGTACAAAAGAGGCAAGAGAGGTACAGATAGAAGAGAGTGAGCTGTAGAATGAGAGAAGAGAGGTGCAGAATGAGACAGGAGAGGTGCAGAAAGAACAGAGTGAGCTGCAGAAAGAAGCATGAGAGGTGCAGTGAGAGGCACAATAGGTACAGAAAGAGACAAGAGAGGTGCAGTAAGCGCAAGAAAGGTGCAGAAAGAAGCAAGAGAAGCTCAGAGAGACGCAAAAGAAGCGCAGAAAGAAGAAACGAGGAACTGAAAGTAGAGAATGAGCTGTAGAAAGAACCAAGAGAAGTGGAGAAAGAGGCAAGAGAGGTGCAGAAAAAGGCAAGAGAGGTGCAGAAAGAGGCAAGATAGGGGCAGAAAGAAGAGAGTGTGCTGCATAGAAAGGGAAGAGAGGTACAGAAAGAGGCAAGAGAGGTGCAGAAAGAGGCAAGAGAGGTGCAGAAAGAAGAGAGTGCGCTTCAGAAAGAGGGAAGAAAGGTTCAGAAAGGCAAGAGAGGCATAGAAAGAAGAGAGTGAGCTATAGAAAGAGGCAAGAGAAGTGCAGAAAGAGGCAAGAGAGGTGCAGAAAGAAGAGAGTGAGCTGCAGAAATAAGAAAGAGTAGTGCAGACAGATTCAAGAGAGGTGCATAAAGAGGCAACAGAGGTGCAGAAATAGGCAACAGAGGTGCAGAAAGAAGAGAGGTGCAGAAAGAGGGAAGAGGGGTACAGAAAGATGCAAGAGAGGTACAGAAAGAGGCAAGAGTGGTGTAGAAAGAGGCAAGAGATACGCAGAAAGAGGCAAGAGAGGTGCAGAAAGAGGCAAGAGAGGTGCAGAAAGAAGAGAGGTGCAGAAATAGGCAAAGGGGGTAAAGAAAGAGGCAAGAGAGGTGCAAAAGAGGCAAGATAATTACAGATAGAAGAGAGTGAGCTGCAGAGTGAGGGAAGAGAGGTGCAGAAAGAGGCAAGTGAGGTGTGGAAGGAAGAGGGTGAGCTGCAGAAAGAAGAAAGAGATATGCAGAAAAAGGCTAGAGAGGTCCTGATAGAGGAGTAAAGGTGCAGAAAGAGGCAAGACAAATGCAGAAAAAGGACGAAAGGTACAGAAAGAAGCGAGACAAGTGCAGAAAGAAGCAAGAGAGGTATAGAACGAAGCAAGAGAGTTGCAGAAAGATAAGAGTGAAGCGCAGAAAGAGACAGGAGAGGTGCAGAAAGAGGCAAGAGAGTTGTAAAAAGAGACAAGACTGGTGCAGAAAGAGGCAAGAGAAATGCAGACAGAGGCAAGAGAGGTGCATAAAGAGGGAACAGAGGTGTGGAAACAGGCAAGAGAGGTGCAGAGAGAAGAGAGGTGCAGAAAGATGCAAGAGAGGTATAGAAAGAAGCAAGAGTGGTTAAGAAAGAGGCAAGAGATGTGCAGAAAGAGGCAAGAGGGGTGAAGAAAGAGGCAAGAGAGGTACAGAAAAAAGAGAGATGCAGAAATAGGCAAAGGAGGTGCAGAAGGAGGCAAGAGAGATGCAAAAGAGGCAAGAGAGGTACAGATAGAAGAGAGTGAGCTGCAGAATGAGGGAGGAGAGGTGCAGAAAAAGGCAAGAGAGGTGCAGATAGAAAAGAGTGAGCTGTAGAAAGTGGCAAGTGATGTGCAGAAAGAGGAAGAAAGGTGCAGAAACAAGTAAGAGAAGCACAGAAAGAAGCAAGAGTGGTACAGAAAGAAGCAAGAGAGGTGCATAAAGAAGAGAGTGAGGTGTAGAAAGATACAAGAGAGGTGCATAACGATGCATGAGGGGTGCAGAAAGTAGAGAGTGAGCTACAGAAAGAGGGAAGGGAGGTGTAGAAAGAGGCAAGAGAGGTCCAGAAAGAGGAGGAATGGTACAGAAAGACGCAAGACAAATGCAGAAAAAGGAAGAAAAAGGAAAAAAGGTGCATAAAGAAGCAAGAGAAGCGCAGAATGAAGCAAGAGAGATACAGAGAGAAGCAAGAGAGGTGCAGAAAGATAAGAGTGAGGTGCAGAAAGAGGCAAGAGAGGTGCAGAAAGAGGCAAGAGAGGTGAAGAAAGAGGCAAAAGAGGTGCAGAAAGAAGAGAGTGAGCTATAGAAAGAGGCAAGAGAAGTGCAGAAAGAGGCAAGAGAGGTGAGAAAGAAGAGAGTGAGCTGCAGAAATAAGAAAGAGTAGTGCAGACAGATTCAAGAGAGGTGCATAAAGAGGCAACAGAGGTGCAGAAAGAGGCATGAGAGGTGCAGAAAGAAGAGAGGTGCAGAAAGAGGCAACAGGCGTACAGAAAGAGGCAAGAGAGGTGCAGAAAGATGCAAGAGAGGTACAGAAAGAGGCAAGAGTGGTGTAGAAAGAGGCATGAGATGTGCAGAAAGAGGCAAGAGAGGTGCAGAAAGAGGCAAGAGAGGTGCAGAAAGAAGAGAGGTGCAGAAATAGGCAAAGGGGGTACAGAAAGAGGCAAGAGAGGTGTAAAAGAGGCAAGATAATTACAGATAGAGGAGAGTGAGCGGCTGAGTGAGGGAAGAGAGGTGCAGAAAGAGGCAAGTGAGGTGTGGAAAGAAGAGGGTGAGCTACAGAAAGAAGAAAGAGATATGCAGAAAAGGCAAGAGAAGTCCTGATAGAGGAGTAAAGGTGCAGAAAGAGGCAAGACAAATGCAGAAAAAGGACGAAAGGTACAGAAAGAAGCGAGACAAGTGCAGAAAGAAGCAAGAGAGGTATAGAAAGAAGCAAGAGAGTTGCAGAAAGATAAGAGTGAAGCGCAGAAAGAGACAAGAGAGGTGCAGAAAGAGGCAAGAGAGTTGTACAAAGAGACAAGACTGGTGCAGAGAGAGGCAAGAGAAATGCAGACAGAGGCAAGAGAGGTGCATAAAGAGGGAACAGAGGTGGGGAAAGAGGCAAGAGAGGTGCAGAGAGAAGAGATGTGCAGAAATAGGCAAGAGGGGTGAAGAAAGAGGCAAGAGAGGTACAGAAAAAAGAGAGATGCATAAAGAGGCAAATGAGGTGCAGAATGAGGCAAGAGAGATGCAAAAGAGGCAAGAGAGGTACAGATAGAAGAGAGTGAGCTGCAGAATGAGGGAGGAGAGGTGCAGAAAAAGGCAAGAGACGTGCAGATAGAAGAGAGTGAGCTGCAGAAAGACGCAAGAGAAGTGCAGATAGTGGCAAGTGATGTGCAGAAAGAAGAAGAAAGGTGCAGAAACAAGCAAGAGAAGCACAGAAAGAAGCAAGAGTGGTACAGAAAGAAGCAAGAGAGGTGCATAAAGAAGAGAGTGAGGTGTAGAAAGATGCAAGAGAGGTGCATAATGATGCATGAGGGGTTCAGAAAGTAGAGAGTGAGCTACAGAAAGAGGGAAGGGAGGTGTAGAAAGAGGCAAGAGAGGTCCAGAAAGAGGAGGAATGGTACAGAAAGACGCAAGACAAATGCAGAAAAAGGAAAAAAAAGGAAAAAAGGTGCATAAAGAAGCAAGAGAAGCGCAGAATGAAGCAATAGAGATACAGAGAGAAGCAAGAGAGGTGCAGAAAGATAAGAGTGAGGTGCAGAAAGAGGCAAGAGAGGTGCAGAAAGAGGCAAGAGAGGTGAAGAAAGAGGCAAAAGAGGTGCAGAAAGAGGCAAGAGAGGCACAGAAAGAGACAAGAGAGGTGTACAAAGAGAAGACTGGTGCAGAAAGAGGCAAGAGAGATACATAAAGAGGCAAGAGGTGTGCAGAAAGAAGAGAGTGAGCTGCAGAAAGAGGGAAGGGAGGTGTAGAAAGAGGCAAGAGAGGTGCAGAAAGAAGTGAGAGCTGCAGAAAGAGGCGAGAGAGGTGAAATAAGAAGAGAGTGAGCTGCAGAAAGAAGTAAGAGAAGTGCAGAAAGAGGCAAGAGAAGTGCAGAAAGAGGCAAGAGAGGTGGAGAAATTGGCAAGAGAGGTGCAGAAAGAGGCAAGAGAGGCGCAGAAAAAAGAGAGTGAGCTGCAGAAAGAGGGAAGAGAGGTTCAGAAAGAGGGTAGAGAGGTGCAAAAAGAAGACAGTGAGCTGCAGAAAGAGTCAAGAGTGGTTCAGAAAGAGGTAAGCGAGGTACAGAAAAAGGAACAAAGATGCAGAAAGAGGCAAGAGAGGTGCAGAAAGAGGCAAGAAAGGTGCAGAAAAAAGAAGACATGTGCAGAAAGAGGCAAGAGATGTGCAGAAAGAGGCAAGAGAGGTGCAGAAAGAAGAGAATGAGCTCCAGAAAGATGGAAAAGAGGTGCAGAAAGAGGCAAGGTAGGTGCAGAAAAAAGAGAGTGAGCTGCAGAAAAAGGCAAGAGAGGTGCAGAAAGATATCAGAGGTGTAGAAAGAGGCAAGATAGGTACAGAAAGAGGATGAAATGGGGCACAAAGAGGCAAGTGAAGAATAGAAAGAGGCAAGAGAGGTGCAGAATGAGGCAAAAGAGGTGCAGAAAGAGGCAAAAGAGGTGCACAAAGATGCAAGAGAGATTCAGAATGAGGCAAAAGAGGTGCAGAAAGAGGCAAGAGAGGTGCAGAAAGAGTCAAGAGAGGTGGAGAATGAGGCAAAAGAGGTACAGAAAGAGGTAAGAGAGGTACAAAAAGAGGCAAGAAAAGAGCAGAAAAAGACAAGAGAGGTGCAGAAAGAGGCAAGAGAGGTGCAGCTAGAAGAGAGTGAGCTGCAGAAAGAGGCAAGAGAGGTACAGAAAGAGACAAGAGAAGTACAGAAAGTGGCAAGAGAGGTGCAGTAAAAAGAGAGTGGGCTGCAGAAAGAAGTAAGAGAAGTGCAGAAAGAGGCAAGAGAAGTGTAGAAAGAGGCAAGAGAGGTGGAGGAATTGGCAAGAGAGGTGCAGAAAGAGGCAAGAGAGGTGCAGAAAACATAGAGTGAGCTGCAGAAAGAGGGAAGAGAGGTGTAGAAAGAGGGAAGAGAGGTGCAGAAAGAAGACAGTGAGCTGCAAGAAGAGGCAAGA
The DNA here is from genome assembly GCF_964204655.1 of Triturus cristatus. Lineage (NCBI taxonomy): Eukaryota > Metazoa > Chordata > Amphibia > Caudata > Salamandridae > Triturus > Triturus cristatus. Next base: position 750,970,071 of record NC_140586.1, read on the forward strand.
GAGGGTCAGAAAGATGCAAGAGAGGTGATGAAAGAGGCAAGAGAGGTGCAGAAAGATGTAAGAGGTATACAAACATTCACGATAGGTTTTGAAAGAGAATGAAAGGTGCACAAAGAGGCAAGCGTGGTACAGAAAGAGGCAAGAGAGGTGCAGAACGAGGCAAAAGAGGTACAGAAAGAGGTAAGAGAGGGGCAGAAAAAGGTAAAGAAGAGCAGAAATAGACAAGACAGGTGCAGAAAGAGGCAAGAGAGGTGCAGAAAGAAGAAGAAGGTGCAGAAATAGATAAGAAAGATGTAGAAAGAGGCAATAGATGTGCAGAAAGAAGAGTGATCTGCAGAAAGAGGCAAGAGAGGTGCAATAAGAAGAGAGTGTGCTGCAGAAAAAAGCAAGAGAAGTGCAGAAAGAGGCAAGAGATGTGCAGAATGAGGCAAGAGTGGTGCAGTAATTGGCAAGAGAGGTGCAGAAAGAGGTAAGAGATGTGCAGAAAGAAGAGAGTGAGCTGCAGAAAGAGGGAAGAGTGGTGCAGAAAGAGGCAAAAGAGATGCAGAAAGAAGAGGGAGCTGCAGAAAATTGCAAGAGAGATGCAGAAAGAGGCAAACGAGGTGCAGAATGAGGTAAGAGAGGTGCAGAAAGAGGCAAGAGACATGCAGAAAGATGGGAGAGAACTGCAGAAAGAGGGAAGAGAGGTGTAGAAAGAGGCATGTGGGTGCAGACAGAGCTAAGAGAGGTGCAGAAAGAAGAGAGTGAGCACCAGAAAGAAGCACAGGAATGGCAGAAAGAGGCAAGAGAGGTGCAGAAAGAGGCAAGATAGGTGCAGAAAGAGGCAAGAGAAGTACGGAGAGAGGCAAGAGAAGTGCAGAAAGAAGGAAGAGGTATAGAAAGAGGCAAGGGAGGTGCAGAAAGAGGCAAGAGGAGAACAGAAGGAGGTAAGAGAGGTGCAGAAAGAGGCAAGAGAGGTGCTGATAGAAGAGTGAGCTGCAGAAAGAGGCAAGAGAGGTGCAGAAAGAGGAAGAAAGGCACAGAAAGAGGCAAGTGAGGTACAGAAAGAGGCAAGAGAAGAGCAGAAGGAGGTAAGAGAGGTGCAGAAAGAGGCAAGAGAGGTACTGAAAGACAAAGAAAGGTGCAGCAAGAGGCAAAAGAGGTACAGAAAGAGGCAATAAAGGTGCAGAAAGAAGAGAGTGAGCTGCATAAAGAGTCAAGAGATGTGCAGAAAGAGGCAAGAGAGGTGCATAAAGAGGAAAGAGAGGTACTGATAGAAGGGAGTGAGGTGCAGAAAGAGGGTAGAGAGGTGCAAAACAAGGCAAAAGAGCTCCAGAAAGAGGTAAGAGAGGTACAGAAAGAGGCAAGAGATGTGCAGAAAGAGGCACGAGAGGTGCAGAAAGAGGCAAGTGGGATGCATAAAGATGCAAGAGAGGTACTGATAGAAGAGAGTGAGCTGCAGAAAGATGGAAAAGAGGTTCAGAAAGAGGCAAGGTAGGTACAGAAAGAGGCACGATAGGTGCATAAAGAGACAAGAGAGGTACAGAAAGAAAAGAGTGAGCTGAAGAAAGAGGGATGAGAGGTGCAGAAAGAGGCAGGAGAGGGGCAGAAAGAAGAGAGTGAGCTGCAGAAAGAGGCAAGAGAGGAGCAGAAAGATGCAAGAGAGGTACCAAAAGAGGCAAGAAAGGTGCAGAAAGATGTAAGAGGTGTAGAAAGAGGCAAGATAGGTACAGAAAGAGGATAAAATGGGGCACAAAGAGGCAAGTGAGGTGTAGAAAGAGGCAAGAGAGGTGCAGAACGAGGCAAAAGAGGTGCAGAAAGAGGCAAGAGAGGTGCAGAAAGATGCAAGAGAGGTGCAGAATGAGGCAAAAGGGGTGCAGAAAGAGGCAAGAGAGGGTCAGAAAGATGCAAGAGAGGTGATGAAAGAGGCAAGAGAGGTGCAGAAAGATGTGAGAGATATAGAAACATTCACGATAGGTATAGAAAGAGAATGAAAGGTGCACAAAGAGGCAAGCGTGGTACAGAAAGAGGTAAGAGAGGTGCAGAACGAGGCAAAAGAGGTACAGAAAGAGGTAAGAGAGGTACAGAAAGAGGTAAAGAAGAGCAGAAATAGACAAGACAGGTGCAGAAAGAGGCAAGAGAGGTGCAGAAAGAAGAAGAAGGTACAGAAATAGATAAGAAAGATGTAGAAAGAGGCAAGAGATGTGCAGAAAGAAGAGTGATCTGCAGAAAGAGGCAAGAGAGGTGCAATAAGAAGAGAGTGAGCTGCAGAAAGATGCAAGAGAAGTGCAGAAAGAGGCAAGAGATGTGCATAATGAGGCAAGAGTGGTGCAGTAGATGGCAAGAGAGGTGCAGAAAGAGGTAAGAGATGTGCAGAAAGAAGAGAGTGAGCTGCAGAAAGAGGGAAGAGTGGTGCAGAAAGAGGCAAAAGAGACGCAGAAAGAAGAGGTAGCTGCAGAAAATTGCAAGAGAGATGCAGAAAGAGGCAAACGAGGTGCAGAAAGAGGTAAGAGAGGTGCAGAAAGAGGCAAGAGACATGCAGAAAGATGAGGGAGAACTGCAGAAAGAGGGAAGAGAGGTGCAGAAAGAGGCATGCGGGTGCAGACAGAGCTAAGAGAGGTGCAGAAAGAAGAGAATGAGCACCAAAAAGAAGCACAGGAAGGGCATAAAGAGGCAAGCGAGGTGCAGAAAGAGGCAAGATAGGTGCAGAAAGAGGCAAGAGAAGTACAGAGAGAGGCAAGAGAAGTGCAGAAAGAAGGAAGAGGTATAGAAGGAGGCAAGGGAGGAGCAGAAAGAGGAAGAAAGGAGCAGAAAGAGGCACTTGAGTTACAGAAAGAGGCAAGAGAAGAGCAAAAAGAGGCAAGAGGAGAACAGAAGGAGGTAAGAGAGGTGCAGAAAGAGGCAAGAGAGGTGCTGATAGAAGAGTGAGCTGCAGAAAGAGGCAAGAGAGGTGCAGAAAGAGGAAGAAAGGCACAGAAAGAGGCAAGTGAGGTACAGAAAGAGGCAAGAGAAGAGCAGAAGGAGGTAAGAGAGGTGCAGAAAGAGGCAAGAGATGTGCAGAAAGAAGAGTGATCTGCAGAAAGAGGCAAGAGAGGTGCAATAAGAAGAGAGTGAGCTGCAGAAAGAAGCAAGAGAAGTGCAGAAAGAGGCAAGAGATGTGCATAATGAGGCAAGAGTGGTGCAGTAATTGGCAAGAGAGGTGCAGAAAGAGGTAAGAGATGTGCAGAAAGAAGAGAGTGAGCTGCAGAAAGAGGGAAGAGTGGTGCAGAAAGAGGCAAAAGAGATGCAGAAAGAAGAGGTAGCTGCAGAAAATTGCAAGAGAGATGCAGAAAGAGGCAAACGAGGTACAGAAAGAGGTAAGAGAGGTACAGAAAGAGGCAAGAGACATGCAGAAAGATGAGAGAGAACTGCAGAAAGAGGGAAGAGAGGTGCAGAAAGAGGCATGTGGGTGCAGACAGAGCTAAGAGAGGTGCAGAAAGAAGAGAATGAGCACCAGAAAGAAGCACAGGAAGGGCATAAAGAGGCAAGCGAGGTGCAGAAAGAGGCAAGATAGGAGCAGAAAGAGGCAAGAGAAGTACGGAGAGAGGCAAGAGAAGTGCAGAAAGAAGGAAGAGGTATAGAAGGAGGCAAGTGAGGTACAGAAAGAGGCAAGAGAAGAGCAGAAGGAGGTAAGAGAGGTGCAGAAAGAGGCAAGAGATGTGCAGAAAGAAGAGTGATCTGCAGAAAGAGGCAAGAGAGGTGCAATAAGAAGAGAGTGAGCTGCAGAAAGAAGCAAGAGAAGTGCAGAAAGAGGCAAGAGATGTGCATAATGAGGCAAGAGTGGTGCAGTAATTGGCAAGAGAGGTGCAGAAAGAGGTAAGAGATGTGCAGAAAGAAGAGAGTGAGCTGCAGAAAGAGGGAAGAGTGGTGCAGAAAGAGGCAAAAGAGATGCAGAAAGAAGAGGTAGCTGCAGAAAATTGCAAGAGAGATGCAGAAAGAGGCAAACGAGGTACAGAAAGAGGTAAGAGAGGTGCAGAAAGAGGCAAGAGACATGCAGAAAGATGAGATTGAACTGCAGAAAGAGGGAAGAGAGGTGCAGAAAGAGGCATGTGGGTGCAGACAGAGCTAAGAGAGGTGCAGAAAGAAGAGAATGAGCACCAGAAAGAAGCACAGGAAGGGCATAAAGAGGCAAGCGAGGTGCAGAAAGAGGCAAGATAGGAGCAGAAAGAGGCAAGAGAAGTACGGAGAGAGGCAAGAGAAGTGCAGAAAGAAGGAAGAGGTATAGAAGGAGGCAAGGGAGGAGCAGAAAGAGGAAGAAAGGAGCAGAAAGAGGCACATGAGTTACAGAAAGAGGCAAGAGAAGAGCAAAAAGAGGCAAGAGGAGAACAGAAGGAGGTAAGAGAGGTGCAGAAAGAGGCAAGAGAGGTGCTGATAGAAGAGTGAGCTGCAGAAAGAGGCAAGAGAGGTGCAGAAAGAGGAAGAAAGGCACAGAAAGAGGCAAGTGAGGTACAGAAAGAGGCAAGAGAAGAGCAGAAGGAGGTAAGAGAGGTGCAGAAAGAGGCAAGAGAGGTACTGAAAGACAAAGAAAGGTGCAGCAAGAGGCAAGAGAGGTACAGAAAGAGGCAAGAAAGGTGCAGAAAGAAGAGAGTGAGCTGCATAAAGAGTCAAGAGATGTGCAGAAAGAGGCAAGAGAGGTGCATAAAGAGGCAAGAGAGGTACTGATAGAAGGGAGTGAGGTGCAGAAAGAGGTAAGAGAGGTACAGAAAGAGGCAAGAGATGTGCAGAAAGAGGCACGAGAGGTGCAGAAAGAGGCAAGTGGGATGCATAAAGATGCAAGGGAGGTACTGATAGAAGAGAGTGAGCTGCAGAAAGATGGAAAAGAGGTTCAGAATGAGGCAAGGTAGGTACAGAAAGAGGCACGATAGGTGCATAAAGAGACAAGAGAGGTACAGAAAGAAAAGAGTGAGCTGCAGAAAGAGGGATGAGAGGTGCAGAAAGAGGCAGGAGAGGGGCAGAAAGAAGAGAGTGAGCTGCAGAAAGAGGCAAGAGAGGAGCAGAAAGATGCAAGAGAGGTACCAAAAGAGGCAAGAAAGGTGCAGAAAGATGTAAGAGGTGTAGAAAGAGGCAAGATAGGTACAGAAAGAGGATGAAATGGGGCACAAAGAGGCAAGTGAGGTGTAGAAAGAGGCAAGAGAGGTGCAGAACGAGGCAATAGGGGTGCAGAAAGAGGCAAGAGAGTGTCAGAAAGATGCAAGAGAGGTGATGAAAGAGGCAAGAGAGGTGCAGAAAGATGTAAGAGGTATACAAACATTCACGATAGGTATAGAAAGAGAATGAAAGGTATAGAAAGAGAATGAAAGGTACACAAAGAGGCAAGCGTGGTACAGAAAGAGGCAAGAGAGGTGCAGAACGAGGCAAAAGAGGTACAGAAAGAGGTAAGAGAGGTGCAGAAAGAGGTAAATAAGAGCAGAAATAGACAAGACAGGTGCAGAAAGAGGCAAGAGAGGTGCAGAAAGAAGAAGAAGGTGCAGAAATAGATAAGAAAGATGTAGAAAGAGGCAATAGATGTGCAGAAAGAAGAGTGATCTGCAGAAAGAGGCAAGAGAGGTGCAATAAGAAGAGAGTGTGCTGCAGAAAAAAGCAGGAGAAGTGCATAAAGAGGCAAGAGATGTGCAGAATGAGGCAAGAGTGGTGCAGTAATTGGCAAGAGAGGTGCAGAAAGAGGTAAGAGATGTGCAGAAAGAAGAGAGTGAGCTGCAGAAAGAGGGAAGAGTGGTGCAGAAAGAGGCAAAAGAGATGCAGAAAGAAGAGGGAGCTGCAGAAAATTGCAAGAGAGATGCAGAAAGAGGCAAACGAGGTGCAGAATGAGGTAAGAGAGGTGCAGAAAGAGGCAAGAGACATGCAGAAAGATGGGAGAGAACTGCAGAAAGAGGGAAGAGAGGTGCAGAAAGAGGCATGCGGGTGCAGACAGAGCTAAGAGAGGTGCAGAAAGAAGAGAGTGAGCACCAGAAAGAAGCAAAGGAATGGCAGAAAGAGGCAAGAGAGGTGCAGAAAGAGGCAAGATAGGTGCAGAAAGAGGCAAGAGAAGTACGGAGAGAGGCAAGAGAAGTGCAGAAAGAAGGAAGAGGTATAGAAAGAGGCAAGGGAGGTGCAGAAAGCGGAAGAAAGGAGCAGAAAGAGGCACTTGAGTTACAGAAAGAGGCAAGAGAAGAGCAGAAAGAGGCAAGAGGAGAACAGAAGGAGGTAAGAGAGGTGCAGAAAGAGGCAAGAGAGGTGCTGATAGAAGAGTGAGCTGCAGAAAGAGGCAAGAGAGGTGCAGAAAGAGGAAGAAAGGCACAGAAAGAGGCAAGTGAGGTACAGAAAGAGGCAAGAGAAGAGCAGAAGGAGGTAAGAGAGGTGCAGAAAGAGGCAAGAGAGGTACTGAAAGACAAAGAAAGGTGCAGCAAGAGGCAAGAGAGGTACAGAAAGAGGCAAGAAAGGTGCAGAAAGAAGAGAGTGAGCTGCATAAAGAGTCAAGAGATCTGCAGAAAGAGGCAAGAGAGGTGCATAAAGAGGCAAAAGAGGTACTGATAGAAGGGAGTGAGGTGCAGAAAGAGGGAAGAGAGGTGCAAAACAAGACAAAAGAGCTCCAGAAAGAGGTAAGAGAGGTACAGAAAGAGGCAAGAGATGTGCAGAAAGAGGCACGAGAGGTGCAGAAAGAGGCAAGTGGGATGCATAAAGATGCAAGGGAGGTACTGATAGAAGAGAGTGAGCTGCAGAAAGATGGAAAAGAGGTTCAGAATGAGGCAAGGTAGGTACAGAAAGAGGCACGATAGGTGCATAAAGAGACAAGAGAGGTACAGAAAGAAAAGAGCGAGCTGCAGAAAGAGGGATGAGAGGTGCAGAAAGAGGCAGGAGAGGGGCAGAAAGAAGAGAGTGAGCTGCAGAAAGAGGCAAGAGAGGAGCAGAAAGATGCAAGAGAGGTACCAAAAGAGGCAAGAAAGCTGCAGAAAGATGTAAGAGGTGTAGAAAGTAGGCCTGTGCGGCAAATTCCGTTCCGCTCGCGGAATTTGCGGAATTTGCATAATTTCGCGTTCCACGGAATTGCTCAAAAGTCTGCTTTCCGCGATTTCGCGAAATTTTTGCTTGTTCGCGTTCTCAAAATGCGTGTTCGCGAGATATTTCTCCCCGAGCACGCAAACAGCAATTGTGAACAGGAAAAAAGCATCGCGAACAAGCAATTCCGCGCGTTCGCGGAATTTCTGCGTGTTCGCGGAGATTTTTTACCGTTTCGCGGAGATTTGCGTAACGCAAATTCCGCCCACCCCTAGTAGAAAGAGGCAAGATAGGTACAGAAAGAGGATGAAATGGGGCACAAAGAGGCAAGTGAGGTGTAGAAAGAGGCAAGAGAGGTGCAGAACGAGGCAAAAGAGGTGCAGAAAGAGGCAAGAGAGGTGCAGAAAGATGCAAGAGAGGTGCAGAATGAGGCAAAAGGGGTGCAGAAAGAGGCAAGAGAGGTGCAGAAAGAGTCAAGAGAGGTGGAGAATGAGGCAAAAGAGGTACAGAAAGAGGTAAGAGAGGTGCAAAAAGAGGCAAAAGAGGTGCAGAAAGAGGCAAGAGAGGTGCAGAAAGATGCAAGAGAGGTGCAGAAAGATAAGAGTGAGGTGCAGAAAGAGGCAAGAGAGGTGCAGAAAGAGTCAAGAGAGGTGGAGAATGAGGCAAAAGAGGTACAGAAAGAGGTAAGAGAGGTGCAAAAAGAGGCAAGAGAAGAGCAGAAAAAGACAAGAGAGGTGCAGAAAGAGGTGTTAGAAAAGGTAGACGGACCGGGAGGGTCGGCCGGGGTCAGGAGGAGAGGTCTCCGGGGAGAGCCGTCTCCAGCGTTCGTACAGACAAGTAACTTCCCCCCCCACAGACAGATATCACACACGGATAAGGTTCAGCGTTCTTTATAAGCACTTATTTAAGGTACGGTTGAATGGTACAAGGAGGTCTGGACTCAGGGGTCCCCTCGATTAGAGTCTCGCAAGGTAGGGAAGGGGGTAGCGGGGCAGTCTATTTACCAATCAGGTAGTTCGGATGAGATGATGATGAGCTCACAATCCTCGAGCTTGGTGGTTAGGTGGTACGGGCCGCGGCAGCGCCAGCAGGTCCCGGTGTAGATGGTCGATACAACGGGCCGCGGCAGCGCCAGCAGGTCCCCGGAAGATATACGGTCCGCGGCAGCGCCAGCAGGTCCCGGTGAGGATGGTCGTTACAACGGGCCGCGGCAGCGCCAGCAGGTCCCAGGAAGATGACTGTTGCAGAAGGCCGCGGCAGCGCCAGCAGGTCCCGGTAAGGATGGTCGTTACAACGGGCCGCGGCAGCGCCAGCAGGTCCCAGGAAGATGACTGTTGCAGAAGGCCGCGGCAGCGCCAGCAGGCAGGACGATGGTTCACAAGAGCGGGCTACGGCAGCGCCAGTAGACCGTCAAGGTTGAGTTCACTCGGTGTCTCTCGACTCCAGGATACAACTGCCTTCCTGCTCCGGAGCTGCCTCAGTTATAGGGCTGGTGCCCTTTGATGTCCGGACCCTCGCACTTGGAGGTCGGGGGGTCCGGGATGAAGGTGTCCAGACACCCAGCAGGGGGTGGAGCCAGTGCCTGGGGGAGCTGGGGGTGATCGGCACCTGGCGGGGGAGAGCCCTTGACAGTTCGTTCTCCCATTGACTTGCCAAGTGGTCCGCTCACCTCCTGGGTGGATGGTGGTGCCGGGATGTCGGGGCCGGCCAGGCCCGGGGTTAGGGTCGAGGGGAGGCCATGCGGCCGCGTGGTGCAGGGCCCCAGATGGCGGCTTGACCCGGCCGGGGAAGCCGGTGGGGCTGGACCCCGTGATGAGTAGGGGTCCGAGGGCAGAGGGTCCGTCGGGAGACGGAGTACAGGTGCTTGTCGTGGGGATATGCCAGGTGGGCCGGAGTTCAGGCCCTGTCGAGCGGGGAGGGAGCAAGCCGTCTGTGAGGCCTGTCCAACATGCGTCCCCCCCAGCTGAAGGCGGGGAGAGTCACCCATCTCCTTGGGGACTCTCTTCGTCGAGGCGGAAAAAGCGGGACAGGCCATCCGCGTTGGCGTGGTCTTGGCCTGGTCGGTGCTCCACGGTGAAGTCCATTCCCTGCAGGGAAATGGACCAGCGCAAGAGTTTCGGGTTTTCCCCCCGCATCTGCATCAGCCATTGCAGGGGTCGATGGTCGGTTTGTACCCGGAAGTGGGTACCGAAGAGATAGGGTCGGAGCTTTTTGAGGGCCCACACTACTGCAAATGCCTCCCTCTCGATGGTGCTCCAACGCTGTTCTCGGGCCAGGAGACGTCGACTGATGAAGGCCACCGGCTGGTCATGACCTTCGGGGTTCAACTGAGAGAGGACGGCTCCGATGCCGTGGTCGGAGGCGTCGGTCTGCACCACAAATTCCCGACTGTAATCGGGGGCCTGGAGCACCGGGGCGGTGCACAGGGCGGCCTTCAGCTCCTCGAAGGCCGCTTGACAATCAGGAGTCCAGTTGACCCGCTTCGGTTGGTTCTTGGATGTGAGAGCCGTGAGGGGCCCCACGATGCTGCCGTAGTCCTTCACGAACCGCCGGTAGTAGCCGGTGAGCCCCAGGAAGGCTCGGACTTCGGTCTGGGTGACGGGGGGCTGCCAGGACTGGATGGCAGCAATCTTAAGTTGTAGTGGGGCCACCAGCCCGCTCCCCACTTGGTGCCCAAGGTAGGTCACAGACCCTTGGCCAATCTGGCACTTGCCGGCCTTAATGGTGAGGCCGGCCCGCTGGAGGGCGTGTAGGACCTCCTGGAGGTGACGGAGGTGGTCGGACCAGTGGCGGCTGTATACAGCGATATCGTCTAGGTAGGCAGCGCTGAATTCTTCAAGTCCCGCCAAGACCTGGTTCACAAGGCGTTGGAACGTGGCGGGGGCATTCTTCATGCCAAAGGGCATGACCTTAAATTGATAGTGGCCATCGGGGGTAGAGAAGGCTGACTGTTCCTGAGCCCTGGGTGTGAGGCCGATCTGCCAGTAGCCCGCCGTTAGGTCGAAGATACTAAGGTAGCGGGCGGCACCCAGCCGGTCGATCAGCTCGTCTGCTCGGGGGATGGGATGAGCGTCGGTCCGGGTGACAGCGTTCAAGCCCCGGTAGTCGACGCAGAATCTCAGTTCAGGGGCGGAGCCGGGGGCAGCGGTCTTGGGAACTAATACGACCGGACTGGCCCAGGGACTGTCCGAGGGCTCGATGACCCCGATCGTGAGCATCTTGGCCACTTCCTCCTGTATGCAGGCCCGTACCCGATCTGGTACGCGGTAGGCCCGGTGCCGGACAGGGGGACTGTCCCCGGTGTCTACGTCGTGCAGACACCAGGGGGTGACCCCGGGGGTGAGGGAGAACAGGGCAGCGAACTGCAGCAGGAGGTCCCGGCAGTCCTGGCGTTGCTCCGAAGTGAGGGCGTCAGAGAGCCGGACCCCGTCCACGGAGCCGTCCTTCTCCTGAGTCTTCAGGAGATCCGGGAGGGGCTCGGAGTCTTCTTCCGTGCCACTGTCTGTAGCCATCAAGAGGCTTAGTTCGGATCGCACAAAGTGTGGTTTGAGCCGGTTGGTGTGGAGGACCCGAAGGGGGTTCCGGGAGGACCCCATGTCGATGAGGTAAGTGACGGGGCTTTTGCGCTCGACCACTTTGAAGGGCCCCGTCCATTTATCCTGCAGGGCACATGGTTCGGTGGGGGCCATCACCCATACTTGCTGCCCAGGCTCGAATTCAACGGAGGAGGCATTGTGATCATACCACCTCTTCATGTCCTCCTGGCTGGCCTCGAGGTTCGCCTTGGCCATCTCCCTGAAGCGCCGGGTCTGGTTTCGCAAGGCCAGGATGTATTTGAAGACGTCTGGAGGGGTCGTGAGGGGGGCCATCTCCCAACCTTCCTTGACTAGGCTGAGGGGCCCTCGCACAGGGTGCCCGTAGAGGAGTTCAAAGGGGCTAAAACCGAGGGACTTCTGGGGAACTTCCCGGTAGGCGAAGAGGAGGCACGGGAGCAGTACATCCCACTGGCGACGGAGAGGCTCTTCCAATCCCCCAATCATCCCTTTGAGAGTGTGGTTAAAACGCTCCACTAGTCCGTTCCCTTGGGGGTGATAGGGGGTCGTGAATCTGTAGGTGACCCCGCATTGTTGCCAAAGGGACTTCATGTATTTGGATATGAAATTCGTACCTCGGTCGCTGACGACTTCTCGGGGGAAGCCTACCCGGGAGAAGATCCCCATCAGGGCCCGGCCAACCACCGGAGCGGTCACTGTCCGTAGGGGCACCGCCTCGGGGTAGCGGGTGGCATGGTCCACTAGTACCAAGATGAACCTGTGTCCTTGCGCCGTGCGGGGGTCCAGAGGTCCCACAATGTCTATCCCCACCCTCTCGAACGGGGTGGTGACCACAGGGAAGGGTTGTAGAGGGGCTTTCAGCTTCCGACCACTCTTCCCGCTGGCTTGGCATGTGGGGCAAGATCGGCAGTGGTTCAGGACTTCATTCCTCATTTTCGGCCAGAAAAAGTGGGTCACCAGGCGACTGTACGTTTTGTCCTGGCCCAGGTGTCCAGCCAGGGGGACATCGTGGGCCAGGTTGAGCAGCAAGTCTCGGAAGCGGAGCGGTACCACCAGAACTCGACCGGCCCCCAGCTCGGCGATTCTTTGCTCGCTGTAGAGCAGGTCGTTATCCCAGTAGACCCAGTGGGTTCCGGTGGTGTCCCCGGCGTTTTGGGTGCTGGCTTGTTGGCGGAGTCCCTCGAGGGAGGGACAGGTCTTTTGTTCCTGGCGGAACTGTTCTTGGGTGGGCCCCCCTTCTTGCCGCCACTGAGCCAGATCCGGAAGGTCCTGGCGTTGTGCGTCTTCTTCGGCAGTCTGGTCCGGGAGGTCGGACTCGCCGTTGTCCTCTACGGGGGCAACCGGGGGCGGAGGTGCTGGCCATTCGGTTTCTTCCGATCGGGGGGCGGCACGGGCGGCCATGGATCGGGTGGTTACGCAGGCCCAGTCCGGGAGGCCCAGCATCCCCAAGTGCTCTCTTCTCTCGACGGTGGCCCACGGGGAACTCTCGAGGTCATTCCCCAGGAGGCAGTCCACGGGGGCATCGTCCCGGACCGTCACCTTCAGTAGGCCGGAGACCCCTCCCCATTCAAACGGGACGCAGGCCATCTTACACATGCTCTCAGAGTTATCCGCCGAGCGGACGGGGCAGAGAATGTTCGGCAGGATCTGCTCGGGCTTTACCAGGTGACAGCGGACGGCCGTCACGCTGGCGCCGGTGTCACGCAAGGCGTGGGCTCTCTGTCCAGTAATGGTCGCCCACTGACCGTATTTTCTGGTGTTGGCGGGTAGGGGAGCCCGCGGAACCATGTCTCTTCCCCCTAAGCATGCCAGGACCATGGCGGCCGGTTCCCACCCTTGCTGGGCCGGCTCATACTCTTCGGGTCCCTCCGATGATTGCTCTTCCCCGAGGGCAGCGGCAGCTACCTGGCGGGGCTTGGGTGTTTGGTTCTGCGGGCAGCTCGGGTCATTGGCGTAGTGGCCGACTCGCTGGCATCGGTGGCACGTGACGTTGGCCCGGAACCCAGGACGCAACGGGGGGTTGCTCCGGCCGGCCGGAGGCGGGGTGCTGGCCACGGGGGTTGCCGGCAAGGCGTCTCTCCCTCGCCCCTGGCCTCCTCCTCCACCCCGAGGACGGTGCTGGCTTTGGTTGCTTCGATTCTGCTTGTGTGGTCCTCTCCGGCCCACTCGGGTGCTTTCCCATCGGTCAGCTTCGGCGGCGAGCTGCCGGGGGTCAGTCAGCTTACTGTCGAGTAGGTGCTGCCTGAGCTCGACGAAACAGTTGTTTGACAGGTGCTCCCATACCATAAGGTTGAAGAGTTGTTCGTAGGTGGTGACCTGACTTCCCTTGATCCAACCCTCGAAGGCCCGGCTGAAATAGTTCACGTATTCTACCCAAGTTGTACCTGGGATCCGGGTGCAGTCTCGGAACCTCTGGCGGTACATCTCGGGCGTGAGGCCGTAGCGGGTGAGGAGGGCAGCCTTCATGTGGTCGTAGGACGACATTTGGTGATCGGGGAGCTGTAGTAGGGCATCGCGACCCTCGTTGATAAATCTCCCCCAAAGTCCGGCTCCCCAATCACTCCGGTCGATCCGGTGGGAGGTCATTGCGATCTCATAGGCTTTAAACCACTGTTGTATGTCGTCTTCTCGGACATACTCGCGGACCACATCCTTGGGGATGTGAACTTTTTTCTCAATTGGCCCCGGGGTGTGTGGTCGCTCAGGCACCCCCAGTTCCTTATTCTGTTTGCGCAGTTCTATTTCCGCCAGTCGGCGCTCGTGCTCGAGCGTTATTTTTTTCTCTTCCAGCTCTCTCTGTCTCTGTTTTTCTTCTCGTTCCTCTCGAAGCCGCATATGCTCGAGGTTGAGTTTCTGTTCAGCTAACTTGAGTTCCCCATCCATCTTGAGTCGTGCCATCTCTAATTCGTGTAATCTGACTCTGTCTCTTTCTCGTATCTCCTCCTGCGAGAGGCCCGTTCCCCGCTCCTCGGGAGCCGTGGCGTTCCCCTCTGGTGTGATGCTGTTTTGGTCTGGTGTGACGCTGCTTTGGTCGGAGGGTCCTGCGACCCCAGTTTCTGTCCATGACTCAAGAGCGCGCTTTAGGTCATCCTTGGTACTCAGGCCGGTGGTAGCAATGCCAAGTTCTATGCAAAATTGTCTCAGTTCGCGGTGGTTGTATTCTTCTAATTTCTCCATTTGGAACTTCTCGGTGGAGCTGCTATCTTTGCTCGACATCGTGCTTTGTCGTGGGGTGAGCTACTCTCTGTACGATTACGCGTTGATTCGGATCGCGCCGCTGGCCACCAATGTTAGAAAAGGTAGACGGACCGGGAGGGTCGGCCGGGGTCAGGAGGAGAGGTCTCCGGGGAGAGCCGTCTCCAGCGTTCGTACAGACAAGTAACTTCCCCCCCCACAGACAGATATCACACACGGATAAGGTTCAGCGTTCTTTATAAGCACTTATTTAAGGTACGGTTGAATGGTACAAGGAGGTCTGGACTCAGGGGTCCCCTCGATTAGAGTCTCGCAAGGTAGGGAAGGGGGTAGCGGGGCAGTCTATTTACCAATCAGGTAGTTCGGATGAGATGATGATGAGCTCACAATCCTCGAGCTTGGTGGTTAGGTGGTACGGGCCGCGGCAGCGCCAGCAGGTCCCGGTGTAGATGGTCGATACAACGGGCCGCGGCAGCGCCAGCAGGTCCCCGGAAGATATACGGTCCGCGGCAGCGCCAGCAGGTCCCGGTGAGGATGGTCGTTACAACGGGCCGCGGCAGCGCCAGCAGGTCCCAGGAAGATGACTGTTGCAGAAGGCCGCGGCAGCGCCAGCAGGTCCCGGTAAGGATGGTCGTTACAACGGGCCGCGGCAGCGCCAGCAGGTCCCAGGAAGATGACTGTTGCAGAAGGCCGCGGCAGCGCCAGCAGGCAGGACGATGGTTCACAAGAGCGGGCTACGGCAGCGCCAGTAGACCGTCAAGGTTGAGTTCACTCGGTGTCTCTCGACTCCAGGATACAACTGCCTTCCTGCTCCGGAGCTGCCTCAGTTATAGGGCTGGTGCCCTTTGATGTCCGGACCCTCGCACTTGGAGGTCGGGGGGTCCGGGATGAAGGTGTCCAGACACCCAGCAGGGGGTGGAGCCAGTGCCTGGGGGAGCTGGGGGTGATCGGCACCTGGCGGGGGAGAGCCCTTGACAGTTCGTTCTCCCATTGACTTGCCAAGTGGTCCGCTCACCTCCTGGGTGGATGGTGGTGCCGGGATGTCGGGGCCGGCCAGGCCCGGGGTTAGGGTCGAGGGGAGGCCATGCGGCCGCGTGGTGCAGGGCCCCAGATGGCGGCTTGACCCGGCCGGGGAAGCCGGTGGGGCTGGACCCCGTGATGAGTAGGGGTCCGAGGGCAGAGGGTCCGTCGGGAGACGGAGTACAGGTGCTTGTCGTGGGGATATGCCAGGTGGGCCGGAGTTCAGGCCCTGTCGAGCGGGGAGGGAGCAAGCCATCTGTGAGGCCTGTCCAACAGGGATGTGAACTTTTTTCTCAATTGGCCCCGGGGTGTGTGGTCGCTCAGGCACCCCCAGTTCCTTATTCTGTTTGCGCAGTTCTATTTCCGCCAGTCGGCGCTCATGCTCGAGCGTTATTTTTTTCTCTTCCAGCTCTCTCTGTCTCTGTTTTTCTTCTCGTTCCTCTCGAAGCCGCATATGCTCGAGGTTGAGTTTCTGTTCAGCTAACTTGAGTTCCCCATCCATCTTGAGTCGTGCCATCTCTAATTCGTGTAATCTGACTCTGTCTCTTTCTCGTATCTCCTCCTGCGAGAGGCCCGTTCCCCGCTCCTCGGGAGCCGTGGCGTTCCCCTCTGGTGTGATGCTGTTTTGGTCTGGTGTGACGCTGCTTTGGTCGGAGGGTCCTGCGACCCCAGTTTCTGTCCATGACTCAAGAGCGCGCTTTAGATCATCCTTGGTACTCAGGCCGGTGGTAGCAATGCCAAGTTCTATGCAAAATTGTCTCAGTTCGCGGTGGTTGTATTCTTCTAATTTCTCCATTTGGAACTTCTCGGTGGAGCTGCTATCTCTGGTCGACATCGTGTTTTGTCGTGGGGTGAGCTACTCTCTGTACGATTACGCGTTGATTCGGATCGCGCCGCTGGCCACCAATGTTAGAAAAGGTAGACGGACCGGGAGGGTCAGCCGGGGTCAGGAGGAGAGGTCTCCGGGGAGAGCCGTCTCCAGCGTTCGTACAGACAAGTAACTTCCCCCCCCACAGACAGATAGCACACACGGATAAGGTTCAGCGTTCTTTATAAGCACTTATTTAAGGTACGGTTGAATGGTACAAGGAGGTCTGGACTCAGGGGTCCCCTCGATTAGAGTCTCGCAAGGTAGGGAAGGGGGTAGCGGGGCAGTCTATTTACCAATCAGGTAGTTCGGATGAGATGATGATGAGCTCACAATCCTCGAGCTTGGTGGTTAGGTGGTACGGGCCGCGGCAGCGCCAGCAGGTCCCGGTGTGGATGGTCGATACAACGGGCCGCGGCAGCGCCAGCAGGTCCCCGGAAGATATACGGTCCGCGGCAGCGCCAGCAGGTCCCGGTGAGGATGGTCGTTACAACGGGCCGCGGCAGCGCCAGCAGGTCCCAGGAAGATGACTGTTGCAGAAGGCCGCGGCAGCGCCAGCAGGTCCCGGTAAGGATGGTCGTTACAACGGGCCGCGGCAGCACCAGCAGGTCCCAGGAAGATGACTGTTGCAGAAGGCCGCGGCAGCGCCAGCAGGCAGGACGATGGTTCACAAGAGCGGGCTACGGCAGCGCCAGTAGACCGTCAAGGTTGAGTTCACTCGGTGTCTCTCGACTCCAGGATACAACTGCCTTCCTGCTCCGGAGCTGCCTCAGTTATAGGGCTGGTGCCCTTTGATGTCCGGACCCTCGCACTTGGAGGTCGGAGGGTCCGGGATGAAGGTGTCCAGACACCCAGCAGGGGGTGGAGCCAGTGCCTGGGGGAGCTGGGGGCGATCGGCACCTGGCGGGGGAGAGCCCTTGACAGTTCGTTCTCCCATTGACTTGCCAAGTGGTCCGCTCACCTCCTGGGTGGATGGTGGTGCCGGGATGTCGGGGCCGGCCAGGCCCGGGGTTAGGGTCGAGGGGAGGCCATGCGGCCGCGTGGTGCAGGGCCCCAGATGGCGGCTTGACCCGGCCGGGGAAGCCGGTGGGGCTGGACCCCGTGATGAGTAGGGGTCCGAGGGCAGAGGGTCCGTCGGGAGACGGAGTACAGGTGCTTGTCGTGGGGATATGCCAGGTGGGCCGGAGTTCGGGCCCTGTCGAGCGGGGAGGGAGCAAGCCGTCTGTGAGGCCTGTCCAACAAGAGGCAAGAGAGGTGCAGCTAGAAGAGAGTGAGCTGCAGAAAGAGGCAAGAGAGGTACAGAAAGAGACAAGAGAAGTACAGAAAGAGGCAAGAGAGGTGGAGAAATTGGCAAGAGAGGTGCAGAAAGAGGAAAGAGAGGTGCAGAAAGAAGAGAGTGAGCTGCAGAAAGAGGCAAGAGAGGTGCAGTAAGAAGAGAGTGAGCTGCAGAAAGAAGTAAGAGAAGTGCAGAAAGAGGCAAGAGAAGTATAGAAAGAGGCAAGAGAGGTGGAGGAATTGGCAAGAGAGGTGCAGAAAGAGGCAAGAGAGGTGCAGAAAAAAGAGAGTGAGCTGCAGAAAGAGGGAAGAGAGGTGCAGAAAGAGGGAAGAGAGGTGCAGAAAGAAGACAGTGAGCTGCAGAAAGAGGCAAGAGAGGTTTAGAAAGAGGTAAGCGAGGTACAGAAAGAGGAAGAAAGGTGCAGAAAGAGGCAAGAGAGGTGCAGAAAGAAGAGAGTGAGCTGCAAGAAGAGGCAAGAGAGGGTCAGAAAGATGCAAGAGAGGTGATGAAAGATGTAAGAGGTATAGAAACATTCACGATAGGTATAGAAAGAGAATGAAAGGTGCACAAAGAGGCAAGCGTGGTACAGAAATAGGCAAGAGAGGTGCAGAACGAGGCAAAAGAGGTACAGAAAGAGGTAAGAGAGGTGCAGAAAGAGGTAAAGAAGAGCAGAAATAGACAAGACAGGTACAGAAAGAGGCAAGAGAGGTGCAGAAAGAAGAAGAAGGTGCAGAAATAGATAAGAAAGATGTAGAAAGAGGCAAGAGATGACCAGAAAGAAGAGTGATCTGCAGAAAGAGGCAAGAGAGGTGCAATAAGAAGAGAGTGAGCTGCAGAAAGAAGCAAGAGAGGTACAGAAAGAGACAAGAGAAGTACAGAAAGAGGCAAGAGAGGTGGAGAAATTGGCAAGAGAGGTGCAGAAAGAGGAAAGAGAGGTGCAGCTAGAAGAGAGTGAGCTGCAGAAAGAGGCAAGAGAGGTACAGAAAGAAACAAGAGAAGTACAGAAAGAGGCAAGAGAGGTGGAGAAATTGGCAAGAGAGGTGCAGAAAGAGGAAAGAGAGGTGCAGAAAGAAGAGAGTGAGCTGCAGAAAGAGGCAATAGAGGTGCAGTAAGAAGAGAGTGAGCTGCAGAAAGAAGTAAGAGAAGTGCAGAAAGAGGCAAGAGAAGTTTAGAAAGAGGCAAGAGAGGTGGAGGAATTGGCAAGAGAGGTGCAGAAAGAGGCAAGAGAGGTGCAGAAAAAAGAGAGTGAGCTGCAGAAAGAGGGAAGAGAGGTGCAGAAAGAGGGAAGAGAGGTGCAGAAAGAAGACAGTGAGCTGCAGAAAGAGGCAAGAGAGGTTTAGAAAGAGGTAAGCGAGGTACAGAAAGAGGAAGAAAGGTGCAGAAAGAGGCAAGAGAGGTACAGAAAGAAGAGAGTGAGCTGCAAGAAGAGGCAAGAGAGGGTCAGAAAGATGCAAGAGAGGTGATGAAAGATGTAAGAGGTATAGAAACATTCACGATAGGTATAGAAAGAGAATGAAAGGCGCACAAAGAGGCAAGCGTGGTACAGAAATAGGCAAGAGAGGTGCAGAACGAGGCAAAAGAGGTACAGAAAGAGGTAAGAGAGGTGCAGAAAGAGGTAAAGAAGAGCAGAAATAGACAAGACAGGTACAGAAAGAGGCAAGAGAGGTGCAGAAAGAAGAAGAAGGTGCAGAAATAGATAAGAAAGATGTAGAAAGAGGCAAGAGATGACCAGAAAGAAGAGTGATCTGCAGAAAGAGGCAAGAGAGGTGCAATAATGTTAGAAAAGGTAGACGGACCGGGAGGGTCGGCCGGGGTCAGGAGGAGAGGTCTCCGGGGAGAACCGTCTCCAGCGATCGTACAGACAAGTAACTTCCCCCCCCCCACAGACAGATACCACACACGGATAAGGTTCAGTGTTCTTTATAAGCACTTCTTAAGGTACGGTTGAATGGTACAAGGAGGTCTGGACTCAGGGGTCCCCTCGATTCGAGTCTCGCAAGGTAGGAAAGGGGGTAGCGGGACAGTCTGTTTACCAGTCAGGTAGTTCGGATGAGATGATGAGCTCACAATCCTCGAGCTTGGTGGTTAGGTGGTACGGGCCGCGGTAGCGCCAGCAGGTCCCGGTGATGATGGTCGTTACAACGGGCCGCGGCAGCGCCAGCAGGTCCCAGGAAGATGGTCGATGTACGGTCCGCGGCAGCGCCAGCAGGTCCCGGTGAAGATGGTTGGTACAACGGGCCGCGGCAGCGCCAGCAGGTCCCATGAAGATGGTCGATGTACGGTCCGCGGCAGCGCCAGCAGGTCCCGGTGAAGATGGTTGGTACAACGGGCCGCGGCAGCGCCAGCAGGTCCCAGGAAGATGGTCGATGTACGGTCCGCGGCAGCGCCAGCAGGTCCCGGTGAGGATGGAGATTGCAGAAGGCCGCGGCAGCGCCAGCAGGCAGAACGATGGGTCACAAGAGCGGGCTACGGCAGCGCCAGTAGACCGTCAAGGCTGAGTTCACTCGGTGTCTCTCGACTCCAGGATACAACTGCCTTCCTGCTCCGGAGCTGCCCCAGTTATAGGGCTGGTGCCCTTTGATGTCCGGACCCTCGCACTTGGAGGTCGGAGGGTCCGGGATGAAGGTGTCCAGACACCCAGCAGGGGGTGGAGCCAGTGCCTGGGGGAGCTGGAGGCGATCGGCACCTGGCAGGGGAGAGCCTTTGACACCTCGTCCTCCCATTGACCTGCCAAGTGGTCCGCTCACCTCCTGGGTGGATGGTGGTGCCGGGATGTCGGGGCCGGCCAGGCCCGGGGTTGGGGTCGGGGTGAGGCCACGCGGCCGCGTGGTGCAGGGCCCAAGATGGAGGCTTGACCCGGCCGGGGAAGCCGGAGGGGCTGGACCCCGTGATGAGTAGTGGTCCGAGGGCAGGAGATCCGTCGGGAGACGGGGTACAGGTGCTTGTCGCGGGGGTATGCCTGGTGGGCCGGAGCTTGGGCCCTGTCGTGCGGGGAGGGAGCAAGCCCCCTGTGTGGCCTGTCCAACATGCGTCCCCCCCAGCTGAAGGCGGGGAGAGTCACCCATCTCCTTGGGGGCTCTCTTCGTCGAGGCGGAAAAAGCGGGACAGGCCATCCGCGTTGGCGTGGTCTTGGCCTGGTCGGTGCTCCACGGTGAAGTCCATTCCCTGCAGGGAAATGGACCAGCGCAAGAGTTTTGGGTTCTCCCCCCGCATCTGCATCAGCCATTGCAGGGGTCGATGGTCGGTTTGTACCCGGAAGTGGGTACCGAAGAGATAGGGTCGGAGCTTTTTGAGGGCCCACACTACTGCAAATGCCTCCCTCTCGATGGTGCTCCAACGCTGTTCTCGGGCCAGGAGACGTCGACTGATGAAGGCCACCGGCTGGTCATGACCTTCGGGGTTCAGCTGAGAGAGGACGGCCCCGATGCCGTGGTCGGAGGCGTCGGTCTGCACTACAAATTCCCGACTGTTATCGAGGGCCTGGAGCACCGGGGCGGTGCACAGGGCGGCCTTCAGCTCCTCGAAGGCCGCTTGACAATCAGGAGTCCAGTGGACCCGCTTCGGTTGATTCTTGGATGTGAGTCCCGTGAGGGGCCCCACGATGCTGCCGTAGTCCTTCACGAACCGCCGGTAGTAGCCGGTGAGCCCCAAGAAGGCTCGGACCTCGGTCTGGGTGACGGGGGGCTGCCAGGACTGGATGGCAGCAATCTTAAGTTGTAGTGGGGCCACCAGCCCGCTTCCCACTTGGTGCCCAAGGTAGGTCACAGACCCTTGGCCAATTTGGCACTTGCCGGCTTTAATGGTGAGGCCGGCCCGCTGGAGGGCTTGGAGGACCTCTTGGAGGTGACGGAGGTGGTCGGACCAGTGGCGGCTGTATACAGCGATATCGTCCAGGTAGGCAGCGCTGAATTCTTCGAGCCCTGCCAAGACCTGGTTCACAAGACGTTGGAATGTGGCGGGGGCATTCTTCATGCCAAAGGGCATGACCTTAAATTGATAGTGGCCATCGGGGGTGGAGAAGGCTGACCGTTCCTGAGCCCTGGGTGTGAGGCCGATCTGCCAGTAGCCCGCCGTTAGGTCGAAGATACTAAGGTAGCGGGCGGCCCCCAGCCGGTCGATCAGCTCGTCTGCTCGGGGGATGGGATGAGCGTCGGTCCGGGTGACAGCGTTCAAGCCCCGGTAGTCGACGCAGAATCTCAGTTCAGGGGCGGTGCCGGGGGCAGCGGCCTTGGGAACTAATACAACCGGACTGGCCCAGGGACTGTCCGAGGGCTCGATGACCCCGATCGTGAGCATCTTGGCCACTTCCTCCTGTATGCAGGCCCGTACCCGATCTGGTACGCGGTAGGCCCGGTGCCGGACAGGGGGACTGTCCCCGGTGTCTACGTCGTGCAAACACCAAGGGGTGACCCCGGGGGTGAGTGAGAACAGGGCAGCGAACTGCAGCAGGAGGTCCCGGCAGTCCTGGCGTTGCTCCGAAGTGAGGGCGTCGGAGAGCCGGACCCCATCCACGGAGCCGTCCTTCTCCTGAGTCTTTAAGAGATCCGGGAGGGGCTCGGAGTCTTCTTCTGTACCACTGTCGGTCGCCATCAGGAGGCTTAGTTCGGAGCGCACAAAGTGTGGTTTGAGCCGGTTGGTGTGGAGGACCCGCAGGGGGTTCCGGGTGGACCCCATGTCGATGAGGTAAGTGACGGGGCTTTTACGCTCGACCACTTTGAAGGGCCCCGTCCACTTGTCTTGCAGGGCACATGGTTCGGTGGGGGACATCACCCATACTTGCTGCCCAGGCTCGAACTCAACGGAGGAGGCATTGTGATCATACCACCTTTTCATGTCCTCCTGACTGGCCTCGAGGTTCGCCTTGGCCATCTCCCTGAAGCGCCGGGTCTGGTTTCGTAGGGCCAGGATGTATTTGAAGACGTCGGGAGGGGTCGTTAAGGGGGCCATCTCCCAACCTTCCTTGACTAGGCTGAGGGGCCCTCGCACCGGGTGCCCGTACAAGAGTTCGAAAGGGCTAAAGCCGAGGGACTTCTGGGGGACTTCTCGGTAGGCGAAGAGGAGGCACGGGAGCAGCACATCCCACTGGCGACGGAGAGGCTCTTCCAATCCCCCAATCATCCCCTTGAGAGTGCGGTTAAAACGCTCCACTAGTCCGTTCCCTTGGGGGTGATAGGGGGTCGTGAATCTGTAGGTGACCCCGCATTGTTGCCAGAGGGACTTCATGTATTTAGATATGAAATTCGTACCTCGGTCGCTGACGACTTCTCGGGGGAAGCCTACCCTGGAGAAGATCCCCATCAGGGCCCGGCCAACCACCGGAGCTGTCACTGTCCGTAGGGGCACCGCCTCGGGGTAGCGGGTGGCATGGTCCACTAGTACCAAGATGAACCTGTGTCCTTGTGCCGTGCGGGGGTCCAGAGGCCCCACAATGTCTATCCCCACCCTCTCGAACGGGGTGGTGACCACCGGGAAGGGTTGCAGAGGGGCCTTCAGCTTCCGACCACTCTTCCCGCTGGCTTGGCACGTGGGGCAAGATCGGCAGTGGTTCAGGACGTCATTCCTCATTTTTGGCCAGAAAAAGTGGGTCACCAGGCGACTGTATGTTTTGTCCTGGCCCAGGTGTCCAGCCAGGGGGACATCGTGGGCCAGGTTGAGCAGAAAGTCTCGGAAGCGGAGCGGTACCACCAGAACTCGACCGGCCCCCAGCTCGGCGATTCTTTGCTCGCTGTAGAGCAGGTCGTTGTCCCAGTAGACCCAGTGGGTTCCGGTGGTGTCCCCTGCGTTTTGGGTCTCGGCTTGTTGGCGGAGTCCCTCGAGGGAGGGACAGGTCTTTTGTTCCTGGCGGAATTGTTCTTGGGTGGGCCCCCCCTCTTGACGCCACTGAGCCAGATCCGGAAGGTCCTGGTGTTGTGCGTCTGCTTCGATAGTCGGGTCCGGGAGGTCGGCCTCGCTGTTGTCCTCGACGGGGGCAACCGGGGGCGGAGGTGCCGGCCATTCGGTTTCTTCTGATCGGGGGGTGGCCCGGGCGGCCATGGATCGGGTGGTTATGCAGGCCCAGTCCGGGAGGCCCAGCATCCCCAGGTGCTCTCTTTTCTCGACGGTGGCCCACGGGGAACTCTCGAGGTCATTCCCCAGGAGGCAGTCCACGGGGGCATCGTCCCGGACCGTCACCTTCAGTAGGCCGGAGACCCCTCCCCATTCAAACGGGACGCAGGCCATCTTACACATACTCTCAGAGTTATCTGCCGAGCGGACGGGGCAGAGAATGTTCGGCAGGATCTGCTCGGGCTTCACCAGATGACAGCGGACGGCCGTCACGCTGGCGCCGGTGTCACGCAAGGCCTCGGCTCTCTGTCCATTAATGGTCACCCACTGACCGTATTTTCTGGTGTTGGCGGGTAGGGGAGCCCGCGGAACCATGTCTCTTCCCCCTAGGCATGCCAGGACCATGGCGGCCGGTTCCCACCCTTGCTGGGCCGGCTCGTACTCTTCGGGTCCCTCCGAGGATTGCTCTTCCCCTAGGGTAGCGGCCGCTACCTGGCGGGGCTTGGGCGTTTGATTTAGCGGGCAGTTCGGGTCATTGGCGTAGTGGCCTAGTCGCTGGCACCGGTGGCACGTGACGTTGGCTCGGTACCCAGGCCGCAACGGGGGGTTGCCCCGGCCGGCCGGAGGCGGGGTGCTGGCCACGGGTGTTGTTGGTAAGGCGTCTCTCCCTCGCCCCTGGCCCCCTCCTCCTCCCCGAGGACGGTGCTGGCCTTGGTTGCCTCTGTTCTGGTCGTGGGGCCCTCTCCGGCCCACTCGGGTGCTTTCCCACCGGTCAGCTTCGGCGGCGAGCTGCCGGGGGTCGGTCAGCTTACTGTCGAGTAGGTGCTGCCGGAGCTCGACGAAACAGTTGTTTGACAGGTGCTCCCATACCATAAGGTTGAAGAGTTGTTCGTAAGTGGTGACCTGACTTCCCTTGATCCACCCTTCGAATGCCCGGCTGAAATAGTTCACGTATTCTACCCACGTTGTACCTGGGATCCTGGTGCAATCTCTGAACCTCTGGCGGTACATCTCGGGCGTGAGGCCGTAGCGGGTGAGGAGGGCAGCCTTCATGTGGTCGTAGGACGACATTTGGTGATCGGGGAGCTGCAGCAGGGCATCGCGACCCTCGTTGATAAATCTCCCCCAAAGTCCGGCTCCCCAATCACTCCGGTCGATTCGGTGGGAGGTCATTGCGATCTCATAGGCTTTAAACCACTGTTGTATGTCGTCTTCTCGGACATATTCGCGGACAACATCCTTGGGGATGTGAACTTTTTTCTCACTTGGCCCCGGGGTGTGTGGTCGCTCAGGCACCCCCAGTTCCTTATTCTGTTTGCGCAGTTCTATTTCCGCTAGTCGGCGCTCGTGCTCGAGCGTTATTTTTTTCTCTTCCAGCTCTCTCTGTCTCTGCTTTTCTTCTCGTTCCTCTCGAAGCCGCATATGCTCGAGGTTAAGTTTCTGTTCAGCTAACTTGAGTTCCCCATCCATCTTGAGTCGTGCCATCTCCAACTCGTGTAATCTGACTCTGTCTCTTTCTCGGATCTCCTCTTGCGGAAGGCCCGTTCCCCGCTCCTCGGGAGCCGTGGCGTTCCCCTCTGGTGTGATGCTGGTTTGGTCTGGGGTGACGCTGCTTTGGTCGGAGGGTCCTGTGACCCCCGTTTCTGTCCATGACTCCAGAGCGCGCTTTAGATCATCCTTGGTGCTCAGGCCGGTGGTAGCAATGCCAAGTTCTATGCAAAATTGTCTCAGTTCGCGGTGGTTGTATTCTTCTAATTTCTCCATTTGGAATTTCTCGGTGGAGCTGCTATCTTTGGTCGACATCGTGTTTTTGTCGTGGGGTGAGCTACTCTCTGTACGCTTACGCGTTGATTCGGATCGCGCCGCTGGCCACCAATGTTAGAAAAGGTAGACGGACCGGGAGGGCCGGCCGGGGTCAGGGGGAGAGGTCTCCGGGGAGAGCCGTCTCCAGCGATCGTACAGACAAGTAACTTCCCCCCCACAGACAGGAATCACACACGGATAAGGTTCAGTGTTCTTTATAGGTACTTAGTTATGATACGGTAGAATGGTACAAGGAGGTCTGGACGCCGGGGTCCCCTCGATTAGAGTCTCGTAAGGTAGGGAAGGGGGTAGCGGGT